>NW_027117340.1:0-2525330 GCF_038025025.1 Phyllosticta citribraziliensis
CCTAACCCTAACCCTAACCCTAACCCTAACCCTAACCCTAACCCTAACCCTAACCCTAACCCTAACCCTAACCCTAACCCTAACCCTAACCCTAACCCTAACCCTAACCCTAATTTTTATTAATATAGAAGTAGAAATACTAGAGGCTATTTTTAGCTTTTTTTTTTAAAAAAGAATTATTAAACTTATCTTTTAAAAAAATATATAAATTAGTATTAATAATAAGTAATTCTTCTTTTTCTTTAATATTAAGAAATAGAAGAAGATAATTAGTTATTTTACTATTTATTTTAAATATAATATATATTATAATTACTATTTTAGTATTTATAGAGTTATTTAAAATAAATTAATTATAGTTAATTTAAATTTTATTTTTAACTTAATAGAGCTAGATCTAGTACTTAAGTACTTTTTTATTTATAAAAAGAAATAGATCTAGAATCTTAATATAGTACTTTTAAATAGGCTAGCTAGTAGTAATATAAATTAAATTATAGGAGAATATAGTTTTTTTTTAAAATAAATATTTCTAGTTAGTCTATTTTTTAGTAATTTTATCTATTATATAGACTAGTAGAATTATTAAAATCTTATTCTTATAGTAGTTTATAAACTATTTATAGTAGAAGATTACTTTTTTTATAGTAGCTACTTAGTACTTTTTATTAAAAAGTAATTTTATAACTTCTACTTTATAAGTCTTATTATATTAACTCTTACTAGCCTTATTAGATCTTAAGAGTTTATTAAAAAGTTTAAAAATAATCTTTATATAAAGCCTCTATTCTATTACTACTTTAAGTAGCTTTAAATTAAATAAACTAACTTTATAAATTTATAAAAAAATAGAGTTCTCTTTTAGTTTTAAAAGAAAATTATTAAGATTTTCTTTTATTTATATAAAAAAAATTAAAAGAGCTATAAAAGTTAATCTTATTATTTTATTTTTTTAGCTAGATTTTAAATTAGCTATAATTAACTAGTTTTTAATTTAGTTTAATTTATATAATATAATCTTATTACTTATAAGAGTTTTAAAATAAGAGACTATTTATATTTTCTTTATATATTAATCTTTACTTTTTATATAAAGTAGTTTTAGCTATATATCTAGAGGTCCTTTAGACTTATAGAGGTATCTACTAGTACTTATATTATAAGACTTAAAGTAGAGCTTAGCTAACTAGTATAGATATTATTTTTAAAATATATATCTAGTATTTTAAATAGGGAATATTTTAGATCTTTTTAAATATTAAAAGAATTAATATAAGGAGAGATATAATAATTTAATAATTTTTATTTTTTTATTATAAGCTAATAGATTATCTAATTTATAGACTAGTTTTAAATAACTATTTATCTAGTACTAAGATATATAAGTATAGGAGATAATAAAATATAAGTTAAATTAATAAAGAGTCTATTTAGAAGTATTAATTATAAAAAAATAAAAATAGCTATTTATAGTATTTATATAATAAGATCTTTTTATATTCTATTACTTAACTTATTTTAAAAAAATAAGTATTATAAGAAAAGAGATTTTATTTTAATTTTAAATTATATAGTAGTTTATTAATATATTAGTAGTAATATACTTCTTAAAACTAACTCCTTAATTAAGTTTTTATTATAAATATAAAAGATTCTATTCTTATTTTTATTATTATATTAGTAATATATATATAGATATTAAAATTAAGTTATTTAAATAGCTATAGCTCTTAAAAAGTTAGGTAACTTTAATATATATAGCTTATAGTTATAGCTAGTAGTTATAGTATAGATATATCTAGTACTTAATACTAAGTAGTATTTAATATAATTATAGATTTTTAGCTAATTTATAATATATAATAACTACTCTTACTTTTTATCTATTAATTATTAGTAGTCTATATTAATTTACTCTACTAGATACTATAATAATTATTATAGAGCTATTTTAATAACTCTATTAAGTAGCTATTACTAGAGTAATATCTTAATAGATAATAGTAGATTATTTATTTATATATAATATAAATAAGAAACTAAGCTTTTAATAACTATTTATTATATAAAAAATAGATAAAGAATAAGTTAGATTTTCTAGCTAGATAGTATATAAAGTATATAATATATATAAGTAAAATCTTACTTAGGTTATATAATATTACTACCTTAGGTATATATATATAGTACTAGAGTCTTATAGATAGGTATAAATACCTTAATAAGATAATACTATAAATTATCTACTTAATTCTATAATATATTTATACGCTATAATAAAGGACTCTAGGGCGTATTTAATTACTATAATAAGATAAAAGTATAAAAGAATACATGTACAATTTACTATGCCTAATAGGTAGACTACCTGCAAAACCACCTATAAACGCCTTGCCAACCCAGGACCCCATCCATGCCGAAAAGTCTAAGTATCTAAGTGAGCGACCAGACACCAACAAACGCCCGTTATTCGTAAAAACGGCTTCATAGCTACCTTCCAGCCAACAAGCCTCTGCCACCGACCTTTTTCCTGCCGCGCATGCCTTCGAGGGTGCGCACGAGCGACTCGTGTACCTTCCGGTTGACGGCCCAAGCATCTGCCATCTTCTTCATGCGGAGCGTGGCGATGATGCCAAAGGCGACGCAGCGCAGCGAGGGACGCTTGTCTTTCTTGTAAAACGACGCGTTGGGATCCGGCGTGATCCCCATCTCGGAAAGGAGAGAGAGGTGTGATGTGTTGCTGTTGCGTGTTAGCGGGAGCTTGTGACAAGATCAAGTGGGCAACATACCATTCGCCCCAGAGCTCAATCTGCATCATCAAGAAGCGCTTCTCGTATGACAGCTGCCCGCGCAGGCCCTCCTCGCGTCCACACCGGGCCCGGAGATATTGAATCTGCCTGGCGAGACCCTTGAGCTCACCCGTGTGCCTCCGCTCTCTTTCGGCCGCCATTGCCTTGAGCTCCAGCAGCTCCGTTTCGCTCCGCCCCTCGCGCGTCTGCTGTGCGGCCAGTTCACGGATGCGGCGCTCCTTTTCGCGCAGCACCTGGCGCGACTCCTTGGTCAGCGAGTCGAGCTGCTCGTCGCGCTCTTGCAGCGCAAGTTGAAGCTCTTCCGTCTCGAGCGTGGCCGCCCGCAGCATGTCGTGCAGCTCCTTGAGGTCCGCGGCGTGCTTCTTTGCGTTGCCAGTGCCAGCCTTTTGCGCGGCCAGGCGTTGGGTGTATGCTTCAATGTCGTCGTCACGCTCGTCTAGCTTGAAGCGCAGCTCGTCAGTCTCGGCCTGGCTTGCCCGGAGCTTCTTGTCCTTTTCGCGGATTTCGGAACGCAGGCGCATCTCTTGCTCGCGCATCCGCGTCTCCAAGTCCTGCAATTCGGAGCGCAAGTTTTCAGCCTCGGACTGTGCGGCCTGTATGTCACGCTCCGATGTGCGTCCCGAATTGGCGCGCAGGTCGTTGAGATCTTCCGTCAACTTGCGGACGCGGAGGCGGAGGCTTTCGCGGTCGGCGTCGCTGATGTGAAGGTCTTGCCGGAGGGACTCCACCGAGGATTGCAGGGCACTCTTTTCGCGTTCGACGGTGCGAAGTTGAGACTGCACTTCCGAAGAGTTGGCCTTTGACAGCTGCACAACCCTGGCCTCGAGATTCTGCCTCTCCAATTCACCCTCTTCCTGCGCATTGATCATGACCTCAATCTCATCTTCGAGCTCCTGCTTGGTGTGGGCGAGCTCGTCTTTGAGCGATTGAATGGCACTGAGGCGCTCATCGGCCGTCTTCTTGAGAGCCTCGAGGTCCCTCTCGCGGGCGTTCAATGTCGCTCGGAGGGTGTCAAGCTCATGTTCGCGGTCGCGAGCGAGGTTGTTGACGAGCTCGAATTGAGTGCCGGGCTCCTCCATGCTCTGGCGGAGGGCTTCCATCTCATCGCTGCGCTCCCTGATGGTCTTGCGGGCAGTCTCGAGCTCCCTATTCCGGTCGTTCAGCTCAGCCACCTTGTCGTTGAGCATCTTCTTGACAGATTCGAGCGCCTCTGTGCGGTCATCGAGCAAGTTTTTGGCCTTATTCAGCTCGCGCGTCCGCTCCCCGAGCGTCATTTCGCGTTGATCCACGTCGTCCCGGCTGCGCTCGAGGTCTTTGCGAGTGAGTTCCAACGCCTTGCGGATTCCCTCGACGTCGTTGTTGCGGTAATCGTTGAGTTGCTGGAGCGAGGCAGATTGCGACTCGACCCTGTACTTCAAATCTGCAATCTCGCGGTCCTTTTCGGCGAGGACCGCGCGAAGAGAACCAAGTTCTCTGTTGGTACTGTCAAAGTCGCCGACGCGGCGTTTCAAAGGGCTCATGTCTTGAAGTTGGTCGCGTAGTCTTTGCAGCTCTTGCTCGTACTGTCTCTTCATTGGGCTCTGTGACCTGAGCTGGTCGCGCAGCAGCTCGAGCTCCTGATCTTGTCGCCTCTTCAAGGGGCTGTTGGACCGGAGTTGATTGCGCAAGAGTTGGATTTCTTGTTCCTGCGCTTCCTCGGTGGCATCCCTCTGGCGGGCATCTTCATCGTACTGTCGCAATTGGCGTTGGCATTCCTCGAGCTCGTCTTGGAGAGATTCGGCGGCGTCCAGACGGGCTTTCAACACGGAAATCTCGTCGTCTTTGGCGCGCGTTACTTGCTGCAATTTGTCCCGGGCGTCGTTGGCAGCCTGTTGGGCGAGCTGGGCCTGGTTCCCGCCGGATGACTCGGCAATCTTGATGCGGTCGAGCAGGTTTTCGATCTCGCCCTGTTTCTCCCTGTCCGTCGTCTCCAACTGCCTTTCCAGAGCTTTGATGCGCAGGTCTTTCTCACGCTCGTTTGCGCGGAGTTGGTCCTCCAATGCCTTCATCTCGTCCCGCTTTTGCCGCTCCCAAACCTCGAGCTGCCTTTCCAGAGACTTGAGCTGGGCCTCCTTTTCCTCTTCTGCCGCTTCCAGCTTTTCTCGGAGCTCCTCAATTTCATCCTCCTTGCCGTCACGCTCTCGTTCAACCTTTTGCAGCTGCGCCCTGAGCTCTTCGTCGTCCACCAGTGACTCAAGTCTCTCGCGCAACTCCACGAGCTGCTCGTCCTTGGTGTCGATTTCCTGTTCCTTTTGCCGTAGCTCCATTTCCAAGTCTCCAATGTCGTTCTGAAGCCTGTCCACCTCTTCATCATCCTTACTGACCGAGTCGAGCTGTTTCTGGAGATGTTGAACCTCTTCCGCGCGCTCCTCGGCAATCTTCTCCAGCCGCTCAATCTCTTCGCGCGACGTCGCGTCCGTGTGCCTGCGCTTCACCTTGTCGGCATAATCCCGCAGCTGATCTTTGTACCCCACGAGCTCCTTCTCGGCCGTCTGCAAAGTCTTCTTGAGATTCTTGATTTCCACCACGAGCTGCGTCTTGTCCACCTTGAGTTCCGTGTTCTCGCGCAGGACCGCTTGTTGGTAGTCGGTGCCGACCTTTTGGAAATTTTCCTCGAGGAAATGGATCTTGAGCTTGAGGCCGAAGTTGTCCTTGTCGATCTGGGCCAGTTTCTGCGACCGTCAGCATCTGCAAGTCCGCGAAGATGTACGACTTACAGCCTCTTGCTCCCTCAGCGTGAGCATGTTCCCTCTATCCAGCATCGCGTTTCCATCCTTGTTTACCGCCAGTGGTGTGCTCATGAAGCTGCTGCTGGCCGGCGGCGGCGGGCCTGGCGTGCCGTTGATTTCCGTCACGTCGCTCGTTGAATTGTCGTAGACGCTGGCTTCGGGCAGCGCGGGGCTGTTGTCAAACTTGTACCCAGGCTTCAAAACGGCTGGCGTCTCGATGGCCTTCTTGAAAGCAGGACCGTTGTCCTCCATGTCGTAGATTGACGACGTTATGCGGTTCTTCATGGCACTCTTCAGCAGCGGCGTAAACTCCTGCTTTCCCGGCGGATTCCGTTTCGACAACAGCTGGTTGCGCGCCTTGGGGGTGGTGAGGCCTCGAGGTGTTCGCGAGCCGCGCATTCGCCGCACAAGGTCATCGCCGTCGCGACTCGGGGATTGAAACGAAGGCTCCATGGACATGTCGAGGTCGGCGTGCGTCAGGCGCGTCACGTCGGCGTATTCGGTTTGCGGACTATCGGGATATAGATGCGCCATGGTGCGCACAGTCGAAAGGATGCTATGTCGTGGACATTCGCGGGCGTTGGTGGTTGCTGGGTTGTGGTGTTGGGAGCTCCGGATTGTTTATGTTTGGGTTCCTGCCGTTTTAGGTTTAGTCAATCGCCGGGCTGCCGAACCCAGCACGTGCATGCGGCGACCACCATCCAACTTTCATCTCAACATGGCAGAGGACAAGAGCAAGGACGATTTGAAGTGGTTTGGAGAGGGATTCGACGGCTTTCCCAAGAGACTGCCCGACGACACGGTGGAATACGTCGTCTTCATCATTGACCCAAAAGTCTCAACCGACAACCAAATCCGCGAGAGACTTCGAGACATCGAGAATGCGGCCGATTCTCTCTGCAAAAAACTTCTCAGGGACTACATCTGGCAGCGCGAATCCTTTGGCCTTCAGCTGCGACGAGAAGACAGCAGCTGGCTGCTCCGTGGTACGACCAACTACGGAGACTCTGTCGCCGACGAGTGGTTGATCGTGTACCTTCTCCGAGAACTGAGCAAACAATTTCCTGACGCATGGATTCGCGTGTATGACACGGATGGAGAGTTCTTGCTCATCGAGGCTGCAAATGTGCTGCCCAAGTGGTTGAATCCAGAGATTGCTGAAAACCGAGTGTGGATCAACGATTCCAAACTCTGCGTCATTCCCGTGGAAAATTCTGACAAACGTCCATTGACCATCCAAGAGGCACAAAAGTTCATTCAAACGACCCCATCCAAGCTGGTACACTCCGCTCTCGTCGAAGAAGAAGCCTTTTACCGTCTTCGCAATTATCCGGATGACATTTCCTCAACGCTGCACCACTCTCTTGTCACGATTCCTCGCAAACTTGCCTGTATTCTTCGTCGAAACCCAGCCTACATTTCACCTGCTGTTGAAGCATTCTACTTGCGCGATCCGATTTCTCTACGTCTCCTGAAAGATGGCTCGGGTCTCAAATTTCCGCCGCAAGACTTGGTCACGGTCAGGGTGCGATTCACCAAGGTTGGCTTTGCTCAGTTGAAGAGCCAGCAATTCGTCAGTCCACAAGTGTGGGAAGCAGAAATTGCAGATCTGAAGCCTGGAAAACGACGAGACAGACTGGAAATGGGCATGAAACTGGCCGCCGGATTCGAGATGCTCATGGCCGACCCGCAAAACCAAGACAAGCGCACCGTGCGAGAAATTGAGCTTCTACTGGAAGACGTCGAAGCTGGAGAGGAGCACCTTCCAACAGACGACGAAATCGCACAGTGGGATGCACAAGAGGATGACGAGGGCTGGATGGACATCAACTACGAAGAATTCGAACAAGAGTTGCAAGGGAAAAAGTCAAAAGGATTCGGCGACAAGTCAGCCCAGGCGAATCTGCAAAAGATGGTGCAACGTTTCGAGTCGTTTCTCAACGACAAAGAAGCGGGAGCTGAAGGTGCAGAACCGGAAGACATGGACATTGATGATGACGAGGACATCTCCAGCGATGACGAGGAAGAAGACAAGGCCGCCAGTTTCGACGAGGAAGAATTCTCAAAAATGATGCGCGAGATGATGGGCATGCCCGAAGAAGTGTACAAGGAGGTCATGGAGATGCCTCTTGACGAAGTCAAGGCAGCCAAAGAGAATAGAGCCAAGCTGGAGGAAATTTCGGCACGCATCAATCAGCAAGAGGAAGAAAGAAAGCGACCATTCTTCGGACCTGAGCGGCCACCTGAGCCAGAAGAGACAGGGAACAAAGACACCATAGAAGATGATGATGCTTGGGGTGAGCAAGAAGCAAAAGAATTCCGCGAGAATATGGAAGCGATGGAAGCGGAGCTTCGGCAAGCAGGCGCGCTGGACCTGGACTCGAAGGCCAAGGATGCGATCCATGGCAAAGTCAAAGGCAAAGGCAAGGCCAGAGAAGTGGAAGAGGATGTGGAGGAAATCCCGCGAGAGGACGAGGAGGTGGATATCGACTATAATCTGGCAAAGAACATGCTCGAGGCCTTCAAAGCGCAAGGCGGAATGGCCGGTCCAGCTGGCAACATGATGAGATCCATGGGATTGAACATGCCACGAGATGAGCCTGATGACTGAGGGGGCATGATATCTACTGTAAAAAATATAGCGAATTTTTGTTCAGTCTCGCAGACCACTTTTGGTTTTGGCGTCGCCGCCTCGGCCGTCTTATCGATAGCCCAACTTTTTCAAACACCATCGCAGCAGTCGACGCTTTCAAACACTCGCACAATGGCGTCCTACGACAGCGACTCCTCGGGTGATGATGAGAACTACACCGAGACCAACGTACTGCTAGGCTACGCGTCCAAAGAGCCCACCGACGACGATTGGAGCCAGCTCGGCGGCTACCCGGTACGTCACCTCTCGACTTGCCCTGACTTCTGCTAACATTTCACAGACATGGCTCAACGACCAAGCACCGTCCTTCTCCCTCGCAAAGTGCAAAGTCTGCAATGATCCCATGACCCTGCTCCTCCAGCTCAACGGCGACCTCCCGCAAACCTTCGCCGGTCACTCGCGTCGCCTCTACATCTTCAGCTGCCGCCGCAAAGCATGCCGTCGCAAGCCTGGCTGCGTGCGCGGCTTCCGTGCCACGCGTGTCAGCGCCTCGGCGATCGAAGCTCAGCGCAAACATGAAGCTGACGAGGCAGCTGCCGCAGCGGAAGCTTTGAAGCACAAGGAAAAGGAAGAGGAAGACAGACAAAAACAGGGAAACTTGGGGACCGCATTGTTCGGCGGGGGTACGCCTTCGATGAGCGCAAATGCCAATCCATTCGCTGCTCCGTCTGGGATGTCAGCAAACCCGTTCGCCAGCGCGAGCAGCCTTGCCGCCAGACCGGCGCAAAAGACCAGCACAAACGACACGGACGCAACGCTCTCCCAAACCTTTGCCGAAAAGGCGCGCCTCTCCAGCCCTCCGCCAACGGACTCGCCCGTGGTGCCTCCAACTGCGGCCGAACCACACGTCGCATGGCCCAGCGACGCGAAGACTGCGCTCCCTCCTCCCTACCCGTCGTACCACCTGGACGCGGACTACGAGGCCCTCGATCCCACACCTCTGGCCATTCCTGGCAACACGGTTGTCGACCCAGACGCGGCGGAACCCACACCCGAAGCCGGTGGCAGCGAGACCAACGTCAAGGAGGCTTTCGAATCGAGTCTGGACAAGGCGTTCCAGCGATTCGCTGACCGCTTGGCGCAGAACCCTGAGCAAGTGCTGCGGTATGAGTGGGGCGGTGTGCCGTTGCTGTGCACCCGCGATGACGCCGTGGGGAAGCTGTTTGCGGATGAAGGTCATGTTGGCCTCCCGCGCTGTGGTAATTGCGGCGCCGAGCGTGTGTTTGAGGTGCAGCTCGTGCCGCAGGCCATCATGGAGCTGGAGGCCGAGGAGCTGAGTCTTGAGGGCATGGAGTGGGCGACGATAGTCATGGGGACGTGCAAGAAGGACTGTGCGGCGAGAGGCACCAAGGACGGGGAGGTTGGATACGTGGATGAGTGGGTGGGAGTACAGTGGGAAGAGCTGGCGGCGAGGAAGTAGGCACATCACAAAGCAAGACAAGTTTCGGCGCGGGTATTGTTTCTTTGCTCACTGGCTATCTGGTCTACAGCAAGCTTGAGATGCCGCTTCTCACGGTCGACTGTGCGCCATGGTCTAGCAAGCAGCGGTCCGCCCTTTCAGGCAGAATTTTCTCCCTTTTTCCAGGGAGCCAAAGTCATGTCTCATAACGCCGTGTCCCAAAAATGCATCAAGGGTAAGGCGGGAGGACGGGTTTAAGCGGGCTGCTCGTAAGCTCTCTTGATCAGACGGGAGAATTCTGTGACGAGTTAGCGAGCATCCCACAAATATGGCAGCATACGTACGGTCAAACTTGACGTTCTCCCTGACAACTGTGCCCTTGGCCTCGTTCTCCTTGTTCAAAGGCACCTTGACGGTGGCGCCGTCGACGGCCCAGCCGCAGACCTCGCCGACAAAGTGGTCAAACTCGCCAGCGCGCTTGTTGAGCCATGCCTCGAGGATGGGGCGCTCAATCTCGCGGACGGCCTGGCTCACACTGACGGCGATGCGCACGCACATGAGGTCCTCGAAGCCGCTGACGTCGGCAATCAGGTCGGCGTACAGGTCATCACTGTCGAGCGTTGTCCAGAAGCCGGCGTAGTCGGCGCTGCTGAGCAGGTTGCTGAGCACGTTGAGCTTCTGCACCGCCTCGCTGAGCGCAGGGTCGCCGGCCGCCGGGTTCGCCGCCGACGTGCTGGTGGGCGTCAGGATGTGCGGGGGCAGGAGCGACAGGCAGAGGCTGAAGTCGGGCGAGGGGAAGACGGTCAGGGCCTTGACGAGGATGTTGGTAATGGTCTCATCGCGTGCGAGGTGGGGGTTGAACTGGTAGCTGGGCGAGGTGGTCAGCCAGGATCTCTTTGTCGTCTTCGAGCAGATTGTGAAGGGAGGAGATTTCAGATAGAGCTAATAATGAAGCTTCAGCGGGCTGGAGGGTTCATTCTCCGGTGCCCTCGGGTAATAGGAAACGTTGTGGTAACATGATCATCATGATGAAGATGGAGGTGGACGAGGAGGGGAGGACGACGTACAGCTTCAAGAGGGCCAGGTTGGCGTAGCAGTCGTACGTTTGGCTTTCGCACTGCTGCATGACATAGTCCTGGAAGACGGTCGTCGTCTCGGGATTGTAGCGGTCGAGGCCATTGAGAATCTGATCAATGTGCTCCGGTCTGTCCGGTGCGTAGTCGAAGGGGACACCCATGGTTGTGGTTGGCGAGAGGATTTTGTGAAGAGGCCGAGTTGGAGTGCGGCGACAAGACTGGTCCGTGCGGTCGTCTTGGCATTCCTTCAGGTTGGATTCCATTCAGAGTTGAATTGTTTGTATTGTACAGTACAGAGAGCTAACGTTTCTAGCGCCTCATCGCCTTTTGGACCTCGGTCAATTGATCCAGTTCTTCCTTCATCTCGGGCATCGCCTCGCGCATCATCTGGTCGCGCTTCTTTGCGTCTGCCGAAAGCCATCTATTCAGGTCGTGCCTGAGTTCCTCCTCCGACCTGTCCAACACATTGATGCCTCGCTCTGCGCATGCAACCCGCAATTCCCGACTGTTGAGTGCTTGAGTTCCACCGTCACGCACAAGAAGTTCGCTGTCCCGGATCAGGTAAGAGTAGTGTTTGGTGACTCGTCTGTGTTCCCTCTTGGAAAACATCCACACCGCAATGGCTTGTGAAAGAGGCCCCCACTGCGTGCTCTTTTCGCGAATCTTGAACATGGGCTTGGTGTAGAGGTCGTACATGCAGGCCATTTGAAACGAAAGCGCGTTGGCAGTACGGGTCAGGATGACGGCGCCATCCTCCCCAGCGCCGACGAGATTTCGCCCTCTTTCCAACAGCTCCGATGGTCTTCGTCGCGCCAGAGGCTTTAGACTCGGTGGCAACGAATCGACGACTGCCTGCCATCGCTGTTCGGCAATTTGTCTCTGCGTTTCTGCACGGCGCAACAGTCCTTCTTCTATCTGCGGAGGCCGGCAAGTCTTGGGCATGACTCCAGCCATGAATGGCGCAACCAACAGTGTGAATTCCCCACAAACTATGAAAACGACGGCGAATATGGGAAGTCGGGTCATGTCGTGCCTGGATCGGGCAATGAGCTGAAAGTCGGCTCGCGTCAAGTCGTCCTCTTTGGTCTTGCGGAGCTCGCGGGCGACTTTGGAATTGGCCCAGACATTCTTGACGCCCGTCTTGAAGAAGGACAGGTATGCCTTGCCAAACTCGAACCAGTATTTGACTTTCGACTCGTTTTCGTCTTTGGCTGGAAGCTTGACGGGGGCGGGCAAGGTCGAGGCCGGGGGATTGACGCGGTCGACGCGTTCGACGCGGTCAGAGAGGCGACGCGTAGGCTGCAGCCATGGCGAGATGCGACAGATGCGCGCCGGGCGGCCTGTCCGAAGAAGAGTTGACATGCGGAAAGACGGCGGCGAAGGGAAACATGGAGCGAGGTGCACTTTGAGTTCCCTGGGTAAGCCAGGGTCCGGCAGGTTGGATTGGCCGACCCGGTTTCTTCCCTTGGTTGCACGTGTAACCACTTCGCCGACGACCTCTGTTCCCTACTCGAACAACTACGCCCATCATGTTCCCGCCTCCTCTCCTCGTGCCGCTCGACCTCCACTACGGCCGATATTCCTTCCCCGCCGAACCTCGACACCTGCCGAGGCACATGGAGTCGCAAGCTTCCCCATGCTCGAATTCGGTTGCCTGCGCGCAATAAGTACATACGATGCCTCAATTCTTCCTCACCACCTGGATCCTGCAGTCCATACCCGTCATGTCTGCCGCCTCTCAGCGTCTTCTGCAACTCGGCGCCGTGCCTCGCGTCATCCTGCTCAACCCCATCGTCACCGGTCCGCTGCTATGGGCTCTCACAATTGCTCCAAAGGCCATCCAGGGCCCTGTACTCCAGCAGCTTGATCGGCTGCCTTTTGAAAATGCGCTCCCCCGCATAGTCACCGCGCTCAAGCTGTTGGTTGCTCTCGGCATTTCAAACAGCTTCAATTCCCTGCTCAATCGCATGGCGACGAATGGATGGAGTCTGTCGACTGACTCGTCAAAGTGGAACTGGTCGCAAGAGATTGCCGTCGTCACTGGAGGCTGTAGCGGAATTGGAGAATTGGTCGTCAAGGGTCTAGCAGACAAGGGAGTCAAGATTGCCGTGTTGGACGTCCAGCCATTGCCGCAGAGGCTCAAGGGTTGTAAGTGTACATGACAACTTCCTGGGTTTAACGCTTACCAAGTAGACAACATCCACTTCCAAACCTGCGACATCACCGACCCCAACGCCGTCCACAATGCAGCGGAGACCATTCGTTCCAAGGTTGGCCATCCGACCATCTTGATCAACAATGCCGGAATCGGCTCTGCCCACACAATCATCGACACGACCCCCCGTCAATTGCAAAAGATTTTTGGCGTCAACTTGCTCAGCCACTGGTACACCGTGGGCGAATTCCTTCCGGCCATGATCAAGCAGAACAAGGGCCATGTCGTTACAGTCGCCAGCATGGCCAGCTTCGTGTCATGCCCCAGCATTGCGGACTACGCCGCTACCAAAGCCGGAGCACTTGCGTTCCATGAAGGTAAGAAACATGTCCATTGACGAAGATCCGCACTCACGTCAAGCAGCTCTGACTTCGGAACTTCGCCACCGTCACAACGCGCCCAGCGTCCACACAACCGTCGTCCACCCGAACTGGACCCGCACGCCGCTCATCGCTGACCATGCTTCTCATATTGAGAAGCACCAGGGGCCTTTGCTTACGCCGGACGTCGTTGCTGCTGGCATCGTCAATCAGGTTCTTAGCTGCCGCGGTGGCCAGCTCTTCTATCCTGATTTTCTGTCGTCTGTGAGTGGCATAAGAGGATTCCCTCACTGGATGCAGGAGAGGATCAGAGATAGTATTGGGAAGCGGGGGACTGGCGATTGAGATGCTGAGAGTGAATTGTTTGTCGAAACCGGCCACTTCTTTTGCTGGTAGGATTTGAGACTGTTGCTTTTGGCTTTCAATCGAACCCCTGCGTAGGGAAATACGCCACTTGCTCGCTTGCTTCACGAGTGAGATGCATCTGCCTTCGCGGTTAAATTGATTTCATTCAGTCGTTTGGACAAGCCAATCATGTCCAATGGCATTTCAGAAATTGGACACGCCTGTTGTACTCCATGAAATGACAACTTCGCTACAGCTTACACCTTTGGATAATAGTGGTAACTGTCCATTTCCGTTCCAACCGACGTGCCCACCAGACCGTCCTCATAATCGACCTTCGGCATGCGCAAGCAATATCCAGGATGTAGCACCGTCTGCGCGACGACAGCAATCAAGCACGGCCTGTCCCCAACGTCAGCTCCTCTCAACCACATCGTCAGTCAAGCTTACACCGTATCCAAAGCGATGAAAAACGTCTCGTTAGTCATGATCTTGCTCCGCCAGCCATCATCAAACTCGGCCATGCGAAACGCACATCTGGTCAAAATGGCCACGTACGCCAACGACATGCTGCCCAAAAACAAGCGAAACATCCAGCGCTGGCGCAGTGCCTTGGTCCCAGGATTCAGCTCGCGGCGGTGCATCACGACGCGCACGAAGTACCACGCCGCGCAGCCGGCGAACATGCCCAGCGTCGTGATCTGGAACGCCATGCCGCCCTTGATGATGCGGACGGCGTCCCACATGATCTTGGGGTCTTGTTTGGCGGCCATGCCGCTGCCGACGGCCTGGCACGCGATGGAGAGCACGTCGGACGCGACGAAGACCCAGGTGTAGAGTGAGGGCGGCCGTAGGACGCTGAACTGCGGGCCGAAGATGAGGACGAGGTGCTTCAGGTTGAGGTAGATGCCGGCGGCGAGGAAGGCGGGCGCGATGGTCAGGCAGATGACGGCGGCTTGGAAGCCCGTGTGCGAGTAGGGGTTGAAGTGCATGGCGATGAGGCCGAGGGAGCCCAGGAGCTCGAGGGCACATCTGCACTATCAGTATAGACCTTAATGGTGTTGATGAAACTTACCCTCCGCCCACGGCTAATAGGTAGCTCCACGTCTTCTTGTACATTCCCATCCCAAGCTGTCCGACCATGCATATTGCAAAGACCAGCCCCGCAAATGCGTTCATGTGTAATGACGGGGCGTACCCGTAAATCGAACCCTCCACTGGACACTCTGGACCCACATCATCGCAGTACGGGAGGAACGGTGCGTCAGACATCTCGGAGTATCGAGGAAAGGTCAAAAGAGTGACTGGAAGAAAAAGCAAAACGTTTGAAAGCAGCGTAATGAAAAGAGCGACGACGGCGAGATTCCGGGGACAGAATCGAGACACGAGTCTGTGGGCGGTATATACTTTCAGCACGCTGGCCTGCGCCTTGTCATGGCCAGCCCTGCAATGCCGTGCCCCGGCCGCTGAGCACACCAACTCTGTCCGCCGTTAGACGCGCCGTTGCCCTCTTAATTACGCTCATCGATCAGTGCCTTTCAACCGCCAGCAATGGCGCACGGCCAAGCCTGGCTCCCCGTTTCGAAACCGCAGCCTGCTCCCTGTCTGCCCGCACTGGTACCTGGCCGCGAAGCGCGCCTCTGTGCGTCATTGGATGAGCGGTGGCTGCTCCCCAGAACGTGGCGCAGGGCTGATGCGGCGCGAGCTGGATGCAACTGAAGGGTCTGGAGATGTTGGTTGCCCTGAGGCGTGCACCGTGGCAGGCCATGTACTTGGGAAGAGGTGCTGCAGCACGAGGTTGATCACGGACTACAGCCAAGTATCGTGATACGCACCAGCAAATCTAAGCATCAAAAACGCTGCATGCCATTTCGCTCAATCTTGCAGGCAGCCGTCGATGCACGATGAAATGTTGCTGTCGACAGGGTTCTCGAGGTCTAGTCCAGGGATGTCTTTGCCACGGGCCGCCAAAACCTTAATCGCAACCACCATTTCTCGTCCAATTTCGCTTGTTGGCGACGAGCCCTGGGCGAGAACGACTGTTGCAACGACAAGACTGTTGTATAAAGAGTTGAGTTGTGTAAAGTGGCTCGATTGTTGCTGCTAATTCTTGTGAATCTTCGAGTCCAAAAGGTCAAGGCCGTCACGGTTTGGATACGTCATGGCTTGGTTCTGTTTAATTGTCGACACGAAATGGATGGATAGTTTCTTAGCATTTGCCTTTCGAGTCATCTTTCGCGTGTCATGATTGGCCGAGAAGGATTGCGTAAAGCTTGTACGGGCACGGCGATCAGCACGATTGGCTCGACGGTTGGTGAGAGACATTTTTGAAAGTTCTTTGATTGCGGGCTACGAATCTCTGAAGGGATGCCCAGGCTTTGCTTCGAGTATTGAAATGCGATGTCTCAGTGACCCTTCTGAAAGCCAGTCAGTTCAATCAAGTCCTGGTGCAAGCAGAGGGAAACGTACGCAAGCACCGCAAGTGCATTGACTCTTGTCACAAGTGCAGTCGGCAGGGCCGGTACAGTTGCAGGTGGAGCCGCAAGCGCAAGACATTTTCGATTCGGAGATTTTGCTGTGTATGTTGTTCGGTAAGGGGAAGCTGATATTGGATGGCATTTACTCCTGTAAGCAACCAACGGTACTTATACTCTTCCACATACAGCTCTGCGCGAAATGTGCGTCCGCCAGCCGTCATCGCCAAGGCACTGGATACACAGGAGGCATGCGCGTGCAGCACAGATGAGCCAGTCGAGCACTGTTCGTTGCTCTAGATGTGATCCATGGCTGGATGTGGAACATTGAAATCAGCCTACCATTGATTGGTGACGTCCAAGGCGTCTAGGCCGATATGGCGGATGTGAGTGATTTGTGCGTCCCGCGTTTCGTCTGGTAGTCTCCAGCGCTACTGCATCTCCACGCAACGAGCCGTCCGAAAGTGCCTGGCGCTTGGAGGTTTGGAGAAAGCATCTTGACACTCTCATTCCAGAACAGACGATGGCCGCGTGGGAGGACACGCGCCATTCCTGCTTGAGGAAGTCGTTTGGACCATCTTTCGAAGCTCCAACGCGAAAGGAAAATTGCAGTCATGGAATGCGAAAGCAGAGGATCGCCGCAGACTCTTGGATTATGCCGCCAGGTAGTACACTCCATGGAGATCTCTCTACTCGCACTTGCAGCGAGATGTACAAACTAAACTCACACTCACGCGGATTTCCCAGGCTCTTTTACAGCGTGGAGCACTCCTCTGTATCTCATTCGCCCTTCTTCGAGTGTCTTGAATGCTTCGGCTACTCCATCTCTTGTCAAAGGGAACAGGGACGTCCAAGGCTTGATTCCATGTCTTGCGACAAAATTCAACATGTTTTGAAAGTGCTGTCTTGAGGCCTCCGTCGAGGCAATAATTCTGAGACCGGGAAGAACAAACGGCATGTACGGCACTTCAATCGGGCTTTGCTGGATCGTCATGCACACGATTCGAGCACGACGGGCGAGGAGCAGGATCAAACCAGCGAGCGATGGAATCTCGGTTGCGCAGAGCAGAAGAACGTCAATGGGAGACGAGTCACCCACCTTGTTTTCTCTGCTCTGCTCCAAAAAGATGAACTCATCTGCTCCCATAGCTCGAGCATCTTCCTCCTTGTCTGGCGTGTCCGAAAGCGCAGTTACAGCGCATCCCATCGCCTTTGCAAATAGCACTGCCATGTGGCCAAGGCCGCCAATGCCAACTACGCCGACACGGTCGCTTGGCTGCACCTCTGCGGCCATGAGGGCTTCGTATGTACTGGCGCCGGCGCACATGAGCGGCGCAGCGTGCTCAGACTCTATCGCATCCGGGATGCGATTGACGAAGGTGCGGTTCCTGATCGCATAGTTTCCCATTGAGCCTTGGTCGAGCTCTCCGAAAGCGAAACCGCACGCTTCAGCGCAATATTGCCGGTAGCCTTGTACGCAGACCTTGCAGCTACCACAGGACTGGTATCGTGTCAACGGAGCGGCAGGAATTCGAGGATACGAGGGATACCGACGTGATGCAACCATCTGAGAACCAGTCAGCACAGCCCACGCTGCCAGAGGGAAGACGAACCCCCATCCCACTCTTTCACCAATCTTGAGATCCTTGACACCATCCCCCAGCTTGAGGACCGTGCCGACTCCTTCATGGCCTAGGCCGCAGCCTTTTCCCTTTGCGTGGACATCGGTGTAGCAGATGCCAGAGTGGGTGGTTTCGATCAAGACCTCGTCGTGGCCGAGCTCGCGAGGCGCCGTCTCGGTCACAAACCCTCGTTCGCGAGAGAAGCGGTAGGTCTCGATGAGCCCACAGTATTGGTCGTAGCGCAGGCTGGCGTTTTCGGTAAGCATTGCGTTGGTGGTACCAGAGAAGGAATGCAGAGTTGGGTTGTCACGGAAACGAATCGGTTTCGTCGACGTCATTGCAGGTTTAGGTAAGCGAGACGCGACTCCATTGAGGCCAAGAACCCAGACTGCTACCAATCTCTACACAAAACCCATGGCCATCCGATTTCCCTTCCCTGCAAAACAAAGGGCCACATTTTCACTGCTGATCTTCAGAAACTTCAAACGGAAGTGTCGCCTGCTGCGACAGCTCGCTCAGGGAATCCTTCCACACCAATCGTTGCATCTCGAGTCCGTCAGCAGTGTCCATGAAAGCAGGGGTCCTTTGAAAGTCAGCCACATTCTACATCTTCGACACAAACTCACTTTTCTTCGGCTTGATTGACGTAGAATTTCCCGTGGGACTCGGCACCGGCAACAGCGACCATGAACACGACAATCCGCGCACCCTCCTCCGTCGGACGCGCAGTGAAGGACTTGAATAATCTCATTACGTAGCGATAGTAGAAAGGAAGCACTTCGGCGATCCTGGAATGTACCAGTCCCGGACAGACCGTGTTCAGAATCACTCGACTGGGCTCGATCCGCGTCGCCAGCTCCCTGAGGAACATGAAAGCCATCGCTTTGGTGTCGCCATATCTTTGAAAAGAGTAAAAGTTCTTGGGGTCGTCAAAGTGGCTAATGGTGTTGCCTTTGATTGGATGCCATCGAAGGCTGCTGATAACCATAGCTCGGCTGCCGACCCAATTGATTCGGGAAGGAGCTCCTGATTTCTTGGCCGACTCCTCCAGCAAAGGAAGAAGCTGTAGGAGTAGCAAAGCGCTGGAGAGGAAGTTGACCTGGAGCAGGAGCTCGTGGCCGGATGATGCACACTGAAGATCGACATTGCCAATCGCGGCGTTGAGTATCAAGACGTGGAGCTCCTCTACTTCCGCTCGGACCCTGGAAACGAAGTCGACGACACTTACGTATTCGGCCAGGTCCAACTTCATGACTTTGACGGACGACGCGCTACGTCCGCCGCCTCTGATGGTCTCATCTTGGAGCAAAGACTTCTTCGCTTCTTCGCCTTTGTCGATATTTCTGACGCCCAGAATGACCACCTCGGCATTGAGCGCAAGAAGTTGTCTGGCGCTTTCGTACCCGATACCAGCGTTGGCTCCTGTCACAATGACATTCTTTCCTGCCAGGTTGATGTCTTTCGGCAAAGGGTTGACGCCTGGTTGGATTTGAAAAAGAGGCATTTCGATTGTTGTCTTTTCAGAGAGGTGAGAATCAGTCTCTGTTCAGTCTGCGCTCTCATGCAAGTCTGTCACATCGGGAGTCGCACCAGTATATCTCATTGCATATACTTTGTCCAGCGCCCTATAGCGGGTCCCCGCCATTACTCAGCCACACTGCTGTGGTCAAGCCAAGCTTCAACACCAAGCAACGTGGCTCCCTGCAAGGTTGATCGGAGACTGCCGAATTCAGACCGTGACGTCAAATGTCGTCTTCAAGTGCACTCTTCTTCAGCTGCGACTATTTTGCTGACAGATGTGTTGAACGGATCTCTATCCGCTATCAGAACCGCATTCTGTTGCCCAAGACTAGACCGATATGCTTGGGGTCCTTCCAGTGTCCACCAACTATCGCTACACCACAGCTCAACGACTTTCGAATTCAAAATCATTCCAGAAACAACCTTGGCGTGCGGGGGATGACAAGGCTTGACGTCCTCACACCGTTCCCCGCCTCCACCACAACGCCAACCTGGATGACTCTGCAACCCCGCACGACTGTCAGAGTTAGCCGTATGACCGCTATTGGCACAAAGGAACTGACTAGCCAGAAATGGAAAGGTGATCGTCCACACGAGCAGTGATATGCTCAAATTCCTTAGGTCCGCGCTGGAAACCCCATGGATTCTCCGCATCTGCCAGGCAGTTCCTGTTAACCGAACCAGTATATTTACAAGAGAGGAGGTCGGAGGATGTGGTCGGTCGCCTACAGTTGCAAGAACTCGTTCGAAAACTGCTCACTTCCACAATGCCGGGCCCGATCAAGACTGAACTCCATGAATTTGCTTACCGACCTTCGGACAAGTATCCGTATAATGACAACTTGGAAGTGGATGCCCTGATCGTCGGCGCCGGGTTCGCAGGCACGTACATGCTCTATGAGCTCCGGAAGCGTGGCTTCAGAACCGTCATCTACGAAGCTGGCGATGGATTTGGAGGCACCTGGCGATGGAACAGATATCCTGGAGCCCGCGTGGACTCGGAGGTCCCCGAGTACGAATTGAGCATTCCTGAAGTCTACAAGGACTGGACTTGGACGACCAACTATCCCAACTACGAGGAGCTTCGTGCCTACTTCAACCACATGGACAAGGTTTTGGACCTATCCAAGGACACTGCCTTTGGTTCCGTCGTGGTCGACGCCCAGTTTGATGAAAAGGAAGGAAAGTGGCACGTTAAGACGGCCGATGGACGTAATGCGAAGAGCAAGTATTTCATCGTCGCCGCTGGTTTCGCTGCAAAGCGGTACGTGCCTGACTGGCTCGGCATCGACAAGTTCAAGGGTTTCATCGCACACTCGTCGTTTTGGCCCGACGAGGGCGTCGAGGTTCACGGCAAAAAGTGTGCCGTGATTGGCACTGGTGCATCGGGAGTTCAGGTTGCACAGGAGTGGGGTCCCATGGCCGGAGAGCTCAAAGTCTTTCAACGAACGCCCAACCTGACAGTACCGATGGGCAAGAGGCCACTGTCCAAGGAGGAGCAGAACAATGCCAAACAATTCTACCATCGGCTCTTTGAACTTCGAGAGCACTGTTTTGGCGGCTTCCTCTTCACTTTCAATGAGAGAAACACTTTCGACGACAACGAGCAAGAGAGAGAGGCAGTCTACCGGAAGTTGTGGGACCATGGCGGATTTGGATTCTGGTTGGGAAACTACAAGGTGATTCCTTTGCCATCCTTCATAGCCTCAATGCTTACACAAATTTAGGACATGCTGTTCGCCGAAGAAGCCAACGACGAGGCGTACAAATTTTGGGCCAAAAACCAAAGGGCCAGAATCCATGACCCGCGCAAGCGAGAACTTCTGGCACCTCTTAAGAAGCCACACCCCTTTGGCACCAAGAGGCCCTGCCTTGAGCAGAACTACTATGAACAGTTCAACAGGCCGAACGTCGACGTGGTTGATCTCAGGGGCAATGAGATCAAGGCAATCACGGAAAAGGGGATTCTGCTCGAAGATGGCACGGAGCACGAGTTTGATGTCATTTGCATCGCTACTGGATTCGACATTACCACGGGTATGTCCGACCACTGCAGCCATGCGTTCTTTTGTTGACTTTTGCAGGCGGCATGACAAGCATGGGACTTCGCTCCATTGATGGCAAGTCACTGAAGGACGAGTGGAAGTCCGCTGCCATGACCTACCTCGGCGTTACTGTTCCCGGATATCCAAACATGTTCCACACGTACGGACCACACGGGCCGACCTTACTCTCCAACGGTCCTGCCACCATCGAATGCCAGGGCCGCTGGATCGTAGATTGCATGAAGCTGATGGAACGCGAGGGAGTCAAGTACATCATCCCCACTGACGAGGCGAGCAGGGCGTGGAAGAAGAGAGTAAACGAGTTGAGCGACCTGTCACTGTTTCCAAAAGTCCTCGACTACGGTCTGTTCTGTTTCCGCATCGAACGCTCCTCAGCTGACACAAGCAGGTGTTCACTCGACCTACATGGGCGGCAGCATCCCAGGCAAAGCTTACGAGCAAGTCAACTATCCGGGCGGAATCCCGCAGTACGGCAAAGAGCTTCGGCACGGTCCGGGCGCCCGGGCGCCATGAATCCTCGGGCGTCCGTCTTGACTCCGCGCCGGAGGGTGGGTGTTCTGGAAGGGTTCGTTCGTTCCCCGGCGCGTGGCGCGGCGCGGTGACGTGGATTGTGCCTGCGCCCATCGTTTTACCCCTTGTGTTCGGAGCGTTGCCTCAGGCGCTCGGAGGCCGAGCTGCGATGTCTTGAGTGCGAACTGCGCAATGCGCACTGTTTACTTTATCATGGAATGCTCGGTGATGTGCACTTCACCCTTGTTGAAGACATATGAATGCCACGTCGGCCGGACGGAGAATGGTGAGTCAAGATCTCGTTGCGGTGGAAGCTGACGACAAGGTGGAGGTCGAGACGAGGTGCGTGGTTGCGGGAGCGCGGATACGGATGACGGACGGAAGTGGTCTTTGTTGGTCGAACTGCGCGATGACTGTGCGGCACGCCTGTTCTGACTGATGACGCGAGTAGATAGGCTTACTTCGTGCAGCGGCCAATTGGATGGTTGTCGTGAGGAGGGATTTTGATTACTGAGTCGAAGTGATGATACCGAGGGCCGCTTTGTTGGATTAGTGATATTTGAGACACTTTATCGCTGTTAGCCAGAGACAAACGAGTGCGCGCACAAAATTTTACAGAAGAAGTAATTCAACAGTAGCAATGATTATATCTAACTGGCGAAAAATTCGTGATTATTGTACAAGGGAGAACCTCTTGCCTCGAGGCAACGCTGTGTATCTAATCGTCAAAAATCTACTCAGGAAAACGCAACAACTGCATGCTCGTGACATTTTGGTATAGCCGTTGCTCATCCAGTCTGCAGGTATCATCCTCCATCTATCAAAATTCTCTAAACAACATTACCATTCCATCTTTTTTTCTTTCTTCGATCAACTCTCTGCGCGCTTCGTTGCCTTGGTCCTCAATTTCATCATCAAATAGACCAGGGCATATGACGAGATGGCGAAAATGACACAAATAGCCGCATCTCTCCATCCGTAGTAGTAGTCCTTCAAGTTGAGTGTCTCGAGATACGCCGCGCCGTCTCTGTACTTGCAAACCTGGCAGCCAGAGGTGGCGTCGGGGTTGAGGAGGTTAGTGCCGCCGCCGAGAATCGTGCTTTGATAGTCGGTCATGTAGCTGCCGCAAGTCTGGTTCGGAGGGGGGTTGAAGGTTGCGAGTTCGCTTTCGGAACACTTGACGGTCGACTCCCACACGCCGAAGATCATGAGTGCGCCCATCAGATAGTTGAAAGGGTCAATCCAGTACATCCAGTACTTCCAAAAGTCTTGGAGAGCGTCGTACGGAGCAAGGACACCGCAGAAGGAGACGAGAATAGTGATGATGAGCGGATTGACCATGGCGGCGAAGACGGCGTTGGGTGTGTAGGCGGCAACAAACTGAAGAGTCAGTAAAAATGCGGAAGAAGGGGGTGTCAAGGCTTACCTGGCCGATGCCCGTGTAAATGAACTCGTAGATGAGCATGACGAAAAAAGTCGCGCCAGCATACTTGGGCGCCGCGGGGAAACCAGACGTAAAGTAAAAGCAGCAGTAGTAAAAGACTGCACAAATGATCAGGTAGGGTATTTCGCTGACAATCAGCCCGGTGACAAAGGGGATCCAGTGGTACATTTTGCTCTTCTTCTCGCGCGTCTCGTAAATGTCACGGCGGTCGAGGAAGAGCGGCTGCAACTGGGCAATGACACCAGGGGCGACGAAGATGAAGTTGAAAATCGCAAAGAGCTTGAGCTGCAGATCAGCGACGCGGTCGCCAATCATCCAAAAGGTGAAGCCGTTGAACAGTGCCGATCCGATGTGGAGTGCAAACTTGTTGTTGACGTAATCAACATTACGGTACATGGCGACGTTCATGCGATGTGAAACATGTCGCGTCTGTTCCCAGATGGACGTGGCGAATTCGTGGCCGTCGTCGACAGTTCCCGGAGGCTTCGAAGCCGCGTCCGCGATCAAAGCATCCAAGTCCGAAGTCGTCTTTTGGTGCTCTGGAGACTCGAGCCAGACCGAGTTCCAGTCCCTGCCTTGAGAGAGTCCTCCAGAGACGACGTCGATCATGTGTTCAGCGGGGTTGGAAGCCGGCGGGCAAGGTGCTCCGTAGCGACCAAAGTATTCCTTGATGGTGTTGGCGTTTTGGCCAATTTCGCCAAAGTACACAGTCTTGCCTCCCTTGGCAAGCAAGAGTAGCATGTCGAATTGGGCAAAGAGCGAGGCGGACGGCTGGTGAATGGTGACGCAGACTGCTTGGCCGACCGCGGAAAGCTTGCGCAGGAAACGAACAGTGTTGAAAGCTGCTTGACCGTCAAGTCCAGACGTGGGCTCGTCGAGGAAGATGAGGATTGAGGGCTTCGAGACTAGTTCAACACCAATCGTGACTCGCTTGCGCTGCTCGACGGAAAGACCAGCTCCAGGACGACCAATCAAAGTGTTTTCAATGTCGTGGAGCTCAAGGAGCTCGATGATAGTGTCGACGTACTTGAGCTTCTCTTCGCGTGGGGTGGTTCTGGACTGACGGAGTAGGGCAGAGAATTCCAAAGCTTCGCGCACTGTTGCCAATGGTTCGTGGACATCAAGCTGCTCGCAGTAGCCGGCCGAACGCTGAAAGGAGACAGGGAGAGGACGGCCGTCGACAAGAATAGACCCGTTAATGGTACCTTCGGTTTTTCTGGAGAAAGGTTAGTTGCCTTATTTAAAGATGAGAAAGGAGAAATTGTACCTCTGTGCAAGAACGTCCAGCAAAGTCGTCTTGCCGGCTCCAGAAGAGCCCATAAGAGCAAGGAGTGTTCCAGGTTTGACGTAGCCTTGAACATTGTCGAGCAACTTTCTATCCCCTGAAGGGGTCTTGACCGTGTACGTGAGATTCTTCCAGGTGAAGACAGAAGTGTTGCGAATCAGCTGATCGTTGAGCTGATCACTGTCGTATCCCGCCTCGTCTTTCTTGTCGTCGGCGACAGGGGGCTTCTCGGTGATTTGGTTCTCCTCATCTGGAGCAGTCAAGAGATGCGACGCCTTCTTTTGGTTTTCACGGGGAATGAGGAGGGACTTGCCACCTTCGCCCATTTGCCTCCAGCGGTTGGTGAAGAAGATGGTGAGTCCGACGTAGAGAGCCCACCAGGCCCAGTTGATGCCAATGTTTCTCCAGATGTGCGTGTGCTTGTAGGAAAGCGAGGCCAAGTAGTCATCGCCGCTGACGGTGACAGCTCCTGGCTTGGCCCCTCCAACGCCAGCGCAAGATTGGAAGGAACTATCCGTGTACGTGGGGCCCGTGGGAATCAAACTTCCTCCGACGCAAGGAATGATTGTGTCGTGGAACTCGTTGCCCATCAGAGATTCGAAACCGTACGACAGCGGGTCAATCCAGTAAATCCAAACGAACCAGGGGTGCATGTCCGGCTTGCTGATTTCGTATCCAACGTACGTGACGAGCGCCGAGATGAGGAAACCCGAAACTTTGCTGGCGGCGTCGAAATTGGGAAAAGCGGCACCGACAAACCGGAACATGGCGGTCATGGCCATGGTTGTGGTGAAGAGGGTAAACCAGAAGATGAAGAACTTCGCTGCCACCACTTGGAGCCCAACCATGAAGTACACTACAACGGCAAATTGCGTGATTTGGAAAAGAAGGATGGGAATATCTGCAGCGACTTGGGCGATACAGAACGCGGCCGGGTGGTAAAGTGCAAAAGTCCGGTGCTTTGCCATCACGGGCCGTCCTGTGAAGGAGTTTGTGACTTCCGACATGGCAACTAGAGCATTGTACAGGAGAGCAAAGAAAAGGGCACCGCCCTTGGTGAAGAGCCCTGCCGAGTTGTCTGGAGAGTCGTAGAAGAGGGAGCCGGCAATGAGACCCTGTATCAGAGTCGCAAACTGCAAAAAGATTTGGGTCCACTTGTCTCCCCAGAGAATCTGGTACTGGCGGATCACACAAGCCCTGACTTGAGTAAGGAAACTCGTCGTCAACGGGGATGAGTTGGGAAGGCTCTTGTTCTTTTCGTATTGAACCTGCGCCTTGAACTCCTCGGTGTATTGCGCAGCTTCTGAAGTTTGGGGATATTCGTATTCGGCGATCATGGCGGGCTTGATGAGCGACTTGTCGTACTCTGCCTTGATCTCATCCGCGTTTCTTGGGAATCGATTGTCAAAGCCGGGGGCAATGACTCGCTCGGTTGGAACGGTGACGCCAGTGAGGAAATCTCCCTTGTTTGCAGAGGGATCGCAGACGAATCCGAGGTGCTCCATGAAGGGCACAGCTTGGTCGCCGGGACCGTAGTAAATTTGCTTGCCGCCGTCGAGCAAGAGAACCTTGTCGAAGAGGTTGTAAATACCGTTTCCGGCCTGGTAGAGGGTCACGATGGTAGTGAGGCCGAGAATATCCGTCATGGCGCGAATGGCCTTGGTGTACTCGAGGGCCGTCGAAGCATCCAGTCCTCGCGTCGAGTTGTCCCATGCCCATACAGAGCCTCGAGTGGCCAGGCACTCGATGATTGACACACGCTTGCGCTCTCCGCCAGAAACTCCTCGAACGTACTCGTTGCCAACCTTGGTATCATACGTGTGCTCAATGCTCATGGATCTGAGCAGATAGTCTTTCATTCCCGTGACATATTCTTCAGGCGTATTCACGCCAGGAGGCAGATGAGCGGGAACCTTCATGCGAGTCGCAAAGTCGATGGTCTGTCCAACCGTGAGGGCAGGGAAAAAGATTTCTTCCTCGGTGTTCATGACGATTTGTCCTCGGTATTGCTTGGCTTGCTTGTGATCCAGGTTTCCGAACTTGACGTCTCCGGTGATTTCCTCGTATCCAAGTCTCCGGTTCGAAAGCATGCTGAGCAGGGTGGTGCAGCCGGCGCCAGGACGGCCAAGAACCAGCAACATCTCGCCTGGCTTGACGCATCCATGCGAGTCTTGAATGATGGTCTTCAAAGGCTTGCCCTTCGGGCCACCTTTGTTGGGTTTGTACTGGGACAAAACGTTCTCCTGGAAAGTAGCATCGCTCGATATGCCTGAAGGTGTTAGACGGGACGAAGGGAGGATGAGGATTGCTCACCCTTGACTGTAAGGTTCTGCCACGTAACTCCTAACCTGGCACTTCTCGCCCCATCTTCGTAGTTCTCTTGCTTGATGCGTCTGAGGTCTTCAGTCATGTGCCAATCCTCGGCCTTGGTAGCTCCGCTACTCTCCAAAACATCTTTCTCGTCGTCCTTGTCGTCTGGTGAATTCAAGTCTCCGTCCGAGTCAAACTCTTTGCTTCTTGAGCTTTCGCTCACCGTGAAGCGAGGCAGTCCATTGGAATCCAGAGAATGAGATCGAACAATCTCTTCGAGGTTGTCGGGGGGGTAGGCTGCCATGGTCGTGCCTGTGGTTGGCTCGAGAGCCAGAGGAGACTATTCGTTTCGCGGCTGGTGTGGTTTGCTTCGGCTGCAGGTCTAGCGGGAATGTGAAAGAGGAGAAGATGGCAGTAAAAGTACCAACAGCAACGGCAGTGCCCGGAGCTACTTGAACGCGAACGACGATTAGTCTGGTTGAAAATGATCGGACCAAACAAATCCAGAACGAGCGTCCGACCTGTGTACTAAAAGGCTAGGCACCCGTGCTGTGGTGAGTGTTCAAGCATCAATGAAGCTTATATCAGCCTCATGGGCGTTTTGTGGGCAAGTGGTTTGTCGGTTCCAGGGTCCGTGGCCATTCACGGTGCTATCCGGACCTCGGACTTTTGAACAAAGGCGGTCCGTTCTGGGGAGCGCCCTGGAAAAAGATTGCCAAGGACCGAGCGTGCAAGGCGGAAGCCACCATGCACCACCCCGAAGGCAAGATCTATAGCGGTGGTTCAAGTGACGTCGCGCGGTCATGGTTCACGCCTTTGGCGTAGTCTCGCAGAAAAGCACCACTACCGAACTGTTCAAAACCAGGCACAGAACGACTTCTGAGGCAGATCGGACTTTTGCTGGGCCGTCTTCGATGGTGGCCAGATGTGTTCTCGACGTTGCGCCATCTCCCTCGTCAGCGAGTCAGACACCCAGATTCGAGAAACAGGGGGTAAGACCGAGACGGAGGGCCGAAGGCGGTCTAGTGCGTCTTGTCCGTTGGCGGGGGCTCGGACTAGTCGAAGCCCCGAGCTGGCATGTTGGCCAGCGCAACGTAGACACGTCGGGCGCTGCAGGAAATGTCCGGCAAAGGCCGGGATTTTCAGGCTTCCAGCGGCCAACACTGCAACATCAACATCGTTTGTTCCCTCTGTATGTACAACGCAACAATTACTGATCGTTGCGCGCAGGAACTGCTGTCTTATGTGTCACAGACCCCAAACGACTTTGCAAAATGAGCCCTGCACCTTGGCAGTGCATTTTCTTCGGACCTCAAACACGACAATTCCGCGGTTTGACAGCCACGGACGTTATAACTGTCCGACTTGCACAGTTTCCACACGACATCCAGACTGTGGATTACAGATCGCGCACAATGCAAGTCGCGAGATGCCAAGATGAGCTGCCTGGAGTGCTTACCACGCACGGGGCTCGGGGCCTAGGGCGTCAGGGTCCGTAACGCGAAGACGAAGGGCGGCCCTGGTCGTCTCGACGACCCAAGGCAGCATCAACGACGTCATGGAGTCCGATGCGGTTGTACAGTCAGGTTCAAGGAGTCGGCTTGCAGTTTTCCTTCGGATTCCGACTATTTCGGTCAAAGTCGTTGCTCCGTCGCTGTCAAAATGTAAGCTTGATGCGGCGGGCGGCTGTTGCAGATCAGTTTGGCCAAGGTCAACGTGCTTAACTTGAAGACATGCTGACGCGGAGGTCGGTGGTTGCGGGCGGTACGAGTAGTGGTGTTGTTGGTGATGAACGCGACCTGACATGACCTCCCGTCGTTCCGCTGCCGTGGTGTCAGCAGGCCGGCAAGCACGGGCCACACACCTTGATGGTGTCTTCCCAGCGTCAAGGAGCCTCTGTCGTTCGACACCTCTTATATGGACGTCGCCCCGTTCGTCGCGCTCCAGTTCGGCATCCCCGTCCCGATTCAGTCCCTTTCCCTCGCCCTCGCCGTTAAGTCGCTTCTCCGTCGCCGGTCAAACAGCGTGGTGCCATGCTCAGTCACGGCCATGATTACCTATCGGATTATTCAGGCCCCAACCATCTCTGGCTGACGGTTCACTAACCACCCAACGGCACCTCCAATCTGAGGCCAGCAAAGCACAGCACAGCAATCGCTATAGTAAGCACCGCCCTGTGGATAGATTTCGACTAATCAGTTTTCGGCCTCCTGGGTTTTGCGTTCTTCTGTCCGCGCCGCTGACCAAGATGCTCACAGACCTCTCCCTCGTTCTTCATGGCGTGACGTCACGCCAATCCCTCCCCAATCTAGACCATTTTCCAACTGGCGATCTGCTCGACCGAGTCGTGAACGAGCCTTGAGAGAGAGGCGCAACGGCGACCGCAGAACTCGCCTCGGATGGCAACAATCAAGAGGCGTGTACAAGACACGCGCGGCAAGAGGGGTTAGCGTTGTCGTGGGACCAGTGAGAGAAATCCACCAGCAGCCACACGGGCACGTTGCAGAGAGCAAGAGAACGCTCTGGACGAAAATGACCGCCATGGCGGATCTGAGCGGACTTTGACTGGGATGCCCCGCCGATTAAAACCGACGTCACCAAAAGCCCACGAGTCGGACAACGCTCTTTGACTTAAAAGCCCCTCCCGCTGTACCCTTCTCGTCCAACAACACAACTCTCTTCGGACAACACCTCTCCTCGATTCACGCAGTATCTTCTCACGCAACACCTCCTCACAATGTCTCCGCAACTCCCGAAAACCTACAAGGCCGCGGTCTTTGAGAAGCACAACTCTCCTCTGGTCATCAAGGAGTTGGAGCTCAAGCACCCCCAGCAGGGTCAGATTCTCATCAAGGTCCACGCCTGTGGTGTCTGCCATTCCGATGCCATGCTCAAGGAGGGTATGATGGGCGAAGTGTAAGTTGGTTGAGGAAGAAGCTTTTTGGATATTTTGCCAACGTTTTGCAGCCCCAGAATTCCCGGACACGAAATCGTTGGAACCGTCGTCGCCGTCGGTCCTGGTGAGAAGAAGTGGCAGATTGGAGACCGCGTCGGTGGCGCTTGGCACGGAGGTCACGACGGTATTTGCAAGTCTTGCAACCGTGGATTTTTCCAGACCTGCGTCCAGGCAGAGGTCAACGGCATCACCCGGGACGGTGGATGTAAGTCAACAACTTGCTTCAACAAGACACCGCTGACAACTCCAGACGCCGAGTACACTCTCCTCCGCACTGAGGCCGCCGTCAGCGTGCCCAAGGAGCTCGACCCCGCCGAAGCCGCTCCCTTCCTCTGCGCTGGTGTCACCGTCTTCAACTCCCTCAGGAAGATGAACATTGTCCACGGAGACACCGTCGCCGTTCAGGGTCTCGGTGGCCTTGGTCACTTGGCCCTCCAGTACACTCGCAAGATGGGATACAAGACTGTCGCCATCTCCAGCAGCGACTCGAAGAGGGACTTTGCCTTTAAGCTCGGCGCCAACGCCTACATTGACACGAGCAAGGAGGATGCCGCCGAGGCTCTGCAAAAGATGGGAGGCGCGTCGTGCATCGTCGTCACTGCTCCCAACCCCAAGATTATTGGTCCTCTGATCAACGGTCTCGGCATTGAGGGCAAGCTGCTCATTCTTGCTCGTAAGTCAGATACACCCCAATGCTGAACCACGCTAACATGTCGCAGCCGTCGGAGACATCCCGGTCAACACCGTCCCCCTGATTGTCAAGGGCGCCAGTGTGCACGGCTGGCCCGCGGGTCACGCGCTCGACAGCGAGGAGGCTCTTGCCTTTGCGCAGAACCAGGACGTCAAGTGCCTGATTGAAAAGTTCCCGCTCGAGAAGGCTGACGAGGCGTTCGAGTACATGATGGCCGGAAAGCCAAGGTTCCGTGCCGTTTTGACCATGGACTAAGTTCGTGGCCATGGACTAAGCTTGGGGGTTCGGAAAAGTTGATTTCTTCTCATGATGTCATGTCTATCAAATCTAATTCTTTGGAAGTTATATTCTCAATCCACAAAACACTCTCACACGTCTACTCAACCATTCTTTTGGCACTATGCTGACTCTCTCTTGTTCAACTCGGCTTCTTCACAAGATGATTCCACCGGAGCGTGCTGAATTCTCTTCAGCGTCCAGCCCACCGCCAGGTAGATGAAGACGACGGCCAACTCCATCAACACTCCCATGCCAAAGAGAAGAGCGACGGAGCCCCACACCGGACTGAACCTTGCGGTCTCGCTCGTGTTGAACATGCCAACGGCCGAATACATCATGCGAACAAACATGAATGGCAGTGAAACGGCCACGGCCACGACGATACGCTTCTCGCCGGGCTCAGCGAAGCCAATCTGCTGGGCTGTCAAAGCCGTCGCAACGACCAAGAGGCCCAAAATGACAATCAAGAGGATGATGGCGACCTTGCTCTCGGTCTGACTGGCGGGCACGGCGTCCTTGGTCGAATCGTACGACTTGCCCGCCTTGACGCCGCCGACGATGCCGAGCACGAAGGCCACCGTGTTGAGCAGCTCCATCCACTGGATATGGCGGGTGGTGATTTTGACAAAGCCGACGCCGCGCACGCGCTCAATGGAGCCCAGGGCGCGCGACAGCAAGCCCAGCGCCATCAACTCAAAGGGCGATAGTGCACTGGCGAGGAGCACCCATTCCGCCGTGTACAGCGATGTGTTGTGTGGGTCGTTGATGGTTGCAAGTTGGAAAGACGAGGACAGCAAACGCGCCAGGATGAAGGTGAGGAGGAAGCGCCAGCCGCTTGAGCTGCGGAAACCGTGGCGGATGCAGAGGATGACGGCTATGATTATTGCCGGGGAGTAGAGGAGGATTTGTATAATGGAGAAGGCGTCGCGGAAGCCGATGTGCGTCATGGTTTGATGTTGGGCTCAATTGGAGGATTGGTGGTTTTCGAGCACTTGCTGGTGAGATCAAGTCTCTTGTTGACTTTTGGTATGATGCTGATGCTACATTACTTGACAAACGAAACAAAGAAAACATATATACTCTCCGCGCGCGACATGATGCTCCAAGGCGTCGAGGCTGTGAAGGTCAAACGGACTCCAATTGAGGTATCCACTGCGTGGGGTCGGCCAAGCGACGCAGGCTGTGGTAGGATTCTGCAGCTTTGGTCAACTCGCAACGTCAGATTTGGTGTTCTTGAGGAGCAGGCAGAAACAAAAGTGAACAAGCGCTTGGGGGCGCTCGCAAAGCTGGCCCGAAGTAGACTAGCGCCGTAAGCAACATGACGCATGGTCCAGCGTTTGACTGCGCCTCCAGCCCCCACCACTCGACGACATGTTCCTATTAACCACTCCCCCCGCCCAGCATGCCCATTCAGGTCACCTCTGCGATGCTCTTCGGCGCTACCCACCCCCAAGCTTTGCCTGCTGTGCTCATCCGCAAAGCTTGTCCACACCGCAACCCTTCCATGGAGCACTGTGGCTTGGATCCTCACGAATAGAAGCTTCCGATTGATCGACTCGCCCCATAATCACCTGCGGGGGCCACACTGGCTCCACACGTGGCACCATGGTCTACTGCGGAAAACCGTCCAAAGGGTGCCACACATGCCGCCAACGAAAGATCCGAGTGAGCAAACAATTGGACCTCTCAGTGCTAAGCTTTTTTTTTTAACCACCGAGTCAGTGTGACCAACAGCCGGATGGATGCTCCCAATGTGCCAAGTCGAAGCGGACATGCCCCGGTTACCGTTCCCAGTTGGATGTCATGTTCCGCAATGAGAGCACGCGGATTGAGAAGAAAGTAAAAGCACGGGCAAAGGTCTCCCGTTCCACCGTTCCAAGCCAATCTGGATCTCCCAACTCCGCAATCACCTCCGAGACTGCTCCTGGATCTCCTAACACCTCCCCTGCTTCCACGGAAGTTGCTCTCGTCCAGCCTTCTTTTGTTGTCTCCCCTGCTCCCAATGTGGATGAACTTGCAACGGGATATTTCACGTCCAACCACTGCAGCCATGTCTTCTTCGGGCCAAATACGGGCGTCTTCTCTGCCAAACTGGCAGACCCGTGGATTACGGACATTACCCCAGCACTGCTTTACTGCATGAAGGCGGTTGGATTATCAGGACTATCCCGCTTGCACCATGACCCAAGGATGCTCAACCGAGCATGGGGTCAATATGCGGAAGCCATTCGAATGACCAACGAAGCCCTGGCATCGCCGACAGAGGCGCTCAAGGACGGGACTCTCCTTTCAGTCATCATCCTCGGAGTCTTTGAAAGTTCAAACGGCCGCACGCGGCAGTCTCTCGATGCTTGGGCAGCCCACATCAGTGGTGCGGCAGCGCTTTTGTCACTCCGCGGTCGCCGCCAGGTCACGACGGCCGTGGGCCGCCGAATGTTCTTCCAAGTCACGTCCAGCATGTTAATCAACTGCATTCAAAAAGACATCCCCTTCCCAAAGGAGGTGCAGGCACTCATGGATAGCATGCGAGACGCGCGGCAAAACTCGAGCAATGCGCCAGACCCGTTTCAGCCCATCTGGCGGCTGCGAGAACTCATGGTGGAGCTCGCAAACTTCCGGGCCGACGTCTTCAACAAGAACATGACGGACCCGCACGACATCATCGCGCGCTGCATCGAACTCGACACAGCCATCCTGTCCAGCATGCAAGCCTTCCCGGCCGACGTGGCCTACACGCGCGTTTACACCGACGCCGACCCGGACGTCGTGCTCGACGGCTTCTACGACATCTACCCCGACTTCTGGATGGTGCAGACGTTCAACACGATGCGCAACTTCCGCATCCTGCTGCACAGCATGATCCGCGGGACGCTGCTTCGCGGCTTCACGGCCAAGCCGCCGCTCTTCACGCAGCCGCAATACACGCGCCAGCTGCAGCTCACGCTCGACACACTGTACGGACTCCAAGCGGACCTCTGCGCCAGCGTCCCCCAGCAAATTGGCTACGTGTCCAAGGCGCAACGGCAGGGCAGCAGTCCGCTGCCGCAGCGCCACAAGCCGTGGCTGGATTTCGAGAACGACCTCTTGCCCGAGTCGTGGCAGATTGGCACCGAGCACCTGCCGCTCGTGCGGTCGTCGGGCAACAACTTGTTGAATTGGAGCTTGTTTTTGATCGGCAATATGGATATTACGACGGAGAAGACGCGGGCGTGGGTTATTGACCGCTTGGAGGAGACGGGGAGTATGATGGGCATGCATCATGGCACGGTGCTGGCCAAGTTTGTCAGGGAGTTGAGAGATGCGAATAGAGAGAAGCGGTGATGTGTTTCTCTGCTCTTATGTTCCCCTTTACGTCCACACCTTTGAGATACCTCTTTCTGATCTTTTCTGGTGCAGCGGGTCGGCCTTTCAATCTAGACTTTCTTTCGCAACTGACAAGTTCAACAGCTTGAGGCTCCTTGCTTTTGTACGCGGTGCTGAATTGCAGGATCTTGTCATAGACGTCGTGAATCACATTCGCGCCTGGATGACTGGACTCCTTTTCCGGATCGTCGACGCTCCTTAGTATTTCGGGCATGGTTGTTCAACTGCTCTTCCGTATGCAACAGATGAGGCGTCAGGTAAGCCGTTCAACATCTCACTATCTCTCGCAAATCACTGACCCATGTTCTCAATGTTTGCCTCTACAGGCCCAACCAAGCACCCCATGCGCGAAGAAGTGACAAGATGGAGACTGGAGCACCGATCCGCCGGCTCTAGACGTTGTTCTGCGCAGTCACAGACGCGAAGGTGCCGTGAACCAGCGCGGTACCCTCCATTGCCGCTATTTGTCGTGGAATGCCGATCCCACTGCCACCAGTTACATCCGGATGCCTCCAGTCTTGGGTGATTCGCGGATTCCCCTCACGTAGATACTTCCTGTTCTGCTCACGGTCGACTCGAAGTTCCGCGGCTAAGTTGCGTAGCAGCAAGGCAATTCGACGCAGGTCTTTGTCCTCCTGCAGGCACCAGAGCTTTCTACTTGTCTCATGGGTCATGGAAGAGTGATGACGCTGGAATTTCTGGCCTTCTTTCCACAGCTGACACCACAAAAGAGCGTGTACCTTCTGTCATTACCGGTCGGGAGAAACGACTCGTGTCGACCATGGCGTCTGCACCCAGCAATGCGGTCGCGATTACAGTACTTGTCAGCATAGCTGCAAGACGGCCTGCCACGGGGATCAGCAGTGTCCATTGTGCGACGAGCCGTGCGACGTTTCCTGCAACCATTCGAAATGTGACAAGAAGTGCCATGAGCCATGCGCCCCTTGTGCCGAGGCGGACTGCTCTACTCATTGCGAACATAGTCGCTGTACAAAACCATGCGCTGCTCCTTGCGACTGGCTCCCGTGCTCAAAGAGGTGCCCCAAGACTCTGGAGTGCGGTCATCAATGTAAGTTTTCCTCCTGAATTCTTGCATTTGAAGCTAACAAGACACAGGTCCCTCTGTCTGCGGAGAATCATGCCCAGACCCCAGGTACTGCCACGTGTGTGCGACGGACGACATCAAGGATCAGGAAGTGGAATTCATCCTGATGACGACCTACGGCGAAATCGATCCAGACGAGGACCCCTGCATTTTCCCATCTTGCGGACACGTCTTGACGGTCGAGAGCATGGACGGCATCATGGGTATGTCAGAGCACTACGACTTTGCTGAAGACAGGTCCATTGTGGGCATCAAATCCACGAGCGCCGACCCCATGTCAAGCGACAAGATCAAAGGCTGTGCCAAATGCCGCGGATCGCTGCGAGACGTCTGCAGGTACGGCCGAATTGTTCGTCGCGGTCTCTTGGACGAATCCACCAAGAAGTTTATTTCCTGGTCCGGAAAGGAATACACCAATCTCAGCGGCAAGCTGGACACGTTACAGCAACAATTGGTAGACACCTACGATCGTGTCACGGTGCACCCAAACCAGCAAGATGAGAAGCCGAAGTTGAATGTCACGGGGGCGCCACTCATGCAAAAGAGACAAGTCATGCGGACGGCTCGCGAGTTGGGGCTCACGGAACGTTATAGTGCCATCTTCTTGGTTCGAGAGACCGTCAGGAGGCACTCCCGCAAAGTCCACCAGGAAGAGCAGCCATTCAAGAAAGTGTTCAACCTCTGCGAAGACGCTCGACGCCGCCGGCAGCTAACTTCGACCTTTGAGGTGCCTCGAGACATGGTCCAGACCGGAGCCCACGTCAGAGCGACTGGCCTCCTGCTCCGCTGCGACCTGGCTGTACTGTCAGACGTCGTGACTGTCTATCGCGAAAAAGTCCCCTTGACCCATCGCGCCGAGGTCGTCGTCGACCTGCGCGAAAACCGGAAGATTTGCAACGAGCTGCTTCACGAGGCAAGGTCTTCAGCGCAGCCGCGCCAGTGGGTCGAGGCTCACGTCTTCTTCGCGCAGTACGCAGCCATGGAAGCCACCGTCATCGACGAAGAGCGAGCCGGACCGCTGCGCGAGGAGGGCAACGCCCACATTGCCGCTGCTCGCCTTGTCTGCCAGGAGCATCCGGTAACCACGCGCGGCATGGACGAACAGATCGTCGCAACTGAACGCATGCTCCGTGATTCGACCTTCTATAGCGTCGTCACCAGCGACGAGATGCGCGCAGTTGTGGCGGCAATGGGTAGGGAATTCAGCGGCACAGGTCATTGGTACTACTGCCGCAACGGACACCCATTCACGGTTGGCGAGTGCGGCGGACCAATGCAGCAGTCGACTTGCCCGGAGTGCGGCGCGCCGGTGGGTGGGAGGCATCATGAGGCGGCCGAGGGAGTGACTCAAGCGGCCGACTTGGATACGCAGTTCGGAAGGTTGAACATGGGATAGAGCACTTACTTCGGTGAAGTGTTCCTCTTGTCACGAAGGAAGGGTTGATGTAGTCAGACAGAGCAGTGACAAATGAAGAAATCTTCTCTACGAATTCCTGAGCCCCCACGTCGGTGCTCTCGGGGGTTAAACGTCATCGAGATTCCCAAGTCAAAGCCACTGATCGCTTTGGCGGGAACATCCGAAGATCCATGCCATCGGCCATTCCGAAACAGGCACAAATGCAAGCCTCGGTACCTCATACGAGATTCGGCGTTTTCTCAAGCGATGCGTCTTGTCATTGACCATTTTTTAGTCGCAAAGATCGTGACGCACGAAAAAGCAAAGGCAAGTCACGGAGTATTTGTGAACGAACAGCTGACAGAGCATTCAAGCCTCCACTTGCAGAACCTCGATCGCAGCGGGCGTTCCCGCCCAGATTCATTGAACCTGTGCCCCCACGCCTTGGCATCTTGGGTCAGACCCAGGGCTCGGGGAAAGTGGTGTTGACGTGACGCAATGCTGCCATCTAAGGTAGTGCAGAAGGAAAAACAAGAGCGCGTGTAACCACACCTTCGGCAGCAGTGTCTGACGGCGGGCCAGCGGTATGCACGCGCGAGGAGAAAACCACGTGTAAAGAGCAAGATCCTCCCAGGCGTGCAGAAGAGCCGTCATTTGACTACACCACGCATCAGAGGCGGAGAATTAGACTCAGTACTGCACGCTGCGAACGAATTATTCCGCCAAGTCCACGGTCTTGCTCATTGTTCGTATTTCCTGCCGGTCAGTCGCTGGCTTTGGGACATTCAGCGCCCTACCCCTTTGGTCACTCCCGCCATGTCTGAAGAGGTATCGAAAAGTGCTCGCCCGGACATGCATGGCGCGAGGCAGAATGGCTTTGCAGGCGATGCAGTGTCGCGCTGTCAGATTTGCCATGTCGCACACCAAAAGAAAGAGCCGTGCAAGCAAGCAGCGGGGAAGCCCGTCAATGGCGTTGGGCGGTGGTATAAAGCGGTGCTGCTGCGGACAGAAGAGATGAGCGACACTTTCAAAAGCAAAATCGTCTGGTGCATCATGCTTCTCGTCCTCTTACTTTCCGTCTTTTGGCAGCTTGGCTCGAGCCACTACGCTTCTCCTCCTGGGCCTGAAGTAGCTCTCCGGCAGGGCATCTACACGCCAAATACAAGTGTCGCCACCGTCGACCATTTTCTCTCTATCCCCTTTGCTGCTCCGCCTGTTGGCCAGCTTCGTTTCGCCAACCCGCAGCCGTACACGTCTGGATCGCCCAAGAAGCGCTTCAACGCTACGACGTATGGTCCAGGATGCCCGCAAGGCAGGTCGGCGCCGCACTACAACGGATACTCCGAGGACTGTTTGACGCTTGATGTACTTCGGCCGGTGGGAGCCAGGAGCCGCCGCGCGAAGCTTCCAGTCCTGGTCTGGATCTATGGCGGGTCAGAGATTGCAGGACAGTCGCTTTTGTAAGTTGACGTCTCTTTGGGAGCATTCGTACTGATTGCAAAGGTATAATGGAACCAAGCTCGTCCAATACTCGGCGTCGATAAACAAGCCCGTCCTGTTCGTCGCACTCAACTACCGCACCGGTGGCTTCGGCCTATCGGTCAACACTCTCTTCGCCGAAGAGGGCATCATGAACGTCGCAATCAAAGACCAGTACGCGGGACTGGAATGGGTGCATTCCAACATCGCGGCATTCGGCGGAGACCCAAATAAAGTCGTCATCTTCGGCGAAAGTGCCGGGTCATTCAACGCGTGGATGCAGATGCGATATGCGGTGGTCAAGAAGGAGAGCGGGAGACTTTTCCAGGGCGCCATCGCGGAGAGTGGAGCGCCGGCCAGCCTTTTGCTCAAAGGTGAGCAGAAAGACTATTCGAAAACCGTGACTAATGAGAGTAGGACTGGAGCCTTCCAGTGGGGACGCGTATTTTCAGCAAACCCTCGACGCCACCGGGTGCGGTGATGCGGCGGACAAGCTTTCCTGTCTGCGTGACGTCCCATACGAGACTCTGACGCAGGTCTGGTTCGACTCGTCGTCTCCGCTAGAGCAAAACATTGACGACTACGGAAATTTGCAAGTTGGGTTTGGAATCGACGGCCAACTGGTCAAGTCGGAGAACTACTGGGATCACGAAATCGCCCCCATCCCCTTGGTAAGGAGCTCGTTGGTCTGACGGATCGTGACTTACTCTCCTGTAGATTCACGGCACGAATCTCAACGAAGGATCCCTTGGGAATCGAGTATCTGCTGGAACTGCAGACAATCGCACCTATCTTGCCGGACTGGTGGCCAAGGACCTGAACACGACAAACGCTGACCTGATCGACCCCATTGTCGATACGTATTACAGCTACTCGGCATCCGAGAATGGCCGCGGATACAACGCCGACCCTTCGGCAGACAGCAGCTACTACGTCGGCGAAGCCGTGTATACGGACCTGGTCATGGACTTCCCGCGGCGCGTGTGGGTTGGACTGCACAGCAAGAAGGCGGCTACATGGAGCTACATTTGGAAGCAAGCACCGCCGCTGGCCACATTCCTGGACCCATGGTTCCCCTTCAAGGCAGGCGAAGTCGATGAGGGTACTTTAAGGCGACTGGGCGTGTCCCACGCGTCTGAGCTGGGATACGTGTATGGCACCGTGCGAGATACTGAGAACAGAACCAGGGGTGACGTCGCGCTCGCAAACACCGTGCAATCCATGTAAGCCGCCACCTCCACCATCGTGTCGATCCACTGACCTCCTCTAGGTGGATTTCTTTTGCGTACAGTCTGGATCCGAATAAGCACGGGCTGAAGGATGTTGCGGACTGGCAAAAGTACAATACCAACAGGGCCAAGGTGATGGCCTTCGAGAACCAGGGTCCTTATCGTCCGAGCATGCAGCCCGACTCTTTGCGGCTGGAAAGCTATGTGGGTCAAACTTCCCCCGCCATGATTTTGCTGACAGTCAAAGAACGCATACAAGTCCGCCAACGACGCGTTGAAGCTGCCCAAGTTCCCCACAATCCGCGTATAGCCAAACCACGTAGAATTGAAGCTCTTCCTCCAAATGCGTCCTGTGACTTATGTTTCCCTGATATCAGAGCCGGCCGAAAGAATAAGGAAATGATGATCTTGCATTGCATGTCAACCGCAGGGCTGTGAGACGCGGTTCGGTCGACTGTCGTCCGGTAGCAACCCCACCGGTTGCGCAACGCGGAGGACTGGGCCCCGCCGCAACCCCACCATTGCAGGGTTGCGCGTAGTGGTTGCTGGCGAGCTGCAAAGCTTCCAAGTACATGAAGCTTCCCGTCCGCTCACGCTGGTGGGTCGAGTCCGTCGTGTCCGTAGCATTTTCCCTGGCAGTACTTAACACAGTGGGATCCGAATACCTTCTCTGCACTTCCCTTGTTTGCCCTCCTCTACCACCGCAATTTATCACCGCAAAAATGGTTCAACAAAATGGAGACGCCGTCCAAATCCCCAAGACGATGAAGGCAATCCGCTACAACAAAGTGCAGGACTGGGCCTTGGTCGATCTGCCCGTGCCCGAGCCCAAGTCGCACGAAGTTCTGGTCAAACGTGCGCACCCAACTCTTCCTCTCGACCGAACTGACAATTCGCAGTCAAGTCTTGCGGCATCTGCGGAACTGACCTGGAAATCCACAATGGCAACTTCGATTCGCGCATGCCGGTCGTCACGGGCCACGAGTCGTCGGGCATTGTCGTCAAAATCGGGAGCAGCGTCCAAGGCTTCAAAATCGGCGACAAAGTGACGGCTGACAACTCGGAGCTTTGTGGTCACTGCCACTACTGCCGCCAGGGCAAGCCGCTGTACTGCGAAAACTTCCTGGCGCATGGCGTCCACCGTGAGTTTCCTTTCTTCTCTCAATTGGCACTGCTGACGGAGCAGTCAATGGCGGCTTCGCCGAGTACTGTGCTTTCCCCGGCGAGAAGCTGTTCCACTTCGAGAAGCTGTCGTGGGAAGAAGCGGCCATGTTCGAAGCCGCATCATGTGCCGTCCACGGGCTAGACAAAATCCGCCCAGACCCCGGAGTGTCGATTCTCGTCATGGGAGCCGGGGCGACTGGACTCTGTCTGGCCCAACTGTTGAAGCAAAACGGCGGTGCCCACCTCGTCCTGGCGTCCAACGAGGGACCGAAGCTGGACCTGGCCAAGAAGCTCAACGTCGCCGACGAATACATTCCTCTGCGCCGCGGGAACGAAGTGGAGCAGGCTGCCCAGTGGTCCGACCTCAAGACTCGCTACCCGTACGGTTTCGACATTGTCGTTGAAGCTACTGGCGTTCATAAGCTTCTTGAGACGGCGTTTGATCTCGTTACGCGTGGAGGGAAGCTCGTCTACTATGGAGTTTATCCCAAGGACGCGGTAGTGAAGTTGGCTCCGAGTAAGTCTGAAAAATCAGTGAAGTGCAAAGCTGACTCGACAAGGCCGCGTATTCGGCGACGAAATCACCATCATCGGGTAAGTTTTGTTCGTTCCAACTCTTCAAATGCTGACATGACAGGTCGTTTTCGGAGATGTTTTGTCTGTCCAGAGCCGTTCATTATCTCGAGACGCGCAAGGTCGATGTGCGAGGAATCGTTACGCATACTTTCAAGTTGGAGCAGTTTGGCGAGGCTTTGGACGCGGTGAGGAACAAGACTTGTATCAAAGCCGCCATCGTGTATGATTGATTCGAACGTTCGATAGATACAGATTGGAATACATGCCGATGTCCTGCGTTCAACCAGTCAGACATGAGTGAGACTGCGGAGGGGGAGCATTTCGGCCGCCCCTGAACGACTCATCGAGTGAGTCTGTTGCTTACAATCGACTGCGCATGGAGCATTCCGGCACGCCCTGAACAGCTCATCAAGTGGGTGATGCTTACAATCGACCGCAGGGAGTGGTCCTTACGCCCTGCCCTGAACGGCTCATCGACACCGCGTGACGCTTTTCCAAGACTCGGACTATAAAGGTCCGTCGATTTTTTGTCAACTTGGAGTGTGCGCGTTGACGGACGCCAGTCTCCCGATGGAAACACCCGAACCTTGTGCAGAAGAGGAGGCGATGGTAGAAGTAGATTTCGACTCCAGGTTTCGATGTCCAACCCCGCAAAACCCCATGGTCTTGGGGCTGGGCCCAACCAATTAAGACGGCCGAGTGCGGAGCATATCCCTGCGGCGGCTGTTTGCACGAGTCGCTGCGAATCTGGTGTGGAATCGAGGCCGGGTGTCTATAAAGCGTCTGGAGTGCTACAAGACGACACCAGAGACGGATTCAATCGTTCAGCAATCATGGTTTCCGCATCTGCCGTCGTCACCGGTGACAATGATATTTCCTACGGCCCAGCAGGTATGTGGATTGTACACTGACTGGACTTGGCTGATGCAATGCAGGATACAAAGGGCTCTTGTCCCAGAAATATGTCTTGGGCATGGCTTCCTTTGCCAGCATCGGCGGACTTTTATTTGGGTACGAAACAAACTCAACTCATCTTCGTCGTTGACCGTCGACAGTTATGACCAAGGTGTCATTTCCGGAGTCTTGGTGATGCATAGTTTTGTAAGTCCAGCGGGTTGACTGGTTGCTCAAGACTGACCTCTGCAGGGCGACAAGTTTCCTGACTTGGCCAACGATCCTACCCTCCAAGGCTGGATGGTCTCTGTCCTCACCCTGGGCGCCATGGTGGGAGCATTCATCAATGGTCCGACTGCGGATAAGTTTTCCCGCCGGTGGTCTCTCCTGTTCGCCAACATTGTGTTTCTGGTGGGATCCATTATTCAAGCCGCCGCCCAGTCGACTGCAGAAATCTTCGTTGGCAGGTTCATTGCCGGTATATCCATCGGAATGTTGTCCATGGGAGTGCCCCTGTACCTCGGAGAACTCGCACCGCCCAACATTCGAGGGAGCCTGGTGGCTCTGCAGCAGCTGGCCATCACCATCGGCATCATGGTGGCCTTTTGGCTGGATTACGGTACGCAGTACATTGGGGGGACGGGTGAGGGACAGCACGCCGTCGCTTGGAGGCTGCCGCTCGCCCTCCAATGTCTGCCTTCTCTCATCATGTTGGTTGCGATATTTTTCCTTCCATACTCTCCACGCTGGCTCGTGAATCGAGGCGAGTCAAGATCCTTGCTCCCGCGTAGCCATGTGTTGACTTGAACAGGTCGCAACGAGGAAGCTTTGGAGACGCTGTGCAGGCTGCGTCGCGTTGGACCGGAAGACCCTCGAGTCGCTGCGGAGCTGATGGAGATCAAAGTTGCAGCAACCTTTGACAGGGAAAGCCTCGCCGTGCGGTTTCCTGGCATCACTTCACCGGTCAAGCTTGCCTTGAGACAATACGCGGAGCTTTTTGTTGTCCGCCATTTGAACAGGCGCCTGATCATTGCGTGTCTGCTTCAAATCATCCAGCAATTTACGGGAATCAGTACGTCCCCTATGCATTGGATCGCCTTGCCGTCCCCTATGCGTTGGAGAACCCTGCTGACTGTTCAGATGCCATCATATAGTTTGTGCTCCCTGCCAACACGTGGATGATCTGACTTTTGCAGTTATGCTCCGACGATTTTCAAAGACATTGGGCTTAGTGGCAACTCTGTGAGCCTCCTTGCGACGGGAGTCGTCGGGGTCATCAACTTCTTTTCGACGATCCCTGCCATCATGTACCTTGATAGGTAAGCAAGAATGTGTCGTCGCAAGAGGTCACTAACAAATCAGATGGGGCCGCCGCGCGGTCCTTATCGTTGGTGGGGTCGGCATGAGCGTCGCGCAGCTCATTGTGGGGACCATGTATGCCGTGTACCAACACAAGTGGGAGAGCAATCGAGGAGCCGGGTGGGCCACGGCCGTCTTCGTCTGGGTCTACATATCCAACTTTGCCTTTAGCATCGGTGGGTGCCGCGACACGAATGCTCTTCGCGAGCCGAGCTGACGCAAATAGGATGCGTCAACTGGATAATGCCTTCGGAGATCTTCCCGCCGGGAGTGCGTTCAAAGGCGGTTGGAGTCGCGATTTCGACCAATTGGTTCTCCAACGTGAGCATCTCGCAGCGCGTACGAGACACGGGCTAAATGTCAACAGTTTATCGTTGCGCTCATCACTCCGCGCATGCTGCGAGCATGGAAATTTGGGACTTTTTACTTTTTCCTCGGTACGTGGCATCCTGATTCAAAAGCAAATCTGACGGGACAGTCTTTTGCGTGCTTCTGGTGGTCTGGGTGTGGTTCTTCGTGCCCGAGACAAAGGGGCGGCGGATCGAGGAGATGGACGACATTTTTGGCGGCAACTCGGGCGAGGCGGATATCCGCATGATGGAGGAGATTCGGGCCAGGTTGGAGGGCGGAAACACGACTGTTTTGGACGGCAAGACGGGCGCGAGTGCCGAGTACAGAGAGGAGGCATAGGCAGAGGTTCTGGACGGGTAACATGAGTCGATGGATTAAGATCCGGGGCAAAAGGGCCGACCGGGGTCGGGGATGATGGATGTTGGCGCGGCTTCTCCACGCGTTTGTCATGTTCCCCACAACCGCTTTTCTCAATCCATTGTCTCCACACCACCGTCTTCAAACCGCAAGCAGCCTCGCGCATGTCGTTCTTCTTTCATGCAGCAGCCCCCTCTCGCCAGGCAGTCTTGTGGAAGGTGCTATGGAAAGAAGATCAAGGTCCGCTCCGGCTTTCCACTCTGTTTCACGTGATGTCTAACCACAACTCCAGTGCTCGCGAGAGCTCCCTACTTGCACTCCGTGTCGTCGTGCCGGCGCGTCGTGCACGTACGAGAAGCGCCAGCGGACCCCGCTGACCCGGAAGTGAGCCGTCGACGCCACTCATCGCCCCGCGTGCTGATCTTTTAGGTACCTGACCGAGGTCGAGAACCAGCTCGCAGAGGCGCGCGCTCTGGTCCAGCGGTACTCGTCAGGAAGCGTGAATGGCAACAGCGTCGAGCCAGAGCCTACTCGACGCGACACCGTCGTTCAGGACGATGGCCCTTCGCCGTTTGGCTCCCCGCTCGATCGGGAAAACGAACCCAGCGAAGCCCGCCGACGTGCCATCCCCTTCAACCTTGAGTTGACTCCGGTGTCTTCTTCTGGGAATTTGGAGTGGGATGAACGCCTCATGTCGAGAAACAGCTTGCGTCGTGCCGATGGTATGGCCAACCTGCCCGAGGAGAACGAGGGCTATTTGGGTTAGTAATCATTCAACCTTTTGTCCCTTTGCTGATGAGAATAGGCATTGCTTGTGGAGCCAGCTTTCTCCACTTGACCGACCTGGGCCAGTTGGCTCATCCGTCAAACGGCGACAGCAGAGCCTCACCACCTGCGACGGGAGCACTGCCAATGCCTTTGCCTTCACAGCTCGACCAGTATCTGGACGACTATTTTGAACTATATCATCCCTCGTACCCCATAATCCACGAACCGACATTCCGTGCAGAGTACATGGAAGTTGTTCCTCGTCCATCCGACAGTCTGTGGCACGTTCGTCTCTACGTCGTCGCGGCCCTGGGAGCATGTAGTTCCGGAAACGCACCGCTGGGGATGCACATTTCACTGTTCGAAATGGCCAAAAGCAAACTCGCAATCGACATGCTGGAAACTGGCAGCATGCTGCTCGTCCAGATCCTGGCGTTGATGGCCAACTACGTCCAGAAAGCCAAGTGAGCAGAGTCGAAATAGACAAAGAAACCTTGCTGACTTGATTCCGTCGGCAGCAAGCCAAACTCGGGGTACAACTATCTCGGTCTTGCCAAACGAATGGCAGTCGGCATCGGCCTCCACCGCGAGTATCCAGACTGGTCCGTCAAGCCGTGGCAAATCGAGATGCGAAGAAGAGTCTGGTGGTGTCTGGTCATTTTCGACGTGGGAGCATCGATTACCTTTTCACGCCCCATTGAGCTTCCAAACGGAGTCAACGTGGGCCTTCCTCGCAACTTTCGTGATTCAGTAAGTCCAATGGTTGCGTCAGGATGAACGCGTGCTAAATCCTGACAATCAGGACCTCACCAAGGCGACAAACAGCTTCCCAGCAGAAGCCCCCGAAACCACCGTCTACACCAACGTGCGCTACCAAGCCACATTCAACCTCGCCATCCAAAAGATCTACACGATCCTCATGACGGGCATCTACCCACCGCCCGAGACGTTTGTCAAGTTGGACGACCAGACGATATGCGAATGGGTCAACAGCCTGCCGCCCTACTTCCAAGAAGGCGTCGTGCAGGCGCCCAAGTTCCGCCTCTGTCAAGCGATTCTGCAGTGGCGCTACCGCAACTTCCGCGTCGTCATCTTCAGACCGTACCTGATCCGGCAGATTCTGCAAAAGCGCGGCAACAGGGGGAATCAGGAGGCCGAAGACGGCGGCGCCGAAGCGGGCATCGACATCGCGGTGCAGCGATGTTTCCAGGCGGCGCGCGAGACGATCGCGCTCGTGTCCGACTTTTGGTACACGCAGCGTAAGAGCGCCATGGCGTGCTGGTACGGCATCTTCTTCGTGTTCCAGGCGGTGGTGATACCGCTAATTGCGCTGCGCAACGAGCCCGAGTCGGAGCACGCCGACGACTGGGTCAAGCAGATCCAGCAGACCGTCGCGCTGCTCGAGGACATGGCCGCCATGAACTCGACGGCGTCGCGCTGTCTGCGCGTCATCCAGAGCGAGGCCAGCCCCAACACGCAGCTCAACCACTTCAATTCCCTGTTGTGGCCCTACGATCCGGCGCAGTTGGAGGACGGCGAGCGCAACATTTCAGAGTACTTCACCCAGATGGCTGGGTTTCCGTGGGACATGTCATGACTGTTGGGCATCGGATTGGGGGGTAGAGGCCTCATGTAATGGTGTTGACGATAGTAGAACAGTAGTTGGGTCGAAAATAGAGTCCCAAGGCGACCGGACGTCTCAGCCAAAACCACCAAGCGAAGACGGACGTCGGCCTCGGCCTTTGCAAGATCCAAATAGACTCCAGTCTGCCGCCGTCAACCCGCTCCGTCCGGCGTCAATGCCGTCACGACAAGACGCGCGCAACAAGACAAACGGCGCGGAAGCGAGTACGACAGTTGGCACCGTTGCGGGGCACATTACCAAGACGGCGATAATCTCTGTTCTAAGAATCGAGCCAAGCCGGTAGCCATCGGAAGCTCCAAACAGTCGCAGGGCGGCCTGGCCTTGTCTGGCCTGTCTGGGCTGCTGCCGCTGGGCTAGACTGCGGACGCCGGGCAGTGTCCACACCACACATCCATCTCCCTCTCCATCTATCTGCAACCTTGTTTCTCAGACCACAAAAGCTTAGCCGTCGTCCTTAAATATGTGGCTGCCGTGACTGTGGGGCACTTGGTCGAGGTGTGCGGCAACGTTTTCCTGTGTTGTAGAGTACAGTAGAGTAGCTAAAGCGAGCAAGCTTCAAAATGGAAAGCATTCACATATTGATAAGTGGGACTGTTGCTGTTGTCTCTAATCTGCGCGCCGAAAATGAAACCTCTCAGACCAGAACTCGCAATTCCCTTCCTCCTCAGCACGCCGCCCTCGCAGGGCGCAACCATTGAAATCCCACGATCCGTACCGCGCAATGCGTCCGAGATACTGGACCGCTCGTACCTTGGACTGGGAATCGAGGGGCGGGACTTTTCAAACTACACTGGGAGCGCGGCGGCGCCGAATCGGTACTCGCTGAACATGTTTGCTACGTTCTACAACATTACGGGCGCCGAGACGTACATACGATTGGGAGGAACGACGACGTAAGTGATGTTTTTCTGTGTGGAGGTTTTCTGGGGACGAGAGGAGTAACGAGAGCAGCGACAATTTCCTCTACGACCCCAATCAAGTCGAGGCCATCACAACAACGCAGCCCGAACTGGCCAATGACGAACGGTCAGAGCGGCGGTTGCATGCGCCCTTCACCATCGGCAAGGCCTGGCTCGACGGACTCACCTTGATTCCCAATGTGAAATGGGACTTTCAGCTCGCGCTGGCGCGCAACAACTTGTCGAACATGGTGCTGTTTGCGCGGGACAGCCTCGCGGCCATGGGAAACTCGTTCCACAGTTTTGAGATTGGGAATGAGCCGGATTTGTACAATGCTACGGGTCCGGCGGAGGGTGTGAATGACAGGGCGGATTCATATCGTCCGCAGGGTTACGTCGAGGAGTATAATCAGTGGACAGAGAGGATTGCGAGAGATGTTGGACTGGGCGGACCACAGTTTCAAGCATTGGCTCTGTCGAATTTCGCGGCGGATCCCTGGAGCGAGTGAGTATTGCCTTTGGTCGTAGATGGAGCTGACGGGTCAGGGAAACGGCATTGAATGCTGGACTTTCGAAAGAGAGGACAAAGACGGTGTCTGAGCATTAGTAAGTACGAGATTCGAGGACTGCCAAATCTGACCACGTCAGCTATCAATCGCGATCCGGGCGAAGCTTGCAAGGGACGTTGATGAACCACCGCGAGACAGTATCGCAGTCGAATCGGCGGTTCAAGGACAGGATCCAATACATGAAAAGAGCGCACCCCGACGTCCCGTTCATTATTGGCGAAGCCGCTGCGAATTTGGGCAATGGGAGCGGTATTCCGGACTTCGACTTGGCTTCCAGCCTGGGGACTGCGCTCTGGACGATTGATTGGATTCTCTACACCATGACATTGGTGCGTGAATGGGCCCGGTGTGAGGTCTTGCTGACAGCAACAGGGCGCGAGACGAGTCAACATGCAACTCGGGACCAAATTTGCCTTTTCGCCATGGCAGCCGATCGAAACGACGCTCAACAACCAGCGACGCCCAGCGCAGACTCTTGGGAGCTTTTATGGAAACGTGTTTGTGGCCGAGTTGATTGGGAAGCAAAGGGACCTGCAGGTGGCGGAATTCGGGTCTGGGGATCAGGATGTCGTCGGGTACGGCGCGTACAGCTCAGGGAGGCTAACCAAGGTTGCCCTCGTCGATCTGCAGCTGTGGAGGCGGTCGTTCATGACGCCACGGCCAAACGTCACCGTGACTTTGACGGGTCTGGAGGACGGGCGGGTGACGGTAGAGAGGCTGACGGGGCCGGATGGGGGCGCGCAGGCGGAGGAAATAACTTGGGGCGGGCGGCAGTGGACTGCGCAGAGCGAGGGGTTGCCCGTGGCGGTGAGAAGCGACACGGGGGATGTGGAGGTCAAGGGTGGATCGGTCGAGGTGGTGATTCAAGCGTCTGAAGCGCTGCTGTTGTCTTTTTGATGGGTGGTTGCTCCGGCGACAGGCCCTGTTCCGGGCCATGTTCGGTAGAAATTGATGGCGGCACAGTTCCAGCCACCTAAGTACATCCATCCATGTACATGGTACACATACCTAGATCCGTCTTCACTTTTCGCCATCATCCGGCATCATCGCTCAACATGCCGCGCATCAACCGTCCCCTTCCCCGCTTCGCTCGCGGTGGCCCCTCTTCAAAAGTGACCAGGGCGTGGGGATTCCGCAGAAAAAACCTTCAGCGTCTATATGAATATTACGGGACCGTCATAAGGTCACGAGGCGTCCTCAATGATGAAGAGCTATTGGCCTACATGGAAGAAAAAACGGCAAGAATACCACGTCTGCAGCGCCTCTCTACCAAAGAGCAACTAGACGGCGTGAAGTTCTTGTGGAGAAACAAACTGGACACGTTCGACGAAGCAGTCGCCAGCGGTCTCGTCAAGTTGGCGGACCCGAAAAAGGGTTTGGATGGGATGCACAGGATCGGCGATCACCATCGCGAATTCTGGGACCAAGCACTGGGCAAAGACCGGATGGATGGGACCTTGCTTGAGCTGTTGCGGGACTTGAACGAGAAGCCGGCTGTCAGAATGCTCATGGCCCACAGACCAACGCCGCTCTGGGGGAAAAAGCCCCATTGGAAGTCTGACTACAATTACCCGAAAAAGGCCGAGTACTACATTTTCAAGCACGCCTTGGAGCTGCTCACCGAATCCTGCTTCGAATTTGTAAACAAATACGAGCCAGACTACCAGCACAGACGCAGAATCGAGTGTGCTGAGAGCTTCGAGTTGACAGTCTGGTTGGATTACATTAGGGAAGAGCTGGTCATGGGCAACATCTCCTGTCACAACTTGCGCGGCGGGGCGAGATTGAATGACTTTGAAAGCGTCGCCAACCAGGTTCGTCTGCTGCGGAATGATACCTTTCACCAAGGCCTGAGGACGAGCGAATTTCTTTCCGAGAATCTCACGCACGGCATCGAGCTTGCTCGGATGCTCGGAGATGAACGTCGTACGCGCCAACTGGAATCGATGAGAGAGGATTTAGACAAGGGCTCGCTGTTTGTCGAGTATTTGCAGAGTCGACTAGCCACGGAACTGGAGAGGGACGTCGAGATGGGCATTCTTGAGAAAGTCTTGATCGTCTTGCTGCAGCGCCTTCGCGATACAAGGGACGAGTACCAATCACACGTCGTTGCGCTTCGAGCCCAATACAAGAACGAATACGGCATCGCGCTAAGAGAGAAGATGTTGAAGATTCGGGGTCCAGTTCAACTGGAAACTTCCGCCCAGAAAGCTGAAGGACAATTGAGCTTCGAGGAATGGCAAGAGGAGAGGGAGAGGAGTGTCTGGAGGAATGAAGCGGAGACTCCACAGTCTGACGTAATGCAGGAGAATCAACATGAACACAAGTCCTCCAATCCACCGGCCGACAGCCAGCCGTTCGAACACTTTCCCCGAACAAGTGGACAGCCGTTGGGTTTGCGCAAGTCCTGGCTCAGTCCCGATGCAGACATCGAGTCGAAGGAATCGGACGCTCCTACGACAGCAGAGGCAGAGTCCACGACGAGGGACCCGGACGAAGTCTCACCAAGTGGCTCGGCTGCAGAGGCCATCGAAAAGGGTTCGGCGTCAGCTAAGGGTACGAAAAAGCAAGGGTACTACATTTGGAAGCCCCAAGCCGTCTCCGAGGACCTCGTCGACTCGAAAATCCCTAGTAATCAAAACTCTCCCGACGCTCCCACGCCTCAGCATACCAAAAGCTCTCCTGCTCCTCCGGCATTTGCAGACTCAAAGAAGAAATATGCGTCGGCCGCCCCCACTGCCGCTGCTACTGCAGCTGGCAAGGAATCAAAAGACGCGAAGCAGGCTGCTCCTCCGACCAACGAAGAAGTCCTTGATTTCACAGAGGTATACGGTAACCAGATCACTTCTAGCAGTCATCGGCTTAAATGATCGAAGCTGAACTTTTCGGAGAAAAAGTCTTGATTTTACAGTAATGATTGCATCATCAAAAGTTAGCATGATAAGGCGGATACCCCCTCTTCAGGCCAGAACTCGGTATCGGTCTGTTGGTCACATGTTCTTGCTCCTTCACCTACTACAATCGAAAATAGAGATCATCAAAGCGCCCGTGGGCCAAAGCCTGCAAATGTCACTAAATCTTTATGCCCCCAGTGACCTCCCAGAACCTGCCTGTAAAGGTCGCTTATCCTTGACGCTGCCATCTACTGATCCCCGTAATACGCTAAGCAATGCCGGAGACCTATGTGGTGCCTCATCACCACAACACAACGCCAAACCTCGCCATACCGGCACACCTCTACCCAACCTCCCACTCCCTGTACCTCTGCACCTCTGCCTCTTCCAAACGGAGCACACAGTGAAATGGCAAGCCAGACTGTCCCATCCCGCCAGCAGTAGACTTCTGGATCGTCTCTGGGGCTCCCTTGCAGTGCTGTCTGCTCGCTGCCACGCCGCTTCTCAAGTGGAAGACTCAGGTTTTATAGCCATGAGCGGTGGTGGTGCAGAGGCGCACGATTTGCGAAGGGGAGGTGGCGCTGTCACAGGTGGCAATGCGCACATGTGTCAGTGGTGGGAGTCCTGAGCGTAGAGGCAGCAGTTGTGCGTGGTATGCGTCAACCTGGGGAGTAGCATGGGTCCTGTGGACGCAGAGTAAGCAGTCGTGCGCGGCACGTGTCAGGTCAGGAGGACCTGTCAGAGCTGTGGCAGAGTCGACGTCGGAGTTGATGTTGCAACAAGAGCAGCAGAAGACAACCTACCTACCTAGCCACGGTAAAATGAAGGCCACAGCAGCAACATCAACACCACCCTCCACCAGCCTTCCCTCTCTCGCTGTAGGTACGTCGAGGCAACGACTGCAGCTGGACAGTTCTGTTTGCCCCCTTTTTCGCTATTTTTACTCGCTCGCTTGCTCTTGCTGGATTCTTTCGAGCATTCAGTCCTCCACCACCGCCGACTCAATACCGAAACCAAGAGATAGATTACGCTCAGCATCACAGCGTGCCCTCACTCTCCACCCCTTCCCCCTTTCCCTCCCCTGCCAAACACAAATCATCCACATCCACATCAGCCAGCGTCCCCACGTCACATTCATCGCAAAAGCCAACCACCAGGCCGTTCGACTCGCCTCGAACCCCCGCGTCAAAAGGGCTGCACAAAGAAAACGAGATACTCCTCCCACGTGCCGCCCGCGGCATCGGTCGCCGCGGCCGAGCTGTGATCGAGTTGCGTCGGGCGGTTGAGGTGGGCGGGTTGGAGTAGAGGTTGAGATTGGGGCTGTGTTTGGGTGGAGGAGTGGGTGGGTTTGGAGGACGAGTTGCCCATGTCGATGAGATTTTGAATTGGTTTGGGGGGACTCGGGTGCGGTGGATTGTTGAAGGAAGAGGTCTGTGTGGAGGCAGCAAGGGAGATGTCTTGGAGGAAAAGGAGGTTGATTTATTTGAATATCGGAAAGTGTTCGCGAGCCTTTGACCAAGTCGCAGCATGTAAAAAGCAGGCTCGCGGAGTTTCACAGAAAGATCGTTTGCTCTCCGCAACGCCAACGTCCTGCCAAAGCGATAGACCAGCAGCGACAAAGACGCGTCATTTCCTTGCTTCTACGCGATATAAGCAACATCGGCCCAGCAACTATACAAACGGGGCATTCATCAGTCGTGACAGCGTCGATCCAACAAGTAAAGCGCAAACAGTCTAAACAAGAACTTTTCTCAGCACGTCCTGCACGCGCTGCACCGTCGCCGTCGACGTCGTTTGCCCGGCCATGAAGTAGATGACGTTTCCCAGGATGCGCGAGTGGATGTTCCAGTCGGCGCTGTCGCCCTTGAAGAGCGCTGCTTGGACGTCTTTGGCGGCCGTCGACTTGTAGCCTGTTGATGCAGAATTAGCAGCGGAATCACAATTTTGATGGGAAGTCTTACCGCCAGCGCCCTGCAGGTCCTTGAGGGTGATGGATAGCACGCTGCCCAGTGCCCAAACGCCTTCGACGCGCTCCCGATTGCTGGTCCACTCGACAAAGTCTTTGCTCCAGACGCTCCAGACCGGCTCGGCCTCCTGCTCGCTCTCTTGCGCGGGACCTGCCCACCTGCTCTTAAACTCGTCCCAGGCGCCAGTCGTGTCCAGTGTGCGCATCTCTTCGAGACTCTCAATCGCCACGCTGCAGCCGACCGCGTGCGCCGTGTAGCTGTGTCCGTGGAGCAGCGCGTCGCTCTTGTCGTCGCTCTCAAATGCCTTGAAAATATCCTCGCTCGCCGCCGTCGCGCACAACGGGAGAAGGCCGCCCGTCAACAACTTGGCATGCACCGAAATGTCTGGGTGGACCTGCAGCAAACTCGCCGCCGACGAGCGGCCCAAGCGATACAAGCCGGTAAAGACCTCATCAAAGATGACGGGAAGACCCGTCCAAGCATTCGCCGAGTTGGGGAAATGCGCGTCGTCAGCAAAGAGCTCTGGCGAGCTCCGCACGACCGAGACGAGGGCGCGCTGGAATAGCGGGTCGACAAAGATCATGCCACCTGCGCCGAGGACGATGGGCTCGATGATGAGAGCGCCGAAGCGGCGGCCCTCGACGCGAAGCTGCTTGAGCGTTTGCGTGATGAAGACGCGGTACTGCTCGTACTCGCGGCTCGCCTCGCGCGATTCGAGGTCCATGATATCAGCCAGGCTACGGAACGGCTTGTCGGAACCAAACTGGTCCTGTAGAGCCGGGGGGACGGCCACTGTCCAGCGTCCATCGACACAGCTGACGGTGGGGTAGGAGAACCAGAAGCCTTTGCCCTCGTACCACTCAATTTTTTCGTTGTAGGTAGAAGGCTCGGAGCAATCCATGGCACCCATCGTGTCGCCGTGGTAGCTGCCACTGAGTCCCAGCACGCCGAGGTTGTCATTGGGACCCCAGCCGTAGCGGATGCGGGCCGCGCGAAGGGCCATCTTGACGGCAACCTCGATTCCGGTGCTACCATTGTCCGAGTAGAAGACGCGAGAAAGACGCGGATTCGACAGGTAGTCGAGCAGCGTTTCGGCGAGCTTCAGTGCCGGCTCGTGGACTGCTTCTGCAAACATGACGTGTCCGTAGCGCCCAGCGGCGTAAGCGGCAGCCAACATCAGCTGCGGGTTGCCATGGCCGAGTCCTTGCGTCCACCAAGAACCGGATCCATCGAAGGAGCTCTTGATGAGTGATTCGGCTCCCTGCTTCTTCTCGAGGGTTTGGAAGTAGTCGCCGCTCGCCGAGTCAATAGCCGTAATCTTTTCCGGTGATAGAAGCGTCGACTGCGTAAATGGATACCAAATCTTGTTGTGAGCTCGGCTTGGCATTGACTCGAGATTTTTGACGCGGTCATCGTGACGTTGCTTCATGTGGCTCAAGACTTCTTCGATGATGGGACTCTGGCTGTGCTTTTCATAGTACCTCAGCATCAGCTCCTCATCCGCCTCCTTTGAAGACTGCGGCGCGTGTAGCTTGGGAAGAGTTTTGCACGGCGTCCCATGCTGCTTGAAGTAGGTCTTGAGCTGGTGGTCATTCTGGTAGTAGTCGTCTTCAAAAAGCAACACGGACTCGACGTCGTATCCGCGAATCTTGAGCGACTCGTACGCGGCAATCGTCTGCGAAATGCCGCCCAGCTTCGAATCGGCAATCAAGACTGCAGGCACACGTAGGGGGCGGTACAGGTCGGCTTGCGAAGTTCCGGATGGACCGGGCGAGTGGACTCCTCCAGCAGTCTCGATGAATGCCCATCCTCCAAGCTCGGCGCGCTCAGACAAGACTTGGCGGATTTCGCTCAGCAGCGCTTCGTCGTTGGGAATGTGCTGATTGGTCAGAAAAGGACTTCAAATCACGGGCATTCGTACCAAATTCGAGACGGCGGCTGCCCTGTCTGGGCTGATGGGCAATTCATATTGATGCAGGCAAAGGCTCTTGAACGCTTCGTCCGTATTGTCGAGATGCTTGGCTAGCCGGTCGATCCCGAATTTGCGAATGTGGCTGACAAATTAGAAGCTTGTAATTTCTTGGAATTGGGACTCACCTGGAATCCGCATCTTCAATGTTGCCCGTAGACACTGGTTTGATGTACTGCACGCGATCTTTGAGCTTGGCGCGGGCAGCGTTGCACAGCACAGTCGAAATAACCGTCTTGCCGACCTCGGTGTTGGCACCCCAGACCTGAAAGGTGCGCAAATTGCGGTAGAGGACAGCACCAGCCGGCGCCATGGTGGACAACGAGAGAGCGACGGTTACGCGTCGTCCGGCATTGAATTATTGGTGGTGAAGAGTCGACGGGCGGATACGACACACGGGCCAATGACGTGGCGCCGGAGAAAAGGATGTTGGAGTGGTTGAGGTTGTTGTTGGATCCGGATGTTGTGGTTGGGTGTTGTTGTTGACTGTCATGGCCATCACTCATCGACCTATCACCAGCCGCCGGCCCGCCAGTCGCCGAGCATCGCCCGACACGGTCACCGAGGGCCATTGAACCTACAACGTCGACGCCCATTGAGTCACCACCAGACCCTCTCCATCATGTTGAGCGTCATCATTCGGGCCAATTGACCGTGTACATCGCAATCAGCAAGAGCAAGGAACGTTGGGATTCATCACGGGACCGCAACGCGACAGACCCGGAAAATCGACACTCACGCCCGTCACATTTCCTAATCGAGACTCTCGTCCACCATGGCACCCCTGACCCCCTTGGAGGAACACTTTGTTTCCCTCCTCGCGCGCCGCAAGACGCGCTCTCTCCTGCGACGCATCGAGGACGCGCCACCTCCCAGCGTCGCCGACTTCACGTCCAACGACTACCTCTCGCTCTCCTCGCACCCCGAAATCACGCAAAACTACCTCTCCTACCTGACCTCCGCCTTTGCCCACTCTCAAACCCAACCCCAAACCCAAACCCCCTCCCCCCTGACCCTCGGCAGCACCGGCTCGCGTCTGCTCTCCGGCCACCACCCGCTGGCAGCGCATCTCGAGACGCTGATCCCCGCCCACCACAACGCGCCGGCCGGCCTGCTCTTCACCTCCGGCTACGACGCCAACGCCGCGCTGCTCTCCACGCTGCCGCAGCCCGGCGATGCCGTCCTCTACGACGCGCTGGTGCACGCGAGCGCGCACGACGGGATGCGGCTGTCGCGCGTCGCCGCGACCAACGGGCTGCGTCGCTTCGCGCACAACGACCCGGCCGCGCTGGCCGCCGCGCTGCGCAGGCTGGTAGACGAAGACGCAGCCTTCGCGGCCGGCTCCCGCAACGTGTTTGTCGTCGTCGAGGCCGTGTACAGCATGGACGGCGACGTGGCGGCGCTGCGCCAGATGCTCGATGTCGTCGACGCGGCGCTGCCGGCGGGCAACGGGTACGTCGTGGTGGACGAGGCGCACGCGACGGGGGTGGTCGGGCGCGGGGGCAGGGGGCTCGTGTGCGCAGAGGGTCTCGAAAGCCGCGTATTCGCGCGGGTCGTGACCTTTGGCAAGGCAGTTGGCGCAGCCGGCGGTACGTCCCCCCTCTCTCCCTCTACCCCTGACAACTACCCCTAACATCCTCGCAGCAATCGTCCTGTGTACGCCACCAACCAAGCAATACCTAATCAACTACGCGCGGCCCTTCATCTATACAACCGCGCCGTCCTTCCCCTCCCTCGCCGCCATCAAAGTCGTCTACGACTTCCTCATCGCGCGCCGCGCCGACCCGCTCGTCGCCCACCTGCGCCACCTGCACGCCACCCTCTCGTCCTCCCTCGTGGCCCTCGTCGCTGCGCTTGCGCCACCGCCGCGGTTGCTTTCGCTCTCCTTGCCTGAATTGCCTCCGTTCCCGTCGCCCCATGTGACGCCCATCGTGCCCATCTTCACGCAGCACCCGCGGGCGCTTGCGGCGTTTGTGCGCACGCGTGGATTTGTCGTGCGCCCGATCGTGGCGCCGACGGTGCCGCGGGGGACGGAGCGCGTGCGCGTGTGTCTGCATGCGGGCAACAGCGTTGAAGAGGTGGAGGGGCTGGTGCGTGCGGTCGGGGAATGGGTTAGGGAGAGGTTGAAGAGGGAAGGCGAGAAGGAGGGCGAGAGGGCTAGACTGTAGACGGACTTGTTTGAGGGGTAGTTGGGTAGATTGAAAAAAGCTGCTAGAAAGATGTCAGCACGGAAAAGGGGCGAGGATGGTTTTGTCAGGAATGAGTCAAAAGATTGCGGCTCACGTAGAATCTATGTTTGATACCTAGACTGTGATTCATCAATGGTACCAAAAAAGCCAAATAGAATAAATCGAGGTTGACTTGCGTTAGTGGGAAACGACGCAGAAAAGGGCCATGCTTGAACAAGAACAGTCGATATTCAGTCTATCTCATATAAATCATGCCATCATAACAGCAACCAATTTACTCTATTCACATCAAGCCTGAACCTCAGGAGCAGGACGCGGGCTCTTGTCGAAGCTCTTCATGGGCGCCAAACCCCAGCGGTTAAACATGCGGCCGTCCTCGTCCCAGCCGTTGCACTCGGTCGTCAGCATCTTCTCGCCGGTGAAGATGGCGTTGGCGCCGGCCATGAAGCAGAGGGCCTGCTTCTCCTCGCTCATGGTCTTGCGGCCGGCGGCGATGCGGATGATGGTGTCGGGCAGGGCGATGCGGGCCGTGGCGATGACGCGCAGCATGGACGAGAACTCGAGCGGCTTGTTGTTGCCCATGGGCGTGCCGGGGATGGGCACCAGCGCGTTGACGGGGAACGACTCGGGGTGCTTGGGGAGCGTCGACACCGTGTGCAGCAGGCCGACGTGGTCCTGCGACTTCTCGCCCAGCCCCAGGATGCCGCCGCTGCACACGTTGATGCCGGCGTCGCGCACGTGGCTCAGCGTCTGCAGTCGCTCGTCGTACGTGCGCGTCGAGATGACCGACGGGTAGAACTCGCGCGACGTGTCGACGTTGTGGTTGTAGGCCGTCAGGCCCGCCTCCTTGAGCTCCTGTGCTTGGGCCCCGTCAATCATGCCCAGCGTCACGCACGCCTCCATGCCCAGCTCTCGGACTCCGGAAACCATGGCCTTGACGTTTTTGAGCGCGTTCTTGCGGCCTCGCATGTCGCGCCAGGCGGCGCCCATGCAGAAGCGCGTGCTGCCGTTTTCCTTGGCCGCGCGGGCCTGCTCCAGCACCGCCTCGACGGGCTCCATGCGTTGAGCCTTGAGGCCCGTCTGGTACCGTGTCGACTGGGCGCAGTAGCTGCAGTCCTCGCTGCAGCCGCCAGTCTTGATGTTCATGAGGGTGCAGAGTTGGACTTCCTTGGGGTCGTGGAAGCGGCGGTGGAGCGTGCTCTGGAGGGTATTAGTCACAGCTGGTAGGCCATTGAAGACGCAAACGAAGCCATTGGACGCCGCCGCTTGCACTGAAGCTGTGGCAGGGGGTGGAGAGCTTCGTCGGCCTGTACTCACAGCTTGGTAGGCCAGCTCCATCAGCGGCTGATAGTAGATGGCAGCAATTTCCTCTTTTGTCCAGTTGTTCCTCGGGGCCGTGGCAGCAACGGCCTTTTTGAAGATTTCGCGGGCATTGGCCTCGCGGTCGGCCTCGACAGAGGCGGGAGCCCTGGCCGGGGCGGGCGGAGGAGGAGAGGGCGTGTTGGTGATGTTGTTGTTGTCGACGACGGTGGACATGGGGGCGCGGCCAATGACGGGCCGTCGGTTCTCAGCGGGCGAGCGGAGGTTGGCCGTGACCGTGGCCGTGGGCGCCAGGACGCGGCGGGCCGGGGCGAGGGCGAGGGCGCATCTCGAGTGCGAGACAAGACGTGCGGCGGAGGTCGACATGGTGTGATGGGAGGTGGAGGAGCTGGAGACAGTGGTTCTCAGCTTTTGGAGTCGAGCGAGGGCAGCGAGGGAGACGAATCCCGAGCTTCTGATTCGGCGAGCGAGAGACCCATGTCATGGCGCTGCGGGGTCCAGTTCAGGTCGGTCGAGTTGTGGATCTTTCTGTTGAGGCCGACTCAGCGATCATGACGATGCTCAAGACTTTCTGGAGCCCACAAGTACAGCCGAAGCCCGCTGTCGGAGCGCGACGCCGTCATCCGGTTTCAAGCTGACACTGAGTGGTGGAGTGGGCTGGGCTGCCGTGTCAATCGTCGGTGAGGGTCTTGGTAAACACCATGCTGGCCACCACCACGTCCCGGCGACAGGACATTCTTCCTCCACGAAAGACCCGCGCGTGTCCTCCTTTTGAACGACAAATCCACCACTTTTGATTTCAAGCAATCCAACTCCCAGGCCGCCCTTATCACTCCCTCGTCCTCTGTCGTCATTCTCTCCGCCGTCCACGACATGAAGCTTCAATGCACCCAATTCGCAAGAAACAACACGTCCAAGGCAATTCGACCGACAAGTGTCGCGGTCGTCGCGTCGTGATAAGAGATGGGCGCGGATACACCATCAGGACCCGCGATCACATCATCCCCTCAAGCTTCGAATCCCCCACTATCCCGCCTCCGCGTCCCTTATACGCTGCCCATTCGTGCTGCTGCTGCATGACCACCATGGCCCTGTCAATGGCGAGCATATCCGGCTACCAAGCCACATAAATAGACGTAGCTTTCCGTCGTGTACTTGAACATTCTTCAACCATGGCTACTCCAGACGTTTCCATCCCGGCCCTTCCAAACGGCACTGCTTCACACTCCAAGTCGTCTGTTGCTAGCCATGTCGAGGAGCTGCCTCTGAAGAAAGATCCACCTGCAGACCTCCCGTACCCCCGCCTCGTTAACGAAAATGGAACACGGGACGACTTTGACTTGGAAGACCACCCCATCGACGAAGTGCGCCCATTAAAGGTGAGCTCTCCGCCCTTTGCAAACGACACGTGCCAACCAGCTAGGTCGCCATTGTCGGAACGGGCCTTGCCGGCGTCACGGCTGGCGTCATATTGCTCCACAAAGTCCCCAAGATCCAATTGACCATAATCGACAAAAATGCCGACGTCGTATGTCCCCGCCCCTCCACCTCCACGGCCGCTCTTGTCTGACCATTCAGGGCGGCACGTGGTTCGAAAACATCTACCCCGGCGTGCGCTGCGACGTACCGTCCGTCGTCTACCAGAGCACTTTCGAGCCCAAGAACGACTGGTCGGACGAGTTTGCGACGGGCGCCGAGATTCGCGACTACTGGCAAGGCATTGCCCGCAAGCATGGCCTGTACGACTTGATCAGGTTCAAGACTCAGATCCAGAGAGCCGAATGGGACCCTCTGCGCTCGCAATGGAAGCTCACCACGGAAAACCTCGACACCAACGAGGTGGCTGACGAACACTACGACTTTTTCTTGCCAGCCATTGGTCACTTTAATGCGTGGAAGGTTTGTTTTCCCTCTTTTTCACGACTCATCTAACGCCAGTAGATCCCCGACTTTCCTGGCATCGACACGTACAAAGGCTTCCTCCGTCACTCATCCCACTGGGACCCATCGTTCGACCCGACCAACAAGCGCATCGCCGTCATTGGAAATGGCGCGAGCGGCATCCAAATCCTCCCCGAACTGCGCAAGCACGCCGCCCGCATCGACCACTACGCGCGGTCACCAACGTGGATTGCCGGCTCGCTGGGCGGCCTCGAGCGCCAGGCAGAGGCGATGCCCTTTTCCCCCGAGCAGCGCACCGCTTTCAAGGACGAAAAGAGCTACCTCGTGTTCCGCAAAGCACTGGAGAACACGTATTGGAACCGCTTCCCGTCCGTTATCAAAGGCGGACCGGAGAACGAGGCCGCGCGCGACAACTTCATCGCCCTCATGGCGAAACGGCTGCAGGGGAGGACGGACTTGCTCGAGCAGCTCGTCCCAGATTTCGCACCGCACTGCCGTCGCTTGACGCCCGGGCCGGGATATCTCGAGGCGCTGGCGCAGCCGAATGTCGAGCTGATCCGCAAGCCGATTGCGCGCTTCACCGAGACGGGCATCGTGGCTGAGGACGGCACGCTCAGGGAGGTGGACGCCGTCATCTGCTGTACGGGTGCCAACACGCACTTTGCGCCCGTCTTCCCCGTCATCAGCGGCGAGTACGATCTTTCCAAAGACTGGCTGCCAGAAGGCAAATTTGGGTACGTCCCCTACCTATCCAACAATCCTCTACAATCAACTGACACGCCCCCAGCTTCCCATACACCTACCTCGGCCTCTCGGTCCCGCACTTCCCCAACCTCCTCCTGATGTACGGGCCCTCAGCGGCGGCCGTCAGCGGCACCGTCCCGCAGAGCGCCGAGACGGCCGCCACGTACCACGCGCGGCTGCTGCGCAAGGTGTCGTGGCAAGGCTACCGCACGGCGGAGCCGCGCGCGGCCGCGGCCGACGACTTCGTGCGCTACGCCGACGCCTTCTTCCCCAAGACCGTCTTCAGCGGCAACTGCAGCAGCTGGTACAACGGCGGGCGGCCCGGCGGCCGCATCCACGGCATCTGGCCTGGCAGCGGCGCGCACCTCAACTGGGCGCGGCGCGAGACGCGGTGGGAGGATTGGGAGTGGGGGTTTGGCGAAGACGAGGAGGCGGACGGGGAAGGGAAGGGGTGGCGCCACAATCGGTTTGCGTGGTTGGGCAATGGGCGCATGAGCAAGGAGTTTGTCGAGGGTGCGGATTTGCTGTCGTGGATGCAGTTGCCGTCGCAGATCGACTTGCGGGATTATCATGAGCGGTGGTGGGATGCGTAGGCTGGATACACTTGTGTGAAGGAGGGATAGATGTGTAGATGGATACGCTAGACTGACTGCATCACAATTTCAAGAAGACGTACATACGGCGCCTGGACGCGGCCCAACTGCAAAACCCTGACCCAACTCGACTCAAGAAGTCCCCCAGGTGACTCGCCGACGACCAACACCCCCTATTCGCAGGTCGGTATCCAACACCACAGCACCCTTCACTCCTCACGAATACACAGCTCCTCCATCTCCCTCTCCTTCTCCCTTTCCTTCTCCTCCTCTCTCTCCCTCTCCCTCATCGTCAACCGCCGCTCCTGACACTTGTACTTGCGCCGCAGATCAACGCGCGACACCTGGCGGTGCGTGACGAGCGACGGCAGCGTAGAGCGGCGGGGGAGGCCGACTCTCTCTTTCTCCTTCTCCTTCTCCTTGTCTCTCTCCTCCTTCTCCTTCTCAATGTCCCTCTCCTCCTTGTCCTTCGCCACGTCTTCCCTTTCCACCCTGCCTTTGCCGTTGCCCTTCTCCTTCTTCAAGCTCCTCAAGCTTTTCAAGCTCCGCAAACTCCGGAGACTCGCCATGTGCTGCACCCTCTTCTTGCCCTCATCACTCCTTTCTTTCTTCTGACACTCCCCCTTGTCCGCCGCCGTATTGCTCTCATCCCCACAAACGCGCACCGGCCGACACGTCTCGGAGCCGCCGGGCGAGCCGCCAAATACGGCAGCCGCGTACGCGGCGTTGGACAGCGACAGCGTGCTCAGGCTGTGCAGCAGGCGGCTGGGGTGGTGCAGGCGGAAGTGGGCGTGCTTTGGCGGGGGCGTGGGGGTGTGGGGGCGCTGCTGTTGCGCGCGGCGGTTGGTGATGGTGCTGGGGTTGTGGTTGGCGATGTGGTGGGAATTTGAGGGGGTGGTGGGGTGCGGGGACTGCCGGTGGGAGCGAGAGCGCCGGGGCGTGGAGTGTGTGCAGCCCATTTTGATTGGTTTTGGCGTTGGTTTTGAGGTTTGCGTGGAGCGGGCGAGCGGGCGGGTGGCTATTGTGTGTGGTTGTTTTGGGTATTGGAGGTTGGCTGGCTGGGCTGGGTCTGTCTTTCTGTCTGTCTATACTCCTGTCAGTCTTTCCGCCAAATCCGTACCCTACTCTCCTTTGCAGTAAATGACAGACATACCTTCTTCTTTCTCTCTCCTCTCTTCCCTTCCCTCTCAAGATCCAACAAGCAAGCAAGCAAGCGGCAAAGGCGAGAAAGAGTTGCCAGCGCGCCACAGTGCCTCAGTAGCGTCGTTGCCTTCTCAGACAGCGGCGAGACGAACAGCAGCGCGTGCAAAAGAGAGCCGAGAAGCTGTGCTCCCTTCCAGTATACCTCTCGTTCTTCCTGCGACCGCGCAGTCTTGGTCTTGATTGTCCAACGGGTATTTCTCCAGAGCGGCCGCGAAAGGAGCGCCAGCAGCGACGCGTTGGCAAAAGAGCGGCGAGCAGTGTTGGCCGAGGAGAGGCGCGTGGAGTTGAGCGAGAAGGCCAAGGGACGTGCAAGAGGTTGGGTTCCAAGATGTAGGTAGGCGGAAGAGGAGCAGAGGTGGCCGTGGAGAGTGGAGGGGACGCGTGAGGCTGTTTTCGGGACAGTGGTGCCGTCAAGTTTTATTTGCGCGGGCAGCGTGCGGTGATGCGAGCTATCTCGGCATAGGAGTTGTTTGTCGTCGTGGGTTGGCGGCGGGCGTGGGTGGGCACTGCTGGTTCACACGGCGATACTGGATACTGAGGCTTCTTTGGTGACTAGGAACCTATCTATCATACACATTCAAGTCCAAATTGGAGGTGATTGAGGGATCTTTAAATGGCGGCCGAATTTGGGAAGCTCTCAAAAATCGAACATTGTGTGTTGGTTTGATTAGATTTGGCCGTAGCAGTCACCTCAGGACGTCTCCAGCGCAAAATCTCTCAGTCCGTCCTGAGACTCTGGCATACACAGGCCTATCCATCATCCTTAGATGAGAGAACGCGGCTATCTTCCCAGCCCAGTAGGAAGCAGGAGACTCAGCACCGGCGGACCTACTTCATCGCAACAGAACCACTGTTGCAGCTTGGTATGCAGCACAAGCGCATCGACCCAAGCATCCGCACTCCAAGGACCAAGCGGCCGACCTTGGGCTAAACAAGACGTCAGTGAACGTGTGCCAACTGTTCGACGCCGCCCATTCGCGCATCCAACACTTCTACATCCCGCACCCCACACGTCCTCTGCGACTCCATCACTTTCAAAAAGCGGCGATTTCTTTGCTCTCGGCGCAGCTGGACGTATTGTTTTGGCACAAGACCCGCGCTGCCTTTTTCTCTTTGCATCTCTTTTGCCGCGACGTCGACCTGCGCGCTGCCACAACAACACTCGGCAGACGTCAACACCAACACCACCGTCCAAAAAGCGTGGCCCATTTTCGCTTTGAGCGCACCGTTCCCTGAGCACCGTGGCTCTTGGTGATTGCCGCTTCGAATTTGTCTGGAGCTCCTCTGGTCCAACTCTTACTGGCTGGCAAGTCTCATCCGTTGCAAGATGGCGCGCCTCGCTGACCTTCTGAAGACCAGTACGACTTCTTGACTTTGGACGAGCTCGTGTGAGCTGTGTGGTCCAAAACGCTGCTCTCAAGCTCTGCGTTGACGTCTGGCCTTGAGGTTTGTCAATACGCTCCAAAGCTGCGAATAGGCTTACCTCTAAATATTCTTACAGAATTCATCGCCGATTTCGTTCGCGCATCGCAAACTGTTCGTCAGAAAGGAAGCAAAACTTCTGGACGCTCTCCGCGGTGAACGGCAAACACTTCAACTCCTCCAATCCCAACACCAGGCCAAAACCCAGGCGCCTCTCAACCACCAAAGCACAACACGCACCCGCCACCATGTGCAAGCGCTACGTCCCCATCTACCAATGCCGCCACCGGGACCACGTGCCACAACCCGAGCTCTACCTCTGCCAGCGGGCGCTCGCCGCCTTCACGTGGCAGTCGCAAAAAGCGCCGAGCATCAGCCTCACGAATGCATCCTTCGTGCTGCAAAAGCTCGCCGCGCGCACCGCCGGCTGCCTGCGCGAGTCCACCTCCGAGCTGGCGCTGTACTACCAGGTGCAGCCCGAGTGGTGCGACGCGTGTCTGGCGAACGGGCAGGCGACGGCGCGCGCGGCCGTGCTGGAGGCGGACGAGCTGCCGTTCAAGCGCGGCGATGTCGGCGCGTGGATTCCGTGGAAGGAGGGCGTCGAGGTGGCTCGGAGCGAGCGCACTGAGGCGCAGGAGCGCGTGTGGGTCCAGGACTTGCGTGCTAGGCCGGTGCAGACGTATTGGCGGACTGTGGCTGCTGAGAAGGTGTGCGAGGATGGCGAGGGCATGGATGAAGATGAACATGAGGGTGAGAGCAGCCATTGCAAGTCTGAGAAGAGTGCTTCGATGCTGCCGGATCGCTATGCTCAGACCAAGGAGCTGGTGTCGCGCTGTTGTGATCTGATATCGCTGAGTGGCAGCAGCCCGGAGAAGAATTGAGGTGGGAGCTTGACGTTGCTTCGTGGTAGCGGAATGGGGGAGCACACCAGAAGAGAAGCGTAGGATGTAGATTCTGCGGGCTACAATTGACTTTGGGTCTTGAGATTGGCAGACAAAAATCTGGAGTAAGGACCGCGGCGATGTTAGGCGTAGTGGAGTATACAAGTGGCATACTCAATTGGTCAAAATCCCTTCTGCTGTGATGTGTTGTTCCAACGAGAAAACGTGCAAGAAAGATGTCAAAACGGACAGGATAGCTTAAGAAATTCGGTCTTGGAGTGAAAGGAAGGTCAAGGGCGAGGGAAAAGAAAAAGAGCTACAGGTTCTGTAGGTCTTATGCTCTGCTCTAACCAATCGACGTGAGAAAGGCAATATCTAACCACGTCAAAATCTCAACGACGAGATGTTGTATCAGGCCGCTACTCCGGGCGCTGCCCGGACGAAAGAGGCAGTCAGGAGCACAATCCAGAGGGGGTCAGGGCTGTGAGCGAACCAAAGAGCCCACCAACGCCCGATATATTGCGCAACAGCGACGTCATCATCATAATCGGCCGGTTAGCGCAATGGAACAGGACACAGTCTCAACGTCATTGTCACCGACACCCTTAAGAGTAAAACCCCAGGGTGTGTGAGCTAGGGTTGGCGTGCTGCGCGTAGCAGAGCTTGGCCCAGAGTTCGACTCCCGCTTCAGGAAGCGACACAGGTGCGGGTGCGCGTTTCTTTTTGCTTTTTGTTTTTGTCGTTGTTGTGTCGAGGAGTTGGCTGAGTTTTTGGTGATAGCCACAGAGCACGCTCAGGGAAGCGGAAAGAGCTAAAGAGGACCGTCAGCAGTGGAGTGGCAGCATCAGCGTCTTCATCAACGCTACCCACCTCGCCTTCTTTCACCAGCAGAGGCAGGGATCGCAGCTGTCGCGAGAGTCTTTGAGCGGCGCCTCATTCCACCAACAGCATTAGTGCGCGAGCTGCAGACGTTTTTTTGAGCCGATCAGCATTGGGCAGTCTGTCTGAGCTGCTCATCGACACTGCCGCGGGGACTGCGGCGGAAAGATCAATCAAGCTCATGCGACGACGGGAGCAATGCCGCAGAGACACTCATCATGAATTTGGAGGGCGACGAATTGAACGAGTGGATTGGGCTGCACGATCCAGGGCAGGACGTGAGGTTGTTCAGTTCCAGCCGACTGGCAATCGACTCGGATTCGTCGATCTGAATGGACAGATACCTGAGTTTGAAGTCGAGCAGAACGTCGTCTTCACAAGGATTGCCGAATCAGGCGAACTAATATAGCGCCAGCGATGACAGAACGGTGTCTTGCCTAGCCGAGGGACGGGCCGGCCAGTACGGCAACGGGGACCAATAGCCGTAACGTGGCGCAAGGGTAGTCTAGCTGAAAAGGCCGACGTAAAGGGCAGTTTTGTCCTGGTGTGTGGTGGCGGCCGCAGAAGAAGAAAGGTGATGCGAGTAGTCGGTGCGGTGTTCCGGAAAAAGGGTGCGTGGGCTGACCAACAGCGCCCATCGGAAGAAGCAAAAGTAAAGAGAGAACGACTCTGAATTGGAACTTGCCTTCTTTTTCTCAGAGTTTGTCGTGTCCGGCGCCTAGCCTTGCCGATTTGGACATGTGCTTGCGAGGCTAGCGCACGTGCGGCAGAGGAGGAGTCGACGATAGTTTCGCGCCAGTTGCAGATGGTCGAGCCGGCCCGTCAGGGTCTGCGGATCGGTTGAGCACTGTAGCTCCAACACCTTTGTCTGATGGGGTGTTCGAGGCTGTTGCAATCGAGTCTATCATGGGCTGCGGTCGTGCCCGAGCTTTCATGGTGCCGTTGTCGAGCGGTTGGGCATGATATAAATCCGTCAACCACATCCAGTGTCCAAGAAGCCGGACTGTCGTTCTACTGGCATCATCTCGCCCATCATGCAGGAGCAGCCTCTTTCGTCTCCTACTCCCTCGGGTTTTCAGAAACCGAGAGGTACATCGATCCCCCTAACCAACCCGACATCTTTTGCTCCGCTCGTTGCCCTCGAGAGACTCTCCGCGACGACCTTCACCAACGTTGAGCCGGTGGTTGCAGGAGGAGCGCGCGTCATTCGCGGCAGACATGGGCAGGCCCAGTTGCAGTTGACGACCTATGGCGGCTTGATGTTTGCACAGGCGGCGTGGGCGGCGGCCGAGACGATAGGAAGCGAATGGGTTATTCACGTAAGTGCCGCGCCTTCCAGAATTTTCCATGCTCTTGACGCGTGAGTCTAGAACGTCACGGGTACCTTTCTAGCTCCAGGGGTCCATGGCGTGCCGTTCACGTATCATGTCCGCTCCGTGCTAGAAGGAAAATCTTTTTGTTTGCGAGCCGTCGAAGCGACACAGTCGCACTCAAGACCAGGCTCAGCAACCATCACGAATTGTCGCGTCACCGTCTCTTTCAAGAAGCTGGTGGCAGCGAATCCGTCGCAGTTTGATCACCAACCGCCGCGTTCGGGTCCTGTTCAGCATGCGCTCGCGCGCTTTCGCGCCGGTGCCTCGCCACATCCAAATACGCTGACGCGGCGGACGTTTCCAACACTCGAGGCCATGCTGGGCCGTCGACAAACGGCGCGAGAGCCCATCTACACGCCGAGCGTTGCGGGAGTTGAAGCAGTCTTTATGCCTCTTCCTGCCTCTGGACTGCCGCGGTCGCAGGCTTTCCCTAATCCGCGAGCATGCCGCAAGACGACGGCGCTGTACACGGCCGTTGGAAGAGCGTCCGAGTTTGCTGGGGCGTCGGCAAACTTGTCAATTTGCGCACATTTGAATGCCGCAGATGGTATGACGCTGTTTGATGCAGCGGCGCTGCTGGGGTTTCCGGCGCCGCAGGTCCGCGCGCTGTGCACTCTGGGGTTGAATGTCGTCATTCACGACGCTGGGTCGGTGGGAATCGCTGGCGATGGACACAAAAAGAAGTGGTATGTGCAGGAGGGCTGGGTTGATCGGTACGCGGATGAAAGAGTCGTCTTTTGCACCAGAGTTTGGGACGAGCGGGGCGTGTGCGTGTTGAGCTCATGGCAAGAGGGAGTGTTGAAGCTGAGGGAGGCGAGGTTGTAGGAGCTCGGCTGTAGAGGGAGCTGCCCTGAGCATGTGCCGAGCTGGTGTTTGGTTTCCGTTCCGCTGTCAACGGAACCTGAACCTGGAGGCGGAGGAGGGCGGGACGGGCGGGTCGGAAAAGGAGGGAGTGGAGAGAGAGAGGGGAGGGGTCAAAGCGGGGACTCATGTCCCCCGCAATATGCAATGGATCTCACCTTCATCAACAACATCAATCCCTCCTCTCTCTTTCGCCCTCCTGCGCTCAACATGGCTGCTGTCGAACCTCCGGCGCCCTCGTCGCCCTCGCCCTCGCCGTCGTCCTCTACCCACCCCGTCCAGCCGCCTCCCGAAAAACGCAGGAAAATCACAAGAGCATGTGACAATTGCAAATCGTACCACCGCCTCGGCCCTCATTCGTTCTCTGCTAATGATGACAGGAAAAAGAAGCGCTGCACCGGAACCCAGCCTTGTCCGTCGTGCGAAAAGGCTGCAAAACCATGCACCTATCTGGCCAGCTACACGCGCGGCCGCTTCAACACGCCGCCTTCGTCTCGCGGTCTGGATGCCCTGGTCCTCGCCGCCGAGTCGCACAACCACCTCTCCGATCGCCGTCGGAGGGGCTCGTCCACCACATGTCCCGAATCAATGTCCGTGTCCGTCCCCGTTAGCCGAAGGAATGCTTCGTTCAGTTCCGACTACCCTCCGTCTGGCCGCCCCTCTCTGCCGCCGCTTCATGGTCCCCTGCATCCTCTTGCGCCAGCAAATGTCCAGCTCCCCGCCAGGCCAACCTCCAAACGACCTTCGCCGGAAACGGATCGCCGTCCTGTGGGCCCCAACTCGAATGGAGCGTGGCTCCGCCGCGCCATGCGGAAGCTGAATCAGGCCCGGCCGAGCGAGGGTACCCTCGGCCCACGCTCAGGAACCACGTCCGAAGCCACCGTCTTTACATTTGGAGACAAACCCCCGGTGACGACGTCGGGCTTTGAAGCTCCGTTGCCGCCGCCGGCACTGCACGCAGAGTACCTGGTCGGTCGATATTTCGAGTTTGCCATGCCCACGTATCGATTCCTGCATCGGCCAAGCCTGACTTCGTGGTTGTGGGAGCTCTCTCAAGACAAGGTCGCCGTGGCTCCTGCAAAAAGGGCCGTTCTGTACATGATTTTCGCGTATGCCATGCTCTACGAGACTAGCCGAATCAAGGATCAGGAAGCCGACTCGAGGCGGAAAAGCGAGACGTACTTTCGCGAAGCTCAAGTCCTCTTGGCCCACGAGACTGGTCCCGCAACGCTGGAATCTGTGCAGGCCAGGTTCATCCAGTGCCACTATCTGCTGAGCACTGGCCGGTCAAATCAGGCGTGGTATACTTTTGGGACGACAGTGCAGCTTGCCATGGCTCTCGGCCTCCACCGTAAACGCCCTGGAAATACGTCTCTCGTCGTCCGAGAAACGAGGAGACGGCTGTTTTGGGCAATATACACGTTGGATCGGTACCTTGCAATCGCCTCTGACCGACCTACAATGCTGCAGGATGACGACATCTCTCAAGAACTCCCCCTTGCCATCAACGACGACGACCTGACAGATACCCATGCCGCCCAAGCGAGTCGGGACGACTGTCTAGAGGACGGCCCCATATCTCACTGCCAGCTTGCGCGAATGGTCGGCAGGATGGCCAAGGAGCAGTCCTCCATGCACACAAAAACAGACAGCGAACGGCGAGCCATTGCAATACAACACAACAAGGCTCTGGACGAGTGGCGCTCGCAACTGCCTCCCCTCCTCTCTGGCTGCATAAAACCGTCCAGCTTGATTTTGATATTCCGTCGCCAATGCACCGTGCTCAAGCTCGCCCATGCGCACGCCGTCATGCTTGTAAACCGCCCCTTTCTCCTGTCCAGTAAGACGGACCCCGTCGTCCAAGGCTTCGCTGACGACTGTCTTGCTGCCGCGCGGACGGTGCTCGAGCTCGTCCTCGCCTTCTTCGCCGAAGGGCAGCCCGTGGCGTCGTTTTGGTTTACGCAGGTGAGTTGGCAGATCCGCTCCGCCGCTTTGACTGACAACGATCACAGCACATCGTCTTCAACGCGCTCGCCGTCGTTTACGTGCACCTCCTGCATGCCCGACATCACCACCACGCCACGCTGCACGTGCAGCCGTCGCCCCCGTCGTCCACCACCGCGGCGGCCGACACTGCGAGCTCGACGTCGCTGCTCGCCCTCGCCGACGCCACGACGCAGCACCTCGCCGCCATCGTCGAGCCGCACGCGCCGAGCGGCCGCCACGCCGTCGTCCTCGACGAGCTGCGCCACGACCTGGCGGCCGCTTCGCCGTTCAGCGAGCCCAGCGCCCGCTTCTCGCTGCCCGCAGACGTCAAGCCGAGCAAGCCGGCCGGCTTGCCGAACGGCGCGTCGACGCTGCTGCTCTCGCCGCCGGACGAGCCGAGTGCGGGGACGCCGAATGGCCATGGCCATGGTCATGGCCGTGGAGGGGGCGAGACGGGCGGTAGTGGCCGCGGCTCGCCGTACGCGACGAACGGGGCGCACGCGCTTGAAGCGGCGGTGGCAGAGGGCTGGGACCGCGACGTCGAGATCGGGTCGTCGCTGTTCTGGCAGCAGCTCGATGCGCTGCCGATGGGCGTGGGCGTGGGCGTGGGCGTGGGAGGGGGCGGTTGACGCGCAGGAAGAACAAGTTGCTGTGCTGTGCTGCGCTGGCAATTCGCATACATGTACATACGAGAAAGTACACATTAAAACATAAACCACAGTGGCACCCCCTCCCCCTCCCCCTAACCCCTTCCCCCCAAAACAACAACAACCGCCCCTACAAAAAACTCCCCGGCCGCTCATCCTTCCAACACAATTCCCTCCCCTCGAACGCGCGCGGATCCCGCTTCCTCTCCTCCACGCACCGCCGGCACCAGCCCTCCTGCAGGATGCGCACGTCCTCGATGTAGGCGCAGGCGGCCCGCATCTGCGTCTCTCTTGCGAGTCCGGAGGACGAGCCTGCGGTGCCTGCGGTGCTGCTGGGCTCCGCGGCGGCGGCTTGCAGTTCGGCCAGGTTCAGCTTGCCCAGCGTGCACAGCGCCAGCGTGGGCGCTTCTTGCGGCGTCGCGCCGTGGTTGCACTGCCAGACGCGGGTCCATTCGTGGCACATGGCGATATTCTGGAGATGGGAGGGGAGAGGGAGAGAGAGAGAGAGAAGGGGTGGTTTTGGGGATGGAGGAGGTGGCGGAGAGGGAGAGAGAGAGGTAGAGAAAGAGAGGGAGGGAGGTGTTGTTCTGGTTCTTGTTGTTGTTTTCCGTGTGCTGTTTCTTTTGCAGCGAGGAGAAAGAAGGGCGGAGAGATGGGATCCAAGGGCTGGTGGATTCGCAGTCGTAGTGGGTTGGCGGCGAGGAGCCAGAGAGCGGGGGCGGTTGGTTCGTTGTTGTTGGCGGATTTCCAGGTGTGGTGGTAATAGTGGTAGTGTTGTTGTTGTCTCGATCAACCAGTGGTGCTCGATACGGCGACGGGACGAAAGTACGTATGTATGTGTGCATGTACGTGGCGGGGAGACAGGTAAGGTAGGTCAAGAAAGAGTCGTTGAAGAACAGAGAGGAGACAGGAAAGGTGATAAATGTTGCAGACTCAGACGGACAATTCAATCAATGACAACACTCAGCTACCTACCTACCTACCGCAACAACCCGCATCTTATATCCATATCCAACCTCACCGTCTCCGCCACCACGATATCCACCTCCACATCTATTACTGCCAAAACGACGCACGCCTACCTACCTTTCATTTTTTCTTTTTTGCACTCGCTCCAGCAGCAGCAGTGGTGGTAGCAGCAGCATCACCACCACCACCACCACCACCACCACCACCACCAAACAATAGATGCGCTGCGCTGCACTGCTGACGTCCAGCTGGCGGTGTACCTAGGTGGAGAGGCGAGAGGCGCTTGTCTTTCCTTTGCGTTCGGTCGAGCAGGCAGGGCGCCGCCGCCGCCAGCCCACCGCAGCCCAGCCCAGCCAAGCCAGGCCAGTCCAGCCGCAGATTCCGGGAGCCAGCGAGCCAATCCAGCCGCAACCGTTTGCACTGAAACTTAGTGCGTGCGGCGCGCGCGCACATTGGGTGGTTGTGGTGGTCGTGGAGGACTACTTGCCTGCCTGCCTGCCTGCCTATCATGATGACGAGCAGTGGTGGAGTGGGGCGGGGCGGACAGGGCGCGGCAGGGCGCGGCAGGGCAAGGGCGTCTGAAGAAAGACAGACAGACATAGCAGCAGCAGCTGAGCGCAGCAGCAGCATTATTGGACGTCCATGCGCGCGTGGGGTGAAAGCCTCCACCACCACGTGGGAGAAATCGGTAGTCGGGTCGAGCATGTGTGTATGTGTGTATGTGGTTGTGTCGCTGTGTGAGATATCGATAGACGACGACAGACAGAGAGACAGACAGACGTACAGGAAGGCAGGCCACAGTGGCTGAAAGGGCCAGCCGGCTGGCCACTCGCGTGACGTGGGTTCCTGCACTATAATGGATGCTGCCGAGGCTGATGAGGCTGACGATGATGATGAGGCTCAAGTGTATGTACCTGTGTGTGTAGGTAGAGCAACTGTACCGGGCAAGTGAGGTCGTAGAGCTGCCGCCGCGGCCGCAAAACATCACGAGATGTGGAGAAGCCCTTGCTTTTGCTGGACTGCTTCCATGGACAGACAGACAGACAGACAGGACAGGACAGGCGTGGCGCGCCAAAGACGTCGGTGATTCCAAATCAAATGCACCAGCAGGTCAACAATGACAACGACGACGACAGCTGCCGGCGCCGCCCCATTATCGAGACGAGTCGAGAGAGCAGCAGTAGCAGCAGCAGTAGCGGTGCTATTGATGGCATACCCACCCACCTACCGCGTGCGTCGAGGCGTAAAAGCAAGACCAAACCGGTCTCATTCATTCGTATCCACACTTTTTTGATTCGCAACAGTGGAGTCTCTTTTTTTTTTTTTGTTTTTTTTCCTGGCGGCTGTACGACCACCCGGATCTCGCAGCCCATCCATGGCTGCAGCAAGCCTATCCTCCGATCGCCCGTCTGCCCCACGCCGCAAGGGTGTGTAGAGGTGAGTGCACTGCTATTTTGAGAAGCTACATACCTAGACGGTACTTGCAAAAAGGGTCGTGATGACGTGCAGGCGACGGCTTTTGGGGGTGGGGAGGCATTGGTTTGGGGCGCTGCGCGTTCAGACTTGCGACCTTGCGACCCCGTCACGAGCACACGACGGTAGAGATGACAGTAGTTCGGCATTGCCGGAGCATGACGCCAAGCAAAAGATAATATCAGCGGCAAGCCCTCCCCCCCGCCAGCTGAAGAGCCGAACGCAGAGAGGGAGGACGGGATGGGAGGCGAATTGACGCGGGCAATTGGTGGCGCCGAGCTGAGCCGCCGCGCACGCTCAAAGTTCGGGGGGAAGGTGGTACGGATTCGGGCACGCCACGCTGTGTACGACGACGACGACGACGCGACGGGGACCGATGAAGAACGAGCGAGAGAAGGGGACAGAGGACTCGGGACGACGTAGGCCAAGCAGGGACGAGGAGTTGTAGCCGTGATACGAGGAGGGCACATGATGATGGGGGAGTCAAGAGGGAGAGGGAGAGAGGTCGGTTGCGGCGGTTCTCGGTGGTTTGGCGGCGGAAGCTGGTGGTGGAGGAGGTGGTGGTGGTTGTTGAGCAGGATGATGAGGTGAGGAGCGGGTCAAACAGCGGCTGTGACGACGGCCGTTACTGCGGCTCTGGTCAAGGGTCCAAGGCGTACAGCTTTGGGGGGATGGGATGCCGTGAGGAGTGGTTGTGATGGTGGTGGTGGTGGTGGTGGTGGTGGAGGAGGAGGAGATGAGATGATGGCCTCCACTGGGGGCAGCGATGACATCGGTCGGAGGGAAACTGGGGCAGGACAGGGCTGGGCTCGAGCGTGGACGGGGGGCTCACCGCCGTGCTGTACTGTACTGTAGAGTGTAGATGGAGTGACATTCGTGGTGGAGCAGCCCGGGCCCAGAGGTGGAGTGGGTGCACGTGCTCGGTGGGTGCGGATCAGAGGCCGAAGCTCGACTCGACGACTCGGCGACTCGACTCGACTCACTCTCCACCTCTTGACAGGCACCACCCAGCTTGCCCTCCTCCACGACGACAAGACACGTCGGACGTTCTGCGGGACCCGTTCCCGGTCGTCGACCTGCTCTGCTCCGGCGACCATGGACCACGACGGCTGCGCTGCAGGCACACCAAAGAAGAGTCGGACGCAGCAAAAGGAAAACAACACCAAATCAACCTGCCGCCGACGCATCTTTTGTTGAAACGCCCTGTCCCGCACAAGCTTGCGCCATAGCCGGGGCAGCAGGGCATGGATGGCGGGCTGGAGTCGTCCTGAGCGGTCACGGCTGAGCCCCATAACTAAGATAACCGGGGAGCTTGATTCAGAAGCCTTGCAATTTGTGATGTGCGTGACTTCCAGGCCGTTTCAGCTTCTATATTCGCAAAAGACTGCCCGGCCAATCACCGCCGCCAGCCGGGAACAACGACGCTCCGCCACGTCGAGCTGCAAAAGGACAGCCTTATATGCCACACTCCCTCCAACACGTCCATCGTCAACCCCCCCCTCCCATCGACTCCCCCTGGCCATCCCATCCCGATCCCGTTCTGTACTGCAGCTCTTCCCACTTCCAGCCTCTCCCCCGGCCGACGCTACGCTACGCTCCTCCACTCCACCCTCCACTCTGCTCCGGATCGCCAGATCATCCAGTCCTTTTTCCAGTTCCCATGCCCATGAGAATGTCCCACTACTACTACAACGAGGCGGACCTCGCCATGATGGACATTTTTCCCGCCTCCGCCTCCGCCTCGTCCTCCTCCTCGGCCCCCTCGTCGACCATCTACGCCCCTCCCTGCCACATGCCTCCTCACCAGCGCTCTGGCTACGACCCGCGCACCACCAGCGTCTCCATGACCGGCTACCTCCCGCAACCCTCGGCCATGCCGCACCAATCCTACTCGCACCAAAACTACTGGACCGGCCATCACCAGCACTCTGTTCCCCACCAGCATCCGCTGCCGCAAGCCACCATGGGCCTGCCCTCCATGGCCCCGTACCCGTCGTCGACCATTGCCTACGCCCACTCGCAACCATTTGCCCCTGAGACGACCCTCCCCTCGAGTTACTCGCTCCACCACCGCTCCGAGAGGTCGCCCTCGACCGTGTCAACGGGGGCATTCTCGCCCCAGCCGTCGGTCGACGGAAGCATCGCCGGAGCCGAGTACTCGCGCTCCATCTCGCCGAGCTCAAACTCGCCCGACCTCCGCGCCTACGGGTACCTGAACAAGAACGGCACCTGGACCTGCGCCTACCCGGGCTGCACCAGCAAGGCCGTCTTCACGCGCGGCTGCGACCTGCGCAAGCACCACAAGCGCCACACAAAGTCCTTCTTCTGCCGCCAAGAGGGCTGCCCGCAGGCCACGGGCGGCGGCTTCTCCAGCAAAAAGGACCTGGCGCGGCACGAGGCCAAGCACAACCCGGGCGTCATTTGCGAGTGGGAGGGCTGCGAAAGGATTTTCAGCAGAGTCGACAACATGGTGAGTCGAGTCGCAACCAAGCACATCTTCATCTCTCGCAAAGTGAGACTGACACGGCCATGACAGAGAGATCACGTCAAGCGCATACACCTCAAGGGCGCCAGGCCCCAACCGGCCAAGCGCGGCTCGACATCATAAACAACGGCCCGCACGTTTTGTTTTCTCTCAAACTTCTAACATGCCGCGTCTTGATTCAAACCCAGAGTCGGATAAATGCGGATGCTCGCCCCCCGGCACCGTCGATCGCCACGGCTACGTCACGGCCTGTCCGCGGCGGTCTAGGCGACTCTTTCCATGTGGATATTTTTCTCCAACCAAAACCCGAAGCATTTTTCTTTTCCTTTGTCAACTGCATGAGTCGCACGACGGCTCGCACTTTTTTTTTCTTCCTGGCGCATAGACGTTTCTCATAGATGGGGGGTAGGACAGGTTTTTTTTTTTTTTTTTTCTTTTTTTTGCTCATGGAGGAACACAATTCTTAATTTGGCAGAAAAGCATTGGCATTGTCAAAGCGGGCGTGGGAGGCGTCATTGGCGTTTCTGGTGGGCGGGAAATCATCTTCACAAAGGGCCCCAGGCAGCATAACTAGCATCGGGGGAAAGGCCGCGGGCCTCTCGAGTCAACACACGCATGCATGGATGCACACATATTTTTGTACATGGATTGGACGACTTCTTGGGACAGCCACTTTGCTAGAGTGGGTCAGACGACATCGTTTTCTCTTGCGCGCAACGAAGGAAAAATGGTTCTCCGCTTTGTTTTGCTGGGGTGATGGTGCGCTCCAGACGGCCGGATACTGTGGCTTGTCTCCTGAAGACGGGGATCATGGACGGCGAGAGACGGTGATGCGACCCTGGCTGGCGGTGGGAATTATGCTGTCGATCGGGGTTTCTGCGCGTGGTCCCATCAAGAGAGAGCTCGAGCAGCGGGATTGGTGAAACGGGCGAGAGAGGGGCGTGGCTGGAACACGCACTAGTGGGAGGCCTAAGATTGCAGGGCTGCGTGCAACCCCAGAGGAGAGCAGAGGCCAGAACGTTGGTCGACGATGGTGGTGATGATGATGATGATGATGATGGACGTCGGGCATGATTGCCGACACGGACGGCACGGCGTGAGATGACGGCCCGGCCGAGCAGCGGTGAGAGAGGGTCAAGTCGAAAGGACGACGGGACACGTCCTCGGGACATTCGCAAAACAACTGCCGACTCGGCATCGGCTCAATTCTCTTCCTCGTCGACCGTTGAACATCCATCATCAACCTCGAGCACTTGTTCGATAGAGTGTTTGGCTGGCAAACCGGTTTCGTTTTGCGGCCTGCAATCTCCGATTACACCACGAACGCAAACCGTCTTCTCCACCAAAAACGACTGTCGATTATTGGCCCAGTTGCTTGTTTTGCTGCTTCAGATTGACAATTGTTTCATCGGCCCATCCTTGACTCCCCGTCTCATCATTATGATTGCGCGCGTTTCGCCCCCAGTCCCATGGATCCCCTGTCGACACTTAAGCTTTTTGACTCTGTCGGGTCTGCACCAAACCTGAGGACGACCCTCCAGCTTGGGACGCTGTTGTCGCTGCTGCTGCTGAGAGGAAACGGTTTCGAGCGTCCGGCTGCTCCCGCTGCTACTGCGCCAACTTGTAACGGTTTCTCTCACGATGCCAGTTCGACAAGTCTGGACTTGGGACTCTTGTGCTCCCCTTGTCACCCCGCCTCATGCACGACCAAATCACGTCCGCCCACCTCAGGGGTCAACAAGGGGTGGCTCGGCGGTGGAAAAGAGGATCGCCATGTGTCGCCTGGGGTCCTCTACGCCTAGAACATGGTCCAAGACATCTTCATTTGTTGCTCCACCTCCTCCTCCATATTCCATCAGTCAGGGCTGACACTGACACCGACACTGACACTCTGACAGCTCACAGACAACACGGAGGCGTCGTGCGGATCCGCCGCCGCCGCCGCCCGCCACAATGATGCGCTTCCAGATTTGCAGCTAGTTCGAAATGGATGCGCGCGTCTCTGCAGGCCAAGACAATGCGAGACTTGCATGTCGCCAAATCCAGATTAGGACGGCTTATTCATGCCCCCCCCCCGTCCTGCCTCTCCCTTGGTCCGTCGAAAGATTCTCGAATTCTGCAGAAGCTTAGCCCTCAAACACTGCACGCAGAGTCAGGACAAACAAGAGCGACACCACGCACACTTGCCGTTTCAGCGCCCCCACAGTCCTCGAACGACAATGGCGGCGGCGACGAGGACGCGCCGACGGCGAGAACAATGAGCGCCGTTTTTTTTCCTGATCGTGTCGCACTGACTGCGCTCTCCTCCGCCGTTGCGACAGCGATCATGGCCCGTGGACGAAACACGTCCATGACTTGCTCCAGTCCTGGCGGCTGCCGGCCTGGCGTACATCGTACTTCCCAATTGCGCGAATACTTGTCCGCAAACTGTCGTCTGTGCTGGGTGCTTCTGTTGGCTCCTCCGCCGGCCGACGCAAGAGGGAAGGAGAGAGCAGTACGAGCGCGGGTACGTAAGCCCCCTGTGGATTGACAGGCCGGCCAAGGAACCCAGCCCGAGAGACAGACAGGGAAGTGCTGGGCACGGAGGCTATGCGGTGCTGCTGCGAATGCCACTTCGAGGCTGGCTGGCTGCCCGGATCCATTATCCCGTTTTTGGGCGCTGCTGCTGGACCTGCTGCTGGGTCCATCACGCAGCAGCATCAACGCCACTCATCCTCATGTCCGAGTCGACGACAGAGCCACCACATGACGACGGATCTGTCGGCGGTACCTACAATGTGGGCACTTCTCAGTCGTTTGATGGTGGCCTCTGCGTCGTCGCGACGACGCTGCAAAGCTCGCGCTCTGCGCCCTACCCTCTCGCCCTCGTACCACCCGCACACTGATTCGCGCGGGAGACGTCCTCCTGACCGGGAGCAGCCGATGCTGCGGTGATGGCCTGGCTGGCTGGCTGGCATCCGATGAGCCCTTTGCTCTCCAGCAGATGCCCACAAGTCACGACCGCTCTACAACCACCTTGAGTTCACGCCTCCATCAACCACCATGTCCAAGTGGCGTGGCGGCCGTATGTACCTGTCCCAGCAACCAAACAAGCTCTCCTCAGTCCCCAGTCCCTCGCTCACATTAGCCTTTCCACCATCGCCATCGCCCATCATCATCGCCAGGCACGCCAGTCAGATGCGCCGCCTGTCGCCGCCGCCATCGCCGCCGCCGCCACTCCGCCGTCGAACGACGTCGTCCGCTCTCCCGCTGCCTGGGTCTCCCCAGCCGACCGGGTTCGCGGCGCTGGAAAAAGACCGCCGCTTGCCCGCTCGCACGCACGCTCGCAACGGCCGTCTTGCTCTTTGCGGGTGCTCCGATGAGACCGTGTCAGAGTGCTACGTCAGTCAGTCAGTCTGTCAGTCAGTTCGCCGGCGGTCGTGAGTGCGTGAGGTCGCCTCCGTCAATCATCCATAATCAACCATCCATGTATGTATTCATGCCTGCCTCTCTCTCCGCCGGCAGTGCTAGGTAGGTCGCCGCGCTCATCCCCCCATCCGTCCATCCAACTTCCTCCCTCACGTCCTCGTACCTACCGGTAGGTACCGACACCACGCACACCTTCATTTAGCAACAGCAGGCGGCATTCCGTCATCGACGTTGACGATCAGCGTCGTCGGTTAGAGTACCGCACCGCACCGCACTGTCGTTGGTTGTTCATGCTGTGTGGTGCTGTCTGTCTTGGATATTTTTGCCTTTCCCCTTTCCTTACTCTACCTTGTCGTTGACGGGGACCTTCCTCCCTACCCCTACCTTACCCACCCTACACGCCCATCTCTCGTCATTCGCCGAAATGGTGGTGGTGGACAAGTACCTATCTACAGTAGTACAGTATTGTCGCCACTCGCGCACGCACGCCCGCACGCCCGCATCCGCTGCTGCTGATCACTCGCCCGCGCTGCGCTGCGCTGTAGCCGAGCTCTAAGTTTATCCTGCCTGCTACTATACATGCTTCCCCTCTGTACGCTCCCCGTCTTCCTTGTCGTCGTCGTCGTCGTCGTCGTCGACGAGATGGAAAGACGTCACGATGCCGACATCATCGTACGAGAGTCTTTGACGACAAGGGCGCTCGGCTTGGCTCTTTGATATGCCTGCATGCTGTACACGCTCGGTCGGTTGGTCGGTCGGTCGGTCAATCGGTTGCGGTGGTATTGTTCGGTTGCGGGGCAGCAATGGGCGTGCGCTGCTGCTGCTGCTCTGTCTGGTCGCCGCGTCGCTGCGTCGTCTATCTGTCTGCGGCAGTGCTCGTCTCCGTTCTTACGTCCTTGTCCTGCTACTGTATCCTACCCGTCTACCTACTTACCTACCCGCCGCACCGCTGGACAGCCACTCTACCATCTTTGCATCGAGGTCAGAAAGTGCTCGTGAGGAGACCGCCGCAAGGGAGGACGTGTACAGACAGTGTGGTGTGTAATGCGAGTCTAGTCTCTCCGATGGCCAGAGTGCCCGAGCCGGCTCTCGCTCTGCTTCCTCTCGGCCCCTTCAAGCGGAGGAGCGGGCCTTGGGAGTGCCGACTTTGACTACCTGTCACTGTTTGGCTGGGCAGTAGGCCAGGGGTTTAGCAGAGTGATGTCGGCAGCTCTGTAGGCATGTCTATACGTTCAGTGCGTGTGAACGGCTGCTTGTGTGTGCGTGCGTTAGTTGCTTGTGTAGCTCGAAAGGGCACGTAGGAGGCCGGTAGAGTAGTGCTCTAATATACTACCACACTACACAGCAGCCCCTTTTCCATCGTCTCTTCTCACTTCTCCCTATCTTCCATCACTTCACCCTTCCCGCGCTCTACTTGTCTCTCTTTCTCTCTTCTTTAGTTCCTCTCCTCCTCCTCCAGCTCTCCATAAAACATCGTCTACGCAGTATTTGTCTCCCAGCTTATCTATCCCATGGTCCATCATCATCGCGTTCCTTGCTTTGCACGTCACTTTCTGCGACAGCGCTGTTGCGCTTCCAAAGCCTTTTTCTCATGCCCCTGCGTGCATTACTCATCTTCTGCCATCCTACGACGTCCACCATACCAACACTTCCACGCAGGGCGCGCCTGAGCCATCATTTCCAAAGTCCTGCGTCCGTACCGCCGCGCTGCTAAAGTAAAAGAGGGAAAAGGAGGGAAACAATAGTGGTGATGTTAGTGGCGACAGTTTAAAGCGGGTAGTTATATCGAGAGATACACATGTAGGTGGAACGCTTTTATACAATTCGGACTATGTGCCATGCAATTCAAGCTTCTCCTCGCCGTGCCGAAAGCAGACGGATCAGAACGAAGCGTTGGTCCATCTTCGGCGAGACTGGGCTGCTTGTTCAGTGCCATGTGGCGGTGCCTCCGACGCCAAGCGAAGAGAGAAGAAAAGAAATCGTGGTCTGGTGTGGGAGTGCAGAGAGACTCGAGAGCCGAGAGTCAGCTGCAAAATTGGCTTGAGGGCTGCTGGAGTGGCCAGATGTGTGTGGTGGCTTGGTTTTGGAGCGCGTTTGCGACGTCTAGTCGGCAATGTTCGCGTTGTGGAGGACGTTAGGGGACGCTGACTGGTGGAAAGGTCAAGGGGAAAACAATGCTTTGACCTCGTTCGAAAAGCCATGCAAGTGAAGATCAAATCCAACATCAGACAACACACTACAATTCCTTCACACCCTCGCTCGCGTCTGCCGCCGCACCTGCACTATCACCCCGCGACTCCTTTCCCTTGGCCCACCCGTCGACAACCAGCTTCGCCACATTACGACCCATGAGCGCGCTGGTCTCCATGGTCGAGATGAAGCCTTCGATGCCGCCGGTATACCACAGCCCACCAGCAGCGCCGCCGTCGCCGCCCTCGCAGCCATCAAGACACACGTCGTCGAACGAGACGCGCGGCGACTCGTACGGATACGACTGCCAGACCTTGCGGTAGATCCAGGAGACGTCGTCGTCGGTGACGCCTTGGGGGAGGTCGAACAGGCGCGCCAACCACGCATCGTCGGCGGGCTGTGGGCTGAAGATCTTGTACAGATACTCGCGGCGGCCGGTGTGCGGGTTGGTGGCGCGGCGCAGGGTGCTGATGCTGAAGAAGCCGGCGGGCCCGGGGAACTGGCGGTCGTCGGGGCGCACGTCGGGGGGCAGCGTGGTCAGGACGACGGACGGGACGGGCCCGTCGTCGGCGTTGAGCGCGAAGAAGGACGGCGACAGCCGGTGCGGTGACGCGAGCAGCGTGACGTGCAGCGTCACAAAGGCCAGGTCGGCCGGCTCGGTGTGCGGCGGCGGCGTCAGCGTCACGTTGGACTGGTGGTACGGCGCGGCGAGTATGACCGTGTCGTAGTGCTCCGGGGCCAGCGTTTGGCCAGATGCCGTCTTCGGGATGACGGTGTAGGTCGAGTCCGACTCTTTTGTCAGGGCTGAGACGGCCGTGTTGAGCCGGGTCGAGAGATTGGGCGTGGCGGAGAGGAAGGACGAGAAGATGCGCCAGTTGCCGCCTGGCACGGATTTGGCGCCGTCGGTGGCCATGCAGACCATGGTGATGAGGCCGTTGATGAGCGGGAGGTTTTGGGCGTAGTTGACGCGAGTGCTGGCTGGTCAATTGAATCCCCCAGCGGTCGATACGGGACATACCTCGCCTGCACCACCTCATCCGCAAACAACCCTCCCACGCCATTCTCCTTCAAAAACGCCTCTCCCGTCATGGCCATGGGCCTCACCAGCCCCAGCTCCATGGCCTTGTCCGTCAGGCTCCTCCACGGGAAATGTGGCTCCTCGTACATTTTCAAAAACTGGCCCACCGTCTGGCTCATCAGGCGCCTGGTGCGGATGGGCGCCAACCCGTATTTCCACAGCATCTTGAGCGTGTCCCACCAGCCCAGCTCGTCGTCCCCGCGGAACACAAACTCGCGTCCGTTCCAGATGCCCACGTAATCTCCTTCCTCCTCCTCTTCCGCTGCTTTTGCTAGCCCCAAGTCTGGTGTCGCTACCGTCAGGTTGAAGCGCTGCACCGCGTCCATCAGGATGTGGTTGACCTTGACAAAGATGCTGGCGCCCAGCTCGACGGGTTCCAACGGGTCGTCCCACGCGTGCACCGTCGTCGAGCGTCCGCCAACGTATGACGAGCGCTCGAACACGGTGATGTTGGTCGTGATGCCCGCCATGGACGCATATTGGGAGAGGTGGTACGCGGCGGACGAGCCGGCGGCGCCGGCGCCTGTGATTGAGCTTAGTTGACGGTACACTTTGACGGAGAGATCCTACCTATGATGGCAATGTTTCTGACCGGTCCATCGGGGATCGAGAGATCGATTGGCGTTTGAGAGCTGGTGCAGAAGAGTGGCAGCGTCAGGGCTGCCAAAAGAGAGTTGCGCAGCATGTTGGAGCTGTGGGGTGACGGAGCAGGGGAGCTACCTAGGTTCGAGCTATGGGAAGTAGTCGTAGGAGCTTACAAAGCTACAACTTTGTCACGTCATGTCTGCACCCCGACATGAACATCAAGAGAACAATGTCAAGAGGAATGCAAACGGTTGTTGTTGTGCAAGCACGAGTCATGTTGGAGCTGCTGCACGGACATGTAATTGATTCCCGTCGCCTGTACCGCTATGTAAGAAATCATCTGGTATTTTCATGCGCCCTCGCTGCCAAACTCCAGTGTCCAATCTGCATTCTTCTTGAGGTCATCCCCGCTGACTGTCGGTCTTGAGCTCTTGATGGCCTTGATGAAGTCTTTGAGCATCAGCGGAGGCTCCATCAGTTGCTCCGACTCGACATCGGTCCACGTCATTTCCATGGCCCCATTGTCGCCCGGCGAACATGGCGTGAGCTTTTCTTGTCCATCCACGAGAACCTAACACGTCAGCCAAAGCTTTCTGATTTGATTTCTTTCTCACCTTTTTGTAGTGTGTGGCAGTCTGAATCTTCCTCACGGGCTGCATTAGAGCGTCCTGCACGGCAATACTTATGTCGCTGCCAGAGTATCCCTCGCTCAACCTTCCCAGCTCCTTGAAATCCTCGGGCCTGAGCGAACACGGCGTTGAGCCGACAGCGAGCTCAAACATCTTCATCCTGGCCGGAAGATCCGGCAAGCTAATGTGCACGCGTCTTTGGAAACGTCTCCGAATGGCCGCGTCCAGCTGCCACGGAATGTTTGTGGCACCGAGAATGAGCACGCCCTTGGAGTCCTTGCCAACGCCGTCCATCTGGACCAGCAGTTCCGTCTTGATACGCCGTGAAGCCTCCGACTCGCCCTCGCCGCGGGGACCGCACAGCGCGTCGATTTCGTCGATGAAGATGATTGACGGCTTGTTCTCTCGTGCCATGTTGAAGAGTTGCTTGACGAGCCTGTCCAAGTCAGCTCGGTCTCTCGGTCGAATCTCAGACCTACCTTTCACTCTCGCCCATCCATTTCGAGACCAAGTCGGAACTGCTGACGCTGAAGAATGTGCTGTTTGCCTCGGTGGCCACCGCCTTGGCGAGATAACTCTTACCGGTACCCGGCGGTCCGTAAAGTAGGATGCCCTTCCACGGCTGTCTCTTGCCCGTAAAGAGGTGTGGAAACTTGATGGGTAATATCACGGCTTCTTTGAGAGCTTCCTTTGCCTGCTCCAAGCCTGCCACGTCCTCCCACTTGATGTTTGGCTTCTCGCTCAGAATTGCACCCGCCAACGCGCCCCTCAACTTCTTGCTGTCGGCATCCTCCTCATCGTCCCCGCTCTTGCCACTGCCGCCGGCGACCTTGCCGTTGGACCCCACCGCGCTCGGCTTCCGCTTGTTGTCCGTGTCGTTTTGCGCCAGGTGGTTCTTGAGCTTCTCGGCCCGCTCCATGTACTCGCTGACCTTGTTGCGAATCATTTCCTTGGTCTTTGCATTCTTCTCCCACTTGAGCGCCAGCATGAACAGCTCCAGGGCTCGGTAGTAGAGCTCGTATGCCTCCTTGTAGTTGCCATTTGTGTCCGTCTCGATGGCCTTTTTGACCGTGTCGATTCCGCGGCCTAGGAAGTCGGTACTCATGGTGGAGATTGCGCGTGAGGGCTGACGACGGAGCGACGGTGTTTGTCAAATGCTCGTGAACTGGTCGTCGAGGGCAACGGCGGGCGCTATCGGTCGCGGACGACTGTGGCGATTGGCTGGCAGCGTGGACAGGACCTCGGGAGTCTCGACGAAAGACAAAGCCACCAGAGACAAAGTCTGCCAATCAACGAGGTAGAGTGCGACGGCGAGGGCGGCGTCAAGGTGTTGCGGTCCGTGGGGGACGGTCGAGGTGCGCCAAGCGGTCCGCCCAATGGCGCCTTCCACCCCGCCAAATCACCCGCCAACCTTCGTCGCGCAACTTTCTCCTCTACCATTCCATAATCACCCATCACCGCCATGGCAGAGCAGCAGAAGCAGCTGCAAGATCTCACCGACGAGTTCTCCACGCTCCAGACTGGTACGTTTGCCCACTGCTCAAAAGACGCTCCTAACGCTAGCAGAGCTCCAAACAATCGTCGACGGCCGCCAGAAGCTCGAATCGCAGCAGCAAGAGAACCAGGGCGTGCAAGCCGTGAGTCAATACCACCAGGGCATGGACGGCATCTTACATTCTACTAGGAGCTCGACAAGATTCCCAGCGACGCCAATGTTTACAAGCTCGTCGGACCGGTGTTGCTAAAGCAGGACAAGGGGGAGGCGGAAATGGCCGTCAAGGGCCGGTTGGAGTTTATTGAAAAGGAAATGTGCGTACTCCGGACCCTTCTACGGCCTAGACTAAGACTTCCCAGCAAGCGCATCGAAAAGCAGATTGGCGAAGTTCAGGAGAGGAGCGAAAGGAAAAAGATGGATGTTAGTCTTCCATCCCAATCCCGAGGCCCATCTGACGACTGCAGATAATCACCCTTCAGACACAAATGCAACAGCTGGCTCAGCCGCAGGCAGCTTCGTGAGTCGAATCGGCCACTCTGCAATCACCAAGACCGCCGAGTAGCAATACCGAAACAGATCACTATAAGTGTGCGACCGTGGTCACCGAGGTAGGGACAGGCATCGCTTGTCTCTTAGCCGCAGCCAAGCTCAAGACTCTCGTGTCTTTGCGCAGAGCCCTTGGCATGATCCCTGGATCATTCCCGCAACTTGTCTAGTTCGGGTACTTCCTTCCATTCGTCTGCTAGATTTCATCATCCCGAGGTTTCACTATTCATCTACTGAAAACTGGTCTATAGGCGTCATTTCTCAGGGTGGGCGCAATGAAGTGCGACTATATATTCATGTCTTTTTCATCTCACATTCATCATCGTCATCATGGAAGAGAAGAAGCCCGTCAAGCGCGTCGTGCCAATGGAGGTGCTGGTCTTGGGTGTTTCCAGGACTGGCACCTCCTCGACCCGAGAAGCACTCAAAATCTTGGGTTTCCGAGACGTGTACGACTACGACTACATGACATGGCACTGGGGGCACGCGGAATTGTGGAGCAAGGCGATGCGGGCCAAGTGGGAAGGTGGACCTCCAATGACTGAAGACGACTGGAACACGCTTTTGGGACGCTGTCGGGCGATAGTGGATAATCCAGGTAATTTGTTTGGCAAAGAATTGGCCGAGCAGTACCCCAACGCCAAAGCAAGTCTCACGATTAAATTGGGGTGCCGTGCTGACCAAATCAGATTGTCCTCAACGTCCGCGACAATGCAGACGTGTGGTGGAAGTCGTTCAGCGCGACCATCTACCGCAATGTCTCGCAACACTACAGGAACCCGTCCCTCCTCACGCGCTATATACACCACGTCAATCCGATGCCCGAGTGGCACAAGTGGGACGATTTGAACAGACTCATGGTCAAATACGGTGCAACTCAAGGCAAACACTACTACGACGAGCACAACGAACGCGTCAAGAGAGAGGTCCCCAACGACCGGTTGCTTGTGTGGAATGTCAAGCAGGGTTGGGGACCACTATGCAAGCATCTGGAGCGCGACATTCCGGACCAAGACTTTCCCCACGTTTACGAAACCAAGGACTACCAAGATAAAGCTCAATACGTCTGGCGGTTGCTTTACTGGATGGCGTTTTGGTACACGTTTTGGACTGGCTTGTTCTTTTGTGGCGTGGGAGTGATTCTCTACTGGCTGGCCGGGCTTTTCAGACGGACCATTGGCGTGTAAAAGACTCTAGCTAATTGACTGTAGAACAACTATTTCCAACCCTCCTGAACAAAGTATTCGATCATCTTTTGCACGAGCCCCTTGTCCGTTGCCTGCAGCTTAGCCATGGTGGGCGACCACTCCCTCACCCGCTCCGTCGCCCACTCCACCTCTAATTCCTTCTTCTCGCCGTTCATCTGCTGCTCCCAGAACGCAAGCAACTTGATGGACGGATTCTTGGCCGGATCCTTCTCCGACTGCCGCAGCCGCTCCAGCCACTCGACCATGGACACCGTCTCAAACTTCAGCCCGCACTCGCGCAGCATGGGCAGCAAGTCGCGCGTCCAATGGATCTTGTGCGGGTTATTAACGTTGTAGACGGCGGCGGGGGCCTCCTCTTCTAACACGCCGACCTCGACGAAAGCGCGCGCGACATCGTCGACCGGCAGCCAGCGCACGGCGTCGTCCAGCGCAGGCAGTGCACCCAGCGTCATCGCCGTGCGAAGCATCAGCGGCACCGCCTCGCTCGTGTTCCACACGCCCTCCTGCATGTCGCCAACTATCTGGCCCACGCGCAGCACGCGCGACCGCAGACTCGAAACTTGCGCCGCCGCGCGCATGCACACGTGCTCCGTCACCAGCTTGGACTGCCCGTAGCCCATGTTCAGAGCGGCGGCCGTGCTGGGCGGCAGCGCCTCGTCGACGCGCAGCGGGCCGGTCGCCTGCTGTTGCATGGCGGCCAGGTTGCCCACGACGCTGACGCTGCTGGCGAAGGTGAAGCGCGCGGCTCGCGCGCTGCGGGAGGCAATCTCTAGCAGCCGCCGCACGCCCGCGACGTTTTCGGCTTCGAATGAACGCAGCGCGACGGTGAAATTGACGGCCCAGCCCACGGCCAGCACGTGGCTGACGTGCTGCTCGATCTGCTCGCGCGTGTCCGCGTCGAGCCCGAGGTCGTCGCGCGAGAGGTCCGAGGAGAGCGGCGCGAGTTTGGCGCGCGACGCGTCCGACAGCTTGAGGTGGCGCGTCTGGAACGACTCGTCGAGGCGTTTGGAGGCGTGCTCGGCGTCGTGCGCGCGGACGAGGCAGTAGACGCGCGTGACGGATGGCAGGGCGGCGAGCTGCGCGGCGATGTGGGCGCCGAGGGAGCCCGTGGCGCCTGTGAGCAGGACGACGTGCCCCTTTTCGGAGGTGTTGGTCTGCGAGGGCGGCGGCAGCGGCGTCGAGTAGCGCTCGATCATGGCCTCCATCTCTGCAATCTTCTCGGCAGGTATGCCGGCCACGATCTCCGTCGTAGACGAGGCAGCGGTGCGCAGCGAAAAGAGGTGCTGGGCCAGCGCCGCGATGCTCGGGTAGTCGAAGACGACGTTCAGGCCCAGCTGCTGGCCGCCAATATCGAGGTTCTTGGTGAGGGCCGTCCGCAGCCTGGCCGTCTGCAGCGAGTCCATGCCGAGGGCGAAGAAGTCGGCGTCGTCGCTCAACTCGTTCTTGTCCGTCAAGGCCGCGACCTGCTTGCGGACGAAGTCTCGCAGTTCGGGCTCCGACAGTGCCAGCGTCCCTGTTGCCGCTTCGTCGTACATGGCATCGATCTCGGCCGCAAACTGCCTGTAGAACGGCTGCCGGATGACGGTCCCCTTGTCCGTGCAGCGGCACTGCGTCTCCGCCGGCAGAATGAGCACCATGTCGCGGTCGATCTTGGCGTACGCCGGCAGCGCGTCGTGCGCGGGCTTAATCACCTTGAAGACGTCGTCGAGGATCTCGTCGCGAGACTTGTTATCTGCGGCCTTCGTCAGGACCACGGCGAGGCCCAGGCGATCGCGGCCGGCGCCAAACATGAGGGCGTGCTCGACGAAGCGGCTCTGGCGCGCGTGGCCCTCGACTTGCAGCGGATTGGCCTTTTCCGAGTTGACGAGCGTCAGCGTGTCGTCGATGCGGCAGTAGTACTTCCAGGCGTTGGGGATGCTGGGGTGCGGCACGAAGCAGTCTTTGGTGTTGTAGTGACCGTCGGGGCGGTTGGTGAGCATTTTGGATTTCCTGCGTCGTCAGTCGAGCAAGCAGCAAGGGTCTCTCTGGGTGGCTCACCATCCATCTAGAACAACCAACTCGTACAAGCCCTCCTCACGCGCTTCGAAGCGCAGGTACGGCACCGCGTCCACCGCTGGGCGCAGGTAGTTCCACACCTTGTCCTCTGGCGGCCGCTGCGAAGACATGATCATGCCCGTCTCGGTCCTGCCAACGTCAGTTCAGCCGTGGAAGATGTTGGTTACTCACGCTCCATAGTACGCCATCAGATTGACGTCTTCGGCCACGAGTCTATCACCCAATGCATCTGGGCACGGCGATCCGCCGAACGTGACCATTGAAAACTTCTTCAGACACTGGATGCCCTCTTCCGTCTCGGCCAGTAGGTTGAGCGCATACGGCACGCCAAACAAGATCCTCAAATCATTGTTCTTGATGATGTCGATCAAGCCCTGTCGAGTTATGGGAAGCTCCGCATTGTACTGGTACACTTTGCACTTGTTGAAGATGCCGCGGAAAGTGCACGATTTGCCATGGACGTGGAAGAGCGGGCCGAGGATGAGTGCTGTCACACTCAACCCAATAGCGTAGTGGTGCATGCAAGCAGTGTGGGTCAAGGGAACTGCCTTGGGCAGACTGGTCGACCCGCTCGAGTGGATGATCCACACGGCCTGGTTCCTCAACGTCTCCGGATCCAAATGCGGCGTCAGATTCGTGTCGATGGCAGCTTCCGCCTCGCTGATGGGTTTCTCGTAGTCGGCACGCGTAGCCATGGGGAGCACTTGCAAGCCTGGCCACTCCTTCGACAGCGCGCTCGCCATGTCACCAAAGTTGGCGTCAACAACCATGTGCTGCGCCCCCGTGTTCTTGATCAACGACGAGTGCGCCTCTTGCACGATGCGGGTCGACATGAGCAGGCACGTGTGGCCCAGCTTGGTCAGCGCCAGCATCGTCACAAAGTAGTCGAACGTCGACACACCCAGCATTCCGACAACGGTGGGCTCTTCTGACGCGCTGCGCCGCGGTGGCAGGACCTCCGCAAACTTCTTGGCAATCCGGTACGCGTACACATCGAGCTGTCGGAAAGTGTAGTGCGTGTAGGTCGTGCCAGTCCAGGGGTACGCGAAGACAGAAAAGTCGGGATCGCTCTTTGCTCTGGCCCGGATCAACTCATCAACGGTGCGCGGGCTGTCCTCTGATAGCAAGATTTTGCCAAAAGAACTCCCAAATTGCGACTGTTGCTGTCCTTTTGGGACGATTTCCGCGGCCGAAGCCGTGAGGGTTGGCTTGGCGGGGATAGATGGTGTGATTGTTGACAACATTTTTCTTGCTGATTTAGACGTACTCGACGCATAGATGGTGTGATTGTTGACAACATTTTTCTTGCTGATTTAGACGTACTCGACGCATGTAGTTTGACTATATATACCCCGCCGTACAGTGCTTTTAGTTTTAGCAGCTATAGGCCGTTGCCGTCTAAGCGATCTGCTTTGCTTAGCATGCGTTACTGCATGTGACATGGAACTCGGAGTTTATCGTTGACATCATTTGTTTCGTGCGAGAGCGGAAAGCGGATGTGCGTCCATTCCGCCGTAGCAGCCGACTTGGGAGAAAAGAGCTGAACCAAGCTGATGCAAAATGGGCTATTACTCATCAAAGCGGAAACTTTTAAGAGTGGGGAGGAATGACCCTATCACACCTCCCAATCGAGCAAGGAGGCGACGAGGCGCGAGTTAGTTGATTCAGGACTCTGGAGTACGAGACATGCTCGGGAGTTGAGTTGAAGGCTTGCCGAACGGAGAGAAGCGGCGGTCAGAAATCCAGTCGAGGTGCCGCTTCGTCTGCATTAACTTTGTAGTAGCTCGAAACTAGTCTGCGGGGTGTGAGCGCCACAGCCATGCCGCGGGTGAAGTGTGCTCGGCGTCTGTTTTGGGTCGGGGCGGAAAAGGACGTGTCGGCAGGATTATTATCCGCCTCTCTCCAACTTTGATAGCTGACCGTGAGATTTGTCTCTACTCTTGCATAAGATAGTTCTTGAAGTTTAAGAAGAGGATTTCCGTCGTCGAGAGTACGTTTTCCAAAGTAGACAGTAAATACTGACCTACGGTTGCCATGGCATCTCGTCTCAAGTTTGTTGGCTTTGAATTCGTCCAGGTTCTCGCTTTATCGGCAGTCTTCTCCGTCGTTCATAGCTTTCTCTCAAACATCGTCTCTCTTCATGGGAACAAGCTTGATGTAAGTTTCCGCTTTCCTGATACCGCTGGAGGTCCTTTCCCGCTCACCGATACGACGTATCATACGGAATCAGTCTCGGATCCATCCCGTACTCGGGATGTCTCAAGGCGGAGAAACGCGAATGAGAGTAGCTCGTTGCTTGGTATACTCCGCACCAGCAAGCAGACGGAAGAGATAAGAGAATTCACATTGTACCCTTTCCTGGCGACAGAAGCTTCCCAGAGCTTGTCTTGGTGGCCCTTTCAGTCGCGGACCGTCTCTCTTCAAGCGCGGTATCGCTGTTGGCACGAGTCGCGCACCAGTCTTGAGACGTCAGTCTTGTTCTGATTTGAGAAACACCACATGGGCGGTAGTCACAACTAGGGCGTGCAGTCAATCTGTCCCGTCATCTCGGCGTTGACGGGCTGCCTCCGTTTCTTGTTGGTGGTTTGCTGCGCAACTAGACAGACGCAGTCCGGATGCAGGGTGCCGCTTTACCGCTGCCGCTGCCATGCCGCCGCCATGCCGCTGCCGAGTTCCGTAGTTGCCAGTAGCGCGGGCACTTATTTGAGCGGTAGCGTGGTGATGGAGAGAATGAGTTCAGCCAGCTGACAAGACCGTCCTCTTTGGCTTCTTGCACAGCCTGAAAATGGTACCGGTGCAACGCCGTTGAAGCGCTTCTATGGTCGGGTTGTGTCAGTGTTGATGGACTAAAATCAAACATCGGACCTTTTCATGTCTTCGCTGCTCGTGTGGGAAATTTGGGTAACAACATGTGTCGGCTTGAACGCAACAAGCGTCATAATTTGCAGCACTCATCTGACGTTGAGACGTGTTGACTCTTCGCTGTTAAGCGCATGTACAAAAACGAGAACCAAGCAGAGAAGGACAGAAGCGAAATTAACGGCAAAGTCATGAAGACGCGTACCAAGACTGGGAGTTGAAGAGAGCTTGACCCAAGATTTGCCATGTCAGGCTTACCAATCTCCCAAATTGACCGTAAATTGGAATGGTCCAGTGCGTTCACGTGCACCCGGGACACCGCCAGCGCATTTGGAATAATTGAAAGCTCGACGAAGCAGGTGCAATCATCGATTGAAGAGGGAGAGTTGCAAGTAGCTCAGAAGGAACTGACGATCAGGAGAATCGTCTGGGGTTAGGATGTGAGATCAGCTGCGGCTCATATGTTGTGGAGCTGCTGTCTTGTGGTTGACTGCCACGTGGAGATGGCGTCGATGCATAGGCAGCTCGAGCGCCGGATGACGATGGACCGTCCACATGTTTTCATAGAAGCTTCCGCGAGTCGAACACCCACAAGGTTTGGTAGGGAGTGCAGGGACACCACGTGGTAGAGCAACGGACCGCACCGCAATCATAGATTCGATATAGACTTTGGAAAAGTGCCGAGCGGCACTCGAGTTTGTCGACTTGGGAGCATTCATGAGGATGCCCTGAAGGTTAGATGGACATCCGGGGAACCGAGGCGCTTGGGACGCGCTATACGAAGCCGGTACCCATTTTGGGCTTGTCTCTCGACGGACATGTAGAGCTGGCGAGGTCCGGCGGCGGTGCTGCGCTGGCCATCGTCATGTAGTTGCAGCCCGACCGGACACCGATTCTATTGCAATAGAGAGCTTGTCGAAGAAACACCATGGTGTCTCTTGTCTCACCGTGCACTTGTCCTACTCATGACATTGCCACAAGACGTAGCCGCCCACACGACGGCAGAGATGAAAAGATTGGCCACGTGGGACATGACGCTCGGGCGGTGTGCACGTTCGTCGAGTAGATTTGCGTACTCTGTCAAACACGACGTTGAGTTGATGCCATTGGCTGTTTTTCGACAAAATATATTTTTGATGGTGTACCTGCGTCAAGCAGTCATCTCAGTCGCGTGGCGCCATGGTTCCCCATGTGTGCTCTCGCTGATCTGCGCAACGAGGTTCCATCCTCTCGGGGTGACGAATTTTATGCTTTGGCGGTGGGAGCTGGTCAAGGCGGATTGACTGGATTGGGGCCGGAGCTCGGATTGATACGAGGTGAATGATAGCGAAGCTGGTGTGCGGCACAGTTTGTCGAGATTCAAGAGCGACGATTCCAGCGTCTGAGGGTCCCTCGGTCCCAAGCTGGAGCTGGTCGCTGGGCGCCTCGGATCTTCCGGCTGGCGCTTTCAGGGCTGGAGTTGTACACGAGACCCTGGGGAGCCGGCCGTAGGGGTCGAGGGAAAAAGACCGACTGACGAGTCAGGGTCAATGGGCAATGGCAAGCACTGACCGGAGTCTGCGTAAGGCTTCGATGATCCCTGGCGCGGCGCTGGGTCTTGGGGCCGAGTTGTGAGCGGAGGAGAGGAGTTGACGTCAAAAGATTTTCCCACGCAACGGCCACGACTTCCCGTCTTCAACCTCTGCTCCTCACGATGTTCAGCTCTTCGGACGCACGACCAGGCCCACCAACTCGCATGGGGAAGGCCCTGGGGTCCATCACATCTCTCCGCTTCATCACTGGACGCCCGCCAACCTCTGTCAAATCACGCACGCAGGGCCTCCCGTATCGGGAGACTGGACGCTTCCATGTCCGCCACCATTCGATCTAGCCACGCCTGTTTGGGAATATACTTTGCAATTCTTGTCCTCTCCACCACGAATGTCGAATGCTCCCAACACCACTCGGTACATGTCGAGTGCTTGCGCGTACGGACCTCTTGGCCCCATGCCTAACCGAAGCCATGATGGACAGATCCCCCATTGCTAGGGCTCTTCGCCTCAATCTGGTCAAAGTCACGTCTCCACATGTTCAACGACCGAGCGTCCGTTCTATTGGGCTTCGTTTGCTGAGCACCCCTGCTTCCATCCTGGAGATGCTGCCATTGGCGTTGCCTTTTAGACGGCGGTGCTCTCTCTTTCTCCTTTCGTGCGCCGTCTCCGTTGCCTCTCTTCCCTTCCGAGTAACTCTTTTCCGCTCCAATCCTTGTCTCCACATCTCTTCCACAGATTGACAGCTAGGCTAGAACTAGGCCCATCATAAAGCCCCGGCACGCCGCTGCCGCTTTGCTGTTCTGCACCGTACCGACAAAATGGGCTGGGATGCGGAGCACCAGGTGCTGGTCGAAGGCAGCATTGAATGGGCGGTTGCTTTGATCTTCTTTGTGGGCAGACTGTACGGATTTTGCTTCTTTTGATGGACGTTTCTGACGAGTTCCAGGTGGTCCCGGGTCATCACCACCGGTAGTTTCAAGCGGTTTATGTGTAAGTTCCCGACTGCTCCCAACACACGCCCGCTAATTCGAGAAAGCGGATGACTATGTCATGATTGTCACCTTTGCCTGGTACACCGCCCTGTTAGTCCTCTTGAAGATTACCGCTCAGCACGGGAGCAACCTCGTGCCGGACAGCGAAGTCGCTCGCCTGCTGGCGGACCCTCGAGAAGTCAAAGATCGCATCTTTGGCTCCAAACTCACCATTGTCGTCGAGCAATGCATGTTACATACGCAATGGGGAAGCAAAGGTACTACATCGTTCCCTTTTTTTTTTTTTTTTGCCAATGCTAACCTCCTGTAGCCAGTCTGCTCATCCTCTACCACCGCATGACCCGAGGTCTCCGTGAAAACATCTACACCAAAATCATCGCAGGCTACATTCTCTTTTCCTACCTCTTCATCCAAGTCACCTTCTTCGCCGCCTGGTGCCGACCATTCAGCCAATACTGGGCTTTTCCAGCCAAGAATCCGCAATGCAGTAGCTACGGAAATTACCTTATCACTATCTTAGTCTTCAACGTCACTTCGGACCTGCTGCTCGTGGCCATACCGATCCCGCTCATTTGGCGGGCTAGCATGAAGAGGGGCAAAAAGGCCATGCTGTACGCAGTGTTTAGCCTTGGAGTCTTCAACATCATTGCCGCCGTGCTCAACAAGGTCTACAATTGGATACTGCCAGGGGTCCCGGTGTACATTATATGGTACGTCAGGGAAAGCAGTACGTGCATCTACGTCGCAAACGCGACATGCTGCTGGCCGTAAGTAATCCACTCACCTGCCCCTACCCTGCTGACAGGGACAGACTCTTCCGCCGCTGTCTGACCCTCCTTGGCTGCTCTCACTACTGGACCACGTCTCACGCCTCGACGCCGCACGCGCGCAAGCCCGACCCAAACCTCGACATCGCCGACCCCAACGTCCCGCGCTCCACGCGCATGCCGCCGCACGTCCGCTCCAGCGCCGGCGGCTCGCACGCCTCGACGCGCCTCTCGCGCACCATGCGCTCCTTCAAGGACAAGACGCTGCACAACCTGGCCTCCATATCGACGGCCAGTCCCTCGGAGGAACGCATCTACGGCATCGACGACGGCGGCGAGAACGGCGGCCGCAGCGGCAGCGGTAGTCGTAACTCGGACCGCTATGGCGGCGGCGACCGCCCCGTGCCGCTCGAGATATGGCGACACGTCGAGTACGAGATTGACCCGGGGGCGTCGGGGATGACTACGACGGCGACGACCACGACCACGACGACGAGTGTGTCTGCAGGCCCGACGACGGCGCCGCAGCAGGGCATCGGCATGGCGGTGACCAGCGGCGACGAAGAGGCCGTCGTGGGACTCGATCTCAAGGAGGCGCCGTACTACAAGGAGCCACCGCTGTACCTGGGCGACATGGGCGGGTGGTCGGAGACGTGGGTCGAGACTTCGGCGGCGCCGGCAGCCACGAGCAAGGCGCAGAGCAAAAAGAAGGGCGGCGTCGGCAGCGAGCGGGATCAACCGTCCCAGGGGACTAGCAGAAACGACTCCAAGGGCAGCAGCTCCGTGTCGACGTGGTTGAGTCGCAGCCGCAGTCGCAGTCGATCGGGGAGTGGATGAGATGCGTGGCGATATGGAGGGAGGCTAAAAGCGCTGCTGTTTTTGATGATGGGCATGAGATGAGACACGATACCCCGGGATTGCATTGCATGGCATATACATAGATTTAGAGGTAGACAGCGATGTGCATGAAGCATTTGTTTGGTTTGATTCTGCACTACCAGCGCATCGCTGGCAGGAGTCTTCACGACCTAGGGGCGGCATGGACGCAGTTTGATGCACTTGAAGCAGAGCACTTCTGGTTGGTATTCCCTCGTCGACTCTGTAGCAAGAGTCAGTCTCACAACAAAGAGTTCTGAAAGCCACTTACCGTACCCGCTCACTTCACAAGCCTAACCCTCACACCTCCCCTCACACCCAAGAGCTCCCCGCCACCATCTCTCCCATAGTGATCCAAAAACGACACCTCGCCTCGCCTACATGCTTTACTTTCTTCTTGCTTTTTCTCCCCGTGCAGTACAGTAAGTGCCCCGTGTACACTCCCTTTCCCCTCTCGTGCGTACTGCTGTGCCGCGCCGCCGCAGTTCCTTCTCATCTCATTTCCTCTCATCTCCTCTTATCTTGATCTGATCCGAACTGGTTGGCTGGCGACCGGAGATAAAGAGGGGCGTGTACGGATAGGTACGCAATTGGATGTGCATATGGCAGAGGTATAAGCGGGCGCATCCGCATAGGGCTGGTGGGAGGTGCCGGAGCAGTTGTGGAGATCTCCATGGGTCATGCGTCTGCTGTACCTTTTGCTCTTTTGGCTTGCCCGAGTTCCGCGTGTGCGGCTACAAGCAAATGCTCGCAGGCATCGGAGAGAAGCGACCTTGTGGGCATAGCTGTAGGATTGAACACAGTCCCCAAAGCATGGCCGTAGTGGTGGATGAGTGCTCCTCGGACATGGCTGTAATGACGGACGACAGCTCTCCGGCGTCAGTGGTAGTGCCGCGTTGCTTGGAGGTCTCGTTTCTTGGACATCCACTGTGCCTCCGCGCCGACGCACCGCCATCACCACGGCCATGCAAAAGAAGCACGCATGAAGAAGCAGACACACCAAGCGCAGAACGCACGCAAGGAATCAGCCACCAACTAATCCCCAAATCAGTGCAGATGCCAGTAGCACGAACATCCCCGCGATACGAGGCCAAACAATGCGAAGTGATGCATGCAAGCGACATGACAGACGCGTGGAAGAACGCCACCGCTTACACCCCTGCCAGGCTGAAGGGGACCCGGGTCCAGTCTGCGGCAAAGCGAGGTGAGCGCAGAGAAGCCGAGGGGTCAGGAGTAATCGAAGGATGGATGATGGACGCGCGCGTGCTGCGTGCGTGGAAAATTCCATGTCACGATCCTTCCATGCAGGGGACGGTGGTGGTGGCGTCGGCCAGGGGGGCGAGTATCCGATGCGGTTTCCAGCGTTTGTTGCACTCCGATTGGAGCGGTTTCGCCGGACGGTTGTTTGGGGGCTGGCGACGTCGGCGGGCTGATCTGCGTGGTGCGTAATTTGTTCTGCTTGGGTTGGAATGTTGGCTATCTGTCTACTCGATGGTTCTGTGGTAAAAATAGAGAGCTGTTCCAAACTCATCCAGAGAATAGCGAAGAGGGGGCAACAAAGGAGTTATTTCAGGATAGCGACCTATTCAGGGGCAAAAGGTTGCTCCCACTCAGATTTGAACTGAGGACCTCGGCATGCCTGATGATTATCAAATACTAGTGCCGCGCTCTACCAACTGAGCCATAGGAGCTTTATCACCCGAATCCAGAGTTTTCTCAGCCTGCTAGACCGGAATGGTGCGAGATTGGTGGCAAACTTTGATTATAACTAACATGATTGTGGCACAGTGGGTGGTCACTCTGCTCGCATCAGCGCAGTGGACTGACCCGGCGACAGAGTCCTACTCCCAATGCCTAAGCGAACCGAAGAAGTAAAACTTTTGCGTTCGAGATGGCCACAACTCCAACTGAAAGAGTGGAGCGAGATTGGATGTGGCGTAGTGGGTCTATTTGGAATCCCGGAATTCTTGTAAATAGCAATCCTTCCGACAGAAGTCGGGCATCGAGACGCGCTGATGAAGCGAGAGAAGCGAAGATGGCCCAGTCCAGAAGACAAGACGAGCACTGAGCCGCTTGTGCTCAGAGTAAGGTCGTTACCTAGATGACTACCCACGGAAGTAGTCAAAGAAGCTTGGTCGGCGGTGGATAAGGCGTTGGATCCTTCCCGGACTGTTTGGAGGATGGAGCATCCTGAGCGAGATTCCTAGCGGAAATAGGAATCCTTAAACAGATGCAAATGCGATATGATCGAGTGCCTTGCAAGTGTCCAGATTGGATCATTCGCTAGTTGTCATCTCACCCCCAAATGCGGTGAAGAAGGCGTCGTCCCGAGTCTCTATGAGTGTCGGGGCGATTGCATATTGAAGCTCCCGGCGCTTGTGTAGGTGTAGCGGTCAGTCGCGGCCATTGATTAATTATTGAACGTAGAGCCATGCAATTCGGAGGCAAACCAAAAATCTAATTGTAAAGCACAATGTGGACGCCAGACGGTCGATCTGTTTTGATTTCTCGTTGACTCGTCTCGTCTCGCGACGGCGGATCTTGCCTCGCAGGCTTGTGTCAAGTCGACATACACTCGGCGCCCAAATCCGCTCCGTACACCACCCAAAGTCACGTCTATTTCTCCCAGGCAGGATGAACGGTGTTCGGGGTCGCCGCAAACGTCGGCTGGATGAAGCTGCGGCCACAGGATTAGCACCTCGTTCGAAATGCCCCGGCGGGAAACGTACCGGTCAGTGTGGTAGACCTTGATTTCCTTGCCCAACAGCTCCTTCTCGCGCGCCTTCTCCGCGTAGTACCGCCTCACCATGTCGCGGTCGGCCTCGGCCTGCAGCACCGGCATCAGGTGGATGCGGGCCCACATCTTCTCGCGGGCAAGCTCACTGTACGAGAGCATCAGCAATAACACAGACACAAGTCACCATGCCGTCGAGTCTCATTGCTTGTCCAAACCTCTCCACAGTCAAGCCATAGAACCTTACTTTTTCTCCCGGATTCCGCGACCCATCTGATACCATCCGTAGCCCATGGCGACGCCGACGGCGAGCAGGTACCAGCGAGTAGCAAACGGGCGGGCGGGTATGTTGCGCTTGTATTGGACCTGCTCGTAGCCGCCCTTGGGAGGCAAGTCCTGAGGCATTGTGCCGGTAGGAGGGGGAGATTGAGGTGGATGAACGAGCGGCTTCGTCGCCTGGGGAGAGCTGCGGTGGATGATGTGGAGAGAAGATGGACGTGGGGATGTCCGTGGGCTGATTGCGAGCGCTGTGACAGGTCGGTGGATGGGGGTTCCTGGAGACCGGGGTGCGGAGGACCGCGGTTCAGCCGGCGGGCTTCATCTTTTTTCGAAGGAGCTCCACCTTGGACTTTCCTCCACCAACATCCACCAACGATGGCCGACGACGAGAGACCCAGCAAGATTCAAAAGAGGGAGCATGACTCTCCGGAAGGCGAGGCTTCATTCGCTCCCTCTGAGCAGCCTCAACCCAGCAGCGAAGCTCAACCCGAGATGGACGTCGACGCGGACGAAGCCAACGACGGCACCACCGCGGACCCCTCCAAGCCGGGCCCACCGCCGGGCATGACCAAATCAGCATGGAAGAAGCTCCGGCGGCAACAAGAGTGGGAAGCAGGGCGCGAACAGCGCAAAGTGGTGCGGCGCGAAAAGGCCAAGGCGCGCAAGCAGCGGAAGCGCGACGAATACGCAGCAGCGCGCGCCAATGGCGAGGCAGACGATGCAGAAGGCTCGGCGCCGCCGCGGCTGCATCCTCACAAGAAGGAGCGGCAGGCGCTGGAGAAGGCGCGCAACCAGCGCGCTACGCAGGTCCCCGTGACCATTGTCTTTGACTGCAGCTTTGACGACCTCATGATGGACAAGGAGCTCAAGTCGCTGGGGCAGCAGATAACGCGCGCTTACTCGGACAATCGCAGCGCGCGGTACCGCGCACACCTGGCCGTGTCGAGTTTTGGCGGGAAGCTAAAGGAGCGGTTCGACGGCGTCTTGGGCGGACACTACAAGGCATGGAAGGGGTTCCGCGTGTGCGAGGAAGACTATGTGGAAGTGGGGGAGCAAGCAAAACAATGGATGGCAGATCCAAAAACGGGCGGAAAGGTGGAGGGCGCGCTGAAGGGGACGACCGAGGACGGCGGCGAGAAGCCAGCAGCAGATGAGGACGCACCACAAGCAGACCACGACGCCCTCGCACCCCAAGGCGAAACCATCTACCTCTCCTCTGAAGGCACCGAAACCCTCCACACGCTCAAACCGCACCACACATACATCATCGGCGGGCTCGTCGACAAGAACCGCTACAAGGGTCTCTGCCACAAGCGTGCGACGGAGCGCGGCATCAAGACGGCCAAGCTGCCCATTGGCGAGTTTCTGCAGATGAACAGTCGCGCCGTGCTCGCCACCAACCACGTCAACGAGATCATGCTGCGCTGGCTCGAGTGCGGCGACTGGGGCGAGGCGTTCATGCAGGTCATTCCTAAGCGCAAGGGCGGCCAGTTGCGGAGTACCGGCGAGGAGGACGACGCGGAGGCAGAGCCCGATGCTGGTGAGGAGGCGAAGGAGAAGGACGGGCCCGCGCTGCAGGAGACGGGCGATGCTGGTGAGGAAGCGAAGGGGGGCGAGGAGGGCGATCTCGCTGCGTCTGAGCCTGCGAAACATGTCGAAGCAGCATAGGTCGGCAGGGCTGAACCTTTCCAATCATATCCGTCATCCAGCCAGCCAGCCGGTCGGTCAGACCTTTCGCAACAGACATTACCGAAACCATCAACGACGCAGTCACAATGACAAAGCAGCATTGGCTATCCAACGAGATGTTACCCTGTCACAGTAGACAAAGCGCTAAGCGGACAAGTGCGAAGAGCTTCTGTTGCCATCATAAGTAAGATAGATATGTCATCTTAGCTACCATACATAGATAGCCAGGCGTCGAGGCCGTAAGCTCGACGGCAAGCAAAGTAAACGCAACTGGATAAGACGAGGAAAAGTGCAAACCTGACCTGTTTGTCCCTCGCGACCCGGACCCCTACAAAAAGATCAAAACGCCAGTCCTAATGCCATGCCCACCCCGAGCGCCACGGCGTGCACGACTTGCATGCGTGCCTCAAAAGCGCCACCACAGAAGAAGGAGAAGGGGACGAAAAGGTTGCAAAAAAAAAGGGGGGGAAATAAGAAGGAAAAGAAAAAGTTGAATGGAAAAGTCGGACGGAGAAAGGGACATGGAAGAAGGGGTATGACAACAGAACCAAAAGAAGTGGGAGATGGAGAAAATCACGTACGGCTGTCTGCCCTGCCCGTCTGTGTTGCGCCCGCTGCCAGTTTGTCCTTGCTTGTTGCCTTTTTGCGGCGTGCGTGTGCCCTTCGAATGATCAAACAGACTAAACGCCTAGATATGCTGTGCCAACTGCGCTTGCGCCGTTCAGATATGTGTGATAGGAGGGTACGGTAGGACGCTTCCGTCATGACTATCGCTGGCTAAACGAACAAAAGAGGAAGGAGGAAAATCTCCGAATGAGATGGTTAGAAAAGAAGAAGAAGAGAAGATAATTGTGGGGGTTGTGAGATGTCGATTATTAGATGCCAATGTACCACAGCTCGACGCCCAGGACGTCGAACTTGCTGCCCTCGTCGCTGAGCGGCTCGTTGCCAAACGTCGGACAAGAGTCGGAGACGCCGTTTTCGAGGTTGTCGTCGAGCCAGAGGCCGTAGTGGCCGTCACTACACGCGTCGAGTCAGCACTTTCAATCCCTGTTACGTCATAGGGGACTGCTGCTTACCCTCCTCCTATGCTCAAAAAGCCCTGCTCGCAGAAAATCATGTAGTCGTTGACGCCGCTGTACGGAAACGCCTTGAAGCGTATGCGCTCGGGGGTGCTGGTGCCGCTGCCGTCCAGACTGCCCGGCCCGCTGCCGTTGAGGTGTTGTTTGGGCTGGACGACGCTCGTCATGCGGACCGCGTTTGTCGTGTCGGCGCTGGGCGGCGGGGGCAGGCTGGCCAGGGTCGGCAGCGAGGGCAAGACGTGCGCGCGCCAGAGGAAGCACTCGCCCGTCCCGTAGAAGTGTGGTGATGGGTGCGGCGGGTCTGACAGGTACGCGCCGAAGACGCCGCCGCCGCCGTCGCGCACCACCAGCACGTAGCCGCCCCGTTTGCCCCGCAGCTCGGACACGGATTGGTATAGCGTTGATAGGCTGACGCCGTCTTGTTCGAGCGAGTATACTAGCCGCCAGTCTTCGACGAGCTGGAGCCGTGGTGGGATGAGCAGCCGGATTTCCTCGGCGAGCTGGCGCGAGAGCAGGCGGCTGCGTTCGCGTGTCGTGTCACTCCAGCCAGACAGCGAGAGCGGGGTCAAGGGCGGTGGCTGAAAGGGCGAGATGTTGCGGCGTGGCGGGGTGTAGAGGCCGGGGATGGTCGAGGTGTTGGGCTGGAGGCCGCCGTTGGTGTTGTGGCCGCGGGGCGCGGTTGGGTCGGTGCTGATGCGCCGGAGGAGGCCTGTCACGGTCTTGGAGACGGGGTACATGAAGAACGAGGCGGCGGAGAAGACGTCGGGAGGGTGGAAGGGGAGGGGCAGGGCGGAGGTTGAGCTGGCCGGGGTCAATTCGGCGGGAGATGTCGAGGCGTGTGCAAGGTGGTCTCGGTCGTATTCGTCGTCGTCGTCGTCTCCAAAGTCAATGAGGTTTTCGGATTCGTCGAGTGGAGGAGGGTGGTGGTGGTGGTCCGGCCTGGGCTTGGTGGAGAGGTTGCCAGTGGAGATGTCTAAATCTGGTTCTGTGGCCGAGGACGCCATGGTGTGAGTGTGCGGTGATCGCTGACTTGCAGAGCAGTTGGTGCGGAGTACGAGTACTGATGATTGATTGAAGCAGAAGAAGCAATTACAACTGAACGGTGCGTGGCGGGGCTGGAAATGCGTGGTGAGCTTGCGAGGAGGTGTTGTGCTCGCAGGCAGTTTCACGGCCGCCAAGCAGAGCCACTCCCGTCTCCCGTCGTCCGCTCATAGGGCTGCCTTGAACTCTGTCGTGTGCTATTTTGGTCCACTCTGCATCACCTTACTATCAGACTCAATTTCTCAACTATGCCCACTACATTCAAAATCAAGCCGCTTCATTCCAATCACTCAAATTAGGTATACCACGTCGGCACCGGCACCTCGCCCAACAGCGCAAACCTCCCCAGCTCGCGGTTCTTGTGCGCGACCGGATCGTGCACCGTGTGCGTCCTCAAGTCTCTCCAGAACCGATCCAAGCCCACCTTGCGGCTCGTCGCCTTGCTTCCCGTCACCTCGAAGATGCCGCTCGTCACTCTGAGGCCCGTATCAGTGGAAACGACCTTCACGGCTGCCACCGTCTCGGCAAACTCGCCACGCTCCCGCGGCGTCAGCTCCCCACGATTGTTCTTGGTATAGTTGTACTGCTCGTACAGCTGCGTGGCGGCGGCATTGGCGCGGTCGGCGAGAGCGGCGGCCGCTGCCAGGTGCGCGTGGAAGTTGCCGTAGCGCTCGAGGATATAAAACTCGTCCAAGGCCGACTCCTTTGGGTCGGAACTGAACGGCCACGGACGCGTGTGCTGGCGCGTGTACGCCGCTGCGGTCGACAGAGCGCCCTGCGCAATGCCAATGTAAAAGTTGGAAAATACGAGCTGGATTCTGTGGCGGAGGCAGTCTTAGCACCGTTCTGCTCATCTAGAATGGGGCTGATTTTCGACGCGTGCAAGAGAGCAACATGGGAGAGACTAACGAGGGAAGCAACAGGGACACGTATGGAATGTCCGACACTTCAGGGATCGGCCGCTTGGTCTGGGGGTTCCAGCCCAGCGCGTCGGTCCACGGGCTGACGACGTTTTCAATCTTGACGCTGCCAGACTCGGTGAGACGCATGCCAATGTTGTCCCAGTTGTGCGCAAACTGGATGCCTGGCTGGTTGGTTGCGACGACGGTGAAGATGTGGTCTTTGGTGCCCTCGAGCACGCCCTCGAGGACCGTCAGGTCCGACACGACACCGCCAGTGTTGAAGTTCTTGAATCCATTCCAGATCAGGGTGTCGCCGTCGGATTTGACGGTCAAGTCGCTGTCTCGCGGGTTGACGGCGCCGCCTAGGAAGAGATTGTTGGAAATGATGAATTCGTGCAAGGCTTCCGCTTGCTCTGGAGTCCCGACGACATTGACCGTGGCCGACCAGTAAAGCGAGTAGCCATAAATCATCCCGACGTTCCTGTGACGGTAAGCAGACGTTGTTTGATCAAGGCTTGGTCGCGAAAGTTGTGGCATCAGGGGCAGTCTGGGAACACCATACGCCTCAACAGGCATCTGACAGGAGCATTCATGTCACTCTGGACCAGAGTACGTGCTCGGGAGCATCCAGGAGCCTGAGAGAGAAATGACAGGGGGCATTGGAACCCTGATTCGCAAATCCCTCAGGATTTTGTATGCCACAACTCTTCTTACCAAGCCTTGGAAGGGGGAAGACTTACCCATCTCCTTGAGCAACCTCTCGGATGAGCCTGTAGCCAACGTGCCACGGTTTTCCGCCTCCACCGTAGCGCTTTGGACCGAGCACTTTGAGCAGGCCCGAGTGTTTGAGCAGAGCGACCTCTGCACGAGGCGACCTCCCCTCCTGTTCGCGCTGAGCAGCGTCTTGCTTCAGCACCTCCTTGACTTCAGAGGCACGAGCAAGCCACTCGTCGTCCGTGTCAGGCAGCTTGGCCCACAGCTCGCGATACTTTTCGTAGACGGCGGGGTCAGAAGCAGGAAAGTGGCCATTGGCCGAGCCATTGGAGTGTCCGTTTGAAGCCATTGTGGTGGGAGCAAGATTGGAGAGGCATTGAACAGCGGCAGACGTCTATTTACCTCGTCGCGGACCCTGCATGGCTAGCGAGCAGCTCGCAATCTGAGCGGGTTATGGTGCTGCAAAGCCAACAACGACGCCATGCCTCGACTTCCGCCATTCGATCGGCAGCGTGCCGTTATCGAGAAGTGGAGAGATGTGCCCCTCTGCGGAGCTTGAGCCAAAGTCAAAAGCGAGTGCTGGTAGGTTGTTGTGTCGTGATTGTCGACGGTGTCCCGCGTTGCGACATGACGCAATTCTCGGCCGGCTTTGCTCATCCATGCCCGTCAGGTCGACACGTGAGAGGCGCGGTTGATGTTGACATGCATTCTCTGTCTAATCCGTTGGCCGTCTGGCAAACGTCACGAACATGTCGTGATATGCGTGGATCTTGGGATCCTTTATATTCTCCCTCAGCTGGTCGATAAAGGCCCTCGCCTTTGCAACCTCCCACCCGAGCGCCCTCGTCGCCAGCGCCAACGTCCAGTCCTCCGACCCGTGCAGCAAATGCAGCCTGCTCCACCGTCCAATCTCTTTCAACTTCGGATCCGCCGGCCACTGCCCGTTGGGCCACACGTACTCGACCTGCTTGACGTCCTTGAAGCCGGCCTCGCCCATCCAGTCCTTCATGCGGTAGATGACGTCGCCGGGCTTGCCAGTGACGGCGCAGGCCCGCGCGCTCAGAGACGCCATGCTCGCCATGGCGCTGCCGGCGGGGATGCTGTCGTCGGGAGACTTGAATTCGTGGGACATTTCGACGTGCTCAATGTAACCACCGGGCTTGAGACAGCGCAGAGCGCGCGCATAGAGCGTTGGCCATGAAGCGATGCACCCAAACAGGCTGCGGATGTGGATGAAGTCGAAGCTGTTGGGCGCGTAGGTCCACTCGTCGCTGGCGTCGTCGAGCTCGAAGCGGCAGTTGGTGGGCACGCATGTCGGCTGAGTGGGCGACAGGTCGGTGCCAATGACTTGTGCGGTTGGATTGCGCTCGGCGAATTCACTGGATGGTGAGCAAAATGCAGTGCATGAGAAATTGATGGAGACATACATTGCCCACAGTCCCGTCCCGCATCCAATGTCCAGCACTCTGGATGCTCTCCTCGGAAGGGGCGCGAGGTGCAGTTTGTCGTCCAGCGTCTTCAACCACAAGTGGTGCGCAAGGTCGAGGTGCTCCTGGGCCTTTTCGTCGTTGGGTCCCCAGTACGAGCCGTCCTTGTAGGCGTGGTAGCGACGGCCATTCTCAAACCTGTAGTTGCAAGCGCTCGACGCGATGCTCGTCGTGTCGCTCGCGCCGTCGTCGACGTTGGAGGTCGCCATGGATGGCAATGTCATGGTGCGGCCCGCCTCGACCGTTAAGAAGCGGAGGCCGTCTGCCTGCGGCCATCGCACAGCGAGCCATGGCCCAAGTCCCTGGGAATAGAAAAGGTCGCTTTATTGAAGCGGCCAGGGTGGCGGAGCGCCGTCGTCGCCCAGCTGGTCGAATAAGCCGTGCGCGTCGCACTGCAGGGCGAAGAGTGGGAGGACATCATGCCATTCGCACAGCGCGCCTGCTCCGCTTGTTGGCCCCGCCTGCCCTGGACAACAACCGCACTGCAAACCTCGACCTGGACGCTGCTTCCTTTTTGTTGTTGCTCGCTCATCACCCGAGATCCATCCATCTCGCGACTGACATGACCTCTTCTCGGCCTCTGCATTCTTCGCACGACGCTGGGTGTTTTCGCCGTTCTTCCACCAATGCCCGTCGTCACCTTCTCTGTTGGTATAGAAAGAGCTGGGAACCATCGGGCGCTTCAAGGAACCATTCCTCAACCCACGGAACCAGGACTGGCCTGTTGGACCACTGCAAGGCCTTGAAACACCATGCTGCTTTCCAGCGTTAGGGCTTCGCCATCAAACGACACACCGCCGTGACGTCTGCGTAGCGAAAACAAAACGAACCTACCATCAACAGTGAGGCGGATTCGTGCAAGTCACGTGAAGGGACAGCTCCCGTCCAGAGACACAAATTTCCTTGGTCCCTGACGAGGCTGCAAATCACCGTCGTCTCTGGCAAAATCCCAAAAACAAGGCTCATGGCAAATTGGCCGTCAAAGCTCCCACGACTTACTGCGGGAGTACCTGAGCCAACATGGTCAGGGATGGAAGCAAAATCACCGTCCAAATTTAGCACCCTCTCGTCACCACATCTGTATGGCAGAGCGTGCTAAGACAATTTCCTCTTTGACTTTTGCACATCATGGCTCCTCATACCGGTGGCGCCACAGCTCCACAGCGAGCCGCTCCATCATGTCTTCTGTTGTTGCTCACAACAGGTCCAACACACTGCAGTCAATCTCGTAAACCACAGCCGGGACAAACCTTGTCCACATCGACAAACTAAAACAACCGTTGTCGATTGGCCACAGCCACCAATGTTGAACATGTGGCTGTGAAATGGACACATACACTGCCATTGCTGGCGAGTGAAAATGGTCGCTAGACGCCGACATCATCTACCGTTAAAGTCGCTCCTTTTTGCTTTTTTGCATCAAAGACGTCCACTATGCCTCTCTTTGCGTTCTTGTCTCTTGTGCACCTCTTATCCGCCACAGCAGTACTAGCCGCAACGCCTCCGCCGGGCATATCTTTCCCCCGAGAGGCAGACGCCTTGCCCATCCTCAACCTACCATACGCCTCTTACCGCGCCAAGTCGTACAACAAGGACAAAGATGTGCGTTTGTGCGTTTCGTTGAATGCTACTGTTGCTCACACACTTCCAGTACTACCGTTTTGCCAATGTCAGGTTTGCCGCTGCGCCGACCGAATCCTTGCGATGGCAGAAACCGCAGCCGCCACCCAAGGAATCGACGTTGCAAGATGGAAGCGTGGGGTCACAGTGCCATCAGGCGCAGACTAGCAACTGTACTTTGTACCTATCCGGTGATTGAGGGATGTTGATGCTGACTTGAGTAGTTCTCTCGTGGTACTTTGAAAACAACCAGCCAGCTTCAGAAGATTGTCTCTTTCTCGACGTCTGGGTGCCGGGAAAGGCTGCCAGGGGAGAGGTCAAAGACTTGCCTGTCTTGGATTTCATCTACGCGGGCGGTTATGGTACGTTGACCCGTCCCCTCTTACTTCCCATACTCACGTGCTTTAGTCTTCGGATCCAAGGATTGGTTCTTGTAAGTCTGATTATTGAGTCTGAGATGCCACTAACTCCAAAAGATATGACACCGGGTTGTGGCTCGAAAATTCAGACAACAATTTGATATACGTCGCTGGCAACCACCGAGTAAGTGATGATTTTTCAGCAAGAGTTGATACTGACCTTCTAGCTTGGGGCTTTTGGCTTCTTGGCCGGACCAACCGTTGAAAAAGAAGCCACCTCCAATTTGGGCTTGCACGATCAGCGAGCAGTTTTGCAGTGGATTCAAGATTACATTTATCTGGTCGGCGGTGACAAGAACAGGGTCACTCTTTGGGGACTCTCGTCAGGAGGAAGCTCCATCATGCACCACGTCATCGCCGAAGGCGGCAAACTCAACCCCCTTTTCCAGCGAGCCGTACTGCACAGTCCGGCCTTCTTACCCATCTACGACCAGACCACCATGGAAACTTCATTCCAAAACTTTGCAGACAAGGTTCAGTGCCGAGGAAAAGGCATCGAGTGCCTCCGCAAAGTCCCTGTGGATGCTCTCCAAAAAGCCAACCAGGACACTGTCCTAAACGCGCCGGTCGGCCAGTTTGGATTCGGCCCAGCCATCGACAATACCTTCATCCGCGACCTTCCACTCAACGAGCTGCGCAAGGGCAACTTTGCGCGCGGCATCCCGCTGCTAATGTCGCACCACAAAAACGAAGGCCTCACATTTGCGTCGAGCGTCAAATCGGACAAGGACTTTGACAATCTCGTCGCCTCGAACTTTCCCAATATCACGGCATCCGGCAAGGACCAGCTCAATGCGCTTTACCCAGACAAGCCCGGGCAATCCGCCTTCCGCCGCACCGCGCACTTCGTCGCGCACTACGCCGTCAACTGCAACGTGCGCGCCATGGCAGCGGCGTACACGCAAAACGGCGGCTCAGTGCACGTCTACCGTCTCTCCGCCCTGCCCGCTGTGCACGGGCTGGACACGTTCTTCAACTGGCTGCGGCCGGGTATCTCGGTACACAAAAAGCTCGACTTCAACGCCGTGCTGCACCTGGACGAGAAGCCTGCGCTCTCAATTGATATTGACATCAACTTTGACAACCCGCTGCATCGCGGCATCGCGAGCAAGGTCCAAAGCCTCATTGCGAGCTTCGCGCGCGATGCGGATCCAAACCGCTGGCGGCATAAGGGCATGAAGGAAGTGCCGCCCACCGAGGTCAAGGACGACGGCCTGCAGGTGCTTGACCTGGGGTACGAAGACGAGACGGTGGAGCTGGATGATCTGGCGCCGAAGAAGGAGTGCGACTTTTGGGCTGGCGACGTGTGGACGGGGCGAGTGCCGGCGTAAACTCTTACCTGCACGCCCTATTCCATTGTAAGTACATGTCAGTATACAGACGGATAGGTAAGGATCGTACATATACGAGCGCAATAGCAACCTTGAACCTTTACAGCAATCTTGTACACAGCGCGGCGGCCTATAGGACGCGGTCTTTAGTAATACCTACCCGCTCAACGCCCTTGGGGTAAAGCATGTCACTATTTCTTCTAGAACGAGCATCCGGACGCCGCCTACTCGTCCTTCCTTTTACCCTCCGCCGATCGCAACTCTGCTCTCGTCCATCCTGCATCGTCGGGGCTGGCGCGGGAAACACGTTTCCGCCGCAACTTCGCGTCGAGGACGACGTGCCTCGCAAAGGTATGTTGCATTCGCCTGGCTGCGACTCACGCAAACGAGTGGGCAGGTTTGCTGAAACAACGGTACGCGAGACGAGCGAGCGCGACGACTCTCGCATACTCTTACGCACATTTTTTCGTATTCCGACCCACGGGTAGCTTCGACGCCGTAGTCAGGCACACCACACCGCTACATCATCTCAATCGGCGACAGGACTAGCTGTTGATTACTGTCGCCGCACGAAGTTTACTTGTGTATGCGTCCGCGAGTCGAGAGACGGAGCGAGAGAGAATAAGCGGCTGTCGCTGTGAATAAGGATTGCACAGCCACGACCCCCGCCAGGCGGTCAGTCTGCTTGTACTTTGAGGTGTATGGGGGTGGTGGGTAGGTGGTGGGGAGCACGGGCACGCCGTCTCCACGTGGTGCTTGCTTGCTTGCTTGCTTTCCCGCATGCATAGAGTTTGTTTGCTGTGGGCGAGACTTGCCTGTCTGCATGCCTATCTGCCTGCATGCCTGGCTCAGCCCTACACTCCACGCCCTCGTTCTGGGGAGCGGGCAGGGATGAGCTGGACGGCGCTGCGCGTGGGCCCTCGTGGCGAAGAAGCGATGAAGCTTCGCAGGCGACGGGGGTGCGCAACTTTAAATCAGGCGTGTGTGCTTATGGGGAGGTGAGTAAGCTGTCACAGGCACCTCTGCAGCGGAGAAAATCAGGATACAGAGGGACTTGCTGATGCTGATGTGTGGGGCCAGATGTTGCTTGGAGTCGACTTGGTCTTATCGACATTTGCTAAAGCGGATCATGTTGGCTATCGACATCGCCATCAATCACGGCTTCAACGCGCCCCGCCCGCCCGCTCCAACCCAACCACCGCACCGCACTGCAGCAGATCGCGGACGGATGGCATGTGCGCGACAGGGAACAGCAACGAGCCAAACTGTCGCCGGGGGGCGCGAAAGCTAGTTAGAGTCTGGGGGCGCACACTCTCTCCGGGCGGCGGCACATTCGGAAAGTGCCCGCGGCAGCGGCTCACATGGCGCAATAAAAAAACGCGACGAGCCCATACAAGCTGTCGTGCTGTAGCATTGGCTGCTTTTTGTTGGAGCTCGATGTGCGCTCTCCCATCGAGAGATCAACTGAACGAGGCATGCTAAGAGTGGGGAGACGACGGCCTTATCGTTCCCGGCACCGCACTTGGCCTTCCACGCCATGACTATCTCTTGTCTTGATAACGCGCTGGCTGAGCCCGGCAGCGTCATAAAATATGGTATGTTCTCTTGACCTCTCTTTTCCTTCCTGTCTGCCTGACTGTCGTCCTTTCTCTGCATCGTTTGCTGTTCTCGCTTCTGCGCGCCGTCGTCATGGAAGAAGAAAAGAAGCGCAGCTTGGACATTTCCAACGCCCCGTCCCGCGCTAACGGCAGCGTAGAGGATACAAAGGTTTATGTGTACGATGGCGACAAGCCGCAGGACGCGGAGGACTTTGAGGTGTTCAAGAAGACGGCGGATGGCGTCGATTTCCGCACCGTGGGATGGGTGAGTTTGCCCCCCTGGAGAAAGGGCAATCACTGACGGATTGCAGGTCAAAGCAACTGTCATCTTCCTCAAGATCATATTCGCCACCGGTGTCTTGAGCATACCGCTGGCCATGCACGATCTCGGAGCTGTAGGGGGCGCGCTGTGTGTGCTCGCCTTCGGCGCCTTGAATACGTATACGGCCGTCATTCAGGGGAATTTCCGCAATAACCACGCCCACTGCCATTCCATCGCAGACATGGCCGAGCACGTCGGCGGCGTGGCTCTGCGCGAGCTCACCGGCGTCATGTTCATCATTGCGTAAGATGCCGTCCTGATCCGATGTTGCCAGGGCTAACAAGACCAGATACATTCTCTGCACCAGCTCCGGAATCATTGGCGTCGCGACGGGCATCAACGCGCTCTCCGAACACGGTGCCTGTACCGTCTGGTTCGCATTCGTCGCGACAGCCGTCGTCATTGTCGCGGCATCAGTCCGCAAGTTCGAGCAAATTTCGTGGCTCACCTGGGCGGGCTTCATCAGCATCTTCGTGGCAGTGCTCATTATCGTGGTAGCCGTGACGACGCGGGACCGGCCGGCGGCGGCGCCGCAGACTGGGCCGTACGAGCTGGGCTACATGGCGATTGCGCACCCGACGTTTGTGGCGGGCATCACGGCGTCTGTCAACATCTTTGTGTCGTCAGCCGGCACGTCGGCATTCCTGCCCGTCATTTCGGAGATGCACAATCCGCGGGACTACAAGAAGGCGCTGTTCACGTGCATGGGGTTCGTGACGGCGGCGTACCTCAGCTTCTCGCTGGTCGTGTACCGGTGGTGCGGGCAGTGGGTGGCGTCGCCGTCGCTGGGGTCGGCCGGGCAAACGATAAAGAAAGTGTCCTACGGCATAGGAATGATCGGCCTCATCGTGTCGGCCTGCCTGTACCTGCACGTCGCCGCAAAGTACGTCTTCGTCCGCATCCTGCGCAACAGCCGGCACCTGCAGCACGGCACCGCCATCCACTGGACCACGTGGCTCGGCTGTAACGTGGTCCTCGGCGCCATCTCGTTCGTCATTTCGCAGGGCGTGCCCATCTTCAACAACATCCTGGCGCTGGCCGGATCCATCTGCTTTGCCCCGCTCGCCATCGCGCTGCCGGGCTGGCTGTGGCTCTTTGACTACGGCAGCTGGCGCAAGGGCAACGCGGGACAGCAGGTCGCGTACTGGTTCCACTGGTTCTTGATCGTGCTGGGCCTGTTTTTCCTCGTCGGCGGTGCGTATGGCACGATACAGCAGATCATCGACGAGTACAACAACGGCGAGATTGGTAGGTTGACTCCCCTTGAACACCTTGACTAGTCACTGACCACTATCAGGCTCGGCATTTTCGTGTGCAGACAACTCGGGGTCGACGTAGAAGGAGAAGATGCTTACGAGCGTCGTCGAAGCATTGCAGTCTGTAAGATGAGATGGGGTTTGTGTGTTTGGCAGCTGGGAAGAACAGCGTAATCGGTGATACCCTGAATCAGCAAATTTGTCTCTTGCATTGATTTGTCCTTCAATTGTTGATGTGCAGAGTCATTTCGTGACTTGCTCTGGATTCTTGACTTGAACCTTGCGGCTGTCACACGCTACCCCTGAACACTGCCTCCAGTCGGACTCATCAACAGAAAAGCCAGGTAGGACCCGCAGGACCGGAGCGTGAGCAACGACTCCTGAGGATGAGAGGAAGCATTCTTCGATGATGCTGCTTCACAACATGCAGCCTACACGGGCAATTGACGCCACGAAGGCAGTCCAACTGACCGGACAATTGATGGAGCTCCACGGCGACCACGAACGCGACAGTCATATGGTTCGTCTTCCCCTTTTGCCTTGCAAGTACGGCAAAGGAGCTTGTCTGCGAATGAACTCAACTCGTCGAGAGGAAAGCGAAATTAATATACTCCCTCCACTCCATCACATGCCGCCAGCATCACTTCTACCGCGTGGACCACATGCGACACGAGCACGCCACAGCTGTCCCCTAACTCCAGGCAACTGCCCGACAGCGGCGGCGGCAGAAGTACAAAAGCCCTCAACTCGTCCCTGGATTCTGACTTCTAAGCCAAAGATTTAGCAGTGGTATCGCAGGATAGCCCTAAGTCACGGCGGTTCAAAGAATGCTGGAGGTTCACTGCGAGTTTATTGTTTTCTCTGTTTTACTTTCTGCTTTTTGGAGATCGAGGAAAGGAGGGAGACTACTAAGGTTTCTGCGGTACGTGTTGATGGTGAAGCATGGCGTGGTTGCTTCGTGCTGGCCGCCGCCATCAGCGCCTCAACAAGATGTTGATCATGGGCCTAAGATAGAAAGTGGAAAAGTAGTTTTCGGAGTCAACTTGTCAACCGAGCGTAAAACAGCAAAGAAAAGTGGGCAATGTTGATGCTTTGGTCGTGCTCACGATCGAGCAGCAACTGGATGCGGCCCAAAAAGTCGGTGCTGTTCATCAAAGACGGCGGCAGAACGAGAGGTTTATATACCAACGACTCAAACCAGGCCGCAGCTTCTGGAAAGCCGTGGATGACTCTGCGGATCACGAGCTTGTTGCCTATGTAATTGTGCAGCTAACGGGTGGCGGTCTTGGTCCTGGCGTCGAGCAGATGGTATAAAAGCGTCAAGCCTGTTGCAGGAGGCTGCTCGCCATGGACTGCAACCAGCTGCTGAAGCGCAGGAGCAGTTTTTCACTGCCACTGCGTCTGAGTACCCCGATTTGTAACGACTACTGCTTGTGGCAGTTGGTCTTGCGTTGGAACTTGGACACTTAGCCGCGCAGAATTTCTACTACACGCAGCGTCGATGATTGATGCTGCTGCTCTACGTTTTACTGAATTGCTGTATGAAAGCAGGGGGAAATACTGGATAAAGGGGAATTTAGTAGGAAACTAGGGACTCATGGGTAAGTCACTCTTCCAACCAGCAGACCAAAAGCAGTGTTCCTAAACACATGGCATCTCGCATGTCTAACTTCTCTTACCTACTACAGCGTGACTCCCTGACACCACTGTCACGAGCAAAGAGCATTCCAGCAGCCTAGTCGCCGCATCACGTGCAAGGAGCATTCGCGCGGCTATGTAAGGCGCACGTCTCCCTTCTCCCTTCATGCTCCCAATCAGCATCAAGATTGTCGCCATCGCCGTCATTTTTGCCATCGTTGTGTTTGTGTCCTTGTCGTGGTTGTTGCCCTCGCCATGCTCATCCGTCTTTGCCTTCGCGAATCTTAACCGCCTGCCAAAACTCATCATCCGTTTTCATTTTCTTCAGTCTTTTGTTGACGCGTTCCATGAGCTTCTCCCGGTTAAAATGACTCCGAATATTCTCATCCCACTCCTCAGCAATAGAGCGTTTCAAGTTGGCCGGTCTTAGTGATTCCATCCTCCTGTTTAGCTGCTCATCGAACTGTTCATCGGCTGTCAGCGGTTAATCAGCTAAGTTGGTAGGACTTCCTACCTCAGCCATGGTGCAGTAATCTCCAAACTGATTGGCCTGCTTGTCCTTGTCCTGGTCGCCCTGCTTGTCCTGGTCGCCCTGCTTGTTTTGGTCGCCCTGCTTGTCTTTGTCGCCCTGCTTGTCTTTTTCGCCCAGCTTGTCTTGGTCGTCCTGCTTGTCCTTATCGGGTGGATTGCCGACTTTACGACGCTGCCACCTATTCCGCTTACCCTTCTTGTGGACACGCTGCTTCCCCTCGTTTTCCTTCGGTGGATCCTTTGGTCCGTGGTACCAGTCCCTGAAGGGGGGGACAAGCCACCAATCCGATGTCTGCGAATATTTCATGCGAAGACCAATATCCCAAACGCGTTCCAACGTGAGCTCTGTCTTTGGGGCGCCTTCAAGCCTCAGCACGGCGTCTCTGATTGCGGGTAACTGCTCCTTGGTCACATCCCCACAACGATCTTTGAGAATTTGGAGAATTTTGATGTCGTCATTGTCGTGATTCGCGGGATTGGACTCCTTGTCGAGCTTGTCGGGCTTGTCGGGCTCGTCAGACTCGTCGGTGCTATCAGATTCTTCATGATCATGGTGTTGCGACTGAATGCCCCATTCCTCTTGGAGTTGCACGTACCACCAACGGAAATAATTGGCCATTTTGATTAGAATTTCGGAATTATCGTGGTAAGCGTTGTGGGCCTGGTCGGCGACTCGGACGTGGTTGTGATCTAGGCGGTTCGGGCCTGGATGATGGTTGTGGTAGAGTGGTTGCGGTGTGGGTGGATCTGCGGAGGAAGTCCAGAAAAGGTGACAAAAAGTATAGGTCTACGGGAGTCAGTGGAAGATTTTTATAGATTTGGCGCCGGCTGCTGGTGAATATCGGCAAAGTCACCGGCGGGGAGGGTGTCAAAAACTCAGAAAAGGGTGTTAAAGGTTGAAAAAGGGCTGTTACTAACCGCGCGGCCGAACCCTGGTGATTCTGGTGATTCTGGTGATTCTGGTGATTCTGGTGATTCTGGTGATTCTGGTGATTCTGGTGATTCTGGTGATTCTGGTGATTCTGGTGATTCTGGTGATTCTGGTGATTCTGGTGATTCTGGTGATTCTGGTGATTCTGGTGATTCTGGTGATTCTGGTGATTCTGGTGATTCTGGTGATTCTGGTGATTCTGGTGATTCTGGTGATTCTGGTGATTCTGGTGATTCTGGTGATTCGATTCTGGTTGGTGGTTCTGGACGCTGGTGATGCAATCAATCAGGACATCGAGGACCCCACGAAAAAAAAAGTGTGGAGTGGAGAAGGTTGGAGCAGCTGGAAAAATTCCAACGAGCAGGATTTAATAGTGGCGACTGCGAGCTGAATTTCTCAACTTCCCGTCTCAACGACAAATCCGCCGTTTTGTGTCTCCAGAGTCGGCTTACAACAAACACTGCATGGCGAGATGATTAAAACCGTATTCTGACGACGCCTGCGAACCGCAACGCTGTCTTTGTTAAGGTAAATGTCAGATCGAGCAGACATCTTTCGCCTTGAGATGCACACAACATGGTCCCTGAGCTCTTGAGAATCGCCGCCCGCTGGACGACAGCAAAGTCCGCGTATTCGCCTGTCTGCTCGCCGTCTGCAACCGACACGTTCCTGGCTGTCGACTACGGAACGAATGTAGCGTCCAAGCCTCCTGGGTTTGGGATTGCGCAAAGAAGATTCGACTCCTCCATTTGGATTTTGACCGCAGTTCGAAGAAGGGCGGCTAGGGGGCTCGCATTTGCTGCAATGGCTGCTGCGTCCGTGGTCTTCGCACTCATCGTCCTTGTCCTCGCGGAACCGTCGCTAGTGTTCTCTTCTGCTCCGTGTCCTTGTTGTTCAGCTTCCTAGAAGACAGGATATCGGCAAATATTTGCTTGTAGATTTGTTGTAGTTGACAGGTTAATGAGAAAGAAAAGCAAATGGTGGTATCATCGTCGTCAGTCAAGCTCCGCGCGCCCGCTCGTCCACCGCAACGCCACAAACACATCACCTTGCTACCGCGCAGCGAACCCTCTCTGCGCACCACTACCATCACCACTCAGCCCTCCCTCCTCGACCGCATACAGCCTTCGATCCAGCAAGCGCTGCTCCTCGTCGCCGACCTCGACGACGTCGTCGGCCTCGTCGGCGAGCAGCTTCTGATAGGCGACGCGGTCGAGCTTGCGGCGGTAGGCGAGGCCGGCGTAGACGACGCCCAGGATGGCGGTGGCGAGGGTGCCCAGGCAGATGAGGATGACGAGCGGCGTCGAGTCCGAGTCTTGGATGCGGAAGCCGAAGTAGATCTGCGAGGTCTCGAATGGCCGTGTGAGCTGGGTTGACCTACGAGAAAGGGGAATGATGGGGAGGACTTACACCCGCCACGTCCACGTCCAGCCGCGTCGTGCCCGGCATGCTGGCCGCCAGCACGCGGCCGTCCTTGTCGAGCGCCACGACGCGGACGTACTTTTTCACCTCGACGCCGAACCGCAGCTCCGTCTCGAATCCGACCTTTTCGACCGTCTGTACTGGATACCAGGCCTCGCCGACTTCGCCCTCGAAGCCCTTGACGCTCGCAGCGTCGCCCGCCAGCGCACCGTCAATCTGGACGTAGTCAGACTCCTCCAGGACCCAGCGGTGCACCTCGGTGGCGCCATTCCAGCTGACGTAGGCGGACGACCCTTCGACGACGAGGTCAGGTTTCGAAGCTGGCCGCCCGACCCACGCGTGCTTGTGCACCCGGTAGCTTTGCACGTCGCCCGTCTCCCAGCTGCTCTGCGCCGCAAAGTGCACGTCGCACAGCGCCACGCCGTTGGGGGAGAACTCGGTGTACACGGCGTCGTATCCGAAGCCCACCAAGACGTTGCCATTTTCCATGACTTGCATCGATCCTTGGCTGCTGCTCAGCGTGTGCTGCGGGTTCACGTACTCGGTGTCGAGCTGCGCCGTCATAGCGTCCGTGTCGATGCGGATGCGCATCCCGCGGCTGAATTCCGACTCAAACAGTCCGGCCTCGGCACCATTGTCAAACACGGTGATGACAGTGCCGTCTTCGTGGAACTGGGCGTCGTGCTGCCATCTGAAATCGGTCGCTCGACCTTCGGACAGGTCGGTAAAGTTGTTGCGTTTGCCTCCCAGCTGCCACAGCACCTCGCCAGACCTCCCGTCAATGTAGGTGATGGTGTGCGTGTAGCGGGCGCTGACGAGGTAATTGCCCTTTTCGTCCTTTTTCACGCTGTTGATGTGGTAATAGTCAAAGGGTCCGCTTGGAGACGTGCCTCCGCCAGTGTACTTGTGGTAGCAGTCCTCGGCCGTGTAATGACTCGACGATTTCCACTGGAACAACAGCTCGCCGGTTTCGAGGTCGATTTCTTGAAACGAGCCATCCCACACCCAGCCATTTTCGGGGCCGCCGAGCGGAGAAAGATCAAGCTGGGAGATTTCGTAGACTGACAAAATGGCCGTGCCGTTGTCCGTAAAATAAAACTCGTGCAAGTCGCCATCAATCGAGCCGACGGACGACAGCTCGCGAATCTGGTTGTAATGAGAGTCAAACTGCGATTGACCGTCAGTCGATTGCCTGGAATGGAAGGATGATTTGCGATGATGGATGGCGTGCTTCGGCGGCGGGTGCTCCCGCGCGGCTGTTGTAGGGCGCCACACTCACCATGTAGTACTTTCCCTGGCCGTGACCACCAACCGCATCGTTACCGCCCCAAAAAGTTAGATATTGCTCGCCCTTGTATTCTTGAACTCCGAGGTTGTACGTTTCGCCATGATTTTTGCCGTCCAGCGTCCACACGAGATTTCCGGCCGAGTCCAGAATCATCGGATTCGCCTCGGGCACCGCGCGCCCGCGAGGATTGAGAAAAATGTACTGTCCATCGTCGTCGCATCGCGGGCTGCTGGCCATGATGTTGACCCGCGGCGCTCGAATGCGCGTCGACTTGAACTCTTGCATGGGATAGGCTCCATATTCGCCCGCGTCGTAGCCCTTGTCGGCAATGAATGGAATTAAATCGGCCTGTCCGAGGATTGAAAGCGCCAACAGAGATAAGAGAGAAAACATGGAGAACATTAGACGGCAGCGATGACGGAAAAATGGCGTAGGCCGGCCGTCGCGAGCCTGAAGATGGATATGCGCGAAGAAAGGGAGCGGAGAAGGAATTCAAGCAAATGAGGGCGGCATCGTGGTCGACCGCGGGCAGGGAGTTTTATCAAAAGCTGCGATCAGCGAGCAGGACGCACGTGCGGGCGACGCATGCGCAGATGCAGACGTGGACTTTTTCGTAGGTAGGAAATCAGGCAAGGCTCCGCTAAGGGCGTCGTAAGCCACTCGACATCCCTACGCGAAGCTCCCATACAAAAGCACTTGCGGCGTCAACATGTACGTCAAACCGATTGAGCCACAGGCCAACCATTTGGTGCGCTGGGTTGTTTGCGATAAGGCCGCCGGTCGTTTGTGAGGAACCCCGCCGAGCTTGATGTCATTCTTTGCACGACGACGGCAGCAGTGTTTTCGACCAAGGGGTCACTCCTCCTGTGTCCTCTCGAAGGGCATTGCTTGCGCACAGGCAGTTGATCACGTCTCGCAGGTTGCGCAGGGAGCAGGTGGACGTGGGGCAAGCGGCAAATCCTCAGCAAGGCCGCGCGGATGAGGTGTGCCTTTTGGCTGAAGAAAGATTGGTTAGTCATGGTGTTTTGGCAGGCCGGAGTCCGCAGGTGATGACGTTGGCCATGTTCTTCTTTGTTGATTCTGCGCTGCGCCTTGCGACGCGTCGAGTCGGCGACATTGAAGCTCGGTGTTCGGATCGGAGAGAGAGGTGACAAGGCGTCGTCGCGTCGAGGGTGGAGGGACGGTCGCGGTCGGTAGAGGCTCGACTCCCCCTGCCAAGCGCCAAGGCTGCCGGCCCGAAACCCACAGCGAGCGCGACGTGGACCGACCGACGGGACCGCCTTTCTCTCCATCCTCCAACCATCATCTCCCCAATTCCTCCCCGGGCAACCAAACTCTCCTCCACATTCAGGGACCCGTCGGCTTGCGCGGTCTTTCGATGCTCGGAATGCGGCTACCACCGTCGCACCGCTTGGATCTGGGGAACCTGTCACAAATCTAGCCAGTGCTGGACAAACACATTCTTCATCGTCCCTCACCATTTCGGATTTTGCTCAAGATTCGCTTCTCCGCAAAGGCTGCTCGTATCTCCGCTCTTCTCACCAAGTCACGTGTCTCTGCAGCTCATCCACTTTGGTTGTAGGCAGCGATGTTTTCTGAAGCCAAAAAGCCGAGGTTGCAATTCAACAGCTCGAATTTGGATTTCGATTAGTCGTCGATGATGTTGGGAATTGACATCTCGCTCATTGGGCCATTCTCAACCTGCCAAAAGCTGGCGCCTAGCACTCAACGACCGTGTCCAGGACACAACGGCCGTACCTACACTGTCAATGCACATTCAAATCCAACAGACGCCTGGGAGACGACAAAATGGTCCATATATGTTCAAACAACAGACAGTGGTGCACCAATGGCGTGACACCAAAAGGGTTGGGACAGAATGGCCTGACCTCAGCCCTGTAGCCATTGCTCTCAGCCCAGACGCACCCCGGATTTTTAGCCAGCGTCCTCCCACCTCACCACCGCTATTCCCCAAACGCATCATCCCCACCGTTTTGTTGGGCCGTCGCGAGACCATGATATGAACTTTTGCCACGCATCCGCCCATCCCATGGCGCCATTGCCCATTTATATGTCCTTGGGGATACTCTAACTTTTGGAAAAGAAGCCCTCTTGCATTTTACATCATGGCACGTCCGCACGTCACCGATGCGCCAATTACATTGCGGAATTGGTATCAACATGTCAATTGGCTGAATGTGTTTCTCACCGTCGGCATCCCTCTCTCGGGCTGTGTTGCCGCCGTCTACGTTCCGCTCTACTGGAAGACTGCCATTTGGGCTTTTGTTTTTTGTAAGTCTTCCAATCTAATTCATTCCGCACATGCTGACTATTGTAGACTTCTTCACCGGGCTATGTATGCATCACCTTACCCAACAGGGTCCTGACTAATTCTCTCAGCCATCACCGCTGGTTACCATAGACTCTGGTCCCACACGTCGTACACTGCAACACTCCCACTCCGCATATTCTTGGCCGCGTTTGGCGCTGGTGCTGTCGAAGGTTCGATAAGATGGTGGTCTCGAGACCATCGCGCGCATCACCGCTACACAGACACTGAAAAGGATCCCTACTCGGTGACAAAAGGGCTGTGGTACAGCCACGTACGTCTCTCATCTATTTGCAACTTCATCACTGACTTGAGTAGATGGGCTGGATCCTGATGAAGCAAAACCCAAAACGCATCGGCCGCACCGATATTTCCGATCTCAACGAAGACCCCATCGTCGTCTTCCAGCACAGGCACTACGTCAAGTGCGCGCTGTTTATGGGAGTCGTTTTCCCCTCGCTCGTCTCGGGCTTGCTTTGGAACGACTGGATCGGCGGTCTGGTGTATGCCGGCATCTTGCGCATCTTCTTCGTCCAACAGGCCACATTTTGCATCAACAGCTTGGCCCACTGGATTGGCGAGCAGCCATTTGACGACAAGAACAGCCCTCGCGACCATTGGATCACCGCGCTGGCGACACTGGGAGAGGGTTACCACAACTTCCACCACGAGTTCCCGAGCGACTACAGGAACGCCATTGGTTCGTGTTCCAACCAGAGTCTCATACAAAACTAACATCGAAACAGAATGGTGGCAATATGATCCAACAAAGGTACCAAACTCCTGTCTTACGCTCTGAACAAAGCTCACAATAGCAGTGGTTCATCTGGGCCTGGAAGCAAGTCGGCCTAGCCTACGACCTCAAGCAATTCCGTCAGTACAACCTAGATTCTTTATCCCATCAACTAATGCGTCAGTAGGTGCCAATGAGATCGAAAAGGGCCGCCTCCAAATGTCCCAAAAGAAACTCGACCGTGCTCGCTCCACCCTCGATTGGGGCACCCCGCTCGACCAGCTGCCCGTCATCTCGTGGGACGAATACGTCGAGATGAGCTCTACCAACACCGAAGATGGCCAGAAGCGCGCTTGGATCCTCGTCGCCGGCGTCGTACACGACGTGACCGACTTCATCGCCGAGCACCCCGGCGGCAAGGCCCTGATCAAGGGCTACGTAGGCAAAGACGCGACGGCGGCATTCAATGGTGGCGTGTATGAGCATAGCAACGCGGCACACAATTTGCTCGGCACCATGCGCGTGGGCATCGTGAGAGGTGGCATGGAAGTGGAGATTTGGAAGAGGGAAGCCGGATTGGAAGCGCGCGAGGGCAAGGGAGAGGACGGCATGGTACGAGCTCGAGCGCTGGAGCAGGTGACGCGAGTGAGGAAGCGCAAGATTTGAAAAGACGCGCTTTGTGAGGTGCGTTTCGCCCCTTTCCGGCGGCCTCTTTCACAGCCGGTTCTTTACTCTGGCGGAGACGGAATCGCTAACGTGAATAGTAGAGATGGCCCTACTCGTCGAGCGACGGGACGGAATCCCTTTGTCCATAACCTCCTTTGTCAATATCATCATGACCCTCCTTTCACGAATGCTTCTTTGAAAATACTATTTGACCTTGATATTTCGACTCCTCCACCATGCATCCCGACTCTCTCACCACCACAGCATCCACCAGTACTGACCAGCCATGGATTACTCGATGAAAGACGCCGGCGAGAGCGAGTATGCGGACGCTGACCTCCAGATGAAAGATGCCTCCGCTCCCTATTCGCGACAGCAGACGAATCGCAGACCGCTCAATCTAGGAGGGTCTCGGCTGGCAGTCAACCACGTCGGTGCCAACAACCAGGCAGCCGAGCGAGCTTACGCGGAAGACTTCAATGACTTTCTTCTAACATCTTCCAACAATCAATCGGCCGAGGACGAAGACATGGGAGATGTCGAGGCCCCGTTTTCGCCGCAGCCAACAAATCGCAGACCGACCAGGCTGGGAGACGGGCTGGAATTCAATCGCATTGGCGCCAACAACCAGGCGGGCAGTCGAGCGTACAGGGAAGACTTCAATGCGTTCCCTCCAGCGCCTGACCGAAGAGCGCGCTTCACCCCCATCAACGCTGGAGCGGCGGGCCACCAGGACAGGGACAACGCCGTCTTCTCGCCCAATCCCGCCGTCAACGCCGATGAATGGGACAGCGTCGACTTCCGGACCAAGGACAAGAATGCCACGATTCCAGTCATCAATCTCGTGACGCAGTACGACACGGCGCCGTCGCCGCTGAACTTCCATCAGGTCTTTGCCCGCGACGAGCCGCCGCAGCCGAAGCTCAACGACAAGATCGAAGAAGACTTCAACATCAAGGACGCCGTCTTCCTCGCGCAGGGCGGCGAAGGCAAGGTCTATCTGGCCCACCAGCACCGAACCGGCAAGGTCCACGTCGTCAAATACATCAAGCACCACAAGTACCACGCCTCGCGACGGTTTCCCAATGAGATCGAGCGGCTCATAAGCATCGGGTTGGGCCCCAACGTCAAGCAGACGCACGACAACATCCTGAAGATCCTCCAGTGGTACCCGCCGGTCGACGCGTCGCCGGACTGCGCGTACGTCATGGAGTTTTGCCCGCTCGACGACCTCGAGAAGTTTACGTGGGCGCACTTCCACGGGTCGCCGAACGGCCACGCCCGCCCTCACGAGGCGCTGCTGCGGTCGCTGTACATCGACCTGCTGCAGGGCCTCGAGTACCTGCACGCGACGACGACGGCAACGGGCCAGCAGAAGCCGTCCATCATCCACGGCGACATCAAGCCGCAAAACATCCTGCTGACGGCCAACCACGCGCTGCCGGGGCACTGGGCGTACGCCGTGCCGACGGCCAAACTGGCCGACTTTGGCGGCGCGACGGCCAAGCCCGTCTTCAAGAACCCGCTGCCGTATCCCGACTTCAAGGCGCAGAACTGGCAGTACCGGAGCCTGCGGCAGCTGTACACGCAGAACTGGGCGGCGCCCGAGGCGCTGCCGAGCGACGGGTACTTTGGCGCCGACGACCTGTACGCGCGGCTGATGCCCAGCACCGACGTGTACAGCGTGGCGGCGAGCATCAACTTCGTGGTGACGGCGTCGCCGGCCAAGAAGGGCGGCGGGTTCAAGGACATGAGCCTGTCGACCAACTACTTCAAGAAGCGCGAGTACTGGCACAAGGGCCGCGACAAGGGCAACGCGTGGTGGGAGCGCAACGTCGGCCTCGTCGCCGACAACGACATCTTGCCGCCCGATGCGCGCATGCCCGAGGGCACGAGCACGACGGAGAGGAGGCGGGCGTGGCCGGCGGCGCGCGCCAAGGGCATGACGACCGAGTTTTCGCTGCAGCCCAAGAAGGAGTATAGTTTGCTGTTTATGATGGCGTTGAAGAGGGGCTTTGAGCCGGATGTCGAGAAGAGGGCGGACGTGCAGACGTTGCTGGGCTGGTTGAAGGGCGGGTTTGACCAGTACATCCGCGAGTTGATCTACGGCGAGGGCACAGTCGGGATTGACGGTTGAGGTGGTGTGCGATGCGTGGTTCTTTGTTGTTGTTGGTCTTTTGTCGTTTGGATGCTTGCGTTGGCCGACTGGCTGCTTCTGGCAGCTCTTACCTTCTTTGTCTGCATAACTTTTGACAGCACGTCGCAATTGGTTCTATGTCAACAGAGTTCTTCTTGTTAGCGAGACGCCACCTTGGTCGGATACCGCTGACATGCCTTGCGCCCTGTTCTCATCGTCATCCTGGTCAAAATGTCACCACAAGTACGGATGCCAAAAGCTGTTCCCATCCACCACCATCACTTGAAAGCCACCTGCCATCACATGCCACCATCACTCCGCAGTTTCTGGCCCAACAAGCAGCAGCCTGTCTATTCTGAACACATGGCACCAAAATATCCACGTGAAGCCGTTTCTGCAGCGATCTGGTTTCGCGGATCGCTCCCGTAGTTCAGTGTCCCTCAGTAAGTCGCCAGGCCCAAAATCACCGAGCTTTCTCTCCTCGCGATGGCCATGGTATCGTGCGCCACAGCACCGCCAAAGCGTCTCTTCACAAGTGAAGCGGCGTTTCGGCGACGAAAGCACCGCGATGCGAGAAGTGCGGTTCAGGGACACTGCTAAACCCTGGACGCGAGTGCAGTCCAGTCCAGTCCATCCCTTGCAGAACATGACTTCAGGGTCTTGTGGTACCGCTGCGCCAGTCTGCGACAATTCGGGGAAAAGGGGGGTGTTGAGGGAGTGTAAATTTGGTCGAAAGGGTCTCATGTCAGTGAAGCCGATTCCTTCAGGGGCACGGATGGGAGGCAACGGGGCCTTACACGACGAGGGGAGGTAAGTAGTCTTGCCCATTGGGAGCATTCGTATACTCTAACAGGCGACTGGTGAGGAGCATTCGTATGCTGTGACAGATGGCTGATAGGGAGCATTCAAGTGTCGAGCATCGTGATCGAGAGGTCGTGTATGCCACGGCTTTTGCTCCAACCCTCGTATCCTGGGTCAAAGAAGTGCAACCAGGGACCAGCAACGCCATTAAGGGCGTGATTCCCCGGTTGACTGTCTCCGGTTAAGGGGCCGTAGGGCAAGTTAACATGCCAATCGGCGGCACCGGAGTCTTGACTACCGACCAACACCTCAACCACAGACCGCGAAATCGTGACCACATATCGCGCATTGTACCACCTTTACTCTTGCATGTGGTCCGAGTCACTCAAGGTGGTTGAGGTTAGCTAAGTAGGCCAGTGCTCGTCGGAAGGGAGGGTATAAGGCTTGCGCTCCCGCCGCTCAGCTTCTCTCTACTTCATTTCTCGACATCTATCGCCATATCTTCCATCTTCCCCCGCCTTATCCGCCGCCTCCCATCTCTTTCTCTCTTTCTTGTCTCTCTCTCGTCTGTCTCTTTCCAGTCTCTGTCTTTCTTTCCAGTCCCTGTCTTTCTTTCCAGTCCCTGTCTTTCTTTCCAGTCCCTGTCTTTCTTTCCAGTCTGTCTCTTTCTTTCCAGTCGCCTGTATATCTTACCATATATCCCATCTACTGTTTCCCACCATCTTCACCATCTCGCGCCATCTCTGCCATCTCCTCCATTTCTTAACATTACCGCCATCTCACCGCAATCTACCCCCATATCTTCCATCTTCCCCCGCCTTATTCGCCTTCTCCCTAGTCTCTGTCTTTCTTTCCAGTCAGTCTCTTTCCAGTCGCCTGTATATCTTGCAATATATCCTATCTACTCTCCATTTCTCAATATTGCTGCCATCTACCCCCCCATCTACCGCCATCTCACCTCTCATCTTCCCCCGCCTTATTCGCCTTCTCCCTAGTCTCTGTCTTTCTTTCCAGTCAGTCTCTTTCCAGTCTCTTACAGTCGCCTGTATATCTTACAATATGTCCCATATGTCCCATGTCAACGCCATCTATACCGCCATCTCGTCTCACATTCCCCCGCCTTATCCGCCACCAGGTCGAGTCGCTGCCTGGCTAAACAAAGCACTGGGCGGGTGGGTATCTCCAGTCCGCAAGGGCTGGGGGGATTACACCAGCAAACAACATGTATTTGGTAAGTCAAACTTCCTTCCCTCGTTTGGTTCCGCTTTTGTGGCGTTGGCATCGCTGCCGTCAGTCCTCCTCCTTCGTTCATTGTCAGTACGGTCTTCCCGGCCGGCCCCTTCATCTCGTCGTTCGCTTTCAAGTCGCAGGGCAAATCGACTGCCTGCGGAGTCTGCTACAGGGAACACACTGGCGACACAGGAAAGGCCAGTTGTTGGAAGATCGATTCCTCAATTCCACTACTTGTTCGTCCGTGATTTGATTATTCTTCCGCTTGCCGCAGCATCGGCAACAACAGTGGCGGAGGAAGGAGAAAAGAGACGGGACAAATTGACCAACGACCGACCGACCGACCTGCTCACCGACACTACTTGGAAACACGAGCGAGCAGACAGACTCATGACGCCTTGTCCGAAAGATCGACTACTGGACGACGCCTGTCGCCAAGACGAGAGAACAAAAGACCGCATCACGACAAATTCCCCTCGACACAGCAGCCATCGCAAACCCACCTGTTGCCTATCAGCCTACCTTGCGTCTGTCGGCTTTGTCTACTTCGCAGCGACGCCGTTGCCAGCGCCATTGTGAGCAGCGCCGTCCTGAATCTTGAGCGCCTTGACCCCGCGAGCGAGAATTTCGTCGACCTCGTCCTTGTGCTTGCTAAAGTTGTCGACCAGGTTGTCCCACATGGCCGGCTCGTGTTCGTGCAAATTTGGGCTCTTCCACGCGTAGTCGGTGATGGTGAACGGGCGGCTGGACTCAAACATAAAGGCGATGCTGCCTTTGGAGATTTGGATCTGGGGCTGCTCCTCGGCGCTGGCGCCGCGGAACTGCTCGTAAGCGACGCCGTGCGGCACCATGCCGCACTCGAAGCTGATGCTGCCGGGCTCGAAGCCGTCGCTGCGGCCGCCGTAGACGCCGTAGATGAGGCCCATGAGCTCCGACGCGACGTTGCGGTGGTAGTACGGCGGACGGTACGTGTGGCTGGCGACGTCCCAGCGGGGGCTGAAGATGAGAAAGTCGGCCAGAGGCGCGGCCGGGTCTCGCGAGCGCGCAGTCAGCACGCAGAAGATGGACGGGTCGATGTGGTCGACGCTGATGGAGCCCACGTTGACAAACTTGGTCAAGTCGTACTTGTACGGCACATAGTTGCCGTGCCAGGCCACCACGTCGAACGGGCAGTGGTTTTGCCGCGACGCGAAGAACTTGCCGCCCATCTTGTACGTGATGCCCCAAGGGGCTGCGTCGCCCGTGCTGCGGTACGCCGCCTTGGGATGCAAGAAATCGCGCACGTTGGCGAGTCCGTTGGCCCCCAGTGGCCCCAGCTCTGGCAGGTCCCAGTGCGATCCCCAGATTTCGAGAATGTAACCCCGCGTGGGTCCGTCAACGGACACGCGGATGCGCTGACCTCGTTGGATCACGCAGATTTCGCCCGGCTGCACATACAGCGGCCCGAACTCCGTCTCAATGTCGAGCGCGCCTTGCTGCGGGACGATGAGCATTTCGCCATCACTGTTGACGAACGCGGTGTTATCCATGCTCTTGTTGGCCACGTAGACGTGCGTCGCGAGGCCCTCGCGCAGGGTGGGGTCTCCGCTGCCGGCGATGGTGCGCAGACCGCGGACAAAGTCCGTCTCCTCGGAGGGAACATCAATGGGACGCCAGGCTAGCTGTGTGGGCGAGATGTGCACGCGGGGATTGATTGTGAGAAAGTTCGCCTCGGTATCAGGGTTATCGGGCAGGTCAGTCTGAATTGTCAGTCGGATTCTCCATCAAAAGCGGTCTACTCACAAAGCCCTGATGCGCCACGGCCGGCCTCGCTCGATACAGGTATGAGCGCTTGTTCAATTGGCGCGATGCCGTAAAGGCGGTACCCGTCATTTGTTCGGCATAGAGCCCAAAGCGTACAGCGCGTGGGTTGTTTTGGCCGCGCGGAATGGTGCCAGGAACCGCCTCCGACTCGAAGCTGTTGCCAAAGCCGGACTGATATTCGTACGGATCATTCTTGCGAGTCGCAAATGACTGGATTGAGCCATCCTTTTGGGTCTCTGCCCAGTGGAAGATGTCCTGGTACTCGGTGGGGTTGCTCAGCTGTGCGGGCATGATTGCGGTGGTTTCGAGGTCTCAAGGTGTCGAGATTTGAGTAACAAAGACGAAGAGAGAGCCCGCTGGCTCAATTCTAATATAGTGGAAGCCATGGCTGCAGCGGCAGTTGTTGTGAAGAGCGAGGGTGGTGAATGCGGGGTACTGATCTGATCTTGGTGAGACTTGGCGGCGCCAACTGACGTGCAGGCGACGAGATGGTTACACGCGCGCGCTGACCAAATGTTGACTAAACTCATTCTCAGCCCTTGCTTGACGATTGACTTTGCCAACCAGCCTTGCGACTCGCCCAGCCCGTCTCTCTACGCTCGGTTAAAAGGGTCCCGAACACATCGCCAACTCTGTCGCTATCAGCTCGAGTCTCTTGCCATGACGCTGCTCCCTCCGAGCCAACCGAACCAATCCTTCGTCACAGTCTCTCCAATCGCTGGCGGTTACTTTACCCTTCCCGAGCGCTTCTTCGTTAGTCCTGCGCTTCACGATGCGAGACACTTCAAGCCGTCGCTGTCGTTTTTGGTAACTCACTCCGGCTGTGAGCTTTTGAATCATGGCAAACGCGCCTCGTCTCCGTCATTCCGCAAGCCCTTCAAACTGCTATTCGACCTTGGCTTGAGGAGTTCCAAAGACCGCTACACGCCACCACAGCAAGCACACTTGGAAACCCGTCAGCCATACCGACTGGCTGGCGTCGCCGAGCAGCTCAGGTCTGGCGGAGTTGACCCTGCAAGCATTGATGTCGTCGTGTTGAGCCATGTCCACTATGACCACCATGGGGATCCGGAAGACTTTCCCAATGCTCACTTCATCGTTGGTCCAGGTTCTCTCGACGTGCTCCGGAACGGCGTGGCAGCCAAAGGCTCACACCAGCATTTTGACCCCAACCTGTTGCCCGAAGACCGCACAGAGGAGCTTCCAAGCACGCTACCAGTCGCCAATGAGTTTAGCAACAAAAGCCACTGGAACTGGCAACCGATTGGCCCGTTTCCCGCCGCGCTCGATCTCGTAGGCGATGGCTCGATGTATGTAGTAGACGCTCCAGGCCATCTCCCTGGACATTTGAACCTCCTGTGTCGAACCGGACCGTGGTCGTGGATGTGTTTGGCAGGCGACGCCTTTCACGACCGTCGAATCTTGACCGGAGAAAAGGACATTGGCACATGGGAGGACGAGGCCGGGCATACCAATTGCATCCACTTTGACAAGAAGGCGGCCATGGAGTCGATTGAAAGACTGCGCAAGCTGATGGAGGATAAAAACGTCGAGGTCGTCGCTGGCCACGATGAGGAGTGGCTCGTAGAGAATGAAGATTTGTTGTTCGGCGCCGACGAGAATCTGTGATGCCGGTCTGGAGGACAAGCCCCACGTGATGCCAGGTACAAAGTTACTTTTGAAGCTAGACGTCACCTCGCCCCTCTTCGTGCTGGGCTGATCTCGGACAGGCAACATACCCTCTTCATACAACCGACAAAATGTCCTTCTCGTACGACACCATTGGATTCATCGGGGTGGGAAGCATGGGCCAACACATGGCTGACAATCTGCTCCAAAAGTTGGAAAGCGTACGGCTCTACGTCCACGACGTTTCTCGGGCCCCCGTCGATGCTTTGTGCTCGAAGTATCCGGAAAGAGTCGTGGCCTGCGCCAATTCCCAACAGGTGGCAGAACACTCGGTAGTATCTTGCGCCGCTTCAGCAGCCAGGTGAACTGAACTCGTGCCTTCAGTCTCTAATCTTGTCCATGGTACCAGAAGGCTCGCACGTCCGCGACGTATACCTGGATCCCTCGACTGGCATTCTCGTCGCCGATGCGTCCAACAAGATACTGATAGACTGCTCAACGATCGATGCCGCAACGTCTCTTGCTGTACGCGAGCAGACGCGATCGCTCTATCCCACCGCGTCCTTTTACGACGCTCCGGTATCTGGCGGGGTTCTCGGTGCGCAGCGGGCCACGCTCACATTCATGCTTGGCTGCTCGCCCACAGATCCCAACATGCCGCTCCTGCGGGATCTGCTGGGGAAAATGGGATCCAACATCTTTGCCTGCGGCGGACCGTCTCTGGGACTGGTTGCAAAGGCGTGCAACAATTACTGCAGCGGGCTCATTGCCATTGCGACGTCGGAAGCCATGAACATTGGCATGGCGGCGGGAATGGATCCACGGCTCCTGAAGCAGATTTTCGACTCCAGTACCGCTCAGAGCACCATTCTAGACAAGTGGTGTCCGGTTCCGGGAATCCTGCCCGAGGTCCCCAGCAGCAATGGCTACAAGGGGGGTTTCAAGGTGCAATTGATGCGCAAGGACTTTGGCCTGGCGGTCGACACGGCCAAACGGCTGGGTGTGCGGCTTGCACTGGGAGACGTGGGCTTGGAAACGTACACGGCAGCCATGAACGACCCGCGATGCAGAGACTTGGACTCGAGAGTGGTGTATCGGTTTCTGGGAGGAAACGAGGACTGGGAGAAGGATTTTGAAAACGTGGACTGAGATTCGGCCCCACTCGACAAATACTGCTTTACTCGACGCAAACCTCCGATTCATACAGTCTACCTAAACCCATTCTTCGCCCGTCTCTGATGCCGACCGGACATAGCATCGACAGCTCTGCCGGTATCTACTTACAAATGTATACCTCGAATCACCGCCACGAGCCGTTGTCTCGTTAAGTGCCACAGCTGCTGCAAGCAAGCATGCAAGCAAGCAAGCTTCTCTTCACCCCACCTCCTCAGGCGCCCCGCACGCCCTGCTACCCCACATTTCATCGCGAAAGGGATCCCTGCATGAAGACCATCGATGGCAGCGCGAGCCGAACCCAAGCAACTCTCTGAAGCTCGACAGACTGCGTTTTGCGCGCCAGCCCCGCCGGCGGCAAGAATTGGCTAAGTGGCAGGATTCTGTCCCGGCGCTGCGGGTCATGATGTCGAGGACTGTGGGGCAGGGCCATGGGTTCCTTGCGTCGGAAGGGGAGCAATCCGACGTCGGTGGCATGCATGGCGTCAAGCACCGCAGACAGCGATGGGACACCCCTCATCTTTCTCTTTTGCAACTTGCGGGCGCTGCCGAACACGAACGACTGTGAGGGGCTAGGCTGATTGACGGGTGTAGAAGTAGAACCGCTGCGCTTGTTGGTATTTGTAGCTTACTCGCTTCTAGGTTTGGTTTTGCATCTGAGGCAGTTTCGTTTGCTTGTGGATAAGAGCTAGGACGATTTCATCTTGGATTGGGAAGCATTGGCTGATTAGTTGACGAGAGTTTCGCAAGTGTTCTTGCCGCCACCAGCCTACGACATTCGACCACCCGGCTCCGTTGGTCAGACCTGCTATTCACAGTCTTCCGACTCGACACGCCTCAACCCACGGCAAACGCAATGCCCATCAAGGACATCACCATCGTCGGCGCCGGGCCGTCAGGCCTGCTCCTGGCCCTCATGCTCCTCCGCAACCCAAACAACCCCTCCATCACCCCGCCGCGCATCACCATCATCGAAGCGCTAGACCTGCGCGGCGACACGCGCCCGCGCGCCGCGTACTACGGGCCGAGCGCCGTGCCCGAGATGATGCGGGCCGGCATCCTCGACGAGATCAAGCGCCGCGGCTACGTGCCGCGGTGGATGACGTGGAAGAAGCTGTGGAGCGCAGAGCGCGCGGCGGCCGTCAAGGGCACGCCGCGCGAGGCCGAGGGCGGCGCTGAGCTGTTGGGCACGCTGGATTTGGATTGCGGGTGGGATCGGCAGGCGTGCTTGCCGCTCGATGCGCTGAGCAGGCTGATTCGGGAGGAGGTCGAGGCCGAGGTGGCTCGGGGCCGTGGTGAGTGCAAAATTCGGTGGTGCGAGAAGGTCGTCGCGATTGGAGAGGAGGGCGAGAGGGCGTGGGTGGACACCGAGGCGGTCGAGGGGGAGGGAGACGCTCAGGGGGCCGAGAAGCCGCGAAAGCGGTACTACTCCGACTACGTCGTTGGCTGCGACGGGGCGAGCAGCACAGTCCGCCGTCTGATGTTTGGCGAGAACAACTTCCCAGGCATGACATGGGACAAGCAAATCATAGCAACCAACGTGCGGCGCCCCTCCATTCGTCCACGCATCCACTGACACGCCCTAGGTCCACTACGACTTCTCGCGCTGGGGCTACCACGACATCCAATTCTTCATCCACCCCGAGCACTGGCACATGGTGGCGCGGCTGACGGCAGGCGAATACTGGCGCGTATCGTACGGCGAGCGCAGCGGCCTCTCGCACGACGAGCTCGTGGCCCGCTGCCCGGCCAAGTTCGCCGCCATGTTCCCGGGCCACCCCTCCCCCAGCGAGTACAAGATCACCGGCTTCAGCCCGTACAAGGTGCACCAGCGGCTGGCGCCGGCGATGCGGCGCGGGCGCTTCGTGCTGGCGGCCGACGCCGGGCACGTGTGCAACCCGTTCGGCGGGCTGGGGCTGACGGGCGGCATCGTCGACGTGGGCGGGCTGTACGACTGCCTCGCGGGCATCCACGAGGGCGTGGCCGACGACGCCATCTTGGATACGTACAGTGATGTGCGACGGCAGAAGTACCTCGATGTGACGGACCCCGTCAGCCGCGAGAATATTCGGAGGCTGTTTGATCAGGACCCGGAGCAGGCGAGCGAGAAGGATGAGTTTATCAAGCTGATCAATCGGGCGGCGGCGGATAGGAAGACGCAGGAGGAGCTGAACGACGTAAGTTTCTTCCCCTTTGTTCGTCGTTTGTCCTCTCTTTTGGCATGCGTACACGATGACTGACAGCGCCTCGCAGTTCATGCGCGCCATCAAGTACGACTTTACGCAGCACTACAAACGCAGCAGCGGGTCAGGTGCGAGTGCTGAGAAGCTCTAGATCCGCGGCGTTGTATATGCATTAGTATATATCAGCATCTTCTTCCAACATGCCTAGACCGCGTCAAGTCATCCACCATCAACGTGCAACGCGTAGAAACTCGTCGAAACTGGAGAGTGTTTGGGTCCTGCGAGCCTAGCCACGGCATGAAAACAGCGTGCAGAGCCTGCTTGACCGTCTCAGCAGACGTCGGACGAGGTGGTGACATCATTGCCCAGGTACTTACCATCACCACTCACTCACTTCACGATTCTCCCAGCAACAGCTGTTTCTCGCACGCTGCAGTGCCCCTCTCGAGAGCAGTTCCTCTCCTTTGCACGCAGACTCCAAGACCACATCCGTGACATTCAAGGAAGTGACGTCGAAACAGAGGTCGTCGTTCGTCGTTCGTGTCGCGCCACCCAGCCCGCACGCACGCACGTCCCAGCCCTCTCCTCCCCCGGACACGACACGCCACACCACACCACGCCACCCCCTTCCAGCGACCCGACATGTCCCGACGCACCCGTCCTGCCACACCACCACCTCAATCAGCGCTCCCGACCGTTCCCGACGCGCATGGAAAAGCTGGAGACGAACAGCGGAGCAGACTAGAGACGCGATGAGTGAAGGAGCTCGTGCGGCAGCGGCGGCGGCGGCGGCGGACACAGACGGGGTGTCTGTCTTTGAGTGTGGATCTTATCTGCGCAGATCGTGTATGCTTCTCGCACAAAACCATGAAGCAGTCGGCGTGCGGCGTGAGGCTCAGGCGCAAGGAAGGTATGAAAGGAAAGTGCGTGCAGCAACACTACCATCACCATTCACTCTCCGTCCCTCGTCTTCTACGCCGCCGTTCTGCTAGACATCGTAGGAGTGAGAAGATGGGACGGCAAATAAGGCGGTGATGGTGGTGCTGTATGTAGTTTGAATTGCCGTTTCAGACTGCGCAGCAGCTGTGCTCGAGTGAGCTGATGCTGGTCCCGTCCTCACTCTGCCCTGTGTCGTGATTGGCCCGACACCGAATACATGTAGGCTCTGCTGAGAGTCACGCGAGCGAGGGCTGCGCTGCGCCACACCCAGCCAGCCCTATGCACGCACGCACGCACGCACATTTTCAGCGTGTGCAGAAATCAGGAGGCGCGCGTGTACTTGCTCGGAGCATATCGGAACGCGTGCGTAGTGTGCTGTCTGTCTGCTGAGGTCCGAGGCCGACGGGACGGGACGGGGGGACGACGAAAATAGACGATGTGTCGAGTTCGTGCGTGCGTTATCGGTGTGGACTCGCGTGTTGTCGTTGCCGTCGTCTCGTTTGCGCGCGCGTGTGGGGAGATGCGTGAGTGATGCGCGTGTGAGATGGAATGACGCTGGCTGCTGCGCTGGCTGCGAAGGAAGAAAAGGAGGGAGGGTCGAGGTGCCTTACCGCCCTACATATGTACTCTATATAACCACACGCCAAGTACCTACATGACTCTCTGTTCTGCATCAACACACAAACACACGTCTATTGAGAACTTACCTACCTACCTTACGCGCACGATCATCATCGACAAACGACCTGCTCCTGTCGGTCAATCAAATCCACACCAAATCCAAACAAACCACAAACCACAAACCACACCACCAACATGGCCTCAACACCGTCAACCGCCTTCATGGCATGCAGCGAAACAGGCCACTGCCGCGCCCAGCGACACGACATGGACATTGAAACGCTGACGGCGCGCCTGACGCAACCGCAACACCAACACCAACACCAGCACGTGGTACGTTTCTCCTCTCTCCTCTTTCCAGCCCATCAATCCATCCTACCTCTCTCCCTCTAGCATCAGCCAGAACAGAGCAGAGCAGCCAGAGCAGCCAAAGCTAACAGCACACTGCTAGCACCCCGCCAACACGCACTCAACCACAGCCTCAACCACGTCATCAAGCGCCGTCGCGTCAGGCGCGAGCACGCCGTCCGCTGCCAGTCTGTGGATGAATCCGCGCGTGTGCAGGCGCTGCGGCAGTGCGGGGGGTGCGGTGTGTTTTTAAGCGGTCGTTCGACGTGGCGTGACATGACACCACACCACACCCCGGAGAGAGGGAGTCAGGGGGGGAAAGAGGGGGAGGGGAGAAATGGATGGGGAGAGAGTGAAAGACGGCGGGGAGGAGTGGTTTTGATTTTGATCTGGTGTTTTTGGAGTTGAGTACGCATGAATGGTGCGACGGCGTCGGCGTAGAGCGATGGAAAGAAGAGAAGGACAATCTGTCGGTCGGTTGGTCGACGCGTCGATTCGAATCGGGCGACAGCGACAGCGGCGTTGGATTTATATGGTATGGGACACGTTTTTTTTGGATATCTGCTTTTAGCTCTGGGTGCGGTAGGATACCGCTTGGAGAGAGAGAGAGAGAGAGAGCACAGCTAGCTCACAGCTCCTGGGATAGAAAATGCATTCTCATCTCTTGCGGTCTCTTTCCTCTTTCCTTTTCTCTTCCTCTTCTCTTTCTCTTTTTAACTCTTTCCCATTTTGGAAGAGCATTTTATTGTGCTTGTCTTTCTTCCAGTGCGTCTCTCACCTAAGGGCTAGCCAAAAGACTCAGCCAGTACGCGTCCAGCCGGAGACTTTTGACAACCTTAACCGCCACGAGCTGCAGCATCTCGGCAGCAAAGTCGCGCACTTGAACCAAGAGAAGGATAACAGAGCTGACTTCGTCGGCCAGTCGCGGTACTCGGGCGCCGAACATGCAAGTCCTCTAGCTGCTCACCTGCTGGCATCTCGTGGACGGTTCCAGCCGACCAGCACAGCTGCAGCGGTGGCGGAATGGGCTGCGAGAGGCGCTGCCACCACGGCCATCACTGCCGAAACAGAGCGGCATGGCTTGCGCGCATGGCGCGTGGGGTCTTTTGCTACCAGCTAGCCAGCGCGCGTCGGTCTAAAAATACCGCGTTTGTTGTTTTGGGTGGTTTGCCAAGCTTGGCGGAGCGGCAGGTGGCAGGTGGAAGAATGGAGAAGGCCGCATTTGGCACGAAACGTGATTTGCAAAGTCGAAGACTGCGGAAGACGGGGGAAGGAAGTGGGTCGGCGTGGCGAGAGATGTGCAGACGCAGGACGTGGAGAGACGGCGAAGCAGGAAAATCAGAGGGTCTAAGAATGGGGGTCGGGAATGCAACAGTGGAGTAGGTTTGAGCAACGGAAACAAACCTCGCGCAGCAATGGAAGCATATCAGGTACCAACCTGCGCGCGTGAGCACAACAGGATCTGGTGTTGAGCCGTCTCACTCGCAGCGCAGCACAGCGCAGCGGCAGAAGCAGAATTTTCCGAGCGGCGGGGCCCCGCACAGCAGCAGCAAATGGGATTTGCAGACTCGACGATGTGAGACGCCGACGTTGCACGGCAGCCGCCAGGGCCAGATCCGAGCGTTTGGCTTCTGGAGACGGGAGTCGAGGCCACCAAATCGGGAACTCCACGATGGACAAGAGTAGCGCGGGCTGGGGGGGCAGCCCACGAGGCCCACTCCCCCATTGCCGCAGCGCCGCCGCCCGCCGTCTCGGATGCGGGGGAGCAACCAACACAGCAGCACGCGGCGCCCGTGGCTGAAGTCGAGTGAAAATGTTTGGGTCTGGGTGACAATGGCATTGTGACTATGCATCGGCTTGGGCCAGTAGCTTGCCGACGCAGCGACGCGTGGCCGCGCGCGGCAAGCTTCGACGAGCGTCTAGATGATGGGACAGGACTGGACAGGCCATTTCTCAGCGCGAGAGGTCGGGGACCGAACGAGACCGAGTCGTCCAGGCGCGGGGGTCGTCTGATCAGTGGTGGCGACTAAAAATGGCGACGGAGCGAAGGTGCAGGAACAGTAGAGTGCAGTCTGGATCCGGTGGAGCTTGAGGGGTGGCGAGACTCCTGCTCCTGACAAGGCTGGCACGCGGGGCTGAGAGGCGTCAAGGCGTCGGGATGCGGTGAGGATGGGCCAGGCGAGGTGGCGGCGACGTGAAGATGGAGTAGAGTAGAGAAGTGGAGGTCGAGTTGATGGTTGAGGATGGGATGCAGGGTGCCGGCTGCCGTGTGCGACGTCGGTCGTCGGTCTGCAGCTGCGGGCAAGCCAACGACATCACATCTCCACCACGTCCCGTCCGCAAGCAGCAGGCCGAGGGCGAGGCGAGGCGAGGCGAGGCGAGAGGGTGGCGTCGGTCAAGGAACGGGACAAAATCCTTCTGGAACAGGGCCTGACGATCAACCACGGTCGGGCAACGGCAGTGGCTTCATACGGGCGTCGTTCGGGGCGGTCGGAGACGTCGCCACCAGGAACAAAGACCGGGGGAGAGAGAGAGACAACCAATGGACCCTGTCTGTCTCTGGCTTGGTCACACTCAGATCTGCGAAGCCCTCTCCACAGAAAATCTCTGCGCCTCTACCACTCCTACGCAGCTCTTCCAGGCTAGGCCCCGGGCTGACATGGTCTCGCAATCCTATATAACGCTGGCCGCAACTCGGTCTGGAGCTGCATCGACATCCTCTCCACGCTCACTCACTCTTCAATCAAGCAAAGCAATCACTCCCGCTCCCGCCTCCAGACTCCACATTCACTCGCTTCGGCCAGCAACAACAACAACAATAACCGCAACAATGAGCGCCAACACCTCCTTCAACAACGCCGCCTTCGAGGCCGAAAAGGCCGCCATCACCTCCTACGAGGAGAACTGGGTACGTTCTTCCCTCACCCTCACCCTCTCTCCTCAACCCCAACTAACAACCCCATCAGGACTCCTGGGACGGCCCCGTCTGGGACTGGCGCAGCACCAACGTGCCCGCCGTGGCCCCGGCCGCCAACAAGGCCCTCGACGCCGTCAAGCAGCAGCAGCGCCCCGGCCTCTCGCGCAACCCGTCGTCCTGCTCGTCCATCGCCTCGGTCAAGAGCGACGACTCGGACTGGTACGCCAACGCCACGCCCGCCTGCTCGCGCTGCGGCCATGGCTCCGCCACCATGCACGTCTGAGCGTGTCGCGGCGAGTCGACGAGAGTCGCTGCCTTCCTTGTGCTCCCCTCGTTCTCTGTCTTGATTGATGATGAGTGAGGGAGGGGAGCAGTGGAGTGGCGCTCCACGACGACGACGACGACGACGAAAAGAAAAAACACTTCGCGGCATCGGGACCCCCTCTACTTCTCCCCGGTGCCGCGACAGTGCCCCGATGATGCCGACCCCGTGCGTGGCATCAGATGACGAGACGAGCAGCAGCAGCAGCGTCAGCAGCGGATTCCCAAACCCAAAAACCCCTATCATCATCATCATCATCATCATCACCTGTTTTTCAGCCCGATGATTTCCGCATCGCATTGCATCGCATCGCATCATTTACAGTCCGCGAGCACTTTGTTGCTATTTAGACCATTCAGAGTCAAAAACCACACGGGGCGCTACCTAAAAGAAGAGACGATGAGCGGTCCTTTTCTTGCTTTTTTTTTTGGTTTTGATGTTCTTTCTTTACTATGAGTACATACATATCCTGCATATACCTCGCTACTACTACTACTACTACTGGCACATGGCATTCCTCTCTGTTTATATCAATCCATCACTTCATCACTTCACCAACTACCTCAAAGCGTGCTACAGAACTTTTCGTGAACTGTGACTTGAGCCGCTTGTTGGTCTTGCCTTGCTGGATGGCTGAGTGATGTCGGCAGCTGGCGGGAGGGTGGGCAGGCAGGCAGGCAGGCAATCAAGATACAGGCAGCAAGCGTGCCATGAATGCTTCACTGCACTCGCCTTTCACAAGTACGGCACCTGCCTAGTTGGTTTGCACCACCACCGTCTGAGAACAGAATTGAGAATTGTCGTCATGTCATGTTTTCTATCCTCACGGCTGGTTAAGCAGCCCACTGCCCATCCTCCCACGTCCACACGCTCAACGCAATCAACGAGGATATACGCGTGCATGCTGCATGTGCTGAACCCACAGAATCACACAAGAAAAAGCAAGCCATCGAGAATCATTTCAATGACAACAAGACTGTTTGTTAGATGAACGCCAAAAGATCCCCCTCCTTGTTCCGCCAATTGTACTCCCGTAAATGGACGTTGAAGCCACCATCAATCATCTCGCTTGATCGGTCGTCCAGCCCCCCTTTTTGTTGAAACACACCCACTGCCTGCCTGCTTGTCATGCCATCAAAACCGACTCTGCTTTTTGCCCCGTGCGAGTCGGAACTTTTTTTGATGTGAAGGAAATTGTTATGGGTACAGAATTTACACGGGAAGGGGGAAGGTGACGGCCCAGGCGGCAATCTCCTTCTTGAGGTTGTTGATGTCGTCGACCTCGTGCGACGCCACCCTGGCCTTGAAGTCCTTGAGCTTGTTGGCCTCCTTGGGCAGCTCCGCCTGGATCTTCTTGCACAGCTTGATGCACGTGTCAATGTACTGCGCAATCTTGTTGAAGTCCTCCTCGCCGAGGCCGCGCGAGGTCATGGCCGGCGCGCCGATGCGGATACCCATGGGCGTCAGGGCCGACTTGTCGCCGGGGGTGGTGTTCTTGTTGCAGGCAATGTTGACCTGCTCGAGGACGGCCTCGACACGGGCGCCGTCGAGGGCGACGGGCTTCAGGTCCAGCAGAACCATGTGGTTGTCGGTGCCGTCGGTGACGAGCTTGTAGCCGAGCTCCTTGAACTTGACCTCGAGCGCCTTGGCGTTCTTGATGACCTGCTGCTGGTACTGCTTGAAGTCGTCGGTCTGGGCCTGCTTGAGGGCGACGGCCAGAGCGGTGATGGTGTGGTTGTGCGGGCCACCCTGGTGACCGGGGAAGACGGAGAAGTTGATGGGAGCCTCGAGGTCGTAGAGGACGTCCTTGCCCGTCTTGGCGTCAGTCTTCCTCACGCCCTTGCGGAAGAAGATCATGGCACCGCGGGGTCCGCGGAGCGACTTGTGGGTGGTGGTGGTGACAATGTCGCAGTAGGGGAAGGGCGAGGCGTTGACGCCGGCGGCGACGAGACCGGAAATGTGGGCCATGTCCATCATCAGGTAGCAGCCAACCTTGTCGGCAATCTCGCGCATGCGCTTGTAGTCAATCTCGCGGCAGTAGGCCGAGGTGCCGGCAACGAGGACCTTGGGGCGGTACATGAGGGCATTCTGCTCGAGCTGCTCGTAGTCGATGAGGCCAGTGTCGAGGTTGACGCGGTAGGGGAAGGTCTCGAAGTAGGTGGAGACGGCAGAGATCCTGACTGGTTAGCTTGGAAGGATTGGCGGGTCGAGCGACTTGCTTCTTCTGGGGAGTCTGGTAGCCGTGGGACAAGTGACCACCGTGGGGCAGGTCAAGACCCATGAGCCTGTCGTGCGGCCGCATGATGGCCTGGTAGACCTGGAGGTTGGCAGGGCTGCCAGACAGGGTCTGGACGTTGACGCCCCACTTGGCGGGGTCGAGGCCGAAGGTCTCGAGAGCGCGCCTCTGGCAGGTGAGCTCAATCTCGTCAATGTGCTCGTTGCCGCCGTAGTAGCGGGCGCCGGGGTAGCCCTCGGAGTACTTGTTGGACATGGGCGAGCCCAGAGCATCGAAGACGGCGCGCGAGGTGACGTTCTCGGAGGCGATGAGCAGGATGGACTCGCGCTGGCGCTGAATCTCCTTTTTCTGCGGGGTGTTAGAGGCATCGAGGCGAGCGGAGGGGTGGTGGTCGTACCATGATCTCAGCAATCTCGGGGTCAGTCTCGACCAGAGACTTCTCCATGAGCTGCAACGACGAGTCAGCGGGGTGCGTGGCAATGGCGCGGGACACTCACGTCCTGGTGGGACTTGGGCAGAGCGTAGGACGACATGGTGGGCGATGGATTCAACCTGCGGAAGCCGAGTTGAACAGAGGGGTAGGGTATGTAGTGTTGGTGGTGGAGAGAGAAAGAGAAGCTGCGGCGAAATATTTCACGCTGGCGTCGCGCTAAGCCTGGCCGGCAGCCGATCCCGGATCTACCCCGGGCACTCGACTCGACTCAGGTCGCTGTCTTGAGATGCTGCTTGCAGCAGTCGGGCATTGAATCCATTGTACTGACGACAATATCAAGAACTCGACAGCCCCAGATTTCCCCGCAATCAGAGCTTCAACTGGGTGGAGTGGGCGAGATCTGAACGGTGATCAGTGCTCTGCGGCATGGCGGCCACCTCCGAGCCGAGGTGTCGACGCAATCTGCACTATACACGCTATAGCAGCCGTCGTCTCTGTTGTAGACGGTCAGCGGACAAACCATTTCTTTATACACATGGTCACCTTCTACTGCATGTGCGACTCCAAGCATGCCTCTCGCGGCGAACCAAGCAGCGTCCATCACCCGTGGATCCGCTGTCGTGCTGCAAGTAACATTGAGTACCTGACCATCCGTCGGCATGTCCGTCCACGGTGCAACATGACGGGCTCAGCTGCTCGCCTGTGATGAATTTTTGGGCCCAAGTAAGGTGCAAATACTATTGCCTCGCTTGTGCGTGCGGCTGGAAAGCCAAGGGCGTTCCTGGCTGATAACGGTCCAAAGAGCAAAGAATGTAGCGCTCGCCATTCTCGTCTTTTAATAAATCTACCGTCAATGGGTGGTTGGTACCGGAGATCGGAGCCGGCATTGGATCCTGGTCACCTCAGTCAGCCCTACCGCGGGGTGTTCATCACTGCCGCTGTCCCGGCCACCTTCTTCTTCCCCTCCTCAACCTCTTCAACGTCCCTCTCTCCCTCGATTTGCCCTTCGACACGCCTACGACCGCATTTACACCCTCGACATCGCTTGAAATCGCCCTCTCCGCGCCTTCCTCGCCCGTCGTCTCCTCGTCAAGCCCGCGCAAGAAACCACACGGCTGCCTGTCGCCATGTCGCAGTATCCCGGCCAGCAATACCACGGTGGTTATAACGCGCCCCCTCCCCAGCAAGGGTACGGCGCTCCTCAAGGCTATCCGCCGCCACAGCAGTACGGGCCGTACGGTCACCTCCCCTCATCGCGACCTCACTGACAGCAAGCAGCCCCCAAGGACAGTACGGATACCCTCCGCCCGGCCATTCGCCCCAACCCTACAACTACGGAACACCGCCGCCTGGTCAATTTGGGGGATATCAGCAGGTATGCGTCGAGAGCGCAAAAGGTGGCTGTACACTCGGTGCTGACGCGGCCTAGGGACCACCACCGCCCCAGCCAGGATATGGCGGTGGATACGGTGCTCCACCGCCGCAACAACAACAATATGGAGGGCCTCGTAAGGCACAATCGTTCTTCACGCCTCCCGTTCGGGTAGCTAATGTCCCATAGCCCCCAACAACTACGGCGGTCAACCTAACGCTCCGCCTCCACCTCCACAGCAGGCTCAGTCGTTCGGCCATGGTGCTCCGGCCGGCTACTCGTTTCAATATTCCAACTGCACCGGTCGCCGCAAGGCGTTGCTCATTGGAATCAATTACTTTGGTCAGCGCGGACAGCTGCGTGGGTGCATCAACGATGTTAAGAACATGAGCGGTTACCTCAACCAGCACTACGGCTACAAGCGCGAGGACATGGTCATCTTGACCGACGACCAACAAAATCCCATGAGCCAGCCTACCAAGGCCAATCTCCTGCGCGCCATGCATTGGCTGGTCAAGGATGCCCAGCCCAACGACTCACTCTTCTTCCACTACTCTGGTCAGTCTACCTACTCAATGTCTAAACACATCTAACAATTGTAGGACACGGTGGCCAAACCAAAGATCTCGACGGCGACGAAGAAGACGGCTACGACGAAGTCATCTACCCCGTCGACTTTCGCCAGGCGGGTCACATTGTCGACGACGAAATGCATCGCATCATGGTGGGGCCGCTCCAACCCGGCGTGCGCCTCACCGCCATCTTTGATTCCTGTCACTCGGGCTCGGCTCTCGACCTGCCGTACCTCTACTCGACACAAGGTGTGCTCAAGGAGCCCAATTTGGCCAAGGAAGCCGGCCAAGGTCTTCTCGGCATTGTGTCATCATATGCACGCGGCGACATGGGCGGCATGGCAAGCACGGCTCTTGGCTTGTTCAAAAAGGCAACCTCTGGCGGCGAGACGCGGGAACGCAACCTGCGGACCAAGACGTCGCCGGCCGACGTCATCATGTGGAGCGGGAGCAAGGACTCGCAGACGTCGGCGGACGCCAGCATCGCGGGCCAGGCGACGGGCGCCATGAGCTACGCCTTCATCAGCGCGCTCAAGAAGAACCCGCGCCAGAGCTACGTCCAGCTGCTCAACTCGATACGCGACGAGCTGCTGGGCAAGTATGACCAGAAGCCCCAGCTGAGCTGCAGTCATCCTCTGAGTAAGTCTCGTGCCAACACAACGAACTCGCTTACTGACGGCGTCGACAGACACGAACATCTTGTACGTCATGTGATGTGGGCGAACAGCTCCGTCGCTGGTTACTATCCAGGTTCCTCGCCTTGTTTGCGCTGCAGACTAATTCCCTGGGTGTGCTAGGTTTGTCATGTGAATGAATCACCCTGCACGTTGCGCGTACGCGTTCAAAAGATTTTTCGTCTGCTTGGTTTGGTTGGTTTGGTTTGGTTTGGCACTTTCTTCGCTTCCGGTCGATCGATCACCGCATGTTTGCATGTACAGAATCTAAAAGAACAGACGACACTACACTACACGCCGCAGACTGACTCGCGGCATTATTGGATCGAGTCTCGCCGTCTCCTCCCGCACGGGTTGCGGAGTGGACGGCGGCGTAGTGGATATGCGAAGGATGGATGGATTTGGTATTGCGTTGGTCGTTGTTTGGGAAGAAAGATCTGAGTGGAGTGGACAGACAGACTGGACGGGCGGACGGGCGTTCTTTGGATTCAACGCTTCCACGGGCGTTTTCTTCCTCTCTGTCTTTCTCTCTTGCTGGGATCTTTGGTCTTTTGTTACTTTGTTTATTGGAAGAGCAGAGCGCGTGCGTATGAGATGGGTGGGTGGGTACGTCGCCGTCGCCATCAATACAAACAAACGTACGTACGTCTGCGCAAAGCCACGTTGATTTTTCTGAGAGGTGACGGACTGTGCGCCAACATTAAGCAATGCAGAAACTCACCGTCTTCTTGGGTTGATGATGAGACCGCGTGGCATAGTACAGCACAACCCGTAAACCCAACTAACACAACGCAGCACGATGCAAAAAAGACAGGCAGTGTAGTACCCTTCGCCACCGTGTCGGACAAACAAACAAACACCAAGTGCCACTCGGGGGAAACCCACTGTTCTTCCGCACAGACATACACAGGCGAAGCTGCAGCACGGCGCGGCACAGAGAGAGAGAGAGAGAGAGAGGGGGGGGGGAGACGGGGAGGCGCGTTATATACCCACGAGAAACTCCGACGTCGCTCGCCAGACCGCTGACAGTCGACTCACTCGCTGCTCAGCTGCTGCTGCTGCGAAGAGCCGAAGACGGCGACGCGTGGGAGGGGGAGGGGAGAGAGTGACGTACGTGGTGACTTGTTGTGTCGTGCTGGCTCGCGAAATGGCTGACTGTCTTTCTTATCTTGTCGCGTGGCACGTGTGAGAGCAGAGCTCTGTCGAGCGAGCTGGGTTTATTTACATACATACACACATGCGCGCGCAATGGGAGCATCTATATGTTCATCCCTCCCCCTCCCCTCTACTTCTCCTCCTCGCCCCCATCCCAGTAAAAAGCCGCAACATAAACACCACAATCAAGACTTTCATACCATGGTTTGCTCTATCCTACGCTATCTGATGCTATACCATGCAAATGCAATGCTATTGTCTCTATCAAGTATGCATTATGCCGTATCTAGTACTCAATACCTCATGATCCATGATCGATATCCCCAATATTCTCCACGCCCATACCCCTTAGCCCATAGCCATACCATGCCATGGCCACACCATACCCATACCCAGCTAATCATCAGCCAATACCACCACCAATACCACCACCACCTCAACCTCTCCCTCCATCACATCTCCAAAGAAAAACCAAAGCGCAGAGAAAAGAGAAAATGCTGACCGTAAAGAAACCACTCCGTAAACATGCAAGCAAGCAAGCAAGCAAGCTAACACAGCCAACGACAAACTCGTCGTCCGTCGCCACAACAAAACAGAAAAGGAAAGGAAAAGGAGAGAAACCACACACCACACACCACACAAAACTCAACCCACCATCTCCTTCTCCTTCTTCTCCACTTTCTCACCCACACCCACACCACCCTCCTCCTCATCACCATCCCCATCAACATCAACGGCGCCAACAAACTTCAGCGCCGCCAAGTGCGCCGGATCCAGCGACGCAACCGACGAATCGGTATTCGGCTGGCCCAGGCGCTTCGACTCCTGCTGGCCGGGAGCGCACGACGCCTCCGCCTGCGTCTCGTGGTGGGGCGTAGACAGCGTCGATTGAGTCGACCGCGTCAAGCCATCGGCCGCGGCAGCAGCAGCACCACCACCACTGCTGCTCGCCTCCTTCTCCTTCTCCTTCTCCTTGGCACTTACACTTCCACTCGCACTGCCACTCGCACTCTGCGCCACCGTCGCCGTCTGGGTCGTAGAAACAGTGACAGTTCCCGACGGCGTAGCGTCCGCAGCCGCAGCATCGCCATCAGCAGCGCGACCGCGGCGCGAAGGCGGGCGAGAGCCCGGACACGACGACGCGCGCGGGCGCACCGAGCGGCGCGAGCCCGCGGCACTGGCGTTGGCCGTCGACAGGGGGACGAGGCGCGTGGTGCTGTTGGCGCTGGCGCTGGTCGTGTACGTCGAGGAGCGGCGGCTGCTGCGCGCGGCGGCGTTGCGGCTGGCCGTGGTGCTGGGTCTGCCCCTGGCGCTGGCGGCGCTGGGCGCAGTGTGAGGAGGAGCATGGACGAGGTTGGACGGCTCGGTCGTCGAAGAGGTCATGGTTGGGACGATGACTGTCACCGGCACCTTGGTCGGCGTCAGGTGGTGGAGCTTTGCAGGAGAGGCGCTCTTGTCCCTCTCGTCCATGTGGATGTCGACATCGACCTCGCGGACGCGCTCGAGCTCGACCTGTCGCTGGACATGATTGCCGTCACGAAACACCAGCTCTTCCCTCTCCCTCTCCCGGACAACCAAGACGCTGTCCCTACCATTGCTGCCCCTCCTCTTCTCCCTCTCCTTCTCCGCCGCCGCCGCCATCAGCAAGCTGCGGCCGAGACTGAACCAAAAGCTCTTCAACTTCTCGAGCATGCGCTTGGTGCGAAACTCGACGCGCGACATGCCCAATCCGCCGGGGCCGCCAGGTCCGTCGACGCCCCTGTTTGCACTCTGTCCAGCTGCGGCTGCAACGGCAGGCTGCACGGCCGACGTGGTGCCAAAGCGAGGACGGCTCATGACCACGCCCGCGTCGCCGGCTCCAGAAATGCTGCTGCTGTCGCCAGTCTTGCCACCACCACGGAGCGGAAGGGGCAACGAAATGGGAATCGGCAACAGCGAGAGCGTACGACCGCTGCGAGTAGAGGGCTCCTCCGTCGTGACGGCTGAAGGCGAATCGCGACGCGTCGACGGCGAAAGAGTAGGTAGTGGACTCAGGGGCGTGAGGTAGGACGTGCTTGCACCGGCACCGCCAGCGGACGAGCCACCACCAAGCGGAATGAGGCTTGACGCCGTGTCAGTCACTGGAGTGGGATTCTTGCTGTTGGCATTGTTGCCATTCTTTGCGGAAGTTGCGGCGATGGAAGGCCCGGCGCCGGCCAGCCTCAAACGCAAACCAGTCAGCCGCTTCCTCAGACCACCCGCGCCCTTGGTCTGCGAGCTGTCGTCGGAGAAGAAGCTCCGCACGTCGTCAATATTGATGTTGAAGCGACCCTGCGGAGGAGTGAGGCCCGTAGTGGGATATCGATCACCAGGGTCGACCGGACGCGTGTCTTCGAGCGAGATGGACGGATGCGTCAACGTCGGATTGGGAGACAAGGTGCGGCGAGCCAAATAGACGTGCGAGTGCGAGTGATTCGGGTCCGAAGGGTTGCAGACATTGTGTGAATGAGAATGGTGCGAATGGTGCCGATGCGACGACTTGATGCCCATTCCCATTTTGCGCGTCAGCGTTCCCAGCACACTCGTGCAAGGCTTGCTGGGACCAGCTGCCGACTGCCTGCGGCTGTTTTGGCGACTGTGCGTGTTTTTGAAGGTGTCGTGTGTCGACGTACTGTCGGCGAGCGTGCTGTGCGACTGCGCCGTGACCGTCGTCGTAGGATTCACATCACCATGGACGCCAATCGCATCGGCCGCATTCTTGATTGTCGCATTCGTAAGGCTGTACTCGGAAGCAGATGACGATGCCAGCGTCGAGCGATCGCCATCGCGGACGTGAGCTTTGATGGGGAAGCTAATGTCAATGTCAATGCCCGAGGGAAACTTGACATTGGCCAGGTCCCAAGCAGAGCCGTCGTCCGACTTTTTGGCGGTGTCAATCTCGTTACTGCGGCGGAGGTGGACCGGGAGCGGGGCCTCGAGCTCTGCCATGGGCGTCTTGCGTCTGGCCTTTTTGTCGTCATCGTCGGCCATGGAAATTTTGCGCTCCTCCTGAGCACTCTTGTAAGAGGCCGACGAACTGCTCATTTCCTCGACACGATGGCAGCGAAGCACGTGGCCATCTCCTTTCTCCCTCTTTTCCTTTTCGCGCATGGTGAGCTCCTCGTAAATGTCATCGTCAACCAACACGAGCGAAGTCTTGCCCGGCAGCGGCCGCAGCCTCCGCGACGACTTCATGTTGTTCAAGAGTCCAGGTCGCTCGCCGACATGGCGCACGTCTTCGACATCAGCCTTGAGCTCATCATCTTCAATCATGTCCTCCACATCCTCGTCGACATTCTCGGAGCTGCGGTACTTTTTGAGCGACGGAATCAGCTCAGAAAGGCGCGCAGTGAGACCGGCCAGGGACGGAACAGAAAGCCTCTCCACCTCCTCAAGCACCTCTTCTGGGGAATATGGCCTAGAAATGTCGCGGGCAGACATGGCCGTTTCGCTGCGCATAGACAGCACCTCCGCCTCCGTCTGCTGCTCGGGCTCGGGCTCAGGCTCGGGCTCGGGCTCCTTTTCAACCTCAACATCTGGTTCAGGCTTGGCCACCTCGGCCGTCTCGGTGACAGGAGTCTTGGGACGAAAGTCGGGTACGCGGTCCGTCGAATCCAAGCTGGCAAAGAAGCTGCGGTACTTTTCGCGAATGGGACCCAGCGAGGCTGGCCGCTCTCGCAGCAACTCAATCTCGACGTCAAAATCGGGTGGAACACCGTCCAGCGACAACCTACCGCCGTCTCCAAACGCTTCGCTCAACTTCTCCAAAAGGTCAATCTGGCTAAAGTGCATGGACGGAATCAGTCTCGACTCGACAAGCGCAGTCTTGGGTCGCTTGGGTGATTTGAAGACTGGCGCAGACGCTCGAACTGATGGCGTGCGAGACACGAACAGCTCCTCGATCGAGGTTCGGCGCGCGGAGCTCCGTCCAGGCAGAGGAAATTTGAAGCTCATGGAGGTGCGCCGGCCCAGATCAACCGAGCTTCCAACGTCTGTAGCAGTAGCGGAGCCGCGAGAGTATGGAAACTTGAAGTTTTGAGACGCTCGAGTCGATGCTCGTTTGCTGAGGTCCGAAAAGCTCTCCTCGCACGATTCCTCCTTGACGTCCGACAGCTGGCTTGGGTAGCGCGGAGGGTTCGACAGGCGAAGATCTTTGGCAATCGAGATGGTCTCGTTCATCAGTGAGCCGCGCGACGGGTACTCCTCATCGGCTTGGAAAGCCGTGTTGTTGACCGTCTGTCGCCTCAGAGGCCAAACCAAGTGCGTCGTCGTGTTGCTCTCACGGGAGCTGAAAGATTTGGCCGGAATGGACGCCGGGCTGCTCGACTGCTGGGTGGCGCTCACTGGCGTACCCTCATCGCTGTACATGACCGGACTGGGATCTGGAGTGTCATACTGAATGTCAGGCTGTGGCGTGAGAGCCTTCGCAGGCTGAGCTGGAAGGTCAACCACAACGGGCGGAGAGATCTCTACATGGATCCTGCATTCTGGTGCTTGGTCCTCGACCTGGCCAGAACCGAGCGTGGGCGCAGAAAATCTAGCCTCGACGTCGACTTTTGGACTCTTGGGAACTGACAAAGACTTGGCCCGTCCAAAAAGTGAACGTCCAGTAGACTCCTCCGTAACAACCACGTCTTCATCAGGACTGACATTTTCAGGGGTAATGTCCAACTTGACCTGAGGCTCCGAGTCGTCGACGCTGAAGCTCTCAGTCGAGTCGATCGACCCCTGCGTGACTGGGACAGAGTATCTGACGTGAAAATCGACAGCCGAAGCACGATTGTCGTCCTGCGGTCCAGACGAACGAGTCTCGGTGCTGTGACGCAATGGGGCATCGTCGCCATCCGACGAGGCAACACCGGGGCCGACTTCTGGCTGTTCCTGTGCCGTTGACATGGTGCCATCAGATGACACGCTGGGTGCGGGACTGGACGGAATTCGGATAGGTTCCACCTTGGCTTCCACGGTAATTGTCGTTTCGTTACCGTTCGTGGTTGACGACGGTTCGATGACAGACAAAATCATCTCTCTGGTAATTCTCTTGGGAACCGGCTCGGCAGGCAACTCGACCGCCTCGCGCGGAGGTGTGGGCACGGGTGAGCCAGGCAGCTCGAATATTTCAGGTCCGAGTTCCTCGATGGGAGTCACTGGATTTGCAGGAGTCGAACTTGAGGACGATCCGCCACGGCCTTCAAGAATGTTCTTGACATGGTTGACGAAGCCGCCAGGTATCACGCTCGCCGCCTCTGCGGGGGCCTGACTGGGACTCTTTGGTTCTTCAACGGCGAAATGCTCACTGTAGTCGTAGTAGATGAGCTCCTCGCTATCCGCGTGCTCATCGACTGGCGAATTGGGGGTGTTGACCGTGTGCGGGCTGTTTGGTTGGATCGTAACTTGGGCCTCATGTTGAAGCTTGGGAGTCTGAGGCGCCAGTGAAGCTCCCGAAGACGGAATATCAGACTCTGTGCTCTGACTGAGCGAGGTGCCTGGTCGTATGGCCATCGGCTTCAGCAGCATAGGGTGCGATCCGCCCGGAACAGGACGACGGCGGGGCACAGCATCATTGATGGGTGAAACACCCATAATGGTTGGAGTCGATCGGTTGAAGTGAGCATGCTGATATGGCATGTGGGCCAATTCGTGCGGCAAAGGCGAGAGTTGGATTGCGCCCTGGAACGCTGCAGGCAAAGGCTGCATTTGGCCCATCTCGAGTGGCATCATGGGCGACACCGGAGAGTTTCTGGGTCTAGGAATCGACGAATGGTGGCGAGGCCTTCTGGACTGAAGACCGGTGACGTCGCTCATTGCAGGTGACGGAGAGCGATATCCCGGACGCTTCAAGCGAGTAGGGTAGCGGTAGGGAGAGCGAGGCCGCTGACCAAGTTCAGGGTGCCTGAGAGAGGCAAAAGAGCGAGGCTTGGACAGCTTGTGGGCCGGTGCGTAGTTTGAAGTCAGGGAGAACGAGCGGCCATCTTTGGAAAGACGAGCAGGAGGAACGAGTGGCGAAGCTCCCGGAATGTTCATCTGCGTGGGAGACAATGTATCTGGAAGGAAAACGGGGGCATTGAGACTGTTCGTCATGGAACGTCTGGGAGCCGAGGAGGATGAGGGACGCGGGTGATGACTCGACATGCCATTCGTAGTTTGCGTATGAGAAGAGCTGACAGATAGACGCGAAGAGGCATTGTTGCTGCGTCGACGATGGGCTGGACGCATGTGCGAGGTCCTGGACCCCTTTCCAAACGTCATGCCAGCAATGTCCCCGAGCTCGGTTGAGGTACGAAGCATGCTCATGACGCCAGTCGATGAAAGCAGGTCTGATTGTGCCGAATGTGCGGCCTGCTGTCTGCTGCGTTTGTCTCTAGAGCTGACCGAGGCGTTGGAGGCCCGGCTCGCGCGTCCGGAGACGTTGGGGTCGAGTTCGGTGAGAGGCATGGTGCCTTGCCAACTGCGCGGGTATCCAATTCAAAATCAAAACGCCGCAACGAGGTGACTGGAACGAGCGACGAAAGGTAACGAGTGAGAGTGGATGGTGTTGTGTCGAATGCCAGGGCGAGAACACGAGGAGGTCGTAGCATCCCAATGAAGAAGGCGTGATCTCAAACTAACGCAAGTCAGCTGCGGCCTCACTCGTGTCATCTGGAGCAGTCGCAAAGCGAGGCGGCTGAGATCGGGAAGGACTCCACGGTGTTGCGAGATGGAGGAAGGGTCTACCGTCACTCAAAGTCATCTACAAACAAACCGTCTACATTTCCGCGCAAGGATGCTACAAGAACCGAACCAGCTTTTGTTCCTTTGCTCGGGCCCTCAAGAATGTTCAGACGCCGTCTAACCCCGGGATGTGAAGTTTGGATTACAGAAAAACTCGTCGATTCATAGACACGAGAAATGAGACGCCGCTACCAGTAGGAAGGGGTATCCAAAAGATGTCGACATGTAAATAAACGCCGGATACTACTCGTTGATCATTCAGCTTCCTCCAGCGTGGGTCCAAGCCTATTTCCACCGTGCCTAGATCTGCGGAAAATGTTGCGAATGGATTTCAAACTGCCTCTCTTTTGTTTGGCAGGGGAATTGGACCCAGATGTGGTTGGACGCGTCATTTCACTCAGAGTCGAATTGGTGGCGTTTGTGTTTGTCGTCGTTCTCGAGACAGTCGCACTGATTCCTGATCGTATCGAGAGCGCCGGCGGCGTGCTCCGCGGCGAGCTGGACGGGAAGAGGGCGAACCTGGGCGTGTTCGAGCCGCTATTTTGATACCCTGTGCCAGGCCTCGATGATATGCTGGCAGGGGCAGTGAGCAACTCGGGCTTGCGCTCATCTGAAGATCTTGAAGATCCCGACGATCCTGACGAGTAGGCCGAGTCGACCTTTGGTGAGCTGGGCTTCTCACGTGAGAAGCGCTTTCGGAATGGATTGCTTGATCTGTTGGAGGTGGGTCGTTGCGGCGGCGGCTGTGCTTGCGTGGATTTGGGGCGCAAAGACGAAGGTTGCTTTTGCGAGCGGGCTTGCAATGACGGAGATGGCGAAGACGAGAGCTGCGAACGAGGCATGGGCGCAGGTGATCGAGCTGGCGAGCGCGATCTCGGCGTAGTCGCTCGCGAGCTTCCGGCCGAAGAGTTGATGGCATAAGGCGGAGGGATGGGCGTTTCTAGCCGCGGCTCCGGCAGCTTCTGGCGCCTCTTGTCTCGATGGGGCACCGACGGGACATTTTCAGAAGACGCCACGCTGTGCATGCTGCGCGCCGGACTCCTTGGTGGTAGGCGAGGATTTTCGAATCGCTGTTCAATCGGGACCATATGAGCCTTTTGCGGTGGCCTCGATTGCGACCTGCGAAGCGTGGCTTGGACGGCGGGACCTGGGCTGACGGAATCTGGAGCACGAGGCAGAGGCTTGTCTCCGGGAATCGGGGTCGTCCGTGGAGTAGCCCAAGCAGAAGACGGGGGACTGGCGAGCCGCGGTCTCGAGTCGTTTGACCGCGAGCTGGTCGTCGACCTCGAACCCGGTCTTGCATCCGGATCATGTGACCGGGCCGCGAGCTGGGGTGTTTGGTTAGCTAGTGTTGAAACATGCGGGTAAACAAACGTACCACGCTTCTCCTGCTCGCGACGCCTGCTCTCTTGGATATCTCGTTGAGAATGCTGCCCAGCTGGACCAATGCGACGCCCAGATCGTTGCCCTTTTGCTGCAGGGTCCCCAAGCATTCCAGCCAACCCTCGGAATTCTGGCACATGGCCATATAAATGCCCATGATTTCCTCGTCGCCGTCTGCCCACCCACATCCGATGGTCGCGAGGTATTTGGACAATTCTCGAATCGCCTCGATGCCCTTTTCGACGTCCATCAACGAATCGTTCATGGCCCTGGCGGTCCGTTCGACAATCTTCTCAATCTTTTCGTTGCCATCGACGATGCTCGTGCGGAACTGGAGGTCGTCGAGCATGATGTCGAAGATGTTGACGTGCTCCAGCGGCAGCTTGAGGTGACTGATGCGCTCCTTGATGTCGACCAGGGCCAGGTCAAAGTCTTCGGTGGTGCGCTCCAAGAACATGTCGAGCTCTTGCACGTGCCTCTTGAGGATGTTGCTGACCTCCTTGTCGCTCTTTGCCAGTTGCTGGTTGAGCAGGTGGACGCCGAAGCTGATTTGCGCGACCAGCTTCCACAGCGGGTGCCACTTGGCGGTGGGGTTCTTCTTGCGCCATCGGGCGGTATACGAGTCGCTGTAGTCGTCGTCCTCAATCAGGCGTTGCCTCCTCGCCTTTGCGTCATCGAGCGTGTCTTGGTCGTCGCACTCGACTGCACGATGGGCCTCGACGATGGACTCGTCAAAGGCGCCCTGCATGCACGCGATGGGGTGGCTGGGGGCGCGGTCGAGCATGGACGAGTCGTCGCAGTCGTCGTCAGGGTCCTGGGAGCCATGGTTGTAGACCATGGTCGACGAGAGGGGCGGGTTGAGGGTGGCAGCTCAATGGCAGTCACAGAACATGAATCATGTCACAGAGGAGGGAGGAGGGAGGAGGGAGGGGGAGAAGCGAGAGTGGAGAGCCACGACGACAGGACAGGCGGAGATTAGGAACACAGGATGGAAAACATGTCGCGGGCGGGGGGAGAAGATGAAGGGAGGTTATCGTGAGGTTGGTGTCTGTCTGCACCCGAGTGAAGGAGCGGAAGATGATGGGTGGATGGGGATGGGCGTAGCCAGGCGTGGGCTGGTGTGGCCCTGGCGGGATGGGATGGACAGGGCAGCGTCCGTGAGAGGGCTGGGTCTATTCGTGGAAGGACCCCCGCCGGGCCCCAGGGCGCCTCCAGCTCGTCTCTCGGCTCGCCTCGCGCTTAAGAATCGTCTTCTGTCGCCCGTCAAACTAACACGGCCAAAAGCCCTTCCGCTGACGTCCGAATCTTAATTCCCACCGGCACCGTTTCACTGCGCCCTCGAAACGCTCCTCCAGCTCCTCGTCCATCTCCCTGTCCATCTCCCACCCTCACTCGCGTCTGTCTGTCCGTGCACGTCAAAACATGGTCGAACCAATGCGCAATGACAATGTTCCCGCCAAACACCAAGCCATGTATATATATCGAGGGCCTTCCCTTGTCCATACAATCATTGTGTAAATAAAGAAACAGGAAAGAAGGAAAAAAGAAGAGAGCGGCGCCCACACATGTCCGCGCTTGCCAGCATTTTCCCGGCCCAATCAACAAAAAAGACTGCCAAAAGAATAGACTGACTCTGCTCCACCCCCTGCCAGCTCAAACCCGCCCGTAACACAAACCTTGCTGCTGCCCGTCCCGCCCTCCGGAACCCCGGCCCGCCTTGCGCTCCCAACCCTGCTCAACGCCTCGCCAAATCACAAAGCAGCCCTCCAGAAGAATGAAAACTATGTGTGAGGTACATAGATCAAAAAAAAAAAAAAAAAAAAAAAAACACGTGTCTCGGCTAGACCTTCTAGTAGTAGTCGAAAATGGGTATCGAGGGAAGCCACGTCGGCTTCATGAACCACGCAACAGTACAATCCACATGACTGGTCGTAAAAGAGAGATGGAGACGAAGAGATGGCCGTCGTGTGTCGTGGTAAAGGGAAAAAAGAAAAAGAAAAAAAAAAAAGGGACAGACGATGGGAAATAAATCATTCCTCTTGGAAGCTTCGACTTCCCGCCAAATGTCGTCGAAATGGTCGTCTCAATGTGATTCGGTCGTCATTACTCCGTGCCTTCCTTCTCCTCGTCGATCTTGGCTGGACGGCCAGACGTCCCGGCACTCAGAGGTCCGAGGCCTTGCGATGCTGCCGCCTCCGTCTTCGCAACCTTTGCCGGTTGAGTGGGACGGGGCTTGTCGAGCGCCGATGTATGATTTGACTCGTTTTGCGCCAGGTGCGACTGAGCAAGAGGCGACGCACTGGCCTTGCTGGCCTTGTCGCTGCCAGCCGACTGGACAGAATGTTGAGAAGTTGTTCGAGGCGATACACGCCCGTTCTGCCTTTTGTCAGACATTGTGACTCTGTAAAGACGTCGATCACTTTACCTGCTTGGCCCAGCGGAGCCCACAGCTATTGCAAAGATCTCTGTTGCCACTGGGTCCTCTCCGCCACTCGGGCGTCACCATGGTGTGGCAATTGGCACAGTCTTTTTGGAGCTGGCCGGCTCCCTTTCTCCGCTTGCGTTTCTTCTTGGCCGCCAGTAGGCTCTGCACTTCTTCGGCGAGCAGTCGGTTGCGCTTCTCCATTTGCCGGAGCTCATATTGCCAGCTCGTGCTCCTCGTCGTTCGGAGTTCGTCGAACAAGTTTTCTTCTGCGGCCAGACTGGCGTCTTGGTGGCCCAGTTTGAGCCCGTTTTGCCCGGCATATGTCATGGCAAATCCATCCGTCGTCTGGTATTTGCTGAGGGTGGTCATGTGCGAGCTGACAGTCTGACCAGACGCCGTGCCGGGAGTGCTTCCTGCACCACCGACCGAATTCGTCGTCGCTACTGAGCTGCCAGAGTCGCGCTCGTGTTTGGGGTAAATGCTCGGTCGGTTGTTGTTGGTGGAGCCACCGCGCGTAAACTTGAGAAGCCTGGTCTGCGCAACGAGGAACGTAGGCTTCTGTCCCTCTTGGGCATCTCCTGGATACAATGTCGTGAACGCTTGAAGAACCTGGCCTCTCCGGTTGATCATTTCGTGCTTGACCGAAGCCTTTTTGCCGGTTCGTGCAATCTCGAGGATTCGGTAAAATTCTTGCTTGGACTCTTGCCGCATGAACGATTGAATGCTCGTTCCGATGAGATCCTCGGGTTGTCGGTCGAGGAGGGATCTCACGTTGGAGGCAACGAACAAGAACATGCCAGACGTGGACATTTTCGTCCACAATTCATTGTCTCCAATGCCCCCGGCCGCTTCAATGTCGCGCCTGCTCAAGGCGTAGACGGGCCTTTCTCGTCCAACAAGGATGATGCACTTGCGCCCTTTTCCTTGTTCCGTGTGCAGGGATCCATGTCCTTCGAACCACATGTAGCCGCTAAGCTTTCGCCTGATGCGAAACACGACGTTGACCGACGAGCCAGTGGAGGTGTCCTTGAGCTCGCGAGTGACGGGGACGATGTCGGACGGGTGGCAGACGGACGAGAGAGCGGTGCCAACCAGTTCCGACGCTTCGTACTCCAAAACCTTTGCCGCAGATGGCGACAGATAAAGGAACAGACCCTTGAGAGACAGCACATGGATGACGTCGTCGGTGTTTTCGAGTAATGCCTTATCCCACATGCGTTTAGAAGCGTCGCTTTCTCCATTCACCAACGTCTCCAGTAGCGCGGAAACGTCGTCGCGCGGAATAGTCTGGCCCAGATCCATGTTGTGACTTGTGTCAGGCTTATTGAAAACATATCTTGGCAAGCCCATAGACCGCTGGTAGTTGATGTTGTACGAGCCATCTGCAACAGGGATTAGCAACCGTCCAAGGCGGGGCAGACTTAGCGCACACACCGGGATTCTTGTTCGTCACCGAATTCGGCTGCTCGACCAGATCGACCTGGAAGCCCACAAAAAACTTGACGACCTCGCTGTCGTCCCAGGTGATGGGAATCATGGTTAGCAGATTCATGAATGGCTGGCCTCCTCTTCTATAGTTGATGAGGCTGACTTGTGCTTCTTTGCGGCCGTTGATCATGTTTTTGAGGTAGAGGACGGCGTCGTCCTCGGTGTATTTGCGCTTTATTCCAGCCTCGACCTTGCCGTCAGGCGACTGGAGAAATCGACAATTCCGTCCCAGAATCATGTGCCTCGAGTAGCCAGTCAGGCGCTCAAAATTTTCGGAGCAGTATACGATGGGAATGTCGTCCTTGTCCGCGTCGCACACGACGAACGCGCACGAAAGATCCACGGAGCCAATGTTAATCTCAGGCTTTGGTCTCGTAGCCACTCTCATGAGAACTCCGAGCATGTCGAATCCTGTTGATGAATAGACATTTTTGAACTGTGTCTGCATGTGTGGCCGGTTGTGCATCGTTGACGGGAACCCGCCTGTTGTTGGAATCAGTCGTTGGTCGTTGTGCTGTTGTTGGTAGTCCGCCGTCATACCTGTTGAAGCCCAGGACATTTGCGTAGGAGGTTCTGGACCGAATGGAGCATTCGAGGTGGGGGCGTCTGGTAATGTCTGCGGCTGAGACGTTGCGGGTGGCGGCCTTGACGAATGTGCGCCCTTGGGGACGCTCTGTTCTCTCGAATCCCTTCTGGGCAAGTCTGGAGACATGCTGTTGTGTTCTGAGCCGACGTTAAGGTCCATGCTTCCAGGTCCAGCGCTCCCCCCAGGGTCTTGCAAGGCTGCCTGCATCGAGTCGTTCATGTCCTGGCCAATGGGAGAGCCCATCATGGGCGACGCGAATTGAGGACCTGAAAACATGTTCATCGGCGTACCGTCACCCGGCATCATGGAGTTGAGGGTCGGATCCGCCATGTCCATGGACATGGGCATTCCAGACTGGACGTATGGGCTGGTCATGTCCATGTCGAGTCCTGCGGGAGAGGCGTAGGAGCTCGGAGGGCCCATGGACGTGTAGGTTTGCTGTTGACTCTGATATCCCGTGTCGATGTTCAAGTGGCCTGCGGAGGGTCTGCGGCGCTGGAAAGGGGCGGTTCTTCGATAGGCGTCGCCGACGCTCTCCATTGACGGCGCCGTGGTCGCGGGGTCGAACTGGTACTGGTCCAACTGGCCCGAAGCTTGACCGCTGAATTCCATCATCGAGACCCTCCGCAGGTCGGCCTCTAGCTCGGATTGGCGGGTGTTGGAGCCATACTGGACGGGCACGCTCTGGCGGCGTGCCACCTTGGAGTTTTGGTTGACAATGTCGTCGAGAGATTGGCCGCCGACGATGCTGGGGCTGATGCCGTCTTGGTTCATTGAGCTTCCGCCCATGATGGTGTCCCCGGTTCCGCCCTGATCGATCGGATAATAACCGTTCATCGCTGCGCTGCGAGTGGGAGATCGATAGAGCTGGGATGCGAACGACCGAGGATCGATGGAGATCACCCGCTGGTCCGCCGCATGAAGGATCGGAGCGGGCCGTACGGCCAGAGTGATCGCGTGCAGGAGGTTTTTGGGAGGAGTGGCCGGGGTACACGGGCGTGCGGGCGGTTGTGAGATCTCGAGGTTTTTGCGGGGCGTAGGAGGTTCTCAGAGTTATCTTGTCGACCGTCTGGCGGAGGTTCGGCTTGCGCGTTGGGTAGGAGTGACCTAACGCCCAACACGGCTTAGCACTAGGGTTGCCGCGGCCTTTCCAACTTCTGCCGTGTGCCGTCCCGGCCTTGCCATGGCCAGCCCAGGGCAGACAGGCTTCAAGCTATCAATTCAACTCCACCGCCGCCATGATAGTCAGACAGCTGGCCCGCCGCCAGGGTGAGTGTGCTGCTTCCTGTCGTGTCGTGCTCCCGACTGACCCTCGCCAGCCCGCTCCGCCTTTGCTCCCGTCCGCCAGTGCAAGCGCTTCTTCGCGTCCGAGGCCGACCTCGACTTTGCCCAAGCAGACCACTCTGCTGTGCCCGCCAGGGTCGAGGAGCCCGTCGACGATGGCGTCGACCGTCGCTCCACCAAGGAGAAGATGAAGGAACTCGAGCGCCGCCGCAAAGCCGCCGCCGAAGACCCTACCGTCGCCCTCGACTGGGAAGCCAAAAAACATCTGAGTACGTCGACCGACCACACGCGCGACCCGCACTGACGGACGCTTCTAGAAAGCGTCATTGCCAACGTGGGCTACGACCGCCAACCCTTTTACCAGCCGCACAAGCTCCTCACCAATCCCCCAAGGCCGTCCGACGTCACGCTCGAACTCTTGCTAGCATCCCAGGCCCACATTGGCCACTCGACCTCTGTATGGAATCCCGCAAACGCCCGCTACATTTTCGGCGTCAGGCAGGGCATACACATCATCTCGCTGGACGTGACGGCTGCTCATTTGCGTCGCGCCGCCAAGGTGGTCAGCGAAGTCACGCGAAGAGGTGGTACCGTCCTGTTTGTCGGCACCCGCACCGGCCAAGACAGGAGCGTAGTGAGAGCCGCGCAGCTCGCACAAGGTTGTCACATTTTCGACAAGTGGATACCCGGCTCCTTGACCAATCGCCATCAGCTTCTCAACAAGTGTCCGACCAAGCTGGTCAACGAGTTTGACCAAGAAGTCCCAGGCTACGAGGATCAGCTGACAAAGATGCCGGCCCTCATGCCGGACCTCGTAGTCACTCTCAACGTTCGGGATCACTACATCTTGCTCAAGGAGTGTGGGCAGAATCACATTCCCACCATTGGCATTGTCGACACTGACGCAGATCCTACGTGGGTGACGTATCCCATTCCCGCAAACGACGACAGGTAAGACTCTCGATCCATATGTCAGGCCCGTGCTGACTTGACAGTCTTCGCTGTACCAACGTGATTGCTGGAGTCTTGGGAAGAGCTGGACAAGAAGGACACATGCGGAGAGCCGCCGCGGCCAGACAAGGCACAGTCACGTACACGTCGACGGTGGACCTCAACCCCATCGAACGGGGTCAAAACGATGCGCAAGATTCACAGTACGAGGTGCAATCCGCCAATCCCCAACAACCATTCCCTCGGCCATCATTGTCGGCAGCGGGTCTGCCGCAGCCAGAAGCGACAGAGTCGGCTCCATCTGACGGATCAAAACCAGACGAGGCTTTTTTGGGGTTTGAAAGGGGAGATCTAACCTAGTTGAATCAAGTGTTTACTTTGAATCCACATGCACGTGGGGCACTGCTTTTCGACGACGATGATGCTGTCAGGAATCTACCAGGGTGTCGCCTATTGCGTCAGCGGCACGAGACGAGCAACGCGGAGGCGCTTCCGTCGCTCGCTTTTTACATGATCTAATACCCAGTGCTACCCAATGTGCAAGCAAGTCACCTCGGAAGTCAGACCTCGACGACCAACACACCGTAAAGTGAGGTGACCAAGATGGGCTTTCTCAGACATCGATGAGGAAGTAGCGTTGACTCGCTGGGTCATGCCAGCAGCTGGAACTCGTATGTTCTGACACCAAGACAACTCAACCCCTGTCTAGTAATGGTCTTATTCTTTCCCCTCCTCTGTCTATCCTGTCCAGATGGCAGAGTTTGGCCCCGCTTGGTTAGGTTTTCCCGCTTCCTCTCGTGCCATTTACTCCTAACCCACGCCATCCGTCGGCTTTCCCGAGCACATTATTCTCAAGTCTACGCACATCTTCCTACAAGCCGTCCATTCATATGTACCTGTTCCGCTTACAGGGAGCAGCTGGACGTCACACCGTGGCTTACACCAAAGGCAGGCGGGCAGGCAAGCCACCGACGCGTCCATTTGGAACCTTTTGCTGGGTACAGGCGCGCAGACACGCGGTAGGTACCTGACGGCGTCCCGAATAGGCAGTCGTGCCGGCATGTTGGACGGACAGGGCGTGCCCGCACGCCCGCAAGGTTGAGAGCAGCACCCAGTGTCATGGCCCTCGACGGTTGCATTGCGTGCTCCGCTCCAACTGACCTCTTTTCATCCAGTAAGGGCTCTTGCTGAAACACGAAAACAATTCATGAGTTCGCAGGAGGAGGAGGAGGAGGAGGAGGAGGAGGAGGATATTTTGGTGTAGACAAACCAACGTTGGGTCGCCACGCTACGTGCCCATCCTCCACCATCACCTCCTCTCCGAAAGCTAGTTATTCTTAACTGCACGTCAATGGAGCAAGCAGCAAGAGGAGGTGAGCTGTTAACCCCTCCCCCCGCGCTCGTCACACAAACCACGGTCCGCACCACGGTTGCAAGCAAAGTCAAAAAGCCACCAGCGAGCAACGCGGACCCCTGCCCAGACACGGACACATCCCCATTTGCAGCAATGCTGTCCGACACTCAGTAAAGGCCGGGCAGTCGGAGAGTCGGCGGCATGAGCCGTCGCAATCGTCGACAGACAGAGACTAAAGGAAACGAAACGCTGCAGCGCCCCTCGTTTGGCAGCACTGGCTACTTAGTTTCGCTTCTGTATCCGTGGGAGCGGAGTGTCCGCTGCGTTCACCACCACCGACGCTTGGCTGTCAGCCAGCGGTAAGTTACGGGGACGGGACGCTGGCGGCAGGGCGGCAGGGCGGGCGGGCAGCTGGCAAGGCCCGCTGTGGCATTTAGCCTACCTAGGCGATGGCCCTGCTCCGCCCTACCCTGCCATACATATCCACCAGTCCATCCTTTATCATCCAGATTCTTGGTGTTTGGTTTCCGGGATAGCGATTTGGCAGCGAGCGTGATGTGACAATTGTGTAGACGGTCAATTGGTTCAGCGCAAGTCTGAAGCAGCCGACAATCATCGGGTCCGAGACGTTGACAGACCGACTGTTAAACGAGAAGCTTGAATGGTGAGGACGGTTTGATATCTGCGGAGTGCGGAGTACCCAGCTGCATGCAAATCCGACACGAGCGAGCAAAAGCCAAAAGCGGATTAGAAATCGCAGCCCGAGAGCCGACGCGCAGAAGCTACCCGACGAGACTTTGCCCTGCGTGCCCTGAGCCCCCGCCGTCGGCATGGCCTCTTTGCCGATCCCGGAGACGTGCAGGCACTCGTTCGGATTGTTGTTCGTGCCTCGTCGGTCTCGTTTACTTTGGCTTTTTTGTGTCCTTCCTTTGACTTTTTTTCCTGGCGAACCCCACGTCCGTCGTCTCGTTTCGTCTGCCTGTCACTCGTAGCACCACCGCTCGCCCAACCATCGACGCCCTCGGACTTGCCCTGGCCCTGTCTCTCCAACCGTACTGTACCTCGAGCCGAGACTCACGTCCGCCAGCAGGGGCACGCAGCCAGCAAGCAGCAACGTGAGTCGCCCATCCGTCCCTCCCTCTCCCTTGTTGTGCGCCTGTCGACCCAAACAATAATGACCCCGAGGCTTGAGCGCGGTGGTGCGATTGGCCATGATGGCGTGCTACTGCGCCGCTCGCGCTTTGTTGTGCACTATCGCGCCTCGCGCCTTATCTAACCTTATCTAATCTTTTTCTTTGACGACGTCGCAGGTCGGCCAACTTTTTTTTTTTTGTTGCTTCTCCCCTGTCACGTCTGCGCCCTATCGCAAACAAGGGAGCCCAAGAGGAAAAGAGAGGGCTCTGGTTGGTTGGTTGTTTGTTTAGCCAGACAGACACTGCGCAGAGGTGAGTTGAGAGCGTGGCATTGCGTCGGTTGGCCAGGAACCTATTCGGCATCATCCCATCCGCACGACATTGAGATTGAACACTCGTCTCGTCCCGTTGATGCCCGGCTTTACAGCTATTTGGGAAGCACCCGCGCTGACGCCTTGATGGCAGGAGTAAAGCTGCGTGGCCGCTGTACGGACTGCACTGGATTGCGCCAAGCTCAGACTCGCCCGCGATATCAAGATGGGTGTTGAGAAGGAGCTCGAGGAGACGGGCGGCTTCGCCCGCACGGCCAAGGATCTGGTTTCTGGTGCCGCCGGTGGTGTGGCGCAGGTATTGCTCGGTACGTCGTTTTTCGTTCTATTCCGTCCTGTTCCTGAAGAAGTCGGGGGGAGCACGTGGTTCCAATCCTCCATGAGCAACCCCCCGAAAAGAGATGGGCAAAGCGACAGGCTCAAGGACTGGCGTCGTCTCCAATGGAATACGTGCTAACATTGTCCGACAGGCCAGCCATTCGGTGCGTGAACAACAGCAGTCGCTGAATTCGTACATGGGAGAAAACTGACACCAGGCAAAAGACATCATCAAAGTGCGCCTGCAGACGTCGGAAGAGTACAAGAGCGCCGCCGACTGCGCGACCAAGATCTACAAGAACGAGGGCCCGCTGGCCTTTTACAAGGGCACGCTGACGCCGCTGCTCGGCATTGGCGCATGCGTGAGTGCTTCCATTCCTTTCCCCATCGCATCTCCATCAACCAACACTCCCGCAGGTCTCGATCCAATTCGGCGCCTTCCACTACGCCCGCCGGCACCTCGAAGCCCGCAACCAAGCCTCCGCCGCGAACCCGCTCTCCCCCGGCGCGGGCACGCTCTCCCTCCCGCAATACTACCTCGCCGGCGCCTTCGCCGGCGTCGCCAACAGCGTGCTCTCCGGGCCCATCGAGCACGTGCGCATCCGGCTGCAGACCCAGCCGCACGGCGCGGGCCGCCTCTACGCCGGGCCCATCGACTGCGTGCGCAAGCTGTCGGCGTCGTCGGGCGTCCTGGGCGGCGTGTACCGCGGCTCGGCCGTGACGGTGCTGCGCGAAGCGCAGGCGTACGGCATGTGGTTCCTGGCCTTCGAGTGGATGATGGCGGCGGACGCGGCGCGCAACGGGGTCGAGCGGGCGGCGATTCCGACGTGGAAGGTGGCGCTGTACGGCGGGCTCGCCGGCGAGGCGCTGTGGCTGGGGAGCTACCCGTTCGACGTGGTCAAGAGCAAGATGCAGAGCGACTTGCTGGGCGACAAGGCGCGGTACAAGAGCATGCGCGACTGCTTTGGGCAGACGTGGCGCGCGGAGGGCGCGAGGGGGTTTTGGAAGGGGCTGGGGCCCACGCTGCTCAGGGCTATGCCGGTGAGCGCGGGCACTTTTGCCGTGGTCGAGATGACGATGCGCATGTTGAATTAGATGTGATGGATAGCTTGGTGGTGGTGGTGGTGGTGGTGGTGGTGGTGGCGATGGTGGGTACCCGCCCTCCACAACGACGTAAACCAAAACAGCAAAGACAGAGAATTGAACCCTCGCGCGGCAGTCCCCGTCACATGTCCTCCAGCTACGACTGGGCATCCAAGCAATAAGACGAGCGTAATCTGCGCCGCCGCGCGTAGATGAGGAAGAGAAAGAGAAAGAGAAAGACGTGACATGATACAAATCTCGACGCGGCCGTAACTGCGCAGGCTACTATCTAGAGCGGTGGTGCATTGGCATCATGGTACATAAGCCTGAGCACAAAAAATGAAGGACATGTGTGTATATATAGAGATACTGCTTTGCCTCGCTTCCTCTCCCCTTCCTCCTTCTCTTTCTCTTACACCCACCAACCTGCCTGCACAAAAAGGACAGCATACCACCCACCACGCCAGTAGAGGCGACGAAGAAAGAGTAAACCACAAGAAAAGGAGCAGAAGGCCAGCTACCTATTCAGAGATGAGAGTATCATATCTATGTGTGTGAGTAGATAGAATAGAGAGAATAGTCCGAACAGGGAGAGTTAGCATGCATAGACAGACCCCCATCTATCCACCACCGACACTGCTGCCATCAAGACTCCGATCACTTCCTTTTACGATGCTAAGCTGGCTGGCTCATCACGACAGTCGAGCAGACCGACCAGACAAGTGCAAATAAAACCATCGGGACGAAAAGTTAACTGCTAGCAAGTACAGCAAGCGGACATACTTAGTACATACACGACGGCACCACCGCCTTCGAGCTTCAAACTTGAACGTTCAACATTCAATGGCTTCTTTTTCATTCGCTTTCATTTTCCACTTTCATTTGTGTTTTTTTAACCCAACGTGCTATCGTCACCGCCATCATCCTTCGGCGAACCTGTCCCCTGGGCTATCCCTTCTGCTATCGGCCATCGAACACGTCCACCATATCATCCCGCAAAAGCCCGGTTGAGTGGCTGGATGGACTGCACGTGCCGGCGACGACGTTCGACTCTCGATGACAACAACGCATGGCTCGTGAGCGGCGCTCGACTGAAGCAAATGTCCATTCTTCGTGGAAGCAGCAGCAGCAGCAGCAGTAGTGCAGCAAAAGAACTTTTCTGTTTTTTGATTCCGTGCCTGCACCGCGCTGAGTGGGTAGTCAACGACGGGGACGAATGAACAATGGCCTGGCGCAAGTCATGAGACAAACGCTGAAAGGACGTCAAACCCTCGCTGACATTTTGTAGAGCGTGCCCGCAGCACCAACGACAAACTAGACGTAAGTAATAGTCAGGATCGCTCGCTCGCTTGCTCGCTTCCAAATCGTGACATCGACCGTCATGAGCGTCAAACACTACTACCCACTTCTTCCGCCGCGCAAAACATAGAGCTGTAAAGAGGGGAGAAGAGAGGTGGTAGCCAGTTAAAAATCGCGCCAGGCGCCGCAAAAACAACAAAGTTCCTCCAAAATCAAAAGCACAAATACTTAGTTGAGATCGTGAAGAAGCGCACCAACAAAGAAAAGAAGAACAGAAGGCAGCGGCAAAAAGAGAAATAACAGAGGCTGTAGCAAAACACATCGTCAACATAGGTCGGCAGCCGTGAAGAACAATCAATCGTCAGGACGGATGGCGGTTTTTGTTTCCGAGTCCACAACAAGACGACAAAATAACGGGACGAAGAAATGACAGGAGGATGAAACAGACAGATAAAACGCATAGAATAGAAGAAGAAGAAAAAGGCGCTTGCCACGTTACGGCAGCTCAAGCCGCCTCAAGGTGCTGTGTTGAAAAAAAATATATCGAGCACCTTGCGAATAGAGCAGCAAACAAACAGAGACGTGTAACACGAAAACGACCAAAGAAGAATAGGAAACAGACGCCAGTGAAGAGCCAATCCGCGCAGACGCCAGACAGGAGATGGGATAGATGATGCGCCAAAGAGGTGAATGAGGTGAGGGGCGAAAAGCACCGCGTGGTACGAAGATACGGCCGGAGGAAACCCCGATCGCCCAAAGATCAAACCAAACCAAACCGAACCGGGGGCGGCGCGGCGGTGTACAAGGCAGACAGGCAGGCGAAAGGGGGCTTGAGAAAAAGAAAAGCAAAGAAGAAGGTCGTACAGCAGCAGAAGCAAAGTGGTGCGGCCCGAGCGGAGTGGGTGCAGCAGATTGGCAAATGGGCCAGCAGCGCAAAGTGCAACGAAGCACGACAGCAGTAGCAGCAGCAGCAGCAGCAGCAGCGAGAGTCGGGTCATCAGCCAACACCTCACGACGGTCGCGCAAGATCGACGCGAAGGCGGCGCATCAAGGGCGGAGCAACATCCGGCGGCACACACGGCGCGCGCGCAAAGATCGGTGGAGCTGAGTGGTGGCCGCGTCCAGTGGTGGCCCCACGAACCGGCGAACCGACAACGCCCGTGCCCCCCCCCCCCCCCCCCCCCCCATCACGCCCATCCCATCGCTGCCGACCGGCCAATGAGCCAGGAGAAGAATGCCACAGGCGCGGGAAGAAGCAAATGGAAAGATTCCCGCACACGGGCTTGTCCTCGCCTGCTGCGTACGGTAAAAGACGGTCGCGCAAATTTACTGCTCCTGCGGCTGCGCGCGCAAGCCACGTGCAGATGAGACGACGCGTCTGTCGAATCAAGGCTGTGACGACGAGAGCTCGTCGAACATGGTGCCATCAATAAACTTGGCCCACTCGTTGCCCGGCGTCAGCAGGCCCGAGTTGCTTCCTTGCTGGCTGTCGTCGCGCGACATGCCGTAGCCCAAGCCCGAATTCATCGCATCGTACCCGTACAGCGAGCTCGAGTAAGCGCCGGGAGCCATCGCGTCTGCACCCGTCGTGCCGAAACTCAGGCTCTCAGGGTTGATGCCCATTTCGGGTGCCGAGCTCGGCGCTAGCGTTTGGTTCATGCCCTGCGTCGCAGAGTTCATGCGTGCTTTGAGATTGCTGAAGTTGGGGTTGTACGTGTACTGCGAAAACTGCGGCAACATGTCGCTATTGGCCATGAACAGGGCCGTCTGCGGATCGTTGGGGTCGAGCGTGGGGCCCAGCATCTGCTGCGTCTCGGCGGGGAGCGCCATGCTGAACGGACTCGTCGACGGCATGTGCGGCATCGAGGTCGGCTCCATGCTAAAGGGCATGCTCGGGCTGGAGAAGAGGGGCTGCTGCGGCGTCGCAGGTGTCGAGCTTCCGGTGGGGTAGGACAGGTTCTGTGCTTGGTCCTTTGAAGTGTCGGGCGACGACGTTGGCGGTCGCGAGACATTGGCCTGCGTCTGAGGGGCATTGGAGGGCATGGACGGCGAGCGGACGGACTGCGCTGGCATCGACATGCGGCGCTGCTGTTCATCGCGGTCCTGGGCGGAATCACTGCGTCCCGGCGGCGGGCCCGTCGACTGCTGGTGGCTGGCATCCTGGGGCGTGGCAATGGAGGCTGCTCGTTGCTGGGGCTTCTGAGCAGTCTGCGGCGAAGGGTAAGGGGCCTGGCGGAAGGACTGGGGCGAGCGGTGAATCATCTGAGGCGGAAGCATCTGGTACGGCTGATACATGAACTGAGGAGCAAAGTGAGGGGCATTGGGGTAGGGCTGGCCGAAAGCGCCCATCATCGAAGGGTCCATCAGAGCCTGGCGGCCGGCCTGGTGCGTGGCGAGGTAGGCCTGCAGCTTGCGGTTAAAGTCGACCGAATTGGTCTGCAGGTGGGCAGTCAGGCGGCGGTACTGGGCGGGCAAATCGTCGTCTTCTTCCTCGTACATTTCCTCGTTGACGACGTCTTGCTCGGTGACGCGCAGGGCGCGGCCGGTGCGCTTCTTGTGAATCTCGGAGGCCCGACGGGCTGATTCGATCCTGGCTTCGAGACTGCGGTCGCTTCTCCGCGAAGCGGCAATGTAGGCTCTGAGGGAGGTCAGCGGAGAGCGGGTAACGTTGGCACGCGGCGACAGACCTCTCTTGGTTCTCCTCGTGGGTGCGCTCCGTCTTGACGGGCTTGGCCGTGGCCAAAGTTCGGACTGGCGGCATGGTGGGTGATGATGGAACGATGGAAAAGGGTTGTTGAGCGTCGAGGAACGACTGATATCGAACCCGAGAGCTCCCAGGTTGAAGATGACGGGTGGCGAAGCTTTTGGAAGCGGGGGCGCGGGTTAGTTGAGGGCGGAAGAGTAGAGTTTTGGGTTGCCGGCGGACCAACCAAATTTTAGGGGCAAAAGCAAAGGCGTCGGAGTCGGCGTGGTCGGGTGCGATGGGGTGGGTGGACGAGTATTTTGGGGGGAGGCAGCTGGAATTCCAAAGAGGCGACGGGGCGATGGAGACGACTGGCGGGCGACGGGGATCGAGAAGTGGTGTCGACCTAACGGGAGGGCTCTGGCGCTGGCGCTGGCGCTGGCTGGCGCTGGATCGGGCGGAGTTAAAGGGCGTGGCGTGGTCCGACGCCCGGCCGTGCGGTTTGGGCGATGCGGGGAGCAGACGTGACGGCCAACAGGACAGGACAGGACAGGACGGGACAGGGGGCGTGTCGGAGTGAATTGGACGGCTTCGACCATGGCAATCTTGCCCACTCAGACGCAGCCACAGACAGCCAGAGATTCGAGGTTGAGATGAGGCGCAGAAACAACGCATCTCTCGACTTCACAGCCGATCGGCGTCTTGGCTTCCCAAACGGGCGTGGACGGCAGATTAGCGAGCAGAGGCTATCTAGACCCAAGATCATCTAAAGTTTTCTCCCAGTCCTCACTCATAGTCAGCCTCTCCAGCTTTCTCTTCACAACATGCCCTCGACGTCACCCTTACACTCCCATCCGCTGACGCACGTGGTGTGGTGGCCGTACCCTCCCCTACCTCACCTCCCGCTACGCGACGTACCAGACCGCTGCTGGCCTTCCTCCCACTACGGTAGGGCCCTGCATCCATCACCACCATGACGGAGCCACAACCCCCCAGATCGCCCTCTCCCACCACAATCCCCGATTCACACCACAACCACGTCGTCGCCAACTACGACGCCCGCCCGCCAAAATAGCCCGAAACACAGCAACAACAATAACAACGGCGACGACGATGGAGGTAGTCAGTCAGCATCGACTAAGCCCGCCCGCCCATTGATTCCCCATTGATTCCCCTCACGCCGAGACCCAGAGCCTTCTGTTTGCTTCCCTCCGCCCTCCTCCTGCGTCCGAGGCACCCGGGACGAACCGCTCCTCACCCACCTCCGGCCGCTCAGCACTCCCACATCCAGGGACACCGCCGCCACGCTGCTGCAGCATGTCTCCCTACTCCATGCTAGCCCAGCCTCACTAGCCCGCCTCCGCGCGCGCTTGCCCCGACGAGGAATCGCCCCGCCACATGTGACGCTGCAGGCGCGTTTGTAATAGGGAAAAAGTCCAGACCGTCCAGCGGACAGAGAGGATCTGCTGAAAAAGCTGTTCTGTTTACCTGTAGTACAGCATGCGCTGTTCTGTCGCGGCTGCGTTGATATCCGTCTGCTTCCAACACTCTGCGTTGCGTCCACCCATCACCGCGTTTCGGCCAAGCGCCAGCGAATCGCGAGTGCGAATTTCGGTACGGACATGCCTCTCCATCTTCTGTCCATGCACTGCCCACCCTCCAGAGCACACACTGGTGGAAACTAGATACGGTACATACATACGTACATGGCGGGCGAGCGAGCGCGTTGGCACTATAGTACAGTACAGTGCCTACGTCGTTGGCTGGCTGGCTGGCCTAGGTCCAGCCTAGACCTAACCCTAGGCCCCGACGCGATATGCCACGACACGCGCTCTAGCCCCCCCTCCTCCCCCCACCACTTGGCTAGCGGCCGTTAGGGAGGCACTTCAACGTGGCGAGCAGCGCCGTCCCACCCTGCCTCGTGCCTCCTCCGTCTGCCTTCCGCCTCGTTCGTCAGTCAAGCTTCTACTAACATGCGTGGCGGACGGCATTTGGTTGGTTGGCTGGGTTGAAGAAAAAGGGGAGTTGGCTGTTTTGCTGCTGTGACGAATGGGGAGCGCACAATTTTTCATCCTTTCTTTTCGTCCCTTCCCTTCCCTTTCCTTCCCTCTTCCTGCCGCCGGAAAGAACCGGATTGTTGGGCCGTCCCTCGTATAAATGTACGAATACCGGTAGGTAGGGCAGAGCAGAGCAGAGCAGAGCAGAGAAGCGCGCTGTCACTCTTAGTTAGTGCATGTAGGTATCGGGCAGGTCGTCTCGGCAAATTCAATTTCCTATTCCTATCTTCCTCGTCGTCACGGACACACACCTTTGTATCTTGCATACCTACTACCTGTCGGTCACGCTCGCGCCCGGCTTCGGCTGCCGAAACAGGCGCACAAAAGCCGCGCCCTTATTGTGCCTTGAATATTGATGATTTGATGGTTCGTTGATGATGACTGATGCGAGCCAGCGGCGACTGTGAATAAGGCAGAGACATGTAGGCACGTTTGTATACGGCTGTCACGGCACAGACGGTTTGGGGGGGGGCGACGATGAAAAGGTGAAGGAGGTCATTCAGTCCTTTAGTTTTTCATTCTTTTCTCTTCCTCCGCCAGTCTGTCTGCCTTTTCTCTCTTGCTCTCAATTTTTCAAGTTTATGTTTGGTTGAGGGGGTGAGGGGATGCGGGGATGGCGTTGGTCATGTATGATGTGCATGACGAACGGCTGCCACCATAGCTTGACGATGATCAAGAAGTTGAGCAAATCGAAGACCCCCACCACCAACCTCACTCAACCAACAAACCCATCTCTCCATCCATCATCCAACAACTTCCACCTGTCCACCACGGTCAACGACAACGACAAAAAAAATCAGCCAGAGAAGCCCAGCCCATCCAACTCCTTACGGATGCCCTCCTCAGTCTGAATCTTCTTGACCTGCGTGTCCTCGAGCTTCTCGCCGCCCGCCTGCCGCATCTTGAGGTCGTCGATGGCGCGCAGCTTCTTGAGCAGGCTGCGCACCTTTTTGTCCTGGCTGTTGCCGCCCGCGCCGTCAGGGCTCGTAACCATGACGTCGGGCGTCTCGACGGGTGCGGGTGCTGCCGCCGCGGGTGCTGCTGCTGCTGCTGCCGGAGCTGCCGCTGCGGGGCCTCTGTTGGGCGTCAGGATCTGCGTCGGCGCCTGCTTGTGGCCATTGGCGTAGCCGCCGCCGCTCGAGTTCTTGTGGTGATGGTTGCCGCCGCGAGCATGGTGGTTGTCGCCTCGCGGGTAGTTGTCGCCGCGCGGGTGGTTGTCGCCGCGCGGGTGGCGGTGGTGAGAGTGCGAGCGGCCGTCGGGCGAGTTGCGCGTACGCGTGCGCGAGTTGCTGCGGCCGCCGCGGTCAGGGCTGCGGCTGGGGTTCTTGTGGCCGTGGCCGTGGCCGCCCTGAGCTTGGAGACCACCAGCCTTTTCGGCCGCTTCCCTGGCCTTCTTGGCCTCGCGCTTCTTCTTGTTCTTGAGCGCGGCCTTGGAGAGGTCGGTGTCGGCGCCTTCGCCCGTTCCAGCCAGGCTGACTCCGCCGCCGGGAGCTGCTCCAGGCGGAACGTGCTCCTCGGCTCCAGGGACTTGACGGCGAGACCTGCCAAATCCGCCTCCATTCATGTTGCCACTAGTAGAGGAGATGCCAGAGTTGACAAAGGCCGCGCCGCCCTCGTCCTCGCGCTTGAAATGGAGGGGCGTGCTGCTACCACGAGCACCCGGAGGCCGGTATGCACCAGCAGGCTTGGTCGGAGCCTTGACAGTGCTGAGGTACTTGACGGCCGATTCGTGCGGGGCCGGGACGGCGGTCAAGGCATTTTCGATTGGGTGGGCCGAGATTGGCTGAGGACGCCAGCAGACGTGGTACAACTCGGTCATCTCTTCAAAGTACATCAGAGGACCGCTCACGTGCCATGTCTTGATGCCGTTGTCGACACGAAGGCGAGGGCTCGTCGTGGCAGTGAGAATGTGCTTGCCGTCGGGGCTCCACTCGCAAACCGAAGAGTTGCTGGCTTGGATGGTGGTAACCTTGGTATAATCCTTTTCAAGGTCGTAAATGTCCATCTGACCAGCCAAGTTTCCAAAGCCAGCCACGAGGACAAAACGACCATGAGGGGAAAAGAGAATCGTGTTACGAGGTCCCAAGGCAAAGTTGTGGGTTGCAACGGCGCGCTGGTTGAAAATGGTCGTCTTGGCAGGCATGTAGCCGTAGACGACACCAAATTCCTTGGAGTTGGGAGACCAGGCTACGTCGTGGATAGGACCCTCCTTGTCTGGTTAAGTTAGCATTTTCATTCGAAAAATGGCCATGATGCTTACCGAGTGAGATTCTGGCGTCAAAGCCTCCGCTTGCGCTCAGAATATACATGTTGGTCTCTCCATAGTACGACTTGTTGGACTTGTCCACGTCGGTTTGTGCGAGAACGATGACGCTGGTGCCCAAGTTGTTCCACTTGAATTGAACCTTGTCTCCCTTGAAAAAAGTCTTTTGCGACATGGGAGCGTTGAACTGCGGCACGAGGAAAACTTTGACGGAGGCGGGTTGACCCTGAAAACTGTCAGCGAGCTCTGAGACTTTTTTTTTGGCCTTCTTACCTTGCGCTCCGGCACGAAAACTGCAACTGAATGGTTTTTGCCGGGAGAAATGGCAAAGTCCGACACTCCTTCAACCCTGAGGTTGTTCCAGACGGTGCTCAAGTCATCGCTCTTGTAAAACTGCACCACGTTGGTTACGCAGCGGGCGCAGAATTGCTCGTCGGCGGTGTACTGCAAGTTCCAGCCAGTCTGGTTCTTTTGCACAAACTGGCCCACAACATTCCTCTCAGCGCTGTCATCAATCGTCCTCCAGACCTTCAAGTTCTTCGTGGCGTTTCCAGTCTCGTCCTTTGTAGGGCGCTGCCAGGTAATAATGTACGTGCCCAGCGGGGAGAAGCCCAGTTCGAAAACATTATCCGCGGGGAGCGTGGTAACGACGGCTCCGGTCGACGCGTCAATGACGGAGACGCTGCAAATTACGCGTCAGCAGTCTGTTGAAGGAAGACGGGGGCTGCAACATACTTTTCGGGCGATGCCCATGCGAAATACTTGCCCTCGGGGGAGTAGCAGCAGCAGCGAAGGTTTCCTTCGGGCCTGTCGGCAACGGTCAGCAACTTAAACAACGGGTTGTGTTTGGAGTACGCACTTTTCAAATCCAGGCAGATCCTCGTAAACGGGAGCGGCGTTGAAAACGCCAATGCCCTTCAAAGTGCGGTCTGGCAAAACGCGTCAGTAGGCACCCGACGAAAGTTCAAGGGAGTCTGACAAGCCAACTGCGTCGGTTCAGCCATGACTAGCAAAAGCCACGGGCAGCGAGGCAAATAAAGTCGCGGAGAGTTGTCGGAGCAGCGCTAGAGAGCGGTGGTTGTGGAAGAGAGCGGGCAGTGATTCCTTTGTTCTGGAATCAAAGTGCCTTTGCGCGTCACGCAGGGCTGATCGGAAGGGCCTGCAAGTTTTGGTGGGGTGCGCGTGGCAGTCTCGGTCGCTGCGCAAGATAGTCAAATCCGCGCAAGCACTGCTCGATTGGCTGAAGGGCGAGTCGTCGAGGTGACGGGGCGGGGGACACGGAGTGAGGTTGACGTGGGTCAGAGAGCCGACGAGGATGGAGGCGAAACGGATGAGGCTCGCTTGAGCCTCTTCTTGGCTGGACTTGGCAAAGCTTCTCGGCGGGACGGGAGCGCTGCATCTTCACCACCCACATCATCACTTGCATCATCGACAGGGGCAGCTCACCCAGTTTGGACGGCTGCGCTCACTCTGATCTAATCGTGACATTCCACAGCTCTTCACTTTCGGGTTTAAGTCTTCGCTTTCTTCGACAACAACACCCAAGTCTCAGAGGTCAATTTTTCAAAGATCTTGTTCACGTCGCTTCTCCACATGTGCGGTCTGGAATCCTCAAGAATGGCCATCTCGTCGAAGCATCTGGAATACAAGACCCTCAGTGTGGGCTGCTGAGTCAGCATGCTTAAAATGCGACCGCTAACTCCTCCATCAGTTTCGAAAAGTGCCCTGACTCTGTTGAATGTCTTCCACGCAAGATCAAAGCGTGTTGCTGCGATGGTCAAAATGCAGCTACATTCGCTGATGCTTGAAAGGTCAATCGAGAGCCTCTGATGGCTCGGAACACTGACATGTCACTTCACAAAACAAAACCAATGTTGGAGCTGCTAATGATATTTGCTCCTATTTACATGTCCAGTCATTCCAAACAATATGCTTCGTAAAATACCAAAGGACGCCGACAAGACGATTCTCAATGGTCACCGAGAGAAAAAGAGCGCAGCAGCTTCAAAACATGCCGGCGTTTGCGGACAGATCCGCTTTGGGTATCTAAGCGCAGTACTTAAGCGCAGTACAGGTCGGAGGTCGACGAGTCGAAGGTGCACTTGCTGGTGTCGTAGTAGGTGGCAAGCTGTCAAATTTGTTAGCCATGGCCGATCAAGCTGAAACGAATGTCAAGACTTACGTTGATGTAGCCACCGTCACCCTGCGAGTTGAAGTGGTTGTCCGGGCCGGACATGAAGAAGCAGTCGTAGCTATTTCCCAGGTCAGTACTTTCCCCATACTCTTTGAACGTGTAAACTTACTCGGTGTGCAGGAGGTCCTGCTTCAGGTTGACGCTGGTCTTCTCGTACATCTGGGCCGTGTTGCTGACTTCGTAGCCCATGTTGTAGCAGACGGCAGCATCGTAGTTGGAAGACCTGGCATCCCACATGGCCTTGACGGTCTTCTGGGTGAAAGCCTCACGGGCATCGTCCCACGAGCCAAGGTTGGCAATGGTAGGAGCAACCTGGTTGATGGCAGCAGTCATCAAGGCCGTGGCGGCGGTGGTGAGGATGGTGACGGCGACGGCGGAGGCCATTGTGATTGTGGTTTGTTGGTTGGGTTGGAAAGTGGTGTTTGGAATGAGGAGACTGTGCTGAAGCTGATGATGTCCTTTCCCTCGACCACGGGGCGGCTCTTTATATGGCACGTTTGAGGTCTTTGAGCGGTATCGCCAGAGATTCAGTACCTTGGTGAGTCTCACCGCGACCTACCGGCACCGAGCGTCGCCCTTCTCGATGACCCGCCAAACCAGCATCGCTTCTACAGAATCGAGGTCCCATCTGGCCTCGTGGTCTGTGTATACGAGGCACGGCGGAGGCACAGTGTCCCTTGAGACCTACCAAACCTCCAAGGTACTCCCGTCTCGCAAAGGGACCTTACCAATCACTGCCCGCCCAACGACCTTGGCGCTCTGAGGACGTGTATTCAGAGAGCGCGTGCACTGTCCCTCCAATGAGGCTGAAGGACAGGCACGAGTCAGCCTGCTCGCTCGGTCGTTCGGAGAGGGGCCGAAACGGCGGCCGGGTAGCTCCGAACGACTGTCTGGTTACCTGATGCGGCTAGGGGACGAGGATTTGTAGCGAGAGTGGACTCCGTCCTGACTCGATCCTGCAGCAGACTCTCCTGTACCTGCATAAACACCTCTACCAAGCGAGCGGTCGTTTCTCGCTGAAACAAAAGAATAATGGATAGGGGCGGAGACCATTTGGCAGGCTGCTTCGGCATACCGCTTCCAATCCACCGAACGTCGAGTCCTTGGCGCCTGTCACGCCCGGCGAGATATCTCGAGCGACTCGGTCCCGTCGTATCTCGCCCTGTTGGGCGTGCCAACCGCCGCACGCCTGTTGGGTCGACTGTAATATGACCTCTTGATGGCCTAAGGGTCGGTTTCCTCCACACTTGGCTCGGTGGTGTGCAGCTCTGGATCCTAATTTCCCTAATTCCACTACCAAGGAACGTCCATGAAACAGGAACGAGTTTTCGCCGCGTCTTGTTCACCTGTTTCCGTCCATACATGGTTGGCGCTGTATTTTCTTGCCCAAACCAAGACGCCATGGCTCGCCGCGGCCCAGCAGACTCCACCAAACGGGCAGGTGTTCAACAAACGGTCTGCGGGGAGAACATCGACGACGGCGGTACGTAGCCAGCAGGCAGCGCACGGCTCGGTTATCCCATCATGATACAGCGCCTAGGGACTCACGGTCCAAGCAATGGCGAGGAGTCCACAGCGACTCACAGACGCAGAAACCACATGACCCAGCCTGCTTCCCCTACCATTGGCCAATCCTTTACTGATCTCTCGTGAGGGCGTCCTTTTTTTACCCCATGCGCATCGGCCGTTGGCCCGCAACCATTTTGCGGAGTGATCCACGGGACGGCATAAACCGCATGGGCCGTGGAAGAGGTGTGGTTGCGGGCCTTTCAAAGTGGACTGCAAGGCTGAGCCGAAATTTGAGGGTATTAAGACGTTGGATTGAGTTCAATAGTGTCTCTCGTGGACGTCACGGTCTCCTGTGGTCTTTCGACCCGGTCTCGGCAGCCAAGTTGGCGGTTGGTCTTGGTTCTCATCACGCTGAAAAGACGCATTCCAATGACTGATTCATTCGTCCAGAGCTTTGAGGTCATGACGCACCGCAATTTGATGTCCCATCTCCCGGTGACCGAGTGGCCGAGAGGAAGGACTGCAGAAAGAACAACACAAACTCTATCTCGCGGGGCCAGACGATCCTGTGGGGGAGGGCAGTGTCCAAGATGAACATCATTGCCGCAGAAAGGAGCAAAAGACGACGCTGGCGCTTGCCGAAGGGACCGGTACTTCCCGCACAGGACGATCTACATTTTCACTCAATAAAGTCTACAGACGACATCGAGTTGTCGACTCATTTGTCGTGGAAGCAGACACCGAGCGCAGTGGAAAGAACGACGTTGCTCTCTTTTTATTTTTGTACTCGCGACAACAGCTACTAATCGGTTCAGAGAAGCGGTGACAACATACGGCCGAAATTGATGATGCACATTCTACCTGCAGTACATTGGAAAGAGAGTCATACATTTTGCTTTGCCTCGCAGAGTTCCAGGCGCCATGACGTGGGGGATGATCCACGAGACAAAGCTCGAGAATGAAGAGGCTGTGAGAAGAGATGGAAATTGTCGCAACTGCAAGAGAAGAAAAACACAAAGCGCGGACCCTTCCACCCGAAGTCGGTCATGACTTTTCCTCGTCGGTGCCCATCATGGTACCAATGGAGTAATATTGGCGCGTTCCTGCCAAAGTCCATATGGCGGCCTTGAAATGGGAACCTTCACCGCCAGTCCGCGAAACCGCCTTTAAAGGCTCCATCTCTTTTCAAACCACCACCTTCATCACTGGACCACTTCCCCTTCCCATCGCTCCTTACCTCTCGCCATGGAAAACATCGGCCCTGGCGGCGCTGCATAAGTCGGGGATCCGTATGACGGCGTTTCCGTCGACCACGTGCTGAACGGCGGCCCAACCACAGACGACGGGGTTGGAGTCGGGGTCGATGTCAAGCCTTCAACACTACTCACCGTCGAGCCCGAGGGCGTGGGGGTCGGAAGCGTTGTTGTCGTGCTGGTGTACGCCGTTTCTGTCGACACGATGGTGGTCTCGCGACTGGACGGTCCGCAAGGAGTGCAAAAGGGCGGCGTGGGCCAGAGGGCTGCGGTCGTGGTGGTCGTGGTCGAGTAGACCGTGTATGGGGAGTTGATAATACGGGTCGACAATACCGTAGCCGTCCATGTGACCGTGGTTGGTGGCGTTGCCAAAATGCTCGTCTTGACGCTCGTCTTGATGCTTGTTGTCGTCACAGTGACGATACTCGGAGGAGCCGGTGTGCCGTAGTAGCGCGTGGTGGTCAAAGTGAGCGCGCTGGGTGAAACGACAGGACAGGAGCTTCCAGCGCTCACGCTCGACGAGATGTTCCATGGGGTAGAAGATGAAGTGGGCGGCAGATACGAGCTCGTGTACGTTGGTGTGCCTACACCGCCGCTGACGCTCGAATCGATGCTCTGAGTGTCGGTTGGAGTTGACGGAGGGAAACTTTTCGTGAGAGTGCTAGAGAGCGTGATAGTACGAGTGCTTCTGTAGGTCGAGATTGAGTCGCATGGACTGCACCATCATCAGTGTGCCACGCTTGGAATTTCCAAATCCCTCGGGAGGTCGATGCTTACATCCATTCTCTCTCACCCGGACTCCAGCACATGCCTACGATTGCTGACGTAGTGCATGTCCAGTTCGCACCCGAGCAGGTTGAAACCACGTTGGGAGTCGTTCCAGGAGACAAAGTGAGACTTGGGGTGACAGACGGGAATCCGCTGCCTCCGTTCACACTCGAATCAATGGACGTCGGTGGAAGCGAAGCTGATGGCGTCGAAGTGAAAGGCGGGTTCAAAGTATAGGTCGTTGAAGAGCTTGGGTACCGATACGTCGGGGTGCCCACGCTTGGTGGTGGAGCATAAGAGGGCCCTTCGTGAGCATGGCGGGGGACATTGACTTTTGAACGTTAGCGGACGGGGCCTTTTTGAGAGTTGGAGATGGAAGAGCAGTCTCTGAAGAACAGGGGAGAGACAGTAATGCTGTGCAGGCGAGGGATGATGCAAAGCAATGTGATGGGCAAAAGAGGCCACCAAAACCCCACCATCGTATCCTAACCGAGAAATGACAGTCTTGTTGGCAGCATTACAGGGAAGGACAGAATTCTTGTCCGTGGTCGTCTGTGTGGGATTCAACTTACACTTCACAGGGCCGGCTTGTCCGAGAGCCACCAAAAGAAGAGCAGTAAATCCTTCGACCAGCATGGTGCGCTGTGTTCAGGTACAAATTCTCCGAGCAACGCGCTTCCTTTCTTGAGAGGACAAGTCTTCAACGCGCGCACCGAGGCTCGAATGATGAGGCGAGGCGGCACAGAGGATGGAAAATGGAAGAAAAGGGACAACGACGTACTGTAGCAGTGAACGACAGTAGCAGTGAGCGTGGCAGATGTAGATGTTGGACCTGTCAATCCAACTTGTGTTTCTGAAGGTACACTTTATAGCTGCTTCTATTGAGATGAGGTATGTATGGACCCGTTCGTGCTCTGAAAAACCCGTTGGCAAGTTGGAAGCGTGCGACATCGTCCCAGGACATGGCGCCCTGAGATGAGGAAAGGACGTCAGGATTGATGCTTGTGTCGTCCAGTTATGATGCAGGTGGTACTGTTACCACCACAGAAGCAGAGGCGGGTGTAGCGGGGTACAGCGGGCTTGTTTGTGGTAATATCTTGTAGTACCGGCGGGTAAATGTAAGCAGATCTGCAGAAGTAGTATGTGACGTGCTGGCGTGAGGATGTATTGTGGTCAACTCCATTGACGGCATCCCGCTTGCTCTTCCGCCTCCGGATCCTGAAGACATAGATACAACAATCAAACATTTCCCGAAAGTTAGCATTTGGTCAGGGATTCGTACTCTCAAATTTGACGTGCTGTGTGTGATCCGTGACACCCGCCAGACCGTGCTCTTGCTGTCTTTGTTCGCATATCTGCTGTACTTGTGCCTTTCCTCCGGGGCCTGACAGCTAGACGGTCTCTGTTCTGGGAGAGTTGAACGACAAGACGTTCATTTGATGGTAAACCGTACCAACTTAAACGGTACAGGCTCAACATAGGACGCAATCGCTCCGGTGTTTCCTCCCGCAAATGCGTCGGTAAGACTGACATAACTTGCATGCTTCTGAAGGCTCCATTGACTTCTGTCTCTCTCTGATGTCCATTTCCACTCTTCTTTGCTTCTGAGTTCCTCCATCTCTTACCAAGCTGACTCTTCCCGTGCCGTTGCAGTATCGTCTCCTGCCGCACAAACAAAGCGCCACACGGCAAACCACTCATTCCCTGCTGCAAATCGGTCCAGATGTGAGGCCTCGGCTTAGTTCGGCGTCCTCCACCAAATCACCCAAGGGCCGTTGCATGCATAACGACTGTTGTTCCGACCCGTCCGTTCTCAGCCATGCTGCACTTTGTCAAATCGAGAAAACGTGGAGTCAAACGTGTCGCAATGAGGCCTGGAAGCTCTGGACACGCTGCGCGTACCCGTCAGGTGGAACACGCCATCGGCCCGGTCCGGCAGTCTGTGTTGTGGCGGCCTGGTGGCTGGGATAGAAAGCGAATAGGGCGGAGGTGGGTGCGACATGGCCTGCGTGTTTGCATGGAGTGTGCTTCCCAGATGTTCCTGTGGTGCGTCTAGGCAGGAGAGAGAATGGCGCAGATGAAGACGCGGTCAGTGTGCAACTCTCACGACGTGGTACGTGGGTTGGCGTATTTCGAGTTGTTTTGCGAAGAACGACATGTCAGTTGTCAAATTGAATTTTGATTCTAACGGCATTTGAATTGTCACGTATGTCGCACGACCATCCAACGCTCAAGACCCACGGATAGCTGCTCGCTCCCCTCGAAAGAGGAGTAGACAGCCAGTGATCCAAGCGCGCACACCTTCACCACCGCAGCAGAGCTGACAGCAGCAAACATGTGCTGGGTCGACGACGCCGCGCCATTTTCCAAAGGAAAGTTTGGGCAGACGGTCGCCGGGTGTTGTGTGCACGAAGCCGGTTCCTTGCTGACTCACTGCTGACCTGGCCACTCGAACCGCTGTGCAAATGGCCGAGGGGGAGGCTTGACAGATTGTCACAGGGGAACCAGCCCATTTGATTTTCCGCGAGGAATACTGAGCAAGAGGCGCGTAAGTCAGGCCTGGGCCCCACCTTGCATCGCGGGTGATGATTTGAAGTGTGTGCTGTGACATCATGAGCAACGACAAAATGGACAGGGAGAAATGAACCGGCAGACCGCGCCGGCCTGTGGGGTATATTTGCTTTTCAGTCGAGCTCCTTCGACCCTACCTCGACGACCCCAAACCTGCAAACCCAACCTTCCTCGTGTTCGCAGCTGTGGTTGTGTTCCCCAATCGCAGCATTGGGTTGCGATTGTTGGGAGCTGCCTCACCAGACATGCCATTGAGAATGCGGTCCATGCCACCAAGATCAAGTTCCCCCCTCTTGAGCAACTCGTTGTCGACTTGAACGTGTCTCTCTGCTGAGTCCAAGTTGGCAAACAAACCACCGCTCGTCTTAGTGTGAGGCGTCGCGTGGACCAAGAAGAGCAGCCTCGTGCTGCCTGCAATCAGCAAGTCGCGCGGCACACCCATTCGAGCAGCCGTGCCATCTCGGGCGAACTGCTCGATGCCATTGATCGGCTCGCCATTGAGTGTGATGCCTTCTACGCGCGTCAAGCCTGGGCCGTACAGAGATCCACTGCTGCTGGAGCCGCTATTCCGTTGCCAGAACTGTTGGAAATTGGGAATCCGAAAGACCTCGTTACCATACCACAGGACTAGGGCATCTTCTGTCTGCCCACTGGACTTGTTGATGGAGCTTGCAACAGAAATGCCACCTCGAGGGATGTCGGAAGTAGCTGATGTGACGGGGCCGTGGAAGAGGGATTCCTCGCGATGGCGACGTGTGTTTGGGGTCATGGGGGCAAGCGCCAGACCTCTGCTCCCCGTTTTCGAGGGTACCATAGGGGCCGACGACGTGGTTTTCTGTTCGGAACTGCTAATGTAGCCACGGATAGCGAAATTGAGAGTCTTGGTGACTCCAGGACCAGAGCCGTCAACGTCCCAAGCGCCCCATTCGCCATCAACTAGCAAAGCCACGATGCTACGACCATCCGATGCCCACTTGGCATCCAAGATGCGTTTGCGCTGCGCGAGGCCGGGATGAGCGGTTTGGTCCTTGACCGACTCGAAGCTTGTCGAAAATGAAGCGACCCACGCGCCCAGCCTTTTTGCTTGTGTCATTCCTGGACGTGCGGATCGTGGTCGTGCCCTCGGAGCAGCCAGAGGGTTGTAGACCTTGACGTAACCTTTGGAGTCGGCGACAAGCAGGTGCAAATGCCGGCGGCTTGGGAAGCGAGATGGGGTGAATGAGACGAGCGTTGCAGGAGCGGGTAGATATTGGGTCTGATAGGGAAAGACGGGTTTGGCGGTGAGGGAAAATCGATCATCTTTGGAGATGATGGGGATCCGGAATATGTGCAAAACGCCGGTAACCTCTATGGAGTGTGAAGCCACGACCAGGTCCCAGTCTTTGACGTCCACCATGGCGGTGCGCTTCCTGGGCCGGGGCTCGCTCTCATCGTCTTCAGCGTCTTCATCTTCCTCCATGTCAACATCCTCGGTGAGCGAATCAGCATCGTTGGGTGTCCAAGTCATGGTGATGCCGCTCGGAATGGCCTGATGTCCATGTTGTCCCTCGATGCGCAACACCTGTTCTCCGTAAGGGGCCTGTACTTTGCTGCGGTCTGCAGCCTTGCGTGCGTCGGACGGCGGTGTCAGCGGCAGGGTAATGACTCGCACGCTTGTGTCGGCGCAGGCGGCAGAGACAACAATCTTTTCGTTGAATATGGGCGGTATGACGTCTACGGGGTGCGACGGCTGATGGGGGAGCTGCGGGAGAGCGAGGGAGAGCACCTCGGTGCCCAGTGGGATGTCCAGTTGCTGGACAATGTGCGTATGCTGCTCAGACTCGTTTTCTTCGTCTTCAGACTCGAATTCGGCGTCATCCTGTGCGGGTGGCGGAGGCGCTTGCGCTGGACTTTCATCGTCGCTGGTAAGGTCAATCATGACCACATCTGACGACGTCCCGTTTGTGCCGTTGACCTTGGGCTTGCCGACTTCCTTCGCCACAGCCTTCTTCTTCAGAGCCCGGCCGCCTCTCCAGATTATGCGAATGCCGTTGGTATGGCCGTATACGAGCACGGTAGAGCCATTTGCAGCCGTCTTCGGGTAGATTTTGGCAACGTTGACGCGGTGTTGAAGATCGTAGCTGGCACTTGTCAGCTAACTTAGGGACGCTGAAGAGGCTGAGAACAAACCAGAGATGAGTCTGCTTGCCATGGCGCGTCGTGCGCGGCTCGGTCCAAGTCGCCATGGTGTTGTTGTGGTGTTGACGCAGGAGCAGCGGAAGCTTCGCTAGAGCTTTGAAGTTTCCCGCAAGTCGCGTCTCCCCGCGATGCGCCCAGGTGAACAACAAACACCGAACACCGCTCCGCGACTATGCCACGACGTCGCCAGCCGCTTCCATGTCCCCTCTGCACAAACAATGGCATCCATTCGCTCATTGGGTGTCCACTCACCCGCCGCCCTTCCCTACCTGATCGCCGAAGGATACCTGCCTGAGAATGCGCCGCCCGAGGCCTACACCTGGGACACGTACAACGACGATGGCGGCGACGAGGAAATTACCTACACCGACACCTGCGTCGTCTGGGCCCGCGGTGGCATTGTTCGCAAAACCTTCAACTTCTCCGTCGAACGGGAAAAGGTGCTGCAGGCCGTCTTGACCTGGTTTCCGTCCGATGAGACGACCTCGAAAAAAGATGGACAGGGAGGCAAGCTTTCCAGAGCTTTGGCAGTCTTTCTCAAGACTCAGGCGCATATCTTCTTCCTGGCTGGCTCAGCACATGTCGTAAACCTCCCGTTTGAGGTCGAGCGCGTCTTCCCAGCGCCCCGCGGCCTTTTGATACAGAGAAAGATTTCGACTTTGGATCTTTCTCCTGCCAGTCCGCCTGCACCCACGGCTCCCCCGAATTCCTTCTTTACAAGTCAGCCGACCCAGTCTCAATCCTCCCAATTCGCATTCGCCAACGCCTTGACACCTCGACGCTCCCGATCAACCAACTTGACTTCTCTATTCGGCGACCTTTTGAAGTCGGGAACGAATCCGGTTGCGGATGGCCTTCCCCGTCTTTTCTCGTTTACTGATCCCTTCTCGGAGATGGGCTTGGTGGTAGCAGCTCAGTCGACGTCTATGCGGGCTTCCTTTTCGGCCAGAAGGTCCGGTTCGAAAACGGTCGAACCGGTAGACAAGGCGGAAGAAGTTCTCTACGTCACGAAGCAGAATGAAGTGCAAAACACTGAAGGTTCCACCGACAAGCCTCTCATCTTGGTCGTCACCGCAAACTATGACAAGAGAGCCTATTCTGTATGGTATGCGTCGTACGTTGACCCAAAGCCTGCATCTGCCAAAAAAGGACGTCGAACTTCCTTCTCCGCAAGCAGGTCGCGGCGTCGAAGTTCTTACAATCCCGGGACCGGTGCTACAACTCCTTTGAGCACCAGAGGGGGTTTTCGGGAAAGCTTTGGTCCTGGCCGCAGCCAAATGGCCAGCTCATTCAACGGCAGCCAGACGAGGGAGCCCAGTGGAGAGCAGACTGCCGAAGAAGCGTTCGCATCGCAGCTTGACCCAGAGACGGATCTCGCCAGCCAACCTAGCAGGGCCTCCAGAAGAGTCAGCTCCTTGATCTCACGCGCAGACTTGTCTAGCAGTTTTGACAAGTCGGCTTTCCAAGACCTCGCCACCCATCGGTCTGGTCTTCGGGATAGCCTTGGAGTCCATGGGCGAAGAGGCCAGTCTTTTGGTGGATTTGGCAAGACGAGTATAGGCCCGAGTTCTCGGCCTGTATCGCGCAAGACCAGGGCGTCGACGCCGGGAGACGTGTCCCAGATTAGTCTGGTCGCAGTATCGCTGGACGACAATCTCGATGACGACTTGGATGACACTTTGGACGACTCTCAGATTCCCGACGAAATTCTGATCGACGACGAGAGCGGAACCAGTGGGCTTCAAGAGCCCGTGGCCGGCTTGCGCCGAGAGCTGGTCTTGGTGAAGTTTTCTGAAATTCCTTTTGGAACTTCGGAGAGCATCTTCCGCTCCTCTGTGAGCTTCAAATTGTCGGTAGGTTGAAGCTCATCGCCTTGGCTATTCTCATGTTGACAACATCTAGGACCAACCTAAGATCTTCACGTTGAGAGCACCGCAATCCTTTACCGAGTCGGCGACGAACGACGGACGCTTCTTCATCTACATGATGCAAAAATCAAAGGGTGAGCTTGTTGAGCATGAGTTTATTGTGCAAAGAAGACGGCTCCCTTCGCATGGTCCTGACGGCCCTCGTGGCAAGGCTGACGAGTCATCAATGTTGATTCCGATTGGGATCAATACCCAGCGCCAATTGAAGTACGCAGACGCCACAAGGATTTACGACGAGGGTATTGAAAGAGTCCTTGCTCTGAGTAAAGATGGCCCGCTCACCCTTTTTGCCGGCTGGTGTCCCCGAGCACGTGCGACGCTGGCTCTGCCTGCAAAGCTCAGGATTGTCGATCCTGATGATCTTGGGCTCTCCACAGAGCTTGAGAGCCGGTTGATAGATACGCCCAACTTTCAAGAGTTTGCGCATCCTACCTCGACTGGAATCTTCTGTCTCCGCGATGAATCAGGCCACTACCATCGCCTCCAGACGCAGCTTTGGCCTAGAAATGACATTGTTTTGAGAGTTCTCCGAGTGTGCCGACTCGTGCTGCCGTTCCCACAAGGAGAACACATCTTGGCGATATGGTGGGACATTTCTAGGAATCTGCAAGGCGAGACGCGCTTCGACATTGAGTGGGCCTCCATAGTCTCTGCTCTCTTCACATTTGCTGTCAGCAGTATCGATCCACAGTCTGTCCGCCTCACAGACACATTGCACTCTGTCGACGCTACTCCGAGCAGGCGATCCCACAAGAAAAATAGCTCCGAGGAACCGTTTGATCTCATGTGGCGTTATGTAACCCAAGACCATGCCGCCAGAACTTGGGACGGCCCAGCATGGGCGTGGGTCGAACAGACGTTGGCGAATGCCTCCACCGGTTTCAAACGAAAGAGCGATTTCATACCTTTCTGTGCCAAAACTGCCCGCGAATTTTTGCATCAACCTCTCGGACAGTCTCTCATCTTTGATGCGACCGGTAGGTCAACAAGATCGAAACATTCAGACTCTCACGCCACTCATCTCCCATCGCTCTTGGTCGCCTTGCATCTATTGCGAGAGGAATCAAAGCTCGACCTCTTGACCAAGGACTTCAAGTCTTCCGAGACGGGCAATCTCGCACCGGTTCTGGCGCAGTTGGGCAGATGGCTTGATTGGGATTTTTGGGATTGGAGAAATGGCAACTTCTTTGGTCTTGACGGTGGAAGTCAAGATCACTGGGTATATGAAGACGGTAGGACGTTGCAGGCCCGACAAGAATGTTGCTGACTTGACCAGATTCAATCACGACCGTTACGCTGCCCAACTCGCCGTGGGAGAAGCCACCTTCGATATTTGAGTGGCTCGAATCCACTCTGAATCCCCAAGGCTTTCAGAATTTCCCCACGCTCGACATGCTTGTCGGACAAGCCGACAAGTCCACGACTTCGTTCGCCTCCCAGACCCTTGCCCGGGTTGTGACTGAATTGACGCCTCGCACGGTGGCGCTATGTCTGTACCTCGCAAAGGTTCGAAAGAGGGACAGGACATCGAGCGCCAAAGTCGAATTGATGATTGGTTCTGGAATCAATCACGGCATGCTCGAGACATTTCCTGCAGCGGTCGTGGCTGGTATGCACGAGGCGATTGTCGAGTGTCAGGCAAGTCCGCCGACCACGTGGAACGACACACTGCTCGAGATTGTGGGCAGAGAAGACTTGCACATGCTGCTGAAACCCCACGCCGAGTGGTCACCAAGCCAGTCGCAGCCGACCAATGCCGTTGCAACTCGCGATGTCCATAGCATTTGCCAGACGGCAGAAGCAACCGACTCCGTTCAAACATCTTCAGAAGCCGACAGGCACATGATTACTCGACTCATCTTCAGTGAAGACCGAAGATATATCGAAGCACTCCGCTTGCTGGAGCCCCTGCGACCCGCAGTAGCCGAATGCACACCGGATCCGTCGTGGACAGAAGCACAGCATTTGGACGCCCAGCAGAGCGTCATGCAGTGGGTTATGCTGCGCACTTTTGCCTTGCCACCAGGGCATTCCATGCTCCAATACGACAGCAAGAGGCCAATGGTGACGGAAAAGTATCCTTTGCACGGATTTACGACGCTGTGCATAATGAAGCCATTGAACAACACCGTCAGCGCAGACAGGACCACTTATACCGAAGAGAAGTTTGCCTGGGCATTTTTCCACGCCGGCGTCTCTGCTGGTCTGAGTATCTCAAAGCAGGCCGACGGCATCGACACCTCTTGGATTGCCTTCAACAAGCCACCCGAGCTCAGCAATAAGCATGCCGGTCTCTTGCTTGGACTCGGCTTGAATGGACACCTCAAGAAAGTGGCAAAGTGGCTCTCGTTCAAGTACCTCACCCCCAAGCACAGCATGACGTCGATCGGTCTGCTTCTCGGCCTTTCCGTATCGTACATGGGCACCATGGATACGCTCGTCACGCGGCTATTGTCTGTTCACGTCACTCGAATGCTGCCTCCTGGCGCTGCCGACCTGAACCTTCCTCCCCTCGCGCAGACTTCAGGCCTCATGGGCATTGGGCTGTTGTATTTGAATACACAACACCGTCGGATGAGCGAGATTATGCTTTCCGAAATCGAGCACGTCGAGCTTGAAGATCCGTCAGCGCCGAGGTACAACGTCAAAGACGAGGGCTACAGGCTGGCAGCTGGGTTCGCGCTTGGCCTCATCAACCTCGGACAGGGCAACGATCTGAAAGGTCTCCACGACATGCGCCTGGTCGAGAGATTGCTGACGGTGGCGGTCGGACCACGTCCAGTGGATGTCGTCCACGTCCTCGACCAAGCAACAGCCGGAGCCGTCATTGCAGTTGCTCTCATTTTCATGAAGACGAACAACTGGTCCGTGGCTCAAAGAATTGATGTTCCCGACACGCTGCCCCAGTTCGACTACGTTCGGCCAGACATGTTCCTTTTGCGCACATTGGCGAGACACCTCATCATGTGGGACGACATTCGAGCAGACCACGCATGGATTTTGAAGAACCTGCCGCCAGAGTACGAAGTCAACCACACTCTGAAGCAGATCAAGGTGCTCCGCAGCGAGTACCTGCCTTTCTACAACATCGTGGCTGGCCTTTTGTGGAGCATTTCCCTCAGGTACGCAGGCACCGGAGACGTCCAGGTCCGCGACTTTCTCGTCGAATATCTGGACCAATTCATCCGCATCTGCCACCTCCCTGCCATGCGGTACGACGCCCGCCTGACCCGCCACACAGTCCGTAACTGCCAGGACCTGATAGCACTGGCAGCGGCCACGGTCATGGCCGGTACAGGAGACATTGTCGTCTTTCGACGGCTGCGTCTGCTGCACGGCCGCATCAGTCCCGACGTGCCGTACGGCTCGCACTTTGCGGCGCACATGGCCATCGGTGCCCTATTCCTAGCCGGAGGCAGCTACACATTCGGGACGACGAACCTGGCCATCGCTGCGCTCGTGTGCGCCTTCTACCCGCTCTTCCCGACCGACGTGCTCGACAACAAGGCGCACCTGCAAGCGTTCCGGCACTTTTGGGTGCTGGCATCTGAGCCGCGCTGCCTCATCGTGCGCGACGTCGAAACGCACCGCGCCATCTCGCTCCCCTTTGTGCTGCAGCTGCGCGACGGCAGCGTCGAGGAGCGCACCGCGCCCTGCCTGCTGCCCAACCTCGACACCGTCGCCAGCCTGCGCACGGCGTCGCCCGACTTCTGGCAGGTGACGCTCGACTTCGCCGCCAACGCCGCGCACCGTGGCGCCTTTGGCCGCTCGCAGACGATCCACGTGCGCCGGCGCCCTGCGCACGAGGCGCACAGCTCGACCTTCTCCGCCACGCTGACGGCCCTGAACGACGCGCAGGTGGCGGCGACGGCGGCGGCGGCCTCGGCACGCGCCATGTGGGACTGGGTGTTTGCGCTGCCGGCGCTGCGCGAGGATCACCAGCACCACAACCAAAACGCGTCGTCGACGACGAGCCTCGTCTCGCGCGCCGACATCAGCCTCGTGCTCCCGCCCGACCCGCACAGCAGCGCGCTGGTCGAGACAAAGGGCACCGTCGTCGACGACCGGCTCGTGCTGCGGGCGGCGGCCGAGGGCGCGGCGCAGCGCGCGCGGCTCGAGGAGCTGCGGCTGCTGTTTCGCTGGGCGGAGCGCGAGGTCGAGACGGGGGGCCGGCTGCGCTGGTTGGGGAAGGAGGTTGTTGAGGGGTTGAGGGCTGTTGTGGCGGAGAGGGCGCGGAGGATTGGGGGGGGAGGCGGGTAGGGGGTAAGGTTAAGGGGAGGAGCTTGCGTTTCGAGGTAGAAGCATGGCTGTGGCATTTGTATAGATGGTAGAAAAAGTAATCTGCTGTCACGTCGATTCGTTCACCGCCACCGCGCGAAATTCCAACGTGGCCATCTACATGATCTGGTGCAAGACGGACAGCGCGAATGAACAGTACTGATCAGTGATGCACAGACAACGAACAAGCAACGGCAACAAAGCTAGCTCGACGCGATAAAGCTACAAGGTCAATCTATCAACGTATCAACGTATCAACCTGCCTGCGCGGTGGAATGACGCAACTCCGCTCCACTCTGGATCGAACGAAATTAAGTACAGTTGTACAAACAAACTCACGCCTTGACGCCCCTCCTCGCCCTGTCCTTCTCCTTCTCTTTCTCCTTCTCCTTCTCTTTCTCCTTCTCCTTCTCTTTCTCAGACCCACTGCCACTCCCACTACTACCCCACCGCCACAGCGCGCCAAACATCCCGCCCCTCTTCTTCCGCGCCTGCACATCCCCATCCCCAACAACCACAGTGGCACCAGCACCTTTCCCGTCAGCACCAGCACCACCCTTCGACGGCTCCTCGACCAACGCAGCACCGGCAGGAGTAGAAGTAGGCAAACCTCCGCCCCACCCCGCCTCAGCATTCAGCCGCGCAGCGCGCTCCGCGTCCCACGGCCCGTCGGCCCAGCGCGCCATGGGGATCTCGCCGAGCTTGGTGCTGTCGGACGTGAAGCTGTAGACGGAAGCGGGGGCGGGGACGGAGGAGCGGCGGCGGGGCGGATGCAGAGGAGGATACGCCGATGCTTGTAGCGTTTTTGGTGGGGGAGGTGGGACTACTGCGGCGGCGGCAGTGTTTGTGGTGAGTTGGTGGTGGTAGTATTGGTGAGGAGGAGCATTGTCGGCGGGCGGCGCAGGCTGCGATTGGGCGGTAGGCTGAGGTGGAGGAGGTGTGGGTTGCGATTTGGGCGGCGGCGGCGGAGAGGAAGCGGCAGGGCGCTCGGCCAGCGGGATCGGCGGCATGGACGAGTGGCGCTGCGGGCGGAGGCGCGAGGTGGAGCGTTGGCTCGTCGGCTGCTGCGATGGGGGCGCCTGGAGCGAGGCCGGGTACGGCGAGTAAGGCAGCAAATTGCTGGTCAGCCCATGGTTGCGCTGCTCTCGCTGCTGCGGCGTCAGGGGTATCTTAGGGGGCTTCGGAGGCGGTCCGCCTGCCGCATTTCTTGGGCCGTGGATGTAAGAATGGGAGCGTCTGAGAGCGTTCTCTGGGCGGTTATAGACTGGGGAGCCGGGGTAGGGGGGTGGCATCCGGGACCAGGGGAGAGGCGAAGACGGCGGCAGCGCGTGTTCGGGAATGGGTTCGGCGGCTAGACTGGTCATGCTCCTGAATACCTTCTTCTTAGGCATCTTGTGCAGTTTGGGGGGAGGAGGAGGCCGTTGTGCTCCGGCCGTCGTGGTTGCGTCTGGACTGAGGGACCGGGGAGACGCGTTCGATGGCTTGCCGGGCTGCATGGCAGGCGTCGAGCTCGACGGCTTGAGTCTGCTTTTGCGCGGCCGCACCATGACGAGCCGCGACTGCGAGCCTTTTGGTTTGGGACCCTTGGTAGGCGGTGGCGGTGCGGCGCCATTGGGTGCTTGCTTGACGGCCAGGAGGCTTGGTTTCTTCTCGACCGGCTTCTGTCCGCGTGTGGACTGCAGGTCGACCACGGAGCCACAGTCGGCATGCTTCGGGCTTTGGCAACTGGAACAGTAGGGCCCGCGGCTGTCGAGGTTGGCTTGGGACTGGGATAAGCGTCGATACAGCTGATCCAGGGCGTCAATCGCTTCGGATCTGGAGCAGTCGGACAGACGCGCCAAGCTCTTGAAGTCGAGATTGGATTCGTTTTTGCCGTGGCAGAGAAAGGTCGAGATGATTGCCACCAGGCCGGTGTTGAGCTTCAGCAGGACTTCCGTGAGAGACGCGTGCGCAATGACTAGATACAGGTCAGCTTGGTGTCTTTACAATCCGTAGAAACTCACCATCTCCCCGAGCAAACCTCTCGCCAGCGTGGCTGCGGTTTGTTTGGTAGCGGTCCTGGATTTCGACGGGTCCGCGTTGCAGCGACTTGCCGAGCTGCAATTCGTCGTCCAAGGAGTCCTGAACAGGAGTCGGATGAGCCTTGGAGCTGTGCGTCTTTCTCGACTTTTTCCTCTTGCCCCGCCTGTCCCGCAGTTTTCTAAAGACATCCAGTCCGCTGGTAAAGGCCGTGACGATGGCAAAGACGGAGGCTTCGACCTTGGCCGGGGCGGCCTGCTCGACGGCCATTGCTCTCTGGACGGCAGCCTGTTGCTGATTGATTCACGGCGGGGCGGAGATCAGATATAAACAGGTCAGTCAATCAATGGGGTCCAGTCGAGGCATGAGGAGCGATAGGGTTATAGCACGGGCAACATTCCTGCCTCCTGTGAGCGGCGGTGGGACAGGCCTGGCGGGAGGTGCATCCGGAGGCGCGACGTCAACGTGATGTGAGCCATGGGCCTGTTTTGTCCTATGGATGGCGCAGCTCGCGGCGACAGGCATGTTCCCTTCCCCGGGAGCAGCGTCGAAACAGGCGTTTGGTGCGACTGTGCGTCGCTGCTGTGCGTGCCTGGCGAGCCGAAGCGTACGGTTCGGGGGGGCCTGGCGCGCGGTGCATTGGTCGCTCGTACAGCCACACGAAACGCTTCTGGCTCGCCTCCGATGCTTGCGTCCGCTGCTGGACATCCTATCTCCAGCATGATGCTGCGGACGACGCTGCAAATGCTGCTCAACAGATACCTGCGATGTTTGACGTTCTTGTGAGTGGCTGTACTCTCAACCCCATGCCATTCTGGCCAAGGCACAGTGATCCCGCATTATATTCGAGCCTTCGTGATTTTTTTTTTTTTTTTTTTCAACTGTGACGTACCATGTCTTGGACATGGTGTTGGGAGAATTCCCTGGAACAATCAAAGCACTGCTGCTGCTTTGCAGAACAGGTCGTGTGCATTTCCCCTCATCGGGAGCCTGCGTCTATATGCCCCCCATGCTTGAATATCAGACGCTGCTATGACGACGCTGTCCCTCTGCACCCATACACAGCTTCCACGGCCTAATTGGAGGACCATCATCTTCCCATCCGATCAAAAGGGGTATAATCATCATCGACTAACTGCCGTGCCTCCTATTTCATGCTGCAACGCCCCCAACTACTTCTTCACACTGAACTCGTCGCCCGCTCTGACAAGCACCTCCTCCTCCACCATGCGGCTCAGCAACACGCCGACCTCCTCCACTCCAAATGGGAATCCACCCATCAACGCCCGTTTTAGCATGGCCTGCACGCGCTCGGCGCTCATGCGCCCCTGATTCGTCAGCATGCCCATGACAAACTGCCGGTACATGGCCATGTTGTCGACGAGAATGTCTTCGGCTCGCTTGACAGCCGAAGCTTGTTCCTCTGCGGCGGCCGCCGCTGCTGCCGCTGCCGCCGCCGTGGTCGACGACGACGGCGCATCGCTGAGTGACTCGAGTACCGTGTACGTGTTGGGCGTCGACTCGGTAAGGACGAGCTGTGCGACCCAGAATATGAGAGCCGAGCGGAGTAGCGTTTCGTCGAGCTCAAGAACAGCTTCGAGCTCATCAACCGTCTTGGTGACGGGTCGAGACTGTGACGAGTCGACGTCGTCCTCGTTGAATGCATGAATGACTGCCGCTTGCCACGGAGTAACCTCAAGGTCGAGATGGCGGTCCGCAAAGTCGAGAGAGATCGACACGCGCCCCAGCGCAGGGAGCCAGTGAAGCTTGCGCATGTCCTTGATGGCTTCGAAGCCGGCGGCATAGTCTTGGAGGGCTGACTGCACGGGACCTGGAAGAGGAAATTCGTCCTCGCGAAGTGAAGGCCAAAAGAAGGCCGACAAAATGTGAGAGTTGACTTGAATGTCGTGCGATTTGTTGGTGCCCGCAGCGGTTTGCAGCAGAGTCTGGTGTATCTGCTTGTTGATGCGTTTCGATTCGAGAACGTCTCTGAGCATGACCTCGCAGGCTTGCAGATTGTTCTCGCCAAGGCGGACCTTGAAGAACTCGAGCAGTCGGATCTGGGTCGTGTTAGCGCTCGCCTGTAGGATAACTGGCTGACTTGCCTCCTTTTCAAAGTCCACGCTCTCGCTTCGCAACAAGTGCTCACCCCAAATGGTCTTGAGCTCCGAAATAAAGTCGTCCTTATCGTACAAGGTCAAAAGGTAGCCGAGTACATTCTCCGACTTGGACTTTCGATATTCCGTCGACGCATCAACAGGATCAGGCACCCAATTCATGTTGCCCCAGTCCAGCTCGATGTCCAGTTCTTCAGACCCAGACGTCATTGGATTGAGCATTTCGGTCGCAATCTCGACACTAATCTCCTGGCCTGGGTCGATGCGGTTGCCATCTTCATCGACGATTTCGGCCAACAGACTGGAGACGATGATGCTGGCCGTATCTTCGCGATCCCGCAGGTAGCGGCGGATTGGCCTAGCGACCTTTTCAAGCAGAATTCCTTTGGGATCCAATTCGACAAAGGCACGAATCACGTAAATGTAGGTGTCTAGTATGTGCGTCGTGGTGGCGCCTGCGTGTAGCAAGCGGCGCGCGAGCTGCTGCAAGAAGCTGTGGGTGAGGTGGTTGCGTGCTGCGGGTGTCGAAATGTATTCTCTGAGATCTAGTATCGCACCCAAGGAGCTGTCCCAATTGACAACGTAATCAAAGAGGTTGTCGACGCGAGCTCTGCCTAGCCGGCCAATGGCCATTTCGGTCCATTGGTGAATGTTGGTCTCAATCGTCTCCTCGCCGCAGGTCAAACTCGACATCAAATCGTTTACCAAGGGAGCGAAACCGTCCCTGATCCACTCTTTCAGATTCTTGGTGACTGACCGTCTGCCGTACCAGTCCACCTTCATGTAGTGGCTGCCAATGAAGGAGTCCATCAACCGGTCCATGGCATGCGCTACAGCTCTCTGTGCACAATCCCGGCCAAGACCTACATCGTGCAGCTCACGAAGCAACTTGGTGACGGACTGCCGCAGCCTTTGTCCGTTTTCGCGCGCGGCATCTTTTGGAAAACTGTCTTGCAGGTCGAAGAGGTGGCATCCGACATCAAGCAGGACATGTGCCAAAGTTTTTGTGAAGCGCTGTTGAGGCAAGGCATGCAAAAATGTCGTGTGCAGTTCCCTCTTGAACTTGGTCGATGCGCGCAGGGCACGGTCCGCACCAGAGGTGTTCTTGATGATGGGCACGAGGTGATCCTGCAACGGCGGCACGTATTGAGACTGAGCATTCTTGAGAAGCTTTACCGTCTCCTGCAGTACTGGCAGCGCACGCGCGGTTGGGATGGGCTGTCTGCATCAGAACGTCGAATTACATTGCTTCTCGGTCCCGGATCGATCAACCTACAGCATCCCAGAGGTCTCTCAAGGCCGGCCGCACACAGGCGACAAAGTTGTCCCGCGCCTCGTCCAGGTACCAGTCAAGAAGGGCAGCCTGCCCATCGTTGCCACTCCGGATCAAGTATTTCAATGCCTCGTCCACGTCCGCAGGGACTCGGTGTTTGCGCGAGCGGGCCCTCGAGACGACATCGGTAGGCAGAGGTACGGGCAGCTTCAAGAATCTGGTGGCCGTATTCCAGGCGACGTTGCGATTCAGCGGGTGGCTGGAACGACCGCTGGAGGAGTTGCCCGGCCGATGGTGCTGGTGGTCGTGGCTGCGCGTGACAACGCCGACGCCATGGTCGGTTGCGGCGGCGTGGGTCAGGGCATGCGATGGGTTGGATTTGGACGGCAGCGGAAAGACGGAGGCGAAGATGAGGGAGCGATTGTCGTGTATGGCGGCGGCCATGGCGAGGCAGACTATGGCGGCATGGGAGCGGTTGTGGAGAGGTGATGTTGTTGAGCTGGAGATGGATGGTCGCGGGTTCACGTGCAGAGCCAGCGCACAAGCGAAAAGGCTTGGCGCGGACAGTGAGTGGCCCAGCACACGTCAATTGCACACTGCAGGCTGTGGGCCTACAAAAGAAGGCGGCGGCCCAGCGCCTTTTCGACGTCTCCCCTCCACCCCACACCTCACCACCCACCAACCCACCAACCCAACCACCGGCCGTCCCCGCCACGGTCGCCCTCACATAACAACTCTACTCTGCGCCCGAGCCGCACCTCTCCAGAGAGCACAAGTCTCAGCGCCCCACCACCCACACCACCGCCATGCCCAAGAACAAGGGAAAGGGCGGTAAGAACCGCAGAAGGGGCAAGAACGAGAACGACAACGAGAAGCGCGAGCTCGTCTTCAAGGAGGAAGGCCAAGGTGCGTCACTTGTGTCATCATTCTGTAATCTCAGCTAACACCTCTACCAGAATACGCCCAAGTAGTCAAGATGCTCGGCAACGGACGCCTGGAGGCGCAGTGCTTCGACGGCGAAAAGCGACTCGCACACATCCGCGGCAAGCTGCGCAAAAAGGTGTGGATCAACCAGGGCGACATCATTCTGCTGTCGCTGCGCGACTACCAGGACGAAAAGGGCGACGTCATCCTCAAGTACAATGCCGACGAGGCGCGCTCGCTCAAGGCCTACGGCGAGCTGCCCGAGACGGCCAAGATCAACGAGACCGACACGTACGGCGCCGACGGCGACGAGGGCGGCATCGGCTTCGAGTTTGACGAGGACCGGAGCAGCGACGACGAGGGCGTCAAGGAGGTCGACATTGATGACATTTGAGCGCGCTGCATGCGCTCAACCCCCTCCCGTGGGCGTCTCTGCCCCCGCGAGCCCGCTCTGTGGGGCGAACTCTGGGAGCGAACGAACCGATGCTTGGGATCCATGGTCTGCGGGGCTTTCCGTCAATCAGTCAGTCAGTCACGACGCGATGGAGTTTTGGGGGTTGTTGGGCAACACAAGGCTGCTCGTGCCGCTTGCTTCATCGGGTCCATCGCCAGTCAGCCAATCTGTCAGCACTTGCTCAACCGTGCAGCAACAGGAGCAGCAGTCAGCCAGCCAGCCAGCCAGCCTCAATCCAATCGAGCCGCGGCCTCCTCCCCATCAGCACAGAGCCTGCCAAGACATGGCACACCGGGATCTCATTGTTCTTCGTCCCTTGTTTTTTTCGTCTCGGGGATGCCACCGGTCAAAGCCAAAAAAATCATATGAACTCTTTAAACCTCATTGTTTGTTGATATTGTCTCGTGTCGTTCGTGTATGCTGTGTCCTAGTCTATGCTTCCTACCAACCTACCAACCTAAGTGCCTTGGAAGGTAGCTAACACGACTAACTATCTACTCGAATCCATGCGCCCATCCACGATCAATTTGAACCTGGTTTTGTTGCCCATTTTTTTCATCCTCATTACACGCACCCACCCTCTCCCTCCCTCACTCCGCCTAAACCACAAAACGCAGTCTGAACCCCAATCCCCAACAACCCCCCAAACAAAAAGCGCTCCCCATCAATTTTTCCCTTCGTCCTCTGCACCACGCGTACCAACCACCTCATACCACATCCGGTGACCCTCCACCAACTGCCTCTCGGCTATCCCATCAATTAAGAAACACGACGACAACGACAACGACGACCGACAAGAAGGAGAAATGGAATAGAATAGAGTGGTAGGTAGGTAGGTAAGTAGGTAGCACTAGACGGAATCATCCACAGTCTGTCTGTCTCTGTCTGTCTCTGTGTCGCTCCTGCTGCTGCTTCTGCTTTCTCGCCATCTCGCCCGCTCGCTCGGCCCGCTCTCATCCATACTGTGTCTGTGTCGTTCGCCGAAAGGGAAGGGAAAAGAAGAGCAGAGAAAAGGAGGAACGCCATTCCGACCATACCATACCGAACCGAACCGAACCGGACCCTCATACTCCCCGCTCCCTCTCCCTCGCTTGCCACACACCCTGACTCAAATTAAAAAGAAGAACCTAAAAAGAGGAACGAAGATAGAGCAAAGGAAACAACTTGAGAAGCCATCCGTTCATTTGATTTAGCCCGTCATCATCATCTGCAGCGAGCTAGCTGTATAGCGACCTTCGCTCAATCAAGCACCGGGAAAGATGGAAAGAGAGAAGGAAGGAAGCATGAATGGATAGATAAATCGGAATGTAATCGAGGCAGAAGCAGAAAAAGAAGAGAAGAAAAGATGGGGCTAGAGAGGGGGGGCATAGGAGGGAAAAGGCCGTCGTGTGTCGTCGTCGTCAAGTTTGCCGTTCGTCCGTCCATGTGTCTGTCGTTTGAAAAGAGGACGTAGATAGACCGTTCCGTCCGTCCGTCCGTCCGTGAGAGGATAAAAGGGAAAGAGAGATGAAAGTGATTTTGACCGAATGGAGAGAAAAAGGAAAAGAGCAGAACTAACAAAGCGAAGAAGAAAAAAGAGAATATGCACCAGGGGGTATGTGTGTGTGCGTGCATCAACGCAAAGAAGAAAAAAGAATTTGTCGTCCAAGAGCAGCAGCAGCAGCAGCAGCAGCGGCAATAGCTAGCCTTCTCTTCAAGATGGACCAGCCCAGGGCAAGTCATGCGACAATGACCTACAACTTCCCATGCCTGCCCTTGAAAATGGCCACCTTGTCGTCGTAGAAGAGAATCTCGCGCAGCCGCAGCCGCTGGCCGGCGCAGCTCTCGTCCAGACTGCCCGCCGAGCTGCCCGCGCCCCAGACCTCGCTGCCGTCCTCGGTCTCGTCGTCGTCCTCGTCGGCGTCTTCATCGTCGACAAAGACGTCGCCGTCGTTGGCGTTGTGGTTGCCTGCTATTATGCCCACGCCGCCGGCCGCTGTTGCTGCTGCGCCGTTGGCGTTGATGCCGCCAGCACCGCCGCCACCTGGCCCGCCTGGGCCTGTGGGATCGTCGTCGTCGTCTACGTCGTCATCATCGTCTTCCGTCTCTTCGTCCACGTCCTCGTCGTCCAGCTCTCCTGTTGCCGCGGCGGCATGCGCCTCTTCGTCTTCAATCCCAACGGGCTCGTCGTCCTCGTCGTCTGAGAACCCAAGGCCAGGCGCGGCTCCAGCACCGTTGGGCGCACCCGAAGAGCCTGCGGCGGCATGATGCTGGTTGTGATGGGCGCCATGATGCGCGTAGTAGCGGTCATACGGCGAGGGGACGACCTTGTTTTCGAGGACTTCGAAGCACTTGTTTTGAATGCCCATATAGCAGATTTCGACTTCGGGCCGCAGGGTGATGATATCGACAATTTGCATGGCGAGCTCTCGTGGATCGATATTGTTGCCGTGCGCGTGGTCGGCAATGTGTGGGATGTAGAGAGAGCGAAGCGTGGGTACTTGTGGTAGACGTTGGAGGAAAAAGTGCTGACCGCGTTAGTCAAATTCATATACCACATCGAATTCAGAAAACTTACCCAGTCGAGGTAGTCAATGCAAAATGCGAGTTCTCGCAGATTGCACATCCGACCACTGGTTATGAAAGTAATGATTTCACGATTCAACATCCACCGCCTCCACCGCGTGCTCGTCGGCGCACGATCTCCAGTGCCCTTTTCGCTGCTGTCTATCATGACCTTCTTCAGGCTTGCACGATGCCTCTTCAACGCACCGCGAAAGATGACGTTGATGGTGACATTGGAGTGATAGGTGCGGTCCTCTTGCAAAAACAAGACTTCCAGGCTGTTTGGCGGCAGAGTCTCCTTGATGAACGATATCAGAGAGACAGAAACAGTGTTGGTGTGAATCTTTTTGAGGTTGAGACGGTACTCCGGGCGACTGTGAGTCTTTGCCGAAGATCCTCTGACGTGCGATTGCGGACCACGGGGCGCAAATTCTCTGCGCAGAGTTCGCCACAGTGTCTCGTGCCCACTGCAATTCAGCAGCGTCAAGGCCGTGAGTTTTGACCAGTCAAACGCCTGCAACATCACCGGCACCGACATGGGTACGCGTTCGAGCTCAAGCGTTTCCAGCTTGAGTTTGGTGTTCAACAGAGGACCCAGATTCTTTTCTCGTTCCCGACGCTCTGCCTCCAATGCCCGTTCTCGAAGAGGTTTTCTCGAAGGTGGTGTCTGGTAAGTCGAATTGTCCGCAGGCACAACTCCCGAAGTTGCATCAAACTCACGACCATCGACGCCGGAAGCATGAGGCAGGTTGACTTCGCTCTTGGTCACAGAAGGCCCATGCTCCCAGACGCGATCTACCGTGCCAGGTGGGCTGTCCGTACCTTGGCTCTCGGTGTTGTGCCGCAAGTTGTAGACTCGGCCGACAAGAATGCCCAAAACTCCTCCCAATCTCTTGTCACCAATCTTGCTCGCTGCAGTCCAGAGCGTGCTGTGATCGACTTGCTGCGTCCCAGCACCTTCCCAAGGCATCACCCACTCTCTCTCATGTTCGTAGGCATTCTTGGCAATTCCAATCCGCAGCTCGCGCAGCTTCTTTTGCGAACGACCGATCAAGATGGCCATTTCATCGAGATAGGGAAGCTCATCAATGTCGAGGACGCTCAAACTTTTCAGAGCTGGAATCACTGAAAATGTGGGGTGCTCAACGCGATCGATTGCCGTCAGTGCTGACGCGCTGTGCGGCACGGGAACCACGATGGGAGCTTGCGCCGCACCAACACCGCTTGCATTGTGGGCGTGAGGCGGAGGCGGCGGCAAGTTGCTGACCGGCATAGGAGGAGGCGGCACTGACAGGTCTGCGCCAGAATTGTCGTGCCACCGGATCCACAAACGCTCCAGCCTGCAATCTTGCCCGTCGTCTCTATCTGCAAGAGACGACAGTGCCAGCCAGACGTCTCTCAAAACGCCCGTTGGCATGTCCCAAACAAACGTCTCCAAGTTCCTCATGCGGGCTACGGCCACGGCCACCAGCGTTCCAAGCATCTTGCCGCCCTCCTTGGTGATGAGATAGTCTTGCACCCACTCAACCGGACCATTTCCGAGCGAGAACTTTTTGGTGTACCTGGCAAAGTAGTTGCCTCGACGTCGTCTCGGAATCGGAAAGGGTTCGGCCGATTGTCGTTGTTGTGCGCTGCTGGGGGTTCGAGTCTGCTTCAAGTGCCGTGCCTGATCTCGTTGCCATTGCGACTCTCCGAATATCTCCTCTCCCATGACCAGTGTCGCCAGCCCATATGTCAAGGCGTCAACTCCAGATCGCTGCTCCGAGTTTACTGTGCTGTCGGGCCACACAATGTCGAAGCGGGAGTAAATGTAGGGTATGGTGAGGTTGTGCAGTGCGGAATGGCACAATGCTAGTGAGGTGAGGTCGTTGGTGTGCGGCAGCTGGTGTTCGTTAGCTTTGCATTTCGCATTCCAGCCTTGCGAGTCGCGTCTCACATGGTTGATGATCTCCTTGAGAATATCCACGGGCAGGTCGAGCAGGCGCAGCGGGCCCTTCTTTTCGGCGATGGCAGTCCATTCCTTCTCCTTGCCGTTGAGAAGCTTGGAGATTGCGTCTCGCGAATGGTGCGCCTGGGAATCCATCGAATCGCAATCGGTCTGCCTGGAGGAGGAGGAATCGGCGTCGTCGTCGTCGTCGTGAAGTGGTGCGGAGTCGGAGCTGTTTGCAGGTTTGGCGGAGGGCGGCGCAGAGCGGCTCGCGGGCGGATCTTGGTTGGACGAGGGCGTCAAAGTGCCGTCTGACGGGTATGGGCTAGGAGGAGACGAAGAATCCATCGCAACCGTGTTTCAGTGGAGCATGGGCGAAGCGCATGTGTTGTGGTACAGGCTCGCGCTTGCGCGGTGGTGAAGGCGGCAGCGGGTTACTCAGGCAGAGAGGTTGGAGGCGTGAGGCGTTGATGGAGGTGGGAGCTGGGCGGACGGAGAGCTAGGGAAGCCAAGGAGCTGCAGTGGCAGATGAGATGGCTGGCGAGAACAGAGCAGGGCAGGCTGTTGGTGGTGTCTGGGGAGCGGAAGTTGGTGGTTGGTTGGTTGGTTGAGGTACGGGCTGCGGACTGACCGACTACCGGCCCAGGCGAAGCGGAGGTGGACCTCAGGGCGTTGCCGTTGCGCGCACGGCCCACCAGTCTAGCCCACTACAGCCCATGGCGGAACATCAGACATGCACTCATTACTATTTATCAACTGACCACGCAAAACTACATTTCCAGACTCCCTAATTCAACGTCGTCTGTCCCCGCTCCGGATCGCTCATCTTGATAATCTTCACATCCGTCCCGAGACTAACATTGCCCATGGCCTGTGGCGTGATGAACAAAAACTGCTTGCTTGGAGACCCCCGGCAAGACTCGATGATCATCTTCATCGACATCTCGCGGTTGACGTTGTCCATGAACACGTCAAACTCGTCCAGGCACCGCGTCGGCGCTCCCATGGCGTCCCACAGCGACAGCAGCAGGCACACGGTCGAGAAAGACTTTTCGCCGCCCGAGAGCGTCTTGGTCTGACGCCCAGATGCGTCGCGCTTCGTAATGTCCGGCTCGACGCTGATGGAAAGCTCCTTGTTGGTCGTGTCGATCATCAAGCTTCCTCTGAACTTGCGTGCCGAAAGCATGTACGTGAACGTCACGCTGGCTCGATCCGCTATCAAGATGCGGAACTTGGTCAGCCGTCCTCTCCGTTTCATCAGACTGTCCTTGAGCATCTGCACAAATGCAATTAGCAGTCTGTCAGGCAACCTCTAGTCATCAACATACCAAATTCGTCTTTTGCAGTTTCTTCTGACCCACTCTGGCCCTTGCATAGGCAGCTTTGGCCTCGTAAAGTGCCTGTCTCAACTCTTGAGCCGACCCACCTAGCCTGATAGCCGTCAGTCATTTACATTTTGAAAACAGACGCTGGCACTTACGCTCGTTCTTGCTCTTGGAGGTCTTGCATGAGCTTTTTGGCCTTCTCTTCCAGGCTCTTCGATGTTTCGTCCTCGGGAACGGCTACGCGCGTGCAAACCGCATTCGCTTGCTCAATAAATTCCGATACTGTTTCTTCTTGCTCCCTCCTCTGGGTCTCAACCCCTTCTCTCTCTTGTCGAAGTTCGTGAACCTCTGCCAGGGCAACGTTCTTACGCTGCAACGCGCGGTGGCGGACATCTTCCAACTTTTCGACTCGGGATTCTGCCTTTCTGACTTGCACGCCGATTTGGTCGATTTTTGCCTGAATCTCTCGAATTTTCTCATTGAGAGCCCTTTCCTTGCCTTGCATCCTTCTCACCTCTGCTTTGGCATCCTCGAACAACTGGATGTGGGCTTCTGTGGTCTCTTCTGCCTCTCTCAACTGCCTCTCCAATTCTTCGAGCCGGCCATCCTGTGGCTGTTCGGCCTCGAGTGCGTCTTGCATCTTCTCCCAGTCCTCTTGGGCCTTTTGCGATTCGACTTGGAGGTTCCTCGTGTTTCTCTTGTGTCGCTCCAGGGACTGCTTCGCTTTGGTGTCCGCTTCTTGTCGCCTTCTGAATTCCGCTTCGAGGCCCGCCAGCTCGTCTTTCAACCGCTGCAGGGTTTCATTTGCGGCACTGTCAAAATTAGTCCCTGATCAACCCACAATAAGTGGAGCACGCACTTGATTTGGGATTCTACCGCTGTTTGCATGCGTGCTCCGTCTGTCCAGCCCGAGACGGGAGCCTCGGATCGTGCACCAGCGCCCGTCCAGCCAAGACGACGTCCATCTTCATGAGACCCTCTTGCGAAGCAAAAGACTTGCTTTACGTTGCGTGGTCTGCCCGACTCGTTGCCGTAGGCATACTCGAAAGCTTCTCTTTGGTCCTCGATCAGGACTGCTTGTTCCGCACCATTGGTGATGATTGACAGGTTCCGAATGATATCATGTTTAAACTGCACACGTTAGCAGGCAGCCTGTATTTACATGGCCGATTCTACCTCGAGGACCCTCAGCCAAGTGTCGACATCGGGAGCGGGTTCATTGTTCGAAACGTCAATCGGAGCTGCAGGACAGATGATGACTGGAGCGTCGCTAGGAGCAGTCAGCCAGTTGATGGGAAAATGAGATGGTGGGGCTTACTATCTTGCTGACTTCATGAGCTCGCGTAGCGTGCTTTCATCTCTCTTGTTCGTGACAGCGAAGCCAGCAAGGCTTTTGCCATACGACCTTTCAAGAATGGGCGACCACTTTGGCTTCAGTAATTTGATTTCACGACCAATAGGCCCGACAGGCGTGTCGCGGAATTTGCTCTTATTCCGTTCGATCGCTTGTAGAAGCTGCGGTAGTTCGCGTGGGAAGGCCGACATCCATTTGCCTTGATTTGACCTAAGTCTGTTGATGCGGTCCTTCTGTTGGTTCACTTCTTCACGCTTCTTTTGGACGACGACGCGTTGTGTGTTGTATCGCTGCTCGGCCTCGTTCCTGTCCCTCTCAAAGGGCCCAAAGTTGCCTTTTGCCTCGTCATAAGCGCGTTGCGCTTCTTCTGCCCTAGTCTTGGCCTCTTGGATTTCCTCGAGCCTTCTTGCATGTTCGCCGCCGACGGCGTCTGCTTGGCGCTGCTGCTCTTCCTCGATTTGCCTCTTGAGGTTGGAAACATTCTTCTTGTCGTTTTGCATGTGGCCTTTGATGTCACGTTGTTGGGCGTTGGCAGTAAACATTTCGTTCCGATTGGTGGAGAGCTCGCTCTCCTGGCTCTCCTTCTCTTCTTGAAAAGGAGCTGCCGACTCCTGCTGTTCCCGTACGAGCCGCTGCGCTTCTTCGAGACGTTCAATTGCGCGATCAAAATCCTGAGCAGCCGCGTCTGCCTGTTGATTCTTTTGTTCAATCTCCGTGTCGCAGGTACCGATGCGCTCCGTGACGGTTTCGAGAGCTCTCTCCTGGTCTCGCACCTGGGACCAAGTGTACATCCGCGTGAAGTTGTCTTTTTTCGCTCGCATCTCTTCATGTTGGTCAGCCAGGTTCTTTTTCCTCCGGGCTTCTTCGAAATTCTCCCTCAACTCCTTCACGTCGTCACCGCAGACCTCCAGCTTTGCATCAATCTCCTCGATGAGTTGAGCAAAGAGCAGGTAGTCTCGGTTGAGATGAGCAATCTGAGTTCCCTCCTGGAAAAACTTGTATTTGTCGCTGGCAGTCGACGAATTCAGAAACTGGCGGGCCATGTCCTGAGAGAGGACGTTCATTGGGTTATCCATCTGCAGCTGAAACGCATCCGCGATGTTCTCCAGCTCCTGTCTCTTGGTCGACTTGACATGGTGATGGGCGTCTCTGATCTTGAATCCGCTCGTGCCCTTCATATCAAACCAGCGCTCGATGATGATGGAATCGCCGTAGATGTGGGGCTGGTAAGCACTAGCGCCTTGGTTTTTGATGGTTACGAGTACATTAGCCGACCTGGTAGGGTTAGAGATGAACCTTCTTCAGGCGTGGTTGACTCACTCTTCACCCTCCTTGATAAAGTTCTTGAGACTTTGACCACGATTCGTGGCAGTGGCCTTGGCACCGAGGCACAGCGTAAGTGCAGTCAGGACGGCGCTCTTTCCACTGCCGTTGTGGCCGATGATGAAGTTGATGAGCGGGCCCAAGGACACCGTCAGGTGCGAGTGACACATGAAGTTCCGGCATTCGATTTGCTCCACAATGGCATTGTCGGCTGGGAAGTTGTCTCTCACAGCCTTGTGTTTTACGTCGATCCTCTGCCAGAGGGTGGCTTTGCGATCTTCGGGTCTGCCCAAGTCCAAGGCCACTGCATCGTCCACATTCCATTGAGTTAGTTTGGGCCTGTCATTGGTTTCGTCGTAACCATCGGGCAGGATGAGGGTGTCCTCGTTGTCTTGTGAGGCGGCAGATGCGGTGGATGCGGTCGAGAGTCGTTGGCGTTTGTTCTGTCACAGCGTGAGTAGTTGCCCAGTCCAGTGGTAAGGGTAGACTTACGCCGTTTTGAAGGTAGCTAGGGCTGCCGTTTGGAGTCTCTTCTTCGTCGTCGTCCTCGTAGACTGTAGGAGCACGATGACGCCTCGCAGGAATGGGCACCATGGCGGCTTGATTTCAGAGAAATGGGGCAGTGGTGGTGGCAGCCGACCAGAGTGACGAGGAGTGGTTCCGGTTGTGCACGGCGGCGGCCGAGACGCGTCTCTGAGTTGGGTTACGCGCGACGGGCAAGCGCGTTGATGACATAACCACAGGACCCGCACCCGCGGCAACCACTTCGACAGAGCCGCCGCTCTCTCGATTCCATCACTCCGCCTATCCAACATGACGAGCTTATTCCCGAGGGCTCTGAGGCTCTCGACACTCCAGCAGAGCTCCAGACTGGGCCTGCGAACCTTTACCGGCCTATCCCGCGATGCGCACGCCGGCGCTGCTCCGACCCGCGGATGGACACCAACGCCCTACGTGACCGAGACGGTTGTATGTTTCTCAGCTTCGAATAGCCCGGGATGAAGCTGACTGAGTAGGCTGGCGGCTGGCACACTTGTGAGTTGACAAGCGACTGAATGAGACGCACTGGACTAATGCGACTGGAAGACGACATCTTCTCCCGTTTGCTCAAAGTACGATGCGTCCCTCAAAGCGCATAGTTCGCGACTAAAATGTCAAATTTAGGAGCGCATAGTGTGTCTGAATGGACAAGTCGACGATAGTTTATCCGCGTCCATCGTAGCACAGCTGCTCTTCCTCGAAGCCGACAATCCGGAGAAGCCCATCAGCCTTTACATAAACTCTCCCGGTGGTTCAGTCACAGCAGGTTGTGACCCAGCCCTCAACAGTGGACATTGGACTAATGGAAGCTAGGACTCGCCATCTACGACACCATGACCTACATCCGCCCACCCGTCACAACAATCTGCGTCGGACAAGCTGCGAGCATGGGTTCGCTACTGCTCTGCGGTGGAGCCGCCGGCATGAGATATTGCCTACCGCACAGCTCCATCATGATCCACCAACCGAGTGGCGGCTATGTGGGACAGGCTTCCGACATTGCGATTCACGCCGAGGAGATTCTGCGCGTGAGGAAGCGGCTGAATATGATCTACCAGAAGCATCTCACCAAATCGCACACATTGGAGGAGATTGACAGGATGATGGAGCGCGACAAGTTCATGTCGGCTGAGGAGGCAGTGGAGCTGGGATTGATTGACAAGATTTTGGAGAGAAGAGATGCGGACGAGAAGAAGGAAGAAAGCAAGTAAGGTAGATTTACGGATGGTTGGTGGAACCCATGTTGCGCAGTAATCCACCTATGACGCGGTCTTGGCGCGGGACTTAGCGACACTCCGCGTCTGTTTCGTCGCACCTCATCTTCTCCGCTGCCTGTGAAGTGATGCCGCCACGACTCCCTCTGCGGTGCCATCGTCACGACAATTTCCAGCATGTCTTGAATTTATCGTCTCGGCGTCGACTGAGGTTGTCAACCTCCACGGCGCCCAAATCCACAAACACCTCCGCCGACACCAATGCAACAACCTCGGGGCCGTACGCCAAAGATGATGGCCAGACCTGGCGGATGCGAGCCGATGGCAAACGAAAGCTTCCACTCCCACCCATCCTCGACCCCATCGCCATATCGCAGCGCGAGCGCTGGACCGAGCCCAAGAAGCCCGCCGCGGCGCCCGCAGACCGGACGCCGTTCCAGAAGAAGCTGCACAACAACGCATTTGGTGCGTCCACCGTCCAGCACCCTACATGGCAGAAGCCAAACGGCGCCAATTTGAGAGGAACCAAGCTGACAAGACGACACAGCACACATGCTCAGCACGCCGATCCGCGAAGACCACAAACTGGGGCTGCAGCTGCCCTCGCACTTCCTCGTGCCCTTCCGGCCGCTCACGCACCCGTCGACCGCCGACATCTGGCTGCTGCCCGGCGCCGGCCTCAAGCCGACCAAGGCGGCGGGCTCGTTCAACGCGTGGGCCGTGGCGCGCCGCGCCCATCTGCGCGCGCTCTGCACCGCCAAACGCGGCGCGTTCCGCGGGCTCACCGGCCCCGTCCAGGGCAGCAGCGCGCTGCTGCTCCGCGGCAACACCGTGTGGCGCGCGGATATGGATGAGATGGTGCTGCGCATGCTGCGGGACAATGTCTTGAAGCAGCTGCGGTACGGGTTTAGTAAGCCGCGCGGCGGTGGCGTGCTTGCGCGGTTGTGGGAGGAGCCGGGGAGGGGGTTTGTGCCGTACAATCCGTCCGAGCATGAACGGCCGCCAAACATCGAAGAGAGAGAGGACCAAGCACGCCGAACCCTCCCCCAGCAACTCTCCCGGCACGCCGCACCCGCCGCGCTGCTCTTCCTGCGCCCGCTCACGCCGCTCTCAGCGCAGCCGTCCGACGCCCTCGCCCAACACATCGCCGCGTGCGACGGCCTCGTCGACGACCTCGTCGACCACAAGTCGTACATCCTGCGCAAAAAGCACCCCGACTACTCGCCTCCTCCGCACAGCAAGTGGGCGCACGCCGAGAAGCTGCATCCGCGGCTGGACCCGCGCTGGCGCGTCGGGAGGCTGCGGCCGAGCGTTGTGCGGTGGGCGCCGGCGGCGGATGCGAGCGCAGCGAGCATAGCCAGTGAAGCGAGCATAGCCAGTGAAGCGAGCATAGCCAGTGAAGCAGGCGCGGTAAATCACGCCCACCTCATCCCCGTATACAGCCTGCCGGACCTGCTGGGCGGCGAGGTGGCCTTCAACTCGTTGCTCGGCGGCGAGCGAGGCGAGCGACGTGAGCAGCAAGAGCGTATCTGGGGCCGCGGTGCGGTGCTGCTCAAGGCGGGGCCGGGCGCCGTTGGTGCGCTGCTGGCGCTTGAGCGGTTGAGGAGCTATGTTGAGGTGCCTTGGTAGGATGTGGTGGGGGAGACAGGGGTTTGGGGGGGGGGGGGGGGGGGGGGGGGGGGGGGGAACAGCATGAGATCACGGCTGGGAAGCACTAGGTACATGTTATAAAGAGATGACTGGACTGTCTTGTCTTAACCCCCCTACCTACCTACATAGCTACAAGCATGTAGCCAACTATCGCACACTCACTCCGCCTACCTACATCCCCATGAACCACCGCTCCCAAGCCCTCGCCACAACGCCCACGCCCACACCTTCCTCCCTCACGCACCGCACGAGCCGATCCTCCGCGACCTCCTGCACGCCGTCCCACACATTGCCGACCGTCTCGCCGTACACGGCCACCTGCGCGCCGCTCGCCGGCCGCACCTGCTGCCACTCGCGACTGGCGCCCGTCCCACCCTTCCCACCTCCTCCCCTCGTCCCGCTCAAAAACGACGCCGGCTGCTCGAAGAAGTACGGCCGCCAGCGCAGCCCGCGGCCGCACACGTAGCCCAGCACGTCGGCGGCGAGGGCGTGGGCGGCCGGGAGAGAGTGCGTCGGGATGCGCCCCGCGGCGGCGTAGTTGAGGAAGAGGTAGGCGACGTCGAGGATGTGGGTGGCGCGGCGGTGCCATTTGCCGGGCCAGGGGTTGGGCGTGGCGACGACGAGGAGGTGGGCGTGGCGGCGGGGTGGGGTGGGTTCTTGGTCCGAGGGGGAGGGTTTGGCTTGGGGGTGCGTTTGGGATGGTGATGATGATGCTGGCTGTGGGGGCCCTGGGTGGATGGGCAGGGTCGTCGTCTCGCCTGCTACCCCTGACTGCGCCTGCGCAGCATCCGGCCGGTGGCCCTCAAGGTTCGGGTTCGCCGTGACAGCGCGAGCCTCTTCTTGCGCCGCGCTGGAAGGCGGCTGTCGGGCTCGCTGGGCATCAGCATCATCCGCCTCGGCAGAACCGAGCGGCGACGGGTCGTGCTCGGTCGTCCACGCGGCGGCGTAGGCGCGAGCGGGAGCGCGGGCAGAGATGTCGGAGCCCAGTTCGGTGATTGCAGACAGCGCGGCCGGGTCGGGCGTCGCGGGCGTGATGCCGTACGTGTCAAGCAGGCGCTTGGCGAGGGTGGGATACTTGGAAAGGGAGTTTGTGAGGGAGGTGATGAAGGCGGTGGCGAGGGCGCTCTGGGCCATGCGCGGGTGTGTGTAGGTAAAGATGGAAACCTGGATGGTTAGCAAGAAAACGTGCAAGACGTGAGACGGTGTTGACGACGTACGTCGAGCGAGCAGCATCCCAGGAGCATCTCTCTGCACCACTGGGCCCCCGGCATGCGCTCCACCTGCTCCTTCAACTGATCAAAGTCGTGAGCCTCCCTGACCGACTCCCCGTCAACCACCGGGCCAAGGATCACCGACGGCGGCACCTTGGTGAGCAGCTCGACGGGCGGCAGCGTCCGCAGCCGGTCCAACCGCTCCGCCGGCGGGAGATCCGCGAGGCCAAAGGCAGAGATGACGGCGCGGTAATTGGCCTCGGCAATTTCAGGGGAAAGCGACTTCATCAGCAGCGGACTGCCGCCGAGCGGAATGGCGCGCTTGAAAAGAGGCTCGGACGAATTGAGTTGGTATACGGTCGAGACTGGTTGCGCGGGTTGGCCATGTCAGTTGATGTCATTCGATGGCCGATCACTTCCAATCTTGGAAGTAGAGTTGAGAGTATAATGCGACGTAGGACAAGACGTGCGACCTGCCCACGATGCCCCAGGTCATGACTTACTGGCTCCGGCGCTCTGTCCCATGAGCGTTACGTTTTCCGGGTCTCCTCCAAATCCGGCAATGTGTATTTTGATCCATCTCAATGCCACTGTTTGGTCACGGATGCCGTTGTTGGGCTGGTAACCGTGCTCCTTGAACTCGGACGACGTGAGAAATCCGGGGAGACCGAGGCGATAGCTATGATGGTGTCAGTCTTCTCCAGGCTCAATGCTTCATTCTCCAGCCTAAAGTCTATCCACGACTGTTTCAAGAAAAGTTACTCACTTGATGTTGATTCCAATGAACGGCATCTCCTTCTCAACACCAAACTTGACCAGCTGGGCAAAATCATATTGCGGGAACCAATTGGCTCCCTGTCGGAACCCTCCGCCATGGATGAAAACAAGTACGGGAAGATTCTTCTCTTTCAACGTGGGTACCGTAACGTTCAGGTTGAGCCCGTCAATATCGGACTGGACCTTGGGCGCGTCGGCCGGCTTTGGCAGCGGCTGCTGAATGAACGTGTGCTCGCTATCGCAGCCGTCTGGAGGCGAGATGACCGGGAGGCTTCGAGAGACACATCAGATCAGACGGCCTCGATGAAGAGTGATGAAAGATGAAAAGGGAGCGTGGTGTAACAATGGCCGTAAAATGCTCCTCGGCCAGTAGGAGCATCCGAGACTCAACACCACACGTCGAAGTAGCAGTTCCATCTCAATCCAGGTCGTAGGGTTTCTGGATAGATGGAAGAGATGGATGAAAAGACTCACCCATATTTGGTCGCATCCACGCCGTGTGCCTCTTCAATCAGCTCGGCCGGGGCGAATCGGTCCCGCAACGTCGCATATTTGATGCCCAAAAACTGGACGACGCCCGTGTCGTCTCGGGCCTTGCCCCGCACCTCACCGAGAGCCGGATGCAAGATGGAGGGGGCGGTCATGGTCGGTTACGTTGCAACTGGAATTGCAAAACGAGTGGGGGTGGTTGTTGAGAGAAGCTCGGATGACGACCGAGGCGATGAGGTGGTCGAGGTGGATTGATTGCTGTGAAGCTCGGGCTGGATGTAGGGTTGGAGCAAAGCGGGGCAGGCAGATGGGGTAGGTAGTCAGTCGTGGTGGTCTTGTCGAGGCGAGTCGACCAGGGCGCAGCAAGCAGCAACAGAGATAGGTAAACAGACAGGTAGCTCTGAGCCAACAGCTAAAGATGAAGGCCACAGAGATACAGAGGAACGGGAGATAGATGGTCAAGGGGAGAAGAACATGGAAAGGTTGATGGATATTAGGCGATGTTAGCGCAATCAATCAATTCGAGCAGCCAGCCCAAACCCGGCAGCCGGCTTCTCCCATGAGCAGCGAGCGAGCAAACAAGCAGGCAAGCTGTGGCAGAAACTGCCGCCGGGAGGTTTTTATGGCGCCACAAGTGCTCTAGCTGTCAGTCACCACTAACACCAGGCATGACGGCCACGGCCACGGCCACGGCACGCATGTTGCCGATAGAGACGCCCGCTGCGAGCTACGACACCACAAAAATGACATTAATACCGCGAGAATGCGGACGATTGGAGGGTATCCGAGGCCTTGGTCGAAATGGGGCGGGAGCCGGGGTCGACGAGGGGAAGGGATGGGAGGGGTGGACGACGAGAATGGAGGCACATGGGCGAGGGAGGCAGCAGTCAAGCTCAGCGATCCCTGCCAAAGTGTCGTCGTGCCCCAGGTTCGGCCGTTCCACGCGTCGCCTGAGGTGTCGAGGAGGTACCTGTAGTGGTCGCGGTCGAGAAATCGTCGGTCGTGAGGTTCCGCAACCGCATCCGAAGTCCGACGCCACAATTGCGGGGGAGCTTCTCGTTGCCGGCGTGCCAGTGTCGGATAGGCTTAGCACGCGGCAACCACATCGACACACACACACACACACACACACACACAGATTGCAGCCGTCAACTTCTCGATACTTCCGACATAGAGCACGATAGCTCAAAAGCTTAGCCCACGTCGCATGAATAAGAGTAGAGAAATCCACGGCGATTCCGTCTGCGCCGTTGGTCCGACCCAGCTGTCGTCCAACTCTATCGGATTGCGAAACCATTTCCGTCTTGCTTTGAGAATCCAGTACCTGACAATCAACACACCCACTTCTCCCCTGTTTGCGGTGAATCCACACGCATGCAACCATGTCCCACCAATCATTTACAACTATCCTCTGTACTGTATGTCCGCCCTACAACTTTGTATAAAATCCAGCTAGACGCGTGTCAGCGTCTTCTGCATCCATAGCTACAGCCCGCGTCTGGCGTGCGCAAACTCAATCACCGACTTGTCGGAACCGCGCTTCATCAAACAAGCATCGCGTCCGTTAGCTTCGTTCGTAAACGTCAGCCAGCTTGGTCAGGACGTTCCCCATCCGCGGCGTCACTATTCACTCAAGTCAGCAAAGACGGTCCACTACAGAATTCGTCCAGCTGGACAGGAGGCAGGAAGTACTCACCACCCCAGACCCACGTGTCTCCCAGAAAAAGCGCTCCCGACCTCGCCAAGGCGCCCGCCAGATTGCGCCGCCCTTGATGCTCGCTCTCCATCTCGCGCAGCAGATCCCTGCACTTCCCCAGAAGCTGCCTCTCCTGCGCTTGCTGTGACGGTTCCAGACTCCACTCCGATTCGCTGTCCGCGCCATCGCGGCTCGCGCCCTCGCCATCGCCTTCCGCGCTCGCGAAGCCTTCTGAGCTTGCCGCCGGCGATGGCTTCGTCTCTGCCGAGTGCACCCATTTGGTTAGAAACATGGCGCAGTCCCAGAACGCGATCGCTTGCTCCACGCTCCAGTTGAACGCTGCCGTCTTTCTGACCAGCAGGTGGCCCACCCGAACCGGCACCAGGAACCCTTCGTATGCTTTGGTTGCCGCTTCCAAGCCTCCCTGCTGTGGTGTTGCAATGTATACGTCCAGTGCTGCCGAGACCTTGTCCGCGTCGTCCGACACCAAGACTGTGAGGCGGTCGAGCGAGAGTTTGTAGTCGTCGGAGAGAAGGCGCAGGTGTGCCAGGCGTAGACACGCCTCGCTGTTGAAGACTAGCGAGGCTTCGGCGTCCTTGTTGAGCGTGTCGCGGTGGTCCTCTCCTCGTACGTGGTGGCGAGCCGGAGATGCCAGGGATTGGGCACATTTTTCCAGAATGCGCGACGACTTGGTTTGGATGGCGGAGCTGATGGCCTGGTACTCGAGCGTTTGACCAAACGCCTGTGACACTTGCTGTTGAGTCCACACGTGTACGTTGGCGGCGTGCATCATGACGAGTTTCGCAAAGCCAGGTATCGGCTCGAGAACGTCAGGCTCGTCCTGTCCCTCGGCATTGGGACCGGCATCCATCATGGCGTCTCGAATGGTTCGCTGCGAGTTGGGACTGACAATGGTCAAGTCTCTCCATTGCTGCTCCGTTGGCGCAACCCACACCTCTTCTCCTGCCGGGATTTCAATCTCAAGGTCTTCATTGACGGCGATCGACGGGTTGGATCCAAACATGATGGAGATGATTGTGCTCAGCAAGAACACGCTGCACAAGAGCCGCTTTTCTGCCTCGCGTTTGACCCAGACTTCCCACTGGAGATCGCCGTCACCTGGAGCGTTCGTCGCGAGGGCCAGCCGCCGCAATTGGTAGTCGTTGGCAAGGAAGCCCATGCGCTCAATCGTGTCCATGGTGGGCGCCGATCGACCGCTATAGATGCCGTACATGGAGAGCAGCAGCATCCCCTGGACGGCCCAAAGCGGCGCCGGCTCGAGTGATCCGCCAGAACGACATTCCGCAATGACTGCCTCGATTTGCGTCGACGCCAGGTCGCAGAGCGCCTCGGCCCGTCGCCTCTCCAGTCTGTAAAGCGCTCCGATGCAGCAAATGGCCAGGACGAGAGGACTCGGCGTTGCCTCGAGCTTGAGCGACGCAAAGTGGATGAGCGGGAGGTGGCGATGGAAGCAGCTAATGTAGCACTCGACAAACTTTTGCAACTCGTTCTGATCGGGGAAGCCGTGCGAGCCCGAAAACGTCTCTCTTGCCCGCGTGAGAAAGTCTTCGTGTAGGCATCGGAACACTTGGTCCGTAACCTTGACCTCTGGCAGTTTTGTAGCCTTTTCCTGTGCTCCAAAAGGAAGCGAATGAGCCTGCGAAGGCATACCCCCCAAGAAAAAGTCGGAACCCAACGACCCATAAAGCGTTTGAATCGGAGTCGGCAAGTCCAGCGATTGAACGAAGAACGGATCCATCTGGCCTGTAAAGTCGAGACTCTCTGGCGTTAAGTCGGCGGGCATTGCCGCGTGCGCAGTTCTGGACGGAGCGCAAGGCTCGGACCAAAAGTCGCGAAAGATGTCAATGGAGCTGTAGTCTGATTCTGTGTGCTGTGTGCTTGGTTGTGGCTCGTTCACCTTGCGTCGCTTGCTCGATGGTGTCTCGTCTCTTTTGTCGTCCGGAATGTCAAAGTTGAGAAACGACGTATCCGACGCGTCCCGCTCGAGTTGAAGTCTAATGTCTGCACCGTTGTTTTCAAACAGCTGCGGATCAATTGGGAAGTCGACATCGCAAAATGGGACATCCTTTGCTTCCGCACGAACATCGGGGGGCTGTGGCCCGAGGCCATAGGCTTGATCCGGACAGCTCTGAGGACTTGGGTAGAGCACATCGGCAGGATTGCCCGTGGCATTGCAGGACACCGACCGCCGCGAATCTTGGACTGGCTGAGGCAATTGAAAGTCTCCAAATGCCACGGTGGAGCGTCGTTCGGTCTGCGGAGGGGTCTGTTGAGGAAACGCAATGGGATCCGCAAAGAAAAAGTCGCCGTTGCGGTCTCCTGCCAGGGTCGCGCGTCGCCGAGGTTGAGCAGCATTCTCCTCGGGCAGCGCGGAAACAAGTCCAACGGCCTCTGAGGCTCTCCTGGGGCTTGGTGACGCATCATCGCCCTTGTTGTTTTGGTTGGGATGCAAAGTTCGGACGTGCCTGGTGACGAGATCCTTGCGCGCATATCTCTTGTGGCAGTACTGGCACTCGAATGGCTTCTCGCGCGTGTGGATCCTCTCGTGCCTCGAGCAGTGCTCGCTCCGCTTGAAGTCGCGGTTACAGGTACGACAGCGGTACGCCCGTCTCCCGTCACTGAGCGTTTCCTTGGAGGCGGGCGGCGAGTCGCCGGCTTTGAGATCGTCGGCAGTGGGCCCAGACATGACAACGCTTCCCGCGACGGCGATGGAGTCGTGGACGGAGGAAAGGGATCAGAATTGGCGCAACGACATCGTTCACGACTAGGCCGATTGACCGGCTAGGAGGCAGCAGGCGGCCGGTTATGCTGAATCGCAGGGAGGCTAGCGGCAACGGAAGCAAAAGGCGGGGGAACCAGCTTCACCCATGCCATGGCATCCAGTGCCAGGTTCTCCACGGTGGGCCCTGGCCGAAGACGTCGCAAGCGGCAAAGTGTCCAGCGCCATGACATCGATCGGCAAAACGGGGTCTGGGGAAATGCCGTCCGCACATGACCTTATGCGTTTATTTGCGAGCCCTGTGACTCGCTGTCGAACGGCCTCACTGCGTTGCTCAACACTCGCTCTCGGCATTCCCCGCCCTTGTAATTTGCGGAAAGCTTGCTTCGCTTCCCCAGATCCGAACGCCTGGAAACGATGCTTGCGTACCGGATCCAGCCTCCTCAGTCCTCACGCATGCACCGAAACTCGTCATTCAAGTCCAAATTCTCTATCGTGGTCGTCTATCGTTGCAACAACGCTCATCATCTCGTCACACCAGCGGAACCTGCTTCCCGCGGGCCTTTTTTCCCCATGCAGATTGATACCCGTACTCCGTGTCTAGCCTTGAAGTGAAAAACCCCCTAAGGCTTGGGGACCTTCAAGGTTTTGCTGACCATGAGACAGCCGTGCAGCACAAACATGACCACAATGGGGTGAAACTCCAGAGCAGTGCCGGTGAATGCCGTTCCCAGAGGAATGTTGTCCAGAATCCAACCCTTGGATACCCAGAACGCCATGACGCTGTCGAGTGCGAGCGACGTGGGGATCGGAGTGCCTTCAAAGAACTTGGACTTGCCCGTGGCGTCCTTGGGGAGCGCTTGGACCGTGACGTTGAAGCGGGCGAGGCGCGACAGGCCGCAGAGGACAAAGAAGGAGAGAAGCAAGTGATCCACCGGCGTGCGGATGCCAATCGCGAGTGCGCAGACGGCCGGTGCCACGCCAAAGGAAATCTGGATCAACGCTTAGCAGACTCCTCAACCCATTGACCCGAGACACGTACCAGGTCCGCAAGCGAATCAAGTTCTTGACCCATCAACGACGCCTTCTTCCTCCATCTCGCTACCTTGCCGTCCATGAAGTCGAAAAAGAGTCCAAAGGGCATAAAGGCAAGGGCAGCCCACAGGTTGCCGAGTTCGCTCGGGTCACCGAGACAGTATCGCATCGAGGAGAAGATGGACATGACGCCGCAGAAGCCTGCAGTCCGAGTTAGCGTTGTTTCCTCAACTGTCAAAATTCTGAATGTACCATTGAGCTCCGTGATCAGGTCCGCGAGGTGGAGCGCCCTGTGCTTGTCAGTCGCGAACGGCGAAACGTCGATCGGTGGGCGTACTTGATGAGAGAGAAGTGACCGGCGTCTGCTGCGAGGAGCCTCATTTGCTTGTCTTGAGCTACCAAGAGGTCAGAAGTGCCGCAACGAGGTCCGCGGGTGCTTGCGTACCTGGATTCTCCGGGGTCGACGAAGAGTGGGCATCCTTGTCGGCGCCACTCGAAGCACCGCTGCGTCGCGACATGAGGACGGTTTGAAGGGGGAGAATGTGTCGGCAAAGAGGAGTGGGTGGTGAGGATAGGGAGAGAAGTTGGAGGAAAGAGTCGAGGAGTTGGCGCTGAGAAGCGGCTGTGCTGCAGGCGTGGGTTGTTTTCAAGATTTCGGGCGGCCCTAAGCGGCTGTCGTCACAGGTACCTGGCCCTGGCCGCCAAGCAACGTCACGATGTGGATCACGCTTCGCTTTATCCTGCTGCACGCAAAAGAAACAACTCGTCCATGGTTTTCACTTTACAGTATTCGATGCCGTGTCTTGTCCATGACCCAAGAGACCCTGCCAGACCATCGTCGCCTGGATATTTTGAACGTTGAAATGACCACTCCCCAACCGCGAACGCCGTTCCATGAGCCATAAAGCAGCAAATGTTTAGAAACGGCCTCGGCCTCTGCTTCCTCCTCTGGGAGCGCCGCGGCCGCCGCCAAATCCGCCGCCGAATCCGCCTCTTGGGCCACCCCTGGGGGCGCCAAATCCGCCCCGACCACCCCTTGCACCGCCACGGGGACCGCCACGAGCACCGCCTCTTCCACCACGCATGGGTCCGCCGCGCGAAGCACCGCCGGCACGCTTGGGCTTCGGTGCACCTAGAGTGCGTCAGTAGCGTCCTGAGAGTCGTAGAAAAGGTCGTCTTACCCGCCGGAGGCTTGGGCTTGGGGAGGAACCTAGTGCTGTTAGTACAGCGTTTTCATCACGAAGCTCGACGGAGCTCACCTCTCCAATGGCAACAGCTTGTCTCCACCAATGAAAAACTTGTCACCGGGCTTGAATGACGTCGCGACGATGCCTTCTTGCGGCTTGATGGTGAAGTAGACTTGGTTGACGGGGCCGAGAATCTCGTCGACTTTTCCGATCGAGGTCTGACACAGTCAATCTCCTATCCCTCGCCATGGGTCAACGTGTTGCTTGCCTTGTTCTCGAGGAAGATGGGGGCGTTGAAGTAGGGGATCTTGGTGTTGATCGACTCGCAGATAATTTCGCCTTCGCACGCGTGCGTGAATTTGCCCATTTCTGCAAAAGTCAGTCTCGGTCGATGTAGTCGTGTATTTCAAGGCTCACCGAAGACCTCATCGGGCGGGCCCTGGGGTGCTCCAAATCCACCGCGAGCTGTCCCAAACAATTAGCATTGGACGATCCAGACAGAAACGCGCACACGCACATCCGCCGCGACCACCGCGGAAACCGCCTCCACCGCGAGCGCCAAACGAACCGCCACCGCGGCCGCCGCGACCGCCGCCTCCTCGGAAAGACATGATTGCTTGGGGTATCGAGAGTCCGGGGCGGGAAATGTGCAGGTCGCAAGATAGTCGTGTAGTGGAGCTCGACCAACCGCCGAACTGACAATTTTGCGTCGGAGGTCGGCGGCGAAACCCCGTGGCCCGTGCGTCGCTGGCTGAGTCACGGCTCCGGCCTTCAGAACGCGGCCACCTCGCCAAGTCGCAAATCGAATTTACAGCAAGCCATTGCACCTCAAGTCGCCAACATGGAAGCAGTCAAGGATGCCGTGGAGGGCGTCAAGAACATAGCGGTCTCGGACACCAAAACCCAGAAAAAGCAGCAGCCCAAGAAGGACAAGAAGAAGGGCGCAGAGGATGCCGATGGTCGTCCGCTTGAAATGACCCCTCCCCCGGCCTACTTCGACCACAGAATCAAAATCTTCGAGGAGCTCAAGTCAAAGTACGACGAAGAGGTTGCCCAGAAGCCCCGTGAGCCCATCAATGTCACTCTTTCCGACGGCAAGGTCCTCGTTGGCGAATCCTGGACCACCACCCCTGCCGAACTTGCCCGCAACATCAGCAAGTCTCTGTTTGAGCGCACCGTCATTGCCCGCGTGGATGGCGAGCTCTGGGACCTGGAGAGGCCGCTGGAAAAGAGCTGCAGCCTGGAGCTTTTGGACTTTGAGCATCCCGAGGGAAAGAAGGTCTTTTGGCACTCCAGCGCTCACATTCTCGGAGAGGCCGCCGAGAGACGATTTGGCTGCGATCTCTGCATTGGTCCCCCGGTCGAGGATGGCTTTTACTATGAAATGGCTCTCCCCGGCGGCGAGCCCGTTCAGCACACCGACTACAAGCCCCTCGAAAAGGTTGCCGAAAAGGCCATCAAGGACAAGCAAAAGTTTGAGCGTCTGACTCTGAGCAAGGAGGACCTCCTTGAAATGTTCAAGACCAACAAGTACAAACAGCACATCATCAAGGACAAGATTCCCGATGGAACCAGCACCACGGTCTACCGCTGCGGTCCTCTCATCGATCTCTGCCGTGGTCCTCACGTCCCCCACACTGGCAGGGTCAAGTTCTTCAAGATTATGAAGAACTCTGCCTCTTACTTCCTCGGTGATGCCAAGAACGACTCCCTGCAGCGCATCTACGGTGTTTCGTTCCCAGAGAAGAAGATGATGGAGGAGCACCTCAAGTACCTCGAGGAGGCTGCCAAGCGCGACCACCGCAAAATCGGAAAGGAGCAGGAGCTCTTCTTCTTCCACGAATGGTCTCCTGGATCCGCTTTCTTCTTGCCGCATGGAATGATCATTTACAACACTCTTCAGCAATTCCTTCGCGAAGAGTACTGGAGGCGCGGCTACTCCGAGGTACAATCTCCCAACATGTACAACGCGGACCTCTGGAAGCGTTCTGGTCACTGGCAGCACTACAAGGATGACATGTTTACCTTTGAGGTGGAGAAGGACCAGTGGGCGCTCAAGCCCATGAACTGCCCCGGCCACTGCTTGCTCTTTGCGCACAGGGAGCGCAGCTACAGGGAGCTGCCCATGAGGATTGCCGACTTTGGCGTCCTGCACCGCAACGAGGCCTCTGGCGCTCTGACCGGACTCACCCGTGTGCGCCGATTCCAGCAGGACGATACCCACATTTTCTGCACCGAGGATCAGGTAGGTTGCGTGATTCCAACAATGTGGGCCAGCTGCTTATGAGTCACAGATTGGCCAAGAAATCACCGGCCTCTTTGACTTCCTCCAGACCGTCTACGGCAAGTTTGGCTTCACTTTCAAGATGAAGCTCTCCACTCGCCCCGAGGGCTTCCTGGGCGACGTTGAGACCTGGAACGAGGCCGAAGAGAAGCTGAAGCAGTCTTTGGATGAATTCACAGCTGCAGGCGGTGCCCAGTGGGAGCTCAACCCAGGTGACGGTGCCTTTTACGGCCCAAAGATTGACATTACCATTTCCGACGCCCTCAAGCGCGAGCACCAGTGCGCCACGATCCAGCTCGACTTCCAGCTCCCGCAGCAGTTCAACCTCGAGTACATGGGTGCTGAAAAGGCCGACAAGCCCAAGGACCAAAAGGCCGAGCCTGCTGCACCCAAGCCCGAAGCGTCGGCGGAAGGCAAGGAGAAGCCGGTCATGGAAGCGGCCAGGAAGCCTTTGACTCCTGGCTGTGCCCGGCCAGTCATGATTCACCGTGCCATTTACGGCAGCTTTGAGCGTTTCATTGCCATTCTCACCGAGCACTTTGCAGGCAAGTGGCCATTCTGGCTCAGCCCGCGCCAGATCCTGATCGTCCCCGTCATGCCCGCGGTCAATGACTACGTGCACGAGCTCCAGGGCATCTTCCGTTCCAAGGGCATGAACGTCGACGTCGACGTTAGCGGCAACACGATGCAAAAGAAGATTCGCACAGGACAGCTGCAGCAGTACAACTTCATCTTCGTGGTGGGCGCGGAGGAGAAGACGCAACGCAAGGTCAACATCAGAAACCGTGACGACCAGGCGACGCAGCAGAGGGGCGAGCTGGTGGACTTGGACGTGGCGATTGAGAAGCTGGTGGCACTAAAGGAGGGCAGGGGGATTGTCACTGCCCTCTAGACTGGGCGCAGGGGTAAAAGTAGTTGTGGTTGGACGGAAAACATGCGAGGAGCGGAGCAGTGAGTCAACGGAGTAAAGGCATGTAGGGTGATGAATTCAAACATTGCAACGAAGTGGTTTGGATCCGTCATGCGGCCACGACTTTTGCGACGCCGAAGCTCTCCGGGATCAAGGCTCAAGACAAGATACCCATTCAAACCAACCGCAGCGCCCGAGGCTGCGGCTGCCCGGGTTAGAGTTTGGAGCTGCATCATGTCTCGTGAATTGGTTAAACTGGCCTGCCCATCTCATGTCTTTGGCGTCGTTGTGTACGACCAACGCTCAAACGGCGCTCGCGGGGTGGACCCTGGCCGGCGCTTCGACTGGTAACTTTTAGCGCGGGTTCGTCCACCACGAACCGCACCGCCAACTTCATCCCGCTCCGCTTTTTGTCTACACTCCACTCAGAGACCCATCCGACTCTCGACGGAACGGGACTTGAGCTGCTCCAGTTTCAGAGAGGATTTCCAGAGCATCCTGCATCCGACGGCGCGGGAGCGTCGGGCATCACCGGCACCGACTTTTTGTTTGGCCTCGTCATGACAACGCCTCTTGGTTCGCTTTGAAGGTGCACCAGCTGTTCCTACACCGACGCCATGGACATCTCCGTCCGCGGAATTCCTCCACAGACCAGCGAGTCGGAATTGACCAAATTCTTCAAGCCAATCCTCGAGCAATTTGGTGTCGTAGCCTTCAACTGCCACTCGGTCAAGAGGCATCCATTGGCCATCATCACCGTTTCCGATCCTGAAAAGGGCAGGCGATTTCTCCAGCGTTACGGAGGCCAGAATACTCCAGTCGGTGGAGCTGGCCTGCTCTATGCCAACAAGATCCTCAGATGCGCTCCAAGCAACCACAAACCCGATGAATACCTGGTCAAGTGTCTCCGGAAAGAGGAGGCCACGACACTGCAAAAGGCCAGCGCAAAGGCAAGAAAACCACCCACCGAGATTGCACCCAACCAGGCCCAGACGTTGGTCCCCAAGTCCAAGCAACAGCGTGCTTTTGGCTTCTCTGGCCTCTGGTGCGGCGTGTGGGACTTTGATGGCTCCCAGGCTGCCTTTGCTCCTCACTTTCAGGACAACAGGCGTGGTGTCATCCTGTTTGGCAGAAAGCAGCTATCATTGATTCTACGAGCCGATGACTGGGTCTCTTCCACTTGCCGAATCGACGTGCCTTACTGGAGCGTCGACACGATTGTTGCAGGCACCCGTTTGCAACCGACGGTGACGTTGACTTTGAAATGGGCTCCGAAAATCTATCGCCTGGGAGAAGGCTTGACTGGATTGATGGCTGGCCTCGGCTTCACTGCGCCTGGCAACCGACAAAAATATCAGCGGTACAATCGCACCCGCGTGCGTGCGATTGATGATTCCCACGCGGACGTGGTGAGCAGTTGCTGGGTCTATCAAATCACTTTGGAGAAGCGCACAGATTTGCAGCTACTCTTCAACTTGGTTCAATGGAATCCAGGCATGCCAACCATCACCTCCATCCCGTCCGGCTACACAAAGGCCGTGTCAACCTTTCAGGACGACTTTCTACAGCTGAAAAAAATGCTCAATCCTGGGAACCAGTACGGGCGTCTCAAGTTCACCGTCAAATTCCAGGTGGAGCGCCTGGCTAGGAACGCATACTTGCCACCGGCCAGGGTAATCTACCTCCTTCCAACCATCATGCGCCTCTCCAAAGAAAAGGGGCACATTGCCACAGGTTGCGCGATCAAGTTGTTGTCACAGCAGATCGAGTTTCCTGGTCCGCATCTGGATCCATACGACTTCTCGGTCGAGACGCTGACAAGAAAGCTTGTTCAAAATGCCATTGACTTTCGGCTCGAAGGCTCCGTATTTGACATCAACTCGCGCTACGCCCACATGGCTCTGATTCACAGAGTGATCGTCACACCCGTTGGAACCTATCTGGAAGGCCCGGAACCCGAAGTCTCGAATCGTGTTTTGCGCAAATACCCTGATCATACGGACCACTTTGTTCGAGTGCAGTTTACAGATGAGGACGGCGACCTGATGCGTCCGGAGCCCAAGACGGACCCTTCGGAAATATATCACGATCGGTTCAAGGATGTTTTGAACACCTACATCGACATTAGTGGTCACTGCTTCCAATTTCTCGGATTTTCTCACTCTTCGCTGCGTTCGCAAACCTGCTGGTTCATGGCTCCATTCATCGATGGGACGTCCCTGATAAGTCCTCCAGAGGTCATCAAGGGCCTGGGCGATTTTTCCAAGATTCAGTCTCCGGCCAAGTGTGCCGCTCGGATTGGTCAAGCGTTTTCGGATACGAGAAACACCGTCACCATCTCTCCATCGAATGTCAAGAAGATGGCAGATGTCGAGCATCATGGACATACATTTAGTGACGGTGTCGGTACAGTCTCTCCGATGCTCTTGAAGAAAGTCTGGAAGTCGTACGAGCAGCGAAATGTCATGAGACCAACCTGTCTCCAGATCCGGTTTGCTGGTGAGTACGTTCCTGATGCGTCGGACCAGTACTGACAAAGTACAGGTGCCAAGGGCATGCTATCTCTCGACACTCGTCTCCCAGGCGAACAGCTCCGCCTTCGTCCGTCCATGATCAAATTCACTCTCGGCGAAGCACCCAAAGACAAAGTGGAGCTTGAAATCTGCAATGGCAACTTCAAATCGATGCCCATGTACCTGAACCGACAGTTCATCAAGATTTTGGAAGACTTGGGAGTGGGGACAAAAGTCTTCCTGGACCTGCAACAGAAAGCCGTTGAGGAGCTCCGCATGATTACAAAGTCGCCCGTCAACGCTGCCACCTTTCTCGAGAACGGCGTAAGCGGAGAGAAGAAGCACATTCCGTTTCTCATCCAGGCGCTGGATGAGATTGGTCTGTACTTCAATGAAGACACCTTTCTCCACCACATTGTCGAAGTTGCTGCACTTTCCCATCTTCGAGACCTCAAACATCGCGGACGTATCCCCGTTGATAAGGGAGTCACGCTCTACGGAATCATGGACGAGACGGGCATTCTGGAAGAAGGCGAAATCTACTGCACGGTCATGAGTCAAGGCGCCAACGGCAGGCTGAAGCGCACCGTGTACACGGGCGATGAGGTGATTGTGACGCGCTCTCCGGCGATGCACCCGGGAGATATTCAAAAGGCGCGGCCCGTGGACGTGCCTACCGGCTCACCGCTCAACTATCTCAACAACGTCGTCGTCTTTAGTCAAAAAGGCCAGCGGGATTTGCCCTCGCAGCTGAGTGGCGGAGACCTCGACGGTGACCTATACAACATCATATTTGACCGCAGACTGATTCCCGCCATCACCTCCTCAGCAGCCGAGTACGCCAAAAAAGACCCCATCAACATTGGCCGGGCCATTGAGAGGAAAGACATTGCCAACTTCTTCGTGCAATTCATGGAAACAGACCAACTAGGCCGCATCGCCATGATCCACATGCAACTGGCAGACAGACGACCAAACGGCACCCACGACCCGGACTGCCTCAAGCTAGCCGAGATGGCCTCGACGGCCGTCGACTTCTCCAAAACGGGCCACCCAGTCGACATGAGCGAGTGCCCGCGGTACGACATGATCCGGCCAGACTTTATGGCGCCGGGGCCGCGCGTCTTCATCGAGAAGAAGGGCATCGTGTTCCAGAACGACGACGACGACGACGTGATTGGCGAGGACGAGGACGAGGACCCCATCGAGGCGCTGGATCCGGACTACAAGAGCTACCGCTACTACGAGAGCGAGCGCGTGCTGGGCCAGCTGTACCGCGCGATTGATGAGAAGAAGATTTTCCAGGAGCTGCAGAGCGCGGGGCGCAGGAGCCTGCGCGACGGCGGCGCCATGATGGAGAAGCTGTGGGCGCACGTACGCACCGAGGCGCAGCTGGTGCAATGGGTGCAGTACAAAGACCTGGCGCGCGAGATCCGCGAGACGTGAGTGCACCCCCATGCCTCCCTCCCCCAGCCACCCAACCAACCGACTAACCTCCACACCCAACAGCTACGAAGCCAACCTCCTCGACGTCATGTCAGAATTCAGCCCGCACCCACAGTTTCCCTTATCCGAGCTCGAAGTGTTCGGCGGCAACATCATCGGCAAGAACAACACCAACGCGACGGGCAGCCGGCGCATGCGCGAGATGGCGTGCAACATGCGCGAGCGCTTCGAGCACGACGTCGCCTTCACCGTCGACCGCATCACGCACGGCAACGACGGCGACCGCGACGAGGCCCTCGCCCGCAGCATCGCCTGTCTGTGGCTCGGCATGGAGGAGCGCGGCCCTGGCCCGAGCAAGCGCGTTGGTGAGTTGAGGAGTTGGCGGTACATCGCGGCTGCTGTCTGTTTGCGGGAGCTGGACTCTTGGAGGGCGGGGTTGAGGGCTTGATGCGGTGGGCTGGGATGGGTTGCGTTGGGAGGTGGTGGCAGAGCAAGAAAGCAAGCACGCAAGCAACATCAGCGGCGCGGTGGTGGACAGCCCCGCTTCCTTTCTCATACCGCGGGTCTTTACGTTTTTCTCCTTTCTGGGTTGGTCGGTTGCAATTGTGCTTTTCATTCCTCTCAGCAGCTCAACCAGCTCGTCTCGTCTCGTCTGCTTTTTCCTTGCTCCTTTTTTTTTTTTTTCATTTACACTCATAGCGATGCCACCTTTCCCATTTTCCTCTTTTCTTCTTGCCGTTTCCTATTTCCTCTATTTGGCACGCCACATCCAAATTGCGAGCACAGTAAACAGTGAGTTGGCCGGAAGAGCACCACAGCACAGCACAGCAGACATGTTCCCAAGTTTCTCTCGTCCCATCTCACACACTTACGTACTTTCGTCTGAAGCCGAAGCATGCGTTGGGGTTTATAGTACAGCCCAGCACTTACTCGATGGGACCGGCGGGAGGGGACAGCAACAACAACAACAACAACGGTGAAAATGGGAGTGTCTGTTAGCTACGTGTTTATGGGCCTTCCAGATCCCATTCTCAAATCTCTTCTATTCCTTCTGCCCGTTACGACAGCGGCAGCGGTGGCCTTGACGTATGATAAACGTAGAATGGGTAAGGTAAGGTACCTTAGGTATGCAGGTAGACGCCCTCCTACCCTCCGTCTTCACTACCGCCCTTTGATTCGCGAAAATAAAATTGCATAGTGCTCCAACCACGCCACGCCACGCCAACGCAACGATTCCATACAGCCATTACCTGGCACCATCTATGAGTACCTCTTTAAAGACCATTCAATTCGCTCACGCCAGACCCCACGCATGCCGCCGCTGCTGCTGCAAAGCCCAGCCACTCACTGATCTTCTCCCTACCCACCTATCAGCCTCCCCCACCGTCCCGGCCGCTCGGTTTGCTCGCTCAGTGACAAGCAACCGACTTGGTGGCACTGGTGGCGTTGCCGAAGACGACGTAGCCGATGAAAGCGCCGACGGCGACGGCGAGCATGATCCACCCGTTGTACGTCATGAAGAGGAGCCTGCGCCAACAGCGTCAGTACCGTACCAACTACTCTTATGCCCCACCAACAAGCACCCCTCATTCAAGCGGCACCGCATCTTCTCCCAAAAGGAGTACTCACATGATGAAAAACGAGTAAAAGACCTGAACGGCGTAGAGCACGCCCTTGACGATGGTGGCGCGCTTCTCGTCGCGCGCGGTCCACGGCCCTCCTCGCGCCCGTCTGTCTGTCGTCCACCATAGCGGTGAGCTGGATTCGTGCTGCTGCTGCGGCGGCGGCGGCGCGGCGCCGTCGTCGTCACGGTAGGTGGGGTCTTTGGTGGCGGTGGTGCTGGGTAAGCATGGTGTTTATGCGGGAGAGTTGATGGGAGGACTGGTAAGGGGAAAATAATGTAGGGTGTGGTTGGTGTGGAGTGGATAGGAGATGGGATGGCAAGGGGTTCACGCAGCAAACGGGTATTCAACACGCTCGACAAGAAGACTTTGGACTACCAGGTAAAAGATAGAAAGGGGATAAGGGGCAGCGCAATACACTCACCAGGCAAACCCGGCCCATCATCTTTGACCTTTTGCCTCGCAGCGACAGACGCCTCGTAGCGGCGCGACAGCTCGCGCACGCCCTCGTAGCCGGCGCACAGCAGCGCGACGGCGACGAGCGAGAGCAGCAGGCTGAGCGTGCCCGTGATGTGCCAGCCGCGGAACACGATGCACAGGTCTGTCGTATCCCACGTAAAGAGCATCTAGTGATGAAAAGCCATGTTAGCGATATGCTGAGTTGGCGTGTTGTTGTGCTTGTTATGATGTGGTATGGAGAGGCTGGAGATGGATGGCTACACACGTTCATGTTGCACTTATGCCCTTTGCCCATGTCCATGCCGCCGTGGCCGCCGCCGTGGTCCATGCCGCCGTGATCCATGCCCGCGTGGTCCATTTTGGTGTTTTGGGCGAGTTTCTGGTGTTGTTGGAGCTGATATGGACAGGTCTCAGCGTCGCCTTGTCACAACGTCAAAGAACAACAGTCGATTCAATGGAAAAGTGGACGAAGAGGTCTCTTGGCGAGCGAGCAGCAAGTCAAGAAGCAATGCAAATGCAAATGAGGCCGCAGCGGATGCGCTTTATCAGATGACGACGAGCAAGTTCGAGGTGGTTAGGCTGATGGATTAGGTAAGGCTGGGACACTTGCTTCCTCAGGCACGCGATGACTGATGCGCTATCCTTATCTTAGCGACGTAGCCTGACTCGCGCGTGGCCGTTTGTGTCATAGCTCCCGCCCTCTCTGCCCCGCGACGGCTTTAACTTTTGCACCTCAGGTCGGACCATATCCGACCACCTCATAAGTCCGCTGCCGACACTGCTGAGAGAACGCTGCCGCCTTTGCTCTCGCAATCGTCGCTTTTCGCATTCGCTTGCTGGGTCCCTCGTCCAAGGCCACTCTGCTCCCGATACGCTCAACCTGGATCAGTCTTGATTTCTCAGCTTTGCGCCGCCCGCTTCCGCAGCCCGCCCTACTAGGTTGCACGGTTGTGTCGTCTTTCGACCCCTCAGTATATAGTCAGAGACGGACCCCGACTATTTGGCGATGCCCCTCGTCCGTCGCATTGTCACGTCTGTCTCGCGCCGCGCTGCCACACTTCAATCCTCACCAATCGCCACAACAACCCCACGCCGCATCATGGCCGCCGTCAATGCCGCGCAATCGCAAAGCGCAAGCTTTTCCAGCAACGGCGCACAGAACCAGGAGCCGCAACGACAAGCCGAGGCGCTCTCCAGTCCAGTCAACCTGCCAAAATGGTAAAATCTCACCCTCCTCGGCTGCCCCACCACGCTGACATGGTTCGACCAGGCTCAAAGCCAACTCGCACCTCCTCCAGCCGCCCGTCAACAACTACTGTGTCTGGAACGGCAGCGCAACCGTCATGATCGTCGGCGGCCCCAACGCCCGCACCGACTACCACATCAACACGACGCCCGAATACTTCTACCAGTACAAGGGCCGCATGCTGCTCAAGGTCGTCGACCACAACCCCGACACGCCCGACGCCGCGCCCCAGTTCCGCGACGTGTACATCGACGAGGGCGACATGTTCCTGCTGCCCCCCAACGTCCCCCACAACCCGGTGCGCTTCGCCGAAACCGTCGGCGTCGTGCTCGAGCAAAAGAGGCCCGAGGGCAGCGTCGACCGCTTGAGGTGGTATTGCCAGGGCTGCGGCAGCCAGGTGCACGAGAAGAGCTTCCACTGCACAAACTTGGGGACCCAAATCAAGGAGGCGGTCGAGTCGTTCAAGGCGGACACTGAGGCGCGGACTTGTAAGAAGTGCGGCGAGCTGTGCGACGTTGCGCCCAAGAAGTCTGAATAAATCGCCAGCAAGAGTTTGGCGCGAGATTGTATCAAATCGGGAAAAAAGCTTGACCACGGTCTCAAGGTGTGGCTCGACTGAGTGCTCCACTTCGTTCAGAGGCCCTTCCAGGCCAACTTGGCGACGTGATCCGTCTTCTTTCTGCTGGCCTTGATGAGCCCCAAGTATCGCAACTCGGCGAGCGAGCGCTGGAACACGGCCCTGCCGCGCCGTCAGCTTCTACGACATAGCCTTTGTCTTGAGCAAATACTCACATGATTGTCTCAGCGTCGTCGTCACTCTCTTGCCCAATGATGGCATTAAACGCAAGCCACAGGTCGTGCACGTTGATCAGGTTCCCTGATTCCAGGTACAGCTGATAGAGGATTGCAACCGGAGGCTGCGTCGGCGACAGTGCGCCCTGAAAAACGCCCATCAGCTCGACTCATGAATGAAGGTGCTGGAACACTTACCTCCTTGCTTCCCTCGCAGCAGACACACGCCAGGTAGTCCCACGGCCGGGACAACGCCCGCTCGACGACGAAGCGCGGACGCGGCATGAAGACGTCGCGATGCGGGCTCTTGAGATCGTACACGACGATCTCGTGCAAGAAGAAATCCTGCGGTTTGAGTAGCATGTGGCGAAAATGGTCGTCGAGGCGGCCATGCAATTCATCAACGATACGGCTATACTCGGCATCTCTGTCCGACAGCGACGAAGCCGACTTGGCCAACGACACCTTTTGCGCGACGACGGTGGTGCGCAGCGTCGTCGTAGCGCTGTGGTCGTGGGCCGAGCGCAGCGGCGGTCCGTCGGGTTGCGCGGAGAGGAGCTTGTCCAGCGTCTGCATCAGGCGCAAGATGATGGCGTTTTGGGCGTCGTCCTTGAGCAGGCACGCCAGCAGCCGCGCCAGCACGTCCGACGGAGCCTTTCTGACCGACAGCAGAAACTCGCGGAGCAGTGGCGAGTTGAGGAGTGACCCGGAGGCCGCGCGCACGTAGAGGCTTGATAGTGGGATGCGTGGGAGCCGCGGGATGCAGGCGCGTAGGTTGTAGAGGAGGTTGAGCGTGTTGACAATGTCGCTCATGTAGACTCTCGCGGCAGTGGTATAATCTAGGGCTTTTTGGAAGAGGAACGAATCGGACTCGAGGAGATCGCGCACGACGTCGGCGCGGCGCTCGTACAGGAAGGCTTCGACCAATCTGCATGGGATGTTAGAGAGTCCAAATAATAGTGAGGCAACCTTACTGCCGGAAAGAACCTAGATTGCGGAGAGCCTCAAGGTCCTCCTTGGTCACGTCCTCAAACTGGAGGCCTTTGCGAAGGAATATGCTGAGGGGGTTCGCAAAAAAGTGCGACATGTAGGCATACTGTGCAAATCAGCGCACGACTCTCAGACCCGCGATCAGCAACCGAACCTTCAAGGCATCTGCAAACGTCTCGACGCTCTGGATGTGATCCTTGTGCCTCTCCAAGACGCGGCTGGCCAGCTCCGGCCCCAGCCAAAGCGGCTGGTCGCCATACAGCGTCGTGCGAAAGACCTGCTCGAGGACCTCGTTGGCCTGCGTGACGTCGAACTTTTGGCCGCGCAGGCAGCGGATCGCGGTGCTGGGGAGCTTCTCCTGGAAGCCCTCGGCGGACGTGCCGATGCCGAAGAGCAGCACGAACGGGATGCGGTCGAGCCACGAACTGCGGTAAATCAGTGCTGCCGCTGGCAAACAGAGAGGACGATGACGACGTACCTCATCAATTGGATCACGTCGGCGAGCAGCGGCCCGTCAAACGCCTCGCTGTCCTGAAAGGTGACGACGACGTGCCTCGGCTTCTGCTCCTCGCACCACTCACACAGCAGCTGCAAGTCATAATTGAGCAACTTGGGGCCTCTGCGGCGCGTCGTCGTCGCCACGTGTTCGTCGCCATCCTCGTCCTCGGCGGCCGCCGCCGTTGCCTTGCGGATGACGGTCTTCAGCAGCGTCTTGAGATTCGGGCACTCGGCCGCCTTGAGCGCGACAAAGACGCTGTCGGCCTCGCCGGCCACGCGCTCGGCCAGGCTGTCGAAGAACTGCGCGTGCGACGCAATGGCCGGCCCCGCGACGACGAGGCCGGCCGGGATGCGCGCGCTGCTGCCGGCGTCGTCAACGGGACTGGCGGCGTTGTCCTTGATGAAGCTCGTTATCTCGTCCAGCGTCGAGCGGTGCACGTCAGATATGATGTCCTATGCAGCTTGTGAGAAGAAAGAGCGGCGTGTTGGAGGGGGTTGCGCACGTTTATCCGCCCTTCTTGGACTTCCCATAGTTCGCGACAGGTGCGTTTGCGGAGGGCCCAGGTCGGGCTCTCCTTGGTCACGGCGACGCGTTGGCGCTTTGAAGCCCGTTCCTCGGTTGGCTTGAATACATGGCACTTCTCGTGCTCCATTTTCTGTGGGGTTGGGGTGTGGGTGATGAGATGAGGTTGTCAAGCGCGTGGGAAAACACGACTGCACGAATGCACGTGCCAGACAGGGATGCTTGCTACCTAGTGTCCGATTCTTTGTATGCTTGCTGGAAGACTACTTTTAAAGATGCATCATTTTCTTTCTTGATCTCAGATTTATCCAATTGGCATTTGACTTTCTAATGTCATGATGCCGCTGCTTCGACAACAGCTACCTTGAGGTCCTGAGCCTTGGTTTGCTGTCTTGAAGAAAGCAACAACGGCGCCCTATGCCTTGGGCATTGAAGTGTGCTCATGGTAAGAGTGTCCAATGCATGCCCCTATTTGCAATCATGTCACCGCAGTGGCAGGGATTATGTCAAGTTCATGATGATCTCTCCCAAAGCCTGAATGGCACAACTCAGTCGTGGTCCTCCTCGGTGACACCCGGGCAGCCATCCATCTCGTCGTCTGGATACTGAAACTTGCACCAGAAGCAGTACCTGTGTTTCTCACGCAGGTACATTACCGCCTTTTCCAACCTCTCCTGAGGGCCCAAGGCCATGAATTCTTCGAGCTCGTCGTCTTCTTCGGCTAGATCTTCGTGTACGACAATCTCGGTCTTGTCCTTGCGCTCGAGGGCACGCTTATCATCCAAGTCCAATTCAGAATCGTCAAAGGTTGGTAGCCGAGAGGCATCAGTCGACAAGAGTTCCTTGCGCATGCGCGCCTCGCTATCGTGCTCCAGACGGCCACGCACAAGACCACGCCACAAGACCGGAATGCTTTTGAGAGGCTTGCTAGTGCCCTCGATCGCGAATGCTGGCTTCTTGGTGGCGCCGTCGTCTTGGTCCTCTGCTTCGGCGGCGGCCTGGTCCTCGGCGTCAGTGTCAAGTTTCTCAGCCACCCGCTGCGCTCCCACGAATTGGCCCTCCGCCCGCTTGTCTTTCCGCTCTTGCATGACCCGGGCGGTGTATTCCTCGACCGTCTCTTTTTCGACCTTGGCCTTCTTGGCATGCTCGTCGAAAGCCTCCCGCGCCTTGCGCTTCTTGTCGGTTTCGACACCAATACCCTCGCGGCCTCGTCTCTCTACGACAATTGGTTCCGCATTGAGCTTGGTGGAAGGGTCGAAGCCCATCTTGGCCAGCATCTGAAATCCCTTGTTGGAGCTGTCGAGCGGCTTCCGCATGGCCTCTTCGGTCTCGTCTTCACGTTGTTCTTTTGTCTTTTTGGCACGTTGACTACGTTCGATGCGCTTCGTTGTTAGGCTCAGCAAGCAAGACTGCAGAGAGACGCGGCAGAACTTACGTCACGCTTCTCGCGCTGGATGCGCTGGAGCTGCGACTCTTTGCGGTCAGGCTCTTGGATGACCATGTTCATGTAGTCATCCTCATCGTCCTGTGGAGAGGCCTCCTTGGGTGAGCGCGACATTGTTTCGTGGCGACAAGAGGCTGGGCGCGCGCGTGATGATTTAGTAGGAGAGGAAGGTGTTTCGGTGGGATGCGCCAGCGGCGGAGGAGGATCGGAGAGTTGGGTCTAGGTGGTGACTAAGCGGGCAGCTCCCGCCCAGCCACGACTTCATTTCATCCCTTCGTCCCGTCTGCATTACATCTGCTTCTCTTCCATCACTCCATGTCTGCCTCTGCAAATGCACTCTTCGAAACAACGCAGCCCCAGCCGAGCAGCGCATAACATGTCCGCCATCGATCCTCGATCCAGCCTCCGCAACAGATCTCGGACGATTCTACTGCATCATTGCAGTCTGCCGTGCCACCGGTCTTGCCTCCAATTTGACGCAAACCGGTCCTCATCTCTTGGAGCGTTCGTCAATGCCTCGGGTCATTGACACTGGCCGCCGCCCTGCCACGGACTCTGAATGGCTGTTTCAGACACAGGTGATTCGATCCAGTTGTAATGATTTTCTCTTTTCTTTAAGTCTCGAAACCCATCCAGTTCCGCGTAAAGGCGTGCGCACGCCGTGGCTTCGGACTTGAGCACGACACGGGAAGAGCAAACGTTGAGGCGTAACTTGGTTCCTTTTTGCAGCAGCCACCTTCCGGCTTGAGCCTCGCGTCCGGGCGCGAGCCTCATCATCCCGCAGTCGTCCCTTGCAATGCGGGGGCAGAAAACACCTGTCTCAAGCTTGTCAACATCCGGCATGGCATCTTGTGGATGATCAAGGTTGCAACGGGCTCACTTATGGCATATCAACGCCGGGCTAAGGTCCTAGCCGCCAGCCACCACTGGCCCCATGTTTCTTGCACGCACTAATCACCAGCAGCTAATCCGTCCCTGTCTGAAAATAAACTATTTGCACCACAGAGTTGAGGAGGATTTCGCTTGCATCATCGCCTTGCCTCTGCTTTTCGCTGCCGTTGGACGCAATTCGTCTGCGCAGCGGCTTGCTTCACGTGCTCCCGTCTCACCATTTATTGCCATCCACTCGACCCCAAGACGTCCTTTCAGGCCCTTGACCTCACCTTTTGCCATCCGGCTATTTCTACTTCCTGGCTTGCCCAGACGAGACTCGTTGGTTCAAGTCTCGCACATTACCTCCCAGAACACGCTCAGGACCCCTGTCTGCTGCACGAACATGACGCCTTGCGGCATTGCTTCATTTCCTAATTAAGTTGGTTTCTCTCAATTCGTGTCTGGGACCACGTTCTCCGTCCCATCTATTGGAATAATTCGCTTCCCCCGAGGCCCCATGAGCCCGCCCTTCACAAGACCCTTTTCTTGGACTTGACAGAATCCTCCGGCAACCCTTGCCGAAAGCTTGCCACAGCCAAAACTGGCACAGCGCCTCGGTTGTCCAAACCGTTACTATAATACCCAGTCAACCCTCTCCGAGCGCGTACGCGCTCAAGGAGCACCGCACGGCCATGGCTGACCTAAAGTACCCCATGACGGATCAAAAATACTCGATGGTCGACCAAAAATACCCGGTGGCTGACCAAAAACACACGTACACTCGCCAAGATACGTACGCTGACCAACCGCCGCCCTTGCCCATGCCCTCGCCCTTGGAGGAACACAAACTTCCCGAAGGATTACACGAGGAGCCCGTTCCCTTGGAGCGCGAAGAACTTACAAGCCCCGAACCGTCAATTGACGAGGAGGAGCCGACTTTCAAGACCAAAGCCAAACGTCATTGTGCTAGGTTTTGGTGGCTTCATCTACTTGTTGGCATTTTGATATTTCTCATTATACTTTTACCTACGTAAGTACCCGCCACCGTTGTCCAGATTAATGCTAATTTTCTCTACAGCATCTACTTGGGAGTCCCGAAAATAGCGCAAGCGGAGCTCAACAAGGCAAAAACAAACGTCACTTCAGAAAAGTTGACGAACCCGACACCGGATACATTTCACATTGCACTCAACTCAACCGTCAACTCCCCTTCTCCTTACAAGCCTATCCTCAAGTCTTTCAATGCGTCGCTACACCTGCAGAACAATGACTCGAAGTCGGACTCGAAGCCGTTTGCCTACGTCACCATTCCTGAAATGAAGGTCAACACTGGTGTCAACATCATGTACCTCGAGCAGGACGTCAGCATCGCCGATATGGAACAATTCGTCGACTACAGTAAAAAGGTGTTGGGCAGTGAAGAGTTTCAAATGGTCATCAAAGGACGGCCTGGACTCAAACTGGGCGGCCTGCCAATTTACACTCTCAACTTTAGACAAGTGGTATCACAGAAGGGTGAGTCGAATACTACCGGCTGCATACTGTCCTTCCTTGCTGACACCATTCAAGGGCTTAACAAGTTGGCCGGCTTTGCCATTAGCAACATTACGCTTCCAACCAACGAATCCGACGGCGCCAATCTCCTTGGAATTGTCACGATGCGGAACCCCACTATCCTCTCCCTCACGCTCGGCAACGTGACTATGGACCTCTCCGTCAACGGCGAAAAGATCGGCACCTCGCTCATCCCCAACGTCGCTCTGGAGCCCGAAGTCCACGACGTGGCCAAAGCGACAAGCAACTACTCTCTCGCGGCGACCGGCGGCCCAGCCAACACGTTCGCGCTGCGCGGGTGGGTGGACCTGGGCAAGATCCTGTCGCTGGCGACGCTCAACTACACCGACATGATCCTGCCAGTCGACGTGATCGGGCGGGACGTGCGGGGCGCGCAGAACGAGACGCTGTCGTACTTCACCAAGGCGCTGCAGGCGACGCCCATCCGCTACGACCTCGACGTCGGCAAAGTCATCAGCAACATGGTCAACCAGGACCTGAATCAGGTCGGCCTGGCGACGCGCACGCTCGGCGATCAGTTGGGCGACGACGTGTGCAACGCCGTCGGGTCCATGCTGGCCGCCATGGGCGTGGCGTGTGCGAATGGCACATTGCTGGGCTAGCCGTAGGCATTGGATGCGGTCAGAGGGGAGGAGCAGGCGATAGAGATTAGACCAAGCAAGCAGATGTGGATGAGTGAGTGGGGTTCGTGGGTGGCGGTTTTCGTTTCATGGCGTATCTATCTGTATGTATTTCCTCGTTTGAGCCTAGACCGACCGAACTTGCCCTAGCACGGGGGTTGTTGTTGGTGGGCGACTGATGCATTCTTTGCGAATGATTGGCACACTTGTCTGCCTTTTTCCTTTCTTTTTCTTCTTTTCTTTTCTACTCTTGTATCAAGTAGCAACATCATCATCATCATCACAGTATGGACATGTCAATTTTATTTTACCACAAAACGACGACAACCGCCTCACCGGCCCGCACTCCTCTACTCTACTCGTCGCTGCAGCCGTCACCATCACACGTCCAGTTTCGCAAACGTGACGCCGTCACATTCGTCCGATAACGCCTTCTAGCACATTTCCTCTTCCAGCAAAACCCGGCCGGCCTCTGACCCTACCACCCTGCCAAACCAACAACTGCCGAGCCCCAGTCAGTCACGCCTGGAACGAACCAAGCCTAAGCCCGCGCGCAGGCAGCTAAGCAACGCTACGGCTTTGGCACCACGTGGGCCAGTCATTCACGCTGTTCAGCCTCTTGACGGACTATGTCGACTCGACTGGGCTCGGCAGTGCGGAATTGCGTGACGGTCGTTGGCGCGCCCAATCAGGGGCGCAGGGGAACGAGGATGCCATTTGTTCTCAATTCGGCTTTTCTTGGCTGTGCGGTGCTGTATGGATGAATGAATAGTCTGACGAGGTTGAAGGCATGCGGACGCACTCAAAGGCAGGCAGGCCGTGTGTACCCCCCGCCGCCGCCGCCGCCGCCGCCGCCGCCGCTGCTGCGGATACAGATACAGAGACGCTGAAAGTGTGGGTGGTGTGATGTGGTAGTACCCCACCGCACGACATATAGACGACATATCGACGGCGAAGGCGAGTAAAGACGTGGGCGTACGGCGCAATCACTCACGGTCCACGGTCTATACGGTCTGGACAGTCTAGTAGACAGGTACCTACTGACCACCAGGGCCCGGCGCATCATGACCAAAGTGGCAGGCTCCGACACTACCTCACCCTACCCTGACCTCGCTCCACCCTGTCCAACGGCGGCCGGTGGCCATGTGGGTTCGCTGCTACTGCAGGTCCTCTGACAGTGTCAGCCAGGCACCTCAGTCAGCCCAGCCCAGCGTCCGGCTGTCCATCTGCCGGATTGCCTGCTTCGCGGTGTGTGTGGGTAAGGAGGCTGCCTGTCCAGGACGTTGTCCGCCTCTGATTCCCACGCGGCGTTCATCGCACCACGACCACGGGGAGTCGTGGGGAAAGAAAGGGCGGGGAGCGGGCCGAGCCTCAAGTCGATACACAGCCACATACATACTTTTCGCAGCCACATGTACCTGACGTGGATGTACACATTTCTCAACAATAAACTGTGTTTGCTAAGCTGAGCGCCTGCCCTAGCCCAAACAGACAAACAGCGCCAACCAGCGGCGCGACCATCAGAAGCCATACAACGACTACGAGAGCCAAGAGCCGAGAGCCATCGTCGCTGTCCCGTCAACGCTGCCCAGTGCGTGCCGAGAGCGTAGGTACTCGGCGCGCCCGACCGCCGCGTCAGACACAGACTCACCGTCTCTTGCATTTCTCTTACGTTCAGTCACGCTCGCTGCGCCACAAGCCGCTGCCTGACGGATCTTGGGCGTTGTGGTCCTGTAGGCTCGCCGCGCCGCTGCTGAGTACGTTGGTCGGCGCGGCGGCGGGCGGCGGAGGAAGAGAAGGCGAGGTGGAGTGCAGGGGAGGTTTAAAGGACGGAGAAGGTGAGGGGACATGATGGCGTCAGGAATCAAGGGGAGGAAATGGAAAGACGATTTTGTTGTACGAGACGGGAGGGTGACAGGCGACGGTGTCGTTGTTTGAGGTGTGGTTTTGCTTTCGTTGTTCTTCTGATCCGCAAATGAGGACGACGTGGTCGTCCACTTGACCCCAACTATACCACTCCATGCTCTGGGGCACGGCAAGCAAAAAGTGAACTTAATAGTTGATCTCAGAGCCAGAGCTGGACTCTTATGATTGACAGAAGTTGATGAATTTTGTTTCCTGCCCGGAGATGTGGAACAGACGAAGAGGACGAGTGCTTTGACAGACATGAGCAAACATTGTCAGCATTGCTGAAGGACATCATCTGTCCAATGATGTAAGGCAAATACGGTCCATTCGTTATGCCTCCTGAGCGTCATTTTGGCCTGAAGTCTCTTTGAAGGCTTTGAAATTTGTGTGCGTATCGCCATGCTAATTTGGAGCCATTTGAGGTGCGATAGGCTCAAACGGCACCCTCTTCTGGGAGCAGAAAGGTTTGAGGATGAGTGGTCAAGTGATGAAAGTGCGCATTTATCTTTCACATCCCCGAGACGAGCTTCATAAAAGAGCATTCTGCACAAAGGCTCAGAAGATGAAAAAACGAGAAAAATCATCACTTATCACGCAGAATGTCATCACTGTCAGCTAGGTAGCTCGCCTCAGGCTCGACGGCTGCTCGTCCATTCGCAACCCGACCCGAGGGGCGCGCCAAGCGTCAAAAGCACCTGGACAAACAGGATGCACGCGGAAGGCGTAAACGGCGGTGCGGCAGGACGGCCAACCAGAGCAGACGAGGCGGTCAATAAAGCATAATTACCTCAAGGCATCCGGGAAGAAGCAGAAAGGCAAACGGCAGATGATGGCAAACGACGGGCCCGCAGCAACCTGGCGCAGCACGTGGAGGTGCCAAGATGCTTCCGCGCACATGTCCAAGGGATTTGGTAGTGCCTTGGTCGATGACGTCGCGATAGGTGCAGGCGGGAACGAGCCGGACATGACGAACTGACTTGTCAGCAGGAAGTGGTAACGTCCCATGGTGAATGACAAACGGCCGACAACGAGACCGCCTTGCTTGACCCGCTCGCGATGCAGCCAGCGAGCGCGCGCGTCGTTTCTCAGTGGCGGTTTGTTTCGCTGAAGCGCAGGATGACGAGTCGACGGCAGCTGTACATACAGTAAACAAGCAAACAGGCGGCCTCGGACACGGCCGCGTCGCCACGGGACGAGGTCAAGCCGTGCGCCGAGTAGATACATGAGGTAGCTGCGGTCAAGCTCAGCAGCAGCAGCAGTAGCGGTAGCGGAGGTGGAGGTGGAGGTGGAAGTGAAGGGATACATGCACTCCTTCATGGATGCACGAGGTTCGGGACTGGTTCAGGCGCGCAGGACGTCGGGCCGTCTGCCGTGTTTCGCTCGGTCTGTCCCTTTGTTTCCATCTCTTTTCCGTTCATGTTCATGTTTCTCCGCATCCTCTCCGTGCGCCTGTGGCAGAGGTACAATATTGTCAGAGTTTTGCGGTTTGATTGAGCTGCCCGAGTGGCTTGCCGAAAAGCTGCCCGCGCCTCTGGACTTGGCGTGAGTCTTTGCTGGTAGGTTGGCGCGTTGACGCTTATTTTTCGTATTGCACTTCTTGTCGTCTGCGTCGCCTCCGCAGTATGGCTGGAAGCTGGTTGACGGCCATGACAGCGGCTATGAGCCGGAGAGACCGTGGACGATGGCAGACCTGACCAGTCGGGGAGATGGTGGTGCTGAGGAGGAGCAGAGAGAGAGAGAGAGAGAAAGAGAAAGAGATTGTCACATCGGCCGCGGGATCGACACGGCAGGGCTGATCCCCGCAGCGACCCCAGCACGCCTCACAGAAGTTTGTGCGGAGAGAGGCGGCCCGGAAGACTTTCATCAATTCATGTGAGCTTCTTTCTGCTCGCCTGGGCTGGCACCGAGGAGCCATGCCTGGCGCCCTAGGTGCTTGCCGCCGGGCACCGCAGGGCAAAAGTATCGTCTCACTTGACCTGGTTTTCTCTTTCTCTCTCTTCAGCCCCAGATCTCCACTTCATCGACACCTCTCCTCGTCGCCCTTCTCCACCGCCGCGCGTATCTCGCTCACCGACTGCGCTGTCACGTCGTCATTGCGCATCTCTCGAGGCTCACTCTACAACTGGACGGCCACGGCCTGGGACACATACCTTGGATGGCGAATTGGACGCACACGGTCTCGACTACTTCGTCATAACCCTCTCAGACCCCGCCTCTGCTCTCCATCCAGACGTTCAGAAGAGTCATAATCGTCGACGACCGTACTTGATGGCAAACAGTCAATCAACATTGCGATTCTAAAAATATCCCTGCCACTGGCGACCTTGAACTCAAAAAGTCCACAACAAACAACCTACCAACACCGACACCAGGGAAAAATAAAAGAAAGACACCACCTTCATACCAGCAGAAAGAGGCAAGGGAAAAAGGAATCAAGGCCCAAAGGACAAAACACCACAACACCATGGCAGCAAACACAAACGACAACGGGGGACAATCCCCCCTCTTCGCCTCCCCAGCAAACGCCTCGTACTGCTCGTCCCTCGGGACGCCATATCCACCCATCTCGCCTCCTCCAGCAACAATCCCCACGTTCCCCGACGGCGGCTGCGCGCCGAACTTATCACCAGGCAACATGACGCTCCTCTACCGCCTCCCACACCCGCTCTCCGCCGTGCTCCCGCTCCTCCCCTCCTTCGGCGGCAGCGTCCCCGCCACAGCCGGCGAGCTCAACGCCGCCGACGCCGCCTCCGTCGCGCTGAATGGCAGCGACTCGGCGCCCGGCACCGCTCGCCGCTATTCAGGCGACGGCGGCGATGCAGAGGGGAATTACTTCATTGACACACTGACAGAGTGGCAAGCGCCGCGCCACGGCGATGCGGGAGCCGGCCAGACGCCGCTCGTCGTCGTCTACAGCGTGGCGCCAATGGCGCTAAATGTGTCTGCACTCGTCTCGCCCACCTCGCCGCCCTCCTCCCTCACCGGCGTCGACGCCAGCGGCAACGCCGCAGCAGGTAGCGGCGGCGGCATAGGGGGCGCCGCAATAGCAGCAGCCGGCGGCGCCGGCGCGGCCGCCGCCCTTCTCTCCAACGCCGACACGTCCGCGCGCCCGGACCCGTACCGCCCGTTCCCGGACGAGGCCGTGATAGGCGTGTACGCAGCCGCGCACGCGCTGGTCGTGGCGCCCGACTGCGACGGCTCCGGCAACTCGCTGTGGAACTACACGGTGCGGTTCTGCGCGACCAACGCGCCGACGGCGGCGCGCTGGTTCCGCGAGCGCAGCTTGCGCGGCGTGCGTGGCGTGGCCGCGCAGTTGGGAGGGGATGATGGCGGGGATGCGGCCGTCTTGGATGAGAGGGTCGGCACGGGGTGTGAGCCTAGCCGCACGACGGCGACGGGGCCGGGGAGCGAGGGCGCTGTTCCTGGCGGAGGCGGAGCCGGCGGAGGAAGCAATACCAGCGTCTCGATCCCCGGGCCGACGGGCAGAGAGACGGGGGCGGCGAGTAGCAAGGGGTATAGTGCGCGGATGAGCATGGGGGCGGCCGTGACGCTGGCTGTGGCGGGGAGTATTGCGTTTGCGGCGATGATGGTGTAGGTCACTGCACCATCAAGTGTCGTCGGCACTTTTTTCATTCTGTTTCAGTTGGTTGTTTTGTTGTTGTTGTTTCGTCGATATACCCCCTCTTTCCATTCAGCCATTCGTTCTACCATCTCTTCATCAAGCCCAGAGACGTATATTTTTATATGTAGCGTAGCGTTCAGCCTCCATCATCACCACTATCAAATACATCATCATCATCATCACCATTGTCGTCAGACCCGGAAGTAGCCTGGTAAACGACGAGGAAAAGCGTCCTCCTCGACCTGACCATTTTCTACAGAATAAGTATGGCGTCATGCCTGCCTGCCTGCCTGCCTTGAAAAACGTACACGCCCCCCCCTCTCTCACGCTCGCTTCCCCCCTGCCTCTGCCCCTTAACCCCCCCCCCCCCCCCTGTGGAGCAGGCACAGCAGTACTTCACCCATGTGTAAATACCTCCCTACCTACAGGCACGAAGGTCGAGCGAACAGGAGCAGGAAATGAAGATATGAGACGGTCGACACAAAGAAAAGTAAAAGGAGACAAAAGGAAGAGAGAAAGAGTAGAGGGAGATAAACAGGGGAAGGGGAAAGGGAAAGAGGACAGGAGACAGAAGACAAAAGAGAAAGAGAAAGAAAAAATGATGTCAAGGGGACGCCGTTTTCCGCCGCCCCCAGTCGCCCACTCCTCACTCCTCCTACTCCGTCCATCCATCCGTCCGTCGGTCAGTCTCACCGCACCGCAACAACCGCAACCGCCTCAAAGAGCCTCAAGAAGTATACCTTCGCTGTACCTGTACCTGTATCAAACCCTTTGCTTGTCTGTTGTTTAGTCGTTTGTGTTTGTATTTTTTTTCCATTATTACTTCCATTCCACTCCATGCACACACACAGCCCCCATCTCACGTAGCCCGCCCCAGCCTAGTCCAGTCCAGTCCAGTCCAGTCCAGTCCGCGCCAGCCCTTTTCCTTTTTTTTCCCTTCCCCCGCTTTCCCGCTTTCCCCCTCCCCCTTCCTTAGCCCAGAAAAACGAGATGAGGACGACAGACACGACCGACGGCCGTCGGGCGTCGACGACCAACAGACAGCCGGAAAGGAGTGAGGTGAGTAAGAAGTAGCAGAGAGAGAGAGAGAGAGAGAGAGGCCGAGGGTTGAGGCTGAGGTTGAGGTGGAGACTGAGGTGGAGGAGATAGTCGTGGGCAGCGGCGGCGGCGGCGGCGGCGTCATTGATGTCGGCTCTGCGTGGTAGATTGTGGGTGGTGTGTGGGGCGGGAGAGGCCAATGCCAGTGCCAACGCCAGTGTCAGTGCCAGGGCTCCTCGAACACAGCAGCAGCATGAGCAGCAGCGGCTCCCACGCGTTCGTCGCCGTCGTTTGTCGTTGTCGTTGTTGTCCACGCAAGATCCAATCCGATAGTCAATGCCGTGGAGAAGTTAGGGGGTGAGTTCGGTCAGGTCGGGGGTCAGTCGAGTGAGGGGGAGGGAGGGAGGGTTGGTGCGGCGCTCTCTAAACGGACGGGGCTCAATGCTGCAGCGGCGGTTGGTAGTTGATCGGGCGCCTGTTTGTCGCGCGTCAGTGACGAGTCTCGCGGCGAGTCGCGTTGATCCAAAAGGGGAGGGGGGCAGAAACGTGCGCAGCGTCATCCGTCATGCGCAGCGATCCTTTTCCCCTGGCAATCAAATCACGAGCAGGAGGAGGAGGTGGTGGTGGTGGGGGTGTAGAGACACGACTGGACCGACGTACTTGAACAGCAATATGTGAGGCTCCGGCTCGTGTACTTCGTAGTGCTCCCAGCCCAAGCTCTGCCACCGAGTCGAGTCAGCTTTCTGTCGCGCGTTGCGTCGTGTGTCGTCGAAGCGAGTCGGACAGACGTACCTGTGTGATGCCCAGTGCCCTCCACTCCTCCTCCCACAGCAGCTTCAGGGTGCCCCTCGAGCCATCAAAGTACTCCTTCGGTATGACCTTGAGCATCTGCTTGGGCAGCTGCACGTGGCGGTATTCGTACTCGCTGTCCGAGTATCTGCAGACACCAGGAGCGTTAGCTTGCTTGAACAATCCACATATTCATTGACCAACGACGGAGCTGGGAGCTGGGAGCTAGCTAGCTGCCTGTTGAGAGCGCGCTCGCACGCACGCACGCACCTTGCCGAGTAGTGAATCGACTCGACGAATTCGTCGAGCCTCTCCTTCTCCGTCTCGCTCAAAGGCCTGGGCTTCTTGTTGCGCCGGGTGACGTCAATGTCCATGTTCATGTTGTTGGGCGCGGGGTCGAGGGATCGAGGTGAAGCTGGAGAGGGGTGGTGGGGTGTGTTGGGCGACGGGCAGCGGGAGCGAGCGCGTCGAGGATGAGGTCCAGCGCAGTGCGAGGGCTGGAGCTTGAGGGCGACTGGACTTGTCACGTCAGGGTGGCGCAGACGCAGCGACAGTAGAGGTAAGGTACAGGTAGGTGGGTGTTCGGGGTGGGCGCGACGGGAGGTGACGGGGCGCGTGGCTCAAGGAGATAAACACGGGCGGTGTGGTGTGTGTGTGCGGTGCAGGCCCGTCGACCTGAGTGCCGGCGCAGGTGCTGTGCTGACTTGAAAGCCCTGGCTGACCCTCGCACGGCTCATCGGGCAATCCCGAGCCCTCCTCATCAACTCCTCACGTCTGCCGTATGCCGTAGACCACCTCCCACCCATCACTGATGCAACCAGCGCCGCCGTTGCTGCACGTCTCTCGTCCGCATCACGTCGACACATTGTTTTTGCTGAAACCGCGTCACGGTCGAATTCGAATCTATCTACTCGCCTGTCCAGTACTTTCAATTCCTCCTCCATCCCATTCTTCCCCAGATCCTCCGAGATATCAACGGTAAAGCAATACCATTTCCAGCTTTCAAAATTCCATATTCCAGCTTTGAGCAAAATCGTACAAGAGTCGTGAAGGAGTGTATCGGTGGGTATGTGTTCCGTTGACCGTGTCGCACAGGCCTCCCCTCCCCAAACCTGCAAAAACGCCGAGACAAAATAAATAAAAAGGCTGCGTAAGGAGTGAAGCGAAGTCAACTGTTGAATTATCGACAAGAACAAATATCCTCCCTAAGGCCGGCAGCTGTCGCAGCCGCTTCGGTTAACTGACTCCAGAGACACGAGCCCTCGCAGCGAAGGGCTCGTGCTCCAATCGGGAACCAGAGGCGTCGGGCCACCAAACCACCTGGGTCGGCCCTTCGCGGAAGAAGCAAAGTGAAAAAGAAGCACCTAGATCCACGTCGTATTCATCGGCGTTGGAGCCGTCGAAACCTTGGTTTTGTACGTCCTCGCGGCAAGGGGTGCAATCTCCGCTAGGTAATCTGCGGCGCAGAACCTGGCCAAGCCCTTTTCTCTCATGTGCCGGGTGTCCTCGTCCAGGGCGACATCGCGCATTGTGGTTCCGAGCTCCTCAACCACCTCGTTGAGTTGTTCGAGTTCGCGACCAAAGGGATGGGAGGGGTCGACGTCGGAGCTGGAATGACCATGTTTAAACATGTCCATCGATGAACGCTGCTCGTGTCTGGAGCCATTGCGGCTGTGCGAGACAGACGGCGGCTGCCCGCTACGGACAGACCTCTTGCGCGCCATGATTTCATGGGCTTCTTTGCTGTGCGATCTAGCACGCTGGGGAAGCTCAGGCGTGATTTCAGGAATCGTCTCCGGCGTGCGGTGCGCCACGTCGCGCTGCTGGCGAATGTTGTCCACCGACCTCTTGGGCTCCAGCGACTTTTTGGTCTGGCTCTCAGCGCTCGACCTGGGGGAAATTCCGGGACGGGAGAGCGAAGTGGTCGACGCAGATCGGTGCAGCGCTTTGGCCCTGTCCGCACGGGGCGGAGGATCGAAGAATCCCCGGGCTTGGTGGGACTCGGGCGACGTCGGTGCTGACTCCAGAGACGAAGCGTCGGTCGAAACTTGGCGGGAGCGGCTCGACGTCGAGCTGTGATCGGACTCGTCCGTCGAGCGAGTGGACGCGTTGGACGAGTATGTGTCGATCGTCGCCTGGCGGACACCTGGAGGGAGAATGTCCGGCGCGTGGTAAGAGAGCATGTTGGTGGTGGAAATCAGATTGACCGGACCGGAAATCTTGACGCGCTCAGACGATCCAGTGGGCTTCCTGACGCTAAAGGCACGAGCTGGTGGAGAGTTGACTCTGTCCGCCTTCTTCGCGCGCCTCGTGGTCAAAGACCTGGAGAGAAAATCGGCCATGACGACGGTAGCGGGTACAAGAATCGACAAAAACAAGAGTTGAGTGAAGCAGCAGAGCACGGCAGCCTCACTTCAAAAGTCCGGCGCTAGAGGGAAACAAACAGGGCGTGGTCGTTTCCGAGTCGCACCTGGTAGCGAGGGCGCGAACGCGAGGGGTCCTGGCACAAGATGGTCTCGCAGAGTGCTAGACAGTTGCTGTTTTTGGAAGGCAGGAGCGCTCGCGGTCAGCGGGTGCTGAACGGCGGGGTAGGTCGAGTGCCTTGGTCCGGGAGAAATCGAAGAAACGAGTGGTGCAACGGCGAGGCGTCAGGAGACCGCGTCAGAAGGCCCGGGGAGGGGGAGGGGACGACGGTAAGCGTGGACGATCAAGTCGGAAGGGAGGTTGGCGACGATAGGCCGGATGTTTGTTGTCTCTTGCTGGCTTGATTGTCTGTAGCGCTACGGGAATTGCTGACTGGCAGCGGAAAGGCAGCAGAGGTAGGTGGCAGTGGATGCCGTGTGCGTGAGGGCTAGAAAGGAAGGTGAGGGCGCAAGGAGCGAAGGCGGCGCGATGGCTGTAAGTAGTGAAATTTGACAAGTAGGGACCGTCAGTAAAGAGTGAGACGGGATGCCAGAGATCGCAGCCGGGCGATGGGGACGACTGGACTGGGGAATGGGGAGGAGGAGGGAGGGAGAGATATGAAGGTCGGGGGGGCAGAATGTCCAGGGCATTCGAGGGTCGCGCGGCCTTAATTCATGGACATGGATCCAGCCTGCAGGCGACCGAGGGCCAGCCAGGTCCAGCCAATCGACGCGGATGAGGTGCCGCTTGAAACAACGACCCTGGCCGGCTGAGCAAACACTCAGTCTCAGCCAGCGACACTGGAAAATCTCGTCTCCACTTGCTGCGATCGCAGACCTGGCCAGTCACGGCGGCGATCATGGAGACTCGTTCAAGACTTGAAGACTGCGTGCTCTGCTCTGCTCTGCTCTGCGTTGCGGCCCCGCCCTCGCCGCCACGTTGTGAGGGTGCACTGGTACGCTACGTGCCTCCGGCCAGCCCAGCCAGCGCCTACAGCACCTATCCACGCGCCAGGGGAACCGCCCGACTCCAGAATGCCCATGACACAGCGCCCACCTACGCCCGTACAAGGTGTTTCTGGCCTGCCTTTTCTGCAAAGATCCGCTGGACGCCTGGAGCAGAGCCTAACCCTCGCGGCCCGCAGCTGCGAACGGACCCACTGTTGTCATCGACGTCGGTCTTCGTCGCGCCTCGGAATGCCTGTCCGTCTTCGCGACACCACCACGACGATAAAGCGCGCGCCTTTTTCGTCGACCTGGCCTGGCTGCGCTGTTGCCGTCCCACCACCCCGGCCGTTGACGTTGCCAAGCGCGGCATGGGATGCAGGTCCACGCCGTTGCTGCTGCACGTCGGACCCGTGGACCCTCAGCGTCAACCGCACCCAAACGCCAGCTCAGGGTCCCGTCCGCGTCTCTCGTCCTCTGCTCTGCCGTCACGAGCACGTCGCCCACTTTGTCAGTCAGCATCACAAACCGCCCTCAGTAACCGAAAAAGCAAGCAAGCGCGCCACGAGCTGGCCGTCATCTCCTTTTGCCTCATCGTATACCGCTATTGCCTTTTGCGTGCCATGCTCCCACCTCAATCCGTCGCACCTTCAAATTGCTCAATCAACCTCCATCCGGGACCTCGCTGTTCGTGGACGCGCTATGCCGCTTTGGGCCCTGCGACTCCATGTACTTCGTTACAGGGCTGAAGTTTAACTGACGTGAAACCGCCATTTCATCAACCGCCTGCTCCTGCGATATCGCACAAACAACTTGCCAAGTGCCGACGAAACGCCATTATTCACAACCAAGAACTGCGTCGAAGCCGTGGCGAGAGAAACACTTTTTTTGCTATCCAACCGCACTGCTACCTTCTACGAGTTTTTCCGATCATCGTCCTCATGCTGCTCAGAAGCAAATCTGACCCTAGCAGAAACCCCAAGTCCCTGCAACCCGGCCTCTCTGCGGTGGCCGGCCAAGGGTCGCCTTCTGGAAGAAGCTTTCTTCAACGATGATCCCTCTTCTGCACACTGCGGGGCAGTTGGACCCCACTTTCTTGTTCCTGACAGCAATTTCTCGACTGGTCGAATAAGCTTTCACTCCTCCATACTCTCCCATCCGTCGGGGGCATCACTAGCCTCCTCGTCTTCTTCTTCGTCCTCCTCGCTGTCGGATTCGCTGTTGGACTCGTCGACTCCGACCAATCGCTCTTTGACTTCGCTCTCGTTGGCCATGGGCGCAACTCTGTCGGTGAAGGCTCGCCGGACCGCCGCATTGGTCGACGTGTCCCACACTTGCACTGAGCCTTTGCTGCCGGCCACTGCTAGTCTGAAGCCGACTTCCCTGTCTGGTGCAAACGTCGTCGAAAAGACTTTGCCCACGCCGAGATTCCTCGACACGACCATCGATGGCCCGTTCGACTGAACATTCCAGAGCTTCACCTCCTTGTCCGTCGACCCGGTTGCAATGAAGCCGGGGATGACAGGGTTGATGTCAAACGACGAGATTGACTCGTCGTGCGCTTGCAGCGTCCAGATCGGCTTGGTTTGCGAGGGGTTAGACGGTGCAAGACGTGCGTCGTGGTAGTGGATGACGCCGCTCTCAGTAGAAATCTGCACATTCGTTAGCACGTCGTTGATAACGACGACAGCGTGGGTAGTGGCTTACATAAAAGAAGTTGGGGTCGTGCGGATCCCACTTGACCTGCTCGACGTCACTCTCGACACCCCACCTCGGCGCCTTGGCTTCCGGCGCGCGCATGTCGGCCGCCACGACTGTTCTATCATAACTGCCGCTAAGCAGGGCGGTGGTTTCTGTCGGATGCCACGCTAGCGAGCACACCTTGTCAGTGTGGTAGCTGTACGATTTGGCGCACTTGGTCGTGCTAAGATCCCACAGCTTGACCGTCTTATCGGCTGACGACGAGGCGAGAAGGTTGCGGTGGAAGCGGTTGTGGGCGAGCGAAAGGACGGCATCGACGTGGAAGTCATCGTTGGCCTTTTTGCTCTTCTTCTTCTTCTTTTTCTTCTTGTCCGGGTTGGCTGCGTCCTCGGCGCCTTGGCCCAGAATCGCGTTGGGGTACATGCAGTCGACAATGTCGAGATCCCACAGCTCAATGTCGGGGTCCATGGTGCCCACGGCGACAAAGTTGCCTCTCGACTTGTCGTCAATGGGGCCCTTGCCGACGGGCGTGTTCAACCACTCCAATGCAAGAGGAATCGCGGGCAGCATGATGTCGTGGTGCACGTAGAGATTGTCTGCTTCATCCTCGTACACGTAGACTTCCAGGTGAGCCATCTCGTCCTCTATCCGAGCCGCCAACACCAGATTGTCGGATTCTAGAATCTGCAAGTCTTCCCGCTCGACGTCCTCGTCCAAGTTGTCCGGCATGGTAATGTACGGGTCCTCTTCATTGTTTTCGTGGTACACCAGCGACTTGACGTTGCCGAAGATGGCCAGCGGCTCGCCATCCTTGTCTACCGCGTGGTCGTCGTCGTCGTAGTGCTCGAGATCGTATTCCTTGAGGTCGTCGTCAATTTCGCTAGAGGCGCAACATCAGTAGGTAATCGATAGCATCAGAGAGAGCGGCAATTACATGTCGTCCTTGATCTTGTTGACCATGGCACCGGTCCCCTCGTCGTCGCCATCATCCTTGCTCTTCTCTCCCTTCTGTGCCTCATCCAAATCTTCCTTTGCGTCGTCCAGCTGCAGGCGCGCCAGCTGCTGTATGCGGTCGAACTCGTCCTCGTCGAAGACGTATTTCTGCGGAAACGGCGCCGCGAAGCCGCGCGGCACCCACGTTGTCGCCGTGATCATCGACATGGTGGCGACCGGGCGATTGGTGTGTGAGGAATGAATGCGCCACGCGTTGCGAGGTTCAACTTTTACCGATCGGTGCGCGGTCGCGGCGGCGTCCACCCAGAAATTTTGGACTGGGGAAAGTCGCCGCACAGACGTTTCTTGCGTTTTGCCCGCCGCGCGCCCGCCGCCTGACCTCACCGCTCGCCGCAGCTTGGCGTGCGCGTCTTCACCGCGGAGGTTTACCAACACCACCATTGCTGCGACAGCTCTATCGCAGACGTGTCGGTACCGCTCAACTCGCCGATTCAACGCAGAAAAGACTCCTTGTCATGGACGACTACCAAATCGCGCCCAAGAGGCGCAAGCTCGACGTCTCGCGCTCGCGCCCCCCAACTGAACGACCGCCTCGAGCTCACCAAAACTCGAGATTCGCAGACTCGTCAAGGGACCAGACTCCCCGCGCCCCGAGTCGAGCTTCAAGTCCCCATCAGAGAGCATTCGAAGGTCCTGAGCCGGGAGTGGACCCTGACGCGGACATGGCATTGGATCGAGACTGGTACGGGGGCGAGGAGAACGGGCACGCATTCGGTGACGAGACGCACAACCCATTTGGGGACGAAAGCACATGGGCAGAGGCGATGCGCAACCAGGCTTTGGCGGAAAAGAAGAATAGCCAGCGGCTGAATGCACGGCAGCGGCAGAAGCAAAAGGACGTCGACGCTTGGGAAACGAATCGCATGCTCACGTCCGGAATTGCGCAGCGGCGCGACTTTGCGGGAGATTTCGAGGACGATGACGACGGCACCAGGATACATTTGCTGGTCCACGACCTCAGACCCCCGTTTCTGGATGGCCGAAAGATCTTCACCAAGCAGCTCGACCCCGTTTCGGCCGTCAAGGATCCGCAGAGTGACATGGCCGTCTTTAGTCGCAAAGGCAGCAAGGTTGTCAAGGAAAAGAGGCAGCAAAAAGAAAGGCAGCAGCAGGCCAAGGACTCGACAAACATTGCTGGCACTGCTTTGGGCAACATCATTGGAGTCAAAGAGGAGGACGCGGATAGCGCGGCTCCCAATGCCCCTGGTGAGTCGGAGAAGAAGGGTGGAAGTCAATTTGCTGAGCACTTGAAAAAGAGTGAGGGACAGAGTGACTTTAGCAAGAGCAAGAGCTTGCGGGAACAACGAGAATACCTTCCTGCATTCGCCGTTCGAGAAGAGCTTCTGCGGGTCGTGAGGGATAACCAGGTCATCATCGTCGTCGGCCAGACTGGTTCTGGCAAGACAACACAGCTCACCCAGTTTCTCTACGAGGACGGATACGGCAAATTTGGAATGATTGGCTGTACCCAGCCTCGCCGCGTCGCCGCAATGAGTGTCGCCAAGCGCGTCAGTGAAGAGATGGAGGTTGATCTGGGAGCTCTCGTCGGGTATGCGATTCGCTTCGAAGACTGCACCAGCAGCGAGACCCAAATCAAGTACATGACGGACGGAGTGTTGCTCCGCGAGTCCCTTGTGCAGCCAGATTTGGACAAGTACTCGGTGGTCATCATGGACGAGGCTCACGAAAGAGCGTTAAACACCGACGTTTTGATGGGTTTGATCAAAAAGGTCCTCGCCCGCCGCAAGGACCTCAAGCTGATCGTCACATCTGCGACCATGAATGCAGAACGGTTCTCGCGCTTCTTCGGCGGAGCTCCCGAATTCTTCATTCCCGGAAGAACGTTCCCTGTCGACATTCAATATTCGCGGTCGCCGTGCGAAGACTATGTGGATAGCGCGGTCAAGCAGGTGCTCGCTATCCACGTGTCGCAGGGTCCCGGCGACATTCTGGTCTTCATGACTGGTCAGGAGGATATCGAGGTTACATGCGAGCTGATCGACGAGCGGCTGCAGTTACTTGTCAATCCTCCGAAGCTAAGCATCCTCCCCATCTACAGTCAGATGCCGGCGGATCTGCAAGCGCGCATCTTTGAGAAAGCGGCGCCCGGAGTCCGGAAAGTGATTGTCGCAACCAACATTGCCGAGACCAGTTTGACAGTCGACGGCATCATGTACGTCGTCGACGCAGGCTTCTCCAAGCTCAAGGTGTACAACCCTCGCATGGGAATGGATACCTTGCAAATTACGCCCATCTCCCAGGCCAACGCCTCGCAACGAGCCGGGCGTGCTGGTAGGACGGGACCTGGAAAGTCGTTCCACCTTTACACGGAGCGGGCTTTCAAGGAAGAATTGTACATTCAGACAATTCCGGAAATTCAGAGAACCAATCTCGCCAACACGGTGCTGCTGCTGAAATCTCTCGGAGTAAAAGATCTGCTGGAATTCGACTTTATGGACCCTCCCCCACAAGAGACCATCACAACGTCGCTTTTCGACTTGTGGGCGTTGGGGGCGCTCGACAACATCGGAGAACTCACGGAGCTGGGCAAGGCCATGACGGCGTTTCCAATGGATCCGCCGCTGGCAAAGTTGATCATTACTTCGAACGAGTACGGCTGCAGCGAAGAGATGCTCACGATAGTATCCATGCTGTCCGTCCCCAACGTATTCTACCGGCCCAAGGAGCGCCTCGAGGAGGCAGATGCGGCGAGGGAAAAGTTTTGTGTGCCAGAATCAGACCATCTCACGCTACTCCACGTGTACACGCAGTGGAAGGCGAACCGGTACTCGGACATGTGGTGCATCAAGCACTTTCTGCATCCCAAGGGTCTCCGCAGAGCCAGGGAGATTCGCGAGCAGCTCGAAGACATTATGAAGATGCAAAAGATGACGCTGGTGAGCTCAGGCACGGACTGGGACCTGATTCGCAAGTGCATCTGCTCTGGGTACTACCACCAGGCGGCGCAGGTCAAGGGCATTGGCGAGTACATTAACCTGCGGACGAGCGTGACGGTGCAGCTGCACCCCACGAGCGCGTTACACGGGCTGGGGGTGCTGCCAGACTATGTCGTGTACCACGAGCTGATTCTCACGTCCAAGGAGTACATGTCGTACGTGACGGCCGTGGACCCGCATTGGCTGGCGGACCTGGGGGCCGTGTTTTACTCGATCAAGGAAAAGGGCTACTCTGCGCGCGACAAGCGCATCACGGAAATCGAGTTTAACAAAAAGGCCGAGTTGGAGGCGCAAATGGCCGAAGACCGCGAGAAACAGGAGGCTCAGCGGTTGGCCAAGGAACAGCAGCAGCAGGGCGCAAAGTCAGCAGTGCGGAGGCCGGCGACGGGGAGCGCAGGGCGGCGGATTGCGACTAGCGGGACAGTCAAGAAGCCCGCCGTGGGCCGGAGGATGGGGCGGGGATTCTGAGGTCAGAATGGTGTTTCCGTAGCCACGCGGTGCTGGAGGTTGGTTGGCATCGCGAGAGAATCGAAGCGAGGTGTTGTTCGAGTGAGTTGCAGACGGCGGGCCGTTGGTGCTCCGAGCGGTCGGGTGTGCATCTGTTGGTGCCGGTGACGTACGTTTTTTTCCCTGTCGACCAAAAAGTGTTGACGAAGAAATTGAGAGCGAGGAATCCCACCAGACAGTCGACGGCCAGGCCATGGAGGGATCAGACCAGACGACGCCGCCTGTTTTCTCCTGCGCCCGTCCAGTCACGTGCTGCCCGCCGCCGCCGCTCCGCCGCCGTCCTCGGAGCATCCAAATCGCATTACATTATCTCACGCCTCTCCGCCGCCGCCCTCCAAGAGTCTGACTGCGAGTCGCTCTTCAACACGCGCAGCTTCAGCCTCTCGCACCATCGCTGGCATGCCGACCTGGAGCTGGAGGATCCCACACCACCGCGCCCACCACTACCTCCCCCGTCCACAGCAGCATGCCTCCTCCAAGCTCCGAAACTCGCCCCGCCTCACTTCCATCTTTGCGGCCCCGCTGCCCTCGTCCCTCACCGACCGCCCGTCGATTGCCTCGCCATTTGAATATCGCCGTCCGTGGGCGAGTCCGGCCACGAGTATCGCCCTGCGCGCCCTCCTCCGCTTCTTCACATGGACGCCGCGCCGCAGCATTCCGCAATCGCGCCGTCGCCCGCAACTCGCCCAAGGCACCTTGACTCCGGTGCCCGACGAGTCGCGCCAGATACGGTCGCCGTCACCTTTCTACTTTGAAGCCGGCTACGCGCTCTACGCCAAGCGGGCCTCGCGGCCGTTTCCTCCGCCGTTTCTGTCGTATCCGTCGGGGTCCTTCTCCGACCCGCTCAGCACGCACAACCGCAGCCGCGACGTGGTCAATGGCGAAATGATTCGGGGCATCACCAACGGCGACGACGCCGTGCTCGTGTCGGACAACTTCATCGGCGCCAACGACGGCGTCGGCGCGTGGGCGGCCAAGGAGCGCGGCCACGCGGCGCTGTGGTCGCGGCTGATACTGCACTTTTGGGCGCTCGAGGCCGAGCGCGACGTGTACGGCGGCGAGGACAAGGAGCCCAACCCCGTCGAGTATCTGCACCGGGCGTTTGAGGCGACCAAGGACGCGACGAGCGCGCCCAACGAGTGGTACGGCACGACGACGGCGTGCGGGGCGCTGCTCGGGTCGGACGTGGGCGGCGGCGGCGGCGGCGACAGGACAACAACAGTCAAGCGGCCGGTGCTGTGGGTGACGCAGCTGGGCGACTCGCAGGTGCTGGTGCTGCGGCCGCGGACGGGGTCCGTCATCTTCAAGACCAAAGAGCAATGGCACTGGTTCGACTGCCCGCGGCAGCTGGGCACCAACAGCCCGGACACGCCGCGCGCCAACGCGGTGCTGGACCGGGTCGAGATCGACGAGGACGACGTGGTGCTGGCCATGTCGGACGGCGTCGTCGACAACCTGTGGGAGCACGAGGTCGTCGCCAGCGTGCTCGGCAGCATCGACAAATGGGAGAAGGGCGACGCGCGCGTGCTCCGCGGCATCGAGCCCGGCGAGCTGTGCTACGCTGACGCCATGCAGTTCGTCGCCGAGGAGCTCGTCAAGGCTGCCCGCACCGTGGCCGAGGACCCCTTTGCCGAGAGCCCGTACATGGAAAAGGCAGTCGACGAGGGTCTGTCAATTGAAGGAGGTACGTCCATCCGTTCACACTCGACATTTGCGCAGCAGTCAACTAACATCTCTGCAGGCAAACTGGATGACATTAGCGTCGTCGCCGCCCAGTGCAAGCGCCGCAAGGTCTGAGGCTCCTCCAGTGACTTGAGCACGTTGCAGCAGCAGCAGCAATAGCCCCGGCACGCCTCGTTTTTGGCTCTGGCTGACAGGTCGCGGTTTGGCACAGAAGTGACGCATGACGCATGGAAGTGGATGCGACCACCTCTATACACGACCAAATCAAAGTCCTCGTCCCGAGCGTTCCGGCAGCTCACCGTGTCATCGCATCGTCGATAGCGGCAGTCAGAAATGCCGTTGAATTGGAATCGCTCTTGTGGCTAGATGCCGCGTCTCCAGCGGCGTGCGGATTGAGCGCCCGTGAGCATCTCACCTTTCCGAGCTGTCAAGAACCACGCCCGCCGCCTGTCACCTTGCGTACCCACCTACCTGGCGGTCTATGCGCCACAGCCACGGAGCTGGTACCTTTGGGAGCATGGCAGAGCAGACCATCCAGCCCTCCCACGCACCAGAAGGAGATGTCAACACGCCAAGCGCGCGAGCAATTGGAAAGACGTTGAGAACGCATTTGCTCACTGCTTCTGGGAAGAGGGAAAGATGTGGCAGGCAGGCAGCGAGCGGGAGAAGAGCCTACAGGCAGGCAGGCAGGGAAAGAGAACGATGATGTCTAATAGAAAGACAAGGAGGATGATCGCTCAGCCTAGCTCAGCTTAGCTTTGCGCGGCGTAGTCTAGTTTAATAGTTTGCTCGATACCTATGTACCTACCTACATATCTGATACCCCCTTTTTTTACCAATAACATCACTATATCATCCATCTCAGTACGAAGGACGTACCATCGTCGTCTTCGCCCGTCTCAATCAAGTAATCTTGTTCTGTTCTGTTCTGTCTGCTAGAGTATAGAGTCCGTATCAATCAATCTCATTCTGTTACGTCTGTCTGTCTCTCTGTCTCTGTGATGAAACAATCCGAGTGCAGAGGTGGAATACAGGATAGGTAGGATAGGATAGAGCTAAGGGAGGGAGGGATCTAGGTACAGCAGCGTGGAGGGGCGGACGATCAGGACATGACAGGATAGGGGGGGTATAGGAGTATGTCATCATCGCAGCAGCAATCACTCAAGACCCACCAGTAGCAGCAGCACCATCACTCCCCTCCACCCAATCATAAACGAGCCGCAGCCTCTTGACGCCCTTGCCCCCCTTGCCGCGCACAACAACATGCCTCACGTACCGGCGCACGCCGTCGACGAGCTCGAACCCCCAGATCTGCCACGCCATCCACCCCTTGTCGACGCTCTCGACCCAGCTCTCGACCACCTCGTCGCCGTGCTGCGTGACGCTGTCATCCCAGTCGCCGTCGCGCATGAACTGGACATCGAGTTCGCGCTCCTTCGCGACGCCCTCGCCGCCCGCGTCGGGCCCAACGGCGTACTCGTCGCCGACGCGGGCCAGCGTGGTCCAGCGCGAGCGGCCGCGCAGGCTGCCGAAGACGTGGTCGACGTGGCCCGAGACGTCCCAGTTGAGGGTGCGCTTCTCCGAGGTGCCCTTGATGTTGCCGGGGGAGAGCGACTGGTCGATGTCGATGTGCACGGCGTTGGATGTGGCGTCGGCGTACTGTTTGACGTGCAGCGTGACGGTGGCGAAGGAGACGGTTTTGCGGATCAGCCAGCCGATGCCTTGGAGTTGCATCACGGCGTCTGAGTCGCCGGAGAGAGTTTTGTTCTGTGCGGGGTGGTGGTGGTGTTAGTGGGGGTGGTGGAGAAAGGGGGGGGAAGGGGTGGGGGAAGGGGGTGTTTGGGTGCTGCGGGCCCGGGACGCGGGCGGACGCTAGAAGCGCGGGTCGGCAGGGCAAATGCTTCGATGCTTCGATTCCCTGGCCACGTGGGGCATGCGGCCGTAGCGTAGCGCACGCACAGCGCGAAGTGTGGGTGGGCAGACGAGGGGCATGATGCAAGGGATGGATGGCGTGGGTAGCGGCCGTTTAGTTTCGTAGAGGAGCAACACGTACCATGACCCAAGCACCATTGAGGTTGCGCAGCGTCTTTTCCGGAGGAGCAGCCATAGCTGGCGGGCGGGGTTGCTCTCCTATGTTTTTCAAGCGGAACGCGAGGTCTCTGGGAGGAAAGCTTTCCCTGCGGAGAGGCGAGGTGGGAGGGTCGGGTGTCGAGACCAGCGAGTGCAGGTAGAGATGGAGGTACTTGTGGTGGCGGCCGTCGTCGCCGGTTCCTGTGCTCGAGCGTCTGGTATGGGAAGAGAGTCCTGGTCGAGAATGGCCGTCGGCGGCGTGCGTCGCCCGGCTATTTAATGGTGGCCTTGGAGGCAGGATTTCGGCGAATACACGTGTATAGGTTGGAGGTTGTAGGTTCGGTGGGGACTGTTCTTGTCTTCATCCAGCATGGATGGTGTGGATTGCGAATGTGTGTGTTAGTCTCACATGTACCTAGGCTCGTCGTCACCGGCGAGGGTCGATTGCGATTGCAACGGACGCGCACCGCAGGCACCGGCGGGGTAAGCGTGGGTTGAGGGGGTAAGCAAAAGGAGCAGTGAGAGTCGTGAAACGGCCAATTGGGCAAGAGTGCGCGTCGTCTTCGTCTTCGTCTTCGTCTTCGTCCTGGTCGTCTGTGCTAGAAACAACCGGAGGCAGAGAAAGGTGTCCGTCTACTCGTCGTCGTCTTCTCCCCCACACACACGCGCGCGAATCGGGCAGTAAACGGCCACCACATCCACATCCAACGCCGACATCTTCAACCCTCAATCCAACCCTCAACTCCGAACAAACCCCCACTCGCAAAATAAATCCAACATCACGATAGAGCCCCTCAGCCACCCAGCCCGCCGCGGCCCGGAGCACCGAGCCAAAAGCCAAATGGCAAACCCAAACAACAAGCTTAACGACCAGCTCAGCCCAGCCCAGCCCAGCCCGGCCGACGGAGCAACGACCGCTGGCCCCACGGCCGTCAGGACACCAACATGTCAGCCACCACCGAGTCGAGTCGGCCTGCAACACCACCCTTCGCCGACTTTAGACGCCGATGCTCCGACTATCTGACCTTGGGTACTGATGGATCAGGACGTGAGTGCGGTGCGCATGTGAAGTCTCGCCGCCCTCATTGGCCCCTCCCCGCCCAACCCATCCTTGGCCTGCTCAGTAGTAGTCCCTCTGTCTGCCTGACTGCCGCTGTTCACACAACCTCGCTCAGCGCTCACGACCCGATGGCAACCCCTATCCCTATCCCTATGATAGGTACAGGTAGCTACATTAGCCATACACTAGCCACCTCACCTCACCTGTACTGCACTGCACCCACCCCACCTCGCCCGCCGGACCCTGCATCGTGGCGTCGCCCTCTTATACCCTTCCCCTTACCTCCTATTGCTCTGCCCTGCTGTCCATTCGTCGTCTCGCCCCAGCGCCACACCACGCAGCTAGCACCACGCACCGCACCATCTCTCGTCGACGCATCCATCCACGCGCTGAGGTGGCAGGCATGGCTTGGTCCCATCTGCCTGCTGTACCTGTCTCGCAACCGCCAACTTCGCACGCAGCAAACGCGCGCGCTAGCACCCACGCGCAGGGCTGTCGCTGCGCGTGCGCCTCCTCTGACAGATGAGCCAGGCAGCAGGGTCGGCGGCGGTGGCGCTTAGTCTGTGTGTTGTTGCGCTGGCTGGTTGGCCCGTAGGAGACATGTGGCATAACGAATGGAGGCTACGGATGCGCACTGGGGGCGTTCGTGTGCTGCGTATGGAGGATGTGTGGGTGTGAAGAGAAGCGTCTGGAGGCTCAAACCACATGTAAAGCACCGACACGTTTTTGGTATTTCTCTGCCTTTTCAAGATCTGTAGGAGTGACGAGATGAGGATGAAGTGGTGGCAACGTGGAGTGATGGTGTTGCGCAGTGTCTAGAGTCATGGTATTGATTGGCACTTCAAGATGACAACACAACGCCAGAACTTGAACTTGGAAATGCGAATACCAACACACCCAAAGGACCAAGCAAGTCCAAATCATCCAAGGCGCAAAGCAGTAATCTGGTGGTAGAGGTGGATTTGTCGCCGCCACCACGCACACCTCTGCGGCGCTTGTTGAATCCAGAACTTCCAGTGGCGGGAGAGGGCGAGAAGATATACCTCTCCAACAGCGCCGCGCTTGGGCCACCAAACGCATGACGGCATGAGCGGCGGCGTTCAGGTATAAACCCCCTCGTCGCTCGCGCGACTGCTTCCACATCGCACGTCGACGCACCACCCCTACGGCCATCAAAAACATTCGAACATAGGACGTCGACTTTTGGCCAAGGACTGCTTCTTCAGACTTGCTTTGGCGCGCCCTCTCGCGGTCGACATAGCTGGCGAGGTTTTTTTTACAGACTCAGGCAGAAGCTGAGGCAGTATAGTAGTATAATGGCGGCGGTCAGCATTTTAAAGTAACATCAGTCATCGACAGCACTGTGAGGAAGTGTTGATATAAATGCAGGCCACAACTACTGGTTGGAAGAAAAGTAGTGTTGACAGAGGATTGACGGCGCGAAAGCAGTCACTCAGTTGGCATCTGGAGACCCAGTAAAAGATTCCTTGTCGTGCCCTTTCTCCAAATACTGGAGCGCTGGTGTCGAGCGAGTTGACTCTTCACGCAGGTGGGCGGCGCTTTTATATACCCCCGTGTGCTGCTAGCGCTCTGCCCCTGAACAATTAACTGATTGGCCGGCTGAAAGGCAGCAGCGCGCAGCGCCAGCGCTCTCATGCAACGCTCTTCCACGTGTTTCTGGCTGGTTCGACGCATGTGGAAGAGTGCTGGCCGGGTATAAAACTCCGCAATCCTCTCCCTCTTTCTCCTGCTCATCATGGCGAGGCGGATGAGCGCACAGATTCAGACACCGGCCTCCCTTGACTTCTGCGTTAGCATATTTCAAACCAACTCACTAGGCGGTGGCCAGCTGCCTGCTTGAGTCTCTTCCTCGGTCGATGCGCCGGTGACTCGAATTCGTGGAAACGGTGAAGTGTGTCAGCATTCAACCAGCTCACCATGGTCAGCATCATCTGATCGCAGTGACTATCGTCGTAGAGTGACTTTGCAGACTGCCAGTATGAGCAGGAATGAAGCAAGGATATTTGGAGACTGCTGGAGTGAAAAAAAACGTCTCAACAAGGGAAGGAAGAAAGCCGCAAAGTGAAATCGGGTCTTGCCTTTACCGAGCAGTCCGCAATTTCTCTGCATGAGTCAAGTTGTCAAGGGCTGACGAAGCTGGATAGCTGTGAGCGAGTCGAAAGCCGGAAGTATTTATATCGCAAGCGGCCGGTCCGTGCTGGTCTGGCTCATGACGCAGACGTGCAGTCGCGTCAGGGTCAGGGGGTCAGGAGGTCAGGAGGGTGTTCGTTGTCCATGTGCAACTCGCACGTCAAAGTATAAAAGCCCCCTACACCTCCCTCTCTTTCGCTTCACTGTGAGACAGGCTGGAGAGGTGCTCTGGTTCCTTGGTTGGATCATGGAGTTACTGTCTGTCTTCTTCCTGAAGCCGACCAGAACGCTGATTTTCTGTCTTTTGCTCGCCAACGGCCACTTTTTCGAATTCCGGGGTGGAGTGTGTTGGGGCTGCAAAGTTAGTACCTAATGATAATGGTGAGAATCGGTGTACACCAGCTGCTGCAACCTCCCATCCTTATGCGGTGTTGATGATTCTCATCACCAGGAATCGGCAAGGCCTTCGTTCCAAGAGGCATCTAGAGATTCTTTGGGAGTGCTGAATGGGAGGCACCGGGCAACCAAAAGTGCATTGGTAGATTGGACTCGCACAAAAGAAAGTTCGGTTTCCGTAGAGGTTTGAATCCACTCAGTGAACTGAAGCTCGGTGGATGGAGCTTGAGAAATCAACGCGAGCCCGGCGATTTTTTACGAACACAGCCGGGTCAGTGCGGTCAACTTGCCCTGTCATATGCAAGCATAGATCTCTGGTCACGAGCTTGCAGATCGAGAGGCATGGCTTTCATGTGCGCTTGGTCTGAGCGTCACTTTGGCTTTATAAAAGGTCTTCGTTCATCGCTGAAGGCTCTGTTGAATTGTTCTACTGCTCTGGCTTGCTCTCGAGACGTCAGAGAAGCTTTTGCCAATCAAGATGACCTCACTGTCCTTTGATTTTGCTGCGTACACCTTGACTTTCTCGCGACTTGTTTTGCGCCTCTTTGGTTGGAGACCGAGCAGACTTTGATTTTGGTTTCTTTAGGCAATGATGGAGATCTGCTTCAGGCCATGGTTACGACGGCGAGCGCTGTCGAACGGTAAGCTAGCAAAGCGATTGTTCTGTGCGGAGGGCCTGTTGGGGAAGAAGACGTTACATACGGATAGGTTCATTTAGTGCAAAGAAGACATTGCGTCGAAGTGATGACTCCAGACTTCCGCTTCTGAGTTGGGTTCCAAGCCAACAACGCGACGGACACGACTCCAATTGTTGAGCTGACTGCTGACACGAGTGGCATGCAAATAAAAGACTTCTCTGAAGAGACGGTTCCCGCGTCCAAGCTTCGTTCCGATCCAAAAATGCGACGGCCACAACTCCAATTGTTGAGCTGACATGAGTGACGGCGCACGCATATAAATGTCCTTTTCCCCAAATGTCAGTTCTCTGCATCCGTAGACTGCACATACGGATTTGCCCAAGTCCACTCACCCAAACCGGTCCTCCCACCTCCTCGAAACAACATGGGGTTTCCCAGAGTCCACGAAACCTTCGATCGACCATCCCGTTATGGCATGGAGATCACGCGTTCAGCCGACTTGTACACCGCCATTGCGGCCTCAGCTCGCGAGGGATCCTCGCTGCCTCCCCGACAGAGACGCGGCGGCATCTACCCACAGCGCGAGGCATCGCCTCCAGCTCCGACGCGCCGCCGCTTCCGGTCCTCCGTCTACTCGCAGAGGGAGCAACAGCAGGGCCCCTCGGTCACCTCTCTGCCCACGGCGTCGTCGCTCTACTCGCAGCCTACCAACGTTGCAGAGAGTACCTTCGTCACAAGCGAGGAAGATAGAGCCGCCCGCGAACGAGTCAACGAACAATACATGAGAGCCACCCAAGAAGCGCTCTTTGGCAACTACAGCTTCCCCCAGACTACGAGGAACGGCGCGACGAAGAAAAAAGGCGTGCTCCGTCGCGTGAAATCCAAGACGCTCGTGTTGTTCGCGTTGCTCAAAGACAGCATCATCGTCCTGGGCCGAAAGTGCCTCTTCTGGCCCGAGCGCCCTCCACCTCAGCATACCGAGGGACGTCGCGTAATCAGGGTGAACGAGGAGGGTGTGTCGCCTTGGACGACAGACGTCACGCACCCGAGCGGCACTTACGAAGTGTCGGTGAGGGAAGTCGGGGAGGCGGGCGCGGATGATGAGACCCTGCCGCCATACAATGCCACCCCTCGGCCTTATGTTTCTGTCTTTGCGGATGTGTTGGAGAACTTTCCGTTGACTGGGCCGTGGGCGTCGTATGGGAACTAGAGCAGATTGGATCCCCGGATGGGACGATGTTCTTTCTTCGGTACCGCGGTTGTGGGACGGACGGACGGAGTTCGGCGTTGATTTCTTTCATTTCCTGTCATGGGCTGGTCACTCAGCCGGTGTCTGCTTCGAATTGCTGTTTCGCGGTCAACAAAATCTCTCATGGACTTTGAAGCTGTGCTGGGAGTCAGCAAACGGAAATAAATGGAAACATAGAAGCGAAAACCCCGGACACCACGAGCCTAATTATATGTTAGTAATTGCCGGGCTTTGATGATCCCTCACTAAGAGGCCTTTGGAAAGCTTAAAGACTCCATATTCACGCTGAATCAATACAGCTTAGAATGTTTCCTGCTGTCGACGAGTTTCGAGTGTGAATATGTCCATGTGGTAGTTGATTCGGTGATTGGAGCATTCGATGTAAATGGAGCTGCATGCTCAGCGTCGCCGACCTGCACCACCGCCCTCGCCTCTCTCCGCTAGGCTGACAACCTCTTGGATACCAGCTTGCTCCTGCTCATCTTCCAGCGCACGAATCTCTTCGCGGCAGTCCCACCACTTTTCTTCGGCGCGTTCAAATGCCATCGTCTTGATTTCCTTGGGCGCCCTGGCCTCGCCTCCGTAAGTCCGCGCCAGCATATCCATGACGACACGCTGCCAGTCGAGACCCGTACGGGCGTAGAAGTCACTGCGCGACTCAAAGGGCCGCGGGTGCGGCAGACCGTCTTCAGCCAATGCAGAAGACGACGCGTGTTTCTCAGTCGCCGTGGCGTCATCTTCGGCGTCGTTCTTCTTGGACTCCGCGGCGACGGATGGTCCTGCCGAGACGGACGTCGCAGCCGTGCTCGCGACGTCATCATCTTCTTCGTCGCTGCTGCCGGAGCCTTCGTCGTCCTCGTTTTCCTCCTCATCCTCGCTGTCCTCGTCCTCGCTGCCTTGCCAGTCTTCGAGCTCGCGCCGGAAGATTTCTTTGACGCCGTCGAGCTTGCCCAGGTCGATTGCGAACATCTCGTCAAACGTGAATTCGCGATCGCCCTTTTCAAACGTTCCGCCGTAGATGTAGAGCACGTCGTCTTGGACGGCGAGCTGGGCGTTGAAGCGCGCGTGCGGCATTTCATAAATGACGGCCTTTTCAGGAGGGCGATCCGACTGATCCTCATCCTCCGGTGTGCCAGAGGTAGATTCTTTCAGTTTGGCAGCCACACTTTCATCGTCCTCGTCGTCGCCCAATCTGCCCTTTGTCTCCAGAGCAGCCAGGTTACGTAGTAACTCCTCTTCGTCCGCCTTGCCGCGTCCCCTTCTCCCACCGCGCTCGGCATTTGTAGGCTTCTTGTTTTGCGCTCTCGGTTTCCGCAATGCCAAAGGAAAGAAGCGGTTGCGCTCAACATTCCACGCGAACAGGGTGTTGAAAAAATCCGAGTCCATGCCTTCCTCACTCTCCTCGACGTCGTGCACGCCACCAAACTGGATTCCGCGACCTTTGTGGTACGCCATGGTAGCTCCGGCCCGTGGGGGGTTCGGTGGATTGGCAGGCCGTTTACGACGCTCCCAATGCACCTTTGGCAGGCTGTCGGCTGGCGAGTCCGAGCCAGGCGGCACGATTCGCAGGAACCACGTGTCTTGGTGGACCATGGGCTTCAACACGTTCCGCGCTGCTGGACCGCCTTTGCCGCCTTGCTTGCCTCCTGCGGTAGTCTTGATGCGGGAGTAACCGCTGAAAATTACAGCGCCCGTGTCGTGGGGAAGAAAGGTGAAGCTCGACCTAGCGTCTGGTTTCTGGGCCGTCAGGGGCAGCTTCGGCTCATGCCATTTGAAATTGGCCGTGTCATAGATCCACACGTCGTTGAGGTACTTGGTCTGTTGGCTCGTGTCCTGGAAGCCTCCAAAGAGGATGATGTACTGCTTGAAGTACGTCATGCGGTGACCGCTGCGTGCTGGCGGGCCTTTGCCTTTGGTCTCAATACGAGCCCACTCGCGGCTGCCGGGATCAAGCCGCCAGAAATCGTTGTAGTGGTAAAATGTCCCCTGTTTGGGACTGCTGAATTCTCCGCCGAAGAGGTAGACGCCGCGGTCGTTGCCGCCGCGTGTCCATGCATGTCCGGAGCGCGGAAGGGGAGAGTTGGGCGAGGTCACTTTCCGCCACTCATCGCGGTTGATGTTGTAGACAAACAGGTCGTTGAAAAATTTGGCCAGCGCTCCGTTGTAATACTCTCCACCAAACAGAAATAGTTCATTGTCGTTTGAGGGTGAAGCCAACAGCGTTGCAGAGGCTCGAGGTGAGGGAGGATCGCTGACGACTTCGGTAATCTTGAGGAATTGCTCCTGCTGCTTGGCGTACTCTGCCAACACGGCATCAATGTCAACATCGTCGGCGTCGCTGTCGTTTCCGTCCTTGGGCCGTTTTTGTTGCTTCTTTTCCTTTTGCTTCGCTTTCTTCTCGGTCTTTTGCGCCACACGCTCTTTCTTGGCCGCGGCCTTGGTCTTTTTATCCTTCTTGTCTTTTGCCATTTTCAAGGCAAATAGATGGCTTGAAACTCAAATTCGCGCTCCGGTTATGTAAGCTTCTTCAACAGCCCAACGTTGGTACACTATTTGGACGGTAGCCTGGAAATAAAGGAGAGTATTCCAGGTGCATTGAAGCAAAAATATGAAAAAGTTCCACTCCGGGACCAAATGCAAGTTGGTTGGCAAGTTGTTGGAAAAGAAGAAGTCAGGTGACAGGATCACCAAAAAATCAGAGCTGGCGATCTGCTCGGCTAAAGTCTTGGCGCTGCGGGAACGCTTGGGCCAGGAACCAGGGACCCCACTCCACCCCCTCGCACCCTGAGACTGCGACCATCCACCCACTGAGCTTCCGTCTCCCAGCCTCCGTCCTCCTCTTCCTCCTCTCCTCCACAACCAATTGAGCTACTTTTCGACTCGTGACAGAATGGTTTCCGCCGCAAAAATAATCGAGCAGCGCTCGCATATAGTCCCAGGTAAACACGCTCAATGCCATGTCCCCCCGCGCACTTCCCCGCTTAATCCGCTCCAGGCAAGCTCAAGATCACCGAGCACTTTTTCGAAGTGCCCACGCATTGGAACAAGCCCGACTCGCGGCCGCTACGGCTATTTGCGCGGTCAGCCCGCAAAGCCGAAAAGCCGGCGGACCCATCATCTGGTGAAGAGGAGGCCAAGAAGCAGCTGCCGTGGATGGTGTTCCTGCAGGGCGGGCCGGGCTTTGGATGCCGGTCGCCGCACGAAATGCCGTGGGTGCATCAGGTGCTCGACCGCGGGTACCAACTCATCTGCCTCGACCAGCGCGGCACGGGGCTCAGCAGCCCCGTGTCGGCCAGCACGTTGGGCCTGAGAGGCAATGACGAGACGCAGGCCAACTATCTCAAGAGCTTTAGGGCGGATTCGATTGTCAAGGACTGCGAGGCCGTTCGGTTGGCGCTGACGGAAGAGTACCCCGAGGAAAAGAAGCAGTGGAGCGTTGTGGGCCAGAGTTTTGGCGGCTTCTGCATCACAACGTACCTCAGCATGTTCCCCCAAGGCCTGCGAGAAGCCTTCTTCTTCGGCGGACTGCCGCCGCTCGTCAACAACCCAGACGAAGTCTACAAAAAGGCTTTCAAGAAGGTCGTTGAAAGAAACGAAGCTTACTACCGCAAATACCCCGAAGACGTCGCCCGCGTCAGGCAAATCGTCACTTTACTGCAAAGATTCGGCGACAGCACCGTGCGGCTTTCGGGCGAGGGCTCGCTATCCGCACGCCGCTTCCTGCAGCTGGGCATCAACTTCGGCTTCCACGGGGGCATCGACACGGTGCACGAGCTAGTCCTGCGGGCCTCCAACGACCTGGACGTCTTTGGCCACCTGACTCGGCCGACGCGCTCTGCCATCGAAGCCGCCTTCCCCTTCGACGACCACATCATCTACGCCATCCTCCACGAACCCATCTACTGCCAGGGGCAGCCGGCCAACTGGTCGGCGCACCGCATCCGCGAGACGCTCCCCGCATTCCACCTCGACCCGTCATCGACGGCGTCACCGCTCTACTTCACGGGCGAAATGGTGTTCCCGTGGATGCTGGACGACTACACGGAGCTGCGCGGGCTCAAGCAGCAGGCGGAGCTGCTGGCGGCGGCCGACGACTGGCCCGCGCTGTACGACGAGGAGCAGCTGGCGCGCAACGAGGTGCCAACGTACGCCGCCGTGTACATGGAGGACATGTACGTCGACTTTGACTACAGCCTGCAGACGGCCGCCAAGATCAAGGGCTGCAAGACGTACATCACGAACGTCATGTATCATGATGCTGTTAGGAGCCGCATGGATGAGGTGTGGCGCAATGTTTGGGCGTTGAGAGACGACGTTATTGATTAGAGCTGGTCTCGCGTCATGTCGTGTGAATAGATGCGTTGGCGGTAGAAGGAGTGTGTGAAAAATCAAACCATCCCGAGCAATGCAAGCACAGCCTGACTTGTTCTACCATGTAGTACTGTACATATCCAAATCTCTCCAGTCCTGCATAAGTATCTCAAACCACATCTATACAGCGCTTCAATCAGCATCGAGGAACAGACAATATTCAGCAGCAGGGGCATACGCCAAACAGTAACAGATCAAAAAGTTTGATAGGGTATATCCTTCCTCCCTTTCCCTTCCCTTCCTCTCCCTTCACTTCCATTCCTCCCTCTTCTCTGCACTTCTCCCTCCCCTTCTCGCTCCCCTTCTCGCTCCCCTCCAATCCCCCATCCCATCAATCCTACTTCACTAGTTCCAACGGCACTCACGCTCAAGCGCCCATATCTACCTACCTACGGTCTATCTAACAGCTCGCCTCACCCATGCCACTTTCGCCAACTGCTGCCCCTCAGCCCTATCCCGCTGCCTAGCCAAACCAAACCAAACCAAACCCTGACATTGCCCAACATTGCCCGACAGCTGCTGCAGCCACCGCAACCGCCGCAACCGACCTGCGCCGCTGCTCTATTCCGCAGTCACGATATACCTACAACCCTATGTACCCCCGCGCCCCCGTGCGAAGATGTGTGCATGAGGAAAGAAAAGGCACACGAGCAGAGCTGGCTGACCGAGTACATGACCACAGGCCGCTCGCCCGCTCGCCTCCCAACCGGCCAGCAAATAAAGCATCGAAGAAGCAAGCAAGCAAACAAGGTATGCGCAGAGTTAAAAAAGTACAGGGAGACAAAAAAGGAGGATGACGAGGATGACGTGGCAAGAGGACATGGGTAGCCGGTAAACCAGCGCAGGAAAAGGTAGCGAAAGCAGCAGCAGCAGCAGCAGCAGCAGGCAAGTAACCAAGGCAAAAGGCAAAGCAGCAGCAGCAACAAAAAGCACAAAAGAACAAGTCGGCCGTGACGCATTGGGAGTGGTTTCAACAAGACAGGCAGACAGCCAACAGTGGCAAGACAACAACGAGGCCACGGCCGCCCAAAACAGAGACAGTTGTAATGCCGATGCGGCACGCAGGGGACGAGATGATTGCTGTGATTTTATGCCACGCCGTGAACCAGCCGGACGGGGCAGATATATGGATGGACGGATGGATGGATGGATGGATGGATGGAGGAATGGATGCCAGGCCCAGCTGCAACTCCCAACTCGCTTGTCGCCACCGTACTCCAAAGAAAGATCATGATGCTCGGGCTCCAGACTCCATCTCCCTGGCAGAGCAGCGACAGGATGAGAATGACGAGTAGAAGACTGATGTAGTTGGACAGGAATAGGCGACATGTAGCCAAGTGCGAGACTAGTACTGCGTGTCGTACTGGCCCTTGATCTTGGCATACAACTCCGTATCCAAAAAGTTGTAATGCGGGTCGCTGAAGCAAAAGGGCGCGCGAAGCAACGTATCGGCAGTCGGGCGGTCCGCAGGGTCGATGGTGAAGCAGTCGCACATGAAGCTAATGGCTGCCGGGCTGATGTTTTGGCTGACGTCGTCGGGAATGGGCGGCGCCTGGTTGAGCGAGCCCAGCTTGTAGATGGCGCCAATGGCTTCTTCCTTACTCCAGGGCCGACGGCCTGCAAACATTTCCAGCACCACGCAGCCCAGCGACCATATGTCGACCTTGGCGCTGTAGCCCTGGCCTTGCGAGCGAATCACTTCGGGCGCCATCCAGAAGACCGAGCCCTGCATGCTGTTGCTCGAGTCGTTGCCGTAAATGTTGTCCGTCTTCTTGGATATGCCAAAGTCGGAGATTTTGCACGTGCCGTCCAAGTCGAGCAGGATGTTGTCTGCCTTGAGATCGCGATGGAGGATGCCTTCGCGGTGCAGATAGGCGAGTCCTGAGAGGGTTTGACGTGTCAAAGACGAGACGACCGGTTCCTCGAATTTGCCGTGCTTGCGAAGGCACGAGCCGATGCTGCCACCGGGAATATACTCGAGGAAGATGGAAATGGAAAATTCTTTGCGCTCGCATCCGAGATACTGGACGATGTTGGGGTGGTCCAAGTGCTGCATCGTGTCGATTTCAATGTCCAGGGCTTTCACTAGCTCTTTGATCTTGTCCTTCTCTTGACCTGCAATGTGAGGCTTGACTTCGACTTGCTTGACCGCTATCAGTTCACCAGTCGTCATGTTCATACCGAGGTAGACGCGTCCAAACGTTCCCTTTCCGATGAGTTGACCCTTCATCCATTTGAACGTGGGCTGGCGCTGTGGGTGCTGTGCCGGAAGGGTGTCTTGAGGGATTGTGTCGAGAATCATGTGGCTGCCGCGATGGGGCTTGACTTGCTCAATCCTGGCACCAAACATCTTTGTGCTCTTCCTCCTCACAATATTGCCACCCTGTGCTGACTTGAGCGTGTTCATCCGCGGAGGCAATGACTTCTTCTCCATCGGTTGATACTGCGATTTGACGGTTTCACGGATGGACCGCGTGCGGCCAAGACCGCCCGACTTTCTCATGTTACGCGCAGCCACGGACTGAGCAACAGACAACACAGTGTTGTCCCGCTTGAGCGATGTTTGGTCGTTTCGCGGAGCAAATTCGTCGTTTGGCGGCGGTGCAGAATGGTTGATTCCATCGCCTTGTCCTCCCACCATTCCATTCTTCTCTTCTGATGTCGGCGACGGGATGGCGTCCTCATCCATAATAGGCTGGTCGAGGTTCACGTTGGGGAAGAATTCGTCGAGGTGTTCCACGAGAGCCTCTGGGGGAGGACGATTCGCCCAAACATCACTTGCAAAAGACTCTCGCCTGACTGGGACACCCGGGATGCCGTCATCTGGTGAGTCCATCGACCATGAACCCGACGCCGCAGAAGCAGGGATGAATTGTCGAGGAAGGTCTGGATTGCGCTCTGGCGAGCTAAAGCGCACGCCTTGAGCCTTTTGCGCCCGTGATGGGGTTTCCTTGTCCACGGGCCTCGGAGTCCTTGTTGGTTCGGGGGTCTCGAGGTCCTCCACAGGTTTGCTCCGAGGAGGCGTCTTGCTCGCGAGCGGCATTGCGAAAAGCCCATCATCAGAGTCGTCATCAGTTTCTCCCGCGGATTCAAGTGAAAGCGGGCGAGCAAAAACGACGGGGTTCTCCTTAAAGTCCAGGTTGGGTCCGGTAGAGCGCGTGGACATTCCGCGGGTGAGGTCGGTGCCGGATTGGTGGCTAGGATGGGCCGAGTTGGGGCTGACGTCGTCTGGATGGAATCCCGAGTCATTCTGCTGTATCTTTTCAAAATACCGGTTCGAGGGTGCTCCGTAGTACGGGTCCGATGTGGCCGGGCGTTGTTCGAGGGCTTGAAAATAGTCAGGAATCAGGAACGGAACCTTGCCTTTGCTCATGGTGTATTCACCAGGAGTTCGGGGGGACCCACCTGGGCTGCCATGGTGCATAGCAGACTCCGCAAAGTCCACGGAAGCCATGGTTTTGAGCGGCCTGGTTCCTCCGGGCGTCAGGACTGGAGGGGCGGGAGGCGTTCGGTTTGGTGCCCGCGTTGGAGCACCAACCAGACCACCGAGTTTGCCAGCGCCTAGAAGAGCATAACCAATACCTGACAATGCACCCGAAGGAGTGTCTGGGATGGCGGATCGGGGCTTTGGTTTGTCGCTTTCGGGCGTCTTCTTCCCAGAATTCGGCTCCTCGGTATCAAACGAGTCCCGCGTCTTACCCTCACGCTTGCTGAGCGAATTGGCTTTCAGTAATGTTTCGGTCTCAACCTTGGGGGCAGGAGGGGGCTCGCGTAGGGGCACCAGAGGCAGCTGCTTGTGTTTGCTGTCAAAAGGTTTCTTGCCATCTTCATAGGGCGAATCTCGTCGTTGGTCAAAGTCAATGATGCCGTCACGCTTATATCCAACAGCTGTGGGGTCAATCGGGGAGTGGCCCGGGGGCCTGTTGGGATGTCTCCTGTTGAGATATTCTTCTTGTTTGCGTTTCATCTCCAGCCGATGCTTTTCGTGAGCTGCCTCGAGCATTTCCCTGCTCTGCTCTGGTGAGATTTCAGGACCGACAGCATCCCATCGAGGTTCCATTGGACGTTCGCGGTGGGCCGGGGGTTCAACGGGCGTGTCTTCCTTCTTTCCGACGTGGGCCATGGGTTGGCCTTGGCTAGGGACGAGGGTGGATTCACCAGACTTTGGCCCAGGAGAATCCAGTGCGTTCCCAGCTGCTTTGAGCCTCTCCATGGTAGCGGGATCGATGGCTTTGCCGGTGAATGACATGCGGTATGGCGAGTTGCTGTGCTGTACTCCTAGTCCCACGTGAGCGGAAGCGGGCGGCGGTTCCTGGACGTTGACGAAAATCTTCACTGTTCCCGATACATCAGTCAGCCGGCGCGCCTGCATGAGCAAGCTGTCAGTCAGCGCCTCGTCATGTTCAGTTTGGCCTGGAGAGGTGAGGTGGAGCGAAATGTCGGACGTGGGGAGCTGAAGGTTCCAGCATATCAAGTCCCGCAACTTCTGGGCCGTGTCAATTCCAGTAACGTCTACCAGACGGTAGTTCCAGCCGTCGGGCGTGACAAAGAAGAACCTCCTGGGCTCCGAATCTCGAGTGACAGCACGTGGGCGCATGGGTGGTGGGGCTGCTTCAATATCAGCTTGGGCGGATCGTCTTGACGGTGGTCGGTCGTTGAGCGAGGTGTCACTCGAATTCATACTGGACTTCATAAAGGGTGCAGTTGGCGGTAGGTGGCGGACGCCGGCAGGGCTCGTAGGAGACTCGATGGAGGATTCGTCGGGGGAAATGTGGTCGTCACCCCTCCGTTTGCTGCGAAACTGCTTTCCAATTCTGTCAAGAAACTTCTTGTGGTCTTTGACGGACTTTTCGGGGTCCTGACTGTAGGCGCGACTGTCCGGCCGGGCCCCCTCCAGCCCGTGGCGGCGGTCTGATGATTTGCCTGAGGGCGGACCTGACGGTGGATTTGAGCCATAGGAGGCAATGTTGGAGAGATTCGACTCGGAAGAATTGGCGCGGTTGTGCAGATAATAACGGGACGACGCGGATGAGGACAGGACAGGCCTTGCGGCGCCCAGGGCAGGGCTGTGCTGAGGACTTTCTGAGCGCTGGGCGCCGTAGTCCGCAGAGGGGTTTGGAGAGTGTCTCTTGTTGGAGGACCCGTCCCCACCGCCGACCTGTCGCAAGACCTGTTCGGTGAAGGGGCTGCGGTTAGAGGCCCCGGACACGTGATCGGGGTGACTTAGGGGTGGTGCAGTGAAATTGCGCTGGGCGGCCTGGGCCGAGAAACGTCGCGGGTTGCTCGTCGCAGGCGAGTTGAGCTGAAGCTGTCCGTGCTTGCCAGGGCTGTCACTATCCCCACCGGCCGTCGTGGGCGTCGATCCGACGGCACCGTACAGATCCTGGTGGCCTAGATTCGGCGAATTCTCCATGGTCCCGTCGGTGCCGGCGCTCGAGCTGTTGCCAAACGTTCGCGACGTCCGTCGGTGCGGCAGCTTTGCGCTCGTCGGATTTCCGCCATTTTCCACGATGCTGCGCACGAGCCGTCGCAGTCGTTTGCCCTCATCTCGCTCACGCGTCAAGTCCCAGCCCGTTCCGCTCTCCTCGCACACCTCTCTCAATTGCGGGTATATCTTTGAATGCAGCATGGCGACGTTGCCACCGGGCCCGTGTCCCCTCCCGAGATCCAGAAACTGAGCACCGTAAAGATTGAGCTGCTTGAACGTCTCTTGCCAGTCGCCCGAGAATCCGTTTCCGGCCAGCCAAATGAGCACCCTGTCCAGCGGCCACTGCAATGCCGGATCCGAAGGAGATAGCGGGGCTTCCGTGGGAATTTCGTGTGGGGTGTGGTCGTGGTGTCGCAGGTTCTGATACGTCGGGTGGCTGGGTTCTTCGGGGGGCGTGGGCATGGAAGTAGTTCCTCTGGAGCTGGTCTCGTTGGACGAAATGTCTTGGGGATACGGGTAGTAATAACTCTGCTCACTAGGAGTGTGCAGGGGCGGAATGCCAACGCCCGGGCCAAATGATCCGCCAGAGGGGGTGTAGGTTGCCGAAGTCAGGGGCCCATTTTCTCCCGGCACCGACATCATATTCAGCTGTTGCTGTTGCTGGTGGTAGGCTTGGTAGGCATTTGGATTGTAGGTGGGCAGCGGGCCGTTTGTTTGCGACGAAGGGTAGTTGCGATTCCAATACGTCGTCGGTGGTGCGCCAGGCGGCGGGCCCGGCAGAGGCACGCCCATGTGGGATTGGGAAGTGGGCTGGCGAGGCGGAGGAGGAGGGAATGGCATGCCATGAGCCGAAGCGCCGGTGGGCTGGGGCGGCGGAGGCGGAAGATTGTACGGTTGCCTCGAGGGATTGTGCATTTTTGCGCGGGACAAGAATCAGACGGATTTTGAAATGTCAAAAAGGATGGCAACAGCCGGCTGTCGTGCGATGGCTGCAGTGGTCTGGTGGCGATGGCGTACTGATGAGGGAGCGCAGACGGGCAGACTTGACGGGCTCAGGCAGACGTTGGTCGACGTCGCGCAGCGTTCATGAGCCGGTCATGAGAAGGGCTCCTGGAGGGGAGCAGAGCTGTATCGGGCGTTTGAGCACGCAGCATCGAGGACTGAAGGGAGCGCAACACGTCGGCCAAAGCGCCGTGATCCCGATGGGCAAGTGACAGAGAGAACCAGGTTGATTGTCGTCTCAGCGCATAAGGCGGGACGGCGGGGAGAGAGCGGGAGCGGGCGTGGCGATGGCAGGGCCGTGAGCTGCCTGAGAAGTGAGGTGGAGAGAGTGGAGCGACGGGAGTGGGAGCGAGGAGAGAATCTGGAGGTGATGGTTTGCGAGATGTTGGGTCCACCGAGTGTGGGCGCAGTCCAGTCGGGGGTTCCGCTGCAAGCTACGGGCTGATACGAGCCGACGGGAACAACCAAGTCGAGACGTGGCAGCCCGTGACAAAGCCAATCACCACCAAACACCTCGCAGCAGCCTTTGACGGCCGCCCTGACCGTTGTGCTCGCAGCGTGGGAGGGCTTGGTCTTCGCCCTCGAAGCCCAGCCAGCCTGGACGCCTCTTTCTTACATCACCTCGACTCGACCTTGGACCGTCAACTCCACCACTCGACAACACCACGCCCGCCCCCTCCACCCCCATGGTCTCTCCCACCTTTTTTCGCAATGGCTGACGCGACTCCTGGCGACGCGCAGCACTCCCCTGACTCTGCGTCTCCGTCGCCCACAACGCAAGGTGACGCCGAACACAACGCCCCCAAAGACCAAGACCAAGACCAAGACGACGCGCCCTCCAGAGAGGGCACCCCGCCTCCGCTGCCTCCCCGCCCAAAGCGACTCCCTGTCCAGCCCTCGTTCGAGTCGTTCCGCCTGGGTTCCGCCTCATCCAGGGCCCCCTTGCAATCCCGCGCCACTACCGCCTTGTCTCTGCCCGACGTGCAAACTTACAACGAGCCCACCAGAGATGCCTCGGGGCCCTCCCCCACGCGCCAGTTCAGCATCGCCGGATCAACAAAGCCAGCGGCAGGAGGAAGCGATGGCGGCGACACGGCCAGCCTGCGCAGCTACGCGCCGACCCTCGAGGCGGGCGCCGAGGTCGAGAGCATACTAGGCGAGATGATGGCCGAGCAGGAGACTGTGGCGTGGAAAGCTATGGCTCACCCGGCCGCCGGCAGCGACGCCCATGCCCTATTCCCGGAAGACCCGGCGCTCAGGGTGGCCTTTGGCCGCGAGTTTGACGACATGGACGACTTCAAGGCCGACGCGTCGAATGAAGGTCAGGCCGTCCGGCTCTTCCAGCTCGCCATGACGCTTGCTGATGTATCTTGTATCTGTAGAAGCGCTAGTCATGCAATGGAGATCCAAATTGAAGCATTACCTGATTCTATCCTCGGCCGGCAAGCCCATCTACAGCCGCCATGGTGACGACCAGCTGATTGCCAACTCAATCGGCGTCGTACAGACGATTATATCCTTCTACCAAGATGCAGACGACACGCTCAAAGGATTCACTGCCGGCGGTGTCCGCTTCGTCGTCTTGTCCAAAGGCCCCCTGAACCTCGTGGCCGTTACAAAGCTCCCCGAGAGCGACGGCCAGCTGCGCACGCAGCTCGAATCACTTTACATGCAGATTCTTTCAACCCTCACCTTGCCCCAGATGGAACGCATGTTCCGGGCCCGAGCCTCGACTGACCTCCGCCGCCCTCTCCAGGGTACCGAGACCCTTCTGTCCGCCCTGGCAGATGGCTTTACGCGCGGGTCGCCCTCGACTCTGCTCTCTGCCCTGGAATGCCTGCGTCTGCGCAAGTCTCAGCGAAAGCTCATAGACAACACATTCCTCAAAACCCGAGCATCCAGCCTGCTATACGGTCTCATTGTGGCAGGCGGGCGATTGGTCAGCGTAATCCGGCCGAAAAAGCACAGCTTGCACCCAGGAGACCTGCAGCTCATTTTCAACATGCTCTTCGAGGCAGGCAGCGTCAAGGCAGCGGGCGGCGAGAATTGGATCCCGCTCTGCCTGCCCGGCTTCAACAACACAGGCTATCTGTACATGTATGTCAGCTTCCTCAGCGTGAGCAGCGGCGGGACGGACCAAGAGGAAGAGCGGCCCAGCACGGCGGGCGGCGAGGACAATGAAATCGCCATCATCCTCATCAGCGCAGACAAAGAGGGCTTCTTCGAGCTGCGCGAGATGAAGGACCAGCTGGTCAAGGTACTTTCCTCCCATCCCTGCGTGTCAAAAGCGCCACGCCCGGCTCTGACATGATTTCCAGCAACTCAGCGCCAACGGCTGCCTGACGACGATGCGCGACGCCGTCCGCCGCGGCCGGCCTCTCTGCACAGACATCGTCCCCGGCACGCCGCTCCGCCATTTCCTGTACAAGTCGCGCTCGCACGTGCAATTCACCATGCCGTCGTACAGTCCCACATTCGACTCAGCGCTAGACCGACGCCTGTAAGCCATCCACCCATCCCTCCAAACACCAACAAGAGCACAAAGAGAGTGCACATCAAAGACGCAGCCATTGACCATCGCCCGAAACAGCCTCATCAATCTCTACACCCCGCTGCACGCAACGCTGCACACCCGGCCCTCGTCGTCGGCTGCTGCCGCTGCCAAAATTATCCACTCGTCTACGACCCATGCCACCGCTATTGCGTGGAGCACCCCGCGCTTCGAGCTGTACGGCGTCGCGCCTGGCGCCACGAGTCGCGCTGCGCTGGCGCAGGCTGTCGGCCGCGTCGTCCAGTGGGTCCGACGTGAAGAGGAAAGGGTGTTTATCGTTGGTGGTGGTGTATTTTAGGAAACTTCATGTGTTTGTGTTGTTGACGAGGTAGGAACGTAGCTGCGAGCTGGCAGTGAAGGGCTGGCGTTGTTTTGTGTAGGGTGTCTTGCCTTGTGGCTACATGGGTCTTGTGCGCGCCTATTGCATCGCATTGTGCGAGCATTGCGTCCTTGTGGTCATAAATAGAATTAACGAAGGTAGCATCGTGCCAGCGCTGGCTTCAGGAGTGAATGGCTTCTGAGATGCATATTCAGGGACGAAGGTACTAGTTGAAGCTCTATCAGGACTGGTCAGGTAGTACATGTTGGCAACTTAAGCAGATGGATAGTGAAGGCGATGGTGGCGATGATGGCGACGACACTAAGCCTAATATGCAGGTGGAAGATAATACCGCCAACCAGCGTGATTGTGTCATAGTCAACGTCAAAGAGCAAAGAGCACGAGGAGCGTTCGTCACGACAAATTGCGTTGGAACCGACAGAAAGAGGACATTGCGGCGACCAACAGGCGTGGAAAACACCACGAGCATGCGAAATACAAAAAGAAAGATATCATTGAAGAACGACGTCCATCACCACCACCAGCACCACCAGGCAAACTCAACACCAAAAGAAAGAGCAAAAAATCAGCGCCGAAGCACCTGCAAAGCCCCCGCGAGCAGCGACTTTCCCCGCCCGCTTTGGCGCGACGTGGTCGGACAGCGACACCGTAATTGGCGTCAGTCCGCGGAATGCCGCGAGTCCGATTCGAACTCGAGCCCCGCCGCTTTCCGGATCCAGCCCAAGCCGTTGGCACAGCGTTAGTCAGGCCTTTTCACGATTCGTAAGAATCGAGGGGTTGATGGTTCGACTACGCCAGTGTGCCGACTTGGGTGGGTGTCCGGATGCTGAGATGGACGTCGCGGTTTGGGGTTTTATGTGGGGAGGGCGGGTGTGGTGATTGTGTCGGCGTCGGCGTCGTCGTCGTCGGCGGCGGCGGCTCCTGCTGCTGCGTCGCCGCCATCAAGGCTCTGTGGTGTTGCAGGCCTCGCCCTCACGCCATTCACCTCACCTCGTCGACATGTCTTTGGTGTCGCAGCCAACATCCACGGCTGTTGCCTTCTAGGTGTTTCTTTTGCGTCGTCCTGCCCAGACGAACATGTTTTTGATGTTGCAACCCACACTCTCTCCGCGCAACAGTCCACCCACACATGTCGCCTGCTCCTTGCTCATGAAGGTGCAGCTTCACTCGCCCTCTTCCTCTTGCGGTTGGACGTTTGTTCCCAGCTCTTGAAAAAATAGACTTGGAATCAAAGCAATTAAACGTAGGGAGCAGAAGGACAAGATTGAGTTCGTGGGCTGTTGCACATAGTCACAGACCTTTGAAAGAAGCAGCACGCGCGAAAAGATCACTGAAGAGGTTCGGAGAATAAAACAAGCGCCAACGTCGATCTTTCTGGGGTCTTCGACCTGCTCCGTCCGCCGGGTCTACCTCCAAGCTGCTGCATAACTTGGGCGCCAGATTGTATCATTGGACTTGAAAAGGTAACTCACAAGACGAGTCTTCTTTAAGGTAGAGATGGCAGTCGGGCTGCAAGGAGAGGAAGTAGTCGTTGACGCCTGAAAAGTCGGGCGGGGATGATCTTTGATCCGCTCGCTAGTCGTCGACCACCCTTGCTCTGATCGACGCTGTCTCTTTTGACCTCACCTTCTCTTTGCCCAGCCTTTGAGTGACGCAGTGGTAAGAATCCTGCTTTGAATCACGTTGTGTATGCGTTGCCTGAGGTTTTCAAGCCTGTTCGAGCCATCATCCTTATCGAAAAATGAGAAGTTCGAGCGTTCACGAATTACGCTTCACTTTTTAGTGGGACTTCTGCTTGAATCGCATATCGCTTCAATGTCTTTCGTATATTTACCTTTCAAGCCCCATGGCTTGGATGTTTCTCCTATGTCTTTGTCGATTTCTTTTCCGGGTTGCTGCGGAGCCACTCCACAGCCAGCAGGATCTTTTAATCTCTGCTACTAACGGCAGCTTCAATCACTCATCAAAGCATTCCGATAATCTCTTATGAGCCAGCCGCGCTGGATGGTTTAGCATGTGGTTCTTCCTGGTGTGAAAGTACAGCTTGAGGTGGCCAAAGCTTGCATGTTAACACGAGCAGAAAACGCCCCGAGGTGAAGAGAGGCGCGATTCGCAAAGCTTCATGGTCACGAGTGTCAAAAGTGGCTGCGACAGGTGTGATGTGATTGTGCTGGTCTTTTGCGCAAGACGCCCCCAGAATGGACGCGATGAGGTTTTCAGGTGAGGAGCCAAAGCCTCAGCCTTTTCCGCTCAATGGCACGTCATGTCAAGGTCGTAGTGGAATCAAGGTGCAAAGAAAGGGCTGTCAGTTGCAAGGGATTTGGTCGACTTTTTGCGGGCGTTGGAAAAAGAGCAGAGCCGTTGGTCAGGTTCAGTCGCCCTACCGTGGATGAATTTGCCGAATGCTCCCACCCAGATTCGACCAAGGTAAACACGTCCACGCGCGTATTTTTCCGTGCCTCGGATTCCCATTCACCTTGCCCTCTCCTACGTTTCTTCAACAACACCCCCCCCCCCCCCCCCCACCAACCCACCAGTTGTCCAACCACCAACTGGCCTCGACTGCATCAGGCGCGATGGACCCTAGAAATTCTTGGCTTGGCCGGCCCGACGACAAGTGGATGGCAAGACACGGCTTCAGTCTTTCCACTGAGTTCAAAGTCGACGCGCCCGTCGTCCAGAGCTTTGATGACCCCCCGGCCCAGGATTCTGGAGATGCCTTGTGGCGCCACTTGGGTTTCCAAGTAGAGCCTTGGTAAGAGTACCCACGCTGACGCCCGCTGTTCTGTCTTCTGACCTTGAACCTCAAGTACGACACGTCGCGAGAGGGCCATGAGGACCCACCGTTTGACGTACGAGAAGGACCCTAAGGTGGACCGCAATGACACCTTTGATTGCAACCTCACCCCCAAGCAGCAGCTCGACATGCCGAAAGAGTATAGTTGCCCCAACCTTTCTCGCTTGAAATTTCCATTGACGCGTTGACTTAGGTTTTGGTACAACCGTTGCCTGCGTTGCGGAATTCCCGAAGCTTGGTTTCCAACCAAAGACCACAACTGGCGAAACTGCAAATACCGTTGCTGGTATTGTCAGAGCATGGCGCACGCCAATCAGCCCTGTCAAGGTTATTTTCGTCAAATCATCAATGGCGTCCGCCAGGTCATCAGCGAGGAACCTCCCGGCCTTGGCTGGTACGAGCGCAATACCCGACCGCAGACACCGCCCCGAGCCTCGCCTCCTCCAGCGCTAGCTCTTCCGGAAGAGGTACGTCCAACTGAAGAATAGTCATCTTCACAGACCCAATCACACCACTGACACTTGCTAGACTTACTACCCCACCTCAGGCGCTCCCGAGAACAAAAGAGAGCCAGAAGTCATCTCGCTTCTTTCAAGCTCGCCCTCCGCCGACGGAAGAGACCAGGAAGAGTTGCGCGAAGTCCCTGCAGATGTGCTGGAATACCCTGCCCAAGAAGAGGAATTTGAAACGAGGGACAATCCCCAGGATCAAGGTCTGGATGCTCGGCGGTCGTACCATGGCGCTGAACAGCAAGAGTTTAGAGGCATCTATCAGCCTCAGCCGTTCAGCAAGGGCTCGTCTTGGATGTTTCCCAACTCTCTTGGAGAGGCGGATTCTGAAGACGTCTCGTACTTTCCACCACCTTCCACCCATCACGGTTTCCCAGAAGTGGTGCAATCGGTCGAGTGGGACCCTTCGATTGAGTTTGGTGAACACGACCATGGAGCAACGAACGTCGATCATGATGGCTCGGAATCACCTCAATTGGTGCAATCGGTCGAGTGGAATCCTTCCATGGAGTTTGGCTACCACGACCCTGGAGCTACGAATGTCGACTACGATGGCCCGGAATCGCCTCAGACTGTCATTTGCATTGACAGCGACGAAGATGAGAATGAGCACGATATCGGAGACGATGTTAGCGAAAACAATGAGAGCGAGGACGATAACAGCGATTCGGATGATTATGGAAGCGAGCGCAACCACAACAGTCCAGAGGTCATTGATTTGACATCCAGCTCGTCTCCCGCTTCTGAGAACTCGTTCCATGAAGGATACGCTCCGGAGCCACAGTCTCCTCTGCAGCTTGACGAAGAAATGGGCTTCGTGATCGATGAGTCTGAAGATCAGGAATCTGATGGCTTTCCTGAAGAAGTGCCATCCATCGAGGTAGACGAGAATGTCTCGCAGTGTGGCTCCGATGTTTATCCAAGCTCTGACACTATCATGGCCGACGATGGCGACGTGGATGATGCGCACTCTGATCGGTCAAGGCAGTACTCGCGAGGGTTGGGCTACTTAGCCCGCGACTCTCTCTCGCCCCGGCGACGAGAGCGCTCAGAGCGCCCACCTGAGCCTTCGGACAACGAGTTTTACCATTTGAGCAACCAAGCTCGCGACTGTCTCTTGGACCAACGCAAGTCTGACCCAGACGCTTCGCCAACTTCCGACAACCAATCGAATCACTCGGACCCCGTAGTCCGCACCCACCGTTCGCCTTTGCCAGAGTATTTCGAGGGCACGCCTCTGGCTTCGCAGGACAATTCATGCCATTTGGGCCTCATGGCCCGCAATTCCCTTTCGCCTCTGCGGAAGGACTTCCAGCGTTCGTTTCAGGGTTTTTACCACGGGCTACACCAGTCGCAACCCTCGGGTCGTGGATACTATGCGCCTCTCAGTGATACCCTTGAGCGCCCGTCTATTGCTCTGGACGACAGCGGATTCAACAACGAAGCCGATCTGCCATCACAGCATGAAGTCGCTGGGACACCCTATCAAGCTAGCGAATTTCTGCATCCTCAGCTTGAAAGGAGCCCCCGGTTCGCTTTGAGCTCTGATCAAGACCTTTCCTACATCACGGCCGTCGAATACATCAATCACCCGACTGAGCCCCAGTCAGATCCTCATGAACCGACTCTGGAGTTCTCCGAAGAGCTTCATACTGCATTGTCGCACTTCTTTAGCAGCCCTTCCTCGCAGAACATCCCTGAAGCGTCTGCCGTGCAGCGCGACGAGTACACGGTCTGGCCACACCAACCTCAAGATAATCACTGGGAGGCGTATTCAACGCCTTCAACGCTTCGTAATTCCAACTCGATGACCCTTGCTGAAGAGGACTATCAAACTGTGGAGTGGGATTCGGCAGCGCAAGACAATTCGTCAAATGGCTCTTCCCTCCTTCAGCAGGATCTTGAGGCGGGGCTCCAGAATTCTTTCTCTCAGGACGACGATGACTCAAATTCGGCACCTCGCTACCAGGGAGATTTTCGATATGCGCCTACGACAGACTTGGGCGCTCCCAACACTTCTTCCACTTCGCTCGATCATGTTGAAAGCAGCTCTGAACATGGAATGCAGGCAGACGCCGACACAAAAGATGGTCTATTGTACGACGTCGACACGATGGAGGCACAGCTCCACCATGAGCACCTAGCAGAGGACGACATCTTGCTCAATTGTCCTCCATCATCTCAGACAGTGGTTGGAGATGAGGAATCGCCGACTGACATCGACGGCGATGAAAGCATCGACTACGCTTCGGGATCCAGTGAATCCGGAGAGAGTGGCGTGGGCTTGAGGCCCGTGTCAGGCAAAACGTGGAACATGGATGCGCTCGAGGCCTACTATGCAAATCAACTGGAAAGCTTCGGCCATGCTTCGGGATCCAGTGAGTCCAGTGGATCCAGAGACGGAGGCGTAAGCCTGAGTCCCGTGACAGGTAAAACTTGGAACACGGATTCTCTTGAGGCCTACTACGCAAACCAAAGAGAACTGGAGAGCATACTTGGCGACTCAGCTTCAACCACTGATGAAGAGAGCGATGACGAAGAGACCGGCACCACTTGCGGCCCGTCTCCAACCTCTGGTGAGGAGAGTGATGATGAAGAGACCGGCACAATTCGCAACACGTCTCCAAGCCCCAGCGAGGAGAGTGAGGATGAAGAGACCGGCACAGCTCGCAACATGTCTCCAGTCCCTGACGAAGAGAGCGACGATGAGGGCACTGTCGTCATTCACTACCTGTCTCCAGTCTCTGGGACGGAGAGGGATGAAGACTCTGACGATTACGTGCGGTACGACGAGGATGCGGACACTGACGATGAACACCACATCGAACGCTCCCCGTACGACAAAAGACGAATGGCGGGCCTGTACTCAGATGACGATATCCACGAGGAGCAAGATTCTGGAGACGTCCAGGCTTACGAAGATGAGGACTGCGAAGATCACGAGGAATATGACGGCAGCTCCGACAGCTCCGACACTGTTGAAGCGGACCATGAGAATGACGACGTGAGATGGACCAATTACACCTATGACACGATGGCGAGTCTATACCAAGGACGCTCCGGAACTGCCGCCAACACCATGATGGAAGACGACGAAGAGAAGAGGGCCAGGGCACCCAGCTCTGTCACAGCCAACAACAATCAGCAGAACAACATTCCTGAGTGGCTGTTCGCGAGCCAAACAACCCCCCAGCAACAGCAGCAGCCGCCCACCAACACCATCAACATCCACGCAGCCCAGCACTACATCGCCTCGCCAGCGCCCGCGCTCTCGCGCTCTCCCCTCTCAACAGCGACTACCGAGTCCGCCGACGGCCCCGCCTACGACGCAGACCACACCTGGGAGCGCGCCGTCACGGACGGCATTCCCGACGCCGTCGAGGAAATCAGCATCGACGAGCTGCACGCCCTGGCGCAGACGGGCCACACCGACGCCATGCGGGTCTGCTACGTCAACCGCACCGAGGCCATGGTCGACGCCGCGGCCGCAAACGCCCTTGTTATGCTCCTCGCCGACGACCAACAGCAGCAGCAGATCGAGGACCACCAGCAGCAGCAGCCGCCGCCACCTTCACACTTCCCTGAGCTTTCGACGCGCTCGCCGTCACCCCTCTCGTCGCCCTCTGCCCAGCAGCTGCAGAGCGAGACGTGGCGCGCGTCCTCTGCTCCCGCCGCCGCGCCGCGCGCTCGTTCGTCGCGCAGCTACGGCGAGTTGGGCGAGCAGCAGACGCGCCGTGGTGTGCCGAGGGCGCGGACGCGCAGTCGGTCGCCCGAGCGCTGGCGTGTTCCGTCGTTTGAGGATTACCGCCAGCGCGAGTGAGCTGGAGGGCTGGTTAGCTAGTTCTTTACTCTTGAAAGGGGCGAGTCTGGTGGAAGGGGGATTGGGAGGTGGAGAGGCTGGTTGTTGAGAGGGTGGTGAGGAGCGCGTGCTTTGGATTTAACGGGTTTTGCTTCCGTTGGCTCTGTGTCATTTTGACAAGCGTTCCATTCGATTGAATTACGACATGGGCCTGGCGGCTTGGTCTTCGGTAGATTCACTGCAAGACTGAAGCAAACGGTAATCCAGCACAATGAAAAAAGGTTGAAACTTGTCTTCCCATACTCTATGATGAATCGCCAACGCGCTTTTATCGCTCCGAGTGCGATCTAACCATGAACACGCTTCCAATAGTCCTATCCTGACAAAAGTTTCTCTTCAACCACGACACATCCCCCATCCAAGCGCATACATCCAAGTGCTTTCGCCTCACGCCTGGGGTCCACCGAAGCGCGTCACCTTGACGCCCCTCGCCGCAACCGCTTCCTTGACCTTGCCAGCCACAAACTTCTTCTTCTCGCTCTTCCTGACGTACGCCTTGACCTCGGCCTTTGTGACCAAGCCACTGCCAATGCCAGTGCCATCGCCACCCTCGATCGACATGCGCGCTGGCAGCGGGCTGCCATTCTCCCAATCCAAGAGGCGCTGGCTGCGTCCCGTGCCAGGCGTGCTGCCCCTGACGCTGCGGCGCATGCCGCTGGGCGGCGTGGCCCACACGGCAGGGCTGCTCTCGCGGCTGTGGCGGCCGAGGCTGGAGCGCAGAGTCATGGCAGTCAGACCTGCAGTGATGTCCTCGGGGTCCTCCGCCGGAGCGGGCTCGTAGTCGTCCTCGTCGTCAAAAGCACCGAGGATTTTTGCCTTGCGCATCTTGGCTTCAATGACGTCGAGGTCGCCGCTCTTTGCCTCGACCATGGCAGTCATTCTGCGAACGGTGCTTTCGACAGCTTCCGCGGTTGGAGTGGCTGTTGAACTGGACGAGCCGCCGTTGGCACCTTTAGCTGCTGCGGCAGAGGCGAGCTTGGCTTTCAATAATATGATGCCTTCCTCGGCCTGAGAGAGGAGCTTCTGTGTCTCGGCAAACGTGTTTCGCAAAGCAATCTGCTGTGTAGATTGCTCTTCGCTCAGCGGGGTAGCGCGAAGTTGCCTCTGCTTTTCGGGGTCACGGCGAGACTCGATGGTCTTGCGGACGTCAATGAGGCGACGGCGCAACTGTGCAACCTCCTTGCTGAGACGAACAAGCTCCGATATCTTGGACCTGACGTCGGCCACCCTGCCAGTCTCGAGATTGCGCTCGATGGAGTCTTCGACCTTGGAAAGGTCCTCAATCTCAGCTAGCACCCAGTCATTCTCCTCTCCATCAACATCAATATCGAGATCCTCTCGAGTGCGGCCCTCGTGGGTTATGGAGTTGTGACCCTTGATGAAACCAGCCAGTTCGAGTGCGTTGAGGCCAACGGTGTCGACCATGTCCTGGATGTCCCGATACAACTGTTCCATCGAGCCTGCGACGCTATTGGATCCTGGTTTGCCGACATAGTCTTGGTGCACATAGAGTTCACCGAGCTTGGTCTTGGCTTGCGGCGACGAGGATAGCCGTGCCTGGGTGTCATCGAATTGTCTATCATCCTCGGCCCATTCCATAAAGTCTGGCTCAGGCTCAGCAGGAGGACGGGAAGTTTGACGCTTGAGCGGTGTTGGTGGGGGAAGGGTGATGGGCTGATGTCTCCTTGGCCCAGGGCTCAGCAGCGATGTGGAGGCTGCACGGACTGGACTCGGAGATCGGAACGGCTCCTTTTTAGGGGGTGAGAAAACTGGATTGTAGGTCTTTGGCATGCCGGCTGGAGTCGTCGAGGCTCTAAAATCGGGGGTCGGGGGGTCGGTTAGCTTAAAGGGACTGCGCGGCTTGGGCGATTCTGGAGCCTCGGTTTTGGAGGGGACGCTTCCAAAACCCCAGGTGCTTTTCGGCTTCGTCGAAGAGCCATCATACAAGTCCTCCTTGTCACCCTCGGGGGAGTCTGGAATCTCGACTTCGACAGGAGGACTTCCTGCAATAGCCTCTTCATTGTCCTTTGTTTCCTTTGGCTTTGCAGCGAAATCCGGAGGCAGAGGCGCGTCCTCTGGTGAGGAAGGTGCCGACTGTTCTTGAGGGTCTGGTGGCAGAGGTGCATCTTCTGGAGTCTCCTTCTTGCCAGGTGTAGCTGTAAAATCAGGTGGAAGAGGCGCGTCGTCCACTTCGGGCTTGGTCTTTGCTTCAGGTTTCGTAAAGTCGGGGGGCAACGGAGCATCCTCCACTTTCTCAGCAGGAGGGGATTCGGGCGACTCGGCAGTCTTGGGAGGAAACGAAAGTCCTGATGAGGGTGCGCCGAATGGCGTAGATGGTTTGCCGAGGTTTGGGAACAGGGGCTTCTGCTCGGTCTTCTCGGGAGCCTTTCCAAAGCCAAAGCCAAAGCTGCTGGGCGTTTCTGGCTGCGTGGGCTTCGAAGCGGCTTCACCAAGAGCTTGACCAAACGAGGATCCAAGTCCAAAGCTCCCAGAAGGCTCGGCAGGTTTTGGCAAATCGTCTTTGGCGGATCCATCTGGCTTGAAGCTGGACTCCAACTTGAATCCCTTCATGCCCAAGCCGGAAGAAGTGGGTTCCTCTTTCGGGGCGGTGTTTGCAGTTGCAGCCGGTTCGTCACCAACATCACCCATCTCCGACTCTTGAGTCTTTGGCTCCTCTACCTTTTGACCAAAAGCGCTCGTTTGGGGGGCTGCGGAAGCAAAGGGACTTTTACCAAAGCTACTCGTTCCGGCGGGCTTACCAAAAGCGCTTCCTGGTGCCGAGGGTTGACCAAACGTGGACCCGCTGCTGCCCGCGCCCGCGAATGCAGGTTGGCTAGTCTTGTTCAAACCTCCAAAAGGCGACTGGCCAGTTTGTCCGGCGGAAGCAAAGGGCGATGCCCCAGCCTGTTGGCCGAATTTTGAAAATGGCGATTCCTTTGCTGCCGACCCGGAGCCAAAAGGTTGCTGGGGCTGGCTCGGCGACTGACCAAAGGTTGATCCTGGCATCGAGGCTTGTCCAAATGAAGTCTGTCCAAAGGCAGGTTTTGAAGGAAGGGAGGGAGAGCCAAAGCCAGGCTGACCAAAGGCTGGCTTGGATGGAGTGCCAAAGCTCGCTTGTCCAAAGGCTGGTTGAGAAGGTTGGCCAAATGCAGGCTTGGTGGCGGATCCAAAAGTCGATCCAGCTGCTTGTCCAAACGGCGAGGCCTTTGGAGCACTGCTGCCAAATGCGCTTTGTCCAAATGCAGTGGCGGACGATGCCGAGTTCGACCAAGGACTGGAAGCAGCTGGTTGTTGCGGCTGGGCCTGGGTCTGTGATGTCTGCAAAACCCCGTTTGCCGATGTGAGACCATCAAACGGGGTTTCAGACTCGACCGAGTCAGCGTAGACGACCCACCAGGCACCCAAAACACCTTCGTAGTTGAGTACGAAGACTGCGGGAAGGGGTACCGGTGACCATTCGAGGTCGCTCTTTGCCACTGGTCTGTACACCTTCTCGGTGCCAGAGAGGTCCAAAGACATGCCGATCATCGACGGTGGGTCTGGATTCTCCGGGTCCACGACGCTCATGGGGAAGTCAGCCTGACAAGAGTCTATGCCGATATTGGTAGCTGTGTATGTGTTGACGATGGGGTCATCTCTGGAGAGGGCTTTGGAAGACTTGGTGATGATGCCGACTTTGTCACCAGCCGTAGACGCAGTCAAGATGAGATCGTCCAAATTCGGTTTCCAGCCACGGAGGCGAGAAAAGAAGTACTGCGACGGCGGCCGCTGTCCGTTGAATGCCAGACAAGGTTCATATAATTTGTGGAAAGTAAAGTTTTGTGAGCCCTTTTCCCTTTGGATGTAGTGGAATGTGGTTTCTAAAGTTTCGTCCGGTCCAGAGGTAGGGGACGTGTGTCCGATGAGAAACTCATCGTTCGACAGCCAGCAGATGGAAGAAACTGCTCATGTTAGGACCACACGTCGCAAATTCCGAGCACCAAACTTACCCATTTTTTCTCCCGGCACATCGGGAGGTCGAGGGACAACTGCCTGCGGTGAGCCGTCGGGCTTCATTTGGACAGCCGTGCCATCTCGAAGGCCCGCGGTGAGCTGTTTTCCCTTGTTGCTCCAAGCGACACATGTAGCACCATCTTTCAGGACCGCAGCATTTTGCCCGTTCATGAACCTTTGCTCCTTAAGATTCGCTATCATCAGCTGGCCTCCAGTGAGCACCACAGCAACATTCTCGGCCGATTCTGGCATAGGGTTTGGGCATAGGCAACGAACTGCCACATTCTCTGTGCCGAGTTGAAACTTGGAGTCTTTGTTTCCCTGCATGAGGACGTCCACGTCGTGGACAGCCAGTCCGCCTCCATCCTCTGCTGAAACCACCAGATGCTGTTCGTCTGCGGTAAACGCGACCTGGGAGAGCCGGGGCATGGGTATCGTGAGATCTGGCTGAAATTCAACCCATTCGTCTTGTTTCTCTGCATCCTTGTCGCCCAGTTTCTGGCGTAGCCTTTCCGTGCTGGTCACCACCAGAGAGTCGGGGCCGGCGGCAGCAATGACTCCCTTGCGCGATGCGACGGCAAGCAAGCTTGCGTAAGACGGAGGGAGCCTGTCGGAAGGCCAAGGTTGTGGGAGGAGCTTGATTTGGTTGGTGCCAGATGACTTGTTGCGCGCGGCAATGGTCTTGAATTGAATGCCCTGCAAAACAACGAGATTAACCTAATTGTCAATCTACCGACTCGGAGCTGCTGACCTCGGTCTCGATTTCTTCAACCTCGTCGCCTAGTCTAGCTTGTGGGCCAGCGCCGGCAGCGCCGCTCAAGGAGAACGCCATGTTTGTAGTCTTCAGGGACGCGGACTGGGTGTCGTCGCGTGCAAATGCGAAGCTCTGGCGTCGAGACGCGCCTCGACCATGCGCTTTTGGCGGAGATGTCGAACAAAGGTCTAAGATGGAGGAGTTGTGTTCAAGCGCGACTGGCTGTTGGTGAACCTGGAGGATTGGCGGAGCTGGGCCAGCAAACGACGTAGGAGGGTATTTTAGAAGGAACAGCGGCCGCGGAGGGGAATGAAAGGCGGCGTGGCGCGCGGCGGGTGTTGTTGACGCAGCGCGAACTGGAGCGTCGGCGAAGCGGTCCTGGTGAAATCGAAAAGCTCGGGCCACTTGCTTGCTGCGTCGTTTCGCGTTGCCTGGAGCTTGACACCACCACGCAGCTCTCGACACGACATCAACCTCTCCGCCTCGACGCCCCTCTTGAACATCGCCCTCTTGCTCCTCTCCGTCGCAGCTACCGCTTCCGACTAGCTCATCGCTTGCCCTGACTACCGACGATTGCCTCCTGGGCTGACAACACCACCGCAACCTCTCCACACCCAAGAAGGCAATCACCTGCAACACTCATCAACCATGGGCGGCTTCGATTTCTCCAACTACAACCGCAATGCGGCCCTGCACGCTCAGGGCGTTCCCCTGCCAAAGGCCACTAGCACCGGTACCACCATCGTCGGATGCTTGTTTGAGGGCGGCGTCGTCATTGCCGCCGACACGAGGGCAACGAGCGGACCCATCGTAGCTGACAAGGCATGTTCATACCTCGACCGAAATGATCAAGTAGATCATGCTAACACGATTCTCAGAACTGCGAGAAGCTGCACTACATTGCGCCGCAGATCTGGTGTGCGGGTGCCGGTACCGCCGCCGACACGGAATTCACCACGGCCATCATCTCGTCCAACCTCGAACTGCACTCGCTGTCGACGGGCCGCAAGCCGCGCGTCGTCACCTGCATGACGATGCTGAAGCAGCACCTTTTCCGATACCAAGGCCACATTGGAGCGTACCTGGTCGTTGCGGGCGTCGACCCAACGGGCGCGCACCTCTTCACCGTCCACGCACACGGTTCCACGGACAAGCTGCCTTACGTCACCATGGGATCGGGCTCGTTGGCGGCCATGTCGGTCTTTGAGACGCAGTGGAAGCCGCAGCTGACGCGCGACGACGCCATCAAGCTGGCTTCGGATGCCATCCAGGCCGGTATCTGGAACGACCTGGGCTCCGGTAGCAATGTCGACGTGTCGGTCATCACCGACGAGAAGACGACTCTGCTCCGCAACTACATTACGCCAAACGTCCGCGAGACCAAGCAGCGCAACTACAAGTTTGCGCGCGGCACCACGGCCGTTTTGAACGAGAAGGTCATCAAGAAGGAGGACATTAGCCAGTACGTCACGGTACACGAGCTCAAGGACGACAATGTCTCGCAAGCGGCGGAGAAGATGGAGGTCGATCCGTAGGGCGGTCACGGGCTGGAGGTGTACAGATAGCACGCGGCGTAATCGGCATGATAGACAAGGCATGGCTGTACGGGGTGCTAAATGAGATGATTTTGAACGAACTTGTCAGTCCGAGACAGAGATGGCATAACAATGTATCCGAAGAGATTCAGTGATGAGATCAACCACCTTTCTTCACGCTCCGCTGTGTTTGGCATCGAGCTGTCCGGAACGCTTAGGCCTCGACTTGCGGCTGACTAATCGCCAAATCAAAGGTCAACAGCCCACGACGCAAACCCTCTGCTGCATCAAACCATCGCTCAAACAATCGATGCCGCCCTCAAAAGCCTGCGCAAGATTCCTAGACTGCCATAAAGCTGAAGAGGGGCCAAATTCCCTTCGGCACCGCAAGACAATTAGTATATATTTTACAAAAGCGAGTTGAAATTGTTGGCGTGGTAGGCCGTAAAGAACTCATTTCTTGCCTTTTACCAGAAGTGACCGTGTGGCCGCCACAACACGCCATTTACAATTCTTTGGAAATCTCAATGAGGCAACTCGACCTGCGCAAGGTCGAGTCCCGTTTTGCGCGGCGTTTTCTTTTTGCGTTTTTGCGACGCTAGCCGAGCGGCTGGCTGGCTGGCTGGCTGGGTTTTGCGTGCTTGTTTCCTCTTGCTGTCTGGTCGACTGCTGCTTTTGAGTGCTGCGTTCGCCACGCTGTGCACAAGATTGCTGAAGAAGAAGCAGCGTGCGGTTGTCCTTTCTACGCGGCTGTGGTGCCGGCCGACGGGAGATATGATTTCTTTCGAGGCCCGTCACCTCGCAGTCTGGCGAAGCGTTGCCGGGACACGCAGTATTGATCCCACGTATTACTAACGACGGCGCAAAAGACGGGGCGTGGGGAAAATGTTGATGCGTACGACAGAAAGCGAAAGAAGAAGACAAATGTACCCAAACAACCACTCGCAAAACCACAAAACCACAGCATCTCTCCTTCGTCCACCACATTATCAACCTGTCTAGACATCTCCTCCAGCCAATTCTACATTTTCCTCTCCGCCTTACCCAAACCCCTGCACGACACGCCCCACAAAGCCCTCCAGCCCTACAAGTCCCCTTCTCCCTCCATCAGCAGAAGCGCCAGCGGCATCCGCATCGGCGCCCGAGCTCGACCGCATCCGAGCAGCCGACGCCGCGGACCCAGAAGCTTGCGTTCTGCCGCCTCCGCCCTCCATGATCAGCACCTGCGCGCCCGGCTCCAGAAACTCGCGCGTGGCGACGAATTGGAAGGTAACGAGCGTGGCCTCGCTTTCGCTGAGGTCGTCGACATTCGAGTCGTCGTCGTCGTCGTCGTCGTCGTCTCCGGCGCCAAAGAAGCCAAATGCATCGTCGTTGTTGTCGTCATGGCGGATGCTCCTGGCGGTCCGCTCGCTTTCATCGTCGTCGTCAATGGCAATGGCCACGACTTTGGCGCTTGCACGGACACTGGCGATGTAGGTGACGACAAGGCTGCCGACGATGAGGTTGCGGACGGCGGCCGTGGCGAAGCGGGCGACGAAGGAGCGATGAGAAGGGGGATTGGCCGGACCAAGCACGAGTACCATGCCTTTCCGGATGCGAGCGTGGTGCGCAACGGCCGGTGAAGTTGTGGTCGGGGCAACAGTAGGGTTGGGAGACAAGGGCAGAATACCCAGTGTGCCTACCTGACCAGCATGCAGGGTGCGCACTGGAAGACGCAGGTTGCGGATGGACGTAATGCGAACGCGGCGCCACTCTTGCTGCTTCATGGTGCGAGTCAAACTAGACGCCTGCGTTGTGGGATCTAGACGAGAGGCCAGGTCGAGGTGTCTATGAAGTGCCCCTGGAAACGAACGGCTTGCTGTCAGTTGGTCAGAAGGTTTTGGAGAGCTGCTGCTGCTGTCGCTGTCATCGGCGACATTCCCAGTGGGGAACGGGCCTAGGAGGAGCTCATCGCCAAGGTGGAGAACACCGTGGCGCAGATGACCACTGATGATGGATGCTCCCGGACTGTCACCCGCGGCTCCGCTGAGGTTCAATTTGTAGATGTCCTCAATATGGTAGAGGGCAGTAATACGTGAACTCCCAGAACGCGACGCTGTTTCTCCGGCCCGCGGATAATCCAGCGGCTGGGGGATTTGGATTTCGTTCAAAAGGGCATGCAGCTTGCGAATGCCATTGCCTTTGACAGCGCTCGTCAAGACAATTGGCACTGTGCCAAGAGGGTCGAGTGCAAGCTCATCGGCAATGCCTCGAGCAATTTGCACGTCAGAGGCTGGAACGATGTGCAGGTCATCCTCCGTGATCAGAGTGCCAATATCAGATATGATTCTTGGAGTTCTTCCTGCTCGCTTCAACGCGGATAGAAGTTTGGACATGGTCCGCACCATGCCTGCCTTCGAGGCTAGGTCCAGCTTGGTGAAGACAACGATCAGAGGCAGTTTGAGATTCAGGCAGAGTTCCAGATGAGCCTCTGACAAGTCGACATCTGCCACGGCAGAGCCAAGCATTTCCTCTGTAGAAGGCGTGCTGCCGATTTTCCCAGACGTATCTTCGTCATTATCCGCTGGCATACACAAAAGGGTCCAGTGGGGAGCCCATCCCATAAGTCCGCGGACAGCAGTGCGCCGATACCTTGGATGGCCCGCCGAGTCAGAAAGGAAGACAAGTCGACCGGCTTGACAAGCAGAGTGAATGTCGGTCCACGAGTCAATGTTACCAGATGCATAGTTGACAACATGAATCTCTCCAGACTCGTCATCGACATTGTACCCAATGAGCTCCTGGGTGACTGAACTCGTCATTCCAGAGGCTATTTCGTGCCTGTGCTTTAGCAGACTCAAACGGCTCTTGCCTCGGCCGTTGTCCAATGTCGCAGTAGAGAGACTGCCCAGTAGACTGGACTTGCCTGACATGGTGGCACCAGTCAAGGACAAGCGAAGCTGTGCAGAGGCCTGCTTGCTGTCCTCAAGGTCCATCTGATGCAGCGATTCGACCACTGGGTCGAGCTGAGCAGTTGGGCTAGGCGTTCCCGAGCCAGCCACCTCTGGCCTCACAAAAGCCTCAGCAACCCAAAGGGGACCACTGCGGGAATTTTGATCAACATCGTCAGACCACGTGCAGTCGCCCACGGGAATCATGCGGAGCACCTTGACGCTGCAGCCCAAGCTTGCCGCCATGGCGCGGAGATTTGTTAGGCTCTCCTCCATTTCGTCCTCTGCGAGTCCCACAAAGGTGCCATCGTCGGCGACACCAATCTCGTACAGGGCGCCTTGGCTTTCCTCCAGGCCTGGTAGCACCTTTGCAAGAGGCTGACTTTTGAGCTGAGGGGTGGCTTCTGGAAGCTGAGGGACGACCAGCTCATTGGCAGAGGTGGAGTGGTAGGGCGATGATTGCTGCAAACGCCACAGAAGCTGCGTCGTCAGCTGCTCCAGACGGTGCTGGCGCGACTGGCTCGAGGTCTGCTTTGGCGGTGTGTGAGAACCACCCGATTCAGACACAGTCCGAGTAGTCGGGATGCCCAAGGCGGTGCGATGGGATCCCGCCACGTGACGGGCGGTGCTTGTAAAGTTAAAGGACCTGCGCGGACGCAGAAGCAGATGTAGCTTGTACTCTGTTGGGCCCTCTTGGGGCTCAGCGTCCAGCTTGGTAACGGAGCTATCAGTCTCAAGAACGGCGCGTGGCGTCAAGCCGCTGGTGGCAAAGGCATTGTTGGATGTGAGGGTGGCTGCGGTTCCCGCCGAAGAGGTTGGCTTTTGAGGCGTTGTCGAGCGCGGAGTCGACCAAGGAGATGCCACGCGGGGCGGATCAGGGTCGAATGTAAAGATGGAGGCCATGATTTGTTTCTTATGGTAAAGCCGATAAATACGGGGCTAACAAAGCAGTTATGGACAAACGCCTTAATCGAAATGCAGTGGAGCGTAGAAGGGGCATTTTGGCAGCGGTTGACGGCTGGAGGTCAGGGGGCGGTTGTCAGAGCGAGCGACGGGTGGCGAGATCAGTAACGGGGCGCCATGATGGAAGCGTTGAAATGAAGAGATGGAAGTTGATGATGATGACTGCTCATGGCTGGCTGGCAGGATACCTTGGGGAGTCGGAGTCGAAGCCAGGACCTGGACAGCCAGGGCCGGGGCCGGAACAACGTTGAGGAACGCCACACGCCACGAGCCACAGCTTCCCTTGGGTGCAGGTGGGTTGAGGCTCGGTCAGGTCTCTGCACGTGAGTCTCACTAGCTGCGTCCGGGTGTCGGGTGGTCCCTGCTGTTTCTCGTTTAGGCCGTCCGCATCTTGGCTCGCTTACCCTTCCTCAGGTCCGCCCGCTCCCTGTCGCCCTCCGCGCTCTCTCTCTGCCCTTCGACGACATGTTCCAATCGTTCTTTTCTGACCTCCCGTCCGACCCCGACCCCGACCCCGACCCCGACCCAGACCCAGACCCAGAACCTCCTGCGGCGCGGCACGGCCGTCATGGCATGGCGTCATTTTCTGCGCCGCAACCAAGACCATATCCACCTCTGCTGCACCCTCAACGCTGTCGCATGACTCCCTACTTCAGCCCTCGATCTCCTGCCTCAGCGCGCCTCTCACCGCCCGTGACTGTGACGAGGTTGTTGCCTGACGCCTGACGGCCGTTTGACCCGCATTCACCTGCATCTTGGACATCCGCCCCCATCAACCCACACGTCGACACCTCCGCTGCTACACGCCGACGCGCGCTAGCATTCCAAACCATGTCACTCGTCGAAACAGAAGCTGAGGGAAACTAGTTGTCTGCCCTGCGACATGACAGGCGCCGAGGTTTGCGCAACAAGCTGAGCTAAGCGCCGCGTCTACGACCGTACCCCCATCCGGCTACTAACTACACCTTGGCCGCTCCGCCGTTTGCCCCCGGCTGTGTACGCGTCCACACATGACGGGACCGTCCCGTCTCGTCTATCCCGCGCTGCCCGCACATGCCAACCACACCCAACAGACGGTCGTTTTTTCTTCTGGAGCCAAGTCGGCCATTGCTCCGTAGCAGCAGCAACACGACAGCAGCGCCAGCATGCTCAAATATCGCCAAGCCCAGGGCCAGCCGTCCATCCCGGCGAACCCCGGCCCGTCTTAGCCGGCCGGGGGGAACCACCTCTCACAAACTCAGATCTGCTCAGGTCGCGAGTTATCAGCTCGTCCGTCAGCAGTGGAACGGCTGCCAGACCAACCACTGCTCATCATCATCCACACAGTCAGCACTCTGTTTAGACGCCGATGCCATTGTCGACCAAATGGGTCAAGAGACCAGCCAGCCGACCAGCCAGCCAGTCAACTAGCCAGTCAACTAGCCAGCCAACCTGTGGTAAGCCAAGCAAGGTCGTAATGTGATGAGAGCAGAATGAGGGGCACGCGGACGCTGTCGTCCCTTCTCGTTCTCTTTCCTTTGCGTCCATTCTATTAATACACTCCGTCTTCTACATGAAGTCCATTCGTCTTTTTCTTGGCCCCCACACTGAAAATCCGCTTCCCCATCATTGACGAGCAAAGCCAAGCAAAGCTCAACAACAAAGTGACGCAGACGAGGGGCACGAGCGGCGAACACGGTGCTGTTCCATCTTTCTCCATGACTTTTCTTTTTCTAATAATACCCTCTTCGGTCTCTTATTCTCCATATGCGCTTGCTCGCGTGTCCGTTCGAACTTTGGCCCCCACCTGCATCCACCCCGTTCTACCTCACGTCACCTACGCACGTTTGGATTTTGGCCCCCACCGGCAAACTTCGCTTTCCATGCCATTGCTGGACGCAGACCACGTCAATACATACGCCCCAGGCGAGAGAGGCGTGCGGGCAATTCGGAACTCGCCTGGGCTGCCCTGGCCCTGGCCTGAGGGGGCGGATGCGCGTCTATCTGTCTGTATCGTCCGCGGAGGCCCGTTTGCTGGTCTAGCCCCCATCATCACCCATCAATTCTGTTGCCTCCCAATTTTCCTTTTTTTTTTTTTTTTTTTCTCTCTTCTTCGTCGTCGTTCGCCCCTCGCTCGCTCTCTTCCAAGCCTATTTACATCCAAGCGAAGCGAAGCCAGCCAGCCAACCTGCCATCTCTGTCGTGGAGTGAGCCAGGTGGAACTATCCGCGCGCATTGTGTGGAGAAACACGGACACACGGACGTGTGGACGGACGGACGAACGGTACAGACGACGGCGACGACAGGCGCCAAAAAAATTAAAAAATTAAAAAAGCAAAGGTGATGCACGGCCCGCGGCAAACAAAGTCATGGCGGCGGAAGTTACTCCGTCGTTTGTTCGTCGTGATGGTATGAGTTGCGGCGGATTGAGCGTAGCGTTGGGGCCAGTGGAATGGCGTGGCGTGGTATGGTGTGGGGTTCTTCCGTCAATCATGACTGTCGGCTGGGCTGGTGAGTAGTAGAGTAGGTACGTACATACCTGTGTAGACAAGCGGGAGAGAAAGAGAGGCAGAGAAGTTGCAAGGTAGCGAGGAGAGCGTTTCCAAATACCATCTAGTTCGCAGAAGACAATGGCAACCGTCGTTGATATGCAGGTGGTACATACATGGTAGAAGAAGAAGTAGTAGTAGACTGGCATAGTCCCTTGTCTATTTTCGCATTTTCTAGCACTCGCACTATACGATGTGGGCAGGCAATGCAAGTACATCTATCTATCTATGCCTAGCTATCTGTCTGTCTGTCTGTCTGTCGCCACGCCATCCTATGCTGACTAACTAGCCAACTAACAACCTGAGCATAGCACGCACGCACGCGCCCCAGACAGACAAACATCTTTCTATCCATCCATCTGCCATCTGTTATCCGTTGTGTTAAACCAAGCCCAGCTTTATCACGCCATCTTTCTCCCAGCTCGTCATAGAACTCCAAAAAAAATGGGTGAGCACGTCGGCCGCCTCCTGGATCGGCCTTGCTGCTACCCGATGCACTCGTCGAGCCATCTAACGCGCGCAAAATAGACGGAAGCAAAGCAAAGCAAACGCGAGGAGAGAGAACGAACGATAGCTAAACGCCTGTGCCTGGAGGTGTGCAGCATGCGAGCGATGAACGCAACGAATGCAACAGGAACCAGCCATCCCAGCAATGCCAACGATGCCATGCCAGCCCATCGACCGGGGCGGGAGAGGCGCGAATTGTGCGGACTTGACGAAAAGAAAAAGAGAAAAGAGAATGTGTGTAGGTAAATGGTAAACGGTGAGTGCAGCGCAAGCGCCGGCATTAAAATATTGGTCTGCTTCTTCTACTGCCTCTTCTACTGCTGCTTCTTCTTCTTCTCCTTGTTCATTTCCATCTTCTTCTTTCTGACCGCCATCTCCCATCTTTCGGCCGGCCGGCCGGTCTCTGTCTTTCTCTCTCTTTCTGCAATAATCGCGCCGGCGCGCGTGTCAACCCGTAACACCACCACCACCACCACCACCACCACCACGAACAACGACAACGACACCATTGCGCCGAGCTATGCTACATAGACAATATGCTTCTGCCGTGCTGTGCGCCGAGCCCGGGCGATGCGATGCGATGCGATGCGATTTGATGCGATGTGGCCAGAAAAAGAGTGGGGAACAACAGGGAAGCCGGAGCCGGAGCAGAGGAGAAGAGGAAAGAGAACAAAGAAGAAGCAGAGGAAGAAGCGAAAGAATTAGAGTCGGTATGTACTAGTAGTGGTGATGAAGGCGGGCGAGCCAGCGATGACCATGACCATGGCCGGTGGGGGTGGGCGCAAGTCGTGTCGTGTCGTGTTGTGGCAGCCGAGACAACCGTTCGTCCAGCCATCGGTGAGTCCGGTACAATACGGTACGTGTTGTGTTGGTCGAGCGTGCGGAATGGAGTGAGTATGTGGGTAGTTGGTGGTGTGGTCCTGGCCTGATGCTGATGCCGATGCTGATGCTTATGCTGTGGAAATTGGAACAAACAGTCGAGAAGAGGCGGGCGGTGCGGTGGTGGTGGTGGTGGTGGTGGTGGTGTAGTCCAGGTGTGTAGAGGAAACTCGTATGCATGTCGTTACAACCAAAAAGAAAAGCAAAGCAAAACAAAGCAAAAAGTTCAACCAAAGCGAAAGAAAAAAAGATCAAATCGCCACCCCTTTCCAACAACAACAACGATGATTTGCCCCTGCTTCCTTGGCCCTGTCGAAGCTGCTGGGCTACGCCGTTGCCTGGCTGGCTGGCTGGCTGGGTCCGATGGTGTGGACTTGTTGTTCCCTTATCCTGATGCGCCGAATGCTGCTAATGTCGCTGCTGTCGCTGCTGCTGTGCTGTACAATTCTCTCGTTCCGACGTTGCTTGCTGCCTGGGTATACATTACAATGATGATGATGATGATGATGACGGTGTGGTAATGTCAAAAGAGGTGATGGTGGTAGCATGGTGGAGAGATATTCCCGTTCCTTTTTTTGCGCTCGCTCGGCAGCTTCTCGTTCCCGTCGTCCGGTCCGGCCGTAGTTCATCTCTCCCGGGGAAATGGTTAGGTGTGTGTCGTTGTCAGGTCGTCGGTCCTGTCGCGTCATCACGAGGCGTCCGATGCCTTGCGCGGCTTGCACTTTTCATGCGCCATGTGCCCATTGCGCGCCGTGGTGCGCGTAAACTCGGCGCCACAGCGCGGGCAGTACGACTTGGCCGCCGTGCCCGACTTTTCGCGTTGGTGTCGCAGCAGGTTGCTAAACGTCGAAAACTGCCGTCCGTTGCACCCATGTTCCCAGCACTGCGGCTTTGGCCGCGAGTTGAGCACCCGCACGCCCCGGTCTGGTGCGCCCAGCGCCGCGGCCGCGGCCGACGGATCCTGTCCAGGCGCTCCTGGGTAAGGCTGCGAGTAGTGCGGTGGCGCCGGATACATTTGCTGTGCTGACTGTGCAGGGGGATAGGCCATGTTGCCGTAGCCAGCCGTGTTGTAGGGCTGTGATCTGGAAAGGGTTAGGTCTCATCTCAGAATTTGGCGCGCGCGAACAAAAAAGTCTCACGTCGTGTAGTTGGTTCCGTAGGGCATCGCGCCAGGTGCAGGGAGATTTGGGTGGATGGGCGGGTACTGCGACGTCTGACCTGTTGCCCCTGAGAGGGCAGAAGGGTCGTTGGTTCCAGGCATGTATCCTGCGGATGCTGCAGATGCGAGCGAGCTGTGTCTCGAGACACCATAATCGGCGCCGGGGCTGCTTCTCAAGACCTGTGCCGGAGGGTAGGACTGCATGTAAGGCGAAGGCGCGCCGCTGCTCTGGGGGTAGGTAGGTTGCTGGGAAGTGGAATGTTGCGACTGCTCCTGGGGATAGCCTTGTCGAGCGTTAGCGCATGAAGTTATTCGTTTGACAAGGCATGGTCTTTAATGCAAGAGGCCGAGTTTCGAAACTTTTTTTTGGACGACATGGAAAAAGGAAATACAGGGAAGGAGAAGAAAAAAAAAAAAAAGTGCAGGGAAAAGGCTTACCGTAGGGATCAAAGCTGGTCCCCGAGGGAGTGAAAGAACCGTACTGAGTGGGCATCATGTAGCCAAGCGAGCTGGATGCGGATGAGTGATTGATGAGTGGGAGGGCCGGCAGGATCCTGTTACCTCATGTCTTGTGCGTCGGGGCAAGGATGAGGTTCGGCGGCAGCGGGAGGAGGATAGACGATGTGGTCGAGAGGATCAATCGAGGCTTGGTCGAGGTCGCCACTGGGGCGTGGAGCTGGAGCGGCAGCAGCAGCAGCAGAGTGGGGATCTCGGGTAGATGAGGATCTTGAAGGAGGAGGAAGAGGAGCCATGGTCAGTACGGACGAGATCCTTTTGGTGGAGAGGGAGCAGTAGGAGGGTGTAGTGGTAGCTTACTCTTGTAGGGTGTGTATTTGAGAGCGTCAGTGTGGAGCTGGTGGTAGTGATGCTAAAAACTGGCACCTTCGGATAGCAAATGCCTGCGCCATGCCCAGGGGGGGCGGAGGGTACATCATATACAAGCCTAAGTCCTCAGTAAGAACCAACAGACGTCTGGTTGGCCCCGTGCGCCGAAGGATCGCGATCCCTGCCGGCACGCTTGGGGGGAACCCCCGTGCGGGCCATATCGTGAGCAGGTAGGCAGGGCAGGCAAATTCGACAAGAGATTAGGTCAAGCTTTGGGCGCTAGCGAGGGACCCAACGGCGCCGCATTCAGCAGTGGGTGCCTTTTAGGTTTGGCATGGGCGGTGTCACTATGTTTCGCGGGCGACTTAGCCCTGAGGATACCGCCCTTGTGGGGTGTTGGTGGCGTTGGAGAGATGGTTTCAGACTGGCTGAAGGCACATTCGGCCGGTGTTCCGTCCAAGCTGTGTGACCAAAATAGGCTGGTGATCCATCTCCACTGCGCCACGGCGGCCTTTGTTTAGAAGCGTCGCCGGCGATAACGCAGGGCTGAAGAAGACGCGGACGAGATGGGACTGACGTTGCCGGGGCATTGGTGATTCTGGTCGTCGGGTTGGCGACGAGAGAGGCGAGACGGGAGGCGTGGCGTGGCCAGCGTGAGACGAGGGCATTGAGGTCAGCTCCAAGTCATCAATTGCAGAGGTCAGGTAGTATGACAACCACCAGAGAAGCAAGGGATAGCATGGCGTTGCGAGCTGTCGTTTCGACCCGTCTTGTCGTCTCTCTCTCTCTCTCTCTCGTCCTGTGCTGTCGCTTTTGTCTTTGCGCGTCGCTGTGACTGTGACGTTTTGATTTTTTTCTTCTTTCCGCATTTGATCCCTGCGTTGCTGCCTGGGAGCAGGGCTGTTCAGAGTGAGCAGGGTGAGGTGTTTGGTCTGGTGCCCGTCGGGAGTCCGAGTCCGAAGGGTCGGTGCGGTGGGTGGGTAGGTAGGGTACAGCGGAGCTATTTCCCTGCCCCCGGCCTCTCTCCCGTCGCTCAGGTCGCGTCTTCCGCTGCCTCACTCGACCTGACCTCGACCACCTACCACCTCCACCTCCTCCTCCACCACCACCACATCAAATCTCACCTGCCTTACTCCAGAACTTCGTCCCTGCCCCGCGCTATCCCGCTCATGACCCAGCTCGGTTTCGCTTTTGGCGCTACCTTGCCGGTCTACCGTGTGACCGTCTGCTCATCTTCACGAGGCTGCCATGCGTTCCCCACCTCGTCTCCTCGCTGGGGTAACCGCACGTCTCATCATGTCTGTCATGGCACAGACACCTCTCGAGTGCAACACGGACACATGACAGCCCAGAAACCCTTGCAGCAGGCGGCCCAATGCAAACCTGGTTGCCTCCACGAGGCTGGCGGTGCCCATCACGTCGGTGGTGCTCTAATGAGTCTGCGACCCATGGGCGACAGACGTGCTGGCCTCCACTGGCATTTGCCGCGTGCCACGCCCGCCGGCGCGGCGCTTGTCATCGACCTTTTCCGCGACCGGTTCTCATTCACGTCAGCCGGTCCACGTCACGGCGGCTGGGCCACCAGCAAGTCGTCGTGGTGCGCGGGGCTAGCTTGCTGATACATGATCTCATTAGAGGCCGAGATGAAAGTATAATTTGGCCGCCACGAGCAACTATCGCGCCTCGCGCCACTGCGGTTCAATGTTTGCCCAGACCGCGGAGCCGTAATGGAAGGTGAGATGGCCGTCGCAGTGGCTGGGGCGGACGAGGGTTCCGTCGAAATGGGCCCGTCGTGGGTAGGGTGGATGAGTACATGGCCCAGCAGCACCCAGAACCGTGGCCGTGGCTCACTAAAGGGCTGGCTAGCAGTAGCTGTACCTTGGGCGTCGCCGATTCTGACCTCAGCCTTTGTCCAGGGGTCTTGAAAGCAGCGAGTAGGTACAGCACTCGCAAGGGTTGCTTGGACAAACGCATTGACTGCCAAAGTGCCGGCCACAGCGGGCCTTTCCAGCTCCCGGTTGCCAGAGCGGCGCCCTCACTCCTTCAGCCCAGCAAACCGGTGCGTCAAGCATTCCTTCCCGCAGCGCCGCACGTGAGGGCGCGTCGGATCCAATTTCCATCGTTGTTATGAACGACGCCGGTCGGACTTGGGCCGGTACGAGACCACGTACGAGGTCCGCCGGCCGTTGGGTTGGCGAACGACGGGCAAGTGAGACGAAACGGTGCCGGTGGACCCGGACTTCTCAATCAAGACGGTCCATGTTATTTCGCAGCGAGAAGAGGATGACGCTGATGATGTATGGATTGTCGGAGACGATTCCGAGTCGCTGGCCGTGCGAAATAAGAGGTGAAGAGCGGGTGAGGATGTTGGATGGGATCATCGCCAAGGGTCATGCACAGCAGATCGACCTCTGAACCGAGATGGCGGGAGATTTTGGATTGGGGACGCTGCGATGCCCGCAAACGAGATTGCAAGGGTCCCTGTGCTCGGGGAAGTCGGCTTAGGTTCGCTGAGGTCGACGTCGAAACGGCTCCCGTCGAGTCTGTTGCGGCTCCGTCACCACCTCAGCGTCTTCGTCACAGCAACCGCCGGCTTCTTCCTACGCCACAGCACGCTCCCTCTCCACGCCCTTCTCTTCACCACCACAGTTCAACTGTCTCCGTCTCCGTCTCCTTCTCCTCTCCGCCGTCTCCACCGCGTCTCTCTCTCTCTCTCCACAAAAAAACACCCAGACCGCTTGCGCTTCCACTTCCCAACCGCCTCCCATTCGTCTCTTTGCTCTCTTGTTTCCATCCCCTTCGCCCTCGCCTACACGCTCTGTTCTCGATCCCCAAGTCAACATCCCCCTCTTGCTCATCGTCTCCACCACCCGCCGCCCGCGCCGCCCGCTCGCTCGGATATCGTCCTCTTTTCTGCTCATGTCGCGCGCACGCGCACGCGCGCGCCGCTCGCTGTCTTTGCCGCGCTAGCCGCGTACCCGCGCGCGCGCGCCCCCCATCACATCCTCCCATCCATTCGTCCCCAGAATGCTGCTCTGCTGTTCCCTACGCTCTCGCCGCTGCTGCCCTTGCTAGCCTGCCTGTACACACTGTACCCACGGCCAAGGCACAGCAGGCAGGCAGGCAGCCGAGAGGGGCGCTTGCTTGCTTGCATACACGCGCCGCATTCTCGTCCGTCCTGCATCCCCGCTACGTGTGTGCATGTGTACACATACGTCTATGCATACACGTATGCATACGCACGTATACACAGGCGTATATGCGCGTATACGGCGGCGGCGGCGGCGACCCCACTCGGGACGGGATGCACCACCCACCCACCGCCGCTATGTTGTCGTCTCCGCTCCGCACCGCACAGCGCAGGACGTTGTTGATTGCCGCCCGCTCGCTTGCCCGCTGGCGTCAGCTTTGCAGAGCCGCATGTCCAGCTGCGGAAAAAGGCAGGTACGGGACGCTGTACCTGCTTTCTGTGTCACGGGGGTCGATATGCCCTTCAACAGCCTCTCCGCAGATCCTCAGAGCCACTGACCGTGGAAAAGGTATTGAAGCATGGAGACGCGACGCAACAGTGCAGCCCCGCTGCTTTGCGCCGACGACGCGGAGGTTAGAGAGTGAGGCATCTTGAGTCAAGTGGTGCCCGCGTTAGGCTAGGTTGGCCGGTAGGTATATCCACTACGTGTATCAGAGAGGTATCGCCAGCAACGTATCTACAGGTAGGTACATGTATTTAAATACCTGTGCCCTTCACCCCACGACTTCGCATCCCTACTCGGATCAGATCGGTAGACGACAAAGAACGCACGCGCCGCATTGAATCATCCCAATCAGCGCGCCCGATCAAAGCGCTTCGGGATGGAAAGTCTACAATTCAATCAATCAATCAATCAATACCGACCCCTCCGCCTGCTCGCTCGCCCCTATATATACTGCACCCATCCACTGCAGCCCAACCAGGTGCATATCGTCATCTCCGTCGTTGTTGAAAAAACGCTCCACCCATCGCATCCCATCCACTTTCGCCGGCCAGCTAGCCAGCCAGCCAGCCAGCCAGCGCGCAACCAAACAAACAAACAAAGAAAGGCCAGTGCCGTTGCTGTTTTGCTTTTATACAAGGCCGTTTTGGGGAGTGGGGTATAAAACTCCACCCATTCATTCATTCAGTGTGCAGCAATCGCTCCGCCCAAGTTTGTTCAGGGTTGAATCAATCAGTCAATCAGTCAGTCAAGTTGGTAGGTAGTCGGTCTGTCAATTTACACGTGCATTCGTGTGCTGAGGTCGTCGGCGTTCTCCACGGTATCATGCCTCGACAGCGGCCTCCGGGGGCCCCATGGCCGCGAGTGCGCGATTGAACGTGGCGACGAGCTCGTCCGTGTCTTCGAGGCCGACGCTGAAGCGGACGAGGTTGGACTCGACGCCGTAGGAAGCCGCCTGCCACATTGCATCACATTAGCCCCTGCTGCTGCTGCCCTAGACGTAATCCAAACCCAAACAAGAGGAACGCTTACCCAGTCGAGCTCCGTAAAGTGCGCCAGCAGGACGTAGGGCGAGCTGAGGGTGAAGTTGGTGCCCAGGCTGGGCCCCTTGGCCGTGTCGAGGTTGTCGAAGAAGTTGATGGCGTCGGCCGTCGAGTAGAACGTCGCCGACAAGAGGCCGCCGTAGCCGCCGTTGGGCCGCTTGCACCGGTCGTAGTTGGGCCGCGTGGGGCTGTATTTCGGGTAGTTGACTTGCTTGACTGTCATTGCGTTGAGCGTTAGTCTCGTAATGGGGTGATGTTGCAGCTGTGAATGTGGCTTCCGGCAGCTTGCTTACCCCTTGGATGCTTCATGAGCACGGCGCAAATGGCTTCGGCGTTGATGTTGATGCGCTCGATGCGCGGCACAAAGTCGCGGCTGTTGCGCTCGAGGAAGATGGCGTCCTCGGGCCACAAGTTGTCCTCGTACTCGCTGGCCAATGTCTTCTTCAGCTGATCATAGTGGCGGCCCTTGGGGTTGAGAATGGCGCTACCGCCCATGACGTTGCTGTCGCCGCTGAAGATCTTGGTCAGACTGCTGACCACGACGTCGGCGAACGGCAGCACGTGGACGTTGAGGAAGTTGCCGATAGTCTCGTCCACCACGACGCAAAAGTCGTACTTGTCGGCCAGAGCGCGAATGCGCTGGAGATCGGGAGACTTGAGCAGTGGGTTTCCTGGGAACTCGCAAAACAGCGCCAGGAACTTTTCTCCGCCTTCGAGTCTCTTCTCAAATTCGTCCAGCTCCTCATCTGAACCGAAACCAAAGAAGACGACGCCTGGGCCAAACTTTTCCAGAATCTTGAGCGTGTCAATGTAGGGGAAACCGTAGCTGACGCTCTTTTTCTGACCCAATGTGGCCATCATACACCTGTGAGTGTTGAAAATAGCACTCATTCCCGTCGGGAAGAGGTAGACGTCGTCCTCTGAAAAGCCCGCAACTTGCCGCGTCCGATCCTGGTCTGCCTCGAGCTTCAAGGCCTCTTCGAGAGCGACGTTAGCAGTCAGCGACCCTGCGATCCTTCTCCGAATGGCCAACTTGGCGTTATCGGCGAAACCAACGTCCAGATTTCTTCCGAATCTTTCCTCGACAAATCGCAGCGGGTCTTGGCCATCTGGTTCTCTTTCGGGAGCCGTGTGGTGCCCATTTGCACCTGGCGCCTTGGAATCCACGGAGCCTCTCTTTTGATATCTCTTTGGTCCCTTGACCATGCGTTGATCCGCCTGGCTTTTCTCCACCAATACCCCATCTTCGAACGCTTTGTGGCAATATTCGGCCCTGCGACTGGACACGCCGTCACCGGCGTGCTGCCAGAAAGCCTTTGCAATCTTGAAACGATCCTTGGGAAAGATGACTGCCGAAACCTTGGGCAAGACACGGTCTGTGGAATGGCGATGGTCAAGGTTGGGCACCAGATCGATGAGGCGGAGGCGATTGGGGCCGAGCTCGGGCGCTTGCTTGCGGAACCATTCTAGACAGCGGTTGGCGATGACATGGGACGGGAAGAGCATAGCAGAGTCATCTGCTTGGCCGTAGGTCGCAACAATGGCTTCGGCGAAGCGCTGGATGGATTTGTGGACGAAGAATCTACGCGCGTCAGAACGAGGTTTCGAGCGTGTGTATGAGCAGCGCACCGTGGGTATCCAGTCTTCATGCGTCCGACCACATCGGGTCTGCCTTCTTCGTAGCCAACATTGGCATCCCAAGTTGGGAGCGACACGCTCACGGCCTGAATACGTCAGTGCTGGTGCCCCGCGAAGCCCCGCGGAAAAAGGTGTAGGCGGGCCTTACATGCGCAGTGAGGGGAGGAATGGTTTCTCCAACGTCGTTTTCGCGAGGCGAGGCGGCCATGGTCAAGTCCAGTCTGGATCCGGGAGTCAATGGGCGAGAGCGGGAATGGGCGAATTGGACATGCGGAGACCCTCTGACACAAAGAAGTCTCTCCGATCCCGGTGCGAGTAATGGGATTGTCTCCTTATCGATAAGAGCTCGCGTGCAAGGGTTCGGTCGGGAAATTTTGTTGCCCAAGCCGCGACAACTTTTGTCTCTCGCGCGCCAGATTCGAAACCCGCGCGACAACACCCCAAAATGGCTCCACCAGCAGTCAAGCGCAGAAAGCTCAGCCACGACTCGGACGAAGACAGCAGCGACGGCGGCGTTGACGTCGGCGTCGTCGGCAGCGGCTCCGACGCTGATAGCGTCGACAGCGACACAGGGAGCCTAGAAGACGTTGAGATGGGAAATGTGGGACAAGCAGAGCAATCTGATGAGGATGATGGAGCCGAGGAGGATGAAGAGGTGGAACAGTCGCAGCCCAAGGCGCAAGATGGAAAATCGCAGGAAAAGTCTCTGAAGACCAAACAGGAGCCTCGAAAGCCGAAGCGAGACATCGACATGGCCGAGATGACGGGCGCATACACCGGCGAAGTCTACAAGTCCAACATGTTCAAATTGCAGGTGGACGAGTTGCTGGCACAAGTCAGACCGAAACATGGCAAGAAGGAAGTCGCCGCGGAAAAGGCACTGCGCGATCTCAAATCAATCATCGAAAAGATTCCTTCGAGGGACCCCTCTTCGGTGAGTCGCATTGTCCCAGCCCCACTGTTGCTAGGCTAATTCGGTCCAGGTGATTGAGGCCGAAAGGTCCTTGATCAAACATAGCAAGGTTGCCGTGCCTTTTCCTCACCCTCGCCCTCCAAAAGACGCCAAGTACACCTTGCAATACTCGAAGCCGATTGCCATCAACCCTGTCGGTAGCTACCCGTTGAAAATAAACGCTAGGACTGGAGATGAATACGCCATTGACCTCATGGTCGTTATGCCGCCGACCGTGTTCCAGGAGAAGGACTACCTGAACTATCGCTACTTTTACAAGAGGGCATACTACCTGGCTGCAATTGCGGCTGGAATCAAGAGCACAAAGGGCCACAATCTCAAGCTCAGCTTCGACTACCTCAACGGCAATGAATTGCAACCTATCATTGTCGTTCAAGGCGGCGGCAACGACGACCTCTCCACCTCGAACTACCGGATTCACATTATCCCTGCCGTTCCGGATGGTGTTTTCCCCGAGGACAAGACGCTCCCGGAGAAGAACTGCGTACGGCCCAAGCAAACTGGCGACGAATCGCCAACTCTCAAGCCAACCCCATTTTACAACGCGTCTTTGCGTGCAGATTGCCAGACGACGGCCTACTTGAAGCTACTCCACGGCGCTCTGAGCAGATCTGAAGCCTTCAAGGACGCTTGCGTCCTCGGCCGCACTTGGTTGCGCCAGCGTGGTTTTGGCAGCAGGATCCGCAATGGAGGTTTCGGCAACTTCGAATGGGCCTCCATCATGGCACTCTTGATGGAGGGCGGCGGTCCCGCCGGAAGGCCTCTCTTCGCCGCGGGTTACAGCAGCTACCAGCTTTTCAAGGGCATGCTGCAGTTTCTTGCCTCGAGAGATCTCACGGAACAGCCGCAGCTTTACGAAGCCCATGGGATCTCGGTCCCGAGGGAGGATGCCGTTCCCACCTTCTTCGACGGTCCTCGCTCTCTCAACGTTTTGTACAAAATGACTCCTTGGGCATACAAGCTTCTGCGACGGGAGGCGAAGACGACAGTCTCGTCGCTTGGAGATTCGGCTTTTGATCAGTTCGAGGCCACATTTGTCCTCAAAACGGACCATGTTCTGTACAGGTACGATGCCGTGGCCGAAATTCCCGTCTCCGCGTTTGGAATCAACTTCGAAGACGAAGACCACAATCAGAAGATCACAAAGAGCTTCCACAAGCTCTATCGCGTGCTCAAGCGTGGCTTGGGTGATCGCGCCGAACTCGTTTCTTTGATACTGCCAGAAGCTCCCTCTTTCCCTCTCGGCAACGCAAAGACGACCATTCCACGAAATGCAACGCTTCAGGTTGGCTTCGTCGTCGATCCAGCCAATGCGCTCCGGGCTGTCGATCATGGTCCCTCTGCTGAGAGCAAGAAAGAAGCTGCGCTGTTCCGTCAGTTCTGGGGCGAAAAGGCTGAGCTGCGTCGATTCAAGGACGGAAGCATTCTGGAGAGTCTTGTGTGGTCTACCAAGGACTCGAACACTTCGATCTTCGAGCAAATCATCCAGTACGTCTTGAACCGCCACCTAGGAAAGGATGTTGCCGAGAGCACCAAGCTCTTTGGAGAAAACTTCTCGCGGCTTGTCACGGGCAATGGACAGGTTGGACATGACCTGTTCTTGCCCTTTAAGAAGGCATTCGACAATTTGGAGCGAGACATTCGCTCCTTGGAGGGCATGCCCCTGTCGACCCGTCATGTATTCGCAGCGGACCCGAAACTTCGATATGCATCTGTCGACGTGCCTCTACAGCTTAGGCAGGCTCCCGAACCGGCCGACGTCATGATTGAGTTTGAAGGGTCCGCACGCTGGCCAGATGATCTGAGAGCAATCCAAATGACCAAGGTCGCCTTTTTACTCAAGATGGGCGAGCTTCTCCAGGAGTCTGCCAAAGGCGTCACGACTCGAGTCGGCCTCGAAAACCAAGGCTTTGACATCATGAACCAGTCTTTCATGGATGTCGTCTATCAGTCTGGTGCAATCTTCCGCCTCAGAGTGTATCACGACCGCGAGCAGACTCTCCTTGAGCGCCGTCTCAAAGACAAGAGTCTGGACACGGCGACGAGAGAAGCTACTGCGCTTGCCTTGGCTACGCACAAGCGCCTGTCCCAGCGCGTTCCCTCTCACACACAAGCTATCCAGGCTCTTTCGACCCGCCTTCCGGCCCTCTCCCCGTCTATTCGTCTCCTCAAGAAGTGGTTCGCGGCCCACCTTCTTTCGTCTCACTTTGCCCCTGAACTCATTGAATTGATGGTCGTGCGAACGTTTTTGAATTCATACCCTTGGGAGCCGCCTACCAGCGCCATGACCGGCTTCCTACGCACCTTGTCTTTCCTCGCTCGCTGGGACTGGCGCAACGAGCCCCTCATCGTCGACTTGAGCAGCGAAATGAAGACGCAGGACGTCGCCGCAATCAACACTCGCTACGAAGCCTGGCGAAAGATTGACCCAGCCTTGAACCGCGTCGTCATATTCGCCGCCACGAACGTCGACCCGGAGGGTACGACATGGACGGACCACGCGCGCCCGGCCAAGGTCGTTGCTGCGCGGATGACGGCGCTCGCCAAAGCAGCGTCGCAGGCAGTCCGAGAAACCGGCGTACGCATTGAGCCCGAGTCACTCTTCTCTAGCCCGCTTTCCGACTACGACTTTGTCCTGCGCATCAGCCCGCAGCACAGCAAGAGCGGGCGCAAAGACAAGACGGCCAAGGCGCAGTTCAAAAACCTCGCGCTCCAAGCTGAGCCCGCGCAAAACGTCGACATGGCAGGTTTCGACCCGGTGCGCCTCTACCTTGCCGAGCTGCGCGAAATCTACGGCCACGTCGTTATCTTTTTCCACGACGGCGACGGCGGCGATGTCGTTGCTGGCCTGTGGAACCCTGCTAATACGGTGAGGAGGAAGTGGAAGGTCAGGATGGGATACTCGAGCGTGCCGGTTGCGGGGGCAGGCGAGGAGGACGCCCAGGCTGATGTCAATAAGGAGGCGATTTTGGCTGAGATGGCAAGGCTGGGAGGAGAGCTGGTGAGGAAAGTCGACGTGAACAGGCGATGATCTGCATCTACAATCGTACATTGTGTCTTGAATCATTCCAAATCAGCGTCAACTTGGCGCCGTCATGACGAGAGCCGTCACGCATGTTGAAACCATACTTGTAATCCACTCAACCTACGTCAAGCCAGCCACTACTGCCAAGATTGGAACCCAGAGCAGGGCGGAGACGTGAACCCGGAAGATGTCCCACGTCATTGCTACCAGCGACCAAATATGCGTCGTCATCTTTCTTCATTGATCTATTTTTCCAAAACCAAACGCACAAACTGCCTACCCATGGAAGAAGAGACAAGTCAAATATTACAAGAAGCATATTACACGCTCATCTCTCACCTTCTCTACCACGCTGCCCACTTCTTTCTCTCACTTGCTAGTCAGATGTCTCAGTAATCCATGCTATCGCTCGCGCCCTTGGCATCCCGCGCCAACTTGCCATCCAAATCCGTCGTCTGGCTACCCTCCCTCGGATGCCCCAGGGCGACACTCATCTCACGCGTCGCCCGACAACTCAAACTACGGCGCTGGCTCATGCGCTCCATTTTCGTCTTGCCAGTAATGAACACCAAGCGCTGGCGCTGGCCGTCCTCGGCGCCGCTCCACGTCTTCCACTCCGGACTGCCGGCATCGCGCTCCTTGTTCGGATCCAGCTGCTTGACGAAGCTGAGCCAGTACTTGCGAATGACGGGCGCGATGCCCTCGTTGGCGCCTTTGGGCAGGTACGACGGTGGCGCCCCGTTGTCCGTGTTGTTGGGCCCCCATAGCGCGTACTGCTCGACAATGTGCCACGTGCCGTAGCCGGCGTTTTCGTCGTCCTCGTCCGTGACGGCGTAGCGGTAGTTCCACGTCGGCGGGCTGAGGTCGCCGCTGCTGCTACCGCGCGGCGGCGCCACGGCGTTTTTGACGATGCTGTTTTGCAGCTCGTAGACGATGCAGTTGGTGCCGATGTCGCCGATGGCGTCGGCCGTTTGCCGCCACTTGCGACCGGACTTGGAGTAGTAAGGGGCAGGCCGGTTAATGTAAAGGTCGTCGAGGATGTCGAGCGAGCCGCGGGTGAGCGCGCCGTCCTGCTTCTTGAGATACGTGTGCGCCTGCTCGGCCGTGTCGGTGTCCTGCGGCGCGACGTACTTCGTGCCTTCGTTGTTGCAGAAGCCCATGATGGTGGGCACCTTGGCGAAGGCGCCGTCCGAAAACATGTCGAGCAGGGGTTTGGGGAACATTTGGTCGTCGATGCCCGGGTCAAACCAGCACCCGGAAGTGCGCAGCTCCGGTTCGGGTTTCGAGCGCAGGCAGGCTAGCGTGTCAATGTTGTCGGTGCACTTGGTTGCGTTGAGCAGGCACTCGTACTGCTCTTCGCCTTGCTTCATGTTGCGCATCGTGACCCAGCCTCCTGACTCAATGATGGCGCCCGCAAAAGGAGGGCGCTTTGTGTCGCGGTATACCACCATGAGGAGGGCAGAAGCAGTGCCGCCGGCACTAATTCCATTGAGAACGATTTGATCCGAGTCACCACCAAACTGAAACCAGTCAATACGGGCTGGAAGCACGTGCAAAAGAAGAGGGAAATCTTACCGCCGCAATGTGATCTTTTGTCCATTCGAGCGCCTTCTTGATGTCCAAGATCCCCGCATTCAGTGCTCCCTTCCTCTTAATCTCGTCGCTGTGTGCAAATCCAGTCGGACCAACGCGGTAATTGAACAAGACCACAATGATTTCGCCGTCTTTTACGAGGTTCTCTGGGTTCCAATTGGAATTGGAGTTTGACTTGAAGCTCCCACCCTGAATGAAGAACATGACCGGAAGACGAGTACTTCTGGGATTCTCTGGTGCAAATACTGAAATGTACAGACAGTCTTCATCCACGCGGAAGCGGTCTGTTTTTCCTTGTGCGGTATAGTCGTCGGGGGTTTGAGGCGGGCAGATAGCACCAAACTTTTCTTGTCAGCATGTCTGCAGTAAGGAGAAGAGCACGAGCATACCTTGTCAGCTTTGATCACCTCTTCACTCTTCGGAGGGTCTTGCGGTGCAGCAAAGCGGTTATTCCCAGTCGGCTTGTCCGCATACCGCATCCCGAGCCATTTGAGAACACCGTTTTCTCTAACTCCCTCATATTTGGAGTACCCCAGATCCACAAAGGGAGAACCGGCATTGACAACACTGGCAGCGGCCAGGAGGGAAACAATAGTTTTCCACATTGAACTGGGTAGACAAAACAGCCAAGGAGCGTTGTGGTCGGAGTGAAATAAAAATTAGTACGACACAAAGCAACGACGATGAAGGAGTGACTGTCTGCACACGCAAAACAGGAGAGACGAGGCCAGCTCCACCCCATAAAAACATTTTGCTCTGTGCAGCAACAAGTACAGAGCAATCGTAATTAGCGAAGCGGTCAGGATCCAGGGACTTTAGCCGCACTGCACTAACAAGGATATGGTAGGTGATGCGGATTAGAGCGGCCGCTAAACTTTATTTCGCGCCGGCAGATCTTCTCGCGCAATATGTGGCCTGAGTCGAGCCTCATCGAGCTGCCTTAGGCGCTCAGTCCCTTAAACAACATGCTGGGGCTGTGGTTATCCCCGACTGTTAGACTGCCTGGTCCGGTGGTTGATGTGGTGTGCAATTGATGTACGCTGGTTCGCTTTAGCCCGATACGCTTGATCATATGCTTAATACGCCGCTCTAACAGTATGCAGGCTAAAGGACGGAGCATAGAAATCTTGTGGCAGTCGACGCTGTCTTCTTACTGAATCGGGACAGTCGCAGACCGGAATCGAGCATTTCCCTCGTGAAAGATCTCGAGGTGTAGGACGCCACCTATTTCGGGCCATCTTGGCGCTCCATATACTGCAAACACATGGTAATTTGATCCACGAGTCGCTTTTTTTGGCGATCGAGAGAGGTACAGGATCATGCATCGTTCGGAACCAGGGGACTGCCTTTTACAGATTAGAGTAGCTGCTGTACCCAAGACGGCGGCGCCGGGTTCCACATGGAGACACATGGTGATCTGCGCTGCTTTGGCTGCCGGGCTGCTGCTGGTGCATAAGAATCGTCTCCGCGACCATCCCGGTAGAGAGGCTGTACAGTGCAACAGCTGGTTCTGAAGATTGGAGCTTCCGAATACGAAGTAGCCTTTGCTGTCCGTGAGCATTCTTGCTTTGAACGAACCAGCTAACAATCCAAACGAAAGCGCGGTTGCTGGACATTGGTGTTTTGCGCTAGCTTCGCAACGAAAGGTCCTCCTATTCCCACTTTATCTCAGTAGCTTTCCAAGTCTGTTCGATGCATTTGTCTTTCTTCACCCGAAATGGATCGGAAAGCCCGATCGTTGCCAAACTGGCCCGTGGTCCCAGGTATTCCTGTCGTTCGGAGCGTTGGTATCCAACGGCGACCATGTGAAAAAGGTTGTACCGTTGCCGAAAACATGAAATTCGGAAATCCTGAAGCTCGCGATGTTTGAAGAACACCGTTATCAATCTTTTAGTCTGGTGCTGATTGAAAACCTCAGGTCGAAGCGGTTCTCGAGATCCACTGGTTGGCCAGGGCGCCTGCACGGTTCGCACATAAATGGGAAGGTTCCAAGCTACGGGCACTCGACAAGGGTCTTGGATCTCTATTCCTTTGACGCGCATCCATTTCTACGGTACGCCTGCCACTCAGACTGCACCATCGGTGCTCTTTGACGTCCGACTTTTGTGCCGCCATAAAGTCGCAACGTCGGGACGCAGCATTGATTCGGACATTCGGAACTCGTCGCTTGGAGTAGTGCGTGAAAGTCGCGGCAACGACTAGTGTCAACGTCAGGAACGAGGGTGTCTCGGTGTCCCAGTCGTGGCAGCGGGCACGGATATGACAAGGGCCCCCAGGCTGTTTTGTGGGATGGAATCAGGAACATTTGTCTCCTAAAAAATGACTACGTGTAGTGCTTGAATCTCTTGGAACTACGGGCTCGAGAGTAGAGAGCTACCACACATGTCGCTGGCTAGAACGTTCAGATCTAAAGCGGTTGAGTGCCTCTGAGTTGGATTGATATCGTTTTACGGCGTCTAACGGAGTTGGAGGGAGGAGTCTAGTCCGGCCTTTAACAGTCGAATTGAGCAATGAATATATGCAGCAACAGAGGTGTCCAGTTGCGTGAGGCGGTTTCAGGCGGATCCGATGCAATCCGCACCCCGTCCCGGATGATCCAAACCACGAGCACCCAATCTGTTCTCTTTGTGGCCCACAGACAATGAGCTTAGTTGCGCAAAGCATTCATGTGGTTTTGTGTTTCGATCGTCCACATGTAGAATACTGAGTGAAGCTTGATCTCGAGAATGCTTTGAATTCACGTGCGCCCGTGGATACAGCGGGGGAGCTGAAGCGGCTTAGGCATAGCCAAGTCTGCCCCGTATGGCGGGGACGCAAGTAGCCGTGTTTCGTTTGGCTTCCGCTGTAGAGGGCTGGAAACACCTTCTTCAACTTGAACAACATGGCGACAAAGTACCCGTCGCCCGAGGAAATCAAAGCCATTTTCAAGCCCATGGAAGAGGGTGAGGCTGAAAAGGTGTTTGAGAGAGTCCATCCGCATGTCGACTGGACTGTCATGGGTACACCAGACACTTTGCGGAGCTTGTTCTGTTAGATGGCTGACCGAATGCGATCAAGGTACTCATCCCATTGCTGGGCGATACACGAGCCTGGAAGATTTCTTGAACAGCACGTTGAAGCGTTTGACGGCGATCATGAAGACTAGTCCAATTCGCATCAAGACTCGCAACGTCATCGGAGGCGGGGATTCAGAGTGGGCAGTTGTCGAGCTTTACGCGGATGGAGTTGAGTGCAAAAATGGTCGGTCCAGCTGGCCAGGGAGCTTGGGTTGACCTGCTGACATGGTAGCAGGTCTGAAATTCGAGAATACGTATGCTTGGTGCATGCGCTTCAACGAAGACGGTCAGATCGTCCAGGTTCGCGCCTATCTTGATTCGGCGTTGATCAAGCAAATTCTCGAGGAAAACGAGGGCCCCGGGGTGAAGAGTTACCGAGCTCCAATTGTTTGATGATGAGAGACGACGAAGGTGGTGTTGAGATGAGGTTGCTGTGTCACGGTCCAGCTGGCGGTGTCTTTACGGCGCTTGGTCAATGCCGTCATGTTTCCTGGTTGTTTGAATCTCTTGATGGTCGGGCAGTGAATCAAAGTCAACATGAAGTCGTTGCAAACCAGTAGAGGTCTCCTTGCTGAGAGGCTGGTGAATGCGTCGTGGAGGTCGGAGGCAGACTCCCTCACGTCCAGAGGAAGCAAGACGTGGCCCGTGCCCACCGGAGCAATGTGCACACGTTGAGAGACGCGTCGCCATCCCAGCTCCCTCCACAGCCACCATGCTTGCGACGACGACATATCCCCCAACAGCCTTACCATGCGAATAGACCGCTGAGCATCCAACATCGATGCCTGCCTCTCCTCCCAGGCGCCATGTCTCTCGATCCAATTCACCGCTCCGCGTCGCCCGCGAGCTCAGGCCGTGCCTCGCCCATACGCTCACCTCGACGGCGCATCGAGGACGGTATGTACGTCGTGGTGCATGGCTCTTGATCCCACACCGCGCTCACTCTCGCCTCAGGCTCCTTCAAGAAAGACAAAGCATTCCGTCGATATGAAAGCAACGTCGAGCGCGCCCTCGCCCTGTTCGATACGCCGCAGCAGGAATGGGCTGACTATATTTCGTTTCTGGGGAGATTGTTGAAGGTACATGGAATTGAGCTGTCCCCGGATCTTCAACCATACTGACAATCCAGCCAGGCTATCCAAACACATCCCCCAAGCATTTCCACGATCCCTCACAGCGGAACCGTTTCAACGAGACTCGCCCAGTGCTTGAATCCCTTATTGCCGTCCGGAGTACACCAGAAAGCCCTCGAGGTCTACACGTACATCTTCTCCGTCCTCAAGTCACCAGCCCTCGCCCGCGACCTTCAAATCTACTTTCCTGGCCTCGCGTCTGTCCTCTCCTTTGCTTCGCTCTCCGTACGGCCTGCCTTCCTTTCCCTAATTGAGGCCCACATCCTTGCTGTTGACCCGCAAGCGCTCCGGCCGGCCTTAAAGTCCATTATACTATGTTTATTACCAGGTCTAGAAGAGGAGACGGCCGAAGACTTTGAGCGGGTTGTCCAAATGATGGACAAGCTGCGGTTCACAATCAGTGGGACGCAAGATCGCAAGAATGATGGCATTGGAGACGCTCAGGACTCGTATTTCTGGCAGTGCTTCTTCTTGGCCACAATCACAAATGCGCCGCGAAGGCAGGGCGCGTTGGCCTATCTCGTGCGGCGCTTGCCCAAGTTTGGATCACGGGCGCCTAGAAAGGGCTCAACAGCCGGGCAGGAAGATGGGGAAGGCGACGAGAACGAACCGCTCTCGCTGGCCGCCGAGGCGGTCATTGCGCCAGAGCCGGGGCTTCTGATCCGGTGCTTTGCAGCAGGACTTGGAGACAGCCAGCTACTGACTCAAAGGGGCTACCTCGACCTCCTTGTCAACTCCCTTCCCCTGCATTCCGAAGTCCTTCAGGTCAGGATTGACTCCCAGGATCTGGAGCGCCTAGTCACGGCCGCCGCTGGTGTCGTTGCTCGAAGGGACATGAGCCTAAATCGAAGACTCTGGTCGTGGTTGCTTGGTCCTGAGCCCGCTGCCGACGAACGACCCGAAACTCCGGCGGATTCAAAAGGGCCGCTTTTGGACCTCAATTCTCATCATGCCGCGTACTTTGCACGATACGGCCTCCAACCCTTGACCAGTGGAATCATGGCCATGATAAACAGTCGAGACAAATCGCCCGTGGCGAAGGCGCGACCTTTCCGAGTCTGCTTGTCCTTGATGGACCGCTGGGAAGTAGGTGGACTCCTTGTTCCTGCCCTCTTCCTTCCTGCCTTGGAGAGTGCAAGAGTCTATCGGGAAACGGCTGGTAGAGAGGCCTTTGAGGACGTGTTGCGCAGTGCGAGCATCTTCTTTGATGGCGTCGAAAGCGGTCTCATATGGGGCAAGATTCTGGAACTCTTGGACGAAGCCATGTCCACAAACCCGCAGCCTCTTGAGGAACAGCTGCGCAAACTCAAGTTGGCAAAATTCATCATTACCCGATTCAACGTACGCGAGGAGGAGATGCTTCTGCACCACATCCCGTTGCTTACCTTTGTTGTTCTCAACCTCGTGAATCGTGGATTGCTCCAGCAAGATGTGCAAAATGAGCTCGAAAAGCGCATCAATTCTACAAAGCTTGAGATAGCCGACCTACTCGTCCAACTTGTGCCGGATCGCGTTTTTGCAAGCGGCCAGAGTGGCAAGACGAGGAACGCTCTCAGCATCGACGCCATACGGACGTTCTATGACAAAGCTCAGGGCAATATTGAAGCATCCGGACCTCTTTTCACCGGATCTCAACTAAAGGAATCGCTCCTGCGAGAAGCATGCACAAATTTCATCAACTCTCTGCGTGATCCCACACCCGGCAAGGTTGAAACAAGCACCAGACTTCTCTCCAACATCTTGTCCAAAGTGACAAATCCCGGCGACCAGGATCGCGATCGGTTCTTGTCTGCTTTCCATGCCTGCCTTGATGGCCAACCCAACGCATCCGAGAGTTCAGTGCCATTTCCCGCCATTTTGGCCATTACAACCGTCATGGCAGCGCTTCAAGCGAGCTGCCGCCCGCACAACTACTTTCCCCAGGAGCAATTGCCTGAATTGGTCAACCAACTGGTTCGAGCTACGTGGTTTTACTTGTCGCCCTTTAGACCAAAATACCACGTCGAAGCTGTAAGGTGCTTGTGGCAGCTCCAAGCTATGACCGCTTCCGATCATCTCGTGGAAGCTGCCATCACTTCGCTGATGTTGCAAGACCCTACTGAGGACAGCGCCTCATTGTCTTCGGATGCTGGACGCCGGTTTGCCGTTCTCTGGGCACACACGATTCATGAGCTCAACCTTCAAGCCGAGAAAAGTGGCAGAGGCCTTTCTCGGAGACCCAGTGGTCTGCCAGCGTTGTCTGGTCTGAACACACTCGAAGGAGGCTACCAAGCTATCCTCACAAGACCGCTGTTGCTTCTATTGGACGCGCTCACGGAAGACGGCACAGAGCTCTTCTTTTTTGTTCGGGCATGGCTGCAGGATCTGCCGAGTCTAAACAGAGTATTCGACATTATCGTGCAGCATCTGCACTCGCTGAATTGCTTCAACTATCAAGCATCCGAGAAGCTTCAGCCTTCCTCTCAAAAGCCCGCTGTAGTAGTAGATGATTCTAAAGAATGTCTCTACTACATGCAACATTTGCTGAACATTCTCCGCTGGTCTTCGGATTACACTTGGATGGTGCTGGCCCGAGATGTTGTACAAATGCATGATCCCGCTGCAGGCCAAGAAAAAGAAGTCCCATTGCAGACATTGCTGGTGCAAACTAGCATGAGAACGCTCTCGGTGACATTAGGACTGCAGCAAAAGTCTTCACACGTTGAGGGGCTCTATCGCACCGCAATCTCGATTCTCCGTTTGATTCTCATGAATCCACACTCGTTGCCGCTGAGAGAGCTCGAGTTGGAAAACTTTCTCATGGATCGCCTAGCTGCTGGAAGCCCTCCGCTCCAGAGCCTCCTTCTAGACGCGACGCTGGCGGCGCTTCGACTACGACTCCGCGCGCTTCCAGCCTCTCCTTCGGAAGACAGGTCCACACGCCAGCGTCAAGATAGCATCCGTGAGTCTGTAGAGAAGCAAGAATTCGAGGCACCACAGGCCCCTGCGATAGTGCCTCCGCCTCAGCTCGTAGAGTGCCTCAAGACTGGATTTTCTTCGCCCGAAAGTCGTCTGGTTCTGGACGATTGGGTCAAGTTCTTGATCGAAGTGCTCCCGCTGTTTGCGGACACCATTTTCCAAAACTTGCTGCCTTTATCCGAGTGCCTGGGCAAGCAAATTCAGGCCACCTTTGACCAGCTCAAGTCTACTTTTCATGAACCCGCATCTTTTGGCCCTACTGCTCCAGAGTCAACACTCATCTCGCTCATGAATGGTTTGGAACAGATTCTGGCGAGCGCCCATGATCGTCTAATCTTGCAAGAAGTCAGAACCTCTGTCGCAAAGACGCCGGAACAGCCACAGGGCTTCTTTGGCAACATGGTTTCTGGAGTATTTTCTCCCGAGCATCCTCAGGCCCGCTCTGCAACTGCAAATAGCCGCCTCACGGTATTGCTCTGCTTTCAAGATACGGTCCGCATCTGTTTTAACATCTGGTCGTGGGGTGGATACGGCTTGGAGATTGCAAGGCAGGACACGGCATCCATTGCCTCGTTTAGCTACACTTCTCTTAGGATGCGGAATAGGGCTCGTCGCATTCTCGAGCACTTGTTTGCTGCCGAAGCACTCGAATGCCTCGAGACTCTAACAGTAATCTGGTGTCGCTCACCACGGGGTAGCCCCGAGGCTACGGCGGTGCTCAGCCTCTTGAATGTTCTCAATGGCTCGAGTCCCAAGCATACAACTCCTACGATTTTCAACGCTCTATACAGCCGCACCAATCCCAATGCGTTGGATCCGCATCGGATGTCAACATTGACGTCGAATTTGGCCGACACTGACCTGGTGGCCTTTTTGGTTGACTATACCAAGTCCCTGGAAGATGATGCCATGGACGAGATCTGGCCCGACTGCTTCACGTTTCTGAGAGACGTGTTGACAAACCCCATGCCGCATCGTCAAATACTGCCTGGGCTGTTGGAATTCACAGCTACATTGGCTGAAAAGGTCGACAACACAAACTTTGGCGAGCAACGCCGCATGCGTCGCGATTTGGGTGTAAGTTCTCTTGCCAACGTCTTCGCCCCTGTCTAACTATCATAGGATTTGTTCACTCGGTTGCTCACTGCAACCTTTACTACTCGACCCATGGGCTACCTCTCGGATTCGTCTTCCCTCTCGGTCGACAAAGTTCCTGAGGAAACGGCGAATTGTAACTCGAGGTCATCCGATATGGTCACCATCCTCGCCAACATTCTCCCCAAACTCTCTCTCGTTCTGGTGGAACCCGACCGCATTGCTAGCGCAGCAACTGCGATCAGCACAAACGTCATCGGTCCAACCGTTCGAGCAAAGGCGTTTCCAGAAAACGTTTCTCCAGCACTGCTGGATCTATTCTATCAGATCACGCGTGTCGTCCAGGGATCAAAGGCCTGGAAGAAAGACATTGCTGATGCCTTCAACGATGCTAGATTCTTTTCTGGTGACCCTTCTCTAGCGAGGGACAGATGGCTCCCTGTACTGCGACAATGGACAGTGGCAGAAAAGGACCGCATGCCCGAGTTGCTTTCCCGCCTGTCCGCCCCCACTACCGCTGGCATTATGTTTGGTGTCGGCGCGACCAGTGCCAGACAAGAAGCCGACCGCCGGACACAGCTCAACCTACGCCGCATCGGTGCACTCGTCATGGCTAATCAGGAAGACACCTTTGTCGGCAATGTGGGCGCTCTCGGCGAGAAGCTCGTCGAACTCTTTATGGCAACCCCAGCCTCATCTCCATCTTCTGCTACCCGTGCCGAGGCTTTTCTCCTCCTGCGTTCTCTCATTCTGCGTCTCTCTCCAAGTCAACTCGCGCCTCTTTGGCCGATCGTTACGTCAGAGCTTACGGCCGCCCTCAGCTCCCTATTCCCCGACAACAACTTCTTCACGTCCAACCACGACAAACCCGAAACCTACAACAACCTCTCCATCCTGCACGCGTGCAAGCTCCTCGACACGCTCGTCACCATCAACCACGACGACTTCCAGCTCCACGAATGGCTCTACCTCACCGACACCATCGACGCCGTGTACCGCCCCGACGGCGACTGGACGCCTGTCGCCCTCGTCGACGAACTCGCCGAATCCCTCCAACAAGCCGCCGCCCACGCGTCTGCGTCCGCTGGACAAGACGTCGAGCACGGCGGCGCCACATCGTCGTCACCACAGCCCGCCGACACGGTCGCGCTGCCCAACGCAGGCGCCGCAACAACAGCGGCCTCCGGCGGCGGGCCCGTTGCGGCGGACGACGAGCGCAAGCGCACCAGCTTCCTCAACCCGGTCCTCGCGGCCGCCCGGGAGCAGGACGTCTGGGGCGACGTCGCCGACATCAAGGCCATGCCCAAGACCGAGTTCGTCATGCGCGTCGTCCGGCCCTTCTTGGGCCAGCTGTCCATTGCGGCGTTTGAGGAGACGTACAAAGGTGGACGCGTCGACTGGGATTCGGTTGAGCGGGACGTTGTCGCGGATTTGTGGGAGGTGGGCGGTGTTGCGTAGGTGCGTTACCTGTAGATGGGGTGGTGGTGTTGGCTCGTTGACGACGGAATGGACAAGCGGCCGCCGTGTAGTGTAATTTTCTCGTTGTTTATATTCAATTGTTCTGTACCGGGTTACTGTCTGCGTCTAGGCCCTTTGTTGTTCTTCGCTGTCCGTCCTGCTTGACTGCTTGTGTGCCTGTTCTGACGTGCGTCTTCTGGCTCGCAATAGGTACGATCTAGGCTGCTTCTCACGCGCCTTGATGGTCACGTATTCGACGTATCGGGACTCCCTCCGCGTGTCTCTCCATCAGACCACGCGAACGGCGTAACTTTCGACAGACAGACGAGATGCAGAGTGAAACCATTCGGGCATGTTTTCTTAGAGGTCGCGTAAGTTGCAGACACTGGCACGGCACAAGGCAAGACCGTGAGCAGCAGATTTCCATATTGTTTGAAAGCAGTGATTTCTTAATGTCACGCTACACTTCGCTACGCTATGCCAAACCACCACCACATCTCGAACCACGAACCACGAATCAAGACACGCGACTAACGATACAGTGTAGACGACAAGGCGCGCGGGGCCAGGAAAAGAGGCAAAGTAAAGCGGTGAATGCGGCAACTCATTTTCATTCACATGTTCTTAACAACATCCTATTTCAGCATCTCCATCGCGCCGCCGCGGTCCGATTTGCGTCTTCATGCTGCGTCTTGTCGATTCGCTGCACCGCACCGTTGTCAGAGGACTGCGGCGCTCCTGAGTACCTTACATATATCTGAGTATACGACTATCCTCCGCAGAGAGTGGAACGGACGGAGCAACGCTGCAACTGTTGTCCGGATCCGATTCGTTGGGGTCGAGTGGGATGGTGAGCTGGATCGTCGTCGTGTGCGTCTAGTGCAGATCTAGCGATGCGTTATGGGTATTGAGTGCTTCTGCCGTGTGTTGGTGGGTCGGCGAGTGGACGGAGTGGTGGCATGTTGTAGTATGAGGATTTGTAGTCTGATTGCAGATAATGCCTGGAGACAGCAAGGGCTTCGGTTGTCGTGTCTCCTTGATAATGCCGCGCCTGGGATCCGTCCAAGAAAGTCCGTGTCCATCTTATTGGGGAGGAATCGCACGCAGAAAGCTGCCCCGTCGTGGCCAGGATGTATGTAGGTCTTGAACATGCTTGCCGGCTTGGCTGAGCTAGAGCCACAAGTGGTGGGGGGTGCATTCTTGCAGCGGGCGCGACGGTTGATGGATAGGAAAAGATCCTTGCCAGGTCGACATTCTAATGACACGCGCTCTTGCTCTTTCCCACACGCTCTTGGTTGTACGCAACGATTCGTGAAGTATGCTTGGTTGCTCAGTGGACGCGCTCTACAGCTCATCCAAGATGCGCAGCGGCCCCGAGTCCCGGTTGCCCATGCCTTCAGAGGTGACCGAGGGCTGGTACGTAGGGCTGCTCTGGGAGCTGTGCAGGCTCTGAAAGACCTCGCGCACGGAAGACGGCAGATCGTACTCGACGGTCTTGTTCGAAGAAAGGAGGAAATCGGCGACGTCGCCGCTCTGTGAACGGATGCTGTATAGAATGTACGAAATGAGGAAGAGGGCGGCCAAAGCGCCCAGAATACCCCAGAGCATGCGGAGGCGTCCTGTCCTCTGTCAGCTTGTCGTCTAGAAAGCTCGAAGCCTGGTTGTTCTTACTGCTAGTCTTGATCCGCCACTCCTCTTCGAGTTTCTCCCTCTCGTCTACCCGCTTCTTCGCTGCGTCGAGCCTGACTCGCAGTAGGCGCGCCTTCTCCTTGGACGATGTGATTCTCGACTCAAAGTCGTCCAGCTGCTCTGCTTGCGCTTTGAAGTCGCCAAGGTTGTCCAACGAGTTGTTCACTTCTTCTGTAAGCTCGTCTGCATCCGTCGCGAATTCGGTGCGGAGATCTTTGGTCAGGCTCGAGAGCTCTTGAAGATGGTCGATCATGGACCGCAGGCCGGAGACCTTTTCGAGTATCGAGTAGTACGTGTCGTCGAGGCGTCGCGTTGTAGCCATGGATTGCTCGGAGAGAGTATCGAGGGCAGTTTGGAGTTGCCTAGACGCATTTTGTTAGACTAGGAGCAGGGGCGTCGGCGGTGGTAAACATACTCTTCCCGCTGTTTTCTAAAGGCCCTCTCTTTCTCGACATCCTCAGGCCTAACTATCCTGGTGGGTACTCGGGGGAAGGAGTTCTCAAGGGCTTCATTCAAAGCTGTGAGGCTGCCTTCTTTTGTACTTGTGCTACCGTCTCCAACGCTTGTGGATTTCGGGTCCTTGTCCTTCTCCTTGCTCGGCCTCACGAGTTCGCCAAAGGGAGTCTTGCTAGCGGGCAGCACCGCACTCTTGATCTCCCTATCCTCGGCATATTTGTCGCGGTGGCCATGATGGTGGTGGCCATGGTGATGCTTATGGTGGTGCAGGCCGAGGTGCGAGCGTCGGGACTCTTTGGGGGGTGGCGCGGCAAAGGTGCTGCTGCGGCCGGTTTGCTGGAGTTTGGAGAGGCCTACCGGCACGGGAATGTGGTGGTCGCGATCGCGGTCATGGCGCGCGTCTTTGGAGAGATTTTTGGGAGAATCCATGCCATGGTGTGGTCATGGAGACTCTCGTCGGGGAGAGGGTGTCGTGGGGGGTTGACGGCGTGGGAGCGGTGGACGTCATCAGCTCCGCGCTGCGCTGCGCTGCGCCCACTACTGGCACCTCAGATCGACAGGGCGGGTCCCAGCACCGCGACATCACACCTACACCACCATTCCATTTCTCTACCGCGAGCCCTGATCTTCGCATTGGAATCGCATTTGTTGTTGCCCACCAGTCGACTCCGGCATGCCATCCGAACGTGATAATCATTTGACCCATCAGAAGCTGATACTCGAGCGCCAAATCCGATGGAAGCGAGTTTCTATTCTTCGGAGCCTTGCCACTCCCGCCGTATCCACTAGGAATACGTTCAAAAGCCGTCTTTCCTGCCCACGTAGCTTTCCAACTCACCAAGCCCAGTGTTGGTCTCGTCCACTCTGCTGTGTACAAGCCATGGGCAACTAACAACAGCCCACGCGATCCTCAAAGGCCAAACATTCATGCGGTACCGTACCAAATCAACCGCCCTTCCTCGGCTGCTGTGGCTTCGAGAATCCTTCATCAACGTCCCTCTCTAACTTCTGTCGGGCCATCCACGCGCGGTAGTTGGCGATCCAAGTCCTGTTATTGCGCCTATCCTGATCAGTCGGCACCTTTTCTTCGCCTCTGCGAACCCTCTCTTGGTAGTTGACGACGGTATTTTGATACACTTCATCCGCATACTGCTGCAGCCTGACCCTAGGTTGCTGCGTCATGTTGCCGTTGTCTTGGGCCTCTGAGATGGCCAGGTTTCCATTCCGCGGATCGGCCGACGTTCGGATAGGCAGAGGCTTTTGCGCCCATTCGGACAGTTGACCCGACGGAGGATTACCATTGAAAGAATCGGATTGGAATAGAGGAGCTGTGGAAGATGGCGTCGGTGTGCTGTCTCGCTCGCTGCTGTATGTCTTGTACATGGCGATGGCTGCCGATGATGTCTGCGGCGTACCAGAGGTTTGCTGGCTGATGTATTCTCTGTAAGAGGCCGTTCCTGCGCTTGAAGATGTTTTGGGGGCGGCCTTTATCGCTCCTGCTGTGTCTTTCATCAGCCTCCATCATTCGGGGAGGGCCTTGTCCGTTGAGGTTACCTCTATGCACGACCCCTAGATCGCTACATGTACCCTGATGGCCATCCCACAAGAAGCTTCGAGGGGCGGCTTGATTACCCGCAGTAGTCTTCTCGGCACCGTTGATTCCAAGGCTTCTGTGTAGCTTGAAGTTGCGCTGAACATACTCGGGTATGTCCCTCGACTTGCGTGCGTCGCCGTTGCTGCCGTCGGCTGACATCTTGACCGGACCAGCACGCTGGGTCTGGCTGGAAGATATGAAAGAAAGAAATCAAAATGGACCAAAGGCGGAGTTTGCCTGGGTGGTGATGAGCCAGCGGTGCAGGTTTATCTCAAAAGGCTTGTCCTGTTTGAGCGGGTGCCAGCGGTGCAGTTGCCTCGCTGGATGTGCTGCTCAGCACGTCAACGGAACCTGCTTCGTTTGTCCACTTGATTGAATCTTGACGACAGGAGTTATCGACCACGGCACTGACCAAGATTCAACAGCAGGTCTATTCCGTTTGCCATTGCGTTTGTCATCACCCACACCGCATTTCTGTCCTCTTTCTTGAAGTTTGGATCCGATTCGCTCAACAACACAGCACAGCCCGCCCGAGAACACTGGAACCATGGTTGGTGGTGGAATCGTTGACCACATAGCAGAAGATTCTCCAGCACACTTTGACAACTCGGAATCGAAGCAGAGTAGATAGATGCTGTGGCGTATAGTACCAACCTCCATGACTTTCGAAGGCCGGGTGCAAAGACTCGACGCAATAAGGTCGCAAAAATCGTGGCACACAAATATAAGGATCTGTAAGTTGGACTCTAATGCTCTCAAGGGCTCGAATGCTCCTCGATTGACCCCTATCATTGCTGTGTGTCACCACTTATGCCTTCGAGCCTCAAGCTTTCTGTTCACTAGAGCACAATGGCGATTCTCATCTTCTTCCCATTCTCGTCATGATTTCGTATCTCGACTCTCTTTATGACGCTTCAGGACCTTCCCGTCTCTGTTCTCTCAACAGCGTTCGAATGACGTATCCTCTTGGCCATGGTCCCAGATTCAACGTGGAAACTGTTCTTCCAAAAGTTAGCCAACCAAACTTGTCTGCTTTTACCAGAGCAAGTTGCTTTTTCAAGTCAACATTCTAGTCGCACACTCTCCTCAAATCTCTTGTCTGTCCGCATGCCAAACGATAAAGATCCCCTTACGCTTTGGACTGGGATCCGTTAGAATCCTTAATGCGGCTTAATTCAAGACACTCCTCGCTACCATCTTCGTCCGCCTCTTCTTTCGGGAATCCTAGCACACACCGTCTGCGACATAGTCAAGTTGAATGATGATCGCCATGAGTCCTTTCGCATTCTGGATATGCATCCTGTTCCTTTTGGCCACCGATGGTCTCGCTACCAATCCAAGCTTGTCGCAAATATATTCAGAACGGATCGCGACCTCAGAGAGTCCGAAAACACAGTCAAAACATCCAAACCACCATCTGCCGACCCCCGACCCGATCAGCAGCGAGGAAAACGACGCCGCAGCTCTCGACAAAAAGAAGAAGAAGAGACCTGAAAAAGTAACCGTCAAATTCTGCAACCACGAAAACTTCCACCAAGGCCACGGCATCTGCATGAACCACGACACACTCGAGGGCAAATGCAAGACGTACAGCTGGCCGGCGCCCTTCACGGCCATGTCGTTCCGCGGCGACCTGAAATGCATGCTGTACGTGCGCCCGCGTTGCAACGCGCTCGGCCGCATGGTGCTCCTCGAGGAGCCCACCATCAACATCGGCGCCGCCATCAACGACAAGGTGTGGAGCTTCCGCTGCATCAAGCGCTTCGCGCCCGATGCCCCCCGCGCCGCCGCTTACATGTGCACGCGCCCCGACTTCCGCGGCCGCTGCCAGAACGAACTGCCTTTCGTGGGCGAATGTCGCGATTTGCAGCCCGCCTGGCGCGACCATCTGCAGTCGTTCGCTCCAGAGAAGGGCTTTCGCTGCGCGCTGTTCCAGCATCCTCGCTGCAATGTCGAGACTGCTGGCCTCTTCGTCACGCTCGAGGCGCCCGGCGTCGTCGACTTGGGAAACCTCAACAACAAGGTCTCGAGCTACAAGTGCGTCGAGCATTCGCAGCCTGAAAAGGTGGCGCGCCGCTTGCGTGCGAGAACAGCCGCTGGTGGTGGCGCGGACGCGTCTGTTTGGGATCAACTCGCCACGACGGCGGGGGGTGCGGCGACGAGTACGCCGCCTGGGTTTGTGTATCGGGATGATATGGATCCAGAATTCAAAGCCGACGTGTGATGTAAATCTGCGCAGAGAAGTTTGTGTGGTTTATTCTAGTGGAGACAGGGGTTTCTGGGATACTCAACGGCGCTATAACCGCACTGGAGAACACTTTTAGGGGAATCGGCATACAACATCTCTTCACACGGGCAAGGGGGGTAGTTACTGAGTACCTTTGCCGAGAGCTTAATTCAATGCCGACTCCCTCTGTCACCAAGAGACATAGTCACCGAGAGACATAGTCACCGAAGCTCAATGAGATGGCCATTTGCATTCTCACATTAAAACTTAGACATAAAGGATAGTCAGTCCACCTGCAGCCCTCGTTGTGCAAGTCCATCCGGCTACGTATCGGAGCGAGCGTAGGAGAAGGATGGAAGAGATCCGGCACATTAAGTTGCCTGAAGACAAGATACTCGAGACCCCTGAGCAGAGCAGCTTGGCATGTAATTTGGATTTTCGCGTATACGTGTCGTAATCTGCTCTTCCTCTCTGCTCAAAACGAGTGAAAAAGAACGTTGCCGAGCCGCGACACAAGAGTGGCAAAGTCGCGATGAGAGCACAGGCAGAGTAGGTGTCGAAAGAAATGATGACTTGTGGGACTGCGACAGCACACCAAGAGCATTCGTTCACTGGCACAGCTGCGCCTTAGGGGCCTTCTTCGCTGCCGCAGCTGCGCTGAGTGGTTTTCCACGGTGCACGCTTTACACCTCGTCGCTGACGAGATAGTCCTTCCAGTCGTCGTCTTTGCAGTAGAACGGCTTCTCCGACCCCAAAAGCTCCTTGTCGTCGAAATAGTCGATGCTGTAGTCGATGTCGATGCATTTGCCACCGCCGTCGGGGCCGACAAACGGGCAGTTGAGCTGTGCAAAAGTTAGCAGCGGACTCATAGGGGGTCAAAGATGGCCAATGGGCAGAAGATCAAGGATTTCCGAGGGAGGAGCGGAAGATGTGGATCAAAACACTCACGTCCGGGGAGGCAGCGGTTGGAATCAGCTGAATCACGCGGCACACAACGTTGTTGCCCCAGACCTCGTCAAAGTCGCCAAACGGAATGCTTGACAGACGGGTAACGCAGTCTTCGACAGAGTCGTACTGCTGGTTGGCTCCGGTGCAGCGCTGCTGGATCTGCGGGCACAGCTGCTGGACAATGGTGCCTCTCTGGACGGTCTTGTCGTTGTAGTCGATGCCTGAGCTGATGGAGGTCCAGAGGGCGAGGCTGGGGATCCATGCTTCGAATCTGACGACCAAGCCTTCTTCGTTGAACCGCCAGAAGGCGACCTGTTGATTTTTTTCACTCAGTTTATGATCCGGGCCGTCAAGAAAGAGATGATGGGAGGCAGGGGCGGAGCGATGGATCAGAAGGGGGTCTGGGATCCGGTGCTTACTTGTTTCAGGGTGGTGTCCTGTGGGCCAGGCGTATGGACCGCTGTCTCTGGGTCAACGTAACCAGTGCGCAAGTACACAACCGATGCGGCGATTTCAGGGCAGCCGGTGACGAAGGAGACAATCTCGGCCTCATAAATTCCTGTACGCGCGGGTAGAGCGGGGGGCAGTGGTGCAAGAGAGACAAAGTGCTGAACCGACTCAGCGAAAGAGGTGTATCTGCCAACAGGTGTCACTCGGCCCTTGGAATCGGGGGCGAAAAGGCCAGGGGGTACGCGGCTGACCCCCTCGGTGGCTATTGGAACATTATTGGGGTAGACCTATGGCTTGTGTAAGTGCATTGTAGTTCCGAATTGCCTCTGTGTGAGAGGGGCTTACCGTGAGGTCGTAAATTGCCTGTACTGTCTTCAGATTACGATCGTAGTAGTCTTCTTTGATGGACTTTTTCCATGAAGACGAAGAAGACGACTTGGTAGTGGCCCTTGCATGCACAAGGCCAACCAAATATACGGCGAGGAAGATGAGTTTGAGGAACATTTTGGATTTGCTTCAGTAGATTTTCGCAAACTGAACTACCGCGACTTTGGACACCACTAGCGCGCTTCCTTCTTAAAGAGTTCCAACGGAAGCCCGACCAAGCCGTGCACAGGACCGGCGCAAGAAGGATGTCGAGATAAGGCTCAAGCGAGTCATCAAGACGACTGGGCTTCTCAGGCAGTGATTCGTCTTTGCAGCCTTGTGCTCGTGAGGGGACAAATTCCATTGGTTCGGTATCCACAAAGGGTTGACTATGCAAACCCGGGCACAACCGGTTGGCCTTGATGATGCACAAAAGCTAGCTGGTGGTTGGTAACTCTTGGCGAATAGAACAGGAAATCTTCGCCTTTTAAAGTTTCGCAATTTCGTTGCTTGAATAGAGTGAGAAGAATTCTAGAAGAAGATGCACCAGAAATGTGGTGGACTTTTTGACTGGTAATTAGTCCGTTGTGCAGCCGTGGATACCTACATGTTTTGTTCCAACGATATCCAAAGACATCCAGCGGTTCTCATGAGCTGTGGTTTCTGAAACGAGGGCAGAGCCCATCAAATGCATGACATCAGTGTATTCTTGCCGCTATTCCCGGTCCATGCCTTTATAAGCGGGATAGACACGGATATGTATACTGTTGACGACATGCAGCTACCGGATGGACTCGGTGCATGCCAGGACACATGGTCGGCTCATACGGGGTCGGCTCGTTCGGATGTGGCGCCACTCCGCAGCCGTTGACTATCATCACCTGTTCCCGGATTGTCCATAATCCTGGGATATCCGTGGCTTGAGGATACAATTGAATGCTTGGCCATTACTACGTCGCCGCCATTGCCGGGTATCTTTTGTAGAACCGCTTTGCCGGCACGAGAGTTTTGTGGCAGCAGCCGTCAGTATTCCCATACATTTTTGAAAAGATTCCAGTTGTGAGTGAGCGAATACGAATTAAAGGAAATTGGCGGCCCGTGTCGTGAGTTTTGTGATTAGGAACGCAAAGAAGGCTGCGGGGATTTCACTTTTAAGGTAAAGAAACGGTGGCAGGGCCGATGCTTGGATGTCAAAGCATATAGGCGCACGTTGACTTTTTTATGGGCCATGTCGGGACATGGGAAACTCCGATTTCGATGGGCGAAAGTGCTGGAGTCCACTCTTAATAGAACCCAAAGTAATGGTGGCAGCCCAAAGTATGGAAAAGAGAAGAGAGCATGTTGGAGAGTCTCCACGTCAGACTTGCTTCCATTGATAGAGGCAAACATCCAATGGCGTAGCTGTGCCGTACACATTGAAAGCGTTGGCAGCCACGACCGTCGGCCAGAGTGTCGTGGTACGAGCATGAAGATGAGCGGCGAAGGTGGCAGATTGGGCTCTGAACTGCGAGCAAGGCCCCCCGAGTCATGGTGGATGGGCTTTGATGGTTGCTGGCACGGGGGTGCGGACGCAAGAGTGGTGAAGCGAAGAAAACCGGATTCGAGAGGCGACGGGGCTGGTTGGTGATGGAGGAGGTGATGGTGATGGAGTTGTAGCAGGGTCGACAGGGATGTGTATGACGACGTTGGCAGCTGTCCCGGCTGGACGGCTGGCGGCTCTGCCACACCACGCTCCGAACCACACCACACGGACGCCCAGCCAGCGCCTCCAGGCCAGACCGACAACCGCGCACTCGACTCGACTTCTCCTCTGCTGCTCCAACCCATTCTCCATCGCTACTTCACTCGGCCTCCGCTCTGTCTCTTTCCTTCCTCCCTCCGCCGCGCCCCCTTCAGCGTCGCCGCCCCTCCCGCTAATCCGGCCCGCTCCTCGCCTTAATCTCACTCTTGCCGACCTCCCTAATTCGGCCATAATCCAAACACCCCTCGTGCGCTCCACTCCTTTCCAGGCCACTCTTGAGTTATCCGTCTCGGTCGCACTCGGGCGCCATGGTCTTCCTGGGCGTCTACCGCGCCGTATACGACTACAACCCCCAGGGTGAGAACGAGCTCGAGATCAAGGATGGCGACCTGCTATTCATACTCGAAAAGAGCACCGAGGATGATTGGTGGAGGGCAAAGAAGAAGGCTGTCAATGAGGATGAGGAAGAACCTGAGGGCTTGATACCCAACAACTACGTGGAAGAGGTGAGAGCGCATGAGCCCCCGGGCCAACGGACGACTGAGGGGCACGTTGTGCACCTTCGTCTTTCCCGGCCATTGCCTATACTGACCAATTGTCACCTCAGGCCACCCCCATTTCAAAGGCCAAGGCCCTGTATGATTATACCAGACAGACGGACGAGGAGCTATCATTTACAGAGGACGCTACCCTCGACGTATACGACACGTCGGACCCGGATTGGACCCTCGTTGGTTTGAAAGGAGAGTATGGATTCGCCCCGGCCAACTATATAGAACTCACCCAGGGCGCTGAGGCGTCGGCCCCGGCCATGCCTGCGCGTCCCCAGGTCCCAGAAACGCTTCATGAACCTGAACCCGAGCCATCTCCGCCAATGCCAGCAGCTGCTAGAGCAGCGACCGAAAGCCCTGCCGCGGCACTCGCTGGTCTAATCCAGCAGAAGACAGGCTCCCAATCCGCCGCGCCGCAAAGGACCGTCGTCTCCCCTCCCCCGGCCATACAACTCCCGCGGCGGCAGACGGCGCAACTTACGCCTGATGAGTCTGACGAGGAACCCCCGGCACCAAGGCTACCGACAAGGCCAATCTCGCAAATATCCTCGCAGCCGTCGCCGGTTCCTACACCTACAATCAGGACCCAGTATGCAGATTCACCGCGTTCCCCCGCGTCACCGCCTGGTGTACAGCCTTCTCCGCCCTATAACCGTGCATCCATGCACGCCGGCGACTGGGACGACGACGTAGTAAAAAAGGAACACCACCTTCCACAGGGATACCATTTGTACAACATCCATGAAATGATTTCCCACATGGGCAAGAGCAAGAAGATGCCGATGACACTCGGAATCAACATTCCCAAGGGCTTGATCATGATTGCACCTGAGAAGTCGAAAGACGGGCCACAGCGCGAATGGACTGCTGACAAATTATCACACTACTCAATTGAAGGCAAACACGTGTTCATGGACCTCGTGCGGCCCAGCAAGAGCGTCGACTTTCACGCCGGAGCCAAGGATACAGCTCAAGAGATTGTGTCTATGCTGGGTGAGATGGCGGGAGCCGCTCGAGGGGCTGGACTGACTGAAGTCTTTGCGGCCGCGCGGGGCGCAGCTGGCAAGAAGAAGGGCAAGATGCTGTACGAGTTCATGGCCCAGGGCGATGACGAAGTCACCGTTGCCGAAGGCGACGACGTCATCATCCTGGACGATGTCAAGAGCGACGAGTGGTGGATGGTGCGCCGGCTCAAGAATGGAAAGGAAGGTGTGGTGCCCAGCAGCTATGTTGAAGTGACAGGAATAGTCGAGTCAACTCCAGACCCCGCCCTTCTCCAGGCCCGTTCGACCGTCGAGCAGAACAGAATGGAAGAAGAACGCCTCGCCAAAGAAGCCTTGAAGAAGGAGAAGGCGCGGGCGACAGAGGTAGGGACCGACATAGATTTTCCTACACGTTCAAGCAGTCTTGCACGAGTGGGTAATGACTTGGCCAAATCACAGAGAAGCAAACGCGAGAGCAAGGCCCCTTCGTCATCAAAGTCAAGTGAGTATACCCCGAACCGGACACGATCAGTGTCGCAGTACCGATACCAACGGTATAAACGTGCAGAGCCCGATCCCTCCAAGACTCGAACATGGACCGACCGAACCGGTTCATTCAAAGTCGAGGCGGAATTTATCGGCCTGAAAGACGGCAAGATTCATCTCCACAAACTCAACGGTGTCAAGATTGCGGTGCCAGTGCCCAAGATGTCGATTGATGATTTGGAGTATGTTGAAAGAGCGACGGGAGTTTCTTTGGACGACGACAAGCCACTTTCCGAAGTCAAGAGAAGGAATACCGAGAGGAGAGGCCAACGCACCACCTCGGGCTCAGGACCTCGCGCCGGAATCAGCGTGGAACAGGCCAAACCGACGTACGACTGGTTCCAATTCTTCCTCGACTGCGGCGTCCACCCCCAGATATGCGAACGATATGCCCAGTCCTTTACCAAGGACCAAATGGGAGAGGAGAATCTTCCGGACATTAGCGAAAAGGTGCTCCGGACGCTTGGACTCAAGGAGGGCGACATTCTTCGCGTCATGAAGTTCCTTGATAGCAAATTTGGCCGGACTGGTGAGAATTCAAAGCGGAGCGTCAGCTTTGGCGATACTTCCGTCATCGAAGACGGTGAAGGTGCTAATGGCGGTCTATTCGCTGGTCCAGGAGGTGCTCTGAAGAACAACACCCGCAAAGGTCGCCCTGCCCCCGCCGTCCAGACCAACGACGTTGTCGATGCCGACGCCCTCAAGAAAAAGGCCGGGGACGTTGAAGGAGCCAAGGCCACGCCACTGGCCAGTGCAAAGACTGGAGACAGTGCCTCAGTCGGCGGATTCGATGACAATGCTTGGGAAGTCAAGCCATCCAAGCAGCCCGAGCCCAAGTCGACACCGGAAACCCAGCCTTCCACGCAAGCTACGGCGCCCGCCACGACCGCCGCGCCTGCTCCGCCTACTGGTGCCATGGCCGAACTCTCTCTGCTCACCCCTGCTCTGCAGCCTACTCCAGCACTGCAACCCCAGGCTCAGCCTCCGGCCACAACTGCACCCCCTGCTCCCGCGCAAATCGCCCAACCTACGGGTGCAACTCCAGGCCTGTTTGAGCAACTGGCAAGTCAGCCCGGCCAGCAAAATGCTCCTCCTCGGGCCAGACCCCAAGCACCACAGCAGACCGGTCAAGCTGGCTCTCTCATCGCCCCTCCCCCACAACGCTCGTCTTCGGCGCCGCAGAATGCATCTCAGTTCGCTCCGCCGCCGCTCCAGCCGCAAATGACTGGCATGGTGGCGCCCCCTGGAACCAGCATGCAAGAAATCAACCAACAACGCCAGATGCAACTGCAAATGCAGCAGCAGTACCCGCAAATGCAGCCCCAGCCGACGGGCTTCATGCAGCCGCAGGCAACCGGGTTCCCCAACCAGTTCCAGCAGCAACCGCAATTCGGCGGCTCGCCGCTCCAAGCCCAGCCGACGGGCTTCATGCAAGCGCAGCCGACGGGCTTCGGCCCCCAGGGCCCGCACATGGGCAACCAGTTCGGAAGCCCGTTTGCCGACTCCATGGCAGCGCGGCCGCCCTCTTTCATGCCGCCGCAGCCCACGGGCGGCTTCCAGCCGCAGTCGGCGTTCGGCCAGCAGGCGCTGCACGCGCAGCAAACCGGCCAGCCGCTGCAGCCGCAGCAGACGGGCATCAACGCGTTCCTCCCGCCGGCGCTGCAGCCGCAGCCCACGGGCGCCCTGAACGGCTTTGGTCCGCAACACAACAACGCCTTTTCGCCGCCCCCCGTGCCCCCAATCCCGAACCACCACGCTGCGGGCGCTGCGGCGCCGCTCGTCCCGCAGAAGACGGGCCCGCCGCCGCCTGTCCGCTTTGGCGTGCAGCCCGGCGCCAAGAAGCTTGCGGCGCAGCCGACGGGCAGGCGGGCGGAGCTCAGCAAGGCTAGTGAGTGCTTCTCTTCTCTTTCTTCTCCCCTTTTTGTGTCGTTGTGATTTTGGGTTGGATCGTTTGGCTAATGAGAACAGCGCCGGACAACCCTTTTGGCTTCTAGACTCGAACTCGAACCGGAGCAGCATCAGACTTTGCATATAGCGCCCGTGGTGATGGTTAGGTAGTTGAGCTGGGTGGAGAAAGGAGAGGACAAGAGGGCAGGCAGTGGGGCCGCGAGGTGGTCAAGAACAGGGGAGTGTGGATGGATCGAGGGAGTGTGGGAGAGTCGGGGAGTCGTCTATTACTCGTTCGTGTCCATTGTTGATAGCCTGTCGTCGTCGTCGTCGTCGCTGTTGTTGTTATCGTCGTCGTCGTCGTCGTCGTCGTCGTCGTCGTTGAAGCGTGCACATGTGTGGTCAGTCCCGTCCAGTCCAATCCATTAATCTTTCTTGCTCTCTCCTCGGCCGGCCGCTACGTTCATCTCATCTCTCCTCTTTTACTCGTTTGCCGCTATTGGACATGCATGCCGACAGAAGAAAAGAGTGGGAAGCGAAGTAAAGGACAAAACGAGATGCAAACGAGCAAGAGGAGAAATAGGAAAAGGGCGGTCGTCTGTCAGCGCGTCGTCTGCAAAGAGGGTGCCGCGGTCGTTGGCAGCAGAGCAGAGCAGAGCAGAGCTGAGCAGAGCAGAGCCGAGCAGAGCTGAGCAGTGCAGAGCTGAGCAGGGCAGAGCAGAAGCGACGGCGTCTCTGGCGTTTCTAGTTTGTCCTTTCCTCGCCTTGCTTTGCTTCATCTACCCATTTTTGTGCCATTCCATTCTAGCTCTCCAGTCTGCCTGGTGCACATTTACATTTGCATTTACGCTTTGCACACACACACATATATATATACGCATTGGTTGTATTTAAGTTGCTTTCAGGTTGTTTGTACCACTCTTCTGAAAGTACCTCTCGACTACCACCGTGTCGTTGAAGAAGGGGGGGTTTGGACAAGTGCACATTGAGGAAAAGGACGGCGTACAAGTCGTCCAATACAAAGGTTGAGTTTATTTACAAGAATAAGCGGGTATATATACAAAGCGGCACCAACCACCTTCACCTTCTCACATCAATCCTTCCCTCTCCCCCTACCTACCACCACCCCTTCATCTAAAACGCCATCGTCCTCCCAATCTCGCTCTCCCAGTCGCGCGCGCGCTCAAACCCGTTCGCGTACCCCCGGAAGTCCATCATGGCCTGATACACCTCCTCGCGCGACGAGACGACAAAGGGGCCGTACTGGACGATGGGCTGGTCGAGCGGGAGGCCGGCGACGAGGATGAAGCGCGCGGGCTCGGCGGCGTCGGGCGGGACGGACGCGACGACGCCGTCGCCGTCTTGCCCGAAGACGACGTTGTGGTACTGCGGGACGAGCTGCGTCTGGCCGCCGTCGGAGGCGGGGCCGTCGGCAAAGGCCGCGGCGCCAGATAGCATGTAGGCGAAGGCGTTGAAGCCGGAGGGCAGGTTCTGCGTCATCGACGCGCCGGGCTGCATCGTCACGTCGAGCAGCCAGACGGGGGTGTAGGCGAGCTCGGCGACGCTCTCGACGTCGCGGCGCCGCCCGCTGATGACCTTGACTTCGACGCCTGCCTGCTCGTCGCGCCAGACGGGGATCTCCGAGGCGCGCAGGTCGCGGTAGCGCGGCTCGCAGTTCTTGAGGCGCCGCGGCAGGTCGACCCACAGCTGCATGCCGACGTTGGCGGAGCCGTCCGGGTTGGCGGCCGGCATCTCGGCGTGCATGATGCCCCGGCCGGCCGTCATGAATTGCAGGTCGCCCTTGGAGATGCGGCCTTTGTTGCCGGCGAAGTCTTCGTGGTCGACGGCGCCTTGGAGGAGGTACGTTATCGTTTCTTGGCCGCGGTGCGGGTGGTCGGGGAAGCCGGCGCCGGGGGAGATGGTGAAGTGGTCTACATTCTCGCATGTCAGTATGCCAGTGCAAAGGTTTTTGGTGTTGTGGTTTCTACGCACCGAGCATCAAAAACGGGCTAAAGTTTCTCAACTTGGCCGTGCCGACGCTGCGCCTGACGCGCGCGCCAGCGCCTTCAGCTTGTTCAATGGCGAGGAACTTTTGCTGTATGCGGCGCGGAACGACGTCTTGTTCGGGCTTGTCCAGCGCCGGGTCGTTTGGAGGGATGACGGGGAGGCCCTCGAAGGGCGTCGCGTTGCTGTTGCCGTTGGTTGCCATGGCGCGAGAAGAAGCGGTGCCGGAGAGGTTGAACCACGAAGAGACAGGACGCGCAAGCGACCTGGGGAGGCAGCGGGTGAGGAAGATGTTGGCGGCGGATATGGTTGCGGTGGTAGTGGAGGAGAGCAAGGCGCGGAGGTCAACAAAGGCGAGGACGGCAGCGAGGAGGCACACGGCGAGGCTGGTGGTGAGGATGAAGCGCATATAGGATGGAGACGGTTTTGACTTGACTCGGAGCGTAGGAAGAATTTATATATCAGAGGGAGGCCACTGCTCAGCTCAGGGCGGGTGTGAGTGGTGGAGAAGGCAATGGAAATAGCCACCGTGCAGCCAGACGACGACGGTCATGTTGGCGGCCAAGTGTGTAATAAAGCGGGCGTGATTGATCAGCAGCGAATGAGGAAGAAAAGGGACAGGCCAGAGGGAAAACGGCGCCCCTTTGGCGCGCTCGTGGTGCTCGGCGGCCGAGTGGAACGGCGCGAGGTCGACGTGACGTTTTTGGTGGGCGTGGGGTAAGGAATTGGACATGTCGTCGATGACAAAAGATTGGAAATCCGATGGCCCAAGTGGCTTTGCACCCGTCAGCCAATCACCGCCCGCCAGCCACTCCGACTGCAAATCCGCAACGACCCCGGCCCAGACACTCGAACGCTTCCTAATTGCTGACGAGAAGGCCATCCACGGCCGACAAGACATTAGTTGCAGCAGCCCGTAACCTTCCCATGACACATCTCCGCAACCACTCAGTCCGTGACCGACGGCAGCTTGTGAAATTTGGCAGTCTAGCATTAAAACGACCTAGCTGGCTCACTATCGCCACGCCCGCGGCTTCAAGGCGACCATTTTCCTCTGCCAAATCAATCCAAATCGGCATCAAAACGACACTTGGACAAGTAAAAGAGAGAGAAACAAAAAGAAAAAGAAAAAGAGAAAGTGTACTCTTCTCGTAGCCTCGCAGCGCTTGTACCCTTCTTTCCTACTTGCACAAATTCACTCAACTCCATATTGGCCCAATGGTTGAATGATGTACCCAACAACGACGAAACTCCCGCCGCGCCTTTTTCTCGCTCCCCATCACCCACCACCACCAACTAGTACTCGGCCTCCTCAAGACCCTCCTCGTCCAGCGCATCGCTGGCAACCTCCTCGTAGTCCTTCTCAAGAGCCGCAAGGTCCTCACGTGCCTCGGAGAATTCACCCTCCTCCATGCCCTCACCAACGTACCAGTGAACGAAGGCGCGCTTGCTGTACATGAGGTCGAACTTGTGGTCCAGACGGCTCCACGCCTCGGCAATGGCAGTCGTGTTGGACAGCATGCTGACGGAGCGGTCGACCGGAGCAAGCTCGCCGCCGGGCACGCGCATCGGCTTCTGGTAGTTGATGCCAATCTTGAAACCAGTCGGGCACCACTCGACCAGGTTGAATGAAGCCTTGGCCTTGAGCGCAGCAACCGCCGCGTTGCAGTCGCGGGGAACGACGTCGCCGCGGTACAGCAGGGCGACGGCCATGTACTTGCCGTTGCGAGGGTCGCAGACGACCATCTGGTTGTTGGGCTCGAAGCCTGCAGAAATGGTGAGCATGCATCTGGTAGCTTCACAGAAAACACATACACTGGAAGGTCAGGTCGTTGACCTTGAAGCTCTCGTGCGAGCTCTTGTTGGCAGAAATGACCGGCGCATAGCTGATCAAGGGGTAGTGGATACGGGGGTAGGGCACCAGGTTGGTCTGGAACTCGTTCAGGTCGACGTTGAGCGCACCATCGAAGCGGAGCGACGAGGTGATGGAGCTGACGACCTGAGCAATCAGACGGTTGAGGTGCTCGTAGCTGGGACGAGGAATGTCGAGGTTGCGACGGCAAATGTCGTAGACGGCCTCGTTGTCGACCAGGAACGTACAGTCCGAGTTCTCAATGGTGCTGTGGGTCGAGAGGACGGCGTTGTACGGCTCGACGACGGCAGTAGAGACACGGGGCGCAGGGTAGACGGCAAACTCGAGCTTGGACTTCTTTCCGTAGTCGGTCGACAGGCGCTCCAAAAGGAGAGCACCGAAACCAGAGCCGGTACCACCGCCGAAGGAGTGGAAGATCAGGAATCCCTGAAGCGACGAGCAGTTGTCTACCAATGGTTAAACGTGCACACATGGTCTGAACAAGGCAAACAAACCTGCGACGCGGCGGACGCGGTCAATGACATTGTCAACGAGCTCCTTTCCAATGGTGTAGTGACCACGAGCGTCTGTCATGCGTCAGCTGTCAATCCAGCACTAGCTCCATCCCTGAACCTACAGTTGTTGGCAGCATCCTCCTTGCCGCTAATCAAAAGCTCGGGGTGGAAAAGCTGCCTGTATTGGCCGGTGCGGATCTCGTCAACGGGCTAGTCCGACGTCAGTCTTGTCCCGGCGCAGTAAACCAAATTGTCCGTAGCTGCTCACCGAGGGGTCGAGGTCGACAAAGATGGAGCGAGGGACGTATTTGCCGCTGCCGGTCTCGGTGAAGAAGGTCTCAAAGGAGCCACCCTCGGTGTCGGCCTGGCTCTCGGGGTCGGGGCGACCGTCGGCCTTGAGACCGTGCTCCAGGAGGTAGCTGGGCGAGCGGCGTCAGTGGCAGGTATCGTCAAGGTCGAAATTCTGATGCTTACAGCTCCCAGGCGCTGTTGCCGAGCTGGATACCAGCTTGACCGATGTGGATGTGGCAGACCTACGCGTCGAGACGTGTCAGCGAGAGGGTGCAGATCAGGGGAAGACGGCGAGGAGACGAGACGCGGTGCGAAACGCGCAGGTGTAGGGTGTCGACGAGGCAGAATTGGGCAACGAACCTCTCCCCTCATGATTGCTGTGTTGTGGGTATCTTGTGGTGATGGGTGTGAAGGAGACGACGTTGGTTCAAAGGATGGGTGTAGAGTCGGCGTTGGTGTTGACAATCGAATAGCGGGGCCATCAAAATAGGCCGTGCAGGGATGCGCGACTCCTCGGCCAATCAAATGCACCGCCGCCCGACCTGAGCTCGACGTCAAACACCAACGCACGCGCTTCCAGCTCATCAATTGCTTCGCTACACCGTCAATGGCAGTCCTCAGCCTCTAGAGCCCGACGTCCACCGCGAAACACGCCATCTGTCCGCTGTCGCGTTTCTGGCCAGCGGCTGCCAGCGTCCTGCCGTCTGTAGGAGCCCTGCTTGCTGTGCTGCCGACTTTTCTCCTGAGCCAGAGCCATCTCAATTTGAGCGAAATGAGTATCTTGATGGCCGCATGGCAGCATGAACTCCAGGCTGATCATGGAGCTTTCTTCACATTCGCACCTCTCCGCAAATAACGCCACCCGCGGCGCATGGAATCCCCACATGGCGCCCCTGCGGCAATCCTGTGCAAGTTGGCGCCCGAAATTAGCGTCTCACCCGAGCTCCCCTCTGACCGGTTACCTTGCAAAGAGGATGAGACTCGGTCAGCTCTGTCTCCAGTAAGCTGGACATGTTCTCACAAGTCACGGTTCTTTGATGGAAAACACAATTGGCAAGACACGTGATGTCTTGGGGCCGCCGAAACACTAGGAGACATGAATCCTTTTCGATAGCTCGTTACATCTGTTTTTGTCTAGCCGTTGCCTTCAAATATGCGCCATAGCCATGCTCCATCACAGACCGTTTGCAAGTAGAGTCAACTCGACATCTTCCCCCTTGCACTCGTCAGTATCGCCCACCTACCAACTTCTGAAGGGGTACTCACGATGCACTCGCCATATCACTACTCGGCCTCCTTGACATGGCCATTGGCAGGAACAGCGGAGACGCCCTCAGCGTTGGCCTTGGCCGATTCAACCGCCTCCGTCTTCTCGGCCATGGCCTTGTTGGCAGATTCTTTGTCGACAGACTTGGCCTCGCCGGTCTTGCTGAACTCCTCCTCGAGCTCCTTCTGAAACGCATCCTTGGCCTCTCTGATGACCACATCGAGAGCCTTGGCCTTGAACTGGTCGGCTTTGGCCTTGTCGACAGAGGACATGCGGCGAGGGGCAACGTTCTCGGTGGCATCCGACGCCGTGGTCGACTTGGCTCCGTCGTTCTGGGCACCTTCGTCTTTCTCGTCGGCATCGCTCTTCTTGGCCTCGCGCTCGTTGGCAGCGGCAACGCGTTGAGCTGCAGCAGAGATGCTGTCCTTGGGAGGGTAGTGACCGAGGACCTTGTGCTCCTTGCTCAGGACGTGCTGGGCATCTTCCTTGGTGACAGACGAAGGGGATACGCGGAGCTTCTCCTCGATCTCGTCGGCGATCTTGTGGAAGTTCTGCATCGGGTCAGCGGGACGACGCGAAGCAAAGTCGGAGTGGAGTCGGCTACCTCGACCTTGTCAGCCATGGCCTGGACCTGAGCCGCAACAGAGCCAGAGGGAGGACGGTGGCCCAAGGCCTTGTGCTCGACACTCTCGATGCGAGCGGCATCCTTCTTGGTGACATGGAGAGGATCTTCCATGGCCTTGGCGGCCATGAGCTTCTCGATGTCGTCGGTCAGGTTCTTGCTGTCAGACCTCTTCCTGGTCATGGTCGGAGGGACCTGTTCCTTGTCCTTGGTGGAAGCAGGAAGAGCAGACGTCGGCTCGGGCGAGGAAGTGGACGGCATGATGGTAGGTGTTGCAAGTGGATTTTGAACGAGGTTTTGAATTCTCAAGAGGTTGCAGTGCGAAGAAGCGTTGAGAAGAGTAGACGGTGAGGAGGAGACGAGAGAAGAGGAAGAAGCAAAAGTTGGCGTTAAAAGGTGGCAATCATGGCGGGCAAGCACTGCAGGCAGTCGCATGCTGTCCTGGGGAAGGACCACTGGGTCACGTCTACCATCCACGGGCAGCAGTCACTCAACAACAGTCGGCGTACCAGTAAGTGCAAACCGAACAGGCGACATGAAGCTTGGAATGCTCTGCTCTTTGCCGTGCCCAACATTCACGCCGCTACCAGGCCGACCGGTACCAAACATGGCCACTGGTCCGAAGTTCTCCATGGTGTTTGTGCGTGGTGTTTGCAAACATGACGTACTTGAGGCTATTTCAGGTGTCGCAAACACTGTGGGGGAAGATGGTTTCCCAGCTACAGGCTTGAAGGGGTGTCGTGGGGTTCTCGATGCGTGGAGTGATGGCAAAAGGCACAGTGCTTCTTTGAAATAGACGCGTTCCGCCTGTTTGAGGATGTCAAGGGGACTGCGCCACCTAAACAAAAAGCTTATCGCGATTCACGAACACGAGCACAGGGGGTGGAGGCCTGGGCGAACGAGTGGACGGTAAGCAAGGAAGGATGCAGCGACGAAATTGAGCTGTGGTCAACCATGGACGCAAGTGGATGGGCTTGGGTGACACTGACGCGTCGAGCAAAAGGATAGGTGCAGCCTCGGCTAGACACATGGCTTGGCTGAGGTGGGTTCTTTGTTGAGGCCAAAGTCCGGAGAAGGTGGGGACGAGCTACCCTGGATCAGAGGATGCAACCCTAGATGACGTCGCTGGAGTCCATGTCTCGAGATGGATCGGGAGGTTGGTCCGAGCCAACGGTGCTGGCACCGGTGTACTGTACCTAGACATGGAGAAGAGGAGAACTGGAGTTGGTTGCTCTCACCACTCACAACTCACAACTCACAACTCCAGTGCGACGACGACCGATGGGCCTGCAGCGTGCGGTGGCCAGGACAGGCCTGCTGGAGGCCAATTAAGCTGTCCGTTAGGTTGGTCCTGACGCCAAGCGGTGCAAAAAGGCGCGAGCCGCATCGGCATGGCCGGAACGAGGCAGGGAATCGTGGGCTTGCACAAACGAAACACGCCCATCGTCATCCCAGCCGCTGCCCTACTCCCTCCCACTAGACAAGCTAGCCCAAGGCGCGTGCGACGTCCATCTTTTTTTTCTTAGTCCGTACTCCATTGCCCTGCTTTTGTACCACCCTGATAAGCATGCCCAACCATCGCGCCATATCTCTCATGACCCTGCAGCTTCGAACGTCGTCTCCTTTTCCTCGCCGTCACGTCCCTCGTCGTCTTCCTCACCCTCCGCCCCGCAAGTGATCTGCTCGCATCACGCACGCCCCGACTCGACCACCCCATTGGTATCTCTCCACTCTGCTGCAATGACCTCGCCTGCCGACGAAAAGGACGAGCCCAGATATCACAGACTCCATGCCCACGTAGAGCCTGCCTCGGACGAGGACCAACACTGGAGCACCAACGATGGTTCGACGCGCCACAACTCCGAGGCCCAGAACAACAATGGCTCCGATCGACTTCGCCCGCCTGCAAGTGACCAGCACTTGACCGTCGGCACAGATGTCGACACAATCAAGGATAGGAATCGCCTGCACTCGCCCTCGGCCACCAGAGAGCGGACGAAGCGTCTGGACGACGACTTGCAATTGCTGCAGATCGAACGTCAAATATCCCAGCAAGAAGACGCCGCCGCCGCCGACCGCGCCCTGCACCCCTCGAGATCTCGCTACCAAGAGCCCGTCGACGACTTTGCCGCCGCGACAAACCCTTTGCACGAGACGGCCGCTACCGTTTACAAGCCTCCTGAGAATCCAACCACAAACTTTGCCAGGTTCTTCAAGAAAATCCACAACTCCAGTTGGCTGATCCGCTACCTCACATACGTCGTTCCCGTCGTCATCATCCTCTTGGTTCCTCTGCTCATCGGCGCTCTCAAATACAACAGTGCCACCGTCGGCGGTGTGCAGCTACTATGGTTTGCTGTGTGGTTGGAGATTGTGTGGTTGACCATGTGGGCCGGCCGGGTAATTGGACCCCTTGACCGCAAAATTCCAAAGCTAAACCAACACCTCACAGATTCTCGCCAAATGTCTTCCGTGGCCAATCGGCATCATATCCAGCATCTTCACCAACAATGGCAAAAAGTGGCGCGACATGGGCAAGCAGCTGGAGGTGCCGGCAACCCTCTTCTTCTGGTGGCTCGCAATCATCATCTCCTTTTACCCCACCATGACGAGCCACCACCTTGACCCTGCCTGGAAAGGCAGAATCAAGCCGTGGGAAAAGACGACTTACAAGGTCTTCATATCCATCTTTGTTGGCTTCATTCTCAACTTTGCCGAAAAAATCATCATCCAGCTCATCGCCATCAGTTTCCACTTGCGGACGTATGCAGACCGCATTGAGTTGAACAAGTTTCAGATTGGCAGTCTGGTCAAGCTCTACACCTTTTCCAAGACAAAAATTGCCATGGAGGATTCCGAGTTCGAAGCCCGCGAGTCCATGCCGGCCTCGGGAGCCCTGACCCCTGCCCAGCTAGTCAAGGAGGCCCAGAAGAACACCAAAGAGGCCATCACCAAATTTGGCGACGTGGCAGGGAGGATCGCTGCCGACTTCACTGGTCGCGTCATCAACAAGAGCAACCATCCCCATCAAGTCATTCTGACCCTGCTGAGTTCCACCTCGGGCAGTCAAGTGCTGGCTCGCCGCCTCTACCGCACCTTTGCTCGCGAGGAGACCGAAACCGTCCACCCAGACGACTTGAAGAACGCGTTTGACAACGATGAGGAGGCCGACGCCGCCTTTACCATGTTTGACAAGGACATGAATGGCGACATTTCCATGGAAGAGCTGGAGGCTGTCTGCGTCGAAATCGGCCGTGAGCGCAAGGCTATTACCGCCTCTCTCAAAGATCTGGACTCGGTCATCTCCAAGCTTGACGACGTTTTGATCTTCGTTGTTGCCGTCGTCACCATTCTCGTCTTCATCTCTCTCATTTCCACATCCGCGGCCGGTGTCTTGACTTCGGCAGGTTCTTCGGTTCTTGCCTTGTCCTGGCTCTTCTCTGCCACGGCTCAAGAATTCCTGCAGTCCATCATCTTCGTCTTCGTCAAGCATCCGTTCGACGTTGGCGATCGAGTAACCGTTTATGGCACCACTGGTTCCAATGGCCTTGGCGACGACTACTTTGTCAAGGAGATTGCTCTCTTGTACACCGAATTCAAGAAGATGGAAGGCCACGTTGTGCAGGCTCCCAACAGCTACCTCAATCAACTCTTCATCCTCAACCAGCGTCGTTCTGGCGGTCTCGCCGAGGCCGTCCCAGTCTGCATCAAGTTTGGAACTACCCTCGAACAGATTGATTCGCTGCGCACCAAGCTTCTCGAGTTTGTCCGCGCCGAAAAGCGCGAATACCAGGGTAACATCCTCACCGAGCTTCGCGAAGTGACGGAAGTGCACTCGCTCACGCTCAATGTCGTCTTCTTCTACAAGTCCAACTGGCAGAACGAATTGCTCCGTCTCCAACGCCGCAACAAGTTCATCTGCGCCCTGATGATTACCATGCAGGAGTGCGGCATAGAAGGCCCCCGCATGCGGTACCCTGGTCAGAAGGAGTCGTTCCCTGTATACCTCCAAAATGTTCCTCATCTTTCTACCCCTGGCTCGGGTCGCAACGGCCACCCGGACAACCCGAGCGGCTGGATGGACGAGTCCCGCCAGGATGGCAGACCTTCGACGCCTCCTTTCGTGCCAGCCGCCTCTCAGTCTCCCCAGGTTGGCAGTTCTACGCGCGACCAATCGCAGCAGCCGCCCTCCATCCTCCGACAGCGCGGCAGCAGCATCAGCGGGTTCGGCAACAGGGCACGCGGCGAGTCTCTGGCAGCCATGGGCCGTCGCGTCGACTTTTCGCTCGGCATGAAGGACATCAGCGCCTCGGACATGACGGGCGATGTTTTCGACGATCCGCCGCCGCGCCGCCTTCCCAGCAACTTTGCATCCGGAGCAAACGCCACCACATCGTCGCTCGCCACAAACGGCGCCTCCCGCATGCGTACCTCGCAGGACACGGCCCGCAGCACCGGGCGCGACAGCCACGACCTAGTCCACGTGTCGTCCGACATTAGCAATGCGCGCTCGCGCACCAGCCACAAGAACCGCTTCTTCTCGCGCAGCAGGATGCGGCGCGGCGGCGGGCCAGACGAGCAAGACGACGTCGAGACGGGCCTGGGCGTGACGACCGGCCCTCCTCCCACCACCACCGCACCGCCCATGTCCGAGATCCCTGAGCGCCAGAGCGGCGCCGAAGACTCGAACGAGAGCAGCGGCGCGGCGGGCCGCGGCAGCCGCATCATGGCGCAGCACGGCAGCCGTGGCAACAGCAACAACGAGCCCATCGACCCGCGCACCGGCCTGGTCTCCCCGGTGGCCTACGGCGACCACCCCAGCGACGGCCACTTGCCGGTCGGCGACCGCCCGCCTGTGTCGGCGGGCTTGCATGGAGCCGGATACACGGCTAGCGGTGCGCTTCGGGACGAGGATGATGATGACGATAGCTTTGGTGGCAGGACGAGTCCTCAGATGGCCATGCGCTCGCGCACGGAGAATTGGAGTCCTGGCCGGATCGGATAGAATCTGTCGGGGTCGACTGTATGAGTGAGTGAGTGAGTGAGTGAGTGGGTAGGTCGCTTTTTGGCTTAAGGGATCAGATTGTGTCAGGCCTTAAGGAGCCTCGAAGCGAAGGTGTTGGGTTTCTGTATTTTTCATTTCATTTCTTCTCTTCTTGCGCATGCAACGTTTTTGTGGCCTGACCCACCAGACTGGCCAAAGGAGTCGAAATTTGTTTTCGCTGGTGCTGCTGCTGCTGCTGCTTTTCTCAGCGAGGGGTCGGTCATCCCAGGCAACTTGGCTTTTGGGATGGTGTTTTTTTTTTTTTTTTTTTTTTGTGTGTTTTTGGGTTCTTATTGTTATTTGATCGGGGTAGGCTGGGTGGGTTATGGGACACATACACGGACAAAAGCACATCTGGGCGGGTACTGTTGGAATGGGAAGGGTAGAGGGATGCGATGGCTATTGCATAGATTGATTGATTGATTGATTCCGCGATTTATTGGTTGATTGATTTATTCGTTGATGGACTGACGTGTGGCGCTCTTACTCTATGTTTTGTTTGTGCGATTGGTGGATTGGACTGCTGAGTTGATTGGTTGGATGGTTGGTCGGGTCGGAGGTGTTTAGTGGGAGGTGGTCTGCGAGTGGTATTCTAAGGTTGTGAGGAGTGGGTCTTGAATGCTCCGGTCTACTGCGCCCTAGATTGTCTCGAATGCTCCCTGCAATTGTCCATCGAAGCAGATGAATTCTCCTTGCATTGTTTCTCTACCTATATAATTATCCATGTGCCGCCTGTGCCACCTCTTCTACCGTTGAGCGGTGGCCACTGCGTAATTCCATCTAATCTTATCAATCAACATCCCTGCCAAAATTTTGGGGCACCTCCACACTCGCTCTTCCTCTCTTGCACGACCTCCAGTATACCTTCCCGCCCAACCTCCCTACAGACAAGATGCCCGAGGAGACGGACACCGTCGAAGCGCCCGCGCACAAGAAGAATTCGACCACAAGCACCGCCCCACCGGCCAAGAAGCGCAAGCGCGACTCCAACGACGAGGCGCGGCGAACGACCCGCGAGCACCGCAGCGACAAACCCCCCAACAACAACACCAGACGCCACGGCGGGCCCAAAGACCGCAACGACAGCAAAGCGCAGCCCAACAATGGCAGTCTGGCGCAGAAGCGTGCTCGACTGCTCCCAGTGCGGCAAGCACTGCCCATCTGGAGCCAGCAAGAGACGATCCGCGCCTCCCTGCGCGACGAGAAGGACGTCATGATACTGGCGGGCGAGACGGGCTCCGGTAAATCGACGCAGGTGCCGCAGTTTTTGCTCGGCGAGCCGTGGCTGGCGGGCAAGCAGATCGCCATCACGCAGCCGCGCCGTGTGGCGGCGATATCGCTGGCGCGCCGCGTCGCCGAGGAGATGGGGTCGACGCTGGGCAACGCGAGTCCGCGGAGTACGGTCGGATACAGTGTGCGGTTTGACGTGTCGGTGGCGGCGGGGACGCGCATCAAATATCTCACCGAGGGTATGCTGTTGCAGGAGTTGCTGCGCGATCCGTGGCTCAAGGCGTACGGTTGCGTTGTTGTCGACGAGGTGCACGAGCGGAGTGTCAACGTGGATTTGGTGCTCGGCTTTTTGAGGCGCATCGTTTGTGGAGAGTGGCGGGAGAGGAGGGGTGGGCGGAGATTGAAGGTGGTGGTCATGAGTGCGACGGCGGATACGGAGAGGCTGCTAAGGTTCTTCGATGAGGGGTTTAGAGAGGTGCAGGGGAAGGAACGTGATGACAAGGACACGAATGCTCCCAAGACGGCGCCAGAGATTCAGAAAGACACGGATGCTCCCAAGACGGAGACAGAGATTCAGAAAGAGGAGGCATCAAAAAAGGAAGAGCTAGGAGGGAAGAAAGGGAAAAAGAACAAAAGGGGCAAGAAGAAGAAAGATGAAGAACCTCAAGCCGCTCAACCTCGTCCTCCTCCTCCTCCGACAAAAGATGAAGCAGACCCAGCAACGCCGAAACATCATCCTTCGATATCTACATGCCACATCGAAGGGCGCATGTATCCCGTCAGAGTCCGCTACCTCCCTGAACCCACCACTGACATTCTCGAGGCGTCCCTCAAGACAATTTTCGAAGTACACGTCAAGGAGCCGCTGCCTGGCGACATTCTCGTCTTCCTGACAGGCCAAGATGCCATTGAAGCTTTAGAGAAGCTCGTCAACGAATACGCTGAAAGCATGAGTCCCGAACTCCCCAAGATCCAGACGCTCCCCCTCTTCGCCGCACTCCCACAGCTCCTCCAACAGCGAGTCTTCCAGCCCCCGCCCCCACGGACGCGCAAGGTCATTCTGTCGACCAACATTGCCGAAACGTCCGTCACAGTTCCCGGAGTGCGCCACGTCGTCGACTGCGGCAAGTCCAAGGTGAAGCAGTTCCGGCCCGCGCTGAACCTCGACTCGCTGCTTGTCAAGCCGATATCACAGTCAGCTGCCATCCAGCGCAAAGGTCGTGCGGGTCGTGAAGCGCCCGGCACGTGCTACCGGCTGTACACGGAGGCGGCCTACGCGTCACTGCAAAAAGACACAACTCCTGAGATTCTCCGCTGCGATCTGAGCGCTGCGCTGCTCATGATGAAGGCGCGAGGCGTCCGCGACTTGCTCAACTTCCCTTTCCTAGACTCGCCATCGCGCGAGAGCCTCGAAAAAGCACTACTCCTACTGTACCAGCTCGGCGCGCTGGAAGACGACGGCGAAATCAGCGCCGTGGGCCGACAAATCGCACAGCTACCGCTTACACCGACGCTGGGTCGCTGTCTGGTCGAGGCGGCAACCGAGGAGCGCCAGTGCATCGACGAGATGATCGACATCGTTGCCTCGCTGAGCGTCGAGAATGTCTTTCTGAATCTTTCGACCGAGGAGCAGCGCGAGGAGGCGGAGCTCGCACGGCGTGACTTGTTTCGTCGTGAAGGCGACCATCTGACGCTGCTTGCAACGGTGCAGGCGTATGCGGCCGAGCATGCGAACCGCAAGGCGTGGTGTGAGAGGCGCGGCGTCAACCATCGCGCCATGCAGAATGTCATGGTAAGTTTCCCTTCCCCCTGTCTCTCCCCATTTATTCATCCATCCATCCATCCATCTACCAACGCCAAAGATCAAACCCCCTAACTCTCCCCCTCCCAGGACGTCCGCAAGCAACTCCGCGCGCTCTGCACCTCGCTCAAACTGCTCTCGCCCTCCTCCTCTTCCTCCTCTCCCAACCCCACCAATAACAAATCCTCCGAAGACCACGCCAACAACATCCTGCTCTGCGTCCTCGCCGGCTTCGCGCCCAACACGGCGCGCCTCGTCCCCGACGGCAGCTACCGCACCATGGTCGGCAACCAGACCGTCACCATCCACCCGTCGAGCGTCCTGTTTGGCCGCAAGACCGAGGCCATTGTCTTCTCCGAGTTTGTCTTTACCAATAAGAGTTATGCGAGGGGCGTTAGTGCTGTGAGGTTGGATTGGGTGGGGCGCGCGCTGGGCGCTGAGTGAGTTACGGGCTGGCAGTGTTGCGCGGACGGACTGACTGACTGGGAGCATTCGTTTCGGTGGTTCTGGGGATGTAGAGTATATGTGCCCGGTTCGTTTGCCGTACACCAAGGGACGGACGGACTGACTTGTCTGGTTCACAAGCTTCCGCTTTTCTGTCCTTGAAGGCGCGTATGTATTGATGTATAGAGTGATCAGACCATTATTAAATTAGGGATATATGCTATTTCACTCTTTTTGGAGAAGAGCGGAAGTCCGGAAGAGCGCATTGTGATTGAAGTACGCGAAATCTTTCAAATGTGCTTTGCTCAGGGGGTTTTGAGCATCTCAGATACCCACCCGTCCATCCATTGTAAGGCCGGGGCCATTGCTCTCGCGGTCGCGGTATGCTCAGTCGTTGAGGTTCATGAAAGCCTTCTAGCGCGCGAGGGTGTAGTGGTGACGGGCCAGCATGCACTTCAATCAAGCAAGCCAGGTATACCTGTGCTCCCGGGGCTTGTATTCTAGGTCGGGCGCAACACGCCGGCCGGTGCCCAGCTTGAATTGGATGGCGTTTAGACCCCCAGGGTGATAAGCAACGCAACGCAACGCAATATTTATAATAGTCGAAATGCGTTGCCCTGCTCAATTAGGTATTCTAGTTAAATTGAATTGCATGAATTGCACGCGTCCTATATCGCTTATTTTTCTATATACACTACCAGATCAGGAATGTGTCACTGACTTCTGCCTAGGAGTATGGAAATCACTTAACTACTTTTTAGTCTTAATACTCTCACATAGACTAAGATTTATATGATAAGTACTAGGTGTAATCAGTGCAACGCAATATTAGCCACGTGATTGCTTGCTTTATGTCGAGTTGCGCAATTAAGCTATGCAATTAGTGTAACTGGTTGCATTGCTTACTACTCTGGGTGCCCCAGATGCTTGGCTTTGTCTCCGGGCAACTCGACATGCCGTATCTCTTCCACCCGTCTTTTTTGCTCTCTACAGTGGCCGGACGGACTTGTGTCTCGCGGACGGGTTGCAAGTGGACTATCATTTCGGTCTAAGTTTTAATGCGAATGCTAACAGCCAGCGCTTTGGTAATTGCATCTCACTTGTGCTTTTCAACCACGTTTTTCATTACTGCACCGCTGATGGAAGAAGATGCAGAAATACTCTCTCTTTGACAATCTGGTGTCTCCTCGTCTGATGCGCCATCCCTCCGTCCGTCGACCTTGGCTCGAGGCTCTACTGCTGAAGCCGGAGCCTTTCCAACTCTTTCTTCAGCTGCTGAGTTGGAAACATGGCCCTCGGAAATCGCACCATCGCCTCGCAGATAATCTCCGTCCCCTCTAGACGCCTCTTATCCTCCTCACTGAACAACTTCTTCGCCTCACGGACCACCTTCGCCGCCTCTCTGAGCCCTGCCGCCGCCTTTCTGAGCCCTGTCGCCGTCTTCACCAAGATGTCCGTCGCCACCCAGATTTCCTCACCACAAGTATCGGAGCTTATGTAATCACCGGTCTGATCGATTGCTTTCTGCAGAATCGACACTTCAAGTGCGAGCTTCCTCCTCTGATCCTGATTTTAATTGAGTATTAGAATCATGTGTGTGGGCGCGATAGATGTCGGTGGTTACGTTGGACAAGAAACACTTACCGTAACATCCACAATCTTTTGCGCAAATTCGACAAAAGTCTTGTGAGAGTCTTCTCGGCTAGAGCTTGAGGAAGAGTCCGAGTTCAACTCCATGATGGTGTTCGGAGGTAGTTTGAGGCAAGGAAGGAGAACTTTGGTTTGGTTGATGCTGTCTGGCACTCAAGGAACGCTGGACATGCGTGGTTTATATACCCCTTTTTCGGGCCCATCAGAGCAACGTTAAAGGAGAAGTCGCTCGTGTCTTGTCTAAGAAAGCGAAATTTCGCACGGGCGGGGCGGATAGATGTGGTTGCGGCGCCGCCTTGTCTTGCGTCTTCAATTCATTGCGTTTCCGTGAGACATAGTCGCGGAATGCTGCAGAAGACATGATTGAAATCCAGAATCCACGATTGCTGCGTTGGCCGACTAGAAGCTTGCAGATTGTGGCTCGCCTCGTGATGAGGGCCGCAGGCTCTGATGAGAACCCATATGTCGATTGAGTTATTGGTCAGCATATCTGAGATATTCACCGACAGTATTTTACTGTGCATAGAAGATACTCAAAACGACAATTGGCGGAGTGCTGAGTGTCGACATCGTGCTTCTGAACAAAGATGCGTCATGTATTGAGAAGTGTCTGTCACGACTGGTGTTGAAATACGGAGAACAATTTGTTCGTCCCGTCAGTCTAAGGACACAAAGGAACTTGTCTTATCAAGGTCATATCAACGGATCATTGAGCAAGCCACGCACAGCGGCTGTGTTCCTCGTCTTCCAACACAACGTGAAGAGACAAAGCTTTGTTGATGGTGCCCGTGTTGCTCACTTGGCCATACCGACGGTTCGCACGCTCGCTACTTTAACATGGACGGACTACCTCTGCAAGCACGTCAATTCAATCAACCACCCATTTCATTCAATCTTATTCTGCCAGTCGTTGATCGACAGGGCGCTGTATTCATACCAATCGTTATTGTAATCCAGTCGTTGACCGACCTTTACCTTTCCCCCTTCACTTCGCCATTCCAGCTTTGTCTGAGCCCCCACCTACTACCCGACCACACGAATCTGCTTCTTGTGCACTAGAAGCTCATAAAAACAGCCAAATTGCCGACTAGTCATACCCTGTCTTTGCAGCCTTGCAAACCGTAATTTCAGGAGTGACCCCTGATCCAGCCGCTCAACCCCATGGCGCCACAATCCAACCACTGTCCCCCAGATTTCAACGCACGATACCGTTTGAAGGAGAGACTGGGCGGTGGGGCCGACGGCACAGTCTATCGTGCAGAGCACAAGGCGTCCGGACGGGTCTTCGCAGCCAAAATCATGCTGCCGCGTACGCGCACACCCGGACAGAACGTGCCGCACGAAGTTCACATCAACCAGCAGCTACTGCTATCTAAATCGCGCCCCAGCGACCACCACATCGTGCGGTTTGAGAGGTGGTTCGAAGCGGCCAGCCCGCGCAAGCGGATCGTGCTGCTCTTTGAACACTGCGCCTTGGGCACGCTGGACGACTACGTATTGGAAAGATATGGAGAGCACTTCTGCAAATCCAACGCGCCGCCCGAGGATTTAGTTCGCCACTTCTTCGCGCAGCTCCTCGAGGCGCTGGTCTTCCTGCATGAGCCGCCGCAAGGCGTCGGCCGCGGGCCCGTCGTCCACCGCGACATCAAGCCGTCCAACATCCTGGTCGTCCCCGGCCGCAACGGCGCTGCATGGCCGCCGTCGGTCAAGCTGTGCGATTTTGGCGGTGCGCTTGAGGCGGGGAGACCCAGCAACGACTTATTGGGTGTCTTCACGCCAGGCTACGTCGCGCCGGAGGTGGAGTGGCCGCCGTCGAGAGAGGCGTGCAAGAGCTATGTTCATCCTGCGCTGGATGTGTATGGTGTTGGGGCGTCGATTTATTTCGTTATTTTGAGGAAGACGCCGCCGGTGCCGATGTGTAGCGTTACGCCTGGGGGTGTTGCTTCGGAGTTTTATTCGAAAGACCTGTGGTGCGTTTTGGAGGGCGCGTTGATGAGAAGTGTTGGTGAAAGATGGACAGTGCGGGACTTGAGGGATGCGCTGGCGAATGGGATGTCGGATTTTAATGAAGGCATTGAAGAGGCAGAGGTAAACGGACAAAGAGGAAGTGATTGAGAGCATCACACAAGGGTTTAATAATAGAAAAGGGAGGAAATTATTGTGATGCCTCTGGGCCTTGGATGCTACTGTACCGGTCCAACTTCTTCAGATGGGAACCATGAATGTTTCCCGACGGCTTTGCAACAAAACATTCGGAACGACAAACAAGAGATATACATGACAGAAGTCTTCATCAGGAGCACATGAGAGGTGCTCCGTTTCTAGGGCAGCGTTTGTACAATGACGAAAAGGTGAAAGGGACGGCAACTTGGTCGGAAAGAGTTCCAGCGCAAGATATTGAAATGAAATGACCGTGGCTCGCTCCAAGACGACGGCAGTATGGGAATACCCGCGTAGTAGCATAATGTTCCGCGCTTATTCTTCACTGTTTTCATTACTCATTTCTGGGACTTCTCTGTCGTGTCCGCGCATTCGTGCCGTGCAAGAAGCAGTTGCGCGTTTCGAGCACACGGCCTGCGCCCGAGCCCGCTGAAGATATTGAACACGCATCCATCTCTTCTCACGATTACACCACTGTGAATGGCTTGTCGCCTTGCTCCAGTGAACGTCGGGCCAATGCCATCGATCAATCAGAATACGTACGAATTTGGCGACCATGATCGATTAAAGGTTGGCCAGCGGCCCAGAGCAAGGCGCCAGGCTCTGGGGCTCTTGCCCATCGCCAGCGCCGAAGGGTGCTGATCTGCCAAAAGACGAGCAGGAGCAAGATTGACGTCAAGATAGCCAAAAGCCCGCGAAGGGGACCTTGATCTCTCCCGATGCCGGAGTTTGCGTCGATCCCAGGTGTACGAAGCAGAAGGATATTCTAGCGGATCCGTCTTACCTGAAGACTCCTGCAATCTCGAGTCATACCAACGAAAAAGAGCTTTCACCTGGCGCATTTTCCGCCAAATTCAGCACAAAGTCGTCAGCCGCGACGCTCTGTTGCAGGCGAAGCAGCAATCATCAAACTGGAAGACGTGTTTGTCTTACTCCAACTTGTGAGCGAACTGCAAGTGTTTGCGGATCCCACGCAAGCAATCTGCGGAGCATGTTGCAATCGCATGGAAGGGACGGGGGCTAAGTAAGGGCGAGAACACACCTCAACCACGAAAGATTGCTCAAACTGACGCCAATCAAAGCCTTGAGTGGGCGAGGTTGGAGGATCCTTTGTGCTGGGTAAGGGGTCCTCGCAACAAGGACATTGTTTGCACGCAAACCAAGAGCGGGAGGCAAGCTCGATTGGCAGAACCGTATCGAAGGGGGAAACGTAGGAGGAAACTTGTCGATGGCTTGCAGGTTGGTCATGTATATAGCCACAGTTGGATAGTCATGCCCATTCAGGAGCCCTTTGCTTGCGATTGAAGCATGAGTCTTCCAACCTTCTGTGGCGGACGGCGACCCATGCCGCCACCTTTGTTCTCCATGCTGCGCTGCTCATGACCGTCACGGTCAAGTATTTGAAGCAGAAGAGAGGCGTCGAAATCGAAGTCGTGTTGGCCTGCGTCCCAATGCGGAAATTCCCACGCGCAAGCCGTATATTGGCCTAGGGACCTTCTTGTATATTGAAAGCCGCTTTGAATATGGCCGTTCTGTTGTTTCCTCGTTCTTGAGCAGCCATACTTTTGACACGCGTTGTTCCAGGGAGCAACGGAGCGCGTTGGGTGATTGCGCGTGGCAGTCACCTGGCATGTCCCCAAGCACTGCGACGCGCTCGTCCCCAACATCGTGCCGGAGCAACCATCGCGTCGTCTCTTCTCGTGCACCAAGCAGACTCCCAACATTCTTGTCTGTTTTCCTCATCCTCAGCACGGCTGCACCCTCGCTGCCCTACCTCTTCCTCAACGAACTTTTTTATACAACCACATCCACCGCAGCGGCCAGAGCATCCACCACGCAGTCTGACCAGCTTGTTGTGCATTGCACATCAACCAGAGTCACCTGGGTGTCCTCTCGACCTGCGACCGTGTCGACTGCTCCGAGTGCAAGGGGTATTTGAAAACCCACCAAGTACATCAAGTATACTGTAAGTACTTACCCACCCCTGCATCATGAGAGCATCCCATGAGGCATCAGACCATCGAGGCATGGCCTGCAGCATCAGTATCCTCAACCTCGACCGGTCTGCTTGCCCCGACTCCACGCATCCCCAAGCTCCGCAAAGCAATGCTGGGCGCGACCGGGCCCAATCAAGCTGCCCCAATCAGAAAGTGCAGGGAGGCCGAGGAGAACAATGGCTAACGGTTCTGAAGACAAAGCCAGGATGTCAGGACCACAAACGCGACCCACTCCGAGATGTGCCAACTGCACAAGACTGGGCGGGGACCTGGTCAGGAGCCAGGCGGACAGCTTGTCGCGGGGACCTCGATCTCCACCCCCACCCTCACCACGGTCCATCGCTCGCGTGAGGTTGAGCGACAACCTGGCCAGGCCGGCGAATGCCTTCGAGCTTTGCGGGCTCCGCTCACCACCCTCGCCGAGACCCGTCGCACACAGGAGGCTCTGTGACGACCTGACGAGGAACCCCGACGATGTCTTCGCACTACACGGGCTCCGCTCACCACCCTCGCCGAGACCCGTCGCACACAGGAGGCTCTGTGACGACCTGACGAGGAACCCCGACGATGTCTTCGCACTACACGGGCCTCGTTCACCACCATCGCCAAGACCAGTCGCTAAGAAGAGGCTCAGCGACGATCTGACTCGGGATTGGGGGACCAGAGCTGGCATTTGGGGAGCTCACTCTCCAAACTCACAGGAGCCTTTCGTTCCCAAGAGGCTAAGTGAGAGCCTGGCCAGGGACCCTGAAGACAGAGACAGGTTGTGGAGCGCTCAAAATCGACCAATCTCCACCTGTCTGACTCCCCCGATCAACAGCACCCCGACCAGCAGTCGCATGCACACCAACGAAATGCGTTGCCATGCACCAAGGCAGCGCCGTCCTCTTCCAGAGCTGCCAGGTAGCCCAGTCGTTGCGAGGGGCTGCCAAAGCGAACTCCCGAATCGACCTCTCGACCCAAGGGCGCAAAAAGCAGCCAAACTTCGCGCTCAACCGACACCACGACCCGTCGATCCACCCAGTAGCGATGTCAGCCGCGGTTGGGCCAACATGTTGCTTCGACTTGCAGCAGTGCCAAGCAGACCTCTCCCTCAAGTACCAGAGGACCCAGTCCCTGCGGACAGGATCGTACCGAGGGTCATTCGCAACTCCGAGATCCACCGTCTGATTGCCGACCTGGGAGGACTCGAGGACGCAGAGGAGAAAGCGATCATCAAAGAGATCTCGGACACCACGATCCGGCGCCTTTCTCGGTTCAGACGCGCCGCCGTTGTGAAAAACAACATTCCGGAGGACGTCGCCTACACCAGGCTCCCCCGCGGTGTTGTCAATCGACGAGCGCTGGACGAGGCTGGAGGGCAGTTTGTGGAGGTCGGGTTTTCGGTGGTCTTGTTCCGCCTCTTGACGAGGGACGAGATCAAGCTCTTTGTCAACCGTCCTTGGGACATCCGGGGCGTTGTCGCGGTCGAGCCATCCAAGGTATGTCAAAGACCAAACACCAAGCCTTGGCGAAGCATACTGACGAGACGACCAGGAAGATGAATCGGCCGAGCAACCCGACAAGGGCGATTCGTGCGAGTTCTTGCTCTGAGCGAGGACCGCCACGTTGGGTGACGGCTGGGACGTCGAGGGATTGAATGGGAATGTTTTGAGCTGGCTTTTGTTTGAGGTTTTTCTTTTTTTCTTTTTCTCTTTTGTAAGGTGGACTTGGATAAGGAGAGGTAAAGAAAACGGAGTTTTGGGTAGACTGTCTGTTGAAAAGCTTTTGTACAGTTGACTTGGACGGGAAGAAAAGGAGATGAAGCTGTAGAAAGGAAAAGTTTTGGGACAGAAAGATCATGGTGGTGATACAAATCAATAAAGACACAGACACTTTGGCACTTCAGAGCTCTTAGCTCTAGGGTCAGTCCTCAATGGCGACGGCGATGTTGTGTGTGTGGGGTTTCTGGTCCGAATTGGCGAGGTGCGAGTCTTGGAATCTGCATTTCCGTTTTCGGCAGTGAGCTACCCCTCGGCAATTTGAGACTGGATGTTGCAGGTTGGAAGAGCTTGACAGGCGAGCGAACCGAGACGCAACGAAAGGCTCTTGCCGTAGTGTTGGAGCATCAGAGAGGGAGTCGAATGATGATCCAGGGTGTTGGAGTAGCAGTAGACGTCGAGATGACGTCCGGCGATCGACAGGCGGGCCCGGGTGGATGGTGTGGGGAAGACGAGGATGACGAAATGAGAGGTGGATCATGGCATTTTGGCAGGAATCCCATCTGCGCCCTCGCGCACGGGCCGCCATCTCCAGTCCTTGCCTCACTGGACGGGCATTCCCTCTGTGCCACTCGGGCCACTGCCTTGGTGCTCTTGACGTCACAAGCGCTGAGTCCGGCTTCCCCTCCTCTTAAGTTGCTCCCTTCTTTCTTTCATTCGTCTTCATCATCCACCTCTTCCTCATCATCAAACAATCCACTCCGTCACGCTCAATCAATCGAACCTCCTCTTCTCACAATACCACCTCTCAACAACACCATCCAATCCGCCATCATGTTCCGCGCAACCCTCACCCGCAACGCTCGCCTCTTCTCCACCTCTGTCCGCTCGCAAAAGTCAGTCACCGAGACCGTCAAGGACGCCGCCGCCAAGGCCAACAGGGTCGTCTCTGATGCTGCGTTGAAGGGCATCGAGAAGGGCGGTAAGTTCACCTCAACACCTCCATCAAGGTAGCTTTGAATGGCAGCTAACTTGGTTTGATACAGACGACGCCGCTTCAGCCGTCAAGAACCAGACCTCGGAGGCCGCATCCCAGGCTTCGGGCAACGCATCAAAGGCCTCGGGTCAGGCATCAGGAAAGGCCTCGGAGCTCTCGAGCGAAGCCAAGGGCAAGGCCCAGGAGCTTTCTGGTGAAGCAAAGGGCAAGGCCTCTGAGCTTGCTGGCCAGGCAAAGGGCAAGGCTGAGGAGACCAAGAAGAAGTTGTAAGGTGGCTCTGGGTGAAGGACTGTTAACTGGGAGAAAAGCAAAACCCTAGGTGGCAGCATGTCGAGACGACGAATGAACTTTCTGCAGTAAATGAATAATTCTTGAACGTCATGATCTGTTACAACTTTGCATCGTGAATGTGAATGTCGACTGGGGGTTGTTGCCAGGGGGCTCACACCGGGGGAGGGAATCCCATCACACAAAGCCTTTTCGTTTTTGATGAAGTCTCTCGGCTATGATAGTGCCTTTAACCCTATCCGCTGGCCAGGCATTGGTGCAGAAGCCATGAGACATTCTGGAAGAACCGGAAGTCCCATGATTCCACGCGTTTCGATAGGCGAAGATAGCGTAGAGGTAGTTAGGAGGCGTCCATCAAGGCTAGATGTGCAGGCCAAAATCAGCACCGAAGCACATCTCCAAGCATCTGACACGTCGTGGGGAAGGATTCACTGCGCGGTTGTCAAAAGTGTTGTTGTTGAGCTTCGACAGGGTAGAGTCAACAGCGGCCCGCATCTTACATAAGCGGGATCCTTCCGGTTCGGCTACATCGTCATCTCTCGCCGAACCCGCGGCGATTTACGTGTCCGGTAGAACCTCACTGAGCAGCTCGCTGCTTCTCCACACGACTTTCACTCGACGCGTTCTTCGACCCTCCGCAAATTCAGATGGAGCTCTCCCGCTACCAGGTCTATCACTAAATCGCAAAATCGCCATCATGCGGATCGCGGCCTACGTTGGGGTAAGCTCCTCCACTTTCCAAAGCTCCATCTACGGTTGCACCATGCTAACAACTTGGCCATAGACCTCGGTGGCTTTGGCCGCTTCGGTCCTGCTTCGAGCCGCGTACGAAAGACCAAACTTCTATTCCGCCTGCGTATACCTTTCTCAATCCAATGCTTGTCTCATGGTACGTCCAGCCCGGTCTGCGGAGAAGCTGCGGCACGCGAGGTGCGCGAGCTGGGCGAGCTCGCGCTCGTCATGATTGCCCTGCACTCCAAGTGCTTGCGAGCATTATGCTAACCATCACCAAGATCCTGGCCAACTTGGTGCTCCTCCTCACTGCGTCCCTCATGTATGGCCTCCAACGCCTACTCTACGGTCCCCTCCGCCCCATGGAAATCGAGCGCCTTTATGAGCACGCCTGGTTCGCCGTCACCGAGACTCTCCTTGCCATGACCATCTTCCGCGATGATGTTGGTGTCTGGTTCTTTGTCATGTTCGTGGCCCTCATTGCGGGCAGGATGTGGCAGTGGATCGGAGCCGGCAGAGTCGAGTTCGTCGAACAACAGCCGCCTACCTCCAACGAAGTCTTCTTCCACTCGCGCCTGCTTTCGAGCCTGCTCCTATCCATCATCTACGACGTGATGATGCTCCGGTATTGCGTGGAGTTTGTCTTGAGACAAGCGCGGCCAAACATGATCGTCATGTTTGGATTCGAGTTTGCCCTCCTTCTGGTCGCTTCCTGCGCCACGTTATGCCGGCATACACTCTGCTTGGTGGATCTGTTCGTACAGGCTAAGCAGATGGAGCAGAAGAGGCTGGAAATAATTGAAGAAAGAATGGCGGAGAGGGCGCGTGAGAGGGAGCAAAGAGACGAAGCGGATACGCAAGACGAAGCGCCAGTGGAGGTTGACGACAACGAAATCGACGTACCCGGATGGGAGAGCAAGGGTCGCTACATATTTTACCTCGACCTTGCTACAGGTAAGCAGACCGACCGTTGCTTGCGTCCTGGCTGTGCTAACATATTCAGATTTTGTCAAGTTGACCATTTACATGGCCTTCTTCGTCATTCTCCTCACTTTCCATGGCCTCCCGATTCACATCATGCGCGACGTCCTGTTGACTTTCCGCTCATTCCACCGCCGTATATACGACTTCCTTCGTTACCGAAATGCTACCCGCGACATGAACACGCGCTATCCCGATGCCACGGTGGAGGATCTGGGAGAAAACAACATTTGCATAATTTGCCGCGAAGAGATGCGTCCATGGAACAACACGCAGCCTGGTCGAGAAGGTGCCCAGCCGGGCCAAGGTTCTCGAATTGATGAGAGGCATCGTGCAAAGAAGCTGCCATGCGGACATTGCCTGCACATCAGCTGCCTAAAGAGCTGGCTTGAACGTCAGCAAGCGTGTCCCACTTGCAGACAGCCAGTCTTGATCGAGGAGACGAGACGTCGCCAACAAGCAAACAGACCGAATGCGGGAGCAAATGGAGCGGCGAATGCGGGAGCAAACGGAGCGGCAAACGGTCGCGCTCAACCACAGAATCCCCAAGACCCTGCCAACGCGTTGGTGCAAGATCTCCTGGGAGGAAACCAAAACCTTCGTCAAATCCGTATCGGCCCCTTCCGTATTGGCTACGGCGTGAGAGCTGTAAATCTGAACGGACAGCAACAGCCGCAGCAGCAACAACCCGCCGGCGCCAACACGATGCCAGAAGACCATCGCCGCCAAAATGACCAATTGCGTTTCCGAAGCCACCAACTGTTGCGCGATGCACTCCAGTCGCCGCTTACTGCCCAATCTCTCGTTGCGCAGACACAGTGGCTGGACCAGCTCGACAGACGTCTCAATCAGGAGATCAATTCTTTGAACATCGCGCAAAACCAGCTCCACATTGTTCGCGCGTTGCAAGCAGAGTACCTACGCCTCCGGAGAGCCGCTGCTGCTAACGTTGTAAACGGTCCGAGCAATGCTCAAAATCCCACTCCCACTACCAACGCCAATCCCAGTACTGTCTTTGCCGGGCTCAACACGGGTGGGAATGCACCGCTCGGTCGAGACGTTCCATCGGGACCAGTGTCCACTCAGCAACCGCCTATACAAGGTGGAGATACCAATTTGCCTCCTGGACTTAATTTGCCTCCAGGCTGGTCAATACAGCCTCTTGACACGACCGGGACGCAGGTTCCTCTGTCACAAGGCGGCCATGCTTCAAGCGCTGCTGTACCGACTGGCGTACCCAACCAAAGCCCGACCGATACGGCAGCTGAAGTTGCTGAAGCGCTTCGCCAATGGCAAGATACGATGAACATGGATAGAATGATTCAGGATTTCAATTCATTCTTGGCGCACAGAGGCAGGGATCAAGGCGGCGTCCCAAACTCTAGCTCTCAGAGCCAGACATCTGGCGCCACTGCTACCGATCCTTTGGATGCTGGGAGGAACGGATCACAGGAACTACCACCTGTCTCGAGTCTACACACACCTACGAATGATCCTATCGGCCAAGCTGCCACTCGACTTGGTGGCCTTCCAGACACCACTGGAACCCAACTCAACCCAGAAGTCGCCGGGGCCAATCTTGACGAGATCCGAGCTGAGCTTGCAGATATCGCCAGCCATGTTGCTCCAGCTGGACAAGCCGCAAGGCCAGCTAGTCAAGACGTCGCCGACGATGCGCATCCCAACCCGGCTGCCGCTGAAGCTCCCACACGCAGCAGTCTTACCAGTGAGAGTCCAGCCAATGAAGCTCCTGCACAGAACGGTACGGCCAACGCTGCCAAAACACCTTCTGTCCAGGCACCAGGCTTGTCCAATACCGCTTCGACATCACTGTCCGCAGACACCGCAACAGCGTCTTCCACAGCTCAAGAGGCGGGCACAACCCCTAGCGCCTCCCAAGCCCCGCTCCCCCCGAGTCTCCAGCCGCGCGTAGAGGACGGCGACGACGATGAGGAAGCATAAGCGTGGTGGATCTCGGAATGTGGTGTGGACTGTGGACGATACTCCCTTTTCTTCTCCTTCTTCCTGTATCTAGTACAGCTTTGCGGTTATACCCTTTGCATAGCGCGGGCGTAAAAAGCTCTCTTTATTTGGCTCCTTCTCCTTGCTCTCCCCTACTCCTCCGTGTCTGTTGTTGCTTCACGCCTTGCGTCGCTTTTCTCCTCGCTCGCCAAACCGATCATGCCGGCGGTGGCCGCACTGGTATCGGGTTGCCGCGTCGCTGCTTGTTGGATGTGCAAGTGGAAGAGGGAATGATGGCGGGCTGCTGGGTGGGAATGGGTGGGCGGGTGGCAGGGGCTTTTTTCTGGAATTGGCGTGCTGGTGTTGTTGGATTGGCTGGGCTGGGCAGATTGATTACTCGGTTGATGGATTGATCGAATGATGGATGGATGGGTAGGTGGGGTAAGGTAGGGTAGGCTTCTTGGTACTTGGGGATAGTACGTAGGAACTTGATTATGCAACTACTTGGGGTGTTGAGTCTGTGGTAGAGGCGAAGCTTGTGATGTGGAGAAGGTAGCTGAAATGCGTTGATTTCAGAAGGATGGGAACTTGCCGCTTTCATCTGGGAATTGCAGACATGCTCTGCCTGCGGCATGGTATTCAGACACAAGCGGCGGTGCCATTCGAATATATACGCAATAGTTCCCCCTGCAATTGCCCTCTTGCATGCATTTTCTCCAATGCTGGGACTGTTTTCAATATCGCTCCATACCCATTGGTACTGTAGGTATCGCACCCAATAACTCCGAACCCTATGCCTGCTTCAATTCAAACAAGACCACCTATGTAATATGACCTGGCACCAGAAACAGTGTGACGCGTTTGCTAAAAGCCCTTGGCTATCAACCACGTCTGAATCTCCATCTTGCGATCGCCCTGGATGTATTGTGTCAGCGCTACTAGCTCGTTTTCCTCGCACTTTGCTCGCATCTTGCTTATGTCGGTCCCAAGATTTCTTGCCGTACCTTTACCAGGATCTGCTGGGTCAAGTCGTTAATCTTGACCTCCGACGGGTCCAAGCCTAGTTCGCTCTGCAGCGCCTTCTTGAGCGCGCGCACGTCGCCCGAGATCTTGCGCAGCTTCGTCTGCTTCAGGGTGCCGCCGCCCTTGGTCTCGGAGTAGACGGGGAGCTTGGCGGAGCCGGTCCGCAGGACGAAGTACGGCAGTTGGGGCCGGGTGGTGGGCGCGACGGTGGTGGACTTGAATTCTGGGGCGGAGGCTGGCGCTGAGGCGGGTGCTGGTGCTGTTTGTGCGTTTTAGAAGAGATCGTTGTGGGAGTTGGAGTTGGAGTTTGAGGCAGAGGTGGTGGTGGCTTTACCCTCAGATCTCAACCGTGCGTATTGCGAGAGGCGGGCGATGGAGGCGGGCGCGGCCGGTTTGGGGGTTGCTGCGGCGCGAAAGAGGGCAGGTAATCTGAACATGGTGTCGATGAGAATGGGCGTCGAACCAATTGATCAAAGGCGGCGGCAGGGGTGCTTTGTGAGGTTGTTTCTTTCGACGTTCAGTTTCCGGCGATGCTGGGCGCTGGGCGTTGCGAGGGTCATTGTGGCCCGTGCGAGGCGAGCCCGGCGCGGAATTTTGAACGACTCCCCCCACAGAAGACCATCACAACGCGGGACCTGCATCACCTCTGCCCAGCGCGCGCGACCCGGAAACCACCAAATCGACGCGTCTGCCCCGCCCTCTGTCTCGAACGCTAGGACCTTGCCGACTCTCGACGAACGACTCGATCCAAAACCAGCAACCATGGCCAGCACCGAAGCCGACGTCGCGGAGCAGTATGACCTGCTCCCCAAGATGATTCCCAACCTGGATCGTCACCTCATCTTCCCGCTGATCCAGTTCACCTTTGGCCCGGACGAGGAGCAGACTGTGCAGGACAAGAAGGTCAAGCTGGAGCTGCTCAAGGCCACAAACATGGCAGACTACGTCGGCAACTTGCACGCCGAGATCAACAACCTGGCGCAGCCCGCAGACGAGTACACGAAGAAGAGGGAGGACGTGCTGAGGAAGCGGGAGCAATTCGAGGAGGACACCAAGAAGGTTCTGGACCTGCTGGACGACGAGACGGTCGTCAGCAACCTGCGCAGCGACAAGACGGCCAACTTGAACTACCTGAAGGACAACCACGGCGTGACGCCCGAAATGGTCGAGAAGCTGTACGAGTTTGGCCAGTTTGCGTACAGCTGCGGCGACTACGACCGCGCCGCCGAGCTCCTGTACCGATTCCGGATTCTGTCGACGGACAACGAGAAGATCTCCGAGGCCACGTGGGGCAAGTTTGCCAGCAACATTCTCGTGACGGACTGGGAGGCGGCCATGGAAGAGCTCGTCAAGATCAAGGACGGCATCGACACGCGGCTATTCAACAACCCGCTGGCGCAGCTGCAGCACCGCGCGTGGCTGATCCACTGGTCGCTCTTCCCCTTCTTCAACCACGAGGCCGCCCGCGACACGCTGACGGAGCTCTACTTCTCGCCCGCCTACATCAACACCATCCAGGCCAACTGCCCCTGGATCCTCCGCTACGTGGCGGCCGCCGTCATCACCAACCGCAACCGCAGCCGCACGTCGAACCAGTACCAGAAGCAGCTCAAGGACCTGATCCGCATCGTCAAGCAGGAGGGCTACGAGTACAACGACCCCGTCACCGACTTTGTCAAGGCGCTGTACATCGACTTTGACTTTGAGGAGGCACAGAAGAAGCTCGGCGAGGCCGAGGAGGTCCTGAGGCGAGACTTTTTCCTCGTCGCCACCGCAGACGCCTTTGTCGATTCGGCAAGGCACCTCATTTCCGAGTCGTACTGCAAGATTCACCAGAGGATAGACATCAAGTAAGCGGAAACGTGTTGCGTTGGTTGACGATGGCAAAGCGCTAACAATTGATGCCAGGGACCTGTCGACTCGCCTCGGCCTCAGCCAGGACGAGGGCGAGAAGTGGATTGTCAACCTGATCCGTGATACCCGCGTCGACGCAAAGATCGACTACCAGGCCGGCACCGTCGTCATGAACCACCCGCCGCAATCCGTCTACCAGCAGGTCATTGAGCGCACCAAGGGCGGCTTCTTCCGGACGCAGGTCCTCAGCGCCGCGGTCGCAAAGTAGACGGACGGCATCCTTCTTTCCTTTGTTTCGGGGTTATGCAAGTTAAGTTCGGCGCGGGTTCTTCAAAAAGCACAGGAAACGAAAGAAGTCCTTGATGATGCTCGTAGTAGGTACAACACGCTGGATGACGACGTAAAGAGGAGGAATGGAAGGAGACGGGAAATGGACGGTCATGAGGTGTTGCATTTGACGACGACGACTACTTTACTGCATGAGAGAGAGAGAGAGAGACTTGTCATGTCGGGCATCGTCCGCGCGGCTAGATAGGTAGCAAATTGGAAGGCCGTGGCACACGAATCGTGGTGAACGGCTCTTCTCCTTGATGGAGCAAATGAACGCTCCTCGTTACTCCACCCCTCCCTCACAGACGCTTTATTACCCCTGAGCTCTATTGCTTGTTGGAGCTTGAATGCATCCCCTATTATTTAGATGTTCTTATGTGTGTATGCTGCCTGCCTGTCTGGTCGTGACCTAGTTTTGTCGTATGTGGCGTGGCTTTTCTTACCAAGCTTTGCTGCCGCAGTGTATTATCTATACATATACAGCAGCGAGCACAATGGCACTGCCAAGACTCATGGTCTGATACTCAGTCATCGACATGTATCGACGTTGGAAGGCCTAGCAGTGCTGAAAAGGGAAGCGAGGCCGGTGGTAGGTCGCCTCGCGTGGGTGGGTTCGCTGCTCGTGCCCTTGCGCCGGGCCGGAGCATCCCGTCAAAAAGCCCGGGCAAGCAGGTAAACAACCCTGCCAACGCTCAACACCATCTTTGGAAACCGCACGTCAAGTCGCAGACCATCGCGAGTCAGGTGTTGTCCAGCGCACAGTCTTTTACTTTCTGCGTCAAGTGTTGGATACCACCTCACGTCGACACCATGGCGGGCGACGGCTCGCGCAAACGCAAAGCGCCTGCGGGCGATCACGGCGATGGCTTCAACAGAGTGCGTCCTTCACCTGGTCGGAAATGGCAATGGGTGAAACTGATCAGTGGTGACAGAAGGGCAAGAAGCAATGGCGCCGGCTGCCACACGCTGCGGGTGGAAGCATTGAAGCCGGCGACTCTGGCATCTGGGCCACATGCGCCATGGGAAGAGAAGGAAAAGCAGTTCCCGAGCTGCGCGACACCTTTGACCAGGTGCGCTCCGACTAGACGTTGGCGGGCTTTTCTCAGAGGCGCGCTTGGCTGATTATGTCCCGACCCAGTACTGCAAGAAGCTGTACGGCGTCAGCGGCGACGGCACTGCCGAAGAGGGCGGCGATGGCTCCGGCGACGACGACGACGATGAGAAAGAGGGCGACATCGAAGCCGAAATCAAAAAGGAGATTGAAGGCATCCGCAAGCCGACCCAGGAGCCGCTCTTCAGAAACGTGCGCATCGATACAGATTGCAGTCAGTCCGTCCGGTCTTCATCTCACAAGTCAAGAAATTTCCCAAACAAACGCGTAAGCTAACGGGTTCGCTGTGCGCGTGGTGCATGTAGTCATGTTTTTCAAGACGCGGGCGCCCATTGAGCCGGTCGAGTTTGTGCGGCGCATTTGCGAGGACGCCATGGCGGCGACGAGCAGCGCTGGGCCAAAGGCGACCGGCCGCTTCGTCAAGAGGCTGACGCCCATGACGCTCATGGGCAAAGCAACCGAAGAAGGGCTTCAGGACGTCGCGACCAAGGTCGTAGCTCCCCACTTCCACGGACCAGACAAGGCCGGGAAAAAGGTAAGGAGGCTGGACATATTATTTCGCTGCCGGTTTCCGTGGTCCGGGGGGCAGGTCCAGGCGTGTGGTCATCTTGGCTGGCGCTGTGTCGTGCTCTACGGGCTGCTATTTGCAAGCGCAGAGATGGACGTTGGCTGATGCGGCGGCAGTTTGCGATTCGGCCCAACGTGCGCAACCACAAGACTTTGAGCAGAGACACTATCATCCGGACGGTTGCAGCGGCGGTGGGGCCAGGCCACTCGGTCGACCTCAAAAATTACGACCTGCTCATTCTGGTCGACATTTACAAGGCAAGGCTGCGGTGGAGTTGGAGCACCGAAGTGATGGGCAAGGGCTAACGGAAATACAGAACATGTGCGGAATTAGCGTCGTGGGGGAGGAGTTTGAGCGATTGAAACGCTTCAATCTTTCCGAGATTTACGAGCCAAGTCCGAAAGAACAGCCGAAGGAAGCAGAGGCTTGATAGGCTGGCGAATTAGTCATGGATGAGCAAACGGCGACAGGGAACCGGACGCAGTGTGATGGGCAGCAGGGAGCCAGGAACGAGGCAGACATCAGAATTTGCACACGTGCGGGGGTGTCCCAGTGCCGATTGCGGCGGGGGGGCATCGACGATGTCGACAATGAACGGGGAAATCAATAAAACAGAGAGGAAGGAGAGGTTCTGTTGGTGTCTGGCGCGGTGAGGGACCAACCAAGCAAGCAAGAAACTGGGGCTTGGGGGAGCTCGCTTTCTGGAACACGGCAAGCGAGAGGCTTGAGCAGCCTCGGCGGACGCACACGCACGCCAGTGGACCTCGCCAACCTGGGCTGAGAGCTGAGCTGGGCGCGGCGGAGATGGGAAACGAATCAGCAGCCCGTCGCGGCATGCCGGAAGTGAGCGGCGAGCATCAATCCTTTGGGGAATCGAGAGTCTCAGTCTCAGCCCTGCATGCCATGAGGCCCACATGCCTGGCTCGACGCTTTCCTATTCCGGTAATCTCTGACGAGCCTTCGAGACCACGCCGAAGACCACCACCACCCGACGACCACTCCCTCCCCAATCCGTCGCCCTCACCGACTATCCTGCTACCGCGTCTCGTCAGCCGCCGCCATGCTCTATTCCAATTGTCACCTTCATCACTACCGACGTCTGCGTTTGACCTGACCACACATGCCCAACGCCAGCGCCCTCGGTCCGACTCCCCCATAGGAGACTCCCCGCCGCGTATCCAAAGCCGCCTCTGATGCTGTAGCTATTTCCTGTCCCAGCCTTGCTGAAATGCACAGTCCCCGTCCGCCGTCAATCAAGCGACTTGGCAACGCTTTCCAACCCAAAGACAGCTCCACTTGGTGATCCCTGGACTGCTGCGAACCCTCCCGCCAGCCACGCGATCCCTTTAGCGAAGGCTACTTCGTATGCCTCTTGCTGCCCTGTCATTGGCTCGTCCCATTCCGTTGCTCCTGTGCTGTGCTTTGACAATTACCTCTATAACACTGGTCCCACGGCCTCGGTGTGCTTCTTCATTTCAACACTTCGCTTTTGAGCACTTTATCCGGTCCCACGCTTGTTTCACTTGCGCAGCGTTTGGTACCTTTTGGATTCCTTTGCTGCATTACAGCTACCGGTACCGTACCCTCAACACGGTCACCTGCCGCTGCTCCTCCTACCCAAGGCCTCCCAGCATCCTGCTCCTAGTTAAAATGCACCTCCACGCGCCACTCGACGTTGCGCCCTTCTCCAGATTCGCCATGAGTCCGCCGACGCTAAACCACTCTTCGGACCTCCAGACTCCTTCTCGATCGCAGTCCCCTTCGGTCGACTTTGCCAGCATACGGACGCTTGTCAGGGACCTTTTGCCGGCCTCGAGATCTCTTCAACAACTAGAGCGCTTCCCTGCCCGTCTACACACTATATATCTCCTTCATTTACGGGATGGGTCCCGCCTGGTCCTCAAATGTCCTCCCTCTCCCCGGACGAGAGTGTTGCGCTGCGAACACTTTTCGCTGGCAAACGAATCGCACGCCCTCGGAATCTTCACCAGCATAACGTCTTGTCCGTTTGCAGTCCCCCAGATCTTGCGCTACGAGGGAGGCTCTACCGTCATTGGCACGCCATATCTACTGAGGTCCCATGTCGGCGGAACTCCTTTGCGGGACCTCGCAAGCCGCTTGACTTCGACGGACCGAGATACGATTAACCGATCACTGGGCTACTTTTTGCGCTTTCAGTCTTCACTCACCGGGCCCTCGTTTGGGCCTCTGGTGACGGTAAACAGCGGGCGTGGAGCCCGTTCGTGGCGGGAAGCATTCATGCTGCTCGTCGAATCCGTTCTTCGCGATGCAGAAGACATGCTCGTTGCCCTGCCATACGACATGATTCGCTCGGGCATCCAGGCCAAAATCAGCGCCCTCGACCACGTCGCGACGCCCCGGCTGGTGGCACTCGACGCCGGACGCCCGGAGAACGTAATCATCGACCAGCGGACCAAGGAGATTGCCGGGCTGGTTGGATGGGGGGCCACCATATGGGGCGATCCGCTGCTCGCGGCCGTCTTCTGGTTCAACGACGTCGACAACATTCGCGGCGCGTTTTGGCAAGGCCTTGGCCGGCCGAACGGTGTTGGCCAAGGAGCAGGGGAAGCGGAGAGGCTTCAGATGTGAGTCATTGCGAGCTACATATGCTGCGTGATTATCGACTGGCCGGCCAAATACTAATGCGGTGGTGGTGATGTAGATATGCCGTCTTCAGGGCCGCGTACGCCGTCGTCTCGCAGTACTACCGGCCGGGCCAAGAGGAACTCCAGGAGCTTGAGGGCAGGCGCTCGTTAACGCGGGCGCTGAGCGAGCTACAGGGCGCGTGAGTCAGGCTTGCAAGGCACTCAACCTGTTCATCGTACCACTTCCGGCTGTCCCAAGGCAATTCTTTTCGTCAGGCACGCCGAGTCCAGCCCTAGCCCCCCGTGCTGCAATTAAGCACACTCGCAATAGTGTCTACTTTCGTAGTAGCCGCATGCCGCCCAATTACTCGACGTGCATTTGAGAGGAAAAGGCAGCAGTAAAGAAACCGGATACAATGGCTCCCTCGACTTGTGGTTGGCTAAAAGGTTCGGGTCCGCCAGGAAGGAGTGACCCCCGTCGCCGCCGCAGCACGTGGACTTTATCCGCCGCCCAGCCTTTGACGTCCTGGCTTGACGTGGATAAGAATCTGGCCTGGCATGGGGGAAAGATTGCGCCGCAACAAAAGCCTATTGGCGGCGGCCCAGAATGGCGTCTTCGGTCCCATTCAGTCCAATGCAAAACCAAGCAACCAGGAGCGTCCCGAACCCGAACCCGCTATACCCCCCCACGAGCGTACGAGGCAGGGCATCAAACATGAGAGCCTTATCCATTCTGGAGTCCTGTTCTGCCTTGTCCCACTTGGCTATGTGATCGCCGTCATGGGTCGGTTGGTTGCAAACACACTTGATGCACGCACATCTCTCTTCACCTGTCTCTTCCTTCCTCCATTTCCGTGTCAATTGGGCCCTGACCGCCATCCACACGGGTGAAACACTCTTTGCGTCGGCGCGAGCCTGCCTGGCAAAGGACAGCACAGGAGACAGGATTTTCTTGCGACCTGACCCGAAACGCGGCGGATGATGCTGTGCGGGCACCTCGGGCCGGGCCCGCCTCTCTGACGCTGGGCGGACCTGCCTGGCTGGTCCCGCTTCTGCTTCTTACCCGCATCAGATAGATGTGCCGTGGTGGGTGACGTGCGTGTTTCAGCAGTTGCAGGTTTTGCGGTGGGAGGGTGGGACGCTGTGTCTGCTGCTGCTGTGTTCCTGTCGTTGTGACCAGAGGTCAGAGAGGAAGCGCAGCAGTATCATTATACAATACCATACCATACATAATGTAGTTTTTCGGACCACTAAATCAATCTATCCAGTTCCAGTGTCTAGGGTCCATTCTCCTCCCTGCGCCGTTCATTCGCAAGAGAAATCTCAGTCGTCGTCGTCTCGACATTCTCTCGCTGTCTCGCTGGCTGGCTCGCCTCGCTCACCGCGGGGCTTGCATGAGCGCATGTGTGCGTACATGCGAGCAAGCAGGCACAGCACGCTGTGGCGTGAGGGAGCGCAGCATCGCACGCGTCTGTCCGTCCATCCGCCGCTCACGCATACATACCATGCAAGCGTGCGTTTCATGCAGGGCAGGCTGATGGGTGCGGTCCAGTCCGCTTCAGACTCTCTGCACGCTGTGGCGTTTGTTTTGTATTACCTACCTAGCATGCTCGTTGGGTCTCGACGGAGGGAGGAAGAGGGAGAGGGAAAAGGAGCGAAACAATTACGTCCATCTACATACATCTCCAGCACGCGGCGCAGTCTGCCTACATACATCCTTGAACCCCCTTCATCACAAGCACCACCGCAATACCACGCGCACGCATCTAACCAACAGACAGGCGCCGTCGGCCAGCAAACAGTCATTTATTACCACCACCACCGAACCTCACTGCCGACGTCCCACATCCGACGCCTCTCTCGCTTCGCCATCCGTCCGCACGCGAGCGCCTGCGCATCTGCAAACGGAGTACAGACAACAAGTGCCGGCGCCGTCTCCGCCGCCGCCGCCGCCGCCGCTGCTGCCCCACGCCACGCACATGCACGGCGGCGGCAAGGCGGCAGGGATAAGCGAGAGACAAGCGAGCGCGTGCCGGGGCGGCGGATGTGTGTGGGGGCGTGTAGGCGTAGTGTGGAGCGGAACGGGTGCGTGGTCTAGGTCCAGGTCTAGGTCTGCCAGGAGGGCGAGCTCTACGATGGGTGGAGCAGCGTGATGATGATGATGGGACGCCAGGCAGGGGTAAGCGAGTGAGTGGACATACAACCATCTATTCAATTGAGGCATTCTTTCGCCGTCCACTGTTGACCCACAACGTCGGTAAATAGATGTTGGATTGCCGGACTGTTGCTGAGCTGTAAATTGTAGCGCAAGCACTGTAGCAGGAGGCGAGCGACGCGACACAATCGTCCCAGCGATGCGGGTCCACTCGTCGCATTATGCATATCAAGGAACGCGGCGGCCGCCTGGTACGGCGGTCGCCTGGTACGGCGGGGCCATTTGCAAACCACTTTATACAACCGCGTCTTCGGCGCGTCATTGGCTACTCGCCGTCTTTGTGGGACAAGGACGAGGCAGGACGCGTGAGTCTAAAAGGTACCACCGTGCGGGCGTCTGGCATGTGTTGGTGGAGCGCGTGGAAGCGAGAAGGGGGACTAAAGCTTATGTGGTGTGGTTTAGCATTTAGGGTTATGTTTAAGGTACGGAGTGGGAGGCGGGGGGGTAAAGTAGACCGCGACGAGTTGACTCTATTGGGTCGGGCCGCGGGTCCGTTGGACCCGACCTGAGGCTGGAGTCGCGATGACGTCGCTTGTAATGGTCCCATCATGATAGGGGCCGCTTGCGATTTTTGCTGCGTTCCTACTTTTACCTTATTCTTGCAAGCACCGCGCTAGTCAGTCGACAATAGTATCTCCTGGTTAATAGAGCATGTCTCGACGAGTGACATGTCACTTCTTCGACTGTTACCTCTGTACCGTACTGCTGTAGACACACCATCACATGTGAAGCCGAGACGGACAGCAGCACAGCGCGCCGTCGTCTCCACCAGTCAACTTCAGCTGCTCGATACGGACGGAAGACAGAGACCACGACAGCCGGCCCAGGCTCAGTCGTCAGGGTCTCAAGCTTCAGCCATGCTTGCTGCCCATGGAACGCCACACGCCGCAGCGCACGCCTCCTTCCCTGACCAACAACAACATATCCACCCAAGCAAGCATCCATGCTTCACCGCATCCTTCGTCGCATTGGCAAACAAAAAAAGCTTGTCCACTGAAATCGTAAACGAGACCGAGCTGTTGTTGCTACGGCGGGCGAGAAGAGAAACCGACCGCCCAGCGTCGCCTGCGCTTTCCCAAAAGGGTAGCTTTAGGCTCTGCTCAGCTTGTTCTCGGCCGTCGCCGATGCGATTGCCTCGTCCCTTCGGCAAAGTACGGCTGGCGAGCACCACTGGTGCGCCACGCACGCCAAAGCCTTCTGCCGGTGGCTTTGCATCGACGGGGCTACATAGTTGTGGTAGAGGCGGGCATCTCTGCCATGCTGACGATGTGAATCCATGGTGACCGGGGTTTGCTGATGGTCCAACAGCAACCTAATACCAAATCCCTTCTTTCCCGGCCGCGGGTCTCGGAACCATCCAATTATCCTCCGCATGGTTGGTCAGCCGAGGCGGTGGTGCTTGAGAAAGTTTACCTCTCTCTGGACCCTCTGTGGCGCGGATGCGACCACATCCGCTTGTTACGTGCTTCGTGATAAACATTCATGCGCGTCACGTCTTGTACGACGAGTTGAAACGGCTCTCGGCCCTTGTCAAACGTGGCGCTCGGCATACGAACCTGCATGTCGTCTAGTCTGTATGTATGTACATTCGCTTCCAGCGGGGCGTCTTGGCTGCAAGGACAACTTTAAGAAATTGTCTCGAAAATACGTGTTGCAAATGTTGAAACTTGAGGGGTGGAAGTGGGCTTGCTTGGTGGATCTATTGGCTTGGCTGGAGTGCTCTGAGCAACCTCGAGAGGCACAAATCTAATGTAGGAGTACGAGAAGCTACCCCTAGTGGGCTGTTGCAGGAGATCGGCCAGTAGGTGGACACGGATGTGTGCTGGCAGTGAGTGCCTAGTCCGAATAGTTTTTAAAATAAATGTATGGAAGGCGAATGAGGTTGCCGGCTGTCCTTGAAAATGACTGCAGACGCAACTTCAAGCATGTTGATAATTAATCTTGACGGTTATTGCGGGCAGTGGTTAGAACTCAAATCCGTGACAAGAATTCAGTTGAGATTCTCTCCGGAGACGACGATGAGTAAGATGCTTTGGTTCATTTCTGTATATGGCGATTGGCGTTGATGTGCACCTCACAGCGCTCATCTCCACGTGTCGCTCTTCGTTCCTCGTTCCCCGGCGGGCCTGCACGTCAAACGACGATCAGTCCGACCGATTTGGTGCACATAGACGACATAGTTTCAAAAGCGGTCTGATTGACAGTCGAGACTCCAGCTTGGTGGACAACCACCAAGTTTTGGGTACACACACCGCCGTGGAGCCCACTGGCAGCAAACGCTTTCCACACCGGCTATCGATATCCGCCCATTCATGCGAGCTCGCTTCTTGTCAATGCAGCTCCCATGGCGCCATCTAGCCTGGCAGCCCACCTCTGGCCATTTTGCGAGCGCGCTGGTCCCGCCGGTTGTGATTTGCGCGAGACGACTTGTTTGCCTCCTTTCGATTCCGATTGACCTGAGTCTGCTTGTCGCTTGACGAGCCGGCAGCGCTGCTGGCGTCGCCTTGTGCGGCACCACCTCGTCCGCCTCGTCCTCGCCCGCGGCCTCGGCCATTCCCTCTTCCCCTGAACCCTCCACGGCCTCCCTGGCCCTCGCTATCCTCGGTCCCTGATCCAGCGGGGCTGTCCCTCCACCGTGTCGACGTAATCTCGCGTTGCTGTCCGTCAAAGGTGGAGAATTTGGCTTCGAGTCGCCTCCGGTTCCGTGGGTCGCGGGCCAGCATGATGGACCAACCCTCGATCGCTTCATCCGTCATGCCAGTCTCGCTTCGAAGTGCCTCTCTTGCTCTGCCCCGTCTCGTCGCGGCGTCTCGGTTGAACGTGTCCTTTGAGAGAGAGTAGGCGCGGAACAGTGCCTCTTCGTTCTTGTCGCGCAAATCGGCCGCTTCGTCGCCTGGAGCAGCTGAATCTACCGTGCCGCCGACGTCTTCCACGTCGTAAGTGTCGTCACGCTCATCATCGTCCAAGTCAAACGTTGCCAGGGCAGACAAGATGGCGGCTTTGTTTGGTGCAGTCTTTTTGTCTGCCAGTATTTTATCTGCAGTAAGATTCTCATTCTTGCGCCCAATATGCAATCGCGAAGCATCGACCGCGAGTTGATCCAGTTCGTCATTATCGTGTATGTTGCGTCTGTCAAAGACCGGCGTCGAACGAGGCTCCAGAGTTGAATGGTGATGCTCGGTCTTGTCTTGGACTGTTGGTGGAAGTTGCGCAGTTCGGTCAGCAGCTTTGAGATGTGCCGGCAGTGAGTCGTCGAGAAGATGCGCCGTGACTTGCTCGACGTCGTCTTTATACTCGCGCAGACATTGGATGATGAACGCAGAACCGAGGTCGGGAAACAAGTCTTGAATCTGAGTGACGAGACTCATCTGGTGAACGCTGACGCCTCCAGCGCCATGTCCAAACACATCATCCGCTGCTCTTCCTTTGCCCTTTTCAGCCTTGCGCCGCACGACTTGCTTCGGCCTTGCGAGACTCGACTGCCTGAATGAGGACAGAGACTCAACAAAGTTTTTGACTCTCACACCGTCATCGCCGCTTCCGCTATCCCGGATGCGCGCTATCAGGGGAGTGTTGGTGACAAGGTCAGACAGGAGCGAAGGCTGTAGACTCGACTCTGCCACTGTCTCCGCGTTGCTTTTCAGGCTGTACAGAGTATCAGACAGGAGAGAATAGCTCGGCCTCTCTCCTTTCGTCAAAGCAAGCAATGCCAGTGACGCAACAGTGACAATCTTTGGTCGGAGCTCGGGTGATGCTTTGGTGTAGCTTGCACACAGAGCGTCAAGGAAGTCAGTCCCAGCGATGAAAAACGTTGCGACCTCTGAAGACGTGTGCAGGAGCGGGACGAGCTCTTTCAATGCGTCCTCTGCTGCTTCCGGGGTCGTTGATTCTAGCGTCTTTGTCAAAGAAGACTTTAGCTTTTGCAGATTTGACTCGATCTGGTCGCCATTCTTCTTCCAGATGGTGGAGAGCAGTTCTCTTAATCGCTCACTGCGCAGGAACACGTGGCTGAGGTTTGAAAGAAAAGTCCAGTGTAGTAGTTTTTGCGGAACCTGTTCTCCTGAAAGCAACCTATGTGACAGCAAGAAACAGGTCTTCTTCAGCTCGTGTGCTTTCTTGGCCTGAAATTGAGCGTCATTCCCCGGAGCTTTTGCCGCCTCTTGGAAATAAGAAGTCAAGAAAGTGATTAGAGGTCCCTCTTCTGCAGCTGCTTGGGCGAAGTCTTTTTGAGGGAGGCGCAGATATGCCACAGCGAGCGTCGACCATGCCTCCACGCAAGATTCCCATTCGGCTGGCGGGATACTGCGCCGGACGGTAGAAGGAGGAAAGGGCGCAAGAGGCGGAAGAGGCATTCTTGTCAGAACCGAGACGAACCAGAGAAGCGAAGAGAAGAGGAGAGGGAGGGAAAGGGCAGAATAGCGGCTTGGAGGCGAAAACGATAGGAATCACATTCAGGGCCAGGCGCGAGTTGAGACTGGAGGTGGTCGTTTTGGGACACCGTCATCCAGCGATCCAATGTCAGCCGTTTGACGCGCTAACCTTAACAGCACTAGCGCGCCAAGATTTCTTTCCGAACCACGCACAGTTGCCGAAAATGCGCCCGCAATTCCAAACTTCTCTTCTTCAGCACCGCGACAATCTGAGCAGCTGCCAGTCATCACGTTACCGAGAGGAACCCTCCGAGTCTTGACTGGAAATTTCACTTCATAACCGTACGTCAAAACCAGCATCCGCGCGCTTCACCGAAGTCAGCCAGCAAGCCGCATCGCAGCGCTCGCTCTTCTTCTCTTCACTCGCTAACCACCAGCGCCTGCAGAATCGCCAAAAATGTCTTACAACAAGGAGAAGGACTTTTCCGAGGGTCCCAAGATCCACAAGATCCGCATCACTCTGACCTCGCGCAAGGTCCAGTCGCTTGAGAAGGTCTGCCAGGAGCTCATCGACCGCGCCAAGAACAAGGACCTGCGCATCAAGGGCCCCGTCCGCCTGCCCACCAAGAACCTCAAGGTCACCACCCGCAAGACGCCTTGCGGTGAGGGCTCCAAGACCTGGGACACGTACGAGATGCGCATCCACAAGCGCCTCATCGAGTAAGCACCGCCGCCGCCGTTTGTGAGACGTGGTTTGGAGACGATGAACTGACATGGGTTTGTAGCCTCAACGCCCCCACCGAGGTTGTCAAGCAGATCATCATCAACATCGAGGCCGGTGTTGAGGTTGAGGTCACCATCGCCGCTTAGATATACCCACGGGCAGCGCGACGGAGAGACGCAGCAGCGGACAAAGACATTGGGCTCTTCATGTAGATTCTAATCCCATGAACCGTCCATTGGCGAACAGCGAGGTTGCAACGTGCGTTGTTGGTGTTTGAATGTGCCGTGCCGTCCAGCATGCATTCATACCACTCATCGCCCTTCAAGGTAAGCACACTTTTTTCTTTTCTTCTCCTGCAATGGACACTCCCACAAGGATGAGCATTTTTACACTAGTTATCCCTGTCTGAAACACCCTGTTGAGAAACGTATTCACACTCTGAGTCCACCATCAATTTGCAAAATTGCACAGCAAACAGAATTTGGAACATTCGCTGACTTGTTTGCAAAAAGGTCGAACGATAGACGTGCCCGGTTTCGCAGGTGATGCGCATACGTTCCAGCCCCACGACCCGCTTATCATGAATGAATTCGTGCCCATTGAAGTCATGCCGAAGTCAGAAAATTCACCGTGAATCTCCCACGCAGAGCCTCCAAATCCACTAGCGGAGACGTCTGAATCCAGGTAGGTAGCGTAGTGCGAACAACCCCAACCAACCAGATAGCAAACCAAACAAATAAAACAATTCCTCTTCTCCATGCCACCTCATCCCACGTCCAAACCTGAGTCCCGTAAATCTCCTCGCCGTGCGTCATGCCATCAGATATCCGTGTCCGCCATCACACAGCATTTGCATCTCCTCACCAAACTTGCTACTGCCACATCTGTCTGTTTTTACCACACCACCCTTCTCTACTCGTTCCCCCACGTCCTCTCTCCCCCTCCCCTCCCTTCTCCCACGCAGCGAGACAACCAAGCTGCCGACTATAAGTCGCGGCAGTGGTGTGGTAGAGTACGACACCCCGCACTCTCGGCCCATCCGTCAATGGCACGAAAGCATGTATTTACATGTACGCAACACAAACTCTCGCTTGCAAACAACGCTCCTACTGGCGGGAGGAAGCTATGTATGTACAGTACAGGATCCAAAAGCGCAAACACGCGGGTGGGAAGGTGTGCCGTCATCTCTTGAGCATCTGCCCATTGCGTGAGGAACGGGGCTGAGGTGTCTTTTTGCTGATGGGGCTGGAGCTGTGAATGGCAGCGCCCAGACGCAACTGATGGCGGCAGCTCTTTTGGCGGTATGCGGTCGTGGACGCATGCTGTCTGGAGGAGCCATGATGCCCTCTCATCTTTCCGCAACTTGAGCAGTGGGTGCACACCATGCGCGCAATGGAAAGGAGGCGCGCGACGCGGCGGCAGGCAGAACGAGCACTCGACGAGGCGTGTCTATGTGAATTCGATAGCGGCAGCGAAAAGACCAGCCTCCCATCTCACTTGACCCTCAACTCCTCGCCAGACGCCAGGCGGAGTATACGCGTCGACGCCCTCTTCACCACACCATCAGCATTAACAGCAAGCCGCCTCCGCACCTCGTCCAGCCCGACCCTGCGCGTCCGCAGCAGACTGACGCTGACGCCACGATTCCGCTTCTCGCCGTCGTGCGCCGCGACCCACGCGCGCGCCATCAGCCGCCGCGCGATGTCCGCCCCGCCGCCCTCCGCCCCCGTCGAGATGTTGCCGCCCAGGAACCACGGGTTGTCGACCCGGTCGAAGCCGTGCAGCAGCAGCGTCAGGGGCAGCGCCGCGTGCCCGACCAGCTGCGCCGTCACGAACGGCTCCAGCGCCGCGTACGGCACGCCGTGCGGCGAGTAGAGGACGGACAGCGTCGGCTCGCGGTCGCGCGTGGGCGACGCGTCCGGGACGCCGGCGCCGGGCCCGGCGCTCGTGAGGGCGCTTGCGATGGAGCTGTGCGAGCGCGCGGAGCGGATCGTCGTTGGGTTGTCGCGAATTTGCTGCGGCGCCGATATGGGTTTGCTGGGCCGGTTGAGCTCGGAGAGCGTCTCCCGTGCGTCGCGGAGGCGCGCGGCGGCGATGGTCACGTCGATGGAGGCGGCGCGTGGTTTGGGAGAGGGTTTGGGGCCCGACGAGAGCGATGTGCTGGTGTTGGTGGACTGCGTTTGCAGGGAGCTGGTCTTGACGCTGGGGGAAGGTCGGGTGGGGAGGTTGATGAGAGTGTGGCGATTAGGGGTCAGGACGCTGGTTGGAGCGCGATAGGTGATGCCAATGGCTTTGTGGAGGCCGGTGATGTCGTTCTTTTGCGATATCAAACTGACGGTGACTTGGCCGGGAGAACCCAGTGGCGAGAACGAGGGCAGCTCAATGCGAAGAATGGTGGATTGGTCGGTTGCAGAGTAGAGTGGCAGAGACTGGACAACGTTTGGCTTGAAATGCTTCCATTTGCGTATTCTTGCGGCGGCCGCCGGCGCCGCGACAATGAGAGACTGCGTGTCTGGTGGGAGCTGTGTCAAGGTTTCTTTGTGGCAATGGTCCGGTTTATCTTGCGATACAATGACCAGGTCCGGCTCCGGCAGGTCAGCGAGGGAAGACACGCATGGCTGGGCTTGATGATGCGAGACTGAGAATGCAGAGGTCAGGATTTTGGCGGGACCCGTCAGCCATGGGTCTATCAGGACGGTAAAGGCGCCTGGGAACTGGGCGACGGATGGTGTGTCTGGAGCGATGGACGGAGCGAAGACGAGGAGAAACGAAGCGTCGCCGTTCAACGCCTTGACGACGAGCATGTTGCAAACAAGACAGTCATGGCGAGAGCAAATGGAGGCGTATTCATGGAACGAGGGGAAGATGGCAACGAGACGGGCGGTGCGCGCGAGGCAGCATGTTGTCCTGGCGGAACATGTATCGATTGGAAGCGGTCGAGGTGGTGGAGAGGCTTGGGGGGGCAGGATTAAGCGAGGCCGACGGTGGTAAGCTTCTCGAAGGCGCGGAGAAGTGTGTCTATCTGACACTGGGGAGGAGAGCAGAGGGCCGACGACCTGGTCGACAAAGCCGACACGTTGAAGCAGCAGGGATTTGTCGCCGCCGGCCGGGGCGAGGTTGAGGTGCTTCTTGAAGAGGCGAGGGGAGGGATTGAGGGTCCTGATGGCCGTCGAGAGGAGCAGAGGCGGGCAAATTGAAGCGCACAGACTGGAGGCATGGGCTGGTCGCCGGCGCCGTGGCTGGCTGACGTCGACCATTGTAGAAATGATGATTTACGGGACGAGATAGCCTTGGGCGCCGTCGTGGGCCGGGCTGTCCCTAGCCACGGCAAGCCATGTGGTGTTGGGGAAGAGAGACGTGACTGCACATGGCCGATGCACCATGCCGTGCTGCTGCTGGAGATGACTTTGCATGAGGATTGACGGACCTGACTTGGTGAGATGAATGGTTGGCGCCATAGCTCCAACAGCTCCCACAGCTCCCAGTGCCCGCGTCGAGCTGGAGCTCCGTCGGGAGCCACAAAGGGACGGAAGCTCTCCAGAGCTCCAGCGGAACGAATAGCGGCGACATGAGACGACCATCAGCAGCAGCCGAAGTGGCCATGGCCCAGAAGACATTTTTTTTTCTTCACAGCACTGGGGCCGGCCGGCCAATCACCGAGGCAGCATCAGTCAGAGCTTTGCAAAAAGAGGGAACCCTAGCTTCTGCACATCCCCGCATGTCTCTGCTCTCTGCTCTGCTCTGCTCTGCTGTGCTCTGCTCTGCTGTGAAAAGCCGGAGCCCCTCCTCGACAGCTCCCCCAACACGCTCCCACCAAGATACCTTGCCTACCGTACCGTACCTTGCCTTGCCTTGCCTACCTTGAGCTACAGCTCAGCTCCGCTCAGCTCAGCTTCACCCACTCGACACCTCTACATCTCTACCGACTGCTCCTCCACAGCTCCCTCGACGCCCATTGATTCCCGCCCTCGTCCGCTCGACCGCTCCTCTTGTCCACTCCACTCCACTCCCTCCACTCCTGCGCCCGCTCCTCCTGGGTGCATGTCCTGCCATGCCGCCCCCTCGCAACCTCACAAACTCCTTCTCCGTCTCCGACAGCACCAATGAGGTCGTCTGTCCGTTGCGCAACCAAGATGGCTCCAGCTGCCGCAAGCGCTGCCTCGGTGTGAGTTCCGTCCAGGTCGCCCGCAACGTCATCGATTCAGCCTCAGTCCAGCCAAGAGCTTCAGTTGCCTCCAAGACACTCTGCTGACCCTCAATCAGGAGAAGCGCTATCGCTCCATGCAGGAGCACATTCGCCGCGCCCATCCCGAGCATTACATCCCGAAGCTGCCCGCCACCGAGGAGAGCTTCGCCCTGATGGTCAACACCCCGCCCCACGAGCGCCCTGCCCCTCCACCGACAAATGCTGCCCCTCCTCCTCAAATATCAGCTGGTGCGTTCGCGGCTCAGAACATGACTGCATGGGCATATGGTCTGACTCCCTCAGGCCATGTCGGCGATGCTGCCGTGTTCTTCCAAGACGACGGGACTCCGCGATCGTCGGACGAGATGCGCCGCGGCTCGCTGCTGCCCGCCGCCAGCGCCGCCGCAGCACTGGCACAGCTCCACAACCACAGACCAGACTATGAATGGGACTCTGAACAGGTATGCCGTGTGCTCCGCGGACGCTGAGCTCAGCTGGCGGCTGCCAATCCAGCAGCGCATCACCATTCATTGCCATTTGCGCGCACTTGCGTTGCGACAAGGTGCTGGACAAAGCTAACCGTGACAACCCAGGATGTCTTGTCCGACCCAGAGTCCAAAAACAGGCACAAGGCGCGCTTCGCGGTGGATCCCCAGCTCATGGGAGAAGGTGAATATGCTTACGGGGGAAATACCTCGACGCCGCGCGAGTTGCTCCCCTCGTCGCTGGCACACTCTCCGCCGGGCCGCTCCTCTACCCTGCCCCCCATTCCGCGCTCCAACAAGTCGCGCCCTCGCAAGAATTCCGTGACCCTAAATGCTCGCCGCCCAAAGCACGAGAAGCACAGGTCCCGGGATTTGGCGCGGCGCATGAGCCACGACCGCAAGGCATTCTCGGTCGAACCGCCCAGCTCCACCACCAATGCCTATGGCAAGCGGTGGGAGGATCTCATTGATGCTGCCGCGTCGGCCACCGAGGAGGACAGTCGAGATTTGACGCCCGTAAGTTGCAGCGTTGCACCCACCTGGGCTCTAGACGTTTGAACTCACGCTGCACCGTAGATCCCCGGGTCGCCCCACCACCACCACCTGAACCGTGCCTCGCTGCCGCCCTATGTGGCTTCCCAATTCCAATCCTACCACGCCTCACCACTACAGAACACGTTGACGCCGCCGCCGCCCGACCATTCGGGTCTTGAACCCTTTCCCTCGGTCGAGTCGTCCATCGAGTCGACCCAGTCGGGCCACAACTTTCACATTTCGTCTCAAGGCCTGTCCGACTCGTCTCCGACCTATGGTCAGTCGGTGCACATTTACTGCGCTGCATGTCGAAGGTTGTCGCTCCTGCGTGCAAGCTATGCCTGTACCGAGTGCATTTGTGGTTTGTGCCAGGACTGCGTCGACGTGCTCTCGAGCGAGCAAAATCGCAACCGTGCCCGCTGTCCCAAGTGCGGCACGATTGGCGGCAAATTCAAGCCCTTCCAACTAGACATTCGGTGATGCGTGCCCTGCGCGTAACCTCGTTGTAGGTGACCCATCTTGCGCTTCCGATCTTTCCTTCCTCTTCTTCCCAACTGCCCCTTTTAGACCTGGTGTTTTCGCTTCATTCCTTCCATCTCGTCGCCTTGAATATTCCCCCGACCAACTTTTCCTTACTTTTTTCTCGACTACGTGGCGCCTTGTCTTTTTTGTTTTGGGTATACCCTAGAGTCGGAAGCAGAGCGAGCAGGCAAGCATGCAAAGCACAAAGCAAAGCAAGCACGCACTCCAAACGAGGGCTCCGATCTGCTTTTGCTGACGATACACACGAACTACTACAACATCATCACCTTTGCCGCCACCACCACTACCATCACTACTACCACTGACGTTTTCGCGGCGAGACACTGAGAGAGGAAGAGGCTGCTATTCATGGCGACTCAAATGACTGGTCTCTCCCCCTGATTCCTTTCCTTCTACATCTTTCCCTTTGGTGGTCTTTTTGGTTGGTACCGAGAGGCACACTGCAAGCATTTTGTCCCCTTGGACACACCCCCGACCTACACGCATAGACTGGATTTGGATCTCTGTTTTTTTGTTTCGTTTTCGTCGTTCCGTCGTTCCGTCTTTTGCGCAAAGTTGGAGTGAATGGCGTTAGTCGTGTTTTTTTTTTGGAGTTTGGGTTGGGTTTGGTTGCAGTGCGATTTGAATTGAAATTTCCCCCTCACCCCCGCTTTCCTCCTCCTCCTTCTTTCTGGGAGAGCAGGGCAGAGGATGGATGGATGGATGGATGGATTTGAATATACATATGTAGGGCCGGGGCAGAGAAATAGTACTGGCTACATACCTGTAGATTGTGCGCTTGTATGTATGCACGCACGCACGCACGCAGCTGGAAGGAAACAACAATAACCACTGATGCAACATGTCTGACTGACTGACTGCCCTTGCTTCATTGTGCGCTATGTCGATGTGATTTGATTTGCGGGTCAATTGGGAATTCTCGGGTGTACATATACGTGTGTGAAGCGGATCTACTCGCTGAGTATTTATTTACCTATTTGACGTGGACGGTGGTGGGGTTTTGCGTGGTGGCAGGCGAGGCAGCTCACGTCGTTTTATTTGTATACATATATATATATATATATATATATATCTGTCGAGTAAACGAGCAAGCAAACAATCCGTTTTCTGTCTATCTGTCAGGAGTCGGTGAGCTAGGTAAGGTAGGCAGCTCTGTACATGTGGGACGCGGCCAGCGTTTGTGGGCTACCTATCCGGGACGGCGCGAGCGTGCGGGGCGGGCATGCGGGGCAAGAGGTGTGGAAAATAAGTGTGGAAGTCCGGTAGGATGGATGGATGGATGGATGTATGTATGTATACGCGTGTGCCAATGACTTGTTATTACACGCAGTCCAAGATACCGCGTCTCCTCTCTCTCTCTTTCTCTCCCTCCTTATGTGGTCTACTTATTACATCCCGCCCCCTCTCGCTCTCCGCTACCCAGTCTTCTCATTCAATTCCGCCTCGCCCTCACCTTCGCCCTCGCCATTCTCAAACAGCGCCTTTTCCTCTTCGACTGACGGCGGACTCCCCGGTTTGCTCCCCGCCGCGTCCTTTGGCGGCGGCCCCGACGGTGGTCCGCCCGAGCCTGCTCGAGGCGGTGGACCAGCTTTCGGCGGCGGCGGTCTGCTGCCGCTGCCGCTGCCCGACCCGTAGTCCAGCTCGCGGCTCTTGGCTTCGCCTTCGGCGAAGTACTCGTCGATGCCGCCGGCGCCGCCGCGTGAGCTGGCTGCGTGGTGGTGGCGGGCTTTGGAGCGGCGGGCGGGCGGAGGAGCGGTGGAGGAGGAGGATGAGGGAGGAGGCGGTGGTGCTAGTGTTGCTCCTGGGGGCGGCGTGTTGGTGTTGGAGGCGGAGTGCGGAGCGGGCGAGGCGCGTAATGAGCTGGCGGGCATGGCGTCTGCGGGGACGAAGAAGGACGACGGCGTCAGCGGGGCGGGCTCGAAGCCATTCTGCGCCGCTGCTGGTGCGGTGCCCGCCGTGGTGTACTGCGTAGGCGCCACGGTGTGATCGGAACCGTCAAAGAGGGTTTCGCCAGGGCCGGCCGGCGGCTCCTCGAGCGGCGCCGGCAGCCGGTGCAGCGCGCCGAAGCCCAGCACGCAGCCCAACAGGCCCTGGCCGCCCCAGCTGCGGCTCGGCGTGATGGTGACGGGCCGCGTCACGTTGTACTCGTGGTTGTAGACGAAGAGGCGCAGCGGGCGGTTGGCGTAGTCCTCGACCAGCTCGCCCAGCCCGCTCTCGCCCTTTACCAGGCCCTCTGGGCTGCCGATGATGTAGTCGCCATACGGTAGCAGGCCGGCCACGTCGGCCGGCGAGTTGGGGGATACGTCGAGGATGTGCCACACGTCGTCGGTGCTGGATAGTGGCGTCCATTGCAGCGAGAGCCCGAGCGTCGGGTTGTCGGCCGGGATGGGCACGTATAGCTCGCGGATGCGCTGCCCTTTGGCGCTCCATATCCCCAGGCTGATGGTGGTGCCCGCGCTGTTGCGGACTTCTTTGGCGAAGAGCGTTGGGTCCGGATTGTCCTGGAGAAGCACGCGGGTTAGCAAGGTGCCTAGGTACAGTCTTGTTGGGATCGTGGAGGGGGAGCAGCATTACAACTGTGCGCCCGTTGATTCCAATGATGAAGTCGAACCACGGCTCCAGTGACAGCGTGTCGTTGGTGTTGCGCAGGATCTGGAATCCCCATGCCCCGTTGTCGCCGCCGTTGTTGCGCTCTCCTTGCGGTTCGGCGTCGAGCCGCGCAATGAAGCGGTTGAGGGCGCCAAACATGCTCATTTTCGCTGATTTTCCGCCTGCTGTCCTTTTTCGTCTGGGGTCCGGTGGTGCTGAGAGCGAGCGTGGGGAAAGTGTGGGTTGGGGTTTGTGGAGCTGTTGTCGACGTCGTGTTCTGTGTTTTGGACCCCTGTTCGGTTGGTGGTCATAGCTTCCATCCCGCTTGCATCCCGGCGGCGTTCTTTTCCTCACACCTCGCTGTCCGGTCTGCTCCACATCACTAACCCATCTCCAGTGTCTTCGGTCCTCATTGTGCCCCACATTTTCGAGATCGCTGGAGATCGGGGCTTGAGCTCGCTTTACGCATCTGTCAAAAGTAATGGAGGAAGAGGAGTATTACGAATACTATGGCGAGGATGCGTACGAGGAGGAGTACGAGCCGACTGCATGGCACTATGAAAGTGTCGAAGAGGTTCCCAAAAACATTCGCAAGTAAGGCCAGCCCCGGTAGTTGCGTGATTTTGGGGCAACTGACACTCATCAGATATTTCCACCAGCGATACCATCTCTTCGAGCGGTATGACGAGGGCGTGTTGCTAACAGACGATGCCTGGTTTGGCGTTACGCCGGAATATGTTGCCCGGTATGTCGTAACCATTCGTTTTCCAAGAATGCTTCTGCTGACTTGGCTCAGAACCATTGCAACACATGTCGGCAATGCAGCCGGATCCGAAAAGACGACCATCGTCGACGCCTTTGTCGGCGTAGGTGGCAACGCCATAGCCTTCGCGCTCTCGGGCCGCTGGGAGCGCGTCTTTGCCATTGAGAAAGACCCGGAGACGCTCAAATGTGCCAAGCACAATGCCGAAATCTATGGCGTCGGCAACAAGATCTGGTGGATCGAAGGCGACTGCCTCGACATCGTGCCCAAACGCTTCCCCGACATGAAGGAGACCGTCGTCTTTGCCAGCCCACCCTGGGGAGGCGTCAGCTATCGCCACCAGCCCGTTTTCGACCTTGAGACCATGCAGCCGTATGGTTTGAAGGAGCTATATCGCACGTTGAGCCGGTGCTCCAAGGAGCTGGTTCTTTACCTCCCTCGCTCGTCGGATCTGAATCAGGTTGCTAGGTATGCTGCTGATGGAACCAAAACTTTGGTGGCGCACTACTGCTTGAGAGGCGCGAGCAAGGTAAGATATGTTGACAAGTTTTGTTGACTTCTGGCTCCTTGCTCTAACTACTGGTAACAGGCCCTCTGCGTATACTATGGCGACTTTGGGAGCGTCCCCTGAGCGACATCTGGTCTCTCTTTACCCAATTCAATTTTCGTACGGATTGACTCACGGGCCATTGTTCACGTGCGAGGTCACGATTCCGTCGCCCAAGTTGTTCGGATGGAACCATGACTGCCGCGGTCGAATTTTGCAAGGCTAGTCGACTGGCATTTACGTCCATTGTGATGGATGGGTGCCCACCTCTTTCCGTGAGCCCGTCGCAGTTGCGGGCGACACTAAATGAATGAGACGGCAGCATCAAGACTCCCCAAGCAAGATTTAGGGGAAGTCGTGGATCAAAATGAGACCACTGGATGCTCTTGGGAGCATCTATTCTACTTGCAAGTCCGGGACAGTATGTAGATTGCGTCCGGGTTGTCTGTGGGAAGGTTAGATCATTGTGGTTCTGCGTGGTTCTCAGAATGGAGACATGACAGATCATGACAATTTTGAGCTCCATGTCAGAGTTGAAGTCTTTGATATGACGTGAATTCTGTAAATCTTGAAGTGAGGTTGAGGCAATGACCACGTCCCAGGTGATCTCAAGGAACTGGGTCCTAAATGCCTGACTAAGCGGCCCGCTCGGGTGAGGTCCGTGCGCAGGAGGCTTGGCTTGGCTTCCGTCCGCCAACGCTTCACGTCAACTGCGGTGCCACTCTCCTCCCACCCACCTCACCAGACGACTGCGCTCAGTTGTCGCTCGCCGAGCTCTCACGCGGATGAGCTGACCACACCCTACAAAGCCAAGCACGACTCAGAGGTTGTGTCTGCTGCTGGCGAAAGTAACCTCTAATTGCTGTCGTCGCAACAGCGCGCCCCAGGCGATCGTACTGGAACGACACCTCTGACCTCGCAAACCTTACGACTCTCGAGTCCGGCGCACCTTCCCTGACCTTCCAACATGCCGCATGCCGTAGATCAGCAAGAACAGGCCGATGAGGAGCTCATCAGCCAGTTGCTTGCCGCCGACCCCACCCATAATCCGCTCGATGGACTCCTCACCGGCGAACGGTTCGACCACGAGCCCAAGGCGGACGATGCCGTGGACTACGAGGATATCGGGGACGATGACCTGGCAGAGGAAGATGTGGCAATCAAGACGGAGAATGCGAATGGAGACGTGGATGCCGACGGCGATAATATCATGGACGATCTCTTCTCGGAGGCAAAAGCTGGCGACGGCGCAGATGCAGAAGGCGAGCACGACGACTTTGATGACTTGTTCGGCGACGGGCCTTCGTCGCCTCCGCCGACGCAATCCCAGGAATTGAACGATGCGCAAGTTTCAGCTGCCACCGAAGCCATTGCAGCGGCAGACTATGCTCCAGGCGCGCCCAACTCCCCGCCTCCTACGCAGATATCGAATCTCGATCACAGTCCAAAGAGCGGTCGCGATGAGCCCAGTTTGAAGGCCTCAGCGCTCGAACAAGGAGGAGGCGATGAAGAGGACGATGATGAGGACCTCAAGATACAAAGGGAGCTTTTCGCAGAGGCGCAAGCACGCCTTCGCAAGGGTGGAGTGGAACCGGAGGCGATTCCCCCTGCGCCGCAAACCGACCATGATGTGTTTCAAGCAATCTGGCACAACTATGAGCCAGGGGGTGTGCTCCGCTTTGGCGAGCTTCTGCCTCATCGGCGCGCGTATTACGTGCCCAAAGTCCCGTTCAAGCCACCAAAGGCTGTTCAACCAACAAAGGTCAACCTCGACATACAAAATGACCAGGAAAAGGCGTTTCGCCTGCCTCCTTCAGCTTCTGCGAATCGTAACCAACGCTCCAACGAAAATGAACACAAAGGCCTCCAGCTCATCACCGAGGCCGAGGCTGGTGAAGAAGAGAGTGACGAAGATCACACAATGCTGGACGACTTTGATCCAAACGAAAGATTTGGAGCCGTCACTGGTAACGACCTCTTGATGGTTGTAGACAGTTGGGATATCCCTTCACCGGACAGCATGTCTGAAGCAGATGGGCACGAATTTACCGCCACAGGTCCACGAGACATGCCTACAATCTTTGATGACTGGGACCGCGAAGAAAAAGGACGCCCTCGCAAGAAGCGCAGAACTGACTCGGGTAAGAGCTTACCGGTATTCCACGACGCGTTGCCAAATCTTGAAGAGCCCGAAGATGTTACGGCAAAAACTGGAAAGAAGGTCGTTCTTGATCTCAATGATCCCGAGCTACTCTTGGACATTCAGCAGCCAGACACCGCTCGCAAAAAGGCTCGTCCACAAGACTTCCGTCGCGAGGTCAGTGGTAGTCTCACAAAGTCTCTCTTCCAAAAGTTCAACATCTCCAACGACGAGAGTTACGACGTTTTGAAGCACAACAACCGCGAAAAGGTGCGGAACATTACCAACTTGAACTCGCTGGAGCACAGCTTGCCAGCTGTGCGGTTGCAATTTCCCTTTTACAAGCTCGAGCTGGCCCCTCGAGACTGTCGTGCATTCCACAGGCCAAACATGACCTTTGTTCCAGGCCAACTGGTCAGGTTCGAGAAGCAAAAGTCCAAGAAGAAGAAGGATCTCAAAGGCCAGGACCCCAAAACGCTCTACGCCAAGTCGGACGACCTCTCTCTGCGCGACAACTCCAACATGCTTCTGCTGGAATACTCGGAAGAGTGCCCAACCACACTGTCCAACTTTGGCATGTGCAATCGCCTCATCAACTACTACAGACGCAAGGACAAGGACGACAACTTCCGCCCCAAGCTTGATCTCGGTGAGCCTGTGGTGCTGAGCCCCAATGACCAGAGTCCCTTTGCCATTTTTGGCAACGTTCATGCCGGAGAAACGGTCCCGACGCTGCACAATGGCATGTTCCGTGCACCTGTATTTGCCCACAACACCAAGCCTACCGACTTTCTTGTCATCCGGACCACCACAGGTATCCACGGCACCGATTGGTACATCCGCAACCTCCAAAACTTGTTCGTCGTCGGGCAGCAGTACCCTTCGCAGCAAGTTCCTGGAATACACTCTCGAAAAGTCACCGACATTTCTAAACGACGCCTCAAGATGATTGCTTACCGTCTCTACAATAAGAATGTAGACAAGCGATCACCGCTGACCAACCACATGATTGCCGACCACTTGCGCGGTAGTGACATTGCCCAAAATCGCGGCAAGATGCGTGAATTCATGCAATACGACAAGGAGGTTTCTTCGTGGAGACCAATGCCTGGAGAGACACTCCCGGATGAAAGTCAAATGCGGGGATGGATCTCACCAGAGGACATTTGCCTTCTTGATGCCATGCAGGTCGGCGTCAAGCAACTCCAGGACGCAGGATACCAAGAGGACAACGATGTGGCGATGGAAGACGAAGATGGCGAGGCAACCGACGCGTATGTGCATCAACAGCTGGCCCCTTGGAACACTACCAAGAACTTCCTCGAAGCCAGTTCGCGGAGGGCGATGCTGGAACTGCACGGCAAGGGCGATCCCACAGGCCGCGGGGAGGGCATCAGCATGATCAAGACATCGATGAAGGGCGGCTACAAGCCACAAGGCCAAAGCGCCAACGACAAGATGGACGCCAAGGCGCGGAAGGACATTGGCGGGCACAGCTACAACGTCAAGGAGCAGGAAGCAAACTACAACGCGGCCATCAATAAGATTTGGGAGGCGCAGAAGGCGAGCTTGTCCTCGAACATCGAGCACTCCGATGTTGAGTTGGATCCGGATGACGCCGGAGAAGAACGCGTCGAGACCATGAGTCGCGGGAGAACACCCCAGTCTCAATACGGCACACCCGCCACTGCCCGTCGCGACGACGAGACTATGAGTCAATTCAGTCGCTTCAGCACATCGAGTCAGTCAAGAAACAGGGTCCTGAAGATTGTCCGCAGAGTTCCCAACAAGTATGGGAAGCTGGAGGTGCAAGAGGAGCTCGTGACGGACCCGACCGTCATCAGGATGTACACTGAGAGGCGCCGCGACGAACAGGTGGACTCGGTCGGACTTGGGCAGCTCAAACCCACCGGAGACGAGGACACGGATGCTCGTGCTCGCAAGCGTTTGATGCTCGAGCTGCAACGTCTTGAGCGCAACAAGGAACGACGCCAGGTCCGCGAAAAGGCAAAGGCTGCGTTGAGCAACGTGGGCATCGGCCCTGACGGCAAGGCTATTGGAACGACGCGCAAGTGTGCCAACTGCAACAGACCTGGCCACATCAAAACCAACAAGAAGATGTGTCCGATGCTCAACGGCATCGCGGCCACCATTGAAGAGTTGGAAAATGTCGAGGCAGCTAACCCCGGCTCGACGTACCCTCCTTTTGGAAAGTCCAAGAAGGGCAATGCCAACGCCAACGCACCAACAAGCAGCGCAGCTTCGCCCCCAGGACCGGCGACATCACAGGCAACTCCTCAGCAACCACCACCGGAGTTTGAAATGACGGGGTGAACGGCGTTTCCAGCAGAGATTTTTAGCATTTTTAGGGACGGCAAAGCCAGGCGCAAAAAGGGACGGTAGGGGCATGACAGGAGAAACACGCCGTGGAAAGGGACAGGGGAAGGGGAAAGAGCTGATGGGATCGGGCTGGAAAGATGCCACATCGGGAGCATTCGTACGGGACCACGGTGGGCACGAGGCACATGCTCAAAGCAGAGAGGGTCGCCGAACGAAGAATAAATCCAAGGCTAGAGATAGCGAATACATGAAGTACCACGAGTCCGGTGCCGTCGAGTAACACATGTCGACTACCAGTGAGGGCGACGGGGGCATGACCGAGAAGCAAAGTGGCTGCTGGTGACACAGGAGCGAAAGGTGCCTGGATGGGCGTTGAGACGGAGCTTGTCATGGGGCTGAAGGCTGGTCGACGTGGCGCATCTTCTGTCACAAGTTGGGTGTGAGCAGCAGGAACAGCATTCAGCATCGGAGGCTCTGAGATTCCCATGAGGACGGCAAGGAGATGACGGGCAGGTCCTGAGCCACTCAGACGGAGGGCGAGGGACAAGCCATGCGCGATTTCGAGATGGTGGTCACGAGGGCGCGTCTCCTTATCCACCGCACCCCATGTGAGCTTGGGCTACTAGCGCCACATCCAAAGAAGTCGGCAGCGGCCGCTGACGGCGGGAGTGGACAAGTGACTCGAAATGGACGGGCTGGGCGTGGAGAGCAAAGAAAGGAGCAGTGAGACAGCGTCTGAGGGATGGGGACGAATTGGCTGGGCCCGAAGAGGCACTGGAGGGCGGAGGAGGGGAAGGCAGGGTAGGTAGGAAAAGGCTACGGCGGGCGATAAGAGCTAGGCACGACGTTGCGCAGCGGGAGATGGAGCTGACACGGGGAAGTCTTGGGGAGGTGGAGGCCGGGGTCGGGGTCGGGTCGAGTCAAAGGAAAAGACTGTGGTGGTTGCTCTGGGCAAGGGTAGGTGTGTTGGCGCCAGGGTCGAGGTGGAACGTGGACGAGGGGACGTCTCGAGGGCGCAGGGCAGGGCAGCGGGCATGAGCACGCAGCGAGGGAGAGAGAGGGAGGGGCAGAGACAGCCAAGCGTGAAGAATCAAGCTAAGATGGACGCCGATTGCCAGTAGACAGCAGCAGGCAATAGGGCGTCAGGAAACGTGGACGACAAAGATGTTGTGGTGTTATGGATTAGGTTTAGCGTTGAAGTGCGAGTTGATGAGATGGTTTGATTTTCAGCGCTGCGAGCTCAAAACCCCCCGCCTGCCCACCTCACGCGCGCCCTCGACTTCCCGGCACCTCTGCGACGCAGCAACAACCACCGCGCCAACGAAATCTCGCGCTCAAACAGCCCATCATCCAAAAGCCTGCCTTCTGCTCCATCCACCCCATCCATTTTCGCAATTCCCATTCCATCAGCCATGCCTCCCAAGAAGTCCGCCGCTGCCGCGCCCAAGAAGGCCCCGAGCTCCTCCGCTCACACCTCTTACCAAGGTTTGTCCCACGCACCACCACCACCATCCGCTGCAATCGCATCATGCCCATCTGCTTCGCCGATCAATACTGACTCTCGTCCCCAGCCATGATTTCCGATGCCATTACCGCTGTAAGTCTACAAGTTCCGGCGCATCACGGTCGCAAGCGACGAGCCCGCGTCGCCTGGCCGCCCGCCCCGCCCGCCTCAACCACGACCGCTTTGACGACCCCCAAAGCACTGCAATGCAGCAAGCTGACGCCTAGTTTTTCCCCCGTAGCTCAAGGAGCGCTCCGGTAGCAGGTGTGTTTGCCCCCTTTCCCCCCGTCCGCGCCTGACGCCCGTTGAGGCGGGGCGCTGGTTTGGCCTGTTGGGAGACTGACGTGTCCGCAGCCGTCAAGCCATCAAGAAGTATGTCATGGCAAACAACAAAATCGGCGACATCACCGACAACCAATTCAACCAACACATCAACCGCGCCATCCAGCAGGGTGTCGCCAAGGGCATTTTTGACCAGCCCAAGGGTGAGCGACTCCATCTCGTTGAACGACCGGCGCATCCAGCGTCTTTTCCTCGCCACTGGACTCGAGCTGACCCAAACAAGGTGCCTCTGGCCCCGTGAAGCTCAAGAAGTCGGACAGCAAGGCTAAGCCCGTCGCCGCCGCTACTAAAAAGGAGCCCGCTGCTAAGAAGGCCGCCACCACGACCAAGGTACATTTTATTCACCCCAGAGACGCGTGATATCAACCATACTAATCCAGGCAGAAGGCTGCCCCCAAGGAGAAGGCTGCCGCGCCCAAGAAGGAGAAGGCCGCGCCCAAGAAGGCCCCTGCTCCCAAGAAGGCTGCCGCCGCCGCTAAGCCCGCAGCAAAGAAGACTGCCACCAAGGCCAACACCGGCCGCGGCCGCAAGGCTGCCGCAACCACCTCTGTAAGTTTTAACTCACCAAGCAGTTGCAAATGGTGCAACAGTACTGACTGTTTTCGCGCAGGCCCCCGCTGTTGAGGACAAGCCGGCGACGGTCCTCGGGAAGACCAAGTCTGGCCGCGTGACCAAGACCAAGGCACCCGCGGCATCGGCCAAGCCGGCCGCAAAGGCGGGCACCAAGAAGGCGGCCGCTGGCAAGAAGGCGACGCCCAAGAAGGCCGCTGCGTAAATGACGACGTGTTGAGATTTGGGTGATTCCAATTCTGGCAGGCGTTTTTTTGCGGGTTGACTTGAGCCTTGTTGTTTTTCTTGCCTTGCGTGTCCGACAAGCCTTTCTTGTTGCTGTCGCTGTTCTTTTTTTCGACGCCTCGTCGTCGTCGTTGTCGCACTTGTTGCTTCTCGGCTCTTCTTCGAAATGGGTACGGCTGGCTGGCTGCTACTGCGGTAGTCGAGGTAGACCGGACCGGCTGGCTGGCTATCTATGTGGTGGCTACCTGGTCATCCGATCTACCTGTTGTCTGCCCTGGCTGTCGGTCTGTCTTATGATGAACGGCGTCAATCCTGGGTTCGGGTACGGTGTGTTACGGGTACGGTACAAAGGGCGCGAGGCCGAGCCTCGCCAGTCAGTCAGTCCCGCTGGTGCCAGGCGGGCAAGCACACGGGATGGATGGACGACGGGACGAATGAACCCTTCGGTCCTCTCTTCCACCGCGTCGCTGCTTGCTTGCTTGCTTGCTTGCTCCTTCGCTTCAACAACGCGACTGACGGACTGACGGACTGCACGGAACCTCTCTCCTCTCCTCCCGCCGTCTTGCTCTCCATTCCTCTCGCGATTGACGGACGGGCGGGGTGGTTCCCCTTTCCCACTTCTCTCTACGGGCTATTTTTTCCGCGCACCTCACGTTACGGCTTTCCCTTCCTTTCCTTTTTACCCCTCTCGTTCTCGATCTTTTCTCGTTTTTGTCTTGGTCTGCTTTTCTGCTTTTTAGTCTCGCAACGGTCGTCTCAAGGGAAAGGAGTGGGTGGGTGGGTATGTGGGGCTGCACGGCGTTTTCTGGGACGGAGCAACTGCCTGATGTATGTACGTATGCTTCGTACGAACGAAACCGACGGACGGAGGGGGGGTGGTGGGGGGGTGGGCTTGCTTGCCACGTCACGGCAACATCAATGAAAGCAATCTGTCTGTCTGGCTGTCGGAAGAATGGATGATGTGCTCTTCTCGTCAGTCTTGTGGTTGATTGACTGCTATGCCGTTGATGGTGTCCTGTTCACTGCCATCGGTTGAGTGGGTGTGGGTAAACAGCCGCAGTTGCTGAACGTGTCCAGTCTCTGCCTAATGTGTTCTGATAGGCGTGTGGTACAGTACAGTAGGTATAGCACGCATAGCACAGCACAGCAAATATACACATGCGCTGCCGGTCAACGCGTTGCACAATTGGCGGTAGACAGCCGTGTGTATGGACACGATGCCGGCTGGAGATGAGACCACCATCATTTCAGGTCGCATGTCTAGTCTGAATATTGGGAAGAGTTGTGAACATGTATGTGTTTATATCCATGTCAAGTGTGTATGTTTATGGCTTCGGTTGGGCGCGATGGTGGTGGTGGTGGGCGGGCGGTGCGGAGCGGCAGGCGGGACGTTGGTCGGGCCGATTGGATGTTTTGGGCGGCGTGTTTCCTTCGTGGTGGCTCCGTGCGTGTCTGGGCGGGCAGGCGACTTGGCGGCGGATGTAAGGATGGGTTCAGACTTGAGATGGGGAGGGAAGGTGAAGACGGAGGGGGAAGAGGAGAAGGGGGGAGGATTATAATGTTGTTGGTCAGCCTCGAGGCATTTGATTATTGATGGTTGTGTGGTCACGGTGGTGATGTGGTGTGGCTTTGCGGGAGACGGGCAGGGGGGAGATGATGATGGTGCTTGGCGAGTAAGTGACAGAGAGGGAGCATGAATGGGACGGTGGGACAAGCGATGAAGAAGAGACGGCGATGGCGAAGTTTTGGAGCAGCGAGTGAATAATGAGCACCGTGGCTGGACAGGAGGAGCAGTCGTCCGTCTTGTCTTGGCCATCCATGATGCAGCGTGTTGCTATTCTGGTAACGGGTGTGGTCAGGTCCAAGTCGTCGGCCGCGGCGCTCCACGGGTGACGAAGCTGGACCTGAGGGCGTGGCAGCAAGCAGGTTCTGCATGTCGATGGCTGTACTCGATGGAGGCTGGAGTGCACCGAAGCGAAGCAGGGCAGCGTGTTTCAAAGGGCGTACATGTAGAGATGGAGTCGGCAGCGAGGGAGAGCGAGACTGTCGCATCGCAGGGCCCGAGCACGGCAGCACAGCCGCAGCGTCATTTCGGACGGTCGATTCTCCGGCCCTTTGGCGTCTTTGTCATCGCACCCTTCCCTTCCCTTCACAGAGCAGAGCAGAGCAGAGCAGCCAGCCCAGCCCCCAAGAGAACGAGGAGCCAGCATCTTCACCCTAAGCCTCCTTTCCACCACTACTACAGTACCGTACACTACTCTCCCACTGTCCACCGCCCGTCTTCACTTTCTCACTTTCTGCCGCCTCGTCCAGCTCTGTTCTGCTCTGCTTCGCCGTCGTCCAGTGATACCCCAATCTCATCCTTCTTTTCCTTCCTCTTCCTCTTCCTCTTCCTCTTCTTCTTCTTCTTCTTCTCTCCCCTCCTCTCCCCTCCGCCTCCCTCTCCTTTGCGCCAGTCGTCCCAAGCCGCGCCCCGCTGCCCGCCTTCCGTTGCGCCCGCCGCTCCCGCTCGCCGCCCATCAGCGCAATCATATCACCTAGACGACTGGCCCCCCTCGCTCCCCTACCGACCCACGCCTCGCCTCGCCTCGCCTTGCGTCGCCCACTCCCATGTCCTCTGCTTCATGACTTACCTGCTCATGCTGCACTCTGGAGACATGCCGTCCTTCCTCGCCGATGACACCGACCGCTCCGCATACTCGGCCCCGCTGACTGAAAAGTCGCTCCACCTCACCAACGGCGACTCCAACCCTCACCACCTCAATGGGGACTTCTTCCACCGCCCCGACCGAGTCCTGACCAACGGCACCTCTTCGACCAAGACCACCTCCTCTTCGCTGCCAAACGGGGGCCCTGTTGGCGGAAACGGCGACGTCAGGTCCTTCACCCTGCAGACCGCAACAACAACATCAACAACAAGCCCCATGGAGACGGTCCGCTCCGTCGCCCCCGAGAGCCCGGCCCTGGCCAGCCCGCTCGACGCTGGCCCTCGCGATGACGGTTACTTTGCTGCCGTGCAAAACGGCGTTACACAGGACGGCTGTCTGACAACACACGTCAAGCTGGAGCCAGCATCCGTAACAAGCGAATCCTTCCAAGCGACGAGGGTCGTCTCCTCGCCTGCATCCTCGGGCATGCTCTCCCCAGCCACTGCCTCAGACTCTGCACATCAACGCAAGGCCTCGACCGCCACAAACACCTCGTACCAAACCGCCCCCGACGCGACCTTGCGCGTGCCCACCACGGCCCACCGGCTGTCGTCGCCGCCCGCTCTCGGATACAACCCACCCACGTCGCCCTCGAGCAGCAACCCCCCCGTCGCTCCTGGTCTGCAGCACCGACATACGTTGGAGGTGCCCAAGGCCCAAGGCTATCGCTCCTCCAAAGACGCTCCCCGCACGTCGGACGACCAAGCCGTCCTGGCAACCGGCCGCTTCTCCCCAAACACACCCACTCGGAGACGAGGCTCCATGTCGCTGGTGAGACGGACGACGCGCTCCATGCAGTCGGACGTGCATCTCGACGAGGTCCCCACCGACGAGGATGCCGCGCGCTGGGCGGAGCACATACGGCAAAAGAGGGCTAGCAAGAGGAAGAGGAAAGAAGACGAGGATGACGACAGGGTGGTTGTCGGCACCAAGGTCGACCAAAACCACGTCAACTGGGTGACGGCGTATAACATGCTAACCGGAATCCGCTTCACCGTGTCCCGGACGCATGCCAAAATGGACAGGGAGCTGACCGATGCCGACTTTGTTGCAAAACACAAGTTTTCATTCGACATGTAAGCCCTGATGCAGCCACACTCGCCAAAAAGACTTTTGCTGAACGTATCGACAGTGCTGGTAACGAGCTCACCCCTTCAGCCAAGTACGACTTTAAATTCAAGGACTATGCTCCGTGGGTTTTTCGACATCTTCGCCAAACTTTCAAGATCGACCCGGCAGACTACCTCATGTCATTGACCTCCAAGTACATACTCTCCGAGCTTGGGTCTCCTGGCAAGAGCGGCAGCTTCTTCTATTTTTCCAGAGACTACAAGTACATCATCAAAACCATTCATCACGCAGAGCACAAATTCCTCCGGCGAATCCTCAAGGACTACTACAACCACGTCAAGGACAACCCCAACACCCTCCTGTCTCAGTTTTACGGACTTCATCGCGTCAAGATTCCCTATGGCCGCAAAATTCACTTTGTGGTCATGAACAACTTGTTTCCCCCGCACCGCGATATTCACCGGACATTTGACCTCAAGGGCTCGACCATTGGAAGAGATTTCAAGGAAGAGGATTTGGAAAAGAATCCCCGCGCGACCCTGAAAGATTTGAACTGGCTGAGGCGGAACCTGCATCTCGAGTTTGGACCGATCAAGCGGCAGGCTTTCATCGACCAAATGGAAAAGGACGTCAAGCTGTTGCAAAAGCTCAAGATTATGGACTACTCGCTTCTGGTTGGAATCCACGATTTGGAAAGAGGAAACGAAGAAAACCTGCGGGACAAGACTTTGCAGGTTTTCCAGCCTGGCGGAGAGGACGCGGGCGAAAATGTACCAAACTCGCTCATGCGGACACCCTCCAAGCTGGAGAATGCACGCAAGGCCAAGGAACTCCGCCAAATGATCAAGAACCAAAGACCGATCCCCATGGACCAGACGACCAACAAGATGCCCGACGACGTCCAAGAGACGCGGAAACACTTTTACTTTTACTCGGATGACGGGGGTTTCCAGGCGACGCATGAGGACAACGCGCCGGGGGAGGAGATATACTATCTGGGCATCATAGACTGTTTGACACACGTAAGCATCACAGGATTTGGAGAAGCGTGCCCATGCTAACGCCCTTGCAGTATAGTTTCATCAAGAGGATGGAACACTTTTTCAAGGGACTCACGGCCCAAGAGTCCCAAATTTCGGCCATTCCGCCGGAAAGATATGGCGACCGCTTTGTCCGCTTCATCAGCGGCATCACCAAAACGCGCGAGCGCGCCGAGGAGGAAAAGCAGGAGCACCAGCACCAGGTTTATGATGACCCGCAACTGCGGGGTGTCAACATCCAGCCCACCAAGACAGAGGAGGTCATGGAAAAGGCCGAACGTGTAGCCGACCGTTCCGTTCGCCACGGTGCCAACGAGGAAAACGTCCCTGAGCGCCGCATCCACCCCATTCGCAGCCCGTCTGCCGAGCGCGGCGAGCCGCACGGCAGCATTCTGCCCATTGTCGAAGAGGCGGGCGAATCAGCGAGCGTGGGTGGCCGCAGCAACGGCGGTCGCAGCGCAGAGACTTCGCCACGCCTCGGGCCCGCCGGTGGGTCCGTCAAGCCTCCGCCGACGCCGCCAAAGGACTCGAGGGATGGCGAGGCTGACGTGCGCCCGCCGACGCCGCCCAAGAACGACGGATACCAACCTGCTTCGACAGTCTCGCCGCCCACGCCTCCCAAAGATGACCGCGGCCGCGGCAAGGACAAGTCGCTGCCGGTGCCGCCGTCGTACTCGGAGACGTTTACGCGGAGCCCGTCGAGGATGAAGGGCATGCCGGAGATGGAAGAGGTTGGGTTGAGGGTGGAGGCCCGGGTCAGCTGATTGGCGTCGCCGGCCACACCAGATTGAGCCTCTTGCCGGGCATGCACAACACCAAGAAAAAAAAAAAAAAAAAAAAAGCATGAGCGCACAAAGCGCAAGCAAAAAAGCTCTCCATCTCTCTCTTGCAAAGTACGTTGTGGTGGTTGAAGGATACCCCATGTTCGAGTCTTGTTGTTTTGCTGTTCCCTTTGTCTATTTGTATCTTCGTCGTTCAGCGTCCGCTGCCATTTTTTTTCTTTCCTTCCTGTTTTTCGTCTCCTTTTTCCTTTTGCTGCTTTTGCTTTTGCTTCTGCTGCTGCTACTGCTGCTGCTACTACTGCTGCTGCTCTTGCTGGCGCCGTTTTGCTACGTATGTATGTGTGTATGTATCTATGGCTACGGTGGATCAAGCAAGCAAGCAAGTAGACAAGCTGGCAGGCGGGCAGGCAGGCAGGCAAGCTAGCTAGCTAGGCATCTCGCTCTCTGCATATTGGTTTTCCTTGTGTCATCATGGTCTCCCCCCACCCCTTTTTCTCTTTTCTTTCCCTCACTCTTCTTTCTCTCTTGCTCTCTTCTCTCGTCATTTATGGATCACAACTTTTTTTCGTCTTCCCTCCTGGCTTTCCTACTGTCGTCTTTTGTTGCGTGTGTGAGTGAGGGGGTGTGTGTGGTGTGTGTGTTGAGACGTGGTGATGTGGCGCCTGGTTTTGGACTTGCATGGATGGATGGATGCATGCCCGCCCGCACGCACTTTTCCTGTAGGAGCACGGCATGGCTGCTGCTGTCATGGGTGGTTGAGGAGGAGGAGGAATCATTGGAACCACTGGGATTACTGGGATCAGCAATACCATTATCATTTCCGAATTGAATCGACATTGGCATTGACAATCGTCACCTCTCATCCTGCCTCTCTGCTTTGTCTGTCTTGTCTCGTTCGGTCTCTCTTCTTGCTCCGTCAACATGCCGACTACCGTAACAACTGCCTCTTTGGCTGGCTGGCTGGCTGGCTGGCAGGAGCCTTTTCTTTCCTTTCATTAAATGGAAGGGTACGGCAGCGATAGCAGCAGTGGAGAATCGAGATGCCTACATGTAGTGAGTGACGTGTGTAAGCGGAGAGGAGAGGGCAGAGCACGCACGCAGCACGCACAGCACAACCTTGAGAAGCGCAAGAAGTATCATAACGAAAGAACGACGACCGATTTCAATTGCATCCTTTTCCCCCTTCCCCCTCCCCATCCCCCTTCCCCCAACCCCCCAACCCCGCTAAAAGTTCTCCTTCCCCCAAACAAACGAGAACCCCGGATCGCTATACATGTTGCACTTGACGTGCAACTGGCTGCCCAGACCCTTGGGCCCGCAGAAGAAGACGCCGGCCTCGGCCGGCGTGTGGATCTTGCGGATGCACTTGAAGATCATGTCCCAGTTGGGGCGGCCGAAGTTTGTGGGCGCGCGCAGGCCCGTGATGGCGTCTTGCTCGGCGTTGGCGTCGTTGATCATGATGTTTGTTGCGTCGGCGATGTTGATTTTGGCCGTCAGGTACTGCGGGGAGGGATGTTAGTATCTAGGAGCGGTTGGGGCCCAGTGCGGGACAGAAGGGGGGGGTGGGGAAGGGAAGGGAAAGGAAGGGGGCAGAACACACGGTGTGAATCTCAATCCTGTGCTCGAAATCCTGCGCCTCAATCGCCATCAGCAGGCTGCGGAACCACTCCAAGCTGCCAAAGTCGCGGCAGATCCAGAAGAAGTACACCTTGCGCAGCCGCGTCTTGCTCGTCGGGTAGTTCAGCCGGTACCAGATGCTCTTGAGGATGCTGGCGAAGGGCGTCACGCCGATGCCGGCGCCTACCAGCACCGCGATTTCGAACTTGAACACGTCTTCCGACGCGCTGCCGAACGGTCCGTCGATGTAGACGCGCGGCAGCACGCGCCGGAGCGACGGGTCCACGCTGTCTTCGTCTTTGGCCGCGGACACTACCGCCCCGTCTTTGGCTTCGAAGTCGCAGCCGAGGGCGCGCGCGAGCGAGCGCGTGAAGTTGCCCACGCAGCGCACGTGCACCGAGATGTAGTCTTCTTCGGGCGCCGACGTGAGGGTGAAGGGGTGGTATTGCCAGACGGAGACCTCGGGGCAGCAGAGGAATATGTACTGGCAACGGGGGTTAGCATATGCGGTCAGTAGGGGGGTGGAGGGGCTAGAAACTCACCTGGCCCGCCTTGGTCTTTGTGTTTTCCTTCTTGATCTGGATCTCGCACACGTTGCTCGGGTGCTGGACGACCTTGGACACGTACGTCTGATGGCGGCCGCGCACCTCGCGCGCGATGCGCTCGGCCAGGTACAGGAAGCCGCCGTACATCCACCACAGCCAGAAGACGCCGACCGTGTTGCAAAAGGGGCCAAAGTCGGGGCGGATCATGCAAAAGGCGCCGTGGATGCTCCACATGACGAAGAAGATGATGAAGAAGTGGTGCGTGTACCAGAAGCGCTCGTAGTTGGCGCGCCGCGTCTTCTCGACCGACGTGAAGACCATGGCCATGAGCGAGATGAGCATCACCCACCCCGTCCACCCGGGCCCCGTCACGAAGTTGGCAATCAGCCAGCCCGCCACGCCCAGGTTGTTGACGGCCGCGAAGCGCCCAAAGTTGTAAAAGTGCGCCAGCGTGTGGATCCACGTGAAGAGCACAATGGACCAGGCCACCAGCTTGTGGAACGTAATGTTCTTGTCGAGCTGGATGATGCCGTTGAGCGGCGTCTCGCGGAGCAGCGAAATGAAGGTGCGGCACACGGGGAACAGGATGAGCGCCACGTCAAAGTGCAGCACCATGGCGGCCGACCGCGCAATCACGTAGCCGTTGCGGAACTCGGCGCGCGACTGCGACAGGTTGTCCTTGAGCCCGTAGTTGAGGACGCCAAACACAAAGATCATGACGTGCGCCAGCATGAAGACGGCCACGAAGAGCCGCCGGTACCCTTCGTTCACCATCCACCGGTCGAAGCGCTCGCGCACCGTCAGGTCGCGCGGCGGCTCGTCGCTCATCTCGCCCGACATGAGCATGCGCGTGAGCGGCGGCCATCGTGATCGCTCGCGGCCAGAGAGGCTGCGGAGGCTCTGTCCGGATATGCTCGCCCCAGAGTACCGGTTCTCGGCGTAGCTCTTTTCAAAGTCCATGGCCAGGCGTGACGCAGAGAAGCAACTCTTTCAAGTTGCCTGCTTTGCGGCGGCGTGGCGGCGGCTGAGGGTGACCAGGCGGCGGCGGCGGCGGCGGCGCGATGCTGCTGCTGCTGGAGATGAGATGGACTGACGGCGAGGCCAGCTCGGTAGTCCCAATTGTCGAGTCGCGCCTTGAGGATTTGGATAAATTCAGTCCTGGCCGACGTGCGTTAGCATTGAACAAGAGAGGCCTCGGGAACGACCCACCAAAGAAAAGTACCAGCCTTGGAAAAGATGTGTAAAAGGGCCAAGTTCAGTGCGTGTTGGCGAGGAGCGTCGGGTCAAGGCACTCAGGCACTCGCAGAAAACCAGGCCGTCGTGGCATGGTGGCATGGCGTGGGATGAAGGCTGGATGGCAGGGCGACTGCTGCGCCAGAAGCGTAGCAGGAACAGAGCCGCGGTGCGAGAAGCGGCGGGCCAATGTCAGAAGAGCACTTCATTGGCAGGCGCTGGCGAATCGCATCGCGGCGGAACAGGTGGTTCTGTGTTACGAGCGGGCATTGCGACGTCTCGCGCTGCATCGTCGTCGTGCGAGCGAGCCTTGGCCCCGTGTCAGAGGTGCGTAAGCGCCGCCAGTGCCCGTCGGACCATGGTGTTCCTGCTCTTCCCAGCCGCTGATTCGTCCCTGGGCGATCTCTGTGCAGGCGGATATCGACCATCATCGGCGCCCGGCGTTGGACCTGCGCTGTTTCAGTTCCCACTTGAGCTCATGAACGTGATTGCGAGCCGATGGTGGCGAGATAAAGTCTGCATTCTTCTGCGCTAGTCCACCCCCTCTTGTACTTGATCTATATCATGTGTAGCCCTCCTGAAGCCGCAATGGTTTGGCCCGTGACCCAGCGGCTCGATTCCTCTGCAATGAAGCCGACAATGCCAGCAATGTCGTCAGGCCTGCCAACGCGGCCGACCGGAGTGGTGGCCTTCAAGTGCTCAATAGCAGCTGCAGGTGCTCGACCCATCATGTCGGTCTCGACAGGACCAGGCGCGACGGCATTGACGGTGTGGCCCAAGGGACCAAGCTCCTGAGCAAGACCGCGCGTAAGGGACTCGAGCGCGCCCTTGGACGCCATATACATGGTGTATTGGGGAAAGGCGACCCTCGCTCCTGTAGAAGAGATGTTTATGATTCTTCCTGGAGCTCGCAGACGCGGCACCACAGCCTGCGTCAAGAGGATCACGCCGCGCACATTGAGATGGAAGACTTCGTCGAAGTCCTCAGGGGTGAGGTCCTCCAGCTTCTTGACTTTGTCGACAGCAGCATTGTTGACCAGGATGTCAATCGATTCTCCAAAGGCTGCGACAGTCTCGGACACAATCTTTGCCGGCGCATCGAGCTCGCGCAGGTTTGCTCGGATGCCGAGGGCTTGGGCTCCGTTGCCGAGATTGTTGATTTTGGCAACAAGCTCGTCGGTGGACTTGACACTGCTCTCCGACGTGTATGTGAGGACGACCTAGAGCAACCGTCAGTATCCTGTCCGATGGTCCCAATTGGTGTCCCACCTTTGCACCACGATTGGCCAGCTCAAGAGCAATGGATGCACCAATGCCACGGGAGGCACCCGAAACAATCGCGACCTTGTTTGCCAAGGCAAGAGAGTTGGAGTTGTTGATGGAGCTCATGATTGTGTTACTGTGAGGACGTGATGATGGAGTAAAGGGGACTGCAGGATGGAAAAGGGGGTCATAGATGGCTGCTTTTATGTGGGTATAGTATTGGTTACAAATCCTCACTCGCCCTCGCACCAAATTGCTCTTGCTGAACCGGCCACTCTCCCGCTTAGCCGTGGTTTCGTTGTTTTACGCGTTTATCAATCATGGTATGATGCCACCGCTTACACGACCACGCGGAGCAGCGCCCTCTAGCATCCTTGTGCGCTGATGGATATGGGACACGTTGCTTGGGAATATTGGTACGGAGGACACCGGACTTCGCCATGAGGATGTTGCTCGGGGATAGCCACCATTTGTCACGCACCTGGTAGCATTGGTCAGCATCTCGGATGGCACATTGCCGGATGCCTCGACGGCGAAGCTCGTGCAACCGAAAAGTGAAGGAAGGATGGGAAGTTCACTGCGGCATGGTTGTTCGACCTCAGGTGCCGAGCATGTGAAGCGGCAAAGGGGGGAGCCGGAGTGGTTCAGTTGGTGGAAGTTGGTTCGGCACGCGCACGGGGAATGCGATGGGCGGGGGTCTGGAGAGTTGACAGTCGACCGTCGACAGCGGCAGAAGACGGGATGGGGTGGGAGGTGGTTGAGTGCAGTGCAGGACGGAGGGTTTTAGCTTCAGCTCTGGGTCCCGTCATGGTCAAACTGCGGAGATGGCCGTAGCGAGCAACGGCGAGAAAAGTCTGCATCCACAGTCTTGGTCTTCATTCACCACAAGAACGTACCATCTCGCAGAACAGAAACCACCCGATCGTCCGGCTGATTTTTCTCATCTTTCGTATCGTTATGGCATCATCAGCAAAGGCCGAGGGCGGCGTCAAGCTCGACGCAGAGGACAGTCCCCGCCCAACCTCGATGCAGCAACGCGGCACCAAGAGAATCAGTCAGTTCAGTCCAGTCCAGTCTTCGCTCGGCCCCAGCAAAACCACCACCTCCTCCTCCCAAACACGCCTGTCTGTTTCGTCTAACCAAGCGCCATGCTCTTCGACTATTCAGGAACCCAATCGCTCCCTCCTCCAGACCTCCCGCGCCTCGTTGCCGAGCAGGCCACCCCGATCCCGCGCAGCGACAAAGATACTCAACGCCTCATCGTCGTCCTCTCCAATGCCAGCCTCGAGACTTACAAGGCCTCGCATGCCCGCGCCGGCCCCGGCCCCGGCAAGGATGACAAGTACTCGCTGCTCAACAGCGACGAGCACATTGGTATCATGAGGAAAATGGGCCGCGACATTAGTGATGCTCGCCCCGACATCACCCATCAGGTCGGACCCTGTCTGCTATTCAACATAGTCCAAGACGGTTGACGTCTCTCTAGTGCCTGCTCACCCTCCTCGACTCGCCCGTCAACAAGGCCGGTCGCCTGCAAATCTACATCCACACTGCCAAGGGCGTCTTGATCGAAGTCAGCCCCTCGGTCCGCATCCCGCGTACCTTTAAGCGCTTCGCCGGTCTCATGGTCCAGCTCCTACACCGCCTCTCCATCAGGTCCACGACCTCGCAAGAGAAGCTGCTCAAGGTGATAAAGAATCCCATTACTGACCATCTCCCGCCCAACTGCCGCAAGGTCACCATGTCCTTTGACGCCCCCGTCGTCAAGGTGCGCGACTACCTGGAAGAGCTCAACCCCAACGAGAGCATCTGCGTCTTTGTCGGTGCCATGGCAAAGGGCAAGGACGACTTTGCCGACGAGTTCAAAGACGACACCATCAGTATCAGCAACTACAGTCTCAGTGCCAGCGTTGCCTGCTCCAAGTTCTGCCACGCCGCCGAGGATGTCTGGGACATTATCTAAAATACCCACGCGCACAAGTCACAACACGAGTTGCAGCAGGGCAAGCTATGAAACTTGGCTTCGGCGGTGGGGAGGAACACCGGGGTTGTCCTGGGGCTGCGATCGCAACATCAAAGCTCTGGCACGACGCCCAGTCGCGATGAGGATCTGTGGAGTGGTCTCTGTTTTCGCAACCAAAACACAAGGCTTTCAACAGACTCACGGCGTCTCTCTTCGCAAAGCACTTCAACTTGCTCTGCGACCTTTTCTTTCTCTCAGTAGCTAGTACTCTTCTTGGGTACGTAGGTTGGCGTTTTCAAGGGTCAAAACGGGGCAAGGTGTTGGTTGGGTATTTGGGGGGTTCAAGATTCAGCTCAATCACGATTTTAGTTCCCATGCGGTATTCCTCCATGACCTACCTCCAAGGACCATCCAGCGACACCTGGATACTAACGCGTAGAATCCCGAATCAAAACTTTAATCACATGCTCAGCGCCTCGCATCCCAAGTCGTTCCACTCTGATTCCAACACCGAGCTTTTCCAATGACTTCAGACGAGCTGGGGTTATTGGGGAATTGATTCATCTGGATGGCACAAGAATCACGCCGAAGAAAGAAGAGGGCAGGTCTGGCTGACTGTGTCGAAAACTGGCACACGAGGGCGATACATGGCTCGGGGTCGGGAGTCAAGACAGTGAGACTTTAGGTGCTACTATGGCGAAGATAACGACGGTGATTGACCCAAGGCCCCGTGGCCGAGGAGGTCCCGCCATTCGCTGCAACGACAGGGCAGCCCACAAATGCACCGACCTTGGCTCACGCTGCTTGCCTAGGTGTCTGCCAAATTGGTGCACTGGAGCCAGCTGGGCACCAGCGCATCCACAGAGCAGGGCAGGAAGAAGCGGACCAGCAAACCAGCCAAACAAGACGACCGAAGCGCTGGATGGATTGAAGTAATGTTCGACTGGGCCAATCCACCTGATGCGGGTGAGATGCATAATGCGTTGCGTTGCGGGGCACCACCACCACCTCAGTCAGATACGAAGAGCAACGCAATGCAGGCAGGCAGGCAGGCAGGCAGGCAGGCAGAGCGCTCCCGCGCTGTCGTGTCACGCTCCGTTTGCATTTCTTTTTCCTCCGACCATGCCGTTATAAATACGCGTCCACTCGTTGCCAGACGGCCTCTGGTCAGTCAATCGGCGTTGCGTCCATGTATGTGTGTGTGTTGCCAGCCTCCGCCCGGCTGCCAGCCACCCAGATGCCGACGCATGCACGCAGCCAGGTGGCGACGGTCTGGGCCTTTTCTGCGCCCAGATTCTTCTTCGCTCTTGTTGTCCCACTGGTCGAGTCGATTGTACATTGCATTGCATAACTACAGCAAAGGAAATGCACGCGCTCTGGCAAGCTGCTGCTGTTGCATAAACGCCGGCTGGCGATCGCCGGCCGTTGAGTAGCCGCTGGCTGTGACGCATGCACGCCGTGTGCAGAATCTGGTGGACTCGCACAGAAACAGGACGACAGCAGGTAATGAAGAGTTGGGGAACTGCGAGCAACAGCAGCAATGGCAGACGGCCGTAGAAGAAGCAGAGGCGCCATTGAGCTGTCAGTGGCAAACACAAGTGGATCGCCGCTCGACTCCACGTACAACTCCCAAATCGACAGGGCGTCTGCCTGGCTGTCCTCTCCTCTCGTCAGAGGCTCGTTTTCCTGCCTCTCATCGCTGCTGTCACATTTACCTGGCGCACGGAGTCAGAGAAGCACTTGTGCAGAATGAGGCGCGCTGCACCACGGCACCCAAACGGATACCTAGGCGGATCGAGGAACCACTCGGCAGCGTCTGCTGTGGCGGCCGTGGTGTCGGTCGGTAAGTGGACTGAGGTAGGTGGTAGGTCTTGACAGGTGCAGCGACTCGGGCGGCTGTCGCGCTTCTCTATGGACGGGCTGCCCGCCTGGTTGGCGTGAATAGTGACTACTCGCAATTACGTTGACAGGAATTCCCAATTGCGGGTAGCTCTCGGATACTCGGACCAGGACTTTGCGGCCTTTTTGGTTAGACGATGATGCTGTTCGGTATCGCTCGTTCTGCTGCTATTCGGTCCGCTGCCGTCAAGGCGGGCCACGAGCTGCAGTAGTTGGAGTCTTGTATCTGTATCAGGCTGGTGGACTGCTCGGGATGAAGTCTTGATTCTGATTCTTTGGTCAGCTAATGTTGATAGGGACATGTGCAGGACTGAGGACGGTGCAACCGGTGGCTCCGGTGTCTGCTCCGCTGATTCGACAGTTGGAATCTTACTGGCCCAAACACTGGTAACCAGCTGGTGCGACCTCACTCGGTGTGGGTTGAATGGGCGAGATCAAACGAGACGAATGCTGTGCGACCCATCAGAAGAATCGTCGTACCGGGGTCTTTGTCCACGCAAATCCAACGTCTCTCCATCCTCAATCAAGCCCTTGCTGGGATTTTAGCTTGGATTCTTCCATCTTGAATAGTTTGCCATCCGTCACATTTAAATTCCACTTACCGATTATCGACACGTCAAGGTATAGCCGCAGTAAGCCTTTAAAAGGGCTGCTCGAATCGGACTCGTCTCGATCCAGAGCGAGATGCAGGAGTATGCAGTTTGAAAAGAAGCAGCCGCTTGAGGTCAAGAGTGAGGCAATCACTGTGGCCAAGGCGGATCCGCCAGGCCCGTTCCGCGTCCAACCACCAAGTGCAAGTCGACCTCAACCGCAAGCCTTACGTGGCCTCGTGAGCTGACGGGCGCTCGACCTGGGCGGAAAACGGCCATCGACGGTGCCAGATGCGTTTGCCGGGGGCGACCGGGATGCTGCAGCGCTCCCCTGCGCACGCTTCGCCTTCTTTCGGGGCTTCTTTGCGCGCTTCGCCCTTCTCCACCCGAGCGAGCCCTGCCTCGACGCGGTAGGTCGAGTAGCAGCAGGAACACTGCTCGCCTGCTGGATGTACATTGCGCCATGGCCCTCGACTGGATCGGGGGTGCGCCTCAAGCAGGAATGGGGCGTCGTGCGGCGTCAGAGGTGCCTTTATCCGCCGCACAACCCCCTCTGCGATATATAGACCGGAGAGGTACAGCGGATGCTGCAACATCTACTCATGTAGGTACCCCTTCTGTCCACCGCTTCTCTTCAAACCCACGCGCCATTTTGCAAAAGTTTCCTCGTTCTTTGTACTCTTTTGCTTTCCTTTTCCTTTGATCAAAATGCCCGTCTCGCATATTGGTCTCACAGTCTCCCATCTTCCTACGTCGTGTTCCTTCTTTTTGGCTGCTCTCCAGCCTCTCGGCTACCGCTTCCTCGGTCAGCAAGGAAATCAAATTGGTCTCGGAATCAACAATGAGGCCGACTTTTTCATCTGTCAGGAGACGCCTGGGTAAGCCTCACCTCGCGGCATGCACTGCAGACTGCTTACATGTCACAAGTATAAAAGCCGGCGCCGCCCATATCGCCTTCTCGGCACCAGACCGCATCGCCGTCCGTGATTTCTACACGGCAGCTTTGACTGCCGGGGGTCGTCCTCACGGGTCCCCGGCCACGCGAGACCAGGAGAATGGCGTCTTCAATGCCGCCGTCCTGGACGTTGACGGCAATAGCATCGAAGTGGTCTTTCGCGAGAGCGTAGATCCCAGGGATGACACGCAATCGGCCGTAGGCGGACAGAGCCGAGTGCTGACATGGCGAAAGTCTGTCAGCGAAAGCCTCGGGGACGGACAATCGGTCGTGAGTGCCAAATCGGCATCTAAGACGGCCATGGTGCCCTTTAAACAGATGGCGCAGAGCGTCGTCTCTTCTGCCCGCTCGCAGTCCATAGCAGCACCCTCTGTTGCTCCCTCTCAATCCATCAGCCAAGCTCCCACTATGATACGTACGAGCTCGGCTCCTGCACAGCCGCAAGCTCCGACTCATGCCTCGAAAGAGCTGAATCCGGAGCTGATGGCTGATGCCGGAGCGCGGAAAATCATTGGCACGTTGATCGGCGCTGCTGCTGGAGCAGCGGTAGCGTATGCCATGGTCAAGAGCGAGCGTGACAGTGCTCGCGAGGAATCAGACTGGGTGGCTTCTCAAAGAGCTGCCTCGTCCAGACCACCGTCCGCCAAAGCCCCCAGCCCCCAGCCGCAACAACCGGTCCAATACACGTACACGGCGTCCGAGGTTCAACGCATGGTGCAGTACGAACAACCGCAGAGCCGCCGCAACTACAGCGAGACGGATTCTTTCTACAGTCATCCACATCAGCAACGAGCGATCGAAGCTCCACCAGCCAGGAGCGCACACGCGCCGACTCTTGTCTCGGCCCTGCAAGCCGGCAACACGTCTGTCCGCCAACAGCAGTCTCCCCACCGCAACTTCAGTGAAACCGAGTCCCGCTACAGCACGCCAGACAGCAGAGAGCGGTATGCACGCGCCGCGCTCGAAGCCGCCCCCGTGTCGGCAAAGGCCTACCTCAACCCTACGTGTCAGTCTGTAGCGCAGTCGTCGCCGCACGACGAAGCCGTCGACTACATCCCCGCCGGCAGCGCAGTCGCCAAAAGCCACTTCTCCATCAACCGGTCCGTCACGGCGCCCAGCATCGTATCACAGACGAAGAAAAGCGCGGCGCCGTCGGCCGTTGCCTCAAAACCTCCCTCTTCCCATGCCCCCTCGAAAGCCCCCTCAAAATCCCCTTCCAAGCTGGTCGCCGACGACGCCGCAAGCACCGCCCGCCGCAGCTCCGCACCCTCCACACACTCGCACTCCAGCAAACAGGCTCCTGACGCAGACCGCCGCAGCTCCGCCGGCGGCAGCAAGCACGCGTCGCGCGCCGCAACGCTCATCTCGTCCTTCGTGCCAGACTATGCGGACGCGGCGTCGCCCTCGCGGCGATCGAGCACCGGCGGCTCCAAAGCGTCGACGGCCAAGCCGAGCGCTACAGGAGGCGCAGGCGCAGAGCGAGCGCCGAGTCTGCTGGGCAGCGCGCTGGGCCGGGCGGCGGCGGCGGCAGAGGCGGCGGCAGAGCGCGCCGGTGAGTCTGACAACGACACCGTGGCGCCGAGCGACAGCATCAGCAACGCGGGGTCGTCGCCGTCGTCGAGGCGGTCGCGGACGGGCGGTGGCGGGAGCAAGGTGTCGCGGCACTCGTCGCGGCACTCACACCATTCGCATTCGCACTCGCGGCGCGGGAGCAGAGACGCGGGGGCGTCGTCTGCGTCGACGAAAGACAAGGACAAAGACAGGAGGTCCAGCGCCGGCAGTCGCAAGAGCTCGCGCGCCGGCGTGAGCGAAGACGCTGCGGCCGTCCAGCCCGATGCCGTCAGTGAGGCGAGCACGGTCAAGCCGCGGTCGGTCAGGAAGGACAGCGTTGTCAGCGTGTCGTCGGCGAAGAGCTCGCCGTCGAAGGCTGGGTCGAAAAGAGGAAGCAAAGTTGAGGCGTGAGGGAGGCACTCGATCAAGGGGGTAGGGGAGACAGACTTTGATGAGATTTGAGGGTCATGGCAAGCGGAAGCGTCTAGCGGAGGAGGCTTTCTGTTTCTGCAGGCCGCTTTTGCGCTGGGATAGACGTTTGCTGAAAGTGGAAGATCTTTTGCGTCCAACAGTCCTCTTGCCAACACCGTTCTTGACCTGTCCATCTAATCGACGCTTGTTCTCAGATCTTTGTTTACTTCGCGCTTGTCTGTAGAAAACTGGACCTTCACTGGATCGTCGTTTAGACAGCTTACAATCCACTGGCAGCGTTTATCAGCTCTCGACGTGCACACCATGTCCTCATCCCCCCATCAATCCCTCTTCTCCTCACACATCCTCCCTAACGACCCAAGCCAAGTCAAGCCACCAAATTCAACCCTCAACACCCCCCATCTCCCCCGTCCATCCATCAAAGCCACGCCAACAAAGCCGCAACACCAGCAACAACGCCAGCAACGACGGCAGCAAGGGCCGGAACGACGGCAACGAACAAAGCAACGCCATACCCTCCCATAGCCGCGCTCTGCAAGACAGCGAAGACGCTTCCAGCCGCGACAGAGCCGATGGCCGCCTGCGTGCCAGCGGCCCACGAACCTTCGAGACGTCAGTCAGTCAGATCAGTCAGATGGCCAACAACCCGTCCTCCCGCACGACCAAAAAAAAAAAAACGAAAACAGAGAATCTCGACGCCTTGCCTAGGTGACTGAGGTGACTTACCAGCGACAGGCCCCACAGCCGCAAAGCCCGCAGCACCAAGGACAGACCCGTAGGCGAGGGGTACGACGACAGCGACGACGCCGCACGCGACGAGCAGCGCGGTGAGGTACGGGTGCGCCTTGATCCAGGCCAAAGTGGCGCGCAGCTGGTCGGTGATGCGGATTCTGGTGGTGCGGAGGAGCCGGTCCCAGTCCGTGGTTTGCAGCCGGCACTTGATGGTGCGGGCGGCGCGTTTGATCGTGGTGGCGACGCGCTTGCTGCCGGAGCCGATGCTTCTGATTGCTTTGTGGAGCGTGGCGCCTAGGCGGTCGGAGAAAGGCATGGTGGGTGGATGGATGCGCGTGGAAGCGGTGAGGTGGGTTTGGGGGTTGGATAGGTTTGCAGTGTGGGAGAGGGATTGAGGTGGATGTGTTTTTGAAGTCAGTGTCCATCCAGGCTGTCCTTCGTGTTGGCGCTAATCATCAGTGTTATGAGGTGAATGGCCGGCCGATTGATTCATTCACCAAGTTGGGGCTTCTCCGGATCATTGACAGGCTTCTAGTCACATGCATAATTCAACCCCGGAGGAGGACTGGTGGTTTTGGCGAAGGATGGGCTGTATTCATGTTGTCTTTTCTAGTCAAACCCCTCCCCTTTCGGTCGTCCCATTTTCCCGTCCAGTACTTTTCAGTCGTCATTTCTTTGTGATGCTCAAGTCTTCGCTTAGAGAAACTCCAAGTATACAGGGGGTCAATTGTCTCGCTCTTCAGTGTGCCGTGTACTATGTGTCCGCCCCTGGACCTCCTGTTTGCTCAGAACACGGAATACAGTGAAACAACCCTGTTCTTCAATGGAACGTTCTCCAGCAGCCAGCAGGGCTGCGCGGTTGACGACTCAGCGGCTTATCTTAGTGTCGCATGCGCCGGGCGGAATCTCCTTCTTTTGAAATCCACAAGTCGTCGCTGAGACTTACTTCGACTCTGGCGGAGGCCGAGGTCCCCACAGTCGCGCTCCGCTCTCAGGACCCTTGGCTATCTTCTCGTCCATCCTTCGGCGGGCGACCTTCTTCTCCTGGATCTCCTGCACGCGAGCCTCCAAGGCTTCGGCGGTCTCGCCGTCTCCAATGCAGCTGCATTGGCGCAGCTTCTCGAGGACTCTGCTCCATCTCCTGCTCGGTTTTGTCTTCAACAATGCAGCGCACGACTCCCCTGCTTTTCTCCAGGTTAAATTGGCCAAATGCGTCGCGCGCTCCTTCTTCGATCTCGAGAAGTGGCTGAACGGCGATCCGGACCGCTGGTGGTGGTTTACGCGGAGAGACCAGTTGGTGCGTTTCTTTCGGGTAAGCAAGGGTCGCGCGTAGTCGACATGGCCACCCAGGACCGGCAGGGATGGAAAACACGGTTTGGCATTTGAGGCTTTGGTCTTCCAAGACGACGAGCGGCTGCGGCTGGCGACTTTGTTGTACCGACTGAAACCCTTTCCACTGCTTCCCTTATTGCCTATCGACTTGCTCCGGCCGCGTTTGAAAGGAGTCTGCTTCTTCAACGCATCGTATTTGCCGCGCATGTGAGTCAGGTGTCGCTTCAGGAGATTGGGGATCTTGGAGGTGTAGGCTCGCCCGGCCTTCGTGGTGGTCGTCTTCCGCTTTCTGACGCTCATTCTGGCAGATGCGGTTTCTGTCTTCCATGGTCGTCAGTTGAGAACATGGCCTCGCTTTACTGATTTGACTTTACTCACAGGTTTGATGGCTTATTTAACACTTCCACAGTATCCGACACAAGGAACAAGGCAATAGGCCAAAGAGATAGAGATGATAGCGCAGAATGCTCGACCTCAGCACGCCTAGGCTGTTGGGATTTTGCTAAGACAGCGTAGGTTTGCTCGTATTGTGGGTTGACTCGTAGGACGTGGTGGTAGAATGAAAATGGAGAGTTGACCAAGAAGACAAGTGCTGATGATGACAACAGGTCCTCTTTGACACGAGAACGTATGGATTGGGGCGGCAGAAGTGCTCTGGTGCGAGGATGGATGGATACATCGTCAATAGCGCTCGGACGCGTGCCAGGTGACTGATCGCGCAATCGGTCGGCCGCCAACCTTCGCGGTCAACTTTGCCTCGAGCGTCGCGTGGCGAGACTTCAAATGAGCAATATCGAGCAAGGAGCAAAATGAATTTATACAAAGGTGTGTTTACGAAAGTTGAGATAGTCCATTCCCAACACGACCCCTGGGACGCGGGTTTCCGTGCAGACACTGACTTTTTAAACAGGAAGGTTCTCCTGTCTAGTTGTTTTGCCGAGCCAACAGAAACTTTGAACATGTTGCCATCATCAACCCTTTGAGAGAATGGCTCAGCTTGAGCAGACAACTTTGATTGAGAAACTTGGAACTTACGCTGCGGTGATGAGTTTGCGGTAATTCTCGTCGAAGCGACGGAACCTCTTGGTGGACGTGTGTGTGCTGGTCCTACAGTATACTGTACTATGCTATACTTTGATTTCTTGCAAGAGTATCTCACTGGCTGTCCCGTCACTACTCGCGCAATTTAGTGAGACATCCTCTTGACACAGACCCTTGTGAAGGTGTGAGACAGAATATCTGACGCTTCCCTGTGTCTAGCTATTCCGACACTGTTTGTAGACAATGCTTTGTCGACTCTACCAGCCGTGCTCACTCAGCCACGAAGGCCTTCAGCCCACCTTGTCCTTATATATGAAGCGGTGCGGATTTTCTCAAGTAGTTCCTCAATTCAATTAAACCACGATCATCCAAACCCCATCTTCGAGTCGTTGAACGACTTGCTATTCAATTCGCGGAGTTCCCCTTCAGTCGTTAATCGACGCTTTGCCCTTCAATTAGCCTTTCTTGACGCCGCCAGACTTTTGCATTCTTGCCTTTTGCCACCAAAGCGACTCTGTTCCCAGACGTCAAATTCCTGACAATAGTCCCCTCCGATCGCCAACAACTCTAGTGTACCAGCTTGCAACCCCTGTTTTCAGGAGTGACCCCTGATTCAGCTCCGCAACAAAATGACGCTCAATCTCTCCAACCTAAACAGAAGCTTCACAGAGCAGTACTATATCAATATGGGCCAACAAATTGGCAATGGTGCCGATGGCAGAGTCTATTGCGTAAGGGAAGAAGGTTCGGGATGGTTCTACGCGGCCAAAGTCTTGAGGAGGAACCGCCGAGGCATTACTCCGCATGAAGTCCACATCAACAGCATAATATTCTCCGGATCTTTCGTCAACGACCACATTGTGCAATATGAGTGCTGGTTCGAGGCATCAGGCCCGCGCCAGCGACCAGTGATACTCTTTGAGCACTGCGAGATGGGCACCTTGCAAGAATTCATGACCAGAGAGTACGGATATAATTTCCAAGTCAACAACGCCCCGCCGGAAGACATGATACGCACCTTCTTTTTACAGCTACTAAGCGCGCTTTTGTTCTTGCACGAGCCAGGGCCTGATGCAAACCGTGGCCCCATCGTGCATCGAGACATCAAACCGAGCAATATCCTGCTCGTCGAAGGGAACGACAGCTCAGGGTGGCCATGTGTCAAACTGTGCGATTTTGGCGGCGCGCTCGAGATTGACAGTTGGAGTTGCAATGTGGAAAACGCGCAACGTCCTTCGGACCCCGCTGTCTTCACGCGGAATTACGCAGCGTCAGAAATTCCGTGGCCAATCTCGACAACTACACTCACTCATGTACGCAGCTCATCCGTCGTTTGACGTGTATGGCGTCGGGGCGTCGATTTATTTCGCCATTTGCAGGAGACCACCGCCGAGAGATTCGCGGTCCGTCGCGCCAGGGGGGAATGCCTCAAGGTTTTACTCGGAAGAATTGTGGCGCGTATTGAGGGGTGCTCTGATGAGAACTCCAGATTGCAGATGGGAAGTAGAGACCTTGTTAGATGATTTATAACTCAACGAGCGTCTGGTCCTTGAGGACGTTTCGGGAAGTTTCTAGAACCTGACCATTTTAACTAAACACGCGGAATTTGTCCTTCAGAGAATCTCCAAGTAACAAGGCGAGAGTCGAATGTGACTGGCTTGGCACTCACTGAATTTGGGACTCCAAAAGGAGCCAACTCTTTCCAAACTTTCCTCGCCATGGCTGGAGTCTGGCGGATTTTTGTTTCCTGTTCGGCTGCGGTTTCGGTGGCTATCCGTCAGCACAACTCAGTCACCTCCCTAAATCCTTATTTTCCGCGTAATTTTGACCTCTAGTCGCTCCCACACTGATAGACTTGATCCTTCACTTCCCTTGTATTTATGATAGCTTTCCATCTCAATGGTGGCTTACCCTGACTAGCATTTTATACACCCTGGTCTCTTTACCCATCACTTTACCAGAGCCTAGCTTTCAAAAGACTCATTAATCTGTTAAAAGCCCGATAAAAGCTGCTATTGTTCCCAAGATCCACCGCCATATACGGCACAAAATAGAACTACAAAGAGGCTTTGTTTGAGAAGCTTAACGTTCCTGCCCGCTTTGGGGCAAAGTCGTACTATGAAAATCTACACGGTGCTGCTGCTCTCGCCATACATCAGACATTGGTGGGGACAATCTGTGTTAGATAAAAAGTGTCAGCCTCCTGTCATGCTTATTGAAGGTTTTGTAAATTGAGTGGTTGCACTGTGAGTATCTCTGGGCTACTTTTGAGTACCCACCGAAGACCGCAAAACAGCCCCTTTTGCACCCCTTGAGTCGGATGAAAGGCTAAGCTCTCGACGCTCCTCAACAATATGAATTTCCCAGTCCTTCCTCTTGACGAACAGCACAGTTCACTTGACGCTATATTCTACAGCTGAGCAAGAACCACTCCACGATGAAGGTCTACGGAGCTTCCGATCAACTAACTGACAGCTCGACAGCTTGTATCGATAGTATCTTTCATTTGGGCTGACTTGAGAATCCTTCATTTGACATGTCGGGGAGCCGAGGGAGTCACTGCGGCGCCTCGATTAATAGTTACCACGCAGACACACTACAGCAGCCAATCCGTGCTGGTTGCCGCTGTTGGATACAGGCAAGGTGGTGCCATAGGTGTCGGCTGAGATGCGGTGATTGAAATGTCTCCTAATAGCCTCCCCCTAAACCCCTTCTTTTCTCTCATCCCATCACCACACCATTGCAAATGGTTTTACATGTTCTCGATTAATAGTTCTAGATGTTATCTCCGCATCTCAGTGCTTTCCAAAGCGAAATGCTTCAAGCGCCCCCAAAAGTCTCCCTGGAGCACCCCTTAACCCCTAACATTTGCAATTATATGTTATTTTAGCCATAAATCATGTCATCAAGCAAGCGGGGTTGGTGTAGTTGGTCATCACGTCAGTCTAACAGAGCATTCCGGAGCAATTCGGACTGTCTGAAGAGCACTGAAGGTCGCGAGTTCAAGTCTCGCATCCCGTATCCTTTTGCTTTTGCTCCCAGGGCGCACACGGTGTGCTGTGCTGACTTTTTTTGCACTCCGGGAGACAGGGCGAGGAAATCTTGCCGAGCGGTGGGGCGGGAGGCCTTTTGTGGAGCTTGCTGGGCCTGTGCATTGATCAAAGAGCTGATACAGGGGTTGGTAGTCAAGGGTCATGAAATCTTTTTGTGTGGAGGGATCCCATTCTCCGGGAGTCCCATAGTAGGTAGCGGACATTCTGCAGCTCGGCTTGAGTGTTTTTGAACGACTTTGGTATTATGTTCCCCTTTCTATGCTGACATGGTCGACAACTGATTTTCCTCGTACTCTATTCTGACTGACCTGCGAAAGACACCAAGATATCCTCAGTCGCCAAAAGAAACTTGAGGATCTTGAAACGAAGAACATTATGAATGGATGGAAGGGGAAAGGAGTTCCCGGGACAGGGGGCGCATCGGAAGCATAGTGGCGCTCGGCATGCCGAAGCGCAGAGCCAGCCACCCATCGGGCCGAGATTGCTAGTACTCGGGAAGCCAAAAGACCACCGAAGGCGGAGACATGGCAGTCAATATGAAATGGTAGGCAATTGAGTTGAATTTTGATTGATTGACTCCGTCATACTTCACAGTTTATTCCAACCCACAGCGCGTCGGTGACTGGTGTCGCTCAGCAGATTGACAGGGATCTTCGAAAGCTCGGCAGACGTCCGACCATCGTCATTCGAGATTGACGACACCACACAACGCAACTCCAACACCCAACGTCCACCACAATGCAGCCCCGAAGTGCGCACTGGATCTGCCAATCTTGCCGCCGCACGAATGCCCTTAGATTACCGCTCGCCCGCCGACGAACTTACGCCACCGCCGCCACGAGCTCGACCACCGCCACACCCGAGATATACGATGTTGTATGTGTAGGTGGAGGTCCAGCAGGCCTGAGCCTGCTCTCTGGACTGCGTAGGACTACAACCATTCGATTAGTCGTGGGCAAGAGCTGGAAAGCTAATGCGACGCAGGGTCTTCGCCCGTCACCGCAGGTCTCAAGATGGCCTTGATCGAAGGCCAGGATTTGGACAAGGGAATGCTGCGGAATCTGTCGCCAACGACCTTTGCGAATCGATGTAGCTCATTGACGCCGGCGTCGGTCGAGAACCTCAAAGGTAGCAAATCCCTCAGAGTGGAAACCATTGGAGCAAAAAGCTAAGGGAGAGATAGACATCGGCGCATGGCAGCACATTGACCACGGCCGCGTACAGCCATACCAAGAGATGCAAGTCTGGGATGGCGTCAGTGATGCCCGCATATCCTTCGATTGGCCCTCGACAGACACGTTCCTCACGCCTCGACGTCCCACCGACCCTACCACAATCGCCTACATGATTGAGAATGCGAACCTCACAACTGGCCTTCTTACGCGTCTCAACAATCTCGGTGGCGTCGATACCTTCTCCCCTACTCGTGTCGAGTCTATCGACCTTGGTCCTGAAGAGCCCTTGAACAGTTCAAGTCCTGACCTCCGCTCCTGGCCTCACATAACACTTTCAAACGGCCGGACCCTTACCGCGCGCCTACTCATCGGCGCTGACGGCGCAAACTCTCCCGTCAGGACATTTGCTGGCATAACCTCGCGTGGATGGGACTATGAGCGACATGGTGTTGTGGCCACGCTGCGCCTGTCAGGCGACATGCCTCAGATGCGGACCGCGTACCAGCGATTCCTGCCGTCTGGTCCTGTGGCCATGCTCCCACTGCCTGGCAACATGGCCACGCTCGTCTGGTCAACACACCCAGCTCGCGCGGCATTGCTTCGCAGTCTTGCTCCTAACGACCAAGCCGCCCTTATCGACGCAGCGTTCCGCCTCTGCGTCGCCGACCTTGACTACCTGCACACCATGACCTCCGGCCAGGACGATGAGGTCGCCTGGCGTCTCCAACACAGCACCTACGATCAAGCACGCGTGCCGGGTCGCGTTGCCGCTGTGCAGCCCAACTCTGTCGCAGCATTTCCCCTCCGCATGCGCCACGCCGACGCCTACTCGGGCCACCGCGTGGCTCTCGTCGGCGACGCTGCGCACACGATACACCCGCTCGCCGGACAGGGCCTTAATCAGGGCCAGGCCGATGCAGCGGCGCTTGTGCGCACCATCTCCCATGCGGTCGCGGCAGGCGATGACATCGGAAGCACGATTGCGTTGGAGAGCTACGACGCCGCAAGGTGGCAAGCGAACAACGCGCTCCTGGGTGCGTGTGACAAGCTTCACAAGCTGTACAGTGTGGGATGGGGTCCGATTGTCGGCTTGAGGAGCTTGGGTCTGAAGGCTGCGGACAGCGTCGGAGCGGCAAAGGGGTTGTTCATGGGAATCGCGGCTTCTAACGGACGGTGAGCTGGAAGTTGGTTTACTGATCTTTTCCTTCTTCCTTCTCGACAAGCCAACAGTCTGAGGATGCGTTGAATAAGGGGGCAGGCGCGGTGGATTGATAGAACCCTAGAGCCCCCGGAATCGACATATTGCCTTCGATGTCACTGTACTATACATACCAAAGCTCCAAAACAAACACAAATCGAGCCTTGCTGGGCAACAGATGCCGTGAGAAACGTTGTCTCGTTTTTCCCAAGTCAACAGTCCGGATCATCAGCGCAATGAACTTACTTGGCCAATGAACTGGGTCTGCCACTCAACATGATAGGCTCCTGGCTTTATCCTGATCCGTAGTCCACAAAGACTGTTCTTTTATCGCTTGTGTCTGCCGACTGGACCCCTACCTCCCGCCCACCTCCGCTCATCTTTTCAGCTTCTTTCGTCTCGACTCCTATTGATCAGTACTCCTCCGAACTAACTCGTCACCCAACACAACGCCACATTAAACGTAGCATTCAAAGAGCGAGCCGCTTGGCATGTAGGTTGGGAAGCTCGAGCGAGGTCGGAGCCTGAGCCAGGTTGGACCCCACGTGCGCAGTAGAAGACGTGGACAGCCGTGACCCATTCGTGGAGGTTTAGAGTGTGTCAGAACCCTGAGACCGTTGTCTCCGTGTGTCGTTGGTGCCAGGCTGGCCGTCGGTGATGGATGACGGATGATGTCAACGACGCTTCGTCCCGCACTTTGGGCCTGTCACTGGAACAGATGGATGAATGGTACCAAAGGCGGGGAAAGGAGTACCGTGTAGTTCAACGGCGCTTCGAGCTGTCTGGTGGCAGCGTAGGAGGAGAACAAAGAGTGCCTCTGAGATACCTGGTCTTGTCAGCACGACGACGACGACGGCCTTTTCACTTAGCCTTGAGCATGCCTGTGCGTTTACTTGAGATGAGAAGCGCTGCCACTTGACCCCTGAAGGAACACCTATGTCGTCAGTGTTGAGTCGTGGGCAAACCGCCATTGCATATACTGTTTTTGGATGATGTTGGCTAAGATGTCTCATGGTATCTTCAGGGCATGTTTTTAGTTCCAGGGGCAGGTTGGTGTAACTTATCGGGAGTTCGAACTGATTTTCGTAGTGAACGTTGGGTAGTGGGAAAGGTTCAAAGAGTGACCGAGTGGGCCTCTTGCGCCTACACATCCCGTCCTGTCTCCTCACCGACAGGCTACTGCGCGCCTCAAGGCAAACTCGTCCAAGGAAAGGAGATGCTCAGGCGAAAACTGTATGAGACTGGACGACGTCGACCACGACAGATCAAGAGCGAGAACTGGGTCCACCGCCAGAGGAAATCGTATACGTATTCTTCGTCAACCGACCTCCCAACTACGGTATACGAAACAGTGCGTCGGGCAACGAAGAAAAAACAAGGCTATACACAACTGTCACCAGAAAACAACACCACAGCAAGCCATGGCTTGCTCAATGGCCTTTCGAAACCCACCAAGACGGGTCCCACCGTCACACATACAGCCGTCGATTCAGCCATTTTCTTGGCCCTACGTGCGAAGTTGGTCTGCCACTGCCTCCAACCAGCCTAGCGCGTCACCCAATCTAGCAAGTATCGTCTCGTAACGGGGGGTGGGCAGACATACCGCGGCGGCGCTTGGGTGGGAAAAGGCGCGCCAAGGAAATTGCCGGTGAGAAGATGATGGCTGCAAGGTCTGTCGGTACTTGTGGACTGGGCACTCGGCGCTGGGGATGTGCCGGTAAGGCGGTAGGCACCGCGCGGGCCCGCGAGGCAAGGGGACGAAAAGACACGGGCAGGCAGGCAAGCGGTCGGGCTGCAGGGGGGAGGGGGAAATGGTGGGAATGAGATCGTCGGCAGGGGAACGAGCTCTCACACCCTCGTACGGTTCTGCTGCCATTGCTTATGCTGTGCACGCTTGCACCGCGCGCGCGAATCGGGTGGTCCGGTCTGCCAATTTCGTATCTCGGAGTCCCGAAGGACGGAGACAGGGACGAGGCCAAGGCCAGCGGATGCGTGGGAATGACAGGTGCGGCATCCGATAACGACAGGATGGGGTTGCGGTGCAGGGTGTTTGCATCTGGATGCGCTGGAACGCGTCTGCTTCGTCAGCACACCGCTTTGTGGGCTGATGTTCATACTCTGGGCAAGGAATAATCACTGCGGAGAGGGCTGCCATGCCTAGGTGCACTGGGAATGCCACGTGAAAGCTGCTGGCTTATACATCGGGTCGAAAATGGCTGAAAATTTGGTGGCATTTGCTTCACTGATTGGTAAATGACTTGCTGACTGGTCACGCTTTTTGAATTGATCCGCATTGGATGGGAAGTCCAATGTTCACATCACCACCAAGGTGCGGTCAAGATGGGTGTAGCTGTTTGTGCAAGGTTTTCTCAATCGGGCCCATGTGCGGGTGGGGCGATGACAAGGTAGAAGATCCGGGGAGTGATTCGAACGGACAGTGATCATCACCGGGCTGCTGGCATAGGTGGAGGGGAACAAGTCCAACCATCACGTCATTTGCCAGGCTACAGCGTGGCTCATCCCGGTGGAGCCAAATGCCATTGTGGACGGCGGTCGCAGCCAAGTTGTCCAGTGTGTTCGACGTACCTGGAACGTGGCCGAGCTGTCCTTCCATGGATCTTGCTGTCGTTGCAGACCGAGGGGATATCGCGAAATATTCAGCCAATGGATGGTGGTGCACCAGTAATTTCTTGACAGCAAGGACCAACTTCACTTCGGTACGGGGCGAGCTGTCGAGAAGGCTATGCGGACGGGGTGCCAGCGGGACAGGAGGCCTTGACAGGAGTCAGACGGCTGGGGTCTTGTCCACTAATGCTTCCTGGTCAGATGGTGGGTGGAGAAAACAGGGAAGGCAATCTTCGGGTTCTCCTTGCATGCCACCCTCTTGTTCGGGCATGGGGCCGATCCAGTGGGATGGTTCTGCACTTGTGTACTTGGGACAGTGAACAGGCGTCAAGTGTCTCGTATGGCGGTTTTTGTGATGGCGTGCGTTGCTTCGAAGCTTCTGCTCGTCCACATGCGACGGTTTATTGGGCGACGAATGGCATTTACGTCTCAACGATGAGGCCTCCATCTCGAAGAGTCTCCTGGACCTGTAGTAGGGTGGGCCAGGTGCCATGGACAAGCACTTGTTGTTAATTGCAACGATCTTCGGCAAGTTCCTGGAAAGTGTCTGCCAACGTGCCGCACATCTCCTTGGTCGCTTCGGGCTGAGAGCAATCGATGACATACAACGACAGACAGACCGAGCCCTGTGGCCCTACTATCCGAGTCAGCCTACCTATCGCATGCGCTGGACTGGATGCAAGTATCAGATCGACATTCTGTTTTCTTGTTGCAAATGGCGCAGAGAGAAAACGAAGGTCGAAATGGGGTGACTTTTTGGTCATTTACAGGCGACATGCCTGTTGGAAGACAAGCAACAAAATAATCCAAAAGAGACGTTCCCTACCAAATGCCTGAAGACGATCCTAAATCGATTCGTGAGTTCGTAAGCCCCTGAGACAGCCACTCACCTCAACCACCACGTTCAAATCCAATCTCCACATCAAATCATTGCCTGCCTCTACTGATATGAGATGAAGGCAGTAGGAGGCAATGAAGAAAGCACGCCTGGTCAATCGATCCAGACTGCCCCCCGAGACAATGGTGGCAGATGCATCTTAGTGGCCCACAAGAGCCGACCACAAACAAGCGGCTTGATCTGCCCCTATTGACTGACGCACTAAATTCAAAATCGGGAGTCAAGGCGATGCCTCTCATTCGCGTATGCCTCACCGTTGTCTTTACATCTAGCAAAGTAGCAAACGGGTGACAGTTCAGTTTGCCCCAAACGGCTCGGGGTTGAAACAGTCAAGGTCTCGGAGTTTTGTCGACAGAGTAGCTTTGGCAGCCTTCGAGCCCGGGCTCACGTCCATATCCAATGGCAGTGCAAAATGGCCCAGTTAGCACGACGGAGAACACCGAAGATGTCGCCTACGCCGAGGAGAGAACGGGAAGGACCGTTGACAAATCTCGCTCCGCGCCGTTGAAAGTGAAACGCAAACGGGTAAGACCGCAAAACTCGCCAATGGCCAGCCAAAGCAAGATGAGGCGAGGCGCCTTGGAAACCCAGAAAGGCGAACTCGCGAGCTGTTGATGGCGGACGTTAGACGACCCTGCGTACGCCTAGCTTTTCTCGGCAGCTCGGCAGCCGTTGACATTTGGATCAAGTGGTGCTCAGCGGACGTGGTCCAGCCTTCAGAGAGTCGTTTGGAATCCATTCCGCTCGTCCATTTTGGGTCCCGTGCTGTTGATCGTACGGGCTTTGTTTTCCTCTTCTCTGGGGCGGTACATCGAAGGGATTGACGAGTTGACCGGACCGGCTTGACGACGCCTTCGAATGTCGGAACGAAGGAGTCCCTCTCTACTGTATGAGTGAGGAAGGTTCCCGTAAACAAGGAAGAGAAGAAGGCGACGACGGCGGCGGGCAAGCGGTCTTCGGAGCTTTCAAGCAATCTGCAGTCCAGGAGTAAGAAGAGGAGGAGCTGTCGACAAACACGAGAACGAAGCGCGTCAACCACGTTACACACACGGTCCGGCCGATTCAACGTCGACGATTCTGACCGAGCCACATGCTATCCAATGCCTTCAGATACATAGCTCTTTTCCAACGACATGTCTCGGCGCAAGAAGTACCACCGGTCGTTGACATGCTGCATACAACGACCCGAAAGACCCTGCCTCATCCACGACGCATTGACCTGCTGAAGTGCGGCCACGACTTTACGGCCCTTATCTCCGCAGCCCCCCCCGGCACGATCATGGCATCACCGAGAGACCGGCGCGCAAGCACGCAACCACGGTCCACCTCAGGACGTAGACTTGCTCCGCGCCGCATCTACTTCAACGCTTCAATTGGCTTTCTTGGCTTTTAATCAGTGGAATTGGAGTGTCGTCAACGCGGCAATTGGCAAAAACAATGGTCAGAGCGAACGACATCAAGGAGGCTTGTAGAAAGGTACGTTCGACAGCGGCCGAACAGAGCAACATCGAGCAAAGCTGACAACAACCCAGGTGGTCTGCATAGGCCGGAACTACGCGTAGCCCACCCTCCTCCCACCCCATTCATACCCTCGCAATTCGCACATCAATCTGACTTTCCCGGCCTATCTTTCATCCAGCGACCACATCAGCGAGCTCAACAACACCCGGCCGAAGCAGCCTTTCTTCTTCCTCAAGCCGCCGACGTCGATTCTGTGCGCCGGCACCGATGCCGCCAAGGGCGCAAGCATCCTGCGGCCGCGCGGCGTCAACTGCCATTATGAAGTGGAATTGGGCTTGATCATCGGCCAACAGGTCCGAGACTTGCACCCGGAGGATACTGAGGGTGCCATTGGTGCCATTGGAGGTATGTATGTCTAGCTAAGAGCTTGGATCGAAGACGGGAAGCACACTGGCGTAGTAGATCCCCACAGCCCTTGAAAATTGCGCGAAAGATAAGGACGCGTGGAAAACATCATACTGGAGGAAGAGGAACCCGGAGCAAGCAAGCTAACTTATCCGACTCAACGCCTAGGTTACCTCTTGTCAATTGACATGACTGCGCGCAACGTACAAGAAGAAGCAAAGCGCAAAGGACTGCCCTGGGACATTGCCAAAGGCTTCGACACGTTCCTGCCCATCAGCTCGCCGCTGATGCGCAGTGTCAGCAAATATCGGGACCTAGACCCGCATAACCTGCATCTCAGCCTCAGCATCAATGGCCAAACCAAGCAATCTGACAGCACCAACCTGATGCTTTTCCGCATTCCGCGCATCCTCTCCGACATCAGCAGGGTCATGCAGCTCACGCCCGGCGACATCGTGCTGACGGGCACGCCAAAGGGTGTTGGTCCCGTCGTCTCGGGCGACAAGATGACAGCCGAGCTGCGGAACGGTGACGCAAACGGAGAAGTGCTGACGGAACTGGAGGTTGGCGTAAAGGATCGCGAGGGCCCGTACGAATTCAAGGAGACGTAAGCGATGTGTACGTTGTCGATAGAGCAAAGAGCCAGATTGAAAAAGCAAGGTAAACATGCTGATCAGCTGCACTTTCGAAATCGCTACCAGTCCTCGAGCGGAGGTAGCTCATAGATAGGGAGAAACCTCTTCTTGCGTCTGCTTGCGGGCGCTCTGGGTCCCTGTCCCATTTGTGTCCTGCCTTGATCATTTTCCGATTGTAGACCGCTCGAATTCGCCACGGCTCGCGACTCCATCTTGTGGCCAAGCTCTTGGGTCTGCCTTCGCTTCTGAGTCTCAATCTGAGTGCTTCGCCTCGTCTCGACGTTGCGCCGCTTCTCCAGGCGCGGATAGCCTTGATCCATGTTTGCACCGAGCCCATCTGGACCACCAGAGCTCGAATGCCCTTCGCCTCGCTCGGGGTTTTCAGCAGCCGAAGACTTCCTCTTCCTAGGAGAGCTCGCAGAGTGTGTGGCTGGACCCGAACGGGCCGTCTTTGCTGTCATCCGCCGTGTGGGATTGCCAGAACGATTCCTGTTCGTCGTCTCCACCAAGGGACGGGCCGGATCAGATCTGAGAAAGATCGAGTTCATCAATTCCCGGGCACGTTGAGTGTCCGAGTAGCGAAAGACCAGATTCTTGGTTATTGGATGCTGGGTAAGAGACATGGCTTCCTGCTTGGGAGGTTCCCCCTGCCGGCTTTGCCCTTCAATCGCTTGGATCTCGGTCAACGGCTTCACAGTAGGATCTTGTGTAGGCTGCTGTGTATTGATTTGAATCTCCTCGGCTTTCTTCTCAAGAGGGCTTCTTCTGCGATTACCCACTCGCTCAGGCAGCCTGGTCGCGCGGTGGGATTCCGCGGAAGCCTGGCTCTCTGGATGATTTCGTGGTGATCTCCGTACGTAAATATGTTCCAGCAATTGCGTTGGCTGTGATGTTCGAGGTTGCTGCGTAAGAACTTCAGTCCTGGCCGATGGACGACTACGCTTTCGAGTTCGGGTTGGCTGAGGGCTGTGCAGAAGGTGAGCAATGTTCATTTCAAGTCGTCGGGATGGGTAAGCGACACGGCCTACCTGTCCAGTTCTGGTTGTGTCGCGTCCTCATCCTGCGTTTCCTCTGGCTGACTTGTGGGTACAAGAACTGTAGGCGTCATGGACGACTGCGCCGATTCGATCGCTTGGTTTACTGGTCTCTGCTGCTTGAGCTCCACCAACTCTTTCTGTAGATTTTTGAAGTCCACGACGAGTTGTTCGCTTTGGAGTCTCATGGCTTGGAGCTCACCGCGCATGCCTCGGTTTTCCGTTGCCAGCGTCACCACTTGGCTTTCCAGATCCTGACCATCGTGTCTTTTGGTCAGCTCTCCGCGAATTTTGAGGAGTAGAGCTGTGCTTTGTTCCTGCTGGTCGAGTCTTTTCGAGACATCTTGTATCATGCCAAAGAAAGTCTTCAGGCGACCGTCCTTCTCGTGGTCATTGGTCTCAAGAACTTTCATCTGCAGGTATTGTCGTTCAGCAAGCGCCTTCGTTTCCTCGACTCCTTTGTTCAACTCGGCGCAAGTCGTCAAGCAAGACTGCCCGCTTTCGTTCACAGCGTCAGCAACCTGGGCTGACTGCTGCTCCACCTGTGCCATCCTAGCCAGAAGCTCTTTGAGAGTCTCATTGGAGATATTCTGAGCAGCTGAGGTAGCATTGAGGCGCTCTGCAATGTGTTTGTGTTCCTGTTTGATTCGGTACAGATATTGTAGCGTCCGACCGGCTTGCTCCGAGCTGTCGAACGACATTTTGAAGCTGTAGCTTTAAAGACCAAGTGTGAGTGCCACGGTTGTTGCTGTGTTGGAAGGAAGCCTCACGGTTGCGACGCACGTTCGAGACCAGCGCAACGACTGAAGGTGCTTTTTGCGAAAGAGCTTCTCAATGCAGCGACTTTTCCATGCGGGATCGCGAGGTAGGACCCTCAAGACACTGGGACGAGCTGGGCCTGGGCGCTTCTTGCAGTCTGGACACGTGGTTTAGCGTTGGAGACGATCCAATGGATTGCTCGTGGCAAGCTGCGCGGCGATTCAAGCTCGAGTGCTTGTATTGGGGATGGCTTGGGACTGAGTGGCGAGAGGCAGCAACGACGGTTTGAGAGGTCTGGCAGAGGAGAGGGGCTTGCGAGAAAAGTGTGGGGGGGATGAAGATGAAGGTTGCAAGATTTCTTCCTCTTGTGGAAGTCGCGCTAGGCAGCGAGTACATGTAGTACATGCTCCCACTGACGATCGCCAACATCACAATCTCGAATAGTCGAAGTCAACCTCGAGAATTTACCTGGGCAACGACAGGAATGGCAAGACTGGCCACCGTAGTGCCTCATGTCACAAAGGTGACGCCCACGTCGATGGGTCGGGGTCACCAGCACGGCACCAAGTGAACTTGTTCCATCTATTAAGGAAAAAAAGGCATTACTGTCGTCCCGAACGCATCTAGCCGTGGAAAAAGTCAACCACTTCCGCGCCCAGACGAAACCACGAAAGCAGCCTCTACATACTGAGCAAGAAGCCGATGTGAAGACCGCAGCAGATTCCCGCAGGAAAACCATCAAATCGTTGACGATCTTCCCTTTTCTTCTAACTCGACCTTTTGAGAGAAAAGCATTTTGACATGAAAAAGCACGAACGCCAAGATGCAGCAAAGACCAAATGTGCCCATCAGCGTTCAACCTTTTTGTAGCAGCTCCCGAGCTGCTACCTCAGGTGCCCATCGCGGCACCAAGACCACCGAACCCTTTGATGAATGCTTCAATGAAATGGGGAATCAACAAAGCTGCCATCGACAGGGAGCGTGATCGAAATCGTAAACCATTCGTTTAGATGAGATCTGCGACTCAAGTTAGCGACCGAATTCGATGGCGCATCGCGCAGGAAAAACTTACCGGCAACGTTCATGGGCATCTCCTCGATCTGAGTGCTGTAGAACTGCTCAATCTCGCGCATCATGCGGACGTCCTCGGCGGTGACGAAGTTGATGGCGACACCCTTACGACCGAAACGACCACCACGACCGATGCGGTGAATGTAGTTCTCGCGGTTGGCGGGGAGGTCGTAGTTGATGACCAGGGAGACCTGCTGGACATCGATACCACGGGCCAAAAGGTCGGTGGCGATCAGGACACGGGAGGAGCCGGAGCGGAACTCCTTCATGATGACATCACGCTGGGCCTGGTCCATGTCACCGTGCATGGCAGAGACGGTGAAGTCACGGGCAGTCAGCTTGTCGGTGAGCCAGTCGACCTTTCTGCGGGTGTTGCAGAAGATGACGGCCTGGGTGATGGTGACCGTCTCGTACAAATCGCAGAGGGTGTCGAGCTTCCACTCCTCCTTTTCGACAGCAATGTAGAACTGCTTGATACCCTCGAGGGTGAGCTCGGCCTTCTTGACGAGGATACGGACGGGGTCGCGCATGAACTTGGTCGTAACCTCGAGGACGTCCTGGGGCATGGTGGCCGAGAGGAGGACAACCTGGGTGGACTGGGGAAGCAGCTGGAAGATGTCGTAGATCTGCTCGGTGAAACCGCGAGAAAGCATCTCGTCGGCCTCGTCGAGGACGAACATCTTCATCGAGTCGGTCCTGAGGACGCGGCGCTGGATCATGTCGTGGACACGGCCAGGAGTGCCGACGACGACCTGGACGCCGGACTGGAGGGCCTTCATGTCGTCACGAACGCTGGTACCACCGATACAGGCGTGGCAGTCGATGTTCATGAAGTCGCCGATGGCGACGACGACCTTCTGGATCTGCTGGGCGAGCTCACGGGTGGGAGCGAGGATGAGAGCCTGGCACTCCTTGAGGTTGGCGTCGAGCTTCTGGAGAACGGAGATGGAGAAAGTGGCAGTCTTGCCGGTGCCGGACTGGGCCTGGGCAATGACATCGTGACCTGAGCATATCGCATTAGCTGGGTTGCGAGGCGCGTGGAATTGGCGGGGTTGCCTCACCCTTGATGACGGGGACGATGGCACGCTGCTGGATGGCAGACGGGCGCTCGAAACCGTAGGCGTAAACTCCGCGAAGAAGCTCGGGCTTCAAGCTCATGGAGTCGAAAGAGTCGGTGGTCTCATCGTAGTTGGACTCGATCTGACCTGTGGTGGAGCAACCGTCAGCGTAAGAATTTGCGTTTGGGCAGGTGAGCGAGGGTGCGCGTGCCGGGCGGCGCACTCGCACCCGCACGCCGTCGACAGCGACGGCGACGGCGACAGCAGCTCGCGGCGACAAAAAACAACGTACCCTCGGGAACCTCCTCAAGACCTTTGCTGTCAGCCATGATTGCGATGGACAAGTCGTGTGATCACAGGCGCTGGGCTGTGATGTGGATGGAAAGCGGTGGTGGGGCTTTGCGCGGCGAGCAGAAGCCTTTGCGGTCGTGTGTGTTGGTTGCGGGGGAGCAAGTAGATTCCAGACTCTCGTGAGTGAGAGTCGAAGCGGATATCTACACGGGCGAGCGAGTTGAAATGGGATGTGTCGATAAAGACGATGAAGTGGGTAGGCGGCGGAGGTCGCTTGAAGTTTTTTAAGAGCGCCCGCCCCGGCACCCGGCAGGCGAACGGAATTTGCGGCCAGCACACTTAGCTAACCAATTAGCGAGGGCGCTAATCCGTCATGTTCACCAGCATGCCCCATCACCACCGCATCACCCCAGCCCGCCCGTCAAAACTGCAACGGTCCTTGAAGAAAAACTTCGCGGGGTACCATTGTTGACCTTGACTCACTCACAGTCATTAGCACAGCTGCACTCACCTGCTGCCTGCAGTGCGCCGCTTCCGGCGCCCCCAACATCCACGACCATGGCGCCCTCTGCCGTACCGCTCAACGGCTTCGACCAAAAGGACGACGACACGTCCTTGTCCAGACCAACAAAGAAGCTGCGCATCGACCAACCCTTGCCTGGTTCTGGCTCTGCCTCTGCCTTTGCCTCTGATCCTGATGGTGATGATGTAGCCGCAATCCCTCCACACCCGCTTGGCGTGAAGCCTTCTGGAAACGCTCTGACCTCAAACATCAACCTCAAAGCTCGCTGTGGTTTCTTTGCAGTGCTACCCGACGAGCTCCTTGCGCAGCTTTTGGAATTTCTAGACGCCCGCGCTCTGGTGCGCCTTGGAAGCACATGCAAGGCACTCTACGCTTTTACCAGATCTGAGGAACTATGGCGAGCCCTCTTCATCGAGTAAGTCCTTGACAGTCTCTTTCGTCTGCTTCGCTTTTGGTGCTTGGCCAATCACACGCCTCGACTTTTTGCACCAAAATTCCCAGTGGCGGTGACAGTGGCGGTGCTGAGCTAAGCCTTTGGGACACTCCAAGTGGGGTGTCCAACTCCGTTTGTTGATGATGTAACGAGCATTGGTTGTCAGGGAACGCATGTCGGCTTGATCGGCTCACAAAGGACAATGTTAAGCATGGTCTTTTTCTGGCTGAAATGAGCCTCCAACTCTGTACTGTTCGACATTTGACAAGCTTGAATTTTTGGCGTTCGATGCTGAAGCTCGTCCAGGTCGCGGCCGCTCAACTTTAAATGGCGAGGTTCATGGCGTTCCACTTGTCTTGACCTACCAGCAGCGCACCAGGCCCACGTGGACTGCAGTGGGCTATTCTCTGATGTTCTCTACCGGCCATTTCAATGCACCTACACTCCTTTGAAGCCGTACACAACGAACATCCCAACAGAAAACTTGATCCCACGGCTTGCCGATTTGACCACGGACGAGTTCTCTGCAAAGTGGACCAACAAGCCGTTCATCCTGACATCACCGGTCAAAGAGTGGCCCATCTTTGGAAAATGGACCACGGAATACCTCGTCAACAAGTATCCAAACGTACCATTCCGAGCCGAGGCGGTGGACTGGCCGCTCCAAACATATGTCGATTACATGAACAAAAATACGGATGAAAGCCCGCTCTACTTGTTCGATCGCAGCTTTGCGGAAAAGATGCAAATAGCTGTTGGCAAGAACGTCAAGAACGCAGACTACTGGGCGCCATCTTGCTTTGGCGATGATCTCTTTGCTGTACTGGGTGACCAGCGCCCTGATTCGAGATGGATGATCATGGGCCCGGCGAGGAGTGGAAGTACCTTCCACAAGGATCCCAACGCTACCAGCGCGTGGAATGCGGTCTTGACTGGATCCAAGTATTGGCTCATGTTCCCGTCGTCGGCGAACCTGCCTCCTCCGCCTGGCGTCATTGTCTCGGAGGACTCGTCTGAAATCACGGCGCCTCTCAGCATTGCCGAATACCTTCTTTCTTTCCATGAGCTCGCTCGTGCTACGCCAGGATGCCGCGAAGGCATCTGCCACGCCGGCGAGATTCTCTACGTGCCGTCAGGGTGGTTTCACCTGGTTCTGAATCTCGAAGAGGGCATCGCGCTCACGCAAAACTTTGTTCCAAGATCAAAGTTGCCCGACGTCTTGGGGTTCCTGCGAGATCGGGCGGATCAGGCAAGTGGGTTCAAGGACGAGGTGACGGACCCTTTTGGGCTGTTGGTGGAGAGGCTTGGAAATGTCTATCCAGATATTCTGGAGGAGGGGATGAAGAAGCTCGAAGACAGGGCTAAGCCCAAAAAGGGAAAGTGGGAAGAGCTTGTCAAGGGAGGGGGTGACGATAAGGCTGAAGAGCAGGGAGGCTTCGCGTTTGGTTTCGGATTCGGAGGCGACGACGACGCCGAGGTAGCGTGAAGGACCGGAGCATCAAAAGCATACGAGGGGTTTTGTAGTCTAATGAGGAGCGACAGAAGAAGCATTTGGTGATACAGGGAGTGCTAGATTAGAGCATATGACATGTAACCTGTAGGGAGCCTGTCTGAATGATTGACATGATGCAGCATGGATATGGTCCGAAGCTGAGGGATGCCGGCATCACCAAGTGCCGTGTATATTGCGAGCGGCTGGCGAGTGGAAACGCAAGAGAAGCCGGAGAGGGCAAACAAGGCGAAAACAAACGCGAGGCAGGATTCGGTGCGGTGGGTGTTTGTAGAAGCGCCGTGCCGTATCGGGATCCCCATCCAAGTGCCGCCTGGCCGTCCGAGCGCTTGCATTCCGACCACACGATGCCTAGCTCTACAGTAGTTGAACATTGCGATACTGTAGATGGACGGCAAGTCTCCAGAAATGAGAGCCGGGACGCGAAACCTCGTGGTCCAAGCTGCAGGGTTGCAACGAATCAAGGGCGGAGCGGGTGCACAAAGCGGCGGCGGCGTGGGATTCCGTTGTTCTAGTCCAGGAAGGTCGACCAGGAAGCTCAGGGCCCAAGGCCAAGGGGCGAGGGGACATGTCGGGTGAGGGCAGAACGGAAGCAAGCAAACATCCAAAGCAAAGCAGACTAACCACCATCGGGCCCGGCGATTGTATCAGTCGACCCTCCGCTGAGCCTGACGCTGGCCCACGGACCTCTCCCGCTCCCGCCATCTCCAGTCCATCGGCAGTCCAGCTCCACCCGCGACCATCATTCCCACCTGCCTTAGCCCACCTCGTCCTCGACCTCGACCTCGACCTCGATCCGCCCGCCCTCTCTTCTTCTCTCTCGCTCTCTCGCTCTCTCTCCACCACCAGGGCTTGCCTCACCTGCCGTGTCTTTCAGTGCGTCCCACCCCTTGCCATCCTCAGCTACCCCAGCTTACACGCCTGCCGCGCCAGCTTCCCCCCGATTCGACGACGCGAATCCAACACAGCTCGACTCTTCCACCGACTCTCCCATAGCGCGCCCCTCCTGCATCACTACGCACCGGCTGAATCGCCCCTCCAACATGGTCTCCGAGGACCTTTACGAGCTGTGCCTGCCTGTCCTGCAGGACGACGCGCTTGAAGATGAGGACAAGACCGAGAAGCTCGAGGACCTGATTCGCGACAAGACCTCGCTCGCCGGCAAGCCACTCGAGGATGCCGTCCTCGACTCCCTGTGGCGATTTCGAGCCTCCAACAGCTCGTCCGCATCTCCTCCACCGGTCCGCCATACAATCATCCGCCGCTCGTCCCCGGCGCCATGGCAGGTTGGAAGAGCGCCCACCCCCTCCAACTCTTCCCCTCGCGTAGCTCCACCCCCAGGCTTCGGCGTCGCGCCCCCTGGCTTCTCGCGCGCAAAATCGTCCACGGCCTCTCCCTTTACTTCACCGCGACCATCACCCCGCCTTGCTTACGCAACCCCACACATTCCACACAGCCCGAACCTGAACGCCTACGAGTTCAGCGAACCCAGCCATACGCCAGACATCTACGGCGACTATGGCAGCGACACCGTCGACTGGCTGGTGAATGATGATGTGGTCAGCGTTTCGTCGTCTCTCCCTGGCGACGGCTCGCTGAACGGGGCCGCTGCCGAGTGGGTCCAGCCATACACAGCCAACATGACCCCTTACGACATGCTGCGCTCAATCCTCCGTGATGAACGCTCAGATGAGGAGATCCAAAGAGCTCTGGAAGAGAATGGCTATGACTTTACAGCAACCATCCAGGCAATGATGGACAGCCAAGGCCTGAACGGCTCGCATGCGTTACTACTCAACCAGCCCGAGAAGACGTTTGTCGTTGGAAAATCAATGAGCCCATCTTTCAGGCCTGCAACCCCCTCGGCGCAGACTAAAACCCATGTCTTGTGCAAGTATTGGCTGCAAAACGGCCAATGTGCGCGTGCAGACTGCCGATTCAGCCATGATCCTAGCAAGACTGTCTGCAAGTAAGTGATGTCAACATTTTGGCTTGTGTTTCTTACAGGTCTAACTTGAGTAGGTATTGGCTCTCTGGAAACTGCTTGGCCGGTGAAACATGTCTATTCTCCCACGACCCAGCCAGCCTCTTATCCAAGATGTCGCTGGAAGGAAGTGCAACTCCACCTGCCCAACCAAATTTCCAGGTCCAAGACTATGAAGCATTCCCATCTCTACAGCAAACATCTCAAGTCAGCATGAGCCAGTATCTGCACCTAAAAGATTCCGGCCTAGAGCAGTACTACAATGTTTCAGGGGTGGCGACGCCACCGCCCGGACTCAGTCCATTTCCGACCTTCACGCCGAGTTCAGCTCGCTCTCATTCGAGGCCTTCAAGCAGCCGCCAAGTATCTCACTCCCGGGCATCAACGCCATCCGCACCAGCAGCGGACGATCCGGAGGCTTTCCCGAGCCTTGCATCAGCAGCTGCCGCAAAAAGCGGGAAGAGACACCACGGTAAGCGTGGTGGCCACGGCCATGGTAGCAAGGAAACCTCGCAGCCCAATACGCTTGCAGAGGTGGTGCGCATGTCTCCCTCGCCTGCTCCCACGCAGCCGCGCAAGGGCCTTCGCACTGCAAAGAGCTTCAATGGGAGCAGGGAGAACAGCGCTGCCGCCCAGGCCATTCCCCCCCCTGAGCATATCCCTTGGCTCGAGACTGGCGAGGCTGCCAACAAGGCTTATCTGAAGGCTCGACAGGAAGCTTTTAAGCACGGTGGTCTTCGGAACAAATTCTTGCAGAGGTATGTGTTTGGAGCCCCGTTTGTTTTGCCGTTGTTGACTCGTTACAGTGCTGCTCAGGCATGGAATCGCAACGATTCTCGCGCGGCCAAAGCCCTCAGTCTGCGGGGCCAGAGTGAGAACAATCTTATGCGCCAGGCGCACCGCGAAGCCGCGGAGTATCTTTACAACGAGCGCAACAAGGACAACAGCCCCAATGCCAAGGAGCTCTACGTCGATCTCCACGGTACGTCTGAGACCTTGACCCAACACACAAACAAGAGCCCTACACTAATCTTGCCCTCGCAGGCCTTCATCCCGAAGAATCAGTACAGTATCTCTCCAAAATCCTCATGGCGCACCAGCACTCGTCGCGGCCCATGTACGCCATCACGGGAACGGGCCACCACTCGAAGAACGGTAAGGACAAGGTCGGTAAGGCCGTCCGCGGCTTCCTCAATGAGTGGCGCTACGTCTTCCGCGAGTTCTCGGTCCCCGGCGACCGCGGCAATGTCGGCGGCATCCTGGGCATCGACCCCAGCTCTTGGGACCGCAGCCTCGAACGCGATCGGCTGGACTCGGGCGTCGGTGAAGAGCAGGGTGCTGTGGAGAAGCAGGGCGAGAGTGCCAAGGTTCGCGTCATCAAGGCCGAGGAGGTCAAGCCGCCTGGTGCTGGTGCCGTGTCGTCGTCTTCGGTATCGTCATCGTCGGCCGGTGGCAGTGCGTCGACGCCGGCAGAGGGCCCTGCTGCAGTCATTCATAAGGGTAGGTGACAGGAGTCATTACAATAGAACAAATATCAATTCTTTTCCAGACTGTTTGGCCTGTTTGTTCCAACGAGTGAGCTGGATCTGACTCTTGTGCCTCGTGCCCTCCCCCTTTCTTGCCTTGGGCCCACGTCACAGTCGATCCACGTTTCTGTTGTGCAAGGTGACTATTCGTTTAAGAGGAGGTTGAAAGCGAGTGCGGGGACTATTGACGACGTGCAGACGAGAAGCCGGACAACTTGGAAACAACTTCGAAAGAGGAATGTAGCTGTAGATGATGGCACGGCTGAACGCGACAGCCAGGTCAGCGAGCGAGCTTCCTTCCATCCGACTGATGACAGGACGTTGAGCACCCACCGCAAAACAAAGTGTTTCATTTTTGAAAGAGCGAAGAATGATGGAAGACAGGGTCGGAGGTACGTGAAGACGCTGGCACAAACTGAGTGGCGAGGTCAGTGAGCTAGCGTCGAGCATGGAGTGGAAGAAAATCGAGGACTTACATGTTACAGCGAGACGAAGCTGATTTCGACACTGACCATTGCAGACGCAAGTGCCGCAGACCGCGAGCATTGAGACGCCAGGAGCGCACAGCAACACCCAGCAGCCTTCATTTGGTTGTTTCCCCCGAGCGAGTACACGCAGCAGGCGACCCACCCACCCCAGCATTGCTCTCACGAAGCAACCCACAAAGCCCGCAAGGCGCGGCCACCGTCGTCGCCTCCCTCAGAGAGAGAGACTCGACTGGCCGCGCCGTCCGAGGCCCCGCAAGCCCCTCGCGTGAGCTGAAGAAGTTGCCGATACTCCTCGCCCTGTCCGTGGGCTGCTCCGTCTCGTGAGCCGGAGCGGACTGCTCAGCCGTCCAGACTTAGTGGTCACCGACCCAAGGTGCCCGGCAGTGCAATGGGCAGTTGAGTTTGGCTTTGGCCGCCTCGGCCATCCGACGGAGCCCCTCGTGCGTGCTGGTCATTGGGGTCCATCGGAGGTGAGGTCCACCGCTTGAGGGAGGGGCCTGGCTCCGGTCCGCTCAGCTGCTGTGTTTGCGTGTTGGACACGCTCGACAGAGCTTGACGGATTGAAGGGGGGGAGAAAAGTGCTTGGGCAGAGAGGGTCGTGCAATGGGAGGGATAGGCAAGTGGATTGAATAGAAAAGGCCCAGGAGCAAAGAGATGCATCGAATCTTGTGGAGGGAGGGTTGACAGAAGGAGAGGAAGAGGTTGCGAATGGGCGGCCGACGGGCTTTTATAGTCGGTAAAGCTGCTGTGCGGCGGGCAGAATCACTCCAAAGGAAGGTGCCTTCGTTGCGCGGGCCCTGCTCCATCCTCCTACTCGAGAGTTGCAAGGTGCATTGCACAAGTTTGAAAAGTGTTAAAATACATGTTCATACGACGCACCACTACGGACCACCACTGAAGCTCCCCCTCTCAATCGCGGATCCCACCACCACATCGCCACTGATGACGCCCGTCGTAGCAACGACCAGCCTCTTTGGCCTGCCATCTTCCTGCAGCGCCTTCGCCACGAAACGGAGCGCTGCCACTTCCGCCCTCGTGATGCCTCCGAGGAAGAACAACATGACCGTCTTGCCCTCTCCCGAACTGCTGCCATTCAGCACCTGTCTTGCTCTGGCAGCCTTCTCTTCCCCTGTTTGCACCTCGTCGACGGTGGAACCCCGGATCTGACTGAGGATGTTGTCGAACGGACGCCAGCCCTGTGCGTGAGAAGAAACCGCAGGCGGCGCGGCAGGCTGGGCGGTGTTTCCAGTACGCGTGGCGGATGAAGACAGTGTGCTCACGTAGTCCTTTTGGAGAATGCACTGCACCAAACGAACGCTGAGGGGTGCGTAGCCTGAGAATACGTAGGCAATGTCGTCTGGCTCTGCCTCGTTGACTTCGTCCACGATCAGCGTCAGGTTCCGTCGCACCGCCGTGTAGTTGGTGATTTGGTTTGTCTTGACGCCTGAAAGAGCAGCACTGACTCCCAGTCCACTTGTTGTGCGCGGAATGAGCAGTCCTGCTTTTTCAAGGGACGTCAGCGTCAGCAAATGCTGATGGCCGTAGGCATGGAGAATTGCGCGTCTGAAGTTTTCAAAGTCCCGTGGCCGCAAGCCTTGACTGAGTGTGCTCTCGAGGCACAACAAGCGCAGCATAGTTTCGATCCTCACTCCGCGAGCCATGAGCTCCTCAATGTTGTCGTGCTGCGTGTTGGGGTCAGCGCCAGCGGCGAGATTCTGTTGCACCTCCAAGACCCGGGAGAAGATGTCAGAGCGAGTATGCTTGATGATTTCCTCGGCGAGCGAGGTGTGCAACTTCAGAGAAGCTTGCTCAGCCTGGAAGCCGGGAAGCTTCGCCACAAAGTCTCGCAGCTCAGACGTCGTCTTCTGTGCAATGTTTCGATTTTCGTACGATGATTGAAGACGGCGAGCCACTTTGTTCAGAAGAGGTCCGACAGTTGCGAAGTTGGTATCTCTGAGGGTGCTGTACAAGGTATCTGAGGGGTCGAGAGGTATTTTTCGCTTCAATGGAGCGGCCGAGGACGATGCACCTTGGGAGGACCCAGCAGGCGCAACACCGACGACTGAGGAATCGACCTCGACTTGATTAGAGTGTATGTTGAACTCCTCATCCAAAAGCCCTTCATACGTCAATTGGGTTAACAAGGCGGATGGAAAGTCGACCTCTCGGTCAATGATGATGAGGCTTTCGAAAGAGTTGCTGGGAGCTAGGCCAAAGGGAGACTCTGTGCTGGTTCCGGCTCCTGCGACTGCTTCTGTGCGCATGTGAAGGAGTAAATCAGCCATGCGGCGTGCGTTGTCTCCTTTGCCAAGAATCCGTGGAAAGAGGCCATGTTGTCTTTGTATCTGCATGAGTGCCCTCGCACTGAGAAACGTTGGAGTAGGATCCTTGAACTACCAAGTGTTAGCGGAGATGGTTGAGTGAACCTTTGGCAAGGTAGCTTCGTACCACGTAGAGGTCCCTGACAGCGTCTTCAAGCTCAAGGGAGAGCAAGTCGTCAGCGAGAGGTACAAAATTGAGCGGCCATTCGGCGACGTTGACCTCTCCAAGCACGCCAGCCTCTTCCAAGAGCTGGTCTGAAATGAGGGTTCTTCTGGGCACCCAAAAAACCGAGAACTCGTGATCTACGAGCCCGTTATGTCGAAGTTTCTTGATTTGCTCTACGAAATTCATGTTAGCATGTATATAGTACTCTTCGTCCAAGCTCAATGATGAGCGGAGAGTTTGTGGGCTCATGCTGATCCGATAAATGTCGCTCTCGGGACGCGACTGGCCAAGCAGACACGGAAAAGTCCTGTTTGGCTAATTTGGTCCCATCAAAAACGAGCAGTGAATGACATGAACATTTGCTTTAGGGAAGCGACTGGCCAAGCAGATATTGTTTTTCTGCATAGCCTCTTTACTTCCCAACGACTTGCTGGAGAAAAATGACGGCAAGATCATACCAGAAACAAAAGACTGATGGATGAGAGTAGACAGAACGTACCGGCGATGGCTACGGCGGTCTTTGCCTTCTCCCCACGGGCAATGAAGACGACATTTCTTTGGGACGAGTCGACATTGCCATTTTCGAGAAAGAAGGGCTTGTCGACGCCGTACTCTTGGAGCGTCGAGAACTTGAGGAGTAAATTCAAAGGGCCCGACAGCGCCTTTTCGAAGACAATGTTCTTCTTACCCCGGATCTGGCATCAGTTAGCTTGAAGCCCAAGCGGCGATTGGATAGTCGATGGGATCCTTACGTACGCCTTCTAGCAGCAACAACAGGCTCCTTCGAGCGGCGTCTGAGATGTCCGAGGCATTGAGGGTGGCCTGGGGCGCCATGATATAGCTTCGGCGCACTACAACAACATGCCTTGTGTTGGACGATCAGTGTCGGGAGACCAACCGACGTTGATGCAGGTGGTGGGAGCTTTGGCCCAGCTGGATGTCCCCGAGGAATAGCCGTTCATTTTGGTCGGCAGCGGGGCGGCTGCTTCGGTCAGGTCTGCTCTTCTCGGATGACTCTTGGGATTTATCCAACAATCTCGAACCGGCTTGTCTCGAATCCCTCCCTCCGCCCTTCCTCCGCCTACCGTGTATGAACGTCCTGCCTCGTGCGCTCGCTAGACGTGCCAGGTACATACCAATTGCGACGCGGACCGCAATCGTATCCAACCGCCCCGCACGCCGAACTTTTACTGAAGACCTTCCCTCGAAGCGCACACAATCCGAAAGCATGGCCAAGGACAAGGAGAGCAAGAGCAACATTACTCTCAAGGTGCCCAAGGGTACAAAGGATTGGGAGGGCAAGGACATGGTCATTCGCGAGAAGATCTTCAACAGCATCACAAACGTCTTCAAGCGCCACGGCGCCGTCACGATTGACACGCCCGTATTCGAGCTCAAGGAGATTCTTTCGGGCAAGTATGGCGAGGATAGCAAGCTCATCTACGACCTTGCAGACCAAGGTGGTGAGCTTTGCGCCTTGCGCTACGACCTTACGGTTCCTTTTGCGCGCTGGCTTGCCATGAACCCCACCGTCTCGCAAATTAAGCGCTACCACATCGCCAAAGTCTACCGCCGCGATGCGCCTGCCATGACCAAGGGACGCATGCGTGAATTCTACCAGTGCGACTTCGACATTGCCGGCCAGTGGGATCCTATGCTGCCGGACGCCGAGATTCTGCGCATTGTGACTGAAGTTTTTGAGGAGCTGGGCTGGAAGGGCAGGTACACAATCAAGCTGAACCACAGGAAGATTTTGGACGGCATCTTTGAAGTGTGTGGCGTGCCACAGGACAAAATCCGGACAATCAGCAGCGCAGTGGACAAGCTGGACAAGGTAGGACGGCCTCCAAAGTGCATCTTGTGGATTCAGTTGCTGATTTAGCTCTAGTCTCCGTGGGAAGAAGTGCGCCGCGAAATGACAGAGGACAAGGGACTGGACCCGGCTGTCGCCGACAAGATTGGCGAGTTCGTGCGCCTCAAGGGCGGCGAGGACCTCCTCACGAAGCTCCTGGCGAACGAGACCCTCACAGCCAACCCTTCGGCCCAAAAGGGTCTCGAGGACATGCGCCTCCTCTTCTCCTACCTCTCGGTATTCAACGTCATGGACAAGATTTCCTTCGACATGTCACTCGCACGCGGTCTCGACTACTACACGGGCGTCATCTACGAGATCGTGACAGAGGGCTCAGCACCACCAGCAAACGCAGCAGACGGACCCGCGCCAGACAAAAAGGACAAGAAGAAGAAGAAGGCGGCCAACGGCGAAGACGACGACCGGTCCGACGATCCGTCGGTAGGCGTGGGTTCGATTGCGGCAGGCGGCCGCTACGACGAGCTGGTGGGCATGTTCAGCGGCAAGGGCCAGGTGCCGTGCGTCGGCGTGTCGTTTGGCGTGGAGCGCATCTTCTCGCTGACCAAGAAGCGCATGGCCGAGGACGCGGCGGCCAAGGAGGTGCGGCTGACGGAGACGGACGTCTTCGTCATGGCCTTTGGCGGCAAAGGCTTCACGGGCCTGCTCCCCGAGCGCATGGACATTGCGAAGACGCTGTGGGACGCTGGCATCAAGGCCGAGTTTACCTGGAAGGCCAAGCCCAAACTCCCCGCCCAGTTCAAGCAGGCCGAGACCAACGGCGTTCCGTTCGTCGTCATTCTCGGCGAGGACGAGCTCAAGGCCGGCAAGGTCAAGATCAAGCAGATGGGCTTGCCCGAGGGCCACCCTGAGAAGGAGGGCGTCATGGTCGAGAAGGCTGACCTTGTTGCCGAGGTGAGGAAGAGGCTGGATGCTTTTAATGGTGCTGAGCAGGCCGCTGAGCAGGTGGCCAAGCTGAGCGTCTAGACATGACGAAGATGACGGACGGAAAAGGCGCCAGATTTCTGTAGACGGGGTATTGTTGCACTTGAGCGAGACTGCGTGAGCGCAGCAAAAGCATGTAGGGGAAATGAATAAACGAATTCAACTCATCAAATCAAGGGGGCTGTGTAGCTCCGTGTACATGTCTGCTTCAGCAACATTGTACTGAAGCCATCTCCTGGACTCGTCTCACTTCCCCGTCATAGCACACGGGCAGACTTTGGACACCAGAATCCCAATCATCGATTGTCTATTGAACCGAAAGAACCCACCCGCCAGCTTCCACCCAGCTGACCCACCCTCTCAAACCCTCCAGCCACTGGTATGTAAGTACTCCGAAAAGGAAAGCCGAGAGATCCGAAACACCACTGCCACCGCCGCCGTCTATTACCCAAGTCGACACCAACCAGCCGCTGCTCGTCTTCGCAGTCAAGTCATTCCGTCGTTGAACCACAAGCGGGTACGTAATCGAAAGCAGTAATGCGGTGTTGAGACCGCAGTGGTGTGCAGTGCAACAGAACAAACACAAGTTGAGCAGAAAACGAACCATGAACCTCGTCATATGACGGTTTTGCTGGAGTCTCGGTTGAGGGACACTCATCGCAAAATCTCGACTCGACTGCCGTTGGATGATTTGAGCTAGTCTCTTCTTTTCCCATTGTTTTACCCCGTGTTTTGCTCTCATTTCTCCGGCTCCCCGGTTCCTTTCTTTTCCAAAATTTTCGTATTAATTGAAGTATCCTGATTTTTGGTTTATCCTAAAGTGTCGTTTTTTTAGGATGGTCCGCCGTGATGTCGTTAGGGTTTGCTAATTACAATAATGGGTGATGTTGGTGATGCGTATGCGTGTGTGGCTGAATGAACAGATTTGCGTATGTCGTCAACACTAAGCCTCGTGATGAGCGTTCTTGTCCTTGGCGCGAGTCGTCGATCTTCCTCGGCAGTTCTCTTTTCGAAACGGTGACTTGGCCTTGGTGTTGGGGCGCCTCTGCCTTCGTGTCTGCGCATCAAGCGGGGTTGAACGAATTGCTTCAGTCACTTTTCCTGCCGCCGTTGCCATTGGCCATAGACCTCGTGACGCGGCGTTCTGGCTCGACACTGTTGAGCGACGTCTTCTCGCTCTCCGCTGGGCTATCGCGCCCCCGCGGGATCGTCAGGCAGTTGATGCCTAGATACGCGCAGATGCTGTTAATCACCAAAACGGCCCACTTCGCATAGACAATTGCTGCAAAAACAAAGTAGGCCCGCAGGTACCACAACTCGAAGCTTTCCGTAACTTTCCAGCCGAGACCGAGGAATGGGAGATTGACGATGATGGCGCCCACAATCATGGGAACCAGCATGACGGTCCAGTACGGAAAAGGTTGGCGCGTAAGATGTGCCAGGATGATTTTCGTCGTCATGCGTCCGAAAACAAGGCTCATGATCAAGCACCAGAGAACAAGGTGCCCGCCAGTCTTTTGCTTCGAGTCCCAATCTTCAAGAATGAACGAATAAGGGCTACCAAGCCAAGCGCACGTCGTAGCGGTGAAAATGACAATCGGAGTCCATTCGTAGAAGACAGGGGCCACTGGGAGACCGTGGGCGCGCCGAGCCTTGACGACATTGACAACGCAAGCCGGAAGATGCGCAACGAAGAAGGAGCCGAGCAGGATTGGAATCCAAAATTCCCGGAATGTCGTCAGGGGCGAGATGTAGTTCTCCAAGGAGGGAAAGTAGCGGATGAGGGAGGATGACCAAATTTCAGGACCGTACTGCGCCGACATGATCATCATGGAACATGCGATAATCAGACCCTCTGTTCATTATGATCAGCGATTGAAGACACTTCGGGCACCACTGGCGCTCCAGTTCAAACTCATGGCTCACCTGTGGGGCCGTTGAAATATCCAAGGTAAAGCGTATGAGTATGGTAAGTTTCCCAAGTCGAGAAGAACATGGGCAAACAGGGAATCAGTGCAGTAAATGCGCCTGTCTTTGTTGCACCATAGCCCATGGCAGCTGTCTCGAGCAGGCTAGCAAGGGTGCAGTTGAGGGAGTCGATACCATGACTGCCAAGACGTCAGAACCAGGCAACAATTGTGTTTATACTTTCTTCTTCCTCATAGCGAAAAGTCCGGAGAGACATACTCGAAAAGCTCGCCCAGTCCACTCGAAGTGCCGGTCCGCCGAGCTTGCTTGCCATCGACGTTGTCCATGGTGGAGTACCTGCGAGGTCGGAATCAGTTTTTGCATGTGACTGGCGGGGCAGATGGTCGCACATCCAGAGACCGATCGCAAAGCTATAGTAGACCCATTTGGGTGCCTGTTTCCATGACACCAGTCAGACCAGATTATTTCCCAAGTGTAGCGTGGCGTGATTGCGCGCAGGGGGATCGTACCGGTCCCACGAGATCAGGGACGTATAGCTCGAGCAGCCCTACGTTGGCCAGGATGAAGAAGAAGCCGAGCAGCGTCACCATGTTCGGGGCGAGCCATAACGGCAGTATCTCGACAAAGGCATTCCACTACGTCCGGCAGGCAGCCGTCAACAGGTCTATTCGTCGAACGAGGGCGGGTAGGCGCATACGTAGTGCTTGAGGATATACCGCGAGATGTAGCTCTTGTCGACACTGGAGTACTTGTACGTCTTCAAATGAGCCAGGGCCTCCTCAGACACGCATTCATGGGCGGCCGTATCTGCAGCGGAGAAGGAATCGTCAGCAAGGGATTCGGCGCATGGAAGGAATGGATAGCTACATCGGCTCTGAATGTGGTCAGGAACCTGGGCCTCGAGGTCGCCGGACTTACTCTTCCCCATGCTGATAGGATCCTGGCTGCGGGCGACTGCGGGCAAAGGGAAGGTGGAGCGGAAAAAGAAGAAGCGGAAGCGCGATCCTTATGGTCTCACGCGGCCATGGACAGTGGCATCAGTGGTGATGCGCGTTGGGTGATCCAAGTTGTTGGCGGCCTCTCGGAGATTGATGTGGCCGAGGCAAAGGTCGCAGGGGTCTTTCCGCGCGGATTCGCACATGGCTGGTCCCGACCCGACCCTTGGTTTTCTCGTTTGCCCGTCGGGTAGGTCTGGGGAAACCGAACGAACGACGAACAAACACCTTCGATTCGATTCTCCCTACCGTACATACTGTACTCTGCAGTCGACCTCGCCATTACATCAATCCTCAGCATCAACCAGGCAGCCCTGCGGCAGCCATCTCTGACTCGTGCGAGCCGAGCCCCACGCTCAGCTTTTTTCGTCCGCTTTTTGCTCCTGGGCCTCGTCACCATCCCGGCATCTGTGGCTGATGATTTCATAGGGCAGTCATCCGGTCCTGCTCGGTCCGTCCCCTGGAGATGCACGTATCCTGTTTGGGAAGGTCTGCGGGAGCAGTACAGCTAGACAGGCACGTCAACTCCCAGCCGCTGTCAAGGACCCTGTCAACCCCGGATCGCCATCACCTTTACAGCAAGGAGCGCAGAATCATATGCAAGTGCAGAGCCGTCTTTCATTACTACATGTACTTGGTACAACTGCCATCGTTGCACAGCTTCATTACCCATGTCTCGTTACCGTCGTCATTTCATGGACCTTGGAAAGAACCCGGTCAACGCCAAGTCCAGTGCCGTCGTCTCTCGTCCCTGCAGTGGCGCCGAGTGGATTGAACCTTGAACAAACACCCAGAGATAAGGCCGTGGACGCCTCATCGCCCGGTGAAAGGGCTTGTGATGTCGTCCGCAGCGTTTCCAGCCGTTTCTCCAAGAGGATTGTTGAGGCTACCGCCGGCAAGGTTGCCAACGCCGTTCCTGATGTTCTTGATGTCCTCTTGGTCTGACGCTGGCATCTTGCTGATTTGGTCTGCTGGCTGTCAGCGCGAGCGTCGAGGCTGGCTGGAATCGCGTGCTTACCCTTGACCAGGTACGAGGCCTTGTTTTCACCCATGGTCTTCAGGGCCTTTTGTTCCAATTCACGGCGAATGGCCGGTGGAATGCCAAAGAAGTAGATGTAGGCTGAGAGCGCGGCGACGATGCCGGCGATGATGGAGACGACAGTGGTGGTGGTGGGCATGTTTGAAGAATTGGTCTTGGAATCAAGTAGCAGATGGGAACTATTGAACAGTCGAAGAGAGGTCAAGGCAGGAGTTGATCTGCCGAAGACAGGACACAGGTGAGGATATAAAGCTTTGGAGTTGGGCTATGACGTCTGCTTTCTTGGGATGCCGCGAAGCTGGAACCTGATTTCTGACCCGTCGCCATGTCCTGCCGCTGTTGCACGGCAGACCCAACGCGAGTTCCGCTTTCCAGAAAACGCGTGTCATGGCCGGATGGCTGTAGCGTCAAGCTGGGTACTGTAGGGTTCCTATGGACTTTGGTTGTGAATGATGCACCCGAGGGAAGAGGAATGGAGGGGCCCACGGAGCAGTAGTCAGGGTCCACCTCAGGTCAGGGGCGCCAGACGTACGATGAAGAGTCCCCGTCCTCAGCCACGGGGCGCAAAAGGCACAGAATCATGTCCACGACAGAGCATTGCGGCGGTGGTCTAGAGCGAAAGCAGGGCGTGGTGTAGGTCCGGGGCCAGCGCCTCAACTCAGCCAGGAAGCACGGGGGCTGCGATGCGCAGGGCGGAAACGGCAGCCCCGCCTTTGCCAAGCAGATACGAATGGGCGACCCTCGACCTGCACGCGCTACGCCTCGTCCATTTTCCATATTATTGCTTCGCTGTAGCTCCTTCTTCATTCGCCATCTCCCTTCTTCTCGTCCAGTCGACCGGCCTCAGTCTTCCACTCAGCTCTTCCTACATAGTGTTCGGGCCACGACCTGGCGTTGTTTCTCCTCCTCCGCAACTGTTTCAACCTCGTCCTCACCTAGACCCCTTCGCTTTACCTACATATTGCAGGCCTCCTCAGCCTGACGATAACACGTTACCCATCCTCCAATTCGACGCGCAACCTCAAGCGCAACACATCCTTCCGCAATGAGTCGTACGAGCCACCCGCGCCCTCACTCCCGTCGCATCTGCTCACCGTTTCTCCAGTTTCAGGCATGCTCAACCGGCTGCACGGCCAGCCCGAGAGCTACGACAAGAAGTTCGCTCCCCGCGCCCGCCCCAGCTTTCACGCATACTGAACGATGCCCACAGGTCCAGGTACCGCTTTGGAAAGACCCTGGGTGCCGGAACTTATGGAATTGTCCGCGAGGCCGAGTGCCCCGAGGGCCGAGTCGCCGTCAAGATCATCTTGAAGAAAAACATCAGGGGCAATGAGCAGATGGTGTATGATGAGCTGGAAATGCTGCAGCGTCTGAAGCACCCGCACATTGTCAGCTTTCATGACTGGTTCGAGTCCAAGGTATGAAACATGCCGTTTCGTTTCGCGCACCCCACCGCTCACCAGCTGCCCCTAGGACAAATACTACATCGTCACCCAATTGGCCACTGGAGGCGAGCTGTTCGACCGTATTTGTGAGAAGGGAAGGTTTACTGAAAAGGATGCCGCCGAGACTATCCGTCAAGTCTTGGACGCTGTCAATTATCTCCACCAAAACAACGTCGTCCACAGAGGTACGCCGGCTCCGACCGATTACTCCCCTTGACTTCACCTGACTGTACCTAGATCTCAAACCCGAGAACCTACTGTACCTCACCCGCGATGAAAACTCGTCCCTTGTGCTCGCCGACTTTGGTATCGCCAAGATGCTGGACTCTCCGGGGGAGCAGCTGACCACCATGGCCGGATCTTTCGGATACGCTGCCCCCGAGGTCATGATGAAGAAGGGCCACGGCAAGCCCGTGGATATGTGGTCTCTCGGAGTCATTACGTACACATTGCTGTGCGGTTACTCGCCTTTCCGCAGCGAGAGCCTGGCGGACTTGATTGAGGAATGCAAGAGCGGCCGTGTCATCTTCCACGAGCGTTACTGGAAGGATGTCAGTAAAGATGCCAAGGACTTTATCAACAGCCTCTTGCAACCGGACCCCAGCAAGCGTTCTACCAGCGAGGTGAGGACATGCCAACAGACCAAGGAAACTGCGGACTAACGTCGAAACAGGAAGCACTGGCCCACACCTGGCTCAAGGGCGAGACGGCCAGCGACCACAACTTGTTGCCCGAGATCCGTGCCTACGTTGCCAAGGCTCGTCTGCGTCGCGGCATCGAGCTTGTCAAGCTCGCGAATCGCATCGAGGCGCTCAAGATGCAAGAAGACGAAGCGGAGGACATGCCCGGCGAGGCAGACGTCCCCGCCAATGCAAAGGAGGCTGCAGGTGAGGCTCTTGCGGGACATGCGGTCGGTCAGGGACTTAAGGAAGCGTCAGAAGAACCGCAGGCGGCTCCTCACAAGAGGTCTCTGAGCAACTTTGCCAAGGGTGCCATTTTCCGAGAGGTTGTGCTGGCAAAGGTGCGCGAAATCAAGGAAAAAGAAGCACAGGAGAAGTTTGAGGAAGAGGCCAAGGGAAAGGGCCAATAAAGGTGACAGCTGGGACAGTGGATGAGTGGTATTGTTCCGGGGAATCGTGGCATGTGTAGAATGGCGGGCGGGCTCCCATGAAGTCTTTAAAGGAAGCAACGATACCCTGTAGGATGAACCAAATCAAAACACGTGAGGCACGAAGACGTACAATACACTCCATATGTGATGATGCCGGCGTAAATAGCGTTTAGCGGAAGAAAAGGGCGGCGATGTTTGGGGTTTAGGCAGGTCACGTGTAGCTGGACTTAGGGCCCAAACAAGCCAAACCACCTCTCTTGGCACCGAGATCGAACGCGCGATAGAGTTGCTGCGGGAAACACGCTGTCGCGCACCACGCATCCACCGAGGCGCGATACCCAGGCCTTCCAATCGTTTATCCCCAGGCGACGCATCTCGCCGCGACTGCATCAACAGACACCATGGAGAGCGCTTCGAAGCGCAAGGCCTCGGCCGCGGGCTCGCCCGAATCCGAGGGTCGCGCGTCCAAGAGACAGAGAATGCCGGTGAGTGCATGCGTTGCGACACCAAGTCTGGCGAGTCGAGTCGAGGCGGGCGCGGTGCATGGCGACGAGCAGTGTTCGGGGCCGGGTGATGGAAGAGTGAGGTGTTGAGCGGGAGAGCTTGACGCTTAACGGGCTTCGGCCTTGACCAGCACCAGGCAGTCCACCCACCCGCTCGCTCCCCTCTCCAAACCACCGCAGCCGGCGCCTGCAGCCCTCAAGATTACCCTGCCCGCTGCCACAACCGCTCAGGGAGCCTGAACCTGCGCCCTTCAACGCTGACAAGATGCCCCGCTCCAGGACGCCGACGCTGAGAGGGAGACGCCCGAGACGACCTTCGTCAAGGGCATCAAGTTCGTCGAGACCATGAAAGCCGCCAAAGACAAGAAGTGAGTGCTGCTTGCTATCGGGCCTAAGCTCCATGCCACATCCACTGCCCGACGCATCGACGCGACTGACCAATGCCACTTGCAGCGGTCGCCTCATAGCAACCAACTTCCTCGAGCTCCCCGATAGAGTACGTCGCCAGCCTACTATCCGTGGCGCCGCCCGCCATCTGCTAACCGCATCCCTCCACCAGGACTCTTTCCCCGAATACTACGAAGAAATCAAGCTCCCAATCGCTTTCAGCACCATCGAGGTACGCGCCCTTTCTCTCATTCGACTAGCCAAGCCGCACCGAAGGTCCATTGTCTGAAAGCATGCACACTTTCCAATTGGCTGGTAGAAGCTTCGGCTTAGGAGACAAGCGAAAAGATCTAAGGCTGCTGGACCAACTGGCATAAAACCCATTCACTGACACGGCATTGTTCCAGGCCAAGCTCCACAACCGGGAGTATTCCTCGCTTGCTGAACTCGAGGGTGATGTGAAGCGCATGGTCCATAATGCGAAACAGTTCAACGACAAGAAATCAGCAGTCTATGAAGATGCGGAGCGCATACGAAAGACAGCGTCGAACTTCATGGTTAAGAACAATCCGGCCTACAAGAATCCCTCCTACACGGCTGTCGCTACGCCCATCCCGGGCGAAGATGCAACGAACGGTCATGAACTCACAGCGAAGCGCCAGCTAAGTGAGCGGCCCAAACGGACTGCGTCCGCGACCGCGCCCCAGCCTGAAGTAGAGCCGGAATTGCAACCAGACCCGACACCTTCCAAGACTCGACACTCGGAACGGCAGCCTACCCCTGCCAAGGAAGCAGAAAAGGCTGAGACTGGCGAGACCGACTTTACCGGCAAGAATTTCCAAGAGGCTCAGGAAATGTTGATCAAGGAGTTTATCGAATACGTCGAACCTGAGTATGCTCACTGACGCACTGACGCGATGCGTGTTGCTTTGCGCTAACATTCTGTAGGAGCGGCCTTACTATCTACCAGCCTTTTGTACACCTGCCTTCGCGAAGTCTCAAGGAGTACTACTCCGCAATCAAAAATCCCATGTCTTTGGACCGAGTGCTCAAGAAGGTGCAAGGATTCATAGGTCGGTCACAAGGCTTCAGCGGTATTAGCGATTTCAAGACTTGGCACCAGCTCGAGGAATGCGTTTCTTTGATTTGGCGAAATGCGCGCGAATTCAATGAGGACGGAAGCGAGATTTTCAATCTTGCGGGCGAGTTTGAGGTACAATCACCCCCCAAGATAACCACGTTCACGCATTAGCCATGCTGACTTGAAACAGGAGCACTTCAAGCAACGGCTAGAAGACGCAAAAGAGAAAATCAAGGAACCTGCTAAAACAACACTGAGGTTGAACATGAATGCGCAGCAGCAGAAGCCTTCGGGCATCAAGCTGCGTCTGGGTGGCAACAAAAGCAGTCCAGCTCCACCCTCTGCACCCGATACTCCTGTCGTTGGAAGACGCCGCGCCACTCCAAATGTTATTGTTGACAACGACGCATTGGAGAGGCAAAAGCGCCTAGTAAACGCTGGCCTGTATGAACAACGACCATCTTCATCTGGTGGCCAGGTAAGCTTCAGCAATTGTGGCCAACCCCAGTATCTTACACTCGCAACAGGGAGCCTCTACTGGACGCAGTGGTTCAGCAGCATCTCCGGCACCAAACGGGGTGAAGAGCGAGACGCAGCCTGGACAGTCCCCCGCGCTCGAAACAATACGTCCCTCCAGCACCGCTCCAGACTCCAGACCCTCAACTTCTCAGCCAACGGCTTCAATGCCTCCCCCGAACAGCGCCACCCCTCGTCCACCCAGCGCTTCACCGTATACCAATGGCCATGTCCCAGTGCAGAAAAGTCATTCCTACACGGGCGGACCTTACCACCCTCAGAACGGACTTGACAACAAGTATCGTCAACCTGGAAACTGTAGGTTCAACCTAGTGGGACCTTTTCCTTGGCTAACACAGATTGCACCAATAGCTGCTGCCGATGCCCTTCTTCCCAATATCACCATCAACACTCATCCGCAGCTCAATGTTGCTCGACCGTTCAAATTCAACATTCCTGCTTCGCCAAAACTGACCGAACAATCCGTCACCGTTTCCCTACCCGGAACACACACTTCGATTCAGATACAACCACACGTCCCAGTCGCTCTGACACAGCGGCCTTGGCGAATTTTCGTCAGCGTAAACAACACCCGCATCAACCAGGTCACCAACCTGGAAATACGTGGTGAAAAGGGTCGCCCCGTCTACGAATCTCGCCTGCAGCCAGGTGTAAACCGTATCGAGATCGAGGTCATTGCGGCCACAGCGTCGGTAGCGGGCAAGCCGAAATCGGAGGGCGTGGAGCTTGAGAAGTGTATCATTTTCGTAAATCTAATGAGGCCCTGAGGACCAGATGGAAGATGAGATCTATACGGATCGGAACAACAAGCGGAAGCGGAGTTCAGGCCGCTTTTCCCTCTGATGTTGGCGGTCGTTTCGAGCGTCGGATGCGTCCCCCTGCCCAACGATATCCAAAGTATGGAATCGCCTCACCGGCTGGCGCTCCCACAACGAGTCACGACGACAACGACAAACGAACGCCTGCCTCATCAACACCAACATTCTCTTCTATCTCGTCGCTTACCAGCCTGTTGCTCTCATATTGCTCTATCCCCAGTCGCTCTCGAGCGACGGTGGAGCAAAGCACAGGCGCTGGTGTTTGTGTCCCTTGAATACTTTTCTCGTTTTTCTGTGTCCCCTTTCCAGTAGTGCGCCTCCTTATGGCCCTCTGTTTTCTGCATCTTCGGGGTCGTTCGGATCGGGGTTTCAAATGGTCGGTTGGTCGGTCGGTCGGTCGGCTTTGTGCGCCAAGAAGCAGCGCACTGGTCTTGAATGAATGTGTGCGCATAATGTGGGTGTGGGCGAAGGTAGGGGGCGCGTGGTTCAGACTTGGTGGGATTTCCAAGTCGTGTCGACGTGGGGTTTGAATGAAGCGGAGGCGAAATCGAAATGGAATTCAAGCGAGCTAGAAGTAGTATTCGAGAATAGGCGAGCAAGCAAGAAAGCAAGCAGTGTGCCAAGATGGAGAGACGAGCCCTCGTCTTCGCTTTTGTGTGTCTTGTCTCTGCTTGGATGGCTGTCTGTCTGCCCATCTGGCGCATGGAGACGCCGCGGGCACCCGACTGCTCTGCTTTAGAAGCGCGTGTCACAGCAAAATGGATAACAAAAGGCTTGATGACCATTTAAATGATGCTTGAGCGTAATCTACATGTCTCTCTTTCTCTTTCACTGTCTTCCAGTCTGAAAGGGCGCGGCGAAGAAGAAGAAAGAGAAGAAAACGAAAAGGGTATAGAGTAAAAGTAGAAGTAGTAGCAGTAGCAGTTAGAAAAAGAAGCGGCGAAAATTTCGCTTTTGGAAAGGTCGTGGTGTGGTGGTCTCTTGAACAAGACTATTACTGCTACCTGCAATAAGACCATGATGATGAATGGGAGGAGGAGGAGGAGGATCCAACAAAGGGAAAAAGATTTGACTTGATCGAGAGCATGTATGTACGCATACGTACCGCTCCACAGAGGGCACAACAACATGCGCTCCCAAACAGAACAGAAGAACCCAACGCCGGGGCGCCATGCTCATCCAACAAGTTTTCCAAGTGGCATGCAAAACGCGCCATTGGATTCCAAAAGCGGGGGTGGGGTGTTAAAGAAAGGGGGAGCGAGAGTTGGAGGGAGCGAGTGGGTAGAGAGATAATTGATTGGTGTCGCAGAGAGGGGGCCGCTATCCTATGAATGAGGCACCTTCTCCAATCACAATCACACCTCATCCATCAAGTCTCTAATCTTGGCGTAAAAACTAGACGGATACTGGCGAATCTCGTCCTCCGTCGGCATGGGGCGCGACTGATCGCGGAAGCGGTCGGCGACGCGCTGAATGATCTGGCCGAGCAAGGCTTCGGGGATCTTCAAGTCGTCGCCGGCGTCTGGGTAGAGGAATTCGTCGCGCTCGCTGAGCATCTCGGGGATGGTGGGACGGCGCGACGGATCGCGTTGCAGGCAGCGCATGAGCGTTCGCCTCAGCCCAACGGGTATGCGCACGTCGCCCAGGCCGTGAGATGGGAACTCGATGCCGACGTTTGGGTTTACGATGGCCATGACGCGGTGAATTTGGTTCGCGATGTGTGCGAAGGGCGGACGGCCGTATACCATTTGGTATAGAATACATCCCAAGCTCCACACGTCACTCGGCTTGCCGAGCTTCATGCAGCGACCAAGGGAGGAGTCGCCATTGGGACCGTGGCGCGAGCTTGCGTTGGCGTCCTGGAGGGATTCGGGAGACATGTAGTTTGGTGTGCCAACGTGGGAGTCCCGATGAACGTTGACCGTGTGCTCAATGTCGATGGCATTCGCAATGCCAAAGTCAATGAGCTTCAGACGGCCTTGAATCAGCAGGAAATTGGCTGGTTTGAGATCCGAGTGGACAATGTCGTGTTCGTGTACAGATGCGACGCATTCGAGCATTTCCTTCCAGTAGTACCGTGTAAAGGAAAGATCCAGGCGAGCGTCTTCTGGATCAATCTTCATGCGTAATATCCTCGCCAAGTCGGATTCTCCAATGTCCATAAGCTATACTGCATGTTAGCCAACTCGACCTTGTCCAGCTGTTTGGTTTTTCACTCACCACACTCAGGATTTGCTTCTCTTCGTCCACCTCCCAATCAAACAATCGTACAACCCTCTCAACGCCCTCTAATTTTCGCAACAAGTCGATTTCGCCTTTGTATCCTCGGACTGCGTTTTCATCTGCATCCTCCAGCTTTACTCTTTTGAGCGCGAACAATTTCCCGTTTTCAGCCATAACTCGGTAGACGTCCGAGCTTCCTCCCTTTCCAATTCTGCCAATTTCTTGATACGGCTTGCCATTGACCATGAATGCCCTTCGTCGTTTCTTTTGCTTCACCGTCGAGGCCCCGGCAGCGGAAGTTGCTGTTTCCAAGACTGACATTTTTGGCGGTGGCGGCGGCGCAGGACGAAGCGGAGTGTTCACACTGACGGGAGCTAATGGGGCCGGTTTGTGGTCCTGATTTGATGAAGGCCTTGAAATCCTGTCGGCCTTCATGACGGAATCCTTCAGACTCGAATCTTTCAACATGGAGTCGACTTTACTTGACGAATTGACTCGCATGACGGATTCTGCCTTTGCGTGTGCGACGTTTACATTTTCTTGGTCTTGCGAAGGGCTTGTGATGCGCACAATCCGTGGGCTACTGGCTCTCGCTTGAGGGCTACGGGCTTGCGGACTGCCTCCATGCTGCAAGTCCATGTTGTCGTCCATGATAGACTGCTGCTGCGGATCCTCGTCACCTTGCGGTGTCCGCCGCAACCGGCGCATCGGTGCACCGCGCAGCGGGACTCGCTTGATTCGCAGCGACGGTGCGGGCGTGATGCTGTCCTGCATGGGCGTATCCGTATGGCCAAGGGAATTTCTAGATATGCGGAGCTTCGGAGGTCCTCTGGCTTGACGATCAGGAGAGTTGGGTCCATCCTGACCGAGTAATGCGCGGGTATATGGATTCAGCTTCATAGGCGCTTCGATCTCGTCTTCATCTGAGCTGTCGCCAATGTCGATGCGTTGCATCATTGGCGCATTTGCGGTAAAGCCATGGGATTGTCCTAGAAGTGATATGGGCGATTCGCGCCTGCTTTGGTGCAGCGAGCTGTGCATTGAGCCCTGACGCGATATGCGCCCACCATTGCTGTACGAGGATAGAGGAGTCGGAGATGCGGCGGCCATGGAGGTCATGAGCGGCAGGCCAGATTATGTATGCGGATGTGCGAGACCAGTCAACCAGTGGTAGCGAATGTCGAGTTTGAGGGCTACCTTTCCATAGGGTATGCTGAGAGGCTGGGCAGGATGGCGGGTTTGTCGTTATGGTGTCGTCGCGTTGGGTTGATGGACTTCCTCGCCGAAGCGGCGCCTTCGCGAGATTTACGTGAGAGCCGACAAGCGGTCGGCTGCCGGGGCAACCACGACCAACAACATTGTTTGAACACGTGACGCCGCATTTTGGTCCCACCTCACCCGACCGGATTTGGCACCACCCACTTACAGCAGCTGTCGGGATCCTCATGAGACCATGGATAATATCCGAATCCGGACTTGGACGCTCCAATCTCGCCAAAATAATGTCAGAATGTGTTTTTCGTTGACAACGTGGCAAGCGCGAGGACTAACGTCTAATGCAGCCACACCCAATGTACCGGTACACACCAATGCCTCTACAGGTAGTGGTACATGCAACATCTCAGATGTAAAAGAGCCTCTTGTGAACGCCAGTATTCCAATCAAAGCCAGACAGACCTCCAGACCTATCCCGACCCGTGTTGCCATCCTATTGAAAGCCCTGGAACAAAATTGCTCGCTCATTGGGACTGGTCAATCGCAACTGCAACGACGACACAAATGTCATCTGGCTTGCCTCCATGCCAATTTTCAGCCGGGTAATACTTCTGCACTTCCTTTGCAAAGGGCCCGTCCCGTCGAGTGTTGAGACTAGCCTCCTTGGCAGCTCCAGTTACTGCAATGGCGAGCAGGGCCTGAAGCGTATTGTTCTCCGACTTTCCAATGCCTCCCTTTTCAGTGAGGGAGCGGAGGTTTGGGTCGACAATGAGCTCGCTTTGAGTATCAGACCAGCCGCCCAACGTCGTCATGTTCCTGGCGATAATGGACAGAACATCCTGCGGACTCAAATTGTCCCACACTCCATCTGTCGCAAAGACAAGGACATCTCCATGTTTGACTTTGTGTTGAGTGACGGCAGAGTCCTTTGGCGTCTCGGCATGCGCCGTTGAGCCACCAAAGAGCTTCATTTGTTCCAGCATGACCTTGGGAATCTTGGACATCTGGTATGGAGTGTTGAATGCATGTGTCTGAGGAGGGCTAAAGTAGCGTACGGCGTTGAGCCCAAGGTGGATGAATCCTGAATCGCCCAAACTGCAATCAAGTCAGCCATACAGTATCAAACCAGGACCCGTTGCGGCGCTTACTTGGCGACTTCGACGGTACCGTCTTCCTCGGCCGCAGCTATGCAGGCTGTGCTCCCTCCCCCTAGAATTGAGTCGTCCTTCATAACATTTTCGTATCCTATTTGAAGCAAGTCCTTGGGATGGAGTGGACCGTCGGCGAAGCCTTCCGGATAGCCATTGGCAGCGACGGCCATGTAATCGCACAGGCCGTGGGCGAAGTCGGCGGGATCGACGCCAGACTCGACCCATCCCCCCACGCCGTCGGCTACTCCAAAAGCGACTGCGCCAGAGTCGCCAATCTGATTGACAAAGAATGCATCTTGGCCGCTCAATGGTCGCCGCTTTCCTCCCTTGCCCGTCAGCCGCACGAACGGGTTGTGGTTGAACAAGTTGCGCTCTGAACTATATCGCACGCCCTTGGCAGTGTAGGAGGCGGATATGCGGTAGGTAAAGCTGGAGTCTTGCGACGCGCTCCGCGCCGTCGTGCCGAACAGTCGTCTTAGGGAATCGCCGGCGATGTTTCTGGGCAAGTGTTGTGGGTCGAGGATGGATGGAAAGCTGGGGATCGCTGAGCATAGCCACGGTGAGCGGCTGCAGAGACCGGCTCTAGCAGAGGAAGCGAGCTTGCGCGGGAGCTGGTGTCCGGCGAAGCTCATGGCTATGAGGAGGACGACGAGAGAGACGAGCAGCAGGCGGGTGGTTGCACGCATGAGCAACGGTCCGTCTAGGCAGCGCGCATTACAGCCAATGGCGGAGTGTGGATAAGCAAAGGATGGAGCCGGTGAAGAGAAGCAAGAGGCAAGAAATTATAGAAAATCGAATGGATGAAACGACAAACAACGGCGTGAATGGAGGCTGGCTGTGATGTCAAAACGGTTAGGTCCGCACGTCCGCTCCTTTCAGCCCGAGCGGCGCGGAGCGGACATGGGAAAAGCTTGTTTCCCTCGCAATTCCGCCGCCATGGCGCGCCGTTCCGCGTCCGTCTACCTTGAAGGCCCACCCAACCGGACTTGAAGCCTTTCGCTGCTGCACCACAAACCCTCACACACCTCTTCCCCCCAACTCTTCAATCTTTCCAGCCAGATTGGGTCAGCATCTCGCCAACCCGCCAACATGATGCACCCAGCGCGGCAGGCCTACGTCGAGGAGGAGCGCGACGAGGTAAGCTACCTGTTTCCATCCGGTGTTTGCCTGCGGCCACACGGTGTTTACACATTTGTCTACATATAGAAGGCGCACTTCCGCAACCTTCGCGACAAACGCTCGTGTGGATGAGGTGCTGATGGGAGTCGCTGCGGACAGGACACCGACATGGGTGGAATCGATTTGAGCAACATCCGTAGGTGCTCTCCTCCCCGCTGTTGTCTGTCTACTGCTTACACTATTTACAGCAATCGACCGCGACTATGCCATGCCCGCTGGCGCAACCGGCGTGCCATCTGAAAAGGCCTCGGCCATTCTCGCGCAATTCGAACGCAAACGCCTAGCAGCAACCATAGCAGTCCCAACAGACGACACCAGAGTACGGCTACGTCTGCGAGAGCTTGGCGAACCAATCACCCTCTTCGGCGAAGGCCCAGCGGATAGAAGAGATCGCCTGAGAGAGCTTCTCACTGTCCAAGCCGAGTCGGGTTTTCAGGATGGCGAGGGCGATCTGCACATGCAAGAAGCGCAAGCGGAGGATGAAACGGGCGGGGAGAACGAAGAATTCTACACTGAAGGACTGGACGAGCTTCTTGCTGCACGAAAGGACATTGCGCGGTATTCCTTGCCCCGCGCACAACACCGCGTCGCATATCAAAAGGAGGAGAGCAGCATACCGCTACGCACCCATGTCAAGCACCGCAAGGCCATCAAGGAAAGACTGTCTGGCTTCGACCTCTACGGATCTCAGATTGCTGGAGACCGGCCTATCAGCATCGCACGCTTTTCGCCAAATGGTGAAATGATTGCCGCAGGTAACTGGGGCGGTGGAATCAAGCTGTTGGATGTTCCCAACCTGGAAGAAAAAGCGGTGCTGAGGGGACACAGCGATCGCATAGGCGGCATCTCTTGGTTCCCTGGCGCGACCCTCCCCGATGGCAACGTCTCTACGTCGTCAGTCAACCTGGCATCCGGCGGCGGCGACAGTCAAATCCACCTCTGGTCCCTCGAACAAGACACCCCCATTTCGACCTTGTCCGGCCACACTGGACGCGTCTGCCGAACCGAGTTCCACCCGTCAGGCAGGTACCTGGCTTCGGCATCCTTCGACACGACGTGGCGCTTGTGGGACGTGAATACGACGACAGAGCTCCTCCTGCAAGAAGGCCATTCTCGCGAAGTGTACACGGTGAGCTTCAACACGGACGGCTCCCTCGTCGCCAGCGCCGGGCTGGACAGCATCGGACGCATCTGGGACCTGCGCACCGGCCGCATGGTCATGCTCCTCGACGGCCACATCGCGCCCATCTACGGCCTCGACTGGGGCGCCGACGGCTACCGCGTCCTGTCCGGGTCGGCCGACGGCTTCGCCAAGTGCTGGGACGTGCGCGCCGTGCGCGAGATGGGCAACATTGGCGCGAACCGCGGCGGCGTGACGGACCTGCGTTGGTTCAAGGGCATCGACGGGCCCGCAAAGGGCTTCACGCCCGAAAAGGACGACGGCGGCAACGTGGTCCCCAAGAAAGCGGGCACGTTTTTCGTTAGCTGCGGCTTCGACAAGAGCGTCAACATCTTTAGCGCCGATGACTGGGCGGTTTGCAAGCCGCTCAAGGGCCACTCGGGCAACGTGCTCAGCGTCGACATTAGCAGCGATGCAAAGTGGATTTGCAGCTCTGGTCACGACAGGACTGTCAAGCTGTGGGCTCGTGATGACGGCGAGGGGCTTTGATGTGAAGCAGCCCAGCGATATATCTGGTAGAATGACGCCATGGCTGATCTGGATGATGGCAACCGAGGAGAAAAGTATGTAGCTATGGACAGCAAGAAGAAGAAAAAAATGATACCCTTGATAGTCAAACGCTCTGCGCGCGCACGAAGGTCTTTTCAGCCAATGTTGTCTACTACACGACGAACCAAACACACAAACAAATCGAACCACGCGACTCCTGGTTGGCGAAAAAGACCCTCTGGCCCCGGTTAGGTTTTTGGTTTCGCTCCGGCAAGTCGAGCCGAGCCGGTCCAGCCCCTTGTCCGCAGATACGGCATGGTCCATACGGAACAGGCCGGTACGGCCAAAAAAGCTTCGATATTTGGAAAAACAAAAGGGGGCGGGCGGGCGGGCGGGCAAGACGTTGGCCGGGCCCGGGTCCAACCGGCGACAGCTCTGCATGAATGCATGATGCAAGCTTGGCCAAGCAAGCTAAGCTTGTGTCAGAAAAGCTTTTATTTGGGGGGACGTTCATTTGGTTCGTTGGGCGTTGGACACGTTGGTTGGCTCATTTCGTGGCGCTGGCCAGACATGTGCTTGTTGTGCTTTTGCACGAGTTTGCTATGATGGGGTGAGCGGGCGCAGTGTGCAGTTTGCGTGGAGGTGCAATGAGTGATCTGCATCAGGTGCACATGGCACGACAAGTTAGATGTCCAAGCACGGGTAGACAGACGGGTCGTCGCTTGCGCGTAAACAGTATCAAGAAACCTGCAGCTACTTCGAAGTGCGTACGTGACCTCCAAAGTCGGTTTCAAAGTGGTCCAGCTGCTACGTACAGCCGAGGCAGTGGCGGATTGACGTGGTTGAATTACCTGAGATAATCGTATTCCCACCTTGGAAAGCCGGGATCCTGGGTATTGACTAGCTGTGTCGGGGTCCTTGGTAGTCACATTGACAGTTGATTTCCTGGTTTGATGGGGATACTGATCTGTCCTCGAGTTACCTTGCACGACTGTCAAGAGTCAAAGGTCGAAGATGGCTAGATTGTTTGTTGGGTGCTCGTACAGCCTACGCTGTTGGTGTCGACTGCACCACCACGGGTTGCGAAAAACAGCCTGATGGAGGACAAGGAGGCGGCGATCACCCACAAGGGCAGTTTGCTTTGTCGAAGGGTTGCCCGAGACCGAGGGACAAGTAGGATGGACACATCTTGGAATCCTGTATGCTGTACAACTAGCAGATTCGACATATAAATTGTAGACGATCTGATATATCCGCGATGACTGCTACAGCTCATATGTCGACCTCAGAGTTCTTTTCCCTCTTCTGGAAGTCAATGAAAATGATGGCTATCCTCTGCTTGTTAGTCTCTGTTCTTGGATTGGTCAGTGCTATGCCGCTGGTCAGGCTTGGAAGGCGACATGATCCGCCGGCGACGCCCATTCATCTCCAGTTCGGGCTGGATCCGGATGGATCGTACCATTGCGGCGACAAGATCTACTCGGGCCACGAAATCTTTCTCGCGGCGCAGTACGGCATCAACCTCCTCAACGCTGACGAAAGACGCGGCAGTAAGTCTGGAATTCCGAAAATTTGGGTCGTTCTTTCAAATCTTGACGTCTCTCCAGAAGAACTGTATCCCCAAAGCTTTGACGATGGCACCGAGAGCCGAGGCATCAAGTTTCCGAGTTACTGCCCGGCCAACAGTATGCGCTACGAGTTTCCGCTGGCCAACGGGCTGCCATACAACGGCGGACCGGACGATACGAATACAGGCGACGAGCGCATAGTGTTTTTCTACCGGAACGGCGACGTTGGATTCGACAATCATCCCGTGGGTTCTTTCTGCGGGATCGTGACGCGCAAGGGCGCAGAGGCGGACGGCTTCGTCTTGTGCTAGGACATGGAGTTGATCTTCAGGGCGCAGGACGGGGTCGATTCGGGTTTCTTGAAGATTGCAGTCACGTCGTCCAGGGTCTGTATTCCAGCGCCGATCAGTCGCGGAAAACCACGTGGTGTCGGTCGGATCTGCAGGAAAGGGCAGGCGTCTGCATCGTGAGCGAGGAGAGCATTCCGGACGTCAAGTAGTGGTGCAGGTACATAGATGTAGGGAGCCGTGGGAGAATCAAGAAATTTTGGCAAAGAAATTGGAGAGGCGCCGAGACGCAGGCGCGAAGGTTCCAGCAGCAGCGCCTCATGCAGAATGGAAGCATCATGTCGCCGTGACCTACCTCGCCTAAAGGAGACTAGACCGCAAAAGGCAGCAATGCAGCTCTGCCAGGCGTAGGGTTCGGGAGAGGTGCCGGTAAGCAGCTTGGCGCGGCTTCGCTACGCCACGCCCGCACCACGACGGGACGCTGTCGACCTGGAACTCGGAGGCTCGAGAACGGTGGGAGATGGACGTCGTCGGCCGGCGCATGTATGTATTTGTCGCATCCTGTCGCTTGTACATAGTAGGCTAGCCTCTGCACCGGCCATGCGACGAGATGCGATGCGACCCCAGTGGACTGAGCGCTGCATTAAGATGAGCCGTTGCGTATTCGCCATGACATGACAGCCTCTCCAGCCTTCCTTCAGCCTCTCGGATGCGCTGAGGCTCAGCGTGGCGTGGAGGTGGAGGCGGCCAACTGACACGTCTTCCAGGCTCCGGTGAGGTCGTTGCGCGGCGAGGAGTGGCTGAGCTGAGCACAGCAGTGAAGAGTGGACGGAGGGAGTGGACGGGTGGGGGCGGGCAGCGCAGCGCAGCGCAGCGCTTCCTTGTGATCAGCGCCGGCGGCGGCGGCCAGCCGGAGGTGCTTTGACATGGCGAGCCAGTGGTACAAAACTGCCCGCCGCCCCGATTCCCTTCCTTGCAATCTCACATCCTGACCCTCTTCACTCTCCGCGCCTCCGCGTCTCATCCGCCCTCCTCCCCTCCCGACCTCTGTCTTCGCCGACCTTACCTGTTGGTCTTCGCCCCCGTCGCATGTCTCGGGCCTCCCCACTGACTCTCGCCATTGACTTGACAGTCTTCCATACCTACGCAAAATGTCCAACCAAGGCTATTACCAGGGTGCTCCTCAGTACCCGCCGCAAAGGTGAGCATCGCTGCTCTTGGCAACGCCCTACTGCGCGCGCACATCACTGACGATTGCGACAGCTACGGCCCTCCCCAGCAGGGCTATGGCCAACCTGCCTACGGCGGCTACCCGCAGCAACCTGTACGTCACCCTCTTCCCCTGGATCCAAGCGCCGTCGCTGACAAGACCCGCACAGATGCAATACCAGCAGGGCCCTCCCCAGCAGGTCATTGTGAAGGAGAAGAAGGACCGCGGCTGCCTTGGCACCTGTCTTGCGGTTCTTTGCTGTTGTTTCGTCTGCGAGGAAGGTTGCGAGTGCTGCGCAGAATGTTGCGAGGTGAGCCAACTTCGACGCTTCTCGGTTTCAAGACGGCCGCAGCTAACACGACTCCAGTGCGCCGAGGAGTGCTGTTAAGCGCCCCGTGCCCCACTCGACCAACGGCCTCTATGCGCCGATCCCCCAACACACGCAACTCACGCCTGAGTTTACGACTGACAAGGACCGTCCCCTCGACCCGTCCTGATACTACGATGATACCCGACACCCGGTACAATTTCTGGCTTGGGTAGAGATGTGGAGAGGAGAGAGAGAGAGAGCACATGAGTGCTGATGGTTGTGGTTTGAAGCCAACGTGGACGATGCTTGGTGTGCAGCGGTGGCAGGCGTTTGCTTTCTCGGATTGCTGTTCGAGAGACATGAGTTTCTTCTCTTTTGGGTTCTCTTCATGACTGAATATTCCATGTTTTTGTTTTACAAGGCAATAATGCTCGACTTCTTTTTAGCCCTCCAAAATCTGGACAGCTAGTGATTGCATTGCGCATGGGGGAAATCGCTCCATTCACCTCGCGACAGATCTGAAAATAATGTAAACAGGCAGAAACATGCCGGGCCGAATTCCAACGTCTGAATCGCGCGTGAAACTTTTGTAAAAGATGCCTTTCTCTGATGCTGCCCTTCCCTCAGCTCACACCCGAAGGCGGGCGGTGGGCCGAAAGTCTTGGCGCGGGCCCTGTCCAAAGCTCCAGGTGGCTTCCTCCCGGTTACGCGGCTTCACCTGTCGGGGCAAGCTGGCCAACACCACAACCATCACTCCAGCTGCACCCTCCTCTGCAATTGCTCTACCATGGCTGACGCCGCGGAAAAGAGCGCCTTCCTGCAGGGCGTCACGGGTAGAAATACCCGTGGCATGCTCCGCATCATTATTCTCATCACAATTGCTGCCGCCGCAGTAGCTAGCCGCCTGTTCAGTGTGATCCGCTTCGAGAGCATCATCCACGAATGTAAGCTCGAAACAGTCCGTCGTGCCATTCAAAGCCTGCGCTGACACTGCTCCAGTCGATCCTTGGTTCAACTTCCGCGCCACAAAATATCTCGTCCAGCACGGCTTCTACAAGTTTTGGGATTGGTTCGACGACAGTACGCGTCCTGCCCGAACACCGACCCCTTCCGACCACCTCTCCGTCACAACATCGACTCAATTGCTAATCCCGCTTTACGACAGGAACATGGCATCCTCTTGGAAGAGTCACTGGCGGTACGCTGTACCCAGGCCTCATGGTCACCAGCGGCGTCATCTACCACATTCTCCGCTTCCTGACCATCCCCGTTGACATTCGGAACATCTGTGTGCTGCTTGCGCCCGCCTTCTCAGGCCTCACAGCCTTCTCCACATACCTCCTGACCTCGGAAATGTCCGAGTCGCCTTCGGCTGGACTGCTCGCTGCAGCTTTCATGGGCATCACCCCCGGTTACATTTCGCGCTCTGTCGCTGGAAGCTATGACAACGAGGCCATCGCCATTTTCCTCCTTGTCTTCACCTTCTTCCTCTGGATCAAGGCTCTTAAGAACGGGTCCGCCCTGTGGGGTGCCTTGTGCGCGCTGTTCTATGGCTACATGGTGTCTGCTTGGGGTGGATACGTCTTCATCACCAACTTGATTCCTCTGCACGCCTTCGTCCTTATCTGCATGGGACGGTACAGCCCACGCCTTTACGTCAGCTACACTACATGGTTCGCTCTGGGAACGCTGGCCAGCATGCAGATTCCGTTTGTCGGATTCTTGCCCATTAGGTCCAGCGAGCACATGTCTGCCCTTGGTACGAATCTTTCCCCCAGCTTTCCCTTTTGGCGTTGCTGACATTTTGGCGCAGGCGTTTTTGGATTGCTTCAGATTGTAGGCTTTACCGAATACGTGAGGGCCCAGCTGCCTAGCAAGCAATTCCAGACCTTGCTGCGGGCTCTGGTGCTTGCGATCTTCGTCGTTGGCTTTGGTGGCCTCGTCCTCCTCACCTTTTCTGGTGTCATTGCTCCCTGGACTGGCCGCTTCTACTCCCTCTGGGACACTGGATACGCCAAGATTCACATTCCCATCATCGCGTCAGTCTCGGAGCACCAGCCTACCGCGTGGCCTGCATTCTTCTTCGACCTCAACCTTCTCATCTGGCTTTTCCCCGCGGGTGTGTACATGTGCTACCGCAAGCTCACGGACGAGCAAGTCTTTGTGGTCATTTACGCTGTCTTGTCGAGCTACTTCGCTGGCGTCATGGTTCGTCTGATGTTGACGTTGACTCCAATTGTCTGCGTCGCTTCGGCCATGGCTCTATCGCACATCTTGGACGCCTATCTCGTTGTAGACAGCCCCAAGCCGCCGACCAAGACCTCAACCAAAGAGAATGGCCACACCACGGAGGAAATTGCTTCCAGCTTCTTGCCGGCATCTCTCCGCTCCACTCGCAGCCCCGTGGTCGGCATCTATTCTTACGCTTCGAAGCTCACTGTTGTGGCTACCACCACAATTTACCTCTTGCTTTTCGTCCTCCACTGTACCTGGGTCACTTCCAACGCGTATTCGTCTCCTTCGGTCGTTCTGGCCAGCAGACTCCCTGATGGTAGCCAGCACATCATTGATGACTACCGTGAGGCTTACTACTGGCTCCGCCAAAACACTCCGGAGAACGCCAAGATTATGTCTTGGTGGGACTATGGATACCAGATTGGTGGAATGGCGGACAGACCTACGTTGGTCGACAACAACACGTGGAACAACACGCACATCGCAACGGTGGGCAAGGCCATGAGCTCTCGCGAAGAGGTCAGCTACCCCATCATGCGTCAACACGAGGTTGACTATGTCCTTGTTGTTTTCGGCGGTCTGCTTGGCTACTCTGGTGACGATATCAACAAGTTCCTGTGGATGGTCAGGATTGCTGAGGGTATCTGGCCTGATGAGGTCAAGGAGCGCGATTTCTTCACTTCCAGGGGCGAGTACCGTGTCGACGACCAAGCCACGCCCACCATGAAGAACAGTCTGATGTAAGATTTCCGCATTCCATGGTCTGCAATGACTGCTGACAACGTTACAGGTACAAGATGTCTTACTACAACTACAACTCTCTCTTCCCCTCTGGCCAGGCCACTGACCGTGTCCGTGGGTCTCGCCTTCCTGCTGAGGGTCCTCAACTCAGCACAGTGGAGGAGGCTTTCACCAGCGAAAACTGGATCATTCGCATTTACAAGGTCAAGGACTTGGACAACCTGGGCAGAGATCACGCAGCGGCCATGGCATTCGACAAGGGCAACAAGAAGAAGAGGACTGCGAAGAAGAAGGGTCCCAAGACCTTGCGGGTCGAGTAGTGCACAACGTTCTTGCAAAAAATATTTGTGCCAGCATCAAAAATTTTCAACGAGCTTAGAATGTACAGTCCAAACAAAAAAAGAAAGCCCACATGAGGGAGCATCGAAAACTCAAAATCTAACCCATATTACTCAGTAGCCTTTGGGCTGCCCCTTCGTCTTGTTGCTTTGGTTTCCTGAGCGTTTGAATTCTCAAACCTTTGCATCACGTTCGTCTCTGTGTAATGCTCCTTGGACTATTCATGAATGTACTTCTTGCACAGAATCCCGCAGCTTCCCCCACATCGCTCATCACGTCTTTGGAAATATGGAAAGCTCCACGTGCTGGAAGGACTCTGGACTGGCTTTTGCATTTTGTTGTTGGCTGAAAGAGAAGGCATACGCGACGCAATGACCCCGAAAAGGACGTCCCACAACATCCTGCGCCAAAGCTCACTTGCCGAATCCCGCTGTATGCTGTTGTGGTGCTTGGTCCGAACGAGAACGACGTTGCTACGACATGTCGCCCAAGGTTTCGCATAGACGAAATGACCCTTGGTTGCGTTTGATGTTTTCCGGTTACTTGGAGCGAGCGGAAAGAGAAGACACATGTGCCTCGGACCATTCAAAGAAATTCTCACGACTTCATCCAAGCACACCTGGTGGAACCAACTCAGGGGTCGGGATAGGAAAGAGGAGGCGCCCGGAACAACATCGCCGCGACATTCTTTCGCGCAGGAGTCCAAGGTCCACGTTGCCCATGAGCTGGTTTCTGAGCTTGGTGGTATGGCTTGGAGTAAAGATCAAACGGAAGGCACGAGTAGAGAGCGAGGTTACCCAGGACGACGTCAGCGCGACTTCTCCTTGCGCAGGAGTCTATCATGATGGTGGTCTCGGGCTGCTTTCGTTGTTTGGTGGTTGCTTGGAGCAGCAAGAGATGGCAGATGGAACGAGATTGTCACGACGTCGTCCTGCTGTCTCGCTGTCTCGCTGTCTCGCTTTGTCGCAGGCGCCCACCACAATTGCCCTAAGATTTTTGGAGGCTTCTCGCAGCAGAGAGAGAAGGCATCCGAAATGGCATGGCCACGACATCATCTCGCCCGGGAGCTATCAACATTGCCCCTGAGTATTTAAAGTGTTTGGTGTTTGCATTGAGCAGAGAGAGAAGGCGCCGGTGACAACATCACCACGACTTAGTCTCGTCTCGTCGTCTCGTTGTCCCGCTATCCTGCGCGGGATTCTATCATCGTCAACCCTGGACCCTTTTTGGCGTGTGGTGGTCGATGGAGCGTGACATCGCCACGACATTGTCTCGCTTTCTCGCGTTCTCGCTTCCTCGCAGGAGTGTCCACCACAATGGCCCTAGACCGACTTTGCTTGCTTAGAGCAGAGAGACAAGGCACACGGAACGACGTCGTCTCGCACAGTAGTCCACCAATAACACTGCCCCTGAGCTGGTTTTGGCTTTTGGGTGTTGCTTGGAGTAGAGAAAAGGCGTTGGGGACGACAGCGCCACGACGTCATCTCGCGCAGGAGTCCAGGAGTCCATCAACGTTGCTCCTGAAGCGTGTTTAGTGCTTGGTGGTCGAATAGAATAGAGAGAAAAGGCAACCGGAACCACATCACTACCACGTTTTCTCGCGCGCCCTGCTCTCGCCCTCCACCTACCACCAACCAGCGCTGGGCCATTTTTGGTGTCTCGTAGTGGCTTGAAGCAAAGAGAGAAGGCACCCGGGGCGACAGCGCCACGTCTTCTCGCGCCCGAGGAGCCAAGGCGGCTATCAACGAACGTTGCCCCTGAACTGTTTTTGGCGTTTGGTGGTTGCTTGGAGCATGACTTCGCTCCAACGTTGTTCGCGCTGGAATTAAGGAGTCCACGACACCACAGTCCACGGCACCACGATGGCTCTGAGCTGCTTTAGCTTTTGGTTGTTGCTTGGAGTAGAGGAGGCACCCGGGACGACGTCGCCACGACGTCGTCTCCGCAGTTCTCTCCAGAGCATTGGACAGCTTGCCCGCCCACGTATTGCCTTCTGACCTTTCTGAGCTGTCCGAGTTGCAAAGCCAGCTGCCTACACTGCTCCCAACTCAACCCCTGACCAGCTTGATCAGCGATTTGCCTTCAGCGATCCAAAGCGCGATTACCCAGCCTCCCGCGCCGCCCTGCTCTCTGCGTCAACCAACCGCCAATCGGCCTTCAGTCATTTTTGGTGTCTGGTGGTTTTGAAGTATGTAGAGGAGGCACCTGGGCTAGGACGACATGGCCACAACATCGTCTCGCGCCGTGCGCCCACCCTCCGCCGACCACCCACCGGCCCTAAGCCCCTTTTGGTGTCTGGTGATGGTTTTGGAGTGTATAGAGAAGGCACCTGGGATGGCATCGCCACGACGTCGCCTCGCGCCGTGCGCTCGCACTCCGGGCGCCGACCACCAACCGGCCCTAAGCCCTTTTTGGTTTCTGGTGGTGGTTTTGGAGTATATAGAGAAGGCACCTGGGACGGCATCGCCGCGACGTCGTCTCGCGCCGTGCGCCCGCCCTCCGCCGAACCCACCGGCCCTAAGCCCCTTTTGGTGTCTGGTGGTGGTTTTGGAGTATATAGAGAAGGCACCTGGGACGGCATCGCCACGACTTCGTCTCGCGCCGCCCTGCTCTCGCCGTCCTCCCACCTTCAACCAACAACCACCGACGGCGACATCATCGTGATACGACGACATCATTCTCGGCGCAGCCGCAGTGCACCTTCCACGGAAAATCAGCTGGGCCAGTGCCTGGCATAAAAAGACATGGACCCCTCCAAGCGAACGATCTCTCTGCATCCGACAACCCCAACCTGTCCTGACTCCTCCAAGGCCTGGTCCACTGTCGTTGCAGTTGGTGCACCCACCCTACCTGACAATCAAACCCCGGTGGTCTTCCAATTGCCTCTGGAACCTACTTATTTCTACATTGCGCCAGACAGCTCCGAGTAAGTCTACTTTCACCCGCTTCTATTTGCTAGACAGAAAGTTGATTCCATTGGCGAAGCCCGGCGTACCCTGCGAATCGACCTCCCCCGATCCCTCGTCCCACGCCATTGTCGCCTCCTCCACCTCCACAGTCGTCTGATACCTCGTCTTCGTCCTCATCTTCGCCCGAGCCACCGCTGCGATATCGCTCCTCGCTGCGACGTCCCTCCTCGATACGACGTCCCTCCTCGCTGCGAAAACCCTCCTCAAAGTTTGTCGTAGCTTCACCCGAGGCCAAGGTCAATCGCAAGCCAGTCAAGAGAGTCCGGTTTGCACTCTCTGAACGTCATCGCTCGCACTCACCCGAGATCACGCCCGAGGAACCAAGGGCAGTCCGGCGTAGAAAGGACCACCAGAACTCTGCGGCCCGTCTGCCGGAACAAGCGTTAACCGGTCCGCTGCCTGAGACAAGGTCGAGAATTGCAAGGCCATTCCCCGGATTTCGCTTCAGAAGTCTCAGGCTGCCGAGGTTGAAGTCGAGACGGCAACCCGATAGACCTGCATCCTTTCCATCAGTACCTGCATGCCGTTCTTCACAACTTGCGACCATGGCTCCTCCACCCCTTTCGCCATACGAACTTGAGCCTCCAGCCGAGTATTTGCCTTCCCCTACAACCGGACACTATGCACCTTTGGACACAGATGAAATGTATGGGTATGTTTTGGCCTCTCGCGGAGCTTCCGTGCCCACGAGACGCTACTCATACCCCGTTCCGATTCTCCGCTCTCCTTCTTCTTCTCGGTCCAGATCAGCCCAGGCCGATTTCGACGAGGAAATCAAAATCACCCATGTTCAGGACTCGCCAGTCATAACTGCGAGCCGCCACTTGTCTCATCATGGACATGCCTACGAGGTACACCACTTCTGCTCGGTCTGTCGCTCCCCTCGTTCAAGGAAGTATCACAAGCTTCATCCGGTGGAGTCTGGACATCCCATTGAGTCTGGTGTCTGTCGCAAGTGCAAGACTTCAAAGGCTTCCAGTGACGAGGAAGAAAGGGTCGTCATAAACAGGCCTGGAAGAAATCCTTTCATGGAGATGGAGAGAGTCAATGAAGAAGAGCGCGGCAGGACGCGCCAAAAGCACCATGGTCGACCAAGGATTGATTCTGATAGCCGGGTTGCCATCAATATTCAGGAAATGGAAGGTCATCGCCGTGGCAGTGGCGGCAGGACCAGATCTGACAGCCGTGTCCGGATCACCATTGAGGACACAGCTCCATTTCATTCAAGGAGACCCAGGAGCCGAACGGTCGTGAGGATGCGGGAGTGGGACGAACGCGCTCCGCATCGCTCGTTTTTGCCTTCAGAAGACATTCCAGCCAAGACTCCGACGACTGTTCGTCACATTAGTGAAGCCGAGAAGAAGCTGAGGAGCCACCCTCGGGCCTTTCGCCACGGCTTCTTCACCAGGTCCAAGTCAAGGACGCGAGCGCCATCTCCCCCGTCCGCTCATATGAGCAGGCTTTCCGTCGAACAGCCTCCGCTACCAAAGACCCGCACCGAAGCTTCTGAGCAAGCCTCTCGTTCGCAGCACGGCTCACAGGCCGCACGCACACACACTTCGTGGGTCAGTTACCCAGCATCCAGTCCGCCAGAAACTCCAAGGGCCAGAACCCACGATACCAGGAGCACAAGCGTAGTTCGCTCTGGCAGGCGACCCTCTCGTCCGGGCATCTCGCCACGGAGGCATATGCAGGCCCACCAGATGAGTCGCAGGGCTGATGATCTACACTATGAAGATGAACTGCGTGTCCGCCTCCCTCCAGGACCCCGAGACGAGCAAGCTCGCGGACGCAGGGGCTACGATGGACATTTCAGCGATGAAGCCGGTGAGTACCAACGTAAAAGCTTAGCTTCGCATTGGAAGATGAAACACTGACTTGATAATAGAGCGCATGAGCGGACGCTACTGGTACGATGCGCCTCGACCGTTGCCTACAGCTCCGAGACATGTCATCCCATCTTCCGAGCCAACCGACAGTTCCGCGTACATGTACCGTGGTCTAGGCAGAGAGCCCATCGCCCTGACTGTACACCCACGAGCCCCAATGTCGATGGGTCCGACTCGGGTCTCGGGTCCACCTTCTACAGCCTACTTGCAATCTTCAGGACCACCTTCTACGGGCTACTTGGGAGCTTCGGCTTCACGTACTTCGGCTCCGAGCTCGCATGCGCACAGCGCGAGACTTTGGACTCAGGACAGCGCCAACGTCGGTAGCAGTTACGCAGGCAGCCGTAGCTCGTACCATCTCGTCGACGTCAGGGACGTGGATTCGGCCGACTCCATGGGCTATCCAACCACAGTCAGGGAAGTTGAGGACACCCGCTACTCGCGTGGTGGATGAGCAACGATATGAAAATCAGACGTGGATATGAAAGGCAGGCGTGGATATGAAAAGCAGAAGTGGACGTGAAAATCAGGAGTGGATATGAAAATCAGGCGTGGATATGAAAATTGGGCATGGATAGGGGATGACTTTGGCTTCTGATTGGTTGGATTTCTTTGGCTGGACTACTTCAGTTTTGGGCAGGTGGTGCCCTCTTACTGGGCGGGTCAGGGATAGTGCGGGTCATTTAGGTGAAAAAGTGCAGGCTTTAGCCCAGATAACGAAGATAGAAAATACCAAAAAAATAGACTGTAAAATTGGGGTCGTGATACGCATGAATGCTCCTTGTCCGGATGCGGGTGCTCGGTTGAATGGTCCATGAGTTGCGGCGCTTGGATGGAAGAATGCTCCTTGTCAGCATGCGAGTGCTCGATGGAATGGTCCATGAGTTGCGGCGCTTGGATGGACGAATGCTCCTTACCCGTATGCGCGCGCTCAGATGAACGCTTCTTCTCCGAAGAGGAGTGCGTGGTTGAATGCTCCTTGTCCGTTTGCGAGAGCTCGGTTGAGTGCTCCCTGCTCCTGTTTACGTCTTTGAACGAATATTCCTCATACACCACCAGCGTTGGGTCGAATGCTTCCTATACATGAGCGCTGTATTCATTGAATGCTCCTTGTTCCCGTATACATCTGCGAATGAATGCTCCTCGTGCATAAAACAAATGGCGTTGGGTCGAATGCTCCTTCTGGGTAGCTGATTGTGTGTTTGAATGCACCCTACACGTAAAAGTAGTTTCAGCGAAGAAAACGAAAAATCCTCCCTGTGTGTGACACGAGAAAGGTTAATGGAGAACAGATGCCGTCGCGAAGCTAGTGCGAAAGAGGCAAAGCGCAACTTGCGGGTGCCAAGTGCCGGGGGCGAGTCGGTGCTCCAGCATTTTCGCGTCAAGCTGTCTTCGCGTGCATCACCGTAACCAAACCTCCCACCCATCCCCAAATCAACCTTCACCTCACTCCGACCAGCTCTCAATTCGTCTGCTGCAGGGCCAGCAAGCAGGCAATGAGAACTTAAACGCGCTCCTTATCACCCAATCCACCCGACCGTCGTCGAACCTCGCAAATCCCACCACGCCTTTCATCGCCACGCCGTCCCATCGCAGTAGCGACAACCCCATCCAGTAATAGCCCAGCATGGCGGACCAAAAGCAGCCAAACTTGGCGCAGTTCAAGTATGCAGCCATGTCCAACCTGGTGCTGCAGGCAGACCGACGTTTCGTGTCTCGCCGCACCGACGAAGCAACCGGCGACCCCGAGTCGCTGGCAGGCCGCATCAGCATCAAGGAAATGGGCGGGCGGGTAGCACGCGACGCGGCGCCGACACAAAAGAAGAAGCCCAAGAACGCGCTCGAGGGGCTGCAGCGGGGCAACATCGACGAAGGCGCCGAGGTGCTCGAGCGGGAGCGCAAGCGCAAGCGCGGCGGCGCGGAGAGCAACCAGACGCGCGGCGCGGGCATCCTCAGCCAGGCGGACCTGCTCGTCGAGGACCTGCGGTACCGGCCCCGGACGCCGGCGACTCGGGCGACGTACGATCTCATCACGACGATTGTGGGGAGGCATTTGGGCGATGTTCCGAACCATGTCGTCAGGAGTGCGGCCGATGCGGTGCTGGAGTACCTCAAGGACGAAAATCTCAAGGATTTCGACCGCAAGAAGGAGGTTGATGACATTTTGGGAATCAGCATGGGAAGCAAAGAGTTCAACGAGCTTGTCAACCTGGGGAAAAAGATCACGGACTACGATGCGCAGGATGAGGATGAAGAGATGGGCGATGGTGGCGCAGGGGCAGCCGGTGCTGATCTGGACGACAGGCAGGGTGTTGCGGTCGTGTTCGACGAAGAGGAGGATGAAGAAGACGCAGGTCAGACATTCGAGGTTCGGGACGAAAACGACACTTCCGACGAGGAGGACGGCGAATTCGCAGATCGGAATGGCGCAGAAGAAGCGGTAGCTGCTGGCGGAGGAATCGTGCCTGAGGAGGAAGAAGCCAAGCTTGACGAGGATGGCATGGTCATCGATGGGTCTGCCGAGGGCGGAAAAGACAAGGACACCAAACTCATCCCAGCCTATGAGATCGACGCCTACTGGTTACAACGTCAAATCGGTCACATATACGAAGATGCGCATATCCAGCAGGAGAAGTCTCAAAAAGCGCTGCAGTTGTTGGCAGGCGAGCTTGAAGACGGGACGGTGGAGGAAGACCCTCGCGAGATTGAAAATCATCTCATGGATCTCTTCGACTGGGACCACCATGACTTGATTTCGAAATTGCTGAACAACAGGGACAAGATTGTGTGGGTGACCAGGTGGCGACGAGTTGAAGATGACCACAGCGCGCGTGCAGCTGTCGAGCGGGAGATGATTGCAAACGGGCACCGAAAGATCTTGAACGAGCTGAAGACAAGAGAAGAAGCGCCAGCCGACGCGCCGACTCAGAAGAAAATGAAGCTGGATCTCATGGACCTGGACGTCCCCAAGGCCGAGGATACCAAGATGGTCGATGCCGGCGAAAGAGGTTTGGTGGGCGGGCTCCAGCCTAAGCGCCTCATCAACCTGGAGAATCTTGTCTTTGACCAGGGCAACCACCTCATGACAAATCCCAACGTCAAGCTGCCTCAAGGATCGACCAAGCGGACTTTCAAGGGATATGAAGAAATTCATGTCCCTGCTCCAAAGCCGAAGAGAGACCCCAACGACCCTCCGGACATGCCAGTCTCCGAGTTACCTGAATGGGCGAGGGTTGGATTCGGCTCGTCCAAGAGCCTGAACCGCATCCAGACCCGCTGCTACCCCACAGCCTTCAACGACGATGGCAACATGCTGATCTGCGCTCCTACTGGATCTGGTAAGACGAACGTGGCAATGTTGACGATGCTCCGCGAAATCGGCAAGCACAGGAACCCAGAAACGGGCGAGATCAACCTTGACGAATTCAAGATCATCTACATTGCACCCCTCAAGGCCCTGGTCCAAGAGCAAGTTGGCAACTTCGGAAAGAGGCTTGAGCCGTACGGCATCAAGGTTTCCGAGCTGACTGGTGACCGACAACTTACGAAGCAACAAATTGCGGACACGCAGGTCATTGTCACTACGCCAGAGAAGTGGGACGTCATCACTCGCAAGGCTACGGATACGAGCTATACCAACTTGGTCCGCCTGATTTGTATCGACGAAATTCACTTGCTGCACGACGACCGTGGTCCCGTTCTGGAGAGCATCGTTAGCAGAACCATACGCCGCGTGGAGCAGACTGGCGACCCAGTCCGAATCATCGGTCTCAGTGCTACGCTTCCCAACTACCGAGACGTCGCCACCTTCCTCCGTGTCGACCCGATCAAGGGTCTCTTCCATTTTGATGGCAGTTTCAGGCCTTGTCCCCTCAAGCAAGAGTTCATCGGTGTGACAGACAAGAAGGCTATCAAGCAGCTCAAGATCATGAACGACGTCTGCTACAACAAGGTTCTGGAACAGGTCGGCCAACAAGACAACCAGATGTTGATCTTCGTGCACTCCAGAAAGGAGACGGCCAAGACTGCGAAGTACATCCGGGACAAGGCGTTGGAGCTCGAGACGATTGGCCAAGTCATACGAAGCGATGCGGCTAGTCGAGAGATCCTGCGGACGGAAGCCGACGGCGTGCAAAATTCCGATCTAAAGGACCTCATGCCGTATGGTTTTGGTATCCATCATGCTGGAATGAGCCGCGCTGACCGTACTTCGGTCGAGGATCTCTTCGCTGACGGATCGCTACGCGTCCTCGTCTGTACCGCGACACTGGCTTGGGGTGTCAATTTGCCCGCTCACACGGTCATCATCAAGGGCACGCAGATTTATTCGCCCGAAAAGGGTAGCTGGGTTGAGCTGAGTCCTCAGGATGTGCTTCAGATGCTTGGACGTGCCGGCCGGCCCCAGTACGACACGTACGGTGAAGGTATCATCATCACAACGCAAACCGAGCTGCAGTATTACCTGTCTCTTATGAACCAGCAACTTCCAATCGAGTCACAGTTCATGAGTAGATTGTCGGATAACCTCAACGCCGAGATTGTCCTGGGCAACGTGCGCAGTCGCGACGAAGCGGTCGAGTGGCTTGGCTACACCTATCTCTACGTGCGGATGCTGCGCTCTCCTGGATTGTACAGCGTGGGAGCCGAGTACGAAGATGACGAGTCTCTGGAGCAAAAGCGCGTGGATCTGATTCACTCTGCCGCTGTTGTATTGGAAAAGTCGAGCCTCGTCAAGTACGACAAGAAATCTGGCAGACTGCAAGCTACTGAGCTGGGTCGCATCGCCTCGCACTACTACATCACCCACAGCTCGATGCTCACCTACAATCTGCACATCCAACCCAACATCTCTACCATTGAGCTCTTCCGAGTCTTTGCGCTCAGTGATGAGTTCAAGTACATTCCGGTTCGCCAGGACGAGAAGGTTGAGCTGGCGAAGCTCCTGGGTCGTGTACCTATTCCTGTCAAAGAGAGTATCGAGGAGCCGCATGCCAAGATCAACGTCCTGCTTCAAGCTTACATCTCGCGCCTCAAGCTCGAGGGTCTTGCTTTGATGGCTGATTTGGTGTACGTTACGCAATCGGCCGGCCGTATCCTGCGCGCCATCTTCGAGATTTGCCTCAAGAAGAACTGGGCATCCGTTGCAAAGACGGCATTGGACCTTTGCAAAATGGCCGAGAAGCGCATGTGGCCGACCATGTCTCCGCTGCGCCAGTTTCCCAGCTGCCCTCGCGACATTGTCCAAAAGGCCGAGCGCATCGATGTCCCTTGGTCCAGCTACTTTGACCTCGACCCACCGCGCATGGGAGAGATGATGGGTCTGCCTCGTGCCGGACGCACTGTTTGCGGGCTTGTTGAGAAGTTCCCTCGCCTTGAGATCCAGGCCCACGTCCAGCCCATGACTCGCACTATGCTCCGCATGGAATTGACCATCACGCCCAACTTTGTTTGGGACGAAACCCTTCACGGGACCGCCGAGAGCTTCTGGATCATCGTCGAGGACTGTGATGGCGAGGAGATTCTCTTCCACGACCAGTTCATGCTTCGCCGCGAGTACGCCATGTCGGAGATGAACGAACACCTCGTCGAGTTTACTGTTCCCATCACCGAGCCTATGCCCCCTCACTACTTTATCAGCGTCGTCTCAGACAGGTGGATGCATTCGGAGACCAAAATTGCCGTCAGCTTCCAGAAACTGATCCTTCCGGAGAAGTTCCCGCAGCCCACCCCGTTGTTGGACATGCAGCCCCTTCCGGTGGCTGCTCTCAAGAGGCCGGACTTCCAGGCTCTTTACCCTGACTGGGAGCGTTTCAACAAGGTCCAAACGCAAACTTTCCCTTCACTGTTCCAGATGGACGAGAATGTCTTTGTTGGAGCTGCAACGGGAATGGGAAAGACGGTCTGCGCCGAGTTTTCTCTGTTGCGTCACTGGTCCAAGTCGGATGAGGGGCGCGCAGTCTACCTTGCACCGTTCCAGGAGCTCGTCGATAACAGGCTGAAGGACTGGCAACAGCGCCTCGCTAAGGTCGCAGGCGGGAAGAGTATTGTCAAGTTGACAGGCGAAACGACGGCCGATCTTCGACTTCTCGAGCAGGGAGACTTGATCCTTGCCACTCCCGCCCAATGGGATGTTATCTCAAGGCAGTGGCAGCGCCGCAAAAACGTCCAGAGCGTGAAGCTACTCATTGCCGACGACCTGCAAATGATCGGCGGTCAAGGCGGACACACATACGAGACCGTGGTATCCCGCATGCACGCCATGACGCTCCAGCTCGAGTCGGAAATGCGCATCGTCGGCCTCAGCGTGTCCCTCGCAAACGCCCGCGATATTGGAGAGTGGATTGGAGCAACGAAGCAGACCATTTTCAACTTCAGCCCGCACGTCCGCGCCGTCCCTCTGGAGCTGCACATCCAATCATTCACCATTCCCCACTTCCCATCGCTCATGCTGGCTATGGCCAAGCCAGCTTACCAGTCTGTGCTGCAGCTGTCGCCCGACAAGCCCGCCATGATTTTTGTGCCCAGCAGGAAGCAGGTCCGTAACACCGCGCTGGACCTGTTGGCAAATTGCGTGGCCGACGACGACGAAGATCGGTTTTTGCATGCCCCTATCGAGGAGATGCAGCCTGTTCTTGAGAGAATCAACGAGCCGGCGCTGGCTGAGTCGCTCTCTCACGGCATTGGCTACTTCCATGAGGCCCTGAGTTCGTTCGATAAGAAGGCCGTCGAGCACTTTTTCCGCATTGGCGCCATTCAGGTGCTCCTTGTGTCGAGGGACTGCTGCTGGGAGATCAACGTCAATGCCCACCTTGTCGTTGTCATGAACACGCAGTTCTTTGAAGGCAGGGAGCACAGGTACATCGACTACCCCCTGACCGAGATTCTGCAGATGTTTGGCAAGGCCGGCAGAGCAGGCGACGAAAAGATCAGCAGGGGTGTCTTGATGCTGCCCGCGGTCAAGCGCGACTATTACAAAAAGTTCTTGAACGAGTCGCTGCCAATTGAGTCGCACCTCCAAGTCTACCTGCACGATGCATTTGTCGCCGAGATCAGCACTCGTATGATCACTTCGACTCAAGACGCCGTTGACTGGTCCACCTACACCTACTTCTACCGGAGGCTGCTTGCCAACCCAAGCTACTACGGACTGACGGACATTTCGCATGAGGGGCTCAGCGCGCACTTGTCCGAGCTCGTCGAGGCGACCATCAAGGACCTGGTCGACGCCAAGATTATCGAGCTTGACGAAGAAGACGACAGCATTGCTCCTCTCAACCCAGCCATGATTGCGGCTTACTACAACATCTCCTTCATCACGATGCAGACTTTCCTGCTGTCGCTCAACGCGCGCACCAAGCTTAAGGGCATCCTCGAAATTATTACCTCGGCAACTGAATTCGAGAGCGTCCAAATACGGCGACACGAAGATACAATCCTGCGCCGAATCCACGACCGCCTTCCCGTCAAGATGGCGTCGGGGTCGGACGAGTCGCCGCACTTCAAGGCCTTTGTCCTCCTCCAAGCGCACTTTTCGCGCATGCAGCTCCCCATCGACCTGGCCAAGGATCAAGAAACCATCCTGCGCAAGGTACTTCCCTTGCTCAGTGCCACGGTCGACGTGCTCTCTTCCGAAGGCCACCTCAACGCCATGAACGCCATGGAAATCAGCCAAATGGCGGTGCAAGCCATGTGGGACCGCGACTCGCCGCTCAAGCAGATCCCGCACTTTGACGACGCGCTGGCATCCAAGGTGTCGTCACTCGGAGTGCGCGACATTCCCGACTTCATTGAAGCCATGGATCCAGACGACGAGCGCCACGGCAAGCTGGTCAAGGCGCTCGGCTTCGAGCAGGCGCAGCTCGCCGACGCGGCCCGCTTCGTCAACGAATACTACCCGGACCTGTCCATCGACTTTGTCGTCGAGGAGCCCGACAACATCGTCGCGGGCGCGCCGGCGTATCTCGCCGTCACCATCACGCGCGAGATGGACGAGGAGGACGAGGCGCCCAAGGGCGAGGTCCACGCGCCCTTCTTCCCCGCGCAAAAGAGCGAGAATTGGTGGCTCGTCGTCGGCGACGAGCAGGAGCGCAGCTTGCTCGCCATCAAGCGCGTCACTGTCGGTCGCGAACTCAAGACGCGCCTCGAATACGTCGTTCCCAAGGAGGGCGAGCACGAGCTGACGCTCTACTTGATGAGCGATAGCTACATGGGCGTTGACCAGGCGCCGACTTTCAAGGTCACGGCGGCTGAGGGCATGGATGAGGATGAGGATGAGGACGAAGAGGAGGACGAAGAAGAGTAGAGAGCTGTTGAATAGTCGCTTGGTTGGTCAGTTGCTTGGGCAATAATGCAAAACGGCGTTTGAATTTGGTGGGCGTTGAAGCGGATCTCTCTCTCTTTCAAGTATGTATATGTAGACTTGGCAATCCTAACTCCTCATGCTAAAAATCTGCGTCTTGCACCATGATGATTTCGAGGGCTACTTTCTAGGCCTCTCACGCGAGCTGACTGGTGGATGCGCCGGCCATTCTGTTAAAATGATAAAGATTGAATGCTACTACTCCACATGAACGCGTCAAGAGATTAGTGGAGAACGGCCGTCAAGAAAGGAAAACGCCCACGCAATGCCAAAAATGCCGAAAACAACCCGCTCCGCTGACCATGCAAGCCAACCCCTATCACCTTCGCTCAATGCTCTCTAAGTGGGACGATTTACAACTTCGAAGTCTTTTCAAAGATGGCCTTTGCGTGCGCCACCTCCTTCTCCAAGTCCTCGTTCCAGATCCAGTCCATGCGCGTCCGGAGGTCTTCGGCGATCTTGTCGACATTGTCCTCGACGCCGTTGAGCTCAAAGTCGTACAGCTGGCCGCACGCATGGCTGGTGGTGACGAGCCGGTGGGTGCGCTCGATGCGGACCTGCTCGAACGCCTTGAACGCAGCGTGGAGATGGTCGGCAGACGAGACGCCACCCAGAATCTCGGCCAAGACGTACGCGTCTTCGATGGCCATGCCGGCACCAGAGCCCTGGTGGGGCGTCGTAGCGTGCGCGGCGTCGCCGATGATGGCGATGCGGTCGCGGACGTACGTCTTGGCTGGCAGATGGTTGAAGAGGGCCCAAATGTCCGTCTTTTGCATCAGAGTGATGATGGACTGGACGTGCGAGGACCAGCCGGCAAAGTCGTTGCGGAGGTCGTCCTTTGTGGTGGACACGACCCAAGAGGGATCATCCCAACTCGGTTTGCTGGCAAAGGCGACGACTGCGGGGGAACGTTAGAGAGCGATTCAAGAATGAAATGCGGGGATAGACTTGCCGTTCATCGTCTTTCCCTTCTCGACAGGGAAGGTCAGCACGTGGCCGTGGTAGCCAAGGTACATTTGCGAGTTGCGTGCAAGCTCGTCGCCCAGCAGCTCAGCAGCTTGGTCCATGGGGATGAGACCGCGATACGCGTATTTTCCAGAAAAGACGGCCTTTGCAGCTGGGTCGTTCTCGCCAAGGACAACCTGCCTCGTACGGCTCTTGATGCCGTCGCAGCCAATAGCGGCACTGTGAACGGCTTCGGTGCCGTCATGGAACTTGAGCTTGACGTTGCCGTCGGATAGGTTCTCAATGTCCGAGAGGCGCTTGCCAAACTTTGCGATGCTGTCTGGCACAAGCTTGACCAATTCGTCGAGGAAGCGTGCGCGGTGGACGTAGGCCGAGGGTCGCGGGGTCTGGACGCTGTGGATGAGCTCGCCCATGCCTGCGTCCTTGTCGGCACCGCTGTGAGCGCCGTGGCCTACACCACGGCGAAAGTCGAACCAGATGTTGTTTTTCGACTCCCATTGGTTGAATGTTGCGACCCGTTCGAAGCCGGCCTTGACATCGGGGCCGATTGATTCCATGGCGTTAACTGCGTTGGTGCCGAGAGCCACACCGGCGCCGATTTCGCCAAAAGCCGCGGCGGATTCATAGAGCGTGACGGGAATTTTGTGCTTGAGGAGGCCAATGGTCAAACAGAGACCAGCAATACCGCCGCCAACGACGGCAACGTCAAAGGACTTGGTGGTGTTGTTGGTTGTCATGGTTCTTTCTGAGTTGATTGTCGATGAAGACGGAAGAAATTGGGGTATTTGAGTTAAGTAATAGTTGATGACGTCGATGGTAGAGAAGTGTACAGAGGCTTCGGATGCTCTTGATGATGAACAAGAAAAGATTGATTTACAAGACGGAATTCCCGAGACTATATAGAAATGAAGGAGGTTACGCCGCAAGACATCGGAGAGAGTCGAGAGCGAAGCCTCGTGCGAGGACGCTCTGCCCAGGGTGTTGTCCTTGCCATGGTGATGAGGGCGTCGGATGAGGGCCGACGGAAGCGGGCCCTCAGGACGGGGATTGGCTGTTTGGGAGCAATATGACGATGCATATCCGAAAAGGGCGATCTCACCTAGGGCCGCCCAGTGGCGCCCGGGTCGGCATGCCGAGAGGTCGGGGTTGCGAAGCTGGCGAGGTGGTGGACAAAGGGGGCGCTGCGGATGAACGGCACCGGGTGGTGTCTGGTTGGGCCTCGTACGAGAAGCAGTGGAGATTCCATTGAAGTTGTCGTCGTGGTCAGGTCGTTGTCTTGGAACCCGGTTTGTGGAAAAGTGTATGTACGTGAAGCATGCGAGGCTTATGTCAGCCAAAGCTTAGCTCAGGTCACGGTTACGACGGTCGCGGTCACGGGCGCATCACGTGCATCTCTTATCTCTTATCGGGCGTGGCCTGAGAGCAGGGAGGGAGAGGTCGAAGGAACCTAAGGAAGCGAGCGGGGTACGGTAGGAACTGGAACTGGACCTGGAACGTCACTCAACTACCTTACTGCCTGCGCTCCTCTCAACAACACCAGACCTCCCTCGTCCCTGCTAGGCTTGACGGCTTCGGCCACTCGTTTTGCTCGCTCTCTTTGCAAGTCAAGTCGCCCATTTGGTCCTTCTCGAGCTATTCTAGTGCCCTCCTCGGCCTGCTTCCGCCCCCGCTCTTGGAATCTCCCCGCTTTAACCACTCCCGTCGTCCTGAACGCCATATCCATCCCATTAATACACGGCTTCCTTGCTCGTCCACGTGGCGCTTGCTCTTGCTACCGGCCCCATAGTCTAGCTGCTCGCAAGGTCTGCATTTCACACGCTCTAAAAACGTCTTGACCCGTCACGAGACTTGTTCTGCCCTTCGAAGCCATGGGAGATGTCCGGACAGAACCGCCCGCCGCCGACCTAGTCCTGCAGCATCAGGATATAGAAACTGCTCCTGAAGAAGTAACCGTGCTTGTGACGGGCTTTGGCGTAAGTCTTGCCTTTGCGTTTATGCCCAATGCTCATGCATAATCTCCCTCTGCCAAAACATGTTCCACTGCGTTTTCCATGGCTCCACCACGTTGACATGTAACTCGACATGTCTCTCGTGCCACCCTAGCCCACAAGCCCCTTACGTGTGCACCATTGTCATTGCACATTTGTCTTCCTGCTTTTCGTCATTCTTTCTTTCCGTACATTGTTTTGTTTCCACACGTTCGGATGTTGCACTTCGGACCTTTTTCTCCATCATGATGCCGTCATACCCGCGCCTTTGCTTGCTTACGGCCTTCCGTTCCATGAGAGCGATGAGGCGTAAGTGCCTCATGCAGCTCGACTATTTTGGGGGTTGTTTTTTTTTTTTTTTTTTTATTCTCTTTCTCTTTCAGTCTTACGCCCCTTTCACGCCTTCAGCTTGCTTGCTTCGTAGGCCCTGAACGATGTAAAAGAGGGGATACTCAAACAGGCCAGAAAATGCTAACAATTGAACCGCTAGCCTTTCCTGGCCCAGTTCCCAATCAATCCCTCCCACGAAATTACCAAACTTCTACCAACAACACTCCTTCCTGACCCGAGCGAACCTACAAATCCTCGAATTCGACTCATTATCCACCCCTCTCCTCTTCCTGTGGCCTACCACCCCACCGCGACCATCGTGCCCACCATACTCTCTGCTCGAACCCCCGATCTCGTGCTGCACCTTGGTCTCGCCGCCGGTCGTAACTACTTTGCCCTGGAGCGGTCGAGTGTGCGCATTGGATATGGTCGCAACAAGGACGTCCTCGGCCAGCGCTGGACAGATGTCGACTCAGACAGGCAGTGGCCGAGCCATCTCAAGGCATTTACCGAGGGAGATGGGAAACTTTGCTCGTACCCAGATCGCCTGGCAACGTCACTGCCTTTCGAGGACATATGGCGACGCTGGCGATCACTGTGCGCCGACATCGAAGGAGTCGGAGACGGCACCTCCAGCGCCACGTACGTGACGACAATCTCGACGCCGCCGCACCAAACAGGGGTTCCGATTCCCCCACCCGCAGGCGCAGCAACGTCGAGACCGTGGAACAGAGTCGAAGTGCGGCCGAGCGACGACGTGGGCAGCTTCCTGTGCGGCTTCATCTACTGGACGACGCTGGCGTGGTTTTGGGCGCTGCACCAGCAAAAGCAAAAGGAGGACAAGGAAAGAGAATATGCCGGCCTCCAACCAGAGCCGCAGCAACCACGGCGACTAGCAGCGCCCGAGGATGATGGGGAACGGCCCGTGCTGTTCCTGCATGTCCCCGGGTGCCCAGAAGAAAGAGATTTGCAGCGCGGCAAGGAAATTACCGTTGCTGCCATTCGGGCAATGGTTGCGTCGTGGCTGGGGCAGAAGAGGCGCAGAGCCAACGACTTTGTCGTGTGAGTATCAGATGTGACGGCAAGACAGAACGGCAGATGGCAAGAGTTGGGACGCTTTTGTACACAATAACGGCCTTGGCCTCCTGTTCTTGTCCTTACAGCTTTGCGCTATTTTATGATTTGGAACATTCGTGGGTTCGCGGTTTCGGCTTTTTTCAGCATAAGAAATGTGAGACTTTTTCAAGATTGTATCTATACATCATCACTATACTGAGCGAGGTGTATGTACATACGCACCGTGGGTTCTTCAGTTATACGAACAGACCAGCATCTTCCGGCATACACACTCAAGCAACGGCCAATACAATCTTCTCTATCAAAACCTTCTGAAACAGCACCTCCCAATCAAATGAATCAAAGCATCCACAGCCGCCTATTAACCTGCACAATAAGCATCCTCAACCCTATTTCAGAACCAACCTGTCCATCCGCTTTCACCTTCCTCCAGTTACTGCGCAATCACTCACCTCATCTTCCCCACACCCGCTCCTCTCGAACGAACGCTCCCTCTCCCTATCCCTCTCCCTCCCTCATCCGCGCCCCTCCCTTCTCCCGTCCTCTCCCCGCCGCACAGCACCCCCCCGCTATCGGCCCCCACACGCGTGTGCGACGCGTCGCACAAGCACCACCGGACCGCGACCTCGTCGCGTGTAACATGACGGACGCACCACCCGCCGCCCGCCCATGCACGCCAGGTTCGGATCGGTTCGGCTCGGTTGTCGGGCCTCCGGGACCACGGCACGCAGCGGTGGGGCCAGGTATGTGGCTTGCGGAACGATTTGGAGGCGTTGCTTGTTTGCGTGGACAAAGTCGGTTGCAGATGGTTGGTTGGGGGCTATTGTCGAAGTATTGCGTGTGCTGAGCGGCGACAGCTGGGTTTGGTGCATCAATCGCTCGTGTTTGGGGGTGTGTGATGTGATGCGGTGCAGGCGGAGTGTGTCGGGCTGCAGGTGAGAGGGATGGGATGGGACATTCGTCAGAAGAGACGGTGGGAAGGAGAGGCTGGGGGCTGAGATGTTGGGATGCGGGTGTCGGACGACTTGACTGAGAGGCACGGCTTTTGCAGCGTCGGGTCGGATAAGAAGAGTATTAGATTCGTGCTTCTGATACCGTTCGGAAGAGCGCAGCTAAGAATGCCAGAGACGTTGCTTCGCAGAAGCAATGATGACGAAAGCCAGTCGGTCCCCGCAAGAGAATCTTCCGAAACGCCAGTCAACGGTGAAGGCAAACAGCGGGCAAAAGCCAGGAACAAAAGGGTCCACCTTTCCTACAGCTGACAAATGCGAAAGGCTCACCCCCGTACCAAATCATAGGGTGCCCAAGCCCATCATACCTACCCCGTTGTAGCTCACCTTGCCATTCCCATCCATCTTCATCCACAAACATGAGCTACTCCGCTGTTGCTCACCACCTTCCTTGAGCACCTCCTTCGCGCTCAGCGCATCGAACCAGCGGGACTTGGGACTGCTCGACGATGACGATGGAGGCGAAGAGGCTAGGAGCAGTCGCTCCTTGGCCTCCTTATCCTCTGGCGGCGCGCTGCCAAACAGCGCCGACGAGCGCTTGCCACCACCTCCAAACACGGACGACAGGCGCGGGCTACTACGCGAAGCCCTGGGGTTCGAGCGTAGTTGATGCTGTAGGTCGCCTTGCTTCGTCTCCGGCACGTTAGGCGGCGGTGGTGGCAGCGGCTTCGCGAGATCCGGATCGAGGAATGTGTCGCGCGGATTGACACGCGAAGAGCGCGAGAAGAAGGACGCGCGGCTGTTTCCGGGTCCTCCTCGAGATTCCGAGGCTGGAATGGGAGGCAGCGGCGGGAGCCCGACGTCTTCCTCGTGACGCACGCCCCCGAGAAAGGCATTGAGGTCGAGCGATTGCACCCACGTGGAGCGGCGAGATGCTTTTTTCTCGTCTTCGTCCTTTTCGACCAATGAGTCTTTTGGGGCGCGAGGCCGGGGCCGTGGTCGGACGTGCGTAAGACTTGTTGTCGACTCGGACGCTTTTTGGCGGAGCGGAGTGCGATCAACATTCGCAAGGGAGGATTTGGGGCGCGAACGGACAGCGGCTGGAGTAGATGTTGAACGGCGTGTTTGTTTCTTCTTCTTTTTCTTCGCCTTGGCTTGACTCGCGCGAGCTTCAGAACTGTCTTTTGGAGGCGGGATGGGTGGTGTCTTATTCTTGGTCGACGGAAGAGAGCGGCTTGGAGCTGTCGGCGAGGGCGCCGATGGGATCAGATCAAGAGAGTCGACATATTCCGTGCTGAGGTGGCCCATGGGAGTGCTGCTGTTTGATGCCTGGCAGGCGAGGCATCGGGGCGGCTTGATGTACTCGTTGGAAAAGCCGTAGGATACAGGTGAAAGGGCCGTGTAGAGACGAAGGCGGACGGCGTTGCGTCGCCGTTGGCAGGTGTGGTCGAGCATCGTAGGCATACAACTACGAAGCCAAAAAAGGATATTGATGTCTCAACCTTTTGCTGGGCACCAGCTCGACAGTGTGCAGCAGTGGGACTCGTTGTCCCACCGAGTTGGGGAGGCGTCTGTGGTGAAGTCTGTTCAGGGGAAAGAGCCTACCTATATCAGACGTAGAGGCTTTGATCTTGGGTTTTCCGGGATACCCACAACCTCAGGGTTGTAGGCGCCGTTGTGCTCCCTCGATAGTAATTAGGCGGCATCCAGCATGCTTAACAGGGAAACAAGATGAGCAACGGCACCGAGCGCGGGGATGCTCCCAGAGAGCAGCGGGAGAGCCCCATGAGAACACGCGAGCGAGGCGAAGCTCAGCCCGAATCGGGCCAAGAATGATCAAGTCCAGACATGGAGGGAACAAGGTACGTGTGCTCTTCGCTCAGACAAAGCGAAAGCAAAGCCGAAGGTTAGGGTTCAGTCGGAGAGGGTCCTTGCAGTTTCATTATGATTTTTTTTTGAATATGGAAACAAATACGACGAGCCGAGGCTTGACACGATCCGCATGCGGAAAATTGTAGAGGGTCGCCCTAAGAATTCAGTGGGTAGGTAACCCGACGGAGTTTGCCCTGATGATCACTCCGTCAGCGCTTCTCTAGATCACGGCCAGTCCACGTCGACGTCGATCATTGAGATGTGTTTAACAAAGATGTTAGCCTGTAGAGGCACGTTGTCCGCTGATCCGAACATCAGAGGAGGGATTGCATGCCATAATGAAGTCGAGCGTGTTTGGCGGATGGCTGTGTCCTGCGTTCAGCCGACAGGGAAAGATGGTGGCCGGAGCGTGCAGCAGTAGGTCCGTGAGCTGTCTTGCTCGTGCCGCAGTGCGACAGGTCGTCATCGCAAGTCCTCGTCCAAGCTGTTGCAATCGGTCAAGACGGTGGAGGGAGTGTCGGCGAGGTTGCAGCTGTGCCTGAGGTGGACCAAAACGCGCCGGTCCCTTCGAATGACGTGTTACGATACGGTACGCGATCCAAGTGCTTACCAAACCCCAGCCCGGCCAGCTCTGGCGCAACACTTTCAACCTCACCACTACTCTCCAAAACATCCAATGGACCCTTGGACTGCCTCGGATTTTCCACACCTGGCTGCTCCCATCATCCTCCACACGTCCTGTTCTCACCGAGTCTTCCCTGACAACTTGACGTTCGCCCGCTACATCCGGACATAGCTCAACACCAAGACTCATCGCCGTCATGCCTGCCAACGACAATCTCGACCCGCGCGCCCTGGCCTTGCCCACAGAGGAGCCTCCCGAGAACCATCGTCGCAACCCTGAATGGCGCCGCCGTTCATCCTCCCTCGCTACTGGATCTTTGTCGTTGTCCAGCAATGACCGCCGTCGCTCGAGATTGTCCCGAATGCGCACCGGCGCTACCAAGCTACAAAGAACTGGCCTGAAGCTATACGAGCGGTTAACAACGCTCCAAAAAATCTTGCTTGTGTTGGGCGGCTTGACCGCAGGAGTCCTCGGCATCCTCTTCCTCGTGTACAACGAGCACATTTTCAAATACTGGCTAGCGCCTGTGGCTCGGAAATGGCGGGATATACCTGCTGGCTGGCTGATTTTGTGGTCCATGACCTTCATGGTCAGCTTCCCGCCGCTGATAGGTTATTCAACCTGCGTGACGCTGGCGGGCTTTGTCTATGGTTTCCCGTATGGGTGCGTTGCGCCTCTCCCTTGTGTCCAACGCTTTCCAGATCTGTCGAATTGATACGTGATCTTACAGCTGGTTCATCGTGGCCTCGGCAACAATCGTCGGCAGCACCGCCGGTTTTCTCGCGACTCGGATGGTCCTACACCGCTACGTTACCAAGATGATAGCAAACGACCCACGCTTCGCGGCTCTCGCCCTAACGCTCAAGCATGATGGCCTCAAACTGCTCATCATGATTCGCCTGTGCCCCCTACCCTACTCGCTCTCGAACGGCGCCATAGCCACCTTTCCCACAGTACACTGGGGCGCGTTCATGGCCGCAGGTGCCATCGCATCTCCCAAGCTTCTCCTACACGTCTTTGTTGGCGCCAAGATTGGCGAGCTAGCAGAAAAAGGCGAGGAAATGGACACCAAGACCAAGATGATTTCCTACATCAGCATAGCAATTGGCTTGATTGCGGGATTCCTTACTGGCTGGATCATGTACCGTCAGACAAAGAAGCGGGCCGCCGAGTTGGAGGCACAGGAAAGGGACGGCGCACGGAGAAGGAGCTTCGACCAGATTGCACGGGAATACGCCGACGATCCGGAAGCTGGGCTTGCGACGGAGATTCTCAGAGAAGAGGACGACGACATCAGTCTTCGGGAAGATGTCGCAGACCTAGGCAACTACAGGGACGAGAGCGGCAGCAGCGATGACATGGACGACGCGAGAGAGTTTGACGTATTCGACGCTGGGGATGACACGGATGCAGAGGCGCGAAAGTGAAATCATTAGATCGCACAATCCTCACGGTATCACTCACGACTGCATCGCGGCCGGCGACTTGGGATGGCGCTGTCAGAGCGTTGACGCTTTCTTGGTAGGTCAAAAGCAGATCTTTCAGACTTGGGTACTTTTTCGTGGTGTCTGTTTCTTGGGTAAAACCATGTCCTTAGAGCACATCCGTAGACATGTTCAGAGCGTAACCAAAATGCGTCACCAATAGGACAATATGAATTCATGCTCCATAAGCAGTATTTGTATAACAATGCTTCAAAAATAGCCGCAACCAGGGTATCAAGATTCGTCCTTTCTCAACTCCATGACCACAGCAAACGCAACCAATATTCCTGGCACTGCCTTCACAGCCCCCTCATGGCGGCGTCCACCAAGCCCCTCGCCTCACTTAGTTCCGCCATCTTCCCCGCGGCGCCGCCCTCGCCCTTGAACAATTCATGCAACGCAATCAAGTCCTTTGCCCTTGTCAGGTCTGCATCATCATCCAACGCTGCGCTTGTGTTGGCTCCTGCTGTATCGCCTTGCTGCTGCTGCGATCTCGAAATTGCATCTGACGGCTTTGTCACGGCGGCGATTGACGGCGCTGGGAATGGGTACGTCGTTGTTGTGGAGGCGGAGACGAGGGCGAGGGCGGCGGGTGCATCCTATCTCGCGCGCGGACTGTCAGTCAATTCCTTGTCGATTTCAGGTCGGTGGGTAGTCAATATGCAAGGTGGCATGCATTCCGTGCAGGAGAGGAGAGACCGACGCAGACGCGGAGCGTGTCGAGGTCGGACAGAATTTCAGCAATTTGCATTGTCGCTGAAGGACTTGGAGTCAGGATCAAAAGGCGAGGGTACGCTTCGCGGGGATTATGGAACAGTGCTCAGAGCTTGAGGTGGTCGGTTTAAGGTTGTGTTGAAGCTTGGGTCGTGGTCCGTTGGTCAGGTTCCGGGCTGTCTGGCGCTGTCGTCATGGCAGGGTCCGTGCACGCTTGCTTAGGTTGCTTGCTACTTCTGTCGTTCACCGGCTACATCTGGTTTCGTGAACTTCCGTCAATTCTGGATGAACGACTTCCTCTATGCTTTCCGTGCCATCGATGTGAGCATGACCAGATATGCGACTGCGGGAACATGAAGAACCACGCGACAGTCTATCCTGCCTGCAACTACAAGGCCTGCATCTCGAGCTGAGATGCTTACACAAGGCTGTCGATATTGGCCCCTAGATGAGTCTCGGCGCTTACCTATGCTGCGTGTCTGTTCGACGACTCTTCGCAGTACCTGAACATCAAACCATCAGTTGCCCGCTGGTCACTGACGAGTATACATGTACCTTTACATGGCAGACTTCGATCCAGAAGATGCGCCCCGAGCGTACACATATCGCTGGACCAGGTACTGCACACTGTGCATGGGCAACATCGCGCCTTTTCCAGAGCGTGTCAGAGCCGGTATGTTGCCCGTGGAGTCGTCCAGCCGAAGCTGACTCTTGTCAGTTGTGGAGGACACGCACCGAGTCTCGCCGGTCTTCAAGGCCAAGAGGTTGGGAACAAAATTGTGTGGTCGCGTAATTTACGAACTGCCACCAGCAGAAGTGTACCTCGACTGTAAGAATGCTTTCTTGGTCCACGAATCCTGCCACGCAATCATCTGTGCTGTTGTTGGTTCTGGTCGCCGTTGGGTTCCCGGAGGCCTGCTGTGGAGGCTTGGAATCTCACTACAACCCATCTTTACATCGCCGCCCGGCCGCAGACAGGGCATGACAAGGGCATCGTTCGAGGACTCTCTCATCCAATACTGTCGCTCCCCTTCCACTGCACCTGATGAGACAGGAATCAACAGATATCTGCATCATCTCCCGAGGGAGGTTGTCTTGAAAGTTGCTCAGTACACCTCACAAGGCTACTACCAGCAATGCCTGGTCAATAAGATACAAGTCAAACGACTTCTCGACAGTCTTTACTCCTTGGACACCTCCAACCGAATCGAAGTTCTTGATTTTACAAAAGAAATCCATGTCACGCGCGTCGACGTGGGCGGCTCTTCCTACATCTCTGGATTCTACGACGCCAAAGTGCCGGGTTCAGAGGTGCTGCGATCCCACGCTAAACAGAAGATTGTCTTCGTCTGGGACGACTTTGGACTGCTCAGAATAGAACCATTGGCAGACATGAGTATCAAAGCAATGCCACGAAAGTTGCTGTGGTACCAGGTAGCTGAGAATGCCCAGAATACCACTTTTCAAGTCGTGTACAAGGTGAACTACACCTCCTTTACCTTTCAAAGATGATATTAAAGTAGACAAGGAACTAATGGTCGCTTCCATCACGGACGCCGGCCCTTCAAAAGCATGGTGCACGTTGTGGGATACTCCCTACCCTCCACAGCCAACAGACCTCCGCTTCTTCGTCGATCGCGACAAGTTTCCCAACTACCAATCGCGTGTTCCCATGAGGACGGTGGATCTTCGACACAATCCCATAGGACTGATGGTGACTTTTTCTCCCACTCACCGCCGGCTGAATGGAATTGAAGCAATACATTCAATGGACCGGACCCCACGCATACTGGCTGATGCCGAGGGTGCCCCGTCGGTTTGCAACTTTGCCCCCCTGAATGAGGGCGAGTCGATCACGTCTATGTGGATGCTAGAAAAGCACGAAGTCTGGACGGAATACGGTGAACCATTGATTGTGGTACGTGCACTACTCGATTCTCTGCCCATACATGCCAACGTGCTCAACTGAACCCATCGTCGTCAGATTCAAACGAGTCGAGGCCGACAGGTCTTCCTCGGCCACTACGTGCCGCCTGAAGACCGGAGCAGCTATCGATTCTCGCCACTCGTCGTGGCCGAGGGTGACGCAGTGGTCACGTCGATAGTTTACCGCGACTTGGGTCACCGCGCTCCGAGCGTTGGCCTGCCTTTTGAAATCGCAGCGACGTGCAGCAGCAAACGACCGGAGCGGCAAGAAAAACACACCCATCGCATCCTGAACCGTCGACCCCAAACCGACCCAGCTTGGCCCGACTTGATCGAGCCACCTCTTACCAGCGTCCACCATTCGGAGAGCCCGCACACCATGACCACCGCCTCGCTCGACAACGTCGTCAGCGTCGAGACTTTCACGCTCTGCCCGCCCTGGCAGACCGCACACGTCCACCTCGGCGCCCTCCTGCACTACGCCGACGGCACCGCGGCCGCCGTCGGCGAGTGCCGCGTCGGGCAGGCCGAGCGCCGCGTCGCAGCGTCGCCGCCGCCCACGCACGTCTATTGGTGGGAGAGCGAGGCCCACTACACGCGTGACGCCGCCCTCAGCAGGACTCCGCCGACGGGGCCCAGAACCAGAACTGCCGGAGGCATCTACTTCACGACGCGGGCCGCGCCGCCTTTTCCCGGCGTGGGGTGGACGGGCCGCGAGATGAGGGGCCGCCGCATTTGCTGGACGTGCGATTGCGACGGCTCGCGCGTCTGGATTGTGTGAGCGAGTGGGGATTGGAAGGCTTGAGGCTGGCTCTTTGCGGTGGGCTAGAGTGAGTGAGTGAGTGAGTGAGGTACGTGCGTATACTACTACTACCACCACCTGTCGATCCATCGAACGAAGCAAGTAGTAGTAGCAGCTCGTGGCCACAGACGGCAAACCCCCCGTTGCCTGCTGGCTGGCTGCCGATGCCCCCATGTAAATGAAGACCTTTAAATCCCATCCCATCCCCCCTGAACCAGCACCCGGCGCGCCGTGAGAGTGAGCCAAGCACCTAGTATCAGCGCGTCAACACTTTGCATGGGCAATGATATGGCCACAGATTGCCTTCATCTAAGCTTGGTCTATGAGCGGTGCCACAGTGCTTGGTACAGACGATGCGATGCGTCCGGAGAATATACCAAGTGAAAAGTCTAGGCTCCGTTGACCAGGTAGTTGCTGCCAAAGAGAAAAGGCTGGGTGCAACTGCCGACGGCGTCGTGATCGCGCCGTCTGCTACCAACCCACACGATAGATGGAGCGGAGAAGAAGACAAACAAACGTCCCAACTGCCGCCGCCGCCGCCGCCGCCGCCGCCGCCGCCGCCACCGCTGCCGAGACCAAGTCTACGAAATCCACTGAAAACCAGACTTTTCGCCTCATCGCTAAATAGGAGAAGACGTTCAGATCACAGCACATAAAAGAAAGACACGGGATCATATGCCACATGCCACATGTCCTTCTCCTACCTTCTCGTTGGCCACCATTCTTCAACAGCACCAGCACCAGCACCACATCACAAACGCAGCAAAGCCGCAAAAGGTGAAAAGGAAATTTTTTGGGTTCTATCCATCTGATCAGACTCTGTTAACTGCACTTGGGGGCCCATGTATCTCCACGGCTACCGCCGCCGCTTTTCCATCCACCACCTCCACCACTTCCCACCATCCGTCAACCAGGCAGGCCCCGAGTGCAAATTGCTTTGACAAGAAAAAGAAAAGGGTGAAAAAAAGAGAAGGAGAAAAAGGAGAAAAAGCATGCGGGTCTAAGCTCTCCGCTATCAATCAAACTGTAAAGGTGTAAAGTGGGCAGGGGGGAAGGGTTAATGTATGTTGATTGAATGGTCGTGTAAAGCAAGGTAGGGGCAGGCAGGTAGGCGCGAGATAGCCTCCTGGCGAGACGAGAGACCTGAACAGACTAAAGTCAGTCCGAAGGAGCCGGGGAGTCCAAGCAAGAGGCAGTGCCCCCGCTGTGGCCTGGCTCCGTCCAGCCCCTCATCGCATGCTGACGGTCCAGCAGAAAATCTGCCATGTCGCAGCAGGCAGGAAAATCCGTGCCACTAGACAATTTGCCCGCCGCTGTGGTGCTGTTGCGCTGTACAGCTAGGCCGACTGTATGTACTAAGCAAAAGAAGGAAAAAGACCGTGAGCAGAAGAGGACAAATGACGCGCGGGTTGGGTATAAAAAGGAATGTGAGTCCGCCGTTCCTATCCAAAGCGCAGTGGCAAGACGCTTTGTGAAAAGAGCCGTCAGCGCTGATAGGCCGAGAGGGCAGTGGCAGTAGTGGAGCAAAACAGAGCAGGAAGAGAAAATCTCAGTGGGACCGCCCATTTTCGCCTTGCTCGCTCGTACGTCAAAATGACCGCCCCGTTGAACTTGAAACGCCAGAAAGGCAGTGGGGGAATTGGTGATGCAGAGGTATTGAGACCATAAGAGAAAAAGAGTCAGGGTATGCAATTTTTGTAGTGACCATCGCCGCTACACCGCAACTCCAGTGCCGGAACAAGAAGAAATCCGCGCGGTAGCTTCAATTTTGAGAGGCGAAGGATGCCCTCTTTGTAACGTAGACGTGTCGCTCGTTCGATGTATCGTGTTTGTTCGTGTGATTTGCAAACTGGTAACTGCAGTGCGCAGATTTCAGTCTATCCAATTTTGGTCGCCGCGGAGGAAGCGTTCGTCATCCAATCAGTGATGTGGTTGCATTTGGAAGAGCGATTCAATCGCTGCTGTCGCTCCTGCGCAAGACGCGGCGTACAGTGCCACCTACTCCCTCGACATCGCTGTTCTCGGTGCTGCTCAGTGCAGTGGAGCTCACTTCAGTGACGCTACCATTGCGAGTCCGACGGCCCGCACGGCGAGCTTGAGCTTGAGAACCACGAGCCTTGAGATGGCGGCGCAAAGTCTTGAGGTGCAAGACGTGATCGCGGGCGGCCTTGGTGCCTTCGTTCGTCAAGAGGCGCGCGTCAGCATTGTTGTCCAGCGCTCCAGGGTGAGGTGGAACCGGGCGCGCAATCCGGAGTGGGATGCGCTGTCCTTCCTGAGAAAGCTGGTTCAGCTGCGTCGAGAAACTCGCCACGCTGCGTGGGGAGTATGCCGCTACAGAGGCTGCAGCAGACGTGCGAGGCGTAGTGAGCGTGGTGATGTGGCCCTCGGGGCCCGCCATGGCGGTCTCGGGAGACGCGAAGACGCTGCTTGAGAATGAGCCATTGGTCGAGGGAGGAGTATTGGACAGCGCGTCCTGGTAACGCCAAGTTGAGCGGCACTCGGGGTCAAACGACCGCAGACTCTCACTCCGATTCAAAGGATGGCGATAGCCTTTGATGGTCTCTTCGTCAGTGCCACGAGAGACGTCGGGCATGGAGTTGGACATGGCGCTTGTAAATCCGGAAAATGAGCCCTCATTGCTGGTCTGACTGTCGACACTCTTTTCCTGGCTCATCCTGGATTTCCTCCTGGTATTGATTGCGCGCTGCAAAATCTGACCATGCGAGTCCCGCGCAGCAGAAGACTTTCTGGAGCTAATAGAGACGCGGCGCTGGTCCTCGCGTTCAGACACGACGGGTCCGTGGTCCGAGGCATAGCCCTGGGCTTTGCCCTCTTCCTGATCCTGCGGAGTGAGAAGTCCAGAGACACGCTTGTGAGGCTCGGATTGAGACTGCCGATGATACGACGTCCTGTGGGCTCCCTTTGAGAGGGTTGCCTGCTCCTCAAGATCAAACGGGTTGCCGGTAGTCATGTCGAAGTCGGCGCTCGGTGTCAACGAATCAGCCACCGATTCGGGCACGGAGCCAGCCGTTGGAGGGCGAGGGACAAAGTTGACATCGGCGAAGTCGAGGTCAATCATGGAGGATCGCTCCGGGGAGCCCGGCGCGGAATAAGCCAGGCGCATGTCATCGTATTGTCCAACCGGTTGAGTAGCCGCATGGCGAAGTGGAGGGCGGTAGTTGGATCCAATGTCAGGAGACGGATCCAGTGCTTTGCGTCCAATCTCCAGCGACGGCGGAAATGAGAATCCAGGCAAGAAACTGCGCCGGTCGTCTTGACCCTCGGACTGTCCTTCAGTGAGGCCAAACTCAAAGTCCTTGGTACGTCGGTCAGACACTAGCCTGCTCGTCCTGTAGCTCTCATTGTCATCACCCGACGGGTCAGCCATGGTGGAGCTGGCAAAGGTCCAGTCCATCGTTCGACGATTTTTCGCGTCGTCAGATTCGGGAGGTGCGGAAGCGGGTGGGTCCATGAACGGAAACTTCCAGTCCTTGGTCGCCCGCTTAGAGGCTCTGTTGGGCTGAAAGGTGTACCCATCGTCATCGTCTTCAAACTCCCTCATGAGCCTGTTGATCCTGCTGGCTCTCAGAGTGGAAGCGTTGGCGAGGTCGAGGTCGAGATTTGGAGTGTACTCGAAGCCCGTCTCTGCGGCATCCAAGTCAATCATGGTGATTCTGTTGGACGCTCGATTGGGCTCCCAACTGCGGAGCGCGAGGTCTGACGCGTACGAAGAGCGATCAGGGGCACTTGATGAGCTGCCAGGCGGGTGGTCGGGCATCGGATCTTCGCCGTACTTGTAATCTGGAGCGTCCAGGTTGAAAAGTCTTTGCATGGCTTCCTCGCCACGTTTGATCTGTTGCTCCCTCATCGCCTTTTGGTAGCCCTCGAGCCTGCGGTTTCGACCTCGAGGCGCCGCGTTGCCACTTTCCATGCTCTTGCCACCAGTGCTTCCTGGACCATTGCGCAGATTGTCAACCATGGAAATGCGCTTTTCGATTTGAAAGTCCCTCTCAAACTCGGCGGTCGTGCTGAAGACCCAGTCGTCGTCAAGGTCGCCACCAGTGTTGGTCGGGTCAAGACCTGCTGCACCTCCAGCGGCCCAGAGCGAGGAGCGATTGCCGCCCCTGTCCTGCCACTCCAAGAAGCGCTTCACGAGGCGTGAAAGTGTCCTGTTGGGATGGGTTTGCTCGGTGCCACAGATGTAGGGGTGCTCCAGGACTTCCCGCACAGAGGGACGTTCATAAGGGCGGTCTTTCAGGATGAAAGCGACAAAGTCCTTGACCTCGCGGGAATGATGGTTTCCTTCGAGTCGTGGGGCTTGTCTTCGCTTTGCCAAGAACTCGAGGTTCCGTCCAGCGTCGGGCGGCAAACCGTGGGCCATTTCGTATATGGTGCATCCCAGTGCCCAGCAGTCAACCTCGGTGCCATAACCTGCTCCGACTTGGTCCTTGATGAGCTCGGGTGGCATCCAATTCGGAGTTCCGATGATGGTCGACCTCTTGTCGACTGAGGTCTCAATCAAGCCAGACACGCCGAAATCAATCAACTGTACTCGACCCTCTTGCGAAATCATGATGTTGGCACCTGGGATGAAAAGTAAGCACGTGAATCTGCTACAGGGCATAACAAAACTCACATTTGATGTCACGGTGCAAAATGCCGGCGTCGTGGACAAACTTGAGACCAATGGCTACCTCTCGAGCGATTGGAATGATGTAATGCTCTTCAAGAGGCATTGGCTTCGAAGGGGTACCGCCCGGGGTCGCTCTCATCAAAGTGCGAACGCTGCCACCGGCGACATACTCGGTAATGAGCCATAGCTGAGAATGAAATGAAAAAGACTCGTAAAGACGGTTGACGTTCTTGGCGGCGCTGTCCTTGAGCTGTCGGAGGATCGAGGTCTCCTTGACCAGCTGCTTGATGGTCTCGTCCCGGTGCGCGTGGCTCGACTCTCCATAGTCAACCTTGTCGATGTCGCAGATTTTGATGGCAACAAGCTGGTTCTGCTCCCGATGTTTACTGCGAAGGAGGATTAGAATGAGAATATTGGGAAGCTGGAAGGACAAGGCGGTTACCCCTTGTAAACTCGACCAAAGGTGCCTTTGCCGATCAGCTCGAGGAAGTCATACGGCGGAGGAGCGACGCCATTGAGCTCAGCGCGGTCCTCAATGGCCTTTTGTGCTTCCTTTGCCGCCTGGGCTTGGCGGGCTCTTGCGCCATTCAGGCGAGGATTCAACAGCTCGTTGGCCATGTCAGCCTCGGCGCTTGTACGTCTCGAAGAGGGACGGCGGCGGGCGTTGCTGCGCGCAAGGTTGATCTTTGGGGTGGGCAATTTCCAATCAGATTCTGTTGGAGACAGTGGGGGCGATGCTTCTGTTAGCTCAGGCGCATAGCGGAAGACGGACGGAAAAGTCGCAGAGGTCGGCGGCGTATAGAGGGCGACAACGACGGGGGGAGGGGTCGACGGGGGAGGAAGACGGTCGGGGTCTCGGCGGAGGACGAGGTTCGCGGCGGAGGGGAGAGTTTCGGGGTAGGAGGAGCAAGCAGGCTTGAGATGGGTCTTGGTGGCGGGAGGCTGCTCAGGAGCGGTCAAGGATCGCGACAGGGTCGGGGTGTTGAAGGGACCAGAGGGGCCGTCGAAATGGTCGGCTTCTGTCGAGCGTGTCAGTGGCCATGAGATGTCCTCTTTTTTTGGCGTTTGGCGGCGCCTTGTACGTTTTGGAGTTGATTTTTGTCTGGTGGAAAAGTCAAGGAAGCCCATGTTGACGTTGGTCGCCGGCGGGTCGACGACTCAGGCAGCGTCCATAGGAGGGAGGGTGGTGTTGAGAAGCAGAAGGTGCTAGGGCGTCGAGGTCGAGGTTGAGGTCAAGGTCGACGAGGTCGGCGAAAAGGGCGCGGCCATGGCAGTTGGTTGTGATGTGGTTGGTGTGATGTACTTACGCGAGAGTGAAAGTGAAAGATTGGGAAGCCACAGGATGGCAAGGCTAGCAGGCGGACGAACAGGAACAGGGCCGTGACGTGATCTTGCGCATATTTTCGAGGCCCGGGGCAGGTGCGGTGCGGTGCGAGTGCGAGTGCGGGTGGGTGTGCAGGTGTGGAGGTCGAGGGAAGCTGCGACTGCGTCGGGGGGCGGCCTCGACGTCTCAGGCCTCAGCGACAGCGACAGCGACAGCGACGACAGCTGCAGTGTCCCGCCAGGCCGGCCGCGGGCAGAAGATGGGTCGTGTCGTGGAATGTCGCGTCGTATCGTGTCGTGTGGACCTGAGGCCCTGGGCAGGTCAGGGCTGGTACCTTGGGGGACGGAGTGCAGTGCAGGTGAGGTTGACAGCCAGTGCCGTCGAGGCTCAAAGGGAGTCGGTGGTCGGGAGTCGGTGGTCGGCAAGTAGCGGCTGGAGGCCTTGGCTGGCTGCCCATGATCGCTGCAGGGGTCCCTGTTTCGGGGGGCCATGATGTCAGCTGCCTGAGGCGAACTGCCCTGCCTCTGCTGCCCTGGAACTGGAACTGGAACCTGAAAGACCATTCATTCTTCACTCTCTTGTTCCCTTGTTCTCCACCCCTTTCCACCTATCTACTGTACCTACTTTCTACACTCATCGCATCCATGGCTCCTCCAACCAACTGGGTCAACCGCCAAGTCCAGGGCGCCGTCGCCTCGGCTGGCGGCTTGGTCGGCAACGTCATCAACGGTGTGGGCAACGGCGTTTCGGGCGTTGGTCGAGGCATCGGCAACAGGTGCTTTCTTTCTCCCTTCCTTTGCAGAATTTAAGCTTAATACCCTGACAGCGTAGCAAACACCTCGCGCGGACTGGGCGATGGCGTCCGCGGCTACGGCAACAACATCAAGGACGCCACCCACGCATCAGGCCGCAGGGCCCCGACTGCCACCAACCCGCTGGGTCTTGCTGGCGGCTCTACCCAGTCTGCCGCCGCCCTCAAGAATGTTACCAAGAGACTCCCCGGCACCAAGGGCAGCGCGAGCAACCCTCTTGGCTTGTAGTAGTAGTTACGAAAGCGGAAAAACACGCCACCATCATCACGGCATACCTACCATACCCTACCTACATCATGTAGCTACGACCAACGCACAATCTTTACGACCTGCATGACGACTCGCACACATTTCATCCAAAGTTCCCACGAGAGCGAAGATGAGGGGTTTTATCTTTCGAAATTCAATTCAGAACTATCAGCACAACCGTCTTCATGCCACCATGGGTATTCAGCCGCTGAATCAGAATCTCCATCTTTGCACAGCGCCCATGTCCTTTTGCCTCTCGAAAGTGATCTCAAACGCCTTTCATGCCGTGTCCAAATCTTCCCTGAAAGACCGCCGCGACTTTTTCCAATATCCAGGCCCAAAACTCCACGCTGAAAGCACATTTTCCGAAAATCAATCCAGACCATTCGCCGAAAGTCCAGACCCGCACTGCGCGCCTGACCGCACATCATCCACTCATCTCTGTGGCTGTGCCCTCCTCGAAATCCTCGCCGTCCGATTCTTCGCCCGGCGCCTCCGTGTCGCTGTCGTCCTCGACTTCTGGCTCCAGCCCCGGGATGCTCTTCCACTCGTTGTAATCACCCTCCATCCACCTCTTGCTCCTGGGCAGGTCGTACGGGTCGAACGGAAAGTACCCGTCCAACTGCAGCGAGTCGTCCCCAAGCTTCGCCGAAAGCGCCGTCTCTCTTTCTTGAAGACCTCCGTAGAGAACCGCCGACGACACTGTCCTGGAGAGGCGCAGCTTCTTGTTCGTCTCAACAAGCGGGAACACGTAGAGGAATTGGAGGTGGTGCGCAATACGAGCGAATTGGCCCACAATCGCCGGCGAGCACACCTTGAGCGGGTTCAGCTTGGAGTAAATGTTGCGCATCAGGTTCTCCTTGATGCCAGGCAGCCATGTAAGATCTCTCCCCTCCAACAAAAGCTGGTCGTCGTCCTCAAGATCGTCCGTGTCCCCAATAATCAGCTCCCGCCAGCGGAAGCAGAAGATGTAGATGAGTGCCTGAGCCATGCCGTAGTAAGTTGCGTAGCGACGGAGGTCCGGCCCTTTGCATTGCGATTCATGGTTGACGCGGAAGTTGTCCAGCTGAGCACCAAGGACGTAGAAAACATCCCTGACCGTGGCAGTCGGGATGTGCGCTCCTCGGGAAATGAAGCTCGCGAGGTAAGCAGATGCCGTTAGGCGCATGATTTCCGGGCGTGTCCGGTCAAAGGCCATGGAGGCACAAGCCCCGGTGAATCGATCAATATATTTTGTTGACATCTGTCCATAGTGGAACAGCAAAAACTGCGTGTGCCTGGAACGATACGTCGGAACAAGGGTGTTGGTGAACTGCGAAATGAGAAGCTCCCATGTGTTGTCGGCATCAACGACGGTGCCCTTGACGAATATCTGATGATAGTACTCAAAGAGCATGTCGATCATGGCGTCAATCTTGCCAACAGACTCCCTCACCTTCTTCAGGCGCTTTTCGTCAGTCGGCTCATCCAGACTGGTCACCGACTCATCATCGCTATCTTCTTCAGACATATCGTCGTCGTCTTCAACAATCTTGGCCTCCTCATTCTGGTTCATGGCGTCTTCGACGAGCCTCTCTTCTATGTCGTCATCCAAATCCTCCATGTCGACTTGGATCTGCACATCTATTTTGACAAGTCTTTCAGTGATGAGTGCGAGAATAGCGCCCTTGAGCTCCGGTGCGTAGCTGGTAATCTCCAAAAGGTTTTGGGTATAAAAGACGTGGACCTTGGTGGAGTCGGCGGCAAAAGGAAACGACGCGGCCAGGATGTTTGAGAGGACACCGCTGGCGGAGGGTATAAGCTTGAGGATGCGCTTGAGGGCTTCGTGCACGCGTTCGCGCAGCTGCGGCCTCGTCACAGGGGGATCGACCGAATGACGGATGGCAGGCGATGGCACTTGAGAAAGTTAGCGCCTGGCACATTGGTTGTGCGGCACGGTAACTTACGCTCCACGAAGTATTTGACAAGCATCTGCAGGACCTGCGAGGTATATCCACCCTGTGCAGAGATCAAGCTCCCCAGGAGCGTGACGTACAACCTCTTGAACGATTCATCCCTTGCAAGCCACTGGCAATCCAGGACGGCGTGGACAAGCCCGGAGCAGTTTCTGCCAAGCAGATTGACGCTGCCAATGAGCGCAATGACATATTTGTTGAGCAGCTTCGTGGAAGGCGCGTCGGAAGCGGAGGGTCGCGTTGCGAAGAGAGCTTTGATTTGGTCGTAGTCTGTGCTGTCCCCGGAAATGTGGTTGTCGATGGCGCGACGGACTTCCTCTCTGATCAGATCCAGACCCTTCTCGTCGTAATCCTCGAGGACGTGGACTTCAATCGCCGGATCGAACGACACTCTGGCCCTCTTGGGTGCGTGGACGGATAGTTCGGGCTCTGGTTCGTCGTCTGAGGATTCAATTTGCTTGCGTTTGCGGCTGATGTTGGCGATGATGGCTGGGTTGGCTGAGCTGGCGGGGGGCGACGGCAGGGCCGCGACGGGTGCAGCGAGCGACACCATGGCTCAAAGGCGCATGCCGCGATGTGGAGAGGATAAGAAAAGAGAGGGTCGCGGCGGAGGAGAGGTATGCAAAGTGGGCTTAAGCGAGGCTAACACAGGCGTGAAGGAAGTGCAGGTGTCGCGTGTGGAGTTTCGGGGCGGGCGTGGAGTGCCCGATGAGAATTCTGGCTGCCACAGCAGTCCGTGCGTTGGCGCCAAGCACCAAAATGGATGATCCCGCGTCTCCCTCTCCCTCTGTTGCGTCATGAAGTCTGCTTCAGTTATATCTCCAAGGCTGTCATGCTGAGCCATACTGACTCACTGGCACAGCTGTCATCACTCTTCTCCAGTGGGTGCAGACCAATGAGGGATTCCGTTAAATCTATCTGACAGATGAAGCTGCACCAAAGACTCATCGCCCTTAGCAACGCTGCTTTCCTAAGCCAAAAATATTTCGGATTGCTCTGATTGGAGACTTAATTGCCACAAAGGCTGTTTAGGCGCGCTCTTGTCGCGTATGCAAACCTCTCACGCGTCCGAGTCCGACCGACAAATTTTCTCCGCCCCACCGTGCGCGACCTTCAACATCAGCAAAAAGTTCTCCTCAAGGACAAAAGAACGATTTAAGGTCCTACCCGGGATCGAACCGGGGTTATGAGAATTCTCTGACGTCTCAGAATCTCATGTGCTAGCCACTACACTATAGAACCTCGAATTGCGAGTTGTGTTAATCTAATCTGCTTGAAACATTTATAAATGCAACAACAAAAACCAACAGCAGCGGATCTAAGCTATCATCAGCGATTGGTGTACACAAGATTGACAGTTGGCACTGTTCCCAGCGCAGCTAGCGTGGGTCAAGTGTGCAGTTGGACGTAGCAGGGTTTCGCGTCCCGACGTCCGGGCATGTCCTAGCGCGACTGGGGTTGACTGTTTGTACCACTGAGCAGTCATTCATCGATGATATCTAGCTGGGTAGAGGTGCAAGATCAATCAGAGAGGAACATCTGAGCGCTGGAATAGGGACAGCGGAGACATGAGAGACCAGGGCGCAGGATGGCATAAAAGAAACCTGGGTAGTGATGCCCTTTTCCCAGAGTCTCGTGGAACTCGGGCCAGCCGGCATTTCTTTGCTGCCATGCATGCACAAGTTGTTCATGCCTCAACGTACAATCGACACAGTTGTTGTGGCAGTCAACCCCTGAGTCAAGAAGCAAGACAACGAAAGCAAAGAACCGCGGATGACGTACACATCCTTGGACACCGTGGGATATCCTCGGGCAATTCAAAGGTTAAACGCAGGTCGGTGGACAGATACTGCCCCAAGCTCATGTCGAGACAGCGTGCATGGCGGCGGCATGCCGAGTTGAAAAGGCAGAATAAGTCTCGACACGACCTCAAGATCGTATTGGCCCACGTCAACAGCCACTTGAAGCAAATGCAACATTCATACCAAATGCAGCAACCTCTGAATCGCAGGAGGCTCCACTGATGACGGTCAGATGTGCGGACGGACGTCGTCGAAGGCGATGGAAGGAAGGGTGGTCGATGAGTCGGGCGCAGACAAGGAGAAGACAAGCAGAGACGATGAGAGACGGCAGCGGAAACGGGGCATCTGCCAGCAAGACAACAAGCGACTTATTAAGACGGCGGTTCGCGAGAGTAAGCACCCGGCAGCGGGCCGGAAGAGAGGCATCCAGGTAGTCAGCATTCCAGTGACGTCGTCAACGAGCGAGACAGCGGTAAACAAGGGCGGAAATGACCCCGCGCGCTCGTCAGCGTAAAGGCAATCTTCAGCCGTGGCAGTGTGAATGCTTGGCCCCCCCGCAAAGGGCGGATGACGAACAATGGAAAATCGACGTGCTGATGAAGATGGACTAATGATTTGGCAGCGCGAGAGAGAGGGCGCAAGGAGCATGGCTCTTTGGGATTGGTAAGGCTTTGCTAATCAGTCAGCGCGCGCGCATCGCCCAGCGACGATACCTACCACTCGAAGCGCACGGATCATGCCGCACGCGAACGTCCAGATTCCAAGGCGAGTATATAAAGACATGGCGGGCTGGAATTGATGCGGCTATTTACAAGCACACAGCCTTTCCTCGTCTTTGTTTTTTTGATACCCCCCAGTTGCCAATACCACAGCTACCACCATGGCTCCCAAGATCGCCATCATCTACGTGAGCTCCCCCTAGTTACCCCGCTCAAGCTATACGAGCTCCAATTGAGCTGCCAAATACTGATTCTTGTGTCTCTGGCCAGTACTCCATGTACGGCCATGTGAAGCAACTCGCATTGGCTGAGAAGGAGGGCATTGAGGCCGCTGGTGGCTCTGCAACCCTTTTCCAGTACGCAACCCGTCAACACTGAATACAAGGCCTGTGTCTAACGATTTGACAGGGTTGCCGAGACCCTCCCCCAGGAGGTCCTGACCAAGATGCACGCTCCCCCCAAGGATGAGAGCATCCCGGTCCTTGAAGACCCTGCCGTCCTCGAGCAGTTTGACGGCTTCCTGTTCGGCATTCCCACTCGCTACGGAAACTTCCCCGCGCAGTGGAAGACTTTCTGGTACGTCTGGCACGAGCAACGCCACTAGCTAAACATTTCGATGCTCATTCTATCTCCAGGGACAAAACTGGCGGCCAATGGCAAACTGGCGCCTTCTGGGGCAAGTACGCCGGTCTCTTCATCTCGACGGGCACGCTCGGCGGCGGCCAGGAGACGACGGCCATCTCGGCCATGTCGACCCTTGTGCACCACGGCATGATCTACGTCCCGCTGGGCTACAAGACCGTGTTCCCCTACATGGCCAACGTCGAAGAGGTTCGCGGTGGTTCGCCCTGGGGAGCTGGCACCTTTTCCGCCGCCGACGGCTCGCGCCAGCCTTCCAAGAACGAGCTCGAGGTGGCCAAGGCTCAGGGCACCGCCTTTTACCAGACCCTCGCCAAAGTGGCGTGACTAGATGGCAGCGCGGCGGGCGCCATTGAGAATGGCGCGGGCAAGAAGGAGGACAAGCCCATTGGTGCTGTTGCCTCCCCTGAGACGCAAAAGAACACTCCTGCAGGTGGTGAGCCAAAGGGCAAAGCCAAGTCTGAGAAGAGCGGTCCTTGCGGTCTTCCTACTAAATGCGAAGTAATGTAATTGGAAAAATCAAACAAATATTCCTGGAGAAACTCTGCCAGTTTTGGTGAAAGATCTACATGCAATCGTGCTGGCTCCATGAGGACTGAAAGACTATCAAATCCCGTGAGGGGCGGGCTAAGCCGAAAGGAAATACTACCTCAACAACCTCCTCGATACGACCAAGGAACGCAAGTAGGTGCCACGCCCATCGAAACGTGCACGATGATGGTTTAGACAGAGATTCATAACCGAAACTTCCCGTGGCTCTTTCCATGCTGCCAGCGCCCGCATGACATCTCGAACAAACCCTTGGCGCATGTCCGGATATTCCAAGACAGAGTCTATTCGATTACCGCGGAGAGAAGGCTGCAGGATTGGAGATCTACCGGCTTGTCGTACAGCGGCAAAATTTTGACTGAAAATAGTTAGGATTTCGGGGCGGAGAGGGAGCAAGGAGTCGAGTTGCCTAGGCAAAGGCTCTTGTAGCCACCAAACTTGGCTGCTGCAGTCGTCATTCAGACGTGTCGGAAAACGACCAGCACGCACGCTGACGCTGGATGCACAGAAAGACCGCAGGGAATAATATTCGCCACGTTGAATTGGATAGACTTTCGCAGGGCACCACTTTCTACGCCCTCCGTGCCGTCGACCAGATTTTGCGGGCAATTCTCCTAATTATGAGACGACGAATTGGTCTGTTGGCCCACCATCTCCTTGATGGTCTGCTCCAGGGGCTTCGGGATCCTCCCGTGCTTCTCAAGCAATTTCTCCAATATGGGATCCTTGTTTTCGGCCTCGCCGTCGACGATGGCGTCGTACGTCTTGGCCCACCAACGAATGTAGCTCGGCTCCAGGTCTCTTTCGATGTAATGGCGTTCGTGCTCCTGGCGGCCAACCGTCTTGACTGCCAAGCGAGGGCCGTCGCCGTCGCCCCTGGCGTTGGACACGATTGCGGCGATTTCGTTCAGACCGTGTGCATTGTTGGTCGTGGAGAGGGACACAGTAATTCCAGAATAGCGGGAGGGCTCGTCTGTCAGAATCATCGCCGTGCCGAGGCCCAGGTCGTCAATGGCAGCCCAGCTGATGATGCCGTCGCCAGCCAGGACGATTTCAGATCTTTTCTCCGTCGGCAGCTCATAGTAGTGGCCTAGATACAGCGGCCACGACTCGTTGTACAGCCCCTCGCGGATAATGGTGAAGCCCGTGTCGGTGAGCATTTGCAGGAACTCTTCGGTGCGGTTGTGGGCCTTCATGACGCCGCTCTTGCTATTGCTCTTGAAGCCCAGGGAAGTGTAGTAGATGTGCTTGATTCCCGCGGAGCGCGCAGCCTGCACTGCGGCAAAGTGGTGAGCCTCTCGCCCTTGTCCATACGGCGCGTCGTCGAAATCCATGCTGATCCGCGGCGTCGATACTAGCAGCAGCCGCTCGCCGCCCGCAAACGCCGCTCGCATCGAGTCCGGGTCATCGTAGGAGGCCTGTCTGACTTGGACGCCGCGCGCTTTGAAAGAATCCCAGTGCTGCGATGAGGGGCTCGAGGATGTCGAGACCACAATCTCGTGAGGCGGGACCAGGTTGTATTTGAGGAGGTTGTGCAAAACGGCGCCACCCAGCTTGCCCGAGGCGCTGGTGATGACCAACTTTGGCATGGTTTGTACTGGAAGGTGGAAAAGTGTTGGCACGAGAAAGGGGATGTCTGTCTTTTCCTGATTTCAAGATGATCGGTTGCACCGATGGCATTACAAATCAGAGTGGATCAAGCCCACCAAGACTTGGGTTACATGGAGGAAGGGCTCCTTCTCCATACGCTCGGAGAAACCAAGTCCGTCTCCCGTCTCCCGTCTCCCGCTCCCGTCTCCCCGGAATCAGTTGACATGCGTGTCCAGAACGGCGAGATTCCTTCTAGGTTTGTGGAGAAGGAAAGCTTCACAAAAGCCCACAGATAGGCCAGAGCGTCCAGGATGCTGAGTCCATTGTGCGGAAGACGTGAAGCAAGAAGGGAATCCGCCGTGAAACCTACCTAGCTGTCCCGGTCAAGAAACTGGCCACTTTGACGTGCCTTTGCCGTCCCGTAAACCCTGGGATCAAGAGATATTGGTGTGCTCGCTCGGAATCTTCGAAGCCGATCTTACTTAAGAATACTCTTTCGACGGGCTGGGCTCTTTCGATTGTAGAATCCGTAATCGTCTCGAGGTGCAAGACAATGCATGGTAGCAGATAGTCGTATGATCTGCCGTATGTTGTTCGAATAAGGTTCAGAATCCAACTATCTGTATTTGTCGGCGTTCTAGAACCGAGTGAGACGCTTCGGCGCCGTGCAGCGGCCGTCCGGAACGCGCGCGGCGGACAAAGTTGGCAAACGATCGAGAATGCCCGCGATAGGCCGACATGGCCGTCGGAGGAGATGGGAAATGGGGGAGCTTCGAGAGCGCCGGGAGCTGTCAGGCAGAGCCGTCCGGGTGCAGACGGCCTGGTGACGCCATACTGAGGGCAACTTTGCCGTTATCGATACGACGCGAGCTTTGGCACGGCCTCTGTTTTTGCGGGCAGGGTCCAGCATCCCGCATCCATCGTCACGTCGCACAGCATCACCACTTCCAGACAATCGACCCTCCGCCATGGCCGACGCGAACAATGAGCACCTCGTCCGCTCCGACGATCCGCAGCATCCGGCCAACCTCATCTGCGAATTATGCCGCAAGTTCTACACCTTGGGATGGGTACGTCGATCTCTCCAGCTTCGCGACATCGCGCCGTCGTCTTCTTCTCCACCACCACTCAATCCGGGACAATTCGACAGACAGACCATGGCTAATGTTGCTCTCCGCGCCACAGGTGACCGGCACCGGTGGCGGCACGTCAATCCGCCATCACGACCACATCTACATCGCGCCATCGGGAGTGCAGAAAGAGCTGATGGCGCCGTCCGACATGTTCGTCATGGACTTCAACTCGCGCGACTACCTGCGCAGGCCGACGTCGCTCAAGCCGTCGGCCTGCACGCCGCTCTTCCTGGCCGCCTTCACCAAGCGCGGCGCCGGCTGCTGCATCCACACGCACTCGCAGTGGGCCGTGCTCGTCACGCTGCTCGTCGAGCGCGACTTCGGCGCCGACGCCTGCTTCGAGATCGAGATGATTGAGCAGATCAAGGGCATCCCCAAGGGCTACGGCAAGCAGGGCTACCTCGGTTACTTTGACAAGCTACGCATCCCGATCATTGAGAACACGGCGCATGAGGAAGATTTGGCCGAGACGCTGGAACAGGCCATGGAGAACTATCCCGATACGTATGCTGTGCTTGTTCGGAGACATGGCATGTGAGTGCCTATCTTTCTTTTCCCCCTTTAAATTCCCGGGTCCAAGAAATGGGATTGACGCCAGCGTGCAGTTACGTCTGGGGAGACAACGTTCAAAAGGCAAAGACGCAGTGCGAGAGGTAAGCTACTCCGCGTATACAGCCAGACAGCCCAGGTGCTGACAGCTCCATGCACAGTTTGGACTACATCTTCCAGCTTGCGGTAGAGATGAAGAAATTGGGACTTCCGTGGACAAAATGAAAGCGTCGGTGGTCAACTGCGATTATACCCGACCCTGTGATAGAGCAAGACGCAATAAATACGCTATGTTGTAGACTTTATTTGGTGCCTTGTGCTTCGTGCAGCTCCACCGTCCCTTTACTCGTCGTTTTGCGAGCAGGCGAGAGCGACTTCAAGTCCCATGGAAAGCGTTTGTTTACTCAATCAGTACCAGTGGCTTGATATTAGGACTTGTCGAACCGGGGGCATAACGTTTGGACAAGTACAGACGTAGAACTGGGTTGAACCTTGCAAGTCTCGATTGATTTTCAAAGTCCTCAATTGATATTCGTCCCGGTGTTCAAGTTGTTGACTGCCATTTGGTAGCCCTGCCTCATCCATTCGAGGTGTTCCTATTTACAGTAACCCCCCACGAGTCCGTCCAGCCTAGGATAGTGAGATGACGACATCAGTCTCTTGCGCCCTGCGTTCGCTCGCAAGCAATGTCGCAGGCAGAGGGCTGACTGAAAGCGAGGGAGTGGCTCCAAGAAAGTCAGGAAAGAAAGGAAAGAAAAGAAGGAGGAACCACAAAACTATTTATCCGCCGTGGTATTGCTTTTCATCGAAGCTTCGAGGGGAGCAGACCTGGAACAACAGGCTAGCAATGCCAGAAGACCTCGACCGCGACCTCATCATCGTGACTTTCGTCTGCCCGCTAGCATCCGCTCATCGTTAAAACCAATTTGCCGTCAAATTCAAGCAGCAGCAACCTCTTCGGCCGGCTTGTCCTGGCCCTTGGAGGCGTCGGCGGTTTCTTCAGCATCCTCCGTGGGCTTTGCATCTTCCATGGCGACGTCTCCCTTTTTACCTTCTTTGGACTCGGCTCCAGCAGCGGCTGGGGTAGAAGAGATCTCGGCGTCGTCCTTCATCTCAACCTCCTTCGAAGCTTCCTCAGCCTCAGGCTTGTCCTCGTCCATGGCATCACCGCTCTTGGCGTCTTCGGCCTTGGCCGGCTCGACGGCAGGAGTAGCCTTGTCGCTGCCATCCTTCTCATCATTCGCTCCCGCCTTGGTCTCGGCGCCGCTCTCCTCCTTGCTCTCGACACCGTTGACCTTGGCAGATTGCTCAGGGGTAGCGGTAGCAGTCGCCTCACTCAGGCTCTTGTTCCATGCGCCCAAAAGTTCAGTAGAGCGCTGCTTGAACTTGTAGACTTCCTCCTTGGGGATCGAATCGAGCTTGATGATCGCCTTCAGAACCTTGTTGATCTTGGTGTCCTTGATAATGGCCGCCTCGAGATCTCGGTAGGCCTCCAGTTGGTTGAAATAATCGGACATTTGATCCATCTCCTCAGCCTGAGGAACTTGCGAGCGGGTCAAGAAGCCCTTTTGGAGCCGGTGACGCAGGTAGAGAACTGTGTTGCGGATTAGCCTCGAAGCAACTCCATGAAAACGTGACGTCGGCTTACTGGCTTTGGAACGCTTCTCAAATTGCTGAGCAGGCGTCAAAACCTCTTCGACCTTGGGCGTCTCCGAGCCGCTGTCGGCCTTCTTGGCCTTCGCTGACTTGGCCGGCGTCTTCTTAGGTTTGCTGGCCGAGGCATCGGAAGGCGTCTTTGGGCCATTGACCTTGAGCTTCGTCTTCGGCGTCTTAGCAGGCTGTCCAAGGTCATTCCTCGCTGTGAGTACAGTGATATGACGAGACATACCTTGGGGGTGTCGGCCTCGCTGTCAGCCTCCTTCTTGCGCTTCTTTGAAGTCTTCTTGGCGGGGGTCTCAGCGTCAACCGCATCGTCATCCATCTTCACATCTTCGTCGCCGGCGCTCGCTTTGCTCTTGCGCTTGTCCTTCTTCACTGACTTTTCGGCCTTTTCCGCCTTCTCAGCCTCCTTGGCTGCCTTTTCGGCCTCTTTGGCCGCCCTCTCCTCAGCATCCTTGGCCACAGCCTTCTCGTGGTCCATCAACAAGTTCTTGAAGTAGTCAAGATCGTGGTTCTCGGAAGTGACTTGCCAAGCCTCCCAGAGTGCCTTGCTCCTCTTGCCCTGCTCTTCGCTTGCGACTTGCTTCTTGACATCGTCCATGTCGAGCAGCATCAAGTCTGTGTTGACTTGCCAAGCACTGCGATCCGCGTTAGCATTTCCTTGTGGAGCTCAGAGGTCAACGTACAATTCGTTCGTGCCCAAGAACATCACTGGGTACCGGCGATCGCGTGCGTTCTTGCCACCATCCGCGAAATCCTCACGATAAGTGCCATCAGGGCGAATGGCGCTCACGGGTCGCTTGTTGAGGAGCGATTCGGGGAGCATTCCCTCGTCGCAGATGATGACAGGCCAGGAAGCGTATCCCTTCATTCTGGCCCACCAGTACTCACCTGGCTTGACCGAGAGGTTCAAGTTGGGCATAGACTTTTTCTTGTTGAGCTTCTTGTTCTTATGCTCGGGCACACCACCCGTGGACTTCCGTTTGCCATTGGACTTGGCAGGCGCTGATGCGCCATTCACGCCAGCTGTGGTGTTTCCGCCAGCATCAGCTGAAGTCCAAACATGTCAGCGAGCATGCGCGATGCGATACGTCTGACGGTTTGACCTACCCTCAGCCTTCTCATCCTCCTTCACTTCAGTGTTATCCGCCTGCTCGGACTCGGACTTCTCCGCGTCGGGCTCTGACTTGGTGGTATCTTCCGTCTTTGGTTTCGCTGGATTGAACATGCCAATTAGCAGCCGCGCGACATGTTGTGATTGTCACAGTCTCACGTACCTTCTTCAGATGGCTCAGCTGCTGCCTCCTCCTTGGACGCAGCTGTGATGCCATCGCCTGGCGCGTCGTCGGTAGTAGTCTTGACCGCAGCGGGCGATGTAGAGGGCTTCTCAGGCTTCGGCGAGGTCTCAGCAGCAGCGGCAGTCGGTTGGTCGGCCATTGTGCCTGGGGGAAGACCGTTGCACGACCGGGGCAGGAGTTGGGTTCGACGGCGACGCGTGTACCGGGAGGTGGGGAGCGTAAACACGGCTCGTGGACACTAGGCGCGACGAGGCTTGTGTCGCGGTGATGCTGTGGTAGGGATGGTGGATGGAAGGCGATGTGGTTGATGGAAGGAAGCAGTCGTGGTGGAGTGGAGCGCGCGACGTTGGTGTGCTTTTAAGAATGGCCGCCCAGAGCTTGACGGAAAATGTGTGGCTTAGTCAGGCGGAGGAGCACGAGTGTCGGTAGGCGCGCCCTGAGGCGGACAGCGATCGCAACAGCAGCCTCACCACCACCAGATAGCTTCCAAAGAAATGGAGGAGGGTGTAGCGTGCGATGCTCGCTCATGCAGCAGCACCTTTCTGCTTGTTCACGGCCAAACGGACGTGTTCATGGCGTGACGCGCGTGTAGGCCTGGCCGATCGGGACGGTCGCTTGCGCTGAAATGGACGCATCCCCCAACACAGCGCCCGAGCTTCCCGCGATTGCGCAGACTGAAGCCCAAGACCTCGAGATTGCGATTCGACCTCTGAAGCCTGGTTGGACGAATCATACGTCGGTGGAGGAGAGAGACCAATTGCGTGCAGTCATACGCTTCCAATTTCGTCCCAAGCTCTTTCTCCAGGTTTCCGTTCCAGCGTCCGATCGCTCCGGAGAGTAGCCCTAGGAGAATGACCACGTCGATAACCTGCATCCGCAGCTGCGAGCGACATTGTCGTCTTTCCAGACAATGAGTACGCGGAAGCCGCAGAGCAGCTAGGAAAAGAAAGTTTGTCAACTCAAGTACCAGTATCTTAAGCTGATGCCTGTGCTGAGGCGCTCTCCTGACGAGAATCCATGGAATTTGCTGTTGATGACCGCTGTCTAGAACCTAGACTGCGTTAGCCCCTGATTGAACAACGCTCGGCTTTCTAAAGATCGAATCCCGCCAGATAGAATCCGCGCGTGTGAAACTTTCAAACTACCTTTGGATGAGCCCCGTGAAAACATTGTCAGTCTTGAGCTCAAGGAAAGATTTGAATGAAGAAAGATGGCCGAGCGGTGAATGGAAGCTTCTGGAGCAGACCCCACAGTCTCATGTGACCCACGAAGATCCAGGGTGGACTACCTGTGGCCAGGGTTGAGAGAGGGGCTGCCGAAGAGCATGTAGAATATCGCTCAGGGCCAGAAATCTTGAGTCCAGGCTTCCAGAGCCTACGAGGTAATGACCGTGGGAAATAAATCCGAGTCCTCACGGATAAGAAGCATTTGCGAGTAGCAAGTGCATTTTGCAGACTGACGAAAGATAAAGGCCAACCAAATACGGAAGAGTTGAACAGGAAATAGAAATTCGAATTGCACAGAATACCCAAGTCCTTTTGGGTATGCTGGAAAAGAAAAGACGGGCCAAGCTTCAACAGCTTGTGGTGTTGGAGCGCGTGGAGATGTGAATAAGTGACAATGGACGAATGAAACCATCCCTTTTCCAAAGTCGTTGACGACGAGGAGGATGTGGGAATACTTTTGACGGAGGGAGATGGCGCTCGTAGAACTTTGGGATTGACGAAATCGTTTACATCGACATGGGTGAAGGACAGTCGGACCTGGAGAAATCCCACAATGTCTATTGGCGCGTCCAGAAGTTTTGCCCACGCTATTTTGTGAGGTTGACCATCACCGACATTGAGCTCCAAGCCGAGAGACCCAATTCACGTCTGACGCGCTCAATGGACGCTTTTGGGCTTTCAACGTGGGCGACTCACAGGAATCATCCTCCCGACTGTTGCTCGCAGAGCTCGCCCACCCGGTTGAATTTGTGGCGGTCTCCAAAACGCAGCCGTCATCCAGTGGCTCCCAGGATATGAGAGTGACCGCAAGGCACCCGGTATAAACCGCCAGGAAAATGGTGTCCAGAGACTCCCTGCGATCGAACAGGTCGCACATTTGATCGAACCATCTTTGCCGTCGGAGGCGCGCTTTGTGCGATGTGGCCGGCTGCCGAAAAGCGAAAACGGCCGTACTGTCGGTGCAGTCAACAGCCTCGGTGATAGGGTATGTGACGACGGGTTTGATGCGGCTTGCGAGGCGGTCGTGGAACAGGTTGCGGCTCAACGTGTACTTGCATGGTGATCTTGAGCGCTGAGACGTCGGACAGACGACCTTGGCCTGCCCTGCTTAGTCAGACCCACGTGTGTAGCCCATTGAATAGGACACATACGGACACTTTTTACGGCAGCGTACAGTATGTTAATATTTTCTTTCTTCTAGATAAATGCTGGAATTTATTTTCCCTAATGTGTACTTTACGATCTGATTTGGGCTATCAGGCTATCAAATGCATGTTCTTAAGAAGGCGCTTTGCGCTTGGTGCTATGCTCACCACGAAGAACCAAGAAGAGAGACTTTCCTCAATTGTCGAATTTACCCGGAACCACGTTGGATTGAAGAGATCTTGTATGCTTTGGCATCGGCGCAGGTATTTCCGCACGCAGTATTTAAAGCATGCAATAGAAGACCGAAAGAGCTGGCACACAGATTGGAGCCAAGAATACCAGTAATTGAAATTTGTAAAAAGGCAGATCAATCAAAACGCCTCTCCCATGCGCTCCCATGGTCTTTGGTAGCCTCTTCCGATGCTGATAAAATCTACCACCTGATCAAGGCCTCCTTTTAACAAACTCCTCCAAATCACTCCTTGTCGCCACACCAAGCACAAATCTCCTGCTCGCATCTGTGATGACTGCGAATTCCTGCTTCGATCCAGTGTTGCTGCCTTCGAAAAAGGCCTCCAGCTCCTCGAGCGGCGTGTCCATGGTGATGACCTTGTAGACGTTGGCCTTGCGGCGGAAACGCATCATGGCCTGCTCGACATGATCGGTCTCTTGGACCTTGCCCTCCTTGAGGAGCTCCTTGAGGCGCGGTATGCTGAGGTATCCGAGCAGGGCGCGGTTCTCGGGCGAAACGACTGTCAGGTGCGTATAGTCTCGTTCGAAGGCCGACATGAGCGCGTGCGAGATGGGGTCCTTTGGAGAGACCGAGAGCGCTGGAGGAGAGTCAAGGTCTTCCACGGTGGCCTATGTTGTCTGTGAGCAACTGTTGTCCAATGCTGAGCTCTTGGATGGTCGGGTCGACGATGCGCCTGCGCCTGCAAGTCGCAGTGCCCCGCGACCACCATGGTGAATGAGAAAGCTCACCCCGCGATACTTGTCGGCCCAAAGCGACGTAGACCCAGGCTGCGGTACGCTACTTGAAGTGGTTGCTGGCATTGTGCTTGTGGCCATTGTGGTTGTGTGTTTGGGAGGAGACCGAATCAGAAGGGCATGGTGAAAGGTGACGTGGGGCGGAGGTGAGGCTCTTGAACAAAGCAGGGTTCCGCACCATGTACGAGTCGGAAAATGATCACCACACTCTCTGTGTTTTAAGCCCAGCGTAAGCTACCGAGTTCTCCATAGGACGTTGAATCATTCGTTTGGTCTAATATTTGAACGACGGATTTTTCCACAATTCACCATTCTCGAACTACGAGGCCTTCGCACGAGTTGTCCACCCTAAAGCATCGTCAAAGTCCACACCAAAGCCGCTATCATGCAGTCGTGAGAGTTTGGGTGGTTAGGCCCACAGTTTTGGGTCCTACTCTATCTGTGAATCTGTACAGAATCCCTCAACACGACCCGAGCCAAGCATTCTTAGCTCATATCAATATTTCCTCCCACCTAAGAAATTATGTCAAGCAGGAAGGCGCATGGAAAAGGCACAACCGCGCAGATGACCTTTTGCACCATCTTACCTAGAAATGATACTTTATTCCAGTAACAAAGCGCCAGAGGTTTCTGTTCGTTAGCGCCACCCAAGAACTACATCATGACCTTATCGCGAGGAAGGCATGAGCTCCACCGTCGACCGCATCTTCAAAGACCCAAACCGACGGGGGACATGGGATAGCCGTCAGGTAGTCCTACAAGGGAAGCCCTGTCGTGGCCCGCGATTTTCATAAAGTTCCCTGCACAAGATGTCTTAGCACTGGATCTTGAATGCTTCTGTGTAAAATGAATGTTTGGAGGGATTTTCAGAGAGAAGATTACTCGGCATTATCTAGACTGTCCATGAGAGGTGCTGAGGTCCCGTATCTCTCCAACGCCAAGCGCTTAGATAGAACGATCCTCCCTCGCCACTTCATGCGTCCGGATCTACGCCTAAGGATGACGATAAAGGTTCTCATCATTGGAAAGGAGGACAACGAATCTGACGGGGAATCAACACTAACCTTAGAAATTACCCTGCAGGACGGGCCTCTGAGTTAGCCATGTTGCTCTTGAGCTCGTGGCTGGCTTGCGGGCGGATTCGAGCGCTGCGACGGGAGTAAATGTCCCACAGAGAACTGTCCCGCGGTGGAGCTCAATAGTCCAATTCGACGTCAACCGCCTTCACGTCGTCCATCTCTCGCGCAATTCGCCGGAAGGTATGATGTTCGGATTCATCGCTCCTCTTGCGCTTCTTTGGACCATTGTTATACGGCGGGGCGTCATTGCTCGCGACTTGTGGACTCAACCTGCGCTCGCTGCCTTGAATCCTTTGATTTTCTTGCTTGATGCTGGGGTTGGCGTTTTCCACGGATTTTTCTTCCTCGGCTTTCTCAACCACAGTTGTTGCGGCTGCGGGGTCAGACTGTGGTTCATACTCTCCTTCCTCACTAGGCTCGTTCGACTTCGACTTGGCTTCAAGCTCGGTTAACCTGCGCTCTGCAGCTTCGGACGCGTGCTCCAACAGTTGTGCGTAGAGTCGTTGAACTTCACTATGCCGGAAGATTGAAATTTCATCGTCAGTGAGAGTGCGCTCGACGCCGTCTTCATAGTATCCGAGACCATCGTCCTCATAGTCTTCTGTGACAGCTGGAGCTTCTGTAAGATTGTCCGCAACGTGTGAAGGCTCCTCATGGCGTGCTTGCTGGTGGGAAAGGAAGTCTGCCGGAGCTGACGCAGTGGGAAAGTGTCTTTGATGAAAGTCACGCATGTCATCCTAAGGACCGTTAGCTAGTGTCGAAAACTGGACGGCGGGGGATGAGTACCACTGTGATGGCCGGGACTCTCATGATGACTGGCCGGCTGAGCGTCCCGAAGACTCAGCTTGGACTCAGAACTGGCGGATGGGTGTCGCAGTCGGAGGATGGGAAGGAAGACGAACTCGACGCGCGCGCGCCGCAAAGCTTCCGCGCACGGACACCCGCCGTGGAGTAGGCGAGATCACATGCAGATAACGGCGATTCGATGACGCAGTGGTGTCTCATCGCAGCAGTCCAAGTCCTGCTTGAGTCGCAGGCTGGTACTTGACTTCAGCGTGCATCAAGATGAGAGCTGCATTTATCCACTCTTTCTCCATCAGTTCACTCCTGCTTCTCTTCGCCAGCGCAAGAGCTGGCCCGCTTTTCCTGCACAGGCTTGACCAAGCTCCCATCGCGAACGCTCCAGGCATCGTTCTGCCGCCGATGGATACCACGCACGATCCAAAGACCGGCGAGCCAATACTCTCGGACATCGTGGGAAGAGACAGGAGCATCAATATATTTAGCGGTTTCACGCGAGACGTCGACGCTGTATCCGCGCGGCTCGACGACAGCAACAAGAACGCAACTATTCTCGCACCCCACAATAGCGCCATCGCAAGCCTGCCCCGCAAGCCATGGGAAGACCCGAAAGACTACGATTCTTTGGGCTCGGAGGCCTATGCTGGTGCTGAAGGATCTGGTCGGGCAAATAAGAACCTCCAGACGTTTGTGAACGCCCACATCGTACCTCGCAGCCCGTGGCCCGAGAACGAGAAGGTGGAAACGGTGGCTGGCAACACTGTCTGGTACGAGGTCAAGGATGGCAAGAAATTCGTAAGAGATCCTTCTGCTAGGCACATGTCCGTTCATCGTTGAAACTTGATCAGATTCAGCCCGGCAACATCGAGGTGTTGAGCGTTGCCGACAAAGTTGCCAACGGCCAACTCTGGATCCTCAAAGACGTGCTGAATTACGGACAATGATCGATTCGTGAGAGTCCCATTTCTGCATTTTCGTTTATAGCGTTGTGGTTCGTGAGATACCTTGATAATGTTATGGTGGTCGAGAGACCGGAAGCAAAGTCTCAAAGCGAATGGTTATATGGGTGCATAAAACAACATGCGTTTTGTCCCACTCTATCATGATTGGAAAACTCTATACGCTGTATTAGCCACACTAATGTACTCGTACCGACGCTCCGTAGTGGTACTCCACCTTTGCATCTGGTGACCTCATCCTGGGCAACCCCACCCTCGGCAAGCCGGTTCGCCTTTAATCTCATAGGCCGTCCCGGGACTACACAAGCAAAAACATCAACATGACGGATACAACGGATTTAGAAAATCTTCTGATATGCGTCATTTGTGGCACACAATTCGATGTGCCAGCCTCCAACCCGCTTCCCAACTGTAGAATATGCGACGTCAGTGCTCCCGGCCTGCTCTTCCAAGCGTTCAAAGCAAATTAACAGGTTAAGAGCTAACGTCGAGTTTCAGGATCCTCGCCAGTTTGTCCCGCCTACGGGGCAGAGATGGACAAGTCTGGCAGAAATGCATGGAAAATACGAAAACAAGTGGCAGCAGGACCCTGAAGAGCGTGGAATGTGGTCCATCTGGACAGAGCCCAAAGTACTACGCACCATTTGCATTTATTATCAAGCCCTTCGTGTGCTGATGTCTTGATTCCAGTTCGCGATTGGCCAACGAGCAATCTTGATTGAAACCCCAGAAGGCAACGTGCTGTGGGATTTGATCACGTACCTCGATGAGAAAACGATTGAATTTGTAGGTTCCACTGATTTTCTCCCACCATTTCACAAGCGCTCATTTGCCCTGGATGGCTCTCACGGGCGTCAAAAAGACATGCTCATACAGTCTCCATAACGAGTTGTTCTATCACATATTCTGACCCTACACAGATCCACTCCCGCGGACCTCTCCTCGCAATTGTGATCTCGCACCCCCACTACTACACGACACACCTCCACTGGTCTTCCATGTTCGACAATTGTCCCGTCTACACGGCCATCGAAGACATGTCGTGGTTCAACCGCGAAGACTCGGCGACTCGACCCGCGCGCCACTTCATCACGGCGACGCCATTCCAGATCCCTATCTCGCCGTCGCTGGAAAAGGCCGACGCCGTCACGGTGCTCAAGCCCGGCGGCCACTTCCCAGGCTCGCTCGTGCTGCATTTCCACCGCCGCCTGCTCATTGCCGACACGTTTGTCACCGTGCCGTCGGGCATGAATCCACATCCGCTGGACCCGACGGCGGGTGCGAAGCTCGCGCCGGATTCGTCGACTTCGCGGCCTCCGCCGACGCCGCAGCCAGGCACCACGACGTACTCGTTCATGTGGTCCATTCCTAACATGATTCCTCTGTCGCCTGATGATTTGCAGGCTATGTGGGACGCGGTCAAGGCTTTCCGGTGGGAGAGCACGCATGGTGCGTTTGTTGGTATGGATGTGCGTAGGAGCGGGGACGATGGAAAGGAAGGACCGCGCGCACTGCTTGAGAGTATGAAGATCCAGGCACGCGGGATGGGTTGGGGTAACCACAAATTGCTGGGTGAGAAGGTGGTCTGACAAAGATGGATTCCCTTTGTCGGAGTGTGCGGCCGGCAGCGAGTTCAAAGAAGACATGTACGCGTTTGTTTTTCTTGATCTTTCGGAGTACGGTGAGATTGATATTGGGTAGCTAATGAGAACCACCCTGAGCTGTTCCAAGCCACCTGTCCAAATTTGCCGCGCACATATTCAGAACTGTCTAAGAGGGGTAAAATGGAGGAAGGCAAATTGACCCAGTTCCCTGAGCTTTCCCCAGCCAGGAAAGATCAAAAGTGTCCAGTCTCACACAACTGTCCTCGGCGAAATTCTAACATCGAGTCCGCTCTGCACGACGAAAAAGTACGTTCGGAAGTCCAGCTCGCGCTCCGGGTGGATCAGCTCCATCTTGAAGTCACGGAGCAGCATGGGCAGCACTTTGTTCATCTCAAGGAGTGCAAGGTTGCGGCCGATGCAGATGTGGGCGCCACCGCCAAACTGAGAGGGAAATAGTCAGCATCGAGTGCACTTGGAACCCAAACACAAGATTGTGGAATCACCTGAAACATGTGCCTATCCATCAACTTCGCCCTCTCCGCATCTTCGAGCCAGCGCTCCGGGCGAAACACTTCAGCGTCGTCTCCAAAGATGCCCCGGTCGCGGTGCAGCACCCAGGCATGCACATCAATGGCCGTGCCACCCGGATACCACTTGCCGTCAATCTCTGCACCGGCCGGTGGCACTTGACGCGCCATGGCGACGCCCACGGCGGGCCGCATGCGCATGGCCTCCTTGAGCGCGGCCTGGAAGTAGGGCAGCTGGAGCGCTTCATTGTACTGCACAACGTCCGAGAGCCGCCCCGCTTTGACTGCGTCGTCTATTTCGGCTAGGATCCGTCGGTAGATGTGCGGTTCGCGGAGGACGTGGTGGAGTAAGGATTGCATGGTTGAGGCGGTCGAGTCGGAACCAGCGAAGCTGTAGGTTGCCATTGTCAATGGACATGGTCCTAGTAGTTTCAAGGCATGGAGGATGTGCAACTTACATGGCTCCGTGTGCTACAGCAAAGACATCACCTTCCGAGAACTTTTCAGGGGTAGCTTCATGTGCTCTGAGCAACTGTCCGAGCAGATCCTTTCGCTCCGTATTCACCTCCCCCGTCTTTCTCTTTCTCAACTCGTCCAGCGCCAGACGAGTTATTAGTGGTTGCGCGCTCTTGACGAGAACCTGGCACAGCTTCCAAATGGGGTTGTGCCGCAAAAGAGCGTTTAGTTGCGGGATCTGACCCACCGCGGCATTGTACTGCTGGTTCACGTTGATGGCGCTGATGCAGCCTTCAACATCTTTTCCAGTATCCAGAAAACCGAAGCGACGGCTAAACGCCACTTCCCCCAGGACGTCAAAGGCGAAATAGTGGAGCCAGATGTCCAGAGCCACTTCGCGCGAGCCCTCGGCGAAACTTCTTACTTTTTGCATCAGTAGATCAATGGTGTTTTCGATACAAGGCGTCATTTGCTGCATGGTCGCCATGCTGTAGGGTACAGCCGCTGCCCGCTTCTTGCGCGCGTGTTCATGTTCGCGGATTTCGGTGAAAATGTCCGGGTTTTCGGGCGGCGGGAAAACAGCGTAGAAGTCGGTCTTGTGGAACCCTTTTCCAGCGGAGAGGATTTCGCGAGCTGCATATGGCGACGATACCGAGATGGAGTTTGGAGACGTGCGGACGATTGGTCCTTGGAGGCACTTTAGTCGAACATCTAGATGGATTTGAAAACATAAGGTGCAGATCGAGATGGAAAGCAGCAAACAAACTCCCGCCAACCCTGAGTAATCAACTGATGGCTATCTGTTTGATGCCATTGATTGATGATACAAAATGTGTGTAGCGCAAACCAAACAGCTTTTTGCCAACGTGATAGAGTTTTCGAGCAAAGTCCAGTTGGTGTCAAAAGACGAGAGCGAAGATTTGTTGTTTCCTCCCTATGAACGAGGGCCGAAACAAGCGAATGTTCAGAGACTCGGTAGGAATGCCTTACCATACTTGGCGTGCAGCTTGATATATTCCGTCTCTTGATGCTGCGTGATGGTCGCCCAAAACTTCCAAAGACGAGTTCCAGAGGCAAGGAAGGGCCCAGGAATGCTCCGCAGCGGCGAGGAATACCGATTCCAGAGAAAACGAGCCACCAAGAAGATTACCAAGGCAAGAAAGATGGATATCGGATCAGCGCGAAGGAGCAGACGGCCGATGGCCGAGCCCGCCACGTGTTTGGAGTAGTCTTCCATCTCTGCAGCGGATTAGACGATGGCACAACATCCTTCTTGGGAGTAACGAAGGGCCGAAGTGCATTTAAAGGAGGGCACGAAAGTTATTATCCGCATGACTAGCTACTCCAGATCCGACACGGGGCTGTCGGATTTGCTTTGGGGTTCTTATTGAGACGAGTGATTGCGAAGCTGACACGAGCGATGCCAACGACTGGACTGGAGCCATAAATGGGAGCGCGCATGATTTGCAGAGGATCGCGGGGTACCCCACGCAATTGATCGCCAGATTTGTTCATGGTCAGTGTCGGATTTAGGCACTGCCGGCATGTTGAGGAGTTTGAACAGGGCTGAGGAGTTTGGTACGGTGGTCTTGCCGGGTCCAGAAGTGTCTCCGACTGGACCGTTAGCCTGAGGCGCGTCAAAGGCTATTGTTGATAAACGTAGCGCCCCGCAGATGTGGCGGCTAGGGTTGGCCAGAGCAAGTGATGGAATCTGCCAACCAATCTCAATGTGAGAAGAGCGTCGGGGGCTGAGCAGACGTCGACAGTCGAGTCGCTGGTCTGTCATGCAGCGGACCGGAGAAACCTGGTCTCCCCCAGACTGCGAAGCTACCCCTGTCTGGTACCGGCTCGTGTTCCTTGCATCCATCGTTCCAAGCCCATGACGTGCACAGCGTGTTGTACCCGCGACTACTACTAGCGCTACAGACGGTTTGCTCGTCGTTCCGCGACGCCCTTCATCGTCGTCAGCATGTAGTGCTCACCGTAGAAGGGCCACTTCGGCCGTCTTTCTGTCAAGAGTCCAGGTCTTGCCAAAGACAACAGCTGCCATGCGAGGCCTCAACGACGAGCGTTCGCCGCTGCTGCGCAACAACCGGGGCGATGACGCGAATGACCAAGAGGTAAGAGAGCTCCAGATCCCGCTGTACTCCAGACGCTCAGATCAAACACAGGAAGTCAAATTCGACAAGAATGACCCTGAAAATCCTCGAGCATGGAGGAGAAGAGAGAAGCTCGCCAACGTCTTCGTGATCTCCTCCATGGCCAGTGCGTAGACAAGTCCACAACGAGGCTACAGTGATGCTGATATGCCCACGTCCTCAAAGTCATCAGCCCGCTAGCCAGCTCCATGTTTTCTCCAGGAATCCAGCAAATCGCAGACTCATTAGGGACACAAACAGACGTCGTGATAGGAGCGGCAACTGGGTTTGTAGTCATGACAGGCGTCGGGCCACTGATCCTGGCTCCCTTGTCGGAAACGTTTGGCCGCAGGAAGCTCTATCTCTCGTGCTTCGCCATCTTCACGCTCTTGCAGCTGCCCACGGCTTATAGTCCCAATATCGCGACCCTGCTCGCGCTGCGAACGGCTGCTGGATTCTTTGGTAGCGTGGGACTCGCCAACGGTGGCGGGAGCCTCAGCGATATGTTTGTTCCTGAAGAGAGGGCTGGTGTATTCGGATGGTACCTGCTGGGGCCGCTGCTAGGTCCAACCTTGGGCCCGCTGCTCGGAGGCGTCATCGTACAGCGTCTTGGATGGCGGTGGATCTTCATTGCCCTCACCATCTTCTGCGGCATCAACACCACATTTGGATTTTTCTTCCTGCGAGAAACGTATGCGCCTGCCATCCTCGCGGCCAGGAAACGAGCAAGGGAGAAGGCCGATGGGTCCACCGGGACGATGTACTGGTACGAGGGCGAAGACGCACGATCACTGCCCACGAAATTGGGCCACTCGCTGCTTCGACCTCTCCGCATCCTTGTACAGCCCATCGTCATGATCATGGCGCTATACCAGGCCCTCATCTTCAGCACCACGTACAGTCTGTACACCAACTTCCAAGAAATCTACAGCGGCGAGTACGGCTTCACAACCGAGCAGGTAGGCCTCATGTACCTTGGGCCCGGCGTCGGGTGCCTTGTTGCTGTGCGCCTGCTCGTGCCGCAAATCGACGCCGTCTTCAAGAAGCTGACGGCCCGCAACGGCGGCGTCCCCAAGCCCGAGTACCGTCTGCCCCTGGCAAACATTGGCGCCGTCCTGGTCCCTGTATCGTTGTTTTGCTTCGCCTGGACGGTCCAGTTCCGCGTACACTGGGCCGCCACTGTCGCCAGCACCTTCTTCTACGGCGTGGGGCAGGTTATGATTCTCAACGCGGTGCAGAACTACTACATTGACTCTTTTGAAAAGTTCGCTGCTTCGGCCATTGCCGCTGGTGCCGTCTTTCGCGCCGTCATTGGCGGGTTGGTACCTCTTTTTGCGCCCCAGCTGTTCAAAAGCGTCGGATATGGATGGGGCGTCTCAGTTTTTGCATTCGTGGGTGTTGCTCTCGCTCCAGCACCGTCTGTCTTTTATCGGTATGGCGAGACTATCCGGAGACGGTTTACGGTCGAATTGTGACGCGGGACAGCCTGACGTCAGACCCGATATGAGATGAGGACAGACACAGCACCTGGAGAAACGAAAATAGAGACCATTTTTCTCAAGCCTTGGGAAACCGCAACTTCCGTCGTTTCCAAGCTTGTCTGTAAGTGTGTCATGCCTTTGAAATCTGACAGGTTTCTGGTCCTCGGCCATACGCAGTACAAATTCGCCAATGGTATTGACTGATCGCCTGGGATGAATGAGTCAACGAGGAAATCATCCACTCAAGAAACAGCGGAAGCCAACTTCAAACCAGGCCTCTCGAAAAGGACGTCACAAGCCACACGGGGGTATGCCAAATATCCTTTCGGCATTCCTCCACGCAATCTTTCTCTTCGTCTCCTCGCCCAACCCCTCAACCCCGTCAAACCAATCTGCGGCATCCTCGTTGCTCTCATACGGGTAATCGACACTCCACAGAACGCGCTCCTCGCCCATCTCCTCGAGCGCACACCTTACGGTCGACAGCCTCCTGACACCAGACAAGGTAGCCAGAAAATTGTTGCGCAAATAGTACGACACGCTCTGCCTGTGAGGGCCCGAAGCGCCGGAAACACCGACCGCCAAGCGATGATCGATGCGATGAGCGAGGAACGGAAGTGCCTCAGCGGCGTGACCCAAGACGACTTGGAGTCGCGGGTAGCGGTCAAAGAGGCCAGAGCACGCCAGCCGCAGCGCGTGCGCCCCCGTCTCGGCGCCAAACCCGTACGCCGCGTGCGCCAGCATCGGGAATCCGCGATACACGCGCTGCTGCGACGGAGGCGGCACGCGCGGATGCAGGTACAGCGGCACGTCGAGCGCCGCGAGTGCTGCCCACACGGGCTCGCATTCCGCTTCGTCCAAGTACCGCACCGAGTCTGCGCTCCCGAGCTGGACGTAGCCGTTGACGAGTGCGCCTTTGGCTCCGAGCTGCGTGACACAACGCTCCAGCTCGCGCGCGGCCGCGGGAGGGTCTTGCATGGGCAAGCAGGCGAAGAAGCCGAAGCGTTCAGGGTGCGGCGCTACGTATGTTGCGTGCATTTCGTCGTTGACTTTGCGGGCATATTCCACGGCCTGTTTCGCGTCGAAGACTCCCTCGATCCCCGGGCTGGTGAGTGATACGATGGCGTACCGAATTCCCGACGCGTCCATGGATTGCAGCCGCAGTGATACGTCGGTCAGGCGCTGGCCAACATCGGCGGTGAAAGTGGGAGAGAGCACTGCGCCTGGCACGTCGGCGACTTGGGGAACTTGTGGAGTTGTTTCGTTAAGGGGAATTGAGACGGGGAGAATGGCTTCCTCGAGGGCGATTTTGTGAGGGAGGCGATTTACCACATTCGTGCATGTGGTGCTGCGGTTGAGTGCGGCCATGGCTTGCTCTTTTTCTGTAGGCTTGAGTTTGGTGATTTGCGATTTCAATCGCTGCGAAACGTGCTTTTCTATGGCTTTGAAGTCGGATTAGCCGGACTTGCATGTTGCAAACATGCCGCCCTCTTTTCCGGTGGTAGCCGCACAGAACTCAGGAATGCAATGAAGCTCTGCGATGTCTAAGTCCGAAATCTCATGACAGTCGGAATTATGCGCCTGTGAACACGCATGTTAAGCCCTGTCATGGATGCTCCCTTTGGACAAACCAAGCATGGTCGTCCAAAAGCTGTTGCACAACCCGGGAGCATCCAATGGGGCGAGAGCATGGAACAGTTCGTAAAGTCCGGGAATTCCGTAATTGAAAGATGCTAACTGAACGCGGCAAGCGAAGAGCGGGAAGACGGCGATGTGGGAAGTTTGTTTCGACTAATCGCAACAATGGAAAGTCCGAGTTGGATACTCAGAACTGGATAAACGCCATTTTGATGGTCGGTAGTGATTGTTTTGACATGGTAGGTGGGACGGCGCATCCAGCACCAAAGCTAGCTACGAAACCCCGCTACGGAGCATATTGTGCACACTCAAGTGGCTATGATCTGGGTGCACTCTCACCGATAAGCTCTAGTAGGTGGATTTGAAAGTGATGGAGGTCTGGCCCTCGAATCTTGCTTGGGCTGTACTCACTGGAGACGAGAACAACGTGACGTCATTTGAGGACCGAAAGACGACAATTGCATGTGCAGGGCTGAGGACTTGCAATTCTCCAAATTGACATGCTTAGCAGTGGAGAACCCCGAAGATCGTCCCATCCGTTTCACCAGAGCGGTGGCTCGACAATCACAGTCGTTTCCAGAAAGGCCGCCAAAATTAGGGGCGCAATCTTCCGTGGATCGGCACCTTGCTGACCTTTGAAAGTTTGATTATTGTCCTACTTTGCAACTTCGGCGGAGCGGACCTTGCAACACTGGGAATCTCCGGTCGAAGACAGACAGCGCCGGAGACAATGAGAACGGGAACCGGTGAAGCTGGAGAGCTGGAAGCGATGCTTGGCATTTGAAAGCAAAACTGAGAGTAGAGTCCGATATCGTCGACTTGTGGGGGAAGGCTGCGTGCCTGCTGGACGCGATCCAGTTTCAAGTCGGCCGTCCGTGCTTCGCTGGAGTTCGCTTAACTTGGGACGATCTTGGAGCGGTCGCGGCAGGCGTGGAATCGGGGGGTCGAATCATTGCAAGTGTCTCCGAGCATGTTACGAGACGATGACATGTTTGAGAAGTGAAGGGTGGAACAAGTGCACAATTGACGTGCCTCGCCGTGTTGCTGGCGTGCTTGCCAGCTGTTGGCTGAGGATAATTTTCCCGTTTGCTCTTTCAGGTGACTTTGCTGGAACGCTGCAGCGATGATGGTCCTCAATCGCCTTTGAAAAAGTTTTGTCGTTTATGACAGGATGATGCTGAATACCAGTCTAAACCCCATACGCCCTGAAGCCCACCAACGCCTTGAATGCTTTTTGTGTGAATCAGTCGCGCTCAAGACTCAGGACTTGAGCAGCTTGTTCCTCTTCTCTTTCCTCTTCAAGCGTTCGACCTTCTTCGCGTGCATCTTGGCGGCCAGCTGCGCATATCTTTCGCGCTCGGCCTTCTTCTCGCGTCGCTCCTTGATGTTTTGCACATGGGCCTGTTGCCACGGACGGTCAGCGAAAATTCTGCAGCGTCTGTCGGGTTGCGCACCTGTCTCGCGGCCTCCTTGTCGTCCTTGAGTTCCTTTTCTTTTGCCTTGACGGCGGCGAGGGCTTTTCTCTCTTCGGTGCGCTTTGCGTACGAGGTCAGGCCGGCGGTCGGGCGAAAGGGCTTCTTGGGCTGGTGCCACTGCTTCCCTGGAAAAGCGTGAGCTGCAGGTTCGTTCGTGTTGCGAGGCGACAGTACCGTTCTTGCGCATGCCCTGCACGGGGGCGGGGTTAGCGGTGGCAGGCTCGGGTTCGGAGGCGGACATATTGTGGTTGTTGGTGGGAGATGAAGGTGCGTAAGAAAAATGTCGCGAGTCGGCTTTGGAGCCATTTGGGTTATCAAGATGGCGCTAGCGGGCGGATCAGATACGCAAAAGCGGAGCGCAGTGGGGCGGTGAGGCCGGATGGGCCGCCAAGCGCCCAAATTTTGCAACATCAACCTCGCATTTGTGCCCCTCCCCACGCCCGTAGCGCCCAAGGCCCGTCTCTCGCGCTGCTTTGCTCTCTCTATCGTCGATGCCTGCCTGCTGCGGTGCTGTCCTTTGATTCGGGCTGCTGAAATTTTCCCGCACCGCGCCGCTCCACCCCCAGGCCAGTCCGGTTTTCGCTCATCGCTAGCAGCTTCAGCTTGGAAAAAGCCCGCACCGCCGTCCCGTCAGCAGTCGTCACCACTTCTTTATAAAGCACCCTCGCCGGTGCCCCACGCCCGCCGTTGACTCTCAGTCCATACAACATGCTCCCGCGATAGCATCAACCCCTCCCACCTACACACATCGAGTCACCCGTCGACCAAGACAAGACCGGAATGGCCTACTCGGAGCGCCCCTTGGGTGTCCCCAACACCGAAATCCACATGAATGCCCCTGAACCCGGCCCAGACACTGCGAAAGAGGCTCTTGCCGGACAAGGCATGGAAGCGCTCAAAGACATCGCCTTTGGCTCGCTTGCTGGCATTGCCGGCAAGTACATCGAGTATCCCTTTGACACGGTCAAGGTCCGCCTCCAGTCTCAGCCCGAGCACCTGCCCCTCAAATACACGGGTCCGCTGGACTGCTTCAAAAAGTCATGGGCCAAGGACGGAGTCATGGGCCTCTACAGAGGAATCAGCGCACCCCTTGTCGGCGCTGCTGTCGAGAATGCCAGCCTGTTCTTCAGCGTAAGCACCATCCCGTCGCCTCCAATGGCGGACAAACGAGCTGATTGTGCACCAGTACCGCCTCTGCCAGGAAATACTCCAAAAGAACGTGCTGGGTCCCGACACGCCTGTCCCCTACTCCGGCCTGATTCTTTGTGGTGCCGTCTCTGGTGCCTTCACCTCGATGCTCCTCACACCGATTGAGCTGGTCAAGTGTAAAATGCAAGTCCCTGTCGAGACTAGCAGTGGCCAGGTGCGGCGCCTGGGTCCTCTCGGCGTCATGGCCAGCGTGTACAGACACCAAGGCATCGCTGGATTCTGGCATGGACAAATGGGAACGCTGATCCGCGAGACTGGCGGCTCTGCCGCGTGGTTCGGCGGATACGAGGGCATGTCGCTGTTTTTCCGCGGCCTGAGGGAAAAGTCTGGGTCGTCCAAGTCCAAAGACGACCCGCTCCCAATCCACCAGCAAATGGCGTGCGGTGCCATGGCAGGCATGAGCTACAACTTCTTATTCTATCCCGCCGACACCATCAAGAGTCGCATGCAGACCGAGGACGTTACGCGGCTTTCGGGAGTCAAGCGCACCTTCGGGTCCGTGGGCAAACTCATCTACCAGCAGTCAGGCCTCAAGGGTCTTTACAGGGGTTGCGGCATCACCGTCGCTCGGTCGGCGCCGAGCTCAGCCTTCATCTTTACGATTTATGAGACTCTTAAGCAACAATTTGCTTGAGCGGGACATGGAATATCGACTGCATTTCTTGGAGTTTGGAGTTTGGGACGTTGAAAAAAAGCGAGGGCACGAGGTGGCAGTCCATCGAGCTGGTTAGATACCAAATTTTTAGATGGCGATTGGCTTCAGACGTTGGAGCAATAGATTTCAAGATTACAGCTGGCATGAGACGGCACTTGAACAGTCTGAATATGTTGCACTTTCAGCTTGCCGCATCGAGATTAGTGACGACCCTGGGTTGATGAGAAGTCGACCGTTCGGCCGGAGATGCGCATGGGCTGGAACGTGAGAAAAAGGCCATCAACGGCTTCCCAGGGTCTCGCCATACGGGTGACGAAAAGATGTCAACGCCAACCCTTGGTTGAAGACATGGGACGAGAAAGCCACAATCACATGCGGACAGGACAGGACCGGGTGTGGCTTGCGCGCGGCGGCGGGTGTCATGGATTGTTCATTGTCCAGCGGCAGCGGGCGGCGACGACCGGGGGCCGCATCTGCCTCGGCAGTCGACTGCACTCAACAATCGTCATACCCGAAGCGGCTGTCCGGTAAGAGTACCACACTTCTGAACCAATCCAGACCCCGTCGACGACGCTGGTCCCTTCCGTCCACCAAGCCGCAATCCAGAACCAACCTGTCCCCCTCTTTGCCGGCTTTTCCTGGTCGCCGTGTGGTCTTTTCCCATGAGGCTCTGGACTGCGCTCGAGCGTTGCAGCTAGTTACCATCAGTTGCGATATTCTTGGACACGCCGCGCCGCCCAATCCTTTTCCTTTTAGGGGCTTCGCTCGGCCTTTTGAAGTGGAGACGGAACATTGCCCGCGGCTATTCCTGCGGTTGACAGCGAAACAGCGGAGAAAAAGAAGACGACGCACTTTGTTTGCGGGGAAGAGCGAGGATTCTCTGGGACTGCCACCACCACACCTCCAACCATACATCCTTACGACTGCACCTCGACTAGACTCGACGCCGTCGATCGATCTTTTGGATAATTGCTGCTGCACACGGACCCATCCCTCGAGCGCATAGATCTTTCTTGGACATACCACAAGAGCCATGGACGCAATAGCGCAACTTCATGTATGCGGAAATGCACAGGCTGGCAACCGCAGAGACACAAGCTGACGGGCATGGTGGACAGGATGCGGCGGAGCGCATAGTGCTGGACCCAAAATACCACGAAATCCTCACCCTCCTCAAGGGCTTGCGCAATGGTATCGTGTACGGAGCAAAAGTGCGGTTCCCGCACGCGCTGGTGTATGTCTCCACTAAACTCTGTCCTGACAGGAATGGGGACAGGGACATTTCTAACGCAATCTTCTCTATAGCATGATATTCCTTTTCCGATCTGGCGAGTAAGTTCATCCACGTCCGTCCTGCGTCAATCTTCCGCCGCTGACCTCGTCTCCGCCCAAATCAGCTTCCGCACCAAGCTCTCCATGGTGCTCAAAGCGACCAAGACGCACGCACGAAACCTCGGTACCTTTGCCCTCATCTATAAATCCAGCATGCTGGCGCTGCGACACCTGTCACCGACGGGCAAGGAGCGCCAGTACGACTCGCTGCTCGCTGGTCTCGCCGGCGGCTACTACGTCTTCGGCCGCGGCGTGCAGTCGAGCGTCAACCAGCAAATCGTCATCTACGTCTTCGCCCGCGTGGTTCTGGCATACGCAAAGTTGCTGGTGCAGCCCAAGGCGGCATCTAGCGCAGGCGCCAGCAGCAGTGCCGGCGGCCTGGGTCTCATCAAGGACGAAAAGTTCGCCGCCACGCTGCGCGAACGCAGCTGGCCCGTCTTCGCCAGCTTGTCCTGGGCTCTCGTCATGTACGCCTTCCGCTGGCACCCGGAGACGGTGCAGCCCAGCATGCGCAGCAGCATGGTGTACATGTAAGTTCTCCCCTCCCCTACCCGCTTTCCCCTGTTGTCATGGTTCACACCGTTCCCGCCCGACTTAGATTCGGCTGAGGGTAATGATGATTACGCTGGCTGGCTGGCTGGCGACAACGAGCGAGTCAAATCCCGGACCCTCTTTGCGATCCTCCTGAGTTTTTGTTTCGACGCTGTTTTGCTGACGTCGGTGTGCGATTAGATATGACCAGGCGGACCGCTGGGACTCGCTGCGCAATTTCATCTGGCACAACAAATAGATGGGACCGTCGAGCCGCCAACGACGTGTCCACGATCAAACGACGGACGAGAGGTCTGCGGCAGGAGAGGCAGCTCATGACTGTCTCGGTTAAGCTGCCGTCTTCGTGACAGCGTTGGCCTGCCGTGGCTCACTCTTCCAGTGCCGTGTCGGTCGATGACATGTCTCTCTTACTTATCTTTCGACACTTAACCCCCCCTTTTTTCCCGAGGGTTTTCACAGATCTTTGGCGCCTGCGGAGTAGACACGGATTGGATGAGCCCATCAGAAACGGTTTCGTTGGACTGAATTGGACTGTCGGGCGGTGATCTCTAGCGGCAGGGTTGAATTGCCGGCGTTGGCTGTCATTCTGCTTTTATCATTTTATCACTCTTGAACCTGACATACATGCTTTTCTTTTCTTATCTTGTTCCGTCGTTCCTGCTTTTATTGGAAGATCCGCCGGAGCGGGGGGTGGTGATATTTTTATACCGCGCCTTTAGACTTATTTTATATGCTTCTTCCTGGTGCTTATTCATTCCTCTCTCATCCACGCACTACTGTCTTTCGTTTAGTCTTATAGGCACGCTTGATCTCTCGTCATACCTTGTCAATAGAAAGAGCGCATGCGCTGCGCGGCCACTAGACTGCCAAATAATCAAAATGACGGGCTGCATACCTGCGCTTCTGCATGTGTCCTCACACAGACTTACTTTTCCCGATCGGTCGGGGCTGTGCAATAACCTACTTTGCCATGCTTGAGACTGGGGGAGGCGGGGAGATGGCAGACGGACAGACGGACAGGCAGAGATGGGCGCTGAGAACTCGGCCTCATCGTCCATCCATCCATCCATCCATCCATCCATCGCCGCGCCACATCTACAACTGGCCAACTAGACCTGTGGGAAGAACCGTCAATCGATCGTGCGTGGAGTGGAGTGGATTGTTGGACGGACAAGCCGACGAGAGCGACGGAAGACTTTGAAGCTGAGGAGGGAGAATGAGGGAGAGAGAAAGGAAAGGGAAGAAAGCATCGACGCGACAGAGGCGGGCGCCATGTCGCATCCGTCATCCGTCCGTGAGCATTGTCGCCCGTCGTCCCAGTGACCAGTTGGCAAAAGATCTGAGCGGCCCAGACCCTCCGTAGATGCGAGTCGACGACAGGAGACAAATATCACGGACGCACTCGACAAGGGCGATTCCGTAAAGATAGCGACAAAGTATGGAATGACATGCTCAGGGGATGCCTGGGATCAAGTGGTCCGGTAGGTTTAGCCATCGTGGTGGTTCGCGCGGAGGCAGACGCGCTCGAATGCTTCAGCATGGCCCATCGGCTGGAGGAGAACAAGTGTCGGTGCAAAGAGGCGTGTCGTTGTGGTGTCGTCGGCCTCCTGGTAGAGAGGGAGCCAGGTACCACGCGGCAAGGGACAAGGCGATGCAGCTCAATCGTCAGCGGCGTGCGGGTCGACGGGGTGCTTCAGACGATGACTCGATTTCAAGCGGGAGGTCTGTCGACTGCGGTCATTGCGTTCTGGTTCAGTGATGCACGCAAGTGAGAATGAAGCGCCATGGCAAGAGGTTGGTTGCTCATCCACGAGCCATACCCAAACAGGCAGGCGAGAGGAGGGACAAGGGGAAGCGAGGTGGTGCAGGTGGCGAAGGGCCAGTTTGTCCAAAGCTCTGATGCCGGGTGGTGCAGGATGGGGGGGGGGGGGGTCCAAGACATGGCCGTATGATTGGGCGACGCGAGCTCGTAGGATTCCAGCTCAGAGGCCGGGTCCGCGATGCTGCACTTGCGCCTGTATCGTGACCTCTCCAAAAACAAGGTGCTGAACTCGAGCATTCGTGTCAGCAGGCAGACGGGATCCTTGGCCCGGACCTGACCAACAATCGTCGCGCCATGTCTGCAATCGAAGTGGCCGTTGCGCTTTACACGACGGCAGGGCTGCAGAGGATGGCTGTCATGGCTGGTCCATTCCCGCCCGTGCTCGCTCAGCCTGGCAAGGCAAACAGTGAAACTGCGGACCGCAGACAAAAGAGCGCAACGCTGAGGAATTCTGCCTTGCGCAGTGGGCAACGGGCTGCTAGGGTCCTCGGTGAGTGGCTCGAAGCATCGCCATGGACCCAAAATCGTGGTGAGCGGGTCAACATGGGTTGCGCGCCGCGGATGGCATTGTGCCACGGCGATTCTTTGGCTGGTGACCACAAGGACGCGGGACAAGGAAAGTGGCGCACTCACCAGAGGGTGGCAAAGGCTTCCAGTGTCTTGGGAAGAGCCTCATTGTCGTGCTGCTTACCATTTAACCCGGCCGTCGTGACGGCCACGTTGGCTCTCGTCCTCCCGCCGCAATTGAACTTGACAAGGCCGTTGTTGAGACTACCATGTCAACCGTCACTTGGCTACTTTCCATTCGGAGCTACAGCCACCCAGCTATCTGGTAAGCTTACCATACATACCTTTTGCCTTGAGAAAGTTTGGGAGCTCCTCGAGTTGATTGGTCTTATACCTGGAAGGCTTTGCTGAATGGGATCAGAAACAAACCGAGCAAATGGCGTCAGCTTTTCGACGCATCTCACAAAGCATTTCAGGATGCTCCGGTCTTGCGGAAGCAGACAAACGACGGCCATCAATTCATGGCCAAGCCTTGGAATGCGAGTGCCGCTGCGACTGCCCAGGATGTCCGTGTTTGAAGGCGCGAAAAGAAGCTGTGTTCCGTCGAGAGGAAGATTTGTCCGACTACGTCATTGTTGACAGGTTCGGAGAGTGCTCCAATGCGAGCTCGGAAGACGAGACAATTCGACTGGGGATTGAGGGTATTGGCGTGTGCCCAATCGCGCCTCAGATTGAGAGAGAAGCGCCATTCCCCTGGCGCATCGACCTCGGAGAGCGCGGTTGGACAGGCAGCGCCGCGGATGGATTCTCAAATGACGACCATGGACGAGCAGAGATGTTGCACTACTCGGACATTCTGAGAGACCTGGCAGAGATTGACCGGACGGGGACGCCAGACTCTTTGGCCAATGAGGCCGCGAGCATGGGAGCAATGAGCATGACGAAATCTGGATTCCTGCGTCGGAGGAGCTTGACGCCGGCGGAGTCGAATGTCCAGCCATACAGCCACATGGGAGCTTGGAATGATGGAGCACCGCCGCAGGCATATCTGTTCTCGAGGCAACCGCCGCCATCCGCGACGACGTCAGGGCTGAGTGAAGAATGTACAACCGGCGGCGGATGGGATGAGAGAGCTGAGTATTCCCAATATCCAAGATTCATTAGGGACGAAGACCTGGCGTAGAACTGGGGTTGGAGTGTTATAGATGGCCGAGGAGTTTTGATGGCATAGGTGGTTTTATGGTCGACGGCGTTTTGATAGACCGGGGCGGCGTTTGCTAGTCGGATCCGATGGTGGAGGAAGCTGTGGTTTAGTGGGGAGAACAGGCTGCTCTTATCTGCAGGCAATGGCAACGGATCATACGATGTGCAGGTGGTGTGTTCGTCAGGCATGGTCTTCTCCACAAGTGGCAGGGTTTGGAGGGAGCACGAGGATGCAAGATCCTGGGTTAGCAGCTTTTCGAGAGGAGAAGGCTCACGAGAAATGGAGCCACGTACCAAAGCAATGCTGTGACGCAGTCAAGTCGACACGAGACTGGAGTTCACCTCTGAGGCTGTTTGCGGTGACGACGCACGCAGCCGCGTCGATTGGACCCGAGTTCCCTGCCACCCGACCACCATTCAGGCAGTGCGAAAAGAGTAGGAGACCGACGTGGGTGTAAACAACACGGTCGGCCACGCCTCATTTTGGCGTATAAGAGAGCCCTGGCTCTGGAAGCGCAGTCGGTGCGGTGCGGTGCGGTGCGGTGCGGTGCGGGTTCCTTGTGGACACACCCACTGGGATCTCCGCTGCGTGCATATCATATCGAGGGACCGGGCTCGTTGCTTGGGTCGTTCTCGACCATTCCAAGGTGCGCGGAAGTCCCAACCGCTTGACGCACAAAAGCCCTGCAGGCTCCTTGCTTGCTGGATTGCTGCTTTGGACAATTTTGACGCCTCGTCTCGTCTCCTCGTGCTCCCCTCCCTCCCTTGGCTCTTATCTCGCGCCGGCCCTGGCGACATCGGCCCTGTCCTGCAGTAGCACCACGGCAGGAGATACTGCCGTGCTGTACATCCCCCTCGATCCAACATTAAAGCCTGGGGTAGAAACATCGCCGACAATCCGGGGGTGCCGCAGCCTCCTATTTCTGCTGGGGGCTATTTGTGGCCGTCGCTGTCTCTCGCACGGCCGCCCAAGGTAATAACCACACCCTCTCGTCAGGTCAGGACCTGAGACTGGAACCCTTGTATCGTCTCCTATTATTGCAAGCACCCACATCCCGACCCCGACCCCGACCCCGACTCGCTCTCACGTCGCTCTACTCCAAAAGCCGTTGGACCTGCAAAACCAGAAACAACCATTGGATCCCGTTGCCACTACCATCCCGGCCCACCGACACGCGGCTCCACTGTTCTCGACGTCACGCCCGCCGCACAACATACCGGCCAAACACTTCAGCTCTCTCCCAGCTCGCAGCTTTGGCCCTCATCACTCTTCAATTTCCTCCTCTTCGTGCATCTCGGCCGCTCTATACCTGCTCGCCTGTGCGCCATCTCACCCCCAGCTCTCTACCGCACAGGTCCGTTTCCAATCCACATGTCCGCTCCTGAGCCCCTAAACAACGCGACTACTGCAGCTTTTCGGTTGAGGCTCTGACATTATTCGGCAGACTTGCACAAGGCCCTCTTAGTTTGACCGTTCCGCCGGCTTGTGAAAACGCTTGTCAAACCTGCGACTCCTGGACCCTTGACACCATAATCCGCACCCTCGGCAGTCGACAACATCCCACGCTTGCGCTTTGCACGAGGCTTCCGTCCAGCCATCAATCGTCAGACGGACCTTTCCACTGCTTATTGAGTGGCTACCGCGCCTTGGGTTGACTGAACATCATCCCAAGCCATCCCGATTCTTCCCGACGACTTGCACCCGGCTTTCCCTAGTCGCAAAGAGCTTTGAAGCTTATAGATTGGGACATGATCTGGTGGATAGGGGACAAGGGCGTTGTTTAGATGCGGAATCTCTTCCTGCATCTCTGTAGCCAAGGCTTGGATTCGATTTGATCTCTGCTTCGAGAGAACTTGAAACAAACATTGGCCTTTCCAGCGGTCGGCCACTACCCGCCATGTCATCTTCACCCCCAGCTCCCAAGCGGAGGTTCATGCCCGAGCCTGTCGAAACCACAACAAAATCCTCCAGGAAATTCGCGCCAGAACCAGTCGAGATGACGCAAAAGTCCTCGAGAAGATTCGCGCCTGAGCCGGTGGAAACTACGACCAAGTCAACGCGCAAATTCGCCGTCCAGCCTGTTGAGACGACGGCGAAGAGCTCGAGGAGATTTGCGCCAGAGCCAGTTGAGACGACTGTGAGGAGCAGCAAGGACCAGCCTGCTGCAGAGCCGCCAACCAAGAGGAAATTCGCCCCGCAGCCAGTCGAGACGACGACGAGAAGTAATCGGAATGGCAGTGTCGCGAATGGGATCAACAGCTCGCATGTGGCGCGCGCGGAAGCCAGCGCCAATTCGGCTGGCGCCCAGTCTACTCCGCAAATCGACGTGGATTCCCCGCAAGCTGAATCACGTCCAAGGAGGAAATTCGCTCCCCAGCTCATCGAAACCGCCAAACGCTCCAGAAAAGCAGGCGATGTAGGACCCACCATAAACGAGGCAGATCGAACCGAAGCCACGCCCGATGACGGCGGCGTGCGCAGTCCTGCGCGACGACCAAGGCTATGCCCCATGCCCGCTCCTCCGGTCAACTCGCCAAACATCTGCGTGCCACCTGTTCCGCAGCCTCTGGAGGCACGGCGCCTTGGTATCCCCATGGCCAGGAGCGACTCGCTGAGCAGCAGTCGCTCGCACTCTTTCAGGGTCCCCGATTTGGACACGATTGAGAGCTCCGAATCCGACGGAGAAGACACGCCTTCTCTTTCCATGTCCCCCTCGTCTTCTTCAGATCTTTCTACTGCTTTCAACCATGCGACTCGACTGCGAGAGAGTGTCGATGAGCGGTTCTCTGGTTTCTTGTTGGAAATCGCTGCAAAGGCTGCGGAAAAGCAAATGAGGGAGCAGGCCATGGCAGCCTTTCCAAATGACGACCACCACGAGCCCGTTGATCACTTCATCACCAACGAGCCTGATGAGTTGGAAGACGAAGAAAAGGAAGACGGGGAGCGTCGGGAGTCTTTTACAAAAGTTAATTGGGAGTTGCTGGCCATGCAAAAGCACATGGAAGAGAAGAACGAGACCAAGCAAAAAGAGCCCACCAAGACGGCTGCGGACCCGGTCAAGACTAGCCCGTGGGGCGATCCGGTATGGGGCCAGCCTGCTTCCAAAAGTCCTTGGGAAACTGCGGCCAAAAGCCCATGGGGCGATCCCGCTGCCAATCTGTTTAGCCAGCGAGGTCGACAAGAAGACCGTGAGATGGATGGAATGCAAAAAGGAGCACGGCCACCCATGCTCGGATACGACATTGTATTCCCACGGTGTCCGTCCCCCGAGCCCGCCAAGTTCGATGTGACGCAGGGCTCGGAAGCGCTTCGCACCTCCATGTGCTACTTGACGGAACAAAGCAACAACTCCGAGCCTCACACTGGACTCTGGCGCGGTGCTTGCGAAAAGAAAGCAACAAAGGAAAGGAAAGAAAGTTCCAAGTCAAAGGAGCCTCACACGAGAACACAGCGCTCAAAAGGGTCGTCGCTGCTTTGGTCGGGCCCTCAAAGCCGGCAACCGAGTCGAGGGGGTCTCTGGAATGGATGCTGCGTCGACACTGGCCCACAGCCTGATGAGCAGACTGGCATGCTCACTCCTCGGATCGAGGTTGACAATCCCTTCGATAGCCCGCCTCCCACACCAGCACGACCTCCACCAACGCCGCCTGCGTCGAATCCCGACATGCACACCATCCAGGAGAAGCTGACGGCGCGACAAGCCATGGAGGAGGAGTTCAGCGACGCTTTTGTAACACAAGTCTACAACTACCTCTCGCTCGGATACCCATCGATCGCGCGCAACTACGACGAGGAGCTCAGCAAAATCAGCCGGATACCAGTGGACGAGTTGAGACAAGACGACGACTTGGCCACGGCTAGAGGATACATCCGCCTTGGCGATGACAACAACGCCAAAGATGCAGGCATCACGGAAGAGACGTGCATGAGGTGGCGAGCTCTGCGGGTGTACATATACGAGTGGGCCAAGCAGCAGCCACATATGGTGCCCGCAGGTCTCGCGCTGGGTGGTTTTGGCGTCTCTGCCAGGAGAGGCAGTTGGGCCTGGTAAAAACCGTCTCTACACAATTTTTGGAACCGAGTTTCAAGGGAACAATTTGGGTACTATCAAACTTGTATCTTTGGATGGAAGTTATGGAAAGGAATCAGCATTTGGCGGGCGTTTGATGGGTTGTCGTTCAAGCCAGTTATTTTATTGTTGTCAAACCAAGCAAGGCGTGGGATATTCGGGTGTCAATCTGCAATTGAGCGGTAGCAGTCAATGGTCGCAACCCATTGTTTAATCAATTCACATTTCATAGTCCAAACGGTGACGGCATCGTTGACGCAGCAGGGCAGCACCGCAGCCAAGCCTGCAGGTGCCCCACTGGGCGAACGTGCCCCTGGGCTGCCGCAACAGCAACGCAGGGAGAACTCCAGGTCCCCTCCCGTCGTCCCGTCCCCCAGCTCTCACTTGCAGCGGATGAAGTTCGGCCGGTTGCCAGGCGTGGCCCCGTTTACTCGACCGAGCTCCCGTCCGCGACCTGCGACCTAACACTATCCACCTACTCCTCCTCTGCAACATCTCTCTCTCTGCTTCTTCGTGGTCACAGCCCTACCAACATGATGGCGACCGCCGCGGATAAGAAGCTGCTCAAACAGACCAAGTTCCCCCCCGAGTTCGACCAGAAGGTGGATCTCGGAAAAGTTAACCGGGCTGTCATGAAGAAGCAAGTCGCGTCGTCTCCCTCTGCCTCTCGGGGCTAACCGTTCTCACAGTTGGATTGCTGCTCAGATTCAAAAAATCCTCAACAACGAGGATGACATCGTCATCGACTTCATCTATAACATTTTTGACGCCGGTCCAACCGTGAGTCTACGCTGTCCTCACTCCCACACCCACGCTCGCTGACTTGGAGCCCATGCTCTAGCTCGACATAAAAATGCTCCAAATCCAGCTCCAAGGCTTCCTCGACAAGGACGCGCCCGCATTCTGCAAGGAGCTCTGGAGCCTGCTACTCGATGCGCAAACAAGCAGCCACGGCATTCCAAAGGCAATTGTGGAATCAAAGAAGCAGGAGCTGAAACAAGAAAAGGTGGGTGCCTGAGATACTTGCACCCTGGCCAAACTAACTCTCTGCAGGTCGACACGGAGAGGGCAGCCGAGGAAGAGCGCCAGAGACGCGAAAACGAGCGCAGACGTCAGGAGGATCTGGACGACATTCGTCAGCGCGAACGCGGTGACCGGGGCCGCAATAGTCGAGGTCGAGGTGGCCGCGGAGGTTCGAGCTACTCATATCGACCAGCTCGCTCTCGCTCTCGCTCCCCCCGGCGCAGCTACTACGACGACCGCCGTCCACGTCGAAGGGAAACAGACTCGTACGTTCCAGCTGGTCGCAGGCGCAACAACGGCAGGGGAAGGCCGCGCTCGCCTTCGCCCAAATCACCTTCCAGGTCCATCTCCCGTTCCCGCTCGCCGCCACGCCGTCGCCGTCGTCGATCATACAGCCGCTCCCGCTCACGCTCCATAACTCCACCGCGGAGGCACACAGACAGTCGTCAAAACAGAGACAGGACCCGTTCGCGCAGTCCTGTAGGAAGATCGAGGCGGGGCAGAAGCCCCGTCCGTGGTGATCACCGTGCTAGAACATCTGTCTCGCCAGAAAGGTCCAACTCACGCGCAACCAGACGCCGCGACAGAAACCGGTCTCTGTCGTCTCGTGCATCACTTGGTCGATCCCCGCCTCCCCGCACCCGCCAGCCATCTCGCCCGCGTCGACCTTCACATAGCCGGTCTAAGTCTCGGTCAAGCAGCTCCCGCCGCGGGAGCCACAAGAACAAGCGATCTCCGTCCGTTTCAGAAGACGAAAAGTACAGCAGGGCTGATAGTCGCAAGGGTCGCCGTCGCCGGAGCCCCAGCTCCTCTAGGAGCCCAAGTCCCCGCAGACACTCTCACAAGCGTTCCCGCCGGGACAGTCCATCAGCCGAGCGCTCTCGCACCCCTGTGCGTCGCAACACATCTTCTCCTGCGGACCATTCGATGCCCGACGCCAAAAGCTCCCCCTTACAGGTTGGTCAATGATTACGAGCTTCCAATTGGACGTCTCTTTCCACAACAAACTTCTCGTTATGCTGCCTTGGCGGCTGCATCCATTTTGCTTGTCGATAGCCCTAGCAATAGACGAAAACTTCAATACAAGGTCTCATTTCTAGTCTGGCGTTTGCCAGAGATTCCATGTATCCATTCAACTCAGTATTCAAGAGGGACAAGAGGGAAACACAACTCTGCAGACAGGCCTGCCTTGAGCAAGATCTGGGGTGGAGTATTCAATCAATCCGCATGCTAATGCTTCGTGAGAAGTTGGCCACGTTTGAATTGGTGTACAGCTCGAGTGTTCTTTGATATTGTTCTGGTTCCCCAAGTGAATGCATTTTACATGAGTAATGGCGTTTGCTAGTTATTATGGAACAACAAAATGTGTCTGCATCACAACCACCTATCAAGCTGAGTCTCTGGCGCCCACGTGGAGTGGATAAAGGACAGCTGGTTCATCTGGGCTGGACTAGACCGGTTGGCAGCTGGGCCGGCCCCAGGAACGGAGATTTTGCGACGCCTCAGGGCGGGATGGGGCCGATGCGCGATGGAAGCATCAAAGAAGACGAAGGAAGGGCATGTGGTGCGCTGGCAAGGTCGGGCTGATTAGGAAAAGAGTCTCGTGGAGGGCGGTGAGATGGCGGGACATGTTGGTACGGCGAGCGACGGCGACCTTTGGTGCAACAGTGAACGGCTCTACTGGCGGTCAGAAGCGCTCCCGCGACGACAGCAAAACTGGGCGCCCGTCACACGGCCAGCATCCTATTCGCCTTCACCTTCACCCTCTCCGTCCCTTCGTCTACACTCGTGGCAGACCTCTCCCCATCTTCTCCTGCCATCCCCCCGAGCAGGCCGACTTTGCCGGACTAAAACATTTCTCACTCGCCCTGCCAGAACCCCCGCTCCGCTGCTGTTTACCCGCTGCCATATAGCAACCGTCCTTAAATCCGACGCGGCGCATAGCTGCTGAGCTCTACACCATCGCAATCATGTCTTTGGGCGAGGACCTCCTCAAGATTGTCAACAGGCTGCAGGACCTGGTCTTCAACACCATCGGAAATGATTCCTTGGACCTGCCGCAGATTGTACGTTTTGGCCACAACCCTCACAACCTCCTTGAGCTGACTCGATCGTAGGTCGTTGTAGGCTCGCAGTCTGCAGGAAAGTCGTCGGTGCTTGAGAACATTGTCGGCAAAGACTTCCTGCCTCGTGGCAGCGGCATCGTCACTCGTCGGCCGCTCATTCTCCAGCTCATCAATGTCCCTAGCCAGCACGAAGACCGCCCGGATACCGATGAAGTCCACGTCCCGCATACTCCAGCAAGCGTGGCGGCGGGTCAGGAGGAATGGGCAGAGTTTTTGCACATGCCGGGGCGCAAGTTTTTCGACTTTAGGGAAGTGAGGCAGGAGATAGAAAACGAGACCTCGCGCATAGCAGGAAACAACAAGGGTATCAACCGGCAACCCATCAACCTCAAGATCTACTCCCCCGCCGTGCTGAGCTTGACTTTGGTGGATCTGCCCGGCCTGACAAAGGTTCGTAGCGCCGCATGCTTGCCCCCGACACGCGAATCTGATTGCTCCTCCAGGTCCCCATTGGAGATCAACCTACGGATATCGAAAAGCAGACGAGGAACCTTATCACCGAGTACATCGCCAAGCCCAACAGTATTATTCTCGCCGTTTCCCCTGCCAATGTCGACATTGTCAATTCGGAGGCGCTCAAGCTGGCGCGGCACGTGGATCCCATGGGTCGCAGGACCATCGGTGTCCTCACAAAACTGGACCTCATGGACCACGGCACCAATGCGCTCGATATCCTAGCCGGCCGCGTGTATCCGCTCAAACTGGGATTTATTGGCGTCGTCAACAGGTCCCAGTACGATATTCAGGAGAACAGACCCTTGTCCGATGCCCTCCAAGCCGAGCGTGACTTTTTCAGACAACACCCTGCGTACCGGAATATGGCCAACCGTTGTGGAACCGAATTCTTGGCAAAGACCCTGAACCAGACCCTCATGGCACACATTCGCGAGAGACTGCCCGACATCAAGGCTCGGTTGAACACGTTGATGGGCCAGACGCAGCAGGAGCTGGCGAGTTACGGCGATGTCGCCTTCAACGGCAAAGAGCACAGAGGCTCTTTGATCCTGCAACTGATGACCCGCTTCGCTTCCTCCTTTATTGCCTCGATTGACGGAACGTCTTCTGACATCTCTACGCGGGAACTCTGCGGAGGTGCCAGGATTTACTACATCTTCAACTCCGTTTTTGGCAACTCTCTCGAAACTATTGACCCCACGACGAACCTCTCTTCTCAAGACATTAGGACTGCCATTCGAAACTCTACCGGACCCAGGCCCAGTCTTTTTGTTCCCGAGATGGCATTCGACCTCCTCGTCAGGCCTCAAATCAAGTTGCTGGAGCCGCCAAGCCAGCGCTGCGTCGAGCTTGTCTACGAGGAACTCATCAAAATTTGCCACACCTGCGGATCCAACGAGCTAAGCCGGTACCCCCGCCTCCAGGGCAAGCTGATTGAAGTTGTCTCGGACCTACTGCGCGAACGTCTTGGACCCAGCTCAACCTATGTCGAATCTCTCATTTCCATTCAACGCGCTTATATCAACACCAACCACCCCAACTTCCTTGGCGCGGCAGCTGCAATGTCGTCCGTCCTACACGACAGACAGGAGAAGGAGAGGAAGCTGGCTGCATTGGAAGAGAAGAAGAAGCGGGAGCGCAGGCGGCTCAAGGAGTTGAACGGTGTCAACGGCGCCGAGACACCTGAGGACGAGCAGGACGAGATCGAAGTCCCCGGCGAGAAGGCACTCCCCCACCGCGGTCACTCCAGCAAGCCGAGCCGTAGCATGTCTCCTGCCGTCGGCCGCCCCGGGAACGGCATGCCCGCCATTGCAAGCCAACTTAACGGATCGAGGTCCATTTCTCCACCAAGGATGCAGCAGGCCGGATCAACAAAAGACTCTTTCCTCAACTACTTTTTCGGCAAGGAGGGTGGTCTTCCCGGCCCACACATGCCACCGCAAATGTCGGCGGACCGTCCCGGCAGCAGACATGTGACACAGCACCAGGAGCCGAGCTTCAGCGGCAGCATAAGGCGGGGAGACACGCGCCTGCCCGACCGCAGCATTGCAGACGTGGTCGCGGAGGCGTCGGAAATCGCCATTCCAAGAAACGACTACGACGTCGGCGTAGGAGGATTTGTGAGTGCCAACCAAGCCCCCTCCTTTTGCAGCTTTACCAGCCCACATACCACTAACACGCCTCGTTGCAGGACCAAGAGCCACCAGAGCTGACGGAGCGCGAGGCGCTCGAGACGGAGCTGATCCGGCGGCTCATCTCGTCGTACTTCAACATTGTGCGCGAAACGATTGCGGACCAGGTGCCCAAGGCGGTGATGCACCTGCTCGTCAACCACAGCAAAGACGCGGTGCAGAACCGGCTCGTCAGCGAGCTGTACAAGGAGGCGCTGTTCGAGGAGCTGCTGTACGAGGACGACGGCATCAAGGCCGAGCGCGAAAAGTGCGAGCGCTTGCTCAAGACGTACAAGGAGGCGGCGTCCATTATTGGCGAGATAAGGTAAGTTGAGTGAGTAACTGGCTGCGTGCGCTGGCTGGTGCTTGCTTGGTCTGCTATGCTCTGTTCAGCTCTGTTCTGCCATGTTCTGGTTGCTCTGTGTTTTGATCGTCATTGTGGCGCTCTACTCTCTACTGCTCTGCTGTAAGAAGTTTTAGACTCGTGGTACCTGCTCCCACCATTCCGCCGATGGAAGGAGCGGGAAGGGGGGGCAATATCACAGAAAGAGAGACATTTTTTGTATCATCATTTTCTTTTTCCACTGAAGCGATGGGTAGGATGGACGGATGGATAGGTAGGGCTGGACGCGTGGATGACGTAGCCGTCTGGCCTGACTGGAAGCGAGGGCTGCTGCATTGAGATGGACGGACAGGCGGGGTGGACGGATGGACGGGCGGGTGGACGGACGCCTCGAAAGGCTTGCTTCTTTTTTGATCATCTGGTCGTTGGGTTCGCATGCACACTCCACTGCCATCTCCTGTACTTTAGCGGCGGCGGCGGCAGCTCGAACGGGATGTACAAGAGAAGAAGGGGAAAAAGGAGTGGTAGAAAAGACGTCTGTCTTCGTCCATGCCCTCTCTGTCCGTTTCGTTGTTGAGCTCGTTCTTGTCTTGTTCTTGCTCGGAAGTCTGTTTGGCTGCTTCGTTGTCTGTCTGTCTGTCTGTCCGCTCGTCCTGCCCTTTGTCCGGAGTCAAGTTTATCTGCCGTCTGTTCCCGCGCTGTGCTGGATTGGAATTGTACTCTACTGTTTACCTATGTTGTATGATACCTTTTCTGCCAGCGCACCTGTCTGTCTCCCTTCTCTCCGCAAGTCTTCATTTCCCAAGAAAGCCAAGTTCCTGCGACCTACACCTGTCCTTCGCGCTCCCTCGATCTTGTTTGCTTTCCCTTTCGCTGCCCTTTCCTTTCTTCTACCACACTAGCTCTCCAGATCAGACCAAACCCGGTTGACCGGACTGCAAACACCAAAAACGAAGGAAGACCGTGCTAACGCAACCGTCTTCTCGAGCAGATTCAGCTTCTTCCCGCACGCGCCGGTGTAATTTACCAGCACCCAGCGTCGTCGCGTAGCTACATACGTCGCGGCCGACGGCGACACTGACGACGAGAGAGCTCGAACGGCACTGCTTTCGCCGGCAGCAGAGATGGCGGCACCACCACCTCCTTCCGCTTTGAGCGCTGTCCTCGGACTTTGATTTTGGAATCAGTGTGGGGACTGGGACATGGTTCAATGCGTGCGCCCGGCATCCAGGGAGCGGCGGAAGAGATGGAGGGCCCACGTGTTCGCGGATTCGATTGCCTGTTTTGACTTCCCAGAGCGCTGAGAGCGAGAAGTGCGTGTTCATTCAGATGGGTAAACGGGTGGGGTGGCTAGAGGGAGAAAGGCGTTCAGGCGACCTCTATCTCTTTCGATTTCTTGTTGTGTTTGGCTTCCCATCGAGCTCCTTGTTATCTAAGGCGCCATGAGCAGCAGAGTAATGTAGCAGCGATGGTTTAGACCAGGTACAAGGACACTTGGGACATTTTCTGAATTTCAAGACAGTCTGAGTCTTTGTGAAGCAAATTTTAAGATTCATCATCGTCCCTCTTTGGTATCGACGCCGTTCTGTCCACCCCCGAGCTAGAGGTATAGCTGCCTCATTTATCCGTAAACGCCAGCCTACTTATGATTGATCAACGCGCCCATTCGTACGAATCCCGTCAGCTCTTCATTCACGCCCGTTGCCGCCGCGCCTCACACGACCATGTGCTGGGCATAGAACTCCGGATGCCGGCTCTGAATCATCGTCGTGATGCGCTCCACCTCCTCGGCCAAGCTGCGCACATTGTCGTCCCACTTGCGCAACTCGCCGCCCACAGCGCGGTCCAGGTTGCTAGTTGTCGCGTTCTTCTTGCCGCTGGCCTCGCCGCCCTCGAAGTAGATGTACGCCGTGATCTGATCAATGTGCCCGGCCAAGCGGCCCTGCTCGATCATCTGCGCAGCGTAGTTCTCTGCCCGCTCTGCGTCCACGTTCAGCAGCTCGCCCAGCTGCGCCATGCCAATGTTGCTGTACAGCCTCGACGCCGCGAGGAGGTTGTGCTCCAGGACCGCCTTGTCCAGCACCGTGCTGCCGTCCGACGTCTTGGCCAGCTGGTGCGGCTCTAGCTTCGCTGCGAAGGCGGCCACTTCTTCCGGTGTAAGCAGCCGGTCCAGAAATATCTTCTCCAAGATGCCATATTCGTCGACTTGACTTGCACGGTCGTCCTTGTAGAGGCGGGCGAGGGTGCGGCCACGCTGGGGTCCGGCAGGTGCCAGCACGGCGCACTTGATGGCGGCAGAAAGGGCTTGCAGGCGCTCCTCTTCGTCGACTATGGTCTCGGAAGAGATGCTGTGATATGCGGCGCTAGCATCCAAGAAGGCGCGCTGTGAGTCGTAGATGCGGGCTTGCGAGAATTGGAAATTGAGCCTGGCGGTTTTGTCCGATACATCATGGATGATATTCTTGACGCGGCTGAGGTAGGTTGTGGCAGAAGTCGGGTCATCCTCTTCGAGGTAGCAGCGCACAATGTGGATCCACACTTTGGCCTTGTCGTCGGCTGTGATGGCGCGTTGGGAAGAGTCGAGTGTGATTGTTTGGAGGATTTTTGCGGACGAGACAAAGTCTTCATTTGCTTCGTGGGCATCGGCGACGATTTCCTTGAGCTGAGTATCTTGTTCTTCGTAGAGGACGACTCGCGGTTGTAACAGGTCCAGGGCTCGCTGCCCGACTTCAATCTTGACATCTGGGTCTTTGATGGTGCGAAACTTTTCCACAAAAGAGATGAGCAGCGGCTTCGAGGAAATCTGATTGAGGGTGTCTCCGAGGATGGACTCCACGTAGGCGATCAGGTTCGGTGCGAGTGTCTCCGGCGTTGAAGTGTCAATGACTCTGTTCAACAGCTCATTGTAGCCCGAGGTCTTGGAGGACGTCGACGGCGATTCCAGTTCCCTCAGAGCTGCCGTAACTTCAGCAGAGGCTTGCGCGTCAGAATTCATGGTGACAGGGTCGGTTGGGGTTGAGGTTGAAAGTTAGGTTGTGGCTGCAGCGGGAGCAAGCAAGCTGTGGTGGAGTACCACCCACCCACGTTAGCCGCCTGGAGCTAAGGTAATCGATAAGCCGCTATGACACCCGCGTTCATTTGACCTCCGCCGCAGCGCATGCTGCCTTTGACCCTTTCAACTCCACACCCTGCCCGCCCTTCACGCCCTCCTCTGTCGCGCATCGTCTTCTCACCCGCTGCGACACTTTACGCACGCTGTAGTGCGCGACGCGCTACCCGCAGACCGAAGCTGCTCGCCTCCACGACCACCGCTCTGTACCGATACGCCTCACGCCCGGCCCGCAATCATGAACGGGGTCAAGATGGAAGAAGATACACCGATCAAGCCTGATCCGGAAATGGCATCTCCCGGCGGTGGCTTTGTGGACGACGACATGTTTGAAGACACTGGCGAACTCAACATTCCTCCCGACTTTCCTGCGAGCCAGACGGTGTGGTTGACACGCGTGCCCAAGTGGCTTTGGGATAGACTGGCCGATTTCGACGACGACGAAGAGATCGAGATAGGCCGCATCTACAGCTGGAAAGAGCCTGGAAGTAGTGAAGAAAAGGTTGGCATCACTCGACGTACATTGTCAGCTGGGTCTTGAACTGGGTTTGCTGACAAGCCTGGCTGAGTAGGTCAAATTCCAACTGCGACTGGATGCCGACGGCTTCAATAAATTCACGGACATACCCAAGGAATACAAGCTCAATACGACAAACCCCAACCCCAGCAGCGTCTACGTATTCTCGGAGAAGGATTTGGAGGGCTACAACCCGAACGCCTACAAGCGTCCAGGCCGTGCGAACCAGCCTGGTGGCAACAACCACGTAAAGGACGGACGGGTAGACAGGTACAGCAAGCGCGGCAAGAAACCCATTCCAAAGCATACCACACTTGCGGCCAAAGACGTCCGGGACGTGAACTGCGTCCCGATTGACAACAAAGAACTCGCCCAATTCCGCCTCAAGCAGAACAAGAAGACGGCGGCCGGATCGAACAAGCTTGTCATTGAAGACCTTACCAAGCTCACTAGCGCCATTGGAGGCACTACAGCCGCGGACCCGTCAATCACGATAGAAGCCAAGGCCAAGCCGAAGGCTCAAGACAACAAGTTTGCGCGTATCCCACAAAACGAGCTGCTCGATATGCTGCTCAGGCTGTTCCAAGAGTACAAGTACTGGCCCATTAAAGCGCTCAAGGATAAGACGCGCCAGCCTGAGGCGTATCTCAGAGAGACTTTGACCAAGATCGCCACTCTGGTGCGGACGGGGCCGTTTGCAAACAACTGGATGCTCAACAAAGAAGCTGAAGAGGCCAATTACGCGCACCTCGCCAATGTTGATGTGAAGGATGAGATGGCCCCCGCGCCCGACTATGATGACGACGACGACGATGGGGACGACGAGATGGTCGATGCGCTTTGAGCATCTCTGGGAGGTAAGGTCATGAAGAATTGCATGGGACGGCGTCTAGGAGACATTGGAATACCCGTGATTGGTATCATGGGCTTGTTGCAGTTTTCAACGGCAGTTTGAAAGGGCGTTTTGTGGGCTTTACAAAGAAGAGTGTCAAGGAGGTCTATATCCAATTACTAGAGCAAACAATCAAAACCAAATGTGTGCATGGTATCCGACTTTACGGGCTGCGGCTGTTGCACGTCACCTCCGCCCCCCGGGCCGGCCGCGCCAAGATTCATCGGCCCGAAATTTTCCGGCCAGATTCTCGTGGATGCGACTCTGGAGCTGTTCGACAACTCGTACGCCAATCGTCCTGGCTCCAGCTTGCTGCGAGCTCCAATCCCCAAAATGTTTTCCCGAACGATACGGCGGTCAATTGTCGACGCCAGGTCTGCATTGACCCCAACCTACTCCCTGCCAATCCGCGCACACCTCTCGACCGTCTCGAATACTCTCGAGCCAGGCAATGTCCCCGAACCGCTCACCAACGCATCCGGCCACAAGACCAGCAGGACGGCCGATTACAGGCCCAATCTGAAGGGTAGCCGCCAGACGAAGACGCCCTCGATCCCCAATGACTCGGTAGCAACACCTCCCGCTCCTCCCTCTGCCTCTCCGCTGCCGCCGCCCACCGCCCAAGCGCCATCCACGGGCACCACCCCTCTGTCAGATTCGGTCAAGGAGCTGCTGCCGCTGCTCCACGCGCAGACGCCGCACTACATGGTCGCACACATCCACGCCAGAGCGTACATGGTGACGCTGGGCGACACGGTGCGGCTGCCGTTCCTGATGCCAGACGTGCAGCCGGGCGACGTGCTGCGGCTGAACCGAGCGACGGTAGTCGGCTCGCGCGAATTCACGCTGCGCGCGCCGGCGTCGATCAAGGGGACGCGCGAGGACCCCGGGCGCAAGATGCGCTACGTCGACGACCGCGTCTTCGTGTGCCGCGCCACGGTCGTGGGCACCGAGAGCGAGCCCATGCGCATCAAGGAGAAGACCAAGCAGCGCAACCGCCACATCAAGCACGCCAAGAGCAAGCACAAGTATACGGTCCTGCGCATCTCGGAGCTCACCGTCCGGAGCCTGGCGGAGGTTGAGGCCGAGGAGGAGGAGCTGGCCGAGGCGGAGGTTGCGGCCGAGGCTAGGAGAGAGACTGCTAGGGCGAAGAAGAGGAATAGAGAGGAGAAGAAGAAGAATAAAGAGGAGGAGAAGAAGAATAGAGAGGAGGAGGAGAAGAAGATGAAGATGAAGGCAGAGTCTCCCGAAGCGAGTGTGGCCGACGCGGAACCAGAGCCAGTGAAGCAGGAAGCATAGAGCGAGCCCGAGAGCCGCGAAGACAACTCAATTTTGGCCGCACATTTAAGAGTACAGGGGAAACCGACGGATGGCAGGAACCCAGGCGGAGCCACGTTGAGAGATGCGTCTAGTCCGCCAAAGCGAGAGATGGACCGAGTGTCAAGCGTAGCAAAGGAGAACGAGTTGACGAGCCCTCGGAGCAGCCGAGGAAGCTGTGAAAGGAAGGGGATTACTACCACAACCCTGGAATCTACCGTCCATGGACGAGCAGAGCGGAGCATGCCATGCATTTGTGGCGGTATAGAAGCCGCGGACATTGTTGTATCCAGCTGTAAAATACCAAAAATCAAGCATGGCTTTGGATGACGAATGGGAGTGTAACGAATAGCATTTTGGCTAGACAACTAGTAGAAAACCACAATACTCAGCCGCTAACCCCAGGCCACCGCCCTTCAACACCGAACAAGATATGTAGGTGATAGTAACATACACGTCAAGACACCAACTGCAGCAACTGCAACACCATCACTCGTTTGCTTTACACCTCCTCATCGCTCTCCTCGCCCAACAGCTCGCCCTCGTCCGGATCCACGACGGCGTAATCGCCCCTCGCAAACGAGCTTCTAGACGTAAATGTGCGTCCGCCATACCCACCACCCAAACCGCCATAGCTGCCGCTCGCGCGGCCGAACCAGCCCTGCGCCGAGCGCCAAAGGGAAGCGGCGAGGAGCGGCACGGCCGCCGCAACAGCGACAGCCGCCGAGACGGCGGCAACGGGCCAGGCAATCCAGCGCGAGTCCGAGTCGAAGCTGGTGGTGTGCGTCGAGTCGCCGAGGCGGATGCGGCCAAACTTGCCGTCCCAGTTGCGCCAGGCGTAGTAGCCGATGCCGGCGGCCGCCGCGATGGGGATGACGACGGCGAAGAAGACGCCCGTCGCCGACGGGCCGTGCTTTTTGCGGTACTCTTCTTCCTTGTTGGGGCAGGGAGCCGTGCCCGCCGACAGGTCCAGCTCCACGCCGCCAGAGCACGTCGTGATGGGGATGCGGCGGTAGCCTGTGATCTTCTTGTATTCGATGACTTTGGGGTCCGAGCAGACTGCCATCGGGTCTGCCGGCTCAAGGCCCTCGACCAGTTTACAGGATCCGTCGCTTTGGCGCTCGTAGTTGTAGTCGCTGCGAGACGTTAGCTAGAGTTGTCAGGGGAGCGTTTAGTGGGACTAACCATTCAAAGTCCTGCCGCGTACAAGTGCAGTTCTTGGCGATGTTGTGCAGCTTTTGTATGTCGTGCTCATTCCAGCACTTGGCTCCAATCTTCTTCCTGTGGTATTGAGCGACGTGACCGAACAGACAGTTATCCTCTTGCATCGGGTGTTTCGGCTCCCAAAGATCGTAGTCGCCTGCAGTCGGGTTCTTCTCGTCCAGTTCACAGGCACGGTCGTAGAGGCCGGAAAAGTCCAGGTTGACGGTGATGAGGTTGCCGTCAGCCTTGCCCCAGAGCAGGAAATTCTTCGACGTGTCACTTGGGACGGTCGAGATGGAGTTGATGATGACGGCCTTGCCGGGACTGAACTCGTACTCTTCCCAGGTGCTGCCTTCATCGACGGAATAGAAGATGGCTGTGACGGGCTCCCCTTCCTTGACAATCACGATGATGGAACCTTGGTCGCCAAACTCCCACATGTAGGTACCCTTCATGGCTTCGTGCCAGGTGTTGCCGCCATCGCGGGTAACAAACGTGTTGCCGTCCCTGTAGCGGCCAAGGTATTCGCCGACGTTGCCAACACCCATCATGAGGCCAACGGCAGAGGGCGACGAAAAGGTGTCCCTAGGGTCCTTACGCTCCGTGTAGCCATGGACGTGGAGAGAGCACTTATCCAGCGACGAGCCGGGGCAATCGTACTTTTTACCGTCAGAGTCCTTTTCAGGAGGCGACAAAAGAACCCAGTCCGCTCCGTCGTTGTGAGTAATAAACGATTTGAGCTTCTTTGCAGCTCCTTTGTCCACGTCCTGTGCATTCGCAACAATGTTGATCAGAGCAACGCCCTCTAGACCTTGCATCTTCTCGAAGTCAACGTAGCCATCTTCGTTCCTGTTCACCTGAGCGACGCTGAGAACATATTCGGTACCATTGCTGTTGCTCTTCAAGATGGTGCCGTATTCCTGCTCGCGCTCATTGTTGATCGTGACGTGGAGGAATACAGAGTGGGTCGAGCTGTCCAATACAGTGTATGCTTGTCGGTGATCCAAGTTGAACTTGGGCGGGAACTCGGCTTCCGCAAAAGTTTTGCCGTCGATGCTGGCGTCCACCTTGAGCGAGGTGCGGTTCTCCGTCTTCTTCGCCACGATGATGAATTCTGCCATGGTCGCGAAGTTGGCCACATCTTCATAGTGGACTGTCTTGGTTTGAAACCAATCGGTGCTTCCCAAAAGCTGGAGAGGGTTCGTGGTGTCCTCGCCCGCGTATTGTTCACAAAAGACGAGCTTCTCGCTGTCGGCGCGCTCCTCCCTCCACGCGAATTGACACTTTTGGACGAATGGAAGCATTGGCTCCCAGCTGCCTTCCAAGCCGCCCTTCGTCGAGACATAGGCAACTGAGTGACAGTCGCCACTTCGCATGTCACAGTCCTTGCTGCCTGTCCAGAGTATCCAGCTCTTCGCGTGCGGATGGAATCCCATGGTAGGAAGCCTCTCCCGGGTTGGAGGAGCAGGCGCTTCAAACTTATGGATGCTGTTACCCAGACCACGGTTGTCCGAATAGTAGACAGTCTTGTCGGGAGTCAGGAAATAAACAATGTCGTTGAAGTACTGGTGGGGATAAATGGTGACGACCTCGCCGTCGACAGCAGGCTCCCAGCTCTTGCCATGGTCGTGGCTGATGTGGGCTGTGCGCATGTCGTCGAGGATCACGACAGTCTCGTCTGATTCAGCATTGGCCGCCGACGTCCTCTCCAGATAGTAGTATTCTCGGTATGCGCCGGCCTGCTTGAACTTGGTTAGAGTGGCTTCGACCTTGCCGCTCGAAGCGGGTTTCTTGGACTCAGCACAAGGCCTCTCGACGGGTTTGTCTTTTTCGCTGGCGCTATCTTCGCACTGGTTTCCGGGAATAAGACGCCAGCCAGAAGTGCCTCGAAATGTCTCCTCCCCGTTCTGGCACTGTCCATTGGGCACTGGCACCGGTCCAGCTGGCACACACTTGTCGCCCTCGCGAACAAAGTTGAAGTCGCATTCGTAGTCGGCGTCAGTGCACTTGCACGCTTCCCACTTCGGCTCGGGGTCCACGAATTCGTCCTTGATGAAGCAGTCCGCGTCGGGCTTCCTCCGTCGGTAAGACTGGGTCCGGCCCATGACACATCCAGGCTTGCCGTCAACCTCGCGTGCATGCCATAGCTCGAAGTCGTCGTCCTTGCACTGACGCTCGTGAAGCCCGTCAAAGTCCAGAGAGTAGATCAGCCACGTAAGGCCTTCCCTGGCCACGAGAACAAACTTGAGGCTAGTCGAGTCAGGGATGGTGGTCAGTTCGTGAGCGACGATTTTGGAATCCAACTCCACCGTTGCCCAGTCTTTGCCGTGGTTCAACGAGTAGCGGACCTTGTTGGTCTCGCCCTTGTCGTAGACCGCAACCAGCAGAGAGCCCTTGTCTCCAAACTCATACTTGTGCGGACTATCAAGAGCATGCCTCCAAGTTATGCCAGCATCATCAGACACCCAAAGATCTCCATCATCGTAGGCTTTGAGGTAGTCTCCCGTGTTGCCGACCCCCATTACAAGGCCCGGTGCAGGACTGGAAAAGACCTTGCCGCTATTGCGCTGTTCGGTGTACGAATGCAGATTGAGAGTCTTGCCATCCTTGGTCTTCAATTTCTGAAACGTGCGACCATCGTCGAAGCTGATTTGGGAAATGACTTGCTTCTTCTCGAAAAGGGGGTTGTGTTCCAGCTTCTCCCAGTTCTTGACCGTGTTTACGATGATGATGCCTTGAATGTTCGTCACTTTCTCAAAGTCGACGTAGCCAAGTTCGTCACGATTCGTGTGATCGATGTTGCGCGCGAAGTAGGTGCCGTTCGAATTGCTCGTGAAAAGATTTCCCATGTTTGCCCACTTGGACGACATGACGTCGACTTGGACGCTGTAGTTGGAGGATTCCAGGATAGTGTAGGCGTCCTCCTCGAGTTTGTGAGCTCCAAACTCAGCTCTGTGCCAGTTGTTCGAGTCGTGGGTCACGTAGAGCGCCATTTCGTCGGTGCCGTCGGACTTGGCCGCAGAGACAATGTAGGCTTTTGCTGACGCTAGGTGTGCCATGCCCGCAACAGTCCGTCCGTCAGACATTGGAGGCTCGACAATGGTCTCGCCAAAGTTGTCCGTCATTACTAACCGGTAGTCTTTTCTTTGCTTGGAGAACTTGCCCTCCGTCACACACAGTATCCGATTCTTGTCCGTGTCTTCGGATCCAGAGTAGAAAGCGTTGGTGGTGCGCGCCCACATGCAGGTCTTCCTGCCATCGACCAAGGGTTTGAAGTGCTCGAATCCATTCGTGGTATACCATGTCTGCTCGCACCGTCAGCAGTGAACCAGGCCTGGGCCAACAGCGGCTTACCTTTCCCACGCAATTCATCCACAAGTCGCAACGGTCCGCGCCGTTGAACAAGACCCTCTCCGGATCATCCGCATGCCAGCCGATGGGACTGTAGGGACTGGGGTCCGCCTCGGGGGTCTCAAACTTGCGCCAAGTCTCGCCGTAATCTTTGGTATACCAGTGTAACCGCTTCCGCCCCAAGGCCACGGCAACCTTGTTGTTGTAGGGGTGGTGGAGGACCTGGTAGACCTGATCCTCCTTGAGAGGGTGGAGGCGCTCCCATTCCTGACCAGAGTCGGTGGTCCGCCAGACTCTGCCCGAGTCGGCCTCGGTGACGATAGCTGTCTCGGTATCGTCGAAGAAGAAGAGGCCGCGGGGTTGGCCGTCGAAGGTCTTCTTGCGGACGGTGGGCCCATCGGACTTTGCGAGGGAGCCGATGGCGAGCAGCAGAGGCAGCCAGACGGCCTTGTGTATTATCATGATGGCATGGGGAGTTGTGGAGAGGTGTACGGTCTCGAAGTATGGCCCCGGTCAAGCTTGATGCCAGCTTAGCGCGCGGTCGCGGGCAACCTCCGGCAGGGTAGGTTACGTATGTGCGCTCGGGCCAGGACCGGACGCAGAGGGTTTGGCTTTGGCTGCGCGACGGACGTTTGACAAGTCGATGAAGCTGATGATTGACGATGCAGTCGTCGTTGCAGCTTCGCAGCCCGACCAAAACACTTTTTTGCGTGCTGCCGTCATTGCTGAACGCTTCCAGGCTGCTTCGGGCCACCGCCAAGGCCATACGGATGTGCTGCAGGGGCCGCGTTGGTTGCATCTCCGCCCGACCAGGATGGCTGCCTTTTCTCAACACCACGCCCTAACATCCTCGGCAGTCCATCCCCGTCTCTCTCTTGCGTTGCCCTGTTTTTGTTTTTTGCTGACGTTGTCGCTGTACATTGCAGTATCTGAGGCTTGAATATACATCTATAAACAACAGATAGTGGGAAGAAAAGGGAGAAAAAAAAAAAGAAAAAAGAAAAAACCTCGCATCTGGTCCGCAAGGCTGAGACCACAGGAAACACGCCGTCGGCAGCAAGCTCCATACGGAACATCTGCTCTACCCTGTATAAAACCTTAAAATGCAGGCTGATCATTGGCTCTCCCGCTACGCCAGCGACTACCACGCTTGGCGAAAAGTTTACTCGGGCCAAGACCTGATCGCCTACCAAAGACCACTGGGCCTCGTTGAAACTGCCTTCGACATTGACGGCATCCACTATGGCGGCAGAGCCGACGTGAATTCGGCTTTCACCGTCGAGGCGCGCACCAGCCTGACGGTCGACGACTTTCGGCAAAGGATCACTCTGGCATGGGCCAACCTTCGAATCCTCCATGTCCTGCTCATGGCGACCGTGGTTCGGGACAGTGCTTTTACATCGAGAGAATTCAAGCTCGAGATCCCTGCGAGCAGCAGAGAAGCCGTCGAAAACGCTGCTTCCACCATTCGCTTCCTACAAAACAGTCACGAGCGCATCGAAATCGACGACTTCTTCAAGCATTGTACAAACAGCGGCAGGGTCATCGATTCAGACAAGAGCCTCTCGGAACTCCTCGTTCTGCCATCCGAGCCGCTTCATGGAGGAACCTTTCGCCTCACCTTCTTCCTGGTCGCCGCCCACGAAACCTGCGACGGGCTCGTATTGCTGGGAAATTGGTGGCCTCACTTCCTCCGCCTCTTGAACACGCCCGTCGCAGGCTTGGAGCGTTCCTTGGAGCATGAGAGGCTTCCGCAGCGGTTGTGGGCTCGTCTGCCGCGAGCTCAAGAGGATCTTTACCCACGGGTTCAGGGCAGCATCGCCAGGCAGCGCTGGTACTGGGCGATCATGAGAGTTCTCAGACACGTCCGCAAGCCGCCCCCGCAAGGCTTCTTCAACCCGCTCAAACAGGCAAAAAGGCGCGATCATGCAATCTTGCCACCGCCAAAATACCCGGATGTCTTTGAGTACTCGGAAGAAAAGAAGCCTCCAATCAATGGCCATCGCATCGGAGCGGTTCTCTCTCGAACAGTGACGGATCGCTTAGAACGCTTGGCCAGGGCGGTAGGTGCCAGTGTTGGTGCAGCATGCTTTGCGCTGGTCGGTCTGTCCATGATGGAGCTCGAGGAAGCCAAAAACCCGCAAGTCCCGTTGGAGCAGCGCCAACCGTTCGTCGGGTCATTCCCCATCAATCCAAGGCCGTTTTTCGGATTCACCAGCCTTGCCGATTCCTGCATGTTGACATTTTCAGACGGCATTTGGTTGCCGTTTCTCCCATCGGATCTGCCTGTGGAGGCAAGATTGAGGTTGCTGATCCGCCAGGCGCATAGACAGCTGGGAATGTATCAGAAACGACTGCGGAGCGACAAGCTCAAGGGCAGCTGGGATCCGACCGACCCAGCTCGTGTCATTGCTTCGAGCTACCTAGTAGGCCTTGAGAGGATTGAAGACAAGAAGCCCGAGCATCTGCGGTCTGGCATCAGCCCGCAAGGCGCTTATCCGGCCAAATGGTCCCTCGGGACGGCCACATGCGGCATCAGCTCCATGGGGTCGGTCAAGAAGTTCTTGCAATCAGGCAAGTACAAGCTCGACGAGAAGGCGACCGAGGAGACTGGGTTCGTGGCAGACTACCGTTCCTGCAGGACTTGCGTGAGGGCACGAGACGGCGAGTTTCTCGTTGGTGTCTCTGGAATGGATGATGGAATGACGTTTGACGTTTCGTACGACGGCAACGAGATTAGTGAGGAAGTGGCCTCGTTCTGGCGGAGTAATATTGAGAGCATTTTGGAGCCAAATGTCGTGGCAAGACTCTAGATGGATAGAGTGGATGGTTGTAGTCTCGGATTCCCGACAGTTTGACTAGTCGCTGTCACCTTCCCTTTTCTCGGTTTGAGAAGTGTCTATCCCCACATCCCATTTCTCACGTGGAATCTCATTCATGAAGCCCAGAATCAGCTGGGCGTGGGAACAAGGGCGGCTGCGGAGCGCATGTACACTTGCATTTTCTCGGTATCCAGGTCGTCGTAGAGTAGCGCCAGGTGGGATCGGCCAGAACGCACCTCGGAAGCAAGGACAGGCAACGATGTGCACAAGAAATTGACAAGAAATGAGACGGTGGATGAGGCCCGATCTGGCAAACGTTTGTCGGCCGTGTGCTGCTTGGCGGTGGTTGTTGCATGACGTTGCCTCAGCCTTACGACGGCCTGGGCGTGGTTGAGGTGCAGCAAGCAAAGCACCGCTCGGCTTCACATGGGCGCGGTGTGAGACGGGGCTGGGATTCGATGCATCAGCAAGCACTCAGCTGACCAAGGCCAACGGCCGGTGGGGAAGAAGCAGAGTAGAAAAGTTCCGTGGACTGAAGAATGGGTGCGAGAGACATGACGGCGTCGGGAGTGGCGTCGAGGGTCTCGCGGGGGGTTCAGTTCAGGTCCAGGTCCAGGTCCAGTTGGCGCTTGCAGGGAGCTGGAGCTGGTGGCTGTTGTCAGGCCCGCCATCCTCGTTCAACGGTGATCATGCTCCCTTTTTAACGCGCCTCTTCAGTCCTCTGTCGTCAACATCCATGGACGTCTAGTTCCGTGAGGCTCGTCTGGGGCCATGACGGCGGCCGCCTTCGTCGTCGGTTTCCCGCCTCCCCACCCAACTCCCCAGCTCCCGTCACCAGTCACCAGTCACCACAGCCATCTGCGACCATCATGGATGTGCATGTAGGCAGGCGCTACGGGCGTGACGTAGCACTGGATGCCAAAAAACTCCCCACGTCCTTCGTCGGTCTCTGCTCTGCTGTACATGACCACTGCTAGGCCCTGGGTCTGATATTCTTAACCCCCGCTCCCCTAGTCCCAGTCGTATCCCCTGCCTCTTTGTATTGCCTAGCCTCTGCGTCCTGACTCTTGAACTTCAGCCCTCTTTTTCTTGTCTTCTTTGCCTTTGCCTTTCTGTCCATTCTTAGCATGGCCGATCAGCAAGACGCCCCACCGCACCGACAGCATCAACACCAAATCAACGATCAAGCCAACGGCCACGCTTCGCCAAAATCACATGTACCGGACGACTTTTCCGGAGCCGGCGGCATGCCAGGACGGCGGCTTGCCCGCGCTCCTACAGTCAAGGTCTTGTCGTCTCAAATCGGCGGAGACGACGACGCGCCTCTGCCCTATACCGCCGACCCTTTTGATTTATGCTGGGAAGACATCAAGCTGCTGGCCCACAAGCTCTACCTATTTCCCGTCATCTTCTACCCGTGGTCCCGCCATCCGGACGATGAGACGTACCTTCAGCGCGGCAACGTCGTTAGCCTACTCTGGCAGGTGTTCCTGACCTTGTATCAACTCGTCTTCATCCTCTCGCTTCCGCTTTGCTTCTGGATGCCCCTGTCCGTCTTTCTCATCTACGTCGGTCTTTCCATCCTCATCTGCGTGCCCATCTGGATGCGGGTCAACGGGAGGAAGAGACTATTGAAGAGTGACCCGCGTATCGCCTCTGCTAGCCGACATCGGGACGAGCATTGGGTCTTTATCAACGGCGTGGCCGTGGGGTGAGTCTCGAAAAGAATACACAAAGCGCCATCTACCAGGCTTCTCAAGGAACATCCACCTGACCAGGCTACAGCAAATACTGGCTCCAAGCCAACATCGACCGGCTAGCACGGATATTCCGGCGCCAAGTGACGGGCGTCCACAATCCGACCAATGGCCTCATCTTCGACCTGATCCAGTGCATGATCGAGCGCAACTTTAGCTACTCGACCCAAGACGTGCGCGACGCGTACAAGGTGGTCAAGGAAGCACTGCTCGACCCCTCGCGAAAAAAGATTGTCCTCGTCCTCCATTCCCAAGGCGGCATCCAGGGCTCGCTCATGGTCGACTGGCTGCTCGCCGAGCTGCCCGACGACATCTTGCGCAAGGTCGAAGTGTACACTCTGGGCTGTGCTGCCAACCACTTTAACAATCCCCACCGCCATCTCGGCACCGACAAGCAGGAGGGACAGCCGCCGACTGCAAACGAAAAAGCCATCCGCTATATTGAGCACTATGCTAATGATGGTGACATGGTGGCTCAGTGGGGCGTTTTGTACTTCACGCGCGTGCCAAACCGCTTCATGGGGCGTCTTTTCGAGCGCCAGGGTACGGGGCATCTGCTCAATGTAAGCTCATGTCCTCCTTCTCCAGAAAGCATCCTACTCACCAGCAACAGCAACACTATCTGAACTACATGTTCCCACTCGGTCCAGACGGTGCGTGCATGCTCTTTTGACCATGAAACCCATGGTCCAACTAACGCGTTCCAGGCCGCGTCCTCGAGAACAACGACTTCATGGACGAGCCGGTCGTTTTTGACGAGGAGGAGCTCGGAGGACTCGACACGGACCGCGAAGGCCTAGAAAACTTGTGGCGTCTCCATCTCCGCGTGCCCGCCCACATCCACTCCCACTCGCGCTCCCGTTCCTCTTCCTGCTCCTCCTCAGACAGCAACGACAGCAGCACACCACCCTCCCCTGCGCACTCCTCTATCCCCCTTCTTCCTCCTACATCATCTGACACGCTCCTCATCGCGCCCCAAACAAGTGCTGTCGTCGTCGTTAACGGTGACTCCAGCCCCGTCGTCCCCCCGTCGCTTTCGTCGAACCCGGACAACAAGATCACCGGCAGTCGGCAAAACAGCGCAAACAACGGCGGCGGCGGCGCCGTCATCGACATCGACATCGATAGCACCGACGCGGACGACGAGCAGAGGCGCCGCCGTGCGCACGCCCATCGCCAGCGCCAGAACCGCGGGCCCCGCGTCAAGGACTTTAGCCGGCTGTGGCAGTATCGGAATGGGCGGAGTCCGAGGGATTGAGCGGGTTGGGGCGTGGCGTTTGCTGGCGAGTATGGTAGGATGAGGGTGGTGTTGGTTGGGAGGCGTTGTAAATACCTGTACATACTTGTTCGAACTGCACCTACTTCTTGTACTTGGTACATACGCATGGCCATTGCAGTGGCCTGGCCTGGCTAGCTAACGCAACCGGACTCTGATTTGGGTTCTTGCATGAGGTAAAGACTCGAGCGGGGACTAGTGGGATGATTCTTCAGTCGCCAACTGCTTTGTCAATATACTAAGGGCTACGGTCCAGCAAAGCCGAATTTCCAGCCTTCAAATCCAGGGCAAGTTTGCGGCATGAGCAGAGTGGCGTGTGGCTCGTGTCGTAACTGTGGTAAAGATCTGCTCCGCGTACGCCCACGAAGGTGGTCTTTGCCTGCTTGAATCATTTTAGTGACAAGACAATGAAAGCATGCAGTCGATTTCAATTGCATGCAGTTGGGAATTTCTCGAGCGCGTTGTGTTTAATTGCACAGAGTCTATTTGACATGATGCCGAGTTAGCTGGTATTGAGGAATGCTGCTGCTCTATTTGAACGCGGTTCCGGCATCTAAGCCTTCTGCTGGTTCTGCTGAGAGACGATCCCTGTGGACAACGTTAGCACAACGGCACATCACAGCCGGGAGTTGTCGCAGCTTACTCTCAATGTCAGCAACGCTCTGGTTGAGAATCTGCTGGAGAGTCTTGGGGTTCTCGAGCTCCTTCTCAATCTTGGCAATGATGCTGGCGGCGAGCTCCTGCTGCTGCCTCTGCTTGACCTGGCCCTCGTAGCGGACCCACGAGTCGAGGACGTTCTTGGCCTCGGCGGCGAGGGCCGTCTTCTGCTCGAGCTCGTAGGCCTGGGCCTCGATCTGGGCGGTTTCCTGCAAATACACAGTCAGGCCCTTGTGTGTCCCCTACTTGTTCCGGTTTTTCTGTCATGTCCCGCGTACCTTGGAAACCGCAAACAGGTTCTTGGTGACCTCGACGACACCGCTCAGGTCCTGGACGTTGTTGATGCGCTTCTGGACGGCCTCGGTGTGCTCCTTGCGCGCGCCGTTGAGGATGCCGAGGATCTTGCTGTGCTGGCCCTCGGCCCACTCGCTGTAGGCGGGACCGCCGTACTTGAAGGCAGCGGCGAAGACGGTCAGGAGGGAGAACATGACGATGGACTCCTCGTTGACGACGTAGAGCTCATTGCTGATGGCGGCAGCGCCGAGACCGGCGCTGGCAGAGAGGATGGCGGCCTTGGAGGCGATCGAGTTGCCCGGCAGCGAGTCAATGATGGACTGGGCCTTCTTCTTGGGCTCCTCCGAGGGCACATTGGACGAGGCGCGGGACGAGACGACTGCGGGAACAGCAGCGCGGACAGGCACGGTAGGGCGGAGCCGGGCAGCGCCTGCGTCAACGTCAGTCAAGTGTTGCGATGCCAATTGCGGTCGATCCGGGGGGCAGAATCGGCGCTGGCATACCAAAGGCACCCCTTGCAAGACGAGAAGCCATTGTTGGTGATGTGGGAGTGGAGAGGATGAGGCTCTTGAATCTTGCCGTGAGGAGCTTCGGGTACGCTGTTGCAAACCTGAGGTGACTGCTTGGCGTTGTCGGCGCCGATTGGTCCGAGTGCCCGTCCGGGACTCTGTGCTGCTTGACATTTTTCTGGGACGGCGCCTGCTCGACAAACACCTCGCTCACGACCGCTCCAGGACCGCGCTTCGATTGAAAATGTCCTTGGCCTCTCCAGACCCGCTCGCCGGCCACAAGAGGAAAAGAGACGGCGAAAAGACCGCCGAGAAAACGAAGAAATCCAAGAGCAAATCGACCTCGACGACGGCCACCATCGCAAATGGCGACGACTTGGAAGCCCGCATTCTCGAGCTCGAGGGCGACATCAGCCAATCGCGCCGCCACTACAACAACATAGTCGAGCTGATTACAATCGCCAAGGATATCGATGCAAAAAGGTCGCGTCAGGACGAGACGCCAAACCTGGCCATGCTCGCGCTGGTTCGCGTCTTCAGCAGGCTCTTGGCCACAGGGAACATGAAGAAGAGCAAGGGCTTGTCCGAATCAGAGCTCATGATTGTACAGTGGCTGAGGAAAAGATATCAAGAATTCACAGACTACCTTGTGTCCCGTCTCAATTGCAACGATGCTCTTGAGAGCTTGTGTCTGCACCTTGCCATGCGCTTGGTGAAGGGAGAGGTTCAGTCACAGGCAGGCCATGGCGATGATGCTTGGAAACAAGGCCTCTTCCGGAAGGTCGTGCGTGAGGCATTGTCTTGCGACGAGTGGATAACAATGGACGAGTTCCGGGAAAAGTTCGCTAACGAGTACACCGACGTGAGATTTTATACTCTACAAGCGATCTCGTAAGTTTGCTGCCTGTACGTTGGACTGTAAGCTGACTGTCACAGTTCGATATTGAAAGAACCACCATCACCTGCCGAGCAGGAGGTTTTGGTGAGCAACAGCCTTCAATACCTCCTCTTGATCGGAGAACTACCTGGAGACGAGAAGTTCTTTGGTGATTTCTTCGGCCCGGAACCCGAACAACCCAAGCACGCATTGAAATCCCTATCCGCGCACAAGAGACAAGGACAGGATGCCTGGCTAGCACTGCTGAGATCCGGGCTGGACGCAGATCAGCGCAAGAGGGTGCTCGGCAGCATGACCGGTTGGGTCGTTCCTTGGTTCCTCAAGGTCGAACTGTTGATGGACTTTTTGACCGACTCTTACAACGTGGGCGGTGGTACTTCTCTCCTGGCTCTTGCAGGACTCTTCCACTTGATGAAGGAGAAGAACTTGGATTACCCTTCGTTTTACCAGAAGCTCTACTCGCTCCTCGACGACGGGCTGTTGAATTCCAAATACCGCTCACGCTTCTTCCGCCTTCTGGACGAGTTCATGTCTTCGACCCATCTTCCTGCTGCGCTTGTGGCTAGTTTCATCAAACGCCTCTCCCGGCTGGCACTCCACGCTCCCCCTGCCGGCATCGTCGTGGTCGTCCCATGGGTGTACAACATGCTGAAAAGGCACCCGGCGTGTACCTTTATGATTCACCGAGAGGTCCGAGACCCACAAGCGCGGGAGGAGCTGGAGGAGAGGGGAATGAACGACCCATTCGACATGGAGGAGCAGGACCCAATGGAGACTGATGCGATTGAAAGCAGCCTTTGGGAAATAGAGACCCTGCAGTCTCACTACCATCCGAACGTGGCTACGCTCGCCAAGATCATTTCGGAGCAATTTACCAAGCAATCCTACAACCTCGAGGATTTCTTGGACCACTCATACAATGGCGTAAGTTTGATGGAAGCCCGAGGTGGAATGTGCGCTAATATTTCCCAGTTGATTGAAGCCGAGCTCGGAAAAGAACAGCTGAAGAAGACTCCAGTGGTGGAGTACGAGATTCCCAAGAGGATATTCACAGCGGAAGAGGGTGGACTGGCACCGCTGGGTGCATTGATGATGCAGGTGATGGAAGGTGGAGATTGAATACCATGATTTACAAGTTTGATATCCGAGAGACAGAATTTTTAGCTTCCTGCAAAAAGAGCATTTCAATTTGAACATGACGAACCAAATGACATCCGGATGCTCCTATTGACCTAAGGAATCCTTCAAACCATCCATGTGCTCCAATCATGTGGCCAGAATCCAAATCCGGCAGGCGCAAGGCTGTCCCCATCACGTGCCAGTGATCAACCACACCCGCTCACCGCCTTCAGTAGTTACCAAGCACGCGGCGCCCGATTGTCTTTCATCATCCGCTTCCCTACAACCGCCAACGCAACCAAGTCGCCACTGCACACCCTTTCAACCTTCGACCTCATTCTTCCTGTTGCGCACGCTTCACGAAAGCAAAGGACCACGTCATGTCAGAAGATCGAGAGTTACAGGCCAAAATCGCCGCACTTTCCGGTACTGCGCAATCAGCGGCTATGAAGATGCGCTCCACTGACTGTTTCATAGGCAAAATCAATCTTGCCAAACAGCGCGATCACACCAGTCACGGTCAGCAGACGCAGTACGGTATGCGCTACCCGCGACTGCCCATCTCTTCTGCCTGTGTCACTGACGTCCAACGAGGATATGGCCGCGGGAGCGCAAACTGGACGCCGCATCGGGGCACTCCCTATGGTGCACCTCGCGGTCGCGGAGGCAAGATGTTTAACAACCGCACTCTGGTATTGAATAGCTCCGCCTCAAGAACCAACTCTCCAGTATCCGCAGCCACGCCCACCGAAGGAACGCCAACAAGTGAGATCACGCCCTCTCCGCGGGGAGATGGAAACGGATGGGTTGTCAAGCGCGACCGACACATGCAACTCATCAACCCGGCCATCTACGACAAAGTTGCGCAACAGCGGGCCAAGGACATGGAACAAACGGCTGAACAGCGCCGCCAGCAGCGGAGCCTTCGAGAGAGGGCCAAGCTCAACAAACATTTTCAAGCAGCGGCTTTGCCTGTGTCGGCAAACACTAGTGTCCACAACCCTCCCGCGACTTCGCAATCATACGAAATCGACGTGGAGGGCGTTCGCTTCCGTGTTGCCGACGGTGGCAGCAAGCTCATCCGAGTTTCCAGTAAGTGGGACAAAGATCGTGCCCTGCAGAACAAATCTAAAAACCCAGCAGACGACCCCATTACTGCCCGTGTGACCCCCAAACACGCAAAGATAGGCGGCGTCACTTTTCTGCGGAGTAAAAATGGGAATCTCTACCGCGCCGGCATTGTCAAGACGAGACAGTAAGTGGAGCAGCAACCCCTTCTGGCATTGGCAGGCTGACATCACGACAGGACAAAACCCGTTCAAAAAATTAGCGAACCTTGCCCGAGGTTCACTACCACCGGTTGGCCTCTTCCCTCCCGTCCAAAGGATACAGACGGCGCCCTGCGCCAAGGGATCCGGTTTGTACGCCCTGTTCTCAAGCTGACGATGTGTTCCAGGTACCTGTTCCAAAGGACCGCAGTGCCGGTATCTGCATGATCCCCACAAAGTTGACATCTGCAAGGACTTTCTGCTCAGAAACAATTGTCCCTTGGGCGACGCCTGTGACCTTTCACACGAGCCAAGCCCGCACCGCGTCCCAGCATGCCTGCACTTTCTCCGCGGCAACTGCACCAACGACGACTGTCGTTATGCCCACATCCGAGTCAACCCCTCGGCGCCCGTTTGCCGTGCCTTTGGCACCATTGGATATTGCGAGAAAGGACCGGAGTGCACTGAACGCCATGTATTTGAGTGCCCTGACTATGCTAACCACGCAGTTTGTCGAAACCCCAAATGCCGCTTGCCACACGTGGACAGGGCGGGGCAGATTCGCAAGGCAGCCAGCGCTCAGAACGGCGCAGTTGACAGCGTCGACATGGACATTTCCAGCGACGATGATGAGCAGATAAACAGCGACGACGTGGACTCTGATGCCGAGATTGAAGAGGAAATCATCATGACCGAGGCCAACGACCAAGGGCACGAGGTCTCTCGGCAACAAGACTTTATTGGCTTTTGAGCCATGAGCGTAAGTTTGCCGCAGCCCATCAGCGGTACTGAGCACAGTCGCCTTGAGGACGAGAGGCCAAGATGGAAGGCTCCAGACGTGGTCTTCGCTCTTGAGCCGGGTTTGTTTGCAAGGCTGAAAAGGGGAGTTGGATCCCAAGGCATAGATACCCAACAGAACAAGGTCGTTGTATTTTAGACAAGAAGGAAAAATGGAAAGAATGAACAATTGACCTTGTGGTACCTTGGATGCGTGATGACGAACGAGACAAGGAAATCCACGTCCGCCGACGAGACACAAGACCCAGGATGTGGCGGCAACGTTGACACACGTGGCTTTGAAACTACGTTTCCTTGCAGTAGCTGATGGCCATGTTTCGCCGTCTCTGGAGGCCTGAGGCATGACATCAAAAGAAACTAACTCTGAGAGCGCGATCCAGCTCCGCCGATCAGTGGGAGCACCGATTTTGCGGGGAAGGTCGATCACCCGCGGGAGTTGATGAGCCAAATCAAAGGCAGCTTTTTTTGGTATCCTCCAGGAAGTCTGTTGGTTGCGTCGCACTTTGCAGAGCCGTTGGCGCCGTGTCGCCGCAATAAGGCAAGCCAGCCCAGGCTGAGGCGAGAGACCTGGGCCCCACGATTCATTTGGAGGCAGCACGCAGGGCAGGCCAGGGCAGGCAATACCGTACCGTAGGCGCTGAGCCACTGCCTGCTCCCATATTTACCTGGCCGTCGTCTTTCCTGAGCTGTTTTCGGTCTTGCCAATGTTTTCGGCCCCTTTGGCCCTCTTGTCAGAGTCGCGCACGCACAAACGCTACAAGGTCAACCTGCGCGTCAGATGAGATTCTTTGTACCGCCGCTGCGCCCACTACCTTAGACACCGGTGACTGCACTAGAAAAAGCTGCCAATTCTTGCTGCTGCGCTTACCGTGCTGAACCCTTCGCCCGACTCTGCTCTTTTTTGACGCTGGCTGCGAAATGACGCTGAAAGATCTGCTCAGGAAAAAGGACAGGATGAGGGCCGACGACACGGTGCCGAGCCATCACGGCCTCGCCCCTCCCGGTCCCCCTGAAGTCACCATAATCCGGACAACCACAACCATGCAAGAGCGAATTTCTCCGCCATCCTATCCGGGAGACGACGAGAAGTCTCCCAGACTGCTATCGATCCCGGGCAAGCAGAATGAGAATCAGAGGCGCCTCTCGATATTCCGCCGGCCGTCCCAGCTGGCGCCAGATGGACGCGGCGCCGCCCGCAACGACAAACGCTTGTCAGAACGCCTGCACTTGTCCCGGCCGCGCGCCAATTCGAGCCTCGTGAACCTGCCGTCGAATCTGCCCGCCATAAGCGTCGAGGTTGCCAGGAGCACAGAGGAACAAGCCGAGTGGGAGCAGCGCGCGACGGCTCTCGCCAGAGGGACCTTGATCAGCAAGGGAGATGGACTTGGCCGCGAAACCGCGCGCAGCCCAAGTCCCAGCGTCAGCGACGAGCCTGGTGACGTACGTGTGGAATTCTTGTCGGCCGCAGACGGGCATTGAATGCTGAAAGAAATCTCGATTTAGAACAACATCCAGGAAGCCATCAGGCTCCATGAATCCGGAGGTCAGCGCAGTAAGTCACACGCGAGCTTCACGCGATCGAGTACCGGGGCATTTCTGATGGCTTGCGCAGATTTGGAAAGGTCGACCGAAATGTTTAGCAAGCTGGCAAATCCCAACGGAGCCAACAACGCCCTGAGCCAAGTGCTATATGGCCTGGCATTAAGGTGAATTTTCTCTTGGGATTCAACGCCTCTACATGTTCCCAGCTGACGCGGATGCAGACATGGCTGGGGTTGTCAGCCGAATCAGGAGCTGGCCGTGACCTATCTCTCTTACGCCGCAGCGAACAGCGCCGAGATAGAGTCTCTGGCCCTGGCTGCGGGCATGAAAAAGGGTGGTGCAGCCAAAGGCGAACTGGTGCTGGCCATGTTTGAGCTCGCCAACAGCTTCCGCCACGGCTGGGGGGTCAAGAAGGACCCGGCGGCCGCACGACAATACTACGAGACGGCAGCGAACCTGGGAGATACGGACGCCATGAACGAGGTGGCATGGTGCTATCTGGACGGATTCGGCGGCAAGAAGGACAAGGTAAGAGATCTGAATCTGGGCAACCGTCTGCTGCACGGCGCCACAGCATCCCATTTGGCACAAGAGGCCTGCCCCAACGCCGCAACAGCCTCACTTTTTGGGCAGCAATGGAAGACTAACTTCGCTCATGCGCATCAGTTCAAAGCGGCGCAGTTCCTCCGCCTCGCCGAAGAGAAGGGAAACAAGACGATTGGCAATTCATGGTAAGCGAACATTCCTCGTCCTCCGAACCCTGCGCCCCGTCGTCTGCTTTCCTGGATGCCCGCCTGCACCGCCTGCTCGTGCCTGCGCCTCTCCTGGGGCACGCGTCTCGTGTCGAGTCTCGACCGCAATGGATGCAGTTGAGTGGTTGTCGAGCTGGGTACCGTCATCCAGGCGTCCGAAAAGGCACGTCGGCCGTTCGAAAACGGTGGTGCAAACCCGGTTGCGGCTCGATCCTGGCCGTCGCCGTCACGGATGGGCGTGTTCATGGCACATGGACTGGCTGACGTGCGTCGGTTGGTCGAGCGGCTACGAGTCGGTTACGCAGCGGCAGCGGGAAGAGGGCGAGGGGAAAGGCACGGGTCGGCCCCCACCTAGCCGTCCCCGTCCCAGAGACCTAGCAAGCAACACCCCTCTGTGCCTCTGCTACGCACACACGTGGCAGTGCAGCTGCTAGCTCTGTCCCGGCGCTGTGGATGCCTTCTGCCCCTGGGTCGCCCTCTCTTCTCGCTTGTCCACTTCGCAACCGTCGTTCTGGATGGCCGTGACGACTTTGCATCGTCGACTGCAGCTTGCGCCGGCCGCTGAATCGTTGGGAGACGATCGCCCTCAATCTGCACCTCTCCTATCTCCTGCTGTTGCGTTTCTGGCCGTTTTCTGCCGGTCTCGCCTCTCGATTCCACGATCTACCTCTCACCTGCCGGCCTCGTCAACCCTTTTTCGGCCTTTGCCGGGTCTGGTCAGGGAGAGAGATCAAGCCAAGAGCCTGGGTTCGAGAGCAAGCAGTCTGCTCCGCGGGTCGGCCATGACCATCACGTCTCTGGCTTCCCTCCCTGTCTTCTGCCTCTTATCCCGGCCATTTTGCATAATGGTTTCAGTCAAGACGTGGACGGCAAGGACGGGCAGGAAGCAAAGACGCAGAAAATTTTTCTCGGCCATGGCTGCTCCATCGTGGATCCCGCACCAGTCAATGTCGCCGTGGTCGTCACGTCTGACAAGCCATCTTCATGCACCCAGCCTGCATCTTCTCGTTCGCGTTACACCAGATAGGATCTTACTAACGTGCTTGTTTTTTTTTTTCAGGATCTGGAAGGACAAATACAATCCCAAGTGACGGGCCAATCAACCAGCCAACCACAAGACGAGAGAGACAACAAATCGGAACCATTTTCCCCCCTCATGCCCAACTCGACTCGACCCAAACCCCTCATTGCCTCGCGCCCGTCCGCCTCACTCATCGTCTCATCCCTGATCGCCTGACTTTTCCGACTGGCAATGCAATTGGCACGCCAGAATCGGCATGAAGAACGGCACAGTTTCTTTGCATCCGCAGGCTTGGTCTCGCTGCCTAATCAACCCCTTTGGCATCGACCGTAGGAGTCACCTGTCCTGTCTCTCCACCTCCGATTCCTACACCCATTCATACGTACATATTCTTTTCTATACTCTCCTGAGCATTATATCCCTTTCTCACTGTCTCTCAAACGTCCATCCATCCATCGTCCGCTCGCTCCTTGCAATCCATCTGTCCTCGTCGCTCGTCGGGCTGGCGCAGGGCCCCCGCCTGCCTGCCTGCCTACCTGCCTGCCTGCCTTGCCTGCGCGTGTGTTGGTTGGCTTCCTCCATCTCACCCGTGCTTTGAGTGCCTCTCTGCATGTCTGTCCAACCGGCACTGCACCCGCGCTTCCCCTACATGTCCTCCTGCTATGCTCTGCGGCGTCATTTGCTGCGTCATTGGTTGGTTGGTTGGTTGGCGTCTTTTTCGCAAAGATTTGAGGCGCTTGTTGGCTTGGTGGGCTGCCTCACCTGTCTGTCTGCCTGACTGACTGACTGACTGACTGACTGACTGTGCGTCTCTCATGTCGGGCTTGTTGGGCTGGCAGGAGCGCGAACGAGCGAGCGAGGGTGGAGGTTGAACGGCGCTTGACGCATCGATTGGGCCGCAGTGGCGGCCGCGGCGGAGGACTCGACTCCACGGACAGACTGCTCTGGCGCTGTCCTGGCGTGTCGTGTAGCAGCAACTGTTCTGCTCACCAGCTTGCGCTTGTCGTGCTGCCCATTTACTCCTACTACTACTACTACTACTACTACTACTACTACTACTACTCCTCCTCCTCCTCCTCCTTCTTCTTCTTCGCCTTGGAATTGGTTGGATAAAACACGGAGACTGCAGTGAAAAAGAAGACGTGCACACACACACATGTACGGAGCAAGCAAAAGCACAAGTTTCACATTGGGTTTCTGGGAAAAGTAGGGTCGATCGAGTGCTCGCTTGCTTGCTTATTCCTCTCCCTGTTGTAATTTATATCTATCCAGATATTTCTCCCGCTCGTGTCTTTTGTGTGCATGCGTAGGCCTAGCGTACCCGTATCTGAGTGTGGGTCCGTTTGAGACGACATTGAGGTGAGCTGGTGGCTGACTTGGCTGACTGGTTGATTAATGGAGTGGGATCGGATTGCAGTGTTGCACTTCCCCCCTCCACGCACATCTTCTTGCTAAAAGCTAAAGAACAAGAGACAGATGGAAGGAAATGAATGAGCAGTGAGGAGGAGCTTGTATCAAACAGGCCAGGAGGAAAACGACACCACTGTCTCATGCCAACGAATGAAAGCATGCAGGCGAATTATACGTGACAGATCAATTTTCACCAGTGGAGTTTCTAGCTCCCTTCTCCCCTTTTGCCGCTGAAAGAAACGGGGAGGCCCATCATCAACGTTGGAAGCTAAGCATCTCGCATTCCTTCATTCTTCTTTCCTTCCTGTGCATACACCTAGCCCACCCACCTCCTCCACACCAGCTCGCTCACCACAGCTTTAGACAAGCACATACGCCGCAATACTTACTCCGTCCATTCATTCCTCTCTCCAATGATGCTACCGTGCCACGGTACAAACGTACGCGGACAGCCAGCCAGCGATGTGGTCTGAGCAAGGAACGACACTGCAAGGACGACGGCAGCAGCAGTGCGGAGCAAAACGAAACGCCCGCCCGCGCGGCCTCCATTTATAGTGCAAACATTTTTGTCGATGTACTCAAGGATTCAGACGCTGCTACTGCTGCTGCTGCGAGCAGAGCACAACAGAGAAGGCCAGAGAAGAGGGAGGCCTAGCCAGCTCTGACCACCAAGACGCTTTGTTCCACCTCCGACTGCCCGGCACGGCACGGCAGGCAGGCAGGCAGGCAGGCAGGCAGGCAGGGCCCGCTCGGGCGGACGGACGCGGGTACGGGTGCTGTGCACATGTATGTAGGCGAGGTTGACTGGCTACAATGTAGCTAGGTAGAAATGTAGCCGCTGGGACACACGCATACTTGCGGTGATTAGAAGCGAAAGAAGGGCAGGGAGGGGCCAAGGGTAGCTGGCCATTCTCCCTAAACGACAACGACGACGGCAGGGTCCAACGGCCCCGGCAGTATCAGGCACAAGAGGGTATAGAGCGAAGAAGAGGGAGGGAAAAGAGCAGCGTGTGAAGGATGAAAAGGGTTGCGGGCGCGCACGAGCGCTGTCCTTTGCTTTGCGCAGAGATGGGTCTGTCTGCGGTGCTCTGGTCTGGTTAGTAGTAGTAGTAGGGTGGCTTGCTCACTCGCTCTGATCAATGGCGTTGCCGTCATTGGTTGGTTGGTTGGTGGCGATGGCGGCGTTCTCGTGCTCTCTGTCTGCCTCCACATCTCGAACCCTCTCGATGCTCAGGCGCCTCAGGCAAGCAGATTGCCCGTCGATGAGGGGTCATGTCATGGTCATGGTCTGCGTGCAGTGCGGCCCCGTCTGAGTATCTTGCCTCAGCAGCAGCTGCGGCGGCGGCGGCGGCGGATGGCCGGCGCAGGAGATGGCCATGTCTCATGTGAGAGAGACAGTGCGGATGGAGGGACGGACGGACGGCGGCAAAGGCTTGTCATGCCTCCACAGCCTCCTCCTGTTGCTTACTCGGTATGTATCCACACTGTGGTGCTGCCACTGGCCGTGTGTCTACGCATGAAGATGGCAGCGTGGCAGGTGGAGGCCTGAGTGTGATGAGACCGGAGAGGGAGGGATAGAGAAGGAACGGGAAAGGGTAGCGAACATGTACGGACAGACAGACGGGCGTCATTAGACTTGTAAGCTTGCGGAGTTGGTCGGTTGTTTCGAGTCGAGAGAGTTGACCTTGCGTTCTCGGAATAGCAGATAGGCAGACGACCATTCTCCTCTCCCAGTCGTCGTTTTCTTCCCTGTCGACAAGGACGCCATCAAGGTGCCCTTTGACACTACAAAACACATTAATGGTCAAGGGTGATAGGGCGCTGCTGACAGGACACACTGACCTATGGGCACGCCTGTTCGTTCCCCCTGCAAGATCTTCTCCATCTCGGCTGATGTCGACGCGAGCTAGGCCGGCAATCGCGTCACCCGTCTGACCTTTTCTCAAGCTTTTCCCAATCTTTAGGCCAGGCCAGGCAATGGATGGGCGAGGGAGGGCTCCATCATGCCCCTCTTGCCCCTACAACGTCCTCCATCCGGCCGCCGTCATCCCTATCAAGCTCCCCTCTCTCCACTCGGTACCCTCTCCGCACCCTCTTTTTTTTTGTCCTTTCTCTCTCGTCTTTCCCTTTTCTCTCTTCAACAAATGCCACACACGATGCCATCTCCAGAAATCGCCGACAGCAGGGCCTCCCGTCCCTTGCCGCATCCAACCATATCCCCGCCCCAACCGGGCCTGCCCTACCCTGCCCACACTCCAGAAGCAGCGCCTCTTCCGGACCACCTCATCGTGACTCCCTCACCGCCCATGCCGCCGCTCAGCTGCCCCCGTAGCCCCTCCCGGCTTCATGCTCCAGCAGCGCCCTTCTCAGCCCACATTGGGGGTTGTTGGTTCGTGACCTGGACCCGAAACCCTAGCTCCTTCGTCATGCCGAAAAGGATGGATCAGTCAGTCCGCACTGCTATCTACGTAGTATGTAATCCGTCAGCCTCACTCTTCCTTTCCTTGCCTAGCTACAAGTTGCGGAGCCAAGGCAACCAGCTAGATATGTAGCTATCTTGGTAGCTAGATGGGCCAATGGCCATCCGCCTCGATCCAGCGACGCTTTGACGGTCAGACGAGGCGCCGCAGCCCAGGACAGGGGCGGGCAGGCAGAGAATTCCTTCCTATCGTCGCGGGCATCACGCTTACCCCGAGACGGATGGGTCGATTGACTGGGTGGGCGACGACAGTTTTCGAGAGAGGCTTTTGTGTCGGCAAGCAATGGAATCACCTGGTTCCTCCCGGCTCTCTCAGTTGCTCGCCTCAAGCCGGCACTGACTCGAACAGCCGACTCGACTCATGCGAACAGCTGGTCAGTGCCGAGCTGCTGCTCTTCTGCGGCTCCATATGGATGGCGTGGTTTGGCAGAGAGCGGGGCGGGGCAGACGGGCAGGCGGGTTTTGCACAACAAGTACGAACATGCCCGAGTGGGATTTTCTCTTCTTCTCTTCTCGCAACAATGGTGCCCGTTGGTCGCTCGCGCCAAGGCTCCGAGGATGCCCACCCATAGTTCCAACCTATAAGAATTGCGCCAACTCTGGTGCTCCGCGGGCGTCTAAGTAGGCAGGCAAAGCAGCGGCCATCCGGCACGGCCGGTGGCTATCCGCGGGCGAACAAGACGCAGCGGGCGCGCTGTGCTCTGGCAGCTCGGGGCGGTCGCGGGTCGGGGTTGGCCTCCGCTCCACAGCCGCGCGGGCCGCTGGTGGTCATTGTGGTGGTGGAGGACCGGAGGACCGTGGTGCCTGGTGGCCACCACGGGCACTGGCCAAGGTTTTTTCTTTTTTTTTTTTTTTTTTTCTTTCCTCTTCCTCGCCCTTGACGGAAAGCTCGTCTTCGTTCGTATCGGCCGCGGCGGAGCCGACAGGCAGCGAACGGACAGATCACGGATAGACGGACGGACTGGTGCTGTAGGGTGGATGGTGCTAGCAGGCAGTGTCGCTCGTTCAGGGGCGAGGGCCGACCTGGAGTCTGAGGAGCAGGCGGGCAGAGCAGTACGAAGAGAATAGGCGAGAGTTGGCGCTACTTTTCGTATGGATGGATGCTCTTGTCGAAGGGTGTGGGTGTGGGTAAGAGGGTCGCAGTGGAGAGAGGAGGGGAGGGGAGGGGGAAGTGCGGGCATCGAGGCTGCAAGCGGAGGGCAGTCAAGCGCAGAAATCGCGTCAATCGCATCTCACGCATCACATCGACGCCCCCACCACCACCACCACCCACCACGCACACCGCCTTGTTACCCGCCCGCTTGGCTCTCCCCAGTCACCTCAGGGAGTCAGGGTACCACACCACACCACCAACGACTCTTTCTCTCTCTCTCTTGCTCTCCCCCTCGTTTGATCCATCCATGGTGAGATGGTTGCCCGCCCGCATGCCGATGCTGGCCATGTGCCTGTGTCACCACCCACCTCATTCAACGTCGCTGCTGCTGTCTCAAACTCTGATCGCTCCGGTCATTGTGACGGCAGCGCAAGCTTCGTCACTTGCTCTCTTCAGTTCCCACGGCCCCTCCATTGTCTGTTCTGCTCTGCTCTGCTCTGCTCTTGCATCATGCCTACACTCACCCCCCTTGCCTCGTCCCAACCTCCTGCCTCTGCGTCTCGCACAACGACACCTCTCTCGCGACGAGGTCCGACGGACGAACAGACAGACAGACAAACGTCCGCCCGCGCAGGTGGGCGCTTAGACCCGCTGTGGCTCGTCCAACCAACGCGGCGGCGCACCCTCTGCTCTCTGCACTGCGCTGCGCTGCGCTGCTACCCTCCGACCGACCCATCTACCCATCTACATGCGTGCATCCATAGCTTGCGACTGAAAAGAGTGGCTGGACACATGTAGGTGGCAACGTCCGCGCGCGCCTGTCTTTGCCACAGACGCTCGGTCCAGCCAAGTCCGAAGTGATTTTCACCATGACAATATTCGCAGGCGCATGCGAACAACAAGTGTAATAGAAGAAGCATACAATTCCATCCCAAAATCTCTCTTTGCGTGCGTGCCTCACGAAGGCGTCTAGCATTCGGGCGTGCGTGCTTGCTTGCTCCATAGACTTTACATACATGAAGCAGAAGAAGAGTGCAAACCCGACCAAAAGTCTCAATGGTCAAAGGGGGGGGAGGACAAAACCAGCCAGCCAGCTAAACAGTCAGACAGCCACACCAAGGGGCTTGTCAGAAGAAGCAGAGGAAAATGACACTGTCCAACAGCATGACAGCAAGAAAAAAAAGCCGGCCGGCCAGGCGGAACACTTGGTTGGAGGAACAAAAAAGGGGAAAGCAAGGCTTCGGCGCCGAGAACCTTGTCCGAGAAGAGGAGGAGGTGGAGTATGTGGCGGATGATGCTGATGATGATGGCGTCGTGTCGTCGTGCGCGTGCGTGTTACTGTGCTGCCCAGTCCGCATCCCGATTCGATCGTTTGTGAGGAAAAAAGGAACGAATGAGCTTTCGTTCAAGGTCCAGCCTCGCCCTGGCACAGCTAACCGAGAGCTGCTTTCTTGACGCTGACGCTCGTCGTCGCATTCCTCGTCCACTTCCAGCTCCAGTCTCTCCCTGACTCTCTCTGATCTCGCCGCTCCAGAGGAACCAAGTGGAAGAGAAACAAAAAAGAAACAGAAAGATCAAGCCAAAAAAAAAAAAAAAAAAAAAAGACTTCAAGGAAATACCCGTTTCGTCAATCTGCCCATAGTGCCGTCCATATCAACATGACTCGTCAAATTTGCTCTCAATCGTGTCACATGTCCTTTCGTTCTTTCGTGGGTGCCCATACGTCCGTCGCCGTCGTGTCCGTCATTGCTGTATTCCGTCTTCGCGTGAATAGCCAGAGAAGAAGGAAAAATATCAGTCTCGCCGCGAGACTGTCGGGAAATGAAAAAACACATGATCGCTCGCAATGCTTTGGAAAGAAAAAACAATCAAAAAACTTGAGGGGGAGATCGCTCGCCGCGCTTTGCAATGTATCCAATCCAGAGAAGCAGACAAGGGAAAAGAAACACTTGTGACAAGGTAAGGAGAACAGGGCAGAGGATAAGCCAAAGGCTGACCAACAGCAGAGACCCCAGAGTCGCCAAAGCCGTGTGCGCATCTCTCCAGCCACGTCGAGTCGTGGTTGGCTGACAAGTCAGCCTCGTGTGCACACGTCGACAAACTCGGTCAGGCCTCTGGCTGCCGGTAGCACATGACGCCTTCTGCATCAAGAGAGAACCTCCGATGCTTGCTCGAATCATGTTCGTCGAGAGAATTGAGTGGGTGGGTGGGTAATCGACACAGTCGCGGATTTGAAAGGATGGTGGTTGGGATCGGAGACATGCAGAGCCGAGGGTGTGCGAAGAAAATTGTGTATCTTTTTTTCCCCAAAAATGATTGTGAGAGAGGGAGAGTGCTTTGGCCTAGACCTTGGTTTCGCTCTTGACGTGGATGGGGCTGCCGTTGCTGCCACCGCCGCCGCCGTTGACCTTGCTGGTTTCCTCGACCATGCGCTTGAACTCGCGTACGACCTCGGTGGGAATCTTGTCCCAGAGCAAGCTGCGCGTGTAGACCTCTGCAGCCGTCTCGCCCTTGCGTTCTTCACGCATGGCGGTAAGGGTTTCGGCGAGGTTGCGGCGGTTTTGCGAGGTTGGCGTGGCTGGCGGTGTACCGTCTTCGTAAGTGCGACGACCAAAGTCGGCCGACGTCAGGCTATTGTACTGCGCAGGGGTGATGGAGAAGGCCTGTTCAGCTTCCTGTTCCTTGGTGGGAGCGGCGAGCTGCGCGTAAGCGTCGAACTGGGGGTTGCCTGCCGTCTGCGAGATTGTGGCGAATTCGGTTCCTGACAGCGTCGGCTTGGGCCAGGAAGCACCAGAAGGCGCAGGCTCGAGAGCCTCGACGCGGTGGGCAAGCAAGTTCTGTGCCGACTGAGCTGAAGGCTCGACGCCGGCATCCTTGAAGATGCTGTCCAACACGGAAGCGGAAGCAGCACGAACTTCGTCGGGCATGCGGGGAATGGCCGGCGGCGATGCACCCGAGTTGCTGGCGACAAAGGCGCCGCAGAGGAGCAGCATGAGCAAAAGTCCCGAGGCAACGGGCTTTTCTTGCTCCGAATCCTTCTTGCGAGCGACGACTGCTGCGGCCTCGAGAGCCTGTGGGTTGCTGTTATTGTTGTTGTTGTTATTGTTCGACGGCGGCTGGTCGTCCATGTAGACGTCGTTGTAAATGTAGCTGTCCCAGTCGTTGCCGCCCATGTTGAGGTTGTCCATGTCTTGGGCAAAGTCGGTAAAGTTTGAGCTGGGAACGGCGGCCATGGGGCTGCTCTGGCTCTCGAGCTTCTCGGCTAGGATGTTGACCTTTTTGCGGAGCTCGATGCTCTCGAGAGTGTGGGCCTTGACCATCTCCATCTTCTCCCACTCGAGGTTGTGGGCGCGCTGCTCAGCCTCGAGCTTCTCGCGGTGGACCTGGTCCTTTTCTTGCATGATGGCCTCGGCCTGCAGTCGCATGCTTTGCAGGTCCTCCTCGAGCTGCACGACTCGCTCGGTCCAGAGCTTCTTTTCTTCCTCGAGCTCTTCAGTGTGCCTCTTCTTGCGTTGGCGCGAATCAAGACTGTAGAAGCAGGTTAGCAGGGGAGTGCAAAGACCAAAAGACACGGATCGAAGGACCAAGAGAGGGAGAGTCGTACGCGGCCTGTCTGTTGCGGAGCAGACGCTTCTGTTGCTTGAGCTCCTTGATTTCTTCCTCGTTGCTGGATTGGGCGATGAGCTGGTCAATGTTGAGGAGGCTCCGCTCCGGGGGGATTTCGAATCTCGCATTCTTCTTCCTGATGCCGTCGCGGCGGGGGAAGGGCGAGTAGGAGCGTCCGGGAGGGGTGTTGGGGCGCATGCGCTTGTTCATGGGGCGCGACTCCATCTCCTGGGCGGCCAGGGCCATCCACTCCTTGTTGGAGTGGGGCGAGGGGGGGTTTCCTGAGGGGGTGGGCTGGAAGACTGATGCCGGGCGCACGTTCATGGGGACGGCCGAGGGGGGGAAGGGCTCGGAGGAGCCGACGGCGAGGTAGTTGGAGTCGTTGAAGTCGTGACCAAACATTGACGAGGTGGGGGTCCGCGAGTCGTCGTCGTTCATTGGAGGCCACACGGGCTGGTGGTGGTGGTGGTCGTACGAGGGCATTTGCTGGTGGGCGGACATGCGCATGTAGGGGTTGTTGTTGTTGTTGTTGGTGGGTTGCTGGTTGGGGAAGAAGGGGTTCGTCGAGACGGCGAGGCTGACGTTGGGCTGGGGTTGCGAGTAGTCGTGGGGGTCGAAGAAGGCGTCGTCTGGGGAGAAGATGGCTTGGGCGCTATTTGCCGGACTCATGGTGTCGAAGAGGTCGTGGGGATCGTCCAAATGGTCGTGGGTCGGGTCCATGTGGGTCAGTAGGGTACTTGTACAATTGACGGTGTGACGGGCGATGTAGCGGTGAGGTGTGGACGGGAGGGACGGGGGACGGCAGGCGACGGAAGCGGATCGTGGGTGGTGTAAACGGACAACGGCGATGATGGCTGGAGAAGGGTTCGCGGGCTGCGTGGGCTCCCCGTCTTGTATGCTGGGCTGGGCTGGGCTGGGCTGGGCTGCGTGAGTGGGGAAAAGGTCGAAACGAGCCGCCGCGCTGCCATTCGGCGCCTCAGGTCAGGTAGCCGTGCAGTGCAGGAAGCACGCTCCTGGTTGTGGTGGTTTGGGTGACCCTGGTCGTGGTGTTTTCTCGTTTTGGCGTGAGGTGGAGTGGAGGTGAGGTGGAGTGGAGCTGCCAGGTGCTGGGGGGCCTGCAGGGGGGAGTGTCTGTCTGGCTGTCTGGCTGTCTGGCTGCCCTCCTGCTGCTCTCTGCTGCTCTCTGCTGCTGTCTGCTCTGCTCTGCTCTCTCACCTCACCCACCTCCAGTCTCTCTCACCTCACCCACCTCACCCACCTCCCGTGCCCGCCATCGCCATCGCCATCGCCATCGCACCCATCGCCCTCGTTGTCACCCTTCCTCTCCCGTTTGTCGCTCGTTCGCCGCCGTCCTCAACCTGAACCTCATCTTCGCCTTGAAACACTCCCACTCTGGTTGCTGGTAGCTTGCGGCCCGCTGCCCTATCTACCGTTGGCTCGACATGGTCTGCGGCTGGGCCGGAACGCACCGTGGCGTGGCGCCCAAGCACCCTTCCCAGGTAATAACCGATCGCCATCCAACCATCTTCCCTCCATCATCCCCGCCGCCTCCAAACGCCCGTCTTCTCTTGGGCTCGCGCTGCTCCCGTCCGTCTGTTTACTCACGCCGTAAACACTCGCCCTCGTCATCTTTCAGCCCAATGCCGCCACTCCAACAAGTCCACACTGACCCTTCCCTACATGCCGAATACTCTATCGCTTTCGACAAACCCTCTCCGCTGTCTCACCTTTCTTCTCTGTTAACTTCCTCATCCAATTCTTCCCGCTCCGCTCCCTACGAGATCGGTGCCGGTGCGTTTTAGACTTTGCGCCATCTTAAGCCTCGCAAACTCTCTTTTCATCTCGCCGCGTCACGTCCCGGTACATGGATCGTCGTCACCGCCCGCTGAGCTCGCCCACTGCCGGAACTGCACGCCTTGCAGCATGCGTCTGCGTCTGCGTCCGCCGGCTCTCTGGCTCGCGTTCCTGTTTGCCCGTTGCGCTTCGGGGGCGTGCTGCTGTGCGACGCCCTCATGGCGCCAGCCTCTCGCTCCATCCAGATGCCGGAACATCCACCGCCACGGGCGAGAGGGACCGTCCGAAGCCTGCCATCATCGCTCCTCTCTTCGCTTCTTGACATTAACCCTAGCCTGTCTCCATCCTTCCCCGGCCACTGAGCGCTCCTCTCGTCTCTCATCAACAGGTTCCCATTTTTATCTCGCTCTTCAGCCATTGCGGCCCAAAACGTGAGGCAACGATTCCTGGTCTCATTTCTCGTCTCGCCATTTGCCCTCTCTGCAAATGTCTTCGCTCAGGTGCTTCCACAACATCCCATCACGTGCCTCTGCACACGCCCTGGTTGGGTGCTCTGCGTGCCTTCACGCGCAAGAAGACGCTGAGGAAGACATTTCTGCTTCCGTCACACGAGATTCTGCGTTCCCCACCAAGACCAGGGCGACGTTTCAAGAGCCGGATTCTTGCCTGTCTGCCTCTCTTGATTGCTTTTTCTATTTTGGGATCTCCTTTTTCCCCGACTACCAGCACTTTTCGAAACAAATTCTTCACCAAAAAGATCCGTCTACGTCAAGCCCAGATTATTTGCAATGATATCCATGCCTCGAGCTGGGCACCCATCCACCCACCGGCAAAATCAAGCTCTTTTTTCGGTCTGGTGCCGTGTTTTGATCGCGGGAATCCCTTCGACTCATTGCTCGCCCTCCCGCAGCAGCACCGTCGACCATGCGTCCATTGGTACAGAGTCTTCCTGGGGAGTTGGCTGTATTACCCGAAATTGATCGTGTGCCTTTTCCTACCCTCTTGGACTGCGCTCAAGCAGGCTTTCAGCCTTTCGATTCCCTTTTCTTCCGTCGTGTCCCCCGAGCAACACGGGGCTCTTTCCACTTTAGTCGCTGCAAAACACACAGAGTGTTGTACGGTACACTCGGCCAAGACGGTCAGACGTGCGTCTTGCGATCCCATGTCCCTCACAGGCCCATCGCTTCCCTTTCCCAGCCCCCTTTCCTTATTTCTTTGTCAAAGAGCTGGGAGCAAAAAGTGCTTCTGCCAAGTTCTGGCCAAGGGTAGACAAATCACCAGAAAAGCAAGCCTCCCTATCCTCCGTCATGACCGCAGCTCGCTCGCTCAGCAAACCACTCCACCGGCGAGCAGAAAGCAGCTGCGGAACACCCACTCCGTCGGTGCTCTCGACATCCTACCATGGTCCTATCGCTCGTCACCATCGCTCGAGCAACAACCGGCTTTCAACGAAACTCATCTTCTTGTCATCCACACCCGCCCACTCGCCACACGCCATGCCAGCCATTCCATGTCGCTCCTCCATCTCGTCAACGTCCAACTAGCTAGTCATGCTCGCGGTACAGTCACAGGCCCTTCCTCGCTCGCTCCGCGCGCCACTCAGTGGCTCATCACCTCCGTCGGTCGTCGACCCGCCAACGCCAGCCCCGCTAGCACGCTAGGCGCGAGCATAAAATATCCACATGCCTGGGATGGCGCGAGTGCGGGAGCGGTTGCGGTCGGTGGGCGCTCAGAGAGATGACTGGACTGACCTGACAGCGGGAGGGATGGTCGGTGCCATGGCATGTGTGAATATGCTGACCCCAGCAACCGCAGATCGCTGCCGCAGCAGCAGCAGAAGCAGGCGGGCAGTCCGTCGGGATCTCGACGTGAGATTTAGAGAGATTGATTGAGCCGGCGAGGGATGGGGTTGGTCTGGTTGGTCGGCCTCTTTTTTCCTTGCAAAGATGGAGGCCATGGCTGGTTGGTCGGTCGCTTGCTTCCTTGTGAGGCCTCGCGTCGCACCGAGGCACCACACATTTGTCAAGATTGAGGACATGGCCTCCTTCCCGATACACAGACATGAACCGCCGGACGAGGTGGTGGGATCACCGAGGGCTTTTGACGCCAGCCATGAGTGGCTGTCCAGTCAATGGTCAGTTGGTCCGACGGTCGGCGGGTCGACTGACTGAATGCTCTCCCCTATTTGCGCCCGGCTCTCGGTCGAGGGGAACACCTGCTCCTCTTTGTGCAGTGCGATGGGTTGTGTGTAGTAGCAATGGTGGCAGTGCGTGCGTGTGTGCCGCAAGCCAGTCAGCCATTCAAGCGCCCGTCTGCTTGCTTGTTGCGCATCTCCACTGCAATGCCTCCCTCCTTACATGATGCCTCGGCAGGCCATCATATCCAGGGCCCTATCACCACGATCGGACTCGTCTCGCCCACATGGGCTACCTCAAGTCACCTGTCCGTCGCTTGCTGTGTGCCAACCGCCCCCCTCCTCGCCCACAGACGCAAGAAACGTCGGATCGCGCTCGACTAATTACCTACAACGCCTGTGCTCAACTTACATACATACCACCCTCCGACATGTTTGCATGCACGCCGGCCGACATGAAAGGACTGATACGCGATCGAAGAGCTGCCAGTGGTTGGCACGCTGCGCAACGCGAGTCGACGCGTGTTCCTGACTTGCGACACGCCTCGGTCCGCCCTGCCCTGCTCGCACTGTACCGTTCTGGTAACCCACGATGCCTAGGGCGTGCAGTGCTCACGGTCCTGGACAATGGGTATGTACGTATGTATGTGTATGCAGATGTAGATGTATACCACCCCACCATCCCATCACCCTTCTTTCTCTCTCGTCGTATCCTTTGCCCCCTCTCCTTTTCTTCCTTTTCTTTTCTTCTCCTCGCTTCACCTTCTCTGCCCTTGCACTCTCTCTCCTTTCCTTGCCTAGTCTCTTCTTTTACTCCTCTTTCGTCCCTCCCACCTCTTGACTGCACCGGGTGCCTGCCATGCTATGCCCTGCGCCGCAACACACAACCTACCAACCCATACACTTTTGCCGTCTTTCCGTTCCGGTGGCTGGCAAGCGCTTCCCCGCTGTACTTCTAGGAAGAGCTGTGAGGGACGTCGTCATGTCGCAGCGTAGCGTCTTGTGGTGTGTCATGGTATGGCTTTGCTTGCTCCCCCTGTGTCTCGGTCCAGTAGATCATCTCTTGCTCTCATTGTCACTTTGAATGCTTCTTGGACGATATCCTTGCTCTCCCGTAATCCCGAATTCAGAATAGAGAACCAAGTTTCTGAATTCTCCCAAATGTCGCCCGAGCAAACACACAACCCTACCTACCACAAGCCCCCTTTCTCGAACCCTTCCATTGCCGCCGCGCATCTGCACGCACTTGCGTCATGCGCACATACCCCCACTGATCGGAAGCGATGGACCGCCGGCCGGTCAGAGACTTCCTCGATCAATCTCGCTGCCGACCTCCTGCGTGACTGCCATGCTGCCGCACATACATGCGCGAGAGACGTAAGGGCAGAGCGGCACTCACTCACTCTATCGCCAATCCACCAGCCACCGCACCACCGCACCACCGCGCCAAAGAGTAGACGGGTAGATAAGGGATAGGTAAGGTAGGTATATAGAGCAAAGCGTTCGTGGATGGGTGTGTGGGTAGCATGGCAGGGTAGGTGGCGGAACGAGTCAATTGCACACACCACGCGCGCGCGAGCCAGCACCAGGCAAGCACCTTCCTATGTACGGACCATCGTCTCTGACGTCCCACGCTGCATGGCGCAACCTTTTTCTTCTTTTTTTTTTTCCTTCTTTTTTTTTCTTTTCGTCGTCGTCGCCATTGTCAACCGGTCGCTCACTGCTCTTGGCCCAGCCTCTCTTATTGCGCTGCCTCACTGGACCATACATTTACACACCACATGCCCGCGCCTTACTGTACGTACGTACTGTGCGCCCACACACGCGCTCGCGCGCGCAGAGGCTACACGGCAGATGCGATCACCCCACTTGCTGTCCCGTTCGACTCGCTCAGTCAATTGGTAACTGGCCGAATGACTGGCTGAGTGGGTGGCCGTCCCAAGCCCCAATTCGAGTGATTGGCTGGGCCTGCTTTCTTTCTCCTCGTCCTACTCTGCCATTAGCTTAGGTAGCAGGTTAGTCAATCCGACTTACCCCTCTTCTCGTCCTCGTTTAGGTAGGTAGGTAGGTAGATATGTATGTTGGTGCATGGAGGGGTGGGCAATGCTATTGGCAATGCACCACCAAGGCATGTTGCTGGGCTTCTTCTCCGGTTGCTTACTGAATGCCTCGAGTTTTTCTTTTCTTTTCTTGTTCTGCTCACTTTTCCGTCTTCACGTCCACTTGCTTATCTGTCTTTCCCCTCCTTTTCTTTCTTTCTTTCGAATTGGACCAATGTGCGGACGGACGGACGGACGGACACATCTCTTGATCTCGATCATACGGCCAACTGGTTGCCTAGTCAGCCAGCGGCGATTCTCCAATGCTTTGTCTCTTTGCCATTATCCGGGCCCGGTTTTGCGTAGTTTCGCGCAGCGTGGCGTCGTGTGGCGCCCAGCACGAGGGAAGCAGTTCGTGAGGTAGGTGGTGGTGGTGGTGGTGTGGGCATTGTAAACGTCGAAGGAACCAATCGAACATCTTTTTTCTGGTTTCTCGTTGATCGCACTTGCTTTTTCTTACGTCGACTACGGTCGGTGGATGTCATGTGGGTTTCGTTGATTTGAGGGTGGGTGATATTCGCTCTCGAGTGGATGGAGGCGACTTGAGCACTTGGAGCAGGAGCACGAGTAGCTTTGCCGATGGATATCATTTCTGGTGGTGAAGTGGTTGTGGTGTGATGATGATCCAGCTTTTGACACTACCTTCTCGTACACTCTTGCTTGAAAGCGCGCCTCGTGCGCCTTCCTTTTTCTTCTCGGGTCTACTTGCTGGAGGCTATGTGGAATCAAGAAAGAAAGCACTTCCGCACATGCATCCTCGCAACCTCATATCCAGTCTGGAATTGCGTTGCCCCTGCTCTTCCCATATCCACCTCAATCTTCTCAAACAATCTCCGCTCAACACTGACAATGCCAGCCAGAGCCTTGCAATCTGCCTGCCCAACCAAATCCGACTTGGCAACTGCATCGTGCAATTCGACAAACGCCTTGGCCATGCCCAAGAGCGACGCATGACTCTCAACCGGTCGCATCGACAAGTGCAGCATGTCGAGCGCAAACGCATTTGGCCACCGGTCGAGCACTTGCTTCAGCAGAGAAGGAGGCTTCGACAGGCCGTCTGGGACCCGCTGGAGGATGCGCAGGCCTATCTCGACGAGCCCGCAGTCGCCGTGCTTGCGTACCTCGTCCATGCCTGCCACTCCGTCCGCAATGCTGGCGAAACCGTAGTAGCTGCGCAGCAAACGCACGATGGCGCAGGTTGTATCGTTGGCTGTGCGCGCCGGGATTGCAACAAAGTCTTCGAGGAGACTTACATGTGCGAACCACAGCGGAATGAGAGAAGAGAAGACGGGCCGCACTCCCGGAGAGACAGAAAGCTCGAGGTCCGTACTCGAGCCAGAGAGGTCGAATTGCCTCGCCTGAGCAAGGACAGGGTAGTCGACACTGACATCCTCCAGCTTTGCAGTGACGGATGGGGCAGACGGCGCTACAAAAGAGAGATAGGCGTGCGAGCCGTACGTGCCCGCGTCGAGACTGTCAATCCATTTGCGAACAACATCCATCTCGGCCACGGTGAAGGAGCCAAACATCTTGCCGCCCCAAGATAGCGCATGCATCAGACGGCTATTCTTGCTATCGCCCTTGCGCACCCATGGCTTCCAATTCGCCAGCTCCCGCAAGAATTCCTTTTGTCGCTGTTCGGATGCAAAGCTTTCGGGCGCCAGCCAGTCCGTCAACGTGCGTCCACCCACTTTGATCCGGCTACCGCAATGGATCTTGCCCGACGCTTGCGCTTTGCCTTGCATCATGGTGAGGAGCTCATGATTCCATTCATTTCGGAGGAGTGGCATTGTAGTCGTGGTGTTTGCGTCAGGGGGCGATCCCCCTAAGCCACTTGAAAGACAGTAACCCGCCTGGACACGCTTCCAAGCGCGTTGCATGGCTTCACGACCATCGATTTTGCCTATGTGGTCAAGGTATTTGACGACAATCTCCATGGCCATGGCCGTATGTCCCGAATGCGAGTTGTCGATGCTGATGTGCAGGAAAAAGTAGTACGGATCCAGCTTGACCTCGTCGAGCTCCTTGGCCGCCTTCATCGTGTCCAGCGTCAGCAGCTCAAAGTGCATGTTGTACCCCAGGATCTCTGGCAAAAAGTCGTGCGGGAAGAGAGAAATGAGGAGCTGCGCCACTGCGGCCTTCCATGGCAAGAAACTGGCGTCGAGTCCGTGGCCGGGCTGAATGAAGTCAGCCGAAGAGGCTTCCGGCAGACGCGCGCCGGCTTCTTCGAGAAGCTTCTTGTACAGGTGTACGTGGTGCTGCTCCAGATTTCCGTCGCCATACTCCTCCGACATGACTTGCCATGCGCCCTTGGTGACGTGGCGGAGAGCAAACGGCGTCGTGACGCGGTGGATGTGTCCAAGCCATGCACCGTCGACCAGCTTCAGGGGAGCAACTCGCGCGAGCCAGTCTCGAGCTTCGTCCTTGGTACCAAAAAGCTCTCTTCGTCCTCCGCCCTTGCGGCGTGCAAGGTACGTTTCCCATTCGTCTGCGACAATTACGTCTTGTTCCTGAAGGAACGTGCGTAGCTCTTCTTTGCTGTATCGTTCCAGGGACAGAATTGATCCTTCTACCCGATTTTTTTCTCCGCAGATTGTCTCAGAGAGCAGACAGATGAGTGTGTTTCTCGCCAGCGGCAAGACATCTGGAAACTCCTCAAGGTTCTGCACCTCGTGGTACAGTTTCTTGTATAGTCGCAACTGCTCGTATTCGGACGCCGAAGGTTCTCTTGAGCTCCACTTCAACACATCTGGGTCTTTAGACTCCTGTTGCTCATGAGTACTTCTCAACGCCGCTCGCCTAATCTTTGGGTTCTTGTAGAACCGGACTGATCGTGCGTATTTTAGGAAAATAGGGGTAGAGATGTATGCCGTGGCGTACCCCAAGCAGGCCGCAGTAATGATGAGTAATAGATTGCCGAACATGACGAACTTCCGCGCAAAAGAATGACAAAGGAGGCGAGGCAAGCAAGCCTGGGAAAAACAAATATCAGCAACGACAATGCCAGAACGTAGTCTGAAGTGAACAGGACAACCGATCTCAACAAAATTAGCCCGCAGTCCTTGACTCAAGTAGTCTTTTCGAAGCCTAGATGACTCCCTTCACTCCTTCCTCTCCATCCCCGACCTCAACTGACCAGCCCACGACGTCTCGGCTCACCAAGCCAGCCCTCCGACCACCCTTCGAGCTCCGCCATTCCTCTGTGCTTACAGCGGCTGCCTGTTCATCCACTGCACTGCTCTCTGTCGCAATGTTCCCGCTTCAGCCGTACATGTCTCTGATGCTCCTCGGGGATACACGGTACGGTTGCAGATGCAGGGAAGGCGGACGGGCAGATGGAGGTAGTGCAGGCGATGAGCGCGGGCGGGCATTGAAGAGTGACAGGCAGGCAGTGAAGTATTCTCGACCTGTGATGCCTGACCTTTGTTGTCCTGCCATTTCGAGCATCGCTCGTTACTTGGTAAGAATGCAAAGGTAAGCTACATAGATAGTTTACAGAACTCACACGACGCATCAGCATGGGCGTGCTCACATACCATCTCGGCCGTTCCGTGGGGACTGCATGTCCATCGACAGCGGTAAGGGTCGCACACACATGTCTGAGCGCCAGGGCTGACTCGGGGGGCCAACTCGATCCCCTTCACGCACCTCCTGCCCCTATACCAAGAGAGGAAGGTCGGATCAGGTCCGCTGCGGAGGCATGGTAAGCTGCGAGGTGCCTGCGTCCAAGGCAGCAATCGGCGGGAAGGCAGATGGGCTCCTCCTGCAGAGGCGAGGTGGTGCGTGGACGGGCTGGACCGCACGTCGTCAGTGAAGGATTTCTGTCGTGACTTGCTGACTACGCGGATGGCTGAAAAGGGACAATGGTGTGCTTGCGAGGGCGAGTGGGTTTGGGGTTTGTTGCGCGGGTGGAAAGTGATTGCGAGCGTGGGAGGATTAGGGGTGGTGGTGATGGGCTGGGAAGTGGTGGACTACTGTTCGTAGGTAAGGGGAGTTAGTGTCGGTAATTTTAATGGGTGGTTTTGTCGAGAATGCTGCCATACAAACAAATGCATATGCCACCGAGACACTGATTTTACCAGAGTTCTGCTGGCACAGTGGATATCGAGAGAGATGATGCAATAGAGGACACTCCCTAAGCACAATCATGGCAGTAAACAACAGTTTTCCTAGCTTCATCTGTAGAAGTGAATGAATGCTCCCTAGACATACATAGCCACAGTACCACGAGTTATCGTTCTTTTGAAACCAAATGTAGCAATTCAAAAACAAAGAAATTCGCAATCTCAGGGCAAGAATTCCTACAATCTGGCCTTGACCACGCCAATCTCCTCTGCCACCAACTGCCGCTTGCTCAACTCCACCACAGGCGCCGGCTTCTTGGGCACCATCGTCTCCAGCATCATCGGCCGGGGCTCCAAGTCAAGCAGAGCCTCCTCGACCAACGCAGCGACGTCACCCGCGCATCCAAACGACAACGACCACCCCGCGCCGCCCTGGCCATAGCTGTGCACAATGCGGCTTGGTGCCGCGTCGCCCTCTCGCCGGCGCAGCTCGCGCTCCACGCGGACGTTGCGCTCGCGGAACGGCCGCAGACCCTGTGCGAGGGGGTAGTCGGGGTCGACGCGGGCGTGCTTTAGATCAGGGAGGAACGCCTCGCAGCGAGCACGCATGCGTCTGATAATCGGCGAGTCGAGGGTGAGGTCGAGCTCATGCTGGTGGGACTCGGCGATGCCGCCAATGAGCAGTATATCGTCATTGCGCGGGACGAGGAAGACGATTTCATTCGAGTCGTGCACGGCGTCGGCAGTGATGGTCAGCGCGGCGTCAAGTTTGGGAAAGTCTTGTCCGTTGTTGACGACGCGGATGAGCCCGCCGCGGATCGGGTAGCAGGACTTGTCGCCTGCGATTTCGGCGCCTGCGAGCCCCGTTGCGTTGATAATTACGTCGGCGGCGAACTCGGCGCGCAGAGCGTGCTCTTGAGCGAAGAGGTCGCCGTGAATGGTGCGTGTCGTGACCTTGGCGCCCTTGGAGACGACGAGGTCTTTGAGGAAGGCCATGCAGACATCGGTGTCGATGATCGGGGCGAGGTGTTCGTAAGCGTCGACAGCGCCGTAGTTTGCGTCGACGCGGCGCTCCTTGATGATGGATGCTCCCCGCCTGAAGCCACGGATGCCGCTGGCCATGATCTCGAGCATCTTGGACATTTGCTCGGCGTCTTGCTCGATGGGGACGGGGAAGAAGAAGTCTGCCCCCTTCATGCGGACCCCTGAGAGCTCCGACAGTGACTTGGATGCTGCAATGGCATCCCAAATGTGATAGGCAACCATGCACCAGCGTTTGGAGTGTTGGAGAGAGATGGCATCGGTGTGCTGGCCGCAGACGGCGGGAGGGAACTCCCAGAGAGCGCCCGCAATTTGGGATGTGAGGCGTTGCTTCTTGCCATAGGACGCCCACTCCTTGGCCAGAATGTTTACATGGTATCCTTTGTCGAGAAGGGTCCAGGCGGTGATGAGTCCAGTGACTCCTCCTCCCACAATCAAGACTCTGGGAGAAGACGAGGTCGGCGTGTGTAGAGGGGTGGGAAAGGGAGTCAGGTCTCTCCAGAAGATCAAACTTTCACCCTGTGAAACAGCCATTGTAGGGTACCGAATTGAAGATGAATGTGATTTGAGACAAGAAGACAACAGTGTAGTCTGGGTTTACAACAAAACATCAGTCTCCAACCAGTTCAAAGACATTCAAGCGTTTATGTACTTACAGCCCCTTCTCTGCTAATAACGCAACTCTGGCTGGATTTTCATCACGACGAGGGCCAAATGTGCCGATTCTGTGGCTTGGGACTGTTGAATGTTCCATGTAGCCCAATCCTTCCGACACTGGAGACGTGTCGCTGACACCTCCGCCATGGCGACGATGCATGACAGAGGACTGGGGGCCGAGCCGGAGTGTAGAGGACCATTTGCAGAAGCCCGGGTCGGCGGTGTAGTGGTAGCCTAGAAGCCCTGGTCGAATTTCTGTTGGTTTGGTAAATTGTCTCCTCGCGAGGGAGCGGAATCCAAACCACACGAGGGACACAGTCATCACTGCGTCGCTCGACGGCTTTCTGTCCCACCAGTCTCATCGCTAGCGTCGACGGTGCGGAGAAAAAGCAAGGAGTCGAGAGGCGGAGTGCCATGTAATGGTAGCAGTAGGAGTGGTTGAACGCATCCTGCGGAGAATCGACTAGTCAAAAAAGTCTTAGGTCTGGCCTTGTCTGCCCTAAGACCTGCCAAATTAAGCTTGTTTGCACCGTGCAGCTCGAAGGACGTTGGAGCAGGGTGTCTCGCGGGCCGCACGATCCGCCCCGCCTTGGCGGATCAGTTCCCCAAACAGACAGGAGGAGCATCTGCCGACTAAAGGGTGCTCGTAACGCTCGGCAATTTCAGAGATGCAGCTTATCTCAGTTGGCCCCTTCCAAAACCCCTGCGCACATCGTTTGCCGGACGTGACTCAAGCTTCCTGTCCTGGGCTAGCGTCAGCACGCCGGACCCATGACCGGTAAATATCGTTTGTTTGGCGCGTCCTTGTGCTGTCCAGCGCTCCCTCTCTGCACGTTTCTCGATTCCTCCCCTCTGCCTCATGGCGAGCCCTTGCCCCGAGCCTGGCCTGCCAACGCCGACTTTGCGCCAAAGTGAGGAGAAGGCCGAGAATGGACTCATCAGTGCAGACAACGACGCCGAATCAGCAGAGGTCGACGTCAATTCCGCCTCACTCCCACCTCCCCCTCCAGATGGCGGCGTCCAGGCGTGGACCCAAGTCTTGATGGGACATTTGGTCCTGATCAACGGATGGGGCTATCTCAGTTCCTTCGGGCTCTTCCAGTCGTACTACACGACTTCTTTGGGCGCTTCACCCTCGGCCATTAGCTGGATCGGCTCCCTCCAAATCTTTCTCGTCTACCTTGTCGGCACCTTTTCCGGCAGAGCTCTTGATGCCGGCTATTTCCATGTCGTCCTTGGCCTTGGGTCGTTCTTGCAAATTTTGGGAGTCTTCATGACGTCCGTTTCATCGCAGTACTGGCAGCTTCTCCTCGCCCAGGGAGTATGCAAGGGACTTGGTGATGGCTTGGTATTTTGTCCCACAGTCTCTCTAGTGGCAACGTACTTCTCCAAGAAGCGCTCGTTGGCCATGGCCTGCACTGCGTCCGGAGGTGCCACCGGTGGCATAATCTTTCCCGTCATTGCCCAGCAGCTGCTTCCCAAGATCGGCTTCGGTTGGACTGTGAGAATCATGGGGTTTGTCATCCTCTTCAACGCTTTCGTCGTGCTCTTGATTGCGCGCGTCCGACTTCCACCCAGAAAGACGGGACCTCTGGTCGAGTGGAGCGCATTCAAGGAGCCTTCTTACACGCTGTTCTGCGTCGGCATGTTCTTCAATCTTTGGGCAGTCTACTTTGCCTACTTTTATGTGAGTCTGCTCCTTCAAGGCGTACAACCAGCATCTGATGGCATTCGCAGGTCAGCACGTTCGGCAAGAAGATCATCGGTGTCTCTTCTTCGACTTCGTTGACGATTCTCCTGGTGATGAATGCGGTCGGAGTTCCCGGGCGGCTGGTCTGCGGCCTCACGGCGGACCGGCTGCTTGGGCCGGTCAACACGCTCATTCCAGTGGCATTTTTTGCCGGAGTCTTGTTCTACTGCTGGGCAGCCGTGTCTTCGCTGGGAGCCCTTTTTGCTTTTTGCATCCTTTACGGATTTTTTGGAGCCGGCATTCAAAGTCTCTTTCCCGCATCCTGCGCCAGCTTGACGACGGATCTCAAAAAGATGGGAGTGCGGACAGGCATGTGCTTTTCGGTCGTATCGATTGCGTGCTTGACGGGTCCGCCAATAGCTGGAGCGCTGATCCAGCAGCACAATGGCGGATTCCTGTATGCACAAATGTTTGGAGGGTCAGCATTCATGGGCGGCACGTTGACGCTGGTCGCAGCCAGACTCGCCAAAAGTGGACTGGAGCTCAAGAGCAGGATGTAATCAAGGAGGGAAGAAGCTGGGCGCATATAGACTTGCATGGGTTCGGCATGATGCTTTAGACGGAGGAATGCCAAACTTTGGGCCGATAACAAGGGACAGTGGGTCGGCTCATGATGACCAGTGCCGGTGGGTGGTGGAGGGAGTGTGTGCGAGTGGGGAGTTCAGTTGGCGTCGCACGAGGCGAGGTGAGGTGAGGCGAGGATGGCTGCAGGGAAGCTGCCCTGCCGTCCAGTGGCAGCCGGCCCATTACTCTCTGGCCCTCTGGCCCCCGCAGTCCTACGAACCATCCATCTGCTCAGGTCGCATCTGGTTGCATATTGTCTATTTAACGTCCTGTCGTCAGCTCGCAATGAACGCTCCTCATTTCCATCCTCTCGCTTTACGCCCATCGAGCCATGGCTGACACCGCCTACACCAAAGAGACGCGCAACACCGTCCGCCGCCATCGCGAGCGCGGCCAGTATGACTTTGCGACGGTCCACTCGATTGTCAACCAGGCCTCGATCCTGCACGTCTCCTTCCTCCCTACAGACCCTTTGGAGGATCCCTTTCCAACCATCCTCCCCATGATTGGTTCCGTGGGCCTCTTCTCCAACCCTGACAACGATCCTGGCGCCCAACCGCTTGACCTCTATATCCATGGCCACAGCGCCTCGCGTTTGATGCGTCTACCCACGGCGCAGGGCTTGGAACAGGTCCCCGTCTGCGTCGCTGCCACTATGCTCGACGGCATCAAGCTGGCTCTTACGCCCTTCAACCACAGTTGCAACTACCGCAGCGCTGTGCTCCATGGCTACGCGTCGATCGTGACAGACGAGGCAGAAAAGAGCTGGGCCCTGGCACTCATCACCGACGGCCTCGTGCCCGACCGTTGGGATAATTCGCGTGTCCCACCCACCAAGGCTGAAATGACGAGCACGACGGTGCTAAAAGTTTCCGTCGTCAGCGCCAGCGCCAAGGTCAATTCCGGCGAGCCCGGCGACGACCGCAAGGACCTCAAGGACGACGCAGTCACGTCATCTGTGTGGACCGGAGTCCTGCCTGTCCATGAGCAGATTGGCGCTCCGCAGCCCAGCTCCACTAACAAGGTCGCCAAAGTGCCGCAGTATCTGGATCAGTGGTGGCAGGCAGAAAACACCAAGCGCGAGACATATGCCCACGATGCCTCTCGGCCAAAATAGACTAGACTCGATTTGGTGTCATCCATTTTCCTTGCTCCTGTGTGCTATCAAGCTACAACCAAGACTTTAACCGCCAGACTTTTGGCGTGGATAGACAACAAGCAGGGAGCACATTGGGAAAGTCAGTCAAGCTACTCTGGGCTACAAAATTCACCAGACTACTCAGGAGCATTCAAGAGTTTTTACCGAGCTATGAAAGATAGCATCAGGGAGAATTCCATCACCAATCTGCGAGAATCCATGATCGTACACGCTATGAATTTGATCATTAGCCTCGGGCCTAGTTTCCGTCCGGATATGCTAGCCTATCAACCTCCTGCCATTCCTTACTCTGCGCATAGATGCTGCGAATGGGCGACAACAACCGATTGAAAGCTTCAATCGTGGCCTCCTTCAAGTCTTCGGGACTCACTTCATCTTTCACAAACGCCTCTTCCAACTCTTCATACGAGGAAAAATGCTTCGGCGCTTCTTCACCAAATACCGTCCACGCCGTGCCACTCGGCGCGTCTTTTGCACAAAATGGCCTCTGATTGCTATTCACTTCCTTGCCTTCGGCCGTATATAGTCCAGTCTGTCCAGCAAGCCGTTCCACACGCTGCACGCTAATGGGCAGGAGGACGTCGCGCACAAGGCCCAGCACGCCATTATGCTCAACCTGGGCAGCGGGGCAGGCTGCGGCGTCAATCTTGGCGCGAACGACGTGCGGAGCGTCGAGAAACTCAATTTTGGTGGCGGCCGGCTTGGAAGACGACATTTTGAGCCCGTCCAGTCCGGCAACCATTGTGTTCATGAGGTGCTCGCGCTGGCGGTATCCGAGGGCGGGGATGAAGTGTTTGGCGTGCTCGAAGAGGCCGGTCTGCGGGGTCTGTCAGTGTCCGACTTTGCACGGGACGGGAGGAAAAGACACACCTGATCGATGCCGCCATACTGGACATCCAAATCCAAGTACACCTCGCTCAAGCTTTGGTGCACGGCACACAGCATCGGACTCAGCATCTTCGTCTCGGCAACCTCATCGCTCGTATCCCTCGCATCCTTTTGCGTCATGAGCGCACAAAGGCGCTGAGTATCCACCACAAAATCCTTCTGATACGCAATGCTGCTCTCGGCAATGAAATTGACGTGCGCAGGCGGGACCCCCAGCGCCGCCAGGATCGCGCGTACGAGGAAATCGTAGTAGCGCTGCCGGTGCGCGACGGTTTCCATGCTGTGCACGTAGTTGACGAGGAAGCCGTACACGTCGAGGTAGTAGACTGTCACGTCGAGCCCGGCGCGCAGGAAGTCGATCAGTTTGGCTAGGGGCACAAAGTAGCCAACGTGCGCTGTGAGAGCCGCATGGCATTGGTTAGCCAACCTGGTTGATTTTGCTTCGGATTGGATGGCGGAAGGGGACCTACGCTTTCCTGTCGGCGTGGTCTCCCACGCCAGCTTCAACGGTGTCTGGCCTTCTGCTTCTCGCCGGGCCAGCAGCGTGCGGAGTGAATCACGGTCAGCATCGCTCAAGAAGGCCTGCTGGCGTGTAATGAGGTTGAATTTCTCCTCGGTGGGCAGCATCGTAACTGGATTGGTAAGAAGACGAAGATGCAAAACGATCAATGTCTAGACGAAGCCGAGGTGAACTTGACAAGTACAGTGCTTCAGAAGACCGGAGCGGAGAGGATGGCTGGTCCTTTTACATAACTGCTACTTATTGGACGCGCTTCTTATACACGTCCGGGTGTTCTTTGGAGCAGTTGACCGTTGAATAGCGTTGAGGACCAATGCCGCGCTGCTGGCGACCGTCTCCGGGCCTTGGAGCTTCAGCCCTCATCCCTCCACCTTTCCGCACTTGATCGCACAAGCGCAGCAGCAGCATCCTCCTTCCTTCTGCCTCCTCATCGACCAAAAGTCGCTACATGGGCGGCTTCAACCAAGCTGCATGGCTCTTTACCGTCTTTTACGCTTATTTTACGATGCACACGTAACCGTTCTGTACTGTACAGGTTGCCGGACCTAGCTCCTCGCCATCTCGCTCCCTGTCTTGCTCTACGGCAGCTGTGCTACGTCCCATTCCGGTGTGCGTTCAATGTTGCCGACGCAGCTGTCAGTCAGTCAGATCTCTTCCACGTATCAACTCCTCGTAGGGGGCGGACGGCATGAGGGGGCCAAATCCTTCGTTCCTAAATGTTGCATACCATTACGCAGCTGGGCGGAGCAAATCAGGAGATTATTTGCCGGGTGATTGTCTAAATGGATGGCGTGCGCGGTCATGGTTTGCGAAGAATAGAATCGGACAACAAGAAATGTGTTTGTGTGGTTACCGTGGCTGACGCAGGGACTGCACTGCACGACTTGCGGAGGAACAGTCAGTCATGCATACAGGCAGCCAGACGCCACGGTAGGTGTGAAAGTACGAACGCTCCTTGGGCATTTGATTGGATGGACTCCCGCACGACCGTACGTCTTGTCTCACTCTTCCCCGCGGAAGGAATCGAAGAAGGAAGGCGAAAACTCTGCAGCACCTGCGGGTGGCGCCGGCGCGGCGTTAAGAGAGCGATGCAAAGAGGCAGGTGGTGTTGATGGCAAGATTCGGCCCCCAAGTCGCACGATGCGTGGTCCGTCGGCGGACGTGGCCGAGACATACGGGACTTGCGGAGAAGAGCGAGAGATGTTGACGCAGTGAGTGTGATTTGAGGCATGCGGTGAGCATCTAGATCCTGTGGTCATGTCCGCTTGTCACTTTGTGGGGATTGTTGCGACGTGCTTGCTGACTGGCTAAAAGGTTGATTACCTGCAGGGTACATGTTCCTACACGCTGAGTATGCCAGCATCTAATTTTCGAAGCCCAAAGACTTGATGCACTGTACATGCATGCTGTACATACTCCACCTCTTGAGGAACGACCAGCCCCTTCTACATGCCTGACTGGCTTAGCCGTAGGTGACGAGAAGGATGCCTTCTCACTCTCGGGGCATCTCTCCATTTTGAACTGCCGAGGGTGGTGTGTCTTGGCTTTCTCTGACGGCAAAGGCTGATCTATCACTTCGTCTCTTGCGCGCTTTCACTGGCGTTTGGACTTGTTGGAGAAAGGAAGTTCGCAAGTCTCCCATCAAGATGGGGACTTTTCCAACTCTGGGTGAAGCGCCCAAGAGTCTGACTGGAAGCATTCACAAGATGCCACAGAAAGGGGGCAGCGTGGCCGCGGAGGCAGACGCAATCGCAGTGATTGGCGAGAAGAATACCGATGTTGAAGAGGCCCAGCTGGAAGAGCCGCCCAAGAAACTTCATCTGCCCTTGGTATTGACGTTAGCCGGTGCAGCCTTTCTGAATGTGAGCCATGTCTCCTGATCAATGAGCTTTTCCGCTAAATGCTCCCTCCAGACGCTGTCGGTGCAATCCGCCGTTATCATCCTCCCCAGCATCGCTCGAGACATTGGCATCCCCTCGGAGCGCCAACAATGGATCATCTCAGCCTACTACCTGACGTTTGGCTGTTTTTTGCTAGTGTGGGGCCGGCTTGCCGACATCTTCGGACGACGCCTCATCTTCATCTGGGGCTCGGCCTGGGTAACGGCTGTGACCGTCGTCGTGCCTTTCGCGCCAAACGAAATCGTCTTCGACGTCTTCCGCGGCTTGCAAGGGCTCGGCGCTGCTGCCAATGTCCCGACAGCCATTGGCATCCTAGGCGCGACGTTTTCGCCAGGCAAGACCAAGAACTACGCGTTTGCGATTTACTCGGCCGGCTCTTCGTGCGGGTCTGTTTTGGGCAACATCTTCAGTGGCATCATCGGCCAGTGGCTGTCGTGGAAGTGGATCTTTTGGGTGCTGGCCATCATGGCTGGCTTGGTCACGGTGCTCGGCCACTTTCTTGTCCCACTCGAGTCCAAGGTCGAAGATGAGGAGGCCGCCGCCAGGCCCGTTGTGCACGTCGACTGGATTGGCGGCACACTCATCTCGAGCGGGCTCATGCTGCTCAATTTTGCATTGACGCAGGGCAACGTTGTGGGATGGGGCACGTTCTGGATCCCCGTCCTGATTGTCTGTGCAGTGCTGATTGTAGGCGTGTTCGTCTTGTGGCAGTGGTATCTGGAGAACAAGACGTCTAGAGCGCCCCTGATGCGCGTGTCCATCTTCCACAACACGCGCTTCAATGCTGCGCAGGTCATTATGGCCATGTTCTTTGCCGCGTTCAATAATTATCTCGTCTACGCCACTTACTTGTAAGCTCCCTCCCCCAAATCGTGGTGGATGTCAAAAAGAGGGCACCATTCCGCTAGAACGCCTCGCTCGCACCTCACCGCAGTGGCAGCTCCTGGCCAGGGCGTGACACTTCTTTGGTACCTGCCGTGAAATTATTATACTGACGTACAATGCGCACAGTTACCAAGACTATCTCGGCCTCAACGCCATCCAAACTGCGCTGCGCTTCATCCCGACCGGGATCATGGGATTCGTAGGCAACTTCATCGCGGCTAAGCTGCTCTCGCGCGTCCGCGGGACCTACCTCCTTATCTTCAGCTCAGCATGCGTGGCACTTTCTTGCCTCCTCAATGCCGTGCCCATTCCACCCAGCACGTCGTATTGGGCCTACGGCTTCCCTGCCATGGTTGTCTCAACCCTTGGCGCCGACATCTTGCACCCAACCCTCACCCTCTTCACCGCGCAGTCCCTGCCGCCTGCCGATCAAGCCCTGGGCGGCGCGCTCATAACATCGGTCCTCCAGATCGGCCGTGCCATCGGGCTCGCAGTCGCTACCGTTGTTCAGACGTCTGTGGCGCGCGATGAGGGCGGCGCTTCAGGCAGCGAGGAGGTCGCGGGGTCGGCGGCGCTGCTCGACGGCATCAGGGCAGGCCAATGGTTCAATTTCGGATTAGCTGTTGGTGCGTGTGCAGTCGCAGTCATTTTCTTCAACAGCAAGGAAAAGGTCGGCGCGGTGAAGAGGTGAGGATGGATGATTCGGTCTGCCGTTTTGCAAGTGTTGCATGGACTTTCTTGGCCGACTGGCAACGCGGGACGGCCCGAGCCGCCTGGTATGTCGATCCTTGGACGTTGCAGGGTTTCTTGGAGCATTCTTCTCCTCGGAGTCTCCTTTCTATATTTTGCATTCGCAATTTTCTTCATTCACACATTCCACGCAGTTTAAAAGATAATGCATCTTGTGGAGAAAAGTCCTGAGAAGCGCACCGGAACCTCGAAATCCAGAAGCCATTGCAGTGGTCAGGCATGATAGGACAGAAACCCATCGGTGTCAAACAGGAGTCTCAGCCCGCAATGCCCTTTGTTTCTCTCAAAGCAGCAGTCCTGGTCTCTCAGTGACGAAATATCTGGCCCCGGTTGCCCTGCCAGCTTCAACACGCTCGTGCTCGAGTTAGGCAGGTGAACACACGTCAAATTGCGCTTTCCAGGGTTCGACAACGTACCTTGCACAGGGCTATTCTCGGTGCTGCCTGTATTCGAAGGACGTATTCTAAAATCTGACACGAATCTGTCAACTAGGCCTAGATGCATGCAAGTCTCGGAAGAGGTGGTGTTCGAGGCTGGTAGTCTTTGCGTGCGTGCACAGGCAAAAGACGCGATATTGCAATTGTTCGCTCGGCTGGATGCTTTTTTTGCCGGCAGTGCAACTAAATGGGGGCTAATAGGAGTTGACAGGCTGACTACTGACATGCATGCATGTATGTATGCAGACTGACACACGGACGACCGACGACGTCCCTGCACGAATCCTTCCACATTACACCTGCCTGTTCCTTTAGGCCAAGAAAGAAGCATTGTGGCTGCAAGGGGCTTATGGACCCTGGTCTTCCAGGAAGTGTGGGGTGCATCATCGGGTCAGCACGAAGGATTCACCGACAGGAGACAATCTGACAGTCACTGACAGGCAAAAATCACGACAGATGGGAATTGCTAACACAAATTACAGTCATTGGTGGATCTGACCTCCATCTTCGCGTGCCATTTTCCTTGATGAGAAAAAGGGAAAGACTGTTTTGTGATTTGCTGCCTGCATGCTGACAATTGAGTAGGTAAGAAAGTATTGCAATGCCGCACATTACCACGGGCATCATCACGCTTGAATGCTCCCTTCGCGCTGCACCGCTGCTGCCGCCGCAGAATCCTCCCTCGCCCACTGCTCCTTGAGCTGGTGCATCGGCCGCAAAAAATACGACAAGTAGTACCTCTTTCTTTTTCCATCCTCATGCTGCGTAACGCGATGCAGGGGCGAGTGAAAAACGCCCTTACTCAAGCGCTGCAGCGAATCCGCCACATTGACAAGTGCACAGCCAGGTTTGGGCGCGGCGTAGGCCCAGCGCTGCGTCGACGGGAGGAATACGTGCAGCCCCCACTCGGTGTAGAAGAGCAGCGTGAAGGTGCCGCTGTCGGTGTGCTTGTTCTCAACGACGTCGGCGGCCTGCGCAACTGTCGGCTCGTAGATGAGCTTGAGCCCGGTGTCGCTGGTGAAGGCATGCGAATGGTGGCCAAGGACGATGTCGGGATCGTAGGAGGGGTGGACTTCTTGGGCCAGCGAGTGGAAGAGGCTGCCGAGCAGAGACAGGCTGGCGATGTGGCAGACTTCGTTGAAGCGCTTGATCAGCTCTGTCTTGTCGGCGATGGAGGTGGGGAGTTCAATAAATCCGCCGCGGAGGAGCTCGTCGTCCGCCATCTGTGGGCGGTTTAGTATGTCAATTTGCAGCTGTCAGGGAGTAGGTAGGAAGATTTGGATCTTCATACTTCGAATGTCTCGTCATTCTCGCTCTTCTTGTACCTGTCCACACGCAAGAGTCAGTGGTGAATGGCGCTTGCGGTGCACTGGAAAAATAGGACGAAATTCACTTGCATACCCGCGGTCCTGCGACGGCAGCTGGTCCGTTCTTACGTCTTTCTCCTTCTCCGCGGCAGACTGCGCAAAGTAGCGGTCTGAAAGGGCGTACATCTGATCCAAAGCATCCAAGACACCCTCTCTGTAGTTGGAAAAATCAAGGTGAAAAATCCCCGGCGACTGGGCAGCCTCAAAGAGCTTGCGCTGCTCGGCGGCGTCGCGGTTCAGGATCTTGAGAATATCGATAGTGGCAAGAGCCGCGACGTCGGTGGGTTGATCTGTCATGATTGCCGAGACTATGTGTTGTACTCAGTGTAAATGAATAGTCGATTGCAGCGGTTTTTAGTTTGGGGAGAATTGATATGACGACCGACATCAAGAGCAGTGTGGGAACAGAGCTGGCATTTAACTGTTCCAACTACTGTCAAGCTGACCAATACAAGGGTCGTACGGTGCCGAGCTCTGCATAGCAATTGGGGGCCAGCCCTGAAGCGTTCATTCAACTCATACATCCGAGTTGAACGAGATGATTGTCCCGATTGGTCTGACTTCCTGAGGGACAGCTTCTTGAGCCCAGCTGCGGTTCTGAATGACTGCTCCTGAGTCTTTCCATAGTGATATATGATGACAGGGGCTATGATGCCAGAATATGAAAATTGTCTTGCATCTCATGTCGCAACTGTGTCTAACTACAAAAGCGCTCACGCGTCGGACTCGGCGTTGGAATCATCCAAAACGTCAATATGGACAGCATTAACTTCCCTAAACCACAACTTAGGATGACTTGACACAAAGTTAAGAACCAACCATCGACCAAATATCAGTACACATTTCAAAGGACTCCTGAAAACGTTTCACACTTTCATCAAGCCTCGTCAATCATTGCGGAACCTTTCGAATGATGGGGAGGTTCGGTGGCTCAGGTACAGGATTGAATGCAGGAGCTTCGATTTCGCGGAAGCTACCTCAAAGTCAGTGCTCAACTCTCACATAGAATGCTGTAGACTCACTAGAAAATAAGGAATGGCGGCGTGCGGCCTTCTCGTAGCGCCTGTACACCTCCATTGACTTCCTCGTACCCAAGCAGTTGGAACTTGCCGCACAATTTCTCGTAGAACAAGACTTCGTGGTACCCAGTTCCCGTGACCGAGGCTACGTATCTTCCTGTCTCGGAGAGGACAACAAAGCGGACAGGTTGCGTTGCTGGCATGTACGCTGGAAACATCCCCAAGCTTGTGGAGAAGGCGATTGGTTCTGGGTTTGTGGGTCGAATATCGGCGACAGTTGATGACTGTTTTATGTCTACGCGTATCATTTAGTACGGACGCAAACATTTGGTGCATGAAACGTACCTCTCAATGTGTAGATGCCCTTCGGACCTTTGGATATCATACCAGACTCGGCTTTGATCAGCATGTTAACGACTTCCGTAGGCGGATTCTGCTGGGTTATTGTCCAGGTTTTGACAGGATTGATCTTGCGGAGAGCAGCCTCAAGATTGGCGTGGTCGCGTGCACCAGAGGTAACCCAATCTGCGACAGATTTTGCTTCGTCAAAATTGAGGCCCCACATCTGCCGCGAGGCGTCTGTAAACACCTTGCCGTACTGATCTTCAAGCCAGGGCTTTGTCGCCAACGTTTCGTACATCTCTTTGAGGTTGTCGTAGAAGACTTGGAATGCTCGGCTGATGCGAGGAGGATCTGGACGCCCGTTGATGTAGTAGTTCTTGAACTGTGTTGCGCCTTCCTGGAACAATCTCAATGCCTCCGGATCTCCGAATGCTGGGTAGGCATTTCCAATGACGCGTTGTGCCTGGGGGATCGCTTCGTCGATTGTGACATGGGCTTTGAACCCTTCCATTACCTTCTGCTGCCTGGCATCTCGCGCTTGACCGCCGGGTACTTCAAGCTCCCGATTGGGTGTAGCTCTGCAGCATAAGAGCTTCGTGACGGCACCACCTTGACGCTTCCTGATGCCTCCTCCACAAGCGCCACAATTCCTGAATGCTTCAACTGGTCAGGTATACTTCCTGTAATAGGGGATGCAGCAAGTATCAAAAGATATGGTATCGACCTGGGAGCGCCCACGGTGGCAAACATCCGCTTGCTAGACGTAGCAGCAGTGCCAGGAGTTGCCATCTCCACTGACGCCTGCTGCAGTAGGTTGAGAACGTACTATTGTGCTCTGTTGAGTCTCTCAGGTCATTGATGGCCTTTTCGGTGTAGAAAGGCACGGGCTTTCCATCGCCATAGTCGTTGAAGAGCTGAACCTTTCCACCTTTTCCTTCTGCCTCGAGAATCTTCCCTGCTCCCGACACCTTCGGTTTGAAGTACGTCATGACCTCGCTGATCCTGCCGACCCATTTCGCTGCGCCAGCGGCCTGAGCCAGGTCGTTGACGGCAAATATCACTTGAACAACATCGGCAAAGATGCCACCGGCTGTTTCGATCTCACCTTGATACGGAATTGTTGGAATGGGCTAGTCTTGATTAGCGAAAACGTCCTTCCCATAGTGGATGTGGTGCGAGTGTGAACCTTTTGAGGCTTGAAGACCTCAGCGCAACCTTCTCGCGTCTTCTCAACGGCTTTTTGGTCTTGCCCCAATTTGAAGGTCATGCTGTAGCACGACGAACGCGCCGAGTAGACAAGGCCATTCTTCAACAAGTTGACAAGATCGATCACCCCGTTGATCAAGCTCTTCATGACGCCTATGATTGATCAGCAATAGGGCAGCAAAGGAAAGTGCGATGTAGCGAGCATGAGACATGCACATACCGACCCAAAATTGGTCCAGAAGAGGCAAGTTGTTTTCGGGCTCTCCAAAGAGGGGACCAAGGCCGCCGTCCCTCCTCTCCAGCGAATGCTCATTGGAACGTGCCATGAGCATCTTTCCCGGTTGGCCTCCACCGGAAACAAACTGCACGATACCAGCAAACAAGCCGCAAGCACAAGCTCCTCCTGGAGGATTTGCGACGCACGGTCCGAGCGAAACCGCGCGTATGCAAGCTTCCACTTCGACCGACGCATCCTTCTTGAAGCGACGAGCGGGTACATCGAAGCAAAACGCCTGCAGGCATGAGTAAAGTTGGAAATATAATAGGCCTGTAAGTAATGGGACTGGGCCGTCAACTTACTGGTGCAAGATGCAGCACGCACTGCATGTTGTGAGGCTTTGTCTCGCATATTTTGGGCAGGGAGTTGTAGGCCCGCACAATGAGGCAGTCGAGGTTCGTGTTGGTTTCTACATCGCATCCAGGAAGCTCGTACTCGTTGACGGGCTGGTTGCTCGGCGGCACCTTCTGGCCGATGAGGTTGGTGATTTCGGGAGCTGGGACGTGGAAATCTTGCGGCGGAGCAGTGACGAGCGCGCCTGTCTTTGCGCTGTAGACACAAACGTTGGCGTCCACATTGTCGTTGACTGCAATCAATTTTCCGCTCGGGTCAACTTTGATGTGCATGACATCGGCATTGCGCATGAGATGCATGTTGCCAGGGGTGGCTTTTTGTTCAATCTATGACATGGCGTCAGAATTGTGGATGCCAACGCAACTCACTCATGCATACTCACATAAAACTGGAACAAACGGTCTGCACCGCATGGTTGCTCTTCAACAAAATCGCCCTGTCCAGATATCCAGCAATTGCCGCCCACCGCAAAGGGCTCGGAAGCTTTGATGAAAGTCTGGCTATTCGAGTCGAATTTTGCAGAGTCAGAAAGCCATCCGCTGACCAGACGAAAGCTCAAAGACGCCTTTGGGCCGGAGACCGCAGGCTTCGTCGTCACAATTTTTCCATCGTTTGACCAAATCGGCAGGAGGCCGGCGTCTTTGTCTGCCCCAGCTACATCGGCCGCACAATTGGGAGTCTTTACTGTGTCGGGTGCGATGTAGAACCTCAGGTTCATGCCCACATGCTGGAGTCAAGTTAGCAACAGTAGCGCTGGGGGCCTGGCGCGCAAGGTCATCTGAGAGTGCGTACCCATTGAACAGATTGAGGAGCTGGCGCAGCGCCTTGCGGTGCTCCATGAGCCGACGACGAAAACCAGACAAATGAGACAAACAAGGAGAGGAAACACCAGAATGGAGCCAAGATTTTGCCGTTGCCGTTGCCCATGGTTTCAAGGGGTCAGTGATTTCCTCGCTCAACAGCTATCATGATATTCATGAGGCTCGGGCTTGACCATATAACGTCCCTCATCTTCTCCCACCATTCCAAAAATTGGGGAGGCGTTCAAATGAAATCGACTATATTTGGTCAGAAACTCTGCAAACTACAGTGCCTCGCAGCAAAAGTTGCCAAACGTGTGAGTCCGAGCAATATTAGGCTCGGTCGGGTTACAGGATGGTGTAGGTTGGGTTGGCACTTTGCGGACAAGAGTACGGCGACGCGGCAGTGCGGCAGTTGGTGGCAAGATGGGCAGCTGTTGACGCGTGCGACATGCTTCGGAACGACTTGACGATGTCATTGCCAAATTTGAACATCTTTCGAAGACAGTGCAGTGTTTAGATGTTGGTCGGAAGGTTTGAGCAGAGCATGCTGAAGATAAACTCGGTGTGCAGAAGAGAAGCCGCAAGGCGTGCGACGGCGACGGAGTAACGGTCGTTGTCCAGCGCTAGCCTTTCCAGGTCTAATTTACTGCGCAACCACGCTGGTAAGGAAAGCGCCTGCGTGGGGTTGGTAACTGTAGAAAAACAAGCCAACATCAAGGCCAACATACAGGCGGATTTAGGTCCGAGGACGCAGCTTATCTAAATTGCGTGCATTAACTCCGAGCCATGGACGTCCAATCCAAAGATCTCTCGAATCGCCATCCCGAGTCTTGACTGACTTGCTGTGTTGTTTAGCATTTTAACCTCATAGACTCACTAAATCGATAAGTCTAAATTGTAAGCTGTGTACCTGCATGGTAAATTTGCAAGGATAGCGCTTGCCATCTCTTCCCGAGACACCGATCGCCAAGTTGACAAGATCTCCACGGCACACGCCAAAAGCTGAAGATTGCATCGAAGCAATCGTATAGGTATACAATGGACCTTCCAATGAATGTTGTTTGCAAAAAAAGCTGTAAAGAAGGCATACGAGAGCCCGCAACTACGGGTTGCTGTTGTTTGTGCGGGTTTCTGCAATTAATACAAAATATATAATTAACATTCAGTGTCTTTCTCAACAAGTCTTCGATGGTCTAGTGGTGATGATTTCCGCTTGTCATTACAGCGTAGTGCAAGCGCGGGAGACCGGGGTTCGATTCCCCGTCGGAGAGACCATCTCCTGATGATAATCAGGACATTTCTTTTTGCCATCCTTTTGCTCCACTTAAACACTCCACGGGATCGGCGGCCCACTGCCTCATTCCAGCGCTGTGCCTGGCTAGCAAGAACATCATGTTATGCAGGGCAGGCGCAAGGAGAGCTAGGGGACGTTCCTTCAGGTCTTCTGGCAGAAAGTTCTCCTTCTCCCTCTTTTGCAATTTTTTTTTTTTTTCTTCCTCGTCTCCCGAGGCGCATCCACCGGTGTTTTCCCTTCCCTCGCTTGCTTTGAAGAGCCATCCACATGCTAGTGTAACTTTCCACGTCGGAGAGTCCATGTCACCCCGTCACACGTGAAGTGACCTCTTACACCCTACCCCCTTTTTCGGGTTCTCAACCAAGCAGCACGCAAAACTCACTGGGCTGAAGCTCGTGACGGAATGTCTTCCCTCTTCATCATCAGCAGGGCTAGGACGCCACATGTCGTCGTAGGTGGCGTCGAAAGAAATGAGACCTCCCCGTTGTCCCATCAAGCCCACGTCCACAAAACCGATAGTAATAAAGGTGTCGTGCAAAGAAAGCCAACGCCAACCATACCCCAGAAAACATTGGCGACGCCGGGCCTCTCGCGTTAATTTTGCCATTCTTGATCTCGCTTTCGTATACGGCTTTTAAGCAACGAACCATCTATGCGAGTACAAGGTTACTATGCGTCGGACAAGCGGCTCCGTGCCCGCCCGATAAGCGGCCCCGCGCGCCGAGCCAAACAAAATGCGCTCGCAAAGATTCCTCCATGCTGCAGCGTCGAGGTCGAAGACTTTGGCGCGAAAGGCTCTCGCCAGGCGAAACGACGCCGAAGCGAGCACAGTACCAAGCCTACGCGCAGAGCAAGCTTCTCTCTCGTATTCCAGCACTGCAAAACTATGTTTCGCCAAAATTTCATGCGCTCCTGGGACTCGATTACTTATCATGACTCTGCAGCACATTGGATGTTGAAAGACAGGAGACCTTCTCGCGGTATCCATACCGGAAGCGTTCCTTCACCGCTACAAGTGTGCCTAGGGGGCGGCCATTTGCCACCATAGTGACGCGTGAAAAGCAGCCACCCGCTATTACCAATGCGCCTATGGAGCTGTTGTTTAGACACATCAAGTCAAAACCTTCAATGTGGCAGGGAAAAAGAAAAAGAAATGAAGGGAAACTACCTCTTCCCCGAGAAGAATTGCCATTTTACGCGACTCGTTCGCCTGATCTCACGGTAACTTCTAGTCTTCCTTCTCATCGTCTTTCTCGCTCCCTTCCACAGCATGACATGACAGCCCGACGGCAGTCATCGCAGCCACAGCGCCAACCTGAGTCAAAGCAGCAACGGGACCAACGCCATATCCACCCATCGCGGCGCTCTGGGATGTTGCAAAGACACCGCCAGCCACGACGGGCGAAAACGTCGACTGGATACCAGCAGCCAACGAGCCTGAATCCATCACTAATTGGCAAAAAGCTCCCTTTACAGCCCGGTCCAGCTTCAAACTCACCAGCCACGGGTCCAGCGGCGGAGAAGCCCATCATGCCCAGCGCCGGACCGTACGCCAACGTTGGCACAACGAAAACGACGCCGCACGCGACGTAGAACGCCGTCTGCCAGGGGTGCTGCTCGACCCACGTCCGGATCCTTTGCGGAATCTGGTCCCACTGCACAGTCAAGACAGCATCGCCAACTCGTCGAGCGCAGTCTCGAAGAAGCGGTCCGGCGCGCCGTGATTTGCATTTCGCACAGCGAGGCGCTCACGCCGCGCGCCAGCTGCTGCACCGCCTCGCGAAGCCACTGGGCGTGCTCGCCGTCCATGAAGAACGCGTCGGCGTTGGCCAGCAGCGCCGCTGCGGCGTCGGCGTGTTGGGTGAAGAAGTCGGGGGTGCTGTGCTTGAAGAAGTCTTCGGTGCTTTGGAGCGTTCCTTCGAAGCTCTTGCCTGCCTCGCTCATGGCACCTTCGAAGCCGCGCTTGCTCTCCTGGCCCGCTCTGTCCAGGTGTTGTCCGGCTTCGTTGAAGAAGGCGAGTGCGTCGTGTTCGAAGAAGTGGCCCGCGCCGGCGGCGACGCCTTCGCCCTAGGCGTGACAGTTGGCGAAGAAGCTGTCCATTGGCAGAGGAGGGCGGCAGGAAAATGCTTAGAGGCGGACGCTGGAAGGGAGAGGGCGTAATGCGCCGTGCAGATGGATGGTTGTTGACGCCAAGGCCTGAACCTCTTTGTTGATTGGCGAAAGTACTTTGTTTGTTCAAGCAGTTTTTGCATGAGTGCTTGCCGTAATGAACAAACTCGTACTGTGATTGTTGAGATGGAGGGATATTGATTGCCTTTCGAATAGCAAACGGAAGGAAGAATCAGGCATGAACGAGAAGAGAAACACCGCATTCGTGAATGCCTCTTTCAACATTGACCTCGGATGCTCCCTCCTGCACATGCTCTGTCATACTCTCCTTGTATGGTGTTGATGACCCATGGCTCGTTCAGTCTAGTCCATGCCCCGGCACCGTTGCCGCGTCTGGGAGCATCCCCGTGTCGAGTTCAACATCAACCCACACGCATCGAGTTCCTGTTTTCATGTCATTTTTTAGGTACACATATAGTTACCCCACCGGCCTAACTCCATCCAACTCCATCCAACTGGTGAACACACCACTAACCACCTGCTATCTGGCCTCGCAATTTGTCGTTCTCCATCATACATCAGTCGTTTCCATCGTACAGAATCTCCATCGAGCAGCCGATTGCTCAGCCCCGGGCCTTGCGCGCGCGGATTTGACCACGCGTGCATGAATGCTCCCTGTAGTCCATCAATCTGTCATGTTTGTCCACCACGATCTATGTTTGTACTTTTACAAAGGTAGAGGTAGAAAGAAAGAAAAAAGAAGGGTCCAGGAGATCGGGAACAGTGTCTATCCAATGCCAAAGACGGGCCAAGCCAGACAGGCCACGCGCGTGACCACTGTCTCACTCACGATCCTGGATCCGCGTTTGGCACGATGCTGGACATGCGCCTGCGGCGCGTCTGATTCGTCGACGTGCGCGCCTGCGGACTCATGGGCGTCGGGCTATTCGACCTCCTCAATGCACCACCAAAAGTGGTCGCGCGCCTCAGCTGGTGCCCATTTCCGGCAGCAGCACCGCCCCAGTTGGGCACCTCGTCCTCAATCTCGTCCAGCTCCTCAATGTCGTCGAGGACTTGCGTGGGGATCTCCGTCTCAAAGACGGCCTGAATGTCGCCGTGCACGCTAAACCGCGCCCAGTTCCACAGCGAGAATTTGCGACGCTTGTTGGTCGTCGCAAGCGGCTTGCGCGTGGGGTTCCACAGATTGCGCCGCTCATACCAGGTGATGGCGAGGAGGATGGGGAGGTTGAGAATGCGCACTGCCGTGACATTGATTTTGTGAAACCACCGCGGCGAGACGACGAACTTGAGCGGAACCAGTACGAGAAGCGCGAGGACGTTAAAGGGTGGCCGATATGCAAAGATGGAGTCGGACTTGACGCCTTCAAACGTCAGCACCGTGCGTCGGAATTGAATCTCAGCGCTGGCGTCGGCGGCGATTTTGGAGAAAGTGTCGCTAAGAATTGCCACCAGAATTGTAAGGAAGAGGGTGTTGCCAAGAAAGGCAAAAGCCACCATGAGCGCTGGTCCCATGATCAGATGAAAGTTGGGCGCTTGCTCGATGCCGGTAGCGTCAAGACCAAACCAGATGTACAGCATCCACTTGGAAATTGTAATGGGATTCGACGTTTCTGCGTCAGGATCCTCATCTGGCGGGACTTGGCCGAAACTCAACCACCTAAGAGCAAGCAAGAAACCGGCGAAGCACCACGCGGCAATGAGGGTGAGCAGCATGAAATTGCCCATCATTGCTCTGAGTGAGATGAAGAGCATGTTTTCGGGCATGAGGTTAAAGGCCAGACGTGGAAAGAGAATGGGTGCAGCCACAGACAAGACATCGAGTGCTTGCCGCGAGACCTCCAAGTTGTCGTGTGTCGAGCCGTACAGTCGCATCGCTAAGTAGATGACGTAAATTCCGACAAAGGTAATGTCCAGAAAAGACCACAAGTTCTGCGTGTAGACCTTCCAGCCATGCTCCAGAATCGTGGCGCTTTCGTCGAGACACCATCCGGCGCCGTAAATGGCAAACAGGATTTCGTAACCCGTCCATTGGGTGTGATCCCGGTTGGTCATGGCGATGGCGTAGAGAACGATCAGAATCAGGAATTGAACAATGTCAATGATGTTGCGGGTGCGAGGCACAATCAGGCGGTAGTGATTCAGCACAGGTCCCTTGCGAGGATTGTACAAGCGCACGGGCTTGTGCTTGTAGTGGTCGGGGATGATGTCTATAAAGCAGATTGGCGTATAGACGACTCTTCCCCGATACACGGCGTCGACAACCTTTTGACAAGCGGAGCCGCTCAGAAAGTGTTTGCTCTCAGAAATGATGGCGATTTCCAGAGCGGTGAACTTGCCCTCGTAGCCGCCTCTGTCCTGGATGGCCCACTCAAAGGAATGGCGGCTCTCGCTGAGTACATCGGCTGGTGCATTTTGGAAAGGCTCAAAGCCTGCGACAAGGACATTGGCCAAAAGAAGGAGGCCAGCCCGTCCCGGATGCTCCTCGTCGAATCGTCTCAAAATCTTTCCAGCAAGAAGCTCGCAGAGGTTGGCGCGGGTCGTGTTGACCGTCTCATGGTGGTGAGCTTGATAGTAGCGCTCGTGCAAAAATCTGACGCGGTTGACAAGCAAACAATAGACTGGTAGGTCAGCGACTGCAACGCGAGTACAAGGAGACTGTAGAGATGTGAAACAGTGTTCCACAGAAGACTGAATTTTGAGAGAGTCATGTGATTCAAGCGGTGGTTATTGACCGAGATGAGAATGGACGCAATGGGATTGTAGAATTCGGCAAGTTTGAAAGCATCAAAACACCGAACTTTGCAACAGGGAATCGGCATGCAGAGCCGACTTGGCAAAGACTGGGGCCGCGGCGCCAAGAAAAAGAGCGGAAACTCACCCACGGAGCAGTCCTTGGGGTCATATAAGCGGTCGACGAGGGGCCTGACGATCAGAGCGTTCATGCGCGGGTCCCTGAGCTGGACCAAGGTATAAGGGTCGTCTGTGCACAGAGGGAGAGAGCATCAGCATCAGCATGCTGTGAGGAGTGGATGGATGGATGGATGGATAGATGGGAGGCGGGGATTACGCACCAATGCTGGCGAGGATCAGGCGGCGGATCCTGTGCGACGGGTGAGTGAGATGGACGACATGCAGTCGAGGGGAACGAGGCAATTTACCGATGTATGGTGCGGTAGACGGGCAGGTCCTTGTGGGGGTCCGAGGCAAAGATTTCCTCGTCGGGGTTGTAGCCAACGCCGCCGTCACCGTCGACGCGCTCTTCATCGTCGCCGAGCAGCGTCTCCTGCTCTTCCTGGGCGCGGAGCGAGGCGAGAGCGGCGCTCAAGCGGGACGAGTTGCGCGAGGTGGTTGGGCGCATGGGCATGACTGTAGGGATGGGCGGAGCGGACCGCAGTGGGCTTAGGCATGCAGGTATGCCGGGCTTCGGCGTCGGGATGCGTCTCGTGTGGTCAAGGTCAAGCGATGGTGAAGACGGAGAGGACGAAGGAGCGTCGTGGTGGATAGCGGCGCGCTATCGATGGAAAACGCGGTCACTGCATGTCAAGAAACGGTCCATGTTTCGCCCGCCGCACTCACCACGTCATCCCTACCATCAGAGTTTCATCGTCTAGACGTTTCTGTTTCGACGTCCCCGCCCGAGTCATGATGGAGAGCCGAAGCGCTGTCGTCCTGCCTGGCGTCAAGTTGAACCGAAGGTTGCGGTGCTGGCCGCTGGCCGGTGATGCTGATGATGATGATGCTGATGCGGAGAGGATAAAGATGCCGCGTGCTCGTTCAAGGACCAAGACCGGGACCAGGACCAGGACCAGGACGGCGGGAGAGTATTGCTGCCATCCCATCCCATTCGTATCCTCTGGACCCAACGACGTGTTCTCGTAATTTGGCTCGCCAATCGCTCATTTCAACGGCCTCAGGCTCGTGTCCGTCAATTGTGTCAGTCAGTCGGCGTCTCCTCCAACCTCACTGCACGCCGGCCACGCTTCTCCAGACGTCACTGGCCCTCGTCCGCCGACGCGTTTCGGCCGCCGTCGCAGAAAAGCAATCCCAGCGCCGTCGCCTGAACTGCCTCCTTCGACCACCGACTGCTCCGCCTCCTCCTCCTCCTCCTCCTCCTCCGACTCTTCTCTCTGCACCATCCCTACTCGACCCATGCGACCACGACGCGCCCCAAATTCCGCGGCAATGGACGACGACAATCGAATATCAATCACAATCTGCGGCGACGGCGGATGCGGTAAGTAGTCTGTCCGTGTGCGTGTGCGTGTGCGTGTGCATGTGCAACAAAAAGACATGGCCACTGACGCGCCCATCACCATGGCACAGGAAAATCCTCCATAACCCTCCGCCTGGTACGCAGCGCCTGGACCAACGACTACGACCCCACAATCGAGGACTCGTACAGCGTCACACGCACAATCGATGGCCAGACCTACTACCTCGCCCTGACCGACACGGCGGGCCAGGAAGAGTACCGCGGCCTCTGGGCGGCGTCCAATCTGCGCAGCGATGCCTTTCTGCTCGTCTACGACATCACCAACCCGTCGTCGCTCGACGCCCTCGACTACTTCATGGACATGATAGAAATGGAGACGGAGCAGCGGCTGGACAATGGCGGCGTGCCCCCCATCAAGATTGTTGCCGGCAACAAGTGCGACTTGCAGAGCGCGCGCCAGGTGCGCAGCCAGCAGGGCCTCGAGTGGGCGCGCAGCCGCCGCTGCGGCTTCATGGAGACGAGCGCCCGCGAAATGGTCAACATTGAAGAAACCTTTGCGTGTATGTTGTTGCCCCGCACCACCTCAAAGCGAGGCGCGCCGTGACTGACTTCCTTGGCCGGCCCGTAGTGCTCGTCCGCCGCGTCGTCGAAGCGCGCCGCGTCCACGTCTCCGGTTCCTCAGCCGCTGCGCAAACAGCGCCGCTGTCCGCCAACGAAAAGCAAATGTCGCCCGTCATGGACGACGCGGCGCGCGGCCGGCGCAAACGCAGCTTGTGGCGCAAGCTCAAATGCTGGTAGCCGAATCGCCCGTCTCTCTTTACCGAGTAGCTCTCCTTCAAACCTGCCATTCGTCCTCGCCCCTCGTCTTTCTCTTCGATTCCACCACTAGTAGTACGCCTATACCCCCGGAAAGCTCTCTGTGACGAGAGCTTCTTCACCCTTTGACTCCGCTTCCTTTTTCCTCACGTTAGTTTTTACGTATGCTTTTTAAGTCGATTGATATCCCTGGGCAGGCCTCATCACTACACTGTTTTCATTCTACTTCCTTGTTCTTGATTTCAATCTTGTTATATTTTCTTTTCAGTGATATCCACACAAGAGGGGCGGTGAAGAGATCTGGAGCAGTGTTATAGACGGGGTTTTTACCAAAAAAAATGGGCTGGACGGGAACGGAAGGAGGAAGAGAAAAAGTGCGCAAGCTACTCATCCAGCATCGTTTCTACTATCATGGATTCCTTTCCAAACGTCTTGCTCTTTCTCATAGTCCGGTATCTTGATACTGTTGTATTCGTTTTTGCGCATATCACTACCTCTAGTTGTAGGTAGTCTAATCCCCTGCGCCCGTTGGGCAGCTGCAAAAGTTGGAACAGGAGAACCGAGGTAGAAAGGAGGCGTTGTTTGCGCCGTTGGCCATGAATGCATGGATGGTTCCATTGGCTCGCGTGGTCCATCTGTCTGGCCGGAGCGTACATGTTCGTCGGGTGTGAATAGCCAACAAACAAAAGCATAAACAGCATGGCACCTGTTCCAAAGTGCGGATCAAGACGCACCATCTGCCAGTCTAGCCCAGCAAAGATAAGCTGCGCGTTGTTGTTCGGCAAAAGTTTGCCTTACTCCTTAGGCATCACCGATCCGGCTTGGGGGACGCGTACAGCCTGGAACCCTGGTTTAGCACTTGCGTTCCTGGATGGGGGCCTTTGGACTGAAGCTAGATCTAGACTAGGGAGATATGCGAGGCGACCGGCGCACGACCAGGAGACGTTGTGTTGTTGGAATCGCTGTGTTATTTCGGGCATTGATGGTGTGGTGTGGTATCAAACAAGTAGGTAAAAGAAAAAAAGATCAAGGAGAGCAAGACAGCAAAAACAACGCCTCCGCTAAGCAAGCACCCGAGGAAAATTCAAGCCTCAACAAGTCAAGCGGAGTGACAACGCAAAAAGCTGTTGCCGAAGAAAAGAAATATTGCGCGTCTCATGAGTGCCCGCTGGGAGCATCCGTCAGTGGCACATACTGCACCGCGTACAGCTTCTTCCTCTCAACGCGGCCGTCCTGCTTCTTATCGACGACATAAATGTGCTGCACGTAGCCCTCCTCGACGGGGACAAACAGGCGGCCGGGCGTCTTGAGCTGATCGACCAGCGCCTCATGGTGCTCAGCTGCGGCGGCGCCGACATGGATAGCATCGTACGGGGCGCCCTGGGGCCAGCCCTTGCGCCCATCGCCCTTGACGTACGTAATGGTGCCGTCTTGGAGCATCTTGCGGCCGGCGTCGCTCTTGGCCGTGTTGCTCTGCGCCATGTCTACTAGCGGCTGGATGTGGTCGATGCCGATGACGCTGCCCCCCGGCGTCACCAGCGACGCCAGCACCTGTGTCAGGTAGCCGGACCCGCTGCCGATGTCGAGGACCCGCGACCCGGGCTTGATGAAGGGCAGCAGCGATTCGCAGGCCGAGGCGTGCATGTGCGGCGCGCTGATGGTGGCGCTGTGCCCGATGGGCTGCGGCGAGTCTTCATATGCGCGCGCTGGCGCGTAGTGTGCGCGGTCGACCTATGGATGGTCAAGCAATCAGTCACTTGTTCATTCAGCGAATCAATAGCCATGCTCTGAGAAGCATTGCTACCGTCCTCTTTCTTTCTGGTAGTCCTTCAGCTTGTGCGGAGGTCGATGGGTCCCCGTACCTCGAGCATGGCGCGCTTGACGCGGTCGGAGGTAATGAGCCCTGCCGCTGCCATGTTGTTGATGAGCTCCGAGTTGGAGCTGCCAGAGCAGGCCCACGCCATGGTGAAGAGGCGGCGCCGGCGGGAGAACAAGGCGGTGGATTGCGGCAGGCGAATCGTGACGGTGGCGGCGGAGATGGTTTCTGAAGATTGGCAATCGAATTGGAGACGTTTGGACTAACGAGAGATGGCGGGCGTAGACGGAAGAAATGGAGAGAGGTCAAGTACAACATGAGCCGTTGTTGTGCAGGACAAGGGAGCAGTCGAAGCATGTGCCACCTCAGTGGGGTGCGGGGAGGAAGGTGGCGCGACCTGGAGCTCCTGTGGCAGTGGGAGCTTCCGTGCAGTGGCTGGTGCGGGTGGACGGCGGGGCGGAGCGGAGCGGAGACCAAACAACGTCAAAGGAACAACGGTTACACAGGAACCCAGGATGTGCATGTAGTCTCCAAGGGGGAGGTCAATTGAAACACCAACATACAACAACAATGCGTAAACACCGCTCCCATCTCTCACTCCTCCTGCCACCCCGTCACGATGGACTATAACCACCTCTCTCCAGACGCCCTCTTCTCTCCATCCAAGGCCGCTCAACAGCGCGCCCAGGCCCATGACTGGCAACACGTCGAGACGTGGCTGTCGAAGCTGTATCCAGGCCAGCGGCTGCCCGCGTTTGAGCGCAACGAAGAGACGCTCAAGGCGCTGATGGCCATGGCGGCCGCCAACGAGCGCGCCGACGAGGAGGCCGCGCTTTTGAACGCGTTGGAGGACGAGGTGCGCGACGAATTGGACGCAGTGAGCATCATCATCTCTCTTTCGAACGCACGTCTAACGCAATATCAGACCTCAAACCTAGACGACGACGACTCCACCGCCGCTCTCGTATCGTCAATCGAGTCGTCCTTATCCCCCACCGGCCTCCGCGCCCTCGACTTTCTCACCCGCCTAACCAGCTCGCTCCCCTCATCAACCTACAGCCCAACCGCGCTCGCACACGCTCTGATCTCGCAATCCGCGCACCTGGCCTCCCTCTCAGCCCACCACGACGCGCTCGCCCACCTGCGCCTGCAGCTCGCCGCCACGCTGCACGATGTGCGCGCCACGCACGACGCGCTGACGACCGACCCGGCTCTGGCTCCGCACGCGGCGCTGCCGCGCCAGACGACGGATTTCGCCCGCCAGACCAAGCACCTGCTGCCCAAGCTGCGCGAGTACGAGGAGCGGCTCGCGGCGCTGGCCGCCGGCTGCCCGTGGTCGCCGGCAAACGCGGCGTCCGCTGCGCGGCCGTCGACCGCAGGCTCCACGGCGTCGACGGGCAGCACTCTGGGCGCCGCCGCTCCCCCGGGGAGCACCAGTCCCACGCTCTCGCGGCGGGGCGCCAACACGGCCGCGCGAAGATCGCCCGCTGCTGCCGCTGCCGGTGGCGCAGAAGACGACGTCGAGCCGCCGACCCACCTGCTGTCCTCCTCGCTGAACCCCTTTTCCGCTTCTGCGCTGGCGGCGCTGGTCGCGCAGACACGCGACGTCGATGCGTTGCGTCAAGAGGTCGAGGCGTCGGAAAGCCAGGTGCGTGCGTTCAAAGACCTCCCTGCTGATAGGGACGAGGCGCGGAGGGTTGTGCGGGCGAGGGAGGCGCACTTGGCGCAGCTGAGGGCGGAGAGGGATGGTGCTTTTGAGGGGCTTGTCGGGTAGGAGAAGGGGAGGGCGAGATGAGACGATGGGGGAGGCGAGGCGTGGGGCATACAATGGGACGCCACAGTGAGGCCGTTTAGGGGATAGGCAGGTACGTTTTGTTCAAGACAGAGAAGCAGACGAAGAAGCAGTTCTCCCATTATGCTACTAGTTCCTCCGTTTATCCACACACGGTACTGCCGGGAAAGGAAAGAACAAGAGAGTGACATTACTCAATCACCTCAAGCCAACTCTCCATTACCTCCTCCTCCTCCTCCTCTGCCTCTGCGCACAGACATACACATCTACACACACATAACCCAGCTATAGCCAAATCAAAGTCTAGAACGCAAGGACCCCACACCACATCATATAGACAACATCCACCCAGCTACCAGCCTGGCAGCCAGTCAGCCATAACAGACCGACCAATCTCCCGTCCTGTCCAGATGAGGAGACCCCGCGTGCGCGAAGCACTCAAGACAGACAGCCAGACAAGTCAAGAAAAACGAAGACGAGTGAGTACAAGGAAAGAGACGAAAGAGAGAAATTTTTGAATTGTTTGAAAAGACCACCCCCACCCAGCCAGCCAGCAAGTCTTCTCTACCTGCACTACCGTCTCTTGCCTGCGAAGTCTGCCAGGCCTGATTGCCACTAATAGACATACATATACATGCACATAGCCAGCTACTAGCTCAATCGACGCCACCGCTCTGCTCAAGCCAGTCGCACATGGCACAGCAGCAGCAGCGCGTCAGAATGCTCCCTGCGCTGCCCCCGCGCCCACATTTTGAGTCTGCTGGCTACCTGATCGGAGAAGTGAAGAAGGATGGGGAAGGAGAGAGAGGACGTGAGATCATGAATCGTGCGCTATCGTTCGTACATGGACGCATGAAGGAAAGAAGGTCTGAAAGAAGGCAGCGATAAAAACTTTTGTACAAGAAGTCAAGGAGGGAAAGAGAGAGACTGTGTGTGGGTGGAAACAGGCAGCGCTTTCAGTGCAGTGCTCTCAATGATGCAGGAGGCCAGTGGCAGTAGGGCCGTCGTTTCGTTCCGTCTTCCAGTTGTGCAAAACAGAACCGCGACAGGCAGGTCGACGCGCTGTTGTCTTGACTGGCGCGGAATGCAAAAAACGCGGTAGGAACGCGCAGCAGCTGAGCGCGCGTCTCTCAATGGAACAACGCATCAAGAATCCCCCAAAACTTCTCGGTGCCCATGGTGCCCTCATAGTCTAGCTTCCACAAGTTATTGTGCGCCGAAAACAGCACCAAGTCTGACTTGTTGCCGACGAAAGCCTCTTTGAGACTCGCAATGGCCGCCCGGTGATTTTCTTCATCAGGGATTGGGCGGTTGCCAAAGGCTGAGAGGGGCCACGACGTGCTGTGCGGCCAGCCCGACTCGGCGATGACGGTGCGTCTGTTGCCGCAGCCCTGTTTGAAGCGCTCGATCTGCATCTGGACGAATCTGCCCGCGTCTGAGCCTTTGTTGAAGTAGCCTGAATTGTCGAAGAAGGCATGGCAGTTGGCCGCATTGTAGTCCGATTCTTTGCATAGGTGGAGACCGCTGCCGTCGGAATTGAGGAATGTCTCGATTGTGTCGACGGTCACGACGGGACCGTCAAAGCCGCCGCCATTCAGTACGCCGCGCGCTGCTCGAATTCCGGCAATGACTTGGCCAACTGAAGCGGCGCCAGTCTTCACAGCCTCATTGCCGACGCTGACAGTGTCGACGCGGCTCCAGTCTCCATTGAACCACCTTTCGATGGCGTCGACGATTTGCTGTGCTTCGGAAGCCGCATTGTTGACATTGTAGATGCCGAGGAAGAGCCTCATGCCATCATATCTCTTAACAGCGGAAAAGACTGTGTTGAGCTGGTCACAGTCGCAGCCGTAGATGCGAAGCATTGCGTAGTCCTTCAAAAGGTCGATGTCGCGGCTAACAGCATCCGCATTCTTGCACGTGCCATCGTCATTGTACGGGTTGTAGCTGATTCCGTAGCCATTGTTGACCGGGCCAGGGGAGAACGTTGGAGCAGGAGCCAATGACGGTTGCGGCGCAGATGCAGTTGGCTCTGGGATGCTCACAGGAGGCGGCGGGGGAGGAGCCTGGGTCGTGGAGGACAGAGTCGTAGGCGCCGGCGGTGGCGGAGGAGCTGGAGGTTGCTCCGAGGACGTTGGAGCAGGGGGAGGAACCACGATGGGAGGGAGCGGCGTGCTTGGAGGAGCCGGAGGAGGCTCAGGGGAAGAAGTTGGGGGAGGAGGAGGCGGCGGCGGCGGAGGCAGAAGCTCAGTCGTCGAAGTCGGGATTGGAATCTGAGGTATTCCTTCGGTAAAGGTAAAGGTTTCGGATCCGAAGACCTCGATGACGACAAGGGGAGCAGTCACGGTGACAATCTCGACCTCTGTTACCAGAGCGCGACGCTCATTGTGCAAGTGACGGTGGTGGCCTGCATGCGCGTCAGTGCGTCATCCTCAAGCGCAAACAAATTGATACTCACGGTGCGGCTGCGCAGCAGAGAACCCAATGAGAGAAACGAGTGTGAGGAAGATTCCAGCCTTCATGTTGGAAGAGTTGGGGCGGCAACGGCCGCAAATTCAGTGAGCGAGCGTGGAGAGAAGAACTGCAATGGCCGGCCAGCGGCGTCAGCACATGGTCTGAATTGAGCGTTGGCAGCACAATCAGCAAGAGCCGGGACAGGGGACCGAGCCGTCGTCAGAGATATCGTACGGCTGAGTGTGTGGTGGAGAGGCGCCTCAAATGCGCAGCGAGGTGACTTTGCTTACCAGCAGTCTCCAAGGCAACTTGAGCTCACAGGAATGTGAGGGTCAGGCCTGGCAAACAAAGCACCGCGAGAGAACAGCCAATGCGACTGGAATCTCGAGTGCTCTGTGAGACTTGGCTGGCTCGATTTTGTCTTCAGGGATTCCTTGTCGCAAGAGCAAAGCCTGGGCAGTGTTGTACGCACGAGCGCGTGCAATGAAGGAATGTGAGATTAAGGAACGGCGCAAGGGACACGGTCCACAAAGGAGAGAAGAGAGGGTATGTGTTGCAGAAGAGCAGGACGCAGACGAAGCCGAAGAGGAGAGAAAGGCGGAAGTAGAGGAAGTGGTTAGGTGCAGTAGAGCGATAGAGTTTCCGGGAAAGTTTGGATTTGATTACCAGCACGCCTTGGAAGGTACCCGCAAGACGCAAGCCTCAGGCAGTTCCCTCCCGGCCCGTCGCTGCTTAGCGAATGAGATGTGCAATCTTACTCGTCCTCGAACAGGTCCTGTTGGACGTCCTGCGCAATGGTCCACGCTCCCATGCCACCATACGCCTCGGCCTCCTTGTCGGTCTGCCAGAACTGCCACACATTGGCCAGGCTCAAGTCTCGTCTTACAACCGCCCAGCTCAGCAGCAGCGCAGCAGTCAAGGACAGCCCAGGTGGTCGACCTTTTCGTCTCACACTGGCGCACGAGGCGCGGAGCTCCTCCACAACGGCCTTGCATGCCATGCTCCAGTGACACCGCAACGGTTTTCTAGCCGTCCACATGCACGGCCGTCCGGTGGGACGTGGGCAACGTCAGGAGCCAAGGCAGACGGCAGACGCAATGGAACTCTACAGCTGTCAGTCAGCGTCGCAGGCTGCTCAGGCCCTCAATGCCGTCAGACTTAGCGCGCTTCCCCGCAGCCAGGCGCATGCTACTGTACCCTTCCAGCATGCATGATCTTGATTTGGCCGTGCATCAGGCCGTTCGTCGGGGAAGGAGGGCAATCGATGGGCGCGGTCAACGTTTGACGTTTGAAGCTAGGCAAGGGCCAGGCGGAAAGAAACATTTCCTTTGGATGCGGGGAGTCGGGTGCGTCTTGCCCTGACTCTGCCGATCCGGCCATGGCATCGACTCGCCCGGTCTCAGGCCCGCGCCTCGGCCCGTGTTGCACGGCCACCTTCACATCCCCCCCCCCCCCCCCCCCCCCCCTAAGGTATCCAAATGCTCGGTCAAGACATGCAGACGGGCGCGTGTCGACAAGACATGATGATTCACAAGTCACAACCTCATCCCGTCACGGCACGAGACAACCAGCGGTATGCGCACCATTGAACGACGAATTCGATAAAAACGCAATACAACGCCAAGTGGTATCTGGATTCGTCCACGTCCGACATCCCTCGCATCGTCCTCCCCCCTGGTTTCGCAACGCTAAGCTTTGTTTCCCAAAAGAAAAGAAAAACAACGTTGCAACGCAATGCAAAGAAACTCGTCAACTCGTGAGGCTACCGTCGCCAGACTGCTCCGTGCCATGGGTATCATTCATGTGGCCATCGACCCCTGTCTAGGGTACTCGCCGGGGATGTGAAGGTTGCTAACGCTCATGTCCGTGTCTCGACGGTTCATCGAGGGAAGAGGATTGTCAGTCTTTTGAGCACCATCCGCATTCAAAGTTGCCGTCGCATTCGAGAGCTCGGTCTGGCTCGTGCCGCCGCCAATGTTTGTTCCATTGGATTCCACATTGGCAGCGGCAACGAATGCTCCCTCCGAGTCGACAGTCGGAGCGAACGAGGAATTCTGTCTCTCCAGAGGCGTACGAGATGCCACCTCGGCCTTCCCCTCTCGCTGTTCGTGAATAGCTTCAGTGCCCGCCACACCAGCCGCGGCACCTGTCGGTACCAACCAGTCCTGGTACGTGGTCGTACTATTGTGCCTTTGAAAGTCAGGCGCATTCGATGAAGACGAATGGGCGGGAGATACCTGCTGAATCTGAGGCTGGTATGCATACTGTGCGTCATGGCTGCCGTCTGGCTGTCCAGACGGAAATGCTTCGTACTGATGCGTATTTGGCTGGCGGTATTGGCGCGGAGGCTCGGCGGCGTAGTGGGCCGACGTCTCGGGCTGGTGGTGTTGCAGTCCCCCGGCAGCAGTCGTCAGGTCATGATCGGCGTCGGAGCTACCACTAGACGGCGAGAGTGGAGCCTGTAAGTGATGATTGACAGCAAGATCCGAAGGAAAGCGCCCACCTGGTGCAGGCCGTATCGCTTGTGGTTGTTTAATGCCTACGTCAGAGCTCTGTGCCGAGTAAGGAACCTCGTCTGCCTCATTGTCGTCGAGGCCGTCGCTGCTCACAGATCGCGCGCTCCCTTGGCTGACGCTCCGAGTGTGCTTCCGGATAAAAGTCTCGCGCTCGAGTCCGCTCGTTTCTGTCAGCGACCGAATGTCCTCGTACCAGGCAAGCATCGTATCGTATGACTCGGCGCGGAAAACCCAGGTGTGACCGCGGTGCATCGATCCGGCTTGTCGACCCTTGAGAATGAACTTGTGCGACGACGAGCCCGGTTGGGAGTGGGTGCCAAGTTTCTGGTCCGGCAAATACAGTGACATCACCGGCGGTTGAGTATAGATGCGATCTGCGGACTTGAACTCGTGCAGGTGGGTGGGCGACAAGACGTACCTGCTTGAATATTAGAAATCGTCAATGGAGCCAATCATAAAAGCACTTACCAGCCCGGCGTATAGCTCTTGAGGTATTTGCTCTTACGCTCCAACATGCCAGCGCGAATCTCAGCCGCCGCTGGGTGGTGTTTTCCGGGATATTCAATTTCGTCAATGTTGCGCAAGGGTGTCCTGGGGTTGACAAAGTGCGGGTCGTGTTCGACGAACTCGGTCCACTCCAAGTCCTTGGGAATGGAAAGAGGGCCTGCGCGGAGTCTCTCCGCCGTCTCGTAAGCCTCGTCAGCTTCACGCTTGAGGATACCAGCCAGCGCATTGTAGGCCTTTTGGATTTCGCCCACAACAATCGACTCCAATTCCCGGCCGGATCCCTCAAGGTTGAGGTATGCCTAGATAAGTCAGCGGTGGTGCAGATTTCAATGGCGAGAGCAGCCTACCCTGTGCAAATAGTTTTCCTCCTCTATTTGCTTCTCAATCTGGCGCTCAACAGAAAGTCTCACGACAAAGGGATCGCCCTTGCCGACCACGGAAGACGGGTCGATTTCGACGGCGGCCAAGGCATCTTCGAGGTGGGCCACGGCCTTGCGCGTCCCATCCTTTTCCTTCTCGACCGAGTTTTTAAAGTCACCAGAAAGTGACTTGATTTCTTTGATCTTGTTGCCGAGGTCTGACCTCAGGCCGCTCAGCTGCGAAATCACGTCGGTTTCAATGTCGCGGGCTTTGTTGGCCTCGACGACCGACTGCTTATGATAATCGCGTAATATGCGGTTGGCCTCGTTGATGCCTCCGTCGGTAAGAAAGATGGATGGCGTGTTGGTGTTGTTGATGACGTTGGACACCTTGACCAAGGCTTTTGCGCGCGTCTCGTACGACGATTGTACCTCGCGAAAGTAGGTAATCAGGTCCTTGAGGAGCTTGCGCCATGCTGCAGCTTGCGTCAATCCCAGCCATGCAGATCAAGAAATTTTTGAAGTTTGTGCGTACCTTGGAACCTGTTTGCCAGAATGTCGGTGGGGGTGCCGGAAGTGGGGACGGGCGTGTAAAAGACATTGTTGAAGCTGTCTGGGCTTTTGGAATCATCCTGGACAGCGATGCCCTTGATGCTGCCGGCGTGCATGCTCCTGCGACTTCCGCTTCTCCTGATGCTGGTCCTTCTACTGACGGAGCTCTTCTTTTTCAAAGTGCCGCTGCGCGAGACGCCGCCAGCTGCGGCCGAAGAGCGTTGGGATGCGCGCGAGGCAGAGCGGTGGATTCCGTCGCCGTCGAGAATGGAGGAGCCGCGCTGGCTGGCGTCGAATTCTTCGTTGAAGCGACCTGGACCTGGACCAGGCAGTTGGTGGGGCGCGAGCGACTGTGAAAGCGGGGATGAATCCATGGCGGCGGCAGAGTCTGGGCCTGTCGGCGAGAGTCGGTGGCCGCGCGAGAGACGGTCGGGGTTATAGGCCATGGGCGGGAGAGGCGGCAGCAGTGTGTGGGTGGGAAAACAAAGAGCAAGGCAGGCAGATAACTATCTACCAACAATGTGGATGCCCGGCAACGGAGATGACGTGATGATGGCAAGCCAAAGGCCGTTCAGGTAATGTATGTAGGTCGTTGTGGGCTGAAGATGGAGGCGCAGCACAGGGAAGTGGCGACGGGCGGGCAATGTCGCGAGTTGAGAGAGCTGAGGGAGAGGGAGAGCGAGGCGCAGCGTTGAGTGTACACCCAAACCAGCACATGTATACAGGTAGCAAGTCATGGCGATGCCCACAAGATGAACAGAATGGAAGCCCGGGCAGGTCACAGGAGAGGCTGACGTCACTAGCCCGCATGCAGCTCCAATTTTGCGGGAGGTGGTGATCCTCTTGACTTGACAGGCACTGCACCAGAGCCGTCGCACTGTGGCGCTGCTAGTCGCACACCTCACCTCATGTCACTCCGTGCGGCCATCCTCCTGCCGGGCGCCTGTTCATTGCTTGCATTGATGAATGCTCCCGTCAACATTGGCAATCTGACCATTGGTCAATTCATCTCTTTAATTTCGAACCCCATTGTTCCCCCCAGACCCTGACGGTTATTCCTGCAGCGACACCCGCCGAGGCCAGGGATATGTGTTTGCGCCGTTCGTTTCGTTTCAACACCAGCCCGTCTGGACCCCTCTCGACCGCAGCTTAGACCCGGCCTACGTCCTGTCTTGTGAACGTGCCTCCTTGACCGATTGCAAATAGCGCGCCAGCCCATCATCACCAAACTCCTCGACCCTCATCTCCCAAAACACCATGACGCAATCCAGTCCTTCTTCCTGCTGTCATGAGGATGTATGGCTCGACGCCATCTACGGACGTACCCGCCTCCTCCAAATTCGGACACGACATCAACAACGCCCTCGGCCCCCGCCCATCCGTTCCTCAGTTCGTCCACATGGCAACCTGAGAATTGCGGGTACCCGCTGCAATGCACGGCCGGGGGGCTCGTGGGGCGTTCGCGGATCATCTTCACCTCCCACCCGCCAGGCCGTCGCTCTCCATGTGAGAAACCTTCAGGGTCGGCCAGAGCAAGCAAAGCAGCCGAGCGAGAGATGACGGCAGCTCTGCTTGTCACGCGTTTCGGTTTGATCATCTGGCCTGGTACGTAGCTACCGATCCAAGCCATCAAACCAGACACTTGGAGACATGTTGTTGCTTGGTCGAACATGTACCGGAACCCAGGCTCCGATTCCCACGGCCTCGGCACCCCTTTCGCCATGTCGAATCGCAATGCCGATCCCCACCACCAGGGAACATGAAGCCAACAGAGATCTCCATGCCTGCCTGCCCCGCTGCCATGTGCATATGGACCCCGTCCCCCCACGTCGCTTATCCTGAACCCCTTTCACCCTAGTCTCACTGCAGACCCCTGAGCTACATCGCGTCCCCAAAACGATAAAAGCGAGAATAAACAGGTAAATACTCATCTACTTCGACAGCTCGGTTGCAGCCGCGATACGAGACGGCAATGTCAAAATGCGTCTCCTGCTCGTACACGGCTGATGAGCACCGCGAGCTTGCGAGCTAACGACTGCTTCGAACGCCGAAGCGAAATTGCAAGGCGCCTTTGCCTTCTCATTTGCCGGAACCAATGACTTATCCTTTCCTCTGTATTCTACTTAGGCTTATGGTGTTGAGGGATGGGCAATCGCTTTCGACTGCGCGTGATCTAGAGGACCACCGTTGACGGGCAAAGATATGGATGAACAACATTTGCTCTGTAGCAGATATACTTTCCTATTTTACAACGCCAAAGGCTCCTCCGCTCTGCTAGTTTGCAAAGTACCCAATAAAGCGTCTGCGATGCACGGCAAAACAGAGAAGAACACGCACAGCAATACCTAACACTTCATCTTGATGCCGTGCCGCAGCTCCTCCTCGCGGACCTCAAACATGACCTGGACGCCGACAAACAGCGCGCCGCACGCCGTCGCAAAGAACACCAGCCCAGAATAGTTGCCAAAGATGGCCTTGACGAGAGCTTGCAGGCCGTCGAGCCCGATAGCGAATCCAACCAAGTTTGCTGCCATCATCATGAGGACGTTGCCAACGGCGCCGACGCCGCAGAGGACGCGGTAAGCATTCGGCCGCGCGGCCCACCGGCGGCGCGGAAACGCCATGGTGGCCAACACCTCGGGGGCGACGAAGAGCGTAATGAGCCAGCCCCACATCAGCAGGCGCAGCTGGATGTCGTGCCACAGGGCGACGAACGTAAAGACGGCGAGGAAGTTGACGACGGCGCGCACCTTGCCCCACGGGCCGCCGCTGCGGCTGCCGCCAATGGGCACGAAGATGTAGCGTACGATCCACCGGTTGAAACTGCGGTGCCAGCCGCGCCAGAAGGCCAGCGCCGAGTAGTTGTCGCTCATGCACCGGACCATGTTTTCCGGCGGGTCGATGCCGTCGAGGAGCGCCCAGAGCCGGAAAAAGCGCCACGGAAGCAGCAACTTGAGCCAGATGTGGTGCAGGTTGAAGTAGCCGAGCATGCTAAGCTGAAAGGGCGTGTATGCTTCCCAGTCTGGCTGTACGTGGAAGATGGCAACGGCGTAAATGAAATGGCAAACAATCTCCATGGTCAGGAGCGCGACGATGAAGCGGATCGCGTACAGTGTCGTTCTCTGGCGGGTTATACTGGCCGCGCGATATCGCTGTTGCGAAATGTAGTCGTTAAAGGTCAGGATCGGCCCTGTGAGATACAATGGCGAATAAAGGGCATAGGCAATGTAGTTGCGGAAGCTGTAGTCATTTGTCTTTGCTGGAATAGACACCCGGTCTCGCTCAGAAAGGTTTGAGGGGTCGAGTTGCTTCTTCTTTTGCGCATAAGCAGGTGTCTTGGACAGTAGGCGGCGCTTCCTTACCTCTATTGGGCTTCCCCCCCTCATGCTTATACTCCAGTAGTAGTCCAGATTGAAGCTAATCAGGCGAAGCACGGTTATGTTGAATAGAACCTCCCAGCGAGACATCAAGCCGCAGTGGCCATCAAGCCAAGCTCCCCAGGTACCCTCGCCGTCATTGCCATGGATGAATGCTGCAACGTCCTTGAAGGGATAGCCTTGGAACAATTCGTTGGCGAATAGCATTCCGACATTGAAAATCCAGGTTGCTGTAGGTATGTACTGTTTGGGCAACGTTGTTGCAATCTTGTAATTCAGATACAAGATTCCAAGGACTTTGAGAGCCGAGAATCCATGGAGCGCGGTGACGAAAACCAACGCAAAGACGAAGTCGAAGGACGCTCTCTGTTCGAGTCGCGCATCGGCAGCAGCTTCAACGCTCAAGCCCTGGGTCAACTGGAAGCCATTATTCGCAGGTGGTGTTTGGCGGACCTGGGTGTAGGTGTCGGCGCGGCACAAGTAGTCGTAAAGACGGCGAAGAAGTGGGTGGAGAATGACGACGATGAACAAGTACGGGATATTGTCACGAAAGGAGGAATATTGGGCGTCTGAGTTATCCTGAATAGAGTCAACTTCTGTCTCCTTCTCTTCTACGAACAACGTACGACTTTGCGACCAGGAATCCAGCCGTTGGAAAGCAGAGGCTCGATCTTTGGGTAATTTGGGTGCGTCGCTATGGGTCCATCAGTCATGTTGCGACCGCAGAGTAATTGACTTGTATTTCCTACGTTTGGAAACATCATAAACGGATTTAAACATCATAGGCACCGCCGTGAGGAAGACGAGGTAGTAAAAGTAGAACTCGGGGGTGTTCCATCGCGACGGTTGAGTGTTGGGTGCTCTGGATGTTGCCCTTTTCGCAGTCCCCTTGGCCTGGTCATTCTGTGTGTCTTGCGGCGACGATGTCGCAGGCTCGGCGGTGCTCGACTCGCTATTTACTTGTTTGGGAGGAGTGGTCGACGAGATGGTGAAGCGAGTATCCAGCGTATCCAAGGAGTAGAGGCGGCGCAGGCCGGATAGCCATGATATCCACGATGACATGACGGGCGACTTGTACTCAAACCATTGCAGACAGACGAGTCCCCAAGAACGAGCGAAAAGGAGTCGGGAGGAGGCTGGAGAACGAGGCGAATGCGCGGGCGTGTTGTATCGAATGGGTTGTAAGCTGACCGGGTCTCTCCCTCCGCTGGCCTCCGCGCTCCGCTACCAAGCTCCGCTCCGGGCTCGCGCGTCGCGGCGGCGGTTGTCTTCTCGACTCAACAGCTCCATTGCGCAACACCAGCTTGCATCTCCACGCTCGACATCGCCGGCCAACTTTTCAAATCTGCTCGACGCGCAACACGCGCCCGGTTAATTCTTCCGACTGTCCTTCCAAGCGCGTGCTTACCCCATACGCCATGGCGCTGCCCACCTCGCAAGCACCAGCTCAGAACGAGTACGCTGGGGGTAATTGAAATCATTTCGAACTCAACACAAGCCAGGGCTGACATTGATCCCCCAGACGAGGTCTCTGCCATCATTCTCGACCCCGGCTACTCGACAACCCGCGCTGGTTTCGCTGGCGAAGACGTACCGAAATCAGTACTTCCATCCTTCTACGGCTTGCGCGACGGCCAAGGCGACCCCGTCTTTGGCGAAAACTCGATTCACAACCCATTGTCCCACCTAGACATCAAGAATCCATGGTCGACCGAAGGTGTGGTTGAAGATTGGGACGTCGCGACAAAGTTGTGGGAATATGCAATCACCTCGCGTTTGACGGGCACAAAGGGAACCAGCCCTTCAAAGAATGGACTGAACAATCCCTCGAATGGCGATGGCGATGTCAACATGGAGGATGTAGAAGAGTCGGAAAAGCCCCTCGAGGGCTCACCACTGCTCATGTCTGAGCCGGGATGGGTGACGCCAAAGCACAGGGAGAAGTGCATCGAGGTCGCGATGGAGGAATGGGGAGCTCCAGCGTTTTACGTGCAAAAGACTGGAGTTTTGGCAGCGTAGGTGCGCGGGACGACTGGGATGGAATCTTTGGGGCTGACTTTCGCTACGCAGGTTTGCATCAGGAAAGCCATCTGCTCTTGTGGTTGATGTTGGCGCTGCAACAACGTCCGTCACTCCCGTTGTCGATGGCCTTGTCATCAAGAAAGGTTGGTCTCCCTCAATTCGAACCGGACATTTTGCTAAAACACAATGCTTCAGGTGTCATGAAGTCTCCTCTGGCCGGCAACTTTGTATCACAGCAACTGCGTCTCATCTTCAAGCAGTCCCAGGTGCCCTTGACACCTCACTACGTGGTTGCTTCCAAGACCCCCGTTGAAGCTGGTGCTCCTGCTCAGGCCGTCTACAAGAAGTTCGACAAGGAGCCAACGGCATCATTCAGAAGACTGGAAGAGGAGCGCGTCATTACAGAGTTCAAGGAATCAGTCGTGCAATTGTGGACTGGTCCCGGGAAGCTGAGCAGCAGCGGCAACGAGGACGTCGTCAAGAGCTCCCCCGGGAGACCATTCGAGATGCCTGATGGCTGGAATCAGGTCTTTGGCGCTGAGCGCTTCAAGGCCGCCGAGGGCTTGTTTGATGCAAAGGCTGCCCTCACAGACTCGGAAAACCCTAGGCCGCGCGAAGACCAGACCATACCACAGCTCATTGTCCAAGCCCTCAGCCATGTTGATGTAGAGGTTCGCCCGGCGCTTCTGTCCAACATTGTGGTGACTGGTGGCTCATCTCTGCTGTATGGATTCACGGAGCGCTTGAACCAGGAGCTGGCGGGTATCTACCCTGGCCCAAGGATCAGGATGCAGGCCCCTGGAAATACTGTGGAGCGCAAGTATGCCAGCTGGATTGGCGGGAGTATCCTTGGAAGTTTGGGCAGTTTCCATCAGGTGAGCATTGTCTCTGGAACCAGATCCGGGATCATAGACTAACAAGACGTACAGTTGTGGGTCAGCAAGAAGGAGTACGATGAGCATGGCGCGGCCATTGTGGAGAAAAGATGCAAGTAGGAGTAATGGGGAGCAAAGGCCACGGCGTTCGTTAGGATACCAAAAGGCTGGGCTTGCTTAGGCATCTGAATTAGACCTGCACAGTGGGTGCTCAAAGAATTGATACATCCTGGTGCTGTAGCTGCATCTAGGGATCATTCGTCTACTGCTGGCTGTCGTTCAGCCTAACAGTTGCGTCTAGGGTGTGGTCCGCAACCACAGACAGGCCGAAGTTGTTGTCTACCACCACTGCAGCCGAGCGGAGGAGTATCATCTTTACGAAATCCACTGTGCCTGGGTAAGGTGCATGTAGTGACAGCGTCGAGCAAAGAAATTCATTAGCATTGTGGTGTTTCTGACAGGCGATTGGACGAAGAATGTGGGGGACGCGCCCGCACGTGCCGCGCCAAGGCGCCGATGTTTACTTCGCAGCCGTCGTGTTGTTTGTGCCCTGGACAAGCTGCATTGCCAACCCTGGGCAGGCGCGCAACCATTCTGTCTACGAGCGCGATCATGGCCGACGAAGTTACTCCCGCGCGTCGGTCGCGGCGCGCTGCTCCCCGCCGTCAAACAATCGTCGAATCCTCCGATGACGAAGACGCAAACACAACCCAACAGGACAGCGAAGAAGAGTACACGCCCGCACCTCCAACGACATCGAGAAGACGGAAAGCTTCCGAGGTTCCTGTCGCCCCCCGCACCGCGACAAAATCACGAAGAACGCGAGCCAGCCAATCGGTCGAACCATCAGAAATGGGCACACCAAGCAGAGACAGCGTCTCGGTCGAGCCCGAGGCGGAATCCACAAGGAAGTCATCATCCGCGCGGAGAGGCAGGCGGAATGTTCGCGAGAGTCGCCGGAGTAGGCTCTCGGTTGCTCCAAGTGTAATTATTTAACCATCGACACAAACCTCGATATTTCTAGTCAGACTAACAGCGCATCATTATCAGGAGCCCGAAGCGACACCACGCCGTGCGAGCCGCGCAACGCCGCTATCCGACATCACAGGCAGCGTAGACAACACCTCAAATATCAATAATGAGACGGACCTTCAATCAGAAGCGACACCTCGGCCAAAGAAGCAGCAGTCGATTGAGAACAATTCGGAGAACAGTGAAGCTTTGGCTCGACAAAAGACGCCGGGGACAGTGCGGGAAGCTTCGGAAAAGCCAGATCCTACGCCTCAACAAGAGCCTGCGCAGGCGGACAACCACGACGGCACGAAGCTTGAGACCTCAGCAAGTCCGCAACCGGACAAGCTTGCCGTACCGCCCGCTTCACAAGAGCCGGTCGAGTCGCCAGTGGCCACCAGGATTGACCCGCGCGCTGCCATGATGGAGAGGCCCATGGATATTGCAGCTAGGGCAAGAGCAGCTGCGCAACCCTTGTCCCAGGAGCCACAACCACCAAAGGCAAGAATGGTGATTACATGGCTCGTCTTGACAAACTTCAAGAGTTATGCTGGTAGGCAAGAAGTGGGGCCATTCCACTCCTCCTTTTCCGCAGTCGTAGGACCCAACGGATCTGGAAAATCGAACGTCATCGACTCTCTGCTATTTGTTTTTGGATTCAGGGCCAGCAAGATGCGACAAAGCAAAATTTCAGCGTTGATCCACAACTCGGCAGGCCATCCAAACCTTGACCACTGCGAGGTCGAAGTCCAGTTTCAAGAAGTCAAAGATCTTCCTGGTGGAGGAAGCGAAGCAATCCCCGACACTGGCCTTAGAGTATCTCGCAGGGCCTTCAAGAACAATTCAAGCAAGTACTATGTCAACGGAAAGGAGTCCAATTTTACCGTCGTCACAGCACTGCTTCGGGATCGCGGAATCGACTTGGACCACAAGCGTTTCTTGATTTTGCAGGGCGAGGTTGAATCAATCGCCACCATGAAGCCGAAAGCACCCAACGAGCACGAGGACGGCCTTTTGGAGTATTTGGAGGACATCATCGGAACATCCAAATACAAGGCGCCAATCGAGGAGGCCGCAACTGAGGTCGAACGACTCAACGAAGTTTGCCAGGAAAAACACAATAGGGTGCAGCATGTGGAGAGGGAAAAGGACAGTCTGGAAGACAAGAAGAACAAAGCCCTGGCCTATGTCCGCGACGAGAACGAGCTCGCTTCCAAGCAATCTGCTCTGTGGCAACTATTCATGAGCGAGACGCAAGACAACATCCAAGTCACGCAGGAGGCGGTCGATGAAATTCAAGGATCACTCGACCAGGAATTTGAAAGGCATCAGGGGCGCCAGGAGGAAATCAAAAACATGGAAAAGCAACACAAGGCCAGTGCCAAGGAGTTCGAAAAGCTCAGCAAGCAAACTCAGGAGCTGCTCAAAGACCTCGCCAAGATTGACAAGGAAAATGTCAAATTCGAGGAGAAGAAGAAGTTCCTGACGAACAAGCACAAGAAACTTCAAAAGGTCCTTGAGACGAGCAAGTTTGGTGTCTCTGAGGGCGAAACTCACATTCAACAAGCCAACGACGACATTGAGCGGAATACGACCCAGATCGAAGAGCTACAGGAGAAAATGGAGAGCGAGGACGAACAGCTCAACGAGATTCGCGAAAACCTCAAGGGAAAGACTCAGCACATCTCGGATGACATTGCCAAGAAGCAAAAGTCACTCGAGCCCTGGAACGACAAGATCAACGAGTACAAATCCAACATCGCAGTCGCACAGAGTGAGCTGGATATCCTCAGAGAAAAGGACGGTGCTGGTGCGGTTGCGATAGCCGAGACTGAGGCCAAGATCGCTGCCCTCCAAGAATCCAAGGAGGCCAAACAAGCCGAATTGGAAGAGTGCCAGTCCGAGAAGCGGCGAATCGAAAAAGAGATCAAGAAGGTCCAAAGTGATCTGTCGGCTCTTTTGGAGCAGGAGCCTACCATCCGTATCAAGCTGTCTTCAGCTCGTCAAAGAGCCGACGAGGCGCGATCCAACCTCTCCGCGAGTCAGTCACAGGGCAAGGTCCTCACAGGTTTGATGCGCCTCAAGGAGTCAGGCCGCATCAACGGTTTCCATGGTCGTCTTGGAAACCTGGGAGCAATTGATGGCAAGTACGACGTCGCCATATCGACTGCTTGCCCGCAGTTGAACAACCTCGTAGTCGACTCGGTTGGCGTGGGTGAGCAGTGCATCGAGTACCTGCGCAAAAACGACCTTGGACGAGCGAACTTCATGCTGCTAGACCGCCTGGCTCAACGCGACCTCTCCCCGATCAAGACACCTGAAGACGCCCCCAGGCTATTTGATCTGGTCAAGGCAAAGCACGACAGATTTAGACCGGCGTTTTACAGCGCTCTGCAAAACACTTTGGTCGCGGATGACCTTGCGCAAGCCAATCGCATTGCGTATGGCGCAAAGAGGTGGCGCGTCGTCACTCTCGACGGTCAGCTTATTGACAAGTCTGGAACCATGAGTGGTGGTGGCAACAGGGTTTCGAAGGGCGCAATGTCGTCCAAGCTGGCAGCAGATGTCACCAAGGAACAGGTCGCCAAACTCGAGACTGACAGGGACAGCGTTGAGAAGACTCTGCAAGAGCTGCAGCAAGAACAGAGGCAACTCGAGACGACCCTAAGGAAGCTCAACGACACGATTCCGAAACTCGAAACGAAAGAACAAAAGGCTGTGCTCGAGATGGGAAGCTATGACCGCAACGAAGCCGATTTGCAGCGACGGATCAAGGACATCGCGGCCGAGTCACAGCCGTCAAAGACCGACAAGGCGCGTAGGGGAAGCTTGGAGAAGAACATAGCAAACATGGAGAAGGAGGTTGGCAAACTCCACGAGGAGACTTCCTCTGTGGAAGAAGAGATCAAGGCGCTCCAGGACAAGATTATGGAGATCGGCGGTATCAAATTGCGAACGCAAAAGGCCAAGGTCGACATGCTCAAGGAGCAGATTGACACGCTGACGGAAGAAATGTCTCGCGCCGAAGTGTCAAAAGCCAAAGCACTGAAGCAAGTGGCAAAGCAAGAAAAGGCGCATCGGGAGGCCCAAGCAGAGCTCGAGAGTCTCGCGGGAGAGATGGAGAAGGTGGAAGAGGACATGAGGAGTCAGATGAAAGACTCTAGCGGCGCGCGGCAACAAGCAGAGGAGGCGCAGTATGCCCTTGAAGAGAGGAAAGATGCCCTCGAAGCTCTCAAATCCGAGCTCGACGCCAAAATTGCAGAGCTGAACGAAACTCGCGGTGTCGAGATTGAGATGAAGAACAAGCTCGAGGAGCACAAGAAGAGTCTCAAGGAGAACCAAATGCGGTTGAAGCATTGGGAAGACAAACTCGGCAAGCTCACTCTAACAAACGTCAGCGACCTCGGCGAAGAGCGAGAACCCGAGGCACCACCAAGCTATACAAAAGACGAGTTGCAGGACATGGACAAGGCTGCGCTCAAGAGAGACATTGCTGCTCTTGAAGAGAAGACACAAAACGTCCAAGTGGAGCTTGGCGTCTTGTCAGAGTACCGTCGCCGTGTCGAAGAGCACGCCGCCCGCAGTGCCGACCTCTCGCAGGCTGTCAGTGAGCGCGACACGAACAAGAAGCGCTGCGAGGAGCTGCGCAGCCTGCGTCTGGAGGGCTTCATGGAGGGTCTGACCATCATTGGACAGCGCCTCAAGGAAATGTACCAGATGATTACCATGGGCGGCAACGCTCTGCTCGAACTGGTTGACACCATGGACCCCTTTTCCGAAGGCATCAACTTCAGCGTCATGCCGCCACGCAAGGGCTGGAAAAACATTTCCAACCTCTCGGGTGGTGAGAAGACGCTCAGCAGTCTGGCCCTCGTCTTTGCCCTGCACCACTACAAGCCGACGCCGCTCTACGTCATGGACGAGATTGACGCAGCCCTAGACTTCAGAAACGTAAGTTCCTTGCCCGAGACTCATTGTCACGTTCCTCCAAGACACCATGAACCAGTTCCTGACATGTGCGCGCGCGCTCTGCAGATCTCGATTGTCGCAAACTACATCTCTGAGCGCACCAAGAATGCCCAGTTCATCGTCATTTCGCTACGTAACAACATGTTTGAGTCGGCGGTGCGGCTGGTCGGTATCTACAAGGTGAACCACATGGTAAGTTCGACCATCCATCCCCCAAGCGGATCCACCACCAGCGCGCTAACGTTTCCTTCTTTGGCAGACCAAGAGTGTCACAGTGGAAAACAAGGATTATATTGTCGCGAGAGCGCGACCGCGCGCTGCATAAGAGCGTTTCCTTGCATGTTTTAGTTGGCGGGCGCGGGGGAGTGCTGGTTGGGTACGGGACTTTGGGCAGGAATGGGAGGGGCTACGATGATCAAAGGAAAGGCGGCGATCATGATACGGCGTTCAAGGTCTTGGTAGAGAAGGGCAACTTGATTGGCTGGCGACGGTTAGTTGGCCCATCTGGTACTAGCAGGCAATGCTTTCATTTCTTGAACGATTGATTGAATTCGATTTCTGTCCCAGCCATAGGTACAAAAGACACAAACTCCTCCGTGTGTGTGGACCGAAAAGGGTATATCTACATCCAAGTGCGCCGTGTGCCGATTACCAAGACCGCTATACTGTACACCTGGCAAAGGGCGCCAAAAACAGAAAAGGGACAGACAGACGCGCTGCTCGCGCGTGCCTCGTCCCTCACTTTTCCGGGCACGGATGCGACTCGGAATGTTCATGGTAATGTTTGCACATGTCTCTGACCCACGGCTTGCAAGAAGCCAGCTTAGCAGCGTCGTCGCCGCAAAGGGCCTTGCCAGAATTGGTGCAGGACAGGCAAAAGACGTAGCGGCAGTCGACGCACATGTTTGCGCTGAGATTGGGCTGCATGACGTCGCGGCAAGCCCAGCAGGCCTTGGTGTCCTTCCAGGCGGCGGGCTTCCAGGCGACGAACTGGTGACGGCTCATGGCCTGGAGCTCGGGGCGCTTGACGCGGACGACGAGGTCGCGCAGGAAGAGCGGGTGCCACTCGTCCGGGTGGGTGGCGAGCAGGACGTCGGTCTTCTTGAAGGCAAACAGGTCGACGACCAGCTTGCGCAGCAGCGCCGTGTCGCGAATGTCGTCGTACAGCGTGCACGTGTCGGACGGCGTGGGCACGCTGTTGCTCTTCTCGGCCAGCTCGGCCAGCTTGTCGACGGTTGCGTTGCGCAGCTTCTCCACCGACAGCCGGTCTGCCAGCCCGTACAGGTTCAGCAACAGGTAGAAGGCCACTTTGCCCTGCCGCTGGAACACGTCGTCCAGCGTCCCCGTGTATGCCCAGTGCAGGAAGAGCTCAAACGTCCCCACATCCTCGGCCGGCAGCGACAGCTCCTGCGATAGTCCTTCGGCGAACGTGTGGTTCAGCGCCGCGCCGAAAAAGGCGGAGTGGTGCGCCAGCACCTCGCGGTGCACGAGGTAGGGCTGCTCCGTGGGTCCCACGAGGATCGTCGAGATGGTCTGAAATGTTTTGAATTGCGTTCTGTGCCTCATGTAGTGTCAGTTGGCGATGCTACCCAATTTTGGGGGAAGATGTGTGTGTTGTCATGCAGCGCTGGCATCCACACGCGCTCCCCTTGCTTCCCCGTATCCAAAAATCTCTCCACCACCACCATCATCATCGACGTACCGTAGTGAGAATGGCCGAGTGTTTTTGGCGCGTGCTGCTAGAGCAAAGGAGCCGTGGACTCGCGGTTTGACCACTTCGGTCGCCATGTGGAAAGCGTCCTCGTCAGGAGAGCAAGCGCGAGTCGTGGTGGGTGGAATGTTGGAGGAGGTTCTGGTTGCTCGTCAATGGGCAGGCGATCCGCAGCTTCTGGAAAATTAGCACAAAAGACGTGGAGAAGAGGAGGAAGATTTGCAAAAGAGAATGTTTGGAAAGCCTGGCGGTGGGGATATCTAATTGTGCGTTTGCTTGGTTTTGCCTGGCATGTTGGCATGCAGCGTCAATCAAGGAGTCAAACGGGCCAGAGGTCGGGAGCTGCAGCTTTCGTCATTTCAAGCAAGGATCATATGATGATTTCAACGTTCGCGTCTTTGAAGATTGTCTAAGTCGCCGTTTGGCATGGCCGCAAACTATTGCCCGGTGCCGACGCTTTGTTCGTGTGGGCCGTGACGGTTTCCGAATGCGGAAGTCGCTGGTCCAACGCAGAGCCCTCTGCGGAATTCTTCTTTGATGCATTTGAGAAAACGGATGATTTGGCTATTCCAGAGCCGAGTTCGAGCGACAAACGAGGTTTCCACGTCCGCATCTCGATCGACGTCGACGAAAGTCTGCGCAAAGGCACGTCAGAAGGCTGTCCAACACGACCCTGAGTAACCGCCCAAGTCAACGCCTCGATTGCAACCACCAGAAGGAAATTGAAAGCACGAACTGCCCGGCATCCATTGACTAATCATGATACAAGACTGAATTGCGTACGCCCGCTGCAGGCATACTTTTGCCCAATGAACCCATTTTAGATTCCCGTCCATTCAAGGAAAAAGAAGAGTAGGAGACCCCTCAAATACGGTGTTTTTCGCTCTCTGAGGAGACGTTAGCAGCCTTAGGACAGCTTTCACTTCTTCTTGGACTCCTCACCAAGTCGAGAGTAGAGCATGTACAGGGCCATCTGGTTGCACTCCTGAGTACCGGTGATGGTGACCAGGCGCTCATTGCTGTTGTCTTGGGGCTCGTTAATCTTAATGACGCTGCCACTCAGCTGACGTATCTCATTGATCTTGGCGCCGCCCTTGCCAATGATCGCGCCGACCATGTCGTTGGGGATGAAGATTTGCTGAGTGATTGGCTGGCCAGGAATCATGCCCTGCATGGGCTGGGCAGGCTGACCAGCGTGGCTAGGCTGGGCGACGTGGGGGGCACCGTACTGCTGGGGCTGGTGCGGTCCAGCGCCGGTGTAGGCGTGACGTGGAGAGCCGGCTCCGTAGTGGACTGGTGCCTGCGGTTGCTGAGGGTACTGGCCGTGCATGGGCGCTCCACCGTAGCCACCGCCAGAGGGAGGGTTCCTCTGCGCCTGCGCCTTGTGGCGGAAGTTCTCTGGATGGCCCCAAGAACCGCCAGCAGGCTGTGGAACATAGGGGACGACCTGCATGCCACCAGGGACGACGCCAGCAGGACCACCACTACGAGTCGCGTAGGCAGAAGCAGCCGGGCCTCCAAAGCGCTCAGTCAGCTGCTCGACAAGGGTGCTGCCAACGTAGTAGGTGGCAATGTGGACCGCATCAGCAACACCCAGGACAACCAGCGAACGCTCCGTGGAGAGGGGAAGGCAAGAGTCAGATGCATTGAGGCGAGCACCGGAGGCTTCTTGGATTTCGCGGATGCGGACACCACCCTTGCCGATGATGGAGCCAATGAGGATGTGCGGAATGAGGAGGCGCAGGGGATACGTCTTGGACTGCGGGGTTGAAGGAGAGTTGATGTCCTCGTTGTTCAGAGTTCGGATAATCAGACCAAAAGCCTGTGAGGTTCGGTTAGTTTACAGCCGCAACACCCCGACGTTGGTACACACCTTGGCAACGGCGTCAACGGGACCGCTGACGGTAAGGATGCGCTCGACGGCGCCCCGAGAATAGTCGCTGACAGTGCACTTAGCTCCAGACATGCGACGAATCTGCGTCACATTCTCACCGCCCTTGCCAATGACAGTCGCAGCTTCGGCGCTGGAAATGATGGCACGGACGTGGAGCCAGTTCGACTCGTCTTGGTGGCCAATGCCGGAGCCTGCAGCAGAGCCGGGACCGTTGGTGGATGTGGTCAGGATGGGCTGCGTGTCCGGGAGGAGGCTCGGAACCGCCGTAGGAGCATCGGGAACCTCGGTGTCGCCTTGACCGTCCTTGGATGTGCCATTCTGAGAAACCGGAGCAGCTTCATCGGTCTCCGACTTGACCTCAGTGGACTCCAGCGTCGGAATAGCGGCCGGCTCAGGGGCCTCAGGAACAACGTCGTTTGCGTCTTCCTTGACGATCTTGTCCAAAGCGGGGCGTTTTGCGTCTGGCTGATCGCCCGGGCCAGATGGTGAAGAGGGCTCCTCCAAGGGGCGCTTCTGACTTGGCGCAGCCGTAGTCGTGGGAGAGGCAGACATGTTTGTGCCCTGTTTTATCAAGTAAAGACTTTTTTTTCTTTTTGTGTTTCTTGTTCAGATCTTCAGAGGATCACCGCCAAGGACGAACACGGGATCAAACGCCGTGGGTCAAAGTCTCTCGTATTTGTTCTCGATTTACGTACAGCAGGGGGCTGTCCAAGGAAAACTTGCTGGTGTAGGCGATCGGAACAATGGTGCTGGTGGAGGTGACGGAAAGGTGCAATGGAGTCGCCGGAATGGAGATGGTGCAGAGTGCGGTGGACGTGTAGTGCGGCGTGTGGAGAGGTGTATCGGGCGAGAGGAGCTCTCGGCGAGTGAATTGAAAGAGGTGCCAAGGATGGTGAAGCGGCAGTATCGGGTAAGGTTGGATGAGGGATGCAGGGCCCGAAGATGATGGAGTAGTAGTGAACGCGCGCCCGTCAGAAGCAAACCTTGCAGCGTGCAGAGATGGAGGAATCCGAGCTCGCGAGCAACTGCGCCAGAGCGGCTTCCTGGGGAGAGGGCGGGATTAGGACAGAGGCGACCAGCGGCTGATGGCGCGAAGCAGGTGAAGCGGCGAGAGAAGGGGCGGTGGATGGAGGAGATGGGTTGGAGTGGACGTGGACGGGAGTGTCGTGTCGTGTCGTGGAGAGAGGAACAGGAAAGAAGCCGGCGCGACAGAAGACAGAAGCTGCGGGAATTGCGGATTAGCTGCGGAGCGCTAGCCTGAGCCGCCGATCCTCTTGGCTCACGTGACGCAATTAATCAGCGCCCAGACCTGACGCCTGCCCGGGCACTTCACCCGGAACACTGTCCAGCTTCCGGTGTTTGGCTAGGTCCAGTACTTACATCGACTCTCTATTTTCATTTGCAAACGAGACACGTCGGGCACCAACCTTCACTCATCCCTTTCGTCCAACTTGACGCGTCAATTGCAACCCTGTCTAGCCCTCATGGCTTCCAGTCAGGCCGACGAGCTACCAAACATACGGCAGTATGCCTCGGATGCACATCGCTCCCTCCAGCATGCAGTCGAACCGAGGCAATCCGACCTGGAGGCCTTTGAAGCCCGCCTGGATCAGACCGTCCAGGAGCTTCGGGAGCGCGTCCAAGACCAAGAACGCGCCTTGCAAGAGGTATTACAGAGCCGGTTCGACGTCGACGTTTTGCGACTGCTGACCCCAGGCCCAGCTTCGCCAGTCTCGCGCATCGAATGCGCATTTTCGCTCCGGGGATCCTAAAACGCAGCTCCAACAACTGCGGGTCCTGAAGGACGCCTACGACAGCTTGACGTCACTCGAGCCGGACCTGCCCAGCCCATCTTCTGCGCTGCCACCATTGCTCGCAGTGCGCATCACCCAACAGGGCATCAAGGATACCAAAGAGGCTATCCAAGACTCACGGGAGCAACTGGCAAGCACGCAGCGCCAGCTTGAATGCGAAGAGAGCAACCTTCGTGACGCCAATGCCATTACCAAAAGTCTGGAAAGTCGGATCGACCACCTCCAAATCGAAGACTCTCAGACCTCGACGTGGTCTCCATCTCAAGTCGCCCAAGACATGTTGACTGCCGTGCACAAGCGCAAGGAAGCTTATGGATCCGAGACTGACAGGCTCCGAACCGCTCTTGAAAGCTTTACCAATGGCCTGTTGGCGCCCTTGGTAGCGGCCGAAGAGTTGGGAGGACCAATTGTCGGCGATCTCCTGAGTGTTGATGATGAAATGCTGGCGGCTGGCTTTTCTCACCAAGGCAAGCCGAAGCCGTTGAAGCAAGGACAGGGCGTAGAGGACAAGAGGCAAAGGCGCCTCGAGGACGTTTGGGGCATGGGAACCGGGACTGATTCAACGCTGTTGTCCTCGGAAAGAGAGGCAGCCGCTCGTGAAATCCAATATCTCCTCCAGAGTCTCTATGACGCCAGGATTGGCCAGACCAGCGGAGGTGAGTACGTAGTCTTGGAGCGCGATTCCGCAGCAGCGCGTTTCCTCGTCCGGGCCAAGGTCGCGCAGTTGCATCCAAAGGATGCTCGCCGAATGCGCTTGGTCGACTTTGGAAGGGACCTGGAACAGATCAAGTAGAAAAACGCATGTTGCCTTTTAAAATCACTGTGCTCGACCGCAGTCAATGCTGACACAGTGGGTGTCGACTGAAATGAGACCTGGATCTAGCTGCTGGATGGGACAAACGACAGTTCCCTGAGAAGGCGCAACCGTAACAGCGGATGATTGCTCCCTACGTGCAACCGCAGTGCTAGGAACTCTGATTTCTTTTGACACGTCTTCTGCTGCCCGGTGGCCGCTTGGTGAAGGCATCCGCTGCGCTCCTGGTTGGCGAGAGGTCGGTCGGGCTTGGCATCCCTCCGTGGAAAGGTTTAGCCGACGCCCGCACAAGAATATTCGCTAAACGCAACGCCCATCTTCGGCCGCAGACAACGACATCGAAAGCCAACCACGACGCTGCACCAGCAACACAGTCGCCATGGCCAGTGAGTCCAGCCCTTCCGATTTTGCCTGCGCTCAATGCTAAAAGCTCTGCAGAGTCAAAGAACTCGTCTCAGCACAACCAGTCCAAGAAGGCCCACAAGAACGGGTACGCCCTGCCCCGAACCCGCCGCGTTTCCTAGGACGACACCGCGACTCGCCCAAGTTGCACTTGGCAATCGTGCGAAAGCTTTGGAACGAACCGATGGCTGACTCTGGTGGACAAACAGCATCAAGAAGCCTAAGACCCACCGCTACCCTTCGCTCAAGGGCGTCGACCCCAAGTTCAGGAGGAACCACAGGCATGCGCTGCACGGCACCATGAGGGCCCTGGTGCGTACACCCCCGATCCACGACAAGACCCGAACAAGATTCCTGGCGAGAGCGGACCCGCTGACATGACATTGCGACAACACAGAAGGAGGTCAAGGAGGGCAAGCGCGAGTCGGCATAAACGGGGCGCAGGCGATCAGAACACGACGTTTCTTCGGACAAACGGTTATCATGGCACGACGGTCTGAATGACTGGCGTTTCTGAGTTGGTCACACTCGGTGCAGCCTGTTCTGGAAAGAAAAAAATGGAATGGCTTTCGATCCCGAACCGTAGCGATTACCACGATTCCCTTTGCGTGTTCACCCACCCGCCCATCCGGATCCCTTATGCTCCATGTCCCCGGGAATGCGTAAAAGTCGGCGGTCCGGTCTAGTTGAAAGAGGCCTGGAGAGTTTTGAAATTCGTTTCAACGGCATTAGTGTGTACAGCTCCGCGCGCTTCCATGCACGATAGCTGAAGGATTTATCTTCGTGCCAAGATTCACTGCCCTTTTGATACCAAACGTCTGACCTCTTTATGATGAGGCTTGGGCGCATGGACATGGGGCTACATGCCAGAAACATGAATTTTAGTCAAAAGAAGGACAATGAAGAGAGATTTGTTCAGACCGGATATTTCGAATGTGTTGTGTGCTAACGTAATGCCAGCACGTGAGGTCATCTCCGTCACTCTCTACCCGGATCTTGATTGACATGAGGATGGCTCTGCTGTTGCTAGATAGCGCAGGATCCACTTAGCTTCATGCGCTCGTGGATCAGCTTAGCAAACACTTTCGACAGACCACAGCCACAATCAACATGCTGCCCTTACGTCTGCTGGCTTGAATACATTATCACACAGAAACCTAGCTCCAAGCACGTCCAAATTCATGCCCTTTTGAGACAAGCACAACGTATCTAAAATACCCTTCGCTTTCACGCCTAATGGCATTTCCAACATCGGTCGCTGCACATGAGACCTTTCCAGCACAGCGCATCCTTTAGATACACGTATTCATAACGCAATGAGAAGGAACCGCACTCAAGGAATAGCGCCGAGCGCATAAGGGGTTTGCACCAGGATTGTACGGTACTGCGAACAGAGGAAAAGAAACGATGCTGCCGGCGCACCAATCCAATGCACTCCTGCTGGCCTGACTTCAAAACAAGAAGAAGCGACGGCGGAGCTCGTCAGTGACGACATCGAGCGAGAATGCGCCAGGTGACTGTCTTCACTCCAGTCCGGGTCTCTTCAGGTGCGATGTCATTCTCTAGCTTTCCATGCTCGTAAGGTGCTCCAGTCCCCATATATGAAGGCTGCCCATAAGTACTACCCACTGGGAGGGGTACCCGCGAGTACTTTCCGTTGCTTTTCCATCACCTGAAATTTTCAAGTGCGGAGCTTTGAGACTCGTAAGTATGTAATGAAGTGTTCTGACTAGCGCTGCTCATTTGCTCGCGTATATACGCTTCTCTGTTACTCACGCAAGGCTACGTTCGTGCTTCAGGCCGTACTGTCGTTATCACCGCTTGTGCCGCCTCTGTTGTTGAAGTGAAGAAGGAGATCCTGCAGTCGCTTGTGGTCAAGTCTACTTTACGGCTTGCAGCAAAACCGATACACATGCAGTTCACGCGTCCAGAGAATTGCCTCATCCGCTTCATTTTACACTGGCGTTACATGTGGTCCTGCCAAGGTGAATGAGTGCATGAGTAATTGGTTAGACACTGAGGAAGGGGAAGCAAGTCCCAGCCATGCGGCATGGTGGTTCGCGAAGGCCAAAAATTGCGTGATTCGACATACGAAGAGGCGAATGGCGTTGCGAGTGGGACTGGCGCCGTTCGTCGGTATTCACGCCCGTAGATGATGTGGAAGGGGCAAGATGGTGTTTGCATCTTGAAGCAGAGGGCCGTGGTTGTGGTTTTGCTTGATTGCGCGACCAGCTGAGTCGCATGCAGTTTTCTACCCGCACTTCATTTACTTGACCTTGATGCGAGGCTTGAGAATCGATCCTCGCTGGAGTTTTGCTGTTTTCCTCCAACTGCATCATTTCGTTGCAGTGGACCATGACGACGGGAGGCCAGAGTCTTCAGACTTTGAGGAGAAGAATGAGACGAACGTCGGACATTCGAATGATGCCCACCTGCCCTAATAGAGTCCGGGATTTTCTTTCTCGGAAATTCCCTCCTACACGGCAGTATAAGCTGCAAGTACGACATTTCGGCTGAGTCTGGCCGTGGGTGACTGTCAGAAGGGAAGCCACCACTCACTTGTGGAAGTCGCGCTGCGCTCCATCTTCCACCTGCTTCGCCAACACCCACACCCACACCCACTCACCTCGAGCCTTCGGGGCTCTCAGTAGGGCATTCAATCAGCGGGAACCCACGAACGCTCGCTCCTCCGAATTGCAACCCGCCACTTCTCTCGCTCTTTTTGACAACAAGCCCAGCACAATCGCAAAGTCGACAATCGATTCTCCCTCCGGTGACCGCCACGGACTGGTAGCCGCCCGCAACGTCTTCTTGATATCGGAGGCAGTTGCCTCTCAACTCGCTCTGTGCCCTTGTCTTCTTCCTTTGCCAACTTGAGGTGCTCCACAACCAGTCTTCAGCACGCCACCCGCGCACCATCAACACCTTTTCTCCATCTACCACGGCGAAAGGCCGATCCAAACACCATGGCCGACATCCAACAATGGATGCGCAAGACAATGATGCAGCCGACTCGCTCGCGTACGCCCTCCCTGGTACCGCCAACGCCATCCGACCTTCCCCTTCGCAACGCGGTCGACGGGCGGTCGACAACGTCCGCGTTCGACTCCAGCACCCCTATGACATCCGGACTATGGTCAGCTCGAGCAGCAACCGGAGGAGCGGGCCCTCGAAAGAAAATCTCGTCGTACTTTTCGGGCAACCCAATCAACACGGTTAGCAGGGTCAGTAGCATGAGGAGCAGTCCAAGCAGCAAAGCTCCAACCCCCGAGGACGCGTACGCATGGGATTTTGACGACGACGACCTGGGTACTACTGCGATTGGCGGTGGCAGTGGTGATGGCTTGGCCTTGGAGGCGGCGCTCGACGCGATTCACCACACGCTCTGCCAAAACCCGTTCGAGGGCCTACCCGTCGGCATGAACAAGAGTGTACTAGCGCTCGTCGAGTGGTGTCGCAAGACAGCTGTGGAGAAAGAACAGCAGGAAGAGAGAATCGAGGCACTGACGGAGAAACTGCGAGAGACGGAAAAGAGAGAACAAGAAGAAATGGCAGTGTACAAGGCTGAAATCAAGAGGCTGGAGCTTATCATTGCCAACGGTCACAATGGCATGTCAAGGCTGATGGCTTCGAGACAGGACAGTGTGCTGGGACGGAGGGGTAACAGAAGGCGCACTGGTGATGGACAGAGACTTGAAAAGTTGACGGGTGACGGAAGACATCCCCGTGCCAAAACCGAAGGTGACGGTAAGCAAAAAGACGGCAGAACTCTCTCCCCGCCTCAGCAGCGAAGGCACTGGTCTGGCAGCTAACGACCATCATAGCAGGTGCCCCAATTCCCGTCATTTCGCCTTGGAGCAAAGAGGCCTTGCTCTCAAGACATCTGTCACTCATTGGCCCCCGGGAGATTCCGGTGGGCACTCCACCTCAGGGACAAGCTGAAAATCATCTCGGCTCCCATTCGCCACAGTTGGACAATGAACCTGGGCTGGATTCGGAAGGTGATAAACTGCCTCTGAACGATTGATATTGAAGACACTACTGACAATGAGGAAAAGGACGCGACTTTTCAAGGATCAAGGAGATAGCAACGGCCGTTTGCATTCACCGTGGCTTGAAACCAGAAGGCGTACTCCCTAGGCTCGTTGCCTTTTTCGACAATGCAGACGAACGGATCGGGGTAGACAGCAACGAAAGGAAGGCTCCTGACAGCGAGGAAGGGGAGAAACCAAACGCGAAGACTGCAACGCGACCTCCATCTTGGGCGCCCGGAGATGATGCTACAGTCCAGGGTGAGGCGCGGGCGAGTACGGAGTCACAGGATGATGGCGATCGTCGGCGTCGCCCAAGGCAAACATGCGAAGTGTCGCAGACTAGGCGCGGCAGCGTCACTAGCGACCTGTCCATCAGCAGCTCGGAAGAAACGGGAGCAAAGGATGAAGGGCACAGCGTGCGGGCGCCGATCAAGACCAAAATACCCAGTCCCTGTCCGGAGGTTGGTTTTGGGGCACACAGGCGCCAAGGGGACCGCTCGCCGGGAGTCGACAGCGGTAGCCCGACGATGATGGGCCGTCGGCCGGAGAGCAGTTGGAGTAGTGAGATGGTGCCGCTCCTCTCGTCTAGTGTCAGTTCGCACCGGACGGCCTTCCGGCGGAGTAGTGATGGTTTCGACTACTACGGCAGCAGCGGCGCGGCAGCAACGAGGACAGCGGGCCGGCACGCCAACCAGAGGGCGCAAAAGGCAATGGCTGATTCCCGTCCTGCGTCGAAGTCGTTTAGCGGGGGAGGCTATCCTCTAGCAGCAGTGGCAGCGTCTGACACGGTCAAAAGCAAAGCGAGGATTTCGCCGCGGTCGGCGGCTAGGACGACGAGTGGAAGTGGCGGTCACAACAATGTGACTGCGGTGACGAAGCAAAAGGCCAATGTCAAGGAGAACGAGGCGGGCACGACGGGGGCAATTGGCGGCGGCAGTCACAACAGAGGAACAGCAGCAGCAGCAGTGGGATGTGGTGAAAAGAAGAAGATTGCGCGGGCCGAGAGCAGCAGGGATGTGGTGGTGGAGCGCAGGGCTTCTCAGGCCCAGGCGAGCAGCAGCAGCAGAAGGATGGGCCAGCAGCAACGGCGGGAAAAGTAAATTTTGCTGGTGGCGGATTTGACAATTGCATGGGGTGCGTCTAGGCGGCGGGCGCAGTGTGGCATGGGGAAACGCGAGTGAATGCATGCAGGGATGGCGTTGACAGGGCCGAGACGGGTTTGAATTGATGGGGAAATTTTCTGTAGGTCTGTCGGAGTGCCTTGGGCTCTCTGGAAAAATAAAAAAAAATAAAAAAATAAAAAAGGACAGCACGGTTGGCATGATGGCGGCGGGCGGGTTGAAACAGGGCGTTTGATTTGACAGCGAGCGAGTGGCTGTGGTCGGGGCGTTGGTGGACTCGAGTTGCACCAAAGCGTGGTTGGGAATGTGCGATGCAGTAGGTGGCGATCGATCGATTGCGGATGTTTGTCGAAGTCGGTCGGAGAGGGAGAGTGTCTCAGGCTCGCCCAGGTCCGTGTCAGGGCGGGCACGTGAGAAGGTGGTGGTGGTGGTGGTGCAGAACCGAAGGGGAAGAGCAGGCGTTGGCGAAGATAGGTACAGCAGACCTAGGATGGTTGCGCAGGCGGCAGAGGAAACGGCTAGCGGACAGAGATTGCAGGGACAGGGACAGGGACCGGGACAAGGCGAAGGCGAAGGCGAAGGCATGGTGAACGAGTGTAGATAGAAGTAGTTACGCGGCGGGCGGATGGTGTTTGGGCGAAAATGGCGAAAGAGTGACGGATGTGAGGTGGGTTTGTTTGGGGGGGAGCGGTGGGCGTCTTTGGCGACGTCCGTGGGAGCTTGGGCACCTCAGTGTGGGCACGAGCAGCAGCAGCGCAGCGCAGGTCCACAATGACCACACAGCACAGACACAGCGGAGGGACGGGAGTTGCATCATGGCCGAGAGGTGCCGTGCGCTCAAGCGAAGTTACATCGCGCCCGCAAAGAGTCGACGAAGACGGGACCCCCACAAGGAGGAGGACCGGAAGGGAGCACGAAAGCTGTCTGTGGTGGCACGGGGCTAGAGTCAGAGGCCGAGGGTGTCCATCAGTGTCTGTCTTTCTTTGGAGATGTGGCGACGGGGCGACGGTTACCGGTGGCCAGAGTACAAACGCGTCAGCTCCACCTACATGTACATGGAGCCAGTGGAGTGCCGTTCAATCGTGGCGTTTCCCTGAGGTGTCAGGTCGGGTCGGCCGGGGGTCAGCTCACGGGGCGTGGCGCATTACTGCGATGCGATGCCTGTGAGGTGTGAGGTGTGAGGTGTGAGGTGTTGACATGGCCGCCTCAGATTCGGCAGCGCGGGAGCACCAGCCACAATTTGGTTTTTTATTTTCCTTTTTCCCTTTTTCCTTTTTTTTTTTCTTTCGTTGTTCTTCCCTCGTCCCTTGTCGCTTCTCGTTGTCCCAGCCCAGCCCAGCCCAGACTCAGGCTCACAGTCCGCCAGCACCACAGACGCCGTTTTGACGGAGTCCCCCTCCCGTCGATGCAGGGGCAATGGGGCATGAGGGATGGCGCGCCTGCCGACGTCATTGTCATCTCCGCAACTGTCACTGGGCCCACCAGCCCGCCAGCCGCACTGTGTGTCGACAACAACAAAAGAATCGCAAAGCGTCGGCCGGCCGCGGCACAGAGAGAGCGCGTCGTTTGCTAGGCGCGTGTGCATTGGCATTGGCATTGGCTCTGGCTCTGGCTCTGGCTCTGGCTCTGGCTCTGGCTCTGGCTCTGGCTCTGGCTCTGCTCTTAGCGGCGGGATTGAGGGATCAGGGAAGCTCATGTGGCGGCTGTTCCGTTGGAGCCTCCGCTGGGCACACACATGGATCAGGGATCATGCATCCCTCCCCTCTGCTCTCTCACTGCACTGGAGCTGCACACCACCGGCCAAAGCGCCCAAGCACCATAAGCATAAGTCCTGGTGGTGCTCCTCATAAACCCTCGCCGACACCGCCACAGCCTTGCACCAGCCGCGCTAGAAACATCATCACCTACTACCTCCACCTACCTACCTACCTACCTGCCTACCTACCCACCTTGCCTTGCTTCACCTCTCCGCCCACTACTCCTCCTCGACCTGCATGTTCACCTCTTCCTGACTGCGAGCACCGCCCGCGCCCACGAAGAAATGTTTCGCAACCGGTGAGCCGCCCCCTCTTCTCTCGCCTGTCGCTCTGCTGCTGCTGCTGCCGCCGCCTCTGCTTCTGCGCGTCGTCGGCAAGACTTTTTTGTCCTTCACCTTTGTCCTTGCTGTTTTCCGCTAACTCGTCTCTCTCTTCCCGACCCAGGGCCAACAACAAACCAAATGACGAGCTTCTCGCGAGCTTCAAGGCTGCATTCCCTCACCTTGCTGCCACCTCTCGCCCAGGCCAGTCGCCGTCGCAAAACAACACCACCTCTGCGCTGGATCTCGCTCTCCAGTAAGTCGATCGCCCTCGTTTGCACCGCGATTCAGTCGCCCAACGTCATTCTGCGCGCGCGCGCGCGCGCGCATCCCACACCCACCTGATCTTCGCCGTCGTCGGGCCACATTGTGTTCGCGCTCCTCGAATCATCCGTATGCTAATCGCGCCTCTAGTCATGTTGGCGACTCGGACGACTTCAAGGACCAGGATCCCACCCCAAGGGGTCCCGTCGACCAGTGGCGCTTCACCCCCTCGCTGATGGACCCAAACAGCTTCGCCTTTGCCAATTTCGCAAACCAACCCCCAGGATACTACACGCCCACCCCTGGTGGCACAAACACCCTCTACCACAGCCAAGCTGGCGACTTGCACACTCCCGGCTTCAGCATGGGCCTGGGCACTCCACTGTCCATGCCCACCTCCGAGGGTGCCATCCAACCTGGCCAAACCTCGGGCGTCGTCTCCAGCTTCCACCAGCATGCAATTGCGCCCGCTCTCCAATTCCACAATCCCGCCCCCTTTGGCCTGCCGCCCCAAATCTCCCAGGCCCCCTCTCTCGCGCCCCACCACTTTACCCATCAACCAACTCACTTTGAGCCCATGCCCCCGGCTCACAATGAGCCCGTCTTGGACAACATGGCCGACGGCATCGATTCCATGCCCGTCGACGTCGACATGCACGAACGCTCTCCTGTGCCGGCCTTTGACCCCGCCTTTGCTGAGCAAATGCGACAGCAGCCGCCACAACAAAATCTCGAAAAGTAAGCAATTCTCCACCAGGCGGCCTGGACAAAACTGACACAACTCAGCTTTCGCTGGCATGTCACGCTCAACGCGCCGACAGCAATGATCAAGCATGCCGATGAGGTCCCCGTGACGTATCTGAACAAGGGCCAGGCCTACTCCGTCTCCATTGTCGACACTGCACCCGTGCAGTCCATCGCTGGTGGCATGGCCAAGTACCGCACCTACGTCCGCATCTCTTTTGAAGACGAGCAGCAACGCCAACGACCAGCAGCCTGTTGGCAGCTCTGGAAGGAAGGACGTGGCACCAACGAAGCTCACCAACGCGGCGGCCGCTTGCAAGCCGTCGAGTTCGTCGACCCCACCCAAGTCGGAGGAGGTGATGGCGCTTCCAGGCCCAGGATAGAGCTCGAATCGGCATCCTTCGACGGTTTCGCCGTGACCTGGACTCAGGCTGCCAGTGGCGCCGCCGAATGCGCCATTGCCGTCCGCTTTAACTTTTTGTCAACCGACTTTAGCCATTCAAAGGGTGTCAAGGGCATCCCAGTCAGGCTCTGCGCAAAGACGGAGCAAGTCGACACCCAGGCAGCTGGTCTGCCGGATCCCCCCAAGCCCGAAATCTGCTACTGCAAGGTCAAGCTCTTCCGTGACCACGGAGCCGAGAGAAAACTTTCCAACGACGTCACGCACGTCAAAAAGACGATTGACAAGCTCAAGCAGCAGATTGCTCAGGTCGAGTCTGGCATGAAGGATTTCGGCAAGCGGAAGCGCAGCAGCGCCGGCATCAAGTCGGGATCGACCAGCATCGAGCGCCCGGGCAAGGTGCCTAAGCACAAACGCACTTGGTCCATGTCCTCGGCCAGCTCGACCGGAGCTCGACCGCTGGCGGAGGAGGACCTGCACCTCAAGTTGGCGACCCTGCAAGACATGTTTACTTCGACCAGGCCCGCCAGCGTCTTGTACCTCAAGGGCGAGGAGTTGGATGACCCGGATCTCCACCCGGTCCACCTTTCAGGAGACGGTCCTGAGCTGACGAGGGTTGACACTGGCGATTCGACAATGTGGGACAGGCAGAGCGCGCGGACTTCTTCAGTTGTTTCGCCCACGCCAAGCACACAGTCTGTCAACTCGGGAGAACGCCGTGGTTCGACTTTCCACTCGTTTCCGCCACCTTCGCGCATGTCGTCCAACGATTGGCGCAACATGCCTCAAACAGCGACAGGGGACCTCAACTCGTTTTCGGGCCACACCTCCACCCTTGCTATCAAGGTGCAAAGGAAGGCTGGCGACAAAGCCCTCAATGAGTGGATCGACGCCGTCGGTGTCGACTATTCGTATCAATCTCCTCCCGAACGTCTTCTCAAGCCAGGTAAGTTCTCACCAATGTTTGCAAGCCGTTTAGGATCACATGCTTACATGCAGCAGTCGCATGTCTCTACGTTCAGCCTCGAGCTTTTGGTAAGCCCGCCGAGGACGGCTACTACCGCGCCATCTATCTGATGCAGCGGAATCTGCGCGAGCTCGTCAACGCCATCGCCAACAAGTGTCAAGTCGACCCCAACCGCGTCATCCGCGCCGTCCGCATTCTCGAAACGAAACCTTTTCCGATACTTCTGGATGACGAGACGGTCCAGGAGATGCCCGAAGGCCAGGACATGGTGGCTGAGTTCCAGGAGCTCCACACCGAGGCCCCAATGAAACGCGAATGGGACTCTGGACCGTCGGACATTCAAGTCGATGGTGACGTTGGAGCCATTGAGTCGAGCACGACTTCGGGCTACGAACTGCGACTCTACTACTAGCGAAGGCGACAGCACCTTTGCGAAAAGACGAAACGACAAAAGAACAATCTCACGACTCATGACGACGTTTGGTTTTGTATCTGTGTGCTGCAGCGGCGCGGCCGGGGCGTTCCGGTACCTTGACTACCTCCCTGCACGCGCGTGCGCACCATGGCGAGACAGCAGTTTTCTTTGCAACGATACCCCCCACCACTGGTCTGCCTGACTGTCCCTGTACGTTCTGGTAACGACCACTCGTTGTTGTTGTTGTTGTTGTTGTTGTTGCTATTATTATTATTGTAGCTTGTGGCTCATTGCTAGCCTCGGTAGCGCGCGCGCATGCTCACGTACGAGCTTCTCTCATCGGCTTAATTTGTGCAACTATTATATACCTACCTGTATGGGGCCTTTTCTCTTCTTGCCTGTCCCTTTTTTTTTCCTTTTTTTTTTTTTTTTTTTTCCTACTTTCTTTCTTCACAATCGACATTTGTCAAGCTGTCTGTTATCTGCATGGTGGGAGAGATGGACCGCGTTTAATCTTTTCACAACGCGTGTCGTTTGTCGGTCGTTGTTGTATTGGGAAACTTTTGGTACATGTGTATTTCCCCTTTTCCTTCTCCGCATAGCTTCGTTTCTTCCGACCTTCTTCTGTCCCCGAGTTCAAGATACCCACTTTTGCTTGGCCTGGACTTGTTTGGCCCCAAATAGTCGTCTCCTTGGTCTCGTCGAATCCCTTGCGACACAACCACTGCCACCTCTTGCTGCGGTGCACAGTTGCGGCCCAGGTGCCGAGGCTTGGTGGGAATTGGAAAAATGAAATGGCACACCTGACTGCAGCTCACACGCCGGCTCCCCATACAAGTTGACATGTGTAATGCTTGTACCCACGTACGTAAGAGAAGTGGAAGGCGAGCTGGATCTGCCTCGTAAGAGAAACCAGAGGGCTTTGTGCCGTGAACTTTTTCGGACACGCAGTGACGTCAATTGCGGAACAACAAAAGTCCTCCCGAGGAACATGATGGAACCTTTTGCGACGCGTGACCGGCGCTCAGGTCGTCCCGGTCAGGTCCCGTCGGTGAGGTCGACGAAACGAGACGAGACGCAGAAAAATGAGAACAGAAGCTGAGACTGGCAGAGATTGCCTGCTGACCCCTGCGCTGCACGACCTGGCCCTCACCTGGCCGACGACCGCACCTCAAGCCCGCATCGACCACTCTGCTGCTCCCACCCAGACGGCCGGCCGTCGATCCAATTCCTCCAGGCCCTCCGGCAATCCACCACACCTTCACCATCGCCATCACCATCACCACCACTCTTGGGTGCCCGCACCGCACTCGCAGTACTGTTTCTCCCGGACATTCTCCTGGCCTTGGAACTGGAAACTACCTGCCTGCGCGCCGCTGACGACCTGTTCCCTCGGCGTTTCATGTGCCAGCTGCCAGACATTCATCTCCCAGAACGACAGACTGATGAACCAAGGGCTCTTCCTGTCTTTGCATTGATTCGGCTGACCGACCGACGACGTGTCCGTCCGGCCCCTTTGCGATCATTGCATCACCTCCCCCCCGCCCAACCGTTGACCGGCTGCACCGACCACCGCCCATCGCTCATCATCCTTCGCTCACCCGCTCTCTTCACCGCGTCCGTGAGATCATCTTTCCTTCGCATCAACAACGTGCAAGCGAAAAAGTGGGCTCCGTGTCCTTCCCGACGGCGACCGCACCGCGTTCCGATTTGCGCCGGCGGGCGGGCGAAATCCGCCACCACCGCCAGCATCCCAAATGGTTGGCTGTGTGTGGAGCGAGCGAGAGAGGGTGAAGGAGACGTGTGGCCGTGCAACTACGCATACTAACCGCCCCGGACATGGGAGCGCAACCAAGCCCAATCGCGCCAACACGACCGGTTCTAGCGGCCGGCTCATCTCCTGTGACGGAAACTCGCTCTCACTTTTGCGCGTCTTCCAATGAAATCGCGATCGCGTCGTCGTGTTTGTTCGCCAAACTGCCAACGAGTCCAGCAGAGTCTAGACCAGGTCCCCACGTCTAACTAGCCTTGGGGCGGTGCGGCGGTATTGCTTCAATCACGATCCTTCTTCCGCGGACCGCAGTGGTGCCGCTCAGTTTCTTCGCGATTGCGATGAGATGAAGCTGGACCTGGCACCGGCGCTCTCGTGGCTCGGAGGAGTGCGCGGCTGATTGGGATTCCTCTGCGCCGTCGATTTCTTTTGCACGTCTCGATCTCTCGTCGTCAAACGTCGTTGGCCACAATCCATGTACATGCGCCGAGCCTGCATGCTCCTCCGCCTCATCAAGAAAGAGGAAACGAAAGCGGAAAGCTGAGGGCTGCGTGGTGTGAGAGGTGTGGCGCATCGCCGCGCTTCCTTGTCCTTGGCTTCTCTCGCGACCGCTTCCGCAACCGCTCGCTTCCACCTTTCCGCCTGACATGTATCTGTATGCCGGGCCTGCGTGTTGGAGGTCGGGTGGCACAAACAAGCGACCCCTCGCCAGCCGGCCAGCCAACCACTCGCATAAGCGCAACCATCCCTCGACCTGACCGTCCCACGGCGCCGTCTTCTCCACCTCAGTCCAGTCACCTGGGCACCGGGCCGGCTTGCATGCATACATGCATGCACGTAGTTCCAGCTCCATCTCCAGCAGCAGCAGACGCGACGCCGGCAGCAGCAAGTGGAGAGAGAGAAAGGAATCGAAGCACGTAGCAAGTTACCGCTTATGGACGCCGTTAGCCTTCTCGCTGTCTGGCATAGATTATTTTCTACTCTACCGTAGGCGAGCTGCTGCTGCTGCTGCCGCCAAACGGTTGTGCGACGCACTTTGCAAAGCACAGCCGAAGGAGCTTGACGCTGTTGCGGGTGCGTCAGCGGCAGCTGATTGATTGACGGACGGCCAGACGAACGAAAGAAGTGTGGCGGGAGCTTCCCCCTCCCCCCTGTCACATCTACATTCCCCTTCATTCGCTGCCGCAAGAGGCAGCTGACTGTGGCGTCTCTTGTCCCCCTCTTCCTCTTCTTCCGCGGCCATTGTTATCGATGACACGCCGTTTTGGGCCGTTGTGGTGCAATGCGTCGCGTGTCAAAGGGTTGCGACAAGGGGGGTCGCGAATCCATCCACGCTGTCAGCCATTGCTCACGCATCAGGCAAACGCCGAGCCCAGCCTCGTCTGCTCTGCTGTCCTTTCTCGTCGCGCGCGCTCTCTTGTCCATCCAATTCGTCCAGTGCCATCTGATTGTGGACGTTCTTGCTGTTCTGATTGACTTGGTAGTGCTGACGACCTTGATCGCTTTTCCCCCTCACTTACCCAAGCCGGAAGGAAGCTTGGGGCAGCGGGGACATGCATCTCGACGACAACGAGGACGATGATGTGATTGCCAGGCAGTCGGTTGAGTGAGTGGGCTGGGCTGGTAGGCTGCTGGCTGACCCTCTTCCCCACCATTATTCTCAAACTTTCTTTGGCTGCTGTGCCACAGCCCACACAAACGACCAGTCCATGACATCCATTGATAGGCTGGCCGATCACTTGTGAGTCTGCCACGGGCGGGTATCCGGATCAATGGCTTGCTTGCTTGCTTGCTCACTGCCACGCCCTATCCACATACACACCCGCCACATAAGCGACGTCTCAACACATCATCACCATGTCGAGTCGGGTCGAGTCCGCCGCCACAGATGCGGTGCGCGCGCAGTGTTGTGCCGTCGCCACATCATCGCCACACTCGTCGCCACATCGACCGCACATCACCACCTCCAAATCCCCATCTCCACCTGCCAAATCAAGCAAGTGGGATGGACGAGCCAGGAGCTACCTGACTCCAGAAGCTAGTGCTAGGACTAGGCCCCCGCGTTCTGGTCCCGTTGATTGGCCAAGGGGTTGGTGGGCTGTCGCTGCGTGGCTGGTGGCTGTGGTGGCTGTGGTGGCTGCATATCCCAATCTTTTCGCTCGTGGTACCAACCTCGCCGTTGGAGCAGCTTTTCGATTTGTGGCGTTTTCGTTTTCTTTTTTTTTTTTTTTTTTCGCCATTGTTGGTGCTCCGCCGTTGGGTTGTTGGCAGATGATGCCGGATGAGCACGCCACTAACTACTGCTGCTGAGTTGCTGCTAGCTAACTTGGCTGCGTCTTGTCTTTCCCTTCTCCTTTTTGCCCTTTTGTTGTCCCGTTCCCTCAATTCGTCCACGCCAATTGGATCTAAGCTATGTGGAGACATGACGCCTTCGGCATCTCTCCTACCTAGGTACATACCGAATGAGCCTAGACTGGATTGTAACGGATCAGAAGAGCCACAGGGTCAAGGGACTGGATGACGAGGGAAAGAACGAGAGCGGGGAGAGGGGCAGCCGCTGCACGCAACGCTCGAAACGCGACGCATGAACACGGGCCACGACACCACCACAGCACAGCACAGCACAGCCCAAGGAGCCACAGAGATAGTCAAGGTAGGTAGCCAAGCGGCCTCGTCTGACCACCACCACCACCACCACCACCTTCTCCATCATCGAACGTCGAGTGGAGTACAAAAAGTCAGCAACTAGCCTTCAGCCCATTTTGGACGGGCTAGGCTCAGCTGGGCTAGACCAACAAATGTGGGATGGATGGATGGATGGATGTGGAGGGGAAGCATAAGGTGTGGCTGGGCTTTCCTTCCTAGTACTGCTGTAGGTATGCTGGCTAGGTCAGCAAGCGGTCCCGGGAGAAGCCACAGCCACAGCCGCTTTTAGTGCAGGCCGGCGGCCGTTTTGTTTGGGCTTGATGACAAGACGACGGCGGAAGACGTCGGGCGAGACTGACTAGTGGATGGTAGGGGGGAAAAACAACAACAGATCCACGGGCACACGACGGATCCCCAGCCTTTTCCACACTTCGTCCGTCGCTCGTGACAGCCGAGGCAAGACGCGCGCGCGCGCACGGCACGGGGAGGCAGCTGCTGCAGCATGGTGGCAGCGCCTCGTGGATGGAAAGGACCATCGACGTTGGGGCGTCTGGACGCGCGCTCTGTCTTGATCCATCTTGTGGTGCTCGCTCATGGTCTGTCTGTCATGCTCTATCAGGCAACGGCACTGTCCACCATGAGCATAACTTTCTTCGCAGATTCTCAACAGCTTCAAGTCGGCGCAGCCCATCATCTCACTCACAACCTCACCTAGCCCGACCAAGGCCCGTCCGTCTCCCGCGCGGGTCTAGTGTGTGGTGCGAGGGAGGAGCCAGCCATCCCGCCAGGAGGCCGTCGTCGGTCAGCATCATGAGCATCCTTCACGCCACCCCGACCAATTCCAGGAAGGAGGTGATGTTTTTGTGGCAATGGTGCTGCTGTGTGGCATATAGCATGTGTGTGTGCCAACAGTCCGCCATCATTGATGCTGCCGCTTCTAACTTTCGAAACGAGCGCTGACGGTGTCACTGCGGCACGCATTCACAAATGAAGGCCTCGTCACGGCGCGGTGGCAGAGTGTGTCTGCGGGCTTGCCATCGCTCTACATGATGGAAAGTAACCTGCCCACCCAATTTGTGCGCAGTTTGTAGGTAAGCCAGTGACTCACTCCGTGCCTAAGTCGTTGCCACGCGAATGCTATCACCGCAGCATCTCTAGGTTGGGCAAACGCACTGTCGACATCCGCTTTTGCTGCAAACGCCATGTTGAAAGCGAACCCCTTGTCAGAGGGCGGCAGGAGGGGACTCGACGATAAGCATGTGTCAGTGCTGCTCTGACATTGTTCTCCCTTTTCAGCCACAGCCACAGACAGCCTCGACGACGGCTGCTGCTGCTGCTGCTGCGTTTCTAGTCATCCGTTCGACGTGCCCGCGGAAATGTTTTGCCGCCGTGCGTTGTTGTCGTGGTGGTGGTCATCGTCGGTGTCATGTCCGCGATGACGATAGATGGAATGAAGGCACGAGAAGGGAAAACTTTGTTTCCGCTCTCACACCATCACCGAATCCACCACCCTCGTCGCGATGACGGTGCCATGATGAAAGAAGAGCGAGGGCAAGACCAAAGAAAAAAGAAAGGAAAGAAAGAAAAAAATTCACATCAGTGCCGCCGCATAAGACCCGCCGCCACACCGCCGCCGGCGTCATGGATGCGCTATAGGGCGTTGGGAAAATGGGGAACCGCTGGTGGATACCTACCACATGTACAAGCTCCAGGCGTGCCATCCATCACGACTAGCAGTTTAAGGCGTACCCTCGGCAGTGGTTAGTGGGGATGGCGTATGCGTGGTGGTCGTGTGTGGCGCAAAACAGCACAGGCATGGCGGCCAGCAATGATAGAGGTGGGGAAAGGGACGGCAGAGGCATACACAAGAAGAGAGGTTGGGCGAAAAAGAAAAAGGAAGAAAGGGTCATTCGTTGACGACGGAGAAAGAGGGATTACTCGCTGAGAGCCGGCCACGACGGCGCGCCCCGCGACGCACTAAAGCATGCTGCGCACCGCCACCACTGCGCAGGTCATCAATATGAGCGCGCGGTATAGTACAGTACAGGCGTCGTTCGGTCGTCGAGGGGACCGTGGCGGCGCATGTGGATAAGTCGTGGTGTTTTGTGTGCGCGTAATACACATGTGCTTGCGTATGGTCCCGTTGCCGGATCAGGTCTGTCTTGTATGCCGTGCCTCGGGATAGGTCCAGGTACCGTACCGTACTGTCCCATACCGGCGCACTGCATGTTGCGCTCTCCACACATGCCGAACGGCAGGCTCCTCGAGCTCCAGGCCTCGAGCGTCGAGTTGCGTCGCACGCCCCTCACTCCGAGGCGTGGCTCATCTTAGCGTTAGTTGCGGAGTCATCGCAATCTTTGCTTGACCAGTGGGCGGTGTTTTGGAAACAGTAGTGCGAAGTCAAGGGCGCAACATGCAGTGCCTGTACGAAGCAAGTCCCGCGTCTCGCGAGGACTCGACATCGATCGAGCCGATCCGCGTATCCCGGCCGCGGTAATGGGTGAGCGGGCTTTCGCTGCGTCTCCTTCTTGCTTCTCCATTCCAATTGGCGTCACCGCTCATGCTGGATATCATGATGAGAGCAATAATGAGCTGAATGAACAGCGCATCAGTCATCTTATTATGCTTCTCGCGCCTTAATTCGTCCAGTCCCTGTCCCCACTGGGCGGGCCCACCAGAGGGGTGCTCCTATTGCCACGAATCAAAGCAGAGCCATGCAGAGTCACGGCGATCGTTGTGGCGGTGTCGCGGTCATGTTGTCTCCGGGAGGTTTTGGTGTTCCTGCAGCTGGGGAAGGACGGACGGCGGGACGGACGGCGGCATTGGTTGGGACTTGAAGTGGTGGCCTGAAGTGACGAGGGGACCTGAGTCTGTGGTCCCCCTCTTGAGTGACGGCATAGGTTGCTCTACGGGCGCCAGCACAAACGGTGGTTGTGGGACTGAGACAATTCATCTGCCACCACTGTCAGCCGTCGACATCATTGCTAGGTCCAGCTGAACTGGACGTCTCCGAGGTTTCGGCTTTCGTGCGGTTTGGGTCTTTGGGTCTAATGGCGTCCGTCTATCCGTGCTTGCCGTCGGGTTACCGGAACAGCGGCCAGGGGGTGTATACAGATGGTGTGGTGGGCGACTCTCGAGTTTCCTTTTTGCTCATCTCAGTCCTCGATCTTGAGCCATCGATTTCGAGTTCAGAATAGCAGGACAAGCTGGAAGCAAGCATATGGCTTCAGGTCGAGACGCAAATAATACTTTCATTAGCAAGAATACAACAAGCCCAAGTTTGTTGCCAAGTGCCCTTACAGCCACTTCCGACTTGTTCAATTTTTTCACATTCTCCCCATGCTCTTCTTCAACCTCAAAGTTTAGCTTTGATGCCGAGGCCTCCTTCGCCTGCCTCTTCAACCACGACAGCAATACCTTCTCCTTCAGCTTGCAATTCCACCTCTTGGCAGTCCTCAATCCCAACGCCATTTGCAAACTGCACAACCACAAAGTCGACGTCGCCCCCGCCCAGAACCACCATCGGCGCGTGCCAGGTCCCTGCCCCATATGTCACTGCCTGGTCTCCTCGCGCGACAAACGCACGCAGTTGGCTCAAGTCGGGGAGGCCTAGGCCCTTTGGCCGCAGTTTTGGGCGTCCTGCAAGTTTGCCTTTCGTAGCGGAGGGCGGGGGCGGGGCCGCTTCATTGGTAAATGGCGAGGGCCGCGCGCGAGAGAATATGTCGCGTATTGAGCGGCGGCGACGCGGCGGTGGCAGCGGAAATGGAGGCGGGCGCTTCTGATTTGCGCTGCGAGCTGCGGAAAGAGTGGGGGCGACGATGACAAGGTAGTAGGTCTGAGAAGGGGTTGCGGCAGCGCCAGAGCTCTCAGGCGAGAGTCCAAGCGGGATGAAGGTTTGAGAGGTATACGGGTGTCGCTCGAGGATCGTGGTGTCGAAGAGCTGTTGCTGCGAGCTCGGGTTGCTGCTGCTCGATGCGGTCCGCAGTCTCCGCGGCGAGCAAACAAACATGTTCATGACGGCGGCTCCAGGCTTGCGACTCGGCGACATGTGGTAAAAGTTCGTCATGTGCGTGACATCGAGATACTTGAGGGCCGTGCCTTGGTTGGCTTTGACGGTCTCGAGGTCTGGTCGTTGCGAGCCCAGCCGGATGGGGTTCTCAATGACGGTACCGAAAGGTTCAAAGACTGACTGAGTCAGCGGCTCGACGGGCACACGCCTGGATGGCGCCGATATTGGGACAGGCATTTTGGCGTTGCAGAGATGGTGGAGTGGTCGAGGTTGAAGCAGGTGTGGTTGTTAAACAAGGAGTGGGGTCGGGATGGCGGGGCAACTAGGGTACCGTTTGATCTGCAGATAAGACCGAGCCTCATTCAACTTCTATTTATCACTCGTCAATCATTGTGAGGATTCATTGAAAGCACCATGGTTTGTGTCAAGGAGCACTGTGTCAATGGTCTCTACAGCCTCTGATAATGCCCTCAATAATGATGGCTCATGATTTCAAGTTCAACGAAAGATTGGCACCTTCAACAAAAATGCACTGCATTCCATTGCATTGACGGCGCAGAAGCAAAAGGTAAGTCTTCCAAGTTTAGTTCAAGCTCAATGCGATCTTTGAAATTCCTGTCTGAAAAGACTGAGGCTTTTGACAAATGGGACTCTCCAGACCGTAAGAGTTTTTGAAAGGACCGATGACTTTCTGAATGCTTCTGGATAGTCGCCAACGAGCAGCTCCTATTTCCTGGATTGAGAAACCTTCATCTTGAAAACACTCCTCTCAACTTACGAAAGCCCAGCACGCGAAAGAGGATCCAACCATCATTTTGCAACGTGATCCTCGGAGCATGGGAGTCACGACAATAGGTGACAGCTTTCCAAATTCTACAACTAGAAATCCTCGCGACATTGGGCTCGTCTTCTACGAAATACGTCAAATTTGTTGATGACCCTACAGCTCCCGCCTCTGTAGGACCGAACTTGCCCTTTGCGTTCAGAAAATTGGATCTCGCAGCAGAACTGCCCCATTGGCGGCGTACACCGCTACATCTGCACTTACTGCAGGCGTCTTTAAGTTTTCTCGAGTCCCCAATCCTTTTCTTCAGCACTTTCTCACCCGAGTTTGGATTAATATGAAAGGTTACCCAAACGACCACCAAAGGACGTGAGCAGGCATCCGCAAAGCAGCACAGGACGAGCCTGGCCGTTACCCATTGCAAAATTCTGTAATTCGATTATGTGTGGCAGCAAGCAAGACCGAGATCTAATGCAACATCTCGTGGTTCTCACAACGCACATCGAATACGAGCAACATCTAGGCGCTTCGAAAAAGTGCAAGCAAAGGGAGTCTTAGATTTGTGAAGACAGTGATGAATGAAGGCGACAAAGCCACAAGGGAACTTCTCATTTGCTACCACCTGTCGCGTGGATGCAACTGCCGTTGGTCAATATTGGAAACTTCCACCATCCTGACTGCAAATGGAGTACATGCGATCAGATTTCCACTCATAAATTCTTCATTGAACTCCGTATCGTCAACATCCTGTCAAAATCGCAAAGCTTTTAGACACCTGGAACTTCAAAATCAATATGGTCTCAAATCAATAAAGCGTGCGTTTGATCACGGTAGACCAACAACATGTCTCTTCCCAAAACCATGACACTGAGCTGAAAAGGCCATGACCTACATCTTCCAAGGAGAGATTGTGGATCGGTGATGTCGCAGCAGCTGTTTATGATTTAGTTGATAAGATGCCGCGGGCAATGGTGACAGTATGAGGCCTTCAACTTTATTTAGCAGCAACGCTTAGAAGCCCCGTAAGATCAGAGAGGAAACTGCATTCTGCTTGCTCCGAAGTTGTCTCAGACTTCGAAAACGAGGTATCTTCTACTGCTTTCGTGGAAATTTCATGAGTAACACTACCACACATTCACTTTCATAATGAAGTCCTCGCCTATGGTAGAAGCGTAAATCTACAGCTATAGAGCCAGTAGTTTCTTTTGACTTTGTGCGAATTTGCTCCGCAAAACACTCTGGGAGAGGTTGTTTGGTGTTTTTTCACACGATCAGGTGAATTGGATTGCAAGCTTGGACTCACAACCACCTCCTGTTCCGCTGCACCAGACAGGGGTAAGGAAAAGAGCTTGTGTCCGGCTCAGAAAAGGCACCTCTACAGTCGTTGATGATGCTGCTTTAGCGGAACTTTGAACCCATTTTTTTCAAACTCCTTCTCCCGCAATGACGGCTTTGGCAACACAAAAGAGAGAGACTGAGCGCACCTGCAGACTGCTACTCCGGAGCTGGCACTTCCTGTGTAGAACTTCTTTCTATCGCTTGTTCTAAGTGCACACAGTGGTGCCTGCAGCAAAAAGACATGGACAGGAGTCTCAGCTGAAAATATCTACATTTGTTGCTTCTATGTTGACATTGTGATACGCTTAGTTGGTGTGTATACTGTACTGATTAGATGTGGTCTATAACTTTAGTTTCTTAAGTTTTTCCCCTTATGATACTTCTATCTAAACTCTCAGCTTTCCTGCGTGACTCTACTGGGTGTCCTGTGAGAAAATTATCTTGTGAACAAATGAGCCTGCCTAAGCTTAAGGGGCAAGAGCCAAGCTTGAGTCTTTCTGGCAGGGTTGGAGCAAGAAAGGAACTTGGGCAGCGTGTTCGTGGCAAATCACCTTCTCAGGTAGCTCCTTCCATGGTCGAATTAAACATCAATGGTTTTCCGTCAAAAGCCACGCTCCAGTTCTTTTCTGAAGTAAGCAAGTAAGTTGCCGCGCCCTCCTTTGTACTGCCATTAAGATGTGCGTCGAGAAATGTAGTATTAAGTGAGTATGTCGCATACCTGCAATGCAGTAAGGATATGAAATGCTTCGTGCAGCTTTGTTGAAAGACTGTGGATGACAAACGAAGATAGAACACTCGCACGAGCCTGGCCAGAGCAAAGGAGATGGGAGAGATTCGACAACTTGATGAATTGAAAAGCCGGGACGTTCCAATGGCCTTTCCATCCTCCAGCACTTTCGAGCTTGATCTCGACCACGCGTCCGTCCTTCAGTTTCACTCAACAGGATAGCAAGGGTGTTGCTTTTCATCTCGACTTGTGCCAGGGTAAACCAATTTCAGTGCATCTGGTGGAAATTCCATGACTGTTCATGAGGGGCACTTTGGATGCCCCGAGGCGCAGTTCACCTCTTCGCCGACAAGAGACAGCATAAACAACTCGAACATGGCAATATCCATACAGCACAAACCCTGCCCCAGCATTTCTCAATACGCACCATCACCACCTCCTCCAAAACTCCACAGCCCCCATCGGTGCCGCCGCCAAGATCGCCACAATTCGTCCCGACTGCCCCCCGCCGCTGCCCTCGATACATCCCGTACGCGCCAGTCCTTAGACCGGTCTCCTTGGCTTTCTAGGCACTCCGCGCGTCGTTCGATTCACCGCTTGGCGCAGGCCACGCGTGCAACGGAAGGTTGGCAGCGGAGCGGGGAATAAACTAAGCTAGGCAGTGAGGGACGCGGGGGACGGGACAAGCAACGCATGTTGGACGGCGCCGGCGCCAAGGGAGGGACAAGAACACGAAGGAGATTGGGATAGATAAGGATGGCGGGGTAGGGGAATGGGGATGGAGTAGATGGTGGCATGATTGATGCGCGGCGGGAGAAGGCGCGGTGGAGGCTGTGTTGGTCGCGCCCAGGCTAAGCTGGGCAGAAGTGAACCAGCCAAGTGAGTCGAGCGTGTCAGTAGGAGGGACTCCCGTATCTGCTGGTCAATCGTCTGGAGATGGAGGGTAGAGAGCGGACATTGCAACAGCTTCGAAGAGAGACTGATACAGTCGGGGCGAAAGCGTTGGTGCACGAGCGATGACCATCTGACCAGGACATGTCACTGAAGCAGACCGCTAGCATCAACCCAACAACCCGCAAGAAAGACGAATGAGGTGGTGCGACGAGGACCAAGGCTAAGCTCTTCGACTCGGCCCGCGCCACGCCCTAGGCGGTGCAGCATCGAAGCACATCATGGAGCCAACATGGAGTGTGACGCGGGATGGTCGAGGTTCCGCGCGGCGATAACGGCGGCCACCATCATGGCTTGAGTCATTCTCATTGGCGCGGAAGGCTACATAGCTAAGTGGTTGTTGTATTGCCGTTTGCCAGTGGATATGCGCCAATACGCAAATGTGAGCGGGGAGGACTCGGGTTGCGGTTTGAGAGTGCTCGGATTCGTGTTTTTGGGCCCAGTAAACATCATATCAGACTGAAGGAAAGCGAGTATCCCTCACGTCTTTCGACCCGTTCGCTGCCTTGCTCGGGAAGTCTTGCCTGTCGGATTGACCGAAGGTGGTAGTCATGATAGCGATTTATCGCTTTCGCATTCGCTCCTACACAAGAAGCCACTTTCCCCAACTGCCTTGCTTCTTCGCACCACAACCTGTTGCTGTTACCTGCTCTCATTTCCACCATGTCCTCAAACTTTACCTTGGCGAGTGCCTGGCCTCATTCTCATGCCCTACGCTGCCCGTCAACAGCCACAACCAATTCTTGTTCTTGCGTGCGGTGCGCCTAGTCGCGCAACCTACCTCCTGATGAGTCCATCCGCGTCCACACAACACTTTATCCCCAAGGCCACCCCTCGTCGCGCTAGCCACGTTCGAGAATCGCCAGCGTACAACGGCGGAGGGACGTTCGCTGGAAGGTAAGGCGGGGAAAGGGAGGCCTCGCAGCAAGCATCGTGAATCTGGACCCAGGGCGCGGCGAGGTCGTAGCGCAAGCAACAGCCGTGGCAAGGCACACCCACGGCGGTAGCTTCCTGTGGCTTTTGCTGGACGCCATGTTGTCGGCAGATGGTGTGAATCACGACCTTGGAGAGCTTTGCGCGGTGTCATGGCGCCGAGTGCCGCGATTCAATGGTGCGGAGAGAGGCGTTGCGCGACGATCAACTGCCGAGAGGCCTCCTCGCTGAAAGGCGTGCTGGTCCTTGATTCTCATATCTCTCGGCACTTGATCGATGCCGATGCGGCAGGCGGACAATGCGCTTTTTTGTGCTCTCGCATTTCGTTGTGGTTGCAAGTGCGCCATTAATGCTGCCACGGAGATATCTCGCTGTTCCTATAGAGCAATCGAACAGGTGGACAACAAAAGCCTGGAACTCAACTCACGTTTGATGGTAGAGCCCAAACTTGTGAGGACACGGCAAGCGTTGTCCCGAGGAGAAAGCTCGCCGTGACTCGGAGATGCGGCAGTGGATTGTACGACCTACCCGAATCCGAATGAATGCCTTTTGCGGGATGTTGGACTGCGTCTGTCGAGACCACGCCATTGGGCAGTGACTGACCACGCAACTCAACAATCTGTTCGGCAGCCATGAATGCCCATATCTGCCCTACTCGTTCTTGTTTTCGTAAGCACGCACCATGTCGCGATTCGGAGCCTGGTTAGTCGAGCACCGCGGAGGTCCAAGTGGCGCAAAGGGTAATCCAGCTCGGTGCCTAATCGCGCTGCGCGTGCTTCGATTGAGCGTTTTAGGCGCGGAGACCTCGAAGGCGTGTATTTCCGAATCCGATCGGACATTTGGCTTCTTCGCCTAAATCAACGCCAAAGAGCTATAGTCCAGTGATGGTGGGTCCAGTCCTTACGAGGCGCTGTTCGTCAAAGAGGATCGTGCGCGTAGTCGCAAACGACATGCAAACCCCCGCGGATGAAGCCTGATTGGAGCAGTTAGCGCCTACCGCTGTGTGCACGGTGCATAATTCAGCTAGAAGGAGTAATGAAAGTTCTTTAATCAAATAAAGTTTGCGACATGACAGGGCAGTGACCTGCCCAAGGCAGCTACTGTTATGGTAGCGTCGACGCTTTGCCCAAGGACAACCAGTGAGCAACATGGCAGGGTGATGACAATGCAGCGAAACGTTGCTTACCGTGTGTAGCTCAACCTCGGGCCCGTGTTAAATAAACCGTGTCTTTGTTTAGTGAAGAATAATTGAGGAGGTGAGCCCACCAGGTACGAGCGCGACAAGCTAGCTCCCTGTCAATATGCAGACAACTCGACTTACTCATGGGCAAACAAGGTTCATGACCTCTCCCTACGAGAAGGAGCTGCGACAGTCAGCGAGGCGGGCGCAGGGTACCGGCATCTTGCCCATTTTAATCAGCGAGCTCCGCGCGTTTGATTGACGCCGGGACAAAGAAGGTTTCCAGGGTGTTTGCAACTGACGCACCGTAAGGTTGTGACAATTAGAAAGGATACCTGCATGGAGAATATGCCTCGAAAATACACGGCGCCCATTCGATTTTCTGGGGGGAGGATCGGCACTTGGGGGATTTAGAGTTAGGGGGGACGGTAAAGCCCCTGAAGCGGAGCGCCTGATCATGTTAGCTCTTGGCTCTTCTAGGATTGAAAATGCCATGCTTTCAAAAGGCGGTGAATTGTTATGGGAGAGGGCAGACTACGCTGTTAGTGCAAACGCCTTTCGAGGAGCAGTAGGGCTTGTCCGTAATGGCTGTGTCCACGACGGAATGAAGCGTCCTACATCGAACGAAGCCATGTTTGAGCTGATTTAGACGTAGAGGGCGTAGAGCAGGCGCAACCGCGGCGATCTACCAAAACTGTCAATCCACAGAATGGAGGCCCGTCCTATAGCTTCGCATTCCGATCACTGCGACTAGAAGATATGTCGGTCTGTGGCCATGGCGCCTGGCGTGAAGTAGGCCCGACCTGATCAACGATGCTCTGCCGCTATCAATCGCTGGAAGCTATGGCGTCTTGAAGGCCACGGCGCCAGTCATGGTCCGGACAAAAAGCGGCACCGGGATGATCAAACTGGAGGTGGATCCTTGTAAATCCTCCACGACCTCACGATGTCTATTTGTGTCAGCAACGCAAACTGGACCACTCTTCGATTGGTAATGTTTTGTTGGGTTGCAGTGGCGCCAACAAGACTTGCCGCATCTGCTTTCCACATGCAACTGTAATGCAGGCCGAATGATTGACACACGGCTGGCTTACACGATTTTGGCAAAACTGGCGTCCGCTTCGCTTTGGAGTATTGAGTGGTCCCAGGGCCACCAGTCCGTGCACCCAAGCGTAAACGTCTCAATAGTGGGTTGTCGTTGCCTCACCAGTGGCTGAGCCGTCTCATCAACTATTATTGCTCAGTGGATGATCTCTATCATTCAGGCTGAACAATGAAGCGATTTGTTGCCCAGGCTTGAGCGCAGTCTGCATGCTGCCGCGACCTCGTCAAGGAACGTGGCAGAGGTGCTCATCCGGTGAAGCAATATCTTGAGGCTCGGCGTGCAGGCGGAGCGGCACGTTGCCAATTCAAGCTCCAAGGACTTCGAACAAGGACCGGTTTCGTAAATAGAGAAAGTGAAGCAACGCTCTGGCGGTTTTGGCAGAGCGTAATTGGTTGATTCTTCAGTGGCGCGGATGAATTTCAGGCTTAGCATAAGTTAGTTTTCGCTCGCAAGAATGGCAGTTTCTTTACTGCCGAGCGTCAGGTAGGGGAGACCTTAGATGAGCGCGATTCAGGCCAGAGTTCATGCAGCGAGTTGCCGCTAGTCATTTTCAGCCGACATGACTCCTCAATTTCTTCCCACCAAAATCTCTCATCAACAAGATCTGTCGTTGGGAGACAAAGGGATGGGTCAGCGGTAGAAAAAATCTTGCTTAACCAAAGAGCGTTGGCGGGCGTTGTGCGGAGACGATTTTGGTTCCAAGTGACAAGCATCCGTGCCCTTCCAGCCCAAACGACACGATGAGGCCAGTTGCCACGGGCATGCACGTTTGACTTTCACGTGAATCCACTTCCTGGGTGATGATCGAGGATGTCGTGGCTTCTGCCGAACCCCAACCACTACTTGCTTGCAGATCTCTTTGCGACGCGCGCCTTGTGCACAAGATGCGTCTTGACATGCGATGGCGACCATCTTGCTCAGCCGTTGGTCAAGTTTTGGACAGCGAAGCAATACTGCCACAAATAGCCCGACAGCTTGTTAAGCTTCACTCCATCCAAAGACACGGAAAGTGGCACTTGCGCAGGTGCAGCTACGACGGCGCTCGGAGCTCGAGGACTGCACCGCTTCGACGTGTGGGTTGAAGGAATGAAGGATCTGTGTTGAGTACAACTCGCCGCTCGCGATCTTGGTATCTCGTAAACGGCGGAAACTGCCGGTCTAGCAAATCTGAGAGTGTCTGTCACCGCCCATTGCCTGGGTTCCCCTGCTCAATGTGAGCTTTGTCGCAGGGAAAACCTCTTTGGTGGCTTTGTGGTTGCCTTTTAAGGCATCAGCTTGCTCGCATTTTTGGTAGTGGAAGCGTCTGCGTTGGAATAATGACGAGAAGACGGCAAACTTGGCGCGACGGATGGAAGCGACGCCACCAGAGCAGTGAGTCGGTGAGGACGGGGGAAAAGTCTACCGCCACCCCCAGTGCCATGTTGAGATCGAGAGGAGGTCAACATTAATCATGAGACTCGCCGAGCTCAAGGATCAAGCTCTTTCAAAGGCAGACAACGTGCAGGACATCCTTGTAGCGTAACCAGCGCGTTGGAAACGGTGGAGGCGGCGCGGCGCGTATGTTCAAGGGGACAGGTGTCAGGCCTCGCCCACTAGCAGGTCTAGGTCTATCGGCGAGCAAAGCTATTCGCATGATGGGTGGGAGGACTGCAAGGTATCGACGCATCGCGAGCAAACGGCGATCCACTGAGGACGGCGATGGCGCAGCGGTTGTCTTGAACGGCGAAGGTCGTAATCGTGTGACGTCTGACGGAGCAAGTAGCCTGTGACATTGACGCGGCGCGAACCGAAGAGGGCGATATCGACCAGTGGTGGTTGAGGTGGAGGACGGCGATCGAGTCGAATCAAATTCAGCCAAGTCCACGAGTCGGTTAGCATGACTCGCGAGCCGTCGTTGGGTCGTGCAGAACCGACTCCGTCATGTGTGCAAACCACAACCGAGATGGATGGGGGCATGGATGTCATGTGGGAACGAGGAAAAGAAAAAGGAAAACATGGAAAAGCGCATCAAATGCGACCCGCGCGTCCTCGGTGGTGCTTTGTTCGGTTCGCTCCTCTGCCGGACACGCCTCCGTCTGGCTGTCGTCGAGCTAGATTCGAAAAATAGAATGCCGAAACTTGCTCCTTGGCCTGCGATGACAGTTTTGAGAAGGCTCGCCCTCGCTTCTTCAAACAGGTGGCCCCCAGCACCGTCTGGTCTGAAGCTCGACGCCGGTGTTTGAAAGCCTTCTAGAAGACTTGTGGAAAAAGGGACATTCCGCCCAAATTGCAGGCCGTTCTTCATTCTGCACCCCCCAGCGAGTGGGACGTGGCAAGTGGCTGTCACAAGGTTTTTCGAGAAGGCTTCGAGAAGATGGGAATAGACCACGAGGACAAGGACGGGGTCAGCTACGTTTGATTGCGTCTTCAAGGATGCCACTTGCTGGCCTGCCAAGCCATAATTGACCACCAGGGACATGGCCACCATTTCCATTCATTGGACGCACTCGGCAGTGGCCAGCATTCACGCTGAACGTGGTTTGCAACTTTACTGTGTTCATTGCATACTCCGTCTCTTCGTGGCGGGTGTGAACAGGAGCTCGAATCTGCATGCAGAAACAGAGCAGCGGCACGTCCCCGTTCCAGGGCCATCCAATCAAATTGCCTCTTGCCCAGGAACCTTTTCTCAAAAGGGCGAAGCAGAGCAACAAACTATGCTCTACGCGATCCACGCACGGTACACAAACTTGCTTCCATACTTGTCGCCGCGCTTGAGGAGAACCTGGCCCTTCCACTCCTCCACGTTAGCTGCATTGACGTAGCGGCTCGGTTCGACACAAAAACCTGTGCGTGGTCCACGAGCCGGGATTCCATCTACCTCGGGGACATTGAGAAAGTTGCCCGTGTAGAACTGGAACGCAGGTTCTGTGCTGTGAATTTCCAAATGGACCTTGGAAGTGGGCTGGTGGAATGCTGCCAATCTTTGCAGAGGCTGAGATCTCGTATCCACAGGAACCTTGTCGGCCTCTGGGTTCATGATGAAGCAATGATCAATTTGAGGCTCCTTCTCGCCCAATGAAAAGGGTTTGCCAGCCGTGATTCCTGGAAAGGGTTCGATCTTGCCTGTGGGAATTGTGTTTTCATTGACAGGCAAGTGCTTGTCAGTCGACAAGGTGACCTCAGTGCCTGCGATGGAGTGGCCGCTTGGAGCCCCAGACAGATTGAAGTAGCTGCGTCAAGTTAGGAGGGCGGCGCTCGGCCAAGGGCACATGTGAGCCTCACCTGTGGTTGGTGAGGCCAATAACAGTCTCTTGGACGTTGTCAGGTCCAACAAGCTCGGCCTCATACTCGGCTTCGAGGACCGTTTGCTCAACACCATCCACCTTTTCGGTGTAGGCGCTATAGATGACCTTGAGCTCTACCGTTCCTGGATAGCCTCCCTCACCGTCGGGGCTTTGGAACTTGAACACGACGGCCTCCTTGCCGTCTTTGTTGATGGGCGTGGGGCCTTGGAATTCGCGCTTGCCCCAGCCGCCATCGCCTCCGTGCAGAGAGTTGGGCCCGTTGTTGGCAGCCAGGGCGTAAGACGTGCCATTGAGGCTGTTGATCTTGGCATATGATATGCGGTTCGCGACGCGGCCGATGGTCTCACCGAAAAAGGGCTTGTTGTATTGCTTGTACTGCTCGGCGGTGGCGAAGTTTTGGACGATGTTCAGTCCGTTGATGGAGAATTCTTGAATGACGGCGCCGAGAGGCAGGAACGAGACCTTGGAGGCGGGCTTGGCCATGGCGATGGATGCGCGGGGGTTGCTGGAAGTCGGTTCTAGACTGCCTCGATATCAGCAATTCTGAGCGTTGAGCCTTGAAACTTGGGTGAGGACACAGTTGCAGTGAAGGTTAATCCAAGCCATGGTGGCCGCTGGAGCGACGACGAGGGTCATGGTTGTTGCGAAACAGGGCGGGGTTGGGGTGGGGAGTGCCCCACTCGTCGTGGTCTGCTGAGCTGAGCCTCTGGTCAATTCATCCGACGAGTGTCTCTCAGAGCGCTTGGCAACTCAGAAGCCATCTTGTGCACAACGTGCGCTCTCTATGACGAACCTCGTCAGCGAGTCAGTTGCTGGCGTGGTCATTACCCCATTGAGCGGCAATGGGATGATGTGCTCCACGAGAGGCGGCGCCACGACTCAGCGTGATCGCCTAACAATTCTCTCCTTCGTCCTCCTCACGTCATACGCACAACGGCGTCAAGAGTCAAGGGTGAGTAATTTCATCAGGATATTCAACGTACAGAGATAAGAGTACAGAGTGGAGCTACGGCAACCGACTCAAGGTATCCAACGATCGTTGTTCAAAGCTTCCAAACACAGTGCGCGTATACATCATACCAACCCAGGTCAAAGTACCAGCCCAAGGACGCGCCAGACGCCAACCCAATCCCGCTTGAACGCGCCAATTCTATCCCAACCGATTAGGCGCAAAGACTGTTGATCCACAGCGCGTTGAAAACAAAGGAAAATGGTTCAAAGCAGACGCCTAAACGAACTGAGGTGCCCAATTTGATTGAAGAGCGCTTGGGTTGATTGATGATACCCAGTGGTCGCTGTAGTCCACAGGGACGGCGTAAGGATCAAAGGAGGTCTCCATGTACTTGCCCTCCATGTATCCGCCTTCGAGAGTGCCAGACATGACTCCCCCCAGGCTGTCATCCATGACCGGAGCATCCACATGGAATGAAGGTCGCATCAGCTCCGGAGGTTGTTGTAAGCCGCAATGCCTCTCATACATTGGGATAGGCTTCATTGGTGCGGATCCGAGAGGATATTGTTGACTTGCAAGTGATGACATGGTAGGTGGCGGTGTTTGAAGAGTATTGTTGGCAGGGAACGGATCGAAATGTGATCGAGGAGGGGTAGGAGGGGTGCCATTTGAAGAGGGAGTCGAAATGTGTCCGTGATCTGATTCTGACCCGATGGATCCCCGCCTTTTGGAGGGCGGCGCAGGGAGCGTCTCTTCCTCGTCTCGCAGCCTCTTCTCCATGCGCGCAAAATCTTCTTCGAATGGTTCGTATTGGCCGTTGCCATCTTTCGGCTGAAGCAGGTCGAGTCGTTCGAGGATGTCGTGCGTTAGAGGGTGGCCACCTTGTTGATCGGACAAGGGCAAGCCTGGCCAGCCTTCGCCTGTCTGGAGACGCCTGTACAACTCGCGAAGTCCGGCAACCAACTGGTTCTGTTGTTGTTCCAACATCTCGACGTATCTAGAAACGCTGTCAGCGCGTGTACTCCGCCTGAGATTTCTGGTGTGATATACCCTTTCGGATAGACCTTATCGTGGGATTTTTTACGTTCTCCAAAGACGCAAATGGCATTGTCGGCCTTGCAGCGTCCACATGGGGAGGATCCGTCACACTGAATGAAGGTTAGAGACGACAACCAAGGGCATGGAAGGGTGTGGCAACATACTTTTGATTTCTTCAGACGGCAGCGATCACAAGCCTTGCAGACGCGCTTGCGGATGTTGTTCTCGGTTGGGGAGTCCATTGATGGCGACCGGTCAGGTGTCAACATGAAGATTCCTGATTGTTGTAGCATAGATCAAGACCACGAGCCTGTCAAGAGGTCTGTGGTCAAGTGAGTCTGAGGGGGTAAAGCAATATGTAATATGTTATCGGAGTAGGTACGTCCAAGTATGACGTGACGGGACAAATGATGTTGTGTGGGGGAAGAAAGCTAAGAGGTGATGGACGATGGATGTGAGAAGAGGTGGAGGCACTAGGCTGACATATATCCCACAACGGAATGAGTATTGGGCCGGAAAGTTTATGTCTTTGGTCGTGCTCAGCTGGCCATTGTAATTATGGATTGTGCTCAGGAAAGCGCAGGGCCGCGCACGTACCGCCAGTACGTCTGTACATCCGCGTCGTTGCGCCCAGGTCCGAGAGAGCGTTTGGATTACACTCTCGGCCGGTCGAGCGATTGCCAGGGGGCATTGTAGGGTTGTTGCTTGACGACGGGGGGTCGTCGAGCCTGATCCATGGCGCAGCAGCAGAGCCAGCAAAAACGGTGCAGACAGGCCCTGACCTGGCCAAAAAGGCTATCCCAAGAGGGCGGACCCCGGGGGCGGGCATGCACAAGTGGCTTCGAGAAGCGTCGTGTCGGCTTTAGGCTGGGTTGTGCATAATTCGGCCCAGGGCTGGGCAGAGCAAAGGCTGCGAAAGAGAGCGAGACGGGTTCGGATTCTAACAAGCTCCGCGTCTGACCAAGGCTCGGACGAAACCTGATGACTGAGTGCCGCTTGTTCGCTCCCCCGTACTGTCGCCCGCCGGTTCACCTCCGCAGTACAGCAGAGTATTGACGGCGACCGCTGATGCCCGTCGCACCATGTCCTGCCCTGCCATTGTCGTGCTCGGCGACGCACGCAACGCCTGGTCGCCGCGCCCGAGATCCGGTACCTGATGCCTCAGCAGCGCGGGTCCGGAAGTGGTCTACTCGCGGGGATCGACCACAGACCAGCCGTGCCGCAGGTAATCTGATCTCTCGGTGCGGTGTTGATGTAGTCATGAGGTGATGAGGCTAGGCTGGGCGTCGTGGCGCATGGAAGAGCATCCACCGTGCGGCCATTGGAGCTGGGGACGATGATCTGACGTAAAGTGCTGGCGAGAGGAGACGAACATGACTGATGGAGTGCACTCGACTGGCTGCTGATCGCTGATGGCATCACATCCATCACGGTGACTTCTTCGAGGTTGCCGCGCTGTGGTCGGGTTGGAAATGGAAAAGTAAGCAGAAAAGTAGTGGCCCCCCCGGTGCCCCCCTGGCCAGACTCACCACCACGCCGTTTCGCCTATCTAAACTCCGTCTCGACACTCAAAATTTTCTCTTCTTCGTCCCTCGTGCCCTTCGCGCGCCCTCTGCTAGCGTGCGGCATTTGCGCATCCACAGCTTAGGGAGACGATGATGATCTGTACCTCTGCAGCTTAATCATCGAGCGAGTTTCGTCCGCCCCGTCGCCAAGACGTCACAATTCTGAGCAGAGGTCTGAGGACGTCGACTCGCGCTATACGCCACTGCAGTCGGAGACTTCTCGCACCATGCCAAACAGTCGACATGTCCAACCTCAAACAACCTTTGGGTCTTGGCCAGCCAGACCACCGTGGCTGGAGCGTCTTGGCCCCTCGTTCGAAATTCGTCCGCCGTCAAGAACAAGCCCAAAGTCTATGTGCGTGAGTCAACACGCAAAACGCTCCAATTCAGCACTTCTGAGCGGTTGCGTTGTACGGCACGGTAATACTGGTGCCTTGGGCGAGCCGCATGGACTCGACTCCTCCGCATCGGCAGGACCCGACTAGCCTCGTTCGATCCGGTCTCACGTATTCGTACAAGTGTTTGGCTTCATCGTCCGTGCTTGACGTTTCAACAAGACCGACTCCCACAAAAAGTCGACTCTGGCAGCAGAGCAGCTTTTTTGCGAGCGGGATTGAGCGAAGGCCCGTGTGACGGTTTGCGAATATAAAGTTCGGGATCGTCAGTCGAACCGAACGATGCTAAGACCGCCAAGAAACATGAACGTGTCTGCGGACCTTTTTGCAGACCGCGTGGCTGATGCGGCGCAGCTTCATCGCCCAAGACTCAAGACCTCGGGCATGTCAAAGGCGTCGCCGTGGCAGCGGAGCGGGAACTGTGCGCGCGCCCTCTCTCGCGGAGCGATGTTGCCGAGCCGAAGAACGAAAATCAGACTGCCGGCTTCCGTCTTCCGTCCGCCCACCTCTCCTTTCTTTCGACGACTGTGACTCGACGAAGCTCTCCATCTGCTGCTTTGCACATGTTGCTGCCTTGGCTTCGCTTCGCTTCGCCACGCCACTCTGGCAAGGGGGTGCCAATCATCACGCCAATCGCCAGTCAAGATTGTCGATTCGTATCACATCACTCGCTTCAGTGCCCTTTGCTCACGACCCATCATTCTGCTGGCCTCCACAAACGTGGCCTTGCAGCTGTGCCCTCTCTTTCGACGGGACTTGATCCTTCAGCATGATATGTAAAAGCCACTTCAGCTTATTCCCATCCGTCTCAGACAACGCCCTACCAAAGTGCCGATGTGCCAGCGCCCATGAGCTTGTTGCGGTCAAACGGTAAGGATATCAAGCCCTCGTCATCTCCTCTCGTGGGTGGGACGATGGAATGCTTGACAGCGCCGCATTTATTGTGCATACTGACAAAGAGCCAATCGCACACCACGTTTGTCGACGTCACGCTGGCATGGTTTGGCACTTCTTACTGGTCAAAACAACTTCTCGGAGCCCTTGACAGCTCACTTGCTGCTTGACTCTATTCCTGGCCTGTCGACACCGAGCCAAAATTCTCACGATGCTTGCAGGCTCGACCAATCTCCAATCTCGCGTGGCCAAACCCAAGTTTACCAAGAGCATGATATTTGTCAATAGCCAGTCTATTCCTCGTCTTGGATCTTGTGGGGAAAGCAGGCCCACTGAATTGCTAATCACCTAGGTAGGTCCAATCTTGAGTCGGATTCTTCCAAGGCTGCGGAATCCTTATCCGTCCAGCTTTGACAGAAGCTTACCGATAGCCAAGAATACGCTAGTTTTTCCCTTGCTCCATCGACGTTTTACAGAGGGGGTCCAGGACAAATAAGGTTCAAGCCGCTGCTTGTATCGGGCAAACAGGCGATGATGAGCAGAACAGTACGATGACACGATTACAAAGACGCCCATTTCCTAGGCAAAAGCTCGCACTGCCATCGCGACGACACGTGGCGTTGGTGGTCACGAACAGGCCGCTCTTCGCCGTTCGTTCCCCGCAGTGTAGGTTTGATGGCAGAGGCAACGAGCAAGGAGGTGAGCTCATGCGCATGGCGCCATCAAGGCGAAAGAGGGCGGGGGTCAAATCTGACCGCTTATCCATCGACCAAATGAACCGTGAGCGTCAAATCGCGATGAACCTCAATGGCAGAGTGCTGGAAATGGACAGGCCAAGAGCGCCTCCTATTTGCCCAGCAAGCAAAACAGCACATACTTTGAACTGTGCACAAACATCGCGCCAATATTCCCCCCAAGAGACGGCGGCATCCACAACAGTCGTCAGGCAACGCGCAATCCTCAACTTGATCCTTATCCTTCAAACTTACACAGCCACAACCGTAAGCTCAAACATTTCAAATTCCAAAGGGCCCTAAGTCCATCCACCTACCCAGCAGTTCGGTACCGAACCTGAAGCTCTGCGCCCCCGCCAGAGTCGCCGAGTCGGTCATGAGAAGCATCGACAGAACTTCCCGGGGATTACCGTATCTTCCCGGACCGGCGACAAGACAAAAATCTGTGAGAACCTCGTTGCCGGCAGTATGCTGCAAGCCCCCGCAGTCAGCCCCGGTCAGGATATACCCAGTGGTCATCGGCGTGTCCGAGCGGAAACCCTCTCCTCGCCGAACGGTGCAGGAAGCGCGTGCAATCCGGCTGACAATGACTCTGGCTAGAATGCCTCGCTTATTGTTCTACACATGGAAGCATCATCGCGTATTCGTAAGGCGGTGATGGTCTCCTGCCTCTGATCGTCATGACACTTCCACGACAGCGTCCAATAGACTCGGCTCTCGGGTCGCGGCTAGAAGCCGAGAAGACCAAAAAAATTGTAGATTGGTGTTTTCAACGCAGGATGCTGACTGAACCGAAACCCGAAAGCTTCACGACTCCGTCGTGACTGTAAACTCCATGTAAGTCTTTGGTTAACAGAAAGGCAGCCTGACCGGGCCGGTTCGGCAACAAGGGCTCCGATTGGCCCTGAGCTTTGGGAGTCCGGATAGGGCAGGCCTTCCACACTTCAGCCAAAGTCAAGGGTCGCATGTCGCTTTGCACAGACACACGCCCCTCCATGGTGGGGAGGCAATCGGAATAATGCTTCTCAGAAACAAAGGAGAGAAGAAGGGGAAAGGAAAGAAAGAAAAAAACAAGTCCCCACAAAGATTCCATGCACGGCATCTGCCGCCACCACCAAGGCTTGGTTGTCTCGTGCACAATTCCCCAGTATTCGAGAACGGGCTAAGCCGCAGGGGAACGCGTCTTCCCATGTCCACGCGCTCAGGCAACGCACGCGCGACCAGGGAAACGGACTGGGAAGTAGGGGTGCGAAGAGGAGATCACCACCAGACCACAAGATGGGATTGGCCTCTGGCAGACGGGCGGACGGACGGCTTGAGGCTCCGTAGAGAGACGGGAAGCACGGACCACACGGATCAAACGGAGTTTAGCTCCGAACAGTTAGGAGTTTGCGAGAGTGCGAGCACCGAGCCACTTCACCCTCTCCCTCTCTCTCTCTACGCTTGCATCATCCGCCATGGCGCGACAAGCTCCAGGAACCTGCGGACCGTACCTTGTCTTCCCTCTTACACCCCACAAGTCAGGTACTGTACGTCACTCAAGTCATGCGCCACCACCGGACTCAAACATGCTGGAAAAGGCGTGGAGACAGCGAGCGCAACGGGTCCACGTTCATGTTTTTTGGCGCAGACCCCCGGCAGAGGCTGGTTTCAGTTGCTGGGTGGACCACCTCCATTTATCAGCACCCTTTCCTAATTCAGGTATGGATGCGAACCAGACTCATTGCTTACAGCGTCACCACGATGCACAAGAGAAAGGCGAATGGTATTCTTCATGTCCAGCCGCAACGTTTTGGACACGATTGGAGCAAGGAATATCAAACTTGTTCTTTGCGTCGGCTGACCGCCGTGGTCACTGAGATTCAGACAATATCTGACGATTGCCATAATCGACCACCCTGCCACGTCGGGCGAAGGAAACGGGGCTACCCGGAATGGCATGTGCCTTGATCACGGCAAGTGCAGAGAATTGACGGCTACCTTGGTGACCGCGTCCAAGTCATTGTCGTCATACATCACCAAAGCTTCCAGGTCTATGATGTTATTCGAAGACCCCGACTTCCCCGGCAAAAGAAAGCATGCCCGCTTGCTGTGGCTAGTGATGTGAACAGACCTCATTGTGCATTCGCCCTGCAGCAAGCCAGCAGCGGCAGCCAGTGGCGACGGGAGCGGATCAAGCGAGGCTGCGGACACTACACAAGACCGCAGCGGGTAGCCTGACAGGGCATCAGCACCGGTCGACGACGGACTGCAGCCGTTCCTGGCTCCTTTCGAGCCCTGTCGTTTGTGTCACGGACTAGGGGAAACCGTCTGCAGTGTACAGTACGAGCGGACGCACAGACGGAGACCGACCGTCGACTAGCCCCGCCGCTGCAATGGATCATGTCGCAGTTACACGCTATTAAGAGCAATTGCGCCAACTTCGCTTCTAAACTTCGACTTGTTTCTTTCTTCGGGTGACCTCGAGCATGGTGTTGACTCTGTTCGCGCTCCTTGTCTGCGCATCACCAAGAGCTTCCGGCCGTACAAGATTCAGTCCGCTGCTTGTCGACCACGTTTAGATGCAGACACTGGCTCCCGGGCAAGCCTGATGATCTGGCTCCTGGCCGCGGAGGGCCGCTGAGGCTAATTCTAAGTCTAATCACTACTCGCGTTCGCCCAATCCCGTGCTGGAGTTGCTTTCGGGACCTTGGTGACACCGTGCTTCGGACAGCGGACGGCGATAATCACGGACCATGCATGCCAAACTCCAGATTGTATTGGAAAATCCGCCAGACTGGATTCCGGCAGTTGAGCCCCTACCGGCTAGAGCAGGTCCCGTCCGCCAACCCAACTTAAATCTTACCTTATTCACGGCGGGCGAGGAAAGGCGGACGGATTACTCACTGCCATGCTCCATCGCGCCGTGCTCGGGACGAACAAACCGAGTCCTACGTGTTGTTTACTGGAGGAGCTCGGGCTACTGGGAGTAGTCCCTAGGATCATGACTTGTCTCGCCCAAGCGACAGATTTGCGCCCTTTTCGTTCGCGAGCCCACATCTCGATTACTCGCTGACCCTCCCACGGCACTTCGGTGTCGGCTTCGGGCTCGGGCACAGTGCCGGCAAGCCGAAGACTTCCTGATGGTTGGCCAACGCATCTGCGCCTCGCTCTTAATTGATATTTGTCATTGCAGGTGTGCGCGCTTTTGTTTACCTTTTTGCGATTAGCATGGTCTTTCTTTTTCGTTTTTTTATGAATCGCAAGACTTGCAGAGCAAGCGCACATGGTGTGGTGGCGCATGCTTGACCTGCACTTACGGACGTGTGCTCTGCGTCACCAAAGCCAAATTCTGGCTCCGTCGGGGATGGAACGGTAGGTACTGCCGTTGGTGGACTTGTTTTGGCGGTGCTTCCTTTCGCTCAGAAAATATTCTCGGGGGCGTCATCCTCAGACACATTCTAAACGCCCTCTCCTATCACTTGAACTGCTAAACCATAGGATCTCAGGTTGTGGCCACTGCCCTACCTCTGCGCAAGAACCTCGCGACCTGATGATACACAATTCTAGCCATCGATGTATGGAATGCTACATCAATGGAGGCGCATGCATAAATTCCTCGTCCGCGAATCAACGTCTTCGAGCCGCTTAAAAACAACAGCCACATTCTCCCTCTTGATTCGTACCAATCTACACGCAATGGTCTCCACCAGCTGTCTTCTTTGCGTCTAACAAACATGGTCATTGTCAAGCCTCGTGGACTAGACCGTGTGTCTATCACTCGAACACCAGATTCCACCGCATCTTCGGCCGGAACTTGCCCTCACTGTCCATGTTCCAACACCACATCTGTAAGGCAATCTAGCATTAGTCCATCTCCTTTCTCGTCTTTCTCAATATGTCCAGTCTTCGCCAAAAGCCCGAACAAGCACGTCACCAACATCCCCTGGTCTCTGATTTCCAACCCATCTGCAGCAGACTTCTCAAACCCCAGCGCTCAAGCTCCAAACACTTGCGTCATCGGTCATGATTACCAAAACCCCCACACTACCGTACGGCGTCGCCGAAATGTCAATCCAGACCGTCCTGCCGACTCAAGAACACCCGGCTCCCTCATTCCCCTCTCCTTGTTCTCTAACTCGCTGCACACGTCTCTCCCTCGCCCCAACAATTTCCACCCTGTCTCACATCACACCTTCGACGCACATCCTCCGCGTTGAAATGGATTTGCATCTGCCCGTTTGGCCCTGTTGATTACTGATCCCCTTCCGCCTCGGCAGTCTGCCGACAACCTAAGCTTACTTACTCCAGCCCCTACACCTGTCTCTTCTTACCTTTCGGCGTCGCCTTGTCCGTCTGTGTGGCTCGGTGACGCCGACCCCGAACTCAGATCAGTGGCCGGCATATGTTCCGGGTACGGGACAAGGCGGGAGTTTGGCGTCGGCTGGCACGCAGACAGATAGGCGGCAGGGAACCAGCGGGAGATTTGTTTTCTTCCGCGGTCAGGGGTAGGGCGGGGGCAGGGGGTGCGGAGGTGGTTTCTCGTGTTGATGCTTTCTGCTGCTGCGACTTATCGGTGGTCGGGTTCTTCTGATGGGGCAAAAGCGTGTTGGTGTGTGATATTTCGCATTTGTGTCTGATTACATAGTAGATTGCTCTGGACGACTGTCGTTGGTCTTTGAGCAGGTAAGGGTCGTAGTGCAAGGGCTCAAGTCGCCGATTCTGTGAGTTCGATTTGTTAAGCAGCCGTCGTGATTACCGCTCTGGAATCCTGGGAGGAAGGCGGCCACTGACAACGTCCTCACGAGGTAAATGTGGAGGAACCAGGTACCCACCACTTGCACGCATACAAGACTTGTTCGACTCTTGGTTCTCTTCATTCCAAATCATTCCGTTTACTATGCTGCGCTCTTCTATTCAAAGTCCTCAGCCTGTCGACCAGCTCCCACCTACTCATTTGGATGATCTCCTTCCGAAATCTGTAGCGGGAATGTGCAAATGCCAGAATTTGTGCAACTAGAAACAAGCAAAGTGGAACAAAAGGAAAATACAGCGGGCTTTAATCAACAGGCCCAAAGCCAAAAGGCGGGCATGGGCCCATGAAAAGACAAAATGCAATTGAGTGGCCTGCAATCACTGGTCCTGTCACTGCGCGTACGCATGCAAGCCGGTCATGTACAGGAGGAGGATGCTGTGTCGATTCACCGTCGCTGCGACCGAATCCACCCACACACTGCTCACTCTTTCTTCGCTCACCTTTCTGCTGCTGCTGCGTTCTGCCGCATCTCGGCCTCGAGCTCTGTTGCCAGTCGAGCAACTTTGGCCTCGCGCTCCTCATCCTCGGAGGCAGCATGCTTTTCAGCGCCCACGCCATTCCACGATGGGATTCCCTCGTTAGGAGGAGAAGAGGACGCTCGGGGAGGTAGACCCATGCGTGAGCGCCACCTCTCAATCCATTTCTCACGCATGGTTTCGTACAGCAGCGCGAACTGCGACTCGCCCTGCACCATCATCATGCGCTGGGTGCGCAGCGCCTCGACAGTCTCCTCGATGGGATCTTGATCATCCGGCACTTCGTCCAGGGAGCCCTCGGCCAGCTCTGATAGGAGGTGATCCAGTGCAACGAAAGTCCCGCTGCGGCCTACGCCCGCGCTACAGTGGACTATGCGGGGGTTGCCAGGATTGGAGCAGTTCTTGGTCAAAGACAGCGGGATGAGGTTGAGTAGAGCCTCCTTGTCGGCACCTTCTGGAACGGAAAAGTCTGGCCATGCTTCGAAGAGGAGGTGCCAAACGGTCTTGGATTCGCCAGTTTTGCGGTCCTTCATCTCAAGCTCGCGGATCTTGGACCGAGTGTGCTCGTCTTCGGTGAGGGAGATCAACGTGATTTCCCAAGCAGTGCCGTCGCCGAATTCGTCTTGCTCATTTATCACCACCGTAGGCGAATCCATGTCCTGCGGATAGTACCTGAAGCATTTTTCTCGGCCAGATTCATGTGTCTGTGTCAGCATCACAACGACTGCTGGCGATGCGCACTCGTGCCAAATCATCCGCCACATGTGGCTGTGGGTGTTGTCGCGAGGTCCCTGCCACTTTTGTTAGCTGACCGGAGCATCCTACTGCAAGAGCATACCCACTTGAGTCGCAATGAAGTTCTTTGCGTTGCCGGTCTTGGAGCTTCTCAGCACAATCGGAGAGGCATTGATATAACCATCTTGCCCTTGCGGTACGTGTAGCTTGACACAATTGTTGACAAAAGGATCGACATTGAGATAGCGGTTGCGCTGGGATGGGACGTCTCCGCTAACGCGCACCCACTGCGCAGATGTACCATTGTTGGCTGGAGTACCAGTGTGCGCCAGGCGATTCCGCTGCTGCCATTCCAGCTCCACGAATTTCTGATGTATCTCTGCGCACTCCAAAGTCAGCCTTGCTTCTTGATAGCACCATGCGGTGGCCTCCTTTCTACAAAAGAGGATCCAAGACAACCTGCCTGTTTTTGTATGGGAGAGGAACAGAGGGATTGGCGCTTTGTCGGTAGCGGTTTCTTGCGAATTGGTTCGCGAAGCACCGCTGGCGGACGCTGGCAAGGGACCGTTTACGGAGAGCGACGATACGGTGGCGGACGAAGGTATACTTTCGTGGGAGCGTGATCTCTTCGAAGACGTCGGGGATGCTGGGACTTGGAGCGGCGGCGGCGGCGTGGTCATGTCGTCTTTGTTCACGGCTATGAAGCTACGGCGTTTGCTTGCGGCCTTGCGCCGAAGCTCGCGGAAGCGATGCACGTTGACGGCGGCTCGGAGTGAGGCAGCAGGCTGAGGGCGAAGGACAGGGCGGGACGAGTGATGAAAAGTGGTGGACAGCGAAGGGGCGCGGGCTCGAATATGGAGTCGCGACAGTGTCGGTATGCTCGAGGAACCGGCGCGACAGGCGTCAAAGGGCAGACAGACAGACAGACAGGCGGAAGGTGAGTGAGGTGAGGTGAGGTATGGATGCAGTGGTGGAGTGGAGGGGCGCAAAGGCAGAGCGCGCGCGCGTAGGCTGTGGGCGGGTCCCAGCCGATCAAGGATGGCTGATAGAAGGCAATATGTCCGTCTGCCCCAGTCCGACGCCCGGCTTGTGCTTCGTGGTAGGTCGTTGAGCGAGGGTAGGTTGGTAATGAAGTCCAATGAGTGAGTGAGTGCATGAGATCAGATCCCAGCGACCAGGACTCGCGGCGACTCGAATGACGCCCGGTCCTCCACCCGGCCGCCGCCTCTCCCGCGTCCATCAAATGTCTCTCCAATTCGAACACTCACTCCACCCGCCAACACTCCCATGATGCGTTGGGCCTGGTGGTACTTTGAGGTACGTTTGCAGCATCCAGCCCGTCTCGCATCTCGGCAGCGACACTGACCATGGCCTCTCTCCTGTAGTACTGGGCGACTGTTCGGGTGAGCCCCGCCTCCGCCTGCGCCTCTTGCGCTCCGCCCGACTGATCATTTGCGCACAGCTCCTCCGGAGTCCAGCATTCCACCGCTGGGTGCACAAGGTCTACCGTACCGTCTATCGCTTGAAGGATGGGCCCCCAGTCGAAGAGCTTGGAGGCACCAAGATCGATCGTACGCTGCCGACCCTGCCTTTGCACCTGCAACCCTACGTCTGACCAGGCGCTTTCCCAGGCCCCTCGCCCCTCAAACAATTCTTCAAGCATTTTGCTGCCGAAATCAAAGCCCAGCTGAGAAACCAACCCTCCAAAAAGTGACGTCCGGGCGTCCACAAACCATCAAGATCTTCACGGGATATACTGGATACGGCGTTGGATTGATACCAATACTCATCACGGGCTGTTCATTATTCGCTTGGGCTTTGCAATCTACCTTCTCAAAATAGCCAAAACATCAATGACGGAGTCTTCGTTTGCGGTCTTTGGGTCTCGACTGTGCCTGTGTTTCGAAGGACTTGTGCGCCAGTCAAATGCGTTCAAAGGCGTGTCTCAGACTCGCAATTGGGAAACCTCTCTGGAAAACGAGTTGGACTCTCTGCATACTCCCGGAAAGCTCTGTGCCCTTCCGAACTACTGTTGGGTCTCTCAAAAGGGGCCAATGAAGCATTACGGTCCGGATTTCCGATACATTCCTTGGCCGCACAGCCTGCTGCCAAATGAATGCCTCTACTTTTGGTAAGGCATCATTCTATCCCCTCGAATACCGCCGACCGAGTCTTCTTTCGCAATTTGGTCGCTGTGATCTTGTCTCACTTCTCCTTGCCACTCTACCTCGAGAGCTGTTCCCGGACTTGATTGTCATCGGCTCCGCCCATGCGTCTAGCATGTGGACCACACCTCCCTCCTCCTCCGTCCTTTCAAATGAGTTCAAACGAGCAAATTACCTGCCCGTGAATTTTAGAGGACACGGAACCAGGCGCTGTATTCACGGGATGTGGAAGAGTCCTTCAAGATGGATTGTCAACAGCCTCTTTCCCTTCCTCTGCGACTGCTACAAGCTTCATGTAGCCATTAAAACACCCGAAACTGCATTATTCTAGCTCTGGCAACTGACAGAGGTATTCAATGAACATTGCTCTGCACAGTTCATGTGGAGTGGCTGCTGGAGCTAACCTGTTCAGCCAACCATGTCGTTAACGACGTCATACCTGCCCGGCTTTCGCCTCCGCCAATTCCTAAAAGTCCCAAGGTTGATTTGAGCCCCTTGCTTCGCTTACCTGCGCGTAGAACATCAGTAATCTGAGGCCTTGAACAAGGACTGTTAAGGTGGAATAGGCAAGGGCATTTTGTTTGAGTATATATATTATGCGCACTGCTCATGAATCATGGCAATGCACCTGATGGCACAGTGCCAGAGTGGTTAATGGGTTGGACTTGAATCTTGTGCTTCGAGTGATCCAATGGCTTCGGCCTCGCAAGTTCGAATCTTGTCTGTGTCGCGTTCCTTTTTGCATTTTTCTTTTGCATTTCTACCTGCTGACGTTCAGATTCTGTGACATCTTTCGCAGCTTTTGTTACCTAAACCTCTAAGCGCCAGTGAGGGCGATAAGGATTACAGCTTTTCCTCTCCTCTGTTCGTGCGTCTTAGCTGAAGCGCGCGCCACGCCTAACCCGTCATGAATGATGCTCAGAGTTGACAGATTCTGCCCTGTGCAATGTGATTGGATATGGACTTGATGGTGCAACAAGCGGGCGGCAAAGCGGAACGCCAACATGGACTCGGATTAAGAGAAGGCAAGTCAGGCGCAACGCTGGGATCAAGAATGGGTGTCTTCCACAGCCCTACTGTCCTGTTCAAGGAAATTTAAAGGCCACTTCCACCTGGACTGGTCCTGCTTTGGTTGTATCAACAAGATGGCTCGGAATCTGTTTCTTGGTCTGCCTCGACGAGGCCATGTGCGACTTCCATCCTTGACGGGAAAGATGGCCGGGTTGAGTCTGGACAAGACACGCTCATGAGCGATCTCTCCAACAAAGAAGTGGACTGCAACGCACCTCCCGATCATTGAGGAAACAACTGGAAAAGCGCCAGCGATCCAAGAATGCGAGAGAGACAGGTCAGATACTCGGCCGCTATCCAAGGGGATTGGAAAACAGCAGCTCCCTTTGTCGCAACACGGAAACCTCAATACGTGAGGTGGCGAGCCAAATAGATTTGAATCGAGGCTGAGGTGTCTCCTTTCTCCTTCAGTGGCTGCCACGACAGTTGAAGAGCGTTGCATTCTGATTAGCCATGGACTTCGCGAGAACCTTTGGACGAGGGATCGGGTCTGAAAACAAAAAAGGCAAACAAGTGTCGTCTCAAGTTCATCGGCCTCGAGGAGGACTATCACGGGCAGGTTTCCGCTTTCACGAACGTTGTCCATCATTAGTGCCTTGACTTGATCCCCTTGGGCTTCTGTCATCCATTCCTTCTGAATCTTGCGTTCTGAACGTATGGGCAGTGTTAGCAGACGTGGACCATCCAGACATTTCATGGGTCGACATGTTTGACAGCTGCTCCGCAAACGAAGTGTCAGAAGAAACTAGCCTGTGACAATCAGACGTCACCCAGTTCAGCGCTCGCGAGGACGGTGCAGAAGACTAGAGGGCTTGAGGCACCTGCAGGATCATCAACCAGCAAAGAAACGTTTCGGTGGTTGACTTGATTCCTCTATGACGTACCAAACATCAAGAATAAACCGTGCTCCACAACTCCACGTCTGTACGTGTTTCCTGCTCGCCAAACAGGCACAGCGTTTGGTTTGAAACCGCCAGTCCCTCCGCTCCGTGCACATGTGAACCATACACTTTTTACCACACGACCCTCAAAGTCAAACACTCCAACGCCCGGCGATGGAACCACGGCCAAGGAATCCAAAAATGTAGGTTTATGCGTTTCATGGGCCAAGTCTTTGCGTCGAGCCCATCGGAATATTCTGCAGCGGCGTTGTCGAAGGCAGGACTCCGTACCTGCCAAACGTCGACTTATCCACTGACACATAGTGTGGTAGCTTTCCGAGCAAATTGAGCTTGCTTTCGAGCCAGCGAAGTATCTTTTCAGGCGGTGCCAAAAATTTGATGTAGTTCAGTCCCCAAAGGTAGCCGATGGCAGCGCCGCAGAGGTGGCCGATCAGGCTCGTATTTGGGATCAGGAAGCTGGTTATGAGGATGGGAAAGAGCGGCGTCGTCCAGGTGGGGACTTTGTAAGGTCCTATGCTGGTGTGTGTGTTAGCACCTGCATGTTGTGGGCACGCGAGCGACCTTGCCTTAGATATGGATTTACACGGTGTGTCTTCACGGCCTCGACGGCGAGCAGGAGAAACACCCACACGCTACAACGCGATCAGCCAACTGGAGCTACGTCTCTTGAAGAGGTCCAAACCGTACCTGGCCCCTTGTACCGGTGTGTTGCCTCTAAAAATGCCACGTTCTATGAGAAGGTACATGACTCCGGGAAGGGTCGCGAACGCTACAAGAGTAAGCGATCATCCAAGAGTCAGAGTCGCTTGAGACATACGCCCTGAAAAGAGGGAAAAGGATACGAGAGTGCCATGCTCGGATTCGAAACGCTCTAGCAGCGGGGTGATGGCGAGAAGGTTGATGAGTAGGTGGAAAAGACCGAGATGGGTGAAGGAGAACGTGTTGAGGCGATAGCCTGTCGCCGGGAAAGACGGAGTCAGCGGGAGAGACGTTTGGAGACGTTGGGAGGGGGTATATGGACCTGTTGCTAAGCTGACTTGATCAGGAATCAGGGCGCACTTTTGGCGCAGGTCGGTCCATGGAATGCTCGCGAGATACAGCGCGACGATGATGAACAGAATGATGCGCGTGCAAAGCGGCAGGCGAAGCACGTATGAGCGCAGTCGCGCCGGATTCAAATTGGGTGCGGCGAAAGCCATGGTGTTGCAGGGAGAAGAAGACGTCTCCTGTCGAGAAATGCCTGCCGTGGCTCTGCTGTCGTGACACGCGCCTCGACTGACGCCGCGCCGATGATCCGGGGAAGCTTGAGCTCTCCTTGCACCTCGACTCGACAACCACACAAAAGATGCGGTAGCATCGCTCCTCCGCGCCCCCCTCCTCCCGCACCAATGGCTTCGCTCAGTGAGTGCCCGAGTAGGCTTTCTCGGATCGCTATTCTTGGTACTGACCCTGTCGCCAGCTCCAGCCCTTCTTGGGCTCCGCCGTGATGCCCGCATCCTCAAGATCCCGCCCTACCTCTCCGCCCTGTGCATCATTGTCGGCGTCATTTGGCTGTTCATGCTGCCGTTGGACGACTACTCGCGCCAGACGTACATTTCCGAAAACGCGCTCCTGCCGGGCCAGGTCCACACGTACTTTGGAGGGAGCGAACACAACGTATTTCGCGCCTACAGGCATGAAGTGCACGCGTTGGCAGAAAAGCCGCCTCAAGAGTACGTGGACTCCAATGCACAAGCAGGATTGATGGGGCTGAAAATTTCGCAGGCGCAATCAAATACTTGAGGACTTGATGAGGTCCACTGGTCTCAAGACTGCGCATCAAAAGTACGAGTACCGCACGCCGGGCAAGGACGCCGTGGGCCAAAATACATATGGCCTCTTGCAAGGCCCGCGCGCCGATGCCACCGAGGCGGTGGTGCTTGTCGCCGCCTGGGAAACAACCAAGGGGGAGATCAACATGAGCGGTGTCGCTCTGGCTTTGACCCTCGCTCGATACTTCAAGAGTATGTCAAGTCTGTCCCATTTCGGGGTATCCAGTATGTTGACAAGGCTCAGGATGGTCATTGTGGTCCAAGGACATCATTGTCTTGATTGCTGGAGACAGTACGGCCGGATCACAAGCTTGGGTAGACGCCTACCACGACGCTCACGACCCGAGGACGGTTGAACCTCTGACGATCAAAAGCGGTGCACTACAGGGCGCCGTAGCCATCGAGTATCCAGCTGGGCCTTGGGGCCACCGGTACGACAAGATTCACGTCCTCTACGATGGCATCAACGGGCAGCTCCCGAACCTCGATCTTTTCAACACGGCCGTTTCTATTGCAAGCAGCCAGGTTGGTATCGGATGCACCTTGCAGCGCATGTGGGACCACGAGGACACCTACAAGGAACGACTTCAAACCATACTTCGAGGCATGATCAGCCAAGGCCTCGGTCACGCGTCTGGTCCTCACAGCGCGTTCATTCCCTACCACGTAGATGCCCTCACCCTTCAAACTGTCGGGGACGGCTGGCACGACGAAATGTCCCTAGGCCGCACGGTCGAAAGCATTTTCCGCAGTCTCAACAACCTGCTTGAACATCTTCACCAAAGCTTTTTCTTCTATCTCCTCATGCAGGCTAATCGCTTCGTGAGCATTGGCACCTACCTCCCGTCAGCCATGCTCATCGCCGTCAACTTTACAATAATCTCAATAGCTCTCTGGATCGAGAGTGGGCGCCCCCCAAGTCCCCCTACGAAAGTCGCGTCGACCGAAAAAAGCAAAGCCGAAAAGGAGCCAGAAATGACACTGATCAAGTCTGGCAAAGATGTTTCGCTCGTCCCGTCCAGCAACCTCACGATAGTCGAACGTAGCATGTTCCTCCCTCTATCTTTTGTCGCTGGGGTGCATTTCCTCGGTCTTCTCCCTCTCTACCTGTTCAACAACACGCCAGCAAATTATCTATCCTCCGTGTTCATCTTCACCGCGGTGATGACAGTTCTGGCTCCCCCGACGACCGCGTACCTCTTGCAGCGCTTTCACGCTCCGTCAAAGCAGGAGACGACGCTATTTCAATGTTTCTCGCTGCTACTCCTCGGCATGTTTCTCTCCGCTCTTGCCACTCTCAACTTCTCCCTCTCCTTCCTCGTCGGTATTTGTGCGGCGCCTCTATCTTTTGTGCGTTCTGTTGGTAAATCAAATCAGCGCCGCCGCTTCGTCCTAGCGGGCCTGCAATATACCTTGCTCGTGGCTCTGAGTCCGGTGGTTGTCATGGTCATAGGGAGCCAGCAGCTCGGTCTGACAAAAGGCCAGGGGTTGAGCGGCGTGACCGAAGTCCTTGTGGAGGCCGCTTTTGGCTGGCATGTATGGGGCTTGTGGACCCAAGTTGTGGTCTGGCTTGTTTGGTGGCCGGCATGGTTCGTTGGTGCAGTTGTGGTTTCTGGGTCCATATTTGGGAACTAAGCATGCTTGGAGCATCCGGAGCGCGCGCATTGCAGGGTCAACTCTGTACTCAAAAAGCATGCTTAATAGTGTTTCGTCTGCACCACTTGATCAACCAGAATTTGGCATGCACTCAGATTTGAATCATGACAATTTGAACTTGGGTTCCCCTGTCATCTTTGCAAAATTCTGTCCTGTCAACCTCATCACACAGTCTGTTGTTCTGCGCCTCGCCTCAATCAACAACGACACCCTCCTCGCCCCGGATTGAGAGTAGCATTGGCTGCTGCTTGCCTTTCCAACCCAGCTGGACTCTGAAAACAATTGACAGTCGAGCCATTCTCTTCAAGCTGGACATAGAGCAGGCCGTGTTCTCCAGGTATTATCGCGACAACAATGACTTCCATTGCGCGACGACTTAAAGTCTTTCGTCAAGACTCCTGCGTCACGTCCTCGGAAGGAAAGAACACATGCATGGCCAACCGGTTTCTCCAAGTGTTCACTAAGGTACGACCTGTCTGAGCCTGACAAGGAAGATGGTATCCATGCATCCAAACTCCCCTTTGTACTCCCTCCTTCTCTCGGGAAGTCATGAATCGCATGCCATCATCATTCTCTCAATTGGTCATCGTTGTCGTTATAATACACACACATGCTCCTCGACGTACGCACCCTACCATCCAACCCTGCGAAATCCCTGCGAATCCGTCACCTTGCTCTATCAACCACATGATCACAGTCACTTCGTTCGCACGTTCGATCTTCTTCGATAAACATCCACTCCCGCTGCTCTGCGCCGGAAGCTTCCCACCCCCTGCGCCAAGGCTCGGTTCGGGCCCTGCGTTATTCAGGACACGGGGGTTCCAGACAAGGCGAGCGACACGGAGAAATTCGACCGACCAAGATAAATGGAAAAAGAGGTGATCAGTCAACCGCTCTACTCAGATGCTGAGAGTAGAGTTTTGCGCAAATGGTGATGAGCGCCATGCACAGAGCAGCAAGCGGCGGAAGGGGTGCAAGTCATGTACACGACGAGTTGGACAAGGGCGTCGCTTGGGGCATGTACATGGCTTTTTCGTACGGATGTGTTGCCAGCTGCAACAGCACGATTGGACAGAGTGTTGGCGAAAAAAGAGTCAATCGTCAGTCTCTCGTTGCAAGCGAACCCGAAAGAACCGCCTGAGGCGTCCGTCGCGGATCATCGTCCTGATTCTGATACAGCCCTGTCAGACACAAACGACACTCGCTTGCGGGTGCGTGTGACTGATGGGCGACGCCACACGCCCACCTGCCCGCCGCCAGGCTCCACTCCACTCCTGCCTTTGTTGTCTTGGTGTGGACTGTGCTGTGCGGGTTGCTGATGGCGAAACGTCGTATGCAGGCGAAGTTTCATCCAAAGGGGACGACGGACGGACTGACAGAGAGACGAATGGGTGTGCAAATATAACTAAAGTGGACAAGGGCAACAAAAGCAATGCGACAAACGGCTGTCCTAGACCTTAATGGGAGTATGTGCGTGCGTGCACGCGGGGGATTTGCCTTTTGGTGGATACAAGGCTGGACTGAGGCGTTATTGGGAGGCTGGGTGGGTAGGTGGGTAAAATGATTGTGCAGAGATAGCGGTAAGCAGGATTTCCGGCTGATACAGTGGTGGTGATGTGGTTCTCGGCACAGGTTGCATTCGGGATAGCAACAGCGAGAATGTCCAACTCTTGATATGAATTCTTTGTGGTGATGATGATGATGATGATGGAATCTAGTCTAGCAGTTGCAGTAGTGGGCTCCTATTGGCTGTCCAGTGAGGCCGTTGCATGGGTATCTTGAAGAGAATACGAAAAAACCAAAGGGGTGTTCCTCCTGCTGCTCAATCATCCAACTCGATAACATCGAGGGCATCGGTCAAGTCCTTGACACCCTTTGAGGTGTCCGATTGGCTCCTCTTCGCTTTCATCTCCCGATACTCCTTCCCCACCAGCTCCATGATGACTGCATGGCTCTTGCCTGCATTCTCACTCTTGATCCTGTTGAAGTTGGCCTTCATAAAGATGTGGTATTCGCTCGTTTGGCCTTGTCTGGGCACTGGCTTCGTTTGCAGAAGCTGCGACTTGCAGATTCCACATCGGGATTTGGCCAGGTTAATTGACTTGGAGTGGCGTTTGTACTCGTGGCTGCAGCCCGTGCAAGTCCAGATGTACTTGTAGTCGATGATGTAAGAGTGCTTCGTCGTGACCTCGATATTGCGATGGGCAAAGGCCCGAGAGACTTTGGCTCCCCTGCAGCTCATGTCAGCAAGTCGGGGATGTAGCGGCTTTCGGTTGCTCACAACATACCACGCTTTGAACTGGGCACCATGGGGGTTATCTTTGACGCCACTGATCATGTAATTGGCAAGATGGCAATACTCGTGGGCAAGGGTATTGACCATTTTGTCTGTCGTGTGTGGTTAGGAGCGGCAATTTCCAGGAATGGGTCGAATTCTTACCCTCGTCATCGACAACCTTGTCCGCCAACTCGATGAAGACAATATGTTTGGTACCCTTTGTTTTCCAGTTGGCCCTCCCGGCCGTCTGGTTGAGGGTCTTGCTCCAAACAAGTTTGATTCCGCCACTTTCAGCAGTCATTTGCGAAATCTTGCCCTGTGTCATGACCTGGTCGAGTTCATTGAGAAATTCTTCAGCCAACTTGTGTTTGCGTTCTTCAAAAAGCTTGCGTTCCAGAACGACATTCTTGTCCTTTTTGATAGGACTAGTCTTTTGGGGCGACGTGCTCGTGCCAGCGGTGGGCTTTTTGCGTGGCGAGTGCTGGTCGTTCCAATCGTTGACCACGTCGGCAGCCCAAAAAGCGTCCAAGCTTTCCCGGTGAGGCGGAGTTGGTATCCTGATATTTTTGGAAGGAGATTTGAGTTTCACGGGGCTCTTGGGCGGGGGAGGGGTTGAAGAGCGGATAGACTTGGATGCCTCTGGGACCTTGTATGGAGATTTTCTCCTTGGAGGTGAGCTTGAGAACGTTAGCTGTGGTTGAGATGGTTTCACAGAAGCCATCTTACTATCTGAGGATGGCATCATTGTCTGCAGAGGAGGAGCTTGATGGCCTGTCATTGGGACTTGGCCGCGCCAGAGATACAGGTACCAGGGGTTTCTTGAAAATGTCGTCGAGCCCAGGAGCTGGTGCTGGGTCTCGCAAGTCTTTTTTGGCAAAAAGGCGCCTTCTTGGAGAGTCTAGAATTGGATCACTTTCGAAAATGTCCTTTGCAGGCTGCTGGATGGGAACTTTGCGAATCGGCTTGAGGACGGGCAGGTCAGAGTCAGATTCCGAGCCAGACTCCGAGTCGTCTACAGAAGATGCATCGGCTTCGTCACCGCACCAAATGCTTTGTTCGACGTCTTCCGAGTCATCTGATGGATCCGGAGAGCGTTGATCGTTGAAGACTTCTTCTGCATCTGAATGGTCTTGGCTGCGATAGTTGACACGTGCAGCAGCAGCTCTTTTCGGAGTGCGCTTGATGGTGGTGTCACAATCTTTGACGGAGTCGGTATGTTTCCTCAGCGGCGTGGGCCTGGATTCTTCGGCAGTCGCATCCAACAGGGGTCTGGAACCAAAGGTCGAGCGATTCAGCACCCGCTGACGGGCCGGGGCCTGGTCACTCTTGCTTTTCGGGACAAGCGTTGGGGTGTTTGCGCGGGCGGGATGGGTAGGCGCGGGACGTGGACGTGGGCGTTGGAGCAGCTGGGCCAGGCTGGGGAGATTGTCCTCGTCGCTCGAATCGACATTGGCGCGAGCCATGTGGTTCGGGAAAGGCGATAGATAGGAATGACAGTTCCAGGTGTAACTTGGCGTGGTGGTGCTGTGGTGAGCAGACGGGACGGATGGTGTTGGCCGATTTTTTGCGGGAAGCGAAGCATTGGTTGACTGAATCCTTGTCGATAGTTGCCAAGGCAACACGGCGCACTGGCCTCCTGCCGGTTTGGGACGGCGACGGCGACGGCGACGGCGACGGCTACGGCTGGCTGACGTAGGTACAGTACAGTAGGTACCTACATAGGCTGCTGCAGCACAGCAGCTGCCCGCAGACAACAGAAGGAAGCACAGGCACAGACACAGACACAACCATGTACGACAGAAACAGGGTGCACCTCAGGGTCACAAGTCAGCCACTGGTTCAGCAATGGTGCCACAATCAACGGCCTTCGGAGACGCGTCCCATCTCAATCCCCATAGCTGAGACGGGGGCCCCGCAGAAGCTGAAGCTGCAGAATGAATGTGCGCAAAGGCCCTGAAGCTGGAGACGAAACGGCGGCCAGAAAAAAACAACAAGATCAAGTCTTGGCGTGGACCGACCGAGGGGAGATAAGGGACAAGTGCGAGAGGGAGCGAAGGGAGTAGTACATGTACGCTAATGTAGGGAGTGACAGGCGCGGCGGGAGCGTCTGCAGGTCGAGATGATCAAACGTCGGTACGGTGCGGCGGGCCACTTGACGGCGGCAGAAAGATTCCAGGTGCGGCGGTGGAGAATTGGCCAAGAAGGCGGCCTGGCCCTGAGGAATGAAGTGCCTCGTCAGAAGCATTGGGATGGGCAGAGCTGCAAAGGGGCAGACGGGACTGGGTCTGGAGAGGACAGCTGACGATGAAACACACGCGTCAACTGGCAGCGTCTGCGGCGATGTGCAGCTCCACCTGCCAAAAAGCACGCGCCGTGGCTGGAGTGACGACGACGACGACGACGACGACCACTGAGGTGACCACCGGTGGCGACGTGGCCTTGCGGTGGGTGATGGATGTGGGTTTGTCGTCGTCTCGTTGCCCGCCGCCAGGGGCACGCAAGGATTCCTGGCCCAGACGATCCAAATGCTCCAAATTACCATGTCATGAAACCGCGCACTGCCCTATTCCCTACTGCCCTTTCCAGCCCTTATAACGTCCAATCCCGTGCCCGTCCACTGCCTTGGCCCTCCACACTCTGCGACGTCAAGGTATTTTTGTCTAGCACATCACCGCGACAAACCACACTCGTTCTCTCCTCATCGTCTTCCTCCTCTCGCTTTCGCCCTGTCCTTCGCTCGTCGCTCTTTAGCGCTTGATTCTTGCCCTTCTCACAACCATGCCCGAAAACTACCGCGACCAGTACACCCCCAAGCCCCTCACCGACGTCTTCACCCATGACACCGACATCGACCGCCGCCAATGCAAGCGCGTCGTGCCCATGAAGGTCCTCTGTCTGGGCCTGGGGCGTACCGGCACTGCTTGTGAGTCCTCAGCGCTTCCCGCGCCTGCATACCACACTTCCGACTAACCTCGGATTTAATCCGACAGCCCTCCGAGATGCCCTCAAGGAACTCGGTCTGAACGACACCTACCACATGATGTCCGTCAGCGTTGAGAACCCTCCCGATGCTCTCTTCTGGATGGATGCCCTGCGCGCCAAGTATGACGGAGTCGGCTCCTTTGGCCGCGAGGAATGGGACCAACTCCTCGGCCACTGCCAGGTTCGCAGCCTTGCCCGCACCCCCATTTCAACAACCGCCTGCTAACCGTGCTGCAGTCTGTATGCGATTGGCCTGCCATTGCATTTGTCAAGGAGCTGGTCGAGGCCTACCCCGAGGCCAAGGTGATTCTAACCACCCGCGACGTCGACTCTTGGCACGCGTAAGTCGATGCCCTGTCGCTCCAAACAAGTGGGCTGGAACATTGAAACTGACGCGTCATGTAGCTCGACCCTCAAGACTGTCGACTGGCGGGCAAACGACCCCGAGCTCAAGATGGTTGGCAAGTGGGACTGGGGCGCGGGCCTCTACCAGCCCATGCTCCACAAGTTCTGGACCAACTTCTTCAAGGGCGACTTCAAGAAGCACGGCAAGCAAGTCTTCATTGACCACTACGCCGACGTCCGCGCGCTGGTGCCGCCCGAGAGGCTGCTTGAGTACCGCATGGGCCAGGGCTGGGAGCCGCTCTGCGACTTCCTCGAAGTGCCCGTTCCCGACAAGAAGTTCCCGCACACCAACGACACGGACGGCTTCGTCGAGCGTTGCCGCGGCCGCAACAGGGCGCAAATGATGAACGTAGCTCTCCGGGCGCTGGTCGTCGGTGGTGGCGTTGCGGCAACGGTCCTGGCATCGACCATGACGCTGCACAAGTTCTTTGGCCACCGGCTGCTGGCCGGCCACTAAGCGGTGGCTGACGACCTACCGTACCTAGACGCTACCGTTTAGAAGTTTGCATCACCGCGAGCATCGTTTTTGGGTTTGACGGCATTCCATCTGCATTTGGCCTAGAGCGGGAATTGGGCATCATGTGCACTTTCTTTTAATCACCATCATCATATTTCTCATCATCAAAATAGGCGAATTGGGAGTTGGCGGGCATAGAGAACGACGGGTTCTTGATCATTCTGGGCACGAGTTTCGGAGCATTCAGACGTCTGATGACGACGCAGACAGAGATTGGAGGACGGGCAGGGACTGGCTGGCATGGGCAGAGTCCCAGTTGGTGGTTGCGCTGCGCTGTACAGTTTCCATACCTGAGGTACCTACATAGGCGAGAATCACAAGCATTCAACATTCCAAGATCAGATACCAAGAGGGCACAAGGCATCGGCTACGTACCAGCCGCCTCTCAAGTGTCGCACCAGGATTTCCGCGGCAAACGTGGCGTGCGGCGAAACACGGTGGCCACGGACAGAGGTCGAAACAAAAAGGGATCCGATGTTTGGACGACGGGATTGGGGGCCAAGTGGGGCGGGCGGCAAACACCAGACAAGATGGCGCGCGCGATCAACATTTGCTCCTGCACGACGAGAGACAGTCGGTTGGCGTTGGCATTCGTTGGATGGTCCCCTGAAGATACATAGATGTGCCCTTCGGTTCGTTCTCCCAGGGTCGGGTCAAGCATCCCCAGACCAAGGGATTGCGATTGACGGGCCGCCGCCCACTAGTCCAGCTCAGCAACCAACGAGGCCTCCCAAATCTTTTGGTCCCCCCTCGGCCCTCGCCCCCCCATCCATTCCCCCCGACTCGCCCCGAGCGTCAGACTGCCGTGTGGTGGACTGCAGTCGCTCCGAACGCGCCCTGCCGTGAGGTGGCCCGTCTCCCTCTGGACCTGAGGTGGCCGCCGAGGGCGTGGGACGTGGGTGGGGACACACCATTTATTATTATTGCGCGCGAAGCTGTGCGCTGCGGCCACGGTTGCGTTGTACGTCAGTAACGGACTACTCATCACGCGCACTCCCAGGTCCCCTCAATTTCAGCCGCGCGTCATCCGGCGCGTACCGTTCCTAGACCTACGGTGCTCTTTTTTGCTCAGTGGCTTGTAAACTCTCCTCCACATTTCACCAACACCACCACCGCCTCCGCCGCTAGCTCCCGCCGCCGCGCCGCCATACCTCACTCTCTCTCCCCTCCCTGCCTCCCTCCCTCCCTCTCTCTACACATTACTTCGCTTCCCCCTTCGCTCCGCCTGGCCGCGGGAACTGCGCGTGGTGCTGCAAGGTACTCGAGTACTTGGTCCTCACCACGCCACGCCGCCTTTTCTCGACCATCGTTTTTGCTTGCAGACAATGGCGCTGTTTGAGCCTAGTCTTTCCCGTCACTCGTTTGCCTTTCTTTGCATAGCGTTTCTTTCCACCTTTGCCTCGGCCGACCTCAACAACGACACGTCGCCCACCTCTTTCTTCCACACTGTAAGTTTGCTGCCTCTCTGCATCGTGTGCGCCGCCTCTAATCCGCGCCTTCCAGAGACCGGAGCTCCACGCGCCGATAATACATTTTGACGTACTATGGCCCGACTTTGTCTCCCCGGGCTACATCTTTCTCGCGCCGTATCGCAACATCGATCCCGGCCCGTACATTTACGATAATTATGGCGTGCGTACCCACCATTGAACGAGACCTACCGGTACAAAAGCTTCGACGTGAGGTCGAATGGCTAATGGTTGCACGCGCAGAACCTCGTCTGGTCCGGAGCTGGATTCATGGGCCCCATGGTTGGCCACGCGCCCCGAGTTTGCAACTACCAGGGAAGAGACCACCTCTGCTTCTACCAGGGAGAGCAGTACCAGGGCTTCGCGCGCGGACACGGCCTCATCGTCAACGATGAATACAGGATTGTAAAAACAGTTGAGAGCGGGGGATCTGCGGCCCAGGCAGACATGCACGAATTCCGCGTGCTACCCGACGGCAAGACGGCGCTCCTCACCGTGTACCAGACGCGGCAGTACGACCTGTCTGCCTTTGGCATCGAGGCCGGCATGGGCTGGGTGGTCGACAGCGTGTTCCAGGAGGTCGACATTGAGACGGGTGACGTCGTCTTCGAATGGCGTGCTCTGGACCACATCTCGCCTAGTTTCAGCTACACCATGCCCGACACGACCGACACGTCTGGAACTGGACGATCCGCAGACCGGCCGTGGGATTACTTCCACATCAACTCGATTGACAAGAACGATGACGGCGACTACCTCATCTCGGCGCGGCACATGGCGGCCGTCTACAAGCTTTCAGGCGTCGACGGCCATGTCATGTGGGAGCTGAACGGCGCAAACCCCAGCTTCCACAACATCGACCTTCATTTTTCCAGCCAGCACCACGCCAGGTGGACAAAAGAAAACGGAACGCACACGCTTCTCACCTTGTTTGACAATGCCAGCAACAACTTCAACATTACGAATCCCTGGTCGCGCGGCATGGTTGTGGCCGTCAACCACATTGACAGGACGGCCTCGATGACCCAGGAGTGGTTGGCGCCAGATGCGGCGGGTGGGGTCCTGGCCGGATCGCAGGGCAGCATCCAGACGCTCAAGGACGACCACGTCATGATTGGGTGGGGTGACCATCCATTCTTCTCGGAGCACCTCCCCACGGGAGAAGCCGTCATGTACGGCAAGATTGCGATACCAGAATCGGGCGTCATGAACTACCGGGCCTACAAGTTCGAGTGGAAGGCGACGCCCAAGGACAACCCGGCCCTCTTCACATACTCGCGGACGGGGACGAGCGTGGCCGGCATGGTGTTTTACGTGTCATGGAACGGAGCAACCGAGGTCAAGGAGTGGAAGTTTTACGGCAGCAACACGGCCGAGGGACCGTGGGAGACGGTGGCGCGGGCCAACAAGACGGGCTTCGAGACGATGCTGCGCACCGAGACGGTCAGGTCGTTTGCCTTTGCGGAGGCCATTGACCAGGAGGGCCACGTGCTCCGGCGATCGTCGGTGAGCAAGACGTTTGTGCCGTCGGCGGCGCTCATGGCGGCGTGCGATGACTACAGCTGCCAGGTGCACCCGCCGCTGGCAGAGGGGGAGAGGATCGAGGCGATGGCGCCGTTTGTCGCTGACGGTGGGGCCAACTGGGACACGGGGCTGAAGAGCAACAAGTACTACACGCAGGCGGCCAAGACGGCGGGATCTTTCTTCCTGAGCATCGCAGGGCCGGCGGCGGTGGGGTTGGGGATTCTGCTGTTGCTGGCGATATGCCTGTACAAGCACCGGGCGATGCGGAGCGTGTCGGGGTGGCAGAGGTCGCTGCAGCAAAAGGGAGTGGATCTGCGCGAGGTGCTGAGTCCGGGTGGGGTGCGGTCGAAGCTGCTGGGGCAAAGATATCGGCGGGTGAGCGAAGGCGAAGCTGTTGCATAGTACCTAGGTAGCTCAGGTCAGGTCAAACAAGGGAGCCTCAGGCAAGCAAGGCAGGGGCTGTCGGGGGGTCAGATGGAGATTGGCTTGTGGAGAAGGATTGACAGCAATTGAAGTGATGAGAGTGATGTCATGGGGGAGTCTGTGCTACCTACCTACTGACCTCGACCGGCGTGGCCGGGGGCGTGATGGTGTTGTTGTGACAAGCCGGACGGGCAGCGTAAGTCGGCGGGACGGGCGTGGCGGCGGCGGTGGTGGTGGTGGTGGTGGTGTGGTGAGGGAGGAGGGCCGACTGGGGGCTGACGGGTCGGTGCGCGGGAGGGGAGGTGAGTCTGGCAGACCAATTGGTGGACCGAATTCAGGCGGTTGGGAATATTTTTTTTTTTTTTTGGAGTTTGAAGAGAGAGGTGGGTGGCTTGGCGGGGCGTCGAGGGCGTACGCAGCGGGAATACGTAGACGGGCCGGGGTACATGTACCTTCCGTTGGACGTGTACGTGTGGCTGAGTGTTTGTCGCCCGCTGTTGTTCTCCTGAGGGCTGAGAGCTGAGAGCTGAGGCGAGGGCGACGGAGAAAAATGTTCCTGTTACAGTATCCCAAAGTCCAGCACCGCAGGCCGTGATTGGTTTTTTGCGTGCCCGGCAGGCGTTTGTTTCAGCGGTTGACAGCGGGATTGATTTGGTTGACGCGGCCTCCTCCCCTCCCTCCCTCTTGTTCCCTGTCGCCGCCAAGACGCTCCTGAAGCAGTGACCATGGCTTCATCCCCCCCCCCGTGTCCCCACCCGGCAACCCGTCCAGCCCAGCCCAGTTCGTCAGTTCAGGTCAGGTCTGGTCTGGTCTGGTCTGGTCGGATCGTTCGTTTGCTGGTGCTTGTTCTCGTTCTACGCGCCTTCGGCTGGCCGCGTACTCCTGCTGCGTCTCTCCAGTCGTCGACTCGTCGCTGCTCTTTTCCGGATGGCCCTCCGCTCCAACCCACTCGACTCGACTCGTTCCTACTAGTTGGATCCGTATCCGCTCCAACCCACAGCCACTCCCACTCTTTACGCCCGCCCGCGCCCTCCACCATGCGCGATAGAAACCTGTCCCAAGTCCCCGCCCAGGGCGATCCTGCAGACTCGTCCACCGGCACCAACATCCGCCAGAACCGCGCCCACCAACGTCATGGTTCCGACGTCTATCGCAGAAACAGCCTGAACTTCCAGTCCAACCCCAGCAATTCCGCCTCGCACTCGCACTCCAACTCGACCTACGGCCACTCGCGCTCCGTCAGCCTCGGCCGCCTCGAAAACTACGACGATCCCGACATGTACACGCCCGTCGAGCACTCCAAGCCGCTGCCCGCGACATGGCTCAACATGCCCCACAAGGGCCAGCTGGCCGTACTCGCCATGTCGCGCCTCGTCGACTTTTTCCAAATGGCTGCCCTGCAGACCTTCATGGTCCACCAGCTCAAGAGCTTCGATCCCACATTACCAGACTCGTCCGTCGCCCACCAGGCCGGCGTCCTACAAGGCAGCTTCACCGCTGCCCAGATTGTCACCTCGGTGCTCTGGGGTCGCGTCGCCGACCAGCCATGGTGCGGAAGGAAGAGGGTCCTGCTCGTCGGCCTGGTTGGTACCTCTGTGTCCTGCATAGGCGTCGGCTTCGCCCAAACATTCCTGCAAGCCACCGTCTGGAGGATGCTGGGCGGCGCAATCAACGGCACCGTCGGCTCTGCCCGCACAATGGTCGCCGAGACTGTTGAGAAGAGATTCCATTCCCGCGCATTCCTGCTGCTTCCTCTTGCTTTCAACGTGGCCAACATTCTTGGTCCAGGTAAGTCCAACCGATTCCCCAGATTCCTTGGCATTTCCCTGACGCGGATTCCAGTCTTTAGCGGTCTGCTCGTAGAGCCCGTCGCCGCCTATCCCAAGCTCTTCGGTGTCGATGGTGTCTTTGGCGGAGCTACCGGCGTCCAGTGGATGGAACGCTACCCCTACGCCATGCCCAACGTCCTCTGCGCAATCCTTCTCCTCGCCGAGGCATTATTTGTCCATTTCTTCTTGCGCGAGACCCTGGCCAGCATTCGCAACGCCAAGGTCCCATTGCCGGGCCCCTTGGACCAATTGAAATCTTTCATCTCCAGGCTCACCTCTGGACAGCCCGCCCAGTATTCCGTCTTGGAGGACCAGTCTGACGGCCTCCTTGCCGGCGTGGATCATGATGCCATGGAAATGTCTCCGATGGGCGCCAAGTCCAGGGCGGCCAAACGTCCTCAGGTCCTCCCATTCAACCGCATTTGGACCGCCAATGTTCTCTGGGTCCTCTTATCAATCGCCATTTTCGATTTCCACATGGGGTAAGCCTGGCAACCTCTTGCGATAGCTTCGCCGCTAACTTGTCCCCTAGCGCCTTTTCCAGCCTGTGGATCGTCTTCTTGTCCACCGACAGGCCCCAGTCGGCAATCGTTGCTCGTTACGTGAAGCGCTCGAACCCCTTCATCTTCAGCGGCGGTCTTGCTTTCGAGCCTGCGGCCATTGGCTTCGCGCTCGCCGTCCTCGGTGTCGTCGGTCTTGCGCTCCAGCTCTCGATTTACCCCTGGGCCAACTCGCGCTTCGGCCTCATGCGCTGCTTCAGATACTCGCTCTTCCTCTTCCCCTTGGCCTATTTCTTGGCGCCCTACCTGGCGCTGCTTCCCTCGCAAACTCCTGCTCCGAGCCCGGCGAGCGGTTTCTGGATTTGGATCGGCATTTCGATGATCTTGACCCTGCAAGTCTCGGCGCGCACTTTTGCCCTTCCTGCCTCGATCATCCTTCTCAACAACTCAAGCCCACATCCGAGTGTGTTGGCGACCATCCACGGCATTGGCCAAAGCGTCAGCTCCACCTTCAGGACCGTCGGCCCTATTGCGGCCGGCTACTGGTACGGTGTGGGCTTGGAAAAGGGCATCGTAGGAATGGCCTGGTGGGTAGTTGCGGCGATCTCAACCATTGGTTGCGTGGCCAGTTTCTGGGTGAGAAACGGAACCGGTCATGAGATCCTTCTGCCCGGCGAAGAGCCGCCGGAGAACAGCGAGAAATAATTCTCGTCTTTGCTTTCTTCTTCTTCCTCTTCCTCTTCTTCTCTACCCTTCTGATTCATATTATCCGTTTCATTTTTCCTTGAGATTCCTTGGATGGTCGCGGTTCGTTTGCGGCGAAAATGCGTTGGCTGCGCAACTGCATTGGGACGGCGTTTTGCATCTATACCCGGCGCAGAGATTACTTTGAGATATGGCTCGAGATGTAAGTATACAGGTCGACGCAAAGAAGACGGCAGGGCTGGGAGGTTCGTTTGTTTTCGGCATGCGAGATGGATTTGGGGTTTGGTTGAATGCGAGACGGATCGACGTTGGACAGGGAGTCAGTCAGTGCTGTGTAGTCGCGTGTGTATACCGAATCGAAAGTCGAAATCCACAAGAAGCTCCCCAGACGTGCAATCGAGACGAGGCGCTCGCCGCTGTAGGGAATTGGGTCGTCTATTTAAGCTCCTTGGCTCAGTGCGACTTGAACGATGTCGCAATCAACGGCTTGCGCAGGGGCGTTGACGTGACGAGCACGACATGGGATTGGCCTCCAGTCGGTAAGCAGCCACTACCGCAGGCACGAAAATGCAGATGGTCAACGGCGCCGACTTGGCACCGCGAGTGACGTTGGTAAGGGAGGTATGTAGGTGGCAGTCCAGTGTGGCTCTCACCTGCATGCATGTCTAGTGTCGTGCTTGAGAGGCGGCGCCGCGCCGTGAGTGGTTCCGTGGTGGGTGGCTGACGTCTGGTAAATCGTACCATGGGAGAGGAGACGGACGGGAGAGTACCGTATCCAGGTAAGCAGGTAGCGAACTGACCACACTTTAAACCCGCCCTCTCTGTCTCCCTCTTCTGCCAAAGCAATTAATCATTGGCCCGTTGTCCGCCATACTATACTACTCTTGTAGCTTCAAGGCCCGGCCGCTCCCGTCCCGCCGCCGCATCGTGTCGCGTCAATTTTACCGCGTCCAACGGCCGGGACGCGAAGGCCGCTTCGACCGGGACGCAAAGGCTTATATATCGAAGGCCTGAGGACCGAGTTCCGCTGCGCTGGCGCGGTGGTGCGTCTGGTCCCGCCGCTCTAATGTAGGTCGTCGTCGGCCTAGCGTGTTCGTCTGCTTCTCTGCTTCTTGCGTTGCTCGTTGCGATCGCCGTCTATGGGATTTTTGGGACAGCCAGGGTTTCGCGTGATGGCGCTTTTCGTTCGAATGTTGGAAGACGCTTCCGCGCTACTGTGATGGTGGCGGTCGTGGTGAGCAGTTCATCGCGCGCCAGAGAGCTTTCCTTCGCGCCTCGTGTTTCTCGCCTTCGCACTGGACTCCATCCGGCGCGATTGCTTTTTCTTCCTCCTCATTCTCGTATTCTTGATCAGCGGTGGTGGAGTGGATGACGTCCACCGGGGGGGATGTCTGCATCAGATTGCGTTAGCGTGCCATGGCATCTCATGGTTGAGAGACACACATCGTTGCCCACGACCAGAATACCACAACCAAAAATCAGTCCATTTCAGCTCGTAGCGCATTCTGAGAGAATAGACAACAATTGAAAAGACCCCGCAGAAACAAGGCTGCAAAAGACACTTTGTACTTGCTTCTTATCGCATATATGATTTAAGCCGTTTTCCTGACATTAACCGTTTGATTGGTTGGGAAAATTAAAAGAGTTGCAATTTACACGCACGCCCAGCCCTTTCCCTCTTCACCCCGCCACTGTAGAAGCAGAGGTTGATTTCTAAATGTTGGTCACAGTGTTTGTTCATGTACACGTCGACCTATTTGCCTATTGAGGTCGGAGAAGACGTAGAAATGCCCGGCCGACGACAAGACTTCGTTGTACGCGAAAGCTTGATTTTCAAAAGAACATCACGAAACAAGCCGATTGAGAGAACAATTGCATTTTTCGAGTACTGAGTGTACTCCAAAGGTGCCAGAGAACGACTCTTTGTCTGATATTGATCCCCGGCTGCGCCTTTTTGTACCTTTACTACCCGATGAACTCGAAATGACCTGCTGTACCCGCCCTGGAAAGCACCCATACACCCAAAGCGAAGCTCTTTTCCATCACCGCTCTATGAAGAACATGAAATAAAAGAGACTTGAGACTGAAACTCTACGAGCAGAAAGAAAGTGACCATGCTCGCGCGAGAAAATGCTTCTAGGCCACAAGCTTCTCGGAAGAGAGAGAGAGGGAGAGAGAGAAAAGGGGAGGAAAAGGAATAAGGCCAAGACCAGCAAGTGTGGAGAAAACTAAATGTGAGAGCTCATCCAAGACCAGTCTTGGACGTCTTCACGACGTGCATCACCGGCTGGAGAATGCCCTTGTTGTCGACCGCTCCCAGACCCATGCCAGCACTCCAGCCCATCTTTTCCAGCATGGCGCGGCCCTTGTTTTCAGAACCAATCTCAGGCGCAGACGCACCCACGACTTCACCGTCACGATACGAAGCAGCTCCGTACTTCCCGCCACCGCCACCGCCACCGCCAGCTCCTCCTCCACCACGGCCTGCCCTTTTGCCCGCACCACCTTTGTCGCCGCGGGGGAGGAAGCGACGTTGGAACCTGGAGGTGATCTTTGAGAAGGCATAGTCGTTCATTGGTACCGTCCGCGAAGTCTTGACCAGGGTCGTGAAACGCTTGTTTCCTGATCCGACGGACTTGGAATTCAAGTTCAAAGCAGACCCGATTTGGTGAAGAATCGCGCGCTGATGTTTGTCCATGGGAGGGAACGGTCGGCTTTGGGCCGAAGAGCCTAGGAACACACGCAGTTCGTCCCTGATTTCCTCGAAGGTCATTCCTGAATCGTACTTGGCGCTCAAGTCCGGCTTGAATTTGTTCTTCTTGCCCAAGAGGCCTTGAGCACGAAGTTCTTCGCGTTCCTGCTTGCGGTTCCGCTTGCGCTCCCGGTCTTTCTCCCAAGTGGACTTTAGATTGAGAGCCAGTTCATCGTCGGAGAGCTCGAAAGGCAGGTTGGCCTTTTTGCCCTTTTGTTTCTTCCTGAGGCTGGGACGTTCCCAGTCCATGACATCGAAGCCGTTGTAAGGGTCTTGGTCGAGAACATCAGCCATGAGGCTTGCAGATGGGAAATGATCTTTGCGCTTTCCCTTGGTGTCCTTCCTCCTAGACGAACGAAGCATGGCCTCGAGCTGCTCTTCCACATCGTCTCCATCGTCGGCGTCGTCGGCGTCGACGCCATCGAATAGACAGAGGTCGTCTGCTCCCAAGCCGAGCTCTTCTTGCTTTGCGAGGAGTCTTGCGATATGCTCATCGCTCATCTTCTCAATACGTCTCTCGATGAGGTCCGCTTCATCCTCGAATTCGGTTTCGTCGTCGTCGTCGTCGTCGTCGTCATCGTCCTCATCCTCGTCCTCATCCTCGTCCTCGTCCTCCTCTTCCTCGCTTGCATCCGACCAGCTGTCGTCACTGGTCTCGTTTCCTAATTTGATGTTCTTCACATTCTCTTCATAAGCCGTGACCACCAGCTTGTCATCTTCCTCGGTAACGCTGTCCACGGATATCCACCGGGCTTCGTCATCTGTCGTCTTTTCAAACACGACCAGGTATTGGATGCCACTCGAACGTTCTCTCTTTCGAAGAACTCGAGCGATTTTTCCAATCATCTCAGAAGAGGTACTTAGCTGATCAAAGTCTTGCAAGTCAGGTGAGTCCCAGTCGCTCTTGTGGGGGTTCGGCAGAACATTCTCCTGAATGCCGGCCGACTCTGCAGACGACTCTACGAACCAGTCGCCACCGTCGCCTTCTCCCAATGGCCTGCGATTGATGGATGCGATGACATACTGATCCTCATCGGACACATCGTTCTCTTGGGCCCTAATGTTCTCGAGATAGTCGGCGATTGCTTCATCATCCGACGCCACTCTTGAGTTCCATCTCTTGACCGGCTTCTTGGCCTTTTCTTTGTTTGGTATAGCACCTGAGGATGATTCGTTTGTCGATGCTGCAGGAGTGTTGATGGCCGGAGTGTTACTTTGAACGGGATCCGCGATGGTGCGGACTTGGTTGCGACCTTTGAAAAGGACAACTTCTTCGCTAGAGTCGGACGGCGTCGGTGAAGGACTACGAATGACTGGAGGCGGCAGGCCAGTTTTAATTGTGGTGTTGGAGCCATTTGTGTCCTCGAAAAATAGAGAAACCGGGGGTGCTAGTGCTGGTGCTGAGTCTTCATGCTCCGGGGGCGCTTTTGCCGGTTCGTTTGCGCCGAGCTTCATTTGAGCCATCGCATTCTCTGAACGCGCAACTGCATCGGAGAGTGAATCATTTTCTTGTACGGTCGTCTTTTCGGGCAAGGAGCCAGCCAGGTGTCCTCCGCTAACAAAGGTAACAGGCCTGTGGCGAATTGAAGCTTCGGTGGCCCACATGCGATCGCGACCGCGGGTCTCTGTATTGCGAGCGACATCTCTCATAGAAAATGAGCCGGCTGGAATAGATGTCAGTACGAAAGACACTGAGACTTTAAGTCATAGAGGGCAGACCATTGGCGGCAGTAGAAGGCGGTACGTATGAATTTCTGAGATTTCCTCTGGAACGGCTGGACCCTCGGGGTGGTCCTCCACCTCTTCGTCCGCGCTTAGCCATGTCCAAGGATAGGCGTGAGCGTGGACTGCTATGCGAAGAATTGGAATGGGCAAAGTCGAGCGGTGCTTGATGGAGTGGAGCAGGGAGATGTTGAAGCGGGCGGCGGGAAGACGAGGTCGTCATGGCTCAAGCCAGTGCGTATCGATAAGGGCACGCCTGACTCGGCGCACCTTGCACCTTGCAAAAGCATTTGACGAACTGCTCACGCGTCACTGGCTGTTGACTATTCTCGCCATGGACGCTGGTTCCTTGTTGGGAGATGTTGAAGCGTTGAATCAAAAAAAGAGCTGACTTCTTCCACGTCTTCATCTAAGATGGCGAGCCGCATGTTTGTCCACCCCGCGCTGGCCCGTCGAACGGCGAGCCGCAGCCCGGACGACGACGACGACCAGTGTCCGGGGTCAGCTGTCCCCCGGCACCTCGCCGCCTTGTCCACCTCCACCACCTCCGCTTCCATCGCAGTGACAACCATTCTTCCTGCCACCCTATTGCAGCTTCCACTCCTTCACCTCCTCTTGCGCCTATCGCCTTTTGGCTGGTATGCCACCCTGTTGAAGAGCCTCACCCACCTCACCATGGCCAACGACCTCGGCCGCTACAGCAAGCGCATCGTCCAGTACTTCTGGGACCCCATCCCAACAAACGACGACGACGCCCCCATCTGGTGTCTGGGGAGGCGCTACGACTCGAAGCCAAGTGCCTCGCAACCCCCACTCGAGGAACCCGCGCAAACAGCCCCATCGGCACTTTCGACTTCGCATGGTTCTACGACATCATCACGGTCAGTCGGCGACGATGCCACAAGCCGAAACAGCAGCGATGAGGGCGTTGTCGTGCAAAGTGCCGACGCTCAGGATGCAGACGCCGCCGGAAGCTGGCCTCCTCAATTCTTGGATGATTTCGAGGCCCGAATCTGGCTCACGTACCGCTCCAACTTCGACCCCATTCCAAAGTCGCAGGACCCCAAGGCGGCAGCCTCTATGAGCTTTAGCGTGCGTCTGAAGAGCCAGTTGACCAACCAGTCTGGATTTTCCTCCGATACTGGCTGGGGTTGCATGATTAGATCAGGGCAAAGTCTACTGGCCAACGCTCTACAAGTACTCAAGCTCGGCAGAGGTATGGGACTCACTCCGTAGATAAAGTCATGTCTGACCATATCACCTAGACTGGCGCCGAGGGCAAGCATTAGAGGATGAACGCCCTCTGCTTTCCTTATTTGCAGACGATCCAAAGGCTCCCTTTTCCATCCACAAGTTTGTAGAGCATGGCGCCGCGGCCTGCGGCAAGCATCCCGGAGAATGGTTCGGTCCCTCCGCAACTGCAAGATGCATACAGTAAGCAGCACCCTTGTTGGGAAACATACCCAGATGTCTAATGATTGCAGAGCCTTGACCGACAACTACGCCGAAGCCGGTCTTAGAGTTTACATTACCGGCGACGGCTCAGACGTGTACGAAGACAGTCTCATGAGAATAGCAAAGGACAGCAACGGCGTCTTTCAGCCCACGCTAGTCCTCGTTGGCATCCGACTTGGCATTGATCGTGTAACTCCCGTTTACTGGGAGGCTCTCAAAGCATCATTGCAGCTTTCTCAGTCGATTGGCATAGCCGGGTATTTTGCCATTTTGCCAGCTTCTTTTCGGCAGCGATGCGTTACTGACAGATTGCAGTGGTCGACCGTCGGCATCTCATTATTTCGTTGGCACCCAGGACTCGCACTTCTTTTACTTGGATCCTCACAATACCCGACCTTTTTTGCCCCTGCATTCCGATGTTTCCAAATACACCGCTGAAGACATTGACTCATGCCACACGCGGCGCCTGCGGCGGCTCCACATCAAGGAGATGGATCCGTCGATGTTGATTGCATTTCTGATTCGAGACGAATCGGACTGGAGCAGCTGGAGAAAGGCCGTGACTGAGGTGCACGGCAAACCGGTCATTCATGTTGCCGATTCGGAGCCAGTCATCCACGGTGGCCAAGAGCGGGAGGGCGCCATCGACGAAGTAGAAGCATTCGATGACGAAGACGGGGGTTTGCAGTGAGCGAAGACTTTTGCGTTTGGCGTTCTTGGTTTTGAATTTAGTATACCACCGTCGCCGACTCAGAAATGGAGGGAATCGAAACCCGTGTCCCAAGGTTCGTCGTGCAGCTCGACGTGATTGCGCATGTGGTTTGCTATTCGTGGCTGATACCGCTGGTTGGCGCTGAAATCTGGCCTCAGCGAATCATCGCCGAAGCGGGTTGAAAACGGCAAGCCGGGTCAGTAGATTCCCAAGAAGCCTGTCAAATCAGTGTCACCCGAATCCACAAACACAAGAAGTGATATGAAGCAGAAGTTGTGAAGTACCGATTCCTTTCGGACTGTTTGTCTCCGAGGAGCGTAATGTACAGCGCGAGTGATATCTGAAATCCATGAGTCCGTAAAGCCTGTGTGAATACCGGGCTTGAAAATGAAGCAAGCCATCCCATGATCGCATTAAAAGAAACCGTGAACACCGTCCCCGAAACCAACCCGCCCTGAAGAGATCAAATCAGGGATCATCACCGATTTCCATCCATCGAGTAACACCAGATCCGAAGAAAGCCGCTTATTTGGTCGACGAAGAGTACTTGGTGACGGCCTTGGTACCCTCAGAGACGGCGTGCTTGGCCAGCTCACCGGGCAGGATCAACCTGACGCTGGAATGGGGTTAGCGCGAGCTGGGTGGATTGGAAGGATGTGTGCGACGTACGAGGTCTGGATCTCGCGGGACGAGATGGTGGACTTCTTGTTGTAAGCGGCAAGCTTGGAAGCTTCGGTGGCGACGCGCTCGAAAATGTCTACATTTCGCATCAGCGTGGGAGTCCAAAACAAAAAATGGCGTTCGAGACGCGAAGTTGACACGTACCGTTGACGAAGGAGTTGAGGATGGACATGGCACGGTTGGAGATACCAGTGTCGGGATGGACCTGCTTGAGGACTAGATTGCAAAAACGCGTCAGAATCGAGTCAAATCGCGAAAGCGGACGCGTCGGATCTCACCCTTGTAGATGTAGGAGGAGTAGGTCTCCTTCCTGGACTTGGTGCGCTTCTTCTTGTCGCCAGAGGGAGCGGCAGTCTTCTTGCCGGCCTCCTTCTTCTCAGCAGGAGCCTTGCCAGCGGGGGCCTTGCCGCCGGTGGTGGGAGTCTTCTGGGCCTTGGGGGGCATTTTTGCGGATTGGAGTGGTTGATTGGGTCGGGAGAAGCAGACGATAAGCTGAAAGGCTTGCAAAGGTAGCGGCGAGCGGCGGCAGTGGTATAGCAGTACGGGGTGGTGGGTGGATGGAAGAGAAACAGAGGTGACGGCGTCGTCGCGCGGGCGGGCGTGTCTTTAAAGGCGGGCGAGTGATCGGGCGGGCGCAGCGACCCAGTCGCGTCTGCGGCCTGTCGGGCAGCCGGCGCTATAACGCTATTCCGCTTCAAGCCGCTGACAGGCTGCATCCGGGCCAGTGCGCCCTGCGCAAGTGGTCGCCGTCGCCCGGCCGAGTCGCCCTCTCGCGCGCCTGTGATTCGTGATTGCGAGCCCATCATATAAGGTCTGTCCGCGCCCGCCAACCCATCGCCGTCCTCTTCCCTCCCACCCGTCTCTCGCAACCACCCACGCCCGTCGCCGCTCCATCGCCAGCTATCCGCTCCACTCTTCTTCCACTTCCCCACAAACCCCAATCCCCAACTTCCCAACCGCAAAAATGACTGGTGGCAAGTCCGGCGGCAAGGCCAGCGGCTCCAAGTCCAACGCGCAGTCGTACGTCGCCCGACGCGTCTCCATCCTCGCTCTCCTTCTGACCTGATTCTTCCAGGCGCTCCTCCAAGGCCGGTCTCGCGTTCCCCGTCGGCCGTGTCCACCGTCTCTTGAGGAAGGGCAACTACGCCCAGCGTGTCGGTGCCGGTACGTGTTCCATCTCCCGTCGTCGCTGGTTTCAAATTCTGACTTGGCCTTCAGGCGCTCCCGTCTACCTCGCTGCCGTCCTCGAGTACCTCGCTGCTGAAATCCTCGAGCTGGCTGGCAACGCTGCCCGTGACAACAAGAAGACCCGTATCATCCCCCGTCACCTTCAGCTTGCCATCCGCAACGATGAGGAGTTGAACAAGCTTCTCGGCCACGTCACCATCGCCCAGGGTGGTGTTCTGCCCAACATTCACCAGAGTGCGTCCTCTCCGGCCTGTCTTTTCGCCATTTTCCGTACTGACTGTTTCCAGACCTGCTGCCCAAGAAGACGGCCAAGCCCGGCAAGGGCGGTCCCAGCCAGGAGCTTTAAGCGCTTTCCATCACGTTCTGATCTGCTTTTTCAGGCGCGGGTACGGTGGTTTCTTATGACTATGGGGTTTCGGCATGGGTTCTGGGTTTCACGGCTACGGCTCTGAGGACTGCAATAGGGCAGTTTGCTGTACATTACATCCACGGTTCTGGATGAAATATCACGAGTTAACACTTCACCCAATTTCTCGACCTGCAATCAGTGGCACTCTTTGACGCAAATGACCCCGGATCCCCACAGCAACACTTTGAAATGGGGACTTGACGACAATCGGTGGAGCCAGCATTTCTCGCTAGCAGTACGTCAGTAAAACCGAGGAAATCGTGCGGCTCATTATGAACGATGTGGTTCTAATTTGCGCACTCGACGCGTCGCAAAAGCTGGGGGATTGGATCTGATCTCTGAAATCCGGGGTAGTATCCACTACAAGCAAGTACTTGGGCGTTGGATGGGTTGGGTGGATTCTACGCAACAGTCGCGACAGGGCCGCCTGTGGTGGTCGGTCGGGCTTGTTGTGCCAAACTCTAGCGCGTCGCTCTCAACTCTCGGCATTTCTCCTGGGATGATGGAATGATGCCCAAAATGCTGTTGATGGGCTTCCATACGCTCTTGTAATATAACGCTCATTGAAGTGCCAACAGAAACAATCCCGTGCCTCTCTCGTCTTCGTCGCCAAGTCTATCAACCGACCCTGAACTTGGTCAGGAGCTTCTCAAAGTTCCATCTTCGGGGGAGCTGTTGTCTGATGAGCGCGCGTATCCAGGGCAAAGGGTCGATTGGCTTACGGTCCAGGATTGGAGCAGGGACATTGCGTTCGTATTTTGAGCCTGTGAGACGTGAGTACGAGTACTTGGATCCGGTGCAGGCAGCCTCACCGCCAGGCGCCGTGGGTGGGACGTATGGATCCGGGTGCTTCCAGTGCTCGAGAAGGTCCTCGGTTTCCTTGAGCAAGTCCTACGAACAAATGGTCAGAGAAGCTGCGCAATGACCCAATTGGGAATGTATCACCTTGATCAGTCGAGGGTCCGACACGGTCTTCTTGTCTTCGAATAGGGAGCGAATGTAGAGGGCCTGTCCTCTCCAGAGGTGCCGATGCACCGCCCAGCTAAGGGACAGCTTCAAGGAGCGGCGGTAGAGGGAGCTGATGGCGTGTCAGCGGAGATGGCCAAGAGCGCGAGGCGCATTGCGAACCAAACGGCGGATTTGGAGGCCATTGTGCTTGTGCGAGACGGGAGCGGGGGGCGGCCGAATCGCGGAGGTTGGTGGTGGTGATGATGGCGATGGTGGAGGTGCTGATGTTGGGGCTCCAGTGATTGGCGTCCTGTCCTGGCTGTCCCGCGTGGCCCGCACCTCAGTGCCGGGGTAGCCGCTGGAGTAAGGTACCAGTACGGTACGGTACATGTAGCCGGCCCGACATAAATCCACGCCGCTCGGACGGCCTTGTTTCTTGTGGCCGGTGCCGCAGCTCCTGTCATCGGGTAGAACCGGCAATTACATTATTCGCGCTGGAAATCCCTCGGCGCTGACAGGCCCTTGAGCACAAACGAGCGGGTCTGCTTCCGTCACTGTCTTCTCTTCACGACGCCGCAAGTGTCAACTTGAGCCTCTGCTTCTTCAACTTTCCCCTCCTCTTCCCCTTCCCCCCTCCCCCTCTCCTCTCCGACATCTCCCATCCCGATCGTTGTGGCTATTGGGGTAGCCTTGGATCCGCTCAACTCGTCGTTTTGCATTCAGCCTGTCACTGCTGACCCCGCCATTGCCCAAGTTGCTGCGCAGTTTGCCGCGAGAAAAACATCTTCGCCTCTTCACCATGTTCCGCCGCGTCCTCGCTACCTCGGCCAAGTTTGCCGTCACCTACCCTCGCCGTTCGCATCGTCTGCCGCTGGCCCTTTTCCCCCAGTATCGCACCTATGCCTCGCAGATTGTCAAGGTCCCCGAAATGGCCGAGTCCATTACCGAGGGTACCCTGAAGCAGTTCAACAAGAAGGTTGGCGACTACGTCGAGGCTGACGAGGAAATCGCGACCATCGAGACGGACAAGATCGACGTGTCCGTCAACGCGCCCGAAGCCGGCACCATTGCCGAGCTGCTCGTCAATGAGGAGGACACTGTTACCGTGGGCCAGGATCTGCTCAAGCTCGAGGCTGGCGGTGCCCCGCCCAAGGAGGAAAAGGCAAAGGAGGAGCCCAAGGAGCCTGCGCCTGCGGATCAGGGCAAGCCCGCGGAGGAGAGCAAGCAAGAAAAGCCAAAGCCCGCGGAGGAGGCCAAGAAGCCAGAGCCCCCGGCGCAAGAATCCAAGCCCAAGCCAAAGCCTCAGGAATCGAAGCCTACTCCCCCCAAGGAGGAGTCCAAGACCGAATCGCCCTACGGCTCCCGCGGCGAGCGTCGTGTAAGTTTGGAAACACGGAGCTTCGGGAATGTCCTTCCAGGGCCCGTTGTGTACTGATCTTTCTTCTGTACAGGTCAAGATGAACCGCATGCGTCTCCGTATCGCCGAGCGCTTGAAGCAGTCGCAAAACACTGCGGCCTCGTTGACCACCTTCAATGAAGTCGACATGTCCTCGTTGATGGAGTTCAGGAAGCTCTACAAGGACGAGGTGCTCGACAAGAAGGGCGTCAAGCTCGGCTTCATGAGCGCGTTCTCCCAGGCTTGCGTTTTGGCCATGAGGGACGTACCCGCGGTCAACGCCTCGATCGAGGGTCCCAATGGCGGAGACACCATTGTGTACCGCGACTACGTTGACATCAGCGTTGCTGTGGCGACTGAGAAGGGTCTTGTCACTCCCGTTGTGCGCAACGCGGAGACTAGGGACATGGTCGGTATCGAGAAGGAGATTGCAGAGTTGGGCAAGAAGGCACGGGACGGCAAGCTGACTCTCGAGGACATGGCTGGCGGCACTTTCACCATCAGCAACGTACGTTTAAACGATGATTGATCCCCTCCTCGGGTGTGTTGAGCTGACTTTACTCTAGGGTGGCGTGTTTGGTTCTCTGTATGGCACTCCGATCATCAACCTGCCTCAAACTGGTAAGTCCCCCATATATCTAGATTCGGAAATCCTGCAAATCTGACGCGATGCACGTGTAGCTGTCCTTGGCCTGCACGCCATCAAGCAGAGGCCCATTGCGGTCAATGGAAAGGTGGAAATCCGCCCCATGATGTACCTAGCGCTCACCTATGACCACCGTCTCCTTGACGGTAGGGAGGCTGTCACTTTCTTGGTCAAGATTAAGGAGTACATCGAGGACCCTCGCCGCATGCTCATCGCTTGAGCTCGTAGGAAGCATAGTAATCAATCCTAGATAGTCCTGGTGGGTAGGTTTTCTATAGATGTATAAATTTCCTAAGCCTAATAAATGCATTTAAAATTTATAAATTAACTTAAAAAAAAAAACTTTTTATCTACTAGTAAGAGTTTAAATTCTATACTAATAGAATATAACTATATAAGAAGATATATATATATTATATAGTAGTAATTAATACTAAGTAGATAAGATATTTAGCTAATTATTAATAATTATAATATAGAGTAGTTTAATAGTACCTAGTAGAGTAGGTCTTATAGACTACTAATAATTAATAGATAAGAAGTAAGAGTAGTTTTTTATTATATACACTATAGTATATATAAGTTATATTTTATAGTATTTAGCACTTAGTATTTACTACTTATATATATACTAGCTATTTCTAGCTAGCTAGAGAGTAGATAGTTATTCTATATAGGCTATATAATAACTACTCTTACTCCTTACTTATTAATTATTAGTAGTCTATATTAATTTACTCTACTAGGTACTATAATACTATTAATAAGTCTCTTACTACTTATAAGAGGATAAGACTTATTATCTATCCCTTACTAATAAGTTTTCTTACTTTAATCACGCCCTATAAGGTATTAGGATAAAATACTATAGTTTTAGATATACTAGAAGTACTAGGTATTATTATTTTATAGTCTATAGTCTTAAGTAAGGTATATAAGTAGGATTCTAGGCTAAGATAGTCCTATTAGTAATAGAGATATAATATCTTATTATATTATATAGTTAATAACCTATATAATAGCTAAGAGTAGCTAGTCTACTAATAGTATAGTACTATTAGTTACTCCTTAATCTATACTAATAGCTAGCTAGTAGTTATCTACTACTAGCCTATTATCTAGCTAACCTATCATCCCCTAGGGTAATAATAATAAACTACCTACTATTACTATAGTACTAATAACTTAATAGCTCTAGGAGTAGGTCCTAGGGCTTATATAGGTAATTTATAATAGGGGTAATATACTAGGCTATAAGGTCTAGTACTAATTTACTAATCCTAAGTACTAGTCTAGTATTAGCTTACCTAAGGACTATTATATATAGTATAGTAGTATTAAGGATAAGCTATTATTTAATAGTAGCTAGTATTAGGATAATATAGCTAAGGATATATATATTTACTCTTACCTAGCTAGTAAGGCTGCTTTAGCTACTATTACTATTAATAATAATAATAATAATAATAATAAGGATAATAGTAATAACCCTAAGACTATCTAGACCTTATTAGATAGCCTATATAGTATTAAAGATTAGTAGAGCTATACTATTACTTAGCTTACTACTATAGACTTAGTTTTAGGTACTAGGGTAGTTTTTAAGATATTATTATATATATTCTATATATTAGCTTATTAAGCTAGCTAGGATAGCTATATAGCTAAGGACTAGCTAATCTATAAGCTCTATAAGCTATTCTATAATATTACTATTACTAATATTATAGCTAGCTATAGTAAGCTACTATAGGTCTTAGACTAGGCTACTAATATTAGCTAGGCTAAGCTATTATCTATTCTATAGCTAATAGGCTACTACTAGGGTATAATCTATACCTTAGCCTTACTAATTAGGCCCTCCTACTAAGTAATACTAGCTATTAGTAATACTAGTAGTATTAAGTAGGAGTAAATAGCTATACTAGATAACTATAGCTATTAGTACTATAGTAGTCCTAAGTACTAGATTAAGGATTACCTATATATAGACCTTATAGGTTACTAGCTAATTTATACTTATATAGCTACTAGTATAGAGGAGGTCTAGGAGGACTTTATAGATATAGAAGATATAGGTAAAATTACTAGTATAGAGTCTAGTAATAAACTAGAATTAGGAAATAAGTAGCCTCCTATAAAACTACTATAAGAGGTACTACCTATAAGATAGCTATTAGTTATTTAATATAATTAGAGAATAGAGTTACTAGTCCTTCTTAATACTCTTATACTATATATATTTATATATATCCTAATAAACTACTAAAGCTAGTTTAGGTCCTTATTAACTCTAGATATATAGGTAGCTTATATATAAGTTATTTACTATTACGACTTGTAGATTTCTTATTATATAGGTAAGGGCTAAAGGTAAACTACTAGAGAATATATATATATCTTAATTAAATCTAATAAGTTAAAAGAATAAAATATAAAAGATACTTACTACTTATATATTTCCTAGTCCTTCCTTTATACTATTCTACCTCTTGTCCTTTATATAAGGGTCCTTAGTTATTGTTAGGTGAGTTGTAAAGGTGAGGTATTAATAGGCTGTTGTGTGGTATCTGCCTAGGGCTGTAGTAGCTGGTGCTAGGCTGTAGTAGCTAGTACTAGCCTGTAGGTTTTAGCCTGAGCTGTAGTAGGCTGCTGCCTAAGGTGAGGCTTGTGCTTCTTATAACTATATAATACCAGGTTTATCTATACTGGCCCTAGTACTTATATAGGTATATATATACCTATTGTAACATGCCCCCCCTAAAGAGAAGCTAAAATTATAGGAATTAGTAGCTATAGGCGCTTATATAGGTGCAGACTTATAATATATAATAGTAGTGATTTAGTAATTTAAGCATTCTATATAGTTATAAAGTATAATTATTAGTCTAGGTCTACTACTATACTATCTCTTTCTATTACTATCTCTTTTACTGCGCGACCTATAGAAGGTTGCTATCTTACTTAGCTATATCTAAAGCTCCCTATTAAAGTATATTATTACCCTAGTCTAATTTAGCCATGATCTAGTAAACTAACTATTATATATAAAGGTTCTAATAATTTAAATAATTTATACCCTACTAATAGTAAAGTAGATATTCCTAGCTACTATGTACTTAATATATCTACTACTTGTTATAGTCTAGTCTATTAGGACTTATTACTATTATACTAGAGTTATAGTATTAAGTTATTATCGCGCGGCGTTATTTATAATCTATTGTAGTTGCTGCTTACTTAGAGGGCTGTTTTGGCTAGTAGTATCTATAAGGACTATTATATAGAGTCCTAAGGTAAGTGAACTTTAATTCTATCTCTAACCGTTACTAATTATTATCTAGGCTATTAAGTAGCATTATATATCTAGGTTTTACTACTTTATCGTCCCATCTTGCTGACTAATATAATTATAGAGGAGGACACTTATATAAAGACTTAGTTAGGCTAGGCTTTACTTATTTAGCTAGGAATAGCTATAGGCTTATTACTTTACCTATAGTATACTATAGTATTAGGTTCTACTTAATTAGTATTATTAGTTATTGTATAAGGTTTATCATCTACAGCTATATAGCCTGCTACTAACTAGTATATTATGCTACATTACTACTAGTTTACTGTCGCGCAGCCTATTTTAGAGGAAGAAGGTAAAGAGCCTGCTTATATATACTATTATTATAATCCTATAGCTTATTAGGTTCTAGCAGCTAAGTACTTACTGCCTGCTACTTTATATAATAGTAGTAATAGTGAGATTCGCGTTGTAGTGTTACTAGTTAGCTCTAATAAGGCGCCTATTAAGTAGGACTTTAAGTTAATGCTTTATATCCCTTATAAGAATATAGAGAGTGTCGCGCGAGTAAGTTTATCTTACTAATATAAGGGATTCTTATCTGACTAACTATGCAGGCGCACCTTAGTAGTTCTAAAGTATAAGAGCGCGCTAAGCGTATCTTAGCCTTAGGTAATAGCATACCTTGCTTATATATTATAGTTTCTACTTAGTAATTTAACTACTTATTAGTTAAAACTTAAGCCAGCTTGCGTGATGCTTTTCTTATCTAGTATACTAGAATTAATAACCCTGTTAGCTGTACTAAGTATTATAATAATACTAATACTTGTGCGTTTATTAGTTGTTGCTACCTGCCTGGTTTCTTATAGGGCTGCTATGCTAACTGCCTTTAAGGTATAGGTAACCTTAACTATACTATAAGTGACTTAAAGGGTACTAAGCTGCCTGCTTATTATAAGAGGCATAAAGATGAAATTTATATAGAGGAGTTCTAGAACTTATACTACTAAGCTAGGTTAGAGGATTAAACTAATTAGGCTTTAGCTAAGTAGGATATCCTGCCTAATAAGCTAGAGGATCTAGAGGAGATGGTCTTATATAATAACTATTATAATAAGAAGAAGGGAAAAGGAAAGAAGTAAAGAGTAGAAATTAAAGAAGAGGATAGTAGGGAATAAGTAGTAAAAAGGAGAGACTAGAGAGTAGAAGTTAAGATTAATAGTATTTATATAAGGGTAGATAGTAAACTAATTAGTCTACTTTTTATATCTTTATAATATTTACTATAGGCCTAAGTAACTTATTTTATTATTACTTTCTATTTTAATCTATAGTTCTTCTTAGAGGAAGGTAGCCTTCTATTTTTCTAGATTTTTTAGTAGTCCTACTATAATGGGGTATAATGAGTAGAATTCTTTAATTTTCTATAGTGTGCTACTAAAAGAACTTATATTATACTACTAGTTATCTTAGTTATATCTAGTCTATTTAACTTAGTATTAAAGCTTCCTATATAAGACTTAACTAGCTTAAATATAGTCTACTTCCTACTTAGGCTCGTCTTAAATAATCTTAGGTTTAGGTTTAGTATATTCCTAACTAGAAAGCTGTTCTATTTTGGCCTTATATAGCCTATTAGTATAGAAAAGGTTAACTATCTTTATATATAAGGGAAGATTAAGAATATAGGAGGGTCCTTCTATTCCTATAATCTTAAAAGGTCTAGTATTAGGGAAGTCTAATTTAAGGTTTAGCTAATTAGTAGACCATCTAGTTTTCTTAATATAGATGTAATCTCTAATTATAAAGTCTAGCGCGTAATGGTATTTATTAGCTTATTAGTATATATACTCTTAGGATTTAAGAATAAGATTCTTTATAAATTTAAAAGCTTCTTATCTTCTCTTTTATAGTATTTATACTACTATATAAGCTATCTTTTCTAGTTGCTAGGGGGTCTCTATTCTTTATTACTAGTTATAGTATATTTAAGGGGAATATCCTAACTTAATCTTAAAAGATAAAAGTCTAGTAGCTTTATAGGGAAGTATTACTTATATAAGGTCTATTAATAGTAGAAGATTAGACTAATTATTTTAAAAGTAATTAATAAAAGGTCTTAATCTTTATATAAGATGCTAATTAATAATCTCTATAATACTATTAGTTTAAGAGTAGTAGGATGAGTTAAAATGCTACTCTATACTAGTTAGCTTATATAGTTTATTTATAAATGCTAAGATGAACTGAGGGCCTTAGTTAGATAGGATAGACTTAGGGTTTCTATAAATATAGTAGATATATTTATAAAAAAGCCTAGAGACTCCTTTAGTATTAATCTTCTTTATATAAGGTAAGCTAAAGGTTCTTCAACTTAACTAGTCTATAATAACTAGAATTATATTATAGCCTTTTTAGTCTTTAGGCATCTCTTTAAAATCTATAGCTAAGTATTACTAGGGTTAAGTAGGAATCTCTAGGGGTTATAGAAGGCCTAGGTCTTTATTATAAAACTCTTTTATTTAGTAGTAAATATGGCATCCTTACCTATAAATATTAATTATGCGATTTATAGCTAGCTAGTAGTAATATTACTTAAGGAGTTTTTGCATCTTTATAATACTAGAATAGGCAGTTATATAGGTAGTATATAAAGTATTAAGCATTCTTATATAGAGGTTATTGTGATCTAGTATAAAGAGGGTACTATATTATAATAAAAGACCATCCTTTAGTTTCTAACTATTTCTTTATTTAAGGTCTTTTAAGAGGGCCTTCTATCTCTAGAGTTCTAATTTAAAATCTTCTTAGTTTATATAGAGAAGTTTATCTAAAAATAATACTAGAGAAGGAAGTTCTTATTCTAAAATAGAAAGAGGGATAATAGTCTCTAGTAGGATAAGGTATATCTCTTATATAGCCTTTATTTTTTCTTTTTAAGTCTTTAGGTCTTCTTATTTTTAAGTAAGGTAATTAGTAATAATATTTTCCTTTCCTAGCTAATAGGAGAATTATATGTGGAACTCTATAAAAAACTTAGACTATCTAGCTTATTATTAATTAAGTTATTATTTAGTAGAGTAGTACTCTAATACCTAATAGTCTGTTATTATAAGAAAAGGTTTTTTAAGGCTAATAAGTATTAGTCTCTATTCTTCTAGTCTATTCTTAATAGCTAGTAGTTCTTTATCAGATATTCTATAATAAAGTTCTATATTAGCTATTACCTTAGAGTAGAATGCTACTAGTTTCTAATTATATGAAGGTTATTAGAGCTGTATTAAAATGCCTATAGTAACTCTATTACTTATATTAGTCTCTATATAAGTGTTAAGAGTAGGGTTATAGTTAGCTAGGAGTGTATCACTATATATTAGCTTCTTAAGTCGTTAAATTACCTCTTCTTCTAGGGGTCCTAGTTATTACTATTTTACCTTAGAGTATAGTTTCTCTAATAGCTGGCTAATTTATCTATAGTTAGGGAGAAATTATTAGTAGAAATTATAGAAACCTAGGAAGGATTAAAGAGCTTTAAGGGTTTTTAGTATTAGCTAGTTTTATATAGGTTCTACCTTATCTAGGTCTATCTAAATGCCTTCTATAGAAATGATATATTTAAGGAACTTTATATAAGTAACTAAAAACTTGCTCTTCTTTAAATCTACCTATAGTCCTACTTTTTATAGTCTTACTAGTACTTTTTTTACTTATTCCTCGTGCTCTATAGGGTCTTTAGAGATAATAAGCATATTATCTATAAAAGCTATAATAAAATCATCTAAATACTTAAAGAGAACCTAGTTAATAAAATATTAAAAGGCTATAGGTCTGTTGCTTAATCTAAATAGTAAGATATAGTATTTAAATAAGCTATATCTTATATAGAAGGTAGTCTTATCTTTAGAATCCTTAGTAAGACAAATGTAGTAGAAAGCTTATTAAATATTAAGCTTAGTATAAATTTTGCCCTTTCTAATACGCTAAAGTAACTCTATAATAAGAGGAAGGGGGTGTGAATCCTTAGTAGTTTATTTATTAAGCTATTAGTAGTCTATATAAAATCTCTATCCCCTACTAGGCTTTTTTACTATAAGAATAGGAGAAGTATAGGTAGTAAAGCTCTTAGTAATAAAGCCTTTTTAAAGGTTCTTAATAATATACTCTTTTATAGCCTTAAGCTGCTCTAGAGATATTCTATAGAGAGGACTAGGTAGAAGCTCTAGTAGACTATTATATATAAGAGATATTTTATAATTAACCCCCATGTGATATAGTAGTAGCTTATTAGACTCTATTTTAGAAAATACATCTTAAAATTCCTTATAAGCAGCTAGTAGCTTAGAAGCTAATAATTCCTTAGTTTCTTTATCTTTAAGAGCCGCTTAAACTTATATAAGGTTAATAGTATAGATCTCTATTAGCACAACTTATATTTTATAGATAGAAAGCTTAAAAGCATCTTAAGTTTAAAATTTAATTCCCTTAATAACCTATACTAAGGGAAGAAGGTATTTATTAAAGTTTTTATCTCTATAGTCTATATCTACTTAATGTTCTTTCTACGGTTTGTTGCTTTATATAGAGACTTTTAGTAGGTATAAAAGATACTAAAAGGATTAGTTAACTAGTAGCTATCTCTAGACTAGTTTATATTATTTATAGTCTAGAAGAACATCATGCTGGTTAAAAAACTATCACCTAAGAATTATATTGTTGCGGCTAATATTATAAATAAAAGTATAAGTAGAAACTATTTAATCCTAGAAGTAGAGTTAAAGATAAAAGTAAAAATTAACTTTCTTATTTATATATTAGTTAAACCTAGTAATATTAAGCCCTTTACCTATTATTCTCTTTTTTATAGCACCTATAGACTGGAGAGTTAGTAGTAGCTTAGGGTAAATAAAACTTATACTACTAGTACTAGTATTAGCTAGGGCACGAATTTCTAAGGCGCGGCTATTAGATATAATTGAGGTTTATATAGTAAAGGGTACACCTCTAATAAAGTAACTAAGATTTATATAAGAACCTTTAATATATATTACTCTAAGTTTAGACCTAAGGTAGGAGACTTTATCTAGGCCTTATTATTTTCTAATAAAGACTAATCTCCTTTATTTATATAGATATCTTTAGTGCTTTCTTCTTTAACTAACTCTATTACCTTTATCTTAGGTTATAGGTATTATCTCTATAAATAGCTAAACTAGCCATAGTAATTATATGGTCTAATCTCTATATAGACTTCTACTTTACCTTTATAGGTTATATTATATAAGGGAGCCCTAGATATAGATCGCGCCTAGGCATAACTAGAAGATAAAGCACTTATACTACCTAAGGCAGTTATCTTTACTTATTCTTATTATCTCTTCTTTACTTATTCCTTACGCGACGTGAGCGTTAGTTTTCTATAGTTAGAATAGTAGTTACTAAGACTTTAAGTAATAGGGTAGGCTTATTAGAGGTACTTATAAAAGTTAATATCCCTATCTTACTCTATAGTAACTATATAGGTTTAAAGGAGAGGATCTATTATATTATAAAAGTCCTCTTTCTACTATTTCTAGGGAAGATCTATATCTAAGGCTAATTATATAAAGTTTAATTAAAACTTCTAAAGGTCTATAGGGATATAGTATATAAGAGAGCGTAACTACTTCTTTATATCCTTATATTTATATAGACTCTAGAGGAGGTTATCTAGGAATTTAAAGATATCCTTATCTAGAGTAACTTTATTAGCCTTTATATAAGAAGTAAGGAAAGGAGTTAGGTAATATAAGACTTCTCTACTAATATAGAAAATAATATAACCTATAATATTCTATTTAGTCTCCTCTACTATATCTTTAGTAAAGTGATTATAGTTTTATTTAATTTTATTTTATATAAGGAGGGTCTAGTATTTATATAAGGGGTCTTCTTTATTAGTAAGAAGAGGAGGATTAGGAACCTTACTACTTTAGTATTTCTTACTACTTAAAGATAAAGTAGAGGTTTTAGTAGTAGTTTCCCTTATATAGTTAGGAGGAGGTCTAAGAGTCCTTATAACTCTACTAGTAGAAGGATCTTAAGAGAGGGTAATAGGTCTTAGGTACTAAGCTAATAAAGAGGGCCTAATATATCCTTCCCTTAGAACTTCTCTAAGTCTATTAGTATAGTTTAAGAGTGTTTACTTAAGAGCCTAGTTTTGCCTTTATGTGTAGTTTAGTTGCTGCTATACTTAAGACTTATTTAAGGATGTAATCTTAGATTTAAATTAATTAATATCTAAGCGCGGTACCTTTATAAATGCCTCTATAACTAGAGCTTAAACTGTATAAGTTGACCCTAGGTCTTAGGTATATTCTTTTACCTCTACTACTAGGACTAAGTAGAAATTATATAGGAGAATAGGGGTAGGTCCTCTCTTATTATTATTTAATAAGTATCTAGTATTATATAAATCTTTAGTTCCTTCGCGCGAATCTTATTAGGTTAATTAACTAGTACTAATACCTTTAGTAGTACTAGATATATTAGCTTTATTCTTAGCTATACTATCTTTATAGTCTTCTACTTAGAATGTCCTTTAAGTAGGTTATAGATAGGATACCTCCTAAATATTTATATACTATCCTATAGCCTTAACTAAAGACTTCTATAGTTAATACATGCTTAATGCTCCTTAGTCCTTAGATAATACTAATACGCCTAATAAAGATAACTTAGGTTTACTAGGGAAAAGTAATAAGTAGTCTTATATAAGACTATAGCTATATATAACATTACTTAGGTTAAATATTATAACACCTTTATAGGTAAAGAAGTAGGATAGAGCTGAAACTTAAAATAATCTTTTATATCTATTATAACTTATAGATTTCTTATTATATAGATAAGGGCTAAAGGTAAACTACTAGAGAATATATATATATCTTAATTAAATCTAATAAGTTAAAAGAATAAAATATAAAAGATACTTACTACCTATATATTTCCTAGTCCTTCCTTTATACTATTTTACCTCTTATCCTTTATATAAGGGTCCTTAGTTATTATTAGGTAAGTTATAAAGGTAAGGTATTAATAGGCTATTATGTGGTATCTGCCTAGGGCTATAGTAGCTGGTACTAGGCTATAGTAGCTAGTGCCAGCCTGCGGGTTTTAGCCTAAGCTATAGTAGGCTGCTGCCTGAGGTGAGGCTTGTGCTTCTTATAACTGCGCGACGCTAGGTTTGTCTGTGCTGGCCCTGGTGCTTGCATAGGCGCGTGTACGCCTATCGTGACATTTACTAGAGTATAAGCTTATTACTACTAGTACCTAGAAGTAGTAGTTATATAGGCTAATAATAATTAGTAACTATATATAAAGCTAGACCTAATAGCTTATCTATAAGCTTATTATAGGCCTATTCTTTAGCTTAGCTAATACTAATAATATAGCCTTATATAACTTATAGGCTTCTATAACTATTACCTAAATTAGCTCTTTATATAATTTATTTATTAGCCTAGAGTATATATAGTATTTTAGCTTTATCTTAGACCTAGTATTTATAGTATTATAGATTTATAGAGTAAAGTTAGTTAGTTTATATTAGTATAGTACTAATCTATAAAATATTATTATAGCTAAACCTTAGATAGCCTCTAAGCTAATTAAATCCTTACTACCTACTTAGATAATATCTTAGATATTATAAGTAAGTATAGCCTCTCTATCTATATTTACTATAGATATACCTTTACCTATAACTATAACTATAACTCTCTCCTAGATTAATAGCTAGTTATTAAATAACTATACCTTACTATTATTACTATCTATAAATAATACTATCTTATCCCTACTATAGCCTACTACTATAACTCCTATTAAGATCTTATATTATAGCTATCCTCTTAAATAATCCTCTAATCTCTCCTATATAAGTTAGTATTAAATAAGGTAGCTAGCTATACTAGCTACTATATTATAAGCTAGGCCTACTAGAATATACTTAGTTATAATACTAATATAACTTGTCCTATAGATAGGCACATAAGCTAAATATATATTAATTAGACTAACTACCCTAGCTAGGGCTAGGGGCTAACTATATAGGCTAGGGCTAGGGGCTAACTATATAGGCTAGGGCCCCTACCTATACTAGGGCTACTACCCTAAATGTACTAGGTACTAAGTAAAAGTAAAGATATATAGATATATAATAAAATAGTAGCTATATACTAGTAATATCCTTATTATAAAGTCTAGTTATCCTCCTATATATAAAACTCTAGTTTTTCTATTAATCTCTATTATTCTAATACTTCTTAGGGCTAATTATTAGGTATCTAATATAGAATATTAGTAATACTAATATTAGGGGCTATAAGGCCTATATAGTTAGTAGGGTAATTAGTTATATAGTTAATATTAGTATTATATTATTATTAATTATTAAGGAGCTTAGTAAGTAGGTTATTCTATACCTTAGAGTTAATATTATTATTAGTAGGTAGGATATAGATATACTAGATATTAATATTATAGTTATCCTAGAAAGTCTAGGATAGTAGTTTATATATAACTATAGAAGCTACCTATACTACTATACTATTACTAATATTAATATTAAAACCCTTAATAAAGGCTTTAGACTTAATAAGGTAGTAGTAGTAGACTAAGAGTATATACCTTAGGTATATAAGCTACTTATACTTATACTAAAGGGGGTTATAGTTAGGGACTAGGGTAAGCTAATAACCTATACTAAGCTTAAATTATAATATAGAAATAATTATCTTATTTTAAGAACCTTAGATAAGGAGACTACCTATAATTAGATAAGTAACTATTATAGGGTCTATAATACTTAATAGTATAGGGATATTATAGTCTATCTATAGGATATAGGTCCTAATACCTATAATCTTAGGGTTCCTTATTATAAGGTAATTATAAATCCTAGTTAATATAGCTTTATTATTATTAAACCTAGTAGTAAAGTAGTTATTAGGTACTTTAGTAGTAACTATATCTAGCCCTAGATAGGTAGGACTAGTACTAGCTATAAGATAGACTTCCTCTTTCTTAAGGGTAGTAGTAGCTTATATATTAGCTTTATTATTAATCTACTTATATTATTAGTATATCTCTTATAATATCTCTTTAGAGATATAATTAATCTAGCTACTATAGGTACCTAGAATAGCTATAGGGTAGTTAGGTTATACTTCTAGTATACCCTTACTATATATCTTAAGGAAATTAGGGTTATATATAATTATAGTAATATCTATTAAGATAATATTAGGTATTATATATAGGTAGTATATAAAGTTCTTATCTTTTATAGGGACTATTAGGGCCTACTAGTTTTTTCTATTACTTACCTAGGGGGTATAGTATTTATTACTAATAATATACTCTCTATCCCTTTCTACTAGATACTTTATAAACTTCTAGAGCTATAGTATAGGGAACTAGTAAAAGTTAGCTAGGTCTAATATTAGTAGGTAGAATTATAATTCTATAGGAAAGATTAAGTATATATAGTCTAGGATTAGAAGTAGACTATAGTACTTATATAAGTTAATTATAATACTATACTATAGGGTAGTAGAGTTAATATTAAAGTCCCCTTCCTCCTTATAGCCTAGAAATTATTAGTAATTCTAGTCTTTATAGAATAAGTATCTATCTAGCTTTATAAGATAGGTAAAATATACCTATCCCTACTTATTAATAATAAGTAAACTAAAACCTATAGGGTAAAAGGGTCTATTTATACTACCCTCTATTAGGAAATAGAGATATAAGCTCTTAATATTATAGTCCTTAAGATTATAACTAGTATAGTAATAAGCTAGCTAGATAAATAGACTCCTTATAGTAATAGGGTATTATTATAGATAATATAGTAATAGGCCCCTATATACTTAAAAAGTAGCTAGTTATAGGTATCCTAGAGAAAGTAACTCTTTCTATAATTAGAGGGTTTAAAGGTATTAATATTATATAGCTTTAGCTTCTAAGACTTCTTTAGGTATATTTAATTATTAGTAGTAGTTAGCCTAGCTTCCCCTTTACTAAGCTTAGTATTATTATCTCTATAAAGTATTAAAGTATTATCTTCTATAGTACTATATTCCTTAATATTATAGGTAGCTTTACCTTTACCCTTATAGTAGGTTATAATAGGGGTCTTATTATTACTAGAGATTAGGGTAAAATCCTCTATATTATTAGTATCTAGTACTATAATATAGCCTTTTTAATTAGTAGAAGAAGCTATTTATACTTAAAGGGAGTAGTTATAGCTATTAGTAAGGTACTATTTAATTAGTTTCTATTATAGTCTAGGGGCTAGCTACTATTCTTCTTTATATTAGGGGTCTTATCTCTATTACTTTATCCTATAACTATAACCTCTTCCTTATTACTCTCTTTAGTATTATTACTTTAAGTATACTAGGGTTACTTAGTAATAATAGGTAAGCTACTTATAGGTATACTCTACTTAGTTATAGTTAGTATTTCTAGTAGGTACTATAGTAAAGATATACTTCTAGGGGTTTCTAGGGGTATAATTATAGCCTTTAATATAATAGCTTTAGATTTAGTTAATATAGCTAGAGGTAAGCCTATACTACTACCTTTAGTACCTTTCTTTAGCTTTATAATATAGTAAGGAACTATATTAAGTAAGTTAGGCTTATTAGCCTTAGTTAAGTAGGTAAAGTATTAGGTAGTAGTACCTTTAGTAGTTAAGATACTAGCTAATATACTTAAGGTATCCTTCTTCTTTAAGGGTATAGTATAGAGGATAGTATATAGTATAAGTTAGATAATATACTAGTTATAAAGGTAGGTTAATAGTATAGTAAAGATTAGCTATATACTAAAATAAAAGATCTTAGATTAATAGGTACTAAGCCCTAAATAATCCTAGATTAAAATAACTAAGTTAGGAAAATCTATTTAGCCCTCTATATTACTTATATATTCCTTATACCTCTCTAAATAAAGGAATAAAATAAAGAAACTCTTTTATAGCTCTATTATTCTTTATTATCTATTATTTATCCTATTAAATAAAGGAAACTATTATTCTTCCTACTAAATAAAGGGGTAACTCCTATATAAATAGTAATATAAAAAAATAATAGGAAATAAGGAAGGATAGGAATACTAATACTAACTATACTATATTTATAAATACTATAGGCTAAGGGCCCTTATATAGGAGGGATTACTACTAAAGGGCTAGAGTATCTAGTCTAGGAATAGATTTAGTAATTACTCTATAACTTAGTAGTATCCTTACTATTAGCTAGGATAGAGTCTTTAATAGGGTATATAACTATAGTATATACTAGTAGTTTTAATATATATAATAGTTATCTTCTTATAGAATATAGGGTAGTACTAGTCTTAAGTCTTTTATTATACTCTTTAATAAGGTCTATAGTATTTTTAAGGTTATTAATATTATACTAGACTTAGTACTAAGGGCTATAGCCCCTCTAGTTAAATAGGTACTAGAGCTACTTTATAAAGGGGTTATATTAGTAGTCTAGTAAGGTTTTAATCTTATATTCTAGGGCTAGGTTATTAATATTTACTATAGGTATAGGATCTAGTAGTACTTAGTAACTATAAGGGTTATTATTAGAATTATATTTAAGTTAGCTAACTAATATAATAGGGTAGATTTTTATTAGCTCTAAAAGGTTAAGCTTATATACTAAGGGTCCTATAGTTCTCTTTACTTAGTAAGTCCTATAGTTCTCTTTACTTAGTAAGGCCCTATTCTCTATAGTTATAGCTTTTTTAGTAGGTTACTATAAACCTTATACCTAAAATATAAATATAGGAATACCTTATCTCTAACCTTAAACTAGACTAGCTTATAGTAGGAGTTATAGTACTTCTTCTATATAATAGTAGTAAAAGCTAGGGCCTCCTAGGCTTCTACCTAGTACTAGGTATATAGTATATTAGTATTAATATCCCTTATACTTTTAAGATTACTAAATATAGTAGTCTATAGATTAAAGCTATATAGCATCTTATATAGTATATACCTAGTAGATATATTATAGGATATATTTATTATTCCTTATTTATAGGGAAGTATATCTACCTATACCTAATTAGGATTAGTAAATATAAAGTAATATATTATATACTCTATAGTCTAGTTAGTATATTCTAATTATCTATTAGCTTATAGGTAATATACTATAGTACTATAGAATTATACCTTTAGTATTATAAAAACTTAGATAATAAACTTAGATAGCTATTTTATATCTTAGTCTAAGATTAATATACTTAGTAAGCCCTAGCTATAACTATATAGGTCCTTAAACTAAACTAAGGCCTACTACCTAGTAGTCTAGGTTTCTAGCCCTAGTATAAGTAGGATTACTTTAGAGAACTTATATATAGTAGTAAGGAGGGTATTAAAACTACTATCTATAATAGCTAGAAGCTTTATAATAAAATTAGTATATAATATAAAGAAGGGGATCTTAACTATAGTAATTAGTATTAAGCTACTATAGGGGTAGTACTATTTAGTAGTTATATACTTATAGTTAGGGTAATTTTCTATATATAAGTATAGCTACTTATATAACTAGTATATATAAAATAAGGCCCTAATAAAGTCTATAGCTTAATTAGGGCCTTAGTAGCTATAAGTATTATATATAAACTAGAAGATCTCCTTCTTATAGGCTAGAGGGATATATAGATATTTCCTATTTTTCTTAGTATAGTTAATAAAGTAGATAAGCCTATAGTATAGGATAAACTATAGTCCTAGAATAGAATTATCCTTACTAGAGTATATCTTAGTACTCTATAGCTATTCCCTATTACTTACTTATTCTTAAGGGGCCTCTACTAGTAAGTTACTTACTCTAGGTATATTTACCCTAGTTAATATAGGTATATCTACCCTAGTTCTATTCTAGATTACCCTAATAGGCTAGCTTTTAAACTATCTCTCTAGGGCTATAGCTTATTTAAGTACTTATAATATATAAGCCTATTATAAATCTACTATATAGCCTTTCTATACCTTATTCTTAAAAGTATTAGTTATTTCTATTAATATAATATAGAAGTAGCTTATAGCCCTAGTTAGGCTAGGGTTATATATTACTATAAACTATATAGGATCTATATTATCTAGGAATTCTACCTTATCTATAATATCTCTATTATTATAGCTAGCCTTTAAAGGTAACTAACTTAAAGTATCTAATATAATATAATTCTATCTAGGGTAGTATTTTATAGTTAATAGAGATTATAAAAGATACTATAATACCTATATTAGGTATAGATTTAATTACTTATTAGATTAAAAAGTAGTAAATATCTTTTACTATACTAGTACTATTATAATAGTATAGTTTATAAAAAGTATAGTATAGGCTATTAACTATACTAAAGTATATAGTTTCTTAACTATCTAATATACCCTAGTTATCTTAAGTTTAGTAATCTAGTACTATATCTCTATATTAGATAGCTATTATAAGAGGAATATAATTAGCTTAATTAATTAATATAGGAAGTTCTTTATCTATTTTAGCTATAGAGATAGTCTCTCCTTATTAGTATTAATTACTATAATCTTTAGTTACTAGTCTTCTATTTCTAGCTTAAGGTCTCTAATAATATAATATACTATAACTCTAAATCCTAACTCTTTTAAAGTATCTATATTAATATATAGTAGTTATAATAAATTATAGTAGAACCTCTAATATATCTTATAAAGTATATTATATATTATATTAAATACTACTATTAGTAATAGCTTTAGTAATATTAGCTTAGCTACTATAAAGTACCTTCTTACTTACTTACCTTCTAGGGCTTTTTAAAGATATAATATCTTAATTACCTCTAGGGGCTTAGCTAGCTAGGTATAATAGGGGTAATTATCTTATAGCTACCTTATTAGTCTAATAAATATCTTAAGTTCTTATAGTATATAGAGGAAAACTATATCCTTAAGGGCCTAGATCTTAGTATTAAAGGTAGTAATTTCTAGCCCTAATACCTTTTAGCCTAGAAGTATAATTAATAGGTATTCTAGATAGATTTTCTTAATAGATAGGCTTATATTAACTTAGTCTAATATAGTAAAGATAGCCTCTAAGTACTAGATATACTTCTTTAGTAATTATAAAAAGATAATAATATTATTAATATAGGGGTATATAAAGGCTTAATAATTTTAGAATAATATATTATATTATTACTATATATACTAAATACTATTATAGTAGCCTATAAGAGTAATATTACTTTATTCTATTCTATAATAGGTAAGTATTACTAGCTTATATTAGTCCTCTATATATACCCTCTATTAGTAGAAGAATAAAATTATATTAACTACTAAAATAAAGAGGTACCCTTAGATTTCTAAAATAATATCTAATATTAATAGTAAAGGGTAGCTATCCTTCTCTATAATAGTATTAAGTATATAGATATTAATAATAATATAACCTTTTTTTTTAAGCTTACTATTCTTACTAGGGACCTATTTCTATACTATAAAAACTAAGAACTCTAGACTTATATTACCCTATACCTACTTAGCTTTACCCTACTTATATATAGAGTTAAGAGTATTATCTTAGAATTCTTTATCTTATTATAAGGCTATATATAGCTATATCTATTAAAATTTATCTCTCTAATTAGAGACTAGTAGAATATATATCTATTCCTCTTTAAAAACCTTAATAAACCTCTTTTAATTAGTAAATAGGTCTTTAAATTAGTTTACTAGGGCTTAGTAATATTTTCTAGTTTTAGAGGGGCTAAAGGTTAGGATACTATTATCTAGCCTTCCTTCTTCTATTATTAGAAGTAATAGGTTTAGGGCTACTAAGCTATAATCTTTATTAATAAGCTAGTAGCTTATATTAAACTCTACTATTACTAGACTATCTAATTATATATTCTTTAAGATAGTTAGGGTCTAATTAGAGTTATTTTATATAATAATCTATATTATATTAGTATTTACTATAATAGAATATAGGAATCCTTCTTTTTATAGGAAGGGGATATATCTTATACTATAATTAAAGTAGAACTTATAGTATTAGATTAGTAATATTAGTCTAGGTATATAGATAGGTACTTTTATAGTACTATAAAATAGTACTATAGTATACTTACTAACTATAATATATTAATATACTAGTATTATATATATCTTTATTATTACTAAGATTCTAAAGCCTCCCTTATTAAGATAGGGCTATATTACTTAATCCTTTCTAAATTCTATAATTACTACTTTAGGATATAGGATATTATTCCCTATTAATAGTAGGATAGATATATCTTAATTAATAATATATATATAGTAGGGAATATAGGCTATAGCTTTACTATTCTTTATATATCCTAGTAGATAGAAGGGTAGGAGTATATAGTCTATATATAATATTATAGCTCTAATACTATTAATTTATATAGGCTTTAGGAGTATAAGAATCTTTATATCTAGTAGTTATTCTTATAAGAAATCTTAGATAATTAGTAAGGATAATACCTTAGTATTAAGATATATAATATTTATAAGTCCTAATATATAGAGCTAAAAGCTATACTTAAGGGACTAGTAATAAGGGAACCCTAATAAGCTATTATCTACTAGTAACCCTAGTAGTACTTATTTAGATATTAAGATAGGGGGATCCTTACTAGATAAAGCTTTTTTATTAGTCCCCTTAGTACTAGAATTTATTATACTTACTATTATAAATAAACTACCTATTAATAGGGTATAGCCTTTAGCTTTACTCCTCTAATCCTAGTATAGTATAGTATATATAGCTAAGCTAAATAGGAAGAGTAAGCTCTATACTAATATATAGATTACTAGAATAAGTTATAGTTAAGAAGGGGCTATATATTATCCTATTATATAACCCTAAGTCCTTTTAGGGACTCTTACTTATTATTAATAGTAGCTATAAATATATCCTTACTATATATATTATAGGTAGCTCTTAAAGATCTATATTAGTAACCTATACTCTATAAATAGTAATATAGCTATTACTTTAACTAGAACCTCTCCTAATAACTATTATATACTATTATATATATAGGGGCTAGTTTAGATCCTATATTAGGCTAGTCTAAAGATTAGTTAGAAGCTATTAGATAATAATATTAGGTATAGTTATAGATTAATATATTAGGAGATTAATTAATAGACTTTATCTTCTCTTCTCCTATTATCTTAGAGGTAGGGGAACCTAGCTCTTTAAGGGCTAATTTTTCCTCTTTACTAGACTTATCCTTAGCTTCCTTACCTTATATAAGGTACTATCTATAAGTAGTTTATTTCTTATTAGTATTTCTTATATTATTACCCTTAGACTATTATAATTAGGATTCTAAACCTAACTCTTTTCTTAATCCTACTCCTATATTTCCTAGAGTAGGTAATATAAGTTATTTTAAGTAGGTAACCTATTTATTATTACTTAGTCCCTTAATACTTATATTATACTAAGGGGATATATATCCTCTATTAGTCCTTTTATAATTTATTTAGCTCTAGGGGTAACCTTAGTTAGTTACTTATTCCTAGCTTTACTAGGGGAAGGTTCCCTTACCTACTTTAAAGTATTATATAAGGTACTTCTAGGTTTAGTAATAACTCTTAATTATTTTAATAAAGGATTATATAGTTATTTAGGGTATAGGCTCCTCTAGCTACTACTAGTAGAAAGAATTAATCTTAGTAAATATATTAATAAGCTAGTTATAGATAGTCTAGAAACTAGCTATATATCCTAAGTAGATATAAGTAATTATAAAGTCTCTAATACCCTTATTATATACCTCTTTAAGACTAAAACTAATAGTATTTAAAGTATTAATTACTTTATACTAGGTTATACTAAAATCCTTATAAAGTAAGGTAGCCTAGTATTTAATACTAGCCTTAATATATATATAGGTATAGTCTTCCTCTATAATTTATAAAGTAAACTATATATTTACTATCCCTTTAAGATACTTCTATAGATTAAATTATACTAGTAAGGTACTAAATATTATATAAGCTATCTAAGTACTATTAATAAACTACTCTACTATATAGTAAACTACCTTTTTATATTTTATAGTACTACTACCCTAGCTAACCTTATCTTTACCTAGATTAGGGTTAAAATAGCTAATATTATTAAGGTAGAAGTATAGGAAAGTATAAGAGTAGTTATAGTTATTATCTATATACTAGATAATCTACTAGTCTACTATTAGTAATAGAGACTATTTATATATTATACTATTAGGGAAATAGAACTAGAAGTATAATAGTAGTAGTAGTTATATAAGGTTTAATAGTTCCCTATAATTATAAGTTTTAGAAGGAGGAAAACTAGAATAGATATAGTATTCCTAGTAGTACTATATCTTTATATCTAGGTAGAAGTAATCTATATTATCTTAAGAGTAGTTAGTATTACCTCTAGATTTAAGACTAGCTAGGTATTTACTTAGAGAGCTATAGAGAGTATTAATACTATTATTTATACTCTTAAAGCTTTCTATTTATATATATTACTATTTAAGGATAAGCCTCTAGAGCCTAGTAATCTAGCTTATTAATATAGTATTTTCTACTAGGCCTTATAGGATCTCTTCTATCTTATCTATAGTATTATAATACTATCTTTCCTTACCCTAAGTATCTATCCTTTAGCTAATAGGGCCTAGCTTAGCTATAAACCTTTAAGTACTAGGGCTACTAGTAGTACTAGTTCTAAAACTAAATAAATTAGGGCTAATTATATTATTTATATTAAAACCTATAGTAGGTATACCTTATATCTATATAGGTAGTATAAAGGTTTCTATAGTTTAAGTTAGTAGAGGTAGGAAGATTCCTACTATAGAGGCTATTAGTATAGTAGCCCTAGTAGAAAAGGGGGCCTATACTTACTCTATACTAGTACTATAGGTATTAAAACCTTAGATATATAATTTTAGTATAGGTACTATTATTCTAGACCTCTAAATATTTAAGAGATCTAATTAGCCCCTTTACTAGATCTTATTACCTTTATCTCCCTAATAATTATTAAGACTATTATTATAAGGGTTTTTATACTACTTAGTTTTATAATTAATATATAGGTTCTCTCTACTATAGGGTAATATCTCCTCTATATCCTTACTACTACTATACTAGGGGTTTAGTTTAACTATCTCTATTAGGGAGATATAATATCCTTTACCTTTATTAATAGGGGCCTATAAGTATAAAAATAAGGTCTTTATCTAAGATTAGATACTAAAGTATAAAGATAATAAGTAGATTATTTATCCCCTAATATTATATATAAGTACTATAGGCTAAGCCCTATTAAATAGTATAGCTCTTAAGTCTATAGTACTAGTACTTATAAAGATATTTAAGGTAGAAGTTTCTTAGTAAGAGAGGAATCTTTACTTACTTAGTACTAGTCCCTACTAGCTAAGAGGGAAACTAGCTTAGATATTATAGATAATAAGGACTATTATAATAGACTAAATCCTACTACTTATAGTAGTACCTATCTAGGGGTAGACCCTTATATTACCCCTAGTACCTAATTTACTAGATATACTATTAGGCTCTTAGGAATCTTACTATATTTCCTAATAAGCTATTATTATAATAGTTATATAAGAAGCTATTATAAGACCTAAAAGTATAACTTATAAGTAAAGGGTAATTTAGGTTTAAGGAAGAGAAAAAGGAGGATATCCCTTTTTATAAATTAAAATAAAGGTTTATTCTAAGAGAACTAATAAATAAAAGTTAGTTATTAATATTAGAATATAAAGGGCTATATAAGGACTAAAGAATAGTCCTAGTTAGTAAAAAATAGTATAGTTAGTTCCTTCTAAAATAGAAAGTAAAAAGGAGAAGGAAAAGTTAATACCTCTAGTAAATCTAAGGTACTTAACTTAGTTAAGGTTTATATTATCTCTTTAATATTATAGACTTTAAGGCTACTCCTTAGACTAAGGATATAGTAGTATTATAGTCCCTAGTCTAGATCTAAATAAATTAGTCTAGAAGAACTTTAATAGTAAGAGTTATAGTTAAGAGTTAGAGGTAACTTATAACTAATAAATAAGTCTTACTAATAGCTAGCTAGTAGATTAGCTTAGTATTAATTAGAAAGGTATATAAAGAGGCCTCCTAGCCCTCTAGAATAGCTTTCTCTTTAGTAGTAATTCTTCTTCTTATATTTTATTAACTAATTCTTTATTAAGAATTATTATTCTTTCTCTATATATTTCTTATAACTAAGTATATAATAATTTAGTCTATATTATTATCTATTAGGTAGCCTTTAGAAAATAGTCTAAGGTTATTTAGTTATAGTAGTATAAATTAAAAGGGTCTACTCCTCTTCCTTATACCTCTTATTTAATAGGAAAGTACCTCTCTATTATATAAGCTAATAGACTAGATATTAGATTATATAGCTCTACCTACTATACTCTACCTTAGTATTTTATTATCTAGATATATATAAGTCCTATATAATAAAGGATTAGGCTAGGTATATATAACTATCTTTAGAGTTTATTTTTTATTACTACTTATTAAGTACTATATCTAGATACCTAGAACTATTAGTTAAGTACTAAGTAGCCTTAGTAATTATCTAATTAGGATTACCTAAAGTATACTATTATATTTAGCTATAGAAGTAAATAGTTACCCTAGTAATAAGGGTATTAGCTTTTCTATTTTTATTAGGAGGACTATTATAGTTTTAGTATAGGCTTTACTTATTTTTATTATTTACTTACTTATACTACTATAGCCTTATTATACTACTATAAGGACTATTTAATTTATTTATCTACTTATTTACTTATTTTATAGGCTACTAATAATCTAACCTTATTAGAAGCCTTTATTACTTAGATAAGTAGGTAGTATATAATAAGTACTTATTAGTATATAACTACTAGCTTATATATATTACCTATAAATTAACTTATACTTTTAATCTATAATATGTCACGATAGGCATACACGCGCCTATACGAGCACCAGGGCCAGCATGGACAAACCCAGCATCGCACGGTAGGCAAGTACCAGGGCCAGCACAGACAAACCTGGCGTTGCGCAGTTATAGGAAGTATGAGCCTTACCTTAGGTAGTAGCCCACTATAGCTCAGGCTAAAACCTATAGGCTAGTACCAGCTACTATAGCCTAGTACTAGCTACTATAGCCTTAGGAAGATACCATATAATAGCCTATTAATACCTTACCTTTATAACTCACCTAATAATAACTAAGGACCCTTATATAAAGGATAAGAGGTAGAATAGTATAAAGGAAGGACTAGGAAATATATAGGTAGTAAGTATCTTTTATATTTTATTCTTTTAACTTATTATATTTAATTAAGATATATATATATTCTCTAGTAGTTTACCTTTAGCCCTTACCTATATAATAAGAAATCTATAAGTTATAATAGATATAAAAGATTATTCTAAGTTTTAGCTCTATCCTACTTCTTACCTATAAAGGTGTTATAATATTTAACCTAAGTAATATTATATATAGCTATAATCTTATATAAGACTGCTTATTACTTTTCCCTAGTAAACCTAAGTTATCTTTATTAGGTATATTAGTATTATCTAAGGACTAAGGAGCATTAAGTATATATTAACTATAGAAGTCTTTAGTTAAGGCTATAGGGTAGTATATAAATATTTAGGAGGTATCCTATCTATAACCTACTTAAGGGATATTCTAAGTAGAAGACTATAAAGATAGTATAGCTAAGAATAAAGCTAATATATCTAGTACTACTAAAGGTATTAGTACTGGTTAATTAACTTAATAAGATTTATATAAAGGGACTAAAGATTTGCATAATACTAGATACTTATTAAATAATAATAAGAGAGGACCTACCCCTATTCTCCTATATAATTTCTACTTAGTTCTAGTAGTAGAGGTGAAAGAATATACCTAAGACCTAGGGTCAACTTATACAGTTTAAGCTCTAGTTATAGAGGTGTTTATAAAGGTACCGCGCTTAGATATTAATTAATTTAAATCTAAGATTATATCCTTAAATAAGTCTCAAGTATAGTAGCAACTAAACTATATATAAAGGTAGAACTAGGCTCTTAAGTAAATGCTCTTAAACTATACTAATAGGCTTAGAGAAGTTCTAAGGGAAGGATATATTAGGCCCTCTTTATTATCTTAGTACCTAAGACCTATTACCCTCTCTTAAGATCCTCCTACCTATATAAGGGAAACCACTACTAAAACCTCTACTTTATCTTTAAGTAGTAAGAAATACTAAAGTAGTAAGGTTCCTAATCCTCCTCTTCTTACTAATAGAGAAGACCCCTTATATAAATACTAGACCCTCCTTATATAAAATAAAATTAAATAAAACTATAATTACTTTACTAAGGATATAGTAGAGGAGACTAAATAGAATATTATAGGTTATATTATTTCCTATATTAGTAGAGAAGTCTTATATTACCTAACTCCTTTTCTTACTTCTTATATAAAGGCTAATAAAGTTACTCTAGATAAGGATATCTTTAAATTCCTAGATAACCTCCTTTAGAGTCTATATAAATATAAGGATATAAAGAAGCAGTTATACTCTCTTATATACTATATTCCTATAGACCTTTAGAAGTTTTAATTAAACTTTATATAATTAGCCTTAGATATAGATCTTCCCTAAGAATAGTAGAAAGAGGACTTTTATAATATAATAGATCCTCTCCTTTAAACCTATATAGTTACTATAGAGTAAGATAAGGATATTAACTTTTATAAGTACCTCTAATAAGCCTACCCCATTACTTAAAGTCTTAGTAACTACCATTCTAATTATAGAAAATTAACGCTTACATCGCGCGAGGATTAAGTAAAGAAGAGATAATAAGAATAAGTAAAGATAACTACCTTAGGTAGTATAAGTACTTTATCTTCTAGTCATACCTAGGTATAATCTATATCTAGGGCTCCCTCATATAATATAACCTATAAAGGTAAAGTAGAAGTCTATATAGAGATTAGACTATATAATTACTATAGCTAGTTTAGCTATTTATAGAGATAATACCTATAACTAGAGATAAAGGTAATAGAGTTAGTAGAAGAAGAAAGTATAGAAGAAGTCTATATAAATAAAGGAGATTAGTCTTTATTAGAAAATAATAAGGCCTAGGTAAAGTCTCCTACCTTAGATCTAAACTTAGAGTAATATATATTAAAGGTTCTCATATAAATCTTAGTTACTTTATTAGAGGTATACCCTTTACTATATAAACCTTAATTATATCTAATAGCCATGCCTTAGAAATTTATGCCCTAGCTAATACTAGTACTAGTAGTATAAGTTTTATTTACCCTAAGCTACTACTAACTCTCTAGTCTATAGGTACTATAAAAAAGAGAATAATAGGTAAAGGGCTTAATATTACTAGGTTTAACTAATATATAAATAAGAAAGTTAATTTTTACTTTTATCTTTAACTCTATTTCTAAGATTAAATGGTTTCTACTTATACTTTTATTTATAATATTAGCTATAATAATATAATTCTCAGGCAACAGTTTTTCAACTAGCACAATATCCTCCTAGACTATAAATAATACAAACTAGTCTAGAGATAGCTACTAGTTAACTAGTCCTTTTAGCATCTTCTATACCTACTAAAAATCTCTATATAAAGTAAAGAACCGCAGAAAAAACACTAAGTAGATATAGACTATAGAGATAAAAAATTTAATAAACACCTCCTTCCCTTAGTATAGGTTATTAAGGGAATTAAATTCTAAACTTAAGATATATTTAAGCTTTCTATTTATAAAATACAAGTTATACTAATAGAGATCTATACTATTAACCTTATATAAGTTTAAGTAGCTCTTAAAGATAAGGAAACTGAGGAATTACTAGCTTCTAAGCTACTAGCTACTTATAAGGAATTTCAAGATATATTTTCTAAAACAGAGTCTAATAAGCTACTACTATATCACATAGGAGTTAATTATAAAATAACTCTTATACATAATAGTCTACTAGAGCTTCTACTAAGTCCTCTCTATAGAATATCTCTAGAGTAGCTTAAGGCTGTAAAAGAGTATATCATTAAGAATATTCAGAAAGGCTTTATTACTAAAAGCTTTACCACCTATGCTTCTCCTATTCTAGTAGTAAAAAAGCCTAGTAGGGGATAGAGATTCTATATAGACTACTAATAGCTTAATAAATAAACTACTAAGGATTTACACCCCCTTCCTCTTATTATAGAGTTGCTTTAGCACATTAGAAAGGGCAAAATTTATACTAAGCTTAATATTTAATAAGCTTTCTACTACATTTATCTTACTAAGGATTCTAAAGATAAGACTACCTTCTATATAAGATATAGCTTATTTAAATACCATATCTTACCATTTAGATTAAGTAATAGACCTATAGCCTTTTAATATTTTATTAACCAGGTTCTCTTTAAGTATTTAGATAATTTTATTATGGCTTTTATAGATAACATACTCATTATCTCTAAAGACCCTACAGAGTATAAGGAATAAGTAAAAAAAGTACTAGTAAGACTATAAAAAGTAGGACTATAGGTAGATTTAAAGAAGAGTAAGTTTTTAGTTACTTATATAAAGTTCCTTAGATATATCATTTCTATAGAAGGTATTTAAATAGACCTAGACAAGGTAGAACCTATATAAAACTAGCTAATACCTAAAACCCTTAAAGCTCTTTAATCCTTCCTAGGTTTCTATAATTTCTACTAATAATTTCTCCCTAACTATAGATAAATTAGCTGGCTATTAGAGAAACTATACTCTAAGGTAAAATGGTAATAACTAGGACCCCTAGAAGAAGAGGTAATTTAATAACTCAAGAAGCTAATATATAGTAATATACTCCTAGCCAATTATAATCCTACTCTTAACACTTATATAGAGACTAATATAAGTAATAGAGTTACTATAGGTATTTTAATACAGCTCTAACAACCTTTATATAATTAGAAACTAGTAGTATTCTACTCTAAGGTAATAGCTAATATAGAACTTTATTATAGAATATCTAATAAAGAACTACTAGCTATTAAGAATAGACTAGAAGAATAGAGACTAATACTTATTAGCCTTAAAAAACCTTTTCTCATAATTATAGACTATTAGGCATTAGAGTACTACTCTACCAAACAACAACTCAATTAATAATAAGCTAGATAGTCTAAGTTTTTTACAGAGTTCTATATATACTTCTCCTATTAACTAGGAAAGGAAAATATCATTACTAATTACCTTACTTAAAAATAAGAAGACCTAAAGACTTAAAAAGAAAAAGTAAAGGCTATATAAGAGATATACCTTATCTTACTAGAGACTATTATCCCTCTTTCTATTTTAGAATAAGAACTTCCTCCTCTAGTATTATTTTTAGATAAACTTCTCTATATAAACTAAGAAGATTCTAAATTAGAACTCTAAAGATAGAAAGCCCTCTTAAAAGACCTTAAATAAAGAAATAGTTAGGAACTAAAGGATAGTCTTTTACTATAATATAGTACCCTCTTTATATTAGATTATAATAACCTCTGTATGAGAATACTTAATACCTTATATACTACTTATATAACTACCTATCCTAGTATTATAAAGATGCAAAAACTCCTTAAGTAATATTACTACTAGCTAGCTATAAATTATATAATTAATATTTATAGATAAGGATACTATATTTACCGCCAAATAAAAGAGTTTTATAATAAAGACCTAGGCTTTCTATAACCCCTAAAAATTCCCACTTAACCCTAGTAACACTTAGCTATAGATTTTAAAGAGATGCCTAAGGACTAAAAAGGCTATAATATAATTCTAGTTATTATAGACTAGTTAAGTTAAAGAACCTTTAGCTTACCTTATATAAAAAAGATTAATACTAAAGGAGTCTCTAGGCTCTTTTATAAATATATTTATTATATTTATAGAAACCCTAAGTCTATCCTATCTAACTAAGGCCCTTAGTTTATCTTAGCATTTATAAATAAATTATATAAGCTAACTAGTATAGAGTAGCATTTTAACTCATCCTACTACTCTCAAATTAATAGTATCACAGAGATTATTAATTAGCATCTTATACAAAGATTAAGACCTTTTATTAATTACTTTTAGAATAATTAGTCTAATCTTCTTCTATTAATAGACCTTATATAAGCAACACTTCCCTATAAAGCTACTAGACTTTTACCTTTTAAGATTAAGTTAGGATATTCCCCTTAAATATACTATAACTAGTAATAAAGAATAGAGACCCCCTAGCAACTAGAAAAGATAGCTTATACAGTAGTATAAATACTATAAAAGAGAAGATAAGAAGCTTTTAAATTTATAAAGAATCTTATTCTTAAATCCTAAAAGTATATGCGCCAACAAGCCAACAAATACCATTATATACTAGACTTTATAGTTAGAGATTACATCTATATTAAGAAAATAGGATGGTCTACTAATTAGCTAAACCTTAAATTAGACTTCCCTAATACTAGACCTTTTAAGATTATAGGAATAGAAGGACCCTCCTATATCCTTAATCTTCCCTTATATATAAAGATAGTTAACCTTTTCTATACTAATAGGCTATATAAGGCTAAAATAGAACAGCTTCCTAGTTAAGAATATACTAAACTAGAACCTAAGATCATTTAAGATAAGCCTAAGTAGGAAGTAGACTATATTTAAGCTAGTTAAGTCTTATATAGAAAGCTTTAATACCAAGTTAAATAGACTAGATATAACTAAGATAACTAGTAGTATAATATAAGTTCTTTCAGTAGTATACTATAGAAAATTAAAGAATTCTACTTATTACACCCTACCATAGCAGGACTACTAAAAAATCTAGAAAAATAGAAGACTACCTTCCTCTAAGAAGAACTATAGATTAAAATAGAAAGTAATAATAAAATAAGTTACTTAGGCCTATAGTAAATATTATAAAGATATAGAAAGTAGACTAATTAGTTTACTATCTACCCTTATATAAATACTATTAATCTTAACTTCTACTCTCTAGTCTCTCCTTTTTACTACTTATTCCCTACTATCCTCTTCTTTAATTTCTACCCTTTACTTCTTTCCTTTTCCCTTCTTCTTATTATAATAGTTATTATATAAGACCATCTCCTCTAGATCCTCTAGCTTATTAGGTAGGATGTCCTACTTAGCTAAAGCCTAATTAGTTTAATCCTCTAACCTAGCCTAGTAGTATAAGCTTTAAAACTCCTCTATATAAATCTTATCTTTACACCTCTTATAATAAGTAGGCAGCTTGGCACCCTTTAAGTTACTTATAGTATAGTTAAGGTTACCTATACCCTAAAGGCAGTTAGCGCAGCAGCCCTATAAGAAACCAGGCAGGTGGCAACAACTAATAAACATATAAGTGTTAGTATTATTACGATACTTAGTATAGCTAATAGGGTTATTAATTCTAGTATACTAGATAAGAAAAGCATTATATAAGCTAGCTTAGGTTTTAACTAATAAGTAGTTAAATTACTAAGTAGAAACTATAATATATAAGTAAGATATACTATTACCTAAGGCCAAGATATATTTAGCGCGCTCTTATACTTTAGAACTACTAAGGTATACCTATATAGTTAGTCAGATAAGAATCCCTTATATTAGTAAGATAAACTTACTCGCGCGATACTCTCTATATTCTTATAAGAGATATAAAGTATTAACTTAAAGTCCTACTTAATAGGTACCTTATTAGAGCCAACTAGTAATGCTATAATATAAATCTCACTGTTACTACTATTATATAAAGTAGCAGGTAGTAAGTACTCAGCTACTAGAACCTAATAAGCTATAGGATTATAATGATAGTATATATAAGTAGGCTCTTTACCTTCTTCCTCTAAAACAGGCTATGTGACAGTGAACTAGTAGTAATATAGTATAATAGGCTAGTTAGTAGTAGGCTATATAGCTATAGATAATAAACCTTACGTAATAACTAATAATACTAATTAAGCAGAACCTAATACTATAGTATACTATAGGTAAAGTAATAAGCCTATAGTAGTTCCTAGCTAAATAAGTAAAGCCTGGCCTAACTAAGTATTTATATAAGTGTCCTCCTCTATAATTATATTAGTCAGCAAGATGGGATAATAAAGTAGTAAAACCTAGATATATAATACTACTTAATAGCCTAGATAATAATTAGTAATAGTCTAAAGAGATAGAATTAAAGTTTACTTACCTTAGGACTCTATATAATAGCCCTTATAGATACTACTAGCTAAAATAGCTCTCTAAGTAAGCGGCGACTATAATAGATTATAAATAATACTATATAATGATAACTTAATACTATAACTCTTATATAATAGTAATAAGTCCTGATAGACCAGACTATAATAAGTAGTAGATATATTAAGTATATAGTAGCTAGGAATATCTGCTTTACTATTAGTAGGGTATAAATTATTTAAATTATTAGAACCTTTATATATAATAGTTAGTTTACTAGATTATAGCTAAATTAGACTAGGATAATAATGTACTTTAATAGGGAGCTTTAGATATAGCTAAGTAAGATGGCAACCTTCTATAGGTCGCGCGGTAAAAGAGATAGTAATAGAAAGAGATAGTATAGTAATAGACCTAGACTAATAATTATACTTTATAACTATATAGAATGCTTAAATTACTAAATTACTACTGTTATATATTATAAGTCTATACCTATATAAGCACCTATAGCTGCTAATTCCCATGATTTTAGCTTCTCTTTAGGGGGGGCATGTTATGATAGGTATATACGTGCCTATATAAGTACTAGGGCCAGTATAGATAAACCTGGTATTATATAGTAGGTAAGTACCAGGGCCAGTATAGATGAACCTGGTATTATATAGTTATAGGAAGCATGAGCCTTACCTTAAGTAGTAGCCTACTATAGCTTAGGCTGAAACCTATAGGCTAGTACTAGCTACTATAGCCTAGCACTAGCTACTACAGCCTTAGGAAGATACCACATAATAGCCTATTAATACCTTACCTTTATAACTTACCTAATAATAACTAAGGACCCTTATATAAAGGATAAGAGATAGAATAGTATAAAGGAAGGACTAGGAAATATATAGGTAGTAAGTATCTTTTATATTTTATTCTTTTAACTTATTATATTTAATTAAGATATATATATATTCTCTAGCAGTTTGCCTTTAGCCCTTACCTGTGCAATGAGAAATCTGCAAGTCGTGACAGAATATATACTACCTATTATAATAGTAAATTAAATAAATAAATAGATAGATAGATAGAGCTAAGAGCTAGTATAAGTAGTATTAACCTACCTAGATAGAATAGACTACTACTATAGCTAGGATAACTATTATCTAGGACACTATAATACCTTGCCTTAGATAATAGATTTATGCGCATTTAATATAACGCATCACGTTAATGTAGTGCAGAACCTGCATTCATAGTGCCATGGTGAGTAAAGGAAAGCTGGTCGTCTAACAGTTCAGAAACACTTCAGTCGAAAATTGCACTAGAACAGGTACCCTCTCTCCCTCGTCATGTCCGCCACCCACGTTCTCAAAGCTCCAAAGTCCCGACAGGTGTGTCTCCTCTCTGTCTCTCCAATGAGCAACACACTCGTCTTCTCTTCTCCATTTTCGACAGTTTTCCACTCGGTCGCCTTGAGCGACACAGGCGTCACGTCAGCGCTGCACATGAGCGCCTCGCGGATCTGGTTGATGCAGTGATCGATGTGGACGCGCTCGAACCCAGGCTGGATCTCGTGCGAGTGCGTCTTTCCGTGTGTGGCCTCGCCGCCACCGGTGCCGTCGGTCTGGAAAAAGCTGGCATCGTCGACGTGCTTGCGCAACATGTTTAGGCAGTGCAGGTTATGCAGGACGTCCACGCCGGCGTACTTTTTGCCTTCTTTTTCCTCCAGGCCGGCAGCGTGCGGAAGGCCCGTAATGGGGTAGACATGCGGGTCGTCCCCCTTCGAGCTGTCGCGCATGCCATCAATGGCGTCAACCTCGGCGTCTGTGAGGGCAAAGTAGCGAGGTGAGGTCAAGTCGTTCCAGGCCTTGTCGCGCTCTTCCGAGGGTGGACCCACGAAGCGGGATGCCTCGGGGTCCTTGATGCCGTAAAGGGTACCATTGTCGTACATGCGGAACGGATACTCAAACCGCCGCTCTGATGGCTCGAAGATGTGTGCTGGAACCGTGGGGAAGTCGGTGGGTGCCCGTAACGCGTTCGCCGGTTTGGAGTGGAAGACATTCCTTCCGTCAAAGAATTGGGCCACGTTGGTAAGAGCTAGGACAGCCGTGGCTATTTGCCATGGTCGCTGAGGTTTTCTCTTGAGAATTGAGAGGGGGCGGGCGTCCACGTCGTCCCGGTTCGACCTGAAGTCCTGTTCATGCTTGGAAAAGGCTGCGTCAGCCTCTGCCACGGGCAGAAGTCGGTATGACTGATCAGAGGTGTTCTCGGGCATGGTTGAGGAGAGGTGAAGAAGGCGTGTCTCTAAGATCTCTACACAGAGGAGTGTGGAAACTTTGTCAAGAAGCTGCCGCCGGACTTGCCATGTTCGGACCCGACCATAACGCGTGATGCCGAACATCGGTGGAGAGATCAGGCCTTCCCCCGCAAACGAACACGAGGTTGTCTTATCAGATCATCGTTGCCAGTAACTGGAATGGCCAAGGAGATCCACTGTACACGTTAGAGAAATGCACCAAATCACCAACCACCAGCGCGACCTGCCCATTCGAGTCAGGAACCCGAAATGTTCGGGCTTGGCACCGTCATTGGCCTGAGCGGTCCGAGCTTGGCGTTCGGCGGTAAGCCGCCCTGGCAGCAGCCGTCACCCGGAGCCTATCTGATTCGGGTAGCGTTATCTGATCATTACCGCAGTGAGATTCTTAATTCAAGCTTCAACTTAAGCATGGGTCTCGCCTGGCTCTTGAATCGCCGTGACCGTCATCAGAGGAGTGCCCGGAGCCATTTTGAAAAGCCGATTGGAAAACTCCGGCTCTAGGACTCACGGGTGCATTTGCACACAGGTATATCAGACCATGATCTTTCGCCATCAGGTCGAGCCATTGCGCTCTCAGTTCCTCTCAACAGCCTCAGCAACCTCGCCGCCTCAAAAGTCAAGATGAAGTTCCAGATTTCCATCGTTGCCGCCCTCGGTATGTCCGCCTTCCACGTCGGCTCCATTCCCCTTGGCACTGGATCTCAATTTCTGACACATTTTCAGCTGCCGGCGTCATGGCCGCTCCCGTCCCCGACGGTCCCATGTAAGTGTTCAAGAACAACCAAAGGTTTTTCCATTGCTGACCAAACCAGCTGCGTTGGCGGTGGCACCTCGTGCGTCAAGGCCCGTGACACTAGGGTTGAGAAGCGCGACGGTCCCATCTGCGTTGGTGGCGGCACCTCGTGCGTTAAGGCTCGCGACGGCCCCATCTACATTGACCCTGAGGTTGAGAAGCGTGATGGTCCTATCAACATCGACACCACCACCAACGAGAAGCGCGACGGTCCTATCTGCGTTGGCGGCGGCACCTCATGCGTTAAGGCTCGCGACGGCCCCATCTACATTGACCCTGAGGTCGAGAAGCGTGATGGTCCTATCAACATCGACACCACGACCCATGAGAAGCGCGACGGTCCCATCTGCGTTGGCGGCGGTACCTCGTGCGTCAAGGCGCGCGACGGTCCCATTTACATTGACCCTGAGGTCGAGAAGCGCGACGGCCCCATCTACATCGACCCTGAGGTCGAGAAGCGTGACGGCCCCATTTGCCTTGGTGGCGGCACCTCCTGCGTCACTGGCAAGGCCAAGCGCGAGGCTGAAGCTGAGGTCGAGAAGCGCGACGGTCCTATCTGTGTTGGCGGCGGCACTTCGTGTGTCAAGGCGCGTGACGGCCCCATCTACATTGACCCCGAGGTTGAGAAGCGTGATGGCCCCATCTGCTTGCCTGGAAGCACCAGTGTCTACTGCAACAAGAAGCGCGCGGCCGAGGCCGAGGCTGAGGTCGAGAAGCGCGACGGCCCCATCTGCCTCGGCGGCGGCCTCTCGTGCGTCACTGGCAACTAAATACGCCACTCGAGAGAGCACCGGCATTGACAACAGTCGTGGCGCAGCGTGGCATCTCTTCGCTGTTCTGAGAGGACCCTTTCGGAGAATTTTGGGAGGGAATAGACAGGCTGCAATGTCTAGACCTAACACTAAAACATCTAATGGCAGTATTAGAGCAAGAGATCTAAGGGGAGGAAGTGTCTTTATAGTCTACAACAATTGTACACATCTAGGCACCTTTTAAAATGCTAGCTTCGTCTATCACTTCTTGATTGCCCTATAGTGACCTTTACCTTCTATCCCTTTACTTCTAGCGAATTTTAGATAGATGGGAGGGGAGGTTTTTTTTTTAAAAAAAAATAAAAAAGGTAAGTAGGGGTAGAGAGGCATAGGCACATATTTAGTAAAGCTATAGAAGCTATTTCTTCTTCTTTATAGGATATAATAATCTAACTAGATATTTATAGTACTAATTTAGGTATAAGAGTTATCCTATTTCTTAGGCTATCTATATAGCTAAAGTACCTATCTCCTATAACTACTAAGCTTACTAAGCTTACCCTTAGTATCTAATAGCTATAGTAGATCCCTATAGAATCTACTACTATAGGTAGTAGCTAAAGTAGTTTATAGATACTCTTACCTATATCTACTATCTAGCCCTCTATTATATACTTAATTAATCTATATACTTAATCTATATACTAAAATCTATAAACCTAATCTATATACTAATCTACTAAACTATAGTAAAAGGAGGGAAAGGAAATAGGGGGAATTTTACTTATTATTATTATCTATTACTATCTACTCTAGATTCTTCTCTTATTTACCTCTAGTATCTAAGAGGTAGGAGCCTATAACTATAGGATCCTACTCTAATCTAATCTTAGCTATAGTATTATTATCCTAAGACTATTTACTACTTAAGTACTTAGATTATAACTAGTTATTATTATTATTATTAATTACTCTATTAACCTTATATATTATACTATTCTTATTATTCTTATCTATAGTACTATTAGTATTAGACTTATCTTTATTATTATATAGGTTAGTTAAGGCTAATATCTTATTTTTAAGATTAATATTTTCTCTACTATCTATTATACTAGGGTATTATATTATAGATAGAAGTACTAAGGGTCTACTAATCTAGGGTTACTTAGAGCTAGGCTTATTAGGTCTAGGTACTAGCTTAGTCTTTATAGGCTACTTCTTCTTAGGCTTAATTATAGTTATAGAGGTCTTAGAATTCTTACTCTTAGGATTCTTACTATTATTAGTCTTTAAGCTATATTATAGTTTATTACTTAACTTCCTAGATCTAGTTATACTAGTAAATATACCCTAGTAGTATAGTATAGGTATTATAAGGCTAGATTTACTAGGTATTATACGCTATATAGCGCGTATAGTTTATATTTTATAGTATTTAGTACTTAGTATTTACTACTTATATATATACTGGCTATTTATACTAGCTAAGGAGTAGATAGTTATTCTATATAGGCTATATAATAACTACTCTTACTCCCTACCTATTAATTATTAGTAGTCTATATTAATTTACTCTACTAGGTACTATAATACTATTAATAGGTCTCTTACTACTTATAAGAGGATAAGACTTATTATCTATCCCTTACTAATAAGTTTTCTTACTTTAATTATGCCCTATATAGTATTAGGATAAAATACTATATATTTAGATATACTAGAAGCTCTAGGTATTATTATTATTTATAGTTATAGCCTTAGATAAGGCTAGTAAGTAAGATTATAAGCTATTATAGCTCTAGATATAATAGAGACTTATTATCTTATTATATAATATAGTTAGGAACCTATATAATAGCTAAGAGTAGCTAGTCTACTAGTAGTACTAAGCTATTAGCTACCCTCTAAATAATACTAATAGCTAGCTAGTAGTTAGCTACTACTAGCCTATTATCTACCTAACCTATTACCTTAGTAGGTAATAATAATAATAAACTACCTATTACTACTACTATTCTAATAATATAATAGCTCTAGGAGTAGGTCCTAGGACTTGTATAGGTAATTTATAATAGGGGTAATATACTAGGCTATAAGGTCTAGTACTAGTTTACTAATCCTAAGTACTAGTCTAGTAGTAGCTCTTATAAGGACTATTATATATAGTATAGTAGTATTAAGGATAAGCGATTATTTAATACTTATTATAAGCTAATAGATTACCTAATTAGTAGATAGTTTCTAAGTAACTATTTACCTTATACTAGGGTATATAAGTATAGGAGATAATACTAAGTAAGAGAGTATATAAATAAGATAGAAGTTAAATTAGTACTAAGTCTACTTAGGAGTATTAATTATAAGAAAATAAAGATAGCTATCTATAGAGTCTATATAATAAGATCCTTTTATATTCTATTACTTAACTTACCTTAGGAAATATATAAGAGGGAAGGTAGGTACTATAAGGGAATAGGACCTTATCTTAACCCTATATTTATATAGTAGATTACTTGCTCTATAGTAGTAATATACCTCTTAAAACTAAATATTTAGTTAAGTCCTTATTATAGATATAGGAGGTACTATTATTATTTCTATTATTATATTAGTATTATATTTATAGGTACTAGGATTAGTTTATCTAAGTAGCTATATAGTTTTTCTAGGAGTTAAGTAACTTTAGTATATATAGCTTATTATATAGCTAGTAGTTATAGTATAGGTATATATAGTACTTAATACTAAGTAGTATTTAATATAATTTTAGGTTTCTAGCTAGCCTATAATAATAGTAGCTAGTATTAGGATAACATAGCTAAGGCTATATATATTTACTCTTACCTAACTAGTAAGGTAGCTCTAGCTACTATTATTATTATTATTAATAATAATAAGAAGGATAATAGTAATAATCCTATAGCTATCTAGACCCTATTAGATAGCCTATATAGTATTATAGACTAGAGAAGCAATACTATTACTTAGCTTACTACTATAGACTTAGTTTTAGGTACTAGGGCGGCCTTTAAAATATTATTATATATATATATTATATTAGCCTATTAGGCTAGCTAGGATAGCTATATAGTTAAGGAATAGTTAGTTTATAAGCTCTAGAAGCTATTCTATAATATTACTATAGCCTAGATTATAGCTAGTTATAGTAAGCTATTATTAATTTTAGACTAGGCTACTAATATTAGCTAGGCTAAACTATTATCTATACTATACCTAATAGGCTACTACTAGGGAATAATTTATACCTTAGCTTTACTAGCTAGGCCCTCCTACTAGATAACCCCTACTATTAGTACTACTAGTAGTATTAAATAAGAGTAGACTACTATACTAGATAAGTATAGCTATAAGTATTATAGTAGCCTAGAGTACTAGATAAAGGACTACCTATATATAGACCTTACTAGTTATTAGCTAATCTATACCTATGTAGCTACTAGTATAGAGGAGGTCTAGGATAACTTTATAGATATAGAGGATAAAGGTAAGGTTACTAGTATAGAGTCTAGTAATAAACTAGAGTTAGAAAATAAGTAGCCTCCTATAAAACTACTATAGGAGGTACCACCTATAAGATAGCTATTAGTTATTTAATATAATTAGAGAATAGAGTTACTAGTCCTTCTTAATACTCTTATACTATATATATTTATATATATCCTAATATATTACTAAAGCTAGTTTATATCCTTATTAACTCTAGATATATAGGTAGCTTATATATAAGTTATTTACTTAAGTATAAGCTTATTACTACTAGTGCCTAGAAGTAGCAGCTATATAGGCTAATAATTAGTAGTAACTATATATAAAGCTAGACCTAATAGCTTACCTATAAGCTTATTATAGGCCTATCTTTTAGCTTAGTAAATACTACTAATATAGCCTTATAAAACTTATAGGCTTTAATAACTATTACCTAAATTAGCTCTATATATAATTTATTTATTAGCCTAGAGTATATATATTAATTTAGGTTTATCTTAGACCTAGTATCTATAGTATATAGATTTATAGAGTAAAGTTAGTTAGTTTATATTAGTATAGTACTAATTTATAAAATATTATTATAGCTAAACTCTAGGTAGCCTCTAGGCTAATTAAATCCTTACTACCTACTCTAATAATATCTTAGATATTATAAGTAAGTATAGCCTATCTATCTATATCCTCTATAGCTATACCCTTACTAATAACTATAACTATAACTCCCTACTAGACTAGTAGCTAGTTATCTAATAACTATACCTTACTACTATTACTATCTATAAATAATACTACCTTATCCCTACTATAGCCTACTACTATAACTTCTATTAAGATCTTATACTATAGCTAACCTCTTAATAATAATCTACTAGTCTCTTCTATATAAGTTAGTATTAAATTAGTAGGCTAGCTACCCTAGCTATAATATTATAAGCTAGGGCTACTAGAATATACCTAGTTATATTACTAATACTAAAGCTAATAGCTATTAAGGACTATCTCTACTATTAAGGAGACTATAAGTTACCTTAATAATTAGAGCTAGTCCTAGGTAAGCTTATTAGCTAATATTATACTAATTACTACTTTTAATATAGTCCTACTCTAATACTAGCTAGAATATAAGGCCTACTCTATCTATACCTTTACTCCTATTAATTACTTATAGTATACTAAACTTTACTTATCTAAGCCTATTATATAAGCTTTTAGTATAGGTAGTAATAAACCTTACCTCTATTATACTATCCCCTATAAGTATTATAAACTATTAGATATATTCTATAATACTAATCCTCTCCCTTATACCTATCTATAAACTAATTTCTATATAGAACTAAAGGATAGTACTAAATCTAAAGACCTTAGCTATATACTATTCTATTATACTAATAATATCTAGCTAGTAGAGATTAAGTAGTATATTTAGGAGGGTATAAATCTTAGTATACTAGAGCCTAGTAAGGTAGGTATAGCCTTACCTATTTTACTTATAGCTAAGTCTAATAGTAGTATTTATTTCTATATTAATTACTAGAAGCTTATAAACTTATAAAGAAGGACTACTATCCCCTTCTATTACTAGATAGGATAATTTATTAAATATAAGGTACTAAGTATATTACTAAGCTTAAAATTAAGTAGGCTTTCTACTATATATATATTATAGATAAGTAGACTAAGGACCTACTAATATTCTAGACCTACTAAAGTACCTATAAGTACTTAGTTATACCCTTTAGTATAGCTAATAGCCCTAGTACCTAATAATACCTAATAATACCTAATTAATAAGTATTTATTCTACTATCTTAGTAAGTATACTACTATATATCTTAATAATATCCTTATTTATAGCTAAATACTTATAGATTACTAATAATATATCTAGGAGGTCCTTATATAGCTATAAGAGTATAGTTTATAAGTTAATATCTATAAGTATAAGTTCTATATCTAGGAAACCTAGTTTTTAGGTATTATTATATCTACTAATAGTATCTATATAGACCTATCTAAGATTAATATAATTATATCTTAGGAGTAGCCTATAATAGTAAAATAGGTTTAGTCCTTTCTTAGTACTACTAATTTCTACTAGTAATTTATTAAGGACTATAGTAAAACTACTAGGCTATTAATATAGCTAATATATAAGGATACCCTCTAGTAGTAGACTAATACTAAATAATAGTTATTTAATAGTCTTAAGTATACCCTTCTAATAGTACTAGTCCTTACTTACTTTAACCTAGCTTATAAGACTATTTTAGAAATAGACTTATCTAATTAGACTAATAGTAGCCTTCTATCCTAGTATAATAATAAGTAATAGCTCTACCCTATTATATACTACTCTAAAACTATAGTACTAGCTAAGCTTAACTATACTATCTATAATAAGGAGCTCCTAGCTATTATATATACCTTAGAGTTATAGGAGCCTAATCTTAAGGCTTATAGAATACTATTTATAGTATTTATAGATTACTAGATACTATAGTACTTTACTATAACTAAGTAGCTTACTTATTATTAAGCCTACTAGGCTAAACTCCTCTCTAGATATAACTTTAAGATTATATATTACCCTAGCTATACTAATATTAAGGCTAATACTCTTACTTATTATCTATAAGACACCCCTACTACTAATAAACTCTAATAATAAATATAATATTAAACCCTACTCCTAGCTAATAAACTCTTAGCTAGTATATATAAGTACTAGGAACTAGCTCTAGTAGATACTACTAATAATAATAAAATATTTATAATTTACTATTTATTAGCTACTAATACTATAGATACTACTAAAATAAATAATTAGAGGTATTATACTAGTAAGCTAGACTTACCCTTTACTATTATTAGATATTAGAATATCTTTATAGATAGATACCTTATTATACTAACTAAACTTAGGCCTCTCCTTATCTAGTATACCTATAAATAGCTATTATAAAGTAGTAGATTAGTGCCTAATAAGGCAAGTTGATTAGCTAATAGTTAATAATTATAAGGTAGAGTAGTAGGGAGGATATAGAGCTATAGCTAACTTAGCCTATAGCCTACTTAGGTATATATAGTACTATATAACTAAAGTTTAGCTAACCCTATACTTTAGTATCCTTATAGGCCTTATACCTACTCTACTACCTATCTACTCTATCTATATTAATTTATTTTACTACTCCCCTCCCCTCTAGGTCCTTAACCTAAGGACTAGCTATTAGGTAGGTATAGTCCCTTTTTATTATTTATCTAATACTAATCTAGGACTATTTCTACTACTCTATTAAATAAGCTATTATTAGTATTATACTAGGTTATATTAAGAGGATATCCTATCTAATAAACCTAAAACTATAGTATACCTCCCCTTTACTTATTTATCTAGGTATCTAGAACCCTCTATATATACTACTCCTCTTTACTCTTATTATTTAACTCTAGTAGTAGTGGCAGCTCCTACTAACTAGGTAATAGCCTATTATTATATTAATATAGCTACTCTATATTAAATTAGTTTATAATACGCGAGCCCTATAGTAGGTCTAATATTACCTAGTTACCTCTTATAGAGTCTACTTAGTATAGACCTAGATTTAGCTATCTAAGCTTCTAGGGGTATCTAGTATCTATATATTTTACTTTAATAAAGATAAGATTATTCTCTTAGATATTATAAGTATATTAGTATTTATTAGCTTAGTATACTTATCTCTTCTTTATAAGTATAAGTACTAACTAAGTTTTTAACTAGATATCCTCTATTAGTTTTACTTATTCTATAGCTAATATCTTAGCTCTTAATTTTAACTTTAGTCTTACTTTACTATAATTAAAGCTTATATATAGCTTAAAGCTATAATATATAAAGAAGGGGGATATACCTATAGAGGTATTAATTAGTATATTAGTTATAAGTTTAGTAATTAGGAGCTATATATCCTAGTTATCTTACTACTAGTTAATAAAGCTATATAAGTACTTCTTAAGCTCCTAGTTAACTTATTTAGTTTACCTATCTAACTATAGGTAATAGGGGCTTATTAGCTTAGCTATTATCTTTAATTACTATAATACCTCCTTCTATAAGTTAGTAATAAATTATAGGCCCTAGTCTAAGATAATAGTCCTTAGTAGGCTATAGAGGCTAAATATATACTTAATTATTATTTTAGCTATCTTTACTACTCCTATCCCTCTATCTTCTATACTATACTTAATATAGTACTTAGATTTACTAAATTAGTTATATACTATAAGGATAGTATTATAGCCTTATTTAGTTTTCTTAAGGCTAGTTATAAAGTCTATAGTAAGGTCTTCCTATAGGTACTCTCCTACTAGTAATAGCTATAGTAAGCTATTTATCCTATTATACTTCTAGCTATAGCTATAGAGTATATAGTTCTTTATAAGATAGGTAATTAGTTCCCTTATCTTTAGAAAATAATACTAGTTTAATACTATAGGGTATATTCTAGCTATACCTAGGTATCCTATTACTAGCTACTTATAGATATACCTAAGTAGGTAGATATATAGGTTATCCTTATCTAGGATATATAACCTATTAGCTATATATAGTAGGCTATTATAGAGTATATATACTTTATACTCTCCTACTTATTTATAGAGAGAGTCTATTTCTAGAGTTATTATATAGTTAAACTATTTAATTACTTTAATAATATCCTCTAGGTCTACTAGGTATTTACCCTAGTAGTCTAGTTTACTAGTAATAGCTTTAGGGTCCTCTTACCTAGCTTTAGAGTCCTCTACCTAGGTATTACTATTATCTTTCTTTTTACTTATTATTAGGTTTACTATGCTAGTAGAAGATAAGATAAATAGGAGAGGAGTATTATAATCTACTCCTCTTAAGTTTAACCTATTAACTAAGGTCTACTCTCCCTATTTATAGTATAGTACTACTAGCCGGCACGGTTTTTATAGCTCTAGAAGGTTATTTTCAGCCATTATTATTCCTATTCCTAATAGCTATTTTAGCTCTAATATAAGTAAGAGATTAGGCTGGTATAATAATAGGATAATAGATAGCTCTAGAATCTTAAAAAATTATAGTTCTATATAGTTTAGTAGTAATAATAATGGCCAATAAAAGTATAGGTAAACTTAGCATCTTTAGTAGTAATAGGAGGTCTTATATTATTAGTATTCTTAGTAGTAGATTAGCTAGTTATATACCCCCTTTTATAGCTACTTATAGAGAGATACTACTTATATAAATAAAGTCTTTTATACCTAGTTAAACTATTATCTACTAAATACTTAGTTATTTATTTATTTATACTTATTATTTATACCTAAGTCTTATACTACTTAGATAATAAAATAATAGCTAGATAGTAGCTTATTTTAGTTAGTTTAGTAGTTATTTTATTCCTATCCTATAGAGCCTACTTATTTACTACTAGTTACTATCTCTTATACCTCTTCTAGTACTGGTATTTTAGCCGGCTAAGTAAGTATATTAGTAAGTAGCTAGTCCTACCTATAATAGTTACTATTATTATTAGTACTTATAAATTATATTATATAGAGGGGGGGTATAGAGTTATAGTTATTAGCCTTAATTACCTTATAACCTATAGCTATACTTACTAAGCTAGAGCTTATAAGTAGTATTAGCTACTTATTTTCTAGCTTTACCTTAGTATACTCTAGGTTATTGCGCGCGCTAGCGCGCCTCTAGTATTTCTAGGTTTTAGTAATACCTTTCTCCCTATATACTAGCTATATATAGTTAGTATTAGCTATAAGGAGTAGATAGTCTTCCTATATAGGCTTTATAGTAACTACTCTTACTCCTTACCTATTAATTATTAGTAGTCTATATTAATTTACTCTACTAGGTACTATAATACTATTAATAGGTTAACTTTACTTATAGAGGGTATTAATTCTCTATCTACTCCTCCCTAATAAGTTCTCTTACTCCTATCCCGCCCTATAAGGTATTAGGATAAAATACTATATTATTAGATATATTAAAAGCTCTAGGTATTATTAAGTTTATAGTCTATAGCCTCTAGTAAGATATATAAGTAAGATTTTAGGCCTAGATAGTTCTTAAGGTAATAGAGATAACTTATCTTATTATATTATATAATTAGTAAGCTATATAATAGCTAAGAGTAGCTAAATCTCTACTAGTAGTATAGTACTATTAGCTACTCCTTAAATCTTACTAGTAGCTGGCTAGTAGTCTTTAGCTACTAGTCTATTATCTAGCCCTCTAGTTATTCCTAGTACTACTAGGGATAATAACCTACCCCTAAGAATTAATAACTCTAAACTATTAACTTATAAGCTTCTAGTAGAGCTTATATAGGTACTTACTACTTATAGTAAACTAGCTAACTATAATAAGATACTAGTCTATAAGGTCTAGTACTAACTTACTAATCCTAAATATTTTAATAGTAAGGGTATACTAGAGGACTATTATATCTAGTATTAAAATATTCTTAATAAGCTATTATTTAATAAGGCCTACTTCCTAGATAATATAGTAAAGGCTATATATATCTAGTTATACCTCTTAGGTATAGCTATATATACTATTATTATTAGTAACTATAATAAGACTAATCCCCTTAAGATCTAGGCTATATTAGATAGCCTATTTAGTATTACTAATATATATAGCTATACCCTCTTATAGCTTACCTAGCTATATTTAATTTCTAGCTCTAGTACTAGTTTTAAATAGGACCTCTATATATACTAGATCCTTACTTATTAAGCTAGCTAGGATACTAAAATAAGTAAGGACTAGCTACTTTAGAGGCTAATTAGACTACTTTAGTTAGTTACTATAGCCTAAATTATAACTAACTATAATAAGCTTCTAGGTAACTTAGAGTAAGTAGCTAATATTAGTAAGGTAATAGTAGACCTAGGTTTAAGCTCCTATTTAGTTAGGAATAAGGCTATAATTTATAGCCTATTAGTTAGTATATTTTATTAGGTAATACTAGTAGTAGCCCTAGCTACTATTATAAAGTATAAGGTAACCCTAAGTACCTATAGTTATTAGTATTATAGTAATCTAGACTACTAGATTAAGGATTATCTATACCTAGACCCTATTAGCTAACTATATACCTTTACTTATAGTATAGTAGTTATAGAGGAGGTTACTAAGGAGTTTATAGATATAGTTAAAGAGCTAGAATTTACTATTATTAGTAAAGGTAATATTATAGCCTTAGATAAGATATTAGGAAATAAGTAGCCTCCTATAAAACTATAATAGGAGGTAGTACCTATAAGATAGCTATTAGTTATTTAATATAATTAGGGAATAGAGTTATAGGTCCTTCTTACTATTCTTATACTATATATATTTATATATATCCTAATATACCCCTATAACTAGTCTATATCCTTATTAATTTAGATTATACTAGTAGCCTATATATAAGTTAGTCCCTTAAGTATAAACTTATTACTACTAGTACTTAGAAGTAGTAGCTATATAAGCCCTAGATAATTAGTAACTATACTTATAGCTAGACCTAATATCTTACTTATAAGCTTATTACTAGCCTATTATTTAGTTTAGTAGATTATAATACTACTATATTATTTAATCTATTTACTTCCCTAATAATTACCTAGATTAGTCCTATATATAATTTATTTATTAGCTTAGAGTATATATACTAGTTTAGATTTATCCTAGATTTAGGATATATAGTAATAAGTATTAGAGGGGTAAAGTCTATAAAGACTTATTAGGACTATTTAAGATTAGGAGGTATCCTACTAGTTAAACCTTAGATAGTCTATAGGCTAATTAAATCTTTACTACCTACTACTATAGTATCTTAAACTTTATCTTTATCCTTAGACTCCTCTATATTAATCTTAGTACTATTAATACTAACTATAAGTATAACCTTCCCCTAGAATAATAGCTAGTTATTCTTAGCTCCTATCTTACTACTATTACTATCTATACCTACTACTATAACTCTAGTTAAGATCTTATATTATAGTAAACCTCTTAATTCTATTATAGTACCTACCTTACTATCCCTCTTAGCTAGCTCTAAATAAGTTAATAAGCTATAATACCTCTACTACCTTAAACCTTATCCCTTAGAGTACCTCTATTAACTAAGATACTATTATTAATACTAAGGGTAGTCTAAACTAGTTTCTACTTCTATTAAAGAGACTTTAAGTTACCTTAATAAGTAGAGTTAGGGCTAGGCTAGCTCTTTAGCTAATATTATACTAATTAGTACCTTTAATACTACTATCCTTTATTAATAGTATAGCTATAAAGCCTACTTAGTCTATATCTTTACCCCTATTAATAAACTAGAGTATACTAAACTTTATTTAATAGAGCTAACTACTTATATACTAGCTAGAGATAATAAGCTTTACCTATATTATACTATCCCCTATAAGTACTATAACCTATTAGGTATATTCTATAATAATAACCTACTCCCCTATACTTATCCTTAAATAGACTTTAAAATTAAGTTAAAGGATAGTACTAAATCTAAAGACCTTAGCTATATATCTCTCTATTATACTAATAATATCTAGTTAGTAGAAATTAAGTACTATATCTAGGAGGGTCTTAACCTTAGTATCTTAGAGTATAGTAAGATAGATATAGCCTTACTAGTTTTACTAGTAGCTAAGCCTAATAGTAGTATATATTTCTATATTAATTACTAGAAGCTTAATAAACTTATAAAAAAGGACTACTATCCCTTACTATTACTTAATAAGATAATTAGCTAGATATAAGGTACTAAGTATATTACTAAGCTTAATATTAAGTAAGCTTTCTACTATATCTATATTATAGACTTATAAACTAAGGATCTACTTATATTCTATACCTAATATAGTACCTATAAGTACTTAGTAATACCCTTTAGGGTAGCTAATAGGCCTAGTATCTAGTAATACTTAATTAATAAGTATTTATTTTACTATCTTAGTAAGTATATTACTATATATCTTAATAATATCCTTATTTATAGCTAAATATTTATAGATTATTAATAATATATCTAGGAGGTCCTTTCTTATCTTTAGGAGTATAGTTTATAAGTTAATATAAATAAATATAAGTTCTATATCTAGGAGACTAAGTTTTTAGGAGTTATTATCTTAACTAATAGTATCTATATAGACCCTACTAAAGTTAATATAATTATATTATAGGAGTATCCTATAATAGTAAAATAAATTTAGTCCTTCCTTAGTACTACTAATTTCTACTAGTAATTTATAAAGGACTATAGTAAGATTATAAGGCTATTTATCTAGCTTACTTATAAGGATATTCTATAGTATTAGACTAATACTAAATAATAGTTATTTAATAGTCTTAAGAAGGTTCTTATAACTATACTAGTCCTTACTTATTTTAACCTAGCTTATAAGATAGTAGTTAAAATAGACTCTTCTAACTAGATAAATAATAGCTTACTCTTATAGTATAGTAATAATAACTAACTATACCCTATTATCTACTACTCTAAGACTATAGCCCTAGTAGAGCTTAACTATACTATCTATAATAAGGAACTCCTAGCTATTATCTATACCTTAGAACTATAGGAGCTAGATCTTAAGGCTTATTAGGTATTATTTATAGTATTTACTAACTACTAGATACTATAATACTTTACTATAACTAAGTAACTAATATACTAATAAGTCTACTAGGCTAAACTCCTTTCTAAATATAACTTTAAGATTATATACTATCCTAGCTATACTAATATTAAGGCTAATACTCTTACTTACTACTTATAGGATACTCCTAGTACTAATAACCTCTAGTACTAATAATAATATTAAATCCTACTACTAGATAGTAAGCTTTTAATTTATATATATAAGGTTTAGGAGCTTACTCCTATAGATATTACTCCTAATAATAAGCTATTCCTTATATATTATTTACTTATAGCTAATACTACTAATAATTATAAAATAAATAGGTAGAGGAGATAAGTAGGTAAGCTAGACTTACCCTTCTTAGTTAATAGGTATAGGAATATCTTTATAGATAGCTATCTTATTATCCTAACTAAATTAAGACCTCTCCTTATTTATTATATCTATAAGTAGCTACTTACTAGCTACCCTAGCTATAATTAGTTATATAATCTACTTATACCTTATTTTTAGTTTCTATACCTTACCTAGTTAATTACCTAAGTTATTAATAACTATCTCTTATATATCTAGATCTATAAAGCTTACCCTATACTCTCTAGCTAGCTATAGCCTCTACCTATCTTATTATATCCCTAGTAATATATTACTATAGATTTTATAGGTCTACTACCCTATAGTAATAATATAGATATAATTCTAGTAGTATATAACTACTTTAGTAAAGTATATTACTTTATTACTATAAATATCTTAGGTAATAGGACTATAGCTAAAGCTATAGCTTATATATTTATAGACTATATCTTTACTATTTATAGTTTCCCTCTCTCTATTATCTTAGACTATAGTAACTAGTTTATCTCTTACTTATAGGAGGGCCTTACTTATATTATTAGTATTAGTATAAAGCTATCTACTAGCTATTATCCCTAAACTAATAGATAAACTAAATAAGCTAACTAGGACCTTAAGAACTACTTAAGATAATTTATTAGGTTCTATTAGGATAATTAAAAACTACTATTATCTATTATATAGTTTACTACTAATAGTATACTATAAGAGAGCCTTAATAGCTACTCTCCCTTCTATATCTACTATAGCTATAAGCTATAATTTAATTTTAATACTAAAGTAGCTATCTATAGTATCTATAGGCTAATTATAGATACTTATTCCCTCTAGTTATAAACTATATAGGCCCTTACCTAAACTATCTAATAGGTTTAGAAGGAGATAAGATAAAGCCTATTAGTTATATAATAGTAAATAGCTATATAAGTAAACTAATATTATTAGGATTATATAGTAGAGCTAGGTAAGTATATTTTTATCTATACTAAGTATACTTATATACTTTATAGCTAGCTAGCTACCCTAGATTACTATAATAATAGCCTATACTATATACTAGATATATATAGTAATTAGGCTATATTATAGCTCCCTATTAGGTCTTAAACCTATAATAAGTTTAATATCTCTTATCTTATTATTACTAGTAATAATCTATTATATAGCTAATAACTAGCTATTAGGCCAGCTCTCTAAGATAATAATAAAGATACTAAATAGGAAGTTAAAGAGATTATTAGCTACTAGATCTTAGCTAATAGTAATCTTTAATTTAGGGTCTAATAGGTAAATTACCTACTAGACTATATATTTTATACTATAGATAATAGAGAGTTTAATACTATATATAATATTATCCTATAGTATTATAAAAGGTACCTAGGACTATAGCTACCTATTAGCTAGACTCCTAACTATATAATAAGGTTATTACTTATTAGGAGGGGGGGATAGTATTATATATACTAGTATACCTCTAGTATTTCTAGGTTTTAGTAATACCTTTCTCCCTATATACTAGCTATATATAGTTAGTATTAGCTATAAGGAGTAGATAGTCTTCCTATATAGGCTTTATAGTAACTACTCTTACTCCTTACCTATTAATTATTAGTAGTCTGTATTGATTTACTCTACTAGGCGCTATAATATAGATTATCTCTAATAATACTATCCTTATACTTCTTTAGAGAAGTATAGAAGGGAGTATACTTATTATTATAGTTATTTATAATAGAGTTAGCTTAGTTCCCTTTTAATAGTAATAAGTCCTACTATTTATAGGACTTATCTAACCTTTTAGGGGGGAGTAGTACCTAATACTAGTACTAGTTATAGTTATTATTTTTAGTTACTTAGTCTTATATTTAGTAGGTAAGAGTATTAGCTTTACTATTTACTTTTCTAGGTTAGTAGATAATCTTAAAATAGTATCCTACTAGCTCCTTATTCTACTAGATCTAGTACCTTTAGAGCTTCTAAATTATTATAAACTATTATAATATCTAGTAATTAGTATATATAGTAAATAGTCCTAGGTCTACTAACTTTAACTCTAGCTCCTAAGCTTTAAGTACTATACTAATAGCTAATAGCTCCTTATTATAGATTATATAATTTATCTTAGCTAGAGTTATAGTATAGGAGAAGAATACTACTAGGTATATCTATCTATTAATCTTCTAAGAGAGAACCCTACTAATATTAATATTAGATATATTAGTTTCTATAATAGTCTTAAGCTTTAGGTTAAAGTAGTATAATATAGGTATACTTATTATAGTATCTTTAAGAGCCTTAAATATATACTACTATTCTAGTCCCTATATAAATAGGATATCCTTCCCTATTAGTTATATTAGTAGCTTAGCTTTACTACTAAATCTATAGATAAAATACCTATAAAAGTTTATAAACCCTAAGAATAACTAGATATTATATATAGAGTAAGGGGCTTACTAGCCTATAATTACTTTAATCTTTATAGGGTCTATTCTTAGTCCCTTATTAGTAATAATTATATCTAAAAACTTTATTTCTTATATATAGAAATTATACTTATTAATATCTACTTATAAGCCCTAATTATAGAGATATTTTAATACTTTATAGATATACTAGTAGTACTATTTAAGTATCTTACTATAGATAAGTATATTATCTAGGTATACTATATAAAATTTATTTAGAAACTCTATAAGGTATTAGTTAATAAGATATTACTAAACTATAGGTCTATTAGTAATACTAAAGGGTATTACCTTATAATAATAGGTACTTAACTTTATTTAGAATATTATAAGATTATATAAGTCTTTATCTACTAGGATATAATTAAAGGCTTATCTAATATCTACTTTAATTAACTATTTAGCTCTTCTAATAAGAGTAATAGTCTTATTAATTAATAGGATAGTATATCTATTCTTCTTTATTATAAAATTAGGTACTAATAGTCTATATAGAACTATATACCCCCCCTAGGTTTATAAACTAATAAGATAGGAGAGGAGGTAGGAGAGTAACTCTTCTTAATAAAGTCCTTAGCCTTATTCTCTTAAATATACTACTTTACCTTACCTACTATTACTTTAGATATATATAATAGTCTACTATAACTAATACTAGTAGTATTACTACTTAGTTTAATCTTAAAGTCTAGTCTAGGATAGGAAGGGGGGAGCTTATTAGATACTTTCTTAAAAAATACCTTAAGTAGGTTATAATACTCCTCTAGTACTTTAGTCTTTAGGTTAGTAGCTAGTTTTAAGTACTTAGTTTACTAGTAATTAAGGTCCTCTTAGCTAATATAATTTACTCTTTTACTCTATATATAGTTAATTACTTTAGGGTAATTAGTATTAATAAGATAATAAACTATAGTTTCTAACCTATCCTCTTTATCTATAAGTAGGAATATAGTACTATAGGCCTTTAGGCCTTATTGTTTAATTATCCTTTTATATATAGACTATAAGATAGGAGTAACATCTATAGTACTATCCTACTTTACTTATATCTTATATAATAATAGTAATAGAGCCTTATATCTAATTATTACTATAATTAATTCTTTACTATAAGTATACTTAGTATTAGTTTCTACTAGGATCTATTTTTATCTTAAGCCTTTTAGTTATCTAATTCTACTAGTAGAATAATTCAGGAAGTTTCTTTATTATTTAATTAGCTAGATTCTACTAGTAGAATCCTCTTTAGGATTTTAGGTATTATCTATAATTTACTATCTTTATAGAGTAATTCTATATTTATATTTACTAGTTATTAAATCTATAGGGTACTAGCTCCTATATTAATTATAAAGCTATACTACCTTTAGTACTCCTAGCTAATATATATATTATAATCCTTACTAAGTAGTATAATTATAAATAGTATAGAAAGGTTTTAATATAGTCCTACCTATAGGTAGAAGTTTAATTAGTATATAAGCTAGTAATAGTCCTTTCTAGTAAAGCCTATTATAATATAAGGCTTTTCTAGAGGCTACTTATATACTCTATACTAGTAGAGGTAGTTTACTAATAAAGTATTAATATATATATACCCTTTATAGCTAGTATCTACTAGTACTTAAAGAGGGATAACTTATCCTATAATATATATATAGATAATATAAGAGTAGGATAAAGAGAGTCTATTACTACTTAATCTATCCTTATCTATACTATTATCTTATATACCTTGCTCTATAACTTTAAGTAAGGCTATTAATTTTCTAAGTTAGTATTAATAATATAAATAGACTAAACCTTATCCTTACTTTTATCTAGGTAGTTATAGGATATATAGCCTATCTTATTATAGTTATAATACTTTACTATAGATATATTATATTTACTAGTAATTTCCTTATCTTTATCTATATCCTTATTATCTATATAAGTAGTATTAGTAGTAGTACTACTACTACTATAGCTACTATAGAATCCTCTATATCTACTATATCCTCTATAAGAAGTATATCCTCTAGTATATATATTATTATTACTATCTTTATAAGCCTTAGTACTAAAGGCGCAGTTATAAGTAGCCTAGGTATTAGTAGTCTCTATAAGGAATAAGACTATATTATTAAGAGGGTTATTATATTAAGTAAGTATAAGATAATAGTTACTTTATAAGAGTTTAACTAATAGGCTTTCCTTTATTATTATATTATCCTAGCTATAAGCTATAATAAGAGACTAGAACTTAATAAGAAACTCTTTTAGTAGGGTTATACTTTATATAAGAGTACTAAGCTTAGTAATAGTATTACCTTACTTATTCTTAATACTATATATAGAATTAAGCTTATACTTTAGCTTAAAGGATAAGATAGTAATAATGCTATTCTTATAGTATCTAATAAAGGCTTTACTAGCTTTAGTAGAGAGATAGGATAAGATATAGGTAGTAACTTTAGTATTATTATCCTAAGTATATTAAGGTAAAGCTTAGTATTAAGCTTACTATACTAGTCCTTATACTTATCTAGGTTAGTATTAAATTTATTAGGGTTATAGACCTAAGGCTTAGGATAGGAGCTACTATTACTAGTAGAGTAAATAGTAGCCTTATTATAGAGGGCTTTAATATTATCTTTACTTATAGTTAACTAAGCTTAAAGGTTATTAATTATTATATATAGGTTATTAGGCTACTAAGCCTTATACTTATTATACTTATTATACTTATTTTAGAGGGCTATTAGTTAGTTCTAGAGTATAGTAACTTTAGTTTTATACTTATAGTAACACTTATCTTTATTATAATAGTCTATAATAAGCTAATTAAGGACTACATAGTACTAATTAGTCTAGCTATAAGTAATTATTATATTCTTAATACCTCTAACTTTATTAATTATATCTTTTATTAATTTAAGGTTATAACTCATCCTATAGACAGGCATATAAGCTAGATATATATTAATTAGACTAACTACCCTAGCTAGGGCTAGGGGCTAACTATATAGGCTAGGGCCCCTACCTATACTAGGGCTACTGCCCTAAATATATTAGGTGCTAAGTAAAGATATATAGATATATAATAAAATAGTAGCTATATACTAATAATATCCTTATTATATAATCTAGTTATTGTCACGATAGGTGTACACGCGCCTACGCGAGCACCAGGGCCAGTACGGACGAACCCGGCGTCGCGCGGTTATAGGAAGCACGAGCCTCACCTCAGGTAGCAGCCCGCCACAGCTCAGGCTAAAACCTGCAGGCTGGCACCAGCCACTACAGCCCTAGGCAGATACCATATAATAGCCCATCGACACCTTACCTTTATAACTTACCTAATAATAACTAAGGACCCTTATATAAAGGATAAGAGGTAGAATAGTATAAAGGAAGGACTAGGAAATATATAGGTAGTAAGTATCTTTTATATTTTATTCTTTTAACTTATTATATTTAATTAAGATATATATATATTCTCTAGTAGTTTACCTTTAGCCCTTACCTATATAATAAGAAATCTATAAGTTATAATAGATATAAAAGATTATTCTAAGTTTTAGCTCTATCCTACTTCTTACCTATAAAGGTATTATAATATTTAACCTAAGTGATGTTGTGTGTAGCTATAGTCTTATATAAGACTGCTTATTACTTTTCCCTAGTAAACCTAAGTTATCTTTATTAGGCGTATTAGTATTATCTAAGGACTAAGGAGCATTAAGTATATATTAACTATAGAAGTCTTTAGTTAAGGCTATAGGGTAGTATATAAATATTTAGGAGGTATCCTATCTATAACCTGCTTAAGGGACATTCTAAGTAGAAGACTATAAAGATAGTATGGCTAAGAATAAAGCTAATATATCTAGTACTACTAAAGGTGTTAGTACTAGTTAATTAACTTAATAAGATTTGCGTGAAGGGACTAAAGATTTATATAATACTAGATACTTATTAAATAATAATAAGAGAGGACCTACCCCTATTCTCCTATATAATTTCTACTTAGTTCTAGTAGTAGAGGTGAAAGAATGTACCTAAGACCTAGGGTTAACTTATATAGTTTAAGCTCTAGTTATAGAGGTATTTATGAAGGTACTACACTTAGATATTAATTAATTTAAATCTGAGATTGTATCCTTAAATAAGTCTTAAGTGTAGCAGTAACTAAACTATATATGAAGGTAGAACTAGGCTCTTAAGTAAATACTCTTAAACTATACTAATAGGCTTAGGGAAGTTCTAAGGGAAGGATATATTAGGCCCTCTTTATTATCTTAGTACCTAAGACCTATTACCCTCTCTTAAGATCCTCCTACCTATATAAGGGAAACTACTACTAAAACCTCTACTTTATCTTTAAGTAGTAAGAAATACTAAAGTAGTAAGGTTCCTAATCCTCCTCTTCTTACTAATAGAGAAGACCCCTTATATAAATACTAGACCCTCCTTATATAAAATAAAATTAAATAAAACTATAATTACTTTATTAAGGATATAGTAGAGGAGACTAAATAGAATATTATAGGTTATATTATTTCCTATATTAGTAGAGAAGTCTTATGTTACCTAACTCCTTTTCTTATTTCTTGTATAAAGGCTAATAAAGTTACTCTAGATAAGGATATCTTTAAATTCCTAGATAACCTCCTCTAGAGTCTATATAAATATAAGGATGTAAAGAAGTAGTTATACTCTCTTATATACTATATTCCTATAGACCTTTAGAAGTTTTAATTAAACTTTATATAATTAGCCTTAGATATAGATCTTCCCTAAGAATAGTAGAAAGAGGACTTTTATAATGTAATAGATCCTCTCCTTTAAACCTATATAGTTACTATAGAGTAAGATAAGGATATTAACTTTTATAAGTACCTCTAATAAGCCTACCCTATTACTTAAAGTCTTAGTAACTACTATTCTAATTATAGAAAACTAATACTTATGTTGTGTGAGGATTGAGTAAAGAAGAGATAATAAGAATAAGTAAAGATAACTACCTTAGGTAGTATGAGTACTTTATCTTCTAGTTATGCCTAGGCGCGATCTATGTCTAGGGCTCCCTTATATAATATAACCTATAAAGGTAAAGTAGAAGTCTATATAGAGATTAGACTATATAATTACTATAGCTAGTTTAGCTATTTATGGAGGTAATACCTATAACTAGAGATAAAGGTAATAGAGTTAGTAGAAGAAGAAAGTATAGAAGAAGTCTATATAAATAAAGGAGATTAGTCTTTATTAGAAAATAATGAGGCCTAGGTAAAGTCTCCTACCTTAGGTCTAAACTTAGAGTAATATATATTAAAGGTTCTTGTATAAATCTTAGTTACTTTATTGGAGGTATACCCTTTACTGTATAAACCTTAATTATATCTAATAGCTATACCTTGGAAATTTGTGCCCTAGCTAATACTAGTACTAGTAGTATAAGTTTTATTTACCCTAAGCTACTACTAACTCTCTAGTCTATAGGTACTATAAAAAAGAGAATAATAGGTAAAGGGCTTAATATTACTAGGTTTAACTAATATATAAATAAGAAAGTTAATTTTTACTTTTATCTTTAACTCTATTTCTAAGATTGAATGGTTTCTACTTATGCTTTTATTTATGATATTGGCTGTAATAATATGATTCTTAGGTAATAGTTTTTTAACTAGTATAATATTCTTCTAGACTATAAATAATATAAACTAGTCTAGAGATAGCCACTAGTTAACTAATCCTTTTAGTATCTTTTATACCTACTAAAAGTCTCTATGTAAAGTAAAGAACTATAGAAAGAATATTAAGTAGATATAGACTGTAGAGATAAAAAATTTAATAAATACCTTCTTCCCTTAGTATAGGTTATTAAGGGAATTAAATTTTAAAATTAAGATACTTTTAAGATTTCTATCTATGAATTATAACTTGTGCTAATAGAGATCTATACTATTAACCTTATATAAGTTTAAGCAGCTCTTAAAGATAAAGAAACTAAGGAATTACTAGCTTCTAAGCTACTAGCTACTTATAAGGAATTTTAAGATATATTTTCTAAAATAGAGTCTAATAAGCTACTACCATATTATATAGGAGTTAATTATAAAATAACTCTTATATATAATAGTCTACTAGAGCTTCTACTAAGTCCTCTCTATAGAATGTCTCTGGAGCAGCTTAAGGCTGTAAAAGAGTATATTATTAAGAATATTTAGAAAGGCTTTATTACTAAAAGCTTTACTGCCTATACTTCTCCTATTCTAGTAGTAAAAAAGCCTAGTAGGGGATAGAGATTCTGTATGGACTACTAATAGCTTAATAAATAAACTACTAAGGATTTATACCCCCTTCCTCTTATTATAGAGTTGCTTCAGCGCGTTAGAAAGGGCAAAATTTATACTAAGCTTAATATTTAATAAGCTTTCTACTATATTTATCTTACTAAGGATTCTAAAGATAAGACTACCTTCTATATAAGATATGGCTTATTTAAATACCATATCTTACTATTTAGATTAAGTAATAGACCTATAGCCTTTTAATATTTTATTAACTAGGTTCTCTTTAAGTATTTAGATGATTTTATTGTGGCTTTTATAGATAATATACTTATTATCTCTAAAGACCCTATAGAGTATGAGGAACAAGTAAAAAAAGTACTAGTAAGACTATAAAAAGTAGGACTATAGGTGGATTTAAAGAAGAGTAAGTTTTTAGTTACTTATATAAAGTTCCTTAGATATATCATTTCTATAGAAGGCATTTAAATAGACCTAGATAAGGTAGAACCTATATAAAACTGGCTAATACCTAAAACCCTTAAAGCTCTTTAATCCTTCCTAGGTTTCTATAATTTCTACTAATAATTTCTCCCTAACTATAGATAAATTAGTTAGCTATTAGAGAAACTATACTCTAAGGTAAAATGGTGATAACTAGGACCCCTAGAAGAAGAGGTAATTTAATAACTTAAGAAGCTGATATATAGTAATATACTCCTAGCTAATTATGATCCTACTCTTAACACTTATATAGAGACTGATATAAGTAATAGAGTTACTATAGGTATTTTAATATAGCTCTAATAACCTTTATGTAATTAGAAACTAGTAGTATTCTACTCTAAGGTAATGGCTAATATAGAACTTTATTATGGAATATCTGATAAAGAACTGCTAGCTATTAAGAATAGACTAGAAGAATGGAGACTAATACTTATTAGCCTTAAAAAACCTTTTCTTGTAATTATAGACTATTAGGTATTAGAGTACTACTCTACTAAATAATAACTTAATTAATAATAAGCTAGATAGTCTAAGTTTTTTATAGAGTTTTATATATACTTCTCCTATTAACTAGGAAAGGAAAATATTATTACTAATTACCTTACTTAAAAATAAGAAGACCTAAAGACTTAAAAAGAAAAAGTAAAGGCTATATAAGAGATATACCTTATCCTACTAGAGACTATTATCTCTCTTTCTATTTTAGAATAAGAACTTCCTCCTCTAGTATTATTTTTAGATAAACTTCTCTATATAAATTAAGAAGATTCTAAATTAGAACTCTAGAGATAGAAAGCCCTCTTAAAAGACCTTAAATAAAGAAATGGTTAGGAACTAAAGGATGGTCTTTTACTGTAATATAGTACCCTCTTTATATTAGATTATAATAACCTCCGCGCGAGAATGCTTAATACCTTATATACTACTTATATAACTACTTATCCTAGTATTATAAAGATGTAAAAACTCCTTAAGTAATATTACTACTAGCTAGCTATAAATTATATAATTAATATTCATGGGTGAGGATGCTATATTTACTACTAAATAAAAGAGTTTTATAATAAAGACCTAGGCCTTCTATAACCCCTAGAAATTCCTACTTAACCCTGGCAATACTTAGCCATAGATTTTAAAGAGATGCCTAAGGACTAAAAAGGCTATAATATAATTCTAGTTATTATAGACTAGTTAAGTTAAAGAACCTTTAGCTTACCTTATATAAAAAAGATTAATACTAAAGGAGTCTCTAGGCTCTTTTATAAATATATTTATTATATTTATAGAAACCCTAAGTCTATCCTATCTAACTGAGGCCCTTAGTTCATCTCAGCATTTATAAATAAATTATATAAGCTAACTAGTATAGAGTAGTATTTTAACTCATCCTACTACTCTTAAACTAATAGTATTATAGAGATTATTAATTAGTATCTTATATAAAGATTAAGACCTTTTATTAATTACTTTTAGAATAATTAGTCTAATTTTCTACTATTAATGGACCTTATACAAGTAATACTTCCCTATAAAGCTACTAGACTTTTACCTTTTAAGATTAAGTTAGGATATTCCCCTTAAATATACTATAACTAGTAATAAAGAACAGAGACCCCCCAGTAACTAGAAAAGATGGCTTGCATAGTAGTATAAATGCTATAAAAGAGAAGATAAGAAGCTTTTAAATTTATAAAGAATCTTATTCTTAAATCCTAAGAGTATATATACTAATAAGCTAATAAATACCGTCACGCGCCAGACTTTATAGTTAGAGATTATATCTATATTAAGAAAATAGGATAGTCTACTAATTAGCTAAACCTTAAATTAGACTTCCCTAATACTAGACCTTTTAAGATTATAGGAATAGAAGGACCCTCCTATATCCTTAATCTTCCCTTATATATAAAGATGGTTAACCTTTTCTATACTAATAGGCTATATAAGGCTGAAATAGAATAGCTTCCTAGTTAAGAATATACTAAACTAGAACCTAAGATTATTTAAGATGGGCCTAAGTAGGAAGTAGACTATATTTAAGCTAGTTAAGTCTTATATAGAAAGCTTTAATACTAAGTTAAATGGACTAGATATAACTAAGATAACTAGTAGTATAATATAAGTTCTTTTAGTGGCGCACTATAGAAAATTAAAGAATTCTACTTATTATACCCTACTATAGTAGGACTATTAAAAAATCTAGAAAAATAGAAGACTGCCTTCCTCTAAGAAGAACTATAGATTAAAATAGAAAGTAATAATAAAATAAGTTACTTAGGCCTATAGTAAATATTATAAAGATATAGAAAGTAGACTAATTAGTTTACTATCTACCCTTATATAAATACTATTAACCTTAACTTCTACTCTCTAGTCTCTCCTTTTTACTACTTATCCCCTACTTCCCTCTTCTTTACTTTCTACCCTTTACTTCTATCCTTTTCCCTTCTTCTTATTATGACTATTATTATATAAGATAGTCTCCTCTAGATCCTCTAGCTTATTAGGTAGGATATCCTATTTAGCTAAAGCCTAATTAGTTTAATCCTCTACCCTGGCTTAGTAGTATAAGTTCTAGAACTCCTCTATATAAATTTTATCTTTATACCTCTTATAATAAGTAGGCAGCTTAGCACCCTTTAAGTTACTAATAGTATAGTTTAAGTTACCTATACCCTAAAGGCAGTTAGTGCAACAGCCCTATAAGAAACTAGGTAGGTGGTAATAACTAATAAATATATAAGTATTAGTATTATTATAATACTTAGTATAGCTAATAGGGTTATTAATTCTAGTATACTAGATAAGAAAAGCATTGCGTAAGCTAGCTTAAGTTTTAACTAATAAGTAGTTAAATTACTAAGTAGAAACTATAATATATAAGTAAGGTATACTATTACCTAAGGCTAAGATATATTTAGTATACTCTTATACTTCAGAACTACTAAGGCGTGCCTGTATAGTTAGTTAGATAAGAATCCCTTATATTAGTAAGATAAACTTACTCGTGCGACACTCTCTATATTCTTATAAGGGATATAAAGTATTGACTTAAAGTCCTACTTAATAGGCACCTTATTAGAGCTGACTAGTGATGCTATAATGTAAATCTTACTATTACTACTATTATATAAAGCAGTAGGTAATAAGTACTTAGCTACTAGAACCTAATAAGCTACAGGATTGCAATAATAGCGCGTATAAGTAGGCTCTTTACCTTCTTCCTCTAAAACAGGCTGTGCGACAGTAAACCAGTAGTAATATAGCATAATAGGCTGGTTAGTAGTAGGCTATATAGCTATAGATGATAAACCTTATATAATAACTAATAATGCTAATTAAGTAGAACCTAATACTATAGTATACTATAGGTAAAGTAATAAGCCTATAGTAGTTCCTGGCTAAATAAGTAAAGCCTGGCCTAACTAAGTATTTATATAAGTATCCTCCTCTATAATTATATCAGTTAGCAAGACGGGACAATGAAGCAGTAAAACCTAGATATATAATACCACTTAATAGCCTAGATAATAATTAGTAATAGTCTAAAGAGATAGAATTAAAGTTTACTCACCTTAGGACTCTATATAATAGCCCTTATAGATACTACTAGCTAAAATAGCTCTCTAAGTAAGTAGTAACTATAACAGATTATAAATAATACTACATAATAATAACTTAATACTATGACTCTTATATAATAGTAATAAGTCCTGATAGACTAGACTATAATAAGTAGTAGATGTATTAAGTATATAGTAGCCAGGAATATCTACTTTACTATTAGTAGGGTATAAATTATTTAAATTATTAGAACCTTTATGCGCAATAGTTAGTTTACTAGATTATAGCTAAATTAGACTAGGATAACAATATACTTTAATAGGGAGCTTTAGATATAGCTAAGTAAGATAGTAACCTTCTATAGGTTATGCGGTAAAAGAGATGGTAATAGAAAGAGATGGTATAGTAATAGACCTAGACTAATAATTATACTTTATAACTATATAGAATGCTTAAATTACTAAATTACTACTATTATATATTATAAGTCTGCGCCTGTATAAGTATCTGCAGCTACTAATTCCTATGATTTTAGCTTCTCTTTAGGGGGGGCATATTATAATAGGTATATATGCGCCTATATAAGTACTAGGGCCAGTATAGATAAACCTAGTGTCGCGCGGTCACAGGAAGTACGAGCCTTACCTTAGGTAGTAGCCTACTATAGCTTAGGCTAAAACCTATAGGCTAGTACTAGCTACTACAGGCTGGCACCAGCTACTACAGCCCTAGGTAGATACCATATAACAGCCCATTAATACCTCACCTTTATAACTTACCTAATAATAACTAAGGACCCTTATGTAAAGGATAAGAGGTAGAATAGTATAAAGGAAGGACTAGGAAATATATAGGTAGTAAGTATCTTTTATATTTTATTCTTTTAACTTATTATATTTAATTAAGATATATATACATTCTCTAGCAGTTCACCTTTAGCCCTTACCTATATAATGAGAAATCTACAAGTCGTGACAGTTATCCTCCTATATATAAAACTCTAGTTTTTCTATTATTCCCTATTATTCTAATACTTCCTAGGGCTAATTATTAGGGGTCTAATATAGAATATTAGTAATACTAATATTAGGGGCTATAAGACCTATATACCTTATAGGGTAATTAGTAGTATAGTTAATATTAGTATTATACTATTATTAATTATTAAGGAGCTTAGTAAGTAGGTTATTCTATATCTTAGAGTTAATATTATTATTAGCTAGTAGGATATAGATATACTAAATATTAATATTATAGTCCTCCTAGAAAGTCTAGGGTAGTAGTCTATATATAACTATAGAAGCTACCTATACTACTATACTATTACTAATATTAATATTAAAACCCTTAATAAAGGCTTTAGACTTAGTAAGATAGTAGTAGTAGATTAAAGGTATATACCTTAGGTATATAAGCTACTTATACTTATACTAAAGGGGGTTATAGTTAGGGAGTAGGATAATATAGTAACCTATACTAAGCTTAAATTATAATATAGAAATAATTATCTTATTCTAAGAAGCTTAGATAAGGAGACTACCTAGGATTAAGTAAGTAATTATAGTAGGGTCTATAATATTTAATAGTATAGGAATATTATAGTCTATCTATAGGGTATAGATCCTAATACCTATAGTTTTAGGGTTTCTTATTATTAGGTAATTATAGATCCTAGTTAGTATAGCTTTATTATTATTAAACCTAATAGTAAAGTAGTTATAAGGTACTTTAGTAGTAACTATACCTTAACCTATATAGATAGGGCTACTATTAGCTATATAGTAGGCTTCCTCTTTCTTAAGGGTAGTAGTAGCTTATATATTAGCTTTATTATTAGTCTACTTATTCTACTAGTATATCTCTTATAATATCTCTTTAGGGATATAATTAATCTAGCTACTATAGATACCTAGAATAGCTATAAGGTAGTTAGATTATACTTCTAGGGTATCCTTACTATATATCTTAAGGAAATTAGAGTTATTTATAATTATAATAGTATCCTCTAGGGTAATATTAGATAAAGTATATAGGTAGTAGATAAAGTCCTTATCTTTTATAGGGATTATTAGGGCCTACTAGTTCTTTCTATTACCTACCTAAAGGGTATAGTACCTATTACTAATATTATACTCTCTATCCCTTTCTACTAGGTACTTTATAAACTTCTAGAGCTATAGTATTAGGAACTAGTAAAAGTTTATTATAAGTTTAGTTGGGACATCTTTTCTCAAGCAAGGATTATCTTCTTATTATTTCTATCTTGGCCCTAGGGCCCTACTTATTCTTATCTACTTACTTATACTACTAAGCCTACTAGCTAGTACCTACCTTACTTACCTAAGGTATCCCTAACTATCTATAGACTATAATAGTAGTAGCTAAAAAAAGGAGTTATCCTTAACTTAGAATTTACTATTCTCCTCTACCTATTAAGAAACATCCCCCTCCTAGGATAAGTAAGGAAAGAAAAGGAAAATTAGAAAGAAAGAAATAGGTCTATACTAGAATATATTTAATTACTAGTATCTCTATCTTTATCTATATTAAACTAGTCCTTACTACCTATTATATTATTATCTTAAGGTAGGGCTAATAACTAGATAAGGAGGTTTTTCTATATATTAATACTATAACTACTTTTACCTTCTCCTAGTATAGGTATATAATATATAGTAATACCTATATCTATATAGAAATTAGGGTAAAGGTATCCTAAGGGAATATAGCCTATAAACTAATTAGTAAACCTAATATTAGTATCTAGGAATTATTACTCTAGGCTATCTATATCCTATAATATATATAATATAAGTAGTTATAGGGTAAGTAGTCTAGTAACCTATATATATTCTAGAGGGTCCTTCCTAATATATTAGATTAAGTAGTTTAATCCTATATAAAAAGTAAGGTTATTAACTAATATAGAAGTAATAAACTTATTAGAGATAATTCCTCTAATAATAAGGTATATAGCTTAGTAAGGGTCTATTATAAGGAGTATAGCTATTAGGTCTATATATTAATAAAGAGAGCCTACTTTACCTAAATTAAGGTATTAATATACTATATAGCTTATTAAGTACTCTAGGGAAGTAGCTATACTTAGACTAGTAATATTATCTTAATTAGTAGGACTATCCTTAGGGATTAAGAGGTCTTTTATACTAATATTAGATCTAATATACTTATTATTATTATTAGGTTTACCTAAAAGTAGCTTATCCTAAGTTATAAGTAGGGTATTATTAGTATCTACTATAAATATAGTATAGTTAGGGTAGTCTAGGTAAACCTATAGAGTAAGCTTATCTAGGCCTTTAGGTTTTATATCCTATAATATTATATCCTTATTAAAAGGGGATATACCTTAAAGTATTTTTATAAGCTCTACCTTATTATTATTAATAGGACTATTATATTAGTACTAACCTACTCCTACTCTAGGAGTATAGAACCTGGTACCTATAGACTACTTATTCCTATTTTTTATAAGGGTAGTAGTAAATATATAGAGCTCTACTAGTAGTATATTACCTCTTATTATATAGTCTATTATAAGAGTATAATAGCCTACTCTATCCTATATTTCTTACTTATAAAGGTACTACTTTATACCCTTAGGGACTAGGATATCTTTATATATAGAGAAAAGTAGTCTATTATAACTATAAATAGTAAGGCCTCCTATTACCTAAGGGTATATCTTATTAATATTAGGGTTACTAGGCTTCTTTCTACTAATATACTTATTATAGCCTTCCCTACTAATAAGTCTATACTATTCTATAAGTATTATATACTAGATCTTACTATTCTTATCTTAGTAGTATAAGGCCTATCTATTAGGGTAATAATATAGGTTTAGTCCTCTATCTTTATAATAAAATAACTAGAGTTAGTAGAGGTTATAAAACTTAAGATCTATTATTACTTAATAAGCTAAGTAGTAGAGGGTACCTATTATTATAGAGGATAGGCTTATACTAGGTAGGGGAAGGTATTAATCTTTAATAAATATATCTAAAATATAGTTAATAATAGAAAAGTTACTAGTATCTATAAGGAATATAGTATCCTAGTCCTATTTATACTCTATAAAAGTCTTAGGGTTATAGAATAGATAGTATATATTTTCCTTTAAGAATAACTAGTCTCCTATTTTACTTTAGGGACTAACTACTACTAGTTTATCTAGTATAATATTAGGTATACCCCTTAGTTTCTTTAATTATATAGTAATATTTAGTATACTAGTAGTCTTCCCTATTTTCTTTATCTTTTATAGTATAGCTAATCCTTTAAGGTCTACCCTTTCTTTTCTCTATCTTAGTATTAGGGTATCTAGGAATTCCTTTCCTAAATCTATATTATTATTAGGAATTTAGGGTATATATTAAATTATAGTTATAATAATTTTATTAGTATTATAGGAAGTATTAATAAGTTAATAGGTTTACTTTCTAATAGCTAAATTCTAGGCCTATAGATCTATATTAGTAATATCTACTATTTTATAACTTACCTTAACCTATAGAGTTACTCTAATTATACTAAAATTAGGAGGTATCTATATTAGGTAAGAAGCTAGTATTCCTATACTAAGAAGGCTTATAGCTAGGTTAGGGATAAGACTAGATTAAAGTATAATTTCTAATAAGAAGATAGGTATCTACTATCTCTTATCCTTAATATCCTCCTCTAATTCTTTAGTAGTAAAGTACTTATACTTATTACTATAATTAGTATTATACTCCCTTATATATATTTCTAGTATACTACTATCTTTATTATCTTAGTAGAAGCTATAGGTCTAGTATCCTAAGCCTCTAGCCCCTAATATACTATATCCCTATATAGTTATAGAGGTAGAAGGTAGTATATTTATTATTAGTATATCTACTATCTATATTATAGTACTAATATATAAAATAGTCTTAAAGGGGTCTACTATCTCTTTATTATTAGTAACTTAGTTTAGTATATCCTATTATAAATACTTACTAATATTAGGAGAGAAGTAGTTATTCTATACTTCTAGTTTAGAAATAATATTATTTTACTTAAGAGTAGGTATACTATTACTAGTAGTAGAGGTATTATTTAGTATTATATCTACTAGGGGAACTATACCTATATTAGGTACTATATTATAGTTATTATATAAAAGGTTTTACTATTCTTATAGGTTAGTAATATTTATTAGGGTAGTACTAGTAAGTCTATTCCTATTATAGTTTAAAGACTAACTATATTAGTCTCTTAGATAGTTTATATATTTATATTATAGATAAGGTTATATAGTAAGGTTAGTATAGGGTTATAAGTTAATATCCTATAGGGCCTAGTATTAATTAGGTATATATACTATAGCTAGTATTAGTTACCCTATTAATATATAGCCCTCTTCTTACTTAGTAATACTTATATATATAAAATATTTTTAATAGTAATATCCTTATAGGCCTCCTTTTATTAGGAGGTACTTAGGTATACTATATTAGCTCCCTCTATAAGGTAGGTACTAATTTAGTACTCTTTTCTAGTAGTTTAGGGTTTCTTCTCCTTATTCTTTATACCTAGTAGATAACCTTATTACTTTAATATTATAGGGATAGCTATTTCTAGTAGTATATATAGTAGTTTATTATATAATAGCTTATTCTATAGTAGTTTATTATATACCTTAGTAGGTAGTAGCTTATCTATATTATTATTTTCCTTTAGGTCTCTAGGTATAATAGTAGTATATTAAGGTAGTCCTAGTTTCTATTAGGGCCTATACTAGTCTAGCTTTACTATTATCTCTTTATTTAACCTTATATTATATTCTCTAATAAGATCTATTACTCCCTTTAAATTATCTAAGTTATATTATACTTAATACTATAGCCCCTAGCCTTTCTAATTAATTAAATATTATAGTTTCCTAGTCCTATAATATTTATACCTATCTACTAAGTATAAGATTTTATACTTAGGTACTAGCTTATTAGTATTAATAATAGGTCCTAGCTCTAATATAGTATTATACTTAAAAGGGTTAGGACCCTCCTTTTCCTTTTCTAATTAGGAGATATTAATAACTAGATAAATCCTTAAGCTACTAGGGATAGCTAGTTTATAGGCTTATATACTAATTACTTATATTACTTTATAAGGTCTAGTATATATATTCTAAAGTTTCTATAGTAGATTACTATATATCTTATATTTATAGTATAACTATAGATATACCTTATCCCCTAGTTTAAACTAGACTAGATAGTACTTATTATTATATTACTCCTTTTATACTACTACTATAAAAGTAAGGGCTTCTTAAGCTTTAATATAGTAGTTTAAATAGAGGGTTTTTAAGTCTATATCTTTAATAGATTCTATCTAGTTATACCTATTATCTTATAGGTTAAATCTATATAAGATTTTATAGGGGGTATATCCTATTAAGGTATTTTAAGAAGAATTTATAGTCCCTTAAATATAAGGGAGAGTATTTATCTAACTCTAATTAGGGTTAGCTATAATAAAGAACTATAGAGTAATTTCTATTATCTAGTTAATATACTTACTTTATCTATCTATCTAGGAATAGTAAGTAGTAGTAGTATTTAGGTTAATTTTTATTATTTTAAAAATACTACTTATAAATTACCCTAACTAATAGGAGTCCTAGTCTATAATTATAATAGAAGGTAGACCCTATCTATATCTATAGAGTTCTTTAAACTATAAACCTCTCTAATTACCTATAGTCTAGGTCTCTTAACTAGGGATTAGTAAGATTACTTTAGAAAATTTATAAATTATAATTAAAAGTATATTAAAATCCCCTTTACTATATATAGGTAGCTTAGTAATAAAATTAATATATATAATAAAGAAGGGGACCTTTACTACTATAATAGGGACTATTAACCTATTAGGTTTATATTAAGGTATTTAGTTAATATAATAGTTAGGATAGTAATTAATATATACCTATACCTACTAGTATAGGTACCTTATATAGTAGTAAGTATAAATATAATCTATATATTAGTCTATACCTTAATAGAAATACTAATTATATACTTATTTAAATACTACTTACTTATAGCTTTAGGGAATATATAGCTATTCTTACTAGTCTCTTAAGTAGTCTATAAAGTAGATTAGCCCTTTCTATAGAAAGAAGTATAGACTAGGAACTAGTCCTTTATAGGGGTCCTTATTTTCTTCTATATTATTAAGGGGAATAGGCTCTACTACTATAATAGGGGCCAGTATTACTATAGGTATAGGGTTTATATTAGTAGGTTACTCTATAGTTATTATAGGGTTTACTAGCCTATAGTTATATTCCTACTACTACTTAAGGGCCTACTCTAAAATATAGAGTACCTTCACCTATTATATATTAGTACTATATACTATATAGAGCTCTTACTTAAATCTATTAAAGAGTTCTACTAATACTATATAGAAGTAAGTAGTAGTATTACTACCTTTTAAGGTATACTAAACTAGGTCCTTATTATTAGGGAATTCTATACTATTAAGGGTATTATCTATATCTATAATTACCTTAGATAATAATTAGCTTAGTATATTAGGGATAATATAGTTCCTCCCTAGCTAGTACTATACCTTTAATAGATACTAGCTTAGATATTAGCTTATATATATTAGATATAGGTTTAGTTACTCTATAAATTAGGAGTTTCTAAAGTATAGCTAGTATATAATAGTAGTAACTACTAAATAGTTAGTAAATACCTAAGTATCCTTAAAGGCCTATATAAGTATTTATAATTTCTTAATTATCTAAATAACTCCTATTATCTTAAGCTTAGTAGTCTAGTACCTTATCTTAGCTCCTAAAAGATACTAGAATAGAAAGGCTATTAATTTAATAGACTACTTTAAGAAGTCCTTAGCCTTCTTAAGCTAATTTATAGTAGGGTTTTTACCCTCTATATTCTCTATATTTATAGTAGGAGTCTAGTCTTCTATAACTAATTTAAGATTACCTTTTATATAGTAGGCTATTATACTAAAACCTAACTCTTTACTAGTATCTATATTAATAAAAAGGGGCCTCTTAGGTATATAGTAAAAATACTATTATATTTTATAAAGGGTTATTTATATAGCCTTAAATAATACTACTAATACTAGGGAGTCTAGTAGTACCTATACTACTATATATTAGTAGTATACTTATTTATCTTTAGGAGTACTTTATAATAGTATAGTTTTTATAGCTTCTAGTAGTTCTACTAGTTATATATAGTAGGGATAGTTATCCTATAGCTAGCTAATAAGCCCTATAAAGGTTTCTAGTTCTTAGAGGGTCCTTAGGAATTTAAGGTCTTTTAGAGCTTAGATCTTAGCTTCTAATATTATAATACTAAACCTAGATACCTACTATTCTAATAGTATAATAGATAGGTATCCTAACTAAGACTTCTTAATACTTAGGCTTATATTTATACTATTAAAGATAGTAAATACCTTTTTAAGGTAATCTAGGTATTCTTTTAATATTTTAGAGAAAATAGTAATATTATTAATATATATTTATATAAAAGTATAGTAGTTCTAAAGAAGAGTATTATACTACTATTATATATATTATATAGAGTTATAGTATCCTATTAGGGCTATATTTAACTATTTAGTACCCTAGTAAGTAAGTATAATTAGCTTATATTAGTTATTAGGATAGATCTACTACTAATAGAAGAAAGAGATAGTATCTACTACTAAGATATAGAGGTAATCCTAGATATTAGAGATAATATTAATAGCTAGGGGGAGTAGCTATAAGTCCTTTTTACTAATAGTATTAAAGGCTTATATATTTATAACTACTTATCCTTTCTACTCTAGGGTCCTATTCTCTTTAGGGACTAGCTTCTATACTATAAATATAAAGAAGTTAAGATAAGTATCTCTATATACCTATTCTACTTTTCCTTATTTATATATAGGGTTAAGTATAGTATCTTAGAATTTATAGTCCCTTTAGGATATAGGGTATAGTCTTTAGTATTTAAAATATTTATACTAGCCTAGAACTAATAGTATCCTTATCTAATCCTTTTTAGGAACCTTAATAAATCCCTTTTAATTATAGAAAAGATCTTAAAACTAATCTACTAGTTTCTAGTATAGTAACTAAACCTTAGGGGTCCTAAATATAGTAATACTATTATTAAGCTTAGCCTCCTCTATAATAGGTATAGTAGGATTTAAACTAGCTAGGCTATATTCTATATCTATAAAGTAGTATATCCTATTAAATTCTATAGTAATAATACTACCTAGCTATATATTCTAGGAGATTATAAGAGACTAATCTAAGTTATTTCTAGTAATAATCTAGTTTATATCTATACTAGTAACTATAGTATAAAGAGTACCCCCCTTTTATAGGAAGGGTATAGGATATATAGTTTTATTAGGATAGAACTTATATACTTAGTAAGGGAGGTCTAGTCCTAGGATTTTAATAAGTAGTTTTATCTAGGACTATAGGGGTATTATTATATTCTTTATAGTATATATATATTAGTAGATAGGAGTTAAAAATAGCTTAGTTATTATACTAGTATTTAGTCCCTTAGGCCCTATATATAGCTATACTACTTAGTTCTAACTAATATTAATAATTACCCCTTTAGGATATAGGAGGTTATTTCCTATAAATAAAGGGATATTTAACTTATTAGTTATCTAAGTATAGTAGGGAAGAAAGCTAAGAGCCTATCCTACCTTAGTTTATCTAGATAAATAAAGGGGAAGTATTATATAATTAGTATATTCTATCTTATATCCTACTTTAGTAATAATTATAGGTTTCTTAAATATTATTATCTTAATATTAGGGAGCTTTTCCTTTAAAAATATTCTATTTACTATTAAGGATAAGGTACCTATATTAAGATACCTAATATCTATTATTCCTATAGGGGTTAGCCTAAAACTAATCTCTATTAATTAATATTTAGAAAATAGAGGTAGATTATCCCCTATACTAAGTCCTATAAAGGTTATAGATAACTCTAAGATTAGTACCTTTAATTCTATATTAACTATGGCCTTATCCTTTATCTTCCTATATTTACTATTAACTATATTAAACCCTAATATAGTAAGGTAGACTATTTAGTAATAGTATCCCTAACTAAGTATAGGAGTACCTTACCTATAGTACTATATTACCTATACTATAAGGCTAAGAGGAAAGATTAATACCTACTAAAGAGCTATAACTATTAGAGTAAAGATATACTAAGAGGGGATAATATATTACTTAATTCTATTATTCTAATAGCTTTTAGGTACTAGTTACCTACTAACTAGATAGTACTCTATTTAGGTCCTAAATTCTTAAGTAGCCTAATACTTACTTAATTTAAACTATATTTAAAACTATTATCCCTTAGGTACTAGTATAACTTATATTTAGAAGGGAAGCTTATTTAGTAGCTATTATATACTTTTTAGGGATTAAGTACTATTATATTATTACTAGGAGTATAGTTAAAAGTATTATCCTAGATAAGTATATATCTATACTAGGAGTAGTAATTAGCTCCTATTATAATTATAGGCTTACTATTATTTAACTATAATTTCTCCTTATTAATTATAGGGGTCTCTATACTAGTATCCTTATTACTTTTAGTATCTTTACTTTCCTTATTAGTATCCTTATACTTACTTTTAGAGCTATCCTAGGTATAGTATTATATATATATAGTAGGTTTATAATTATAGTTATAGTTATAGTTATAGTTATAATAATCCTTAGGCTTTAAATAGGACCTAGAACTAGACCCTTTTAGGTTAGGAGTAGGGAGTATACCCTACTTAGGATAGGTTACCTATTTTATATTACTTAGTCTCCTAGTACTTATATTATACTAGGATACTAAGTATATTCTATTAGATTAGTTAAAAGGCTAGCTAGTAGTCTATATTAAAGTATATCCCTAATTCTAGCCCTTAGGGAAGAATACCTTACTAGTAGTAGTTATATTAAAATATTAGGATAGGTATTCCTAAGTCTACTAGTAACTCTTAATATTCTTAATAAATACTTAAATTATAGTATTTACTATAGGTTTAGGGATCTACTACTAGAAGTAAGGGTTAATATATATATAGGTATTAGCTAATTAATTATATATAGTAAGGAAACTAGTAGCTTATCCTAGATATATATAGGTAATAATAAAGTCCCTTATACTTTTAGTATAGACCTCTAGGAGCCTAAAGTATACTCTATTTAGTACTTTAATAACTTTATATTATATTATACTAAAGTCTTTATATAGTAGTAAAGTCTAATTATTAATACTATATCTAATATATATAAAAGCTTAGTCTTCCTCTATAAGTTAGGAGGTATACTATATATTTAATAATCCTTTTAGGTACTTCTATAGGTTAGTATAGATTAGATCTACTCTATAGGTAGTATAAGCTATTAAGGTACTATTAATAAACTACTCTATAGTATAGTATAAGACCTTCCCTTATTTAGTTATACTATCTCTATAGCTAATATCTTCTTCTAGTAGATTAGGGTTAAAGTAATTAATATTATCTAGATAGAAATACTAGGCTATCCTCCCTATATATAATTCTAAGGTTAAGGCCTAGTTATACTCCTTATTATCTCCTATACCTTATAGAGGAATAAATTAAAAGGTAGTAAACTATTTATCCTCTTTATCCCTATCTTTAAGAGAAGGGGAGCTTAATAGGGGTAGTTCCTCTATCTTATACTAGGTATACCTTTCCTAGTATTACTATCCTTAATTTTTACTAGAGAAGTAGTTCCCTTCCTATAGCTATAGTAGTCTTAATAGTAGTCTACCTCTACCTTAAGGTATACTTATTTTAAGTATAGATAGGTATATACTAAGCTTCTTAAGTTACTTATTAACCCCCTTATTTATTATAATAAGGTTTATTATCTATACTTTCTATTATTTAAAGAATATATCTTAAAGTATATCTAGCTTTACTTCTAAAGATTCTAGGGTTATAATAGGCTACTAGATCTCTTTAGTCTAGTCTATAGTATTATACTAGTTATATATATATAGGAGTATTATATTATATAGGGGTAGCTAGTTATAATATATATACTTTAGGGGAGGATTTTAGTTTCCTAGTAGCTATTAGTAGAAGAAAGGAAGACTACTATATATATATTAGCTAGAGGTCTAAATAAAACCTAGGCCTATACTACTCTAGAAAATATTAGGTAGTTAACTAAAGGGTTAATGTCATGACTTACAGATTTCTTATTACGCAGGTAAGGGCTAAAGGTAAACTACTAGAGAATGCGTATGTGTCTTAATTAAATCTAATAAGTTAAAAGAATAAAATATAAAAGATACTTACTACCTATATATTTCCTAGTCCTTCCTTTATACCATTCTACCTCTTATCCTTTATATAAGGGTCCTTAGTCATTATTAGGTAAGTTATAAAGGTAAGGTATTAATGGGCTATTATATAGTATCTGCCTAGGGCTATAGTAGCTAGTACTAGCCTATAGTGGCTAGTGCTAGCCTATAGGTTTTAGCCTGAGCTATAGCAGGCTACTACCTAAGGTAAGGCTCGTGCTTCCTATAACTATATAATACCAGGTTTATCCATGCTGGCCCTAGTACTTATATAGGCATATATATGCCTATTATAATATGCCCCCCCTAAAGAGAAGCTGAAATTATAGGAATTAGCAGCTATAGGCACTTATATAGGTATAGACTCATAATATATAATAGTAGTGATTTAGTAATTTAAGCGTTCTGTATAGTTATAAAGTATAATTATTAGTCTAGGTCTATTATTATACTATCTCTTTCTATTACCATCTCTTTTACCGCGTGACCTATAGAAGGTTACTATCTTACTTAGCTATATCTAAAGCTCCCTATTAAAGTATATTATTATCCTAGTCTAATTTAGCTATAATCTGGTAAACTAACTATTACGCGCGAAGGTTCTAATAATTTAAATAATTTATACCCTACTAATAGTAAAGTAGATATTCCTGGCTACTGTGCGCTTAATATATCTGCTGCTTATTATAGTCTGGTCTATTAGGACTTATTACTATTATATAAGAGTTATAGTATTAAGTTGTTATTATATAGTGTTATTTATAATCTGTTATAGTTGCCGCTTACTTAGAGAGCTGTTTTAGCTAGTAGTATCTATAAGGGCTATTATATAGAGTCCTAAGGTAAGTAAACTTTAATTCTATCTCTTTAGACTATTACTAATTATTATCTAGGCTGTTAAGTGGTATTATATATCTAGGTTTTACTACTTTATTATCCTGTCTTACTAACTAATATAATTGTAGAGGAGGACACTTATATAAATACTTAGTTAGGCTAGGCTTTACTTATTTAGCCAGGAACTACTATAGGCTTATTACTTTACCTATAGTGTGCTATAGTATTAGGTTCTGCTTAATTAGTATTATTAGTTATTATATAAGGTTTATTATCTGCAGCTGTATAGCCTACTACTAACTAGCCTATTATACTATATTACTACTGGTTTACTGTCGCACAGCCTATTTCAGAGGAAGAAGGTAAAGAGCCTACTTATATATACTATTATTATAATCCTGTAGCTTATTAGGTTCTAGTAGCTAAGTACTTATTACCTACTACTTTATATAATAGTAGTAATAGTAAGATTCGCGTCATAGTGTTGCTAGTTAGCTCTAATAAGGTGCCTATTAAGTGGGACTTTAAGTTAATACTTTATATCCCTTATAAGAATATAGAGAGTGTCGCGCGAGTAAGTTTATCTTACTAATATAAGGGATTCTTATCTAACTAACTATGTAGGTGCGCCTTAGTAGTTCTAAAGTATAAGAGTATACTAAATATATCTTGGCCTTAGGTAATAGTATACCTTACTTGTATATTATAGTTTCTACTTAGTAATTTAACTACTTATTAGTTAAAACTTAAGCTAGCTTATATAATGCTTTTCTTATCTAGTACACTAGAATTAATAACCCTATTAGCTATACTAAGTATTGCGATAATACTAATACTTATATATTTATTAGTTATTACTACCTACCTAGTTTCTTATAGGGCTGTTGTGCTAACTACCTTTAGGGTATAGGTAACTTAGACTGTACTATTAGTAACTTAAAGGGTGCTAAGCTGCCTGCTTATTATAAGAGGTATAAAGATAAAATTTATATAGAGGAGTTCTAGAACTTGTACTACTAAGCCAGGGTAGAGGATTAAACTAATTAGGCTTTAGCTAAGTAGGATATCCTACCTAATAAGCTAGAGGATCTAGAGGAGACTATCTTATATAATAATAGTTATAATAAGAAGAAGGGAAAAAGATAGAAGTAAAGGGTAGAAAGTAAAGAAGAGGGAAGTAGGGGATAAGTAGTAAAAAGGAGAGACTAGAGAGTAGAAGTTAAGGTTAATAGTATTTATATAAGGGTAGATAGTAAACTAATTAGTCTACTTTCTATATCTTTATAATATTTACTGTAGGCCTAAGTAACTTATTTTATTATTACTTTCTATTTTAATCTATAGTTCTTCTTAGAGGAAGGTAGTCTTCTATTTTTCTAGATTTTTTAGTAGTCCTGCCATGGTGGGGTATAATAAGTGGAATTCTTTAATTTTCTATAGTGTGCTGCTAAAAGAACTTATATTATACTACTAGTTATCTTAGTTATATCTAGTCTATTTAACTTGGTATTGAAGCTTTCTATATGAGACTTGACTAGCTTAAATATAGTCTACTTCCTACTTAGGCTCATCTTGAATGATCTTAGGTTCTAGTTTAGTATATTCTTAACTAGGAAGCTATTCTATTTTAGCCTTATATAGCCTATTAGTATAGAAAAGGTTAACTATCTTTATATATAAAGGAAGATTAAGGATATAGGAGGGTCCTTCTATTCCTATAATCTTAAAAGGTCTAGTATTAGGGAAGTCTAATTTAAGGTTTAGCTAATTAGTAGACTATCCTATTTTCTTAATATAGATATAATCTCTAACTGTAAAGTCTGGTGTGTGATGGTATTTATTAGCTTATTAGTATATATACTCTTAGGATTTAAGAATAAGATTCTTTATAAATTTAAAAGCTTCTTATCTTCTCTTTTATAGTATTTATACTACTATATAAGCCATCTTTTCTGGTTACTAGGGGGTCTCTATTCTTTATTGCTAGTTATAGTATATTTAAGGGGAATATCCTAACTTAATCTTAAAAGGTAAAAGTCTAGTAGCTTTATAGGGAAGTATTACTTGTGCAAGGTCTATTAATAGTAGAAGATTAGACTAATTATTCTAAAAGTAATTAATAAAAGGTCTTAATCTTTATATAAGATACTGATTAATAATCTCTATAATACTATTAGTTTAAGAGTAGTAGGATAAGTTAAAATGCTACTCTATACTAGTTAGCTTATATAATTCATTTATAAATACTGAGATGAACTGAGGGCCTTAGTTAGATAGGATAGACTTAGGGTTTCTATAAATATAATAAATATATTTATAAAAGAGCCTAGAGACTCCTTTAGTATTAATCTTTTTTATATAAGGTAAGCTGAAGGTTCTTTAACTTAACTAGTCTATAATAACTAGAATTATATTGTAGCCTTTTTAGTCCTTAGGTATCTCTTTAAAATCTATGGCTAAGTGTTACTAGGGTTAAGTGGGAATTTCTAGGGGTTATAGAAGGCCTAGGTCTTTATTATAAAACTCTTTTATTTAGTAGTAAATATGGCATCCTTGCCTATAAATATTAATTATATAATTTATAGCTGGCTAGTAGTAATATTACTTAAGGAGTTTTCGCATCTTTATAATACTAGGATAAGCAGTTATATAAGTAGTATATAAGGTATTAAGTATTCTTATACAGAGGTTATCATAATCTAGTATAAAGAGGGTACTGTATTATAGTAAAAGACTATCCTTTAGTTCCTAACTATTTCTTTATTTAAGGTCTTTTAAGAGGGCTTTCTATCTTTAGAGTTCTAATTTAGAATCTTCTTAGTTTATATAGAGAAGTTCATCTAAAAATAATACTAGAGGAGGAAGTTCTTATTCTAAAATAGAAAGAGGGATAATAGTCTCTAGTAGGATAAGGTATATCTCTTATATAGCCTTTACTTTTTCTTTTTAAGTCTTCAGGTCTTCTTATTTTTAAGTAAGGTAATTAGTAATAATATTTTCCTTTCCTAGTTAATAGGAGAAGTATATATGGAACTCTATAAAAAACTTAGACTATCTAGCTTATTATTAATTAAGTTATTATTTGGTAGAGTAGTACTCTAATACCTAATAGTCTGTAATTATAAGAAAAGGTTTTTTAAGGCTAATAAGTATTAGTCTCTATTCTTCTAGTCTATTCTTAATAGCTAGTAGTTCTTTATTAGATATTCTATAATGAAGTTCTGTATTAGCTATTGCCTTAGAGTAGAACGCTACTAGTTTCTAATTATGTGAAGGTTATTAGAGCTATATTAAAATGCCTATAGTAACTCTATTACTTATATTAGTCTCTATATAAGTATTAAGAGTAGGATTATAATTGGCTAGGAGTGTATTACTATATATTAGCTTCTTAAGTTGTTAAATTACCTCTTCTTCTAGGAGTCCTAGTTATTGCTATTTTACCTTAGAGTATAGTTTCTCTAATAGCTGGCTAATTTATCTATAGTTAGGGAGAAATTATTAGTAGAAATTATAGAAACCTAGGAAGGATTAAAGAGCTTTAAGGGTTTTAGGTATTAGCTAGTTTTATATAGGTTCTACCTTATCTAGGTCTATTTAAATGCCTTCTATAGAAATAATATATCTAAGGAACTTTATATAAGTAACTAAAAACTTACTCTTCTTTAAATCTACCTATAGTCCTACTTTTTATAGTCTTACTAGTACTTTTTTTACTTATTCCTTATACTCTGTAGGGTCTTTAGAGATAATAAGTATATTATCTATAAAAGCTATAATAAAATTGTCTAAATACTTAAAGAGAACCTAGTTAATAAAATGTTAAAAGGCTGTAGGTCTGTTGCTTAATCTAAATGGTAAGATATAGTATTTAAATAAGCTATATCTTATATAGAAGGTAGTCTTATCTTTAGAATCCTTAGTAAGATAAATGTGGTGGAAAGCTTATTAAATATTAAGCTTAGTATAAATTTTGCCCTTTCTAACGCGCTGAAGTAACTCTATAATAAGAGGAAGGGGGTATAAATCCTTAGTAGTTTATTTATTAAGCTATTAGTAGTCTATATAGAATCTCTATCCCCTACCAGGCTTTTTTACTACTAGAATAGGAGAAGTGTAGGTGGTAAAGCTTTTAGTAATAAAGCCTTTCTAAATATTCTTAATAATATACTCTTTTATAGCCTTAAGCTGCTCTAGAGATATTCTATAGAGAGGACTTAGTAGAAGCTCTAGTAGACTATTATATATAAGAGTTATTTTATAATTAACTCCTATGTAATATAGTGGTAGCTTATTAGACTCTATTTTAGAAAATATATCTTGAAATTCCTTATAAGTAGCTAGTAGCTTAGAAGCTAGTAATTCCTTAGTTTCTTTATCTTTAAGAGCTACTTAAACTTGTATGAGGTTGATAGTATAGATCTCTATTAGTATAAGTTGTAATTTATAGATAGAAATCTTAAAAGTATCTTAATTTTGAAATTTAATTCCCTTAATAACCTGTACTAAGGGAAGAAGGTGTTTATTAAATTTTTTATCTCTGTAGTCTGTATCTGCTTAATGTTCTTTCTGCGGTTCTTTACTTTATATAGAGACTTTTAGTAGGTGTAAAAGATACTAAAAGGATTAGTTAACTAGTAGCTATCTCTAGACTAGTTTATATTATTTATAGTCTAGAAGAATATCGTGCTGGTTAAAAAACTATTACCTAAGAATTATATTATTATGGCTAATATTATAAATAAAAGTATAAGTAGAAACTATTTAATCTTAGAAATAGAGTTAAAGATAAAAGTAAAAATTAACTTTCTTATTTATATATTAGTTAAACCTAGTAATATTAAGCCCTTTGCCTATTATTCTCTTTTTTACAGTACCTATAGACTAGAGAGTTAGTAGTAGCTTAGGGTAAATAAAACTTATACTACTAGTACTAGTATTAGCTAGGGCATAAATTTCTAAGGTATGGCTATTAGATATAATTGAGGTTTGTATAGTAAAGGGTATACCTCTAATAAAGTGACTAAGATTTATGCGAGAACCTTTAATATGTATTACTCTAAGTTTAGATCTAAGGTAGGAGACTTTACCTAGGCCTTATTATTTTCTAATAAAGACTAATCTCCTTTATTTATATAGACTTCTTCTATACTTTCTTCTTCTACTAACTCTATTGCCTTTATCTCTAGTTATAGGTATTACCTCTATAAATGGCTAAACTAGCTATAGTGATTATATGGTCTAATCTCTATATAGACTTCTACTTTACCTTTATAGGTTATATTATATAAGGGAGCCCTAGATATAGATCGCGCCTAGGTATAATTAGAAGATAAAGTACTTATACTACCTAAGGTAGTTATCTTTACTTATTCTTATTATCTCTTCTTTACTTAATCCTTACGCGACGTGAGTATTAGTTTTCTTTAATTAGAATAGTAGTTACTAAGACTTTAAGTAATAGGGTAGGCTTATTAGAGGTACTTATAAAAGTTAATATCCTTATCTTACTTTATAGTAACTATATAGGTTTAAAGGAGAGGATCTATTATATTATAAAAGTCCTCTTTCTACTATTCTTAGGGAAGATCTATATCTAAGGCTAATTATATAAAGTTTAATTAAAACTTCTAAAGGTCTGTAGGAATATAGTATATAAGAGAGTATAACTACTTCTTTATATCCTTATATTTATATAGACTCTAGAAGAGGTTATCTAGGAATTTAAAGATATCCTTATCTAGAGTGACTTTATTGGCCTTTATATAAGAAGTGAGAAAAGGAGTTAGGTAATATAAGACTTCTCTACTAATATAGGAAATAATATAACCTATAATATTCTATTTAGTCTCCTCTACTATATCCTTAGTAAAGTGATCGTGGTTTTATTTAATTTTATTTTATATAAGGAGGGTCTAGTATTTATATAAGGGGTCTTCTCTATTAGTAAGAAGAGGAGGATTAGGAACCTTACTACTTTAGTATTTCTTACTACTTAAAGATAAAGTAGAGGTTTTAGTAGTAGTTTCCCTTATATAGGTAGGAGGATCTTAAGAGAGGATAATAGGTCTTAGGTACTAAGATAATAAAGAGGGCCTAATATGTCCTTCCCTTAGAACTTCCCTAAGCCTATTAGTATAGTTTAAGAGCATTTACTTAAGAGCCCAGTTCTACCTTTATATATAGTTTAGTTGCTGCTATACTTAAGACTTATTTAAGGATGTAATCTTAGATTTAAATTAATTAATATCTAAGTGTGGTACCTTTATAAATACCTCTATAACTAGAGCTTAAACTGTATAAGTTAACCCTAGGTCTTAGGTATATTCTTTCACCTCTACTGCTAGAACTAAGTAGAAATTATATAGGAGAATAGGGGTAGGTCCTCTCTTATTATTATTTAATAAGTATCTAGTATTGCGCGAATCTTTAGTCCCTTTATATAAATCTTATTAAGTTAATTAACCAGTACTGACACCTTTAGTAGTGCTAGATATATTAGCTTTATTCTTAGCTATACTATCTTTATAGTCTTCTACTTAGAATGTCCCTTAAGTAGGTTATAGATGGGATACCTCCTAAATATTTATATACTACCCTATAGCCTTAACTAAAGACTTCTATAGTTAATATATACTTAATACTCCTTAGTCCTTAGATAATACTGATGCGCCTAATAAAGATAACTTAGGTTTACTAGGGAAAAGTAATAAGTAGTCTTATATAAGACTATAGCTATATATAATATTGCTTAGGTTAAATATTATAATACCTTTATAGGTAAGAAGTAGGATAGAGCTAAAACTTAGAATGATCTTTTATATCTATTATAACTTATAGATTTCTCATTATATAGGTAAGGGCTAAAGGTAAACTACTAGAGAATATATATATATCTTAATTAAATCTAATAAGTTAAAAGAATAAAATATAAAAGATACTTATTACCTATATATTTCCTAGTCCTTCCTTTATACTATTCTACCTCTTATCCTTTATATAAGGGTCCTTGGTTATTATTAGGTAAGTTATAAAGGTGAGGTGTTAATGGGCTGTTATATAGTATCTACCTAGGGCTGTAGTGGCTGGTGCTAGCCTATAGTGGCTAGTACTAGCCTATAGGTTTTGGCCTAAGCTATAGTGGGCTGCTACCTAAGGTGAGGCTTATGCTTCCTATAACCGCGCGACGCTAGGTTTGTCCGTACTGGCCCTAGTGCTCGCATAGGCGCGTGTATGCCTATCGTGACAGTTAATAAGAATAGCTATAAAGAGGCCTATAGCTAGGTAAGAAGGGAGGTTATCTAAACTAGCCTTTATAAATATAGCTAGTACCTTTCCTAAAGTTTAGTAGAATATACTAGTCTTTAAAATTATTATCTATAGAAGAATAGAGACTCTATAGATTATATTTTAACTTATTATCTATAAGTAGGCTACTAGTATAGGTAACTAGCTACTTTCCTTTAAAAGATTTTAATTAGGAAGTCTAAAGAGGTATTATCTACTTATCTTAGGGCTAGTATAGCCTTATAGTTATATATATCTATAACTAGAGTTATTAATAGGTATATATAGAAGTAGAGTAATATAAAGAAGATAAGTATCCTTAAGTAGGTATAGGTATTAGTAAAATAGGTTATTAAGGCTCTATAAATAGTATAGGTTATAGATAAATTAATATATAATATAGAGATTTTAATTAAGGTTATCTATAAAGTAAGGTAATAGATATTTATACCTAAGAAGAGGGTAGATCTATTAAGTAGATAACTAGTTAGCCCTTTCTCTATTTAGATATAGTATAGCTACTAGTAGGAGAAGTAGGTCCTAATAGTTTCTAGATTAACCCTAGTATAACTTCTAGGGTAATTATAATAGGTCTTAAAGGTAACTAGGGTACTATCTTAACTTATAGCTAGGGAGGTACTTTAAGGACTATACCTAGGGCTAGTACCTCTAGTATAGTAGGATATTCTAGTATAGTTAGAGAAAGGTACTAGAATAGATTATATAGGGACTAGGATACCCTTAAACCTATATTTATATTATATTAGCCTACCTCCTTATATAGTATAATTAGGACTAGATTTAGCAGTAAACCTACTATATTAGTAGAGGTTAATATACTTAGTATTATAATCTTTATACCCTTAGCTAGAGCCTCTTCTATATATTCCTATTCTATAACTACTAGGTAATTCTCTAGGAATAGTTTAGTATAGGTAGTATTAACTTATTCTAAGGCTTATTAGAAAGTAGCCTAGTTTATACCTCCTATAAAGTCCTAGTATACTAGATAATCTAGGTACCTTTAAGAGGCTATAATTTATTAAGTAGATACTCCTATACTATCTAGGGGCTTAAATATTTCTATAATAAGGTTAATATAAGTTCTAGTTACTAGGATAATCTATTTAAGCTATTATTTATATTTACTATAATAGAGGAAGGCCTTAAGTTACTAAATAGATAGTATATCCTCTTCTAAAACTAATATAGTAAACTTATTATTTAGGGACTATATTATAGATAGTTCCTTATACTAGTACTAAGTATTAAAGGGAGGAGTAAGTATAGTAGAAGTAAGGGTCCTACTATAATAATACTAATACTAGGTTATATAAGAAAGGAGATCCTTACTAGGTACTATATAGAAGTATATTATTAGCTATTTTAAGGGGATCTTCCTAGGTTTTAATAGAAGTAGACTTATAGTATTTATATATTAGTAGTAATAAAGGTCCTAGATATAGAGGGGATACTATAGTAAAAGGAAGTACTATAGTACTTTTAGCTACTAAAAAATATTATAAGTTCAGTTAGGATATCTTTTCTTAAATAAGGATTATCTTCTTATTATTTCTATCTTAGCCCTAGGGCCCTACTTATTCTCATCTACTTACTTATACTACTAAGCCTACTAGCTAGTACCTACCTTGCTCATCTAAGGCGTCCCCAACCATCTGCGGACTACGACAAAGTTAGCTAGGTCTAATATTAATAGATAGAATTATAATTCTATAGGGAAGATTAAGTATATATAATCTAATATAAATTTAGGGACCTTAAATATATAGTCTAGGATTAGAAATAGACTATAGTACTTATATAAGTTAACTATAATACTATACTATAGGGTAGTAGAGTTAATATTAATATCCCCTTCCTCCTTATAGTCTAGGAACTATTAGTAACCCTAGTCTCTATAGAATAAGTATCTACCTAGCTTAGTAAGATAGGTAAAATATACCTATCCCTACTTATTAATAATTAGTAAACTAAAACCTATAGGGTAATATAGTCTATTTATACCACCTTCTATTAGGAAATAGGGGTATAGGCTCTTAGTAGTATAGTAATAAGTTAGCTAGATAAATAGACTCCTTATAGTAGTAGGGTATTATTATAGATAATATAATAATAGGCCCCTATATACTTAAAAAGTAGCTACTTATAGGTATCCTAGAGGAAGTAACCCTTTCTATAATTAGAGGGTTTAAAGGTATTAATATTATATAGCTTTAGCTTCTATAACTTCTTTAGGTATATCTAGTTACTAGCTATAGTTAATTTAGCCTTATCTTTACTAAAGTTATTATTATTATCTCTATAGAGTATTAAGGTATTATTATCTATAGTACTATACTCCTTAATATTATAAGTAGCTTTACCCTTACCCTTATAGTAGGTTATAATAGGGGTATTATTATTACTAGATATTAGAATAAAACCCTCTACTTTATTAGTATCTAGTATAATAGGGGCCTTTCCTATTAGTATAAGAAGCTATTTATACTTAAAGGGAGTAGTTATAGCTATTAGTAAAGTATTATTTAATTAGTTTCTATTATAGTCTAGGGGCTAGCTACTATTCTTCTTTATATTAGAGGTCTTATCTTTATTACTTTATCCTATAACTATAACCTCCTCCTTATTACTTTCCTTAGTATTATTACTTTAAGTATATTAGGGTTATTTAGTAATAATAGGTAAACTACTTATAGGTATACCCTACTTAGTTATTATTAGTATTTCTAGTAACTATATAAGTAAAGATATACTTCTAGGTATTTCTAGGAGTATAACTATAGCCTTTAGTATAATACCCTTAGGTTTATCTAGTATAGCTAGGGGTAAGTCTATACTACTACCTTTAGTACCTTTCTTTAGCTTTATAATATAATAAGGAACTATATTAAGTAAGTTAGGCTTATTAGTCTTAGTTAAATAGATAAAGTATTAGATAGTAGTACCCTTAATAGCTAAGGTACTTACTAATATACTAGAGATACCCTTCTTTTTTAGGGGTATAGTATAAAGGATAGTATATAGTATAAATTAGAGGGTATACTAGTTATAAGGGTAGGTTAATAGTATAGTAAAGATTAGCTATATACTAAAATAGTAGGTCCTAAATTAGTAGGTACTAAGCTCTAAATAGTTCTAGATTAAAATAACTAACTTAGGAAAATCTATTTAGCCCTTTATATTATTTATATATCTACTATACCTCTCTAAATAAAGGAATAAAATAAAGAAACTCCCTTATAACTCTATTATTCTTTATTATTAACTATTCCTCCTATTAAATAAAGGAAATCATTATTCTCCCTATTATATAAAGGGGTAATTTCTATATAAATAGTAATATAAAATAATAATAGGAAATAAGAAAGAATAGGAATACTAATACTAACTATACTATATTTATAAATACTATAGGCTAAGGGCCCTTATATAGGGGGGATTACTACTAAAGGGCTAGAGTACCTAGTCTAGAAATAGGTCTAGTAGCTACCCTATAGCTTAGTAGTATCCCTACTATTAGCTAGGATATAGTTATTAGTAGGGTATATAATTATAGTATATACTAGTAGTTTTAGTATATATAGTAGTTATCTTCTTATAGAGTATAGGGTAGTACTAGTCTTAAGTCTTTTATTATACTCTTTAATAAGGTCTATAGTATTTTTAAGGTTATTAATATTATACTAGACTTAGTACTAAGGGCTATAGCCCCTCTATTTAACTAAGTACTAGAGCTACTTTATAAAGGGGTTATATTAGTAGTCTAGTAAGGTTTTAATTTTATACTCTAGGGCCAGGTTATTAATATTTACTATAGGTATAGGGTCTAGTAGTACTTAGTAACTATAAGGGTTATTATTAGAATTATACTTAAGTTAGCTAACTAATATAATAGGGTAGATTTTTATTAGCTCTAGGAGGTTAAGCTTATATACTAAGGGGCCTATAACTCTCTTTACTTAATAAGGCCCTATTCTTAGTAGTTATAGCTTTTTTAGTAGGTTACTATAAATCTTATACCTAAAATATAGGTATAGTAGTACCTTATCTCTAATCTTAAACTAGACTAGCTTATAGTAAGAGTTATAGTACTCTTTCTAGATAATAGTAGTAAAAGCTAGGGCTTCTTAGGCTTCTACCTAGTACTAGGTATATAGTACCTTAGTATTAATATCCTTTATACTCTTAAAATTACTAAATATAGTAGTTTATAGGTTAAAGCTATATAGAATCTTATATAGTATATACCTAGTAGATATATTATAGGATATATTTATTATCCCTTATATATAGGGAAGTATATCTATCTATATATAATTAGGATTAGTAAATATAAAATAATATATTATATATTCTAAAGTCTAGTTAGTATATTCTAACTATCTATTAGCCTATAGGTAATATACTATAGTACTATAGAATTATATCTTTAATATTATAAAAACTTATATAATAAATTTAGATAGCTATTTTATATCCTAGTTTAAGATTAATATACTAGGTAGGCCCTAGCTATAACTATATAGGTCCTTAAACTAAATTAAGGCCTATTACCTAGTAGTCTATATTTCTAGCCCTAGGGTAAGTAGGATTACTTTAGAGAACTTATATATAATAATAAGGAGGCTATTAAAACTACTATCTATAATAGCTAGGAGCTTTATAATAAAATTAGTATATAATATAAAGAAGGGGATCTTAACTATAGTAATTAGTATTAAGCTACTATAGGGGTAGTACTATTTAGTAGTTATATACTTATAGTTAGGGTAATTTTCTATATATAAGTATAGCTACTTATATAACTAGTATATATAAAATAAGGCCCTAATAAAGTCTATAGCTTAATTAGGGCCTTAATAGCTATAAGTATTATATATAAACTAGAAGATCTCCTTCTTATAGGCTAGAGGGATATATAGATATTTCCTATTTTTCTTAGTATAGTTAATAAAGTAGATAAGCCTATAGTATAGGATAAACTATAACTTTAGAATAGGATTATTCTTACTAAAGTATATCTTAATACTCTATAGCTATTCCTTATTACTTACTTCTTCTTAAGGGGCCTCTACTAGTAAGTTACTTCCCCTAGGTATATTTATCCTAGTTAAGACTAGTATATCTACTCTAGTTAATATAGGTATATCTACCCTAGTTCTATCCTAGGTTACCTTAATAGGCTAGCTTTTAAACTATCTTTCTAGGGCTATAGCTTATTTAAGTACTTATAATATATAAGCCTACTATAGATCTACTATATAGCCTTTCTATACTTTATTTTTAAAAGTATTAGTTATTTCTACTAATATAATATAGAAGTAGCTTATAGCCCTAGTAGGGTTAGAGTTATATATTACTATAAATTATATAGGATCTATATTATCTAGGAATTCTACCTTATCTATAATATCTCTATTATTATAGCTAGCTTTTAAAGGTAACTAGCTTAAGGTATCTAATATAATATAATTCTATCTAAAATAGTACTTTATAGTTAAAGGAAATTATAATAGATATTATAATATTTATATTAGGTATAGATTTAATTACTTATTAGATTAAGAAGTAGTAAATATTTTCTACTATACTAGTACTATTATTATAGTATAGTCTATAAAAAGTATTATATAGGCTACTAACTATACTAAAGTATATAGTTTCTTAACTACCTAGTATACCCTAGTTATCTTAAGTTTAGTAATCTAGTACTATATTTCTATATTAAATAGCTATTATAAGAGGAATATAATTAGCTTAATTAATTAATATAAAAAGTCCTTTACTTATTTAAGCTATAGGGGTAGTCTCTCCTTATTAATATTAGCTATTATAACCTTTAATTACTAGTCTTCTATTTCTAATTTAGGGTCTTTAATAATATAGTATACTATAACTCTAAATCCTAACTCCTTTAAAGTATCTATATTAATATATAGTAGTTATAATAGATTATAGTAAAACCTCTAATATATCTTATAAAGTATATTATATATTATATTAAATACTATTATTAGTAATAGCTCTAATAATATTAGTTTAATTATTATAAAGTATCTCCTTACTTACTTATCTTTTAGGGCTTTTTATAGATATAATATCTTAATTACCTCTAGGGGCTTAGCTAGCTAGGTATAATAGAGGTAATTATCTTATAGCTATTCTATTAGTCTAATAAATATCTTAAGTTTTTATAGTATATAGGGGAAAACTATATCCTTAAGGGCCTAAATCTTAGTATTAAAGGTAGTAATTCCTAGCCCTAATACCTATTAGCCTAAGAGTATAATTAATAGGTACCCTAGATAAGTTTTCTTAATAGATAGGCTTATATTAACTTAGTCTAATATAGTAAAGATAGCCTCTAAGTACTAGATATACTTATCTAATAATTATAAGAAGATAATAATATTATTAATATAGGGGTATAAAAAGGCCTAGTAATTCTAGAGTAATATATTATATTATTACTATATATACTAAATACTATTATAGTAGCCTATAAGAGTAATATTACTTTATTCTACTCTATAATAGGTAAGTATTACTAGCTTATATTAGTCCTCTATATATACTCTCTATTAGTAGAAGAATATAATTATATTAACTACTAAAATAAAGAGGTACCCTTAGATTTCTAAAATAATATTAGATACTAGTAGTAGAGGGTAGCTATTCTTCTCTATAATAATATTTAGTATATAAATATTAATAATAATATAATCTTTCTATTTAAGCTCCTTATTTTTACTAGGGACCTATCTCTATACTATAAAAACTAGGAACCCTAGACTTATATTACCTTATACCTATTTAGCTTTACCCTACTTATATATAGGATTAAGAGTATTATCTTAGAATTCTTTATCTTATTATAAGGCTATATATAATTATATCTATTAGAATTTATCTCTCTAATCTAAGACTAGTAAAATATATATCTATTCCTCTTTAAGAACCTTAATAAACCCCTTTTAATTAGTAAATAGGTCCTTAAATTAGTTTATAAGGGCTTAGTAATATTCCCTAGTCTTAGAGAGGCTAAAGATTAGGATACTATTATCTAGCCTTCCTTCTTTTATTATTAGGAGTAATAGGTTTAGGGCTACTAGGCTATAGTCCCTATTAATAAGCTAATAGCTTATATTAAACTCTACTACTATTAGACTACCTAATTATATATTCTTTAAGATAGTTAGGGTCTAGTTAGAGTTATTTTATATAATAATCTAGGTTATATTAGTATTTATTATAATAGAATATAGGGATCCTCCTTTCTATAAGAAGGGGATAGGTCTTATACTATAATTAAGGTAGAACTTATAATATTAGATTAGTAATATTAGTCTAGGTATATAGATAGGTACTTTTATAGTACTATAAGGTAGTACTATAGTATATTTACTTATTATAATATATTAATATACTAGTATTATATATATCTTTATTATTACTAAGATTTTAAAGCCTCCTTTACTAAAGTAGGGCTAAATTACTTAATCCTTTCTAAGGTCTATAATTACTACTTTAGGATATAGAATATTATTCCCTATTAGTAGTAGGACTAATATATCTTAATTAATAATATATATATAGTAAGGGATATAGGCTATAGCTTTACTATCCTTTATATACCCTAGTAGGTAAAGGGATAGGAGTATATAGTCTATATATAATATTATAGTACTAATACTATTAATTTATATAGGCTTTAGGAGTATAAGGATTTTTATATCTAGTAGTTACTCTTATAAGAAGCCTTAGGTAATTAGTAAGGATAATACCCTAGTATTAAGATATATAATATCTATAAGTCCTAATATATAGAGCTAAAAGCTATACTTAAGGGACTAGTAATAAGGAAACCCTAATAAGCTATTATCTACTAGTAACCCTAATAGTACTTATTTAGATATTAAGATAGGGGGATCCTTATTAGATAAAGCCTTTTTATTAGTCTCTTTAGTACTAGGATCTATTATACTTACTATTATAAATAAACTACCTATTAATAGGGTATAGCCTTTAGCTTTACTCCTTTAGTCCTAGTATAGTATAGTATATATAGCTAAGCTAAATAGGAAGAGTAGGCTCTATATTAATATATAGATTACTAGAATAAGTTATAGTTAAGAAGGGGCTATATATTATCCTATTATATAGCCCTAAGTCCTTTTAGGGACTCTTATTATTAATAGTAGCTATAAATATATCCTTACCCTATATATTATAGGTAGCTCTTAAAGAACTATATTAGTAACCTATACCCTATAAATAGTAATATAGCTATTATTTTAACTAGAACCTCTCCTAATAACTATTATATACTATTATATATATAGGGGCTAGTTTAGGTCCTATATTAAGCTAGTCTAGGGATTAGTTAAAAGCTATTAGATAATAGTATTAGCTATAATTATAGACTAATATATTAAGAGATTAATTAGTAGATTCTATCTTCTCTTCTCCTATTATCTTAGAGATAGGGGAACCTAGCTCTTTAGGGGCTAGTTTCTCCTCTTTACTAAACTTATCTTTAGCTTCTTTATATTATATAAGGTATTATCTATAAGTAGTTTATTTCTTATTAATATTCCTTATATTATTACTCTTAGACTATTATAACTAGGATTCTAAACCTAACTCTTTTTTTAATCCTATTCCTATATTTCCTAGGGTAGGTAATATAAGTTATTTTAGGTATATAACCTATTTATTATTACTTAGTCCCTTAGTACTTATATTATACTAAGAGGCTATATATCTTTTATTAGTCCTTTTATAGTTTACTTAGCTATAGGGGTAATCTTAATTAATTATCTATCTCTAGCCTTACTAGGGGAAGGTTCCCTTACCTACTTTATAATATTATACTAGGTACTCCTAGATTTAGTAATAACTCTTAATTATTTTAATAAAGAATTATATAGTTATTTAGGGTATAGGCTCCTCTAGCTACTACTAGTAGAAAGGATTAATCTTAGTAAAGGTATTAATAAGCTAGTTATAAATAGTCTAGAAACTAGCTATATATCTTAAATAGATATAAATAATTATAAAGTCTTTAATACCCTTATTATATACCTCTTTAAGACTAAAGCTAATAGTATTTAAAGTATTAATTATCTTATACTAGGTTATACTAAAATCCTTATAAAGTAAGGTAGCCTAGTATTTAATATTAACCTTAGTATATATATAGGTATAATCCTTCTCTATAATTTATAAAGTAAACTATATATTAGTAGTTCCTTTAAGATACTTCTATAGGTTAAGTTATACTATCCTAGTACTAAATATTATATAAGTTATCTAAGTACTATTAATAAATTATTCTATAGTATAGTAAACTACTTTTCTATATTTTATAGTACTACTACCCTAGCTAACCTTATCTTTACCTAGATTAGGGTTAAAGTAGCTAATATTATTAAGAGAGAAGTATAGAAAAGTAAAAGAGTAGTTATAGTTATTATCTATATATTAAGTAATTTATTAGTCTATTACTAGTAGTAGAGATTATTTATATATTATACTATTAAAGAAATAGAACTAGAAGTATAATAGTAGTAGTAGTTATATAAGGTTTAATAGTCCTCTATAATTATAGGTTTTAGAAGGAGGAAAACTAGAATAGGTATAATATTTCTAGTAGTACTATACCTTTATATCTAGATAAAAGTAACCTATATTATCTTAAGGGTAGTAGGTATTATTTATAGTATTACTAGTAGATTTAAGACTAGCTAGATACTTACTTAATAAGCTATAAAGGGTATTAATACTATTATTTATACTCTTAAAGCTTTTTATTTATATATATTACTAGTTAAGGATAAGCCCCTAGAGCCTAGTAATCTAGCTTATTAATATAGTATACTCTACTAGGCCTTATAGGATCTCCTCTATCTTATCTATAGTATTATAGTACTATCTTTCCTCCCCCTAAGTATCTATTCTTTAGCTAGTAGGGCCTAGCCTAGCTATAAATCTTTAAATACTAGGGCTACTAGTAGTACTAGTTTTAAAACCTAGTAAATTAGGGCTAATTATATTATTTATATTAAAACCTATAATAGGTATATCTTATATTTATATAGATAGGATAAAGGTTCCTATAGTTTAAGCTAGTAGAGGTAGGAAGATTCCTACTATAGGGGCTATTAATATAGTAGCCCTAATAGAAAAGGGGGCTTATATTTACTCTATACTAGTACTATAGGTATTAAAAGCTTAGGTATATAATTTTAGTAGGGGTATTATTATTCTAGATCTCTAAGTACTTAAGAGATCTAAATAGCCCCTTTACTAGGTTTTATTATCTTTATCTCCTTAATAATTATTAAGACTATTATTATAAGGGTTTTTATACTACTTAGTATTATAATTAATATATAGGTTCTCTCTATTATAGGGTAATATCTCCTCTATATACTTACTATTACTATATTAGGGGTTTAGTTTAACTATCTCTATTAAGGAGATATAATATCCTTTACCTTTATTAATAGGGGCCTATAAGGCTATAATTAAACTAGTATATAAATATATACTTTCCTATCTATAAGTACTAACTAAGGTTTAGCTAAGTTAACTTAAGGGCTAGGCTCTTAATTAAAAGTATAGGAGTAGTTTTATAAAACTAGGAGAACTATAACTATATCTTTATAGTATTTAGGGTAGAGTAGTCTTAATTAAATTATTAGGTAGAGCTAGAATATTAAGTTATAAGGTATACTCTATATAAGATTTATAGGTAGGAGAGTTAAGTATAAGAGTTAAGGGGTATTCTTAAAGAGTAGTAATAGGTATATAGGCTAATAAGGATAATGTCACGACTTGCAGATTTCTTATTATATAGGTAAGGGCTAAAGGCGAACTGCTAGAGAATACGTATATATCTTAATTAAATCTAATAAGTTAAAAGAATAAAATATAAAAGATACTTACTACCTATATATTTCCTAGTCCTTCCTTTATACTATTCTACCTCTCATCCTTTATATAAGGGTCCTTAGTTATTATTAGGTGAGTTATGAAGGTGAGGTATTAATGGGCTATTATATGGTATCTGCCTAGGGCTGCAGTAGCTGGTGCTAGGCTGTAGTAGCTAGTACTAGCCTATAGGTTTCAGCCTGAGCTATAGTAGGCTACTACCTGAGGTGAGGCTCGTGCTTCCTATAACTGTATAATACTAGGTTTATCTATGCTGGCCCTGGTGCTTATATAGGCGCATATACGCCTATTATAATATGCCCCCCCTAAAGAGAAGCTGAAATTATAGGAATTAGTAGCTATAGGCGCTTATATAGGCATAGACTTATAATACATAATAGTAGTAATTTAGCAATTTGAGCATTCTGTATAGTTATAAAGTATAATTATTAGTCTAGGTCTACTACTATACTATCTCTTTCTATTACTATCTCTTTTACTGCGCGACCTATAGAAGGTTACCATCTTACTTAGCCATATCTAAAGCTCTCTATTAAAGTATATTATTACCCTAGTCTAATTTAGCTATAATCTAGTAAACTAACTATCACGCATAAAGGTTCTAATAATTTAAATAATTTATACCCTACTAATAGTAAAGCAGACATTCCTAGCTACTATATACTTAATATATCTACTACTCATTATAGTCTAGTCTATTAGGACTCATTACTATTATATAAGAGTTATAGTATTAAGTCATTATTATACAGCATTATTTATAATCCATCACAGTCACTACTCACTTAGAGAGCTATTTTAGCCAGCAGTATCTATAAGGACCATTATATAGAGTTCTAAGATAAGTAAACTTTAATTCCATCTCTTTAGACTATTACTAATTATTATCTAGGCTATTAAGTAGCATTATATATCTAGGTTTTACTACTTCATCATCCCATCTTGCTAACTAATATAATTATAGAGGAGGATACTCATATAAAGACTTAGTTAGGCTAGGCTTTACTTATTTAGCTAGGAACAGCTATAGGCTTATCACTTTACCCGCGGCATACTACAGTATTAGGTTCTACTTAATTAGTATTATTAGTTATCGCGCAAGGTTCATTATCTATAGCTATATAGCCTGCTACTAACTAGCACATTATACCACATTACTGCCAGTTTACTGTTATACAGCCTGTTTCAGAGGAAGAAGGTGAAGAGCCTACTTATATATGCTATTATTATAATCCTATAGCTTATCAGGTTCTAGCAGCTAAGTACTTACTACCTACTACTTTATATAATAGCAGTAATAGTAAGATTTACATTACAGCATTACTAGTTAGCTCTAATAAGGTACCTATTAAGTGGGACTTTAAGTCGACGCTTTACATTCCTTATAAGAATATAGAGAGTATTATACAAGTAAGTTTATCTTACTAATATAAGGGATTCTTATCTAACTAACTATACAGGCACACCTTAGTAGTTCTAAAGTATAAGAGCGCGCTAAATGCATCTTAGCCTTAGGTAATAGTATACCTTACTTATATATCATAGTTTCTACTTAGCAATTTAACTACTTATTAGTTAAAACTTAAGCCAGCTTATATAATGCTTTTCTTATCTAGTACACCAGAATTAATAACCCTATTAGCTATACTAAGTATTATAATAATACTAATACTCGCGCGTTTATTAGTTATCACCACCTACCTAGTTTCTTATAGGGCTACTACACCAACTGCCTTTAGGGTATAGGTAACTTAGACTGTACTATTAGTAACTTAAAGGGTGCTAAGCCGCCTGCTTATTATAAGAGGTATAAAGATAAAATTTATATAGAGGAGTTCTAGAACTTGTACTATTAAGCTAGGGTGGAGGATTAAACTAATTAGGTTTTAGCTAAGTAGGATATTCTACCTAATAAGCTAGAGGATCTAGAGGAGACTATCTTATATAATAATAGTTATAATAAGAAGAAGGGAAAAGGAAGGAAGTAAAGGAAGGGATAGTAGGGAATAAGTAATAAAAAGGAGAGACTAGAGAGTAGAAGTTAAGATTAATAGTATTTATATAAGGGTAGATAGTAAACTAATTAGTCTACTTTCTATATCTTTATAATATTTACTATAGGCCTAAGTGACTTGTTTTATTATTACTTTCTCTTTTAATCTAGGGTTCTTCTTAAAGGAAGGTAGTTTTCTATTTTTCTAGATTTTTTAGTAGTCCTACTATAGTAGGGTATAATAAGTAGAATTCTTTAATTTTCTATAGTACGCCGCTGAAAGAACTTATATTATACTACTAGTTATCTTAGTTATATCTAGTCTATTTAACTTAGTATTGAAGTTTCCTGTATAAGACTTAACTAGCTTAAATATAGTCTACTTCCTACTTAGGCTCATCTTAAATAATCTTAGGTTTAGGTTTAGTATATTCCTAACTAGGAAGCTATTCTATTTTAGCCTTATATAGCCTATTAGTATAGAAAAGGTTAACTATCTTTATATATAAGGGAAGATTAAGGATATAGGAGGGTCCTTCTATTCCTATAATCTTAAAAGGTCTAGTATTAGGAAAGTCTAATTTAAGGTTTAGCTAATTAGTAGACTATCCTGTTTTCTTAATATAGATGTAATCTCTAACTATAAAGTCTGGCGCGCGACGGTATTTATTAGCTTATTAGTGTATATACTCTTAGGATTTAAGAATAAGATTCTTTATAAATTTAAAAGCTTCTTATCTTCTCTTTTATAGTATTTGCGCTACTATGTGAGCTATTTTCTCTAGTTACTAGGGGGTTTTAGTTCTTTATTGCTAGTTATAGTATAATTAAGGGGAATATCCTAACTTAATCTTAAAAGGTAAAAGTCTAGTAGCTTTATAGGGAAGTGTTACTTATATAAGGTCTATTAATAGTAGAAGATCAGATTAATTATTCTAAAAGTAATTAATAAAAGGTCTCAATCTTTATATAAGATGCTAATTGATAATCTCTATAATACTATTAGTTTAAGAGTAGTAGGATAAGTTGAAATGCTACTCTATACTAGTTAGCTTATATAGTTTATTTATAAATGCTGAGATGAACTAAGGGCCTTAGTTAGATAGGATAGACTTAGGGTTTCTATAAATATAGTAGATATATTTATAAAAGAGCCTAGAGACTCCTTTAGTATTAATCTTTTTTATATAAGGTAAACTGAAGGTTCTTTAACTTAACTAGTCTATAATAACTAGGATTATATTATAGCCCTTTTAGTCTTTAGGCATCTCTTTAAAATCTATAGCTAAGTGTTACTAGGGTTAAGTAGGAATCTCTAGGGGTTATAGAAGGCCTAGGTCTTTATTATAAAACTCTTTTATTTAGTAGTAAATATGGTATCCTTACCCGTGAATATTAATTGTGCGATTTATAGCTAGCTAATAGTAATATTACTTGAGGAGTTTTCGCATCTTTATAATACTAGGATGGGTAGTTATATAGGTGGTATATAAAGTATTAAGTATTCTTATGCGGAGGTTGTTATAATCTAGTATAAAGAGTATACTATATTATAGTAAAAGACCATCCTTTAGTTCCTAACTATTTCTTTATTTAAGGTCCTTTAAGAGGGCTTTCTATCTCTAGAGTTCTAATTTAGAATCTTCCTAGTTTATATAGAGGAGTTTATCTAAAAATAATACTAGAGGAGGAAGTTCTTATTCTAAAATAGAAAGAGGGATAATAGTCTCTAGTAGGATAAGGTATATCTCTTATATAGCTCTTACTTTTTCTTTTTAAGTCTTTAGGTCTTCTTATTTTTAAGTAAGGTAATTGGTGATGATATTTTCCTTTCCTAGTTAATAGGAGAATTATATATAGAACTCTATAAAAAACTTAGACTATCTAGCTTATTATTAATTGAGTTATTATTTAGTAGAGTAGTACTCTAATACCTAATAGTCTATAATTATAAGAAAAGGTTTTTTAAGGCTAATAAGTATTAGTCTCTATTCTTCTAGTCTATTCTTAATAGCCAGCAGTTCTTTATCTAAAATTCTATAATGAAGTTCTATATCTACTATTACCTTAGAGTAGAACGCTACTAGTTTCTAATTATATAAAGGTTACTAGAGCTATATTAAAATACTAGTAGTAACTCTATTACTTATATTAGTCTCTATATAAGTGTCAAGAGTAGGGTCATAATTAGCTAGGAGTATATTACTATATATTAGCTTCTTAAGTTATTAAATTACCTCTTCTTCTAGGGGTCCTAGTTATCACTATTTTGCCTTAGAGCATAGTTTCTCTAATAGCTAGCTAATTTATCTATAGTTAGGGAGAAATTATTAGTAGAAATTATAGAAACCTAGGAAGGATTAAAGAGCCTTAAGGGTTTTAGGTATTAGCTAGTTTTATATAGGTTCCACCTTATCTGGGTCCATTTAAATGCCTTCTATAGAAACAATATATCTAAGGAACTTTATATAAGTAACTAAAAACTTACTCTTCTTTAAATCTACCTATAGTCCCACCTTTTATAGTCTTACTAGTACTTTTTTTACTTATTCCTCGTGCTCTACAGGGTTTTTAGAGATAATAAGCATATTATCTATAAAAGCTATAATAAAATCATCTAAATACTTAAAGAGAACCTAGTTAATAAAATATTAAAAGGCTGCCAGTCTATTACTTAATCTAAAAGGTAAGATACGGTATTTAAATAACCTATATCTTATATAGAAAGTGGTTTTATCTTCAGAATCCTTAGTAAGATAGATGTAGTAGAAAGCTTATTAAATATTAAGCTTAGTATAAATCTTGCCCTTTCTAACGCGCTAAAGCAACTCTATAATAAGAGGGAGGGGGTACAAATCCTTAGTAGTTTATTTATTAAGCTATTAGTAGTCTATATAAAATCTCTATCCCCCACCAGGCTTTTTTACTACTAGAATAGGAGAAGCATAGGTGGTAAAGCTTTTAGTAATAAAGCCTTTCTAAATATTCTTAATAATATACTCTTTTACAGCCTTAAGCTGTTCTAGAGACATTCTATAGAGAGGGCTAGGTAGAAGCTCTAGTAGACCATTATATATAAGAGATATTTTATAATCAACTCCTATATAATATAGTAGTAGCTCATTAGACTCTATTTTAGAAAATATATCTTAAAATTCCTTATAAGCAGCTAGTAGCTTAGAAGCTAATAATTCCTTAGTTTCTTTATCTTTAAGAGCCGCTTAAACTTATATAAGGTTAATAGTATAGATCTCTATTAGCGCAACTTATATTTTATAGATAGAAAGCTTAAAAGTATCTTAAGTTTAAAATTTAATTCCCTTAATAACCTATACTAAGGGAAGAAGGCATTTATTAAAGTTTTTATCTCTATAGTCTATATCTACTTAATATTCTTTCTATGGTTCATTACTTTATATAGAGACTTTCAGTAGGCGTAAAAGATGCTAAAAGGATTAGTTAACTAGTAGCTATCTCTAGACTAGTTTATATCATTTATAGTCTAGAAGAATATTATACTGGTCAAAAAACTATTGCCTAAGAATTATATTATTATAGCTAATATCATAAATAAAAGCATAAGTAGAAACCATTTAATCCTAGAAGCAGAGTTAAAGATAAAAGTAAAAATTAACTTTCTTATTTATATATTAGTTAAACCTAGTAATATTAAGCCCTTCACCTATTATTCTCTTTTTTATAGTACCTATAGACTAGAGAGTTAGTAGTAGCTTAGGGTAAATAAAACTTATACTACTAGTACTAGTATTAGCTAGGGTACAAATTTCTAAGGTGTGGCTATTAGATATAATTAAGGTTTATATAGTAAAGGGTACACCTCTAATAAAGTAACTAAGATTTATATAAGAACCCTTAATATATATTACTCTAAGTTTAGACCTATAGTAGGAGACTTTACCTAGGTCTTATTATTTTCTAATAAAGACTGATCTCCTTTATTTATATAGATATCTTTAGTACTTTCTTCTTTAACTAACTCTATTACCTTTATCTCTAGTTATGGGTATTGTCTCTATAAATAGCTAAACTGGCTATAGTAATTATATAGTCTAATCTCTATGTAGACTTCTGCTTTACCTTTATAGGTTATATTATATAAGGGAGCCCTAGATATAGATCGCACCTAGGTATGACTAGAAGATAAAGTACTTATACTACTTAAGGTAGTTATCTTTACTTATTCTTATTATCTCTTCTTTACTTATTCCTCGCGTGACGTGAGCGTTGGTTTTCTATAGTTAGAATAGTAGTTACTGAGACTTTAAGTAATAGGGTAGGCTTATTAGAGGTACTTATAAAAGTTAATATCCCTATCTTACTCTATAGTAATTATTTAGGTTTAAAGGAGAGGATCTATTATATTATAAAAGTCCTCTTTTTACTATTCCTAGGGAAGATCTGTATCTAAGGCTAATTATATAAAGTTTAATTAAAACTTCTAAAGGTCTATAGGGATATAGTATATAAGAGAGTATAACTACTTCTTTATATCCTTATATTTATATAGACTCTAAAGGAGGTTATCTAGGAATTTAAAGATATCCTTATCTAGAGTAACTTTATTAGCCTTTATATAAGAAGTAAGGAAAGGAGTTAGGTAATATAAGACTTCTCTACTAATATAGGAAATAATATAACCTATAATATTCTATTTAGTCTCCTCTACTATATCTTTAGTAAAGTAATTATAGTTTTATTTAATTTTATTTTATATAAGGAGGGTCTAGTATTTATATAAGGGGTCTTCTCTATTAGTAAGAAGAGAAGGATTAGGAACCTTACTACTTTAGTATTTCTTACTACTTAAAGATAAAGTAGAGGTTTTAGTAGTAGTTTCCCTTATATAGTTAGGAGGAGGTCTAAGAGTCCTTATAACTCTACTAGTAGAAGGATCTTAAGAGAGGGTGATGGGTCTTAGGTGCTAAGCTAATAAAGAGGGCCTAATATATCCTTCCCTTAGAACTTCCCTAAGTCTATTAGTATAGTTTAAGAGTATTTACTTAAGAGCCCAGTTTTACCTTCGCGTACAGTTTAGTTGCTACTACACTTAAGACTTATTTAAGGATATAATCTTAGATTTAAATTAATTAATATCTAAGTATAGTACCTTTATAAACGCCTCTATAACTAGAGCTTAAACTATACAAGTTAACCCTAGGTCTTAGGTACATTCTTTCACCTCTACCACTAGGACTAAGTAGAAATTATATAGGAGAATAGGGGTAGGTCCTCTCTTATTATTATTTAATAAGTATCTAGTATTATATAAATCTTCAGTTCCTTCACGCGAATCTTATCAGGTTAATTAACTAGTACTAACACCTTTAATAGTACTAGATATATTAGCTTTATTCTTAGCCATACTATCTTTATAGTCTTCTACTTAGAATATCCCTTAAGTAGGTTATAGATAGGATACCTCCTAAATATTTATATACTACCCTACAGCCTTAACTAAAGACTTCTATAGTTAATATATACTTAATACTCCTTAGTCCTTAGATAATACTAATGCGCCTAATAAAGATAACTTAGGTTTACTAAGGAAAAGTAATAAGTAGTCTTATATAAGACTATAGCTATGTATAATATTACTTAGGTTAAATATTATAATACCTTTATAGGTAAAGAAGTAGGATAGAGCTAAAACTTAGAATAATCTTTTATATCTATTATAACTTATAGATTTCTTATTATATAGGTAAGGGCTAAAGATAAACTACTAGAGAATATATATATATCTTAATTAAATCTAATAAGTTAAAAGAATAAAATATAAAAGATACTTACTATCTATATATTTCCTAGTCCTTCCTTTATACTATTCTACCTCTTGTCCTTTATATAAGGGTCCTTAGTTATTATTAGGTAAGTTATAAAGGTGAGGTATTAATAGGCTATTATATAGTATCTACCTAGGGCTGTAGTAGCTGGTGCTAGGCTGTAGTAGCTAGTACTAGCCTGTGGGTTTTAGCCTGAGCTGTAGTAGGCTACTACCTAAGGTGAGGCTTATACTTCCTATAACCGCGCGACGCTGGGTTCGTCTATACTGGCCCTAGTGCTCGTGTAGGCGCGTGTACGCCTATTATAATAGATAATAGGTTAGCTAAGTATATAGTTAGAGTAGCTTAACTAATTAGGTAGGTATTATTTAAAGGATAATTATCTAACTACCTTAATAACTAGCCTAGGGTTACTAGGTTAGTTACTAAAGGTCTTATAAATAATAACCTTTAAGGTATTACTAAGGTACTTCCCCTTCCTACTCTAGAAATACCTACTATTCCTAGGGCCTTATTTATTTATTATAGGCCTAATCTAGGGGTTATTAGGTAGTCTAGAAATACTTATATAGAGGAACTAAAGCTCTTAGTTTCTAGTATAGTAGTACTTACTAGGTTATCTACAATAGCTAGGGACTATTATTTATATAGGCTAAGCTAGTTATATAAAGATCCTTATCCTAATTAGGGTACTTATAAATCTAGTAATCCTAGGACTTATATAGATATAGGAGTCTAACTTAGCTAGCTCTTTATAGCTTAGCTAAATAGTAAATATACTAAACCTTAACTAAAATAGGAGCTATACCTAGCTATTAAAGGGGCTACTAGGGATTAAAGGTATAGGCTAGTTCTTAGTATTATTAGAGTATTTATACCTAGGGTGACTAGGGTACTTATACTAACTTATATATAGGATACTAGTAATAGCTTATATAGCCTATTATATACCTTACTTACCTACTTAATAGTATAAATAACTATACCTTTCTTATAATTACTACTATTATCCTATTAAAATAGATAATCTAGGTAATGCTATCTAGTAATATTCTATTATATTAATAGGCCCTAAGTAGTTAGGGGGTTAAAGAGCTTAGTAATCTATTCTACTTATTATAGGATCTCTAGAGTAAGTAGCTTATCCTTATAGGCTTAGTTCTTTCTATAGTCTATAAAGGCTTTAAGCTCCTAGGCTAGTAGTATATCCTAATTACTAATTATATTATCCTTATAAGGATAGTTAGGTATAGTAGGATTTATAGTAGTAAGGAGGAATCCTAGTAGTTATAGGGGTAGTTTATAGTTAATACCCTAGGTAAAAGATTAGAAGGGTATTTTATAGTTTAGGGTAATATATTATCCTAATCCTATAGTAGGCTGCTAGTCTTTTAGTTAGTAAGGGGAAGGTCTTAGTAAGGGGCCTTATATATCTATATTACTATTATAAACTAGGGCCTTTAGGTAAGGTAGTAGAAGTAACTTTATAGTACTAGTATACTATAATATTCTAGGTAGGTACTCTTATATATATACCTTATACTATAGTATTAATTAGTAGGGTTATAGTACTTTTAGCTACTACTTTATAACTCATCCTATAGATAGGTATATAAGCTAAATATATATTAATTAGACTAACTACCCTAGCTAGGGCTAGGGGCTAACTATATAGGCTAGGGCCCCTACCTATACTAGGGCTACTACCCTAAATGCGCTAGGTACTAAGTAAAGATGTATAGATACATAATAAAGGTCCTCTATACTAATTATAACCTACTCCTTAGAAGCTATAGTATTAATAGGTATAGCTATCTATACTACTTATAGTACTATATCTTATTTTAGTAACCTATCTAGTTAGTATTATATAGTAACTAGGTTTAAAAAATTATATATATATATATAGTAGTTTTAATCTAAACCTACCTAATAGAGTAAAAGAATAGTTATTAGCTTAAGTCTTTAGCTAGGATAGAAACCTAGGCTCTTACTTAAGGAGATAATAAGGTAACCTTATAATAATATTATAAAGTAGTAAATTAGTACCTAATAAGGCAAGTTAATTAGCTAATAATTAATAATTATAAGGTAGAGTAGTAGGGAGGATATAGAGCTATAGCTAACTTAGCCTATAGCTTACTTAGGCGCGCGCGCTACTATATAACTAAGGTTTAGCTAACCCTATACCTTAGTATCCTTATAGACCTTATACCTACTCTACTACCTATCTACTCTATCTATATTAATTTATCTTAATTTCTAAGATATCTTCTTTAAGATAGAGTTAAATAAGCTTCCTCTATATTATATAGGAGTTAATTATAAAATATCTCTTATATATAAGGGTCTACTAGAACTTCCTCCTAGTCCTCTCTATAGAATATCTCTAGAATAGCTATAAGCTATTAAAGAATATATTATAGAGAATATCTAGAAGGGCTTTATTACTAAAAGCTTTACTACCTTTACTTCTCCTATTCTAGTAGTAAAAAAGCCTAGTAGAGGATAGAGGTTTTATATAGATTACTAATAGCTTAATAAATAAACTACTAAAGATTTATACCCTCTCCCTCTTATTTTAGAGTTACTTTAGCATATTAGAAAGGGTAAGATTTATATAAAGCTAGATATTTAATAAGCTTTTTATTATATCTACCTTATACTAGATTCTAAAGATAAGACTACTTTCTATATAAGGTATAGCTTATTTAAATACTATATCCTTCCTTTTAGATTAAGTAATAGACTAATAGCCTTTTAATAATTTATTAACTAAGTCCTCTTTAAGTACTTAGATAATTTTATAGTAGCTTTTATAGATAATAAACTTATTATCTCTAAAGACCCTATAGAATATAAAGAATAAGTAAGATGTCATGACTTGTAGATTTCTTATTATATAGGTAAGGGCTAAAGGTGAACTACTAGAGAATATATATATATCTTAATTAAATCTAATAAGTTAAAAGAATAAAATATAAAAGATACTTACTACCTATATATTTCCTAGTCCTTCCTTTATACTATTCTACCTCTTATTCTTTATATAAGGGTCCTTAGTCATCATTAGGTGAGTTATAAAGGTGAGGTGTTAATGGGCTATTATATAGTATCTGCCTAGGGCTATAGTAGCTGGTGCCAGGCTGTAGTGGCTGGTGCTAGGCTGTAGTAGCTGGTACTAGCCTGTAGGTTTTAGCCTAAGCTGCGGTAGGTAGGCTGCTACCTAAGGTGAGGCTTATACTTCCTATAACTATATAATACTAGGTTTGTCTATACTGGCCCTAGTGCTTATATAGGTATGTATACGCCTATTATGATATGCCCCCCCTAAAGAGAAGCTAAAATTATGGGAATTAGTAGCTATAGGCGCTTATATAGGTATAGACTTATGATGTATAGTAGTGGTGATTTAGTAATTTAAGTATTCTATATAGTTATAAAGTATAATTATTAGTCTAGGTCTACTACTATACTATCTCTTTCTATTACTATCTCTTTTACTGCGTAACCTGTAGAAGGTTGCCATCTTACTTAGCTATAATCTGGTAAACTGACTATTACGCGTAAAGGTTTAGATAATTTAAATAATTTATACCCTACTAATAGTAAAGTAGATATTCCTAGTTACTATATACTTAATGTATCTGCTGCTTGTTATAGTCTAGTCTATTAGGACTTATTACTGTTATATAAGAGTTATAGTATTAAGTTATTATTATATAGTGTTGTTTATAATCTATTATAGTTGCTACTTACTTAGAGAGCTGTTTTAGCTAGCAGTATCTATAAGGACTATTATATAGAGTCCTAAGATAAGTAAACCTTAATTCTATCTCTAACTATTACTAATTATTATCTAGGCTATTAAGTAGTATTATATATCTAGGTTTTACTACTTTATCATCCCATCTTGCTAACTAATATAATTATAGAGGAGGATACTTGTGTAAAGACTTAGTTAGGCTAGGCTTTACTTATTTAGCTAGGAATAGCTGTAGGTTTATTACTTTATCTATAGTATACTATAGTATTAGGTTCTGCTTAATTAGTATTATTAGTTATTATATAAGGTTTGTTATCTATAGCTATATAGTCTGCTGCTAACTAGCCTATTATGCCGCGTTGCTATTAGTTCACTGTTACACAGCCTGTTTTAGAGGAAGAAGGTGAAGAGCCTACTTATATACTCTATTATTATAATCCTATAGCTTGTTAGGTTCTAGCAGCTAAGTACTTGCTACCTGCTGCTTTATATAATAGTAGTAATAGTGAGATTCGCGTTTATTACTAGTTGGCTCTAATAAGGCGCCTATTAAGTAGGACTTTAAGTTAATGCTTTACATCCCTTATAAGAATATAGAGAGTGTCGTATAAGTAAGTTTATCTTACTAATATAAGGGATTCTTATCTAACTAACTATATAGGTGTACCTTAGTAGTTCTGAAGTATAAGAGCGCACTAAGTACATCTTGGCCTTAGGTAATAGTATACCTTACTTATATATTATAGTTTCTACTTAGTAATTTAACTACTTATTAGTTAAAACTTAAGCCAGCTTGTATAATGCTTTTCTTATCTAGTATACTAGAATTAATAACCCTATTAGGTATACTAAGTATTATAATAATACTAATACTTATATGTTTATTAGTTGTTGCCACCTACCTGGTTTCTTATAGGGCTGCTGCGCTAACTACCTTTAGGGTATAGGTAACTTAGACTGTACTATTAGTAACTTAAAGGGTACTAAGCTGCCTGCTTATTATAAGAGGCGTGAAGATAAAATTTATATAGAGGAGTTCTAGAACTTATACTACTAAGCTAGGGTAGAGGATTAAACTGATTAGGCTTTAGCTAAGTAGGATATCCTACCTAATAAGCTAGAGGATCTAGAGGAGACTATCTTATATAATAATAGTTATAATAAGAAGAAGGGAAAAGGAAGGAAGTAAAGGGTAGAAAGTAAAGAAGAGGGAAGTAGGGGATAAGTAGTAAAAAGGAGAGACTAGAGAGTAGAAGTTAAGGTTAATAGTATTTATATAAGGGTAGATAGTAAACTAATTAGTCTACTTTCTATATCTTTATAATATTTACTATAGGCCTAAGTAACTTATTTTATTATTACTTTCTATTTTAATCTATAGTTCTTCTTAGAGAAAGGTAGTCTTCTATTTTTCTAGATTTTTTAGTAGTCCTGCTATAGTAGGGTATAATAAGTGGAATTCTTTAATTTTCTATAGTATACTACTAAAAGAACTTATATTATACTACTAGTTATCTTAGTCATATCTAGTCTATTTAACTTAATATTAAAGCTTCCTATATAAGACTTAACTAGCTTAAATATAGTCTACTTCCTACTTAGGCTTATCTTAAATAATCTTAGGTTCTAGTTTAGTATATTCCTAACTAGGAAGCTATTCTAGTTTGGCCTTATATAGCCTATTAGTATAGAAAAGGTTAACTATCTTTATATATAAGGGAAGATTAAGGATATAGGAGGATCCTTCTATTCCTATAATCTTAAAAGGTCTAGTATTAGGGAAGTCTAATTTAAGGTTTAGCTAATTAGTAGACCATCCTGTTTTCTTAATATAGATATAATCTCTAACTATAAAGTCTGGTGTGTAATGGTATTTATTAGCTTATTAGTATATATACTCTTAGGATTTAAGAATAAGTTTCTTTATAAATTTAAAAGCTTCTTATCTTCTTTTTTATAGTATTTATACTACTATATAAGCTATCTTTTCTAGTTACTAGGGGGTCTTGGTTTATTATTATTAGTTATAGTATATTTAAGGGGAATATCCTAACTTAATCTTAAAGGGTAAAAGTCTAGTAGCTTTATAGGGAAGTATTACTTGTGTGAGGTCTATTAATAGTAGAAGATTAGATTAATTATTCTAAAAGTAATTAATAAAAGGTCTTAATCTTTATATAAGATGCTGATTAATAATCTCTATAATACTATTAGTCTAAGAGTGGTAGGATGAGTTGAAATGCTACTCTATACTAGTTAGCTTATATAGTTTATTTATAAACGCTAAGATGAACTAAGGGCCTTAGTTAGATAGGATAAACTTAGGGTTTCTATAAATATAGTAGATATATTTATAAAAGAGCCTAGAGACTCCTTTAGTATTAATCTTCTTTATATAAGGTAAGCTAAAGGTTCTTTAACTTAACTAGTCTATAATAACTAGGATTATATTATAGCCTTTTTAGTCTTTAGGTATCTCTTTAAAATCTATAGCTAGGTGTTGCTAGGGTTAAGTAGGAATCTCTAGGGGTTATAGAAGGCCTAGGTCTTTATTATAAAACTCTTTTATTTAGTAGTAAATATGGCATCCTTGCCTATAAATATTAATTGTATAATTTATAGCTAGCTAGTAGTAATGTTACTTAAGGAGTTTTCGCATCTTTATAATACTAGGATAGGTAGTTATATAGGTAGTATATAAAGTATTAAGCGTTCTTATATAGAGGTTATTATGATCTAGTATGAAGAGGGTGCTATCTTATAGTAAAAGACCATCCTTTAGTTCCTAACTATTTCTTTATTTAAGGTCTTTTAAGAGGGCTTTTTATCTCTAGAATTCTAATTTAGAATCTTCTTAGTTTATATAGAGAAGTTTATCTAAAAATAATACTAGAGGAGGAAGTTCTTATTCTAAAATAGAAAGAGGGATAATAGTCTCTAGTGGGATAAGGTATATCTCTTATATAGCCTTTACTTTTTCTTTCTGAGTCTTTAGATCTTCTTGTTTTTAAGTAAGGTAATTAGTAATGATATTTTCCTTTCCTAGTTAATAGGAGAATTATATGTGGAATTCTATAAAAAACTTAGACTATTTAGCTTGTTATTAATTAAGTTGTTATTTAGTAGAGTAGTACTCTAATGCCTAATAGTCTATAATTATGAGAAAAGGTTTTTTAAGGCTAATAAGTATTAGTCTCTATTCTTCTAGTCTATTCTTAATAGCTAGTAGTTCTTTATCTAAAATTCTATAATAAAGTTCTGTATTAGCTATTACCTTAGAGTAGAAGGCTACTAGTTTCTAATTATATAAAGGTTGTTAGAGCTGTATTAAAATACCTATAGTAACTCTATTACTTATATTAGTCTCTATATAAGTGTTAAGAGTAGGGTTATAGTTAGCTAGGAGTGTATTACTATATATTAGCTTCTTAAGTTACTAAATTGCCTCTTCTTCTAGGGGTCCTAGTTATTACTATTTTACCTTAGAGTATAGTTTCTCTAATAGTTAGCTAATTTATCTGTAGTTAGGGAGAAATTGTTAGTAGAAATTATAGAAACCTAGGAAGGATTAAAGAGCTTTAAGGGTTTTTAGTATTAGCTAGTTTTATATAGGTTCTACTTTATCTGGGTCTATCTAAATGCCTTCTATGGAAATGATGTATCTAAGGAACTTTATATGAGTAACTAAAAACTTGCTCTTCTTTAAATCTACCTATAGTCCTGCTTTTTATAGTCTTACTAGTACTTTTTTTACTTGTTCCTTATGCTCTATAGGATCTTTAGAGATAATGAGTATGTTATCTATAAAAGCTATAATAAAATTGTCTAAATACTTAAAGAGAACCTGGTTAATAAAATATTAAAAGGCTGCTGGTCTGTTACTTAATCTAAAAGGTAAGATATGGTATTTAAATAACCTATATCTTATATAGAAAGTGGTTTTATCTTTAGAATCCTTAGTAAGATAAATGTGGTGGAAAGCTTATTAAATATTAAGCTTAGTATAAATCTTGCCCCTTCCTAACGTGCTAAAGTAACTCTATAATAAGAGGAAGGGGGTGAGAATCCTTAGTAGTTTATTTATTAAGCTATTAGTAGTCTATATAGAATCTCTATCCCCCACTAGGCTTTTTTACTACTAGAATAGGAGAAGTATAGGTAGTAAAGCTTTTAGTAATAAAGCCTTTCTAAATATTCTTAATAATATACTCTTTTACAGCCTTAAGCTGCTCTAGAGATATTCTATAGAGAGGACTTAGTAGAAGCTCTAGTAGACTATTATATATAAGAGTTATTTTATAATTAACTCCTATGTGATATAGTGGTAGCTTATTAGACTCTGTTTTAGAAAATATATCTTGAAATTCCTTATAAGTAGCTAGTAGCTTAGAAGCTAGTAATTCCTTAGTTTCTTTATCTTTAAGAGCTGCTTAAACTTATGTGAGGTTAATAGTGTAGATCTCTATTAGTATAAGTTATAATTTATAGATAGAAATCTTAAAAGTATCTTAATTTTAAAATTTAATTCCCTTAATAACCTGTACTAAGGGAAGAAGGCGTTTATTAAATTTTTTATCTTTATAGTCTATATCTGCTTAATGTTCTTTCTGTGGTTCTTTACTTTGTATAGAGACTTTTAGTAGGTGTAAAAGATACTAAAAGGATTGGTTAACTAGTAGCTATCTCTAGACTAGTTTATGTTATTTATAGTCTAGAAGAATATTATGCTGGTTAAAAAACTATTGCCTAAGAATTATATTATTATAGCTAATATTATAAATAAAAGTATAAGTAGAAACTATTTAATCTTAGAAATAGAGTTAAAGATAAAAGTAAAAATTAACTTTCTTATTTATATATTAGTTAAACCTAGTAATATTAAGCCCTTTACCTATTATTCTCTTTTTTACAGTACCTATAGACTAGAGAGTTAGTAGTAGCTTAGGGTAAATAAAACTTATACTACTAGTACTAGTATTAGCTAGGGCATAAATTTCTAAGGTATAGCTATTAGATATAATTAAGGTTTATATAGTAAAGGGTATACCTCTAATAAAGTGACTAAGATTTATATAAGAACCTTTAATGTGTATTACTCTAAATTTAGACCTAAGGTAGGAGACTTTACCTAGGCCTTATTATTTTCTAATAAAGACTGATCTCCTTTATTTATATAGACTTCTTCTATACTTTCTTCTTCTACTAACTCTATTACCTTTATCTCTAGTTATGGGTATTGCCTCTATAAATGGCTAAACTAGCTATAGTAATTATATAGTCTAATCTCTATATAGACTTCTACTTTACCTTTATAGGTTATATTATATAAGGGAGCTCTAGATATAGATCGCGCCTATATATAACTAGAAGATAAAGTACTTATACTACTTAAGGTAGTTATCTTTACTCTTTCTTATTATCTCTTCTTTACTCATTCCTTATATGACGTGAGTATTAGTTTTCTATAGTTAGAATAGTAGTTACTAAGACTTTAAGTAATAGGGTAGGCTTATTAGAGGTACTTATAAAAGTTAATATCCTTATCTTACTCTATAGTAACTATATAGGTTTAAAGGAGAGGATCTATTATATTATAAAAGTCCTTTTTCTACTATTCCTAGGGAAGATCTATATCTAAGGCTAATTATATAAAGTTTAATTAAAACTTCTAAAGGTCTATAGGAATATAGTATATAAGAGAGTATAACTACTTCTTTATATCCTTATATTTATATAGACTCTAGAGGAGGTTATCTAGGAATTTAAAGATGTCCTTATTTAGAGTAACTTTATTAGCCTTTATATAAGAAGTAAGGAAAGGAGTTAGGTAATATAAGACTTCTCTACTAATATAGGAAATAATATAACCTGTAATATTTTATTTAATCTCCTCTACTATATCTTTAGTAAAGTAATCGTGGTTTTATTTAATTTTATTTTATATAAGGAGGGTCTAGTATTTATATAAGGGGTCTTCTCTATTAGTAAGAAGAGGAGGATTAGGAACCTTACCACTTTAGTATTTCTTATTACTTAAAGATAAAGTGGAGGTTTTAGAGGTAGTTTCCCTTATATAGGTTAGAGGAGGTCTAAGATTCCTTATTACTCTACTAGTAGAAGGATCTTAAGAGAGGGTAATAGGTCTTAGGTACTAAGCTAATAGAGAGGGCCTAATATATCCTTCCCTTAAGGCTTCCCTTAGTCTATTAGTATAGTTTAAGAGTATTTACTTAAGAGCCTAGTTCTACCTTCGCGTGCAGTTTAGTTGCTGCTATACTTAAGACTTATTTAAGGATGTAATCTTAGATTTAAATTAATTAATATCTAAGCATGGTACCTTTATAAATACCTCTATAACTAGAGCTTAAATAGTATAAGTTGACCCTAGGTCTTAGGTATATTCTTTCACCTCTACTACTAGGACTAAGTAGAAATTATATAGGAGAATAGGGGTAGGTCCTCTCTTATTATTATTTAATAAGTATCTAGTATTATATAAATCTTTAGTACCTTCGCGCGAATCTTATTAAGTTAATTAACTAGTACTAATACCTTTAGTAGTGCTAGATATATTAGCTTTATTCTTAGCTATACTATCTTTATAGTCTTCTACTTAGAATGTCCCTTAAGTAGGTTATAAATGGGACACCTCCTAGATATTTACATGCTGCCCTATAGCCTTAACTAAAGACTTCTATAGTTAACACGTACTTAATACTCCTTAGTCCTTAGATAATACCAATACGCCTAATAAAGATAACTTAGGTTTACTAGGGAAAAGTAACAAGTAGTCTTATATAAGACTATAGCTGTACATAACATTACTTAGGTTAAATATTATAATACCTTTATAGGTGAAGAAGTAGGATAGAGCTAAAACTTAAAATAATCTTTTATATCTATTATAACTTATAGATTTCTTATTACACAGGTAAGGGCTAAAGGCAAACTACTAGAGAATATATATATATCTTAATTAAATCTAATAAGTTAAAAGAATAAAATATAAAAGATACTTACTACTTATATATTTCCTAGTCCTTCCTTTATACTATTCTACCTCTTATCCTTTATATAAGGGTCCTTAGTCATTATTAGGTAAGTTGTAAAGGTGAGGTATTAATGGGCTATTATGTAGTATCTACCTAGGGCTGCAGTGGCTGGTGCCAGGCTATAGTAGCTAGTACTAGGCTATAGTGGCTGGTACTAGCCTGCAGGTTTTAGCCTAAGCTGCAGTAGATAGGCTGCTGCCTGAGGCAAGGCTCGTACTTCCTATAACCGCGCGATGCTAGGTTCGTCTATACTGGCCCTGGTGCTCGCATAGGCGCGTGTACGCCTATTGTGACATAAGAAAAGTACTAGTAAGACTATAAAAAGTAGGACTTTAGATATATTATATTAATAAATAGTATTTAAATAGACCTAGATAAGGTAGAACCTATATAAAACTAGCTAGTACCTAAAGCTCTAAGGGCTCTTTAATCCTTCCTAGGTTTCTATAACTTCTACTAATAATTTCTTCCTAATTATAGATAAATTAGCTAGCTATTAGAAAGGCTATACTCTAAGGTAAAATAGAGATAACTAGGACTACTAGAAGAAGAGGTAATTTAAGAACTTAAGAAGCTTATATATAGTAATATACTCCTAGCTAACTATAATCCTATTCTTAATACTTATATAGAGATAGATATAAGTAATAGAGTAACTACTAGTATTCTAATATAGCTCTAATATAGTAGTAGATCCTATAGGGATCCGGTATAGCTATTAGATACTAAGGGTAAGCTTAGTAAGCTTAGTAGTTATAGGGAATAGGTACTTTAGCCATATAGATAGCCTAAGTAATAGGATAACTCTTATACCTAAATTAATACTATAAATATCTAGTTAGATTATTATATTTAGTAGCTAAAAAGGATTATTCTATAAGTTAAAACCCCTTTTTATACTACTTCTACTACTACTATACTAGCTACTTAGATCTAAATATATAATATATCTTCTACTATATTAATAGTATATTAAGATCCTCCTATACCTAGAATCTAACCTAGTCTATCTTAATAACTATAGAGTAATAAGAACTACCTATAAGACTTTAACTACTTACTTAGTAATTATAAAACCTCTTAGATACTAGCCTATAGTCCCTCTAAGATTTACTCCTTATCTTAACCTATTAGTTAATCTTTACCTTTATATAATAGTTTAATCCTCTTAAGATCTAGGCTAGTATAAGGAATCTAGCTAGTAGGGCTCTTCCTAGATACCCTATTATTTAGAATTCTATAGTTAAAGGCTAATAGGCTCTCTTATATACTATATAGGAGTTTATTAATAAGTATACTACTTAGGTTACTAGGATTAATATACTAGTATATATAGTATAAGCTATATAATAAGGTATATCTATAAGTAAGTAAGTAACCTTTTATATATAATACTAATTAGTAAGGATTCTTATAAAATCCCTATAATAATACTAATAACTCCTATTAAGGGGGCTAGGGTTATATAAGTAATACTATAACTAAGAAATAGATTATATATCCTAAGAAAAAGGCCTTACCTACTCCTTTTAAGTATACTAGAAATACTACTAATTTAAAATCCTAATACTAGAACTAGAAGGATAAGGGCCTAGCTAAGGTATAGCCTAATTATTATACTAGTAGCCTAGATAGGAGTAATAATAAAGAAGAAGAAGGAGATATATTAGATAGTAGCCTAAATAAAGGTAATAAGGTATTAATAGATAAGGATACTATAGAGGAAGATATAGCCTATTACTATTATAAGGATTTTATACTTTTTATTAACCTTACCCTTTTAGGCCTATTAGCTAGTACTAGTAATAAGACCCTAAATAATACTTAACTAGTCTTACTATATAGATACTAGTTCTATCTAATATATTTTATATTATATAATAAGCTATTTATATATTTAAAGGACTATCCTACTAGAGTATAGGATAGGTCTAAGAGTAATAAAACTAAGTAGTCTAATTATTAGCTTAATAAGATATCCTAAGTACTTAATACTATCTTTACTATAAGTATATAGGATCTATAGATAATTAGTTCTTTAGTAAATATAGTAGATATCTAGGTATCTTCCTATTTCTCTATATATTAATTAGTAGAAATAAGTTTCTAGCTTACCCTTAAAGGATTCCTTAATATAGCTTATTTAGATATAGGAGTATCTTTATCCTTAGTAGTAAGAAGCTTCCTATATAATAAACTACCTAATATTAAGATCTAGACCTTACTAATAGTAGGTACTATCTATAGAGTAGTAGGTAAACCTATAGTATCTAATAAGTATATCCTTCTACTACTCTACTTACTAGGGGTACTACCTAATAGATTATAAGCTATAGGGATAGTATAATACTATATAAGGGTAGTTAATAATATACTAATCCTACTACTTATTAGTATAAATATTATCTAACCTTAAGGGGTCCTAATTAATAGCTTATAAAGTATAGTAATATAGCCTTTCTACTATAACCTATAGACTAAGGTAGTCCTATAGAAGTATACTATACTAGTATATAGAGTTATTAAGGCTATATAGTAGGTAATTATTAAGCTATATTTATTAGTACTAATTAGTATAATAGCTAGTAAGGATCTTTCTAACTAGCTATATAAATTTTAACCTAATTAGTAAACTAGCTAGATCCTATTCCTAGTTTAAGGTAGTATCCTATATTATATAGTATATAATTTAGATTTTAGTTAGCTCTTTATCTATAATAATATAGATAAGCTACTTATAATCCTATAATAAGTAAGGCTTAGATACTTAGTAGCTATAGAAATTAATAGCTACTACTAGGTATCTAATTACTCTATAGTAGGTATATTCTATAATAGGATCCTACTAGAGCTAGAAACTACTCTTAATAATAGTATTTATATCTATAGTCTACTAGATTATATTAATACCTTTTAGAAGATCCTAAAGAAATATCTACTACTTTTTATAGATTAATATACTATAGTTAATATATCTAAAGAAGACTAGATACCTATTAACCTAGTAGATAACTAATAAGATAAGCTAGGATACCTTTTATTAACTTAAGTATATAATATATCCTATAAGGGTAAGTAGGTACTAAATAAGACCTTTAAAGACCTATATAACTAGATTACTATAGATAGAATACCTAAAATATTATAGATAGATAAGCTAATAGAATTTACTTAGCTAGCTTTTATTATCTAGAAGGATAAGTACTACTAGCTTCCCTAACTAAGAGATAGGCCCCTATAGGTCTAGTATAAGTATAAGGGTTATAGAGTTATAGATATCTAGGGTTTAAATATCCTAATATACTATAATAAGTATACCTTAAAAACTATCTAGGACTTAGTAAGTTATTTATAAGGATATCTATATACCTTACTTATTAATAGGTAATCTTTCTTCTATTAATAGTTAGTTAAGTAAGCCTACTAGTACTATATAATAATCTAAAGTTACTATAGCTAGAAAACCCTAGTAGTAGCTCTTATAGGATTCTATAATAGTATACTATATATCTAATACTAATTTAATAATATCCTATACTATATAGGCTACTAGGACTTTACCTTTATATATATTAATAATATATTAATATACTCTAAAACTTTTAATAACTACCTTAAGTACCTAGACTCTATACTAAAGATACTAGATAATAAATAGATCTCCTTATTACCTAAGAAGATACTACTTAGATACCCTTTAATTTTATACTTAGATTAATATATCTATAGCTATAGAGTAATTACCTATAAAGATAAGATCTATACTATTAAAGACCTTACTTTCCTAAATACTCTCTAGAAGCTTAAGACCTTCTTAGGGCTTACTAAATAATTATAATAGTATATACTATACTATACCTACCTAATAGGGCTACTAGAGGTAACTAAAATAGTACTACTAGTAGAGGTACTTAAAGGTATCTCTAAGACTAAGAGTATATACTATTAAATAGTAGCTAAGAAGTAGAATAACCCTAACCTAGACTAGCTAGATATATTTAAAGTAATTAAGGAAACCTTATATAATATAGACTAGTTAGTATATTATAATCTAGAGAGGCCTTTATATATTAATATTAATACTAGTAAGGAATATAGTATAGGAGCTATAGTATACTATATTATTAAGGATCCTAAACCTAAAATAGAACCTTAGGCCCTAGTAATATAAGAGGGGCTAGTACTATATATATAGGAGGTTAAATAGCCTAATAGTATCTAGATAGAACTAGGATCTATCTAGGATCCTTCTATTAAATAGCTTAAGTATACTAAATATTTTCCTAAGGTATTAGTATAGCTAATTATCTTCCTATCTAAATAAGTAAAGGGTATAAAGTCTAGGTATTAGCTAACTAAGCTTAAGATAGCTAGAGTTATCTAGGCTATCTATAAGCTATACCTCTATATAGAATCTATAAAATATACTATTATCTTTATAGACTATTTAGCCTTAATAGCTATTATTACCTAGATATATTTCCTAAGTATAGATTTAGTAGAGTACCTAAATATAAAGCTTATATAGGGATCCTAGTTTCTAAGTTAGTTCTACTTAGAGCTATACTACTAGGTAGGATAAAACTATATTATCCCTAATATACTTAGCTATCTAGATACTAAGGAATAACTAGTATCTAATAATAACTATATAGTACTAGAGGATAACTAAACCTTTATATTTAGAGTAGTATTAGTAGAACTTTCTAATACTTTTAAGGCTAAGATCTAAGTAGGTTATACTAAAGACTAAAAGTAGTCCTAGATTATAGTAATAATCTAGTATAAATAGAATATTAACTAAGATAATATACTATCTAAGGGATAAATCTCTATAGAGGCCCCTTTAAGTAGCCTATAATTCTTTATCTAAGATAGGCTTATATACTTCTAGGACTAAGTAGATAAGTAGGAGTATCTATATATTCTACTAAGCTATAAAAAGGATATCTTTATAATAGCCTATAATAAATATAGCTACTAAGGAATTAATAAAGTACTAAGCTATATCTAGCCTACTTACTTTATTTATAACCTAAATTTATAACTATCTAAATATATTTACCTATATCTAGATTATAAGTAGAATAGGACCCCTAGGTATAAACCCTATAAATCCCTATACCCTATTATTAGCCTAAAGCTACTATTCTATATAATTATAGTAGACTTTATTACTAGGATACCTCCTACTATAGAGTTATTTAATATATTACTTATAGTTACCTATAAGTTTACTAAGTATATTATATTAGTACCTAGATAGGAGACCTAGATAGCTAGTAAATAGGGTAGTATTTTTATTAAAATTATTCTAGTACTTAGTTAGGGACTCCTATTAATTATAATCTTAGATATAGATAGTTACTAGCTCTCTAACTTTATAGATAAAGTTTTTAAGTACCTTAGGATTAAGTTTATAGCTAGTATAGTATACTATCCCTAAATAGATAGCTAAAGTAAGTAGATAAATTAAATAGTTAAGATTACCCTATACTATTTTATTATAGTAAATACTAAACTATAATAGACTAATACCCTTCTTATAGTCTAGGCTATAATAAATTCCTCCTTAAATATAGTAATAGGCTATACCCTAGATAAAATATACCTTAGTTTCTAGCTATAGGTTAATCCTATAATAATAATCTAGTAAGAACTACTAGATATAGACCTAGGGGTTATAAGGGCCTACTTCTAGAACTAAGCTTATAAAGGTATTATATTTACTAATATAAGTTATAAATATATATATAACTAGAGGTATAAGCTTATCTACCTACTAATTAAATCCTAGGTAAGGCTTTAACTATACTATAGATACTATATATATAGAAATATAAGTAAGAAATTTACCTACTAGTTTATTAGACCTTTTTATATTAAGGCCTATACTAGATCTAAGCTAGTATATAAGCTTAAGCTCCCTAATAATATAAAAATCTATCTAGTAGTTAGTATTATATAGCTTAAGCCTTATACTATACTAGGAGTAGACCCTTATAGCTAGGATATTCTACCTTTAGGATCTTTAGAGGTTATAACTAAAGGTAAGATAGTACTAGAATATAAGATCTAAGTACTATTATTATAGTACTATAATCCCTACTTAAAGAAGATCTAATACTTAGTTAACTAGTAAGGATAGGGAGCTAAATACTATTAGTAGATAAACCTAGAGGACCTTTATAATACCTAAGACCTAGTTAAGAAGTATAATATAAGGATTAATATAGAAACCTATATAATTAAGTAATATACCTTTACTAGGTATCCTTAGGGTCTTACTAATACTACTATTAGTATCCTAGTATTAGAGGAGACTACTAGTATCTAGGAACCTATAGGAACTATAGTAAATAAGAACCCCTTATAAGCCTATAATAATATTATTAATAAGGATAAAGTAGCCTACTAGTATAATAAGTATAGGGGCTACTATACTAGAAGTCCTTATATAGTAATTTTATACTATATCTAAATAGGTACTCTTCCTTTATTACTATCCTATATTATTTTCCTTATATATATATCTAGGGATATTTCTTTATACTAGTAGAGCTAGTAAGAGTAGATAAAGATATAGATTCTAGTAAGGGTAATAAGAATATAATAAGGAGGTTATTCTAAGGAATTTTATTTATTAAGGTAAAGATATAATATAGAGAATATTATAGAGAGTTCTCTTTATCTTTCTTTATTTATTTTTTCTCTTTATTTTTAGGCTAGGATATTAGGATACTAGTAGGTATAATTATATTATCTAGGTACCTAAGGTCTAAACTATAATTATCTATTACTATACCCTTATCTTTTTAATATATATTACTATACTCTTACCTTTTTAATATCTATTACTTCTTAGCTTAATATACTTACTAACTATTATACCCTTAGGCTAGCTTATATTAAGGTAGTCTACTAGGATTATAGCTTAAGTAAAATATAAATTCTAGAGCTATAGTATTATTACTATTATAAAATATAAACCTAGTAAAGGTAAATATTCTATAACTAATATATATAACTAGGATCCTAACCTTAATATTAATATACTTCTAGGTAAAGAGATAATATCCTTCTTATCTAAGGATAAGGCTCTAATATCTATATTTATCTATCTACTAGTAAAGAGCTCCTATAGTAAAGGAGAGGATAGTAAATTAATAAGAACTACTAATTTAGCTACTATAGATTCTATAGTACTCTTTAATAGTATTTAGACTATAATTATATATACCTATAGTCTTCTACCCTATAGATATAATTTATTATTATATATAGAGGAATAGCTCTACTTATTAATAGGATAATTAATAGCTAGTAACCTCTAGCTTATAAATATTAGTAAGTACTATATCTATACCTATATAGAGGGCTTACTAAATCCCTACTATAGGCTTTATAGTAGAGCTTTTATAGTAAAGATTAATAATACCTTCTACTATACTAGGATCTATAAGTATAAGATACTAGAAGGATATAAGATATATACTACTATTATAGCTAAGGATCCTAATAAGGACCTAAATAAGGAATATACTTAGAGTTACTAAATTAATAAATAGAGGAATATATCTTCTAGTAATAGAGTAGTACCTATTATTATTTAGGATAAGAAGGTTCTAGACTACCTTATCCCTAATAAAGAGTACTTTACCCTAGTTAAGCTAGTCTAGGTCCTAGACCTCTATTTTAAAGTATATACCTACTTATAGTACTAGTACTATTTTAATATCCTATATTAGTATATAGCCCTACTTACCTTTAATAATAACTATTAGATTATAAAGACTAATTAGGATACTATCTATATTCCCTAGTATAAAGTTAAAAATAATAATATAGTTAAACCCTATAAATCTAATATTATAGTACTACTCTAGGGATTCTATACCTTTAATAATACTAATTTCTAGACTAATATATCTAATAAGGCTTTTTAAGCTATATATAAGACTATCTATAACTATAATATTATAGGGCTACCTCTACCTTTTATTATTAAGAAGGGTTATAAGTAGAAGATTACTAGGATACTACCTATTATTACTAGCTATATTAATAGGGTTAAGCTAGTTACTACTTTACTATTTAAAGTAGAAGATAGATAATCTCTATAAGAAGGGTACTCTAAAGAAAATAATATTACTATACCTAGTAGTATATACTATAGATAGATAAAGGAAGACCTATTTTAGTTTAGGGATCTAATAGTACTATATATAATAATATATTATAGAATCCTACCCTATAACTATCTCTAAGTAGAAGAGGTCTATATAGTATTCTAGTATATAGATCTAAAGGATATCTATCCCTTTAATAAGTATTTCTATACTCTAGATAATATAGGTAACCTACTACTAAACCTAACTAAATTATAGACTTACTAGATATTAGGCCTACTATCTTATATAATCCTAGTACTACTTAATAACTATACTCTTCTATATTATAGTTTTACTATCTAGTTATTAACTAAGATTAGATTACTATAAAAGGTAGCTAGGTCTATATTACCTATTACCCTATCTAAGGACTTCTATACTAAGTAGAATATTATAGATATCTAGTATAATCTAATACTCTATAACTATAACTATATATCTATAGGCCCCTAGTACTACCTAGTTAACCTATTTAGGGCCTAGATTAAAGCTTTATTAGCTAAAGAGTAGATAAGGAAGGATACTATAAAGAGAGAAAAACTAGATAATAGAGATATAGAACTAGCTAAATTACTAGTATTAGGGAACCCTACTTAGATTATAGAAGTACTCTTCCTTATATCCTACTACTAACCCTAGTAATAATATCTTTAATATAGTTAACCCTAGTAAGATTATTAACCCTAAACTATAATTCTATCTTAGCTCCTTATTAGCCTTAATACCTAGTAAATCTAGTATTATAATACTAATACTATAGTACTAGGGTATATTTACTAGTATTTCTAGATATAAGATAACTAATTAACCCTAGTATAGCTTAAAGACTATTAATAATAAGGATTCTAAGAATAAGGATCCTAAGACCCCTATAACTATAATTAAGTCTAAGAAGAAGTAGACTACTAAAACTAAGCTAGAACCTAATAAGCTAAGTTCTAAGTAACCTAGGATTAGTAGATCCCTACTAGCTATATCTATAACTAGATACCCTAGTATAATAGATAATAAGGAGGTTATTAATCTTAAGGATAAGATATTAGCCTTAACTAATCTACTTAATAATAAAGATAAGTCTAATACTAATAGCACTACCTATAAAAAGGATAGTATAATATATAAGGCTATTTATAAGGTAGTATATAAGGTCTATAGATAAATTAAGAGTAATAGAGTAATTAATATTAATAACTAGTTAGAATCTAAGTACTTAAGTAGTAAGTAATCCTAGGATAATAAGGCTATAGCTAAGATTAGGGTAAAGTAAGATACTAAGACTATAAGCTCCTACTATTTAGAGACTAGAGGTAAATAGAATAAGACTCTAGAGTAGATAGTAATAGATAATAATAATAAGTAAAGCCTTCCTCTATTTTTACCTTCCTTCCCTTAGCTATAGTTATAACTACTATATAGATTAGGTCTATAGATTTAGGAGTATAGATTAGAACTAGATAGTAGATATAGGTAAGGGTACCTATAAACTACTTTAGCTACTACCTATAGTAGTAGATCCTATAGGGATCTAGTATAGCTATTAGATACTAAGAGTAAGCTTAGTAAGCTTAGTAGTTATAGGGGATAGGTACTTTAGCTATATAGATAGCCTAAGTAATAGGATAACTCTTATACCTAAATTAGTACTATAAATATCTAGTTAGATTATTATATCTAAAAACCTTTATATAAGTAGAAACTAGTAGCTTTCTACTCTAAAGTAATAGCTAATATAGAACTCTACTATAGTATCTATAAGGCTTAAAGAGGCAAGTACTATATTTAGCTAACTAAAAAGTCTAAGGTAAAGAGAAAAGGAGAAGTAGTACTAAGAAGAAGGTAGAAATATAGTTATAATAGGCTAATTACTTAGCCTACTAAGTAAGTATATAGTTATATACTTACTTATACTAGGTAGGGTTCTAGTAAACTAATCCTTATATAGATATAGGCCTAATACTACCCCCCCCCTCTACTAGGTAAAGTCCCTTAAGCTAGAAAGATAGTAGTACCTAGTAGGTCTCCTTCTAGATCTATCTAGTAAACTAAATTATCTAGAGGAGGTAGTTTACCTAGGTTAAGATAGTAGTATTCTAGAATAAGATTTTTTAAATAGATAAAGTTAGTCTAAAAGAGCTACTAAGGGTTAGTATTCTAGTTATCCTAATTATTAATAAAGGTAGCCTTATATTAGATACTAAAGTATTTTATCTTATAGAAGTTAATAATTTTAGCTATTTCCTACTTACTATAAGGTTTATCCTTAGGGTTATTATAAGTAAGGATATTAGAGCTAGTAGGTTTAAGAATCTAACTAGGAAAAGGGGTAGAGATAAGGTAAAGTTTCTATAAATAGAAGATTAGTATAAGGCTATTAATAAGCTTATCCTCTAGAATAGTAAGCTTATAGGCCTTATAGTTAATAATATACTTAATTAACTAGGGGCTATACTATTTCTAGTCTAAACTCTTACTAGGCCTTATAGTAGAGAAGTCTTATATATTAATATAGATAAGGTCTCTAACCTTATAGTTTAGGTATAGGGCCTAGTATTTATTAGTATAGTAGGTATAGTCCTCTTATATAGCTTAAATAAGTATACTAAGTTACTAGTTAATAGTATAAGTCTAGATAATAATATAGTTAGTATAGTTAATTTAAGGGTCTTAGTTAATATTTAGGAGTAGGGGCTTAATTCTAATATATAGGTTATATTTATAGTTAGTAAAGAATAGGGATATACTAATAAAGGAGTTAATATAGTTATTAAGAGTAAACTTAATATAGAGAAGCTAGAATATCTAGTTATTTTAGTAGTAGTTAATAAAGGTATAGAGGATATTCTTAATAGATTTATTAGTTACTTTAGTCTAGCTATTAGTCTTAGGATACTAGGCTAAAGAGTACTTAATTTTAATACTATAATAGTAATAGATATAGTACTATACTTAGATAAGTATAGTACTACTATAGTTATTAATAAATTCCTTATAGAAACCTTATATATAGAAGAGGTAATAGGTAATAGCCTTATATAGGGAGTTAACCCTATTATCTAGGAGTCCTTCTAAGATAATAGCCTTTATAAGGTAGTTAACTATAATAAGGATATAGGAGTAGTCCTAATTATAGAAATAGAAGTTTAGAAGGTACTTAATAAAATTAAAGCTAATACTAGTCTAGTAGTAGGCTAGTAGTTCTAGTAGTTAAAGAAAACCTTACTTCTTTTAGTTATTAATAGAGGACTAGTAGTATTAGGTATAAGTATAGGTAAAGATTAAGTAGTTATTCTTTAAATTAGGCTAGTAGTAGGAGTAGCTAATAAGTTTACTTATTAACTTATAGCTAGGGTAGCTAAGGTATAATAGGAGGTAGTAAACCTATATAACCTTAAAATATAGTTTAGAGTTATTAGGGATAAAGAGCTAGTTTTTTATAAAAAGGTAGCTATCCTTAACCTTTAGGTATTCTATATAGAGATAATAGCCCTTTTTAATAAGGAGTACTAGGATCTTTAGATCCTAGTTCTATATAGCTATTATAAGGTATTATATATCCTTATTAGTCTTATAGGCTTTAGTAATAAGTTCCTATAGATAAGTAATACTAGGGGCTCTATAGCTTTCTTTTAATAGAATAGTTAGTAAGGATAGAGGGGATAGGTTAGAAATAGTAGAAATAGGCTAGTCTATAGTATAGGGTATAATAGAGAGGTAGAAGATAGCTAACTATAAGATAGGGTCTAGGTAGTATTATTTTAAAATAGTCTAGTATTAGTATAATTAGTAGATATTAGAGCTATTCTAGAGAAGGTCCTAGAAGTATCTAGTAAGAGAATTAGATTTCTTACCCTACTTACTAGGGTAATATATAATTTTAAAGTTAAACTTAGATAAGAACTTAGCCTAGTAGGCCTATTAGTAGTTAAGATTCTTAATAGTTATAAACTATTCTAGATTCTTATAATCTAAGAAGATCTTTACTAGGTTATCTAGTTCTATACTAATAGCTTTAAGATACTAGGACTCTAGTACCTTAATAATAGTAAATAACTCCTTATTATAGATTTTATAATTATACTCTACTAGGGATATCTTCTTAGAGAAGAAGGCTACTAGATAAAGTTATCTATTAATAACCTAGAAGAGGACTCTAGTAGTAATAAAATTAGAGATATCTATCTTAATCTATATTTCCTACTTAGAATTAAAGTAGATAAGTATTAAAGTAGAAGTAAATATAGCCTTAAGAGCTTAGAAGGTATATTTATATTTAAGGGTCTAATTTAAAGTAGTATAGATATAGTATTTCTTTTTTAAGGGGGTAGTCTTTAGTTCCCCTTTAATAAGTTCTATAAGTAGTTAAGTAAATAAGGAGAAATCCTTAATAAAATAGTAATAGAAGTTAGTAAAGCTAAGAAAGGCCTAGATATCTTTAATAGACTTTAAAATTTACTAGTCTAGTACTACTTCTACTTTTTTAGGATCTATATAAATACTATTAATACTAATAAGAAGACTAAAGTATTTAACTTCTTCTATATAGAACTTATACTTATAGATATTAATAAAGAGCTTCTAGTTAAGTAAATAGGTAATAACCTTCTAGATATATTCCTTATATTCCTCTAGTATCTTATTAAAGATAAGAATATTATTAAGGTAGGCTATAGCCTAAAGGTTAAAATAATCCTTAAAGGAGTTATTAATATAGCTTTAAAAAGTTCTAAAAGTATTATAAAGTCTAAATAGTATTACTAGGTACTTAAACTAACTATAATAGATAATAAAGGCTATTTTCTATTTATCTCTTATAGTAATCTAAATTCTATTAAAGGTAGTAATAATATTAAGCTTTATAAAGTACTTATAGCCCTAGAGGTACTAGAGAATCTTAGCTATATTTAGAATTAGGTACTAATTTTTAATAGTAATCTTATTAAGGCCCTTATAATTAATATAGACCTAAAGGCCTCTACTAGGTTTTTAGATAATAAGTACTAGAGCTATAGCTAGGGAGGAGCTAAGATAAGTATATCCTTTATATATAAGATTATTAATATAGTAGTAGATTACTTTTATCTCTTATAGGTTAAGAGATTAGTAGCTATAAATAAATAGGGGATCCTTTCTAGCTTTAAGGGTAATTTTATAGTCTTTAGAGGAGTAATTAGGTAGGGATTTAGCCTAGTTTTAATTAAAGATAGAGATAAGGTTATAAAGGTAATTATAGATTTATAATTTAAGTTTAGAAAGTAAGAGCTTTAATTTTCCTTTCTTAAATTTCTTAAAGTCTTTAGGAGTAATAGTATTTATTATTATAAAGTAGAGCTAGATAGTAGAGTTAATTAGAAAGAGAATACCTAAGTTATAGTCTTATTTATAGGTAAGTTAATAGAAGGATATAGTACTAATAAGTTTTATATTAAAGGCTAATTACCCTATACCTTATTATAATAGGGGGGTATCTATAGTAAGAATTTAGACTAATTTTTCTTTAATAAGATAACTAGCTTAAAGGTAGTCCTTAGAAGAGAGAGTAACTAAGTACTACTTATAATTAGTAGTAGTATTATACTTAGAGAGTTAAGGGTCTCCTAAGATAAGAGGAATTTATAGAATAGTAGTAATATAGTAGAAGACCTAGCTAATATAGTCTTCTAGTACTATATTTATTAGGGTAGTATATTTAAGGATAGAGTTAACTAACCTATTAATATTAAGAAGCTTTATAGGTAACTAGAGTAGAAATATATTAATATAATATTTATATATATAGTTCTTATTAATTATATTTACTTTAGTACTACTATTAAGTAAGATCTTTATAGGGGAACTATCTATTAAAGAGTAAAAGACTAGGTAGCCCCTAATTTAGGGTTAAGTAATATCTAGTATTAAAATCTTATAAGATAGTAAGCTAAGAGTTAAATCTTATTTAGTAGAGAAGGAATAAAGGAATATAAGCTATACTAGCTAAAAATCTAGAAAGTAACTATACTCTAGGTTTAATCTTTTAATTTAGAGTTAGTATTAATTTCCTTATTATTAGAAGAATCTTTTAATAAACTAATATCTATAAGATTTATATAAGTAGGATAGGAGCTAGTATCTTAAGTAGGATAGATAGTATTATTAATATAGTATCTAAAATCTTAATAATAGAAGTAATAGTCCTAAGTAGTAAGCCTTATATAGCTAGTTAAATTAAGCTTTTTAGGGGATAATTTAGACTTATACTAAACTCTAATCTAATCTAAAGGCCTTATAGCTATAGGCTTCTATTTAGGGCTAGAGTTAGTATTAGGGGTTAAGGCTAGTATATAGAAGGTAGGATAGATAGAGTTATTTCTAGTTAGCTAGTTATACTAGTAAGGGGACTAGATATAAGGCTAATAGGTATTAATACTAAAAGTATTTCTTTTAATATTTTAGAGAATTTTAAGGGCCTTAAAAGTCTAGGTAAAGGTTAGGTAGAGAATATAATAAGAGAGAAAGGGGTAGAAAGAGTAAATAAAGCTATAAAGCTATTAGTCCTCTATATAACTAGTTTAGGACTAGAGGGTAAGGAGTCTTATATAGAACTAGAAGGTATTTTTATCTCCTCTCTAGTAAATAGAGTAGAATTTAATATAGGCCTTTTAATTAGATCTAATATACTAGACTAGTATTTAATTTTATAAAAGAAGTTAGAAAGGGAGATAAGGTGGCCTTCCTAATTATAATAAGTAAACTATTCTTATATAGAGGTAAAGAGAGAGTTATTAAAAAAGTAAAGAGTATAGAGTATCTTCCTCTTTTTTATAAGGTAAAGAAGTATATCTACTTCTAATTTAATCTTAATAGTAAAGTACTACTAGATATATTTATTAGGGTTTATATTATTAAATTTCTTTAATAGGTATATACTAGACTTCTAAAAGGATTTAGGTAGATTAACCTAAATAATAGTAGAGTCTTTATAAAGGAAGGGGGTCTCTTTATAATTATAAGTTAGGGATTAGATAGTAATTATATAATTACTAGGAGTTTAGCTTATAGGCTCTTAAATTATAGTAAAGTAAGGAGGCTAGACTAAGTAATAGAAAGGGAGGTCTTTATTATTATTAATAATCTTAATATAAGAGGTATTAGTAACCTTATTAGAGAGCTAGTTTTATAAAGAGGTAGTTTTAACCTTTAAGATATAAATCTCTTTAATAAGGACTTAATAGTCTACTTTCTAAGTTAATATAGTAATATCTTATCTTTCTATCCTAGTATAGAGCTTATTAATAATATAGCTAAGATTAATATTCTTCTTTCTAAGTTTATTAAGGATACTTTTTATACTATTATAAGAGGCCTAGAGGTATTTAAAAGTAGTTATTTCTTTTATAATAGATAAAGGGATTTTAGAGGTAGGAATATAGTAAAGTATTTAATAGTAGTTCTTAATAAGGTCTTAGAGGAAGGTAAATAAGGAGGGGGTAATATTTAGAGTTTTAATAATAAAGTCCTTAAAAATATATAGAGATTCCTATTTTAAAGGGAATAGGTAGTAGGCTCCTCTATTATAGATAGGAAGACTAATAAGGTTTAAACTAGGATAGATAACTAGAATAGTAGTATAATTAGATAAGGAGTTATTATTATTATTAATACTAATAATTTCTAAGTTAAGGAGTAGGATATTAGCTAGGTTTATATCTAGATATATAGTAGAAGGGCCTTTATCCTTATCTAGCTAGGGTCCTTATTTATTAATAAAGAGTAGGTAGCTAGAGGCTACTACCTTAGCCTTATTAATATTAAGTTTAAGTATATTAGAGGTTTAAGGGGCTTATTTATTTAAAGTATTCTAAGTAGTATCTATTAGAGTATTAGTAATAGAGGAAGCTTAGAATAAGACTAATTAAGAGTAGATAATAGGGGTATAGTATAAGTACTCTATAAAGTAGTAAGGGTAGGAGCTAGAGGCTTTAAAAAATATAGTATTTTAGGTACTAATTAATAAGGTAGATTTCTAAAATAGGAAGTAGAGGCTACTTTAAATATAGTAATAAGGTTATTAGGTAAAGTTAAAGAGACCTTAGACTTATATAAGGCTTAAAGAGGTAAGTACTATATTTAGCTAACTAAAAAGTCTAAGGTAAAGAGAAAAGGAGAAGTAGTATTAAGAAGAAGATAGAAATATAATTATAGTAGGCTAATTATTTAGCCTACTAAATAAGTATATAGTTATATACTTACTTATACTAGGTAGGGTTCTAGTAAACTAGTCCTTATATAGGCGCGGGCCTGATAGTATCTTAGATAAAGAACTACTAGCTATTAAAAATAGACTAGAAGAATAGAGACCTATACTTATTAGCCTTAAAAAACCTTTCCTTATAATTATAGACTACTAGGTACTAGAGTACTACTCTATAAAATAATAACTTAACTAATAATAAGCTAGATAGTCTAAATTCTTTATAGAATTCTATATATAATTCTCCTATTAGCTAGGAAAGGAAAATATTATTATTAATTACCTTACTAGAAAATAAGAAGACCTAAAGACTTAGAAAGAAAAGGTAAAAGCTATATAAGAGATATATCTTATTCTTCTAGAAACTATTATCCCTCTCTTAGTTATAGAATAAGAACTTCTACCTCTAGTATTATTTTTAGATAAACTCCTCTATATAAATAGAGAAGATTCTTAATCTAAACTCTAAAGATAATAAGCTCTACTAGAAGACTTAGAATAATAGAATAGTTAGGAACTAAAGGATAGTCTCTTACTATAATATAGTACCCTCTTTATACTAGATTAAGATAACCTCTATATAAGGACCCTTAATACTTTATATACTTCCTATATAACTATATACCCTAGTATTATAAAGATATATAAACTCCTTAAATAATATTACTATTAGCCTACTATAAATTATATAATTAATATTTATTAATAAGGATGCTATATTTATTACTAAATAAAGGAGTTCTATAATAAAGACCTAGGCCTTTTATAACCTCTAGAGATTCCTACTTAGCCCTAGTAATATTTAGCTATAGATTTTAAAGAAATACCTAAGGATTAGAAGGGCTATAATATAATTCTTATTATAATAGACTAGTTAAGCTAATAAACCTTTAGCTTACCTTATATAAAGAAGATTAATATAGAAGGAGTCTCTAGGCTATTTTATAAGTATATCTACTATATTTATAGAAACCCTAAATCTATCCTTTCTAACTAAAGCCTATAGTTTATTTTAGTATTTATAAATAAACTATATAAGCTTATTAATATTAAATAGTACTTTAATTTATCCTATTACTTTTAAACTAATAGTATTATAGAGATTATTAATTAGTATCTTATATAAAGGTTAAGACCTTTTATTAATTACTTCTAGAATAATTAGTTAGATCTTCTACCTTCTATAGACCTTATATAAGTAATACTTCCTTATAAAGCTACTAGACTTTTACCTTTTAAGATTAAATTAGGATACTTACTATAGATATATTATAACTAGTAATAATAAACTAAGATTCCTTAATAGTTAGAGAAGATAGCTTATATAGTAGTATAAATACTATAAAAAAGAAGATAAGAAGTTTTTAAGTTTACTAAGAACCTTATCCTTAAATCCTAAGAGTATATATATTAATAAGCTAATAAATACCTTTATATACTAGATTTTATAGTAGGAGATTATATCTATATTAAGAAAATAGGATAGTCTACTAATTAACTAAATCTTAAGCTAGATTTTCCTAATACTAGACCTTTTAGGATCTTAGATATAGAAGGATCCTCTTATATCCTTAACCTTCCCTTATATATAAAGATAGTTAATCTTTTCTATATAGATAGGCTCTATAAGGCTATAATAAAGAAACTTCCTAATTAGGAGTATACTAAACTAGAACCTAAAATTATTTAAGATAAGCCTAAGTAGGAAGTAGACTATATTTAAGCTAGCTAAGTCTTATATAGAAAGCTTTAATACTAAGTATAATAGACTAGATATAACTAAGATAATTAATAGTATAATATAAGTTCTTTTAGTAGTATACTATAGAAAATTAAAGAGTTCTACTCTTCTTATCCTACTATAGTAGGACTATCTAAAAACCTTAAAAAATAGAAGACTATCTTCCTATAGGAAGAACCCTAGAAAGAAATAATAAGTAATAATAAAATAAGTTACTTAGGCCTAAAGTAAATATTATAAAGATATAGAAAGTAGACTAATTAATTTACTATCTACCTTTATATAAATACTATTAATCTTAACTTCTACTCTCTAGTCTCTTCTTTTTACTACTTAGTACTATTCCCTACTATTTACCTACTTTACTTCTTTCCCTTTCCTTTTTCCTTCTTCTTAACTTAACTATTATTATATAAGGTAGCTTCTTCCTACTCCTCCTATTCCTCTTATATATTATCCTAGTTAGCTAATATATAATCTATCTAATTCTATATTATAGCCTAATTATATAGATTAAGGAATATATCTATATAAATCTTATTACTATACCTCCTATACTAAGTAGGTAGCTTTATACCCTATAAGTTACTAATAGTATAGTTAAGGTTATCTATACCCTAGATATAGTTAGTATAGTAGCCCTATAAGAAACTAGGTAGGTAAGGTAGTAATAGCTAATAAATATATAAGTATTAGTATTATTATAATACTTAGTATACTAGATAAGAAAAGTATTATATAAGCTAGTATAAGTTTATATAGATAAGTAGTTAAAGTTCTAAGCTAAAACTATAATATATAAATAAGGTAGGCTATCTCCTAGAGCTAAAATATATCTAGTATACTCTTATACTTTATAGCTACCTAAGTAAGCCTATACTAGTTAGTTAAGATATCCTTATATTAGTAAGGAATACTTACCTATATAATACTCTCTATATTCTCTTAAGGCACCTAAAGTACCTATTTAAAGTTCTACTTAATAGGCTCCTTATTAGAACTAACTAGTAATATAGTAATATAGATCTTACTATTATTACTATTATATAAACTAATAGGTACTAAGTACTTAGCTATAGGGACCTAATAAGCTATAGGATTATAGTAATAGTATATATAAATAGGCTCCTTATCTTCTTTATCTAAAATAGGCTATATAATAGTAAAGTAATAATAATATAGTATAATAATAGGTAAAGCTAACTAGCTAATAATAGGCTAAGTAGCTAATAATAATAGACCTTATATAATAGCTAATAATACTATAGGACTAGATACTATAGGATAGTACTAGTAAAGTAATAAGCCTAGCTATATAAGTAAAGCCTAGCCTAACTATATAGTTATATAAGTAACCCTAGTATCCTCTATAATTATATTAGTTAGTAAGACTAGATAATAAAGTAGTAAAACCTAGATATATAAAGCTACCTAGATATAAGGTAGTCTTATAGGAACTAGATAATAAGTTAGTAATAATCTTTAGGTAGAAGACTCTCTTACTATAATATAGCTCTATTTAATAGTCCTAGTAAATACTACTAGTAAGAACAGCTCTCTAAGTAAGTAGTAATTATAATAGATTATAAATAATACTAATATAATAGTATAATAAGTATTATATAATAGTAAGGAATCCTAATAAGTAACTAGCTAATACTCTACTAGTAAAGGGCTACTCTCTTTACTCTTAGTAGAGTATAGCTCTTTTAAGCCTTTATATAACTATTAGTTTACTAGATTATGGCTAATTTAGCTAGTATAATAATATACTTTAGTAGGGAGCTCTAGATATAGCTAAGATAGAAAGTAACCTTTTATAGGTTATATAGTAATAGAAGATAGTAATAGAGAAAGATGGTATAGTAATAAAGCTAGACTAATAATTATACTTTATAAACTATATAGAATACCTAAATTACTAAACTTCTACTACTATATATTATAGGTCTATACCTATATAAGTGCCTATAGCTACTAATTCTTATAATTTTAGCTTCTCTTTAGGGGGGGCATATTATAATAGGTATTTATATACTTATATAAGTACTAATATTAGTATAGAGAAAACTAGTATTATATAGTTATAAGATACTAGCTACTATAACCTTAGGCTAATACTAGCTATACCTTAGGCTAATACTAGCTACTATAGCCTTAGGTAGATATAGTATAATAACCTATTAATACCTTACCTTTATAAATAACCTAATAATAACTACTAACCCTTATATAAAGGTCTAGAGATAGAAAGGTGTAAAGGGAAGGTTAGGAAATAGATAGGAAGTAAGTATCTTTTATCTTTTATTCTTTTAACTTATTATATTTAATTAAGATATATATACATTCTCTAGCAGTTTACCTTTAGCCCTAACCTATAAAATAAGAATCCTATAAGTCATGACAAGCCCGAACCTATAAAATAAGAAACTTATAAGTTATAACACTTATAATCTTACTAACTAGCCTTATCTAAGGCTATAGACTATAAAAATAATAATACCTAGAGCTTCTAGTATATCTAAAGATATAGTATTTTATCCTAATACTATATAGGGTATAATTAAAATAAGAAAACTTATTAGTAAGAGATTAATAATAAGTCTTATCCTCTTATAAGTAGTAAGAGACCTATTAATAGTATTATAGTACCTAGTATGGTACTACTAGTCGGCACCGTTTTTACGGCTCTAGAATGTTATTTTTAGCATCATTATTCCCGTTCCTAATGGTGATTTTAGCTCTAATATAAGTAGGAGATTAGGCTAGTATAATAATAGGATAATAGATAGCTCTAGAATCTTAGAAAATTATAGTTCTATATAGTCTAGTAGTAATAATAATAGCTAATAAAAGTATAGGTAAACTTAGCATCTTTAGTAGTAATAGGAGGTCTTATATTATTAGTATTTTTAGTAGTAGATTAGCTAGTTATATACCTCCTTTTATAGCTACTTATAAAGAGGTACTACTTATATAAATAAAGTCTTTTATACCTAGTTAAACTATTATTTATAGTATACTTAGTTATTTATTTATTTATACTTATTATTTATACCTAAGTCTTTATTATAGGTTGGCTAAAAACCTATAATTATATTAAATACTACTTAGTATTAAGTACTAGGTATACCTATACTATAACTACTAGCTATAGCTATAAGCTATATATACTAAAGTTACCTAACTCCCTAAGAGTCTTAGCTACTTAGATAACTTAACCTTAGTACTTATATATATAATACTAATATAATAATAGAAATAAGAATAGAGCCTCCTATACCTATAGTAGGGACTTAATTAAGTAGTTAGTTTTAAAAAATATATTACTATTACTAAGCTAGTAATCTATTATATAATATAGAATTAAAATAAGGTCTTAATCTCTTATAGTACCTATCTTCCTTCTATTATAATACCTAAGGTAAGTTAGGTAATAGAATATAAAAGGATCTTATTATATAAATACTATAGATAATTATCTTTTTTTTCTTATAATTAATACTTCTAAGTAGACTTATTACTAATTTAACTTCTATCTTATTTATATACCCTTCTTACTTAGCTTTATCTCCTATACTTATATACTTTAGTACTAGGTAAATAGTTACTTAGAACTAGTCTATTAATTAGGTAATTTATTAGCTTATAATAGAAAAATAAAGATTATTAAGTTACTATATCTTTCCTTATATTATTTCTCCTAATATCTAGAAAGGTCTAAAATATCCCCTACTAAAAATACTAGGTATATATTCTAGAAATATTATCTATATTAGTTAATTAAGTACTATTCTAAGTCTTATAGTATAAGTACTAATAGATACCCCTATAAGTCTAGAGGACCCCTAGGTATATAGCTAGAGCTACTTTATATAAAGAGAATATAAATAGTCTCTTACTCTAAACCCCTATAAGTAATAAGGTTATATTATATAAATTAGACTAAGTTAAGAACTAGTTAAATATAGCTAATCTAGGATCTAGTTATAAAGATAGAGTAATAAGATTAATTTCTATAGCTCCCCTAAACCCTTCTATATAGATAGAAGAAAACCCTAATAATCCTTCTCTAGAACTAGAAGAGAATCTTATCCTTTTATCTTATATCTATTAAGTTAGCTTATTAAACCTAAAGTTACTTAAGGTAGTAATAGAATAGGGACCTTATAAAGAAGTTATTTCTAAGCTATTTTATAGACTCCTAGGATTTAAGGAGGCTATTAAAAGCTAGTATAATAAGACCTATAAGGCTAAAATTATTAAAATACTCTTTAATAAGAAATACTAAATAGTTATTATAGAAGGAGTAATCTCTTACTATAGATAGTTTATAGACTACTATAAGAATAAGATTCTAGTAATTCTACTAGTCTATATAATAGATAAGATTACTAAGGAATAAACTACCTAGGAATAGTTATTCTATAAGGAAACTATATTCTTCTATAAATTAATTTATATAACTATAAGCTAGCCTATCTAGAAGTACTATATTAAGATCTCTAATCTATCTCTCCTTATAGATAGAAAAGTACTAAAGTACTAGGTCTAGCTCTACTAAGTTAAGAATAAAATTTATACTAATTATAATTAATTTATCTTAGATAATCTTATAGATACTAAGGTAGTAATTATAGTATATATTATATCTAGGATTAATAGTAAAGTAGTAGATTACCTTCTTTCCTTTCTTAATATTAAAGAAAAGAAAGAATTACTAGTTATAGATACTAATTTATATACCTTTCTTAGGGATAAGTTTAATAACCCTTTTAAAAGAAAGGAAGCTAAGAATAGCCTTTAATACCTCTACTTCTATATAAGTAATAATTTCTAATTATATATTATTAAATTTACTACCTTAGCCCTTAATATAGATCTACCTTAGTTCTAATAGAAGGAAGAGTTTTATACCTCTTTAAATCCTTAATTAAAGATATATATAATACTCTATAAGGATAATAAGTATATTAAATTCTAGGATTATATTAATAAGGTATCTATTATTATATATAATCTAAAGGACTATTAAGCCTTATATATATAAGTAAGTAAGTCTAAGGTAAAATAATAATAGGAAGAATTTTTTAAGAAAAAGGTTAATATTAGCTTAAGTACCCCTAAGAAACTTAGATATACTAGGACTACCTTATATACTATTAAGCCTAAGGAATCTAAGAAGTCTATTAATAGTAGTAAAAAGGATACCTACTATAATTATAAAAAGAAAGAATATTAGGTATATAACTATATAGTCTCTATTAAGGAAATTAATATATAATTTAAGGAAGAAGAGCTTATACTAGAATTGAAAGAATTCTTTAAAAGTAGTAACTTAAAAAACTCCCTTCTCTAAATTCTAGGCCTATCTTAGAGATAATAATTAGGTCCCTCTAGTTTAAAGGTACTAATATTAGAATTAATAATTTTATAGGAGGCTAAGCCTTTACTATATCTATTAAGATTTATAAAAATAGGAAAGCTCTTTATATTAAAGTACTAGTTAATACTAGTACTCTTAGAATTTATTTTATTTATCTTTAACTTACCTAATACCTTAATATACTTAGTATATATAAATATAAGATTATTAGGGGTATATTTAAAGCCTTAGGATTTAATAGATAAGTAGCTACTAAATTAAAGTATATTTATTTCCTTACTATTACTTTTAACTAAAAAATATAAAAAATATAGGCCTTTATTATAATAATTAGCTATAATAATCTTATACTTAGGAAATATTTCTTTACTTAGAATAACCTCTTACTAGATTATAAAAAATATAAGCTTCTTAGCTAAGATAATAAGGCCCTACCTATATATAAAAAAATATTTCCCCTTATCTACTTAGTAGTATACTAATAAGGAAAAATCTTAGAAATATATTAAAAAGATCTAGAAAGAAGAGAAAAAATCTAAAAAGATATAGAGGAGAAAGTAGTTAATTAATAGACTAACTTCTTACTTATTTCTTTAAACTCTCTTTTTATATAAGATAAAACTACTAAAGTCTAAGTTATTACTCTCTAGGAAGTTAATATAAGAATTTAAGAACTTACTTTACTCTAAGAAGATAAAGAAACTTTATAACTTCTTAAAGAATACCTTCTACCTTAGTATAAGGAATATTAGGATATCTTTTCTAAATAATAGTCTAATATCCTACCCTTATACTAGCTAGGTTTTAATTATAAAATTACTATTAATAGAAATAAACCTTTTTCTCTCCCTCTAAGCCCCTTATATAGAATAATAATAGAATAATTATAAGTTATAAAGAATTATATCCTTAAGAATCTTAAAAAAGGCTTTATAGTTAAAAGTACTATACTATATATATTACTAATTCTTATAGTTTAAAAAGGAAGTAGTAAGTAGAGATTCTATATTAACTACTAGTAGCTAAATATATATACTAAGAAAGATTTATACCCTCTATCTCTTATCTAAGAAATTCTCTAAAGAATTACTAAGGGTAAAGTATATATTAAGTTAGATATCTAATAGACTTTCTACTAAATTCTTATAAATCTAGAATTCTAGGATCTAATAATCTTCTTTATATAATATAGATATTTTAAATATACTATACTCCCCTTTAAACTCTATAATAGTCCTACCTTATTTTAGTAATTTATTAATAAAGAACTTATACTATACCTAGATAATTTTATTATTATTTTTATAGATAACTTACTTATTATCTCTAAAGACCCTTAAGAATATAAGTAGTAAGTTAAGAAGGTACTTAAATAATTATAAGAAGCTAATTTATAGGTAGATATTAAGAAATCTAAATTTTTTATTACTTATATAAAGTTTTTAGGATATATTATCTCTATTAATAGGATTTCTATAGATCTAGATAAGATATATACTATACATAAATAGAACTTATTAATAACCCTTAAAGGACTTTAAGCCTTCCTTAGGTTTTATAATTTCTACTAGAACTTTATCCTTAAATATAATAGAATAGCTAGGCCTCTAGAGAAACTCTACTCTAAATAGAAATTCTATATCCTTAATAACTTTAAAATCTAGATATTCTAATAACTAAAGAGGATAATAACTAGCTCCTTAGTAATAATATATTATAATTCTAAGGTACTTACCTATATAGAAATAGATATAAGTAATAGAGTAGTAGCTAAAGTTCTATTATAATATTAAGAAATTAAAAAATAAAGGCCTATAACTTTCTATTCTAAGTTAATATTAGATATAGAACTCTAATATAAAATCTATAATAAAGAGTTCCTTATAATTATATATAGATTTAAGGAATAGAGAAGTATACTCCTAGGCCTATATTAGCCTTTTACAGCTATTATTAATTACTAGGTACTAAAGTACTTCTCTACTAAATATTTACTTAATACTTAATAAGCCTAATAGTTAGAGAAACTTATAGAATATTATATATAATTTATATATAGGCCTAGGAAAGATAATATTATTACTAATACCCTTACTTAAAAATAGGAAGAGTTATAAATCTAGAAGAATAAGAGTATTACTAGGTATATAATATAACTTATAGCTAAAAACTAGATCCTTAACCTAAATATCCTTAATATTACTTTTAATAGCTTATTCCTAATCCTAGAGAGAATACTAGAAGTAAATAGAATATCTAGTATATTAGAAGAATAGTATATATAAGCTTATAAACCTAATAAGAAGGACTAAACCCTCTATAATAACTACCTCTTCTATAAGGAGTACCTTATAGTCCCTAAATAAGATATCTTATATATAGAGCTAGTAAATAAAATCTACTTATTACTACTCCTTATATATACTAGATAAAATAAGACTTAGAAAGTAGTTAGAAGGTACTACTACTAGTTAGGTATTATCTCCTATTATATATACTAGAGAAATATAAACTTTTATAATAAGAAGCTAGGATTACTCTAACCTCTCTTTATCCTAGACTAAGTCTAGTAATATATTACTATAGACTTTAAGAAGATATCTAAGGATAAATCTAGGTATAATACTATTCTTATATTTATAGATTAACTAAATAAGTAAACCTTTAGCCTTCCCTATTATAAATTAATTAATACTAAGGGTATTATATAACTATACTACTAGTTTATTTAGAGAATATATAGTATATCTAAATTAGTAGTCTCTAATTAAGGACCTTAGTTTATTTTAGATTTTTAGAATAAGCTATATATAATTATTAGTATTAAATAGAAACTTATCTTAGTCTACTACTCCTAGATAAATAATACTACTAAAGTTATAAACTAGGTTATTAATCCATATCTATAACTATATATTAACTATTTCTAGGATAATTAGGTAGAAAGGCTTCTAGTATTAGACTTTATATAAATAATACTCCTATATAAATCTATAGGTATATCCCCCTATAAGTTAATCTTTAATTACTATCTTAGCTTTTTATTTAATTAGGAGAAATATACTATATATCTAAAATCTATAAAGAAGCTATCTTATACTACTATATAGAAATTTACTAAGTATATATAAGAAGCTATATAGTAGGCTAAGTAATAACTAAGTCTTATCTAAGGATAAATAATATAAGCTATAAACTAATTCTACTAGGAACTAGATTTTAAAGAAGGTAATAAGGTATATATCTTAGTATAAGATATAAGTACTAATAGGCTAAGTACTAAGCTTAATACTTAGAACTAAGGTCTCTATTATATTATTAAGAAAAAGGGATACTCCTATAAGCTAGAATTCCTAGTATATACTAAGATTATAAACCTCTTCTATATAAACTACTTATAGAAGGCTTATTCCCCTCTATTAGGCTAGATTTCTATCCTTAAACCTCTAATAGTCTACTAGAACTAGGAAGAGTATAAAGTTAACTTTATATATAATAGTAAGGTAGAATAAGGTACCCTAAAATACTAAGTATAGTAGAAAGGATATAACTAAGATAATACTTAGTATAAGGCCCTAGATATAGTTAGTATCCTTAATTAAATTAAGAAGTACTATATTAAGTTTCCTTAATTAAATTAAGAAGTACTATACTAAGTTTCCTAAGGTACTAGGACTACTAAAGTACTTATAAGACTAAAAGGATATAGTAGTATATAAACTAGATTATAAAGGTACTATAAAGAATAATAAGTCTATTCTCTAAATAGCTAACTAAAATTAAACTCTTTAATACTAATAAAAAAAAAGGAAGCCCTCTAAAACCTATTAAATACTAAGTAAATAGACTATTAAGGCTCCTCCTTCTATAAACCCTCTACCTTAGACTAATAGGTAAGGGCCTTAGCCTAAAGTTAATTACCTAGACTATATAGTAATAGAGGTATATCCTAATAGTTAGTAAAGATATTATTATTAAAACTACCTATTAGGGAACTATAAGGAGTAATAGGACTATATATAATCTAGGTATAGATATAGGTATAGGTAGGTATTATAAAAATAGGTAATAATAATAATAATAGAGATAAAAAGGATATCTTAAAATTAGAAATCTATAGTAGAGTAATAATAGAAGAATTAAAAATAGGTAGAGAAGTTAATATATACTAGACTAAGTAGACTAATATTACTACTATTAGATTTATTAAATAAAGATAATATACTAGATAAAGAAGAACTAGTAGAAGAAGAAGGGCTAAATTTTCTAAATAAGAAAGAAGGACCTAGCTTACTAGAAGGGATATATTTACTAGGTATAGATAAGGATAAAGAAGAGTAGACTATTAAAGAGACTCTTAGAACTATATAAATAGAGAGTTTAATAGGTATATATAGAATTATTACCTTTTACTCTAAAAGGGTAGTACTACCTAGTAAAGAAGTAGTAGAAATAGGACTAATAGATAGGGTACCTAGTATATAGATAAATAAAGATATATTATTAGAAGGACTAATAGGGCTAGCCTTAGTCTCTTTAGATAAAGAAGTACTAATATCTAATATAGACTTATTCTTTAAGAATAGACTACTAAGACTAGCTATAAAGTTATCTAAATAATTAGGGACTTTATCTAAGGGATTATACTAGCTATTATAAATATAGTTATCTAGATTATATATACTATAAGAGGAAGTACTATTATTCTATTTATAGTTACTATAGCTACTATTAAAGGAACTAGGAATCTAGTAATAATTAATAAATAGATAATAGATACTATTAGGTAGCTTAATATATATATAGTACTTATAGCTAATACTTTATAGAATATTAGTAAATTAGATAGCTATAATAGAGGCCTAAGAATAATAATAGTATAGGTTATTTATAGAAACTAAAAGAATAGTAAGAATACTAGTATAGTTATAAGGTAAGAATAAGAGCTCTTTATATATATTATAGACTATATTACTACTAGGAGACTATAATACTATTAGTATAAAAGTTAAAGGCTAAGGAGAAGCTAGATTACTTATCCTACTTAAGATAACCTAAATCTTAGCTAAGTATAGGATATATATACTACTCTTATTAAACCTATAAGGCCTAGGTAAAGGTAGACCTAAAGAATCTCTATTAAAACCCTTAGAACTAGGCTCTTCCTTATCTCTCTCTTTTTATATAGGTAAAGGATAATTATAATAGTAAAGGTAATAAGATAAAGGTAAATAATTAAAAGGACTAATAATTAGATTAGTAGAATTATATCTATATAGATAATAGGAAGGGCTAATATTAGGACTAGAATATTTAGACTAATAGGCCTAAGGATAATAATAAGTAGTAGAAGAGGTATTATTAAAAAGAGTAATATTATTATATAGTATAATATATATAGATATAGTAATAGAATATATAGAAGTATATATAGAATTAATAGTATTAGGATAATAATTAGAAGTAGATATTAATAGATATAAGGGTATAAATTCTAAGAAGTTATTAAAGAATCTATTACTACTAGCTATATAAGTTATTAATACTAAATATCCTAATCTTAAGGATAAGGCTTTACTTACCTAGTAAACTACTATCTATATTATTAGACTAACTAGAACTACTAGAATCTATAGGATAATTAATTAGGGTAAAGCTAATTATAGTAAAGACCTTAGATTATAGATTAGTTAAAATTATATTATAAGCTAAGGGTAAACTTACTAAAGAAGATAAAAGATAGGGTATAATAAGTATAGTAATAAAGATTAAAGCTAGAGGTAAGAATAAAAAGTCTTTATACTAGACTTATATCTATTAGTATAGCTATAGATATACCTATTAAAATACCTACTCTAGTATTTGTCATGATAGGCGTACACGCGCCTATATAAGTACCAGGGCCAGCACAGATAAACCTGGCGTCGCGCGGTTATAGGAAGTACAAGCCTCACCTCAGGCAGCAGCCTACTATAGCTCAGGCTAAAACCTATAGGCTAGCACTAGCCACTACAGCCTAGTACCAGCTACTACAGCCTTAGGAAGATACCATATAATAGCCTATTAATACCTCACCTTTATAACTCACCTAATAATAACTAAGGACCCTTATATAAAGGATAAGAGGTAGAATAGTATAAAGAAAGGACTAGGAAATATATAGGTAGTAAGTATCTTTTATATTTTATTCTTTTAACTTATTAGATTTAATTAAGATATATATATATTCTCTAGTAGTTTACCTTTAGCCCTTACCTATATAATAAGAAATCTATAAGTTATAATAGATATAAAAGATTATTCTAAGTTTTAGCTCCATCCTATTTCTTTACCTATAAAGGTGTTATAATATTTAACCTAAGTAATATTATATATAGCTACAGTCTTATATAAGACCGCTTATTACTTTTCCCTAGTAAACCTAAGTTATCTTTATTAGGCGCATCAGTATTATCTAAGGACTAAGGAGCATTAAGCATATATTAACTATAGAAGTCTTTAGTTAAGGCTATAGGGTAGTATATAAATATTTAGGAGGTATCCTATCTATAACCTACTTAAGGGACATTCTAAGTAGAAGACTATAAAGATAGTATAGCTAAGAATAAAGCTAATATATCTAGTACTACTAAAGGTATTAGTACTAGTCAATTAACTTAACAAGATTTATGTAAAGGCACTAAAGATTCATATAATACTAGATACTTATTAAATAATAATAAGAGAGGACCTACCCCTATTCTCCTATATAATTTCTACTTAGTCCTAGCAGTAGAGGTAAAAGAATATACCCAAGACCTAGGGTTAACTTATACAGTTTAAGCTCTAGTTATAGAGGTATTTATAAAGGTACTATACTCAGATATTAATTAATTTAAATCTCAGATTACATCCTTAAATAAGTCTTAAGTACAGCAGCAACTAAACTATACATAAAGGTAAAACTAGGCTCTTAAGTAAATACTCTTAAACTACACTAATAGGCTTAGGGAAGTTCTAAGGGAAGGACATATTAGGCCCTCTTTATTATCTTAGCACCTAAGACCTATTACCCTCTCTTAAAATCCTCCTACCTATATAAGGGAAACTACTACTAAAACCTCTACTTTATCTTTAAGTAATAAGAAATACTAAAGTAGTAAGGTTCCTAATCCTCCTCTTCTTACTAATAGAGAAGACCCCTTATATAAATACTAGACCCTCCTTATATAAAATAAAATTAAATAAAACTATAATTACTTTACTAAGGATACAGTAGAGGAGACTAAATAGAATATTATAGGTTATATTATTTCCTATATTAGTAGAGAAGTCTTATATTACCTAACTCCTTTCCTTACTTCTTATATAAAGGCTAATAAAGTTACTCTAGATAAGGATATCTTTAAATTCCTAGATAACCTCCTCTAGAGTCTATATAAATATAAGGATATAAAGAAGCAGTTATACTCTCTTATATACTATATTCCTATAGACCTTTAGAAGTTTTAATTAAACTTTATATAATTAGCCTTAGATATAGATCTTCCCTAAGAATAGTAGAAAGAGGACTTTTATAATATAATAGATCCTCTCCTTTAAACCTATATAGTTACTATAGAGTAAGATAAGGATATTAACTTTTATAAGTACCTCTAATAAGCCTACCCTATTACTTAAAGTCTTAGTAACTACTATTCTAACTATAGAAAACTAATACTCACGTCGCGTAAGGATTAAGTAAAGAAGAGATAATAAGAATAAGTAAAGATAACTACCTTAGGTAGTATAAGTACTTTATCTTCTAGTTATACCTAGGCATGATCTATATCTAGGGCTCCCTTATATAATATAACCTATAAAGGTAAAGTAGAAGTCTATATAGAGATTAGACTATATAATTACTATAGCTAGTTTAGCTATTTATAGAGATAATACCTATAACTAGAGATAAAGGCAATAGAGTTAGTAGAAGAAGAAAGTACTAAAGATATCTATATAAATAAAGGAGATTAGTCTTTATTAGAAAATAATAAGACCTAGGTAAAGTCTCCTACTATAGGTCTAAACTTAGAGTAATATATATTAAGGGTTCTTATATAAATCTTAGTTACTTTATTAGAGGTATACCCTTTACTATATAAACCTTAATTGTATCTAATAGCTGCGCCTTAGAAATTTGTGCCCTAGCTAATACTAGTACTAGTAGTATAAGTTTTATTTACTTTAAGCTACTACTAACTCTCTAGTCTATAGGTGCTGTAAAAAAGAGAATAATAGGTAAGGGGCTTAATATTACTAGGTTTAACTAATATATAAATAAGAAAGTTAATTTTTACTTTTATCTTTAACTCTATTTCTAAGATTAAATGGTTTCTACTTATACTTTTATTTATAATATTGGCTGTAATAATATAATTCTTAGGTGATAGTTTTTTAACTAGTATAATATTCTCCTAGACTATAAATGATATAAACTAGTCTAGAGATAGCTACTAGTTAACTAGTCCTTTTAGCATCTTCTATACCTACTAAAAATCTCTATGTAAAGTAAAGAACTGTAGAAAAAATACTAAGTAGATATAGACTATAGAGATAAAAAATTTAATAAATACCTCCTTCCCTTAGTATAGGTTATTAAGGGAATGGAATTCTAAACTTAAGATATATTTAAGCTTTCTATTTATAAAATATAAGTTATACTAATAGAGATCTATACTATTAACCTTATATAAGTTTAAGTAGCTCTTTATTATGACTTGCAGATTTCTCGTTATATAGGTAAGGGCTAAAGGTAAACTACTAGAGAATATATATATGTCTTAATTAAATCTAATAAGTTAAAAGAATAAAATATAAAAGATACTTACTACCTATATATTTCCTAGTCCTTCCTTTATACTATTCTACCTCTTGTCCTTTGCATAAGGGTCCTTAGTTATTATTGGGTGAGTTATAAAGGTAAGGTATTAATAGGCTGTTACGTGGTATCTGCCTAGGGCTATAGTGGCTAGTGCCAGGCTGTAGTAGCTAGTGCCAGCCTGCAGGTTTTGGCCTAAGCTACAGCGGGCTGCTACCTGAGGTGAGGCTTGTACTTCTTATAACTATATAATGCTAGGTTTATCTATACTGGCCCTGGTACTTATATAGGCATGTATATGCCTATTATGACATGCCCCCCCTAAAGAGAAGCTAAAATTGTGGGAATTAGTAGCTATAGGTGCTTATATAGGCATAGACTTATAATATATAATAGTAGTAATTTAGTAATTTAAGCGTTCTATATAGTTATAAAGTATAATTATTAGTCTAGGTCTACTACTATACCATCTCTTTCTATTACTATTTCTTTTACTGCGCGACCTATAGAAGGTCACCATCTTACTTAGCTATATCTAAAGCTCCCTATTAAAGTATATTATTACCCCAGTCTAATTTAGCCATAATCTAGTAAACTAACTGTCACGCATAAAGGTTCTAATAATTTAAATAATTTATACCCTACTAATAGTAAAGCAGACATTCCTAGCTACTATATACTTAATATGTCTACTACTCATTATAGTCTAGTCTATTAGGACTTATTACTATTATATAAGAGTTATAGTATTAAGTTATTATCGCGCAGTGTTATTCGTGATCTATTATAGTTACTACTTGCTTAGAGAGCTATTTTAGCTAGTAGTATCTATAAGGACTATTATATAGAGTTCTAAGGTAAGTAAACTTTAATTCTATCTCTTTAGACTATTACTAATTATTATCCAGGCTAATAAGTAGTATTATATATTTAGGTTTTACCGCTTTATCATCCCATCTTACTAACTAATATAATTATAGAGGAGGATACTCATATAAAGACTTAGTCAGGCTAGGCTTTACTTATTTAGCTAGGAATAGCTACAGGCTTATTACTTTACCTATAGTATACTATAGTGTCAGGTTCTACTTAATTAGCATTATTAGTTATTGCGCGAGGTTTGTCATCTGCAGCTGTATAGCCTGCTACTAACCAGTATATTATACTATATTACTGCCAGTTTACTGTCGCGCAGCCTGTTTTAGAGGAAGAAGGTAAAGAGCCTACTTATATATACTATTATTATAATCCTATAGCTTGTTAGGTTCTAGCAGCTAAGTACTTACTACCTGCTGCTTTATATAATAGTAGTAACAGTAAGATTCGCGTTATGGCGTTGCTAGTTAGCTCTAACAAGGTGCCTATTAAGTAGGACTTTAAGTTAATGCTTTATATTCCTTATAAGAATATAGAGAGTGTCGCGCGAGTAAGTTTATCTTACTAATATAAGGGATTCTTATCTGACTAACTATATAGGTATGCCTTAGTAGTTCTAAAGCGTAAGAGCGCGCTAAATACATCTTAGCCTTAAGTAACAGCATGCCTTGCTTATATATTATAGTTTCTGCTTAATAATTTAACTACTTATTAGTTAAAACTTAAGCCAGCTCGCGCGATGCTTTTCTTATCTAGTATACTAGAATTAATAACCCTATTAGCTATACTAAGTATTATAATAATACTAACCCTTACATATTTATTAGTTGTCGCTACCTACCTGGTTTCTTATAGGGCCGCTGCGCCAACTGCCTTTAGGGTATAGGCAACTTAGACTACACTATTAGTAACTTAAAGGGTGCTAAGCTGCCTGCTTATTATAAGAGGTATAAAGATAAAATTCATATAGAGGAGTTCTAGAACTTATACTATTAAGCTAGGGTAGAGGATTAAACTAATTAGGCTTTAGCTAAGTAGGACATCCTGCCTAATAAGCTAGAGGATCTAGAGGAGACTATCTTATATAATAATAGTTATAATAAGAAGAAGGGAAAAGGAAGGAAGTAAAAGAAGGAATAGTAAGAAATAAGTAATAAAAAGGAGAGACTAGAGAGTAGGAGTTAAGATTAATAGTATTTATATAAGGGTAGATAGTAAATTAATCAGTCTACTTTCTATATCTTTATAATATTTACTATAGGTCTAAGTGACTTATTTTATTATTACTTTCTCTTTTAATCTAGGGTTCTTCTTAAAGGAAGGTAGTTTTCTATTTTTCTAGATTTTTTAGTAGTCCTGCTATAGTAGGGTGTAATAAGTAGAATTCTTTAATTTTCTATAGTGCGCTGCTAAAAGAACTTATATTATACTACTAGTTATCTTAGTCATATCTAGTCTATTTAACTTAGTATTAAAGCTTCCTATATAAGACTTAACTAGCTTAAATATAGTCTACTTCCTACTTAGGCTCGTCTTAAATAATCTTAGGTTCAGGTTTAGTATATTCCTAACTAGGAAGCTATTCTATTTCAGCCTTATATAGCCTATTAGTATAGAAAAGGTTGACCATCTTTATATATAAGGGAAGATTAAGGATATAGGAGGGTCCTTCTATTCCTATAATCTTAAAAGGTCTAGTATTAGGAAAGTCTAATTTAAGGTTTAGCTAATTAGTAGACCATCCTATTTTCTTAATATAGATATAATCTCTAACTATAAAGTCTAGCGCGCGACGGTATTTATTAGCTTATTAGTATATACACTCTTAGGATTTAAGAATAAGATTCTTTATAAATTTAAAAGCTTCTTATCTTCTCTTTTATAGTATTTATGCTACCGTGCGAGCTATTTTCTCTAGTTACTAGGGGGTTTCGGTTCTTTATTACTAGTTATAGTATAATTAAGGGGAATATCCTAACTTAATCTTAAAAGGTAAAAGTCTAGTAGCTTTATAGGGAAGTGTTACTTGTGTAAGGTCTATTAATAGTAGAAGATCAGACTAATTATTCTAAAAGTAATTAATAAAAGGTCTTAATCTTTATATAAGATGCTAATTAACAATCTCTATAATACTATTAGTCTAAGAGTAGTAGGATGAGTTAAAATGCTGCTCTATACTAGTTAGCTTATATAGTTTATTTATAAACGCTGAGATGAACTGAGGGCCTTAGTTAGATAGGATAGACTTAGGGTTTCTATAAATATAGTAGATATATTTATAAAAGAGCCTAGAGACTCCTTTAGTATTAATCTTCTTTATATAAGGCAAGCTAAAGGTTCTTTAACTTAACTAGTCTATAATAACTAGAATTGTATTATAGCCTTTTTAGTCTTTAGGCATCTCTTTAAAATCTATAGCTAGGTATTACTAGGGTCAAGTAGGAATCTCTAGGGGTTATAGAAGGCCTAGGTCTTTATTATAAAACTCTTTTATTTAGCAGCAAATATGGCATCCTTACCTATAAATATCAATCGTGTGATTTATAGCTGGCTAATAGTAATGTCGCTTAAGGAGTTTTCGCATCTTTATAATACTAGAATAGGCGGTTATATAGGTAGTATATAAAGTATTAAGTATTCTTGCATGGAGGTTATTGTGATCTAGTATAAAGAGGGTGCTATATTATAGTAAAAGACTATCTTTTAGTTCCTAACTATTTCTTTATTTAAGGTCTTTTAAGAGGGCTTTCTATCTCTAGAGTTCTAATTTAGAATCTTCCTAGTTCGCGTAGAGGAGTTTATCTAAAAATAATACTAGAGGAGGAAGTTCTTATTCTAAAATAGAAAGAGGGATAATAGTCTCTAGTAGGATAAGGCATATCTCTTATACGGCCCTTGCTTTTTCTTTTTAAGTCTTTAGGTCTTCTTATTTTTAAGTAAGGTAATTAGTAATGATATTTTCCTTTCCTAGTTAATAGGAGAATCGTACGTAGAATTCTATAAAAAACTTAGACTATCTAGCTTGTTATTAATTAAGTTGTCGTTTAGTAGAGTAGTACTTTAATACCTAATAGTCTGTAATTATAAGAAAAGGTTTTTTAAGGCTAATAAGTATTAGTCTCTATTCTTCTAGTCTATTCTTAATAGCCAGCAGTTCTTTATCTAAAATTCTATAATAAAGTTCTGCATCTACTATTGCCTTAGAGTAGAAGGCTACTAGTTTCTAATTATATAAAGGTTATTAGAGCTGCATTAAAACGCCTGTAGTAACTCTATTACTTATATTAGTCTCTATATAAGTGTTAAGAGTAGGGTCATAGTTAGCTAGGAGTGCGTCACTATATATTAGCTTCTTAAGTTACTAAATTGCCTCTTCTTCTAGGGGTCCTAGTTATTACTATTTTGCCTTAGAGTATAGTTTCTCTAATAGTCGGCTAATTCATCTATAGTTAGGGAGAAATCGTCGGTAGAAATTATAGAAACCTAGGAAGGATTAAAGAGCTTTAAGGGTTTTTAGTATTAGCTAGTTTTATATAGGTTCTACCTTATCTGGGTCTATTTAAATGCCTTCTATAGAAATGATATATCTAAGAAACTTTATATGAGTAACTAAAAACTCGCTCTTCTTTAAATCTACCTGTAGTCCTGCTTTTTATAGTCTTGCTAGTACTTTTTTTACTTGTTCCTCGTGCTCTGTAGGGTTTTTAGAGATAATAAGCATGTTATCTATAAAAGCTATAATAAAGTTATCTAAATACTTAAAGAGAACCTGGTTAATAAAACATTAAAAGGCTGCTAGTCTGTTACTTAATCTAAAAGGTAAGACACGGTATTTAAATAACCTGTATCTTATATAGAAAGTGGTTTTGTCTTTAGAATCCTTAGTAAGATGGATGTAGTAGAAAGCTTATTAAATATTAAGCTTGGTGTAAATCTTGCCCTTTCTAATACGCTAAAGTAACTCTATAATAAGAGGGAGGGGGTGCGAATCCTTAGTAGTTTATTTATTAAGCTGTTAGTAGTCTATATAAAATCTCCATCCCCTACTAGGCTTTTTTACTACTAGAATAGGAGAAGCGTAGGTAGTAAAGCTTTTAGTAATAAAGCCTTTCTAAATATTCTTAATGATATACTCTTTTATAGCCTTAAGCTGTTCTAGAGATATTCTATAGAGAGGGCTAGGTGGAAGCTCTAGTAGACTATTATATATAAGAGATATTTTATAATCAACTCCTGTGTGATATGGTAGTAGCTTGTTAGACTCTATTTTAGAAAACACATCTTAAAATTCCTTATAAGTAGCTAGTAGCTTAGAAGCTAATAATTCCTTAGTTTCTTTATCTTTAAGAGCTGCTTAAACTTGTATAAGGTTAATAGTATAGATCTCTATTAGCGCAACTTGTATTTTATAGATAGAAAGCTTAAAAGCATTTTAAGTTTAAAATTCAATTCCCTTAATAACCTATACTAAGGGAAGAAGGTGTTTATTAAAGTTTTTATCTCTATAGTCTATATCTACTTAATGTTCTTTCTGCAGTTTATTACTTTACATAGAGACTTTTAGTAGGCGTAAAAGATACTAAAAGGATTAGTTAACTAGTAGCTATCTCTAGACTAGTTTACATCGTTTATAGTCTAGAAGAACATTATGCTGGTTAAAAAACTATTACCTAAGAATCATGTTATTACAGCTAATATTATAAATAAAAGCATAAGTAGAAACCATTTAATCTTAGAAATAGAGTTAAAGATAAAAGTAAAAATTAACTTTCTTATTTATGCGTCGGTTAAACCTAGTAATATTAAGCCCTTTACCTATTATTCTCTTTTTTATAGCACCTATAGACTGGAGAGTCAGTAGTAGCTTAGGGTAAATAAAACTTATACTACTAGTGCTAGTATTAGCTAGGGCATGAATTTCTAAGGCACGGCTATTAGATATAATTAAGGTTTATATAGTAAAGGGTACACCTCTAATAAAGTAACTAAGATTTATATAAGAACCTTTAATGTATATTGCTCTAAGTTTAGACCTAAGGCAGGAGACTTTACCTAGGCCTTATTATTTTCTAATAAAGACTGATCTCCTTTATTTATATAGACATCTTTAGCACTTTCTTCTTTAACTAACTCTATTGCCTTTATCTCTAGTTGTAGGCATTGTCTCTATAAATAGCTAAACTGGCTGTAGTAATTACACGGTCTAATCTCTATATAGACTTCTACTTTGCCTTTATAGGTTGTATTATATAAGGGAGCCCTAGATATAGATCGCGCCTAAGTATAACTAGAAGATAAAGTACTTATACTGCCTAAGGCAGTTATCTTTACTTGTTCTTATTATCTCTTCTTTACTTAATCCTTATACGACGTGAGTGTTAGTTTTCCGCGATTAGAATAGTAGTTACTAAGACTTTAAGTAATAGGGTAGGCTTATTAGAGGTACTTATAAAAGTTAATATCCTTATCTTACTCTATAGTGACCATATAGGTTTAAAGGAGAGGATCTATTATATTATAAAAGTCCTCTTTCTACTATTCCTAGGAAAGATCTGTATCTAAGGCTAATTATATAAAGTTTAATTAAAACTTCTAAAGGTCTATAGGAATATAGTATATAAGAGAGCGTAACTACTTCTTTATATCCTTATATTTATATAGACTCTAGAGGAGGTTATCTAGGAATTTAAAGATGTCCTTATCTAGAGTGACTTTATTAGCCTTTATATAAGAAGTAAGAAAAGGAGTTAGGTGATATGAGACTTCTCTACTAATATAGGAAATAATATAACCTATAATGTTCTATTTAGTCTCCTCTGCTGTATCCTTAGTAAAGTGATCATGGTTTTATTTGATTTTATTTTATATAAGGAGGGTCTAGTATTTATATAAGGGGTCTTTTCTATTAGTGAGAAGAGGAGGATTAGGAACCTTACTACTTTAGTATTTCTTACTACTTAAAGATAAAGTAGAGGTTTTAGTAGTAGTTTCCCTTATATAGGTTAGAGGAGGTCTGAGAGTCCTTATTACTCTACTAGTAGAAGGATCTTAAGAGAGGGTAATAGGTCTTAGGTACTAAGCTAATAAAGAGGGCCTAATATATCCTTCCCTTAAGGCTTCCCTTAGTCTATTAGCATAGTTTAAGAGTATTTACTTAAGAGCCTAGTTCTGCCTTTGCGCGCGGTTTAGTTGCTACTGCACTTAAGACTTGTTTAAGGATGCAATCTTAGATTTAAATTAATTAATATCTAAGCGTGGTACCTTTATAAACGCCTCTATGACTAGAGCTTAAACAGTATAAGTTGACCCTAGGTCTTAGGTATATTCTTTTACCTCTACTACTAGGACTAAGTAGAAATTATATAGGAGAATAGGGATAGGTCCTCTCTTATTATTATTTAATAAGTATCTAGTATTACGCGAATCTTTAGTCTCTTTACGCGAATCTTGTCAAGTTGATTAACTAGTACTAACACCTTTAGTAGTACTAGATATATCAGCTTTATTCTTAGCCATACTGTCTTTATAGTCTTCTACTTAGAATGTTCTTTAAGTAGGTTATAGATAGGACACCTCCTAAATATTTATACACTGCCCTATAGCCTTAATTAAAGACTTCTATAGTTAATACGTGCTTAATGCTCCTTAGTCCTTAGATAACACTGATGCGCCTAATAAAGATAACTTAGGTTTACTAGGGAAAAGTAATAAGCGGTCTTATATAAGACTATAGCTATATATAATGTTACTTAGGTTGAATATTATAATACCTTTATAGGTAAAGAAGTAGGATAGAGCTGAAACTTAGAATAATCTTTTATATCTATTACAACTTATAGATTTCTTATTATATAGGTAAGGGCTAAAGGTAAACTGCTAGAGAATATATATATATCTTAATTAAATCTAATAAGTTAAAAGAATAAAATATAAAAGATACTTACTACCTATATATTTCCTGGTCCTTCCTTTATACTATTCTACCTCTTATCCTTTATATAAGGGTCCTTAGTTATTATTAGGTAAGTTGTAAAGGTGAGGTGTTAATAGGCTGTTGCGTGGTATCTGCCTAGGGCTGTAGTGGCTGGTGCCAGGCTGTAGTGGCTGGTACTAGCCTGCAGGTTTCAGCCTAAGCTGTAGCGGGCTGCTGCCTAAGGTGAGGCTTGTGCTTCTTATAACCGCATGATGCTAGGTTTGTCTGTGCTGGCCCTAGTACTTATATAGGCGCGTATATGCCTATCGTGACACTCTTAAAGATAAGGAAACTAAGGAATTACTAGCTTCTAAGCTACTAGCTACTTATAAGGAATTTTAAGATATATTTTCTAAAATAGAGTCTAATAAGCTACTACTATATTATATAGGGGTTAATTATAAAATATCTCTTATATATAATAGTCTACTAGAGCTTCTACTAAGTCCTCTCTATAGAATATCTCTAGAGCAGCTTAAGGCTGTAAAAGAGTATATTATTAAGAATATTTAGAAAGGCTTTATTACTAAAAGCTTTACTACCTATACTTCTCCTATTCTAGTAGTAAAAAAGCCTAGTAGGGGATAGAGATTCTATATAGACTACTAATAGCTTAATAAATAAACTGCTAAGGATTTATACCCCCTCCCTCTTATTATAGAGTTACTTTAGCGCATTAGAAAGGGCAAGATTTATACTAAGCTTAATATTTAATAAGCTTTCTACTATATTTATCTTACTAAGGATTCTAAAGATAAGACTACCTTCTATATAAGATATAGCTTATTTAAATACTATATCTTACTATTTAGATTAAGTAACAGACCTATAGCCTTTTAATATTTTATTAACCAGGTTCTCTTTAAGTATTTAGATGATTTTATTATGGCTTTTATAGATAATATACTTATTATCTCTAAAGACCCTATAGAGTATAAGGAATAAGTAAAAAAAGTACTAGTAAGACTATAAAAAGTAGGACTATAGGTAGATTTAAAGAAGAGTAAGTTTTTAGTTACTTATATAAAGTTTCTTAGATATATTATTTCTACAGAAGGTATTTAAATAGACCTAGATAAGGTGGAACCTATATAAAACTAGCTAATACTAAAAACCCTTAAAGCTCTTTAATCCTTCCTAGGTTTCTATAATTTCTACTAATAATTTCTCCTTAATTATAGATAAATTAGCTGGCTATTAGAGAAACTATACTCTAAGGTAAAATAGTAATAACTAAGACCCCTAGAAGAAGAGGTAATTTAATAACTTAAGAAGCTAATATATAGTAATGTACTTCTAGCTAACTATAACCCTACTCTTAATACTTATATAGAGACTAATATAAGTAATAGAGTTACTGCTAGTATCTTGACACAGCTCTAGTAACCTTTATATAATTAGAAACTAGTAGTATTCTACTCTAAGGTAATAGTGGATGTAGAACTTTATTATAGAATTTTAGATAAAGAACTACTAGCTATTAAGAATAGACTAGAAGAATAGAGACTAATACTTATTAGCCTTAAAAAACCTTTTCTTATAATTATAGACTATTAGGTATTAGAGTACTACTCTACTAAATAACAACTTAATTAATAATAAGCTAGATGGTCTAAGTTTTTTATAGAGTTCTATATATAATTCTCCTATTAACTAGGAAAGGAAAATATTATCACTAATTACCTTACTTAAAAATAAGAAGATTTAAAGACTTAGAAAGAAAAAGTAAAGGCTATATAAGAGATATACCTTATCCTACTAGAGACTATTATCCCTCTTTCTATTTTAGAATAAGAACTTCCTCCTCTAGTATTATTTTTAGATAAACTCCTCTATATAAACTAGGAAGATTCTAAATTAGAACTCTAGAGATAGAAAGCCCTCTTAAAAGACCTTAAATAAAGAAATAGTTAGGAACTAAAAGATGGTCTTTTACTATAATATAGTACCCTCTTTATACCAGATTATAATAACCTCTATATAAGAATACTTAATACTTTATATACTACCTATATAACTGCCTATTCTAGTATTATAAAGATATAAAAACTCCTTAAGTAATATTACTACTAGCTAGCTATAAATTATATAGTTAATATTTATAGGTGAGGATACTATATTTACCGCTAAATAAAGGAGTTTTATAATAAAGACCTAGGCCTTCTATAACCCCTAGAGATTCCTACTCAACCCTAGTAATACTTAGCTATAGATTTTAAAGAGATGCCTAAGGACTAAAAAGGCTATAATATAATTCTAGTTATTATAGACTAGTTAAGTTAAAGAACCTTTAGCTTACCTTATATAAAGAAGATTAATACTAAAGGAGTCTCTAAGCTTTTTTATAAATATATCTACTATATTTATAGAAACCCTAAGTCTATCCTATCTAACTAAGGCCCTTAGTTCATCTTAGCATTTATAAATAAACTATATAAGCTAACTAGTATAGAGCAGCATTTTAACTCATCCTACTACTCTTAAACTAATAGTATTATAGAGATTATTAATCAGTATCTTATATAAAGATTAAGACCTTTTATTAATTACTTTTAAAATAATTAGTCTAATCTTCTACTATTAATAGACCTCATACAAGTAACACTTCTCTATAAAGCTACTAGACTTTTACCTTTTAAGATTAAGTTAGGATATTCCCCTTAAATACACTATAACTAGTAATAAAGAACTAAGACCCCCTAGTAACTAGAGAAGATAGCTTATATAGTAGCATAAATATTATAAAAGAGAAGATAAGAAGCTTTTAAATTTATAAAGAATCTTATTCTTAAATCCTAAGAGTATATATACTAATAAGCTAATAAATACCGTTACGCACTAGACTTTATAGTTAGAGATTATATCTATATTAAGAAAATAGGATAGTCTACTAATTAGCTAAACCTTAAATTAGACTTTCCTAATACTAGACCTTTTAAGATTATAGGAATAGAAGGATCCTCCTATATCCTTAATCTTCTCTTATATATAAAGATAGTTAACCTTTTCTATACTAATAGGCTATATAAGGCTAAAATAGAATAGTATTATAATAGGTATACACGCACCTACGCGAGTACTAGGGCCAGCACAGACGAACCTAGTATTATATAGTTATAGGAAGCACAAGCCTCACCTTAGGTAGCAGCCTACTATAGCTTAGGCTAAAACCTGCAGGCTAGTACTAGCTACTATAGCCTGGTACTAGCCACTATAGCCTTAGGAAGATACTATGTAACAGCCTATTAATACCTTACCTTTATAACTTACCTAATAATGACTAAGGACCCTTATATAAAGGATAAGAGGTAGAATAGTATAAAGGAAGGACTAGGAAATATATAGGTAGTAAGTATCTTTTATATTTTATTCTTTTAACTTATTAGATTTAATTAAGATATATACGCATTCTCTAGCAGTTTACCTTTAGCCCTTACCTATATAATAAGAAATCTATAAGTTATAATAGATATAAAAGATTATTCTAAGTTTTAGCTCTATCCTACTTCTTTACCTATAAAGGTGTTATAATATTTAACCTAAGTAATATTATATATAGCTATAGTCTTATATAAGACTACTTATTACTTTTCCTTAGTAAACCTAAGTTGTCTTTATTAGGCGCATTAGTATTATCTAAGGACTAAGGAGCATTAAGCACGTATTAACTATAGAAGTCTTTAGTTAAGGCTATAGGGCAGTATATAAATATCTAGGAGGTATCCTATCTATAACCTACTTAAGGGACATTCTAAGTAGAAGACTATAAAGATAGTATAGCTAAGAATAAAGCTAATATATCTAGCACTACTAAAGGTGTTAGTACTAGTTAATTAACTTAATAAGATTCACATAAAGGGACTAAAGATTTATATAATACTAGATACTTATTAAATAATAATAAGAGGGGACCTACCCCTATTCTCCTATATAATTTCTACTTAGTCCTAGTAGCAGAGGTAAAAGAATATACCTAAGACCTAGGGTCAACTTATATAGTTTAAGCTCTAGTTATAGAGGCGTTTATAAAGGTACTATACTTAGATATTAATTAATTTAAATCTAAGATTACATCCTTAAATAAGTCTTAAGTATAGCAGCAACTAAACCGCGCGTAAAGGTAGAACTAGGCTCTTAAGTAAATACTCTTAAACTATACTAATAGGCTTAGGGAAGTTCTAAGGGAAGGACATATTAGGCCCTCTTTATTATCTTAGCACCTAAGACCTATTACCCTCTCTTAAGATCCTCCTACCTATATAAGGGAAACTACTACTAAAACCTCTACTTTATCTTTAAGTAGTAAGAAATACTAAAGTAGTAAGGTTCCTAATCCTCCTCTTCTTACTAATAGAGAAGACCCCTTATATAAATACTAGACCCTCCTTATATAAAATAAAATCAAATAAAACCACGATTACTTTACTAAGGATATAGTAGAGGAGACTAAATAGAATATTACAGGTTATATTATTTCCTATATTAGTAGAGAAGTCTTATATTACCTAACTCCTTTTCTTACTTCTTATATAAAGGCTAATAAAGTCACTCTAGATAAGGATATCTTTAAATTCCTAGATAACCTCCTCTAGAGTCTATATAAATATAAGGATATAAAGAAGTAGTTATACTCTCTTATATACTATATTCCTATAGACCTTTAGAAGTTTTAATTAAACTTTATATAATTAGCCTTAGATATAGATCTTCCCTAAGAATAGTAGAAAGAGGACTTTTATAATATAATAGATCCTCTCCTCTAAACCTATATAGTTACTATAGAGTAAGATAAGGATATTAACTTTTATAAGTACCTCTAATAAGCCTACCCTATTACTTAAAGTCTTAGTAACTACTATTCTAACTATAGAAAACCAACACTTATATCGCGCGAGGAATAAGTAAAGAAGAGATAATAAAAAAGAGTAAAGATAACTACCTTAAGTAGTATAAGTGCTTTATCTTCTAGTCATGCCTAGGCGCGATCTATATCTAGGGCTCCCTTATATAATATAACCTATAAAGGTAAAGTAGAAGTCTATATAGAGATTAGACCGTATAATTACTATAGCTAGTTTAGCCATTTATAGAGGCAATACCTATAACTAGAGATAAAGGTAATAGAGTTAGTAGAAGAAGAAAGCGCTAAAGATATCTATATAAATAAAGGAGATTAGTCTTTATTAGAAAATAATAAGACCTAGGTAAAGTCTCCTACCTTAGGTCTAAACTTAGAGCAATATATATTAAAGGTTCTTATATAAATCTTAGTTACTTTATTAGAGGTATACCCTTTACCGTATAAACCTTAATTATATCTAATAGCCGCGCCTTAGAAATTCGTGCCCTAGCTAATACTAGTACTAGTAGTATAAGTTTTATTTACCCTAAGCTACTACTAACTCTCCAGTCTATAGGTGCTATAAAAAAGAGAATAATAGGTAAAGGGCTTAATATTACTAGGTTTAACTAATATATAAATAAGAAAGTTAATTTTTACTTTTATCTTTAACTCTATTTCTAAGATTAAATAGTTTCTACTTATACTTTTATTTACAATATTAGCCGCAATAATATAATTCTTAGGTAATAGTTTTTTAACCAGCACGACGTCCTCCTAGACTATAAATAACATAAACTAGTCTAGAGACAGCCACTAGTTAACTAGTCTTTTTAGCATCTTTTATAACTACTAAAAATCTCCGTGCAAAGCAAAGAACCACAGAAAAAATACTAAGTAGATATAGACTATAGAGATAAAAAATTTAATAAACGCCTCCTTCCCTTAGTATAGGTTATTAAGGGAATTAAATTCTAAACTTAAGATGTATTTAAGCTTTCTATTTATAAAATACAAGTTGTACTAATAGAGATCTATACTATTAACCTTATACAAGTTTAAGCGGCTCTTAAAGATAAGGAAACTAAGGAATTAATAGCTTCTAAGCTACTAGCTACTTATAAGGAATTTTAAGATGTGTTTTCTAAAATAGAGTCTAATAAGCTACTACCATATTATATAGGGGTTAATTATAAAATATCTCTTATATATAATAGTCTACTAGAGCTTCTACCTAGTCCTCTCTATAGAATATCTCTAGAGCAGCTTAAGGCTGCAAAAGAGTATATTATTAAGAATATTTAGAAAGGCTTTATTATAGAGAGCTTTACTACCTATGCTTCTCCTATTCTTATAGTAAAAAAGCCTAGTAGGGGATGGAGATTCTATATAGACTACTAATAGCTTAATAAATAAACTACTAAGGATTTATACCCCCTCCCTCTTATTATAGAGTTACTTTAGCGCATTAGAAAGGGCAAGATTTATACCAAGCTTAATATTTAATAAGCTTTCTACTACATTTATCTTACTAAGGATTCTAAAGATAAAACCACCTTCTATATAAGATATAGGTTATTTAAATACTATATCTTACTATTTAGATTAAGTAATAGACCTATAGCCTTTTAACATTTTATTAACCAGGTTCTCTTTAAGTATTTAGATGATTTTATTATAGCTTTTATAGACAACATACTTATTATCTCTAAAAACCCTATAGAGTATGAGGAATAAGTAAAAAAAGTACTAGTAAGACTATAAAAAGTAGGACTATAGGTAGATTTAAAGAAGAGTAAGTTTTTAGTTACTTATATAAAGTTTCTTAGATATATTGTTTCTATAGAAGGCATTTAAATAGACCTAGATAAGGTAGAACCTATATAAAACTAGCTAATATTAAAAACCCTTAAAGCTCTTTAATCCTTCCTAGGTTTCTATAATTTCTACTAATAATTTCTCCCTAACTATAGATAAATTAGCTAACTATTAGAGAAACTATACTCTAAGGTAAAATAGTAATAACTAGGACCCCTAGAAGAAGAGGTAATTTAGTAACTTAAGAAGCTAATATATAGTAATACACTCCTAGCTAACTATAACCCTACTCTTAATACTCACATAGAGACTAATATAAGTAATAGAGTTACTATAGGCATTTTAATGCAGCTCTAATAACCTTTATATAATTAGAAACTAGTAGCCTTCTACTCTAAGGTAATAGCAGATATAGAACTTTATTATAGAATTTTAGATAAAGAACTGCTAGCTATTAAGAATAGACTAGAAGAATAGAGACTAATACTTATTAGCCTTAAAAAACCTTTTCTCATAATTATAGACTATTAGGTATTAGAGTACTACTCTACTAAATAATAACTTAATTAATAACAAGCTAGATAGTCTAAGTTTTTTATAGAATTCTATATATAATTCTCCTATTAACTAGGAAAGGAAAATATTATTACTAATTACCTTACTTAAAAATAAGAAGACCTAAAGACTTAAAAAGAAAAAGTAAGGGCTATATAAGAGATGTACCTTATCTTACTAGAGACTATTATTCCTCTTTCTATTTTAGAATAAGAACTTCCTCCTTTAGTATTATTTTTAGATAAACTCCTCTATATAAACTAGGAAGATTCTAAATTAGAACTCTAGAGATAGAAAGCCCTCTTAAAAGACCTTAAATAAAGAAATAGTTAGGAACTAAAAGATGGTCTTTTACTATAATATAGTACCCTCTTTATACTAGATTGCAATAACCTCCGTACGAGAATACTTAATACTTTATATACTACCTATATAACTACCTATCTTAGTATTATAAAGATATAAAAACTCCTTAAGTAATATTACTACTAGCTAGCTATAAATTACACGATTAATATTTATAGGTAAGGATGCTATATTTACTACTAAATAAAAGAGTTTTATAATAAAGACCTAGGCCTTCTATAACCCCTAGAGATTCCTACTTGACCCTAGTAATACTTAGCTATAGATTTTAAAGAGATACCTAAAGACTAAAAGGGCTATAATATAATCCTAGTTATTATAGACTAGTTAAGTTAAAGAACCTTTAGTTTACCTTATATAAAAAAGATTAATACTAAAGGAGTCTCTAGGCTCTTTTATAAATATATCTACTATATTTATAGAAACCCTAAGTCTATCCTATCTAACTAAGGCCCTTAGTTTATCTCAGCGTTTATAAATAAACTATATAAGCTAACTAGTATAGAGTAGCATTTTAACTTATCCTACTACTCTTAAACTAATAGTATTATAGAGATTATTAATCAGCATCTTATATAAAGATTAAGACCTTTTATTAATTACTTTTAAAATGATTAGTCTAATCTTCTACTATTAATAGACCTTATACAAGTAATACTTCCCTATAAAGCTACTAGACTTTTACCTTTTAAGATTAAGTTAGGATATTCCCCTTAAATGTACTATAACTAGTAATAAAGAACTAAGACCCCCTAGTAACTAGAGAAGATAGCTCGTATAGTAGTATAAATACTATAAAAGAGAAGATAAGAAGCTTTTAAATTTATAAAGAATCTTATTCTTAAATCCTAAGAGCATATATACTAATAAGCTAATAAATACCATCGCGCGCTAGACTTTATAGTTAGAGATTATATCTATATTAAGAAAATAGGATGGTCTACTAATTAGCTAAACCTTAAATTAGACTTTCCTAATACTAGACCTTTTAAGATTATAGGAATAGAAGGATCCTCCTATATCCTTAATCTTCTCTTATATATAAAGATAGTTAACCTTTTCTATACTAATAGGCTATATAAGGCTGAAATGGAACAGCTTCCTAGTTAGGAATATACTAAACCTAAACCTAAGATTATTTAAGATAAGCCTAAGTGGGAAGTAGACTATATTTAAGCTAGTTAAGTCTTATATAGGAAGCTTTAATACTAAGTTAAATAGACTAGATATAACTAAGATGACTAGTAGTATAATATAAGTTCTTTTAGTAGCGCGCCGTAGAAAATTAAAGAATTCTACTTATTATACCCTGTTATAGTAGGACTACTAAAAAATCTAGAAAAATAGAAGGCTGCCTTCCTCTAAGAAGAACTATAGATTAAAATAGAAAGTAATAATAAAATAAGTTACTTAGGCCTATAGTAAATATTATAAAGATATAGAAAGTAGACTAATTAGTTTACTATCTACCCTTATATAAATACTATTAATCTTAACTTCTACTCTCTAGTCTCTCCTTTTTACTACTTATTTCCTACTATCCTCTTCTTTAATTTCTACCCTTTACTTCTTTCCTTTTCCCTTCTTCTTATTATAATAGTTATTATATAAGACTATCTCCTCTAGATCCTCTAGCTTATTAGGTAGGATATCCTACTTAGCTAAAGCCTAATTAGTTTAATCCTCTAACCTAGCTTAGTAGTATAAGTTCTAGAACTCCTCTATATAAATTTTATCTTTATGCCTCTTATAATAAGCAGGCGGCTTAGTACCCTTTAAGTCACTTATAGTGTAGTTAAGGTTACCTATACCTTAAAGGTAGTTAGTATAGCAGCCCTATAAGAAACCAGGCAGGTAGTAATAACTAATAAACGCGCGAGTGTTAGTATTATTATAATACTTAGTATAGCTAATAGGGTTATTAATTCTAGTATACTAGATAAGAAAAGCATCGCGTAAGCTAGCTTAAGTTTTAACTAATAAGTAGTTAAATTACTAAGTAGAAACTATAATATATAAGTAAGGTATGCTATTACCTAAGGCCAAGATATACTTAGTACGCTCTTATACTTTAGAACTACTAAGGCACGCCTATATAGTTAGTTAGATAAGAATCCCTTATATTAGTAAGATAAACTTACTCGCGCGACACTCTCTATATTCTTATAAGGGATATAAAGCGTTAACTTAAAGTCCTACTTAATAGGTACCTTATTAGAGCTAACTAGTAACGCCGCAACGCGAATCTTACTATTACTGCTATTATATAAAGCAGCAGGCAGTAAGTACTTAGCTGCTAGAACCTAATAAGCTGTAGGATTATAATAATAGTATATATAAGTAGGCTCTTTACCTTCTTCCTCTAAAACAGGCTGCGCGACAGCGAACCGGCAGCGATATAGTATAATAGGCTGGTTAGTAGCAGGCTATATAGCTATAGATGACGAACCTTACGCGATAACTAATAATACTAATTAAGTAGAACCTAATACTATAGTACGCTATAGGTAAAGTAATAAGCCTATAGCTATTCCTAGCTAAATAAGTAAAGCCTAGCCTAACTAAGTCTTTATATAAGTATCCTCCTCTATAATTATATCGGTTAGTAAGATGGGACGACAAAGTAGTAAAACCTAGATATATAATACTACTTAACAGCCTAGATAATAATTAGTAATAGTTAGAGATAGAATTAAAGTTTACTTACTTTAGGACTCTATATAATAGTCCTTATAGATACTACTAGCTAAAACAGCTCTCTAAGTAAGTAGTAACTATAATAGATTGCAAATAATGCCATATAATAATAACTTAATACTATAACTCTTATATAATAGTAATAAGTCCTAATAGACCAGACTATAATAAGCAGTAGACACATTAAGTATATAGCAGCTAGGAATGTCTACTTTACTATTAGTAGGGTACAAATTATTTAAATTATTAGAACCTTTACGCGTAATAGTTAGTTTACTAGATTATAGCTAAATTAGACCAGGATAATAATATACTTTAATAGGGAGCTTTAGATATAGCTAAGTAAGATAGCGACCTTCTATAGGTCGTGCAGTAAAAGAGATAGTAATAGAAAGAGATAGTATAGTAGTAGACCTAGACTAATAATTATACTATATATATAGAACGCTTAAATTACTAAATCACCGCCATTATATATTATAAGTCTACGCCTATATAAGCGCCTATAGCTGCTAATTCCTATAATTTTAGCTTCTCTTTAGGGGGGGCATATTATAATAGGCGTATATATACCTATATAAGTACTAGGGCTAGTATAGATAAACCTAGCATTATATAGTTATAGGAAGCACGAGCCTTACCTTAGGTAGCAGCCCACTATAGCTTAGGCTAAAACCTACAGGCTAGTACCAGCTACTACAGCCTGGCACTAGCCACTATAGCCTTAGGAAGATACTATATAACAGCCTATTAATACCTTACCTTTATAACTCACCTAATAATAACTAAGGACCCTTATATAAAGGACAAGAGGTAGAATAGTATAAAGGAAGGACTAGGAAATATATAGGTAGTAAGTATCTTTTATATTTCGTTCTTTTAACTTATTAGATTTAATTAAGATATATATATATTCTCTAGTAGTTTACCTTTAGCCCTTACCTATATAATAAGAAATCTACAAGTCGTGATAAATAGCTTCCTAGTTAGGAATATACTAAACCTAAACCTAAGATTATTTAAGATAAGCCTAAGTAGGAAGTAGACTATATTTAAGCTAGTTAAGTCTTATATAGGAAGCTTTAATACTAAGTTAAATAGACTAGATATAACTAAGATAACTAGTAGTATAATATAAGTTCTTTTAGTAGCACACTATAGAAAATTAAAGAATTCTACTTATTATACCCTATTATAGCAGGACTACTAAAAAATCTAGAAAAATAGAAGGCTACCTTCCTCTAAGAAGAACTATAGATTAAAATAGAAAGTAATAATAAAATAAGTCACTTAGGCCTATAGTAAATATTATAAAGATATAGAAAGTAGACTAATTAGTTTACTATCTACCCTTATATAAATACTATTAATCTTAACTTCTACTCTCTAGTCTCTCTTTTTTACTACTTATTCCCTACTATCCTCTTCTTTAATTTTTACTCTTTACTTCTTTCCTTTTCCCTTCTTCTTATTATAATAATTATTATATAAGACTATCTCCTCTAAATCCTCTAGCTTATTAGGTAGGATATCCTACTTAGCTAAAGCCTAATTAGTTTAATCCTCTAACCTAGCCTAGTAGTATAAGCTTTAAAACTCCTCTATATAAATCTCATCTTTATACCTCTTATAATAAGCAGGCGGCTTAGTACCCTTTAAGTTACTTATAGTATAATTAAGGTTACCTATACCCTAAAGGCAGTTAGTATAGCAGCCCTATAAGAAACCAGGCAGGTAGTAATAACTAATAAACATATAAGTATTAGTATTATTATAACACTTAGTACAGCTAACAGGGTTATTAATTCTAGTATACTAGATAAGAAAAGTATTATACAAGCTAGCTTAGGTTTTAACTAATAAGTAGTTAAATTACTAAGTAGAAACTATAATATATAAGTAAGGTATACTATTACCTAAGGCCAAGATACATTTAGCACACTCTTATACTTTAGAACTACTAAGGCGTACCTATATAGTTAGTTAGATAAGAATCCCTTATATTAGTAAGATAAACTTACTTATATAACACTCTCTATATTCTTATAAGGAATATAAAGTATTAACTTAAAGTCCTACTTAATAGGTACCTTATTAGAGCTAACTAGTAATGCTATAATATAAATCTCACTATTACTACTATTATATAAAGCAGCAGGTAGTAAGTACTTAGCTACTAGAACCTAATAAGCTATAGGATTATAATAATAGTATATATAAGTAGGCTCTTTACCTTCTTCCTCTAAAGTAGGCTATGTAATAGTAAACTAGTAGTGATGCGGTATAATAGGCTGGTTAGTAGCAGGCTATATAGCTATAGATAATGAACCTCGCGCGATAACTAATAATACTAATTAAGTAGAACCTGATACTATAGTATACTATAGGTAAAGTAATAAGCCTCCTAGCTAAATAAGTAAAGCCTGGCCTAACTAAGTATTTACGCAAGTATCCTCCTCTATAATTATATTAGTTGGCAAGATAGGATAATAAAGTAGTAAAACCTAGATATATAATACTACTTAATAGCCTAGATAATAATTAGTAACAGTCTAAAGAGATAGAATTAAAGTTTACTTACCTTAGGACTCTATATAATAGCCCTTATAGATACTACTAGCTAAAATAGCTCTCTAAGTAAGTAGTAACTATAATAGATTATGAATAATACTATATAATAATAACTTAGTACTGTAACTCTTATATAATAGTAATAAGTCCTGATAGACTAGACTATAATAAGTAGTAGATATATTAAGTATATAGTAGCTAGGAATATCTGCTTTACTATTAGTAGGGTATAAATTATTTAAATTATTAGAACCTTTATATATAATAGTTAGTTTACTAGATCATGGCTAAATTAGACTGGGATAATAATATACTTTAATAGGGAGCTTTAGATATAGCTAAGTAAGATAGTAACCTTCTATAGGTTATATAGTAAAAGAGATAGTAATAGAAAGAGATGGTATAGTAGTAGACCTAGACTAATAATTATACTTTATAACTATATAGAATGCTTAAATTACTAAATTACTACTGTTATATATTATGAGTCTATACCTATATAAGTGCCTATAGCTACTAATTCCTATAATTTTAGCTTCTCTTTAGGGGGGGCATATTATAATAGGCATATATATACCTATATAAGTACTAGGGCCAGCATGGATAAACCTAGTATTATATAGTTATAGGAAGTATAAGCCTTACCTTAGGTAGTAGCCTGCCATAGCTTAGGCTGAAACCTATAGGCTAGTACTAGCTACTATAGCCTGGTACTAGCTACTATAGCCTTAGGAAGATACCATATAATAGCCTATTAATACCTTACCTTTATAACTTACCTAATAATGACTAAGGACCCTTATATAAAGGATAAGAGGTAGAATAGTATAAAGGAAGGACTAGGAAATATATAGGTAGTAAGTATCTTTTATATTTTATTCTTTTAACTTATTAGATTTAATTAAGATATATATGTATTCTCTAGTAGTTTGCCTTTAGCCCTTACCTATATAATAAGAAATCTGCAAGTCGTGATAGTATTCTAGGTATATAGAAGCTTTAAGATAACTAACTCCCTATATAGAGTTAAATACTTAAGCCTAATTTATATCTACTAAGGTACTAAGATATAATATCTAGATAATAAGACTATTTATACCTATAGGTATATCTTAGGCTAAACTTAGAGGGGGGTAATATTATAGGTTAGCTAAAAATCTATAATTATATTAAATACTAATTAGTATTAAATATTAGGTATACCTATATTATAACTACTAGCTATAATTATAAGCTATATATACTAAAATTATCTAATTCCCTAAGAGCCTTAGCTACTTAGATAACTTAACCCTAGTACTTATATATATAATACTAATATAATAATAGAAATAAGAATAGAACCTTCTATACCTATAGTAGGGATTTAATTAAGTAGTTAGTTTTAAGAAATATATTACTACTATTAAGCTAGTAATCTACTATATAATATAGGATTAAAATAAGGTCTTATTCTCTTCTAGTACCTATCTTCCTTCTATTATAATTTCTAAGGTAAGTTAGATAATAGAATATAAAAGAATCTTATTATATAAATACTATAGATAGCTATCTTTATTTTCTTATAATTAATACTCCTAAGTAGACTTACTATTAATTTAACTTCTATCTTATTTATATACCCTTCTTACTTAGCTTTATCTCCTATACTTATATACTCTAGTACTAGGTAAATAGTTACTTAGAACTAGCCTACTAATTAGGTAATCTATTAGCTTATAATAGTCTTATACTACTTAAATAATAAGATAATAGCTAGATAGTAGCTTATTTTAGTTAGTTTAGTAGTTATTTTAGTCCTATTCTATAGAGCCTACTTATTTACTACTAGCTACTATCTCTTATACCTCTTCTAGTACTAGTATTTTAGCCGGCTAAGTAAGTATATTAGTAAGTAGCTAGTCCTACCTATACTAGTAGAGTAAATTAATATAGACTACTAATAATTAATAGGTAAGGAGTAAGAGTAGTTATTATATAGCCTATATAGAATAACTATCTACTCCTAGGCTAGCTATAAATAGCTAGTATATATATAAGTAGTAAATACTAAGTGCTAAATACTATAAAATATAAACTATATATACTATATAGTATATAATACTCCTAGGCTAACTAAATAAGGCTAATATATATATATATATATATATATATATTAAATACTAAATACTATAAAATATAACTAGAATAGTATAGTAGTATATATATAATAATTTTACCTATTATCTACTATAGTAACTATATTATTACCCCTTAATTTAACCCTCTATAGTACTAAGTCTTATACTAGTTATTTTAGGTATTATTATAATTAGCCTAGTACTTAGTAACTTACTTATTAAAGCTCTATAGATATACTTTCTCTTACTAAGATATATATAATTTCTTAATTAACTATGGTAGACTTCACGTATATAGCTTAAAACAAGCAAGTAAAAGGTGTTCGTGTAAACTATATAGAGAAGAAATTATAACTCGAACGTAAGAATCCGAGTGTTGTCGTACGCCAACTGATGGTACTTTGAAGCCATCGAATCAAGGCCAGCGCGCTTGAACGCCTTCGCTGCTTGGAAGTAACACATCGCTATCCACTGACCATCGAGGCGTTCCTGCTTCGCCAACCAGGTCAGCTCCATTGCGTCGTCGAGCGGGCAGCTCGACTCCGAGCTCCAAATCTCGCCACAATTTGGCCAAATCGAGCGAAACTTTTGGATATAGTTGTCCGAAATGTCCAACTCCTCCAAGCTCCGAGAGCAGTGGGGACAATTGCATTTGAAGCCCCAGCCTCCCTGTAGGACGTACAGCCTTTCCGACCGCGGCGAGATGAGGTTGATGTCTGGAACAGATGAGTACGAGCACGAGACTTTTCGCGGCTAAAGATTTTCTTACAGGAGACAGTCAACTCTGTGCCGGGTGCAATCGTTCGCGCAGCGTAAGTGGCTTGCGTCAGGCTGGACGGGTCGAAAGTATATTCAAGACTGGGTCGTCCAGGTTAGTCTTTGTACTTCTGCAGGCGGCGAAAAGGGTACGCAAGACTTACTTGGGTCGACAGTCATGATTGAAACGCTGTAGGAGAGTAGGTCAGCTCCGGGCAGGGACTCCGTGGTTATGCAGTGCTGAAGACTTACGGAAACCTCTGGAAAGATGGCAACGAACGTGTTGTCTTCCCCTGCAACACCTCCCATGGCGAATGAGTTTGTGTTGATGATATCCTCAACCTCGTCACCGCCAAATTCACCATGCTGTCGTAAGAACAAGCCTTGTTGTTCCGAACCGAGCTGGCGGATAGCTTGATGCTGCATAGATCGCATTTTGTCCGCGGGTGCAGCGCCTCGACTGCCAACGTGGATCATGACCAGAGGATTGAAGAGGGTGACTCGCTCGCCCTTCTTGATCGCTCTATTCGCTACAGCGCCCATACCTCGTCCTGGAATGATTTTGGAATCATACGGAAGGTCGCCCTCACGATTCGCGGCATCCAACAAGCCTTCTTCCGTGAACGCGGGCAACTTCGAAACATTGCCAGCGATTTCCGGCGGCATGATCATCGAGATGCCCCGACCTCCAGCGAATGAATTGCTAGTGTAGAGACAAGCATTTCCACCGTCGCCATGCTCGCATCGCGGGGGATATGCCCAAATCTTCGGGTCGTAGTCCGGAGTCAAGTTAAGTGATGACGGGGAGCCGCACATGCTGGAGTTGTCTGCTTCAACAGTGCCCGGTATAATCTCTTGATACTGGTCGCCATGGCCTTTCGCAGCCTGACCCAGGACGTAGAAGGAGAGCAAATTGAGGAGCACGGCCATCTTCTTGGAACTCGGCATGGTGTAAGAGGTTTGAACGATAGGTCGAAAAAGAGGTGGATGCAAAGAAGAAGCCCACCGTCCTCCTTACAGATGGCAGATACGAGTAGATATTTGAAGACCCCAGATGCCCCTAGGATCCCAATCAGGAAAGCGGGACGTGAATCAAGCCTCTGTCTGCACGAATGCTGAGGATCATGGATTCTGCGCATGTCTGTACGAAGGCTCGAAACGGAAAGCGGTATGAATGAAACGGTTGACGTGAACTGAATGACGTAGGGCGGAGGTGCCAACAAGCTTTGACAAAACTTGGGATACGCTTGGGACCACTTGGAAACCAACATCGCAGACCCAATTGCCATTTGCCAATACGACAGAGTGGTAAGGCCAAGAGTGTTTCGATGACGGGTTGGAAGAAACGGGCAAATGACACGGGACCTTGGTAGCTCCTGATCCCGCGGCTTGAGGCGCGAAACCAGCAACACCACCACGGCATGACAGCAGAGCTCATGGATCCGGCAGGGTACATCGTTCAGCAGTTGGGTAAGAGCCAAGCGTACCCCTCCCTCATCGGAAACCTCGCCAATGCTCCCATTGGAATCCGGACCGGACTATATGGATAAGATAATGCTCCGCCATAGCATGTCCAACCATCAGTCAGCTACGGCGCGTTGACAACTTACGTCGTGCGTGTCTTTGTAACCCAGAGAATTCGACGTTGACCAAACGGTTCGCCGTTGACGGATCTAGTCCACGATGATCCTTGGCGACGATATCGCGAGGTGCTATACATGTGAAACGCAAGTGTGGGCGCCTCCTCATCAAGTGGCCGAGGACTAAAGACTGTCACAAAGCCCTCCCTCGCTCGCAAGGAACTGACCTGAGCAAACACGTGAGATTGACAAAGGGATCTTGAATTTACATTATCACCAAGGTCGGAACAGTGATGAAGAGCACTCGGGCTTTTGCGAAAACTTGGATGGAAATTCTTCATGCTCAGAAAAAGTTTGGGCAACGAGAAATGGCAGTTCAATGTCAAAGATCCTGCGCAAAACAACCTGCAAGTGGCTTGAACGTCGCACATGATTCCTATCCAGGCATGTGGAGGTCTTCGCATCCGGAACGACGTTCGCGCCAAGCGCGGAGTGGGGAGAGCGGCAAAGACACGGGTTAGCGTTACTCCGACTTAGGAGACTTTCCAATGTTCCTGAGATCCCAGTTGTTGAGGTAGCCAGAGGCGACCTGCGTGTCGAAGCGCGGTTAGATTCAAACATTGCTGTTGGCCAGTCCAGGGCTCGACGGGGTCTCACGGTCAAATATGTAGCAAAGCTAAGCCAGCCAAGGTAGGGAGCCATCAACCAGGCAGCGGTCTCATCGACCTCAGCCCACGTCTTGGCAAGATAACCAACAACGCCTGTCAGGGCAATAATGTCGAAGGTAGCGGCCAGAGGACGTCCAAGTCCGAAGAAGAGAGGCGTCCAGACAAGGTTGAGACCGAGCTGAACTGTGTAAAGGGTTGCTCCTTGCTATCGAACTGATTAGCACCGACAAGACAGCGACGGAAAAAACTGCTACTCTTCGCACCTTTGCCAGCGATAGTTTGTGCGGGTCGAACGAGCTGCTCCCCGCGGACCATGCACGGTAGGAGGCGTAGCCCATGGCGGCGTACAGCAGAGTCCACACAGGACCGAAAACCCAGGCGGGGGGGCTACCACGCGGCTGCTTGAGAGCTCTGTACTTGCTGTCTGTCTGGGCTGTCGCAAGTAAAGGCATGGTCAGCGGGTGCCGGGGGGCTGGTCAGGGCAGCAGGACGACGCACGACGTGTCATGAAGCCGACGGCCATGCCGGCCGTGACGGGCAGCAGGACGGCGACGGCGGGCCTGTCGAAGACGGCAGCAGGGAGAGTGAGCTGTGGGATGTAGGTCGTCATGGCGGCGAGTTGATGAGGAGGAAAGGGGAGTTGGAGTGATGATGTAGATGTAATGTAGATGTCGAGCGGGCCGGGGCGTCGCGGTTGATCGGCAAGAGCTGCGCCAGGGAGCAGTGGTCATGATCTCACGATGTGGGTTGATCGGGCCGGAGCGCCAAGAAAGCGTGAGGTGCATCGGGTCGAGTCTCGTTCACACATGGTTCTGGCGACTGGAAAGGGCCTGATTATTCCTGACGGGTTGAAGATCGAAGTTGGTGGAGGTGGTGTCGGGTGGTGGTTGTTGCTGACTAACGGAAGGTGAGAGTCCTTCGGGGCAGGTCACGGCAGGTCCCCGTCCAGGTGGAAGGAACGGACCACGGACCAACCAGCCCAAGCTACCTTACCTTACAGGCAGGCAGGCAGTAGCTCCAGTCGGCCCCGTCCTCCTCGGCCACCCGCCCCGGCATCAACACGCCGCACCGCACCCACGTCTCGTACGGCGTCTTCTCCACACCATCCATCCACCCATCCATCCACCCACCCACTCCTCCTCCTCCTCCTCCTCTTCTCTCTCTTCCACCGCCTGCACACTCGCAGCTCTTTGTGAGTGCCCGCTCCTTCGTTTTTCTCCATTGCTTGCGGCAGCACTCTGCTCCTCATTGTTTGTCTCCTTTGCCTAGAAACCAACCTCTCTACCTCCTCCTCCTCCTCCTCCTCCTCCTGCCCCCATCCTCGTCCGCGCCTCGCCGCGTCCCCTCTCCATCTCGTCCCTACGACTCCTTTACCTTACTCCATCTCTATCCCCTTGCGCTTTCCGCCCTGTGTTTCCGCCATCCTGCGGCAACCTCCACTTTGTCCAACTACTTGGCCCCGTCCCGTCGTCTTGTCTTTCTTTGCCATCCACTCCCTCGATCTCTCTCTGATTGTGCATCTCTGACCCGAAGTCATGCTCGCAAACAGCTTCATCCGGAATAGACAATTGTCTACACCCTCAAACGCAATCTCGGCATCAATGCGTTTGCCTGGTCGCACCCGCCGTCCCCCATACGACTACTAGCCACTGCCTCGTTGCCTCCGGGCCACCACTCCACTCCATCCACCTCTCTTGTCCAACCCGGCAATTCCAATCTTCACACAATGTCAACCATGGATTCATACGGGTATGTGCTTTTGCCGGAATGTCCAACGACAAGCACGCATGCTTATCGTTCTTTCTCTTGGCACAGCACCACTGACAGGGGCGAAACCAGTCGCGACGACAGGTCTGCTACGGATTCTTATCGGAGGAGATCTCCTGGTGAGCTGCTAACCCTGACCCTTCATTTCCCCTGCGCTGCGTGGCATCTAACCTTGGGTTGGCAGGTGTTTCAGAGCGGCGACCGCGGTCAGGACGGGAAAGATCTCGTTCCCCCAAAGTCATCGACAGATATCAGCCCGACAGACCGCCTCGAGACGACTACTACCGCGGCCGCGAAGAACACTCGCGACGAAGGTCTCCGCCGCCTGTGCAAGCAGGTATCGACCGATACGTCCCTGGTCAAGAGCCGGCACCTGGTCCAATGGCAAACCCACTCCCAAACCCCTTGACGCTGGACTATCAGGTTGGCTTCAACTGGTTCGCTGAATGGTGGCGCATGGATCAAATGGTCAAGGAAGAGAAAGAGCGACAGGCAAACGGCGGCCGTCGACCGGACCGCATCAAGGGCGAACGCGAGGGCAGGGAAGAGCGCGCACAAGAGAGAGAGAAGATACAGGCAGCGTACGACTTGTACAAGGAGAAGCTTCAAGTCCAAATGGCGCGCACCTTTGTGCAACAACACAAAGGAGAGGAGTGGTTCAAGGAACGTTACGACCCCGAGGCCCGCGCGGCCTTTCGACAACACCTTAGCGAGTTTCGACACGGCCTCTTCAGTCGTTGGGAGCATGACCTGGAGTCTGGACTTTTCGATGAATTCACACTCGAAGGTATCTACAAGAGTGAGAGCAACGGTGCCGGTGGCGTTGTGGAGAAAGAGGAAGGAGAAACGACGGCCGCCAACGAGGTGCTCGGTGTCAGCGATCTTCTGCCCTGCAAAGGTGGAGACTTGCGGGACGACGCAGCATTGCAGCCCACGTTGCTGATCAAGACCATTGCCCCGACAGTCAGCAGATCGAAGATGGAAGCTTTTTGCAAAGAAAACCTGGGAGAGGGAGAGGGCGGATTCAGGTGGCTCAGTCTCAGTGACCCGAACCCAATCAAGAAATGCCATCGTATCGGGTGGGTCATTTTGAATCCCGCAACCGAGCAGTCAGTCAAAGATGAACGAGGAGACGGCCGGGATGGAGAAGAAGAGGAAGGCGAGGAAGGCGATGGACTGCATTCGGACGGAGCACGGCCTGTGCCAAGTACAGCCGAGCGAGCACTCTCTGAAATCAACGGCAAGACAATCCAGGATGAAGTCCGAGGCGACTTCACCTGCCACGTTGGCGTCCATGAGCCCCCCGCGGCTCCGCGGAAAAAGGCACTATGGGATCTTTTTTCAGCCCCCGAGAGAGTCGAGCGAGATTTGCAGCTTGCCATCCGCCTGGTTTCGAGGCTCGACGAGGAGTTGGGTGAAGGTCATGATGGCATTGCGAGAATCGAGCAAAGGGTAGAAATCCTCCGGGGCAGCGGTGCCATGCAGCCAACGGTCTCGGCAGTAGCCAAGGAAGTCAAGAAAGAATCAGAGGAGCCGGAGGAAGGGGAGGACGTCAACATGGACGATGGCGAGGAAGGGTCTTACGACGAGGAAGCGGATGACGAGGAGCTCCTGGCGAAGAAGAAGAAACTGGACTTGCTCGTGGAATATCTCCGCCGAGTGTACAGCTTCTGCTTTTTCTGCGTCTTCGAAAGCGACTCTGTCCACGAGCTTACTCGCAAGTGCCCCGGAGGCCACCTTCGCCGGCCGCGGTCAAGCCTGACGAGTGCAGCCAAGATGGTGGCCAAAGCCAGCGCAGCCGGACAAGTCTTCCCGCTCAAGAAGCACGAGGGCGCGGGCGAGGACGACGTGTCGGGGTCGCCGACGCAAGAGAGAAAGATGTTCAAGACTGGCGTCAAGGCCCAACAGCAACTCCAGAGGGCCTTCAACTGGGTCAAAACGTACGAGGATAAGCTCCTGCAGCTACTGGAACCGGAGAACATTGACATCCGAAAGCTTGGAGGCAAGCCGATCGAAGAAGCACTCGAAGACGAGCTCAACAAGCACGTCAAGCAAGAGGACGAGGCCAAGTTTCGATGCAAGGTGCCCGACTGTACGAAACTCTTCAAGGGACACAGCTTCTGGAGGAAGCATGTGGAGAAGAGGCATGAAGAGTTTTATGAAAAGGTCAAGTCAGAGGTGCGTGGCAAGATGCGTGCTCGAGATTTCGAGGTGGACAGAAGCTAACGGGAGGCAGGTCGAGATGGTCAATCGCTACGTGTTGGACCCAGCGCACATAGCGCCGTCTCGCAGCGACGCCAACAGCAACGGACACTTTCCGCTGCACAACAACGTGCCCACGGGGACGCCGCGAGGATTCAACCTGGCCACTATGCCGTTTGGGATTCCCGGCATGGCAGCCAACCCTGCAGCGCTGTCAGCGTTTTTCGGAGCGCAGGGAGTGTCGAATGGGTTCGGGCTTGGCGGGGAAGATGAACGGCACGGGACGGGCCCGATGCGGCGGGGCCAGAGCAGTCGGTACGGCAGCCGAATGGGTGGACCGTATGACCGGCAGCCCAAGGACGCGCGCAACATGCGCTGGAGCAACTCGGGACGCCTGACTCCGCCGCGAGGCACTACGAGCGGTCGCCCTGCGGCCGGAGGACGCTTCAGCGATGGAGGCGCAGGGGCCGTGGGGCCTCGAGAGGCTGTCCAGGGGCGTAGCCTGAAGAGCTACGAGGACTTGGACGCGGCGGGCGGCAGTGTGGGCGAGCTGAACTATTGAGAGGGAGGATTGGATGGATGGATGTCGACAATCAGGGGCGGTGGCAGTGGCAGTGGCAGTGGCAGTGGCAGTGATGCAGATTGAAGAATGGAACGAATGTCTTGACGACCATGATGCACGGCCAGAAAGCCCAGGCCTTTGTTCCGATCAGAAATAGTCTTGGTAGAGCCACAAGGAGCCCACTGCCCCGTCCGAGCCCAGACATCTGAGGCTTGGTACATGTAGCTACTGCGAGTTGAACAAGATCAAGTGATTTTTAGAAAGCAGTCCAGCGACGTTTGGTATGCGGGAGCAATCTTCAAGGACCCAAGAGTACACATAGGACCAGGTGCCACGACTTCTACAGAGCCGAGTGTAACAGGCTGTAGGCTGTGGGCTGTAGGCACGGTAAGGTACTGTATGTACCCAGCCACGGACACAGCCCGCCCGCCCGCAGTGCTCCCCGCGCCCTCTCGACGTGACCCCTCCCTCCCGCTCCGCTGCCCTGCCCCCCTGCCCTGCCCGCCCGCTCACTCGCTCGCTTCCTCCTGCTTGTTCGTCGTCGTCGTCATTCCAAACGCGCGCGCATCCTTCGCTGCTCCCGGTCCGTCGTCATGCTGAGCTTCATCCATGTCCGCTACCTAAACAACCACTTGCTCCTCGACTCGTCTTCTGTTGCCTGCTGCCCTCCTCATCCCCACCCGCAGCCCAATTCCCCCTTCGCCTCTTGCCCGTGGCCGCCTCACACGTCGCCTGTCTCACGTCCCTAAACCCGCCGCGGCCCTGTATCCGTCTCCCTCTTCTCCATCCCGCCCCCCTCCCTCACTTCCTCTCTTGCGCAAACGACATCCCTCCCTCCACCATGACCGTCAGCGCCAACTCTTCGTCCCACGATCGCCTCAGTCGGCGCGACACATCCGACGAAACTTTCTACGATGCGCCCGAGGACTCTGACCGCCCGCAACGCGACAAGCTCGAAAGATCAATAACTTCGTCCAAGTTCTCGGCCATCTCTGTCCCGCCGCCAGGCTCCATCTTGACGGGCAAGCAGGAGCACTGTACGTCTCCCATGGCCCCCCCGCCTTCCTGGGCCCGCTTTAACAACCCTGACCTCAGATCTCAAGCGCGACCTCATTGCCCAGCAAACCCAATTCGAAATCTCCGAGCTATCCTCTCCAACCGCCCTGCAAAGATTCGGCGCCCCGTTCCGTTCTGATGCCGGCGAAGTCAAGCCCGAAGACTCGGAGCTTCCCCTCCTGCGCTACATTTTCGTTCACCATGTTCGCAATTTTCCCTTTCTCGACCAGGCGAGAGAAAAGGAATTCTGGCAGGACAAGTTACAAGTCGTACGTCAATCTCAACACCTTGCGCCTCAAGAGCGACGTCGCTGACGCGGCCTCTTGGCTCGCAGTTTCTAGAGTCGTTTGCGAACAAGCACATTTCATCCTCGGAAGATCGACTGGAGGAGACAAAGCGCAAGAAGCTCGCTGTGAAAGCCCAAAAGCTGGTCGAGCTTATGATGGTCTCCGGGATTCCGACAGCTTCAGGTTATGAGGAAAGAATCCGCTTCTCTGAGATGGAGGTGGTGGACAGAGGCGCCAATGAGAACGGACTGGTGGTCAACAAGCCCGAAGGACATCCGATCAATGGTTGGGATGTCAATGTGGCTGGCGTTCGCACAACTTCTGTCAAGCGTCATGTGCGCTACCACACTCACGCGGTAAGCCCTCACTCGCATTTGTCTTCCAAGCAGGTTTGTTTGACCAGCTGCTAACAAGTTGCTTGCCTCAACAGGAATACTTGCTTCGCGTGCAACGGCATGGAGAACCAGAGATACACGTTGGCCGGAAGTGGTCCGACTTTGCGAATCTGCACAAAAGGATCAGACTTGAGTTGCCAGGCAAAGTATTGCCGCCACTTCCCCGTAGGAACAAGAAGAATTCATACTTCAGCCCCAACGCAGAGTACGCCGACGACGATGAATCGCTTTCTTCTGTTTCCACTCAAGATACATCTGCATTTGGCCATGGAATCGACAATGGGACCGAGTCTGGTGGTGGCGGCGGTGGTGGCGGCGGCGGCGGCTTCAGAAGCTATCTACCAATACCCGGTGGCCATAGACGTAGCGCGTCAAGGGCATCAGTCGGGAGCTCCTCGTCCAGACGGGCTTCAGGCGAGGAGTCAAGAGTTCGAGAAAAGGTAGTCCTCTATCGCGAGGAGCAACGCGTGTCACTTCGGGCTTTCCTACGGACTTTCTTGAAGTATGAACAGATAGCGAACTCCAAGGCCATGGCGGAATTCCTGACCAAGGACCCCGTATCTCTGAACGAAGAGGAGATGGAAGACATTGAACGGCGCAAGTCCATGGACGAGAAGCGAGTTGAAGAGCAACGCAAGTTCTACGAAATCGCCAGGCAGAGAGCCGCCGAGCTCGATGTGCACATGGAAAAGTTCAGGCGCGAAATAGTCGAAGCAAGTGCGTAGATTCCCATCTATTGGTCGTCCAACCATGCTAACACGGCCATAGATGGATTGTCACACCTCTTCCAAGAAATCCGGGTTAAGAACAAGATTTCGGAGTTGAAGCCAGAGTACCAAAAGTTTGCCGAATGGTGTCGTATCGAGGTTGCTGCCACAATCTACCACCTCTTCCTAGCCGAGGACAATTCCCCAGACTTGTTTGCTCAGCTCAAGAGGATCCATTCGATGGTGCCGTACGGAGTTTTGAAGAACGTAATCCGCATAGCAAATCCGGCGGCGGTCATGAGCGGTGTGCTGGATCTGTTTCTTGCTCAACCATTTGGCGCCCGGTCCCTTCTTCAGCGCATTTTCGGAATGGCCATCAACGACGGCATCAGCAACGTGCAAAAGGCCATCGACAGTCTTGCAGCTACCAAGATCAAGGACGAAACGCTTGTCGACAAGATCAAAGCCTACACTGAAGCGGATGAGGACGTCAAGGAAATCATTCGCCAGGAGGCGCAGGACGATCAGGTGGACATTCTCGTCGTCATATTCCGATGCAATTACTTTGGTGCGGAGCTGTCTGAAGAGCAGATTGCCACGACGTTCAACGCATTCGTAGCGTGGAACAACGCCGTGGAGAACGTGGGTTTTGCACTTTGGATCGAAATCGAAAAGCGCTAACTTTGCTACGTAGGTCGACAAGGAGATGCGTCAAGGGGCAGAGCTCTTCGCCCATCTGAAGCAGCTTTTGAAGTTGTGCCTGCGCCAAAGGGACAAGAAGATGATGCTGCAGATCATCGAAGAGGTAAGCGTGGAAACTTATCGCGAATTGGAGTTGTATTGACCCGGACAACAGCCCACGACCCTCCAATTGTTCCGCGATCTGTTCACTATATTCTACGAACCTCTGGTGCGCGTCTACAAGTCCGCAAACGTGTACAGCAGCATCACGGACTTTGCAATTTTTGTCGACGACATTATCCGGACCGTCTCAGCAGCCCAGCGAGCCGACATTTCGGCAGATCCTAACCAGACAGTCCAGGCATTCATCGACCTTTGCGCACGCCACGAGGACAACTTGTATAAATTCATCCACGAGGTTCACATTCACGACAATGGCCTGTTCGACTCTCTAATGGGGTGGATAGAAGGCATTTTGGAGTTTCTCCGAAAGGGCCCATCGAGCGGACGCAAGCTAGACATGAACGCGCTGGTAGCAGGGGCGTTGGAGGCGGGAGTGATTGAAAAGACGGCAGCGATCAAGGAAATCAACTCTTTGATCAAATGGCAGGCAGCAAGAAAGAAGTGGCACTCGGACAAGACGCGACAGAAGATGGCCCAGGGCGGCGACGAAGGGGGCGAAGTGATGATGGGCATGGGCATTGGGGGTTTCAAGAGCAGCGATTTTGGCCTGCATGCGGTATGTTTTGGCCTTTTCATCCGCGACTGACAGCAGCGAGCTGACTTGACTGTACAGGACGACATTGAGGACCTCAACATCGACGCCGACGACTCCGAGACGTACTCGGATGAAGACTCGGATGAGGATGCTGACCCGATCATCGCGGAGCGCAAGCGGCGAGCGCGGCGGGCGGAGCAACTGAAGAGCAAGTCAGGGGAGCCACCGAAGCCACAAGTGGTCGAGCTCAGAAAGCTACATCCCGCGTTTCTCAACATGCTGAGATCAGTACTGGCCGAATAGACAGGGGGCTGGTAGACGGGGGTGGCGCCGCACGTGCTTTCTACGTCGCCCTGTCGTAGATGATTGACGGGATGCGTTTTTGTTGGAACGCTTTGATTCACTATAGATGCGGCTATAAAGACAACCAAGATCTTCGGTGGAGCTAGCTGCATTAAACGGCGAGAGGGTGCCTGCAACACACGGCAGTCGAGGCTTTTTCCTGTCCGTTGCATAGCCGCCCGGACGCGTAATATGGTAGGCAGCAGGCACTGGAGAACGCCGTCATATCCAGGCCATACAGTGCTGGCTGGTAGGCCTCCTATTTGGGAACCGCGCCGTCGCAAATTGAGTCCGCTACAAGTGTGAATCTTCCTGAAGAATATTTCCCGTGCACATGCCTTCCCGAGGCTTAGCCCATGGTCCTGAGGAAGTTGGCCTCCTTGATTGCCGCTCTCCTCTTTTGGCGCATCGCTTTTGTGAGTTCGTGTCTGGCCTTCTCTGCCTCCAAGTTGCCTTGAACAGAACCATCTCCAGTGGGCAGGTCGATGGTCTGCTCGTAGAGAGGCACCTTGGGCGCCAAAGATTCCGGGTTCAACAGGGCCTGCTTGCGCAAGGCCTTGGCAGCAGCTCGGCGCTGCTTTTTCGATTTAGCTGTTGTAAGATGGCTCGGTCAGCTGTGTTGGAGATTTGGCTATTGGGTCAATGGGCCGGCCAACTCACAGTACAAGTCGGACTCGAGATTCTCGGCGTCCTTCTTGCCCTCGGGCTTGAGGATCCGCCACAGCCAGGGCGGATACTCCGAGTCCTCCATGGCCACGGGGTCGGTCTTGCTCTTGAGGAAGTTCAGCCCCTTGAGCGCCGTGCCAGCCGGCACCGAGCTCTGCACCGTGACCACATCGGGAGACTTTTTGGGCGGCTTGACGCTCTCCGGGGGCGAGGGAGTGGCCGGCGTCGAGAAGGGCTGGGCGGCGGAGGTGGAGGTTGCGGAGGGAGTGTTTTGGCCGGAGCCAGGCGCGCCTTGCCTGGGTGCGGAAGCTGCTGCCGCCGCGGCGGCGTCGTGGAAGCGTGTGGAGGTGCTGAAGGTTGGTGCGCGCGTCGACACGGTGGACGTGGCTGTTGGCGCGGCGGAGAGGCGGTGGGCGCGCAGACTCGTGTTGGCGGTCCGGAAGAGGCAGCGGGAGCAGATCATCGTGGGAGCTGGTTGGAGCTGTTACAGAGCGACCGTCAATGTTGATTGGATTGCAGATGGTGGATTCTGAGGCATCGTCCGGCGGTTGGTTCCATTCGGTTGGCAACCCAAGCCCGGTCAGTCGAATTTCGGTGGCCCGTGCAGACAAAGAAAGGACACGTGATCTAAATCTTATCTCGGACCTGAAGGCGGAAGATCTGATAACGGAGCCATCAGACGCAGGGCACGGGCAGCGATGGCATTCCATGGTTGACGGGACGCTACCTGGCTGGACCCCGTCAATCCTAACGTCCATGTGGCTGACATTGTACCTATGTCATGCGCCAGCAGCACACCCAGTACTGTAAACAGCCCTGGCAGTCATGGATAGATGGGATGGAGATGGGCTACTCGGCGAGGCCGATGGAATTGCAGCTGGAAATGGACATGGTTCCCGTCCGGTGGTTTAGTCAGTGATGGATTGCGGCTGAGGCAGACGCCCGGACGGGAGCAGGCAATAATGACACGACCCCGCTTGGAACGGGTGCAACAGTCTTCACGTTGGCGTCTTCAATCGAGCGAGCGAGCAAGCAAGCAAGCACACGTCAGCCCGAAGGCAACGCAAGGAAAAGCACATGGAGGCAGGCGTAGCACGAGGCGCGGATTGTCTGGCCAGGAACAGCGCCTCGAGCCCACGATAATGGGGACGCATGCGAGGTTGCGCAGGCTGATTGATTCGGTACCGAGAGGGCAGGCTGAGACGGGCAACACGAGCGGCCATGTGATTGGCAGGCCATGGAGCGGAGGAGACGGACGGACCAAGGCAAACATGTGCGAGGCGGCGGCGGCGTGGGGGGAGAATTCAGAGAAGAGAGCGAGCGATGATGGTGATGGAGATGATGATGATGCTGCTGTTGTATGTGCCTCAGCTACATGTAGCCAGTGGTCGCAGTCTCCGGCTTCGCGGGCACGGACTCGGACCGTCGTCGTCCTCGTTAGGTCCCGTCGTCCCTCTTTTAATCCATCCCTCCACCCTCGCCTTCAGACGTCGAAAAACTCTCGTCCGTCGCCCAATCATCTCCCCAGAGCCAGAGCCAGGCCCAGGCCAACGACATGTAAGTAATGTACTCCATCCATCAATCCTCATGTCATGCACTGCCAGCACATCGCTCCAATCGCCGCCGCACCCGCCAGCATCCAGCCTCGCACACGCTGCCCACACTGCCCACACAGCCCACCCTCACCCACCACCACCTGTCCGGTCACCGTCATCCCTCTGCCATTCCTTCCTTCGCTTCAGCTAACAACCCAGCTTCAGCTCCCCCGCCTTCAAATACACATCCCATCCGTGCACTGCACTGCACTGCACCGCACCGCGCACCGCACCGCCTCAGCGACAGCCGTTGGACCAGCCAGCCAGCCAGCCAGCCAGCCAGCCAGCCGCTGCCGTTGATCAATCAAGCTCCACCATCCCGACCGTCGCAGACTCTGCCACTTCTGCCTGACCCTGCTCTGTCCCCTCCCCTCCCCTCCCCTCCCCTCCCCTCCTCTCCCCTCGGCGCCGCTGGCTGCCACCCCGGATCTGCCGCCTCACCCTGACCGTGGCCGCCCAATTGACAACGCATCGCTTCTCGTGACGTGACTCAACCCGGCCGCTCCAGCCAGCGACCTCGACGCAACCCCGATAACTAGCCTGCTCCCAACAAGGGACATCGACGCAAGCTCTCGACCCTCACCGACGGTCCGTTACCAAGTCAAACATTGTCGGCATCTGCTGTCGCGAGGTACGCGGCCCTTCTCGTCTTTGATTGGGCCCCCCGGGACTACGCGCTGACGGGCCTTCCCTTTACCCAGGTCTTCGCCACCACCTGCACCTTGTCGACCCAGCCCACCGAGACCACCGACAGGCTCCTCCATTCGCGTCCCCATTCCTCGACAACCGCCCAGGCCCTCGCAATTCGTCCGCGCACATATACCTGCCAGGTGCCTGTTTTTTCCGATCGCCAATCAGCCACCGCGCCAGCCAGTGGCGCGTCCGACGCGGTCGACCTCGTTCAACTTTCGCGCATCACCACGCCTGTCGAGCCGCCGAGCTCCGCAAAACACCTACCCTGATGATGGAGTACGCGCCGTACCAGCAGGCACACCACGCCGGCAGCCATGGTCAATCGCATCTGCAAAACACGTACTCTGCCCCGCAGCAAGCCGCCGGTCCCGGCGCCATCACCTCGCCAAACCAACAGTCGCAAATGCACCCTCAGCACAACCAAACCTCGCCCATTCTGCCGTCGCAGACAAACCCATACTCGCAGCAAGGTACCGCGAATGCGACTGGTCATGGCGTGCAGCAGATTGGATACGCGTCGGGAGGCTATCCAGTGACGGGCATGCACCAGCAGTACATGTCGCCGACGCAGGCAGCAGCCATGGCCACGGCGGCCGCAGCCGGCCAGACGTATTATCCCCTGGGCGATGGAGGCATGCAAAACCAGCTCAGTCAAGATCCGCGAGGCTCGCCACGCATGGCTGGCACTCAAATCAAATCGGACCCTCGAGGCCCGCGCTCACCGGCACAGGTCTCGAACAGCATGAGCGCACAACCCCCAATGCCTTCGCAGGTGCAGCTGTCGCGGCGCATGAGCCAGCAGCTTAGCAGCCCGGCCGTCCAGAACCCCCAACCAGCCGTAAACCACGCCGCTGCACGTCCTTCTGTGCCGCCGCAAATGACGCCGCAAGCGCCCCCAGTCCAGCAGCACCAGTCGTCGCCAGACCTCGTCTCGACCGGTGCAGACGAGGCGCCTCTGTACGTCAACGCAAAGCAGTTCCACCGCATCCTGAAGCGACGCATGGCAAGACAGAAGTTGGAAGAAGCTCTGCGCCTCACTTCTAAAGGTCGAAAGCCGTACCTCCACGAATCGCGCCACAACCATGCCATGCGCCGTCCTCGTGGCCCCGGCGGTCGATTCTTGACTGCCGACGAAGTGGCGGCCATGGAGAAGAATAGCAAGGCAGGCAATGGCGAATCAGAGAGTGGTGGTAACAAGGAAAATGCCGGTACGCCTGCCAAATCTTTCCAGCCTGGACAAACTGGCTCGGCCAAGAGAAAAGCTGGTCCTAACTCTCAGTCGACTCCCTCGACTAAAAAGGTAAAAACTGAGGCTCGACCGGTCCTACACCCCAATACCAGCGACGACGCCAGCGAAGACGTGGACGAGGACGTGGACGACGACGAAGGTTGAGGAGCCAGCCGTGTCACTGAGATGATCTCAGTGCATGGTTCTCCGGAGTTGGCGCGCCCCTTTTGTATACACGATACCACCCTCTCGTGTGCCGCCAGGCCCTGATACGAGACGCTGCGTTTCGTCCCCAAGGGCTTATCCGCAGTCCCATCGGCTCGCATTGCACATGCGTCCCTCCTGTGTCCCGGTTGTTTCAGTCACGAGTCACGACAAGCGAGCGTGTTTTTGTTTTCTCAGCGGTGTGAGACTTTGACTCCATGTGTCGACAGTGGTTTCCAGATTGAGCCGGGATTTCCATTCAGCAGCTTTGCTTCCTTTATTGCGCGTGCGCTTGATTTTCTACGATGACTTCTAAACCAGTCACTCACACTCGCTCCGACGGGTTATAGTTCGACTTGGTTCTCATTTCCATTTCCGATTGAGGTTTGGTGGCGGGGAGCAATGGAAGGAGAACTATCGTAGATGGGAGCTCCGTCACCGGAGGATATTGGAGACACCGGCGCCATCCCATATACCCCCTCATTTCGATGTTGCTGCTGCTTTTTACAATCTCTCCTGCATTGCGTCGGGTTACGGGTTTTCACGGGTTGACGAACAAAGTTGACAGTTTCCCCTTTTCTCCTTGTTCCCTTAGCTCACCCAAGGAGTATGCCACGAGCACCATTGTGAGGTGTCCAGAGGGCCAGTGTACCTTTGCTACAGAGACAGAGTCCGCTTGGACATGTATACAGTCAAGTATCAGTCGGTCTCTAGGAGAGGAATATTCCTTGTACTATAAAAGACCAGCGCAGAGGCAGACACGCCACTGACTCTGTCCAAAAATCCCATTCCACAAATTGAAACGAAACTTTGTAAACAGTCGGCCGCTCCCGCCTGTAAGATGCTCTGCGTGCTCAGTGAAGTCGTCTGCTGGTGACCTCACTTGCAGCAATGTTTCGAATTGAGAATTGGATCCACCAATGGGGGCTTGACCTCACCACAGCTCCTACCTTGTTACACGTGAATCAAAACCTCCGTGTCTCGCACAGTCTCAATGAGCACGTTGCCCAGCCATGCTCTCAAGAACGAAGCAAGAGGGAGGGGGGAAATGCGAGGCTTCGGACCCTTTTCCCATCCGAATGTCCATCTCCGCGCAGCTCATCTCCGAGCAAACAGCCAGCAACCCGCGCTGCCGGGCACCCAGGTGTCTTTGTTGTGTGTGCGTCGCCGGGGGACCAACAAAGTGAGCTTCCAAGGGCCGTCGTGGCGCCGCCATGCTGACCTCGTTCGGACGCCCTCGACGGCAACCCGGGTCATCTCACGCATGTCTCACTCCTTCCTCACAGCTGTGCCATAGCGGGCTGGGTATCCATCTGCACTCGCGACCTTTGCACACGGCACGGCATACGATGCGAACCAGAGGCAATGGCACAGAAAAGAGAAATGGCACTATTTGCTTCCTCGAGCAGATGTGGATTGAGGTGGCTCGACGGTTCGATACCTTCGGGAGTGCCATGTATGGTGCTCGGGTTGCACGGCAGCCGGAAGCCCCCCTTGTGCTGCTGTGCGCACTCTGACCTCCTTCTCTCTCCAATATCGACAACAACAATCGTCGACCAGCGCGACGGTCCTCGTCATCAGAAACGCAGTGAATCCATTCGTAAGCAACGCTACTCAAGACAACCCGGCCAGTCGTTGCATTGTTTCCTTTCCGCCCCCCTGACAACGCCAACCCGGATGCTAAACAGAGACACATTTTCCGACTTGCAGGCCGCACTAAACCTTGGTCCTCTTTTACTCGAAATCTTCAATGTCGTCGTCGACGAGCACCAGATCTGCGATGCCAACTTCGCTAACCTCTGTCGCACTGGCTCCGCGTAACCCTTGTCGCTGTTGCGCTTTCGCTTCCGCGGCTCCCTTCGCCACGAATGGCTTCGATCTTCTCGACGGGAACACGCTCTGAGTGTTGGTTCCATGCTTGGCGGCCCAGTCGTCAAGGCCGTCTTCCTCGTCGGCACCGCTTTGCATGTTGGGGCCCAACCCAACACTGCTGAAGCTCGTGACCTTTTCGAGGTCCTCCCGGAGCTTTGGGCGGCTAGCTGGCGTTTGTCTTTGGTTCGTCTGCAGCATTTTGGCCATGTAGGGCAGACGCTCGAGGAGCATTTCTCGCCTCATCGAGCCGCTGACGCCCAAGACGGAGGAATTCATTTGTCGATCGCTTTCGGGGTGCGCCACTGGCGTCTCCGGACCGGAGATTAATCCTCGAGTGAATTCGCCTGCTGTGAGAGTCTTCGTAGCCATGAGACCTTCTTCCTGTGCTATTTTTATCGTGTTCTCGAGGAGACCTTCCAGCTCTTCCTGCACGCGCCATAGCCTGGATGACGTAGGGTAGAACATCTGATTTTGTGCGCCCCCGGCAAATCTGTTGGCAGTGAAGTTGTCAATGCGCGGTCTCTTGACAGGCGATGGGAGGCTGAATAACAGTCCCCGGACAGCAATCTCGAAGCTCATTTCGTCTTGCCGCAAGGTGTCGGTGCCGACACCTTGGTACGCACGTCTGGTGGCTCCATTCGCGCTGAACCGGTCAGGGCACAGGATGTCAGCATCAGACAGTACGTCAATGCAGTCATTGAGGGAGTCCAGCGTTTCTTCTTCGCTTGGTCCGCAGCAAGAGAGCGCATAGTTCTCGTGGAGAGCAGCAACGTAGGTTTGAATGTTCGTCCCGAGCTCGTCTATGAGAGCGTCGACAGCTACTTCAGACTGCTTTGGCCTTCGATGTTGTGGTAGATGAGTGGGTGGCTGCGGAAGCTGCGACGGCCCTTCTCTCTTGTTGTAAACGACTTTGCCGACGGCATGAAATATCCCCAAAGTACTTTCTCGCTGGGAGATCATGGCCAAAGAATCCTGTTCCATTTTCGTGAGAGGTTTCTCACCAGCGCTTTTTTTGCCCTTCCTAGGCTTAATAGTGCTACTCCAGTCACCTGCTTCGTCGCCACGTAGACATAGAAATTCGAGTGCCGACACAGCGCTGCGAACGTCGCCGATCTCGGAAAGCTTTTTTAGAACGAGAGGGCCAGGCGCGGTCGTTCTCTTGGATATTTGCGCTTCTTTAGCTAATGCGAGCTTGAGCGCCTTGGCCATGAATGTCGGAGCGACGGGGTTGAACTCGATGACTGTGGTCCCTTGATGGTTCATAATGCTTGGACCAAGAAGCCTGTACGCAGTGAAGCTGTCTGCGGCAGAAGCAGTTGCCGATAGCAGTGTCTCTGAAATAATCATGATGACCGGGATCGGAGCCGAGCCATTATCTTTGGAACGAGTGAATGCTGACGCCAGGGAAGGCACAGACGATGACAGAAACTGTTCAATTGCGGAACGGAACGATTGCAGCGCGTCTGAAGATCGCGCGAACGTGTTGGGGAACTCCTCAATCAAGACTAGCTGATTGCTTGTAACTTGAGGCAGAGAGGTGCTCTTGGTTGGTCCCTCAGTCTCGAAAGACAAGCTCCCGAATTTGCCACTCCGACCCATGAAGTCTTCAAACTGAGCGGCCAGGGATACAAAGGTTGAAGATGAGAAGTCAGATCCGACTGGATTCCTCCATTCATTGATGGCAAAGCCCATCTCTTTTGCCAGTAGATTCAGAGTAGTTGTCTTGCCCGTACCAGCAGCACCTTTGAGTACGAGAAGCCTCTTGCGCTCGCGCCTTGCGAAAACGTTGGTAAGCCAGAGTTTGACATCTGCCACCTTTTTCTTGTGAACAGCGAGTTCGTCAAGATTTGCAGGGCTGAATCGGTCTACCCAAGGCTTGTGATCCATAATGACGTGAGGTGTTGATTCCTGTACGGGGGTGGGCCGCCGTTGACCTGACACGGACTTGAGGAACTTTTGGCTCCCACTCAATGGCGCATCAGCACCATCTCCATCGCCAAATCCGAGCGACGTGTCCCGTGAACGCTTCCGGGCGGTGCGTGCTGTGACTGATGTCTGGCCAGAGGGCTTCAATGCCGAAGGAGCACCTTCATCCAGTGAGTCGTCTTGTATTGTGTCCTCGTAATCTTCCAACCCATTTTCGTGTTCTTTCTCAATCGTGGGTGAAAGCTTTGGTCGCTGCTTTTGGGCTGCTGCGCTTTGGAAAAAGGATTGGATCGTCTTGGGTTTCGTAGCTTGGGTTTCACTCTTCGAAGTGCCGGTAGGTTTCAGCGTCTGCGATTTCTGGCGAGGAGGTTGAGATCTGGTCTTCGGTCTGGATTTGGCGGAAGAGGATTTGGAGCGAGATTGTGGGCTGTTCTGAGGGCTCTGCTCATCTGGCTCATGGTCTGAGGACGAGAGCACGACGGCCCTCTGCCTCGGCTGCCGCATGGCGCAAGACCGAGAAGGCAGCTGGGAGTGTGTCAGGGCTCATCGCGGACTGGAGTGACTGAAGGCGGAGCGAGCAGTACGATGGAGCAGTGAGCAATTGGAGAAGGCGTGGGACAGGCGCTCGCAGGCGGAGCGGCATTCAGAAGCAGAAACAAGGAACGCAATGCGTGCGCCGGCAGCTCCTCCAGTCTCCAGCGGAGGTCCGCGGCGGAAGATGACTAAGGAGATAGGTTAGTCAGCGTCGCCGTCAACAACCTGGCGGACATCTCGGCTCCTCCCCACTCCACTCCACTCCTCCACCGTCACTCTCTGCAAGACATCTCCCGCTACCGTCTCTCTCGTTTTGCACCAATCACCCTCATCCTGTCCATTGGCGCGTGGTCCGCCGTCGTCTTTCTCTATATTTGAACATTTGCGCCTTACAACCGCCCGACGTGTACGCTCTCCAGTCTCGAATCTTCGCTCTCTCGCCTCGCTGCGTACATGGCCCTTTCGATGACCAACCGTGCCGAACCACGCAGCGGATGTGTGCGTCACCTAGGCACCATGCAGCTGTGCCCTGTCTCTGCATCTCACCACTCACACCCCTCGTTCACAGCCTCTTCTGTTTCGGACCACGTCGAGTGGATCCGATGCAGAGTGATGCGCTGCTTTTGCGGCTGACATGACCGTGTACACGTATATCCTGTGTAACCATCGTCAATCCCTCTGGCAAGTCGCAACTTGACAATTGTTGCGGCGATGACTCCCGCCCCGGCTTCCTTCTCTCATTGATCCCGCTGCGTTCCAGCACGCGCCCTGCTTCGCCTAACTGTGGCATCATTTCTCCATCGTGTCGCTCTTGATGCCTGTTTTGGGTCGAAATTCGTCCCAAGTCATGTACCTCCTTCCATAAAAGGAATCTTTCGCCACGCGGTGCATTGACAATCGATTCTCACGCCCGTACTTAGCTGTTCTGGTCCGCTCTATGCTGCCACGCAATCAGAAACGCATCTTCCAACTGGTCCTCTTTGACAGACCGACATATTGTGATAAGAATTAACTTAACCTCTACCGTTCTCCTATATCAGAGCAGTCTTCCCGTGCCCCAGTCATGTATTCACCAAGAACGAGGAAGCTCCTCGAGAAAGAAGGGGACAATCGTCCGAAGGGCAAAGCCCTCAAGAATTCATCCCGTCAAAGCGAATATACTCCACCGACAAGTCCTCAGGTCCAGCCAGAAAGCCTGCCCCCTTTACCGCCCTCGGTTCCTTCATCACCTGCTCTTTCATCTCAAAGGTCCAGAAATCCCAGCCCTGCTCCTTCAATCGCCTCCCTCAACCCCTCATTCCAGAGATCACGACACGCTTCGCCTGCACCATCAAGTGCATCTGTTGCTTCCAGAGCCACTCTGCGGTCTCATCAGCCTATGGTAGAAGACTCGTTGAGTGAAACGGAGGAGCCAATTTCGAATTCATCCCCGAAATCGAAGAGCAGCCTTTCTCAAAATCGATCCAAGTTCGAAGCATCTGACGGGGCTCCCGACACTGTTGCCCCAGATACACTCCAGGGTAGCAAGAAGAAGAGTTCTGATCTGAAGGGCAGCGCAGCTAGCACAGTCTCAACGACCGCACCAGGGACCAAGAGCCAGGTTTCTCGGAGTGCGAAAAGCGAAGCTCCGTCTCAGTCCAACAAAGAAAAGAGTCAATCAGAACCAAAGAGCAAGGTGGCCGACACAGTCACAGGGACTGTGTCAAAGACTCAAAGCCAGGTTTCTCGCAGTGTGGGGAGCGAAAGCCCTTCCCAGACCAACAAGAAAGGAAAAGAGGCACCAGAGTCGACCATCTCGCAGTCTATTCCACACCCCGACGTAATATCGCCTTCGGACAGCGCCTCTCAGCAGGGCGATCCACCTCAAGAACAGCAAGATCAAACTAGCCACGCAACTTCGTTTCACTCCGCGATCCCCGATCCTGCAACAATTGTCGCTCCATCGCCCAAGTCGGTGACGCAAAAACCAGAGTTGCAAAAGGCATCTCCATCCCTTTCGTACATCGAGGCAAGAAGCGGCAACCACACGCCGCGCTCCCCGTCAATCACGGCATTCCCAATACCACCGAGACATCCCTACCATCCCGCATATCCTGATCCATACGGATCCCCACACATGCCAGGTTATCAACAAGGGTACTTTTATCCTCCGCCCAATATGTCGATGACTGCCCCTCAAGGCACTCCACCGCACTATCCGCAATACAATGCGTACAATGGGCCGCCATTCCCCATGCCCTACTCGAGCCAGCGCCACAATTCCACTGGATCACGTGCCAGTGCTTTCGGCGAAACGGCGTCTCCTCAAGGTGGGCCTAGTGGTGGCAATGGCTCCGTTATCGATGAAGACGCGGGCGATTTACTCTCTCGCATCTCGTCGGCCATACCTGACCTGCACCTTTTGCTTTCACGTTACAACGAGACTCGTGGCCAGCTTGGTGTGCGTGAGGAGTTGATTCGCAAGGCAGAAGCAGCCCAGGCGGATGCACTTAAGCGCAAGGAAGATTACATCGACAAGCTGACCAAGGAGTTGGCGGAAGCAGCCAAACACCACTCTAACGAGAGCAACAAGCTCAGACTTGAAATTGGTAACCTGGAAGACAAGAGGAAAGAGCTTGAGGAGCAAATTGCAGACGCAGAAAAGGCCAAGATCGAGATGCAGGAAGCAAAGGCGAGCCTAGAAGAGGAAAAGAAGGCTGTCGAAGAAGAGAAAGGGAGCCTCGAGGCTGCGGCGAAAAGCGACAAGGAGACGCTGTCCAAGGAGTTGCAAGACGTGAAGACCAAGGCCGCGGAGCTCGAAGAGTCTAAGACGAAACTTGAGGAGACTACGGCCAAACTCGAAGAAGAAAGGGCAAAGATAGAAGCGGATAAGCAGCAAGTCGAGGAAAAGGCCGGTGAAGAAAAACGCGAGTTGGAGAAAACACTTGCTGAAGAGAAAGAACGCTTGCAGAAGGAGGCCGACGAAGCTCAGGCAAAGCTCAAGATCGAATCCCAGGAAGCCCTCGACAAAGCCAAGAGCCAGTCACAAGAAGCTCTTGAGAAATCCAAGGAGACGTCAGATGCTGAGAAGATGGCCCTTGCTGTCGAGTTCGACCGCATGCAAAAGGACTACCACGACGAATCAGAGCGGCGTCGAGTGCAGATGATTGACGAGCACGTCAAAGACAAGGAAACCCTTCTGTCTGAGTTTCAGCGCCAGAAAAGGGAATTGGAAGAGAGCTTCGAAAAGGTTCGCAAGGAGCTGGAGTCGAAGCTCAATGCCGCTCTGTCAAACTACGAGGGAGCCCTCAAGAAAGAGCGCGAGAGCCGTGATTTTTGGAACGCCGAGAGAGAAAGCCTGAAGAAGGGATGGGAAGAGGAGTGTGAGCACTTGAAAAAGGGCTGGGACGAACAGCGTGAATCGCTCCAGGCCCAGCATAGTGCTGAAAAGGAGGACATCAAGAAGTCGATGGAGAAGGCCCAAGCAGAAGCCGAAAAGAAGGCGGAAGATGAACGACAAGCGCTGATCAAGGAAAGAGAGACCATGAAGAAGGAGTGGGACGAAGACAAAGTCAATCTTGAGAGAGTCGTTGGAGAACTCAAGAACATTGCTGGAAACTTTGGCGCCGAGAAGGAGCGCATGCAGAAGATCATCGAGGGATTTGGTGAGCCGAACATTGTGAAAAGCAAGGGAGATGAGTACTAGTAAGTCCATTTGCCGAGCTCAAATTGCATTGCCTGGAGAAAGCATGGGACTGGTTTTTTTTTGTGTTTTAATAAACAAATTGGGTTCGGTTCATGTCTTTAGCACATAATCCATCTTGCTACACCTTCGATTACTGTCCTTCATCGCTTTTGACCCATTGAGTTCAAATCCGACTAACAAGGAACTATAGTCTAGGCGCTTTTTCCCGTCTTCAAAGACAGGTCCTGGCTGCATCGTCGAACCATTTCAAGAAGTTACCAGGTCCACTAGCGGCTGATGTGCTCGCCCGCCTACCGTCCAATGTCCCGGATCTACTCGCCGACAGTCCTTCAGCTGCTCACCTCAGAGTTTCGTACGCCATGTACAGCATCTCCAAGATTTTGACCGCACGCATATTCGAACCGTTCTTTTTCAGCCCCGATGGCGATGCAGACGCAAGCGTAAATCTGCTGAAAGAGATTAGCACTCAGCTACGGGAGAAGGATCCTGTACGCGAGGCCACATGGCGCCAACACACTCTCAGCTCCTTGTTCCGCGGACCGGATGCCAAGCGACGCATCAATGCGGCAGCAAGCTCTGTCGTGGATGAGATTTGTAAAACATTGGAACCATTCTTGGCGAACAAGATTGATGAGGAGCTCGTTCGGGCTGAGGTGCGCAGGATTGTCAAGTTAGCCGCAGAAACATGGAGATTTGCTTGCATTGAGCGCGAGATGATCTCGACAACCCTACCAGCACCTGGCGAGGCTTGTGTCGAGGATGAGAATGACCTCTTCTGGCCGGCACAGCATTTCGATGCGCCTGACTACCCGGTCAGCTCCATTGGCGATCTCGATGACAAGACAGCGGCGAAGAAATCAAGAGTTCTCCTGAGGCTGTTCCCGGTCATCAGAAGGGAACCTAAGCACAGGCTACCAAAAGCAAACCCGGAAGATGCGGATGGGACATCGGATAAGGGATGTGTCTACAGCTACGGGCTGGCACTTTACGAGGACTCGGCACCTGTTCTGACACGTCTCAAGGAGTTGGGGATAGCTGACGGCTCTGACGGTACGAAAGACGCTGACACTCCGGATGGAGACAAGAAGAACGACAGTGCTGAATCGAGATCCAAGGGAGAAAGCCCTGACGCGGAAGCTCCTAAGAAGGATGAATCTGCCAACCAAGACTCCGAGCCCGTCGCTGGAGGAGAGACCGAGTCAAGAGACGCAACGCCCGACGCTGGTGATCAGGATAAGCCTACCGAAGTGACCGAGATTGCCACGCCTCCGGAACAGAAGCCTGCTGAACAAGCAGCCAGCGAGGATCAGGAGCAAGAAACCAAGAAAGAGGCATCTGTCGCAGGGGGAGCTACCGATGCCAAAGAGGGGGACAACCCAAAGAATGAGGATGGGAAGGAGCTAGCTTCCCAAGATGAGAAAGCAGAGGTCTCCGAAGTTCCCAAAGAGATGCCTGCACCGGATGCGGCAGCAGAATCAAGCCCAACAAATGCCAAAGAGCCAGAACAGAAGACTGAAGCCGTAGAAGAAAGGACGGACTCTGCACATAACGAAAAGAAAGACGAACCGCCTCCCACCACTGAACCTATGACTCAGGATTCTGCTGATAAGCCAAGCGAAGAGAAGCCACGTGAAACCAGCACACAGGAGGGTACTACCCATGACAATACCGAAAGGGCAAAGGTCAACGAACCTGGAGACGACAAGCCAGCAGAGGACAAGCCCACAGAAGACAAGCCCACAGAAGACAAGCCCACAGAAGACAAGCCCACAGAAGACAAGCCTGCCGAAGACAAGCCTGCCGAAGACAAGACTGCAGAAAACAAGCCGGCTGACGACAAACCCGCGGAGGAAAGGACTGACGACAAGCCTGTGGAGGATAACCAGACCGAAACCAAGCCCGCGGAAGAGGCTGCTCCTGGCAAGACACAATCAGAGACGAAGGTTGAAGAAACCACAGATAACAAGGCGGCAGATGAGAAATCACAGGAGAAGACAGAGGAAAATGCAAAGGAGACCGAGCCGACGGACGAAGAGAAAGCGAAAGAGGCCACGACAAAGGAGCAGCCAGCAGAGGCTCCAAGTGGAGAGTCCGCACCGGCACCAGCGCAATCAGTCGAGACCACACCCGCTGCGGATGTAAAAGAGACGACCGAATCCAAAGCCGAAGAGAAGAAAGAAGAGCCCAAGGCCGAGTACATCGCCGTGCCTCGCCGGTATGGGACCTCCACCCACACCCTCAAAAGGGAAGGATCCAAAACCTCATCTCCACCAAACAGCAAGGCTCCCAGCGTGAACGGAGAAAAGGCAGCGGAAGAAATAAAGACTACTAATGCTGGTTCCCGTCCTGCATCTCCGATACCAAGCCGCAAAGCCGAAAGCATCAAAAGCAGCAAGTCTCACGGCAGCAAAAGCCAAGCTCCAAGCTTCAAGAGTGCAAAATCACGCAGCGGCGACGGCGCAACAGCCGCAGAGCCTGCAGCAGCTGGAGGCAGCGAGAAGCCTAAGACGGAGCGCTCGTCCTCCCATGCCCGGACCGCCTCGCGCGCAGGTCGAGACGCAACAGACAACTCGGAACGCCCGCAGTACCGCATGGTTGACAAGCCCAACCTCCAGCGCAATGGCAGCCTGAAGAGCAAGCACCATCGCAAGGAAAGCACGGGCGAGGCGAGGAGCCCGAGCACTCACCGTCGACACTCGTCCACATTGATTGGAGACCACGCCGTGCCTGACGACACTGGACACGCGCTTGGAACCCGCAGTAGTAGTAGATTGACCGAGGGGACAGGAAGCAGTCGGAGCGGGAGTGTGGGTAGTAGGGGCACCGTGACAGACAATCGAAGTGCGGCCATCAAGGGGTTGTATCAACATCAGCATCAGGCATAGACGGCATCCGAAGAACTTCGAGCAGCGGTGCGGTCATCGTGAGCAGTCAAGAACTCGAAAGCTGGAGGTCAATTCTTGGGCCTTTTGAGAATTTCCGAACTTTGAGGCATTGGTCTTTTGCAGACAGGGAGGCATGGAGACGCAAGGATCTCACTGTTTCTTCCCCATGGAGATTTTGGACCTTGTGTTACAGTTCTTCATCCCATCAGCCAGGAAAACTAAAGGTCCGGGGGAGGTGGTTTTTTTGTGCTTCGAGGGCTTCATCTCTCATCCAACAGCAGACGATCTTTCTCTTGTTCTGCTCTCTCGCTTGCATATAATTTAGTCAATCACTTCCACCGCAGCTGAATTGTGGATAATGAAACGTGTGGGATGTGTACTTTTCCTTCTAAATGTAACGACCGAGAAATGTCTCGTTCCTAGTCTACCAAAACGAGGCCATAGACTTCAAGATGTACTGTTCTAGCTTAGCTCAATCCAACTACTGCAAGTAGCCTACAAGTAGTGGTGATACAGACGAGACCTCAAACGACGTTCTGGGGGGATTTTCGACGAAATGTACATGTAAAAGCTGAAAACAAAATAAAAGATCATTGGGTATCAGGATAGCAGCGTTTAAATGCAAGCAAGACCGACCTGCGCCGCCGCCGTCGCTATTCAATGGCGAGCGCAGGTCCCTTGCGATTCAACGGCGAAAATTTTGGGTAAAGGAGAGACGTAGACAGCGTACACTAAAAGCCGTTAAATGGCCCAAAACTTCTCATCAGTGTTTAACATGCCACCGGGTTTGGCCTCACATGCTCCCCTCTTCTTCCTCAGCAGGTGTTGCGGTTCCACTGCTGAAATAGCTTTGGTCAATCTTGAGGATCCATTCAATCTTGTCGCGCTCGCTCTTTGCCGCAAAGAGGAAGGTGTTCTGGGGCGCGAATACAGCAAAGACATTCATGTTGTGTCGTTGCAACAAGTTCGCCAGCTGCGGCTGGTGATCAATGCGCGAGTTGCCCAAGTTGATTGCGTTGAGCTCGTCGCCCTCGGGTATGGAGTAAAGGTGCAAGTACGGCCGCCTCAACTCGACAAATCGCCGCACCCATTTCGTATTGGTGTCGTCGGGGGTCAGGAGATAACCGGATTTGAGCATCGTCGGATTCTTGGCCACGTAGCGCACTTCTGCGATAAGAGTTGGCTTAGTCTCGCCATTTGGAGGCGTGGCAAAGGCAGCACCACGACTTGGCGGTTGAAGATTTTCTTTGACAAGGAGGAGCTCGCCAATATCCTTTTTGGTCTTCCAAAGGTCCAGGACCTTGAGGAGAAGTTCCCTCTGGCGATCGGTTGGCTCTCCATCCTCAGAAAAGACGTACTCGTCCCTATTGGCAGTGAGCGCCCGAGAGCTTAGCACACTCCGGGCCGACTCAATCTCAGCGACTCGCCGCCTACGCTTCCGCGTCCCCATGAAGTCCTTGACAAGCGAGACACCACGCGGGGTCCAGCCAGAGAGCATTTCTTCGCCCTTGATGTAGTCGTGTTGGGTGCTCATTCGCCACAGATCAACCACTCTCTTGGCCGACAGAGGACGGATCGCGACAGAAAACATGCCGACTGTTGAGTGGACTATACGTGAAGCCGCGAAGATCTGAGTGAACATGGAGGATGGGCGTACGTAAGATCGGGAGCGGATCTGTACCGAAATGTCCAGCGAAAAGGTCATGGGCTTCGAGAGCTTTGCGCACGCTACATCCCATATCAAGGAAACTTGTACGCGATACCTGTCGGCGGTCGTGCGGTCAAGAAGCAAAGAGGCGTGCATGCTTGAGTCCCATAGACCCACAAAGGTCACGTTGCTCGTCCCATCAGCGTTGTCCTTGACAGTTGGCTTTGATAACAGCTTGACGGGGATTTCGGGCTGAGGGGAGTCTGTTCCAGCAGTCCGGCCATTGGGGTCTAGAAGCTTGACGTGACCAACTCGAATGGATGATATGTCTTGCCATTGTAACACTTTGCCAGAGCTGTGGGTCAGGTTCACAACAAAGCGACGCTGGAGACCCTGATGAAGTTGGTATGCTCCTTGGTCCATGGCGTTGGTCTGTACGACATCGACTGGTCGATAATTCCCATCCTCCGACATCTCCTGGATTTGGACGCGCGTGAAGATGTCGTGGCGGTCCTCAGCATAAAACTCAGATTCCGGTAGCCTTGCGGATTTGTTGCGTCTGAGTTTTGGCGGAGGAGCGGAGTCGCGCATGTCGTCCCAGCTCAACAACTTGTCAAGATGAGTCGTTGTGACCCTGGCGAAAATGGAAATACGGAGCGAGGCCGTTTTTGGACTGTTGAGAGGCAGGCCCATACTGTGGACACTCTCGAAGCGAATGGGTCCCTCGTTGAAATCCTTGATCATTTGCGTTGTGGTCGCGCCCGACTCGTCTGATATCCCAGGGAAAAACAGCTGAGCATGCGCGTCGGTCCCTTCCCTTTCTGGGAAGCCAATCATCTCATGCATCACCACGTTGAACTTGAGAGTCGAGGACGATGCCTCGGCAAAGGACGGCTCCAACGAAAGACGCAGTATCCCGACCACCCCTGACGTGTATGTCGAAACAACGTCAATTGAAAAGTCTTGCACTTTGGATTGAAATACCGCAGCAAGTGGGACATCAGCGTCTCCGATTCGAGAGAACTCGGGCATGCAAGATTCCGTAAAAGGGTTGTCGAGGCGGAAGTGCTGCGACTCAGGCTTATTGAGATATTGATGTATCTGACGCATAAGCCTGATTCGTCTCCGAAGCTTTTGGAGCGACCACAGATGAATGATGCGGTTCTTGAAGTCGACGACTCTGACGCCTATGCACGGCTTTGGACAAAGCTCGAGGTCATCGTCGTCCTCGCCCGGTGCCCCGTTGAGCACTAGATCATACGAGGAAGCAAAGGAATGACCGATATCCACGACACAGAACTGAAACACGACGTGCTTGTCCATTTGCTGGCTCATGATCTGAGCCTCTTTTAACAAGGCAGCGTTATGGAGCAGAGTCTCTGCCATGGCAACATATCTGCGCTGTCTCCAATGTGAGATGGCTTGTCCAGCCCTATCAGCCTGAGCCTTTGGCATGGAAGCCGTCGGTTTCGTCCCATCTGGCGTCGGCGTAGCTAGCTCTTGGAGTTGCCTTTCATACTCTTGCTTCTGTTGCTGCAATTGCTGTTGCATCTCTTCCTTTGCCGCACGCAGAGCTTCCTCCATTTTCACCTTTTCGGCTCGGATTTCCTCAATCTCGACGGCAGATTCTTCCACGTCCTTGAGTTTGTCCTCGTATTCAACCTTTTGCTTTTCAAGCTGGTTTTGTAATTCGTCTTTCGTGGACTTGAACCGCTCATCCTCTTCACTTCCAAAGTGGGGAGTGCCGGGTATTGTCAATGCGGTATCCAAGGAGAAGTTATCGACCGTGCTCGTGGATGCATATTTTTCTCTCACTGGATATGAGGCGTCAGACTCCAGGTCCTCGTCCTTGTCAAAGATTTTACTCTCGGGTCGAGCTTTGCGGACTGCACGGACTCGCTGCAAGTCGTCGAAGAGCACGTCGAGCTCATCGTCGGTGAGGTTGGAAATTTTTTGGTCGGGACCCAGAAGGGCGGACACGGCCTCTCTGCGGGCAAAAGACCAGTCGGTATCCCGGCTACTCTTAAACGGAGTGGGAGAGCCACCCCTGGACGTGTCATTTTCCGAATCTCCCTTACTGAGAGCGCTCCAAGTCCTAGCATGTTCGGGTCGGGTTGGCGTTCCGGATGGCGTGCTCACTTGACTTGCTGTCATTGAATGTTTGAGCAGGCTGCCTTCTTTGTCCCTTTCTGCGCGCGCCTCCTCGGGATGATTGAAACGGAAGATGTGAAAGTCTCCTAGGATGATACGGAAGCCGCTTCGAAGCCGTTTCGGCTCTTCAATGCGAATTCCGTTGACCATGACACCAGCATTAGGCCGTGGCACAACTGTGACGACGCCATCTGTGTTTTCAAACGTGCAGTGGTCCTGGAGTATTTTGGAGCCATTCAGACGAATTTCAGCTGATGTCGTGAAGTCGACATTTCCAACATTGGTCGTGCCCGGTTTCAAATTGTATACCAAGCACTCTGCGAGGAGCGGATCGTCGCTCAAGTTCACCAAATGCGGCATCTTTTTGGGCGTGTGGACACCAACAAAGTTTTTATCGATGCTGATTCCAAGTTCTTCCAGCTTAGCTTCGCGTTCCTTGTGAATCTCCTCCGTCTTCTGCAGCTTTTCTTCCCATGTCTGGTTCAAGTCCTCATAGAGCTTTTCGGACTGGCTGAGCTGTTCCACAATTTCTGCTTTCGAGACCTTCTTTATCGTGCCATCCGATGCAGTGATTGACACGATTTGCTTCTCCAAGGGGGTATCTGGCGCATACTGCTCGTCGAGAGGGACGCCCGGTCCTCCGCCTCCGCCGCCACCACCGCCGCCCCCGAGTTTTGAACGCAGCTGGGCGAGCTCTTCTTTGAGCTCGCGAATCATGCGAGCGTTTGGATCCTCGTTCACAACGGCGTGGTTCTTGATGCGCTTGGCGGAGTCAGCATATCGCAGCGTCGATAGGGTTTCCTCGAAGTTGATGTCGGCGGGAGAAATGGCGGCAATCATTGCCGTCATGCTGTTGCCGCCCAGGGAATCCTTGAGAAGCCAGGTTAAAATGGAATCTCGATATGGGACCATCGAGGCACTTTTCTTTTTGCCGGAAGACAAGTCGGCGAGCGCCGCAATAACACGTCCCAAGGTGGACAAAGACCTGTTGATTTCGGCTCCTTCTTTCAATCGCGCACCAGTTGCCCCGGTCGAAGTCGCACGCTCAGACCCGGCAAGGTCGACCAAACTAATTTTGGCGACCTTTTCCGTGTCCATGCTGGTCTCCGTGTCGTGACGCTTTTGGGTCAAGGTAAGAGTAAAGACAGCATGTGAGCGGGACGAGGTCTCGTTCATGTTTGTCGCCGCGACGGTTCTTGCCTTGTTGCCCTCGTCCATGAGATTTTCAATCTCTTGAAAAGAACGCACGACGAGCTTGGCCAAGTCTTCGACATATGGTCCGGTGGACGGATGCTCGCGGACTTTGAGGTTGCCCTTGGTTGCCGGGTTGAGCAGATCGCGGACGCGCTCGTTGTAGATTTCCAGATACGACACCTCGACAGTGCATCCCATGTTGGGATCTTTTTGCAAATCACCAATGCGTTCGAACATGCCCTGGCAAATCTTGGGAATGACGCCGTGGTCCTCGCCGTAGCCCATCATGGAATAAGATTTACCGGATCCGGTCTGGCCATAGGCGAAAATACAGTTGTTAAATCCCTTGAAAGCATTATCCAGCAGCGGCACGCCGAGGTCTCTGAACAAATGTTCCTGGCCCGCGTAATTTGGGTCATCGCGATTGAAAGACCAGTAGGACTTGTCAAAGTTGAACGACTTGGGCCCCTCGAGGGCGGCTTTGCCAGCCTTTGCTTTCGGATCGAGGTTCTTCGGCGGCGTCAGGTGCGTCTGGGTCTCTTTCATGCGCACGATACATTGTGCACGGCGGTCCTTTTCTGTCGAGCAGTGAGCGAGAGCATGCAGAGAGGCTGGGGCGGCGAACCTCTGCTGTTGAAGGGCCGGACGCGCACCACGACCTTGATGTTCCCTCCGCCAGAGGCCATGGTGAGGTTTTGGTGGCCAAAGGGCCGGCGCGACGCGTAGGATCGAGGATCTAATGATGGTCGGCGTGCGTAGTACAAGGACGGGTGTCTAAGGCGGCTTCATAGTCTGCGGGAGAGAGGGATAGGTTGAGGTGTGTTGTTGACGGAGAATCGCCCACCTACCGTCATTCCAGCTGGCCCACGCGCTCATCCCGCCCTGGCGCGCGCCGCCCTGCGCCCCCTGCGCTTCCCGTCCGACTAAGGTAGGCATGAGCCAGCGGAAGAAAGGAACTCTTTCTCTCTCTTGCACCCTTATTTCCACATAATTGCGCCTCCCACTGCTACACCCACGCTCTTCGATGCGAACCTTCGCCAGCACTGCCATCAAGCGCTTCATGTCCGAGCCCAATGTCGCCCATCTCTTTCGGCCGCCCGTCGACCGTGCCATGCGCACCCTCGACCGCGGCTTCTTCAAGAAAACCTTCCCCGTCTCCGCTGCCGCCGTCAAGCAGAAAAAGGACATTTCCGCCCTCCGCCAGATCCTGAACCAATCCAATGATGCTCTCAACCTACCTCGGCTGAGCCTCCTTCAAGAAGCTCCAAACATGCCCGACACAAAGTGCATCCTGCTGAGACCCGAAATCAAGCACGATTGTATAGACGCGCGCTCCCGCCAGATCCAACGCCCAGTTGCTAACGGAAGCAGGAAGACCCCTCTACTTGGAGCCCTACGCTCACTGAACTTGCAAACCAATCCCGCGTCGAACTCATCCCGTACGACTTGACTCTGGACTACGACTACTGGAGCTACGGTACGCTCCCGCGCGCTGCCTACCCGACTCACACAATAGACTAACTGGCAGTAGATCAGATTATGAGTGCCATCGTGCCAGAGGACAACCAAGAGATATACTTTCCCAAGCGATTCACCGAAGTCGGTCATGTTGGTGAGTTGGCAAACTCTGGATCCTGAGTCATACTCTGACGAGCTGCGACAGTGCATCTGAACCTGGGACCTGAACACGAACCGTACAAAAACATCTTTAGCCAAGTGCTGATAGACAAGAGCAGCCGCAACATCAAGACTGTCATAAACAAGCTTAACAATGTCGGCGATGAGAATGCGTATCGAACCTTTAAGTACGAGGTCCTTGCCGGCCCAGATGACCTCATGGTTGAGCACCACGAGGAAAAATGTCTTTTCAGGTTTGACTTTAGCAAGGTCTACTGGAACAGTCGCCTACAAGAAGAGCATCGGAGGATTGTCGAGAAGTTTGTACCAGGAGAGGTCGTCGTCGATGTCATGGCGGGCGTTGGACCTTTTGCGATACCAGCAGGCAAGAAGCGCGTCTTTGTCCTGGCCAACGACTTGAATCCAGAGTCCTATGCGTACATGGAGGGAAACATCACGGCGAACAGGGTGAGTAATCCGCGCAGTAATGCGGACCAGCTTACTAAGAAGCATCTAGGTGGACAAATTCGTCCAGCCGCACAACGAGGACGGACATGCCTTCATACGCAATGCGACGGCGAATCTATTCAAGCAATCAGTCCAGGCTGGTATCCATGATTCGATCCCCAAATCGGCCAAGCCACCCCAGAGGCAGTCAGGATCGCCCAAGCCAAAGAAGTTCTCAATCATGAATCGGCCACAGGTGCCTTCACACTTTGTGATGAACCTTCCTGCATCGGCAATTGACTTTCTTCCTTCATTTATCGGGCTTTATACTCGCTCACCGGTACGGGAAGCTTTGGGCGGAACCGACCCGAGGACTCTTTTCGCCCCACACACTGCCGACAAGTTGCCAATGATACATGTCCACTGCTTCTGCCCGAAGTTTCCGACGGCGGCGGAATCAGAGGAGGAGATTCTGCAACGAATTTCAGAGAAGCTTGAATTCACGATTGACAGGAACATGATGAAGGAGCTCGACGGCGAGGTTCACGATGTAAGAGACATTGCTCCTGGAAAGGAGATGTTTTGCGTAAGCTTCCGTCTGCCAGCGGAAGTTGCATTCCGTTAGGATGAAGATGTCGACCAAGTCGACGATGCGTTGGAATAGGAAAAGCAAGATCGTGACCAATTGGGGTCTTTGGCGGACTTGGGCCATTTGTGCTGCTCGAATGGCTACGCGCTTCATTCTGATACCCACAAAAGTTTTGGCAATCAATGGGCACGGCTCTACTTGGAGACCTGTGAAGGATATTGGAAAGGCCTCACAGTGTCTTGACAGCATTAGCTCAGATGAGAAGAAGTGCAACTTGAAGTGATGGTATCCCTCATTCAGCAACAGCACGTGATGGCGCCGAGCCCGTTGCCGGCGCTTCGGTCCTCCAAAAGCTGCCCCACTACCCCACCATGACTTCGCCGCTCACCGTCGCCCCTCCTCATTCCACAACCTTTCGAGCACCAGCAAAACAGTCCAAAACAATGGCCGAGACTGAGGCACCACAGCTGGCTGAGCCCAAGCACGTCATTTACTGCGGAGGTGCGCCGCCCACTTCACCCAGACCCCCAAACGCTTTTTTGCACGACACGAGCGCTAACTTTGCCGAACAGTCTGCAGTCTACCGCCAGAAGTAGGTAGGAGGCACAGACGAGGACAGATGCCCAAGAGCACAACCAGTTGACCAAGTGGCGTTGGCAGTACTGTGAATTCGGCGGCACGACCAAGAAGTGCGAAGAATGGCTGCAAGCGCACCACCCGGACATGCACTCGCGCCTCTACTCGGCTGGTATGACGACAGACACCCACCCACCCACCCACCCACCACACGGCGCGATGCGCTCAAGACAGACACTCCCGCTAACACAGACGCGGCCACACCACAGACGCCATCTCCGCGAACCTGTCCTCGCTGTCGCTCGAAGCGCAGCAGCGTGCCGAAAAGGACGCCAAGAAGAAGGCGGCCAAAGCGGAGTCGGCAGCAGCCAAGGCCGAAGAGCTGCGCGCAACGTCGCAGGTGATAATCAAGCGGATCGAGCGCAACAAGCGCAAGTACGTGACGGCCATCACGGGGCTCGAGTCGTTCGGGCTGGACCTCAAGAAGGTGTCCAAGGACCTCGGCAAGAAGTTCGCCACGGGCGCCAGCGTCACCAAGCTGCCCGCCGGCGGCGAGGAGATTACGCTTCAGGGCGACCTCAGCGATGATGTGTACGACTTCTTGATCGACAGGTACAAGGAGATTCCCGAGGATAACGTCGAGTGCATTGAGGACAAGAAGAAGAAGAAGACAGATGGTTGAGGCGTTGTGGTTACGGAGGGAGGCTATTCCTCGGGGAAGAGGTGAATGACGACATGAAGCGACGACGTGCCATGAGGATGTTTTCAGGCATGGTTTGGACGAGGAGGAGGCAGTGGTCTGATCTACGGGCACGTCAATGGTGGAGGCAGACTGCCTGATAACCAGAGCGGAGTTACTTGGACGCCGCTGAACGCGCACACCCAGTGGCCGCGGTTGCGTCTACCTCCAGTCTCCGACAAGGACGCCAGTGGTTGTGGCAGCATTCAACGAGCACAAAAAGAGCAGTCGTGGCGATTCAAGGAATCTTTGGGCACTTTCAAAAATTCAAGTCTTGCTACGGGCACTGCGCAGATTCGTGGCGGCTTGTACCAGTCTATTAAATACTTTGTCTCTTGATCTTCCAACCAAGCGGGTTCACGGAGAGCGCCCATTCGCTCAGAGTGAAAAATGAAGCTTGTAGGCACTTCACTTGGAGACGGACACTTCTGGGAAGTGAGAAGAGCAAAGCAGCGGCAGTGAAACTCAAGAAACAAAAATAAAGACGACTCTTAAAATCCATCCCAAGTGCATCCATTCTATTTCCAACACGCGTAGGCAAGAAAACTCACAACACCGCGCCCCTCTCCTCCAAAAACCGCGCCATCTGCGTGAGCCCATTCTGCACCGCAACACCCCTCGGCGACACGCCATGGTTATCCCTCAAATCCCTTACGCCCTCAGCATCCCGCCTGAGCAGCAGCTCGACGAGCGGCATACAGTTGTTCGCGACGGCCCAAAAGAAGGCCGACTTGCCGAACTCGTCGCGCATGCGCACGTTGGCGCCGCGCTCGACGAGCAGGCGGGCAGACTCGACGCGGCGCACGAACGCCGCCTCGATGAGCGCCGTCTTCTGCTGCCAGCTGCGTTGGTTGATGTTGACGCGACCGCGGTCGAGCAGCAGCGCCATGACGGCGACATGGCCGGCGCTGGCGGCGCGGAGGAGGGGGTGGAACGCGCTGCCGCGGCCAGCGTTGGCGCGGGCATTCAGCAGTACTTCGACGGCTGCGACGTGCCCATGGCAGGCGGCCTCGCCGATGGCCGTGAAGTCGTTTTCTTGCGTGGCGTTGACGTCGGCGCCGTGCGCCAGCAGCAGCGAGATGACGCGCGTGTGGCCGCCCGTACCGGCTGCGATGAGCGGTGTCACGCCCTTGAGCGTGGCGGCGTTGACGGGAGCGCCGGCCTCGACGAGCGCCGCGCACGTCTCGACGTGTCCGCCGCCCGCCGCTTCGTGGAGCGGAGTGCGGTTGTGGGGGCCCAGCGCTTCGACGTTGGCGCCGCGCCCTAGCAGGCCGCGGACGACGTTTGTGGCGCCCAGGCGAGCAAACTCGCAGAGGGCGGTGCGGCCGTGGGTGTTGCGTGCTTCGGTCGTGGTGCCCCAGAGCAGCAGCCATTGGATTTCCGAGTTGGGTGATGCATAGAAGGACGGCGGTTGGCCGTCTTCGTCCTCCATGGACGCAGAGGCACCCGCCGCCAGCAGCGAGCGCACCAACGCTGTCGAGTTCGTCATGGTTGCATAGTGCAGCGGCGTCCGCAGGTGGTTGTCCTCTGCGTTGACGGTTGCGCCTTTCCTCATCAAGAAGTTTGTGAGCTTCGAGTCGCCCTGCCCGGCGGCTATGTGAAGCGGAGTCTGTCCTTCGGCGTCGCGGTAGCGCACCCATGAGGGATTCTCTTCAAGTAGACGACGCAGGAGGTCGATGTTGCCTTGCTCAAAGGCTTCAAACGTCTTGGGATAGTCTTGGAGAGAAGCTGTAAAGTAAAAAGTCAACTCAATGCGGCCCTTGTTCGTCGAAACCGAGACCTTACTAGAAGTGCGGACCCGACCGTCGAGTGTCTCTGGGGATGCACTGGCCCCGCCATGCTGAGCCCCATGTGAGTTCCTGGAGACGAGGTCGTGGATGCGGTTGAGCTCTTGCGAGAGCAGGTCCATCTGTCGTTCAAAAGTTGACACAGTAAGCATGTTCCCTCTGTCCTGTGCCACGATGCGGAGGATATCGGTCAACTGTTGATCGAACTTCTGGTCGAAAGCTCTAAGGGAAACAGTCAGCGCATTTCTCGTCCTCCAGCTTGAGCATACCTCATTTCAATGAGCAGCCGCGTGTTTATCCGCGCCTGATACGACTCCAGCCGCCTCACCGTGGCGTCCAATTCGTCCCTCTCCCACACCAACCTCATCGCTTTAGGCACGTTTTTCAAAGTCGCTTTTTTCTCGCCCTGCAACCGATTCATCTTCCCCAGCAGCACTACTGCCTGCTTGTTGCAATCGTCACACAGAGTCTGCATATCCCTCTCCCTGGTTTTCCTCACTGCATCGTCCTCGATCGACTTGGACAGCTCTGCGTTGGACCTTTCCAGATCCCCAACAATGGACCTAAGCGACTCGAGCTCTATTGCCGCGCCATTTTGATACATTTCGCGGCTCTTGATCACGACTTTTACCGAGAAGTCGACGACTGTAAAGACGTTGCAGGCCAGGCCGAAGGCACTCGCTGGCTCCATCGTGGCTGTTGTCAAGAGGCGGAGCCCTTTCTTTGCAAGAAGGACAAGAGCGTGGGCAGTCAGGCCGGATGATGCGCGCCGCGAGATTCAGTTGGAAATGATAGTCGAGCAAGGCCGCCTGTCATATAGGTCGAAGATGCCACATAGTAGAGAGGACAAGGGCTGTAGTCTTTGTAAGAGCGCTGAGTGTAGCGGAAGGCTGTAGGCAGGCAGACGGACGGATAAGATCACGTCGTGACGCAGCTTCTTCGCCAATGATTCCCCATCCAGCGTCCAGGGCCTGTCTGCACCCGCGAGCTATTTCGGCCCCCATGCTGACAGAACCGCCGGGGAAACCGCTCGGATTCTTCCTTGGGTATGGTGCTGATATAGTGCATGAGCCCTATAATTGATCACGTTTTGTGAGACGAAAAGGGCCTTATCCTAAAGAGCGTTCCCGAAAACCCGCAGCGTGAAGGAGAGAGGTAGGAGTCGGATTGAGCCAAGTGCAAGTCAACTACAGTGCTTTCTTGGCCAGCACCTTAGTAATCGACTTAAGCGAATCTGGTGCCCCAGCAACCAGGTTGCTGGATGAGGTATGCTTTTTGCCAAGCGTTTGATCTCGTAAACATGCATCGTCTTGGGGTGTCGGTTCTTCCTGATCTGATGTTCAGACTGGCAGAGGGAGTGAGTTGATCTTGGAATGATTATTTGAATTAGGGCAAAAGTTGCTGAATTGTGGTTTTAAGGATATTCAAACAGTAGACATGTTACAAGTCAGACAGGCGCGAGTCCTACAAGGCGTCAGCATTCAACCCAATGGAAAGTAAGAAACCCCGAGTATTAGAGCTCCAAGCAATAGCTTCAAGCAGCCAAGAAGAATGGCGGAGCCACCATAACGCCCCTTTCCATCAACTTTTCGTCCTTTGATTGGGTCGCCCGATCCGTGTCTTTGGGTATTTTAACCGTAGCCTCGTCCCAACGTCTGGCCATTTTCGAAGTGTATTCATAAGCGTGTCATAAGTCGTGAGTTCATTTGGAAGTAGAAGAGTCGTTCACTTTGCATGGTCAATCATCTGCTGGTAGACGTCGTCTGGCACCTTGGAGGCGTTGGCCACGACAAGGCTGATGATCTTTTTTGCCTGCAATGGGGGTAGGGAGCGCAGGATTTGATTTGGACTGACGTCAGGGGTTAGCAAACGAGTCTAGTGGCATGTCGATCCGGGAGGAGGAGGAGGCTACCTGGGGCTGGCCAGAATCTGGTCCCTGATGATGACAAGCTGGGCAACGATGCAGAGAATGTTGAGGTGCGAGCCGTAGGCGAAGAGAAAGTCCCACAGCTGCAATACTTCTGGGAGGGGCGGGGTGCAGGCGGACATTGTCAAGAGGGAAGCAAAAGCGTAGATCTCGGCGTTGAGGCCTTTGGAGGACAGGTACATGGACAACTTTGGGTCGACAATGTTGAGAACCGTGTCGACGAGGGCGAGACCCTTGTGGACGCCTTCCATGGAGCCGCGCACGTAGCCGGGGCATTCGGCGGTGATGAACTTGTGGAATGCCACAAAGGCCTCGGCTTCGGAGTGAGCACAGTAGAGGAAGGGGGCAGCCAGGACGTTCATTCCTTGGACGTAGCCATCTTGCTCGGCCTCGGCGTGGTCGCCAGCCTGGGACTGAGAGCCTTCGGTGGCAGTGGTGCCGGTGAGGGAGCTGCGGGAACGGAATGGCTGGTCGTCGGAGAGGGTCGGGGGGGATTGCCAGCCGTTGACGCGGGCCTCGTGAGCGTCGAGCAGTTTCCAAGCGACGGCGTTGAGCACGCGAATCAAACTGAATTCGCGGACTTGGTTGCGAAAGAGCGGGTCGGTGGCCAGTGTGCGAAAGGTGTCGTTTTTGATCTTTGTGTAGGCTGGGGAAGCGCCGTTGCGGACGAGGTCGAGGTACATTTCGGTGCGGACGGGCTCGGCGTTGAGCAAGATCAGCCAGATGTAGATGCGCAGCTCGGACTGTGAAGTGGTCAGTTGATTGTCGGAGCGGTGACCTGACGGGGCTGGCTGGATACCATGCCATCACGGGCGTTGGCTGGAATTCCGCAGTCGAGAATGTGGAAGCGCAGATCCTTGAGGCCCTGCTGGATATTGCCGTCTGGCGGGCCGTTGAGCAGAAACATGGCCAGGTTGGTCATGATGACGGCGAGATGGCGGAGGGAGGGCGAGTCGTGTGGTGCCGTGGAGAGTGACGCGGTGGAATGGAGCGCGTTCGGTGTGTTTGGGCAGCGGCCACTGCGACCAGACCAGACCAGACTGCGGTGGACCTGCGGGCGGGAGCCGGGGGGGCGGGGAGCGGGACTGGAGCGTGGAGCTTCCTTGGAAGGAGGGAGAGCTGCGCTAGCTGTGAGGTAGCCTTGGCACCAGGGCGGCGGGCGGCGGGCGGCAGCTGAGGGCGGATGCGAGTGTGGGTGCACGGCAACAACCCGACCTCACCTCGGTCGGCCTCGCCTCGCACGCCCTTCGCATTCAGGCCCCGACTCCGTCTTTGGTCGCATCGAAATTTCTTCGCCAAGGGCTTGTAGGTAAGAGAATGGACGGGCGGCCCTGATGCGAAGCGAAAGAGCCCGGCGTGGCGCGGCGCGGCGTGGAGAGAGACGACATTTTTTTGCCTCTGCTCTCCGACGAAGCGAAGGCCAAGGGCCCGGGCGGACACGCGTTTAGGGGCGACGGGCAACGTCATTCTAATGTCCAACCTAAGCTAAGTCAACACCCACCGCATGTACAGATGGGCGTGCATTGGTCGCCTGCGTGGGGACGTGTAGCGGCGACACGGAGGCTGCAATGCGACCGCTAGCGGGCAGCAACAACCTAACGACCATCCTATTGTCGTCGACGGAACAAAGCATCGGAGGGAGAAGATGAAGAAGCAGCAGAAAAAAGGCTTTTTCTTGCAACATACAGCCACAATCGTCGCCTTCGCGGCCAAGAGCATCGAGCTGAGGACGAGGGCGCACGCGGCGTGCGGGTCCGCCGTGTCTGCCAAAAGGCGACATCACTGTCGCCGAGCACGCAACTAGCACGCCGCGTCATTGGACCGTCCCCCGTCTGCCCAACACCACGGCTCCATCGTCAACCCTGCAAATGGTCCATCCAACGTCAACCTGTCCCGTGCACTTGCGCATCCTTCTCTCTAGTCTCGACATGCGCAGAGCCGCGGCCACGCTCTCTCCACCAAAACACTCCCAGCTTAATTGGACCCTCTCCACCATGGCCCTTTTAGTCAGCCCCGCTCTCTCTCATGAATGTCGCCGCAAACTTCACCTCGCTGCTCCCGACACCCACAGCTACTTATCTTTCCTTTCTTCTCCCTCGTGTCCAGTCACGCAATACTGCTCACCTCTGGCACAACCTCGCCCAACCCTGCCGCAACCCTGCTTGATCCCAAGCATCCCGTTAAGCTTCTCGCCGACGCCTTGGTCCCAAGACGGTGGCTGCGCATTGGCAAGGCTGGCACTACCACCCCTTCACCCTGCTCCAGATCCGGTAATCGTCTTTGGCTGGCCCAGATCCCTTGACTCCGAGCAAAAGACGCCTTGGATCGCCAAACTCCGCGGTGTGTGTGCTCGCGTCCGCCTGTAAATACGCCCGGCCTCCCGCTCAGGATCCATAGCGGCATCCCTGTTCCCTAAAAGGTATCCGTCACTTTGGTCCCGCCGTCGCACAGAAACCATCTCTTGTCCAAGCTTTGCGCTGTAGCACCAAGCTTCCGCTCATGACGCCTCCCGCCGCCAACAAGGTCGGCCATGGCCTGGCTAAGATTCTCGGCATACATCTCGACGAGACTGCCTCGTCCAACGACAATGTCACCCGCGGCGAGTCCGTCTTCTCCGTCACCAGCGCCGACACCTACATCGAAACAGAGCCAACCATCGGAGAATGGTTCAAGAGCATCTGTCCCTCGGGTGCCGACGTCGCCCGCTACTTCAAGCACCTGTTTCCCTTTTTGAGTTGGATCGGTCACTACAACTTGCAATGGCTGTACGGAGACCTTGTCGCCGGTATGCCCGTCCAGTTCTTCTCCTGCAACCAACGCTCACTGACTTGTCCAGGTATCACGGTTGGCGCCGTCGTTGTCCCCCAGGGCATGGCCTACGCTAAGCTGGCAAACCTCCCAGTCTACTACGGACTGTATTCGTCCTTTATGGGTGTTTTGATCTACTGGTTCTTTGCTACCTCCAAGGACATTACCATTGGCGTATGTTGACACTTCTCCCCTGACCGACTTGTGCTGACAACAATCACAGCCCGTCGCTGTCATGTCCACCGTCACCGGAAACATCGTTGCTCGAGCTGCTACCGAGCTCCCACAATACGAAGGACATGAGATCGCATCCGCCCTTGCAGTCATTGCCGGTGGCATCGTCTGCTTCCTCGGACTGGCCCGTCTGGGCTGGCTCGTCGACTTCATCTCGCTCACGGCCATTTCCGCCTTCATGACTGGATCCGCCCTCAACATTGCCGTCGGCCAGGTCCCCGGAATGATGGGCATCACTGGTTTCTCATCGCGTGGTACAACCTACAAGGTCGTCATCAACACGCTCAAGCACCTTGGGAGGTCCGATCTGAACGCCGCCATGGGTCTGACGGCCCTCTTCCTGCTCTACCTCATCCGCTTCACGTGCACCACGCTGGCCAAGCGACACCCCGCCAAGGCCAAACTCTACTTCTTCCTATCGACTCTCCGGACCGTCTTCGTCATTCTTCTCTACACCCTGGTCAGCTGGCTCGTCAACCGTCACCATCGCGACGACCCCAAATTCAAGGTTCTGGGCACTGTGCCGCGAGGTTTCCAGCACGCAGCCGTGCCAACCGTCAACGCCGACATCTGCTCCTTCTTTGCCTCTGAACTCCCCGCTTCCGTCATCGTTCTCCTCATCGAGCACATTTCGATTTCAAAGTCTTTTGGACGAGTCAACAACTATTCCATCGACCCGTCCCAAGAATTGGTCGCCATTGGTGTCTCCAACCTCCTTGGTCCTTTCCTCGGTGGTTACCCCTCCACCGGATCCTTCTCGCGCACTGCCATCAAATCCAAGGCTGGTGTCCGAACTCCCTTTGCTGGTGTCATTACGGCTCTTGTTGTGCTTCTTGCCATTTACGCCTTGCCCGCCGTCTTCTTTTACATTCCAAATGCGACGCTCAGTGGCGTCATCATCCACGCAGTCGGAGATCTCATCACTCCACCAGACACCATCTACCGGTTTTGGAGAATCTCGCCCCTTGAAGTTCCCATCTTCTTCGCCGGTGTCTTTGTAACCATCTTCAGCTCCATTGAGAACGGAATTTACACGACCATTGCCGTTTCGGCCGCCTTGCTCCTCTTCCGCATGTTCAAGGCCCGCGGTCGCTTCCTCGGCAAAGTCAAGGTCAGGTCGATCGAGGGCGAGCACCTGCTCAACGACGAGACAAAGCCCAAGTCGATCGAGGACATGCTCAAGCAGAACTCGAGGCAGAGCGAGAACAATGACGACTCGACCAGGGAAATCTTCCTTCCCATTGACCACCACGACGGATCCAACCCAGACTTGCACGTCCAATCGCCCGCGCCGGGAATCTTCATTTACCGGTTCAGCGAGGGATTCAACTACCCCAACGCAAACCACTACTTGGACTACATGGTCGAGGTCATCTTCAAGGAGACGCAACGCACCAACCCGCAGGCATACGGCAGACTGGGAGATCGCCCCTGGAACGACCCGGGTCCGCGTCGCGGCAAGGAATTGAAACAAGACGACCGTCCGACGCTCAAGGCCATTATCCTAGACTTTTCGTCCGTCAACAATGTCGACATCACCTCGGTACAGCACCTCATCGACGTGCGCAACCAGCTCGACCGATATGCCTCGCCCGAGAAGGTAGAGTGGCACTTTGCATGCATCAACAACCGCTGGACAAAGCGCGCCCTCGCATCGGCTGGCTTTGGATACCCCACGTCGGATCTCCAGTCTGGCGAAACATTTGGTCACTGGAAGCCCATTTTCAGCGTCGCAGAAATCGGAGGGGCTGACAGCGCCGCCAACGCAGCACATGCCGAGGAGAGGACAGTCGCCAGCCGTCGCGGGGACGAAGAGCACGAGATTGCAACAGAACCGCGCGGATCGTCGGACGAGGAGGGCCAGGACAGCATCGACAAGAATTTCAACAAGACGACCGTGCTGGGTCGCGAGCAGAAGCGGGTGCTGGTTCAAGGCGTCAACAGGCCACTCTTCCACGTCGACCTGACGAGCGCGCTGATTTCGGCGGTCCAAAACGCCGAGAGGAGGAGGATACATCAGCACGGCTACGGCGCCATCAACAAGCCCTCTGAGTAGGAGGTCGCGCATTGTTTCTTTTTTTCTTCATCTTTCAACTTTCATGACGCCTATTACCGCATTTTATGACGATTCTTATATCCACTTGCACAGCGGAGGACAGGGTTGCTGTTCTCGGGAAGGGTTCTGCATTTGTCTCATGACGAGCACTTGATTCGCGTTGGGGGGAGGGGACGACGTTTGGGAATTTTTGGGTACAGGTAGACAGCTGGATTTGCATCCAAATGAAAAAAGGTGGTGGTTTGTCTTGAGAGCGTCGTCGTCGTCGTCGTCGTCTTCAACGTGACTGTGAAACGCTGCGCCGGGGATCAAACGGCGAAGGTGCCAGAAGAGGCATGGCGCCCTTGTTCCCTGCAGCTGCGGTGGTGCATTGCATTGCGCGGGCGGAGCGGAGCGCGGAGCCAGCCAGACTGGACCACCCGGACAGCACCCAGACCACCACCTACGCGTATCCGTAAGGTGGCCTTTATCAAAACCATCATTGAACATTTAGCCGTCGACCCTCACCCCCGAGTCCCCGCCAACCTCCTTGCGTCCGCCGTCCTCTTCACTCCCGCATGCATCACGGCGCCCGTCCTCTCCCTCGATACCCTTTGTAAATCTACAATTAGCCGATTGGCCCTTTGGAGAGCTGCATCCACCAGCTCTTGGTTTCGAAGCGCGACGCTGCGTGCTCGATCGCCTACAGTTCATTTCGAAATCTCTCTTTCGACACGACATACGAACGCAGACTAGCCGTGCTCGACCCAAGGGTCTCTCCTCTCGGTCCCCGCCCATCCGCGGCGAAACCACGTCCCGACCTCCCTAGGTACCTCAGCACCACCACGACGATACTACCCCGCGCCTCGACGGCACCGAGTCCATTACCACCATGCCGGCCAAGTCGCGCTTCACGCGGCTAGATGCCTTTACAAAGACGGTCGAGGATGCGCGCGTGCGCACCACGTCTGGCGGGCTGATAACAATAACCAGCCTGTTGATGATTCTGTGGCTCATATGGGGCGAGTGGGCAGACTACCGGCGAATCCTGGTGAAGCCGGAGCTGATTGTGGACAAGGGCAGAGGTGGGTTGTTGCAATCCTGCATCAATTGATGCGCCACGGACGGGACGAGCGCTGACGGCCGACGGTGCAGGCGAGAAGATGGAGATTCACATGAACATTTCGTTCCCACGCGTGCCCTGTGAGCTGCTTACGTTGGACGTCATGGACGTGTCTGGCGAAATCCAGACGGGCGTCATGCACGGCGTCAACAAGGTCAGGCTCTCGCCCGAAAACGAGGGCAGCCGCGTTCTGGAGAGCAAGGCGCTGGATCTGTAAGGCATCCCCGCGTTCAATTCAACCACCAGCCCCAGGATTGACCATACGGCAACAGCCACTCCGAGGAAGCCTCCCACATGGACCCCGACTACTGCGGCCAATGCTACGGCGCCCCTCCTCCCACCAACGCCAAAAAGGCCGGCTGCTGCAACACATGCGACGACGTCCGCGACGCCTACGCCAGCATCTCGTGGTCGTTTGGACGGGGCGAGAACGTCGAGCAGTGCGAGCGCGAGCACTACGCCGAGAAGCTCGACGCCCAGCGCAAGGAAGGCTGCCGCATCGAAGGCGGCATCCGGGTCAACAAGGTCGTGGGCAACTTCCACTTTGCGCCGGGCAAGAGCTTCAGCACCGGCAACATGCACGTGCACGATCTCGAAAACTACTTCAAGGACGAGTGGAGCCATAGCTTCAGCCACAAGATCCACTCGCTGCGCTTCGGGCCTCAGCTGCCCGACGACGTCGTGGCCAAGCTCGAGGCGTCGGGCAAGAGCGCGTCGTCGCTGTGGACCAACCACCACGTCAACCCGCTCGACGACACGGAGCAGCGCACCGAGGAAAAGGCCTTCAACTACATGTACTTTGTCAAGGTCGTCAGCACCGCGTACCTGCCGCTGGGCTGGGAGTCGCGCGCCGCCACCGACACCAAGACGGGCCTGTCGGCCATCTTGCCCGACACCAACAGCCTGCCCATCGGCAGCTACGGCCTCGACAGCCAGGCTGGCAGCATCGAGACCCACCAGTACAGCGTCACGAGCCACAAGCGCAGCCTGACGGGCGGCGCCGACGGCGAGGGCCACAAGGACAGACTGCACGCCCGCGGCGGCATTCCCGGTGTCTTTTTCTCCTATGTGTGTTCTCCTTCCTCCCGATCCGCCCCTCTCAGGAGATGAATTGGCTAACGAGGCTCGTACAGGATATTTCGCCCATGAAGGTCATCAACCGCGAAGCCCGCGCCAAGAGCTTCTCCGCCTTCCTCGTCGGCGTGTGCGCCGTCATTGGCGGCACGCTCACGGTCGCGGCGGCCGTGGACCGCGCGCTGTACGAGGGCAGTTCGCGGCTCAAGAAGCTGCACACGGGTTGAGTAAGTGCTTCGTTGCATCTCGTGTTTTTGACTTGATGCCGCTCGAGTCGTTGTTGTTAGCCGTAGGCTATTGGATGATGGATGATGTGGATGTACAGTGAGTGAGTGTAGCCAATCGGAGCATTTATGTGCAGATGGGCAAAACCGGAGACGGAGTTGCGTTTTGTTGCGTTGAGCGTGGTAGAAAGAAACGACGGAGCGGAGGAAACAGACGAAATGGCAGTGTGTGGTGACAGCAGCCAGCCAAAGAAAGACGGCAAAAGAGATAACGGGAGAAGAAGTGTTTGTAAGGCCGGGGCGGGCGTATGTAGGCGTTTGATTTGATTTAGTTGGTAGGTATGTATCCAGGGTCCTCCCTCCCCCTTTTCGCATGTACATAGCTTGAGATAGTCGCCGTCGTCGTGGTTGTTATTCTCCTAGTCTTGTCTCTCTTCCTCTTCACCTCCACTTGTCTTCCTCCCTCCTTCACTCTCATCTGACCTCGTCTCATCTCGTCCTCCCATGAAGGAACCTCATCATTCGTCTATCCAGGCATATCAAGCCAGCCTGCTAGTCCATCCACAAACGCTTCCGGCTTCCAGATCAACGCAGGCAGGCAGGAGTGCGATACGCAGCACGCACGCACGCACGCACGCCATATATTGCTTCGATGCATCAAGACAGACAACATCAGCCTCATCAGCCTCGTCGGCGTCAGCGTTGCAATTCCTTCTTCACACACGCATCGATCCACCCATCCATGCATGCATGCATGCCATGCTGTGTTTGCCACGCAGCTTGCGTCAAAAGCAACACCACTGACGAAAGCGCCAAGGCGTTGAGCTGAGCTGAAATCTGGAGCGAAGGAGGAGTCGAGCTGAAATGTATGTTTGGATGGTGTGTGTGGAGGGAAGGGTGGAGGGATGGGGAGATGAGGAGGCGCAGAAGTGGTGTGCTTTTGCGCCTGTCTGTCGCTCGCTCGCTCGCTGCAGTGTGTGTGCTCCTCTGTAACTACCCATGTGACTGGCCTGCCCGCCGGGTGCATTGTTGGATGGTTCCAACCAAGGTTGGTTGGTTGACTACGTGATTGACGCCATTACTGACGCATGTGGCATCTTCGCTCGCGTGCGTGCGTGCTACGTGCGTGCTACGTGCGTGCGCTACCAGCGACATAGTTACCTCCCGTAAGCATATACAGGTACACACGCTGCTGCGTGCTCGATTCTTGCTTTTACTTTTGCCTTTGCTTTCCACTTTGACTTTCCTTCCTCTGGCTTTTCTCCACTTCCTGTCTTCGCGCTGGGAAATCTACCAACCAACCATCTACCTACCAGCTGACGAATAGACTCACGTCAAATGTCGAACTTCACTCCAATCCAACTTCGTCGGGGTGGGGAGGCGAGGCTGATTTGAGCTGAGAGCTGAGAGTGGATGGATGGAAGAGAGGATAGGGAAGGCAATAGTGGCAGGTGGTAGGTGGTAGGTGGTAGATGTGAGGAGAGGAGATGAGGTAGGTGAGGTGCACAAGTGCTACCTACCTCCTTTGTCTTTCATTCCCGTCCCTTCTCTTCTCTTCTCTTCTCTTTTCTTGACATCTCTTGTCTTACCCATTCTTCCTCTACTCTCGCACACTTTACCTCACCATCTCCCATCCTCTCCAGTCAACAGGCCACCAACAGTCCATCAACCATCAATCACTTCTACAGCACGAACGCGCAACAACAAAGGCGGAGTGGAAAAAAGTCAGAAGTGGTATTCATTCATATACATAAACCATACAACCAAACCAGCTCAAGGCAAATAGGTATCGTATCGTATCGGACAGATGAGTGCGTAGGTAGATACCGCGCAAGCTCAAAGGTAGGTAGATGAGCAGCGCCAGATGCGCCGCCGCTTCCCGTCCCCTTTGTCGGTTGCGCGTTTCCTTTCCTTTCTCCTCTTCTGTCTTGTTCTCTGATGCTCTCGCTCTCCTTGGTCTGAGCCAGCGCTATTTACGCTGCTCGTCGCGTCTTCTCTCGTCTCGCACACCACATACATCGTCATCGTTACAGTCCAACACGGCACGAGGTGTGCCTAACAGACCGACCAAAAGCTCTCCTCGCTGGCCTCTCGCACTCGCGCTCCAGCAGCTCCAGAGCCGCCGTGCGGCGCCAGCTCGTCGCCCCACACGTCGCCTTCATCCTCGTCCTCCTCTTCGCCCTCGGCATCAATCTCTACCACCTCAACGCCGGCGTCATCGCCCTCGAGCGTCTCCGTCTCGCTCGTCGCCGGCGGGCTCGGCGGCCCCTCGATTGGCCGCCGCAGTAATTGTCACGCCGAGCTGATGGGCGTCTTGAGGCCGCCGCGCTCCTCGGCCTCGTCGGCGTCGGCATCTGCGTCGGCATCCGCTTCCCCGGCGTCGTCTTCCATCATTTCGTGCTCCATCAGCTCGTCCGCGTCCATGTCGCCGTCGAGCTCCGCGTCGCTGGCGTCGTCGCCTTCGCCTTCGCTCATGAGGAGCATGTGGTCGTCGTCGGGGTCGACGTCCAACGACGCAGACGCAGACACCTGGTGCGACGAGGGATGCAGCGTGTAGCGGTGGTAGGGGTGGCCCGAAGAAGACGACGCCGTGGATTGGAAGCCGCTGTGGCTGAGGGCAGACACCGACGAGAGGCCCGTCTTCCACGACGGAACGCCCGAGTCGGAGACGGAAAAGGGCTGGTTGCGGCGTGGTGGTTGGTGGACTTGATCGGCCAGGCGCGGCTTCTCGTCGACCCCCTTGAGCATCTCCCGGCTGGCGTCGAGGACGCGGATGGCGTAGTCGAGCCAGCGCGCCTGCGAGGCGCTCACGCTCAGCGTCCAGCGATACTCGCGAAGTCGCGTGCGGTAAAAGTCGGCCTCCTCCTTTCCTGGCGCCGTGGCCCACAGCAAAGATCCAAACGTGCCAATCAGCGTGAAGTTGATCTTGGACGCAAAGTACCAGAAGCTCTGCAGGTGCGCCGGGGTCAAGCGGTTCACAAAGTCCATGGCTGAGATGAGGCGCGTTTTGGCCGCCGAGCGACAGATGAAGAGGAGGTACGGGTCCGACGTGTCGGGGTCAAGCGACTGCACGATGCGCCGGTGCAATGTGATTTCGGTCGCAAAGTAGGCCAGATGCAGAGCACCGGTTGCTGCGGGCGGTTTAGCAGGGAAAACGCCACGAAAGGAGTGCGTCAGAGGCGGCGGGGTGGTATTACCAGTACTGGTCGAGGCTCGCGAGTTGCTCTGGCTGTCGATGCGCGTCGACGGAGGCAACCTCGCGAACCACTCCTTCAGCTTGATTTGCACCGGCTTGGCGCGCTCCAGGATGAGCCGCGTCGAGTTCTTGCCGGCTGACCGAAAGTCTTGAATGGCCGTCTGCGTGTAAAACGTATCCATGACTTCGGCCATGATGGCCGTCAGGGTAATCATTTGCGCATACACGTACGCCCCCTTTTCATCCTCGGCCGCCTCGTCCTCGCTGCCTGCTCGTAACACCTCGCCCGTCTGCGACGCCCCCTCCTCGCAAAAGTCCTCGTCCGTCAGGGGTTCCACTGCCCAGTCGGCACTGAAGATGTGAGATGGTCGGCCATGGATCAGTGAGCTCCACTTGTCCTGCATGTACAGAGCCCAGGCGATACGCTTCCTCAGCCCCCTTTCCCACAAAGGAATCGTCCAGTTGGTGCAATCCAAGTGCAGGCCCAATTCTTGTCCAATGGCTACCAGTTGAGTGGTTAAGCTCCACGCGTCCGAGTCGGGGCGCTGGAGCAGCAGCAGGCCAGCCTGGATGGTAGAGAGCTTTGGCCGCTCCATGGCCTTGGGCATCCACTGGTACGCAATGGCCTCCAGCCTGGCTACGTCAGGCTTTGGGAGCGACGCCAGCCTCGAGTCGTGTGACCACCACTGCAATGCCAAGATGTAGATGCCGGCCAGGAGCGGCGGCGAGATTTGACGATCGGCATCCCGATGGCGCTGCATGAACAAGCTTTTCTGGATGACGGGGAAGCTGGGATGGACGGTGCCAAAGTAAATGTCCATCAGGGTCGAGCCGTGGGGGGCCACGACGGCCTCGACGGCGTTCAAGGCTTCGGTTTCGTGGTCATAGTCTTGGGTGTTTTCGTCGGGCAGCATGATGAAATGTTCATGGCTGTCAACCTTGCGCAGCACACCGAGGTCAATGGTGCTCTCGTTGCGGTGGTCGAACTGGGCGAGGCTGATGAGCAGCGGGTCCAAGGGGGTCGTTGGACCAATGTATTTGCTGTGTTGCTTGCGCTGGAGGCCCAGGGTCTCTTGCAGCGTGTGGGCAGTCGTGTCCCTGACCTGGGGGACGTGGGGCGAGAACCTGGTCCGTGGCGAGCGCTGGAGAGGAGTTGGAGGTTGTCGCGAGAGCTCCCTATCGACGGACCTGTGATGGACGAGAGTCAGTATCACGCAGGGGGAGTGGGGGGTCAGGTAGGTTCTATGTCGGTACCTCTTCTTGACGCCTTGGTCGGATAGGGAATCTTGGTTGTGAATCTTTCGTTTGCGCGGCAGGGGGCTCTGGACAAAGGTGCAGTCCTGCTTGTGGAACTCGCACAAGACGCACAGCAGGGCGCCGTCGTGGATGACGCAGCGGCTCTTGCGGCGGCGACAGGCGTCACAGGGTCTCTCACGGCGCGAGCGGACGGCAGGAGTGATTTGGGCTTGGGACGAGTGCGGCTTCAGAGGAAAGACATTCTCCTTGCCGGGCATGGCAGACTTTGTTTTGGGACGGGCGGCAGCTATAGGCACAAGGTCTGGAGCAGGACGAGGCATGGCGGGCTGTATAGCTACGGCCGTCGACATGTCGTTTGTGGCGGAGATGACCAAGCTCCAACCTGATAGACGGATACAGACTGCGGGTCGTCGATTAGTGCCCGTTCCAAGATGGAGGGTCTGGCGGGCTGCGAACCAGTGACGTGAGTAGCTCAGGCGGGCCGGACTGATAAGGACAAGGTATGTAAGGTTCAGGTTGGGGTCGGGGTCGGGTTCGGAGTCGCGTGTGGAGGATGGATGTGGAAGGGCTTATCGGGCGGCGAGGCGAGATGTATGTATGTATGTATGCAGGCGGGAGAAGATGGGCGATTGGATTCAAAAGTAGGTGGGTAGGTAGGGATGCCGCAAGAGCAGTGCCAGCGCAGCCGGAGAAGACAATCCGAATCCGAAATGGGGCAAATGCTCAAGGGCCGTGAGAGAGGAAGATGAGGAAGTGGATGGTGCGTTCCGTCATTGAGAGAGCGAGAGGGAAGCGGAGGGCGAGCAGGCAGGAACAGCAGGTCAGAATGGCTGCCTCCTTGTGCTCTGCTGGCGGGCCGAGACCGAGACGGGGCGCGGCGCGGGAGCGGGTGGTGATGGCGGGCGTGGTGTTGAGGTCGCATGGCATGGCAGGCTGGAGTTCCAATGAAGATATAGATAAGCTAAGGGCCCTGAGTAAAGGCCTTGGCGTGGGCTTGGTCGTTGTTACGTACTGGATATTCTCCCTTATCAGGCTGCCGCCATTGGCTCGCGCTGCCCGACCATTACTCCCGCTATTATTCACCTTCACCTTCACCTTCACCTTCACCACCTCACAACTCCATCTCCGCGTCGCCTCCTGTCGTTTGGCCCTGTCATCTCTCCGAACTCATTCCGTCGCCTCCGTCGCCTCCACTCCGTCGTCGCCCTGGCACGTGACGTCCTTCTCTTCCACCAAACCTCAGTTACGTTACCCTTTCGAGCCCCCATGGCCATCTCTCTCTCCCTCCGCCCCTCTGACGCTCTTCTCGCCGCCAGGACTCCAACTCGCACGACCCTCGCTCCCATTATCTAATTTTTTGCTCTTAAATTCCGCAATTTGGTAACACTGCATGCGCCATGGCGCGCCTGCCCCTGCGCCTCGTCCGCTTTCTAGAAAAGATACGCGCCCTGTCCCTCAGCTTGGCCGTCTGCTTGACCAAACTGAATTGCTTGACCATTACCTAACCTCCGCTCCGATCGTCCCGCTACCACCCGCCTGACCAGAACCTACCATCTTTCTCGCCTTGCTTGTTGTCGCCTCATACACCGGCAGAGCCGCTGGCGAAAGCAGACATGATGCCGCGTCATGACGAAACGCCGTCTGATTCTGACCGACCAAGCCGGCCTCGTCACCATCCGGAAACCCGTGACCGATCCGGCCGTTGGAAGGCCGCATTTCGCAGGCAGAGATAGGTACTCACAGGTGGTCCCTGCACGCGAGCAGCTTCCTGAATCCGAGAGAGCAAAACGTCGTTTCACATGCCAACTGCACCAATGGCCAGCCAGCAGTTGTCCAGTCTGTCTGACGCCGGCCGACTTACGGTGCCGTGGACCGCAGCTCGGTCCGAACTATCCGTCGACCCTGGCCCTGGCTCTGGCCCTGGCCCTGGACCTTCGCCAAACTACCTACTCATGCACCCCGCCTACTGCTACTTTCCATCACGACCGCTCTCATTGGCCGAGAAAGCCAGGGTCCTCCAGCTTGGTCTCTACCATCCACATGCCGGACTGATTAAAGGGAGGGTCGACAAAAGGGGGTGTCCAGGGTCCGAGAACCACAACGTGGTTTGACATACCGTCGACCTCTCCGATTGCCGGATACGGCAGGTTTCACGGCGTAAACCCCGCGACACTTCTTTCTATTACACATTTTTCGACCACCACCGCTGCACCGCCAGCCACCCATCGGCAGGTCCATCACCTCCGTCGGGCTCTTCTTCCCCTAACCCTAGACCAATCCACAGACCATCTGCCCCATGCTCATACACCAACCAACTAACACCATCCGTCTTCCAACGGCCGCTTGGCACGCTGCACGCAAGCCCGCCCGCCCGCCCACCATCCATCCGCGATGCATCCCGTCCGCCAACTAGGCCATCCATCCACCGACGCCAAACTCAGCCTCCAACGGGGCCCCTTGGCACATGGCCCGACTCGCCTCGGCGCAGGCCCGCTGCTGCATCCGCCCTTCCACGTGTGCCTGCCCGGCACCAAGGCCTGACAGCGTGGAAGCATTGCGCCTATCTGTCGACGTGATTTGCTACGTTGGCAAGAGGCTAGTTACGTAGGTGGTGTCTTGTCGGCTGTGGGTTGCGTTGAGTGTGACATTTGTAGCTCTTCCCGTGGCACCTCGTTGTGCAGACTATGGCGTGTCCGTCGCCTTGACTAAGCAGTGCGAGGGGGCGGGGAGGGGCAGGAATCGAGGAGCATTGAGACATCAGATGTGCAGGTAAGTAGGTAGGCAGGCAAGGCATCTGTAGATCCCTTGGACGATATACATCTTCGATGCCGTTTTTTGGTCTGTTGTCCGGATTGTGGCTCGAAAGGACATCAAGCGCCGCCTTTTTGACGCGTTTGTTGGTTTGCGGGGTGTTTCGGAACTGAGGTGATTGGGTGCTGGAGAAGCTGCTGAGTATTTTTGGTGTTTGATAGTCGGCGGTGTGGATTTCTGTGGCTTGTCGCTGCCGCTGGCGGTAGGCGCTGGTGCATGATATTAGTCGTCTGCCGTGAGTTTGACTTGGGCTTTACTGAACAGGCGTGAACTGAGTGCCATGTCTGTTTTGATATGAAACGTGTTCAGCGAATGTGTACAGTCAGTTCATCATTTGCGGTAGGTCTTGGTAGTTTGAGGACGATGACGATGCTTGAAGAAAAAATCTCCGTGTTCCTTGCGTGCCTGCTCCTCTTGAAACAGAGAGTGAATACTTCACCTACATGGACTTGCAGTCGTCATTCCTTCTCCTGAGATCTGTCCTTCCACCTTCACAAAATCACCCCTTCCACTTAATATTCAACCAATAATGCCACTCAGGTTTGCGCCACCACATCAACATCGACAAAACCCAGAATCCCATTCCGGCAAGCCCCCACAAGGAAGACAGCCCCTCCTCCGCATCGGCGCCCAATGCTCTGCTAGTAGCAAATCGACCAAACGCAACAATGACACTTAGAATGAACATCAATATCCAGTAGCAAAAGGCTTTCCAGTTGTTCTCTTGCGCTGCGAGCTTGAGTTGTGAAACAACAAAAATCCCGTACAAACCTAGGCTGAACAAGGCGACAGGAAGCCATAATGAACTCGCAGTTGAGGCTCTGTATCAGAGTGAGATAAAATCAAACGTCTTTGTGTGCGCAGGCTGTTGGGGAACGACGTAGGGCCGGTAGTAAGAAAAAGGTTTGACACATACGTTAAGCTTAGATGAGCCAACCAAATGCGCCACAAATAGCTATAGCGGGTCAGAAAACGAATCAACCAACGAATAGTCGCGCCGCCGACCGAAGGCAAGACACCGAAGCCCAAAGTCAACGGGATAGATATGGCCCAAAAGGTGTTCAGGTCGAAGGACTGGTTGCCACCTCGCGTTGCGGTCTCTGTAATGTTGCTCCCGATAGTCTTGTTGAGATCTGTTGGATCGATGAAAGTCTGGTTCGTCCACGTAGATACTTCGCCGTCTAGTTGATTGATGTTCATACCGAAAAAGGACTGTCATGAGCTTATAATCAGCGGTCCGCATCGATTTTGATGTTTCTCTTTCTCTCTTTTTCATGGGCTTTTTCTTTTGATGCGTCACCTACCGAAACAAATGACATTGGAATGAAGAGACCTGCGAGCAAAGTCAGGCCCGTTGTCCGCCGCATTTGCATCAGATCTAGCAGCTCTTTAAGCGTCTGGCGAATCCGCTCGGTTTCTTTGGCGAGTCTGTTCAACTCCACAGCGAAATAGTCGAGATCCTTGGCGAAATTGGCGATGTCTTGGAGATGTTCCCTGTGTTCATCTGCCATCGAGATGTCGAAGTTACCACGGAGATACCCCAGCAGTCGATCCACGGTTACATTATTCGTGTGACAGGCCAAAAGCGCACTTCGCCTGCAGTCTTCGAGATGCACCACGTGTTGTAGCTTGCTCGCAGAAGGGTATTTGCGACCATCAACATCCTATGCCGGACTTAGCTGTATGTTCCAATCGTTATCCGGATTTACCGTATGTCACTCACTAATCTGTACAGCTCTCTCAAGGTCTTTTCCACAAGAGCGATATAGCAATCTCGCATGTGCCTCACAGCAGATAGCGTGACTTCTATTACCTGGCCATGCCATGTTTTGGCATTGGGCAATTGCCCAAGATCGTGTGAATTAGGTGCAAGCAGCAAGATTTTGCGGGTGCTTTTGCACTGATGGTGGAATAGACAAATGTTGAGTTGATTCATCCTGGGAAATCCTGCAAAGGGTCTGAAGACGTAGACGTGAAGGTCCGATGTGAATGATATGATAGTCTTCTTCGTTGGGTACTCAAAAGCGAAAATGTCTCGAGTGGTGAGCTCCGGACCAACCTCAGGGCTTGAAGAGGGCAGGCCAGCCTTCCACAGGCTCACTTTGTGTATGCGCGGGAATTCATGCGTATAACGATGCGCTCGTTGTTGACCCAAAAGGAGGCTGAGTTCGAGAGTATGGTTTGGCCGGAGGTTCCATTCCAGCGCTGCTTCGCGGATGACATAGTGTCTCATAATCCTCGCAACGTTCTCCACTAAATATGGCCCGGACGGCCACAGTTTCCGCCAGAAGGTCAAGGTTTCTTTGAAGCTGACTGACGAATCGGCAAAAATGGCCAGGAATTCAAAATCTGAGTGGGTGTTTCTCTGTAGCAAATCCCTGAAAAATTTGAGACATGCATACCATGTCAAGTCCTCGGTGAGTCTCAATGCAACTTTCCCCGAATTTTGACTGTAGCCATAGTAAGATGCAAGCATTTCGAATCCGCCTTGGTTTTTCCATGCTTGGATTTTCTGGCCAATCAATTCGGCGTCCGAGTTCGATATGTACTCCCGAAAGTCGTCCCGAAATTTGGCCTGAGGACACGATTAGAAAGTGGTCTTGTGGTGACAGAGCAACCTACCTCGGAATCTAAAGATTGTGACTGATGCAAAATTTGGGACTGTCGACCAATCGAGGCTGGTCTCGAGCCGCCAGTAAGAGGACGGAGCTCTCCTCCCTCCAGCATATCTTGGCGTTTACGCTCCTGCCGCCGTTTGACAGCCCCAGCAAATGGATTCCTCATCGTTTCCGTATAGCCTTCAAGCCCTAAAAGAACCAATCGAAGATTTGAGCTGGCAGTAGAGGTAAGTGCCGTTGGAAAGCAGAAGGCGATGAAGGCGAAGGACTGCTTAAGAACGTGAAGAGGGCTTCGCTCAGCCCGAGAAAATGAAAGCAGCAAGGCCGGAGATTCATGCAAGCTAATCTGGGCCCGGATGAAGATGGTGTGTCATCCTGGCGTTCAAGATGGTAGCACGACGTGGGAAGCTGCGGTAAGCTTCGTCGGAAGAGCTCGTGGCGCCGAAGGATGGGGAAATTAATGAAGAACAAGGTCATCTCAGTAGGATGGCCAAGCAGCCTGATGCAATGCTACCCTGTCTGGTATCTTCATAGCTCATCTTGATTATGTCGAAGAAACTTTTGTTGTTCAGGTCCGGGTTGATGCGAGGCAGTGGCGCTAGCCCAAGTAAGCAATCGGCGAGGCTGAGCCAGAATCAGCAACCGCCACCACGCTGGTGGCACGTACCTCGAACGACTGGTGATTACGGCACATGAATCTGAAAAACCAATGTTGGCTCACACTAGCCCGTGTGGTTGCAGAATCGCCCAGGCCAGGCTTTTGATTCAGGTCCAAATGAAAGGCTATCTTGATAAATCAAGAAAAATGCAGAAGAGGTATAGTACAAAAAGCATCCACCCATCCATCAATTCCAACATGTACAGGTCAAGTGATTAGGCAAATCCAGGCATATATGTGTATGTGCATTCGGTCGTCGTTAAACTGCTCTAGGTCCCTCAAGGACGTGGCTACTGGTCGATCGATCTGATATCCAGCTTTTACATCATGCCCATGAGGACACCGGCACCGACACCAAGGAGACCCGTCAGGCCGACGGCGGCGGTAGCAACGGGGACAGCGCCGGCAGTGCTGGTCACAGAGGCGCTCGAGTCCGAGGAAGAGGAGCCGCTGGCAGAGGAGCCCGTAGCCGAAGCAGAGGCGCTGGCAGCAGACTGGCTACCGGTGATGCCCGCGAGGGCCGACGAGGCGGCAGCGCCCAGGCTGGTCTGGCTGGCAAGCTCGGAGAGAAGGCTGGTGGGAATGTTTGTGCCGGACAGGAGCTTGCTGAGGTCGGAGGTGATGTCGGCGCTGGCGCCGCTGGCGAGAGAGTTGACGTCGGTACCGACCGAGCCAGCAGCGCTGGTGATCTTGCTGGCTGCGTCGCCGCCCGCGCTCGTCACGTCGCCGCCGACGCTCGTGACATCTCCTGCGGCACCCGTGGCGGCGGCGCCGGCGCCCGATGCTGCGGCACCAGCTCCCGAGACGGCATCGCCAGCGACAGACTGGACGTCGTCGATAATGTCGCGGGCATGGACGTTGGCGGTGTCGCCGTGAGGACGGCGAAGGACGTGGTGAAGCTCAGAGGCCGAGGCGATGCTCAGGAGAGCGAGGATGCCGAAAGCAGAGGTACGCATATTGAAGGAGGATGGTTCGTAGAGAGATGTAAAGTCGTTGCAAAGGGCTGAGGAAATTCAGGACGTTCGTGACTGGAGATGGAAGACGGTGGATGTTGCAAGAGCAAGGGAGGAGAAGCAGCGTGGTGGGTGGGCAATTAAAAGGGCAAAGCAGTGCCTTCCCCAGGGTGACTGGCGGTGGTCCGTGGCGAGAGGCGCTCGTGGCAGTGTCAAGGCCTCACGGCCACAGTCGGTGCCAGAAGACATCTCGTTCGCTGATGACGATGAGACAACAATTACGCCGTGGCCAATGGCAAAACTTGGCTCATCAAGAGGGACTGACGGGAGGCTGAATGACTGAGAGGCTTGCGCATCAGCATCCTACGGGCCGTTCCTGCCTTGGCTGCGTGGCCCACAGCCTTCAGTTCGTGTTGGCCTGGGTCCATGATTCCCTTCCCTTGATGGTGGTGATTGACGCGGAGTTGGTCTTGACGCAAGGCACCCTGACGTCTCGGCCTGACGCATGCCTGAATTCGGAGCGGAACAGCTTTCTTCCTGGCACGTGAATGAAAAGGAGAAGGGCCGGGGACCTGGACTCCAGCCATCACAACGGCTCGCCATCAACCGCGACCCATCCGATTAGTTCTTGTTGATCGTGGGTCCCGAGGCCGCCGATTCCATCTGTCCTGCCGCGGCATAGGAACGGCCGGCGGAAGCCTGTGTACATACATCTCGACTCTCAAAACTCGACAGGCCAAACAAGGCATCCATCGCCAGGCACCGACATCTATGTTTGCCATTGGCAAGGCTCATCAGTGGTCTCCACATTCGAAAAATAGAAAACGCGCCTCTTCTCATTACTTGTCAGGTGCCGCGACTCGCGGCCTGAGGGCTGAAGACGACGACCCGCACCCTGGCGCAGCCCTATGAGGGATGAGGTCCGCCAGAAGTTGTGGGGCCACGCCAAGGGGCACGCGGTGCCTCCGACCCGAGTCTCCGAACATCACCACCACCCGGATCCGAACTGTCAGTACGGTCCGCAAAGGGGTTGCGGTAGTACAGGCTACAGCAGATGCGATGTGAGTTGAGCTGAAAAGCTCCGCGACCCGACCCGCGATAGCGATAGCCTATGCACCACCGCGCGCTGCCGCCTTTCCGCGCCGCTAGCTACAGGACCAGTGCGTCATGTAGCGTGCGGAGCGCTGGCTTGATGATTGGAAAGTCGGGTGGCGAGACGTTCAAAGACGTCGTTGTCCGTCCGTCCCGGTTGCACTTGTACACCACATATTCCGCATGCTTCCCCGCCTTTGAGTGTCGTCGTTGTGAAAAGAAAAAATCATCGCCAAAAATCTTGAGCGCAATATCTCTCTCGAATCGTTTGATTCGGTTCATGCGTCACCCTTTTTTCGTCTCCTGAACAATCGCAGCTATGGGCAGTCTTAGCGAGGACATAAGTGTCATGGTCATCGGAGCAGGTTAAAGCGGCCATTTCATCGAAGCTGGACGTTCGCTGACGTTGTCATTCAGGCTCTGGCGGGAGACTGATCGCTCAGGGGCTGAAAAAGGTATGTGGGAGGTGTTTCTTCTCTGCACTTTTTCTCTCTCTCTCTCTCTGTTCGCCTTTCCCTCGTTGCTCTGATAATTGGACGAATCGACTCGGTCCTGACGAATTCTTAGGCAGGCATAAAATGCACAGTGTTCGAGAGAGACCCCGACTTGGACTCGCGACCGCGCGACTGGAACTTTGGCATCTACTGGGCTCAGGTAAGCCAACCCATTGCTCTCCGAACGTGTTTGTTTTATGGAAACCATGTTTCTGACATGTGGTCGTGATAGACGTCACTCGACGAATGTCTACCCAAAGAGGCAAGCGAAAAGATTATTTCTGCACAAGTAGACAACTTTCGGCCGTCTCCTGATGCCTTTATTCCCTTCTTCAACGGCGTCACGGGCGAACTCATGACCCAATTGGACACGCCTTACTATCTGCGACTACGCAGGAGAGAGTTTGCCCGCGTCATGGGGTCGGGCATTGACGTTCGGGTAAGTCAGCACGTTTCGAGACGCAACCGCAACAGCTAACATCTCAACCACAGTACAACAAGAAACTCGTCAGCATCGACGCAGAATCCGGGCCTGGCGTGACGGCCTCGTTTGCCGACGGCACGCAGCACACGGCGACGCTGCTCGTGGGAGCAGAGGGCGCGCATTCGCCGACACGCGAATACCTGCTGGGCCCGGAAAAGGGGAAGCTGCTCTACTCGGACATTGTCATGGCATCGAGCCTGATCAAGCTGCCCGCCGACAAGGTGCGCGAGCTGCAGGCACTGCACGAGCGCATTACGTGCGCCTTGCATCCAAATGGCAACTTTCTGTGGCTGGCAAGTCAGTCTCCCCTGATTTCTCCCCCTGCTTCCCCAAGCCGTCCACCCCTCTCCCCTTCCACATATCAAAAAACATAGAGAATTACACAGAGCTGACGTCCCACAGCGCACGACGCAGTGAGCAGTCCCGACCCCGCCGAATGGACGTTTCTCTTCCTCATGAGCTGGCGGCAAACGGGGCCGCTCTCGTATAGCAGCAGCGCCGACATCATGCGCGACCTAAAGGCGCGCTGCGAGGCCTTCGGCGACGTCTTCCGCAGCATCACGCGCGCCGCCCCGGACGACGCGCCCGCCTGGGCAAACTACCTGCCGTACTGGCCGTCGCAGCCGTGGGCCGACCACCCGGCGCACGGCAAAGTCACGCTGGCCGGCGACGCCGTGCACCCCATGACGCCGCGTAAGCACAAAGTCCCCTGTTCTACCCCTGATCCTTCAAACAAACGTATCGCATCGTAGAGCGCAACTCCCAGAGACTGACGACAAATAGACCGCGGCCAAGGCCTCAACAACGCGATCCTCGACTGCGCGCAGCTCGTCCAGCAAATCGCCGCCATGCCGACGCACACGCCGGCCGCCCTCGCCGACGCCGTCAAGCGCTACGAGCGCGAGGTCGTGGCGCGCGGCAGCGAGGTCGTGGCCAGCAACCTGCAGAACTCGCTCGACGTCCATGACTGGGAGCGCCTCATGCAGAGCATGATTTTCAAGTACTCGGTCGCGCAGAAGGTGCCGGGGGCCGCCAAGGCGGAGACGGGTGAAGATGGGGGGAGGGAGAGGGAGGTGGGGAGTGGCAGGGCGGAGTGATGGTCGGATGGGTGGACGGATGGGGTGTACGAATAGGGAGGGAGTCTGGGTGGCGGGTTTGTTTCGTGTGCGCGTTTTTGGATAGCGAATCTCATGTCTTTGTGGGAGCAGTGCTCAAGTTTGAAATGAAATATATAGGTTAACGATGCCTTTTGCGTTGCAATGTCGTCTGGGTAGAGCTGGGTTGGGAGGCCAGACGCCAGAGAAATGCAATTGGCGAGCGAGGTAGAGGAAGTGTTGACCAAATATAGACTCTTTTTTTTTGATCGCAATCTCCAGAAGGAAGCAAGACACAGAGCACATCTGATAGCTCGAGAGGAAGAAACAAACTAAATCGACGCAGAGCAGCCCAACTCACACCAACCTGCTCCCCACCGCACAAAACCCCCTACAACCCCAACAAATCCGCCAAATGGCCAATATCCTCAACCTCATAATAATTGTACTCCGGCGTGGGCGGCTCATGCCTCCTCCCCCTGACAAAAACCTTGTGCGTAATCCCCATGCTCTCGGCCGTCATCAAATCATAGCGCAAGCTGCTGCTGACGTGCAGCACGTCCTGCGGCTCGCAGCCCAGCTGCCCAAACATGTACTCGAAGCCCTGCATGCGCGGCTTGTAGCTCTGCGCCTGCTGCGCCGTGAAGACGGCGTGGAACGGCGCCCCCAGCTTGTCCACGTTGCTCATGATCTGCTCGTCGGCCGCATTGGACAGGATGACCAGCTTGTATTTTTTGGCCAGCCGCGAGAGGCCGGCCGGCACGTCGGCGTGTGGGCCCCAGGTGGGGATGGCCGCGTAGAAGGTCTCGGCGAGTGCCTCGTCGTAGGGGACTGAGAGTCGCGTGCAGGTGCGTCGCAGTGAGTTGAGGATCACGTCCCGGTACGGCTTGTAGGGCCCCATGACTTCGTCGACCCGGTAGCCGCTGAAGAGGTGCACGAAGCGCTCGAGCATTTCAGGGGATAGCTTGGGGCCGTAGACTTCGCGTGCCATGCGCGACATGTTGAAGTCGATGAGCGTGCCGTAGCAGTCGAAGGTGATGTATTTGGGCTCGAACGTTATGCGTGGAGTCGCCATGGTGTGGACGTGTTTTGTTTCTCTTGAGCTTGCAGCAAACGGAGGACAGTGAGGAAAGTGAGGAAATTTGGTGGTGGACAGTGGTTTGGATGGAATGTTCTGTAGACTGGAGCTGCGTTGTTCGAGTACGGACGTTTTGATAGAAGACGAGGGGGACCGGGAGTGGGGGTTGAGCAAAGCGACGAGATAGAGAAGCTGTAAACTACTTAGCTATCCCACCTATATATATATTTTCCCCACAATACTTTGTGATATCCACCTGCGCCGCAGTTGTCCGTGAGCCCGCAAGTTGAATGGAGTTGAGGTTGTGGCTGGACGGGCGCCTGCGATCGGCTTCGCTGCCGTGGCGCCGTTTTCCGCGGATTACGATAAGGTCACCAAGGTGCTCAATTTGCAGCACAGTTGAATGTTCTGCCGCTGTGAAAGAGATTCTTTCTTTACACTGCTAGCATTAATTGGTAAATCCATACCAGCAAACAAGTGGTGAGGCATTGCGCGCGAGCAGTCCATTTGCGTCGTGGCCACGCAGGGAAGGGCATTCCCGTGTCAGTTGGCAATGCTGAGCATTCGTTAGGAAGCGCTGCGACATTGTACATCCTTCGTAGTGAGAACATCTAGAAGAAGTTGTAAAAATAAGTGGTTGACTTGAAGGAACGGCAGTAGGCTCCAGTTTTTACCCTGATGCACGATTTTCAGGCCAGGGATCCCCAGGGTAGACTTAGCGAAGAGCCTCATTGTCGCGCCTTACTCATTTTGTCACCTACCTGACTCGCCACTACTTCCTTCATCATTAGCGATTGCACGTTTGAGGGAGTTTGACAGGATTGGCTGGATCGAGGCGGCTGGAAACAGCCGGATGCAAAGGATCGAGTAGATGGTGCATCCCCAGGGATTCGGACCAAGGGTAGCTCGAGTCTGGCCGAATGCTGCAGTCAAGGCGGCACGTCGGGTTTGTTTGGATGGATTTGACAGGTGATGGACTTGTCGAATGTCAGATTGGACTAGTTTGGAGACGGCTGATGCAAGTTGAGAAGTAGAGTCGGTCTCTGTTGTCCTTGCATCCATTCTAGCTCGCACGATGTCATTGCGGAGACGGCATTGATCATGAGATGGCTAGGGGTACGGACGTAGAAGCGCTGACCCACACGGAGGTAACTCGAGGGGCGACGTGTTGGACGAGGTCGATTGATGGGAGTTGGTGGTGACGTCTCAATCGGGGTCGACTGGATGCAGTTGACCAAATCCTGTAGGGCAGAGATGGAGGTGAGGTGTTCATATGGCATCTTGACGTAGAGGGGTGGATATAGATCTCCACAAAAGACGAGCGCAAACCAGATTGGGATGTCGGAGAGGCCCAAGAAGAAAGGCCACGCATCTGTCGGGCGGGGAAAAGCAGTTGGCAAATTGTCCGGTTTCAGCTTTGGCAGCCGTTTTCTGTGATCGACGGCGGGCGAAGTTGGTCCCGGCTCCCGATGAAGCGGGCAGTGACACGGCAGCGCCGCTCACGAGAGGAACAAAAGCAATGGGTGGATGGGATGTAGCGTGCGTGCAGCGGATGGTGTAGCCCATGTTCCGAGCTGGGACGGCAAGGCCGAAGACGCGGCGGTCAGTTGACGGCTGGAAGAAAGGGTCGTGTCAAGTTTTGGCATCCCTTGGACTCGGAAGGTTTCGACGGACGCATGGGAGCTGCGGGTAGCCGCGATTGATCGACGGAGGAAGGATTGATTCGGCGGAGGCGGAGGCGGAGGCGGAGACGGGTGAGGTGGGACGGGAGAGAGTCGACGTTCAGGTTCAGGTTCAGGTCAATTGTCTCTGGGAGCAGAGGGGGAGAACAGAAGATCCAATGGTGTTGTGGCAGGTCCAGTGCCGTGAGGGTGAGCACAGGCCGGCTAGTGGCGTAAGTGGCTGTCGCTCCCGCTGAGGTGGCGTTCCAACTTCCCAATTCTCTCCATCACCACCTCATCCAACGTCAATCACCGGGCATGGTCCAGAGCACCAGACCAGACCTCAACCGACGACAATCTCAATCAACGACAGCGATGCCAAAACCACAGTCTTCTCAATTGCATACAGCGCAAGAGATGGAACCCCCCCGGTGGACTACTCCTCCAGGTCTGACGCGGTGCACCCAATCCGGTTTATGCACCCAGCGACCGGGATGATACCTGCTGTCGCCGCCACACCATGTCATGCGGGCTCCGCCGGCTGCACAACTTCGTCCAACGCGTCTTGACGCCGTCTGTCTCACGAGAACTACCGTCCGGTCCTCTCGACTCTCGATCGCTGCTCCACCACCCGCGAATCGTCGATGGCTACCGTACTCGACTGGCTTGCAAGTCACCATCCATGTCGCAGCAGATGCCCAGCCACAGCTCCGTCTTACCAGACGCCAGGCCTCCTGCGCCAGGCCGTTCGACCCTCGCCATCTGACGCAATGTGCACTCCCCATTCGCCTTCGACGCCCGCCAGCGTGTAACGTGATGGCCAAAACAAGTTTCCCTATGACGCTATCGCTGAGGCGCGAGCTACCCTGCAGACCCAGAGCTCCAAGTCCTCCTCCAACACGATGGTCCTCTCATGCCTACGTCATAGCCGCAGACGCCTTTTTCGCGTCCCCTCGACCATCCATTTAACCTTTGACCGGCCTGGCTTAGTTGCCTCGACATCTATCCTCCCACACCAACCTCCCACTATACCATTGCATGCCCAAATCTCCCCCAAGTTACGAATTGTATTCCTTCCCCCTCTCTCCCACTAGAAGATCTTCCCACTCCTCCACTACGAGTTCACGTTCCACTCCACGAAAGTTACGACCACCCACCAACATGCCTTCCCCCGCCGCCGGAAAAGCTACCGAAACTCCCCGCACTCCCACAAAGCTCGGCCGCAAGCCTCAGTCCTCGAGGACCCCCAAGCTCGGCGAGAAGAAGACCGATGACAAGCAGGACCTCCCACTCCAGCAGTCGACGGACGACCTCTCCGAAAAGACCCAGGGCCTCAAGGGCGCTGCCGAAGACACCCCACAGCAGGCGAGCCAAGCTGCTAGCGATGCCGGCGACGATGCCACTGCCAAGGTCTCCGAGGCCACCGGTGATTTGAAAGAACAAGACCCCAAGCCTCTCCAGGAGGCCGAAGATGTGACGGGCGGTGCCGATCCGAACGACGACGACATTGAAGACACTGCCGACGACGCCACAGAGAAGGCTGGTGACCTTGGCGACGACGCCGAGGACACTGCTGAAGACACTGCAGAGTCGGCCCAGGACTCTGCCAATGTCTCGGAAAAGGCTGGCAGCAACGGCGAAGGTGCCAGGCAGAGGGGCAGCAGCGTCCTGTCTGGAGCCAAGAACCTCGCTGGCCGTGCCTCCAGTCTCGCTGGAAAGTCTGGCAAGGCGGCAAAGGATCCTTCAAAGGCCGCTTCGAGTGCCGCCAGCGATGTTCAGGGCGCTGGCTCCGACGCCAAGGACACCGCCGAAGGAGTTGCAGGAGATGTCCAGGACACCGCCGAGGATCTCCCAGAAAAAGCTCAGGACCTGCCTGAGGAGGCAGAAGACACTGCTGGAGATGTTGCCGACGGTGTTGACGACACTGTCGATGACGCCAAAGACACTGCCGAAGACGCTACTGGCGACGCCCCCGACAAAGCCACAGGAGCGGTTGACGGCGCCAAGGACACTGCCGAAGATGCTGCTGGCGACGTGCCCGACAAGGCCGAAGGCGCGGTTGACGGCGCCAAGGAGACCGCTCAGGGGGCCACCAGCGAAGCTCCCAGCAAGGCTGGTGATGCAGTTGACGGCGCCAAGGACACTGCTCAGGGGGCCACCAGCGACGCCCCGAGCAAGGTCAACGGCGCCGTCGACGGCGTCAAGGACACGGCCGAAGGTGCTGCAGACCAGGCCAAAGACACGGCCGAGGATACCACTGGCCAGGAACTTCCCCAAGGGCCCGACCTAACCGTTCTCAAGGGCCTCGAGGTCCAGGAGGACGGCAGTATCCTGGACAAGGAGGGCAACCAGATTGGTAAGCTCGTGGAGGGTGACGCCGAAGACCTCCAGGGCTACTCCATTGGTGACGATGGAGAAATCCTGGACGATGATGGTGACCTCGTCGGTCGCTGTGAGCTCCTTCCCGAAGTCGTCGACAAGATGAGGAGGGAAGCCGAGAAGAAGGCCGAGGAGGCTCGCCGCGCCGCGTCTGGAGGTCCCGATCTTTCCATTCTCAAGGGACTGACCGTCAACAATGCCGGCGACATCCTCAACGACGAAGGCGACTTCATTGGACGCATTGCCGAGGGCGACATTGAGGAGCTCCGCGGCCGAACCGTCAATGAAAGAGGCGAGATTCTCGACGACGACGGCAACGTCATTGGCCGCGCGGAGATTCATCCCGACGCCGAGGAACTTGTCGAAGAGCTGCAGAACGGTGTCCAGGACGGTGTCCCCGAGACCGAAGCCCCTGAAGAAGTCAAGAGCAAGGCCGAGGAGACCCCTAGCAAGGCTGGTAAGACTGTTGGCGCCGCTACCGAAAGGGCCAAGTCCACTGCTGGAACTGCTCCGAGTGCCGCACCCAAATCCGCCAAGTCCGGTCTTGATGAGACGGGCGAGGCGGTTTCCAAAGCCAAGACTCAAGCCGAAGACGAAGTTCCCGACCTTCCTGGCGTCTCTGCTCTCGAGGGCCAAGAAATCAACTCTCAGGGCGAGATTGTCGACGACGAGGGCAATGTCCTTGCTCAGGTCCAATCTGGCGTTGACATCAACAAGGTCAAGGGCCTAACTGTCAACGACAAGGGCGAAGTCGTCGATGAAGAGGGCAACGTCCTCGGCAATGTTGAGCTTGCTGACGGCGCTGCCGAAGCTCTGCAGGAGCGTCTCCACCCGGTCAACCTCGACCTGCGCATCTTGGACGGCCTCAAGGTCAACAAGAAGGGCAAGGTTCTCAACGAGGAGGGTGAAGAGATTGGCGAGCTCACCGAGGGCGACCTGAAGAAGGCTGCTGGAAAGACCATCAACGACAAGGGCGAAGTCCTTGACAACGGCAAGGTTGTTGGCCGAGTCGAGCTTGTTCCTGGCGAGGCTGCCGAGGAGGCGACTCGCGAACTTCTCTCCCGTCTGGGCGAACTCGACGAAGGCCCCAAGCAAATCATCCCCAACCTCGACATTCTTGATGGCCTCAAGGTCAACAAGAAGGGCCAGGTTCTCAACGAGGATGGCGACGCAATCGGGGAGCTTGTTCAGGGTGAACTTTCTGACTGCGCTGGCAAGAAGCTCAACGACAAGGGCGAGGTCTTGGACAAGGACGGCAACATCATCGGCCGTGTCCGCGTCCTGCCCCAGGAGATTGATGCTGATGAGGAAATCCCCGAGGGAGCCCAACTTGCCAACGCGGACGGCGAACCCATCGAGCAGGCTGAGGAGGCTGCAGACGATGCCGAGAAGACTGGTGAAGAAGCCGTCGACGGCGTCGAGGGAGAAGGCGAGGGAGAAGGCGAAGAAGAAGGCGAAGAAGGGCCTCAGCTTCCACCCCTCAACATCCTCGAAGGACTCAAGGTCAACAAGGCTGGAAAGCTCATCAACAACGATGGCGTCACCGTCGGCGAGCTCGTCGAGGGAGACGCGAAGAAGCTTTCCAAACTCGGCGCCACTGCCGACGCCGAAGGCCAGTTCTGGGACAACAAGGGCAACGTCATTGGTCGCGCCCAGACTGTGCCGATCGAAGAGGGCGAAGAGGAAGGTCCATTTGCCGGCCTTGAAGGTCTCATCGTTGTCAAGGATGGCAAGGTCGAAGACGAGAACGGCAACACTGTCGGCATTGTTGTCGAGGGTGACGCCAAAAAGCTTGTTGGACGCGCTGTTGATGAAGACGGAGATATCATCGACAAGAAGGGCTCCGTCATTGGCCATGCCGAGCGCTGGCATGAAGAGGAGCCCGAGGAGGAGCCCGAGGAAGAACCTGTCGACCTCTCGTTCCTCTCCGGCAAGACTGTCAACAAGTCTGGCAATGTCATTGGCGAAGAAGGTACTCCAGTTGCCCGTCTCGTCGAGGGCAACGTCAAGGAAGTTGCCGGCAGGCCGCTCAACGAGAATGGCGAAATCTTCAACGATTCTGGCAAGTTGATTGGACGCGTCCAGCTTATCCCCGAGCACGAGCGCGAGAGTCGCCCCGAAGGTCCCTTCGCTGGTCTCGAGGGTCTTCGCGTTGTCGAGGGTGGCAAAGTTGCGGACGAGGACGACAACATTGTTGGCGAAATCACCGAGGGCAACCCCAAGCGCTTGATTGGTCTTGCGGTTGACGAAGACGGCGACATCATCGACAAGTACGGAAACGTCAAGGGTCACGCCGAGCCCCTTGAAGAAGAGGAGGAGGAGCCCGAGGAGGAGCCCGATCTTTCAATTCTCAACAACAAGGTGCTCAACAAGCAAGGCCTCGTTGTCGACGAGAATGGCATCCCCGTCGGTCGTCTGGTCGAGGGCAACATCTCGGAACTTGCTGGCCGCCGCTGCGATGAGCTTGGTCAAATCCACGGTGACACGGGCAAGGTTGTCGGTCGCTGCATTCTCATTCCCGAGAACGAGCGCGTCGCCAAGCCCGAGGGTCCCTTCGCTGGTCTCGAGGGTCTCCGTGTCGTTGAGGGCGGCAAGGTCGAGGACGCCGATGGCAATGTGGTCGGTGAACTCACCGAGGGCGACCCAAAGAAGCTCATCGGCTTGGGCGTCGACGAGGACGGTGATATCATCGACAAGTTCGGCAATGTCAAGGGCCACGCTGAGCGCTGGGAGGCGCCAGAGGAGGAGCCCGAGGAGCCCGAAGACTTGTCCGCTCTCGCCGGCTGTACCGTCAACAAGGCTGGTAACGTTGTCGACTCTGCCGGCGCCATTGTTGGTCGCGTCGCCGAGGGAGACCCCAAGGCGATGGTCGGCCGCAGGGTTGACGGCAAGGGCCAGATCTGGGACAATGCAGGCAATGTCATTGGCCGCGCTGAGCTTGCTCACGGTGTGGAGACCTCGCCCGAAGGGCCCTTTGCCGGTTTCGACAACATCACTGTCGCCAAGGAGGGCTTGGTTGTCACTCCCGACGGCTCCATCGTCGGACGCGTTGTTGAGGGAGATGTCAAGAAGCTCATGGGCCACAAGGTCGACGAGGAAGGCGAAATCATCGACAAGAACGGCAACCTCATTGGCAAGGCTGAGCGCTGGGAGCCCGAGGAGAAGGAGCGCCGCGTCAACCCCATGTCTGGCCGTCGTGTCAACAGGGAGGGCGAGGTCCGTGACGAAGAAGGCAACATCATGGGTCGCCTCACTGCCGGCGACTTGGGCCACTGCGCCGGCCTCGAGATTGACGACAACGGATATGTCGTGGACAATGACGGCAACAAGGTCGGCGAAGTCACGCTTCTTGAGAACATTGTCGAGGAGCCCGAGGAAGAGCCCGAAGAGGGTCCTTCCGAGGAGGAACTCGAGGAGATGCGCAAGAAGAAGGAAGATGCCGAGTTGGCAGACAAGATGGCCAACATTTGCCAGCAGACGCTCGAGAGGGTGCAGCCGGTGTGCAAGCAAATCACAGAGGTAAGTAGATTCCAGACGTCCTTCAAAAGCTCGACTAACAGCGTTATAGTACATTGAAGCCGCCGACAAGACGCCTCGCGACGAGCTTGACGAAGAGCAGCTCGTCGAGAACGTCAAGCCGCTCATCGAAGAAGCTGGCCGCATCCTCCAAGAGTGCAACGGTGCCCTTCGTGGTCTTGACCCGGATGGCCGCATCGCCGCTCAAGCCAAGGGTCGTGCTGGCACTCGTGAAGCCACGCCAGAAGAGTACCGCCTGGCCGACTGCCTCAAGGAGCTCACGACTACTGTCGTGACTTGCATCGACAACGCAAAGAAGAAGATTGCCGACATGCCCCACGCCAAGAAGAAGCTGAACCCGCTCTGGGCTCTGCTCACCGAGCCGCTGTTCCAAATCATTGCAGCAGTCGGCTTGCTGCTGTCGGGTGTGCTGGGTCTTGTTGGTCGTCTTCTCAACGGCCTTGGACTTGGCGGTCTCGTCAACGGCCTGCTCGGTGGTCTGGGCATCAACAAGCTGCTCAACGGCCTGGGACTCGGCAGCATCTCCGAGGCCCTGGGCGGCAAGTCGAAGGACAAGAAGAAGGGCAACCCCGTGGCGGGATTGCCGCTCGTCGGCGGTCTCTTTGGATCCAACTCAAAGTAGACTTGTCGAGTGGAGAGGAGGATGAGCTCAGAGTGAGTGGATGATTTGTTGGGGAGACTTTGGCGACCTGCTGTGCCACACGAGCTCTGCGGCTTCTGTGGGAGGAGGCCGGAGAGACGAATGTGAGGCGCGGTGGTAGACATCAATGGTTTTCCTTTCCCCCCTCCTCTCCGTCCTGTCTTTTGATTGAAAAGCGTTTCGCAAGCGTTTTCCTCTTTCCCATTTTCTCTCTTCTAATGGGTACGAACGACACGAACGACAGCATGAGATATGATCCGAAGTTGGATTTTGCAAAAAGCCACTTGTACTTTCCTTTTCGTTTTTTTCTTGTACTCTAGCGTTGCTGTTTTCATTGCTCCTGTCTAGGTATTCTACACGGTACATGTAGCTTGACGGTAATGGACGTGTGATTAATTACTTTGAATGGCCTGGGTGAGTGCGGAGAGGTCGCGTTTGCTTGAGGTAACGTCGTCGCGCATGTGGCACTTTAAGATTGCCGATTAACGAGGTCTGGGTTTGTCGCTCAACCGCAACTCATTTGCCTCCAACACCATCCATCTTACCATCCAGCCAACTCCCGTTTGCCAGAGGTACTTCGGGCTCGGCCACGAACCCATCGCGATAGTTAGTCAAAGATGGCTCGGCCTCGGATTATTTTCCGTGCGAACTGCGTCAGGTCTGCACGACGCGGCCCAGCGCTCCCGTTCTCCAGTTCTTCTCCACATTGGTTCGGATCACATTCCCCCGCATTGCGGGCGGGGCCGCTCAAGCTCGAGTCACGGCCAGGAACCCGCAGGCGCGCCAAGTAGCCGCTTCCATCTCTTCGTCCCACTTGTGAGGAGATTTACGGGCGCCATGAAGTATGTACAATTTTTCTTGCCGGTCCGCGTGCCCCATTTACCCTCGGCGCGTCACCCGGGTTCCTGGCACCCCCTCGCCTTCCGCCTGTCCAGTACTTCCTAGATTTTTACTTCACGTCCCCCAAAAATCGTCCACGCACAGAGATAAGACGATGAGATTGAGAAAGAGCTTGGGAGAGGGCGCCCTAGCGGCCATGGCCACTCTGCTACTTTTTTGCTGGGCCGGCGTCGGACAGGCGCGTCTGACAGACTTGGTCGACCCCTTCATCGGCGTCGAGGGCCCAACGCCTGGCTCGACCATCGCAGGTGGCAACTCGTTCCCCGGTGCGGCGATGCCTTGGGGAATGGTCAAGGCCGGCATAGACACGAGCTTTTTGGGTCTGCCCGAGGGCATTGGCAACGATTGCAATGCTGGCTTCAGCCCAATTGGAAATGTGACGGCTGTCAGTATGACCCATGTTAGTGGAAGTGGGGGGAATCCAACCTGTAAGCTCTTGTCGAACCAATTTGCGCGTCACTTGGGGTCGTTCGTGGCATTGACGTTGGATCTCATCAGATGGACTGGTTTCGCAGATGCCGCTGCTTGGAACTCTTGATGGCGTCAACCTGGGTGATAATACGACGTACTGGCAGAACCGGTCACTGGGACAAGAAACGGCTACAGTCGGCCTCTTCACGACGGTGCTGCTCAATGGCATCAAGATTGAAATCACCTCGAGCAACCATTCGGCTTTTATCCGCTACACCTTTCCTGGCGCCAGTAACAGCAGCTCTGGCATGCCCAGCCTGTCGAATGACGCCAATCCAGCTTCATACGACGCACACGTCTTTGTTGACTTGACGCACGTCCTGCCAGCCGCTGATCCAACGACGCAATCCTATTCGCAAAAGTACGTCCACGGCGACGTCCACGTACGCTCCGACGCGTCTTCGGAGCCGTCATACTTTGGCAGCGCGTCATACACAGGTGGCTGGCCCCAACCAGACATCCACACGCTCCACTTTTGCGGCAACTTCAGCGTGCCGTCCACTTCGCCCCTCGTGCCCACCACAGCGCATGTCGCCCAGGGCGTCGGTGATCGCGTCGATGGCGCCGGCACGCTCAGCTGGCCCTATGACCCGGTCTTCCCTCCCAGCAGCGAGAAAAAGCCCATAGTGCGCTCGTACACGGACGTCAAGTCATACGCTGGCGCGGGTATGGGATTGGGAGCGTTCTTCAGTTGGAGACCGTCTGACGCGGGCGCCGAGGCAGCCGTGCTCGAGGCCAAGGTTGGCATTTCGTATGGGTCGCCAGAGCAGGCATGCGCGTACGTAGCCGACGAGCTACCAGAGAGCAAGAGCTTCGATGACGTTGTCGAGCAGTCGCGGAATGAGTGGGAGGAGCGCGTGCTCGGGTCAGTGACGGTCGAAGACGACGGGAGCCCCGAGAGCCAGAATGAGACGTTGAAGAAGATGCTGTATTCGGCGCTGTATCAGACGGGCCTAATGCCGACGGACAAAACGGGAGAGAACCCATATTGGGAGTCGGACGAGACAAAGCCGTACTACGATGATCACTACGTGAGTTGAAGAAGAAGGTATGAAGAAAGGGGGGAATAAGCTGACGGTTGCCTTGCAGACGCTCTGGGACACGTACCGAGCCACGCTTCCGCTGTTCCATGTCCTGTACACTTCGACATATACTCGAATCGTCAAGGGCCTTATCAACATCTTCAAGTACGAAGGCTATCTCCCCGCTGGCCGCGCCGCCAACTGGAACGGCCGCGTCCAAGGCGGCACACACGCCGACACAGTGCTAGCCGACGCCTTTGTCAAGTCCCTCTTCTCCTATCCGACCAACAGGACGCGCGGCCGGGGCGAGCTCGACCTCTCCGACGCCGACTGGGCCGACGCATACGCAGCGGTGGTCAAGGACGCCGACGTACTTCCCGCGCGCAACGTCGACCCGGTTGCGTTCGACGGCGCGACCAAAGAGGGCCGCGGCGCGCTGGATGAGCAGCTGCGGCTGCGCTTCCTCACGCGCAACCACTCGCGCAGCCTGAGCCGCGGCGTCGAGTACCCGCAAAACGACTTTTCCGTTTGGAGCATCGCCGCGGGCCTGCGCGCGCTCGACAAACTACCTGCCACGTCGACCACCTCCGACATCGAGCGGTACCGCGACCGCGCCGACTGGTGGCAGGAGCAGTGGAACCCGGGCGCCAACACGACGCTCGAGGGCGTGGGCACGTTCTTCGGCTTCGTGGGCGCGCGCAACGCGGACCGCTCGTGGAACTTCACCGGCTACGAGCCGCGCAACTGCAGCAACTGCGGCTGGGGCGGCGACATCTACGAGGCCAAGGTGTGGGAGACGAGCTTTGCCGCTGCGCCCCACGACATGGCCAAGGTGGTGGAGCTGATGGGCGGCGACGAGGCGTTTGTCAAGCGCCTCGATGCGTCGTTTTTGCCGGGCTTTGGGACCAGCGTGGGCGTCAACAATGATGCGGGTAGCGCGCTGTTTAATCCTGGTGAGCCCCCTGTCACGCATTCTTTCACATGTATCAAAAAGGATCAGAACCCCTGACTAACCTCCTCCTCACCCCACCAGGCAACGAACCCTCTTTCCTAACCCCCTTCCTCTACAACTACATCCCCCGCTCGCACTACCGCACCGTCAACGCCACGCGCGCCATCCTCGACACGTACTACAACCCCTCGCGCTCCGGGTACCCGGGCAACATCGACAGCGGCGCGCTGCCTGCCTGGCTAGTCTGGAACGTGCTTGGCCTGTTCCCCGTCGCCGGCCAGCCGCTGTACCTGCTGTCGGCGCCGCGCTTCCCGGCCGTCACGGTGCGTCTATTTTACGGGACGCCGCAAGCCACGGCGCTGCGGATTCGCGCGCAGGGTTTGAGTGCGGTGAATATGTGGGTCGAGGGGGTAAGTTTGAATGGGAGGAAGCTGGATCGCGCGTGGGTTGCCCATGATGAGTTGGGGGAGGGCGGCGAGTTGGTGTTTGAGATGGGTCTGGCGCCGACGGAGTGGGATACGGGCGACAGGCCGTGGAGTTTGAGTCCGTGGGGACTGTGAATGTGTAGTGTAATACAGACAAATAGAAGTACAGAAACTCGTTGATAATGTTTGACCCAACAAACGCCATCCACCCACGACGCCAACATTCGGACGATTGGGCTCCGGTGTCAAAGTATCTCGTTTTTGTCAATTATAACATCGCCATGTTGGTCACTTGGTGCATGACGGATATTCGTGGATTTGACGACCTAGTCAGAGCTCTGGCCGGCCATATCAGGTATCAATTAATGACCACCTTCTGCATATTCATGTCCAACAAAACCAAGACGGCACCACAAAGCGCAGCCGGAGCGACGGTTACAGTGTTTGCATTGTTTGCCAACCAGCCTACCAACCAACCAACCAACTGACCAAAACATCCAACACCAACCTGATCGCGCGTTATGAAAGACGCCACCAGTCCCACCAGCCACAACTTCTCAAAGACACCTCCCCTCCCTACCCATCACTCTTACCCCCCTCTCCCTGACTGGACCTACTAGCCACGACCATGTCTGCCAAAAATGTAGCAATCTCATCGTCGAGGGGGCCAGGGACCGGCGGCAGTTGGGTTGGCACAGGCTGTGGATCAGGAAGAGGGCGTTGTGCAGCGGCAGCGCGCGCCTCGCTCAGCAAATTGGCGAGCGCGCGTTCATTGACGACGCCGCCACCGCCGCCCGTGAGTTGCAGCTGCGCCCAGGCAGGGCGCGCGTCGCGTAGCATGGCTTCGAAAACAGTGTCGTCCATCGAGTCGTCGACGTCGCTCCACTCGCTGCCGCTGTCGGCGGAGACGGTGTCGGCATCGGAGCCGAACTGCGAATTCTCGTTGTCGTCGTCGTCGTCGTCGTCGTCGTCGTCGTCGTCGTCTGCGGCCTCGTCTTCCTCTTCCGTCTCCCCCTCCTGATCGATTTCGTCGACGTTGTTCTGAGACTCCATTTCCGAAGCCCACTTCGCCTTATCCATCTCCTCGAACTCGTAGGCGGACGCGTTGACGACGCGCTGCGCTTGCACGCCATCGCACAGCCGCTCACTGGGCCGCTCCCACGGCAACGCAAACGCCATGACCCACTCGAACCAGCGAACGTCGCAGCCGACGCGGGCCTCGGCGACCAGCGTGTGCCAGTCAGCCCACAGCGTGCCGTGGGCGTCGGCGCGCTGGTGGAAGAAGCGGCGGCTAGGCAGGTCGGCGACGAACATGAGGCCGTCGGCGACGGGCACCATGGGCGGGAAGAGCAGCGGGTTGGCGAGCTCGGCCGGCGACGCGTGGCGCAGGACTGGGAACGTCTGGGATGGGTGGTAGTGCCTGGATATCGGCACGTGCGTGATGACCATCGAGGGGCCGGCGATGTTGCGTGCGGCGATGGGGCGACCGAAGCAGTCGAGGGTGAAGTAGAGGAGACTGGAGGGCACAGTCTCCGGACTTTGTAGAGGCGGGTGTGTGTAAGCATCGTGGCCATGGTTTGATGAGTTGCGAAAGACCAGGATGGAGGTTGAGAGAAGAAAGACATGGTGCAGAAACTTACGACTCCTTAGTGAGCGAATCCGTCGCCTCATCATCGTCCTTCTCCTCTTCTGCGCAAATGGATGTATCTTCCAGGGGAGCAGCATCCAGTGGAGAATCAGCGCGCTCAATCAACGGGACCTTGGTGTCATTCTCAACAGACTTGGACATGCACGCGGGCTCTCCGCACACGGCCTGCAGTTGAGCAGCGAACTCCTCGTTCGACAAGTCGTTGACGTCCTGCCTCTTAGACACGGGCCGTCCCTTTCGGCCGCCCTTCTTGTTTTTGGCAGCCATGTTGGGTGGAAGCGCGATGGTGCTGTCAGTGATGTAGGCCAGTATTTATAAACGCGTGTCTGATGCGGCGCAAGCCTGGTAGCGAGTGAGCCGAACCAAACTTTCCAAGTCGAGCGGAGAGTGCTTCTTGCGGGGTATCGAGCGTACCTGAAAAGACGACGGTGGAGAAGGATGTGTGATGGACAAAAGCTCTTCTTGTGTGGAGAGCGATCCTGAAGATTCTTGCGGCAGTGGGAAAGGCTATGACTGGACGAAGCAAAGGATGGAAAACAATAGGTCCGTTCAATCGATACCAACAAGTGAGGGTGCGCGAGTTAGTTGCCGCGGTGAACTGGAGACACGAATGAAAGGGAGGGTTGTATCTCCACGTGGTGACAGAATTCATCCAAGGCAAGTGCGATGGTAGAGTAAGAGCCAGTCAGGTGTACAAACACACCAACACCAACTCACCAGCCAGTCACTTCCAACAAGACGAAAGACTCGACGGAGTCTTAGACTAGATTTACCCATCAGAGCATTTCAACCGTGCCCCTGAGATTCCAGAGCCAGTAAGTATTAACCCAAAGCATCCACGGCACAAATTCCCTTAAAAAGCCGAGGAAAGATTCAAGAATGTATAGTCGAATAGTCAGGTCGACAGGGATATCAGGAAACATTGAAAAAGCAAAAGACCAACCAACCAACCAACCAATGCCAGGGGGATGTTTGTTCAGCGAAGCATCAACCATATTCATGACGCCCACTTAGATGTTCATGCGGCGGGAGCACAAGAGGGAGAAGCGGCACCGTATTGAGGCAGTTCTGGCGTAGAGTCGTGCGTGATCGGGTACTGTACAGTAGGTAGGACGACATCAAGCGACGCAGTAAAAGCCTACTTTTGGCTTCACTGCCTACGTTGCTGTTACTGCGTCCTTTGCGCCAGATCCCTCTTGGCTCGGCTCTAGGGTTGGCGCAGCCGATGCAATGTCTCCATTCTCAACCTTGGATGCAGCGTCGTCGAGCTTTTGGCCGACTTTCTCGCTCTCTTGCTGTTCTTCTTCACCTCGTCTCTTCTCCTCAGCTGGCGCCCGGCCTTTTGCGTTGCCGGCCGCTGCGCATAGATCCTTGGGAGGCTCGACACGTCGACTCAGTCTGCGGCCCAAGCGACCTCGCCAACCTCTCTTTTTCTTCTCGTCTTCTTCCGCTTTCAGGACTTCGGCCTCCCTCTTTGCTGCCTGCGTGTGGTCCATCTCTCTCTCCTTTCGCCCCTTTGCATCTTCAGGCCTCAGAACTGCCTCCTCGCTTCTCTTCAATACCTCTCCAACGCCCTTGACCCGCCTTCTCGTCTTGACCCATGCCTCGAGGCCGACCAGGACAGCGTAGCTGCGCGATATGCTGACGTGCGACATGTCGACGCCGGCGTCGCGCAGGGCGTGGACAAAGGCGCGAAAGTTGGACGTTGGGGGTCTGTAATGGCCAGAAAGCGGCGAGAGTTGGGTCAAGAGGCCATCTTTGACTTTGAGGAGACCAGCCGCGCTGATGCGTGAACCGTGGAGAAAGCTCGAGTGTTGAAATGCGCCCGATTGCTTGATACCGACATATAAGCGGAATGATGTGTCTGCGACCTAGTGGGTGGATGAGGAAATATCAGAGTTAGTCACAATTGTTGACAGGCGAAAAAGAATGTGGACGCACGAATATCCAACTGTTGGGCTTGACAGATTTACGGAGCAAGTGATCGAGCACTGCCGCGGCGGAAATGTGCTTGACTTTCTTGACGCCTTTGGTTTGCTTCAAGTCGCTGTTGACGTAGTGGTTGCCTTCGGGACTACCAGTCCTGGAAAAGATGGAGCTGACACTCGAGCTCGAGCTGCTCGACGACGACGTCGTATTTCTGGAAGCAGGACCCCCTGGTGAGCGGAACTCGGGCGTATCTTGGTCAGATGTCGGCACGATGCCGTTGATGCTGTCTCTGTAGTCCATCGATGTGCTGATTCGCTCGCCGTTTTTGGCCCAGCAGAGACGTCCGTCCTTGTCGATATTGACCAGGTAGTTGAGGCGCTCCTCGCGACTCAGATAGCGCACTTGCTCGCGTTCGAGCCGCTCGCGCGAGCAGGTGGGAACCTCGAGATGCTTGCCTTGGCCATAGTCTAGCCAGTAAAAGAAATTTTCGTGCGTGTCTGCCTTTTTCCACTCTTCATGGTATGCGCGCAAATTCGAGCCGTAACGATGTTTCGAGTCGACGAGTTCGAGATAGTACTGTAGCTGCATCTTTTGCGCCGTTTTGTCGCGCAATCGTTTGGCTTCAATCTTGCGTTTCCTCCGCGCTTCTTTTTCCTCGGGCGTCAGGGTCCCGGTGTCGACTGACGACGTGTCGCTCTGGTGGTCATCGGTGCCGGCGCGGAGGGCTATGGTAGCCACTCGCCTCCAAGTCTCTCGCACAGGTTCTGAGGTGCCGCGCGGGCGACCAGTGGGAGCAATGGAGCCGGGTTGCGGAGGGCTGCTGTCGTGGCGCGATCGAGGGCGCGTTGCATTTCTGTAGCGCGCTGAAGAATTTCAGCAACGATCAAGGCCAGGTGAAGACGGGGATGGGCGTGATGGTGGAGACAACAACTGACCCTCTTTTACGGCCTGCAGCGCACGTCCGTTAGCTATCACCAGGCAGACAAACGCAACACCCAAGACAGCATTGTGCAAATGACGTAGAAATGGGACGACAGAGTGTGAGACTGGTCAGATTGGCCGGAAAAGGGAAAACCGTGTCTTACCTCGATCCAGCGGGTTGAAGCGTCCAGCCTCAGTCCTTGTAGCTGCCTGCGCTCGCGATAGCCGCGATAGTTCCGCTGGATCAGCTTCGCAGCCAGCTCCTGTTGGGCCTGGGTTTTTGGCGCATGCAGGGCGTCATACTTTTCATCCTGAGCCTTTGCGATGGCGCGGAATTGTTCTTTTGACGGAACCGGGAGGTCTGCAGAGGCGGGCGACGAGGTGGACATTACATGTACGACGTGCGGAGGGACGAGGGGTGGTTGTGTGGTGTGGGGTAGGGCTAGCGGTAGTGGCGGCGGGATGCGAAGGGGGGTGAAGAAAGATATTTCAGGCAGGCTTGTACATGTAGCAGGCTGGCTGAGTTGGATGCAACAGGATGGATTGTCCTGTCCTGCTCTGCTCTGCTCTGCTGGTGACCGATGATGACATTGCGCGGGGGAGGGACCTGCCTGGGACCTGCCTGGGACCTGCCTGACTGACTGCCCGGTGTAGGTGAAGTACCGCCGCAGGCACATGCAAAGCAACCGCTCGCTCGCGAGACAGCGCATCTCCCTTTTTGCCAGATGGCAAGGTTTCATGCCCGTCGACTCGGATTGATCCATCGTGCCTCCACCGTCAATGGCCGTCAACATCTCTCTCGTCAAAAATTTTCAGACATGTCGCTGAACCATGTCCAGACAGACCCTGATGCTCGTCATACTGTCGCGCTGAGCTGCCTCGGGCTAGGAGAGGCGCCGGGGTGGCAGGGATCGCGCCCTGTTACCATCCCAGGCACCCCGGCAACTCTTCCGTCCACCAACCTCAGGTCAACGCCCCGTCTGCCACCGTCTCTTCTCTTCGGCCTGTGGCGGAATCACGTCGCCATTGACTGTCCAAGCATCCTCCAAACTCGTCCGCTCCAACGTTACCTAAACTCGCTACCCGCCACTACGCCACTAGGCTCAAACGTCTTGCCGACGCAAACCACAGCCTCCCCCCTCCGATAATAACGTCGCCCAACTAAACACATGGTCCTCACTGCCTGGAACACCATCGCTTTGCGTCTTTATTCCTTGCGTCGTCGAGCCAACCGTTGCAACGGCAAGACGGGCTAACAAATGGAGACCGGCAGCCCAACCGGGCACATTTACACTACCTACCTCAGTCTTCATGACATGAGCCCGTTGAATGCGCCCCATGTTGCTACACCCTTGTTTCATGCCTGACTCGGTGCCATGGACTGTAAAGACAGGTCGCGTCATGGCCATGTATGATTCCAAGCTTGCGACTTTTCGATTTTGACAAGGCGCAACCGAAGGCCTCATGAGAAAATGCCGTCGGCTATGTCGCAGTCAAGTTGTCGCACAGAGCCACGTTCATATTCAAGGTCGCTAAGTTTTTGATGAATCCGCCGTTCTAGGTCCTCGGTTGACCTGTTCGGGGACAAATCAAGGGCTTCACGTGCAGTGTCTTCTTGGTCGTTCGCTTCCGTCCGTTCTCCATCTCCAAGAATGACCTCGTTCTTGGGTTGCATCTCTGAATTACAATTTCCGGGCCGAAGTAATGAATTTCTTCTTTCGACACCGACCGTGACCATGGCGAGAGCCTTCGTGCCTTTGTTTGCCAAGACTTTATGACACGAAAGTTTTCTGCCATGCCAAAGTTGAAGCGAGAAGCTTGAATGACGGCAAGTCAGCACCCATGACTTGGGCTCGAGTTTTGCTTACTCCATAAACGCTCATACGTTGACTTTGTGGCTGGTGGTGGAAAGGATGACTTGGCCTTCCAATGTGTACTCGTGCAGGTCATTCCACGTCGGTTCAGTAAGCAGCATCCTGGTCCCAGACGAGTCTAGATCCAAGACCGAAGGTGGCGCATCGCAAACACCATTCCAACAGTGGGGGCGCGACCATGAAATGGCCGGATTGCACGCTGAAGAATCGTTTTGGCGACGAGCAGGGTCGACGAGCTTCAAAGAGCAAGATGCGCCACGCGAGCGAAAACTGCGGGCTGCTACGGCTGACGCGGCGGAACGGCCAGGAAGGCTGATGAGCTAGTCAAGGTGCTTCGCGGCGATGAGCTCAGTGTCGTTTCTGCAGGCTGGCAAAAGGAAAATGTCGGCGGGCGAGCGGGAAGCATGCGCCTTGGCGGCAGCACGCTGTGACTGGCATGCAAGTGCCGACGTCCGCATCAGGGCCGGGCAATGGCAGCGTTGCCCGAAAGCAATGCCCGAAGTGCGAGGGATAGAGGAGAACAAAACAGGCCTAGAAAGCAGAATTGTTGACGATTGAACGGGGCCGACCGTGGTTATAAAGACCAAAATGATGGACGTGGTTGGACCGTGGATCGCGGCTGGATCGTTGACGCCAGGGAGGTTGAGACACGAGCGGAGGCACGGCAATCAATGTGCCCAGAACGGCATCCCTGCATCCTTGTCCTCAATAACCTCGCAGCCCACGCCTTGCGTCGACGACCATCAGCGCTTCGCCATGGCGCTTGGTACATAGGTAGACGAGCTGGAAAAGGCACGTGAAGGCGGCCGTTGGAGAAGCAGAGGCTGGAGCGATGAAACCAAGGAAATGAGAAATGGGCTCATCTGGCGCACGCGACAGAAAAACGAACGAGAGACGGATGGGCGGCGCAGGGACGAGAGGGAGTGGCAGCCATGGCCGGGGCAGATTGACCATGGCAGCCGAGCAGATTGACGGGCGAGCAGAGAGAAGAGATGGGTCAGAGTTTGTGACCAAAAGTAGGAGAGGGCCATCTGATGAGGTCGGCGGGCCAAGGCGCTACTTCCTGATTCTGCCTAGCCGTCTTTTGGACTGCAACCGCCCTCAGGCTCAGGCTCTGGGTTCAGCTTCAGGCTCAGGCTCAGGCTCAGCGGCCTCTCCACTGCTCAACCATGCCGTGACCTGGACGGGAGCCAGACGACCGTCGCCGTGTCTCAGATGATTCCGGCCGTCTTTTGTTCAAAGTGCATCCATCCATCGCTGCCAATTTCCTGTGCTCGCGCACCGTCTACATGTAGCCATGTACTGTACAGTACAAGCGTGACGGGCCTCTACGTGTACCTACTACCTAAGCATCCATGCCGCTCCAACAAGCCTTTTTGGCTCCGAGGCCATGTGCCCTGGGCCAACGTCGAGACCCCCGTTGTGCCCGTGTTTTGGCGCAGAGGAATGCGACGGAGATGACCAAGGCGGCGACGAGCAGAGGGGGGGGAAGGAGAAGGGGGAAAAATCAAAATCAAAAGCTTGGGTTGGCATGATGTACGCCACGCTCCCACCGACAGGCAACAAATGATGTGAGAGGGCGCGCTGCTGCTTGGCCTGAACGGAAGAGGACGACTGGAGGCAGCCGTGTCGTGTCGTGCGTGTCGTGTCGTGGATGACTGAAGCTGCCGTCTCATTGGGCCATTTGCGAAGAGGCATCGGCCGTCGTCCTCGCTTCCAGACGGGACCGGAGGACGACAAAGAGACGGCACGGACGAGAGGTGGGGACTGGCGTGGTCTGGTCGAAATTGTAGCAACGGTGCGGTGCGGTGCGGTGCATGTAGGAAGAAGTGGGCGAGGCATGAGATCAAATACTGTTGGAGCAAGCAAGCTGGGGGCTTAGCGTGGCAGCGTAGCGTCAGGCGAGGATCCTTGTCCCGTCATTAGTCGTTAGCTGCGAGCATTAGGCCTGCCGCTCCAGCGGCCTTCTCGACTCTCTCTCTTTCTCTCTCCCCAAATCCATCCACCACTCCATTCTTCTCCCATTCTCCCCGTCCACCACCACTCCGCTCGGCCCTCGCTCCACCTCCACCGCCGTGTCCTTTTCCCCCCCCACCGTCTCTGTCTAGCCCCTTGATTCTCCCGCTTCCCATCTCACAACCATTTCCCACCATCCCTCCTCTACGCGATCATCCCCGAGATATTCGCGTTTTGCGGCCGCCATCCTGCCCTGTCTGCGCCATCCTCTTCAATGCAGCGTTGATATCGTGCCACGACGGCAACGCCCCGCCTCGAATCTCATCAGGCGGCCCTCTGAGAGTCGTGGCTTTCTCCCTCCACACCTTTCCCCCAGTGATTTCTCCACCTCCCTCTCATGGTTGATGGCGACACCGAGGGGGGTCGTGGTTCGTCCTTCCGCGCACTCAACCACGCCCACCCAGACACCGTGAGCCCTCCGGACGCCGCGCAACCTCGCGCCCCCCAGGTCGACGACATGCCCCGGGACATGTCCCCCAGCACCGAGGATTCTTCTCACCACACCGCTCCGCATTCCGCCAATGTGCACCTGGCCGCCGAGCGGGACGCACAGCAAACCCCCCCGGCCCCGTCTGCCACGACCCAGTCTGCAGCGCCCTCGCAGTCCCAGCCGGCCACCATGTCCGCTTCGGCGCCAGCACACGCGCCCGCAAAGGACGACACGCCGGCGAGCACGAGCGGCTACGGCACTCGCTCGCGGAACCGTCCAGGCACCGCCAGGATCAATTATGCCGAGGACGTGGAAATGGATTTCGAAATGCCCGCCGCCGCCGCCGCCGCCGCTGCCGCTGCCAACGGCAACAACGGGACCTCGTCCGAAAGAACCACTCGTAGTCCTGCCAGCGGCCTTGACGCTACTCATTCCCCGGCTCCGAGCGCCAAGAGGGGTCCGGCCGCAGCCACAAATGGAACTCCCGTCTCTGCTGCCCCCAGCAGAGATTCCTCCACGATACCCGGAACTTCGACCTTCAATGCAAATCCCAACGCGACCGCCGCCACCGCTCAGGGCAAGAAGCGCAAGGCTGGCGGCTCCCACGGAGCCAACTCCAATGCGCCGCCCGCCTCTGCCGCTGCACCATCATCAGCGGCAAAGCGCAAGGATGCTCTCGTGGCGGCAAACATGCGCCGCGAGACCAACATGATGACTTTTGAAAAATGCGGCGCCCTTCTCAACGACAAGAAGCAACTCGAGGCCGACGACGGCACCGTCCTCGCCATTGATGGTAAAACTTCCTCCCCCACTGGAGCGCATGAATTCGCGCAAAAAAAAAAAAAAAAAAAAATACAAATCGTCCAATACCAATTACTAATTGTTTCGCAGATCATGTCTATCTGGTTTGCGAGCCGCCAGGCGAGCCCTACTATCTCTGCCGTATCATGGAGTTTTTGCACGTCAACACCGGGGAGCCAGATGCCCCAGCCCCAGTGGACTCCCTTAGAGTGAACTGGTACTACCGGCCTCGCGACGTGTTGCGCTACAACAATGATACGAGACTAGTCTACGGAACCATGCATTCCGACATTTGCCCGATCGCGTCTCTGCGTGGCAAATGCCACATCAAGCACCGCAGCGAAATAGACGATCTCGAGGAATTTCGCAGAACAAAGGACTCGTTCTGGTTCAACCAAGTTTTCGATCGTTTTATTCATCGCTGGTATGATGTAATACCCGTGGCTGCCGTAATCAATGTCCCGGAAAGGGTGAAGAAGGCGCTAGATGAGAGATGGAAGTTTGTCGTGGTGGAAACAAGCCGAGTCAAGGAGCTCACCAGCGCCGTGAAAACTTGCAAGCGCTGCTCTGGTTATTGCGCTACGTGAGTTTTTGTGGTCACCAAGTGGCGCCGGTCAGCTGACACCTTGCAGCAACGATTCTGTCGAGTGTGCCGTATGCCACAACACCTACCACATGAATTGCGTTCGACCCCCTCTGCTGAAGAAGCCTTCTCGAGGATTTGCCTGGGCCTGTGGACCATGTGGAAGGGCCCAAGAAAGAAAACTCGAAGCACGCCGCACTCCCATCATTGGTGAGGCCGCCATTTCTCAGGAGGAAGAGGAGCAGGTGGATGAAGAGGAAGAGGATGCTAACGCGTTGGTCAACACCACCGCTCCTAGCCCAAGCGGTTCCGATGCTCCCGTTGACGACCATCCCGCAACGCAGGCTGAGATTGCACTGGCAAAAATGTGGCCCATGCGCTATCTTGGCATACATTGCCGGGTCGAGGACGCCCTGCAGTACGACGATCGAGCCATCTACCCTCGCGCAAGTTCACGGTTAGGTCCGCGCCACCAAGCAAATGTCAACGTTTGGCACGGACGGCCTGTGGAGCTTGTTAAGCCGTCTGAGGCGCGGAAACGCTTTAGGGCCGCAGGGCACAAAAAGGACAACAAAGCCAAAGAGTCAGCCCAAGCCGTTGAGGCAGAACGGGCCGAGAAGGCAAAGAGGCCGAAATGGGTCCAGGATGAGCCGCCGGGATACGTGCGACGAGGAGAAGACTTTCCCAATGACGATCCGAGATGCACCGCAAAGGCCATTTTCAAGATGCCCGAATCGACCAGAGGAGAAGACGATGCGCCTGCTGACCGCGAAAGACTGGTAGATGAGTACATGAACAGGGCCAAGGCGGAATGTGCCAAGGTCATTGGAGTTCCCGAGTACGGCACCAATTTCTTGACAAAGGCGATTGAGCTCTTTTACGCACACAACTACAACGCCGATGCAGCCATCGAGGCCCTGAAGAGGGTCAGCAGGAAGAAGGATCTGAGGGAGCCCGAGCCAAACAAGGAAGAACGGAAACGGTTCGAGGAGGCCGTCGCCAAATACGGATCTGAGCTGCGAAACGTCCGAGTTCATGTTAGAACCATGTCCCATGCCGACGTCGTCCGATACTACTACATGTGGAAAAAGACTCCAAGAGGGAAAGAAATATGGGGCAGTTTCGACGGCCGGAAAGGAAAAAACCAGAAGCTCGCCGACCCTGCCTCCAAACTCGTCGATGACATTGCCGACGACGTTGATGACTCCGCTTTCGACGTGGGCAAGGCCGAAAAGCTCAAGAAGAACTTCATTTGCAAGTTCTGCTCCACCAAAAAGTCTCGGCAATGGCGCAGGGCTCCCGGTGTTGCACCAGGTCAGACTGTGCTGGCGGACGGCCGCAGCAAAGAAAAGGGAACGCACCTCATTCCGGGTCTTTGCCAGCGCTGTGCTCGCTTATGGAGAAAGTACGCCATCAAATATGAAGACGCCGAGGAGATCATCAAGAAGATTTCGGCGACCGGCGGGAAGAAGTGGAGGAAAATGATTGATCAAGAGCTCATGGACGAGATCAATGCGGCGCAAAACGCGCCTCCAGAGCCGATCACGAGCATCGAGCCAACGAGTGACACGCTTCCTCCTCAACCCGAACCGCCGCGGAAGAGGCAAAAAGGTGCGACTGCTGCTCCGGAGAGGGAGTCCGCGCAGCAGACACCCGTGGAGCAACCCAAGAAAAAGGTTGCTCCTCCTCCAAAGCTGCCGACCCCACCGCCTCAGCCTGTCATGCCCAAGATGAGAGAGCTCCCTTGCGCAGTTTGTCTGCAACTTGAGCCGCTCGGCGACCAACGCTTGGTGTGTAAGGAATGCCGGCTGACGGTCCATCGCCAATGCTATGGTGTCACGGAATCCCGATCGGGCAAGTGGGTTTGTGATCAGTGCAAGAATGACAAGAAGGAAACCGTCTCATACGTATGTGTCGCCCAAACCGACAAGAAACCCACGGCTAACTCTTCGCAGACTTACGAATGTGTGCTTTGTCCTATCAAGGAGACTGTCCAGGAGTTGATTGAGCCCCCAAAGGTGTCTCACAAGAAGAAGAGCGACAAGGAGCGTGAAAAAGAGCGGCTCGAGAAAGAGTTGCGGGTGCAAAAGCTCAAGGAGTACCAGCAGCAGCAACGTGACAGGGGCCGGCCTGAGCTCCCCCGCGAACCCCTCAAAAAGACTGCGGAGAATAATTGGGTTCACTTGCACTGCGCCGTCTGGACGCCTGAACTCAAGTTCACGAATCCCAAAATTTATGAGCTTGTCGAAGGAGTGGGCACGCCGACCATCAAGTACGACCAAGTATGCAAGATTTGCAAGACGAACAAGGGCGCTTGCACATCTTGTCACCAGTGCCACGCGAACTTCCACGTCGGTTGCGCGCACTCTGCGGGCTTCATTTTTGGCTTCGACGTTACACCTGTCAAGAGCTCAAGAAGAGATGCAGTCCCGACTTTTTCTCTCGGCCAAGAAACGGGCTCGTTGGCTGCAGCGATCTGGTGCAAGGAACACACGCCGAAGACCATTATACACCCGCTCAACGAAGTTGTCGATGAAGACGGGACCACGGCTCTGCAACTCTACGTGCAAAATTACAAGCAGGCCGACCCGACGTTGACTGGGACAGCTCGCAAGGCGAATCTTCTGGATCAGTTTACAAGGAGCATTCCCACCTCCACTGCCGGCGCCCCTGTCAACCGCAGGACTTCAATTGCGCAAGCTGGATCGAGATCGGCTAGAAATTCGACTGCGGGTTTGCCAAAACTGGAGGACCAGGAGTCTGATGGGCAAAATGCCGCATCGCAGCCTAAGGAAGGCATCAAATGCGAGTTTTGCGAAAAGCAAGTGTCACCAAAGTGGTGGGAAGTGTTGTCAGAGACACCTGGTTCACCCGACCCTGATCCTGATTGGCCAAAGAGCACAATTGAAGCAGTCAATGCTCGAACTACAAGCACCCCGGTACCTCAGGATGGCCCGAGATTCCCGAACGGCATCATCAATCCTGATCCACCCGAAGCGCCAAAGTCGGAGAACATTTCCAGATCAGCATCGGCAAATGGCAGAATGTATACCCCCGAAGGCATTCCCATCCCTCGTCTCGGCACGTACCTGTGCAACAGATGCCATTGGAAGTGGACCCACAAGCCAAAACTGCTGATCCCACCTAAGAAGAAACCCACTCCGCCTCCGCAACCCATCAGATCTCCTCCACGACAGTTCCCACCGCCTGCGGCGCCGCCGCCGCCGCCTTCGTCGTGGCGACCCATGGCTGCGGCACCGCCTCCACCCTCGACTGCCCCCATGGCTCCGTGGACTAGTCACCCTCCACCTCCTCTCAATGGCGTCACCCATTCGCCTCAACCGTCGGGGCCTCATGCGCCGCCACCGCTTCATCCGTACCATCCTGCGGTGGCCCAGCATCATCCGCCACCTCCGCCGGCCCCGCCCAATGGCTACCCTCCCTTCAATGTTCCTGGTGTGGCCCCTCCCGGCCCGCAAGGAACGATACGGTCCCCGTACGCCCCTCCTACGGTTCCGACGTCTTTGCATCATACAAGCTCTCCTATGCTTGCTGGCTTGTCCAACGGCATTCACTCTCCCCATACCGGACCCTATGGGTCTCCTGCACCAGGGCACATCCCGCCGCCTCAGCGGCACACCGAGAGCCCGTTTCCCGGCCTGTATGGCGGCCCTCCTCATGGCCCACCCTCTCATGGAAGCCCTGGCCCTGGTTCAGCAGCAGTTGGCCCGGGCCCCATGCACAACAGACCATCCACGCCCCGCGACGGCCCTCTAGTGCAGAACGGAGCTAGCGGTGCGAGTGCTAGCCCCAACTTGCGCAATTTGCTTCATTAAGCTCATCGCATATTTCTGGTTACGAGTTGTAGAGGAGGATGACATCGTATTGCTGCTTTTGTCGATCATGGCGCCAGCTTGGCGAATGACTGAAATGAACTCGGACGGCGGATTCTCGAAGAGTGGCAGATCGAGTCAAATGAAGAGACGCAGCACCTGGTCGTCGTCGCCGCGTTGGGCTGAAGGAGCTTGTTTCGTTTGCTTGAATTTTCTCCGGGTTTCGGGAGTTATCAAAGGCATGATACCAAGTCAAAGTGGGATTGAACGTGGCATACAGGACGCGGATCAGTAGTTGTACTATAGTCGTAGTTGATGAAGCATTGCTCGTTGCTGTCGTGTATGTTTGCCTTCATGTGCCCCTATGAGCCTTGACGAGGCGGCACGGCTCCGGCCGTTGGCGAGGCGGCTTCGATGTGGGGACATCCCTGCCGCAGATTTTAGCGCGACAGGGTTCGCGTCGACGTCAGCCATCCGTCGTCTGCTCCATGTCCACCGCCGACATCTAAATAACTCATATCACCGCTACTGCTGCTCTGCCTTGCCAACATGACCATTGGTCCAACTCTTCCTCCACACCTCCTCGCCAAGCGCAAGCGTGAACATGGCGACGACGACTCATCGTCTTCGAGCTCATCCTCTCCGCAACCCCAGAACGCGAACAGCGCCTCCCGCTCCAGCACGCCTGACGGCGAAAAACGCAGGCGTGTCCAAGGCCCAGCACCTCCGCCAGCGCCTCTGAATGAGATGCCCTCGGTTGGCCCAGACGCATCCGAAAGCGACAGCGATAGCAGTAGCGATGACGGCTTTGGCCCTGCGCCTCCATCTGCCGCCGAAGCTGCAAAGGCAAATCGCTCTTTCCCAGATCCGGGCCTAGTACTGACAACCAACAGGCTCATGCTGCATCGCAGGCCACTGATTACGGCATTCTTCCCCGCGATGGTCCACGAGACGAACCGAAGCAGAATCAGCGCGACGAATGGATGACGCTGCCGCCCGACGCAGACGGATTGGCCTCACGGATGGACCCAACGAAGCTGCGTGCGCGGGGCTTTGTGTCCGGTCGCGCAGCACGAGCAGCAGGCAGCGGCAACACTGGCGGTGGTGACATGAGTACTTGGACAGAAACGCCGGAGCAGAAGCGCAAGAGGCTGGAAAACGAGGTCATGGGCATCGCGGCGCCAGAGGGCAAAAAGTCCAAGGGATCGGAGCGCGACATCAAGAGCAAACAGGACGAAGAAACGGCAAGACGGCTGAGAGAGAAAGGAGTGAGTTTCGGGCTAATGTGCAATGGGTCGATGTGGGCTGACCGATTGACAGGACAAGGCGAGGGGACCATCGCTCTTGGAACAACACAAGGGCAAGGCTGATCAGGGGGAGGAAGAGGATGATCCGAGCAAGAGAGCATTCGACAGGGAGAAGGACATGGCCGTTTCTTCGAAGATGGGCCACAAGGAGAAGCAGCAAATGTTCAGTCGCATGAAGGACTTTAGCTCCCAGTTTTCGGGGGGCAAGTACCTGTAAGAGGAAGAAGCATGCGGCTTGATAGGGAGCTGGAGCGCTCATCATGGGGTCATACATGAGATCAGGCAATACTGTCCTGCGACTATCCACTGTGGGTCTGACTTGGAAAATTGACTGCTCACACGGGATTGCCGCCAATTTGAATATCACGTCATTTCAGCGCCATAAAAAGCACGACGAGTGCAGCTCCGATGTCAGGGACTTGATTGTTGACCCCACACGCTGCACCTCGATGGGGCTTGTTTGAGGCTAGTCATGAAACGGCTACGCGCCCCGCCCGACTCGCGAGAGTTTGCAACGACGACCAAACCCGGAGGAGCCGATTGACTTTGTCTCTTTGCCCAGGACAAGAGGCTGCGTCGCTAACCTTGTGCCTACCTTACTTGAGTTGCCGGGATGTCTGGGCAAACGACTCCAAGCTGCTGCTGCTGCCATTACCGATGATTATGGGCCTACGCAACCCCAGCGCTCGCGGCTATGATCTGCTATCCAGGTGCGGATGCCGGTGGCAGGCAAGAATAGAGCAGAATCAAGGTCGTACCTGTCGTTTGGAACGAAGCGCGCCTGTCCAGAATCATCTTCTAGAAGCGCGCTCGCTCTTCACTTACCACACGCGCGGTTATCCCTTGATGCCCTCCTGGGACAATACTTAAGCTCCGCCCTTTCCGGCTCGCCACTTTACTTCAACTCTGCACTCTCCACTGCTTCTACCATCCAACGAAACGATTCCCAATTTCCACCTCGAACAACAGCAACAACAACACCAACTTTATCAACATGCCTTCCAATGAGGGTAGCTCTAACTCTGGCCCCGGAGATTTCAGCTACAAAGGTAGCGGCACCAACAGCAAGGTACGCTTTTCCTCATGCGCTTGAACCCCCCCTCTGCGCGCTTATGCTTTCGAATACTTCATGTACTTACAAACATATGTTCATGTAGGGCAACCACTGGTGTTCCCGCGACTACCCGTCCGCTCCCTACAAAAACTCGTACCACTATTCCAACACGTAAGTCTTCTTCGGCGCTTTCAACCAAGAGTTTCCATCCTTTCCACCTGGAATCTCATACAATCTGCCGCTCAGCTGCTGACCTCGAGCTTTTCCTCATCACAGTGACGGCTCTTACTACTACAAGAACCCGAACGGCAGCACCTACCACAATGACGGCAAGGGCGGCTCCACCTACACCCCTCCCCCTGGCAAGTAGACGCCATTCCTGAGCGTCGGTCGAGCGGAGACGAATTTCTCGGAGTGAGGGGATTGGGTTCTGACTTGATCTTCCTGGAGTCTTTGCTGAAGGCGTGTGCCTTTTACAATGGAGGCTGAAGGCTGATGTGTGATTTATTGTAAAGCAAAAGACTCCTTGGTATGACCGTTGTCCACTTTGGTATGGAGTGCAACCTGTTCCTGAAGTGCCGCGCCATATCTGCCTTGCTGGGGTGTGACTAGGATCCCCTGAGATTGACCAGCTACGCACCCGGCTCCGCATCCCTGCCCAAAGTTTATCCGCAGCGGGAGGCCGGTAATTATTGGCACGGGTCCTTCGCAGCATTCAGTTGCTGCCTCTGCTAATCACAACTCGCTACTGTTCCAGCCGCATCTTTCATACTCTCAACAAGACTCAGTTGAACGCGCTGGAATATCCCGAATTTCAGACTGCACTGGACGGTTTTGTGCCCCTGAGTCTCACTTGAGGTCATGATTTAAGTTCACAGCCGGAGGCAGGGAAAATGCAGAGCGAGAGGCTGGAGAGGAAAACAAAATTCGAATACGGCACAACGACTGGCCATGGCGAAAACAATCCCCAATCACCTCAGACAAACTCCAGCGATTCCCGCCACCACACTTCTGCATCATTTGACCATTAAAGCCATGATTCCCTCAGTCCCGTCCCATCCCATCTCATCCCAAAGTCGCAATGTCCTCTACAAACAACGACTCCAAAAGACCGGCCCATGAGCTGCGCGCCCTTCTACGCAATGCGGACGACATCACGCGCTCCGCGGCCACCATCACCACGGAATGCCGCCGATTCATGGCGCACCTGCAGAAAGTGCTGGCGGGCCCGGACGCCCAGGTGCTGAGGCAGGAGATGGGAGAGGCGCTGGCGCGGCTGCTTGGTGCTTTTGATGGGTATGCCGCTGCTGTTGCGAAGCACAGCGTGGCATTTGCTGTCGCCGTCGACGATGCGGCGGGATGGGTTGAGGCTGTGAAGGCTTCGTGTGCTGCTGCTGTTGGTGGTAGTGATGGCAGTGGGGATATTTGTGGGAGTAGGGAGGGAGAGGATGCGCGGTTGAGGTTAGATTCCTTTCCTTTTATTTTCGCTCTGCTTTGCGTTTGACTTTAGACCCCCGTTTTTGGGATCAAAGAGAGACCTGGAATCGAGAAGTGCTGTGACTGACCTCCAAGCAGTCCGCAATCTTCGTCCTCCTCTGCCAGTGGGCGCACCGTTGTTAGGACGACACGTCCTATGCGTACCTTCAGCGTCGACTCGAGCAACGCTTTCGGATCCTCCTCCTCCTCGTTCTCTCCAGCCAAGTCGCCCGGCTCCCGTGCCCCCGTCCCTCCTATCCACACGACGCCGCCCTTCCGCTCCCCTCTCGCCGTCCAACCCGCCAGTCCACCTTTTCCATCTCGAACCGTCACCCCCGATCCGCACCCTCAACCTCCACTTCAAGCCCCACTCTTCTCCGCCGACGACAGCGTCTCCGCACTGCGGGAAGCCTTCAGCCAAGCAGGCGTGTCCGACACGCAGACACGACGCTCTCCGCCGCTCTCGCTCTCACCCTCGCCGCCAAAGAGCGCCTTCACCTTCCGCGCCCCCAGCCCGCCGGCAGCGGTGTCGCAGTGTGGCAGCGCCACCATCTCTCGCTCGAGCTCAACAACTGCCCGCACGCCCAGCCCAGCGGGCGCGACGTACAGCCTCTCCTCCTCATCTTCTGCATCCACCTCACGCACCTGCTCCCCCTTCTCCCCCTCCTCTCCCTCTCCCTCGTCCACCACCTCCGCCTCCCCTTCCTCGTCCACAACGCCCTCCCTGCACACCGCCGAGCGCGCCTACACCGTCGTCGCGCGCGGCGTCAACGTGCACGGCAACCGCTGGGAGCGGCGCGCCTACGGGCCCGGCTCACCCGACTGCACCTCGTTCCACTATTCCAATGCTGATGGTAGTAACTATTCGAGTCTGCCGGATGGCAGTGAGCGGTTTGAGAGTGCGAGGGGGAGGGTGTTTCTGAGGGTTGCTGCTGGAAGGGGGAAAGGGGAGGGAGGGGAGAGGGCGGGCGGGTGGCGGAGGTGCACGGGGCCGTCTGCTGTGGGTGGTGGAGGGTGCGGCGGTGGGCAGAGTGTTTGATTGCGGCTAACTGATGTTATTTTCTCCTCTCTCCTTTGTCTTTCTTTCTTGGTGGGTGGGTTTGGTGGGTTTGGCTGAGGTTGTGCTCGTCTATGAGCGAGCGCAACAGGGGTGTAATGCAGCATGAAGGGAATGAATTGATGATCTCCATCATCTGCCTTTCTTCCGTCTGGGGTACGCAGCGATCAAGTCCTCCCACTGTTTGCTGACTGGCGCACCCCCACCTGACGTAACCCCTGAAAGCACTTCTTGGGCCGTAGTTGCCTCATCATCCGTCATACTGACAGACAAGTTATGCAAGTGAGTCAGTTGTGACCTTGACATCGTTTATTGGTGCTTGGGTGGTGTTAAGCGACGATTTGGACGGGTATATATGGTGTTGGTAGCTTTTGCTTTTGTTGCTGGGGTGCGGGTTTGGGGATGTGTTGAGATAAATAATTGTGTGGCGTACTTTTTGCAAGATGATGAAGATGATGGCGTGCTGCTGCACTTGCTTGCTGCTCGCTTCACTGCTTTTTTGTTGGTTCACAGGCGTCTCTGCCGAGCTAGCCGGAGCATTCTCGCGCTTGATGGAAGCCATTGGTGCTTTCTTTGAGTGGGACAGTAAAGATGCTGCTGCTGGTTCCTCTTTTTCGCCGTCGACGGGGTTGAGCAAAAGCAAAACACCCAACAAGAAGCCAAGAACAATGGGTTATATAGACAGCCAGACAATGGTTCCTAAACAACAGCGAGCAAGCTCAAGGAGAATTGTTCAAGATCGAGGCTCACTTGCTCACCCCACCCCTAGCCTCCATTCATTCCTCTCCTCCCTTCCTCGCCGTCCATTCCCTGGTTCACCTCCCCTCAATTACGGAGGAGCAAGACGCGGCCGCGTGCTCGCCGCGTCCTGCTTGCTAAAGAATCTGCACTTTTTATGTCTAGCGTGAGGTTTTCAGACAGGTGTTGACGGGCCGCTGGACGTCATAGCTGCAAGCGTCGCCTGCATCGCTGGCTGGAACCGATTTCGCGGGCTATTAGCGACACCCGGCGCCACTCACGCCATCAAGACGTCGGCGCATTGGCTTGATTTGAGCATGTCGTGGTCGATTGATATACATTTGTGTTGCTTAGGGTGGTGTTGAAGTTGTTGCTCAGTCGTCAAAATTGGTTTAAATGAGCGATTTGTTGACTGTGGGTTGGTTTACACCAATTTCAGCTTCTAAGATTCTGAATTCAAAGCTGGGTTAATTGTATCCAGTCCTAGTTGCGCCTGTCAGTCTAAACCACGCAATTGTTGGCACTAATTAGCGGGTGTCGAGCACCACCTAATTGATCGCCGAATTGTGAAAGATAACTACCATAACAAGCCGAATTGCTCGACGAGGTATAGAAAATGCAAGTAAGGGGCTTGACCAGCTGGTTTTGAAAGGACAAGATCTGGTGACAAATCAAGGAAAAAAGACGATTGGGGCAATTTGGATTTGCATCTCCGCTCAAGATCAAACCGGTGCTGCTTTAGACGTATGAATTAAATCCGCAATCGTGGATGCGCATTTCACGACACGCCTTTTTCCCACGTAACCTGGCAATGCAGTTGTTGACATCAACGCCGAAAAAACCCACACGCACATCACCATCCAACACACACCCCATCCCGCCTTTACATGCGACTCTTCTTGCGAGACGCCCTCTCGCGCTCGTAAGCCTTGGCCTCGCGGCCCTCCTCGCCCTGGATCTCGGCCACGATGCGCTTGTACTTTGCCTCGTACGCAGAGTCGCGCTCCTTCTTCTCGCGCAGCTTCTCGCGCGCCACGAAGCTGGCGTCCTTGCGCAGCTCGCGCATGGCGCCCTTCTTCTCGCGCTTGTACTCGGCCCGCAGCTTGGCCGCCTCGCGCCGCTCCTGGTCCGGGTCGTAGTGCTTGTTCGGGTTGAAGTCGTCTTCGAACTTGGGCACCGCCGTCTTGATGGCCAGCGGTTTCCAGTTGTGCAGTGCCTGCGGCCGCCGCGCCAGCCGCGCTTGCGAGAGCTGAATCCGCAGGTGTTCGAGCGTCTTGGTGGGCTTGGGCTTGAGGTTTGAGAGGGCAGCTTCGAGCGATGGCGTGAAGATTTCGGTGAATGCGGGTGTGGTGGACCAAAGGCTGGTCATGGTGGTAACGTTGGAGAGGTAGATGGCGGTGAGATCGTTTTCTGGTAGTGCGGGATGCTTCAGAGCGAGCGTCGTGAAGCGCACCAGCTCAGGGATGTAGCGTTTGGAAAGAGCCTGGTACTTGAGCGAGAGGGTGGACACGTAGGCGCCCGTCATTAGGTCCTCTGGGCCTTGTGGAGTCGTGAGCCCGAGCCAGCGGGCCATGATGGTAATGGCAGGCGTGACGACTTGGTGAAAGTGGTCAGAAGTTGGATAGATTGTCGAAATGGCCGTGAGAATCATCATATCCCCAGGAGCGATGGTGGAGGTCTTCCACATGGAACTCAGATGAGAGCGGAATTGCTGAGCGATGGGAGTGGGAAAAGTGCGAGAAAGCGAATGGATATGGCGGATCAGGGTCTCGATCGGTGCCAGCGGCAATTTCTTCGACGCCATGAAAGAGATGTGGTCGACCAGGGCCTTGCTGAAATCTTCCATCTTTTCCCTATTTTCGGCACTCAGTTGAGGATGGTACAGAGCTCTTATTCTCTGGACGACCGTAGGAACGTCAGTGGCGGCGACGCCGTTGAGAACCGAGAGTAGTTCGTCGTGACTCCGTGGGCACGGATATGTGTAGGAAAGCTTCGAAGTTTTCGCTTCTTGGTTATCCTTGAACTGTTCAACAAACTCATCTTCTTCATCCTCGTCGCGCTGGCGAATAAGCTCTTCCTCATCGTCCGAAGAAGAATCCTCTTCACTCGCGCTTGATACGTCGTTTTCATCGATGTCGGATCCACTGGCCACAAGATCCCCGTCGATTTCAAAGTCATCCTCGTCGTCGACACCGTCTGGCCGCAGAGTCCCTACGCGGAGGTCCTTGAGTCCGAATTGGGCGGCATCGTCGGGAAACTCGTCGTCATCGTCCTGTGACTCAACATCCATCTTTTCGTCTTCTTCTTCGTCACTACTGACATCTTCTCCCTTCATTCTTTTGAGGCGCTTTTGCTCCAGCTCCTTCAACCTCTCTGCCTCCTCTTGGGCCCTTTCTTCATCCGACTTGACCCTAGTTGTAGGAGCCGCTCGCTTGTCTAGTTTCATCTCGCGCATCAGTCTATCGTACTCCTTGTCGGCCTTTTTCTTGTCCTCCTGGCTCATCATCTTGGCGCGCTCCGGGTCCATCGAACCAAGACCGCTGTTGGCCTCCTCTGCTGTGGGCGGCGGCGGCGGCTTCTTGATTCTGCCAAGTTCTGCGAGCATGTCGAACATGCCCTCGTCCAGTTTCTCGCGCAAGTCCTCATCGTCTTCCTTTTCCTGCTGGCGCTCGTATTTGTGCAACTTCGATTTGGCCATGACCTCCTTCATGACCTCTGCCTTTGTCTTCTTTTTCTCCGGCTGTTCTTCCTCTTCCTCCGCTTCCGCCTCGCCATCGTTCTCTCTTCTCCTCTTGGGCTTGCGTTTCGTGTCGCCCTCGTCGTCGCTGCCGCCTTCGAGACTGCCAGCATCGAAATCGTCGTTCTCGCCGTTGAGATCCAAGGCCATTCCACCGTGGGTGAGCTGCACCTCTTCCTCGTCCGCGTCGTCCTCCAGATCGAAAACGTTGCCCTTCTTGCGTGATCGTTCGCGAGTGAAACGCTCGAGCATTTTGTCTTCGACGGTCATGGTCGGATCGTTTTCGCCAATGCGCCTATCGATGATTCCGCCAGTCTTGTTCCTCATTTGTAGTTCTGGCAGCAGCATCTTCCGTCTCTGTTGTCGTCAAAAGTCAGCGACAACTCCCATCGTAAGAGCGTCAGTTCTTGTTCGTACCGTCTCCTCGCCCAGACTCTTGGTGACGCCTGGACGCGCCACGGCGACCATGCCATCCTTTGCATTCTGCTTGTGCAAGCTTGTGGACTGAAACTTTTCCGGACGCGCCTTGGCTTTGATCTCGAATGGGTTGAAGCTGTCGCGAATGCTTTCGAGGGCCTGGTTGCGCTGAGCGCGCTTGGCGACATCCTTGCCGGCGCGCTTCTTTTCCTTTTTGGATTTCTGCGGACCGGTGATGCCCTGTTCGCGGAGTGACGCCTTGAGGCGTTTGAGTTGGGAAGGAGGCATCGTTGTTGCACCTGCGCAAAGCTGATTTGAGGCAGGGCAGGGCAGAGGCGCGAAGTGTGGTTGTTGATTGTGTTCGCGTCAGGGAAAATTGAAAATGGCCGGCAGATCCAAGCGCCCGCTGACCGCCTTCATGTGGGGAAGGACATTTTACGCGAACGCCTCGCGTCAACATGCCCGTATTCGCGAACTGCGTCGACACCCATCTCTCTCTGCATTCCGTTTGACCAAAAATTATCTACTGTACATTGAATTGAGCCTTGGATTCTCACTCTGGCTCTTGAGTGCTCCACCTGTCCTTCAGCGCGCCCACATCAACTCCACACAGCTCAGCTTTCTTCACCAACGCCTCCGCTTTGCCCACCACGGGCCGATCAATCATCTTTCCATCCAGAGTCCATGCGCCTCGACCTGCCTTCTCTGCCTTTTCATTCGCAATCACCACTCGCATTGCCCACTCTGTCTCGTCCGTCTGTGGCCCATATACCTCCTGACACACCTCCACCTGACTCGGATGAATCAACTGTTTTCCATTGAACCCCAGGCGTTTGCCGTCGACGCACTCTTCGTTGAGAGTTTGCAGGCCTTGCTCACCCTTGTAGGCCGTACATACGAGGTCAATGGCAGAAGGTAGGTTGAAGGCACGGCAGGCGGTGACGATGGCGGATCGCGCGTATAGGAATTCGCGCAGCGACGGAGTGCGAGTGATGGACAGGTCGAGGGCAAAGTCTTCTGCGGCGAAGATGAGGCCAGAAAGGTAGGGAGTTGCGCGGCAGATTGATTGTAAGTCAATGAGTGCTTTGGCCGACTCAATGAGTGCGATGAGACGCAGGGGCGGGTGGGCTGCGGATTGGTCGTTGGAAGAGTGACGGTGCGGAAGCGTGTGGCGGATGACATCGGTGACGAAGTGCAAATCGGAGGCCGAGTTTACTTTTGGGATTACGAGAGCATCAATGTTGGGTGCTTTGAGCTGTTTGACGGCTACTATCTCAGCGCAAGGAGGGCATCGTGGCAAGAAGAGGAGCAGACCACTTCGGTCAGGTCATCCAAGGCATAGCCGCTGTCGACTGAGTTGATTCGTACAGCTTGCTCGCGGATGCCCTTTACACGCGGCTGCTCGAGGAGCTTTCGAAGATTCGAGCGTGCCTCTGCTTTCTTGCCAGGCGTGACAGAGTCTTCCAGGTCGTAAGCTATCGTGTCTACATTGAGGGCTCGCGACTTTTCTAGCATCCTTGAAGATGAACCAGGCACTGGGTGGGTTTAGCATCGTGTCGCATTGTCTGTAGGAGCCAGGATACCGTAGAGAAGCGCCCGACGGATGATGGGTGCTGCCATGCCGAGCAAGCCACAATCTGCTCTTTGACAGGTGTTGGAGGTTGTGTAATGGTGATGGTGAATTGGAGACGGCGGGGACCTGAGCTTCAATCTTCCCCACACTCGAAGCGGGTGCGTCATGCGTCGGCAAAGCCAAGCTGAAACACCGACGCTAGAGCCAGGGTCCCTTACGTACGCCTCAGGCTGCGTAGCTTCAACGCCAGAGCTCTCCGAGCACCACTCCCGACACCATCGCAAAAGGGACTCGAATACGCTTGAGAGGCCGCAGTCATGGACCATGCCGCAGGGCCCCAGTCGGGCGAGTTGAACTGGCGTCTGAGCAGCCACCCCATCACGCTGCTCTGCTTCCTGATCTTTCGCATCTGTAAGTCGCAGCACACCGGCGCAAAAAAGTTGTCTTCGCAGCGGATGCTTACAATCGAGCACAGCCAGTCTACTCGTCTACCTCCTGGGTCTCCTCTTTACCGATAACTTGTACGTCGACCTCCAGTCCCGTCCTCAATTCCCCAACCTACCCACCCGCGCCCATCTCCACAACCACCTGGCGCCCCTCCTTCTCCAAAGAGCCTCAAACAGCTAACACGCTCCCCACAGCGTCATGATCTTCATCATCACCATCATCCTCCTCGCGGCCGACTTTTACTACCTCAAAAACATTGCGGGACGGCGGCTCGTCGGCCTGCGCTGGTGGAACGAAGTGGACACGTCGTCCGGGGACTCGCGCTGGGTCTTTGAGAGCGCGGACCCGGAGACGCGCCAGATCAATGCGACTGACAAGCGCTTCTTCTGGCTCAGTCTGTACGCCCAGCCGCTGCTCTGGATCGCTCTTGCCATTGTGGCGCTCGTCAAGTTTGAGTTCATCTGGTTGACGTTGATTGGTGAGTTGCCTCTTCCCCTCTCTTTGTGTCGAAGTAGAATTGCAGTGATGTGCGAGTAGGAGGTTTTGCACAGAATGATTTCTTGTGGCAGTTCTGGTTCATGGCTAACACACAACAGTCATTGCCCTCGTCCTTACCATCACCAACACGCTCGCCTTCTCCCGCTGCGACAAATTCAGCCAAGCCTCCAACTTTGCAGGCAATGCCTTTTACGGCGGTGGGATTGCAAAGACTCTTGCCAGCAACATGGTGACGCGCTTGTTCCGATGAGACGGCAACCATCGGAACAACGAAGTGGTGTATGCGCTTTGTCTCCCGGTTCTGCCACCAGGGATGTAGATTCTTTTTGTGATGTTTCAATTATTGGCAATTAGAAAGGAGTATTGAGCTGGTTATTTGTCTGTGCTTGACTAAAACGTTGTGTGAATTCCATCTGGTCCATTCAACCAAGCACTCACCCCCCCCCCCCCCCCCCCCCCCCCCCGGATTGCTGACAGACAGAATTATCTTTAAGCGCTAGCTTCGTGGGTGGACAAACACTTAAACTCCAAATCGGGGAAAGGAAAAGAAAATTTTGAACAACTGTGGCGCTCCCTGTGCGTTGGGCAAAAGCAACTGATGCCATCGTCTAATTCCGAAGTCAAGCCAAGAATTTCCCCCTTCTTTGAATTGGTTTGCATTTCCTTCTTCCCCTCGTCGACCAACACCCCCTGTTTGATCACAGCCTCCCCCTTACAACCCACTCCACGCCCCTAATACCCCCTCTTCCGATCCACCACATTCCACAACCGGTCCCCGCGCGCCCTCCTTCCCACATTCTCCGTCAAAATCTCCAAGCTCCTCGACGTATAATCCGTCGTCACGGCGCTGATGTGCGGCGTGATGGTCGTGTTGGGCGCATCCCACAGCGGGTCGTCGGCAGGCAGGGGCTCCGGATCCGTAACATCGAGGGCCGCACCAGCGAGCGTGCCGTCCTTGAGCGCCTCGACCAGCTCCGCCTGGTTGAGATTCTGCCCGCGGCTGATGTTGACGAGGTACGGGGCGTGGGTGCGCTTGTGGGTGCCATTACCGCCGCTGCCGCGCGCCAGCACGTCGAACTCGGCGGCGCCGAGGAAGTGGCGCGTTGCGTTTGTGCTGGGCACCGAGACGAGCAGCACGTCGATGTCTTGGGCCAGGAAGTTGTGCAGGGCGGGCGTCGAGAGCCCGCTGTACCACGCGGAGGGGATGCTGCCGTCGCGGTCGCCTGTGCCTGGCACGATGTACCCGTTGTCGGCGCGGCTTTCGGGCGTGTCTTTGGCGTGCGCTGTGTACGCGATGACGTCCATGCCCATGGCTTTGGCTACGCGGCCGACTGTTTGTGCGTTGGTCAGCCGTCATCTCTTAGAAGCACTTTCTCTCTGCTTCTTCCCCTGCTAGGACTTGCGCATTGCGAGGTGCGAGAGGAGCAGTGTCGATGCAGCTTACCTTGTCGTCCGATGCTGCCATACCCCAAAACGCCGATGCGTTGGCCTGCCAGGTCGCGCACCGTCTGGCCTGGGCCGTACCTTTCCCACCGGTGCGCCTTTTGCGCGTCGTGGAATTGGTCATAGTGGTGTGTCCGGACGAGGAGCGCCATGAGCACCCACTCGGATATCTGTGAATCTAGTCAGTTGTAGTTCAATGGCAGTCGTTGTAGAATCCGGGATGTGTTTGGGCGTCAAGACGTCAAAAGTGATTTTGGGAGATTTTTCTGGTGGGACCGGCTCTTGATGAGATGAAAGAGAAATGGAATGTGCAAATAGTGAATCAAGCATCCAAGATTCAAAAAGAACCCACCTGCGGCCCATGGATACCACTACTCGTAGTAATCGTCACGTCCTCGTCCTGCCAAATCCATTTGCCCTGGATCTGGTTAGACCCCGCGCTCATCAGATGCACCCAGTTCAGCTTGGGCGCGTCGCTCCGCTCATTGGGAAAAGTGCTGCCCGTCACCAAAACCGTTGCGTTGGCAAAGACCTCGCTCGGCAGCGCTGCCCCCCACCCAGCAATCTGGTGGTATTCGACGCGGATCCAGGGGTAGCGCTGCTGCAGTTGCGAGAGCTGCTCGACGGGCTCCGGGTCCGGCAGCGCGATGACGAGCGTCTCGTTTTTGGGTGGTGCTTCTTCGCCGCCGCCCATGATGATGGTGTTGATAGTGTTGATGTTGGTCGAAAGTGGAGATTGCTGCTGCTGCGATTGCTGCTGGGCCCAAGGAAGCAGACGGAGGGATTGCAAGAGGGAATTAGACGAGCACAAAGGAATGAAGGGGAAGGACGAAGTGGCGGTGGGAAAAGTGAGAATGAGCGAGACCAAGGCGAGCAGAAGCAGGACTGATATAGATGGCCGCTGCCGGACGGCCGGTGGTTTTGTCAGCGCCATTCTTGCGTCGTATTTGCTGCTGCGCTGCCGTCTGTGCTTGCTCCCCAATTAATTTCTCTTCTCTTCAATCAAAGCCCTGGCAGTCGTCCGAATGGGTAAGATGGGGAAAACAGTGGCTGGCTATCGTGGACCCCGCCGTCGCGGCCGTTGGACGTTGGAGCCGTCGCAACTTAGACGCGGGACATGGTGCATCATCGACTTGAGCCAAGGATAAGTCATGGCCGGCGATTCCACGGGGTTTCATGCGTCGCAGCGGCAACGTTCGTTGCCCGCTTTGACGCATGACTACACGTGCTTTGACGAGCTTTCTGCGTGCCATGATAACAACGTCTCTTCCTCGTCACCTCCGCACGCCATGCAGATTGTCGAAGAGAACCCTTGCGCCGTCCAACAGACGTGCTGTCGTCGCCGCGTGCCTGCAGTGCCTCCATGTGGCTCGTGTTGTCGGTTAGGGCCGGCACGCTTTTCGATGCGGGGCTGTCGAGGACAAAGCTCCTGCCACTTAAGCCGACAAATGCTGCTGAATTTACACTGTTGCCCCATTTTCAAGAGGCAATTGGATTAGGTGATGCGTGGATTGATGGCCCAGGAATCGGAGCCCTGCACCCGTGGCGCTTTCCGTGGCTGCCATGAGACGCGCTGCTTGGTGCTAGTCGTCGATCACATTTGCTGCGTCGTCCTTAGATTCGGAGCAGACCGAAGGACTCCATTTTTGCCTTTTTGGACGCAAAGTCTGGCCTTTGGAACATTCAATTTATGTTGAAAATCAAAAAACACCGATCCGAACATTGAGGGGAATCAAAACGGAAAACAGAGAGGTATCAAACAACATGCGAGCCATCTTCGCCGCGGGCCCAGCCCTTTTGCTCCTCACTCAAATGACGAACGACCAACACCAACAACTCGGTTGCAGCAGAACGTTCCCGATGCAAAACACTCCTGAACGACATTACCTGCTTTTGTCTCACGACACCGGTCCCATTACTCCAATTCGACCACGACGCTAAGATGATGCACAGCTGGAAGAAAAGGAAATTCGTCCGCATTCGCTTTTGTGGCAGCGAGCTCGTAGCCTCTAGTTTTCTCAATGGCGAATTCACCTTTTTCCCTAAAACTTGCGTTGAAAGTCGTCAAAGCTTTCGCTGTATACTGGATGAAGTCCAAGTCCTCCTCTTGCTCGCGGGTTGTAAGGATCGTAGCTGTCCCTGGAACCAGCGGTACTGGGTGCTCTCGGTGTGCTGAAGCTTCCCACAGGACTCTGGTACTGTCTTTGGTGTTCGCTTCCAAAGTAGTCTGGCGACTTTCCCCCGTCACTCGAGCTGATGGGGCTCCCGTACGGCTCTTCGGGACTGAGGACGGCGTTCTCGGGAGCCTTGATGGCGGCGGCCACATAAGTGTTTGACTGGGGCACTTTGACGAGCTCGAAAGCGCGGTCAGACGTAAAAGCACGCGTGTCTTTTGAGAAGCCGCGAGCGTCGAGCGACACAAATTCACGCTTTGGAGAGCATCGAGACCGGACAATTTCCACCCAGCCGGTGAACATGGACCAGCGTCCCAAGAGCAAGAAGCATTGAATGCCAAGGACCTGTCGGTGTGTGAGCAAAAAGATAGGAGGCTGTTGTTGTGATGCAAACATACCGATAAAAGGACAAGGGTAGCTGTTGCAGTACCCTGATTGACACTGAGGCCTTGTGCGGCATCGGTGCACATACCGCTTCTTGGGTATGGATAATCCATCAAGCACCGAATCAGGGGAAGCGCAGTCTCCATGTGGTGAAGGGCTGTCATTTCCTTCTGATCCAAGTACACAAAGACGACAGAAAAGAAGATGACGTCGACCAAAACGAAGAGTACAATGAGAATTCCTCGCCATTGCAGCCAAAGGACTTTGCTGACGCGCCGGTACACGATTTTTGCCGAGTTTTTGCGCGACTTCAAGCTCCCCGTGTATGAAGGTAGGCTGGTGCTGTCCTGCGTTTCGGTCTGGTCGTCACTCCACATGTTTTTCAGGTAGACGTTGATGCAATAGCAAAATGTCCCGAGCTGGGTGAGCGCCGCTGCTCCTGCGATACCAAGTAGGGGACCCCAAAAATCGGCCATGGAATGCTCCAAGCTGACATGGCAGGCTGTTCCGAAGCGAAAAGAAACACCAGTAAAGGCAATTGTTGTGGCGAAGAGAATCGCGGGTATGCCCCATCCAAAGAACTGGGAGGCGTAAAAGAATTTGCGTCCTGGTGTGGCATCCCAGCAGATTTGGACGTGCATCGATAGAGCTCTGATGAAGACTGAGAAACTGTCAGTAGGGGAATAGGCGAGTGAGCGGAGGCGACTCACTCCACATTGCTGCAGAAAGTCCACCGGCAACGATAAAAGCCCCAGAAAAGGCGCAAGATACGCTCGAGTGCATGTCGTTTGGAGTGATTTCATCGAAGCATTGTTCTGGCTGTGCGCCGAGGGGAATCGCAAATCCGAGCTTTTATCATTAGCAAGGCCTTCCACGAGGAGGTAGGTGACCTACTGCAAGCGAGACGCAGCCTACCACCAGGCAGACGCTGAGATAGTGCCGTCTTGTGTTTGCCACTGGCAGAAACAGCCATGAGACGAGCAGAAATAGGCAGCCGATGAGCCCGACGAGGTTCAGAGCCTCAGTCACCTTGTAACCAGACTCGAATGCTTTGACAACGTTAATATTGGACAGCAAGTAGGTGTAGACTGACTCACACTCGGAGAATATCCAGTCCGTAATGGGGCATGGAAGACAACACTCGAGATCCGAGTAGGCGTCTGACACATTGGCACAAAGCCGCCCCGAGGTATCTGTACATGTCAGTGTGAACCAAGGCTCATGAGTAGCTTGACTTACATCCTCCATCTCCAAAGTTGGCCCGATTCAGGAAGGGTGGTGGGCAATTTGCCAAACCGGACATGACCGCTTCTCAGTTCATTCGAACCCAGGCAGCGGGCACCCAACAAACGGGATAGCGATACCTCTGCCTCTGTTCGCCACTTCGAACTCGGACCAATCGCTACAAGGGCAGGTGTAATCAAACGTGAGATAGATTCTGTCGTTGGATTGACAGAAGTGGATATTGAAGGGCTGGCAGTACCCGGCGCAAGTAGTTTGATGGTAACACGAGAGTAATGAGAAAGTGAGGTTGGACAAAAAGACACGGGACACGGTGCAATGGGTCAATGCGAGCCGAATGCGTTGCGCAGGTATTGGTAGCAAGATGGACGGCTGGCGACAGAAGGTTGAATAGACGTAGGTATATCGGCTCGAAGGAGAAGGTCGAAAGAGGCGGTAGACAGAGCGAGAGGGGAGGGAGTGAGAATATGGGGAGCCGATGAGCAGGATGGCCCAAATTCTGGCCACCCCAGTGGAGCTCCCCGACGCTCAAACTCAGCTTTGGAAAACCGGAGGACAGGCCGATCAATCAGAGCATGGTAGAACAGTGCCGGGAGAATGGCGATCCCGGTAGGATAGAGGTCGAGCACAGGGGCAGGGGTGTTTCGGGCACAGAATCACAAGAACGCGCATCTTGGAAGCGCGAATGGCTAGACCAGGACCCGGTGATGCCGCTGCGGCGGCTCTTGATGATGGCCAGGCGCAGATGCCGCTGACCAGTAATGTCATCAGACGGCGTCAATTCCCTGCTCTTACTCGTCCTGGAGCGAGTGACATGATGTCGGGGTGACGGTGGTTCCTGGTCGTCGTGGAGAAATACGCGGCCTGGCAATAGAGGCTGCAGTAGATACATGGACTCGGGCTCGAGGAGGTGGGTTTTCGCGTGGCCAATACAGTCGGTGTCGTTGGGACGGATGAGCCGCAGCGCGGGCATATCCGACTGGGCGAGGCACGGCGTCAAGGGCAGCCAATCAGCGCCGCGGCCTGCCCGTAAAGGTGACGGCCTCCCGAATTGGCTGCCGGCCGCTCCGTCTCCCATCGCCACGCCACGCCACGCCACGCCTCCCTTCGCCATGACCATCTCCGCCTGCACTGAGGTGCCGCATCTCGCATCTTTCCCGAGTCCCTGTCTCCGCCGACCCTAACTACGCAATCCCATGCCCAGTCGAGAAACGGCCGCTGGTCCTGCTCCCATGTCTGGGTCCTCGACTTGAGACTGGCTACTGACAGAGAGACCCCGACTCGTATGCGCGAACCGCATGAAGCAACGTCCCACGAGAGGAGAAGGCTCTCATGTTCCATCACACGGCAGGATCCATCACAGTCGTCACGACTCGTTCGAGCTGACCCTCGCGACGTCGGTCGCCGCATTCGGGCGCACATCAGCGCCGCATGCCCATGCCCAACGTCTACTGGTCCGCCGTCAGCTCTGTTTGACCCATCCATCCTTACACTGGAAATCTCTTCACCTGACTTTTCCTCCTATCACGGCTTCCATCTTGACCTCTTGCCCTTGGCATCGATTCTCGACCCCATGCCGTGAATAAGACTTTGACCCATCGACCTGTCGTCCATCTGAGAGCCGTCCAAGGAGAGCGCGCAGATCGTTGCCTGAGATTTGACCGCAGCTTGCCCTTTTGAGTGGATGAATCCCCACACTCAACGCCCGTCAACGGTGGCCCGTCCGTCTCGTCAATCAACGGCCAACGGCAACAACAAACTCAACACCCGCACCAACCGCGGCGTGCTCTGAGCCAACGGTAAACTCAACGCCGCTGATGATCTTGGAAGCAGCACGACCTTTGCAGACTGCACGACTGTGGCGCCGAAACAACGCTTCTTCCTCGAAAACACTTCCCCGTAGCCTTCGCTGGCTGGCTGTTATTTGCACGTACGACAGGAACCATGTTGCCAGACGTTGCGTACAAAGACGCTTCCGAATTCAAACATTTCTCCCGTCCAGGGTCCTTGCAACGAAACGCTGCTCGACCGGCAAACCTTGGAAACTTGGAAAAATATTCCACAATCGCGATTGCATGAAACAACAGCAATGGGTCTCACGGCACAGCCCTCACCCGTCAAACCCCCTCGCTGCAAATCATCCCTGCCCAGCTCAATCCGAGGACCGTGCAATGGGATAGATGCTGCTCAGGGCGAGTCAAACTGTTCTGAGCTTGTATCAACCTTTTTGTCGGCATGAAATTCGTATCCTAAGAACAAGCTCTCCACACCATGGACCTGTAGCAACCGCGACATCTACTTTTCCAAATGCATCTCACGCGCGAGTCAGGCGGATTTCTTCCTTGCGCGCTCATTTGGGGGCCAGTCCACTCGAGAGCCACGAGGCTGCCAAGCAGGCACACGACGCTGCTGACGCCGACTCCCTTCTTGGGTCATTCTGACTTCCTTCTATCACACAATTGCGGTTCCAGTGTCCTGATCGTCGCCCTTTTATAAATTCCAAGTGAAACGAACCAAATCACATCCATCCATTCAAAACGTCAGCAAACTTCGACTGCGCAAAGAAACCAACAGACTCCATCTCGCTAATCCCCCTGTTGATATTAAGATGGGCGGCAATGCACTCCATACAAAGACATGCTGGTACGTAAGGTAGCGAAAAGGAAGAGTGCAGCGATAGCGGCAGCGGTCACCGGACAATCGGAAAATGAAGCGATGACGCTCGAGCTGTGTGCCGCGTGCCGGCCCACCCCCCAACATGCGTGGCTACACCCGTCCATTGGGGAAATAGCAAAAACACACAGGGGTTGGTACTGGATTTGGCAATGGTACCTGGAGCCCGTCAACCCCCTGTTTGTCCCCAGCCTCTGTCCCGCACCACCGGACATTTTCGTGCAGGGTCTGCATGCGTGCTGACAGGCGCTGACAAAAACGGCTACGTACAGTCCGCATCGGAGCCGAAACCTGAACCAAGATCACGAGGCAAGAGACGTCCGTCTTTCACTCAATCCTGACAGTCAAGATGTCCCTGGCCCACGCTGTACAAGTACCCTTTCGCTGGTCGAAATTTGATGTCAGGTGCTGTCGTCGCCCACATCAAATCTTGTCATGTAGGTGTCATCACTACCAGTCAATTGTCTTTCCAACACAAAGACTGCTACTCACGATTCTGCCGTCTTCTCACAGGCCAAACTCAAGCGTCACTCCACACGTCCTTGGGTCCGGATTTGTTGTCAGCAACTGGCCGTCCCTGCAGACGACATGCAGTAAGCACACCCGCTGACCAGTTCCACCCACATATATACGTGAAAACTACTGCATGCATTTCGTTCCGCTGGGCAGCCTCCCGCAGCAGCTGCATGCGTACAGTTCTCTGCATACATATCGTAAGGCCCCCATTCTTTTCATGTTCTCACTTGTCAGTAGTTCGTGCCATATGCGCCCACTCGAGAACGCGAGCGCGTGCTCGGCGACCGGGCGCCTGAAACCTGGAGAGTGACGTGAGGTCGGCTACGTGACTGTTTTCAAGACGAGGAGTGGCGAGGAGGATTATTCTCTTGAGTTCAGGCTGGCTCTAATCTATGGGTATATCCAAGTCACGATTCTAACCAAAGGTACAGTTTTCACTGACCACTTGCCCTATACCATCTGCCCCTACTCCTCATTCCGGCACTTGGTCCAAGAAGACCAAGACAATGGGAAAGGGAGAGACCACACAAGATCCCGAACACCCCAAGAACCCACACAACATCTAAAAATGGCTCTTCGTGACGTCTCCCGACTTCGCTCCCGCTTGCTCCCGCTCAGGCTCCCGACTCCCGCCTCCCGCCTCCCTTGCCCTTCTCAACCGGATACACCGCCTCGCCCTTGCACAGGATATCGGCGTACGGTGTGCGCGAGCACCACGTGGATGCGGGACGGGGCGAGCCTTGCTACACACATGGCAGGGTCGAGCGCGTTGCTTGACTGGCGGCCGGCGAGGCTTCGTTTCGTGCATGCCTTGCGTGCGGGGAGGATGCTCGCTGGCGCGTTGCCCGACCGAACAACGCGATGGCGTTTAGAATACTTGAGCAGGTATAGACTTCTTGCTTCCGTCATGTACGCGCTTGAAACCCCCCTCGTGGTTTCTGCTTCGTTGCATCAGTCCGTTCAATTCTTGAGGTTATCCATCCAGTGGGTTGACACAAGGGTGACAGAATGTCATGCCATTCTTGTCTGTTTTAGGCAGGTTTGAGAATTTCTGACAGCTCTTCGTTTTTCCGCTTTCCTTTCTGTATCAACCTCTTGCCCTCTCGCGCGGCGCCATTACGACCAGAGAAACAAGAATGCACGATGACCAGCAGTAGCACTCGCCCTCTAGCTAGCAGGAAGAGGGGGAAGACCCACAAATGCTGCCTTTGGTTGTCCAGCATGGCCACCTTAACCCGTTGGCCTTGCTAGACCTTGCTTGACGGCTAGTCAGCGAGCATCAAGCAGGATCTAGCACCTAGCATCCCACGACGAACGGTATTCTTCCAACCGCGGGCTGTGATACGCTACCATCGACCACCATCGTCGACTCCAATCTCACGAATGGCCTCGCCCATGCACAAGGTAACTTTTCGTTCACACGGCCCGTTTGTCAGTACGCTTCTATCAGCCGTAATCAACCACACGCCTCATGCATGGTACAGCTTAGACAAGAAGCAACCTGCCCATGACCCTGAACCGAACCGCCTGCCAACGTAGCGTAGCTCGTGTCCGGTAGCTCAACTCTCAACTCTCCAATTTCCCCTTTGTATCGCTGCAAGCAAGCAAGCAAGCAAAGTAACCGCTCAGTCGATCAACTATTCCGCTCAGCCTGGCGGCAGAACGTCACGACTCCCGCGTCTCGGCGGACAAAGGAAAACAACAACAACAACAACAGCAACTACTACTACTACAAGTCTGCAGGTCCCTAACAGTCTCTCGGCTACGACGCCACACTGCGAGCGCACGGTGTGGTCGGCAGTTGACAGCGAGTCTAATAATTGCGTCGGTCGAATCGACGGACCGACTGACTGACGCAATCGAGGCGCAGCACCACCGCTATGGTACTAGGTGCTAGATGAACGTACGGATACGGGAGAGGAGCAGGTGGCGGCGAGCGAGTGGCGCCGCGTACGAACAAACAAACGACAGTGCGGCGTGGCGTGGCGTGGCGTGGCCTTGTCTACCTTAGCCTGGGGCCACAGGGCTACTCTAGTGCGAGGGAGGTACGATGGGTAGGTGGCGGCGGCGCGAGGAGGCGATTGCGCGTGCGTGCGTGCGTGACGCGATGCGATGCGCAGCGGTGGGTGGGCGAGTAGTGGTGTGGCGCAGTCGGAGTGCCTTGGCACGGCCGTGTTGTCGCATGGTGGGACAAAGGTGGGTGCTGTGGTGCGCGTGCCTGACCTGTGCTATTCGTAGAATGTTACTACCTCTTAGAGATAGTCGAATCGCGCGAGTGCACAAGGTAGGAAAAAGGTTAGGAGAAGATGCCGAGACGAGGACGGGGACGACAGGCTTGAGAACAAGGAGCGAATCGCAACAATCACAAAGTCAAGACAGAACCGGAAAGTGTACACAGACAGGTACGTAGGCAAGTCTCCAATTCAATCAACTACCCGCCGCCTCGCTACATCAACGAGCGCCATGCATTTGCCGCTCTGCCTGGAAAAAAGTGCTGTCACGCGCTCACCAGGACAAAAGAACGGCGGCGGCTCAAGGCAAAAAACATTATTGCTGTGACGGGCTGTCTAGCCGTCCATGATGCCAGTCTGTCCCGTATAGATACATGCATGTACCGCACCGTACAGAGAATATAGTACAAACACGATGATGCTGCTGCTCGAAGGGTGTTTCGATGTGAACGAGTGTGTCGGGGGTGATGGATGGGGAAATGGAGCAAAAGATGAGTTGGGGGGAGGGAATTCAAAGTAGTAATGGTGCTTTGGTGGAGCTGTTGCAAAAAAAAAAAAAAAAAAAAAAGAAAAAGAAAGAAAGAAAGAAAAACGAATGCAGACGCGAGATACCATGCGAGTTGAATAGTAAACGATTTAAGCAGCAACGCAGCAGGTACTGCTTGCTTTAGTTGCGATGAATGAGAGACTGAAGGCAAAACGCATGAGTAGTAAAGATTGACAGAAAAAGAGAGGCTGTGTGAGCGACGTGTAAGGAAGGTAAGTAGAGAACTGGCTCTTGTAGACTTTGCGCATTGCGTGTAGATGGATGTGTTGCTCGAAGAAGAAGAAGCATGGGTATTGGAAAATTGGTCGCAAATGATGGGAAGAAAGAAAGGAAGCATTCAGGCGCGAACGAAGATAGCAAAGGGGACAAAAAATAAGCGAAAGTGATGTAGAGCCATAGGCCACCACAATGGAGCTGACACCGTGCTCGAAAAGGAAGACTGGAGAACAAACAGCCGCCGATCTAGGATCGAAAATGTAGAGGTGGACCAAATTCAAAGAAAATGACGCATAAGAAGTAAAGAAACCGTGAGCACCTTTCACAGCCATACTTGATATGCAAAAGCTACGCTCAAATCGCACAGTGCATTTGGGTATAGCTTTCGAGGAAGTCAGTACGGATAGAACAAAAGCAGACCTGCAACAGCAGAGCAACAGCCACCCCAAGCTTATCCGGCGAGGAAAGGCGGCGTCCACTGCTTCAACGCCACATTGTACTGGTGTTTGCTAATCGACAACTCTTTGGTAATGCCTTGCAGCAAACTTCGAGCTAGACACAACGCAAATGACAGTCGTCTGTGGGTAAGTTTAAGCCGTCGCGATTGACGACGGCTTTGTAGAAATGGGGGTGTAGGATTTAGGTGATGTAGCGTTCAAAGGATGGAGTGCGACGAGCAGTCAGGCATTGCTCTTCTTGCGATGGAAGATGGTCCGCGTACGAGACTTGTCGCGAGACTTCTTGTCGCCGTCTTTCCTCGCAGACCTCCCCCGGACGCTGCCGGCGTCGTCGTCATCCTTGTATTTATCCTTGTATATCCTGCGCGGGTAAAAAGTTAGCACAACCTTATCGAATGTCTCAACCAGTAGACGGGAACCGAGAAGTCTAGTGAGCAAATCTCAACTTACCAAGAATTGCCCGCAACGCTAACACCCTTCGCCTCGGCCATTCGGTAAAACCTGGCCGACTTCTTCAAGTCTTTCTTGCACCCAATGCCTTCGTGGTAGCAGAAGCCGGCTTCGGCGAGCGCATCTGCATCACCCCAACTGCCAGCAATTTCAAAGCAACGCAACGCGAGGCTCTTGTCTTGCTGGATTCCCCACCCGTTCATGTAACTGACGCCAAGCTCGTATACACTAACGGCGAACTGCGCCTTGTGGGTGCGTCGCTCTACCACGTCAGGACCCGGCTTGCCTTTGGTGGCGTTGTCTTCGTCGTCCGCAACCTCCAGCTGCGCCGCGTCAACAGCTTTGCGCAGCCACTTGACTCCTTCGGCTTGGTTGGGACGCATGCCCCAACCGTGACGACATGCAAGGGCGTAGAGAAGCATAGCCGTAGGGATCTCGGCCTTGGCAGCAAGTCGCCAATGGTATGTGGCCTTTTGCACCTCGCCCTTTTGGTGGAATTCGATGCCCTTTTCCAGGTGCATCTGAGGCGTCATGTCTGCGATGCGGGTGGTGGTCGCCGTGGCGGCGCCAGACGAAGATGGCCGCGTGGCATTGGCCTTGATTGTGCTGTTGCTGGACACAATGGATGGAGAAGAGGGCCGAGGAATGTCAAAAGACTTTGGCTTGGCACCTTGAGAGTCTGACGAAGATGTTTTTGGCGGCGATGGGGGTGAGGGTGGCCGCTCGTTTCCGGTACGATGGGCGGGGTGAACTCCTCTCTCCCAGTTCCACTCACCATCCATAGCGTTCGAGGCACACATCGATTGGCGGTCCAGTGTGCGACCACGAGGCAGGTCGTACCTCGCGTAAATGTACGAAGGAGCGGGACCATGGGATTCTGGCCGGTAACCATAATGATCCGGCCATGCAATGCTCGAACCCTCACTGGTCATGCTAATTGGCGTCGAGACCTCTTGTCCGTAGGGCATGTTGGAGTCTCCAGAACCCTGTCGGGATGGTATTCTATCGTAAAGTGGACCGAGCCTGGAGCTTTCTCCAGAAGCCTGCCGGGATGGAGTGCGTGATCGCTCCGCATTAGGCTCAAGAGTAGACCGCGCGTCAGAGGGTCGCCTGTTGTTACTCATTGGCCTTGAAAAGTTGAAAGCAGGAGTCGGCTTGGCGCCGCTGAACGAATAGTCCGAAGCCACAGAAGGGGATCTTGGAAGGGACGCAGGATAGGGCGACGCGGGAGAATGTGACCTAGAGTAGCTGGTGTTGGAAGAAATTCCTCTAGGGGGAAGCGAGTCGAAAGAGCCTCCGAGTGAAAGGCCCTCGCCATCATCACCACTGTCGTTGCGCACGGAGCGAATGCTGGGGGAGGGGCGGGGAGATTTTTGGAACCCTGGGGAGCGGGGAGGCATGAGTCCTCGACCGGTCCCTGTCGAGGCGACCGACTCGCCCGTATTCGTTCGGTGGGGACGATTGGGCAAGCGCTGTGTCGGGGTTCCTCTGGAGCTGGGGGTATTCGGTGCAGGTTCCTCGACCCGGGGTTCGATTGACTCGGGCGAGGTCGCTCGCGGTATCGGAAAGTAGCCTTGGTGAGGTGCTTTGGGAGGCGTGTGTTCTTCTTCTCCGAGGGGCGACAACTGGCTCTGGTGGCGGGAAGCTGGCCCATCATAGTCCCCAGACTGAATGGTGGGATGGTGGGAGATGGGTCGGTATTCTGGCTTCACCTCGCGTGGGTTATGCGGCACACCCGCGTCATCCTCTGGTCCCTTTGGAGACTGAATGGGTGACCGGCCTTCTCTCTCTGCCGAACGACTATATCCAGGCCCAGCCCGTCTGGCGAGTTCATTTTGTATCTCCAACGGGGGTAGCCTGCTCAAGCGCCTGCCGTTTTGTTTTTCTTCAAATCTTTTGGCCAGGATGCGCGATTGCATGGCAAAGGCATCGAGGGGCGAGAGAGCAGGCGGGACTTCGCCAGTGCGCGGCGAGGCGGTTTCGTGGACAAACTGGGCCGGGCGGCCTCTTCGCGACTCGTTGGAGCCTGGACGCAGGTCCAAGTCGTTTGGACGGTTCGGTGGCATGGTGGTGCTGGCGAGGGAGTTGCAGCGGCAGGAGTGGGGGGGTTTTGCCGTGGTTCGAAATTGGGTCGTTGTTTATGGGTTTGTGGACAATGGAGCTCGACGGCAGCAGAGGGTAGCTAGGTGGGAGCCGGGGCCGGAGCAGAAAGATTCGAGGAGGCGGCGAGCATGGGAAGCGGAAGACGAGCGAGAGTGGTGGCGAGACGGCGTCGGAAGCGTGGATGGGGGATGGGGATTGCGCGACTGAGGGAGCTTCGCCTTGGGGTTTCAGGGATGGTGGTGTCGAGGTAGGGGGATGCTGGCAAGGCTTGAGCGGGAGGCCGGGCGGGCGGGCGAGGGGGACGGACTGGACGACTCAGGTCGGACGCGCAGCGGAGACGGGCGGGCGGTTGGTTGGGGTGAGCGAGGCGTGAGGGCCTTGAGGCAGCGATTGCAAAAAAGAGCGACGTCGAGTTGGAGGCGATGCAGCGGTGCCGTGGGTGGCCCAGGTATACGACTGAGAGGGTAGGGTGGTGGAGGAGAAGCGCGGGGCGGGCGCGCGGAAATACGAGCTTCAGCACCACCTCAGCAGCGAGGCCAAAGGGGCATCGGGCCTTGGCGTCTCTTTTTTTTCAACAGGCACTGCGTTTCGGCCGCACTGGACTGGACGTGTTCCATTTCCAGCCTTATGCATAAATAAACATGCAGGGACGCACGCACGCACGCACGTCGTCGTGGCTCTCTCGACCCTGGCCCAATCATGACTTGACCCTCAAGTCCCTCTCTGCTGCTCGGCTTCCCTTCACCACCACCACCACCACCACCATTTCTTCATCCACACGGCAAACACCTCACCTCACCCGCCTTCGCACCGCACTCCGTCCCTCGCCCCATGCGTCATGTCATGCGCCCACGCCTTAGCTCCCGACATGGAGATTGCAGGCGCCTCTAGCCCGTTGCCTCAACCTTCTCCCACGCCACGCTATCCTTGAGCTGCGGCTCCGCGTCCACCGCGCCCGCTGGTCCCCCTGGGCGGATCCCCAGCATCCTCCTAACCAGCCCACTCGGCATCCATTTGCCCACAATATCGTACGCCACGCTTCCCCGCCCGACTCTCCACACATGCTGTGCTCGCTTCCGTGTCAGGCAGTCGAAGACAGCGTTGTGCAGCTCTCGCAGCGAACTGCCCTTGGCCACACTGCCGTTGTCGGCAAACAGCCCCCTGCTTGCCGCAATCCGGCTCTGCGTCACGTAGTTTTCCGCGTACAGCATCCGCGTCGCCGCAGGCCAAGCATGTGGTTGCCCTCCACGCGCGCTCTGCAGCGTCTGTTTGGTTCCTACCCCACTGCAGTCAAAGGTCCCGAGCTTGATGTGACACATGTCGATGCCGATCGTCTCCAGTTCACCGCTCAGCGACGATGCGAAACCCTCGAGCGCCCCGACAATCGTGCTCTGAACACTGTGGAAGGGCGGTTTCAGCGACGACACGATGCTCGGCGTCAGGAGCACCACACGTGACTTGAACTGGCACACGACCGGCAGGAATGCTTGCGTTGTCGCTATCGTATTGAGCACTTTGGCATTTAGTGCATCCGACCAATATTCCGGGGCAATGGTTTCGACTGGTCCAGACGTGTAAATGAGGTCGGGCACATGCACCAGACCTGCAAAGTTCATCCTGTGTGCAGACGCCCCTGGGAATGCGTGATGTGGACTGAGCAAGGTGTTGGTGAAGCGCTCGATTGTGTACTGTGCATCAAGCGGCTGTGCCACGTCAGTCTTGACCATCGAGTGATACCGTCGCCCATCTTACATTTGCAATATCCAGAAGCAGGGGCCGGACAGCGAATTCGCCCTGGAGCTGCTGCTCTTCTTCCGGCGACGACACGACGACGTAGACGATGAAGCCACGACGTTCTAGATCCGCGCATAGCGACTTGGTGATCGGGGAAGCAGGTGGTCCCGCGATGACTGAGCTTGATGAGCACAATTCCTCCCGCGGCACGACGATCCGACATACCAACCACTTCGGTGCGCGCGCCATTACTTGCGCGCCTTGCCCTACGTTTCCTGGTATATGATTTCTTTTGCTGGTACATTACGAAAGTGCCTGTGCCAATAAACGCAATGATTGCGGCAGTGATGGCGCGATTTCTTGATATCCAGTCCTGTGCGCGCTCCAGGTAGCTCGACGAAGCGCTCACCACAGCGCGGGGCGGTGGCGATGGGCGTGCGGATCTGGGGAGCCATGTCGAATTTGCGAGCGTTTCCCGTATAGACGTGGCTACGGACTCGAAGTGCTTGTCTGTCGCGTCGGCGAGGTCTGCTGAAAATTTCCGAACGTCGCTGGAGACGCCCGCAAGCTGCGATGGCGAGGTCAGCGCTGCGTAAATTCATGGCGCGGAAGGGAGTCGTACGACATGGAGAAAGTGCTGGTCGTCGCTGGTCATTGTGTCTGCAAGGACTCTGGAGTTAATTCCTGAGGCGCAGTCGAGCGCGGCGGATAACTAGATGATGGGTGTGTTGGGGCGAGCATCGAAGGCGGACGGGAAGTCCACTTGCGTGGGTGGAGCCTATCGCGAGGTGATCAAAGCGGAGCAACCTTCGTCATCCGTCACCCAAACTCCGCTTCCAGATTAGCTTCTGATCCCCGACCAGCACGTGAACGCGTAAACCGCGTGTCTACAACCCAAGCCCCGTTGAGCTGTCGCCATCAAGTCTTGGTCGTTGAAGCCTTGACGAGTCCATTCGTGGCAATGTGAGATTGCTTACGTCGGCTCCTCTCCAGTCACTTCGCTCTGCCTGAGGTGCCAACCTTTCTTTTGGGCGGCGCCTTCGCGTCGCCCGTTTCACCCTTCTTCTTCACCAGTCTACTGTTCGACACTTCCGCTTCAACGCTGCTCGTCAAAATTTCCTTTCATCGTCCGTGGCCCGCCTCACAAGCATCCTCGTGTGACCATGGCTCGAGGGCACGAGTTTGATCCCCTCTTTGGGAACTTTGTGCACCTGCAGCATCTACCGCGGGCCAACGAAGCACAGCTCATGCTTAAGAAGCTTGCGTCTGTCGTCAAGCCCATCATGCGCAAAAGAAACTGGAAAGTAGGTCAGCTTGGCGAGTTTCTGCCCGAACAGGCCAATCTGCTAGGTAAGCAAAGCTGCGCCCGACCTGCACTCCATGCGGCTTCGCTGACGTTGGCGCACAGGCTTGAATGTCAACCACGGCCAAAAAATATGGATTCGGCTTCGCTACCCAAACTCGACAAATCAGTTCATGGAATACGATGTAGTCGCCGACACGCTGCTTCACGAGTAAGTACGAGGTTGGAGTTGCCATAGCCTTTGCCGCTTTCCACCACGACTCGCGCTGTCAATCTCCTCGACCAGTTGAGGCCTGACTTGATTGCGCGCAAAGTTGCCAGCCGTTTTCAGAAACCTTGACCAGAACTCATCGCGAAGCTCTGCTAATCAAGGCATAGACTGTCCCACAATGCCGTGGGCCCTCACAACGCGCAGTTCCACAAGCTGTGGAATGAACTGCGAGAAGAATACTGGGCTCTCAAGCGTCAAGGCTATACGGGAGAGGGCTTCCTTTCGGATGGCAACCGACTCGGCGGACGTCGCATACCTCTCCACGAAGCTCGCAGGCAAGCTCGCATTGCCGCTGAGAAGCGCAAGACATTGAACACCGGCTCAGGCCAGAAGGTGGGTGGCAGGCCTGTCACTCGAGGAACCGAAATGCGCAAAGTGATCGCGGAGGCTGCTTCACGCCGCACCGAAATAACAAAGGGATGCGGTCACGGTGATCGTGATGCAGAGAAGAGAGCAGAAGAGGAAGCGAAGAGGCTAGGATTCAGCACGAAGGCCGAGATGGAAGATGCCAACCAAATCGCCATCGCCATCGCCATGATGGAAGGAGAGCAAGACGCAGACCGAGCAGTCCTCCAGCAAATCGCATCACAGTCGAGAGAGGGATTGACGTGGTCGCCTGACGGGGGTCTGGAGATGGCTCCTCCACTACCGCCGAACAAGCCATCCAGCGCTCCGCCGTCCATTGCCTCTTCCTCCACCTCCAGCTCTTCTGCGCGTTCCAAGCGTCCAGTCTCTCGCCTGGTCGCCGAACCCAGCCGCAACAGACCTCGTCCGGCCGACATCATCGACCTGACCGACGACAGGCCTTCCAAGAAACCATCCTCTGTCATATCCCGCGCCTCTTCATCCTTTACAACACCCTCGACATGGACCTGTGAAATTTGCACCCTAGTCAACCAACCTACACACCTCTGCTGCGACGCTTGCGGCGTCGAACGGCCCTCTCCGACCGAGATGCCGGCTTCAAAGGCGCGTAGCAGCACGGCGAGCGGCATCATGCATCCGCTAGACCGCATCCCTCCGCCGCGCGAGAAACCGCTCGGATGGAACTGCATCGGATGTGGCACGTTCATGGAACAGCAGTGGTGGACATGTTCGGCCTGCGGCATTCTACGACCAGACTCGTAGATTTTCAGGAAAAAGCCTTCTTTGCTGCGAAGACTTGCGACGACGGTACGGTACTACATCATGGCTTGTCGCTGGATGGGCCAGACAGATAGGGACAGGGATGATGGTAGGGAGGCTTTCTTGCTACGACGATACAGAACGGAACGACTTCATGGTTCATCACGCGACAGGCATGCTACGAATAGACAAAGACAGATGAAAGGCCGAGTAGCATCACCACAATGATAAGATGATCTGGCAAACTGCAACCAACAACCTTCTGCTCGCATCCGGATACACATACTATGCAGTACCTATATCATCTCATCGCTTGGCAAACACCTGTTCTTCTCTGGCTGCCCCAGAACCATCCCATCCCACCGCACCCCGTTAATTTCCCCGAATCCTCATACAAGAAAGCTCACCAAGGCTCAAGCTCGAGCTCGATCTCAGTCCACGCATACACATTCAACGCCACCCGACCACCCACAGCGGCCCGCGAGCCCGCTCCCGACTCCCGACTCCCTCCAACCCTCCACTCATCTCATCACCTTTCCTCCGGTCTCCATCCCTCCCGCCTCCATCCTTCCACCAGGTCAGCGTCGGTGGCCTTGCGCTGTCGCGTGCGGTGGCGACGCATGAATTACGGGTAGCCGGTCGACCGACTGGCTGGCTGGCTGGCTGGCTCGTTGTTACTTAGCGCGGGCGAGATTGCGGAGGCGGCGGCGAGGGCCGCTGACCGCGAAAGCGCGAGAGTGCTTGCGCTGTGATGCTGAGAATGCAATGTTGATTGCCTGCGGTGGTAGATGTTGTAGACGAGTACGAAAACGTCATATTGTGTACGGTGCTGTACGTACCGCAACCAACCCCACGCCATCCCACCCACCCACTGCCGGTTCCCTTCCACCACAAACCGAATCTCTCCCACCCAGGATTCATCCAAACTCTCAACCAAGCGCATGACCACCACCACCACCCAATGAACACACTTTGCCTCCGCCTCCCCTAGTCAGCGGCGAACCGCTCTCCCGGCGCAAATACGGACCTCAAGCCATGGGTTTTGATAAACGTTTTCTGGAAGCTGACCGCCCATTCTTACTTTTGGCGCGGCAGGCCACGTGCTCATTCGTTCGTTGCCTGAGACGTAAGGAAGCCCGGCGACATTGTCAGGTTTAGGGTTGCGGTCGGTCCGAGTGGATAGTCACTGTGCCCTGGTGCTGCTGTTTGGGGAACGGGAAGCGGCCGAGCGAGATGTGGTGCGGCTAATTATGGGCGTTAGGGCTGCGTTTGATTTCAGCGGGTTCTTCAGGGGGTTTGTTTAGGTGGTGGTGGTGGCCTGCTGGGATAGGTGACGTTTGTATATCCTTAGTGATGCCTGAGGACCAAAGATTGAGCTTGAGGGAGGCTTCAAGTCGTGCAGAAATAAAAAGTTTTTCGTATGTAGAGAATTCCCACCAGACCAAACGCCACTGTTTTGTGCTCTAAAATAGCCACTTTTCTCAGATCGTTCACGTGAAATGAACACCATCGTCCGCCGCGCCGTCTGCAAATACAACCGGGGTATCACGCTCCAACAGCACCTTTGCGCTCTGGCTCCTTAATACCGCTTTCTTCCACCGCGCCCCCTCTTCCCCCGCGGCCAGCCGCCTCTTCCAAATTTACCTCCACGCATGACGCCGCCTTGCTCCTCGAAGCGTTCTCTCTCCCTCTCCTCCTCACGCCTCGCCTCCTCCTCCCTCATGGCGCGCTCCCTCTCAATCTCCTCGGCGCTCTTCTCCTGGCGCACCTCAGGCTTCTTCAAGTCGTCGGTCCACCTGGGATGCGCGCCCTCGGTGCAAGCCTTGCCGTGGGGACAGAAGCCGGCGAGGTAGAAGCGGCAGAAGCGGTCCTTGCGGACGTGCTTCTTTGCGCAGCGCGGGCCTAGCGGGCAGAAGCCGCGGTCGTAGTGCGGACACGGTGGGCGCTTGGATTCCGGGTCGATGTGCAGGTAGAGGCAGTCGTCACCGTTGCTGCACGTCAGGTGGCGGCTGTAGTGGTTGCATTCGGGCATGCGGCGGAGGTTGTATTCGTGCAGGAACTCGCATGTCTCGCCCTTTTTGCAGAGGCCGCGCAGCCAGTGCTTGCAGACGAGGCTGTTGTGGAAAGAGCTGTTGTTGTGGCGAACATCGTTAGCTTTGCGCGTGCTTGTGCGCGTCGGCGCTTGGCCGGGGATGGGCCACGTACTTGTTTGAGGCTGACGAAGTGGGATGCTTGTCTGGACAGAGGTTCCCTAGGGGACAGTGGCCCTGCTTAAAGGCATTGCAGATGGGTCGGCTGGGGTCGAGGCCGAATCGGTGCTCGCGCTTGAGGTAGTCGAGGAAACCAAAGTTGAAGCGCACCGGGGTCGCCGGCTCGAGGACGCGCTGGACAATGGGGAAGTCGGTCGCCGTCTCGGCGGCCATGACGAGGGTGCTGGGTTGGTGTTTGGGGAGCTTTGGGCAAAGGCGTGCAGTTGGAGGACACAGGCGCTGAGGTAATGATCTACGCGAGGACCGCCGCGCCGATGGCTGTTTCGCACGTGAAGGGAAGGGCGACTCGGGCAGGACCTGAACCAGCCAAAACCACCCACCCGCCCGCCGGGCAAGACCCGATTCGAGGCTTGACGCACCATGACATGGCTCATTCCGAAATTCTGGCCATCGGATTGAGGCCTGCGACTGGAGAGGCTCTGACTGTCGCTCGCTCTTGCGTGGGGCCTCGTGTTGCTCCGCGGCCTGTTCTCCTCGTCCACATCTGCAACTCCCCAAAAGGCAGCTCACAGCATCTCTGCTCCACCATCAGGCATCCACTTCTACTGCGCCTTGGAGAAGCGGAGAGGGTTTGGCTGAAGCGGCCCTCGCAAGCACAATGCCTGACGGCCCTCGCCTCGTGAACTGCTGCGTCCTCGGCTCCTCGCCGACAGCTTTTCATTCAAGGGCAACCCATGGCGACATTTGCATTTTGGGCGACAGGGAAGCCGTCAACGGTCTCATCCCAGCCCTTTTTGCATCATTTCCCTCAAACACTTCGGCCTCCAGAGACGATCCGGTGATCAATCCGCCCAGCAGGGCGAGACTGCCATTGCAACTTGTACCTCGGAAAGTGGCAGATGGGGTCGAGTGTTCGTAATCTCAGCTCTCCGTTCGAGCCGGGCTCTGCGGATTCTGCTCACACCCGGACTGGAGTCTTTCGGCTGAGTAGAGTGCTGGCAGCATGTTGACCATGGCATTCTCGTCTACGCTGGATGGTGGTTTCGTCAAGGCCGTGAACCATCCCGACTAGGCGGATCATCTGCCGCGCATGGTAGGCCCGCACTGTCAACCTGAGCTTGGATGGGGACCCCAAGACCAAAGCTTGGATGAGAATGGCCGACAGAGGTTGGACGGAAAAGCAGCCATATTAGACCATCATGTCCGTGGATTCTGCGAAGCGCTCAACTTGCCCGTGTTGGCTACCGCATACGACGCGCCGTCCCGCCGAGCTTCGCCCTGCACAGCCTGCTTACGGTTAGCCATGCTCGGCATAGGCCCCCCCAAACCAAACACCCTCCTTCGCAGAGGCTACAACACCAACGAAGCCTACGACCGTCTCTCTCCCCAAATCACAATGTACCTCAACGGCGTCTACTATCCCAATTGGCACATTTACAAGCAGCTGCCGCCGTCCTCGCTCAACTTCGACGTCATCTCCCACGTCTTCTATTCCTTTGCTCACGTCAAGCCTGATGGCACCGTTTACCTGAGCGACGAGTGGGCTGATGACCAAATCGATGTCGACGGCACCAAGGGATGCCTGCGGGCTTTTGCTGCTCTCAAACAAAAGTACTCGATTCTTCGCGTTGTCTTATCCGTAGGCGGCGGCGGCGCAGGCAGCGAGCCTTTTGCTGCAGCTGCCAGCACCGACGAAACAAGACAACGATTCGCCGCAACTGCCAAAGATTTGGTGAACAAGTACAACTTGGATGGAATCGACAGTGCGTTTTGCCCGTTTCGTCTTGTTCTTCCCTGGCTCGTCGTACACTTCAAGTCACAGATCCACGTGGCTTCTTATTTTCTAGCATTCCAGACAGTTTCACGTCACTGTCCACAGAACTCTAACTGTCTGCAGTCGATTGGGAGCACCCAAGCGATTCTCACCAAGGCTCCAACTACGTCAAGCTTCTGGCCGCCATCCGGTCGTACATGCCTCCTCCAAAGTACACCTTGACGACTGCCTTGCCGGCAGGGCAGTGGGCTCTTCAGCACATCAACCTGGCTCAAGCCGCGTACTACTTGGATCTCATCAATGTCATGACGTACGACTTTTCCGGCCCTTGGGTACCCAGCACAGAGCACCACGCTCAGCTCTTCTCCCCGCAGCGCCCTCACAATCAGCACTGCGCCATCTCCTGCAACAGCGCGATTGACTACTTTGTCTCCCATGGCGTTCCTGCCAACAAGCTGCTTCTTGGCGTCCCTGCTTACGGGCGCTCATTCCTCAAATCAAAGGGGGTCGGACACAAGTACAGCGGGCACGCCGGTGAGGAGGGGACTTTTCTTTACAAGGACCTTCCGAGACCCGGCTCCAAAGAGTACGTCGATGAAAAGGTCGGAGCTGCATTCTGCGTAGGTGGTGACGGTGGATTTGTGACGTACGACAATGCGCAGACGGTGCGCATGAAGGCGCAGTACGTCAAGGGAAACGGTTTGGCGGGCATGTTTTACTGGACGGGGACGGGGGACAAGAGCGACGCGCAGGAGAGCTTGGTGTTTAATGGTTACCTTGGGATGCACAACTAGCGGATGCATAGAGGGATTCCAGGCGGCTGGGTCATGATTTCTCTGCATAGGTACATTTTAGGAGGACACATTTTGATGCATATATACCTTACGTAGATATCACGGCGAGGATGCCCTGTTTGCTATTATCTGCCGACTTTGTCCGGCGCATAAACTCAAACTCCAGATCTAGATGGAGCTGTTTCGACGACCACCTCTGGCAACTTATTCCACTGCTCATGGTGTTGAGTTGTGCCTCGTGGCTCAGGCACAAGGCAAGGGAGCTTTGACGCGTCTCGGCCCCCTGCTCCAGCTCCGGCCCCGGTTTACCTCGCACGTCCGCAAGCTGTTCAAAGGAACGCCCCGCGCCATCAACTTAATTCTACCCCACGATCTGGATTAATTTCGACCTGCCAGCCCTCAACTTTCTCGATACTTGATCCAGCTTTGCTTCCGAGTATCTCACACCGCTGCGTTGTCGCCAATGCGAGCGTAGGCTGACCATATGTCGGCAGCAACGTCAGCGTCGCTCGACTCTGGTATTCGCCCGCCCCTGTTCAACACCATTGTGTCCCTCTGCCAGACAGAAGCTGATGCGCTAGCAAGCCGACTACAGTCCGATCGACCACCTGAATCGAATCTTTTCGCACCCCACGACCCTCTCCTCCGTCGCTCCCACCTCCGCCGCCCTCCGCAACTACGAATATGACTTGGACGAGGATATCGCCGAAGCCGTCGAGGCCCAGACGGCCTCAGACGCTGAGAGCGTGCGACACATACAGAGCGCCAAGGCCGAGCTGGATGTTTTGTTCAAGAAGATTGACGACGTGCGCGACCGCGCCGTGCAGACGGAGCAGAGCATCACGGAGATGACGGCCGACATCAAGCGACTGGACAACACCAAGCGCAACCTCACCTTGTCCATGACTGCGCTGAAGCGATTGCAAATGTTGACGACTGCGTACGAGCAGTTGAGGGGTCTGAGCAAGACCAGGCAATACAGGGAGTGCGCGCAGCTACTGCAGGCCGTCATACAACTCGTCGCCCATTTCAAGAGCTACAGGTCAATCGATCAAATTGCGACATTGAGCAGAAACGTCGCCGAACTGCAAAGGGAGCTTCTCGAGCAGATTTGCGAGGACTTTGAGGTCACTTTTGCCAAAGGCGAGGTTGCGCAACGGCGAGGAATGCTGGCCGAGGCATGCATGGTAATGGACGCCCTGGGAGAGCACGCGCGGCAGCGCCTGGTGACGTGGTACTGCAACACGGAGCTGCGCGAATATCGCCAGGTCTTTCGGGGGAACGACGAGGCGGGCTCGTTGGACAATATTTCCAGGAGATATTCTTGGTTCAACCGCATGCTCAAGACATACGACGGTGAACACGCCGTCTTGTTTCCACCCCACTGGAGAGTCAATGAGGTGCTCGCCAATGCCTTTTGTGAAGGTACACGAGAAGATTACAAGGGCATTCTCCAGCGCACCATGAGAGAAAGGGGGCAGACAATCGATGTCAACCTACTACTCTCGTGTCTGCAAGAGACGCTTGACTTTGAGCACAGTCTTGAAAGGCGCTTCTCGGGAGATTCTCGATCGTCGATGGATACAGTCGTCTCGAGAGAGGACCGACCGCATACCTTTACGCAGGCCATATCGGAAGCGTTTGAGCCGTACATGAGTCTTTGGGTCGAATCCCAGGACAAGCAACTAGCCACTCTGATTCCCAAATACCGCACCCAACCTCTCCGGAATCTCGAAGAAGATTTCTCCCCTCAAGGCGTCATACCGTCATCTACCGAGCTTTTCCACTTTTACCGGACCGCGCTTGCACAATGTGCAAAACTTTCCACTGGCATCCGGCTTCTTGACCTCTCCAGAACTTTTGCAAGGTACCTCGATCAATATGGGCAACAGGTCCTCTTTCATTTCCTCAAGGAAAGAACTTCTTTGGAGGAATTGATATTGATCCTCAACACTGCCGACTACTGCTACCAGACTTGCAATCAACTGGAGGAGAAGATACGCGGTCGTGTCGATGAGGAATACCGCAACAAGGTGGACCTCCAAAGTCAGGCGGATGCCTTTATGGGGATCGCGAGCGCTTGCGTCAGGACCCTTGTCGGCAAGGTGGAAATCGAGTGTGAGCCTGTCTGGCGGGAGATGCGCAACACGCCATGGAGCAAGCTCGACAGTGTGGGCGACCAGTCCAGCTATGTGGCGGAGCTGTTGAGGCACGTCAAGGAAAAGGCGTCGGAGATTTTGAAATATGTTCACAAACAGCAGTACGCTCGGGCATTCTGCGACAATCTCGTAGACTCGATGGTCAACACGTACATTCTCAGCCTTGTCCAATGCCGCCCGATTTCCGAGGTCGGCGCAGAGCAAATGCTACTGGACTCGTACGTCCTCAAGAAGGGCTTCACCGAGCTCCCCGTTCTCACGAGCGAAGACCAAAATGCTCAGCCTCCGGCAGCGTAAGTTCCATGCGCGGTCATCATTGCAAATCTAACCTCGACGCAGTTTTGTCAAACGCGTCAACGCGGCCATGTCTCGCCTAGACCCCCTCCTCAAAACCCTTCAAGTGCGGCCTTCGCCGCCAGAAGCCCTCGTCCAAGCCTACCTCATCCACATTGCTGACCGCTCTGACGCCAATTTCCGCAAGATCCTCGACCTCAAAGGTATCCGGAAGACCGAGCAAGCCGCCCTCGTCGATCTCTTCGCCGCCCACCGCCAGTCCCCCTCGCACGCCTCGCTGCCCACCAACTCGGCCCTCCTCACCCCACTTCAGGTCTCCTCGGGCGTCAGCGGCGCACTGGGTGTCGGAGGCGTCAGCGGCGCAAGCGTCGTAGGTCTCGGCGGCGGCGCGCAAAGCGGCGGACTCACCTCGTCGTCAACGAGCCGCTTTGACCCCGCGACGTTTGCATCAGGCATCATGAACGCCGCGCGCGACGGCGTGGACCGCTTCGGCCCCGTTGGCGTCGTCGGCGCCGGCCAAGCCATCCCGGCCATGATGCGCGATCAGAGCGGCAGCGGCGGTGCCTCCTCGCCTTCCGTCCCTGGAGGCGCAGCTCAGGGGCCTGGTGGCTCAGCCTTGTCCAACGATGCGGCGTCTGCGCCGGCGGGCGGACCTGCGGCTAATCTGAATGAGAATTTGAGGAATATCGGCAAGTTCTTCCGTCGTGATGTTGGCACTTTTGGGCGCTTTGGCCGGACGGACGCGGGGTAGGCGATTCGAGGTTGGTTGCTCGTGGTGTCGGCTCGAAAGAAGGGTGTGCGAAAACGCAGTGGAGGAGAGTATGTTGGGTTTTGTTCCGATTTTTTTTTTCCCCCTACCGTGTATCAAATATACCTTTGTTAGACTTGAATTCGACAACAGGCTGAGTGGTGTGCGGACTGAAATGTGCAAGACTAAGGCTGTGGACAAGCAAGAGAAATGAGGAGAGGGGTTGAAGGGGTCAGTAAGTCCAACCGAAGTTGCTGATGACAGGCGCAACTTCACTCCACCGGTGGAAGAGGGAAGCGGAAACAAATAGCATATTGACCTTGATCGACAGATCCTAAGCATCTCGAAAGAGAGGAGAGCGAAGTCATTGCACAACGAGCAACTAGAAGAATGTCAGTTTAAAGGCCATGGCAAGATCTTTTTTACCAGAGCTTTACTTTCCCGGTTGGGTCCGCTTAGTAGAATGATCACTTGGATTGAGGAAGGGACAGGTATTGGATGAGAAACTTGTATTGCCAAAGGGTACATGGCCTGCACATCAATATACAGATTCCGTGCGTTGACAGAAGGACATTAACCCCACGCTTCAACTCCACCACACTATCCGGTCTCGCCGTCTCCAGGACTTAGCGACCACCACCCTTTCCACCACCCTTTCCGCCTCCCTGTCCACCTCCCTGTCCGCCTGAACGCGATGGAGGAGTACACTAGCAATGTTAGACATGAACATGTTTGAATATCAGAACAGCGGACTTACCTGAAGACGGGTGACGACAAGAGCAGGGCCGCAGTCAAACGTCTCGCGAAGGTCACCGCAGTAAGCCTTCTCACCGTTCTCGAGCTCAAGATAAACACCCTCAATCTTGCTGCCGCCCTTCTCCTTCATGCACTTGTCGCTCTCGCCATTGCTCGGGTCATCACCGTTATCCTTCTTCTTCGGGCACTTCTCCTCGTCGGGCGAGACTGTCGAATGAGGGTTGAGGGCCTCGCAGTTGAAGAAGCGGACCTTGATATAGCGGCCCTGGTACTGGATGAGAGAGTCACGGGTGCACCAGGCGGTGTCACCCTTGCCGATGGTGGTTTTGGCGTTGCGGACGGGTTGGCCGCCGACCCAGGCCACGTAGCGGGTCTCGCCGTTCAAGCTGTCGAGAAGTCAATTTCTATTCTCACTATATTAATACGGGGTCCTGATGGACTTACGTCTCGAGACCAACGCGGTAGTCAAAATCCTTGACCTCCTCAGGGGGGATGATGTTCGGCTGGTCACCACTACCACCGCCGCCGCCCTTGCCCTTATCCTTTTCCTTCTTCTTCGAATCTTCTTGAGCGCTGGGCAGCGCGGCGGCGAGGCCGAGGAATGCCACGGAAGGAATGATCCACTTCATTATGAACACCGAAGATCAGATGCGCTGATATGGAGGATGCTGATAACATGCGGATAGAGATGCATTGGAAGGGAGAAGGACATCAATGTATATATACTCCATCCCTCTCCTCTCTCCGCAACGGCCGCACCCAAGGCACTTGCAAACAAGCCGACCCAGCTTCCCAGAGACTCTCAATCAAAAGTCAATCTGAGAGGCTTCGCACAGGCAAGCCTCGGGAAGCGCGGAGGGTCAGCACAAGCTGAGCAACAACCAAGCCTCACTGCCAATAGAGGTGCCGAAATTCAAAAAAAGAAAGTAGACTAAGTACAACGCAAAACATGGTTGAAGCCAACAGCACATAGACGGTGGTCCATGCGGTCGAGGGAAGGATGATGGGAGAGCGACGCTGAGCGTCTTGGAGCTTTGAAGTCAATTCAGACTTCGTCTCTGAGCAACTGGCAGCACCCCGACCATCGGCATGCTCATTGGCTGGTCGGCGGGCGTGGGGAGCTAAAAATGGTCGGAGGTATGAACAAAGGCCGTTGCTGGACGGGTGCTCCCAAGAAGTGCGCTGCTTCTGGCGGCTCTCAGTGGCCGGAATGAGAACAACAACCCCGCAGAAGGGGAAGTAGAGCCAGCGTCCGAGACGTTAGCGGAAGCCGTGCTGACATGCACGTATAAAGCTAGGTTAAAGGGATGCACCCATTCCGATTACATGAAGGAAGCATCGTCGAAGGTCGCGCCAAGTCCCCGCGAGAACGGATGAACGCTGTTAGCTGTTGGTCCATGTGTCTGCGCACTTAATGTCCGATTAGATTAAGGCTGCCACCTTAGCGGCGTGATGTCAGTTGGCCCCAGGGCGGCAGCCAGGAAGGGTTCGCATGTCCAGGCGGGAACGCGCCAAACACGGCCAGGGTTGTGCCCATTTGGCTCCGCGCGGCCACCAAACGACTCATCTGCGAGTGCTTTGGCAGAGCCTCCCTAGGCCGCCAAGGGACTCTCCCGCTTCTCCAACGCTGAACCCCGGCTCTTGTGCCAGTTGTCCGTCCACCTTCTAGAAGACCTCGCTAATGGAGGCACAAACACCGACATGTGGTGGCTCGTGGCTTTCTCCATCATTTCGACGTTGATACTGTCCCCGTCGAGTGCCAAAGGCTGGTCTGAGCGCGCTCCCATCTCCCGTTCTAGAGACGTTCTACGCTGCTTCTGCCGCGCCCGCACCCCCCCAATATACCTGATGCGACTCATGCCAATTGCCGAAATTGACGTTCGAATCGTGCCCTGCGCAAACAGAGTTGCGCCCTGAGGCCGTGCTGCAAGGGTCCTGGGTGCAACCAACTAGCTGCCTGACCTGACTGCCGCTCAACTTGCCCACTCTCCCCCCTTTCGACCATTATAGCCGATGCCTGCAGGCTCCGATAGACAATCGTGCAGCCGCAGTCTTCCGATTGCCGCAGCCATCCGACCATCAGGAACGTGCTAGTCGCCGTCTAGAGCCGTTGTTTGAAGAGGGACTGGGAAGTGCGAGGATCTGGGTGGCTAACGCCGACACTGGCCCACAATCCGGTCGTAGTCGTTGCTAACCGGTGATTTTCACGGTCTCGAGATTCTCTGATTTGTCGATTTGTTGGTTTACCTGACCGACTTTTGGGAATCTGTTCGTGTCGACCAGGTTTTCAAATGATGCGCAGCAGGCAGTCCGGCGCCTCATTCTGCCTCCACTTGCACATTGCCTCGGCCGCCCTTGAACGCTGCGGTTGAATTGCGAGCAGGGATATCTTGATGGCTTGCTTCGTGACCTCCTGCAGGCGGTGTTTGCTTTTGCTGCGAGCGGGTTGTGCAACAGCAAAGTCAAGGTGGAGCAAAAAGGAGTTTGTCGAAGCTGAGAGACTCTCCAACCTTAAGTCTGGCAAGTCGAACATTTCACGTCATCGATAAACCAAAAGCGTAGAAGCATAAAGCTAAAGAGCGTTGAGCATAATAGGTCGAGGCTTGGTAAAGGCTCTTGAGTCGTCCCAATTGAGGTCTGAAGAGGGAATAGACGGCGCGAGTGTTTTGTTGCTTGTTGTGTTTCTGTTACTCAGCATAGCCAGGTGGGAAACATTACCAGTCGTAGCGTCTCGAAGGCAGCTTTGCCGCTGGAAGCTTGCAGAAATCGCAGGCGTAGCCATGGCACGGACGATGCTCATATGACACCAAAGGCTCTCACAAGCTTGGCGATACGAGAAGCATGGTGCAACGGTCGCGATGCCGCAGCAAAAGAAGCCAATCGCCATCGCCTTGGTGACTGTCGGCGGAGAAAGTTGCATGGCTGGCAGATCATGACACGCCGCGACCCGCACGAGACGGGAGACCAAAATAGGCCACTTTGCAGTGATGAATGACCCAGACAAGTATTTTTCAAGGTCTTTACCGTCGCGAGCTGGTAAAGTGGCGGCTTCGGTCCATCGTTGAAGGGGATAAGTCATCACGTCCTGCTTCGCTCGGTTTCGGGTCTTATCTGCGAAAAGAACTGCATCAGCGTGTCTTTCTTTGAGAGGAGAATTAAGTGTTTACGACGCCAAAATATTTCACGTCTTTCAAACCACACACATGCCCAAATTGCCCTCCTCCAGCATCACGCAGCAAGTAAGGCTACACGCATGACCGCCTCAAAGAGTAGGACGGCTAAAGATAAGGCAATGTACCTAACCTGCAAACGTCGTATTTACCGTCGTATTTAAGCTCACTAGATCTATAGCCTAGTTTGGCGCAGTGACCCTTGGCACTGTCAAATGTTTAAGGTTGTTTTTGATGCTTGACGCAGTCAAGCTGTCCGAAGCGAGCGACCGCCGCCCGCAAAGTTCGGGACAAGTCTGGGCGATGCTACCGAAGCCCGAAGCGCATGACTGCGAAAGTTTGCTTGTAGACGCCTGCCGGAATACGAGGTGTTGGCGTTGTTGATGCCTTATTGCGGCAGTGTTGGCACCAGAACACGCCTTGTCTTGCTGTCGCCCACGTCGCTCACTTAGGTCTGGAAGGTTGGAGCAGATGTCTCACGCGGTTTGAGTGACATGCTGGCCTTTCGAAAGTGTTGCCAAGCGGATGGAGGAGGTGTCGGTAGGTGTTGGTGGTGGGTGCAAGAAGCGTGGCTTGGTAGCGACCGGGAAAAGCAAACGAGAATCTTCAAAGCCGCAGTCCGTCGCCAATGACACGAGTGGGTTTATGGAGCCTCAATCGTCCACATTTCAAGTCGCCAGGCGCTGATAATGCAGCGTCGAGCAAAAAAATCAAAGTGTCGCTTGTTGGATCCGGCGTCTGCAGCCGATGCAGCCTCGCGTGCGTTACGCCATTTCGCACCGGTCAAACTTCGGAAGGCAGTGACGTCGTCCACTAGCGCCCCTGCAACGGTTTAGCGCCCCGTTCTCGCCCATTTTGCAGCGCAAAGCTCCCACGCCTCAGAACACTGGCAAAACAACCCAAATTCAATCCCACATGCAATGACATAGTTAAAAATACTATAGAAAGCCTCACAAGGCCAAAAAGAATACCCCACGCGGGACTCGAACCCGCAGCCTCGAGATTTCGGGATTTTGAACGACTTAGAAGTCTCGCGCGCTACCATTGCGCCAGTGGGGCTTCGTTGTTGAAATTTGGTTCACTAAGCTGCATTATCATTAATAGTTTATTCTGGAGAGCATGGTGAGCTCCTAAACCAACATATTTAAGGCCTGGAGTGACTGGTGGGGCGTAATCGTCGAAGTGTAGGTAAGAAGAGAGAGACAAGCTTGGGTGCGGACGCCCGGGGCCGGGGGCGCAACGTCCTTATCAAAGCTCTCGCCTGTGACACAGTGATCCAATTGGTCCATTCAAGACAGCACGCAAGCACAGGCCGACCAATCAGCAACGGTTCGCTATTGCCATGCAAGTAAGCGTTGTTGCTGCAGGTACCGCGACTGACACTGCGCAGTACTCGGATTTTTAGCTGTCGTTGTGGCTTTGCTTTCTATTCCGCGTTTGTCTTGTTTGCGGAAAGATCCTCCAGGCTTACGGTGTGATAGGCTACTCGATTCGTTGCTAAATCGATCTTCTGGTCACTCTGAAACGTCATCGCTGCGGGCTTTGAGATCCCGCAAAGCACACCGGCAACTTCTCTATATTCCCACTATAATGATGGCTTCACACATCGCTGCATCACACAGATGCACTTCTATTGCCTGCTCACTAAAAGGGTGACTGTCTTTCGATGACTGAATTTCCTTCCGCATAGTGCGGTCGTAAAACTCCGTGGAGCTTGTTGGGATCTTTTCCGAAGAGAGTTTCACCTCACTGCTTGCACGATGATTGTTTTCGTGGCCAAACATCACCGCAACTGGCGGAGAATCTAGCTGACGTCTGATCGACGATTTGGTTCATCGTGGGCGTGTCGAGACTGCTAAAGGGGACAGGTTGAATCTAACGCCGCACCGTTCGCACGCACAGAAATTAGACATAGCCGTCTGACGCCAGCACAGGCATCTCTCAAGCGCACTGCAATTTTCCCTCGGCATTCTGGGTCAGACATTGTCCGCTTACCGTGAGACATTGCTGGCAGGCCAGCGGTCACAGCAAAGACGAATGTCCACAGGGCAAAAAAACGAGAATGGGAAGAAGTTTCAGCGACTCTTCTGAAGGAGATGGGAAGCGGGCATTTTTGCTGCGTGCTACAACACAACCAAGAGCAGAACCCCTTTTCACCCCCCTGTCCCTCTCCGAACGGTGCGGGCGCCTTCAGATAGCTTGCGACCGCTGCCCGCCATTTTCTCTGCCCGTCCTCTTTGACTCCCTGGCTACTCCTCACTCGTGCACAGAACCAACGAGCCTCCCTACAGTGTTATTCCTTCCAAAATCCCCCCCACACTCCACGACGCTGCTTGTGGCAGCTAAGCCTCAGATGACATCTGGTGTTTTCACTGCAGAGGCCAGTGGGACTCACATATCCAACATAGATCTAGGAGAGAGAGGGGGAGAGAGAGGGGGAGAGAGAGAGGGAGAGAGAGAGGGAGAGAGAGAGAGAGAGAGGGGAATACCACGCAAATCAGCAGCGTCCTTAAACCTGCATCTTTGCGCAAAAGGCCTCCTGTAGTCTTTGCAGTGCTCGCTGGCGCCCAGGTTCGTGGTTAATTGCGGTCCAGCACGCGCACGTAGACTCTGGCCAGAAGCCCCCTCAACGCGTCGGGCTCTGCGTCAGGCGTGAGGAACGGTACTGAAAAGACTGGTCCAAGTCCATGCCAGCTCTGCTGCCGTCTTCGCCGTCTTGTCCGTCAGCTGTGACGGGCAGAGGCAGCAAAGCGAAGCGTTCGTCTGTGACATCGCAGCCGTCACCGTCTTCAACTGCTCGAAGGCCAGGAAGGGAGTCTGCGCCATTGGCACACTGCTTCGCTGGTGTCGAGATGCCATCGCCAGGGCCAGAGGCGTAGGCGTAGGCGTAGGCGTCTTGTCGCAGCGGCAGTGAAAGAGACGGAAGCTCATACGCAACGCCTTCGTCTTGCCTCTGCTGCGCCGTGGTCCGACACCTCTTCCTCTTCGCCCTCCCGCCACTCTTCTGCGTCATGGTGATGGACTCGATCTCCCCGGCCATCTGCGACGGCAAAGCCTCATCCGCAGGCGCTGAGCCGTCGGGATAGTACAGCGACCTACATCCAAATCAGCACCGCCGAACGCAACCCAACCCAGCATCCTCCCACTCATGAAACCAGCAGCGCCAGCCAAGCCGTTCGAGGCCCTGATGCGAAAAGACTGCGAGAGAGGAAAAGAAAGCGCACAACGAACCGTCTGACGATATCCGCGGCATCGCGCTCGCCCACCCCATGCACGCGCCGCACGTGCTGTTTAAAATTGTCGCGGCGCGGCCATATCTTGCCGCTGCGCGTGCAGCCGGGCCCGACGCAGCGGAACGAGGGTGTCATGGACGGTGCTGCTGGCCTCCTCGTCGACGCTGTAGCAGCGGCGTTTTTGGAGTTTGAGTTGGAGGAGGAGGTGGTGATGGTGGAGAAGGTGGAAGTGTTGTGTATCGCCATCATCTCTTCCGGATGCACGCTCTTCTTGTGCCGGTTCAAGTCGTTGACAGTCGTGAAGCCGAGGTTCTTGCCGCGCGCGCAGCCCGGGACGCTGCACGTGAAGGGCTTGCAGTGCTTGCGGCGGTCTTTTCTGCGTACGTCACCTCCTGCTTAGTTCATCTTGCCTTTAAGCGATGGAGTAGGAAATGCCAGCGACAGAAAAGGGGGGAGTCGGGTTTTACGAGGATAGAGAACTGGATGGGGATGTAAGTAAGTAAGATGGATACGCACTTGAGATCCGACGCACACTTGAAGTTGCAATGACAAGTGCGGCAGTGAAACCGCTTCGTCCTGGTCTTCGTCCCCATCGTCATCGTCATTGGCAACGCCATTGCGTTCTCGTCCTCCCCTGGCGCCGCTCCGTCGCACTCACGGCAAGATGCCGCTCCAATCCCGTCCCCTTGGACAGAACGAACCCCCCTAGCCACCCCGCCACCCCGGCCGCTCCCATCAGACAGTGCCATTGCTGCAGATCGATCCAAAGGCGACGTCTCAGAGACGGCAGAGACGTCGCTGGTGGCGCGGAACTGGGGAGCTGGCTCTGGAACTGGCACATCGGGAGCGAGTAGCGGCGCTAGGCCTGCCCATTCGCTCGTCGTTGCTTGCACGCTGCTCCATGGGCCGTCGGCGTCGCGATAGAAGCGCGCGATGGGGTCTGCGAAGATTTGGTCGTTGTCGCTGCTCAGAGGGAATGGTCGGTGTTGAGGTGGGAACGCATGATTTAACAAAGAGTCTCGCTCCTGGTGAAATGGAACGCCATGAACCTCAAAACGGATCGCTGGCTCGAGTCTTGAGACTGTCCGGCTAAGGAAGCCATGCTGCGGGATCGGGTTTGCGGACCTGGTGGCAGGTGAACGATGGTATGGATCAAGCTGTGGCGGTATTGTTGGTAAGTGGCGAAAGGCGTGGTGGTCTGGTTCAGTCCAGACGGGGCAATATGACTACAAGCTATCTATCAATAAAGAGTCTGCAGCCCAAAGAGGGGTTATATATGTTACCGACGCAGCGCCATATGCAGCAAAGGCGGGAAAGGTCGCCTGGGACATGTCTTGAAATCAAGACGACGACGACGACGCGGAGGCGATGCAGAGAAGTAATATCCAGGCATAAGGCTGGGGACCAAGCGCAGGGACCAAAAACAGATGGTCAAGGACGGCAACGCAAGGCCAACGCAACGCAACGCAGAACAAAGGCGTTCCCGCCAGAGCGGTTGGACAAACAGAACAACAGAACAACAGACAGGCAGGTAGGAGGGACCATCATGACACATTAGTAGTCTTGCGCCTTGTTCACCGCCGGACGGGCAGACGACAGCCTCTCTGTGTTTTGATTGCACAAGAGCCGCAGTAGCGCGCCCGACACTGTGAGATTGAGGCACAGACGAACGAAGACCCGTCGACTCACAGCCACTTGCTGCCTGCCTGCCTGCCAGCCTGCTTGCCCTGCTGATGGATGCGGCTGCGCCTTGAGCGAGCCTTGCTGCAACCCTGCCTCCAGTCAGAGCTTGGGAACGTCTTGCTCTCGGTCAATTGCATCACGACCCTAGATTTCTGGGGCCAAAACTCGAGAGCGGAAAACGCCGCTTACACCCATGGCTCTACTGTTTGGGATACTGGGTTCTGTCACTCATGTGCATTCCATCCGTCCCCGAAAGCGTGAATGGAAGGAAATTGATCCAAATAGGGGCTTAGCCAAAGCAGACCATACTATGTACAAAGGTTGGAGTCTGCAGAGCTTCCCCAAACGCGATTTCCCCTTGCGTGTTCGTTACAGTCCTGGGTAAAATCCCTGCTGCTGCTGCTGCTGCTGCCTCGTGTACGACGTAGCAAACAGTTCGAAGTCATCCTCTACAAACTGCATCGTGTCACCTTGTCCATACGGCATCGAGGCGGCCGTGAACGTCCCATTATCCGCATAGAGATTCGTAGGTAGGTCTGCTCCAAAAGATGGAGCTTCCACTGGGGACTGGTACACTTGCCCTGACGGCACAATGTCAGTGACCAACGCTGGAGCTGCTTGAGGATATCCGTCATGCAGTTGCTCTTGCGCATAGAATTCATTGTTTGCAAATGTGCGTGGTTTGTGACCGTAGGGGCTGAGGCAGGACTGATTTGCAAAGCCGGTACCATTATCGACTGCGTAAGTCGACAGATGCTGCTGTGAGACCTGGAGCGGCTGTGATCGTGGGCTGGCAATTTGCGGGGGCGGGTATGTCATGTTGTTTGACGGCGATGTACCCAGAGTGTTTGTCAGGTCGGAGGAGTAGCCAAGTTGCCAATCCCTCGACGGCGCATTGACTGCCAGATTGAATCCATGGCCAGCCATGTCACCCACAGGTGGAGTGACAGCAGACTTGGCTCGGCGTCGTTGAACTGGATTGATCTCGACAGGACCGAGGATTGTGTCCGCGTCAACGTCGTGACTTTCAACCAACTGAGTGATGGGCATGCTCATCACCTCCATATGCCTTGCCAGGTGGGAAAACACGGACTTCCAGCTGGTAGACCGAACGCCGCAAAAGCGACACGGTTCGTCTTCTGGTTCCGACGACTTTTCATGGCGGCAAAGATTGACAATCAACCAAACTTTGTCTGACTGGTTGCCTGGGCCGGAGAAGTCCTCAATGCCCTTTTCCCAATCGAGCAGGTATTGCAGACGATGTCCTGCACGTACGTGGGCAACCGTGTCCTTGAAACTTTTGGTTTTTGGTTCGTTATCAGGCCCTGGCACTTTGTGCTCGCGGAGGAGATGTTGCAAGAAGTTGGACTTGCGGGCGACTTCTTTTCCACAGTCGCGCCAGTTGCATTTGAACATTTCCAGTTGCCGGTGCTTCTCCATTTCATGCCGCTTCCAGTCGGCTTTCCTGCCCCACGTCTTGCCGCAATCGCAATCCTGAAAAGTGCAGAAATAGGGTTGGACGTCGTCTCGTACATGCTGCGTCCAGTCTGACGGTCTCAAAAATTCCCTAACTTCGAAACAGAACGGACATTCGAATTGTGCTGGTAGTCGTCTCATTGGAGGAATGGGCTCTCCCTTTTTTAGTTCGGAGACTTGTACGGTCCCGCCTTCGTCGAGGTCTTCTTCCTCTTCATCGAAAGGAGAACGTATTCGAAAGCCGCCGGACGTTGTCTTGCCATCCTTGCCTACTCGCAAGGGAAGAACTTTGGGTTTGCCCCCAAGGGCAGGACAGAATGTTCTGGAACAGGCTCCACGCTTGACTCGTCTCAAATGCTGGGCTTTCTGCTCCAAAAGCTGTTTGTATCGTCTGTAATGAAGTTCGGCGGCACGCTTGACGATGAAGTCTTCAATCTGGAATGTTGTCGAGTCTTGATTCCGGCCCCTGCTAGCCTCAATGGCGTTCTTGGCGAATCCGTCCAATGTCGGGACCGCAGGCCATTCAACTTGCGGTGGGGCATGGGTTTCCTCGTCGCTACCATCCGAGTCGCCATCATGTGGGCTTTCAGGACGCAAAGGGATCATGGGCGGGCCGCCGATACCAGTAATGAGCTCAGACAGACTTGGTTGAGCTTGACTTGGACTCCTGCTTCGGGTTATCGCCCCTTTGATGTTCCTGAAGGAAGGGAACAGGTTATCCCCGTGAGATCCGCTGCCTCTGGAGTGATTGGTAGGTCTTCCCTCGACTTTTGGGGACTTGGGACGGCTCCAGCTGCCGCTGCGCTTGACAGGTCCGTTGACTTTGGTGTCCAGCGACAAACTGTGTTTGGGACCCGTGGTTGAGGGAGGGCTCTTCTTCTTCAAGAGGCTGGGAGTTCTCTTGAACGTGTCCAAGATGCTGCTTTTCCGTGGACGATTGGAAGGTGTGATTTGTTTTGATATGCCGCCACTCGACCAAATGCTAGCAAGCTCAGACTCGCTCCTGCGACGTGTGCGAAATGAACTTATGGTCGCCGTGACAGAGGCCGTCTCGATGTCCCTGGCCCTGGCCTGGAACCTCTGCATCGCGGCGCTTGACGATTCCGGTTGGTATTTGTTGTCCCAGGTTGGCTGCCGTGGGAGGTCATTCCACGGCTGTATCCGCTGCGGAAGCATGTCGTAAGTGTCCTTTCGCGGGATTCGGGGAAAGTACGACTCGTCCTCCTTTGCATCCTTGATTTCCACATTTGCTGCAGGGGATTCTGGCGGCTCGGTAGGCTTCGATTGTAACAAGCGAGAAGGTTCGTCAACACGGCGTGTGTCGACACCAGATTCGTCTGGTGGTAGGGCATCGGCTTCACCTGGTGCGCGATCGACGTGACTGGAGTCAGTCCTGTCTGTATCGGTGAGCCATTTGTGGACCTCCTCCTTTTTGTCGTCGGCAATGCGCAATTTTTCCATTTCATTGATGGATGGGATGAGGGCGTCGTTGACATTGCTCCGCTCCTCTGGGCCGATCCCAGCGAGACCGGACGTGGAATCGCGTCTCCATGAACCGTCTTCATCACGTTGCGCATGCGATTGAGAGTGCGACACGTCCATGCCGCGTTGCGAATCTTCATCAGAGGTCGCTTCGGCGTCGTATGGGGACAGATGGGAACCCAAGGTCCTGCCTCCATTGCTCTTCTTTCCCAAGTAGCGGTTGATCTCGGAGCCCGAGGGGGAGTTGGCTCGACTGCAGCTCTGAACGTGAATCTCGGGACTGATTATGGAAGGTTGGTGCTCATCAAAGAGATCGATTGAGCCTGGTGCAGGGCTGTCTGTCCCTGCTGGAGTGTGCTGTTGCTGCGGTGCAGGCAGGCCCCAAGCGTAATCGCCTTGGGCAAATTGCGGGAAAGATCTTGGAGGGACACGCGATGATTGGGGCCCACTGGCCGACGTTACAAACTCGATGCTTGACCTGGGGCTCGAGTGGTTGGTGGTGCACGGTGACATTAGTTGATTTCCGTGGTGAGTTTGTCGAAAAAAAGGAGGGTGGAGATTGCCATTCGCGAAAGTCGAGTCGGCTTTGGACACGAAGGGGCCATGAGGCACAGCTGGAGGATTCTGGAGGCCAACTGGGTAGTCGGCGTCGTCCAGTGGCAGCAAACCATCCAGAAGCAGGTCGTGGTCGAGGTTTGGAGTAGCCTGGGTACTGGCATTGAATTGGGGATCAGAAGACCATCCGGGAGTCATGTCGCCCTGCAACGAGGAGAGGTCTGGCGAATACATGGTGGCGGTCGCGCAAAAGGAAGCTGAAGCATTGGGGTCGTGACCGGGCGACATGTTCAAGACTGGCGGAGACTTTGTCGCATGTCTGCTCGTCGAAGTTGAGCGGCTGACGGAGGAATCTGGGAGACAGGTGGAGCCGTCTCTGGAGAAGTTGGCGGCGAAATAACCGTCCATGATGGTGCCGGATCTTTGGGCTGCTGCCGCGGGGGGCGACGATCATTCGGACGCAGAAAGACTCGGGAAGGGAATCAAGCGCGTAAGCGCTGGAGGATGACGGTCGCAGCAGTCGATTGGGTGGCGCAACGAAGGGTGGTGGAGCGCGCAGGTGACGGGACTCGGCGGCGGAGGAGATGCCAATAACAGTACGGCGAGAGTCGAGCGAAGCGAAGGGACATGGATATGAAGAGACGACGGAGGGAGAGAGCGGAGGGACGACGACTTTGATGGCCTTGGGCGCTTCGCGCTGGCGAGAGGAGCGATTGGTCTTTGCATGGCGGCATCAGGCATGATTTCCGGTGGCTCAGGACGTGGACGGTGGTGGCACAAGAGTGAGCAGGCTGAAGTCGAGGCGGACATGGAGGCAGCAGTGTGGCTCGGTGTTGGTGTTTGCCTAGAGCGACCACCGCAGAGCCTCACTCCATCGTGGGAGCTGTGGGTATGTACAAGGAGATGGGTGGTCTGCTGTCCCGTCGTCGATTCCGTCCGTCGCGCCGTTCCTTATCGGGCATGGCCCCAAGGGTTCCACCACGTTGCAGCTGAGCTGAGCGAGCGGCTGCATCCCTATGTAGACCCCACTGCACCGTGGTACCTTGCCGTGGTGAAGAATCTCGCAGCGCGCCTTCGTTCGGCCGTGGGCGCTGCAACACCACCGGGGAAAAGCGAGGCGTGTCGTTGAAAAAAGCCTGGAGGCGGACCACGCGCTATCAATGGATCCATCCATCGAGTGACGACGACGCGCGCATCACTGGAGGCGTAAGGTAGGGCCTCCCCAGGCCGGTCTAGCGCGGCGGACGAAGGGAGAGCAGGTGGAGGGGTCTCCCTTGACCCTCGAAGACCTAACCCGATGTAAACAATGCGAGAAGACCTACATGGCCTTTATTCCGTACTTCACCGCTCCACCCCCCATCCCCCCATTCCTCCCCGCTCGCCTGGACGCTGCTTCTTCTCCACGTTGCGCTTCTAGCTGATCTCTGGCTTTGGCTTTGGCTTCCATTTGGTCCTTTCTGCATGTGACGGACATCAAAACCCACCCACCCACCGCACTACAAGTAGCTCCGTCGAGAACCTCCGCCCTCGACAAATTGCACGCCTCGACAATCTCCTTGTCCTCTCCTCCAAAACCTCAATCCTTTGCACCCTTCCCTACCATTGAAAAAGAAGAGGCAAAAAATTGTAACAAAAAATGGTGCAATTCATTCCGCCGCCCGACCCCCACGCGTTGCTTCCTCCGCTGCTCGCTTGCTTGCCGCTCGCCTTTGCATCCCCGCGCCCACCTCCCGCTCTGCTGCCCCTACTCTCGCCCATCCTACGCCAACGAGTCCAACTTCTCTCGGGCTCCTCTCAAAACGAATCATGGCTCCCACTGCTGTGCTGGGACCGCGAAAAGGCCGGCAACCTTACCTCCATCATCGCCAACATCGAACTCGAGCCACACCCCGCCTCTGGCGAAATCGAGCTGGGACATGTGAACCAGATCCGGTACAGGAGGAGGGATGAGGAGACGCTGGAAGCCCGCATCGAGCTGCCGGACCTGCAACTGCTGCCCGTCTTCCTCTGGTGCGTGGCCGACGCCACTGGTGGTGGCCCAGGATGGCGCTTGACCGAGCTGCGCACAACTCAAGACCACGACCACAAGCCCGAAGAGTGGTTCCCCAGCATGGACGAGGCACGCGAAGCCTCCAAGGCAGCATACATTGCAGACGCCCTGCGCAGCGCAGACGTCCCAGCCGCACCTAGCAGCAGCATCAACCACCATGCACAAACCACAGCCCAAGACGAAGACGACGACGACGACGACGACGACGACGACTACTGGAACATGTACGACCGCACGCCCAACCGCACGCCGGCCAAGGAGTCGCCGGCACCCCAAGTCCAGCGCCCTACGCACCTCCAACAACAACAGACCTCACACTCCAACCTCGCCCCGTCGACCGAGGAGCTCGAGTACTTTGCGCGCTACGCCGCCGAAGTGCAGCCCGCCCTCGACGCGCACGACCCAGAGGAAGAAACGCCCGCAGGCCACGGCTTCGAGTCGACGCTGCACGGCGACACATTCAGCGCCAGCGGTGCGGGCGTGCAGTTCGAGCCCGCGGCCGCCAACATCGGCCCGCGAGGCTACGACTCATCGCTGCCTCCGCACACGAACGGAGCGGGCGCGGAGGCGGAGGCGGCCACGCATGGATCGCAGCCGCAGGAGCCTCTCTCGCAGACATCGCCCTTCGAGACGCTGACGCACAGCGAGCTGAACCACCCGCAGCCCATCTCGTCGACGTCGCCCGGCGGCGGGTCGGGCTCGCCCGCGTCGGCCGCCAGCAGCAGCAGCGTGGCGCGCATGGAGGCGGCGGCGGCGGGCCAGGCGGCCGCCGAGGTCGCCATCAAGCAGCACATCAGCACCGATCTGAAGAGCCTGTACCGGCTGGCGCGCAGCGCGGGCATTGCGCGCGACGAGTTCGAGCGCATTGTCCGGACGGAGCTGGAGGTGCTGGGAATGATGGGGTTAGACGATGACGAGTAGCCGGATGGTCGTGGTGGTGTTCAGTCGACGGCGGCGAGATCATTGGACTCTGTTGGAGTAAAATGTGAAAGGATTGGGAGGAGGTACGAGTAGGTGTGATGTTGGCCCATTTCCAGGTTTTGTAATGACCTTTGGTTTGGCACTTCTGGCAGCATGAACGGCATGCATGGCGTATGGACGTTTGCAGGCGTATCGAATCGGCTACATTACATAGCTTGTCCATTGCATTCTCTAGCTACTTCTGTTTCTTCTCCGTCCCTCTCCTCTCCTGCTTCGGTCTGTTGAAAAAGAAGGACGAAATGACTCTACAGTAGCTTGATTGGTATTACTTGGACATGGGCATCACTTTGCATGGCATTGATAGCTCAGAGACATTTATTCTTATTCTTTTATGTGTCTGCTGTGCAGATCTTGTTTTCTCGATACGACGCGGCGTTTTGGTTTCTTCGACCCAATGACTTTTCCGACACCACCAACCTATTTCCCCATGCGTCCTCGGTCTCACAAGCCATTGAAAACCTCACTCATCCCATTAATCCCCCAAATCAACCCCTCTTCCTCGCCTTCCCACCGGCCGCACTCGCCCCCGACGAAGCAGCCTGCGCACGAATCTGGCCCAACACCTGGGCAACATTCGCCGGATTGGTCGTCTTGGTCTCAGCAGCACTGCCGCGGCCGATCTCCTCGACGACGTTTGCCGGGTCGGCCTCGCCGACAATGGGTATCTCGGAGGCGAGGAACTGCTGGAACGGCTTGGTCACGAAGAAGCCGTCGGCCGTGAACCAGCGCGTGAAGGGGGCCGACAGCTCGATTTGCTGCCACAGCTCGGCGCGCGCCGCGGCGGGCTTGCGCGATGTCGTGTAGCGGATGGTGAGGTGGTAGATGGGGATGTGCTTTTCGACGCGGGTGGAGATGCGGATCTGTAGCAACAAGAAAGTCAGCACGCCATTGTCGACGTCCGGTTTGTGTGGGTGCTGAGAGAGGGGCGTCGCCGCACCTTCTGCCCGTCCCTCTCGCCCGCGTAGACCAGGCCCTTTTCGACCATGTACATCCAGTACATGAAGGCGCCATTGAGCACAAAGTAGGCGGCGACGGCGGGGCCCGTCCACGCTTTCGTCGCGTCCCAGCCAAACTTCCAGTCAAAGTAGAACAGCAGCCCGGCTACCGTCACGGCCGTGTAGCCCAGCGCCAGCCGCACGTCGAGGTACTTGTTGTCCGGCGTAAACTTGAGCGAGTTGAGGTAGTTGGGCAACGCATCGTCCGACGTGTTTCTCAAGTCTGTTTGGGCCCGCCGCAAAGCCTCTCGTTAGCTGGGTTTGTTGCAGTTGCTTTGCGGATAGCTGAGCTGGCTATGTACGTAGCTAGCTGGCGAGGCACGCACCAGGAACTGAATGCACCTGGATTTTCTGCTCGGCGGTCGACATTGTAGCGGTCGGTGGAGCTGCGCGCGGAGCTCCTAGATTGGTCCAATAGTGCGCGCCGGGTTGAGGGGAAGAGATTGGGGTCGACGCGTGCGACGTGGTGAGGTTGTCGTGAATAATGGACGGGGATCAACAGGTGTTCTTTGGGGGACCGGGAAGCTCCAGCGCTCGAGCTTCACGGAACCTGGTCGCGCGGCGAACGAAACTCTTGGCCGCGCCAGCTGCTACCTACCGTACGTCGTCGGTCCGCACCACTTACCACCTCAACACCCACTTCACGGCATCTACGGTCGACAGATTAACATCATGGCTCAACCCGTGGTCCAGACGATCCACAGGGACCCGGCCTTGTTGTAGGTTTTGCTTTGCCCAACGCGCAGCTCCCCCCCAGGACCGACCGAGAACTGACGGCAATGCAGCTGGTGGATCTTGCTGCCAATTACGGTGGTCATGGTACGGACAACGACAGCATCGAACGGTCTCGACTGAATATGCGCCTCTGACCTGATCAGATTTTGACGGGCGTCCTCCGCCACTACGCCATGGTGCTGCTCCAGAGCACGCCCAAGAAGCAGGCCCTGCCCAAGCTCCGCGAGCACCGCTCCCTCATGCGCGGCGTCAACCTGCGCGGCAACGCCAACGTCGTCTCGCCGTCGTCGTTCCAGAACCGCAAGTCGTACCTCGTCTCCGCCTTCAAGGACGGCTCCTTCTTGGCCGACCCCGAGTCCCGCGGCAAGCCAAGACCGAACCCAATGACGGACCCCGCTGCCATGGAGGGCATGATGGGCATGATGAAGGGCAACGTCGCCATGATGGTCCCGCAGACTCTGATTATGAGCTGGATCAACGCCTTCTTTTCGGGCTTCGTGATACGTGAGCTGACCCTCCCCCTCCCCCCATCATGCGGGTGTGGGTGTCGACGGAGGTTGCCGATTTGCTTGCTAACATGGACCGCGCAGTCAAGCTTCCGTTCCCGCTGACACCGCAGTTCAAATCCATGTTGCAATCTGGCGTAGGCACCCGCGACCTTGACGTGCAGTGGGTGTCAAGCCTGTCGTGGTACTTTTTGACGCTGTTCGGGCTGCAGCCCGTCTACAATTTCATCCTGGGGAGCAACAATGGTAAGTCACGGCTGTGCTGTGCTGTGCTGGCGGGGCGAATGCTTGCTGACCGGGGCCCCGGTGGCTGTTCGTTTAGCGGCGAATCAAGTTACGCAGCAGATGGCCGGTATGAACCCGACGGGCTTGATGGGGCCAGACCAGGACCCAGACAAGCTGTTTCAGAGCGAGGCGGAAAACCTCGAGGTGGTGGATCACTACTGGATCCTCGAGGGTGTCGAGGAGCGCCTGCTGGCCCAGCTGCGGGGATGACGATGGGCTATTGAAGAAGAGAGCGGCGGGGCGCAGTAGCTCCCGCGGCAGGCGAGGGCGTCCGAGTCCCGGGAAGAGATGGAGGAGGAGGACGACGACGAGAGGGGTGGGCGGAGGGTTCATGCACGCGCGGGGGCAGAACAGAACCGAGGGGAGCAGAGCAGAGCAGAGCAGAGCAGAGCAGAGCAGGGCGAGGCGGAATCTGCATCTGCGCTGCACCTGCACGCTTGATCAGCACAGCCGAGCCAGCAGAGCCTCCCGGGGTCGCCCGTGGTATCTGGATAAAATAGAGGAGCCAATGGGCGTTGGGCGAGAGGGCGCAGCTGAGGGATGCCAAGCGGCTGCTTGTGGAGGAGGGTGCATGCGAAGCTGGTGCCTCCGGGCAGACGGCGAGTGTTTGCTGCCTCGCTCAACGCCCTCGTCCTGTCTCTGCTGCCACTTGCCGCAACCATGGGCCGATGGATGCCAACAGAACCAAGTTGCTTGATTGTTTTTCTCTGCCCTCAGGTTGTCGTCCTGCGATCCATGGGTGCGTGCAGCAGCTCCGTTCCCGTCCGTTTCCTTGCGTCTGAGGGGGTCGAAAGAGCCCTCTCGGCCCCCAACACCGACCTCACACCTCTTTGGACCATTTGCCCTCCCAGACGTAGCGCCCGTCATCCGTCCCCCGTCCACCCACCTCGGCAATAATCATCACTCCACCCACTGCACTGCACCACGACCCGGCCCCTTCTTCCCTCTTTGTCCGCTCTCTCGAGGCGTCGACGCCCCATATCATGATCGGCGCTCTCCAGGCGCTGCCCGTGGGACAGACGGTCGAATGCCACCATGGCTGACCCTCCCCAAACCCGGCGTGTACACACCGACCGGTCAGCATGCAGGGGTCTGGCTGGTCCTGGGTGCCACCCATGCCAGCGCTCGTGCAATTGCGCAGCGGCGCATAGGTAGAAGAATGCGGCTCTGAGATGCTGCCCTCTGTACTGCCTCCATAAGACGCTCTACACGTCCCGCCTGCGCTTGATACACAACTTCCAAGGCGGAGCACCAATCCACTTTTAGCTGCGCTGCGCTCTTGTCACTGCCCTACAAGGTGCACCTGCTTAGCCTCCTTCGTCGACTCTTCTTTGTGCCTGCGACTTTGTATAAGTACTGCTATACGCTTTGCTGAGGCCCGCCCCCACTCCCAAGCGCCTACAGATACCCGTCCAGTCCTCCTCCTTCCCGATCCTGCAGACCATTTCGACTTCACCTCCAGGCCATGTTCAACAGCCTTTGAATCATCCTCTACCGTTTTTTGCCTCTCCGACTGACATGGCTTTCCACTATTTCGACGACTTCTCGGCCATGGGCCTGCGCCCAGACGGCCATCTTGCCGAGTCTTACCCATGGCCCGGTCACGATACTCAGTGGAACGGCGTGCGCCTCAGCTCCAAGACAATCACTCTTCTCGCTCCCGATTTGGCACTAGACAGCGCATCAAGTCAGAGCTTGTCCAACATGCAACGTTACCTCAGCGGACCTGAGCGGCCACTGTTTAGCGCGGATGTCTTCCCGCTCGATGGAAGCCGAAGAGAGCACGGAACGCGGAGCTACCATTTGGATTCGCAGTACGACGCTGTTGGTCCATGGCACTATCATCAAGCCGTTGGCAAGAAATCACCCGACTACCACCGCTCGAGCTGGTCGGCGTCCAGCTCGACCAGCTACAACCACTCTCTTCCGGACGAACCCAGCGTTGCGACCTTTAGTTCTTCTGATCCTTCCAGTCCCCTCGGCATGGCATCGCAAGACTATGTCGAGTGCAGACCCTTTTCCACGTACCAACCAGAGGACTCGGTCAGTGGCTCTTGCGCGCTCCGCGAGATCCAACAGTACCCTTCGCCCTCGGAGGACGCCGAGCAACAAATGGACTACGATGACAGCTCCGACATCAAGTACGAATTTACCTACGAACAGGAGGCACCCTACTACCCCAGCAGAGTGGAAAATGGCGACCACCACTACTCCCAGGTACCAGAGCATGACGAAGACTTGCAAGTGCGCATGAGAGAGGCCGAGTCCGTACAGCCGGTGTCGAAGTCCGAGGGAGATCCCGATTCCGACTACACACCCAGTGCTTCTGGACCCAAGCGCCGTCCCAGTCGTGCTTCTCAATCGAGCAAGTTCCCCAGGCGGCTCAGTAGCGCTCGCAAGTCCATGGACATGGGCAATCGAGTGTCGAAGAGGCCCAAGGGCAGCAGATTCAACAAAGACAGCTCCGCCGCAAGACCATTCCCGTGTCCTCTGGCTGGCTATTCCTGCCAAGCAACCTTTGCGTCCAAGAACGAGTGGAAGCGGCACGTTTCCACCCAGCACATTCGACTCGGCTTCTGGCGGTGCGAGCTCTGTCCCAACACGGTCGATGGCATCACCACGTCCTACAACGACTTCAACCGCAAAGATCTCTTCGCGCAACACCTGCGCCGGATGCACTTTGCCAGCTCATCCGCTGGCCACACCGTCCCGCGCGGACCCTCTCGTGACCATCCCGTCACTGATGAAAACATGGCCGAGTATCTGCGCCGGTGCTACATCAAGCTGAGAGATCCTCCTCCCAAGAGCTCCTGCCTCTTTTGCAGCCAGATCTTTGAGGGGACGGGCAGTTGGGACGAGCGGATGGAGCACGTCGGGCGCCACTTTGAAAAGGACAAGAAGCCCGAGTGCTCGGTATATGGCGTCGGCGCCTGGAGAGAGGATGACGAGTTGAGAGACTGGCTCTGCAGCGAAGGGCTTGTCGAGTGCGATCATAGAGGCGTGTGGCAGTTGGGAGATGGGACACCTCGGAGACGAGATGGACGGGCTGCTGCTGATTGTGATGACTCTGATGATGACGACGATAACGATGGAGAGGACTAAGCTTTTGGGTTCTTTTGCTGTCTTTTCACTGTGCTGGACAATGGGTGGTGTGGTTTGGGCGCTTGGACGAACTGAATGATGATTTGATACCCCCTCGTTAACTAACAATTTTCCCTGAGGAAATTCAGGAAAGATTGAGATTAATGACTAGATATTTGATTCTGGTCCTCGCCATGATCTGATCTTGAACTTGAGATATCGAAGCCGTGTAAATTTACATGTAGTGCTTGTCCAAATGACGTAGACCAGCGGCCGGGACGTGCGCGTAGATGGGTTCATTGGTTGCTATCGATAGGTGCACCCCACGGAGCATCCCTGTCAGAGCTAGGTCGCTTCAACCCCAGTTATCACCACTCGACCTCCTCTGGACACAAGCAACCTGGAAACCAGCAATCCGATGCCCATTTGGAAGACAAAAAAGACACGGCCATCATGAGTGACCTGGCGCGAACCATTGGCAAATCCAAACTGGCCAAAGTGCCCGCGAGCGCCGAGTCCAAGGCAGAAGAAGAACAAGACGACTCGTCGTCAGCATCATCCGTCTCATCAACGGGCACTGTGGTACCAACAACAACGCAAAAGGCGGCGCCGCACATCGAATGGACCAAGTACTTTGCCCAAGAACTCTGGCTGGAGCATGCGTTTGAAAACGGCGAGCACGCCAAATACCACGTGTACCTGACGCCGCCGGCGACGGCCAAGACGCCGCTGATGGTGCTGCACCACGGGGCAGGCTCGTCGGCCCTCAGCTTCGCGCTGTTCGCGCTCGAGGTGCGGCGCCTGATGCCCGAGGTGGGCATCCTAGCCGTCGAGGCACGCGAGCACGGGTCGGTCGTCTACGACGCGGCGAGCAACGTCGACAGCAGCATGGCGCTGGCGAGCCTGTCGCGCGACCTGACGACCATGATCGGGCTGGTACAGGCGCGCATGGGCTGGGACAAGAAGGACGCCCCGTCGCCAGAGTTGCTGCTCGTCGGCCACAGCCTGGGAGGCGCCGTCGTGACCGACGCGGCGAAGAGCGGCGCCCTCGACCCCAAGGTGCTGGGCTACGCCGTGCTCGACGTCGTCGAGGGCTCGGCCATGGAGGCCCTCAAACACATGCAGGCGTACCTGCGCTCGCGGCCGTCCGTCTTCTCCTCCATCGACGACGCCGTCGCCTGGCACATCCGCAGCCGCACCCTGCGCAATCCCGAGAGCGCCCGCGCCAGTGTCCCCAGCCTGCTGACCCAGGTCGACGCCGCCAAGTGGGTGTGGAAGACGGATCTGAGCCGCACCGAGGCCTACTGGAGCGACTGGTTTGGCGGCATGAGCGCAAAGTTTCTGTCGGCCAGGGGCGCCAAGCTGCTGTTGCTCGCCGGCACGGATCGCTTGGACAAGGAGTTGATGATTGGGCAGATGCAAGGTGCGTTTGACTCATGGGCTCTTCATGCCCCCCTCGATCTGTATAGGGCTGACACTCTTATTTTCGCTACAGGCAAGTTTCAGCTGCAAGTCTTTCCCGCGGCAGGCCATTTTTTGCAAGAAGATCTCCCGGACCAAGTGGCCCATTCGGTCGTCGAGTTTTTGAAGCGCAACGACAGGAGCGCGTTGGTGCTGCCGCCCAAGGTCTCGGATCTCATTGCGCAGGGAAAGAAGGTGTAGCGAAAATTCATCTTCAAGAGTGCCTGCACGGCAAACCACTCCATTTGTTAGATTATGTAGCACTTTTCCCCATCCCTTTATACCCCTCACATTTTTTAGACCCAAACTGACTCTGATACCCTGCCGGAACGCCGTGCAATGCAAAGACTCTACGCTGAAAGGGAAAAATCGTGGTATAAGTCGGTGGCCCCAGGGGATGTGGAACAGATAGAAAGCCCTGATCAAGCGAAACCCTATTCTTCCTGTGGTGCTCCTTGTTCTCCAGACGTTCCATCCTCAGTCTTAGGCTTTCTTCTCCTCTTCCGCTTCGCTGGCTCCTCAGATGCGCCTTCTGCCTTTTGTTCGACGTCCTTTTTCGGTTTTGATGCGGCAGACTGTTGCGGCTTCTTGGCCTTCTTCACGCTCAGCGGATTGGGGCCCTTGGGACCCTTTTTCCTCTTCTTCTTTGGCTCAGGCTCCGTAGTTTTCGTGTCCTCGTCTGCGCTTCCATCGCTACCCTTTTCACCATCCTCTTCGCGCTTCCTCTTCGTTGTGGCGGTCATGTTTCCGGCTGGACGCGTCTTGATGCCGGCCTTGAATTTGTCGTGCTCAGCCTTCTCCCGAACGCCCTCGGTCGCGTTGGCCATTGGTTCCATAATCATGACGCTGCGATTCATGTAGACGAGGGGCACGCCGGGGATCTGGCGCATGTGCGAGCGCACCTTTTGTTCCTGGCTGGCGACGACGTAGCGGTGCTTGTTGGTCTTGTTGCCGCTGGGATCGACGACGGACGAGAGGCAATCGAGCGTGGAGAGCGGCTCCTCGAGGGTGTGGTGGTTGCAGCGGCGGCGCTCAAACTCTTGCGCCTTGGCAATAACTTGCTGGTCCTTGTCGGCGTACAGGTGGCGCATCGAACACTGGGTGATCATGATTTTGGTCTTGCCCTGCAGGGTGCGCTCAATGTAGGCGGCGAGGTCCATCTTGCAGTGGTGCGTGTCCTTGACCATGTCGGCGTCGACTGTGGGAGGTGCGCGAGGAGTCAGCTTTTGTTTTTTTCTTTCGAGGAATGCATTGATTCAACGAACCAAGGACTTGGTACGGCTCGCGGAAGCCGAACGTGAGGCCATACTGGTGCATCAGCTTGCGATACTGCTTCGCCCGTTTGCCGCGCATAGTGACGGTGTTGGCGCAGGGTGTAGGCGCGAGAGAGAGTGGAGTGGTGCTGGTGACGAGTTGGAGTCGTTGTCAAAAGTTAAGCTTTGCGGCGCACGGACGCGGGTGCTGCGGTGGTTGCGGTAGGATTATGGTGTACCGGTAGCGTCGCGCCCTACGCAATCCATGTCTCAATAACTGAGCGGCCGTCCTCTCGGCGTTGAGGCTGCGCTTTGCTCCACTTGCAACCATACCACTTATCCCATCGCCCATCGCCGGTCAATGCCGCTGCTCCCCGTACCGCTGCTGTCCGAGACGGCGTCGTCGACCAATTCTACCCTCTAGTACTCCGCCGCCGCTACTCTCTTTCCCCTCCACGTCACTATGTCTGAGGATGCCTCGCGCTCGACCCCTCCTGATCCCTCGCAACCGCACAGCCAACCTGACGCCAAGCCTACAACTGCTCCGCCGCAGTCTGAGCCTGTGGAACTGGACGAGTTTGGCCTGCCCGTGAAGCGGCGGCCCGTGAGACGAACGTATTCGCACGCGAGCGAGGACAGCGCAAAGGACGAGCCAGCCAAGCCGGTCCACGACGACGCCAACGAACAGAGCAAACCCACAGAATCACGGCCGAACAGTGCCCCACCAGAGGGCCCGGCAAATCATGCGGAAGGGCCAAACGATCCCGCGGCTCCGGCCCCGCTGAAAGATGATCCAAGTGAACACAAGGAGGCGCCGCGTACGGAGCCCGTTGCTTCACCCCCCGAGAAGGAGAAGAGTGCTCCCCAGCGCAACTCTACTCACGGTGACTTCATGGCCGAAGTACCATTGGCAGGCGAAGGGCCCGCCAACCACTTCTCCGAGTGGTCCCACATGAAGCTCGCTCCGGGAAACGAACATGAGGCGAAGAAGAACGACGACGAAGCCGCGTGGCAAGAAATGCCCGCGTACGCTCCTTACGACGTTTACAACGACGACAACAAACTCGTGGCGCGCGAGGCGCCGGACATGGACGAGGATCTCATGCAGTACGGGACCCTTGGAGGGGCGGGCAAGGGATACACCAGAGTGCAGCTGGACGACGATGCGGAATCGGCCACGAGCATGGATGACCATACGGCGTACTTGTTTAAGAATCCAGGAACGAACGTCCAGGACGACGACGAAGAGGCCCGCGACCCCCTGTCGCAGATGCAGGCCACCAAGGACCTACTCACCGAGGGACAGCGCATTGCCTATGTGGGAGTAGTTAGACTCACGATGCGAGAAATGGTCAAGGAGTTGGAGTCTCTTGAGCGAACAAAGGGCGCCAAAAAGCAGCTCGATTTTTCGACCGAGGCCATGCAAATGTGGAGCCAGAAGATGATGGTCCGTCTGTATGGCCACATGGAAATCGACTCTTCCGAACAAATCATGATTGAGCAATTGGCTGAGCACGGCGTGCAACCTCAGGACCTGACGCCCGCGCTCATGCAAAACGCAAGAGTCAAAAACCCGGCGGCCGAGGACCGCGCCTCCGTCTCCTCACCAAGACCAGACTCGGTCCAGAGCTTCCCGAAAAGCCCGCCTCCTTACCATGAAAAGGCAGAAGATGAGGACCTGCCCGAAGTCCAGACTCCATCACAGCTCCCCGAAACAAAAAGTATCGATATCGACCTACGCTGGACTATCTTGTGCGACCTGTTCCTCGTCCTTATTGCCGACTCCGTGTATGATTCCCGGTCACGACAACTGCTCGAACGAGTGGGAGTCCACCTTGATGTACCATGGATAGACATTTGCCGTTTTGAAAAGCGAGTGACGGACGCCCTTGAAATGCAAGAGGCGGCAGACAAGGAAAACTGGAACGAGCAAGAGCACATTGACAACCGCAAAAAGCTGCAGCGGAATAGGCGGCTTGTGATGATGGGCCTGGCGACCGTCGGAGGTGGTCTAGTCATTGGACTCTCGGCGGGACTTTTGGCTCCAGTCATTGGTGCTGGTCTTGCAGCGGGCTTCTCCACCATCGGTGTTGCGGGAACGAGCAGTTTCTTGGCTGGTGCGGGAGGCGCTGCCCTCATCACTACTAGCGGCGTTGTCTCTGGTGGCACTATCGCTGTGCGTGCCTCTGGCAGGAGGACAGGCGCGGTCAAGACTTTTGAGTACAGACCGCTTCACAACAACAAGAGGGTCAATCTGATTCTCACAATATCTGGGTGGATGAACGGCAAGGTTGATGACGTTCGATTGCCGTTCAGCACGGTAGACCCCATCATGGGAGATATCTACTCGCTGTTGTGGGAACCGGAAATGCTGCAGAGTATGGGTGATACCATTAGCATTTTGGCCACCGAGGTAAGTTGATGCCGAAGACTACGAGCAACTCTGTTGACGATTGGTAGGCTCTCACACAAAGTCTGCAACAAGTCCTCGGCAGCACGATCCTGGTCGCCCTGATGGGTGCGCTCCAACTTCCCATAGTTCTCACCAAGCTCTCCTACCTGATCGACAATCCCTGGAACGTGTCGCTGGCGAGAGCAGAGCTGGCTGGGCTGATTCTGGCCGACTCGCTCATCGATCGCAACCTCGGTGTCAGGCCCATCACGCTAGTTGGCTTCTCATTGGGCTGCCGCGTCATCTTTACTTGCCTTCAGGAGCTCTCGAAAAGAGGCGCTCATGGGCTTGTGCAAAACGTGTACATGTTTGGAGCTCCCAATGTGGCAAAAAAGGACGAGTACCTAAAGGCGCGGGCTGTGGTCCCGGGACGCTTTGTCAATGGCTACGCCACCAATGACTGGATCCTTGGCTATCTTTTCCGGGCCACCAGCGGCGGCATCATGGGCGTCGCTGGCCTTGCTCCCGTCGATGTTCCGGGTATTGAAAATTTCAACGTCACCGAGTTGGTCAATGGCCACATGGCCTATCGTGCTGCCATGCCCCGACTGCTCCGCGAAGTAGGCTGGTCTGTCGAGAGTGACGAGTTCACCGAAATCGAGGACCCGGACCCAGAAAATCACGAAGCGCGCCAGCGTGAACTCATCAACGAAATCGAAGAGGCTCGGAAACAGCTGGACAAGAAGCCCGAAAAGAAGGGCTGGAGTCTGTTCAAGCGAAAGCAAGCGGAGAAGAAGGAGTGGGAAATGTACGACGACAAGTTCAAGGCTGGGGCTGAGAATGGGGGAGACGCCAAGGGCAACGTTCTATTCGATGTCGATGCCATCAGAGCCGAAGCTGCGGAGATTACATCCCAAGGAATCGAAGTGCGCCAGCTCGAAAGCACAATGCCGCCCATGAAACTGGAGACGCTAGAGTCACCCTTGAGGCAACCCGACAACAAGAATAACAACGTCTCCAACGAAAAGAATGATGACGGCGCGCTCATGGGCGCGGGCAGCAAAGGCTTCACTTTTGACGACGATTACGACGACCATCATCCGTACAGCGCCAATGGCGAAGGCGCCATCTCCATGACGTTTGACACGGGCTACTCGACACCACCGCGCAGCTCGCCCCTCGAACTGCCTTCCAACGCTTCAATGCCGACGTGGACAGCAGACGTACCGGAACGACCGCCGCTAAAGACTGGCTCGACTTCATCGATTCCGGCGCCCGTTGATCTCGAGCGCAACGCATGGGCTGACGATGATGAGTTTGGGCACGAAAAGGAGTTGCATATGACGTTTGAGTGAAGGAGAGGAAGTATCGAGATCTCCAGATCGCCTTTGCACATTTCTCTTGCCAATTATGGTCCTTTTCGCGCTTCTTACTCAGCCAACAGGGCAGCATACCATGCCGGGCGTTGCCGTTGCCGTTGCCGTTTGCACTCTGGTCTTTTCGGGGTCCCTTTTTCGTCTTTACTTGCACCAGGACCACGCGAAATTGAGTTGCCATCTGCTAAAAATGCACGATGATATACAACCAAATCGAGGCAGGGTCACCACAGGGGAAGAGCCTTGCTGCACGTACATGTTTGCGCTCAGCGGATGATTGCAGGTTTTAACGCATCTTTATCATCGGCGTTTTGGCTTTTTTTGTTTCATCATTTACTTGGGCGGGCTTTTGGATTTGCGGATTGCTGGTTAGGCTATCGACTGAATGAGCAAATGAGGCGGCTGACCCATGCTGTAGCAGCACGTCTTCATTGTGTATAGCGGGAACAGGAAAGGTGGTCACCTTCATGTGGCCTTTGGACATGAACTACAAACAAACCTTGTATGATTCCTTGGCTAGATTAATGGTAATTCGTTCGTTTGTCAGGGCCGCGAGGCTTAGCACAACATGGAATGTTGCGTTTTGGAGGCGAGTCATTGACACGTTCTTCCAAATCAATCGCAGATGGCTGCTGATGATGGGCGCAACGCCATCGATGCAGGCGACGTCGTCTTTACGTCGTCCGCTTAGCTGCCCTGCTCGCTTACTCTGCATTCCCCGTCTCGAGCAAACGATCACCACCCTTGTCTCTGCGGCGCTGCGCCAAATCATTCATCGACTGCCCGCTCGTTGCGTGCACACGCTGGACTTGAATGCTTCAAGGATGGATGCAAAATCTCGGAACCTGGCCGTCCGTCGGCGGTACCTGAATGGAAGCCAGCATCATGACTCTTAGGCGAAGCGCTGATCCAGAGTCCCCGGACACGTCGACGGCACCAGCAAAGGGAACGCCATCAGGCGCTTTTGCGATGATGAACCACTCGGACAGCCAGCGCGCCAAGACGGATTTTCGGTCAATCTCCGATCAGCAGACTTCACCGCTTCGCTATCTATCCGCAGTCAGCCGTTCCGGATCTCCTCTCGACGCGGTCGCTCTCTTTTTGCGTGCCTTGGACGCTGCAGGTGCTTGAGCAAATGCGGGTAGGGAACGCCCTGTCTGGACCCGTCGACTCCTCGATGGACAAAGATTTGCTACATGATTTTGGACCAGCATTCCATGACCATGCACCCTCGTCTCCGCAACAATATTGGGATCCTCGCCCATCGCGGGGTGCGCGGACGGTTCACGGCCCTGCATCATTGCGCCTTCTCGAATTCCAAATCCTCGCCCGTACATGATGACCACTTGCTTACGGCCATGGTCAAGGCCGCTTTGCCGGCTGGACAGACAAGGGCTGACCGGATAGTGCTTGTCCAGCTCTCCAACCAGCAGGCCGATGACTGCGTCATTGAATCACCACTCCATCCCGTTCGCCATTCCGGCGACCAGCAAATTCGAATTGAAAAGAGATGGCGTGCAGCACTTTGCCCATTGGGGAATGGTGAGCTTGTCAGTCGGGACTAGCCCTACTCGTCGCCCTACCCCCTACGTCAATCCCGCCTTTGCCTCCCTCGTTCCCGGGCTTTATTCAGACGTCAGTCTGCCCTGGTGGCTTTGGGCTGGGGGAGATCATGGCATTTTTACCAAGTGCCTGGCCACTGCATGCTTCGGCACCGTCTTCCGCCTCGTAGCCCTACCTAAATTGTATATACGGGACTCTGCCCAAGTTTTGTCTCAAGCATCTTCTAGGAGCTCTTCTTTCTAGCCGTCCTTTCCAGCCAATCACAGCCATGCATACCAAGGCCTTTGTGCTGGCAGCACTCAGCACTGTCGTCGCCTCTGAAAAGACTTGTCTGAACCAGACCGTCCCCGTCACCATTTCTTCGCGCAATGGCAACTTTAGCTTGAAAGCTCCCAGCAACAACATTGAAGCCACTGCTTTTGTTCAGAACCTGTCCCGTCCAGGCCAAAATTACTCGAGCACCGTCCTCAGCGGATACAACACCGTCTCGGGTACTTACAACATTTCGACAAAGTTTTGCTACGACAACGACAAGTCGGGAACAGACGCAGCGCTGCAGATTCTCACCCACGGCATCGGCTTTGACAAGACGTACGCGCATCTCTCCGGCCTCAATGGCATAGTCTGACGGGAATGCAGATACTGGGACCTCCCTTACAACAACTACAACTACTCTTACATCAATGCTGCGCTTGCCGCCGGCTACTCGACCCTGAGTTACGACCGCCTTGGAATCGGCAACTCGTCTCACGGTGATGCCGTCAACGAGATTCAATCTTTCCTCGAAGTGGAGGCCCTCCGCTCTCTCACGACCCAGCTCCGCAAAGGAAGCTTCCCTGGCGTCAACCAAAAGTTCAAGAAGATCATCCACGGCGGCCACTCGTTTGGTTCCATCCAGAGCTACTCATTCGCCAACCTGTACCCGACCGAGACGGACGGCCTGATTCTCACCGGCTTCTCCCTAAACTCGACCTACAACGCCTTCTTCCTCGCCGGCGGCAACTTCCAGCTGGCGTCGCTCAACGCTCCTCTTCGCTTTGGAAACCTCAGCGAAGACCTGCTGCACGCCAGCGCCGACCTCAGCGCTCAGCAAGGTCTGGATGTCGACCTCACTGCGAACCTTGCGAACCTGCTGTCTCCGTCGGCAGGCAGCCCACAAAACTTGCCCAGCGGCTACCTGGTGACGGGAAACCCCAGCGCCAACCAGTACAACTTCTTCCTGCCCGGCTACTTTGACGCTGGCCTGCTGTATGAGAGCGAGCGCACCAAGCAGCCCGTCACCGTCGGCGAGCTGCTCACACTCAGCAGCTTGAGCCCGACCAACGCTTTTGCCGGCCCCGTCCTCGTCATCACGGGCTGTAAGTCGATTCTTCCATCCATCAATCACCCTGTCTCCTAACCTACGTCATCCACGATTTTCTCAACGGGACACATACTAACGTGCCAAACCAGCCGCTGACCTCCCCTTCTGCGGCGGCGACTGCCTGACCACGGGCACCAGCTCGCCCTCGATCCCGGCCACCGTCTCCAAGTCGTTCATCAACGTCGCGCCCGAGAACTTCACCGCGTACATCCAGCCCAACGCTGGCCACGGCCTCAACGCCCATTACAACGCAACGGGTGCCTATGCCTACGTTAACCAGTGGCTCAAGGCTCACGGTCTGGGTGCTAACTAGAAGACTGAGCGACGAGGAAAAGCTATGATTGAGGGATTGTGTATATGGGCTGGGTTTTTGCATGAATGAGATGCATGGATTATGGATACGGTAATGGTAATTTGATTGCTCTTCTCTCTTGTCAGAGTTTCTGTTTCTTTTGTGACGGGAGTGCCACGCCTTGTGCTTTGCTTTGCCTTACCGCCGTCTACACCGCGAGATACTCCTCCACAGCGGCAGGCTCTCTGCCCTTGGCCGCGCTTTCAAATCAACTCCAGGCCACCCTAGCCCATCAACCTCCTGCGCTCTTCCCTCGCCTGCTCCAGACCTCCCTCCGCGGCACAAGGCGCAATACCTCCAAGACCCTCGCCCGCGCGTCTGACCCACTATCCCCGAACGCGCTGGCCTAGTCGAAACGTCTCGGTCTGCCGGCCTCCGCTACACCACATACTATCATCGGCCAAACATCCAAGTCTCATGGCCAGGGGAAGAAAGGTAAAGGAATTGGCGGCGCGGCCGACCGATGCGCCTTTGAGGACGAACAATGCTGCGACCGTGTCCAAGAAGATTCTTCCGTTGGTATCCCCTCCACCCTTACTCACCCACTGCACACGACTACTCCACCCAAAATCCAAATCCAAAGCCCCTCGCACCACCAAACCCACGGCACGCCTATCCTACCGGTACCGCTCGCTCCTTTCATCCGCTCACAGCTCAAAGCTCCTCTCAGACTGCGGACACGGCTTCGTGAGCTCCTCATCTGAAAGACCGCCATCCTCGTTTCCACATGGCTCGTTGGCGTACAACATGCGGTACCGTCTCGTGCCCACTTCCTCTGGTCGCAAATCCCTGATCTCGGCGTCGGTGGCGCGGCTGTTTTTGGTGTCGGTCGTGGAATTGGAGGCGTTGGGATGGTGAGCTGAGCAGGCGCGAAGCCGTTCTTTGAAGGTTGGCGCGCGGCTCGGTGGGTGGGGGTCTGCGGTGTGGTAGATGGGCGGAAGGGTTGGTGCGTCGGAGGCGGCGACTGCGCTGTACTGTGTGGAGGAGTTGGCTGAGGTGGCTCTGGAGAGCTGGCGGCATGATTCGGCATCCTTTGCGAAGATGATAGGTGAGCAGAGTGGTGCGGATATCTTGCACTCGGGCTGGCTTACCTCTCGTCTAGATGTGGCTGCTCTGGTCATGTCTTCGAAGGTAGAGCCGCTGTCTTGTCCGGTGTTGACACTAGATTGCAGATTTGGTGAGTCTTTCTTGCTACTTTGAAGGCTCTGGACAAACTTACGCGTGTCTGACGACAGTATTACTACTGGTGTTGCCCCCAGTGCTGTTGGCAGACGCGGGCGTCCCATGTTTCCGACCACTTCGACGGCGTAGGATGGCCTTTGTTTTCTGACGGATCTTTCGGACCCAAGCGCGCCAGTCGGCCATTGCTGTTTGACAAGACGGGCTTGAAGGTGGTGACTTGTTCAGCGTGTTGTGTGAAAATGTCGGTTCTTGGACAACTGTCGGCGAGGTGGTCTGCATGGAGGTTGAAAGGTAAAGTAGATGCAGAGGGAGACGACAGCGTCAAAGTCAGACGCGATATCACGCGCGGTTCGGCGTATGACGCGTTCTGTGCCATTGGGTTTGGATGACAGAGCGCCGAAGTGAACTAAAGTGAACTGTAAACAAGCCTGATTTGTTCAACCGGGAGCACTTTGCTAATGTCAAAATGTGCAGGATCAAAATGTCGAAGTGGTTCTGCTGTTCATGTCACATTTTTCAAGCAATTAACACTGTCTAGGGCACCTGAGCATGATGATGGAAGGGCAAGGTCTTGTATTTTCTGCTGTTGATAAAGTCCTCTCGAAACCTCTCTGGTGGTGGAAGACCACGCTCCATTGTCCAGACAAAATAGGGCAAGACTCCGCTCGAACGACAACTCTGACGTGCCATATCCCCGAAGCTCAGGTTTCTCTCCAATTGTAACCCGTCGTCGAGTTCCCCCAGACAGTTACTCTTCTCCATCGTCCTTCCCGTATGCATCCTTCATGCGTCCTTCACGCATGAGTCTGATGACCTCGGCTGGCGGCAGACGCTTGGTGAACGAGATGTTCTCGCTCGGAAAGAGCGTGTAGCGCGGAGAAGGTGTTGAGTTGGCACTCTGGTGATGCGAGTCGTGTTTCTTGGAGAAGAGATCGTCAGCATGCGAAATCAAGACAAGTCTGAGCTTTCTCACCTTAGTTTCCACCTTCGCTGGCTTCGTCGGCGGCGTCTCAAGCTCTCCGTAGGGCTTCCGGTTGGGTTTGGATGTTTTGCTCAAGTGAGCGCCTTCGGAGAGAGTCACGCCGTTTCTCGAAGACAAGTTGTCGCCGCTGGACGCAAGATCTGGTCAATGCCTTCGTCCTCGTTGCTCGTTCTCTCTGGAATACTTACGTGCTTTTGTCTGGCGCACTGGCAGATTCCAATGGGCTGGCTGACTCGTCGTGTGCAGCAGACTTGGGCGTGGACGGCGCCTCCTTCACCTCGCCGCTGCTGGAGCGGAAGACCTTCATGGTCTTCTCCTGTACCTTCAGACTCCACTTGCGAAAGCCTGCCATGCTTGCTCTGCGGAGAGAGGGTCAGAGATGCTTAAGCTGAGTGAAACGTGGGCGAGGTGGTGTACTTACGTTGTTTGGTATATTTCAAGTGGAAGTGTTTGGATTCGAGGCTCGTGGTGAAGATGAGCGTCGAGGTGGGTAGATCGATGAGGAGATTCAGGGAGAAGAAGGTCGATGTCAAGACCAGGCGCAGTGTTGCGTGGTTGTTGAACCAGAGGCGCGCCTGCGCTACCCGATTGGGACAAAAGATGTGAATGCACTGAAGTGAAGGATTTTGAAATGCCGCCATCCCCAAAAGCTGGTCGATCAACCATCTTCCTTGGCCATGTCACCAAAGGATCCAGGGAAAAAAGCTGAATATAGATTATCAAAACCACAGAAGGACAGCGCTGGAACTGTTGCAAAGCAGACCATTCAGAATACTTCAGATGTATTGTTGCTGTACAAGTCCAATTTGTTTAACCCAAGGCGCTTGTTCGCCTTTGACCCAACCCAAAATACAAAGAGTGAACAGAAAAAGCCCCGCAACAGCACCGCATCCAAGGTCTGACAATCCCTGACCGGCCCACTTTGCCAACTGTGCGCTGAGCTCCTAAGCAATGCCAAGGTTCTCGAAGCTGCTGCGCTCGGAACTGCAGCATGGGCGAGTCAACTCTTCTTCGTTGACTCCGCTCTTGTTTGGCGTGGCATCGTTGGACGAACCGCTAGGGCAGTACAGGAATGAGGACCTCTTCACGCCAATCTCCTCCGGTCGCAGGCCCCTGATTGCGTCCTTGGTGGAGTCTTCTTCGCCAACGCCTGTCATGGCAGCGTTGAGGTAGCGCTCGTAGCGCTCAAGCTTCCACTGGCGGAGTGTGGGCCTGGGACCTGCCTCCGGGTACGCCATCTCGGGTGTGATGTCCTGCGCTTTGGGGCCGTCGCGTAGGCCAGGAACAGTAGACGCTCCAGAGACCTGGCGTTGCCATCCGTCATCCTTGGGAGAGTTGTCAGTATGCAAAGAAGACAGCTTGAAAGCGAGCTCACCTACCTCTGACTCGTTATTTATAATGGCTTCGTGCTCTTCATAAGAGATTCGGCCGGTCGAGGATGGATTCTCCGCATCTTCATTCGCAGGGCCACCGTGGGCTTGGTCGTTGGCACTTAGAGACAAACCTGGTTATTGACGCTCCTTGGAAGACTCTCAGACTATTTACCTGTTTTTTTGAAAGCTCTCGAGGGGTGTTTCGACTGTAGCGACCTGAGGGGAGAGTTGCACTTGACTCTTGGTGCCCTTGCGAGCACAGCGGAGGAGTGTCTTCGTCTTCGACTTGAGTTTGCGACCGAAAGCTCTCAGGCAAACCATAATTCTTCTGCTCGACGAGGTTGGAAACGCTTGAGTTGGCTTGACCTGGGGCAGGAGACATACTCGTGAGGGTTCAACAAGAGCTCAGAATCGCTGGTCTGAGGGGAGGGCAGGTTGAAGATGAAGAGAGGAAGAGGGAGAGGTTGAGTGACAGGACAACATTGAAATCAAACATTGGGTCGAGCGTGGGAGAGCTGCCAAACTTTCACAACTTGAAGTGAATGTGAATGTGGATCCAAGCTATTGTCGGATGTGAATGTGAATCCAGAACCGCGGGCTCGGAGGTTGTCGACTGGGCCAACCGCAAGTTGCTGTCCATTATCGCTGCGTCATTGTCGGCCTCACATGTCTCGCCTTTCTACAACTCTACTCCGTCTCTTCTCTTGTCATGAATCTAGGGCTCTCCGTCCAGAGGCTATACAGCTGCGTTCTTCAAATATACGTATACTTCCGGGCTCAAGCATGAAGCTCCAGCATGCTCTCACATCTATCATTCTTTTCGAAAGCCGAAGCTACCATGGTCCAGGGGATTTGAAGCTAAATGTACACCGAAAACACTCCATATTGCCCAAACAAAAACTTGTCGATGGTGCCGCTTTCTCATTGGTTACCTGCTGAATTTTTTGCTGGGTACTTGCCCTACGAACGAATATTGGTCGGGTAGCGCAAGTGGCCAGTAGCTCTGGGCGACCTTTTGACTGTAATCTAAAGACGTTGAGATTGCGGGTCTTTCTCCTCGCGAGCAGAGAAGCGACGTAGACGCGACTTTTGAGATGCACTCATTTCAGGGGCAAAGGTGTGCTGAGCGAATATTTGGTCAGCGTTGTCCACAAGAGGTTTCAGAGACACTTACGTCTCTTTTGGCGCTAGATGTTTGCACATCTGGCTTGTGATGGAATTGATGGGCGTAAAATGTCCTTTTCGCAGCAGCTTTCGCAGAGGACTGCTATCGCTCGCCCTTTGAAGACCCTTCCGCGCAAACCTCTCTTTCTAGACGGTACAGAGTGCAGATCCATGTCATGCTAAAAGCTCGATGATCTGAAGCAGCAAATCGTAGCGTTGAATGATGCGCTAAACGCCGACTGGGATCAAAGGAAAATGTGCAGTGTCGGAAGAGTCAAAGATGCGGGCGCGGAGGAGCAAAAGGCGCAACCGTATACCTAGTAAACGAAACAACACAATGCGCGCCGAACAGTTCATTCAACCCAGCGCCTCACTCTGCCTGAAAAACTGCAGTTAATATCTTGATCCACCGAATTTCCTTGGGCCATGCCAAAGTGTCTTCTGTGGCGGCAAGCCCCTGAGGAGTATGAGTTGAAAATGCGCCCACCACCATTTCTTGGAAACAGACACTTCGGTTGGACTGTGGAAGCTATCAGTTGTTGATGACTGAACAATAGGCGGGATTTTGAGTTTTCTGTGAGCAAAGAGGCTTCGTTGGTGCGTTGTGGCTGCTCAACGCGAGCCTTCCGTGTGCTTCACTGACGGCTCCTGTGCCGCCTTTCGCAGAATGTTTCCTGCGAGGATCTAAAAGAGGTACTTCGACAATCGAAAATGAATATGAGCAGCATGTAGAAAGCATTGACTTTCTGCAGGGCGGTTTCGACACGAGAATCTCTGAGGACCGGCTACCCCTGAATGTCTCGATAACCCAAATTACGACATCTGACCCCAAAAGACCAAATAAAGACCCCAAAAAGACTGATTGCAAGTGTTGGAGAAACGAAAACTTTTGATTAGGTGGAGTAGCGACCGCAAATATCCTCGTCTGTCCAAGGCCAAACTCTCCCAAAACCCTCGCTCCACCGCGCCTTCGTCAGATGGATCGCCTCTTGTCAACACGGCGAGGTCCAAAATCGTTGTTCGCCGGATTTGCAAAGAGGTCGTGGCTCGAAAAATGGATAGGACCGACCTCGTCCGGGTGAAGTTCCCACTCTTCATCCTCGCCCAGTTCGAAAGTCCTCGGCTGTTCCTCCTCTTCCTCCCTCTGCTCCGCAGCCATTTTCCTCACAAACGACGGCAAGCGAAGCTTGTGGGGCTTTCCTTCTGCCTTGGACCCCCGTGCAGCGGAAGCGTGCCATGGATTGTGCGTGCCGAAGAGCGAGGAGGTGTCGCTGCGCTCCTCCAGACGCGGATCTTGGTCGTCGGACGCGTCCGGCGCAGAGCTTGGGCTTCCATGTCCGTCGTCATCGTCGTCATCGTCGTCATCGTCGCTGGCTGGGTGGCGGTGGCGGCGCTCGTGGCATGCGGTGCGCTCGAAAGAGCAAGAGGAAACCGTGCTCGTGGAGTTGGTGGTAGCGAGAAACCGGAAGCCTACTTGACCTGCTCGGCGAGATGGACGGGCGGCGGCTTGGGCGCCAGCTGGTGAGCTGGAGCCGATGACTTCGCCTTGATGCGGCGTGGTTCGTTGTCCACGCGGCGAGCGAGCGTTGGACCTGGAGCAGTCAGTGTTGGTACAGGAGTCTGTGTTACGGTGCAAGGAGACGTACTTGTGGAGGCTTCCATCCTGCCTCTCCTGCTCTAGTCGACGTTGCCGTTCTCTGGAGAAAAGACTTCTCATCTTCGTGGCAGCCCTCCGGGCGGAAGCCGAGATGCGGCCCATGGTGTACGATCTGGAGACAAATAGCTGGGGTCAGAAGCCTATAGGCAGATTATAGGAACGAGGAACGTGTAGATTGAACCACTTACTGTCAATGAGATGGCGAAAGAACCGTGGCGTGCAGCAAGGGCGAAAGTTTTGAGATGGTGTTGGACGCGAAGCAAAGGACCGCGCAGCTCTCGTAGACCACCACTACCTTTGGCATAGTAATGACTTCACGGGCTCAGTTTATCGCCCATAGACTCCTGGTAATCTTTGCTGTGAATTCACAAAGCAGACCGAAGTGAAGAGAAGTGAAGCCAAATTGCCACCCCACCCAACTTGGCGCAAAATGGCCGGTCGAAAGCCGGGATTTCTATACTGATGACATGGAGACGTTTTATACGGAGGATTCAATAATGCTTTGAGGAGAATTTGACGGGCGATGGGGCGTATTTATGGAAGTGATTTGGTTTGGTTGCTTGGTAAAATAGCGCCGATCTGCTTGCGTCAAACCGCCTCTCTGACGAAACTCTCTGATTGCTTGACAACTAAGGTGGCAAGCTATAATCCTTCCTTCTGCCCAAACAAAGATCGAAGTCGCTGGTTCCAGAAGCAATGGGTGTTCAAGTGGCTTCAGATTCGGCGTCCCACTCCAAGATGTTAAACCACTTCTGAAAGCTGATCATGGCGAGAGAAAACATGTGCGCCCGGCCATAAGAACAGCCCCATTCGCTGCTTCAAGGGAGAGAATACCTGCTGAAACCGTAGTCATGCAGTTGCGGCCCTCCTCTGGACAAAGCTCTAAGTTTGGGGCGTTGCTTTGTTCGTGGACAATCTTTGTTGACAACTTGTCAATGCCATTGATTTGCCCGATGCGTTTGGAAGACTTGCGGTCTTTGGATGTCGCCATCATAGGCACTCCTTTGTTCAATCCGTACTCGCGAAGCACCCGTCCTGATGAGAGACCATCATAGCCTTACAAACTTGCTTCAAAACTTGTTCTGTGGATGGTCGAGTTACTGCAATTTGGGTATCTAAAGTACAGGGAACCCAGCCTCAAACCTCATGACCCAAATGTTTACATGCAAACCCAGAACCAAGGAGCAACAGGGACTAGAAGTGAAAGCAAACCCGCGATGCCCCATCCCGAACCAAACTGAATGTCCCAGCGCTAGTTATTGTAGCCGTGCCTTGCGCGCCAGGCCTTGACGAACTCTTCGTCGAGTTCTTCGGCCTCCTCCAAGTTACCGATGCGAACATTGTCGTCTTCTAGAACGACCAGCGAGTCGCTGAAGTCGTAGCCGCGACAGTAACCGTAGTAGCGGCCATCTTCGTAATCATCGACTGCGGCGTCCTCACTGCCCATGGAGATCGAGTTGGTTGAGATTCCGGACAGAGAGAAAAGGCAAATCTCCGAGCGCTCAACCATTGGGATGCGGACTTTCGGAGCAGTGTCGACCTTGTTTGCGTGGAAATCAGCGTCGTGGTGAGAGTCGGTCTCGCAGGCCGTGCTGGCGTCGGGAGAGAACTCCGAGTTGAATTCAGTGGCAGAGGAGATCTCGTGATGATGGTAGATCTCACTGCTGTCGTCCGCGGCGTACTCCGATTCGAATTTGGTCGTCGAAGAGGACTCGTGGTTAGGACGAGTCTCGCTGCTGGCGTCGGCGGAGTCCACGTCGTACGTGCTGGGCGAAGAATACGAGCGGCTGGGATCGGTCTCGAGCAGAGCGACGCTGGTGTTGGCGAGCACCGGCAAGTCAAATTGCAAGGATGAAGAGATCACCATTCCGCTCAACGATCCGAACGATGGTAGCTGGCGGCAGAGCGGGCGGCTTGCTTCGGAGCCGCTGGTCTCGATGTTGCTGCGTTTGCTGCTGAGCAAGTTGCCCTCTGCATTGCGCTGGGGAGACGCCTCGTTGACGCGCTCAAGAGATCTGTGAGAGGGATTAGTGCCTGAGCTCTGAATTGAAGTGGGCAGGCTTACGAATCGTCGGCTTCCTCGTTGGAAACCATAGTGCTGGTGACAGTCGTTGAAGCCTTCGACTTGCGACGAAGCAGCGCTTTGGAAATCTTGCTCAGCCTGGCCTTGGCCTTACTTCCAAAGTTCTTGACGCGAGCCATTCTTGAAAGCAAGGTGGCGAGGTAGAGTCTGCTTGGACGAAGAAAGGTGGAGGTTGAGCGGTAGGAAAGGCGAGCTCAATGGCGACAAGGCCAATGGGCGAGAGGCAAAAGAGACGCGTCGTGATCTGGACGAGAGAAGATTGAGGGGTGGTGTGGTTGAGGACGCACAAGATGGGACAAGGTCTAAAGTATTTGAAGGGACGCGCCTCGTGGAGCACGCGTGCGGGCGTGCAGTGTGTCGCGCGGGTGGAGGCAGGGACGCCGAAAGAGGAAGGAGGCTTCACAACCCACATTGCCAAACGCCCGAAGCTGTATGTGTACATACCTTACTGTAAAATTACATGCATTTTGCTGAATCACGCTCCCGCATTTGTCTGCGCGGAAAATATACATGGGAGTCTTACTGAATCCACACTCCCACCCCCTGTTGACAACTGAATCCACACACTGTTACTGAACCCACCCTCCCACCCACGGCTTTACTAAATCCACCTTCTACTTTACTAAATCCACCCTCCCATAACTAATTATATACTATATCTTAGGCTTTGTTTTAGTTAGGGAAGTCTATACTAGTAAGACTATTCATGGGTATATACATAGGTAAAAGTAAATATAGAAAAAACGTTAAGGTTATCTAGTAAAGAGGGTGGATTTAGCAAAGTAGAAGGTGGATTTAGTAAAGCCGTGGGTGGGAGGGTGGGTTCAGTAACAGTGTGTGGATTCAGTTGTCGACAAGGGTAGGGAGGGTGGATTCAGTAAATAACCCAATATACATTGGGAAAGAAGGAACACCAAATCCAGCCTATTGGTTGGCATTTTTGACTAATGGCTACTGCAAAGGTGAGAAACGAAAGGACATCGAATCTGGCATCTGCATTTGAAGAAACTATCGCAAGTCTGATTTAGACTCTGAACCCCTCCCAGCCGACAAGTCGTATATTTGCAAGTGACGGGTTCACCAATCTTCCTCCGAGCCAGCCTCTCCACATGCTACATCTTCCGGGCAGCCACTCGAACGAGTCCAATCCAACCAGAAGGTGGCGATCGACTACCCAGTAACCTGACTGACATCCTCAATCGTATCCGTGACGCTGGCGCCATTTCTTGACAACCTCATTTTGAAAGCCATGTCTCCACCATCAACTCCGTGTTCGAAAGAAGTTTCCGTCTCGGCGAGTTGACAGCTGTCTCTGAAGAGAGTGCAGATTCCGTAATGATGGGCCGGGCCTTCGAAGTTGTATTTGTTGATGTCATTCGCGTCTTCTTCGCTCTTGGATTGAAAGCCGTCGAGGGAGAAGTCGGATCTCTGTTCGCGTGGGCAGACGACCTTGGGAGCCATGATCTGCGTATCTTGCTGGGTCTTGTTCTCGCACATCGCAACACCAGTATCGATCGACTCATTGGTCTCAGATGCGGTGGATTCGGAGGACTTATTCTCGCTCACAGACTCAGGCAGTGGCGAGTCGCGAGATTGAGGACGGTCGGCTTCAATATGGTCGTCGCCAGTGTCGTTCAACTCTCCGGTCAAGCAAATGTGATCATGAGAAAGCATTTTGCCGTGAGACTTGTGCTGTCCATTTGATCTGCAGAAGGCGACTCAGCGATTGCAATGTACAAGGGGTAAGCGTGCTTACGTTTTGTGAACTTCTGCATCGATCAAAGCTGAGATGTTGGAAGCCGATTCTGGAGTCTTGCGCTGGCGACGCGCTTTGAATAGACGTTGGAGACTGATCCTGGCTTTGGTGGCAAGTCTTTTGATGCGGGCCATGCCGGAAGTTCCCCAGAGAAACGGGGGAATGTGTTGCGTAGCTGGGTTGCTTGCTTGAAGGTGTGCAGCGGCTCGCAAGGAGAGGTAAGGTTGGAGACGTAGGAGCAAAACAAATGTGTGGTGGTGGATGTTGACAGTGATACGGGAAAAGGATGGGACAGAAGGTTTGCAAGAAAAGAACAATGACATGCCAAAATCCACGCACAAAGCGCGACGCGCCAGGGCAGGCAGACGCGTCCAGCGAGGAACAACACAACACCGCAAAAAACACAGAAAACATGGAAAAGACAATGAACGAGTGAGATTGGCTTAGGGTGATGATCAGGCGTATCACGACTGTTGGCCCAGACGTAGTCAACCTCGTATGGGCGGCGGTTTTCAAGGTGAATATACCCATGTAGAGTGATATGGGTGCAATTGGCACGCTGTCGCTGGTTCTTCGTCGCGACCGTGACGTGAGGGAAATCGCCCACGTAAGTCTGGGAAGCCAGATCAAAAGTTTATAAGCATTTTGCTGAATTATGCTCTCCATTCATCTACGCAAGATATATGTTAGAAAATAAAGAGGACCAAACAAATCCTGATGCTTGAGTTGTGGAGTGATGACTATAGCAAAGACGGGAATGAAGACGAGTCGAAGACTGAATCCGAGCAACCCAAGCCTCCAAGGTCCCAATTAGGCATTTTTGATATACTCTAGCTGTTTTGGCGCACAGCTGCCGCAGCTACTCGTATCCATGACGAGCCCGCCACGCCCTGATGAACTCCGCATCCGGAGCAACCTTCGGTTCTACAGCAGTGCCCGCCAGCGTCTCCTCCGGCATCGCGAAAAGATTGCCATGCCTGAACAGTCTGCAGACGCCGTACTCGCGGGACGGGCGATCAGAGCGGTCATCGTAGCCCTGAGCCGGCTCGTCCCCGCGGGAATGGATGCTCGGCGTCAGAGAGAGGGAAAAGTCGGACCTCTCATCGGAAGGGCAGAGGATCGTCGGAGATGTGGATTTGGCAACGACCTTGTCGAGTGAGGATTGAGAGGAGCCCTCGCCCGTTGGGTTGGTCGATCCGTCGGAGCTCTTGCTGTCGGATTTGTAAGGGCAACGGCCATACATGTACGGAAATCCTGTGAGTGTAACCTTAGGCGCCGGTCTGGTTCTTGTGACAAGCAGCAAGTTCCGCCCAGGTCCCGTCAAAAGAGAACAACGTACAAATTCTTAAGACACCGTATCGGACAAGCCATCACAAAGGCCAATCAAAAGCAAAAACAATCGGCCCATATGACCACGGATCACGCCTCCGCTCGCTCTCCAACCCATCATCCACGGTCGTCGTCACGGGCGGCAGCCCCTTCCAGCCAGTGATTAACCTGTCACTGCGCTCCTCCTCGCGGCGCAGGTCGCGCTTGGGCGGCCGTTTGGCGCGCGACGGCGGCTCGAGCAGCTCGAAGATCGTCGACAGCACGACGGGACGGCGGAGGTGCTTGTGGAGGTTGGCGCGCGGGGGCGCTGCTGCTCTGCCCACGGGACGGTCGCTTTTGGGACGAATGCGCTTCCAGGGGTTCGCCGCGGGCGCGGGGGCTTCCGGGAGGGAGAGGGGTTGGACGGGCAGGACGACGCGCGTGGCTGGACTTGTGTCGAGCTCCTCGTCCTCTTCTTCTTCTTCGTCATCGTCGCCGTAGTCCTTGTCGTCCTCGAAGTCGGAGCTGTCGAGGGAGAATTTTGAGACCATATTGGCCTCAGAGATGGGTCTTTGGGCAGCTCTGCTGGGAGGATTAGCTGTCGTCCTGTGCGTGAGGCTTGAGAATACTGACGATGTGCGGGGGTCCCGATCGCTCGAGGTGTGCGAAACTGGCTTTGCCGGAACCGCGTCGTTCGTGTCCAAGCGGGCACAGTGGCGGGCCATGAAGAACTTGAAGACCTTGCTGGAGGCGCGGCGGGCGAGGGACTTGGTGCGAGCCATCGCTGAAAATTGCGAGAAAGGTGGTGAAGAGAAGGTGGAAAGCAGAGAATATCAGCTCGTCTCAAGGAGAGTATCTGGTCGCCGGGGAAAGGAGGCTTGTCTGTGGAGAAGTGAGGTGTGCAGCGAGAGTGTCGATAGCTGTTGGGAACCCAGTGCTTTATAGGCGCGGGAGCCAGGAAATATGACCCTTAACGAATCCTGTTGGTCTGCCGTGTTCGGTCAAAAGTGTGACAGACATCTGTTTTCTTTCCTGTGATTCGACTTTGACCTGGAAACTTGTCAACGGTCGTCTGGTAGAGCCTCGGTCGTGATTAAGCAAAAACGCGACCCCAACGATGTGATCAAGAGTACCAATAGTGCGAGGCCTTGCGAAAAGCCAAATGAGGCATGGTGGAAACCAGAAGACCAACGACCAAAGACAAAACGAAGTGGGTCATAAGCTAATGGAAATGCAGTGTCTTTTCCAAGAATGATACGCAGAAACAGACAGGGGAACCCAAGCCGTCGTTGTCCGGGTCTTCACACCCTTCCGTAAGTTAGCGGCCCATGATTTTCTTTCATCCTAACAGTCAAAGTCCCTGCTTCTCCCAAGACTAGTTACAACAATGACTTCAGAAAACAGTGAAAGAGAACCTTTGACACATGCAAGAAGCCCAGTATCGTGTTTCCACCTCAGATCTTTCCCAGTCAGCGGTCGGCAGAGGTCAGATCGCGCGTAGGGGTGAGATCGTAAGCACCCGCAGAAAAGTAGTCGTAGGGATTTCTCAGAATACCGTAACCTGGTGTCGGTGGACCCTCTGGGATCTCCATTGAAATTCGATAATCCGCAAAACTTGCCGCTGAAGCTGTCTGGGGTTTGTCGTTCTCGTTGATAGGTTCGACACAGTTAGAAGACGAAGCCGTGGTCGGAAGGCGGTTTTCTCTGAGGCTTTGCTGGCCGGTGGTGCCAAGTGACTTGGGGCGAGACGTTGAGCGGGTATCGAGCGCCGGCTCCGGTCCTGGTGAGAACGAGAAGTTGGATGCGAGAGCGGGAGTAGGCATCGACGAAATGGCAACAGGGCTGGTCGGGCGAGGACAGCGGTGCAGGATCTCCAGTTCCGAGGGAGCAGGGAGCGTGTCAAGGGTCTCGTCAAGGCTCGTCGGACCCGAGGGACTGCTCTGAGGCTGAGCGCCCTTCTTCCTCAGTCGATTGACCAGCTTGCGCAGAGCATTAAGCGCGAATCTGGTTGAGCGTATTGAGCAGGCTTTTCATTGATAGGAGGCATTGAGATGGCACTTACCGCATCTTGGTGCTTGGAACGGGCTGACTCTGAGGCTTGCTTTCCATGGTAGAAGGGTCCTGACACTGGCGCGTTGAGAAGAGGGTCTTCGCTTTCTGGCTCGAGTTCTCTGTCTCGGGTCTGAGTTGAGCCACGGTAAAGGCTGCAAAATGAGTGAAGTGGACCAGGTTGAGTAACGATGGTAAATAGGTCGGGGTCACTCGACAGACAGGCGGGTGCAGACACCACGAATGTCAACCAAGATCTGGAAGTTTGCGCGGACTCGGTGCACCCACGACATGTCCACGCTATGCAGGCACAAAAGCAGACGCCAACGCGGTTCTTGGCGCGCGGAAAGGAGAAGAATATCGGCCACCACCAAACTTGCGCAACCATGCTACGACAAACCTTGGAAATCTGCTTCCTCTTGAAATCTCCGGCTTCGCCCGATCTGATGCGACGAAATGAACTCTCCAGCACCTGGTGAGTCTCTTCGGACCCCATGAGGAGCTATGCCACCGAGCCTTCTCCAAATTGAGAGAAAGAAAAGAAGGGAAAATATACCCACGTCAAAGTTCAGCGAACCCCATCTGAGGTCAAGAGTCTGCAAGACATCTCTCGAACATGTCGGCCGTCAGTCGAGCAGGCCAATCCAGTGGTCGTAGTGCCTCTTACAGAGCAGGGCGCCCTGGAGCCATGCCCTGAGCTCGCATATATATGCCTCACCACGACAAATGGCAAAGTTTGTTGCCAAAGGCGTACGTAGTGGCATTGATAGACAAAAAAACGCGACTATGAAAAGTAAAAGGCCTACCAAATAGACGCGTTTGGCGTATAGCAAGTGGCACATGACCAAAGGACATAGCAGGAGATGAAGGTGAAAGGAGAAGAGAATATGCATTTCCGAAAGCAAGCCGCTGTAGCAGGAAGCGGCATCACCAACGTGTTGGTTGTAAACGTCAAACGCCGTTGACACGTATCTATCATGTCTAGGAGTGGTATTTTACTGGTTTCAAAAAGGGAAGAAGAGAAAGTCCGGGGCCGATCTTTTCGTGTTAAGGAGAAGAACTTAAGCACCGTTGGAGAAGCCGTTGCTGGCGACACCACCGATGGTCTTCTTCAGCGCTTGCTGGATATCGCTCACCAAGTCTGCGCCGTCTTCGATGCCGCAGCTGACTCTGACCAGGTCGTCAAAGACGCCGGCGGCCTCCCTCTGGTCCTTGGGGATGCCCATGTGCGTCATGCTTGCGGGCACCTCGACCAAGCTCTCGACGCCGCCGAGGGACTCGGCGAGGGTGAAGATCTTGGTGTGTGTGCAGAAGCGCTCAGCGGCCTCCTTGCCACCCTTGATGCGGAAGGAGAGCATGCCTCCGCCCATGCCGTTGCGGTGTTGCTTGAGCGTAATGTAGTGCTGGGGATGCGAGGCGAGACCGGGGTAGTTGACGGCAATGACCTCGGGCGATTTCTCCAGCATGGTCGCGACCGCTGTTGCGTTTGTGGTCGCCTCCCGGGCGCGCAGGTGGAGCGTTTTGAGACCGCGATGCGCCAGCCAGCAGTCGAATGCGCCGGGCACAGCTCCAATCGCGTTTTGCAGAAATGACAGGCGCTCGAACAGAGCGTCCGAGTTGAATGCAGCGACACCCATCAACACGTCGGAATGTCCGTTGATGTACTTGGTCACGCTGTGTACCACAAAGTCGGCGCCATGGTCGAGCGGGTTTTGCACGTATGGAGAGAGGAAAGTGTTGTCAACCACGACGAGAATTCCATGCCTGTGAGCAATGGTGGCGACGGCTCGGATGTCCACTAGGCTGAGCGTAGGGTTGCTGGGCGTCTCGATCCAGATCAACTTGGTCTCGTTCGGGCGGATCAGGTTCTCGATATCGAGCTCGATGGATGGCGAGAAAGTGACGTGGACGCCATGCGCGGCGGCGACCTTGGTGAAATAGCGGTGGGTTCCTCCATATACGTCCGACACGGAAACGACGTGCGAGCCTGAAGCCAGAGACTGGAGTATTATAGCGGTGGTTGCGGAGCCGGAGGAGAATGCGAGAGAGTAGCGAGCATGTTCGAGAGCAGCAACCGCCTTTTCAAAGTTGTCCCTGGCGCGCGAGGTTAGAGACTACCTGCAAAACATGGAGATGTGCTCACCTGTTGGGATTTGAGCTGCGAGTGTACTCGTACTGGCCCACGGGCTTGCCAACGGCTGATTGCGCAAAGGTGGTGGACAGGGAAATCTAGCGACAAGTCAGCGGTCAATTCTCATGGGGTTTGCGCAAGCGCAGAGCATACAGGCTCAATGACGGCTCCAGTGACGGGATCGTGAGGCGAGCCAGCATGGACAGCCAGAGTGCCAAAACGGTGGTCCGGCGATGGAGCGCGCGGCGGGGTATCGATAGAGTGTTCGGTCTGCGTCATGGCGGCGGCGACTACGGTATGTACAGTACAGCGACGGCGGATGGCTCTTTGAGGAGGCGAAGAAGAAGAAAAAGCAGAGGGCCGAGGGCGTCGAAGAGGATTTCAAAGTCTTGGGTAATAGAATGGCAGTCGACGTCGTATGACGGCGTCCGTGTGGTGGGCTGGTCGGGCAAAAAGGCGCAGCGCTGGGTTTAAGACAAGACGGATGGAATGAATGGGATGGCTTCCCTGGTAGAGTCACACACACCTCAAGTCGACCGACTATGGCGCAATCGCAACTAGACAAGCAAGGGCTTCGACTGTTGTTTCTGGCGCATGCCACTACTTCTGCGAGCTCCTGTTTAGCACCACAAAGTGCTTGGTAATTCGGCCTGGAGAGAGCGTCAATAAGCCCGGCAGCACGCCTCGGGCCCTGGTGGCGTCGCGCTTTGCCCCGCATTGTTAGACGCGTCGGGTCGCTGTCATCATCGCACAGTACATGTCCGTCGGCTGCGTGGAGTCGTTGTCGCTTACCGTCTGCTTGTCCATTTGTCATTCGTCCGACATGAATCCTTTGGTTTCTCTAGCATTTGAGCCAATCAATCCGACTCCGAGGCCCAGGGCTGCTTTTACAATTTATCCGTCCGACGACACCCATTTTGTCGTCGGGATATCCGGTCATAGATTAAGAGCTAGTGATCTGTCAAGCCTGAAGCTGAAATACCTACGTGTACCTATCTAGCAACTCAAGATGCTTTCTCTGGGTACGGAGTGGGTGCTGGCCGAAGACGCAGTTGCGACCGCAATTTTCCGACGCCGTGCCGACTGCACCACCAACGACGTCTCTATTCCGTAGGCCAAGCTGTAATCCATCCCACGACACCTCCGCTCAACCTCGAGCACTTCATCTCGTTCATCAGCACCGCCTCACCCGACACAACAGGCGATTGATTGCTAGACCACTGGAGCTGCTACTCTCTTGGAATCGTAGTCCTTTGCCTTTCCCAAGCTGTCGATCGAGGCACCATCATCCGACAAACACTTGCTAGATACGCGAGTCAAATGAACAACTCTGCAGGCGGTCCTTGTCCTTGAAAATGCCATGAGCGTGGCCACGCTCAACCGGGCTGCCGAGTCTTCTTCCATGCCCTAGGAGCGCCGACAACAGGCTCGCAATCACATCTCTACTCAGCCTCCTGCTCACGCTTGATAGCCTTATCTCCCTCCTTCTTGCCTTTGTCGTTTCTGTCTCGCTTGCGCTTGCTGCTGTTGGGCGGCATCAACGTCTTGCAAATGAGGACGTAGATGTCGTCCGCTTCTCCAAGCTTGATGTCCTCCAAAATCTGGCACAGCTGCATTGCAGATTCACCGGGCTGAGAGTCGAGGGTGCTCATGGCGTAGCTGCAAAAGTCGATACCGGTCCTGGCAGGCGTAGCACTGAATGCGTATGATGGCTGATTGCCCGAGCCGACCCAAAGATGTAGGACCATGGCAAGCAGCTCCCTGCTCTTGCCCTCAAACATGGCCACTTTTCCCTCCAGATCCTTGGATTCTTGGCTCTCCTCCGCGATATCCTCAGAGACGGTGTCCTTCTGCATGATCTCAAGTTTGTCGAGAATGTTCTCCAAGAGTTCTGCATGGGCAGCCTGATTGGCAGCTAGGGTGGTCTGCTTAGCAGCTATGACGGCCAGGTTGTTCTGCGTCATGCGCTCGGTGGAAGACAGGCTGAATAGATGATTTGCCTTCTGCCACTCAGTGTCTCCCTCCTGTGGAACCGGCACGTTGATCGTGTCCGCAGCCATCAGCGAACGAGAGGAGGGCTCGCTACGACGTGACTCTTGTTTGGTACGAGCCATCTGAGTGTGTGCTGGTGCGCGTAATGGTGTGGTAGCCGCCTCGCTGGAAGAAGTCTTCTTGGCTCTGGTTCCTTAGAAGAGCGTCAGCAGGAGCTTTGATCATGCCATGAGAGGGGAATGGAAGTACCTTGGAGATGCTGGACTATAGGCTGTGAAGGGATGACGGTCGAGGAGCTAGGACGAGCAAGCGGATCTCAGTACCGATGAAAGGCTCTCCAGGCTCTTCAGGCTGTGACAGCACTGCCTGACAAGCTCTTCGAGTCGAAGTGTTTGGCGAGAGTAGTGATTGGAGATGCTGGCGGAGGACTTAAGAAGCGACCCGACGAGGTGTTGCCAGCAGGTACTGGCAAAAGGCCGGAGTCCCAATGGTTGTAGACGTGTAGTCGACAATATCTCTTGTTGCAGATCACGACCCGACGCGTCGCGTTGCTCTTCCGTTCTACCTTTTGACACACAGACTCACTCCGCAACACCAACACTGACGTTTACACCCACTGATTCCCCTCACCTCCACTCTTTGGTGTTGGCAGGGCTTTAGCTTCTCAACCGACAGTGCTCTCCACACCAAGCCTTTTCCTGCCGAGTCCCTGACCATCTACGGCTTTCACCTCACCAAAGCACCTGCTCCTCACCATCCACTCTCAACGCCTTCTGCCTGTACCGCCTGGCACCTCCCCGGCAGTCTATCCTGACAACTTGTTTTTCCCCAGCGGGTCATCAGCTTCACTCAGCAAAATAATTCGGTCCACCCACTCGCCCAACATGCTCCCGCACGGACGCGCCGGCCCCACGCTGGGCCAACAGCCAGCAAGGATCGCAAACATGACCGACGAAGAAGTCGAGCCGCTCAGGCAAGAAATTTTCAGAATGGAGGAAGAGGCTCGAGCAGAAACCCAGGCGCGCCAGGACCACGTCCTAGACCTTTACCTCGACTTTCTCAGATCCGACACGCTGAAAGCAGAGCACCAAAACAGCTCCAAGGACGTCATCATGCAGGCTGCTTTCCCAGCCGACACCCAAAAGATGACTGAGCTATTCTGCGCCTTCTTTTCGTTCTCGTTCGCGCAAGCAATGAAAAGTGGCGACCGCTTGGATGAGCAGACTTTGGTCGAGTACCGCGACGATTTGCTGCAAATCCGTCTCGAGCGCAATGAAACATTGCCTTCGCGCAAGCTCTTCAATCGCATGACTGAGACGATCGAGCAACTTCAGATGGAGGATGGAAACACCGGCGACTCTGAGGAGCGCCAGGAAGGGAAGGGGAAGATCCAAACAACGCTTCCCGTTGAGGACTGAGAAGCAGTTTTCCATGCTGGTCACCACAAAGGCAGCAAACCACTCTTCGCCCACCAGGCCCGTAGCCACAATTCCGTCAATAACCCCGGATCTACCGCATCCTCGTGTGACGGTAGCTCCAGCTTAATCAACTTTCGCCTCATCTTCGAAGCCCGGTGCGGCACTCAACGTCCACAGCACATCCACTCGCCAGCATTTCGAACGAGCAAATCCAATCGAGAAGTCCGGCCAGCGCCCAGGATGTTTATGTTCCGTCCAACTCCGATTTCTTCAGCCACTATTTGCCACACGTCTTGCTTTGCCGCATGGTCGATACCGTACGATTGATTTTGCTTCCTTTTCTTGCTTCTGCCTTCGTTCACCATTCCCGGCGGATTCCATACGGATAAATCACTTTGCCGGCATGGTCGGTCCGTTCACTTTATGGAATTTAGCAGGTGGCACAGGCGGACTGGGCAGTGCGGTTGCTTTGGCGGTAATCCACAGCGTCGGTGATACATAGCATTCGGTTGTGATGTAGCCAGCGTCCCTGTGGCCAAGGGTGAGAGACACATGGTAAAAACGGAATGACAGACAGAGCATTTGCAGATAGAAGAAAGGACTTTAGCTTTTCCCCAGCCCCATTGACGCCGTGACAGTCGTGGTCTACGATATAGCCAAAACCGTGTGCTTTTCAACCCTACATGCAGAAACCCCCCTTTTTTGCGACCAACCCCTTGCATACTCCAATTACTTCTTTCCCCCGCTCTTCTTCCACGCCGTCCCCCGCTTGCTACTCCGTGACGCCGGCTTGCCACCCTTCTTGCCGCTCGCACCCTTCTTCGCGCCTCCCAGCTTCAACCCCGACTTGCCTCCCTTGGAGCTGGCGCGGTACCCCTCAAACACAAACGCCTCAGGGGCCTTGAAGCCGCCGGGCCCAGTGGTTGCTGCCGCAGGCTTGCCGCCAGCCTTGCCGTCCTTCATCTCGACGGCGTTGGCTCCAGTGCCAAAGTCGGGCTTCTTGAGCTTTGCGGCGCCGGCCTTGCCCAGCAGCTTGGCCGCGCGGCCCTGCAGCGACTTTTCCTCGGCGCTGAGCTTGGGGTTGTAGATGCGGGACGAGCCGCCGCCGACGGCCGGGCGAGTCGACGCGCCTGTGGCCTGCTGCCGCTGCTGGTTGCGCTTGAAGGGTTTGGCACGCGTCACGCGCAGCTTGCGGGGGAGCATGGGCGGGAACTTTTTGTCGTTGAAGAGCAGCGCGGCTTCGACGCCGTTTTCGTCCTGGACCATGTCAGTTTGTGTACAACTGGGAAATCACAGCTGAAGGTAGCTTTGACTTACCGTGAACTGTACGTATGCGAAACCCTTGCCGACTCTCGTTTTGGGGTCGCGCACGACGCGGACACTTTCGACGGTGCCGCATTTTCCAAATTCGCGCCACAGGCCCTCCTCGACGTCGCTCGGCTCCTTCTTCTTGGGAGGCGCCTTCTTGAACCGCTCGGCCTCGGCCTGCTGGATCCCGCTCTCGTCGTCGACAAATCCTAGATTGCCGACGAAGACGCAGCGCTTGTGGTCAGCCTTGGCCGGATGCGCGACAGAGTCGACGCGAATGTGCCGCTCGAGGACGACGGTGCCATTGAGGCGGCGTATGGCTTCGCGAGCCGCAAGTAGAGTCGAGTAAACGACGTAGGCGTTGGTGCTGTGCGCAGTTGCGTCCATGATATCCTTGGTAACGTAGGCGGCCTTTTTGGGCAGACTCGCCGTAAAGGGCGTCGAGCGGAAGCGGTGCGACTCCAGCTTGTGGGCAGGCTTTTCTTTAGGGAGTTCGGATAGGAAGGACGACATGTGCTTGGTGAAGATTTTCTGCGCAGATTTATCTTTGATGGCCGCAGTCGACACGTTGCCAACGAAGACTGTCCGCGCTGCCTTGTCGAGCTCTGCATTCTCTCCCGTGGGCTTCGTGGAGGACTTGGACTCGTGCGCGGGGACCTCGGCGTCGGAGTCAGCGTCTGCCTCGGACGCGTCGCTTGCATCCTCCATCTCTGAATCTTCATCTCCCTCCTCTGAGGAGCCATCGTCCTCGTCGGAGTCATCCGACTTCTCGGCGGCCTGCCCGTCCTCCTTTTTCAGACGCTTCTTGCTCCTCTCGCTTTCCCGCTTTGCTGTCTCCTTGGCTTCTTCCTTTGCGAGCTTGCGCATGTACTGACCCTCGAGATCATCGTCTTCTGCCTTGCGTTTCCGCTTGCGCTCAGGCTTGTCTTGGCCGTTGGTCAGAGATTCGTGCACCGGAATTTCCACCTCCTCGGAATCTTCTTCGGACGGTTTCTGCTTCTTGTCTGAGACATCATCATCTGAATCCTCGTTTTCGTCGTCGTCGTCGTCGTCGGGCAATTCCTCGTCGATACTCGACAAGTCCTCGTCGTCAACTTCCTCCGCGTCGTCGGACTCGTCCTTGGCTTCCTCCTCCTCCTTTCTCTTCAACTCTTGATACACTTCTTTCGGCAGAGGCTTCGCAGGTCCAACCTGAATGACGTGTTAGGAGATTGGCATGCAAATGCAGGGATTCTACCCACGGGTTTTGCGAACAAAGATGCCAGGCCAGGATCAATGGATTTTGTGTCGGCCACCAGCTTCAGGGCTCGAGCATCCTTCTGGGAGACGGCTGCATTCTTCTTGGACTTGTCCTTGGCCATTGTGCCAGTGTGCGTGGGTGTAGGAAATTTGGGTAGGGCAAGCGCAGAGCAGAGCATGCAGAGAAACGCGCGCATCCAGAAAAAGCGTCGGCGTCAGGGCTCCCAAACGCCGACCGGGACCCGGCGAGCTCACGCGGAGGGGCCACTGGCCGGGGTTTTCCCGCCTCTGGCCATGGCAATCATCAGGGCCATTTGAGGTCACTCCTACACCCGCACCACCAGCCAGCGCGCCCGAAGCTGATGCCTCTTTCTCCCTCGTCACCTCTATTCTTCCGCTTCGAGCATCTCGCGCGAAGTCCGTTTCGACACGCCCAAGACCCTTCCCTGGCGAGCCTTGCTCCTGGTCCTCTCTACGCGCACTCGCTCCACACGCAATCCCGCCAATTTTGACGACGCGAAGCTCCCAACGCCCTATACGCATTTCAGAACACTTGCTGGATCTCGTGGGACCATCGTACCGGCAGCGCACCATGAGCGCGCCCTTTCGGAGCAGCAGAAGCCGGTCCAAAGAGGCCGGCGCACACGCACCCGGTGGTGAGTCGAGACCTGAGCCTCAGACCTCGATACGCTTGCTTCTGCTCTCGATTCAAGCCTTCTCCATGGCTTTCATGTCACGGTGGATGGCTGAACGTGGACGTGTTGGCCGAGTAGCTCCAAGCGCCGCCTTTTTTGCACCCACCGCATCCCACGTCACAAGGAAACCACAAGAACAGCCGCTAATACATGATCGCTCGTAGAATCCGACATCACACACCCCACGGCATCGCCTTCCAAAGCCCCTACTCCAGAACCTCTCGAGTCCTCTCCCGAGCCCGACACCGTGTTACCGCCCCAGTCTCGCGACGAACCCCACCCCGACAACTCCACGGTCGCAAATGATAGCTCCGCCGTCCCGACTCAGACGTTCGTCCCTACATTCGGTGAGAGGCTGGACGATACGCCAGACTTGGGCAGAGATACTAGGAACGACCATTATGACAATTTTCTGGGAGACGAGGGCTCCAGCAGCCTCAGTGAACCAGAAGAGAGTGTTGAAGGTCGTGAAGACGAAATTCACAGAGCCAACGAAGCTTCGCCGGACGCTGAGGAGAACGACTCCGAAGCGGAGACTGAACGCATCGACAACACTCCGCGAAAACTCGCGCGCACGGTTACCGACGTCACAAACGGTTCAGATGGCCCGGCCGAGCGGACCCCAAGCAAATTAGCGAGGGGTTTGAGTGTTGACATGCATCATTCAAAGCCAAAACCGTCTGCGGAGCAGGCTGCGATCCATTCCGAAGTCGGCGACGACAGCGATGACGACGTTGTTCTCCCAGACGCGAGCCGCGACATTGAAGCTGACGCCGACAATGGCTCAGTAGGTGATGGGGTCGAACGAAAGCGCAAGCGCTCGAGTAGTGCCCTATCGTCGATCGGAGATGGTCTCGACACCGATCAGCCGGCTCCCAAGCGTCATAGCTCTGCAAGACCGTACGAAACGAATGGCGATCAGATGGAGGTCGACGAGCCTGAGGTGCAACAGACTGTGGAAGACGATACTGTTCACAAAGAAGCCGAGGCGCAGGCTGAAGACGAGGACAGTGGAGAGGGCGCCGCTGCACGAGTGGCTGAGCCTGCTGAAGAGGCGCCCGCGGCCTCGAAAAAGGCCAAGGGTAAGAGGGGCCAGCGAAAAGGCAGGAAGGGCAGGCCGACCGAGAAGGAAGATCAAACAGCTACACCTGCAGAGGTGGAAGATGAAGACGGCGCAGAAGGCGAAATCGACGCGGAGGAAGCTGGCATGATTGAGGAAGAACGTAAGCAGACCAAGTCGCGCGAGACGCGTCGCACCGCTCACATATGCGAATTAGGTGACCGAAAACACAACGCGCTCGAAGCTCTCAACAGGATTGAGCGACAGTTCCTGACCTTTCAGAAAAAGTAAGTCGTCTGTTTCATGAAGGATACCTCGTTGCTAACTGACTTGGCAGGCGACTTGAAGAACGACTTGAATTGCTTTCGATCGAACTCAACCAATTACAATCGCCCAACTCGACACACGAAGAATACTTGCTCATGCTGGCAGCAGTAGACCAGCGTCGCGACGAAAAGATACGACAAGAAAACGTTCGGCTGAACTTGAAAAGAGACATCCTCAAGAAGCATTTTGTGGCCATGCGCGGAACGATACACGGACAATTTGTGCATGATGTGGGAGACATACGGATGACTTATCTCACCCAATGCAACCAACGCATCACGCAGCTTCAGAGAGAAAGACGATACTGGGGAACAAACGAGACGGACTACACAATCAAGTTCAACAACAAGAGGTCACAGCAAGCGCTCCAGCAGCAGGCGTACAACCTGGAAGTTTCAGTATTATCGGGTGTCGCCAAGTACGTTGGTTTTCCAGCTGCGCCGGATCTCAACTCGGCTCGCGCTCCAGAAATCGATCAGGACCTGGCTACAATGGGAGTGAGTAGTATCAGTGCCAAAAGGCCTTCCAAGAGTCCATGCTGATGACTGCAGATACCATTTCGCTCTGCCCAGCCCAGCCGCCTGGAAGCCGCTCAAGAACCTCCGTTGCGAGGAGAACGACCTGCCGAAGAGCAACCAGAACAAAATGCTTGGGTGAACCCTCAATTGCCACCTCATCAAGCACATTACCCGCCATCATCGGCACCCCAACCTCGAGTGACCAGCAATCCCTTTTCGACACCCGCAGCGCAAAGAAACACGGTGGACATCAATGCGCCGAATGGCTCCGCGTCAACAATTGACATGCAAGGGTCCAACCCTCCCTCTTCCGCGGCACAGGGCCAAGGCTCCGGACCGCAACCAGACACCTACGAGTCCCCTGTTTTGCAGATGAAGCAAGCAATGGCACGCTCCGAGAACCGCCACCATCCATCCGAATCAACGCCAATTCGCATCGGACCCCAACAGGCCCGCGAACTTGCCAGAAATGAACCGAATCCACATCCGCCGACGAACATTTACGAAAACCCTGCATTGATACCGCGGCTCTCACCTCCTACGACTTCCAATGCCGCTGCTACATCCAACTCAATCAAGGCTGAGGACCCAGGCGAGCAGCTTCAGCGAGCCGCCATGCCGCCCAGAACAGGTCTCGCTGTTGGCGGCGGCATGTTCCGCTGAGTCTTGCCTTTTTGCGGCTTTGGTTTTCTTTCGCACCGGAGACTTTGAAGCATGAGATTTGGCGTTTGCGGCAGGATTCATCCGGACAGGCCGGACTATGACTCTGTATGGAATCACGGCGTTTTTGTTTTGCTGGCGAGCTTGGGAACCGGGGGAACGCGACATACCCAGCTGACCTCAACTGCATTGAACATGGAGCCCTATTGGCATTCTGTGCTTTTTCTCCACGCTTGTTATTGACCATCTTTCCCTTTTTGCGTTTCTTTGTCTCATTGTCGACTTTCCTGGGTTTGAGGTGTTTTGAGCGCGCTGATGAGTGGATGAACTCTGGGGGCGCATTCTATCCGTTGTGACATCAGCTCGACTCCCGACTTCTAATATCGAATGATAGGATCACTCTTCTATCACAAGGGTGAGCGCAACAGGCTTGGCATGGTCTTTGAGTCGGGAGAATCACCAAATATTTTGAAGACTGTCTCCCCTTTGTAGTGGAATGGACTCGAGTGCTTTTTGGGTGCCGCAGATCACAGGATCGCCGCCCTCCGCGTCGACACCTAAAAGTCAACCAAATCCCCCATCATCAGACGCTGCCACCTCTCAACAACATCGCCAATCCTGACCAGTACGGCCGCAGCCAAACTCCTAACCCTCTCCTCCTCCTCACTTCCGCCCGCCGTGTTTTCAAAGACAGTCCGCACCCACTCCTGCGTCTCAAGCAGCTCCCTCGCCTGGTCCCTGACCAGCTGCTCGCCGTCTTCATTCACCTCCATGGCGGCCAGCAGGGCAAACAAGACGGCCTCCAGCACGGCGGCGTCGGCCACGGCCACGGCGCGCAGCGAGAGCAGCAGGTCCAGCAGCTCGGCCGTCATCTGCGGCAGCGACAGCGTCGCTGGGCCCGCGGCGTGCAGCACAATGGCCAGCGTCTTGAGCAGCAGCGGCAAGACGTGCGGCGAGTGCAGGATGCCATTGCCGGCACCGCCGCCGCCCCTGTTCATTCCTGATGCGCGCGCGTAGGCCCACCACCCGCCCGTCAGCGGGAAGAAGATGCCGTGCGCGACGACCTTGGCCAGCGCGTTGTTGATGACGCGCCGCCGCTTGGCCACGTCCATGCGCGACGAGAAGGTGCGGACTTTCAGCGCCGACGGGCCCGTCAGCTTGTCGGCCGCGTCGAGCGCCAGCGGCGAGATGAGGCGCTGCTTCAGCTGGTTGCTCATGGCGTCGATGGGCGTCTTGCTGTCGTCGGCGGAGTAGATTTTGTGGAGCGCCGGGGGAAGCGTTTTGGTTGGGAAAGAGGACGAGGCTTTATCCTTGCTGTTGTTTTCGTCGTCGTCGCCAAAGTCTGCCAGCTCGCGAGCGCCGAGTCCCAGTGCTGTCAGGATGGCGGCGCGTTGGCTGATGGAGAAGTCGCCCGTGTAGAATGAGTGCACGAAGAGAGGTCCCATCTCCTCCGGTTCGGCGAGAAGCACCGCAATCAGCCCCTGCTGCCGCATCTCCTCAAACTCGTCCATGTTAAATTGATCCTTGAGGTTGGTGAGGACAAAGGCGAGCTCGTCCAGGCTGTCTTTGACTTCCTTGCCAAAGTTGGTTTTGCGCCGGATCAGACTTGCCGCCGTGCTGAGGGCCAGGTGGTGTTTGTCGTAGTCTTCTGCTTCGCGGAGGCCTGCCAGAAGGTCACGGATGTACACTGGTGCGGTTGGTTTGTTGCGCGTGACTAGTGTGGGGTCTTCGTGGTCGTCTTCTGGGTCAGAATCTGGCTTGGCGTAGGGTATCAGGTCGTCGTCCTGATCAGAATCGAGTATTTCCACTATTCTGGGCCCTGTAGCCGTTGTCACTGCTTCTTTTTCCTTTAATGGGCCGCACTGATGTTCGAACTTGGGTGCTTTTTTCGACATAGACGATGATTTGTCGTCGGTCTTCCTTTCGGCCGAGACATCGTCCAGGTTTCCAATGGAATCATTTATGCGGACCAGCTGGAGATACCATTGGGCCTCTGCAGATTCAGTTTGGGGGATATCAAACTTCAACCTTTTGTCAGGCTTATCGATGAGCTCAGATATGGCCATTGCTGTGACCATTCCGAGAAACCTTGCACGGAGCGATGAGGCCGAAAGTCTGTTGGAAGTTCCGCTCATGTGTACGCTAGATCTTGCAACGGTAAAAAGAAACATTGGATCTGAGCGATGTACGTAGCCGCTTGATATGAGCAGCACTTGAGCGAGGGCTTCTTGATGGACGATTGGGGTGTGCTTTATGAAAAGCTCGTCTCCAAATTGCTCCATGGTCCGTTCCATGACTTTTGTCATCCGGTCTACGCACACGTCAGCAGCGGTTGTTCCAGGACCTGTGATTTCGTACCTTCATCAGTCTGCAATGCAGCTATGGCTGCGCGTCGGACTAGAAAGGAGCCAACACAGTTCTCACTGGACAACCAGTTCACCAACGCGTCTTTCATGGAGTTGCTGCTTGAAATCAGTACCGCTATCAACGCGGATGCTCCGCTAAGCGCCCTCTGTTCCTTTTCTGTTTCCATCTTGGAGACTCTTTGGGCGCCCAGATGCTTCTTTGAGATCCAATCAATCGTCGAGAAAAGAAATTGTCTTTGTTCATGGGCTCGGGTCTTTTGCAACAGCCGTTGCAACTGTGTTGATTTACTCGATGGATCGGCGACCAAGTCCGAGATGATCTCTCCCACTATGTGCTCTGTTTCTCGTCAGCGGAGAATCAGACAGTAGTCGGTGCGTCTTACCATTATAGCCCAATGTCAAAGACTTGCCGAGCAGTAGAGCTGCTGCAGGACCAACGTCGCCCTGTCCGCTTCCGAGCAGAGTAACGACATTGCAACCAATCCATGTTGCGAATCTAGGGCCGCTGGACAGCCATGAGCTTTCCACTTGCTCGGATGTCTCTTTCAACAAGTCTTCTGCTTGCGCAGAGACCGAGACGATGCGACCAGAAGCTGTGAGGGAAACAAACTCACGCCAAAGAATTTGGCGCTGGTTTGATGCGGAAACGAATTTATTGACGTCGGTGCAGATTGCTGAAGCAAAGTCAGACCCGGTGATGAGTCTACTCAAAACATCCAGAATGATCCTGATCTGGCTCCTTGTGCTCCTGGACTTTTTGATCTGCTGCTGTGATTGGGCCTGCTCCTCTACGCAAAGACTCTTCATCCGCGCTACCAATGCTCCCAACCCACCAACACTTTTGAGGGATTGCAAGACAAGACTGCGATCACTATGGTCCGACTGATTCCACGTTTCCCAGTAGTCGGGAATTGTTGAGTTGACCAGCGTACCGATGACTTGCGCTGAAAGCGGTTCGGGGACTCTCACGTTGAAGTCTGCAGAATTTCGCGTAGATTTCTGGAGAAACCCCAAGACATCGTGAAGAGATTGTGGATCAGGTTGTTCTCGTAGGACCTTCAGAGCTTGATCTGGAGTGCTTGTAGCTGCGGAAACTGCCGCAAGACGTTGAGGCTTCGGTGCGTGATGTTCAGAATTGACGTCCTGAATTCTAGTCGTCTTGACAGCGGTTAGTAAGTCATCCATGATCGATGTTTATGGTCATGATTCAGTTTCGAGGGCGGTTATTGAAAAGGTTCGGTGTGGATGGAGTGAAGGCGAAGGCTCCAGTAAAGTCCAGGTCCGGGTCCCAGGTCTCGCGTCGCTCGCGCGTGTTGGCCAGTGCGCTTATCGATAGTGGAGGACCGGGAGCTTTGACGCAATTGGGTTCCTCAGTTTCCTTCCAGAACGACAACCCGACAACTCCACCTCTCCGAAACTGGATTGCCCAGAAGAATCAGCCATGGCAGCAACTGACGGCGAGCCTCCTCAAAAATGGTGTGTCTGCAAGCCGCTTCCACATATCTCCGCTCACACAAAACAGGAAGTACCTTCGGAACATCCTCAGCCGACGAGGACCATTCACAGACCCTGATTGGGAGCCGGGCATGACGTCTCTTGAGACGCTGGCAAATATGAAGATTCTGTACGCTGCCTTTTTCAAAATGATGGGCTCAAATACTAACGGTCTTGATTTAGAGTCATGTAAGCTGTTAGACGCCGCACGCAGGCGCCTAGCTGACAGCGAGCAGCGGTGCAGGAGGTCTGGGATGCGAGATTCTCAAGAACCTTGCCCTTTCTGGCTTCAAGGACATTCACGTCATTGACATGGGTACGAAAAGAGCACAAGTCCTCTTTATCGAAGCATCACGTGACTAACTTCCATAGACACCATCGATGTCTCAAACTTGAACCGGCAGTTTCTTTTCCGTCAAGCCGATGTTGGAAAACCAAAAGCGGAGGTGGCGGCTCGATTCGTCGAGAGACGCGTCAAAGGAGTCCAAATCACCCCTTACTGCGGCAAGATTCAGGACAAGGATGAAGAATACTACATGCAATTCGGCATGGTGATTTGTGGTCTCGACAGTATCGAAGCACGGCGATGGATCAACGCTATGCTCGTTGGCATGGTAGACGGAGACGACCCAGACTCGCTGAAGCCTTTGATAGACGGAGGCACCGAAGGTAAGGGTCTATTCCAGGTCGGAGTGAAACAAACTCTGACAGTCTCACAGGCTTCAAGGGCCAAGCTCGTGTTGTCCTGCCTACCATGACTTCGTGCATCGAGTGTCAGCTAGACATGCATGCACCGCGGGCAGCTGTACCTCTGTGCACACTGGCGACCATTCCCAGACAACCGCAGCACTGCATCGAATGGGCACACATCATTGCTTGGGAGGAGGAGCGCAAGGAAGACACGCTCGACACTGATGACCCCGAACACATCACCTGGCTCTACAACAAGGCTCTGAACCGCGCCAAGGAATTCAACATCCCAGGGGTCACGTACTCTATGACGCAGGGTGTCGTGAAAAACATCATTCCCGCCATTGCCTCGACAAATGCAATAGTCGCAGCTAGCTGTTGCAACGAGGCATTCAAGGTAGCTACCAGCACGGCCCCTCCGCTCGGCATGCCCGAGGAGAGCAACTACATGATGTACACGGGCGACGACAGCGTGTACACGTACACCTTCGAACATCAAAAGAAAGACGACTGTCCGGTTTGTGGTAATCTGGCCAGGAAGCTTGACGTGAATGCGAAGAGCACGCTCGAAGATTTCCTAGAAAGCCTAGCTGAGAGACCTGAAGCGCAGCTGAAGAAGCCTTCGATCCGGTCAGAGGCAAAGACGCTGTACTACCAGTTTCCGCAGAGCATTGAGGAGCAGACCAGGCCAAACTTGAAGAAGAGAATGGAAGAGCTGGTAGAGGATGGCGAGGAAGTTGTCGTCACAGATCCTGCCTTCCAACTGCCATTCAAGTTCAAGCTGGCGTTCAGACAATGAGAGGGGGAGGGAAGCTCCTCGTGGGGCTCAAGGAATGCGGGCAGAGGTAGAGAGGAGGGCAACGGGGGCTGCATTGTTTACAGCACACGGGCAGGGAGCTTGAAGATGGAAGATGGACGGAAAGATTCGGAGGCGGTCGTAGAGTTGAACACGAACAAGTCTATCCTAGAAGGAACTGATTTATAGATTTCATTTGCTTCACCACCAAAGCTACGAGCGCCTGATCCGAGCTTGTTGAGGCGGACGATTGATCTGCCAGAATGGAACGGATTGAGGACACAATGCGGAGGTGGGTACGTTGAGGTTTCACGAAGCTGTGGTTTCAACAAGAAAGGGGTGCCGTGAAGCAGAAAAGGGCCTTTTGGATGTTTGGTCGGTGTTGGCAGGGCCGCGCAATCTGAGTCGCGGTGACGCTGACCCCGGTCGCGGGCGGGGACCAGGGGGTTTACCCTGGCTCTCCCGACGAAACCTCCAAATATATCCACCAGCACGGAGCCTCCTCGTTCTCTTCCCTTGTTGTTGTGAAGACATGCTCGCCAGACCCCTATCTCTCCCGCCCCGTTGAATCATGACCGCCTACGATGACTGGGGCTATCCGACGTCTTCGCGCAACCACTTCCACGAGCCTCTCTCACTGACTGCTCGGGCGACAACATTGGCCAAGTCGGGCCTCGAGCAGGTGGGAATCTACAATTCGCGTGCCCCCGCCTCCAGAAGATGGAACCTCAGGCGTGTATTCTCTCTTCCCAACTTCGTGATACTTCTCTGGATCTTCTACCTGCGGTGGGGTGAGCGGACCGTGTTCCGCAGCGCCATCCAAGCCTGCGACTGGAGCAACTGGGAAAGCTGGGTATGTCGCTACAACAACCGGCCTGCGGGCCATCGCCACTGGTCAGGCAAATCGAGATCAAGCTGACTTGCTCGCCAGCCTCAAGATGCTAATCCTCATCACCTCGTCTTCGTCGCCGACCCACAGCTCGTGGACCCGCATACCTACCCAGGCCGTCCGTGGCCACTGTCCACCCTTACTGTTGCATTTACGGACCAATACCTACGCCGCTCCTTCTCTCTCATCCAAACCGACCTATACCCCGATACCATTATTTTCCTCGGTGACCTATTCGACGGCGGAAGAGAATGGACTGCAGATGGCAGTATAAGCGAGGATACGTCGTGGAAGAAGTATGGAGACAAATACTGGCTGCGCGAATACGATCGATTCGGGAGCCTTTTCTTCGGACACTGGCCGGACGCGGGGATGGCGGCTCGCAAGGGACAAGAAGGTCGCAAGATTATTGCCAGTCTTCCCGGAAACCACGACCTCGGCTTTGCGACGGGGATCCGGCCGAATGTGCGCAAGAGGTTCAACACGTACTTTGGAGATGGAAACCGAGTCGATGTCATTGGGAACCACACATTTGTATCGGTAGACACCGTGTCTCTGAGCGCGCTTGGCCATGCCACCGGCTCCGAAACGCTCTGGAAACCCACCCAGGATTTTTTGGATCAAGCACAAGAGCAAAAGAAACGCGCTGTTTCGAGAGAGTTGCTGCGACAACAAGGCCTGCCTCCGCATCCGCTCTATGATCACGTCGTGCTGGAGGGTGATGATATGGCCGATTCCCACCTTCCATACCCTAACGTCAATGATGCCGAATTTCCTACCATTCTCCTTTCTCACGTTCCGTTGTACAGAGCTGAGGGCACGCCATGCGGACCCCTGCGAGAACACTGGCCCCCAACAGAGCCACCAAAAGGCCAAAAGGAACCAGTCAATCCTGACGAACGCAACGCAATCCCCGTGCGCGGAGGCTACCAGTATCAAAACGTTCTGACGCGCCAAATCTCCAAGGACATTACCGAAAAGGTTGGCCACATCGAGTACGCCTTCTCCGGAGATGACCATGACTACTGTGAAGTCGTACACATGGGATATCCCTCTGGTGGTAGCGGCATTAGAGAGATTACCGTCAAATCATTGTCCTGGGCAATGGGAGTGAGAAAACCAGGATTTCTAATGGTCAGCATGTGGAACCCGGTTGACCACCAAGGCAATCCCCTTACGGCCCAGGAAACCTCTGGACAGCCGACTATCCAAACTCATCTCTGTCTTTTGCCAGACCAGCTGAGCACTTTCATCCGCTACGGTTTTCTTCTTGGCTTCTCGCTCAGCCTTCTCATCGTTCGTGCAACCATCCTCAGTCTCCGAGCCAAGAAGACGGCATCCTTTTCGAATGGCTCTATACTTCCGACCCACAACCACACCGAGTCTTCTGCAGAGGCAGAGAAAGCAGAGGGCAACTCGGATCGCAAGCGGACCGACTCTCTTGGAAAAGGCTCTTCCAACTCATCAGACTCATCAGACAAGGGGGGTCTGTCTGCTCGGTCTTTGCCACCACGCTCCCCTCGCAATCCCAGTCCAACTCCCGTAGGTGGGTATGGCTTGCCCTCGCCCCAGCTGAATGGCCATGGGAAGCAGCCAAACGGTCACGAAAAGTATCCGCTGCCTCTTATCAATTATGCGGGTTACTACGGCGTGCCCCTTGAAGAGAAGAAAAAAGTAATATCCCCAGTCATTGAGACGAGACCGCGGAAAAAGGGCGTGTGGCGGCAGATCCTCTCGAGTTCTTTCATGGCGGAGTTGGGCAAGAGTCTCGCGCAGGTTGCACTAGTGGTGTTGGCGTACTATTTCTGGCTTCTTCACAAGTGGTGATGGGCGAACACCACTGTGCCATGCATTGTTTTACATAGAGCCATCGTCTTCGTCGTTTTCTTTCCTTTCGCTTTCATTGCAGTCATGATGCATACACGGATGTCGTAATTATTTGAAATCAAGCATGCAGCTTTTCACCGTTCCGTCCGCTTCCTCGATCGTGTATTTCAAATTCGCATGCCTTGACCCCGCGTGGCATTGAGATTGCATGCCATCCCCCGCCGGAGGTCCGTTTGCATTACGGCCCGCCCCCCTTCGGACCGCATGCCGGGTAGCACGTCATCTCTCTGTGACGCCAAGCTGTTTGCCCAACAACTTCAAACGTCTAAGAGTGGAAATTGCCCGAAGATGTGCCCCCTTGCTGTTTGTTTCCAATGTGGTGCCGTGACTTGCGTCTCTCAGCAATCTGCACTCACTGCTTGGAACCAGTAGGATATTGTCGCTGCCGGTCTCTGGGTAGTGAAGCGATGTATACTCCTACTTTAGAGTACATCTCAGGGATCATATATTTTTCAGACTTGAAATAACTTGCAAAGGACATGAAAAGCAGTTTAGAGATAGCGTTGGCCAATGAGAAGAGGTAGACGCGTTGCTCCTATCGATAAAGTTGCGTACTGGTGATGGTCGGAGAAACATCGGTCCGAAAGATCCTGGTGCACATCAATAGCTTGCCTATGAGCCTCTTGCATGGCATCTTTGCCTTCATCCGAACTGATTGAGTCTTTCATTCTTGAGAGAACAAATCCCGCCGCTCTACATTCAACATCAAAACGTCTCGTCGATCGACATTGCGTGCTTGAGGCTCGTAGCCCATGAACGCGGTTCGCGCCCCCCCTGCTCGCATGACGAAAGCCCAACGGCACCGGGCCCCATCTCGAGGCGCCAGCTGGTACCGACTCTCCACCGCCATCCGGAACGGCGTCTCGAGCTAGCTGTCCTTGCTGCTGATGCTGCTACTGCTGCATGCATGACCTGGCCTCTCCTCACCTCTGCTCGAATATCCGCTTCCATCGACCAAGCTATCGCTCTGGTGTGAGTCGGGCATGTCTTCCTCCAACGACCGGGGCGACGACGCCCTCCTCGCACGCCTCAACGCCCTCAAGAAGTCCAGCGTGACCTTGTCCTCGGCTCCGCCTGGTGCTGAGATCCAGCCGGACGTGTTGCGCGAGTTTGCAGAGGCGCCGCCTCCGACGTCCGTGGATGAGACCAAAGACCCAGTGGTTGACCTGGCGACGCGCTTCAAGCGCCTACACACGCCCAGTCCACGCTCTGGATCTTCTGGCAAGGCTTCGCCAGCTTTAGAGGATGCCGGGGTCGACTTTGGTGGCGAGGAAAAGAGCTTGGATGTGTTGTTAAAGGAGCTTGGCGGTGAAGATTGGGACTTGCAAAAGAGCGAGGAGAGAGATGTTGGGAACCTGGTAAAAGAGGTCAGAAGCGTGTTGCCTGCTGCCGAGACGCCTGGGAATGAGCAGGAGACTGCAAAAAGAAAGAAGGATCATAAGGAGTTCGATGAAGATGCCAAAGAGGTGGACATCGCGAAGCTGGAGCCTGGACGGGTCGAAGAAGAGCCGGATGAAGATGCTCTCGATGATCAGGAAGCTGACGAGTATATTGCTCAAGTTTTGGCCGATTTGGAGATCCAGGAGAAGTATGCTGAGGCTGAAGGCCCCAAAGAAGAACAAGGACAAGAAGAAGAGCATTTTGGCCCATCCAGCGAAAAGAACGAGGTGCAGAAGCCAACCAGGAGCGAAAGGCTTGACCAGACACCCGCCTCCACTGCCGACGTGATCGACTCGGCTTGGTCTCTGCCAGCAGCACCAAAGGATCTTCCAGACGAAGAGTCTGGCAGGGCCACTCCTGATGACGAGGCCTTGAATGCGCGTCTGGCCGCTCTTTCTGGGAATCCCAGCTTCCCCTCTGCGCCCTCATTTGCACCGTCAAAGAAGCCTCCGATCAAGACCAACAAGTCCCAGTTCACGGACGAAGAGATTGACAGCTGGTGCATTATATGTTTCGACAATGCCACATTGCGGTGTCTTGGCTGCGATGGCGACTTGTATTGCCGAAAGTGCTGGCTCGAAGGCCACAAGGGAGAGAGCGCTGGATTCGCAGAAAGGACGCATCGTGCCGTGGAATTTGTGAGGGGCGGAGGCTTGAAGAAAGAAAAGAAGGTTGCCGTTGGTGCAGGTTGAGCTTGTCAGTAAGGAACTCGCGCAGAGCCCATCTCCAGGGTCTCTGGTGCTTGGTCGGTTGAATGTGCTGCGTGGTTCCTGGGATTCTTAGCAAGCTGAGTGCCCTGAGCTTCACTGCGGCCAACAACACATACCAAGAGACAGGCCTGCTCGTCTCCATTGTCTTTTGGCCATGATAAAGCGGTGCGAAAGGCTCATGTGGGATTGGGAAAATGGAGGAAGCGGCTTTTGTGAATCGGCTTACTGCAAAAATTGCTGCGTGGGCAGTCGGCGGGACGACACCATACTGCACCACGCGGGCTCTCTCCGAGACGTGCGAATTCCCAACCCTTCCCAAGCACCCGTCCCGTCCTCCTCTTCTATTTTGGACCTTACTGCTTTTGCCGTCACAAGCCTTTACATCAACTGGAGATCGCGGGCGGAGTTGGGTTCGCTTCCAACCGGAAATCCTCTACACTACCCACCACAGGACCTCTTCTCAGCCGAGTACCACCGTCCAATTACCGACAACCTCTTTCGCTACACCCTGCTCCTCAAAAACAACCCCTTCAATCCTCTGTCAGACCCTACCCGCCATGGAGAGCACCCCAACGCGTCGCGGCAGCACTGTCTGCGCTTCCCCATCCAGCGAGCTGCAAGTCTCCAACAAGAACATCTCCCCTGGTGGAGTTACTGAGACGGTCTGCCCATCCAACGGCATCCACTCCCGTCGCGCCAGCCAGCAAGACCCTTTCGCTCTCGACCACACCCAGACTGCCAAGCTGCCCTCGCACCTCAATAATCAGGTCGTCCCTCTGGGTTTTCTCTTGACCGAGCGTCCTTCCACGGACTCTCTGGTCATTGACGCGTTCCCAGATTCCCTCAACCCTGAAGATCATGGCCCCTGCATCACCATGTTTCAGAACGCGCAGGCCGCTTTGGAGGACCTGGCCATGCACGTCAAGGTGCTTAAGCAAGACAAGGAGATTCTCATCCGCAAGATAAAGTCTCTCGTGGATGATGTGTCGCGCCTTCGCTTGCAGGCTGCGGTCTCTGACAAACAGGCGCTCCAGGACCGAATCGAAGGACTGATGCGCCAGATCGGATACCTGACGAGTCTTCCCAAGAACGAGGAGTATCTCGGAAAGATAAAGTTGTTCGAGGCTGAAGCCCGCGGCTCTCGCCAGGCCAAGTTCGACACGGAGCAGCTCCACGCCCAGACAGTCTATCATCTCCAGACCGAAAAGGAGGTTCTCACGCGGAAGCTACAGGTCACCGAGCATTGCTACTCAACGGAGCTAACGCGCGTCTCGGACTTGCTGCAGTGCCAGCGCGAGATGACCGAGAGAGCCCTCCAAGACTACGCGCTCGTCAAGGAGAAGAACAGCAAGTTGGAGACGGAGCTCGACCAGGAGCGCTCCAAGGTCTCGGAGCTCCACATGTACTTTAATCAGCAGCAAGAATGGGGCCAGGCGGCCAACGACACGTTCTCGCAGAACATCCGTCGCATGGCAAGCGTGCTCGAGGGCTTAACCGAGTCCGCCCGCATCGAGAACCAGCACCTGGGCATCACTCACCGCGCTCTTCAGGGCTGCCTGGGCAACCCTGTCGACGACCCTCAGCCCGAGCCTCGTCGCCGTTAGGCTGCTTCGTCGCCACCGAAACTTTGGGGTGTGGTGGCAGATGCCGTCGGTCTAGCATATCGACACCGGTATGTACTTTTCTTCCCCTTCCAACAGATTTCCTTCCCGTACTGACATTGAGAAAGGTTGTTTTACGCCAGCCCCTACGAAGTCTGATTGAGTATGGAAGACGCCATTGGCGTGGTTGATTGATGATTCCCGGTACGCCACCACTTCCTCTCTCCTTCCACACTATACGTCCTCGTACTAACACCGATCCAGATTCTGTTTCCAGCGATGCGGCCTCGAAATCTTTGAGAATGGCATGAAGTGCGTCGAGCACAGTGGTATTGGAGAGTTGAGCTCAATGGGTTGGCTCTCAAAGGAAGCAAGCCACGACAACTTGTGTTGACAATGACCTGGGCTAGTCTAAGACCTCAAAGGTCTTGGAGAGGTGCCCTTGGCCAAGGTGGCTTCGGAAGTTCGGTTTACAGTGATTCTCTCGGGGGCAGTTCGTGCTTTCCTTTCGTCATGCAGATGGATAGCTTTAGAATGGAATTTGCCTCAAACTTTTGCTCCGTGTACTGTACGTCGGCTTCGTAACGTCAAGGTCATTTCATTAAATAGGCTCAGTGCGAGCGCTCTATATGCGTGTCTAAATATTTACTTTTTCCACATCCGGCGCAACGTCTGCCGCTCAGACAGAGATCCACCGGGCCATCCACTCGTCGGTGACCTGCTTGGCCTCGTCCACCAAGCCCATATCCAGCAGCAGCTGCGCGGTTCCACGGACAGCGCTCTCGAGGGCCGAAAAGATCCACGCGTGCGTGTAGCTCGTGTGCTCGCCAATAAACACGGTCTGCTTCTCCGTCTTGAAGTAGGCGGGCAGATACAGCTCCTGCTGGCCGACAAGCGGGTCCGCCCACGAGCCCGACTCGAACTCGTTGTTGATCCAGCAGATGCGGTCGTAGCTGCCCGTGTACTGCTGCGCGGCGACATCGCCGTGGATGGCGACCATGGCGCGCTGCACGTAGGCGACGTGCTCGTCGTCCGAGAGGCCGCCCCAGCTGAGCACCGTGCTGTCCGAGTCGTAGCTGGCGAGGATGACGCCTGGCAGGCTGCTGTTGATGGCGTACGATGGGTAGCAGATGGAGCCGATGCCCGAGATGTTGGTGCTACCGCAGCCGCCGATGATGGGCGCGTCGAGGTGCTCCCAGAAGCGCGTTTCGTAGTGCAGCGCGACCTTGCAGGCTGTGCCGTAGTTCATCGTCTCAATGGCCCGGCTGATCAGGCTTGAGTAATCTGGGAGTTCCCACAGTTTCACTCTTGTGAATGGCACCGCGACGACCGTGTAGTCGTACTCGGCCGACGTGAGGTCGCTCCAGGGCCCGTCGGGGCGCCACGAGACCGTCATCTTCTTCGCCTCTTCGTCATACGCTAGGCGCTCTACCTTGGTGTTGTAGCGCGTGCGGTTAGCAACCAACGGGGCAAAGGCGCGCGGCAGGCTCGACAGACCCTTGTCGATGGTGCGCCATTCGGTTGCGCCAAAGTAGATCGAGTCGTAGAGCCACTCGGGGCTGTTGGATGCCGTCGACACGGCTTGGTCTGCAATGTCTGCCGACTGGCCCATCACGTAGCGCAGGTAGCCAGCTTCAGAAAAGTCAAAGTAGCCCTCCTCGACGGCCTTCTTGTGCGCTTGGAAGACATTGGTTGCGATCTCGGTCTTCTTCTCCCATGTCAGAGCGTCCCAGGTGTCGATCTGAGCCAGCGCCTGCTCCACTGCCGTCACGTTGGAGTAGGTGGCCGTGGTGTTGGTAGTGTCCTCCGGGTCGTTGGCAGCGCTCTGAATCCAGGGGATAAAGTTGACGGCTAGCGAAGAGTCGTTGCCGTTGATCTTGTTCAGAGTGTCGGCTAGTTGGAAGACCATGCGGTGGTCCATGATTTGAATCGTCTCGTTGGTGGTCGAGTTTGTGATGCTCACTGGGAATCTCATGGGTCCCATTTCTTGGTACTGGTAATCATCAGGGGAAGTGCCATTCAGGTAAGCTGTGTGTACGCGGCCTCCAACTCGTTCCGTGGCTTCGAGGATTTCCCAGTTGTGGATTCCTACAGAGTCGAGCAGGCGCTGTGGCAATATTAGCATCTGGAGTGTAATTTGATGCGGGCGCTGAAATAGAATGCTCCCGGGACTTGTTCGACTTACGGAGGTCATCAGGCCAGCCATGCCACCCCCCAGGATACCAATGGTCTTCTCCTTTGCCTGGGACACAAAAACCGTATCCGGCTCCTTCTCCTTGAGATATTCAACACCGTCGAACCAAGGCCCCATCGCATCAGCAATCTCGGCAAAGGTCACGCTGCGCCTGGCTTTCCTCCTCTTGATGGCAAAGCTTTCCGATTTTCCAACGAGTTCTTCGCCACTGAATGCGTGCAGACAGCCGCCAGAGAAGGTGTCCGCCGGGGGAAGCCATGTGAACCGGGTAGGCCTGTTGGATTCCCATCCAAGGTGACGCTTGGCCAAGGGGTGGTCTCCAATGTGGGTGGTGCCCACATGATGATGAGCCTCATATGGTGAGCTCATGTCGCAGGAGCCATAGTAGAGGGACAGCTCGCCATCGACTGGGCTCGCAAAGCTGATGTGAATGTTGGAAGCTCCCTCAGCGTCGGCGGTAAAGGGGCCCTTGAAGTGGACGGATGGAGAGCGAGGAATGACCTTTCCAGCTGCATGTGCAGCCAGAACGCTGGTGGCCGTGAGCAACAAGGAGAGACCCATTTCGGAAAAGAGGCTCTATTGCAGGTCAAAAGGGAGAGGCCGGTCAAGCTTTCAGCTTCGTCTGTCGAGCTTTCTGTTCTCAAGCCAAATCGGCATGTTTATATACTTGACAAAATCTACTGCCGTTAGGTGGACCACCGGGCATCTGCGATAGGTGTCACGCCCTGTGGCGGCTCAGTAAAGCGCGCGTTCCTACATATTTGCAGGGGTATTGAAGATAAACGGACTCATTTTTGGTCTGCGAAGGGCGTAAGGCCGCCGCCCGGTCGAGGTTGGCACAAGCAACGATCTTGTATGATAGTCGAGAAACTTTAGTAAACTAGAATCTTGGTCGTCGTAGGCTCTCGGAGGCCAGTGTTCGACATTTGATATTCTGCTTCTGGATAGAGCCAGAGATTGTACACGCCTGGCGGAAGCATGTTGTGGCCCTGAATGGTGCTGTCAGCTCGAGCCACAAGCAGATTCCGATGGTCATTTGCGGGGTGTAATGTCCTGATAAGCCATTTCGAGGCACCTTCTACGCCGAAGCTGAACTGAGCAGGTCCACGCTGGTTTCTTGGGGAAGCGTGCCCCGGATCCTATCAGAGATCGGGGGTCTCCACTGGATACGGGTCGATTGCCGTTCAAGCGATACACGGCCTTAGCAAAATATTCTGCTTTCTACATCGGATGCAGAGACGCTTCAAGCCCCAGAGAGTAAAGCTTGGATTTTCCAGCTGCATGGTCTCGAAACCTTAGCGATCCTCAAGCTTGGTATCACAGCTTAACCCTAAATCCAAACCCAGGTTTCTGGGTGTCGATGGAAGGCCTGAATAGAAGGCTGAACATTGCCGACGGAGCGGGTAAGGGAGCATCCATCAGACCTTGGGCTTCGGTGACATGGGATAGATCTGGACTTGCGGATTTGCCGAGCGACGTCGGAGTCAAGGGCGTGCCGATGGACGTCTTCTACAGCTGATACGGAATCAGAACGGAGTGAGGCCGACGGCACGGATCTGTGTCAAGCGACGAACAAGTCCGGCAGTATCATCGGTTGCCGATGGCCATAAGGACGCTTCAAGACGGCTCATAGCAACTCGGGGCTCGGATTGACGGGCAAAGCGAGAATGAAGACGTGTTCCGGTGAATAAATAATCATAGATATCGATTCTCGTTTGCGCTCTGAGACGGCAAAGTCCGATGAGCATGGATGGTGACTTGCAGCATCGTCTCAAGGATAAAAATGGAGGAAAAGCGTCGTGTCTGGCACGTTCGAGCGCGTGCATGTCGCGACCAGGCGGTTCATGATGATAGATGCGATGGCGTGATGGTGTTGAGTTTGTCTCAAGCGGCTAGGAAACGGCGTCGAGTCAGTGGCGCGAGGCGTCTGGATTTCCATGACACGGCCTGGCCTTGGCGCCTACGTCAACTGCAGACTAGCGTACCGACCTGACCACAACCTCAAAACTACTCCTCCAGTCATCTTGTTCCGGGAGTCTATCATATCGGCATGAGTTATGCGTACAGATGAGACCTTACCACCTCGACACTTTCCACCGCTTGCATCGCTCGCTGTTCAGATTTCGCCTCTCCAAAGTTTTTGACACTGCTCGGCCCTCGACGCTGTCAAGACACAGTCGCGAAAAACTTCGTAACCGTCGCGCGCCACCAAAGCGCGTCGTAGCGCCAAATGACTCCCAAATCACAGGTCATGGCGGTGAAATTGTCATGAGGCGCCTTGTGTTGGACAAGGATGTGACGATACCTTATCCCACCAAACAACCGCCGCTTCCTATCAAGCAACTCAGTCTTTCCCTGAAACAAGGCCTTCATGAACCTGCCGTTGACAGCGTCAGAAAGAATCTGTGGAAGTGGTACGCAAGAGTCAGGTATCAACACCCAGATGCCCTCCGACTCGTACCTGACGACGCCTGGAATGTTCTGTGGGCGACTCAGTCCCACGTTTCTCCTACCAACGACAACAGAATGGCCCACATGAAGGCTTTGGCCTACGACATGCAAAGGACTGGAAGTTCGAGGTTGCGCATGGCCTATCTTGACGCTCTGTCTGAGTCGGGCGAAGAGATGGAAGCGGCTTTGGAGTGGATCGATTGGTACAATTCCTCTTCAGATCCGGAGCGACCAGAGTTCCTGGAACAAGGAATCAAATTGGTCGCCCGCATCGGAATGGTCGAATACGCTCAACTCATCCTACTGGGATTAGAGGATATTGACCCAAAAGCTGTACTGAGAGTTTCGAAGTACATTTTCGCCCCTCTTTTTCAAGACGGCATGCCAGATGCTGTCAAGGAGGCTTGGGAGCTTTACGTCGACGTGCAGGGAAAGTATGGCGACCAAATGTCAAACTCCGACTACGAATTCTACTGGATGGGATTTTTGCGGGCCGGTGCAAGAAACCATGCCGTAAAGATATTTGAACACATGGTCCGCTCTCGAAAATTTGAAACCACTTTTCAAAAGGACAAGACAGAGTTTCATCATCAATTCACCCGTATTGCAAAATCAGCCGCATCTGTCGGTGATGTGCACCGACTGTTTCTGCCAATGTTGAACACACTGCCATCATTTTTCAAGACTCGATTATTCTTCAATACGTGGCTGCAAAGGCTCCTTGACTTCCACGACACAAGCGCGGCCCTCGTTGTCGTCGAGTTAGCATACGAAAAAGGGTGTGTGCCTGAGCCACGGATAATGGATCAAATCCTTAGCAACTGGGTCTCTTCACCAACGGCCACCACACGAGACCTTGAGATGGCTGAAGAGGTTGCCCTGCGCATGGTGTCGCAACGTCTCGAAACAGTTCAACGGCGCAAGAATACTTATAACTCGAAAATCAGCCAGCGCCGACGAAAACTGTCAATCTGGAAGGAAAGACCTGTCCCACCTGCGTCGAGTGCAACATTTGGGGTTCTCCTTCATCTCTGTTTCAAACGAAACCAAAAGACACTATCGTCCGACAAGGCAAGGGCAGAGTTTGGAAACCTCCTGGGCGAGCTCCAAAAATGCCAGCTCCCTTTCGACAGCAAAGGCCTGACCAAAGCCCTCCAGTTCTACCTGCAAAATTACGACCTACACATGGTTGACGAAACAATCATGTACCACCTCAAAAACGCCCCTTTCCAGAATGTGCCGCAGGAGCCCGCACTCGTTATGATATGGAACGCGTTCTACTTGAGCCAGAGACGGCGCGGAGCCAAATTAATGAGGGGCACAAACCAGGCCAACACACTAAGGGCAGAAATCTGCATGCAATACACGCTACAGTCCCTGAGAAAACGGTGGCGCGGCCGTGCACGAACAATGAAGGCCATGTCCACCCGCAATCGGGTCCTGCACATGATTATCAAGTGCTTCTGCAGCGCGCGGGACTACGGCGGTGCTCTGATGGCGCTGCGCGTCTTTGCCGGACGCTTCGGCATCTACCCCACGCCCAAGATGATTGAAATCATTGCCAGCAGCGTCGCCTCGCTTGCGTTTCGCACCCGGAGCCCCCTGCAACGCAGACAGGTGGCCGCCAGCCCTCTGTTTCAAGCTGATGCGACCAAGCTGATCCAAATCATGAACCAAATGTTCAACATGCGCGTCCAGAACGACATCATGATGGGAGATGCTGTCGACACGACGCGCCGCGCTCAGCTCATGCTGGAAACGCTGACGAAGTTTCTACGCATCACCATGTTGCGCAAGCACAGTCCAGATCAGGTCGAGGACAGGATCAACCATCTCAGAAAGCTATGGGGCGTCGAGGACTGCTCGACGGGCGATGAGACGGCGTCTGAGGTTTATCTCGAGCTGTACATGGGCAATGCTCTGGAAGATGATGGCCAGTTCGGTCCGGAAACCGTCCCAGAAGAAAGAGAAACGATGCTAGAAGAAGAAAATGCTGTGCCACAGGGACAGGACAACGCGCCAGAGGAGGAACATGAATCAGTGGACAAGCCATACCTCGAAGCCCGATCGGAAGAGGAGCGTCTTCAGCAGGAAGTCAAGCAAGTGGACCAGCGACCGCGGGAAAACGAGCAAGTTGAGCAGGACTTTGTGCCAGAGGACGAGCGTTGGTTGACTGACGACCCATGGCTCCAACCTCGACGGGAAGACAAGAATCTCCAGGGATGGGACAGATCATCCCAGAAACCCCGTGGCGATAGCTCGTCCGCTTGGGAGAAGGATAAATGGCGTAAAAGCGAGTAAGTAGGCACAGGCGCCTACACAAAAGCAAAGGTTTGGCGTTTTCGCGGCGTTGAAAAGCTCAGCACTGGCAAACCAGATTTCTACGCATCCATGCAGCACTTTCTGGTGGTTTGGACCAACAAAGGAGATGGACCGTTGGTTGGTGCCGGAACTTGTAATTTTGTATTGAAACCGGGGTGGCAGAAATTGGTGACTGGAGTTGTCATGTGTGTATATATAGCTGGACTTATTTTGTTGGCCAGGACCTTGAATGAATACCCACTCTCAGATCTACCTTCGGATTTCACAGTGGGTGTGAAGGGATCAATCAGCTGACGGCACGCCCATCCGTGAGTCAGATGTTGCGGCATCTTGAAACTTGAGAAAAAGAGAAGCAAAGAAGGATATAACAGTCCTCCTACAAGTCATCTGTGCGAGATGCTTGCGTTGACGAGAGAAGTGAGGAAAGCTGCGAGATTCTGTAGGAATCATGTGCAGTCATGAATCGTCCGAGAAGCATTACGCAGAGACAGACGAACGTGATGCCAAAGTTTGAAGAGCCAAACGCTCGAGAAATTAAAGCAACAAGCTAAGATTGGGTCGAATTTGTCGGTTGTGAGTGCCGAGTCCAAACAACGGCACACAGCTGATTCAGGATGCGGTGTTTCGAGACGGCAATGCTGAAGGAAGGATAAATTGTGCGCAGAAATGTACGAGAGCAGCCTACCCAATAATGAGGGGGCAAGGATTCCCTCCCCGATGGATGGATGGATACGAAGTTGTCGGCTTGTGTATGTAGAGCCTTTGCACTGTTGTTGCAAAAGAACGGAGGAGCCTCGAGAAGTCTGCTTTTAGAATCCAACCAAGTCTTGCTTGCTACGGTACCACTGAGCCATCTCTATTCCCTCCTCCTCCTCCTCTTCTTCCCCCTCCTCTTCCTCACACCACGCACCTTTCCCCCACACTACCCCTGCACGTCACGTCATGCCATATCGTCGTTTATTTGCCCCACAGCCCAGCACAGCGCCGCAGCCTCTCTCACTCAGCGCATCTCTTGGAAGCGGAGTGCAGGCATCAGGATGAGTGAGGAGGGGGTGGGCGCAGTAAGGCAGTCCGTCCGGATCATGATGGCGGTGGGGTGGGTGTTCCCCACATCAACCCCATCCTGCATCCCAACTCATCCATCTCATCCGACATCGGGCGCACCCCGCAACCCCATTTGGGAAGCGGCCTCGCCATCGCCTTCTCTTTCGTATCTCGCGCCAGTATTTCTGTTTTGGGACGGATTGCTTAGGTTGCTTGCGCACTTCTTCTTCTTCTTCTGTCCGTCTCTCCAACCAACGTGTCGTGGAGTTCATCTGACGAACATGTGGGACGCAGTAATAGCGTGACATGACGTAAGAAGCAAACCAAGCAAAAAAAAAAAAAAAAGACAGACAGACAAGCTAAACCATTCTCGAAGCTTTTCTGTAACTAGTTCATACAGCGGGCAAGCAGTCAGAGCGACGCGACGTGAGGGAGGATGATGACGTGCGCCGGAAGGGCAAGAGCGCGTGGCCGCTACAGGTACAGGTACAGGTAGCTAGCCAGCCAGCCAGCCAGTCGGCTAGCTTGCGTGCGTTGGGCGCGCGCGCGTGCGGCTAGTTGCGCCTCTAGCAGAGTAGGCTCGTGGGTAGTGCGCTGCTACCTACATGCTACTAATGCTGCACGTGAATTGTTGCATAGATCCATGACCATGAGAGAGAGGTGGGGTTATATTGATGGTTGGATATGTGTGGGGACCAGTGGATGTGGATCGATCGGAAAGACCTGAGAGGCTGGCTGGCTGGCTGGCTGGCTCACGCGTCGTTGACCGAGGCGATAATGACAACGTGCGGAGCAGCAGCGAGCAGTCGCCACAGGGAGCGAGATGAGAGAAGGGGGTCGTGGTGGGTTAGGACAGCCTTTTAGCAAACAACGGCCTCATTCACAGGTCAAACAACCAACAAAAAGGGATGGAGAAAAGGGAGACAGTCATTATGCCTTGAGCAGCGTTCCGCCGAGTGTCGGAGCCAGTTCCTAGACGGACCAAAAGAACGCCGCCGCCGAGTCGAGTCTACCTACATACGTATCTGAACGTACACTGCACCGCGTTCCCTCACAGTAATAGCGGTTGGGAAGCGGTCGTGAGCAAGGAGCAAAAGTGACGAGGCAAGCCCACCAGACGAGTGAGCCCTTGCCTCAAAACGCTCCCGGGCAGGAAAAGAAAAGGGAAAATGGTAGACTCGGAGTGAAACAAGAGGGAGAGACGAGGAAAGATGGAGAAGACGAGGAAAGATGGAGAAAGCGAGACCACGGAAACGGTCTCAACAGGCATCATCGTCCGAGACAATCAGAGAACCTACTATGCGCGCTGAAAGAGTAAAGGAGAGGACAGAATTAAACAAGAGACAGAAACTGCGCGTCCCTGCGTACCACCTGTCCCAACTAATTTTGCTCTCATCAAAGCTGACTCCGCACGGCTCTCCTTTTGGGTTGTTGTTCTTAGCAAGCGCAAACGCTGGACACTATGGGGGTGTTGCTGACGATGTTGTGCGTTGAGTGTCGATCGATCGTGGCATACAGCAAGGAAGCGACCGGAGCAACGTTCAACTGGGTATACAGAGAGCAAAGGAAGTAAGATGGGGTATCTGACGGCGACAATGAAACAAGGAAAAATCCCAACTGAAAAAAAAGCCTACTGAAACCTTATCCTGCCGCCCACTAACCGCATAACCATCCGCTACCCGGAGAAAGATGTGAAGAGTATATAAGAACCCGAAGCCGTAGCGCGCCTGTTGGAAACCGTGGGCGGGCTTAGCCGGCGCCGGAAAAGATGCATCCCTAGAAATCTCGCGTGGTAGGAGGTAAGGAGAGATGAGAGTCATAGAAACCCCAAATTCGAGGGATAAGATGATGCTTTTGAGCATCCCAATGCAAGTGGTTTCGTGGCCAAGAACTGTGAATCCTAGGCCCAAAGCTGGAATGCAGAGGGGTTCGGTCGAACCGAGATGAGATTGCCTTTGGATGCAAGGAGGATGTGCACGTGGTAAATCAGCGAGCGCCGGCCTCCAACTGGCTTGGAGTCGCCGTGGGTGCCGTGGCCGCCGTCGCCTCGTTCGGGTTCTCCGAGCGACGCCAGACGTTCCTGAATGGCCTGCTAAACGACGGCATGGTTGGACTGAAAGCTCGCAACCGGGCACCAAGGCCTGGAGATTGTGCATTCTCTTGCTGGGCCGCAGGTGGGCCAGGTGTGTGAGGAGTGCGGGGGCTCCGGCGACCCTCGTTGCGCTGGTCTCCAATCACCATGAGACGTGCGGTGCGCAGTGGCCGACGGGGGCTGGCAGAAATCCACACAGAGGCTGGTGTCTGCGGCAAGCGAATGCCAGGAGTGTGCCGGCGAGGATTGAGGTCGGCAGCGGCTTCACCCTCTGGACGAGGCTTAGGCACGAAGTAGTCGTGCTTGCACAATGGACAGCAGGCCCGGCGGCTAGTGAGCCAGGGATCGACGCATCCGGCGTGGAATGCGTGACCACACTTTAAACCGCGAACGTCATCCTCATCTTCAAGGTCCTCGAGACAGATTGCGCAAGTGTCGCCGCGGGAGGAGAGTAGTTCTGGAGGAGCGGCCGTCCGGATGGGATCCTCGTCGTCTTCGTCATCGTCGTCCTCGGAGCCGGCAGGGTTGAGGTGTTGATTTTCCACGGTGCTAGCGACCGTCTTGCACTTTTCCAGCTCGAGATCCTTTTCTTCGGAAGATAGGTCCCGGGCGTGTTCGGTGTGGTTGTCCGTCGGGGCAGCGGCAGTCGATGGGGCGGGGGGTTGCTCGATTGGATGCGAATCCCGTTTCTCGGCGTCAATGGTCTCGTCGTGTATGGTGCCATCGGCATCTCTGAGGCTAGCAGCGCGGCTGCCGGGCCTGGAGATTCCTCCAGCAGTGGGGAGGCCGTCCTTTTCGCGTCCAGAGCGCCACGTCTTGTACTTGATCAGAGGGAAGCGGTCGTTGACCTCGTCCATGGTCATGAGCTTCTTTTCGCGACGACGACGGCGCGGATGAGGGTGAACTTGGCCAAGATCGATTTCGGCTTCTCCATTCAGGCGAGCGCGGCGGCTGCGCTGGTTGTAGCGGAAGCAGTACTTGACGCCGACAATGATCCTGAGCAAAGTATCAGTAGGGTGCGGCGGGACGAGGCGGCGGTTGGGATGAAGCTGACCATAGATTGGTGAAGACGACTCCGAAGCCGAGGGCAACGAAGAAGAGCAGAGGAGAGTTTGTGGGGCCGCCGCCTCCATTGTTGTTACTGTTGGAGTTTGAAGTGGCGGAAGGGGCGCCGCTACTCGTCGAGTTGCTCATGGTGGGCTCGGGCGCAGTGCGACGCAGAGTGTTTCTTGGTGAAGAATCCTACCAAGTGCAAAGAAGGAGTATGACACTCATGTAGAATGAGCGAGGCGCTTTGGGCGCGGGCGCGAGGGATGAATTGAGGTGGAGTGGACTTGACAGATGGCGTCAGAGGGCCGGCGACAAAGGGTAGTGTAAGGTAGCTGTGTGTGAGAGCAGAGGGCGCGCGGGCAGCGATGCAGATGGAGGAGGAATAGAGGCCTGGGCTGGGCGGAGCGGCTAGCAGGGTACCGGCTAAGATGGGCAGGCCAAGGCGGGCTAGGCTAGGCTAGGGCGCCGGGCAGGAGCGGCGCGATGGCTTTGCGACAGCTGACGGGCGACGGGCGACGGGCGGCAAGGAAGACAGACGAGGGAGGGCGCAGCAAGGTCGCCGGCTGTTGTTGAACGAGTACGACGACGACGACGACGACGAGGGTGAGAGGGAGCGGAGAGGGAGGACGAGGGAGAGGGAGGGGGACAGGAAGTAAAAGAGAGTCCTTCAGTGCTGTTCTCGGTGCTGACCCTGCCGAGTACCTACTGACTGCCTGACTGACAGCGGCATTGCGCGCCGGGACCGGCCGCCGCCCAATACCTGCGCTACAAACATGTTACCCGCCGCCACGCCGCCAATGGCAGCCACTCCTCCCTCTCCCCACGTCCCGTCTTGTCTTGTCGTCACCACCATCCCAATCCTTCACGAACCCTCCCGTCATCGCCTCTCCAACATGGCTTCGTCTGTCCGTAATCCGGAGAACCCCATCGTCTTCTTCGACGTCTCCCTCGGCGGTAAGCTTGCGTCGCCTCTTTGTCTCCATCACTCCGCCGTCTTTGTTTTCTTCTCCCTTGCCACGCCCCGATCTCCTGCAAAAGCCACCCTCGACGCTTGATCGCCGCCAACTGTTTTCCTCCTAGCGCTGCCGCACATTGGCTAAGTCTGCATCTGTACAGATTGAACTCTTGTTCTACCCTGCTGCAAATCATGCCTTGGTCCACTTGCGGCCGCTTGTGCTGACTTTGCGAATTCCACAGGCGAGCCACTTGGCCGCATCAAGATGGAGCTGTTCAAGGACGTTGTCCCGCGGACCGCTGAAAACTTTCGCCAGTTCTGCACCGGCGAGACCAAGAACGCTCTTGGCAGGCCCCAGGGCTACAAAGGATCCAAGTTCCACCGCGTCGTAAGTACATGTACCTCTTGCCATGCATGGGCCCTCGCTCCTTTTCGTGCTGACCACGCCGTCATCCAGATCAAGGACTTCATGATTCAAGGTGGTGATTTCCTCAACGGCGATGGCACTGGTTCGACCTGCATCTATGGCTCGCGCTCCTTTGCCGATGAGAATTTCCAGCTCAAGCACGACTCGCCCGGACTTCTGAGCATGGCCGTAGGTCGATTCTTTTTGGACACGATGTGCGCAGAGCTGACCACGTCCAATAGAACTCTGGCGCCGACACCAACGGCTCCCAGTTCTTCATCACAACCGTGGCCACGCCATTCTTGAACAACAAGCATGTCGTGTTTGGCCAGGTCGTCGACGGCATGGACGTCGTGCGCAAGGTTGAAAACACTCGCACGCAGCGCGAGAAACCGGTCCAGGACGTCACCATCGCTCAATGCGGAGAGATGTAGAGGTCGAACGCCATGATCGACTTAGATTCCATGGTTGCAACGGATGCGACAGTGGAACAAGGTAAGACGCGTGTGCGCCTGAAATAGATGCAGCCACGAATTGCGCGCCTTGTGCCCCAAGGTCATCCCTGAGCGTCAACAAGACCTTCCATAGTGCAGCAAAAAACAAGGCAAGAGAAGAAAAAAGAGCGAGGCGGGTTAGCATAAAATAAAACGGTTCCGACGTCTCACATCCCACATCCAAAACAAGCTTGGTCGAGGTGCACGCACCAATCATGGCGCAGCGGGCGTGCCGTCCCTTGGGTGCCCCTCCCTGTGCGTCATCAGGCATAACTCCAAACACTTCACCCTGATGCTGCTCCCACGACAAATATCTCCCCCGCTCCACCATTCTCCAATTGCCTGTCCAAAAAGTTACCCTCCATCCCGCGACTGTTCAACCGCTCCGCCAGCCACCCAAACAAACACCCACCGCACAAACGACCTCACCAAGTAAGTACGACCCAGTTCAATTACCCCGCGAGTCAGGGCCTAAGCTCCACAATGGTTCCCCGTCGCCGCTTATCCGCACCCCCTGACGCACTACCGTCTTCACATCAGCTTGCCTTGTCGCCGTTGCTTGCCTGGTACACGTCTTTGACTGTTTGCCCAACGTAAAAAAGAGCTCGCATTGCCGCCTTCGCTTTCTGAATCGCTCAATCCCGAGTCCAAACTTCTCAACGCCCAACTGACGCTTTTACCCCGCACCTTCTAGACAACTGCCACCACCACCACCACCACCACCACCACCATCACAACAGACTCACGACCATGTCTTACAACGACGAATACTCACGCCGCGGCGAGGGAGGCTACGGCCGGGACGAAGGCTACGGTCGTTCCGAGGGAGGCTACGGCCGCGAAGAAGGCCACGGTCGTTCCGAAGGTGGCTACGGCCGTGACGAGAGCTACGGTCGCAGCGAGGGCGGCTACGGCCACTCAACAGGCACATCGTACGGCGGGGGCGCGCGCTACGACGACGATGACGACGACTTCTCGAGCGCGGCGGAGCACGCATCCAAGCACAGCGGCAGCAGCGGAGACCACTCGCTCTTCAGCCAGGCGCTGGGCATGCTTTCGGGCAAGAAGGGCAGCCTGGCCCAGGAGGACGTCGACGAGGAGGACGCCGTGCGCCAGCACAAGCGCATGTACACGGACGACGGCAACGGCCACGAGGCCACCTCGGACAACATGGGCGCCGCCGCCGCCATGCAGGCGCTGAAGCACTTTTCCGGCGGCGGTGGAGGCAGCGGTGGCAAGACCGAATACATTGGCACTGCCATGTCCCTGGCTAGCCAGCTGTTTGACCAGCAGCAATCGTCGGGCAAGGCCGTGAGTCTTCACTGACTACCCCACACCTGCGAACACGCTCTTGTTGACCCCTCTTTTAGCACTCCAGCGCCACCAAGCAGGATGCTGTCCAGTCGGCCGCCCAGATGGCACTCAAGATGTACATGAAGTCGGAGATGGGCGGCTCCAGCGGCGGCTCCAGCAGCGGCGGCGGTCTCATGAAGCTGGCCGGCAAGTTCTTGTAGGAGCCTGGCAGCCACACCACGGCCACCTTCAGTTGCGCTTGCTCCCCCTTGCAATGATGAAAAGCCATGGGTCCCGAGGAAGCAAATGATCTTTCGACTTTTCATAAACATCTCTCGGGCGCCGGGATATCTTGCGAAACTGGGTACCTCTATGCCCACTTCACGACCTGTGTCTCGGGCTTACAAAACTGCTTGATGCTTGCCCCTGGGTTGAGGACGACGTCTTGACGCTTTTAGCTTACGAAAAACAACAAATACAATGATGATGACTTTCCACTTTCTCCACCAAACGTCTCTCCGCTTCCTTTTGACCCAAGGGTTCCATGGATTCAGAATCTGGTGTAACCATCGTTTGAAGATCGGGACTCATGTAAGAGTCCCACAACCACACAGGACACACAATCAAACACGGCATCGTTTGTTTGCGATTCCAGCAACATTCACCTTTTAGTATCAGATACCAGCTGCCAAACGCACGAAAGCGGCTGCAATGCAGTCTCGTCTCGTCATCATCATCATCATGGACGGCTTCTTCGCCAACATCAAAAACACAATCGACAAAGCGGCAGCAGGCGTCGACAAATTCGTCCACAACGAGGCCAAGCCTTGGGTCGACCAAGCAGCAAAAGACGTCGACGGGTTCGTCCACAACGAGGCCAAACCATGGGCCGAGCAAGCCGCCAAAGACATCGACGGCTTCGCCAAAAACGAAGCCAAGCCGTGGGTCGACCGCGCCGCCCACGACTTCGTGGCCGTCGTCAAGCACAACATCGAACCGTGGATCGACCACGCGGCCCACGACGTCGAGAAGGTCGTGGCGAACGACGTGCTCCCGCGGCTCGCCATCGCAGCGCAGCACGTCGACGGCCTGTGCAAACAACACGGCTGCCATTTCCCCCTTCTCTTTCGACCAAGGGATCTGCTTAGCAAAAGATTTGGAAAGCAAGTGCCGCCTGCTTGCAGTCTTCTGCTGAAGACCTGTCCAGCACTGCTCATGCGGTTCACCTGCCATGGCGATGTGCGTAGCAGTCACTCAGCTAGTCAGTCACCACATAGCACAGCAGAGGGCCGCCGACATTCCCTTGTTGTCGGCGGCAAAGAGTAGAAAAACAAGCCCGCAAGTGTCATCACTTCTCCACCTCCATCCACTCCTCTCCAACATCCTTCTGGAACAAGGGTCGCGTTCGTTCATCCGCCAAACCAAAGTGATCCTCCACCATGGCGGACAACAACTTCTTCGGCAACTTGTTCGTCAACGTCACCGAGAGCGCCCAGCAGCTCTTCAACAAGACGACCGAGTACGTCTTCTCCATCAAGTGGGAGGACCTGCCCGAAGACATCAAGACGTACATCCGGGAGAACCCTGGCCAGGCGGGCATGCACGTCGTCGGTGGCGTCGTCTTCTTCGCGCCCGCGCTCATCACCGGCCCGCTGCTTGGACTGCTCGGCTTCACGGCTGTGGGACCTGCTGCTGGTAAGTTGCTCTGCGGTGAGCGCTGTCCATGTGTCGTGGCTTTATTGTGCTAATGAGGACGGGTACGGTGTAGGCTCCATCGCGGCCGCGTGGCAAGCGTTCATCGGTCCCGTTGCTGCGCGCGGTTTCTTCGCCACGCTTCAGAGCGCTGCCATGGGAGGATACGGCGCACCAATCGTTGGCAGCATTGTGAGAGCCGTCGCCGCTTGGGGTTTCGCAGGATGGAAGAGGAACGGAACCGAGACGGGCGGTAACATGACTGGAAACGGTATGGGCAACGAGCCGGTGATGTAGAATTGGGAGTCGTATGGAGATTCCCACCATCAGCGAACTACCAGAGTCAGCACCTTGCAAACACACACACATGATCAGAAAAGCGAATCGGGAACGAGAGACAGGACTAGGGATCAAATGATGCTTGTTGTAGGGTATCTTCGAAAGACATGAAAGAAAGTGCAGAATTCCAATCCAAGATCAACTCCACCGCGACCCTCCTGACTATATTGCAAAAGAATACTCGTTATTCGACTGCGACTGCAGATAATTAACGAGCACCAAGCGACTGCAGTGCAATCTGCAGCTCCTTGACTGCCGTGGGAACATCTTCGAAGTTCAACGCCGAGATGGCCCACTTGGCGTGCTTTTGAGCATTCAAGATCGAGTCATCGTCGTTCTTATATGCCCCTGAGCCTGCGCTCTCGATACTAGGTGTCACACCGCCCATTGGCATATCACGCGGTGCTGATGGCGCTGTACTTGGTGCCGGGGGAATGTGGTTCGTAGTCGATACGGGAGCGGGAGCAGAGCGATAAAAGTCCTGGGGGTCGGAAGCAGGGGGCTGTGATGCCACAGGGTCCGCAGGTGCTGGAGGAGCAGAAGGTGCCGATCCCATTGGAGTATCCGTATCCATCGGCTGCTCGGGAGCAGTTGGTAAACTCGGCACAGCATTTGCAGAAGTAAATGTTGGAACCGTCGGGAAGTATCCTCCTCCTACCGAGGTTGTTGAGCCCTTGCGGCTGGGAGAGTCCAGCGGAGAAACATCGTGCTGCGGTGGAGGAGGGAAAGGACCCGAATTGGAAGGGCCTGGCGGGGCAAACTCTCCAGGTCCGGGCCAGTCAGAGGCAGGAGCTGGAGAGGGCGCAAAAGATGGAGGCGCATCTTCCACAGTAGGTTGTAGCGATTGGCCATTGTTGATGTTTTGTACTTCGGGGTCGTTCGGGTCGAGAGCTGGAGGAGCTTCTTCCAGGGTGGGAGACGGAGAGCGGACAGGATTCGAAAGGTTCGGGTCCTCGCCCGCTTTCAAAGCCTTGGCTATACGCAAGGCGTGGTATTTGGCATACTTGGACTTGGCCGCGATTTCAGGTTCAAGTGGGCCCCAGATGGCCATGAGGTCCAAAAAGGTCGCGGCTGCGCGGAAAGTGTCGGCTGTTTGACTGTACCAGGTCAGAGCTTTGTGCTGTACTTGGGAGAAAGATTCCATACGCAGTCACTTTATTAGCCCTTACGGTGTTGTCGGCCCTTTGGAATGTCTCGAGCGCAAACTGCTCCAGGTACGCCTTGGCCGCAACCTCGTCCATTATGGCGTCATTGTCGGGATTCTGCTCCTTTATCCTCTCGAGCTTGTCCATCAAGGCGGTCGTGTATGTCATGCATTCCTCGTCATTTGTGTGGAGGCCCTTGCCAATAATCTGGTTGACGACATGGTACTCGCCTGCAGCCTCTTAGTCGCTGGTCCTGTCCGCGTTTGGCCGCAACTTACACCAGTAGGCAATTACAGGCTTGATTTTTTCGAGCTGGGAGGCGCGCAGGGCAAAGCGAGAGATGTCGGCCGGCTTGAGGCCTGCAGGAATTTGGGGCGGCATGGTTGATGGGTGTTGGATCCAAAAGTGGCGGAGGAGAGAGCGGGAGCCCAGGTGCAAGTGGTGCCTGGGACGTTGAGGGATTCTGCCGCAGCTGCGGGCTCACCGCCTGTCGGGATCGTCGGGAGCTCTGACCACCGGAGCGGGAGCTTGTCGACGTCGAAACCCCGCGAAATTCTGAGGCCAGCTTGCCGTAACTGTCCAAGCTATAAACTACCCCGTCCGCGCTCTGCCGCGTTGGCCAAATTTCATTCCTGTACTACCAACCTCTCGGGCTTCCCCTACAGCTTCACGCTCGTTATGGTCCAACTCAAAGCTTTTGCTGCTGCCGCAGCGGCCTTGTGTTTCTCTTCGCCAGTTTTGGCCGAGACCATGTATACGAAGGGCTCGCCGGTGCTCCAAGTCGACCACAAAAACTACGAAAAGCTGATTGCGAAATCCAATCACACTTCTGTAGGTGATTCGTAGACTTTCGACGTTCAACTTCCACTAACCGCCCCGCAGATCGTCGAGTAAGCCACGCTGAACGACTCCACTTTACCCCGGACTGACTAATGACGAACCACCCCAGATTCTACGCGCCTTGGTGCGGCCACTGCCGGAACCTCAAGCCCGCCTACGAAAAGGCTGCCAAGAACCTCGCCGGTCTCGCCCAAGTCGCCGCCATCAACTGTGACGATGAGGAGAACAAACCGCTGTGCGGATCGATGGGGGTGCAAGGTTTCCCGACCCTGAAACTCGTTCGCCCGGGCAAGAAGCGCCCTGTGGTTGAGGATTACCAGGGCGCAAGGAGCGCGAAAGCCATTGTGGACGCCGTTGTGGAAAAGATTCCCAACCACGTCAAGAAGGTGGGAGACAAGGATTTGGACGACTTCTTGAAGGAGGGCAACGACACAGCCAAGGCTATCCTCTTCACCGAGAAGGGCACTACAAGCGCGCTCTTGAGGGCACTTGCGATTGACTTTTTGGGAAGCGTCCAATTCGCCCAGATCCGGAACAAGGAGAAGAAGGCAGTGGAGACATTTGGGGTGGAGAAATTCCCGACGCTCGTCCTGCTGCCTGGCGGTGACAAGGCATCTCTTGTTTATGGTGGCGAGCTCAAGAAGGACCCAATGGTGGAATTTGTCTCCCAGGTTGCCGCTCCTAATCCTAAAGCTGGTGATGCTAAGGGCGACTCGAAGAAGAAGGACTCCAAGGCCAAGGACAAGAAGAAGGAAACAAAGGACAAGGCCGACTCCAAGAAGGAGGAGAAGGAATCCGAGGGTAGGAGACTCCTGTCATTTTATTCTGGGCATAGAAGCCCTCGAATCCCCAGCCAATCTGACAAGCCGCCATGTCCACTTGATCTGGCAAGCCAATGAAAATGTGCTGACTTTGTCCTGCCAACAGACAAGAAGCCTGCTCCTGAGACCGAAGCTCAAAAGCCAATGGAGGTCAAGGAAGAAAAGCCCCTGATCATCCTCATCGACGCCGACGGTTTCCTCACAGGCGCGTGTCTGACGTCCCAGAGCCACAACTGCATTTTGACATTCGTTCCCACCAAGACTGGCGAAGAAGCGACGGGAGATGCAAAGATGGCTCTGGATGGCCTCACCGACGTGCTGAAGAAGCACCAAAGAGGCGGACATCGCACCTTTGCAGCATTCCAAGTGCCTGACAACATCGAGGCTTCGGCCAAATTGCGCAAGGAGCTGGGTCTGAAAGCAGACGCTGTTGAGATTGTCGTTACGAACGCGAAAAAGGGGTGGTGGAAGCACTACACCAAGGATGATTTCTCGGCCAAAAATTTGGAGGACTGGATTGATGCGGTCAAGATGGGCGAGGGCAAGAAGGAGAAGCTGCCCGAGGGTGTTGTGGTTCAGGGGATAAAGTTGGGGGACAAGCCGACGGTGAAGAAGTCTTCTTCTCATGAGGGTGTGGTTAAGGAGAAGCCGGAGGAGGAAGACCAGGATCACGATGAGCTGTGATGTGGTCCAGGTGCGAAGAAAACAGGGGCTTGAAGTTTGTTGTAGGTCTTTAGTCGAATTCAATGTCTGGTTGCGTTTCGAATAACCCAAGTCGTTTGGCTGCTGTCATGATGCGACTGTGCTCGCCATCTACGTTTTCGAGGTGGAATCCCCTTCTCTTCTCACGTCAACCAACACTAGCAGAATGAAGACTCCTGTCGTCAGCTGAAAGGGGGCACAAGTCAGTCAAGAATCTCAAAGCACGCCACAAGCCCAAGCTCCTCCCCCTGTCCCATTCACGCCAGAGCCACCAGAACGAGCAGCACGACACATACCAGCAAGCTGCCGACCATGATGACCAGCACCTCCCAACCGCCCGCCAGGACCTTGCCCCTCACGATGGCGCTCTGTTGGCGCCAGAAGCGGAACGCGCCCAGCAGCGCGACGGCAATGGCACACGCGATGAAGGTCGACGCCAGCGGGATTCCCAGCACGTAGAAGCCCAGGTGCGCGTCTGGGTGCAGCGAGTGCTGCAGGCGGAATAGCTGCGCGAGGATCACGCCCGTCATGCTCAGCGCGATGCTGGTGCGTAGATAGCCGAGAAAGGTGCGCTCGAGGGCTGGAAGACGAGGCCCGAAGGGCGTAGGTTAGGTCTGACTGCGGTATATGAAGGGCAAAGCTTCTGATAAGGATGGGATGATAGGGGTCTTGGATTCAATCGCTCGCTTACCCAGATGATCCCTCATGCCCTTGACCTCGACCGTGACGCTGACATGGCGTTTCCACCACCGCTGCACCGCCTGCCACCACAGCGGGCCGCTCAGATTCCGCATACTGCTGCTGCCACTGCCCGTGGCACTTTGCGCCTGTGACAGAGCATCACCGCCATCACCTCCTCCCGGCGCATCCTCGCTCCCATGAATTCGGCGCTGTGGCAACCGAGACCCTGCTCCTGACGCTGATGATGAGGAGGAAGACGAAAAGGGAGGCAGCGCAGCGAGTTCGGTGGCTTCACGTAGATTCGGGTTGCTGAGCCTTGTGTCGTCGAGCTCCTTGGGTCGCCTCTCTTCATGCTCATGCGGACCTGAGTCGATGGATTCATCGTCTGCTCTGCGTTTGCCCTTGTCTTTAAGCTTGTTCGCCTCCGGCTTGCTGGGCTGGTGCTCTTTCCCTTCTTCCTTGCTCTTGTTGGCCGTCGAAGCCGAGGAGCCAGTGCTCAATCCCGACGCCGTGTCATCGCTTGGACGACCGGTCGAGCGCTCATCTGTAGTATTTGACAAATGAACGGGCGGCGAATCACCACGGGTTATGGTCGTTGCGACATTGGATGGAGAAGAATGCTGATCGTTATCCTCCCGTCCTTGCTCTGTTTGACCGCGCCAGCCAGCACCGTGGCCAGCTGAACGGTCATTTGAAGAATGATTTTCTTTTCTCACAGACTCCCCAGCGCCTGTCCCAGCTTCCCCAGGTTTCAGATCGGCGGCACTGGTCCCTTTGGTCGCGTGTCCGCTTATCGGAAGCGTTCCAGATGACGTGCTCGCGGGAGGCACCGCTGCAGGGACCGTGACGTCTTTGGCGGCGACGTGGACGGCGCCATCGCTTCCATCATCTTGACTCCGTCTCTTTTCCCTGCTTGTTGAACCCTCTATTCCATCTTCTGTTCCTTCTTGATCAGGCATTGTCGGCGTTGTGTCGGCTGTGCGCCAAGTCTGCGGTCGCGAGCGACAAGCATCAGCACCCTGGTGCTTCGTTGGTTACGAAGGCGCCTGGCTGCATGTTTTGCGGGGCGAAGGGCCTGTTTATGATGGCGATGGGCATGAAAAAGCCGAGATGGTGAAGAGATGGCAGAAGAAAGAGAGGGCACATGCGAGGAAAAGCTGCGCTGCTCCCACCGCTACTGCTGCGATCGCGTAGCTTAAACGCAGCGACCAGTTCTCCAAACGCACGCAGGGCGCGCAAGTGAGGCTCTGGGCCGGTCCTGTTCGCTGGCTGGTTGGCTGGCTTGCTGCACTGCGGGGATGGGTGGACTGTGAGTATTTTGTTTGGTTTCGTTTCGACATACATCCATGTCGACGCAGAGTGGTTGCCGACGTGTGACATGGCTAGTGCTGACCAAGTCGGAATCCCGCATCAGAGGTATCGCACTCCACATCATCAAAATCTCAAGATGAATAATACGACGACTGCTCAATCCATCCAGACTCGTCTTCACAAAAGAAAGTTCCCAACGACGCCGAAACGAAAGCCGAGCTTCCTACTCGCCACGTGCAAAGAAAAGACAGGACGCTTCAACGAGCGAACCCCACTCCACTTCTGCAACGACACAACATCAACCGAACCCACAACTCAAATAACGCATGAGCCTCCTCAACCTGGAGACTCCCGTTCGCTTACGTTGCTCCGCCTCATCTTCTTCAGAGTCAAACTCAAAGAAAGATACCGGCTCTGGCTGCGGCTCCCACGCATAACACTCGTACCCATATATCTCGCAACGTCCACAAAAAGGCGCGCCATCGCAAAGCTCCCTGGTTCCGTCGATCTCGCAAGGGACGCATACTCCTTCTCGTCGGACAATTTTGCGGTCATCTGTTCCCAATTCCGTCATGTTTCCCCCGCTCTGTGTCCTGCAAAAGGCTTTGCGGTGGCGGAGGCGACAAAACGATTTCCTTACCGACAGGATCTCTTCGCCGCCCTCGTAGCTTGATGGATATGGCGAAAAGGCCGTACTTGATCGATGACCACACGATTCGACGTCGGCAAAGGCGCGTTCAACGGGTTCCGTATCTGCAATCGTCGCGACGTCTTCCCATGAGGTGGTCGAGCTCCGACAATCGCCACTTTGTGCATCTCCTTCCTTCAAATTGGACGCTGGCGAAGGCTCAAGATGCTGTGATACGCTTGGCCGATTTCCCCACTTCTTCCACCTCGGTCTGTCTGCAGGCGCAGACATCAACGTCGCAAGCGAAAGCATCGAGCCTACAGAGCCCCTTCGATACCACGATGGCGATGGCGGTGTACGGTACAACTCGACGGGGCTGTCTGCGCGAGATCTGGAGCCAAAATTGAGACTTTCACTCTCATCGCTGTCGCTGTCGTTTTCAGGCGCAGTGTAGTAGTCGACCTCGGACGTCATCGACCCAGACGCGCCATCACTACCACCACCTCTCAGCCTCAAACGACGGTTTGAGTGGCTTCTGAGTGGAACTCGGATACAGCAGCATAGCGAGCCTTGGCTTTCCTCTCCAATCGATCCTGTAGACGCCACTGAAACTGCTCCACCGTCACGAGCGCCATCTTTCGTGGGCAAAGTGCGCTTTTTTGCCGGACGCAACTGATCACATTCGAGCATAAGGGGGATGCACCTCTCGCACGGCCTCTGACCCTTGTGCTCGACGTGCCCGGTGGCAGGTTCTTGGCCAAACTCGCAGTGGGTGCAGCTGCTTGACCCACGCTTGGCAGATTTGCGAGAAGACCGTCCTTTGGGCCTGAGGAGGCGCAAGTCCAGTGTCTGAGAAACGATTGTAGCGGAGGAGCTCGAGGGAGCAATGATCATGATCGAGGGGTTGCTGCTAGGAGTAACGGTGGAGTGCTGAACTTGTTCCTGTCGATCCCACAGTTCCCCTGCCTCTTGTTGACATTGCCAGTTCACAACGCGCAAATACGACTCGATTTCTGCCCTTGATCGGCGACGAGAACGAGGAGGTTCGTGGCTTTTCGTGGCTTCAATCTTGCCTGGGAATGCTTCGGGAGCTGCTTTTGCACCTCCCTGATTGCTCCCCCTCGTAAACTCAGCGGGAACAGAAGTGTCGGCAGGCGATGTGAACTCATCATCAAAAGCACCATCGAGAAAAGCCCATGGAGCAGGCCCCGTACCGCCGTTTGGATTGGCAGTTTCGCCAGGAGGAGAGTCAGATGGTCCTGGCGAACCGTCGCCGTTCATCATGTGTGGACCGTCGCCATTCTCCATGTCCGGACCGTCTCCATTCTCCACATCCAGATCGTCGATATCCACCACGTCCGGAATGGCCCCAGACATCATGTACAGATCGTCGGGATTTATGATGTGCGTATGGTCGCCATTCACCACGTCCGGACCAGCGCCATTCACCATGTCAGGAATAGCCCCAGACATCATGTACAGATCGTCCAGGTCGTCATTCACCACGTCTGGAATGACGCCAGACATCATGAACAGATCGTCCAAATCCATCATATCCGGACCGGTGCTATACATCATGTGCGGACCGTTGCCATTCGTCATGTCCGGAACTGCGCCATTCGTCATGTCCGGGCCGGCGCCATTCATAACGTGTGGACCGTCGCCATTCATCATGTGTGGACCGTCGCCATTCATCATGTGTGGAGCGTCTCCATTCATCGTGTGTGGACCGTCACCATTCGCTACGTGCGGATCTGCTCCAATCAACAAGCGCAGGTCATCGCCATTCGCCATGGCCAGACCGCCGTCTCCATGGTTTTGGTCCTCGGGACCGTCCTGCGCCGTATTCTCCTCTCCTGTTTCGCGGGAATAGTTCGAACTGCTATCAGACTTGTCCTCTTCGTTTGCTCCCTCGACAACGGCATAATGTACAACTTGGAAGGCCGCGTGGAAATGGAGCTCGCCGTTTTGGATCTCGCCGGCAAACGGTAGTCCGTTCGGAAAATCCAAGTACACAATTGTGTCACGCGAGCGATTCTCTGGTTGCCGACTGGGTATTCGCCGTGCGCCCGCTTGATGAAAAAACGGGGACGACGAAGTATTGCCTGAGCGTAGATTCTGTCTTCGCCATCTTTGAAATTGAGTGCGCTGACTGGTATGAGTGCCAGCTCTCCTTAGCCCCTCCCCAGTTGGATTTTCTGGGTTGATGTGAGCTTGTGGTAGCTCTGGCAGCTCTGGCTCCGGCCGTGGTATTGTCCCGGGCTGGTCGAACAGAGTCACCCCATCTAGCGAGCTGGCATCTCCATACCGGTTCCTGATACTACTTCCAGCCAGCGCTGCAGTACTTGCACCATCATGACTCTGAGATTGTGCTCGTGAAGAAGCTTGTCGACTCCGCGAACGAGATTCTCGACCACTACCTCGCGGTGGAACTCTCGTGGTACGTCCAGGATAGGGACTTCGATTTCGCGGTGGAGCTCTCGAAGCGTTTCCAGGATAGGGATTTCGATCCCGCGGTCGAGAACCGGCCCGTCCTGGAGGGCTCATCGACCTGCGTCTTCGAATAATTCGCGCCACGATGCTCAAAGCTACCACCATAAGGCTCCGAGCTACCTGATGTCTATCCCCCACAAGTATGCCCGCAAGATCAAGGCCAGGACCCGATGCGTCGACGGCCGGGGCGGGAGGATCCTGACGGCGCCGCCCGCCCAACCTGCGAAAGAAGTCCCTCGTCCGACCGCCTCCTCGGAGTCTGCTGGTGAATGACGAGGGCAAGCAGCCGCGCTTTGAGTCATGGCCTAAGGCCTGGGCGACATCTCTAGCCGTCTGTTCTGCCTCGGTCTTCCCCTCGTCCTCTTCAATCAACGCTCTCGCATCTTCGTCATCTGTGTCTTTCCAACTGCGCTTACGTTGGTACAAGGGGCTGGTGGGATACGGTGAGGGCGGTCGTGGCCGACGCTGGAGGCGAGCACTGCTGCTGGAATCGGTAACGTCGTGGCTCTCATTTTCGCCCCGCGTAGACAGCGACAAGGACCGTGTCTTGGGAAACTTTCGTGGTGGAGAGGGCATTGGAGTCAAGTTGAGACCCCCAAAAGGATGAAGGGGGTGCTGCTGTGGCGGCGAATGGCGCGGAGTCAACCTGAGGCGATCAAACGGATGGAGAGGCTGCGCCGGCGAGCGGCGCGGTGTCAGATGGTTCAGACTACGGAAAGGATACAGGTCATCCCGCTGAGGCGGAAGATGGAGCGGCGTCAATTCCATACGTCGAAGCGGACCATACAGGATCGAGTGATTGGAATTCTTAGTGTGAGTCGGCGACGTCCTCGGGGTAACAGTCATGAGGCTCAACAGAGGCTCTGGCTCTTGAGGCTGAGGGCTTTGATTCAAGCCCTCCATCTTGCATTGCAGTGAATCATAGGAATTCTATCCTTCGATTGAGTCTTCCGTCGGTGCTGGATTCGAAAGCACTAGCCCTTGATTAGAGGTTCTGACTTCCGCTCCAGTTTCGCCCAACTGGAGAGCCGCACCACCTTTTGACGCGTGTGGTGAATGAAGAAGCCCAGCGCCAAGTCGAGAGGAATTTTGAGAAGAGATTCCGGAATCACATTGCGAGACAACTCGGGAACCATGACGGGAACCGTGCTGTGGCATACTTCTATTCGATGCCTCCATGTCCGCCAAAGGGTCAGGAGTTGGTAGTGACTGGACAGCCGCTGCTCTGGCATGGTCCCGCTCCGACGACGACCGGAACAACTGCTGCGGGACGTCTGAGAACGATGATTCCAGGGGACGATGAGGTGTCACCGGGCGGAGGGCGCGGTCAAGGGTAGGCATGGAAAGAGGACTCAACAAGGCGTCGCTCGACCTCTGAGTTTCCTTTACGGAAAGGTCTTCAAACTGAGACCCGATGTCTCTGAGGGTTGCATTCGTCGCTTTGCGTCTCTCCTGGTGCAATAGAGCGAAGTCTGTTGGGCTGAACGGCTCTGCCTCTGACGCTTCTTCTGGCACAACCTCTTCCGGTCCTGGGGATATCAGGTAGATTTCTTTTCCATTTTCATCCACTTCTGAATCATCGTTGATATCGGCATCTCTCGAGCGTTGGTTGATGTTGCCCAGGAGCGCCGAAATACTTGCAGTCAATCTTTCACGAATGGACTGCCCAAAAGACGGCCTGAAGACGCCACGACCGGGCTCTTCACCGACGGCATCATCATTCGGCAAGTCACTATTGCTGTGTTGCCCAGAATGCTCAAATTTTGTGTCCAGAGGATCATGGTGTGCAGCGTCCGACTTGTCCTCCTGACCATCACCTCGAGAGGTCAGGCCAGGACACTTGCTTGAGCTTGGGCCGACTTCCTGGGTATTTAGACGTTCAGGATCGTCAGCAGAATGAGGCTCCTCTCCATTTCCGCCGCCTCGAAGGATGTAAGCAATCGACATTGTGCGAAGGTGCAAGCGTTCTTCAACCGCCGGAGTCGATACAGAATCAGAACGACCTGCACCAAGCGAACCTGAGTCTGATGTCAAGGGGGGCGGGGAGGAGCCCGGGATTTCCTTATCTGGCGCTACATCTGATGGCGTCTTTTGCTTGGTCGATCGAGTGTCATCGGGTATAGAAAAGATTGGTGCCGCGTCAAGGGAACGCGCAGATGCAGCATCGTCTTTCTCGACCTTTTCGCCAGGAACCACGTTCTCATCTAATCTTCGCTGCGGTCGCGTTGGAATGAGTTTCCATCTCCTGTCCTCGCCATATTTTCCGTCGGCAATGGGTTTTGGAGGGACAGGATTCTTGAGCGGACCGGTAATAAAGGGACGTCTATCAGGCACTTTGTCGCATTCACAGACGCGGATACTATCGAATCAGTCAGCTTGTCCCAAACACAACGTCGAATCCCAAGAACCTACTACTTGTCCAGCTCCTCCTTATCTTCCGTGTGCTTGCCAATGAAGATGAAGGCGGCATCTTGGAGGGTCCCAAACGGTCCGTGGATCCTCTGTATATGCTGAACGAGCCTAGCAGCCGAGCGCCACTTGAAAGCGCGTTGTTTCTTCGTTTTGCAAAAGTCGCACTGGCGTTCGCACTCGCAAATGGAGAATTCACGGGCGCCGAGCCAGTAGTCTTCATTGTGTCGGTGATTCTTGTTGGGGCAAGGCATGCTCGCCGAAAGAATGACGGTAAGTCGGTACTGAGACCCAAAAACAGAATTTGTATGCGCGAATGACGAGAGGCTGTAGAGACAGGCTGGTAGGATGATTGGAGACACGGAGGCAGATCTGCGGTTCAACCTCCGCTGTGCAAAGAGACATAGAGATGGTGCGGATAGCGATGTAGAATGCCCTCTGAGATGCAGTGTGAGCAAGTCTCAATAATTTATTGCTGGGTGAGTGATGCGGGCTGAGAGACTAAGGACAGACGAGATGAGAAGGAATTAGATCCAAAGGGCCCGGCCCAGAGTGCAAGTAATTCCTCCCTAACCCGTCTTTGATTTGGTACCGGGGGCTTCCTTCCTTGATTGTTATTGTAAGTGCATGTGCAGAGTCCGCTGCTTGTCGCTGCCCTGGTTGGTCGTCCCAGCGAGAGTCCCTTCCTTCCATCCGAGTCTCTCAAGAGGGCTGGCATTGTCGGTAGTGGGTAGGTATCGATCCTTCCTGTATTGATTAGTCGCACAATTCCTCGTGCAGTTTGGGTCTAGAGATGAGGCACCTGACAAGATGGAACTTTGGGCGCAGTTGTTGCTCTGACCATCTGAGCTCGCCGCGTGCAGATGCTGAGCAGTGCCCCATGAAGTCCAACAAAGCACGTCTCGCAGTCACAGCGAGAAGCTAGAGGGAAAGCTCAGGTCCAAGGACCAGCCTCCTCACAGCTGGGCTACTCATAGGCGATTCTTGAGCACCTCATGAACTGCAATTCGTAATCTTCTCTGTCTCCCCCACGCACTTCTTTGAGTCTGTCTAGGCGCACCATGCGTAAGTGCAGAAGCATTACCGCAATGATGGCAACCACGACAAGCACGAGGCCAGTGATGACAACAGGGTCAAGCACACCCATGATCTTGATCGGCTGCAAGTGAGAGAGCGACAGGAGCGTCGAGAGCTTGTAGGATAGTGAGGTGCTTGAGTTGCGTGAGTACGATGCGCTGGGCTCAGGACTCTAGGTCTGGATGTCGGCGCATCGGCACGTTGATGCTCTTGTAGGTGTGCGAAAAGTTGGTAAAGAGGACGTTCTAGTTGGAGAGGAAACTGTTTTCTGTCAGAAACATCAAAGGCATGAATTCAGGAGGATGCGCGCCTGAACTTCAAAGGATTTGATGCTTTGCTGTGAATGTTGGCGATTGAGCGGTATTTTGGTTGGTAAGGGCGAAGACGTTGTTGGGTTGTGGCCTCAAAGTGGTGGAAGGTGTCAAGAGGGACATCCAAAGGTCCACTGTGCCTGGCTGGAGGAAGGTGTGGACCTTTCAGGAGGCTTCGGCCACCTCGACGATGACCACTGCAGACAGTTCCGAACACGTCAATATTAACACCTTCGAGGAGAAGGTAATTCGAAAGATGCATTGTAGAAATAAGAATCCTCCGCGATGTGAGTCTCGCAGATTCCAAGCAAGCAGTCTAATGACCCACCAGCTCCAGCAGCCTGCCCTATCGATTCACCTCCAGCAAACACAGATGGCTCCAGACTGTGCTCACCAAGTCTTTTTGATCTGGCTCGCGGCAGAATGCTCCAGACCACCTGCACTCGCACCACCGCAGTGTGACCTCTAAAGCAAGACAGCAGGACTTCTCTGTGGGAAAGCTATGACGTGCTTGCCTGGGCTCGTAGACTTAGAAATGAAGTAGCTTTTTGCAAAGCGGAAGCGAACGAGAGAAGGCTACTTACTGTACCTGTGTTTTGATTGAGCCATAGAAGAGTTGGAAGAATTTAACAAGGGATATGCGGAACCAATTGATACCACATGGTAAAAGAAATGGCAGCGCCCTGGCTTCATCCACAGAGCGAAACAGCTTGCTGAGCCGCTAGGCGTCAGGTCCTTTGGCAACCACAGTAACAATCATGCGCTCACAATCGGGCAGGGCAGCCAAACACAATAGGCAAAGAGCAGTCTACGTGGTAGAATCAAGAAATATGATTGTGTCATTCATCGCACCCTTCTTCGCGTACTTTTTGTTGCCTCCTGGGTACCAAGCAAGTACCTCATAGCGGAGTCGACCCGCTCAATCCCATGACGACCGGCGGAAAGAGACCCCCAGGGTGCATATTCAAAGCCATCATGAAATTTTTTGAGCCCAAAACGCACCCGCATGTCTAGAAGAAAGAAGCAGCTCGTAGAGTAGTAGTGAAAAAAGCAGAAGAAACCCAGAAACCCCGCTCCGCTCCGGCCAACCCTTCAACCGTGCTGTGATATCAAATTTACCGGGTGGAGAAAGCCTTGGTGACGGTCCTCTTGAGGGCGAGCTCCTTCTTCCTGAGGTCCTCGGAGCCGGTGTCCTCGATCTCGAGCTGGGCCATGGCGTCGCTGAGAGCGGACTCGATCTTCTCCTTCTGGCCACGCTTGAGCTTCATGGAGGTACCGGGGTCCGAGATCATCTCCTCGACGCGGGAGATGTAGGACTCGAGCTGTTGCCTGGACTCGAAACGCTTGCTGAAAGCCTCGTCGGTGGTCTTGAACTTCTGAGCGTCTAGATATTTGTTAGTTCATGCAATTCTCCAAGTCGGCTTGGGGCTACTTACCATCGATCATCTGCTCAATCTCGGTGGAGGAAAGCTTGCCAACAGAGTTGGAGATGGTGATGTTGGCGCTGCGGCCAGAGGTCTTCTCGGTGGCGGTGACCTTGAGGATACCGTTGACGTCGACCTCGAAGACAACCTCAAGGACGGCCTCGCCAGCCCTCATGGGAGGGATGGGAGCGAGGGTGAATTCACCGAGGGAGGTGTTGTCGGCGCAGTTGACACGCTCACCCTGGAAGACGGGGAACTGGACGGTCTGCTGGTTGTCGGCAACAGTGGTGAAAGTCCTCTTCTTGAGGGTAGGGACCGTGTTTCCACGGGGGACGACGGGGGCGAAGATGTTGCCCTCCATGGCGACACCGAGGGAGAGGGGAACGACATCGAGGAGGAGGAGGTCGGCAGTCTCAGCCGAAGTGGCCTTGCCGGAGAGGATACCAGCCTGGACGGCGGCACCGTAGGCGACAGCCTCGTCAGGGTTGATGCTCTTCTCGAGCTTCTTGCCGTTGAAGAAGTCGCTGAGGAGCTTCTGGATCTTGGGGATACGGGTGGAACCACCGACCAGGACGATCTCGTCAACCTTGGACTTGTCAAGGGCAGCGTCCTTCAGGACCTGCTCGACGGGGGCGATGGTGCCGGTGAAGGACTTCTGGTTGAGCTCCTCGAAACGGGCACGGGTGATGTTGGAGTTGAAGTCCTCGCCGTCGAAGAGGGAGTCGATCTCGACGGTGGTCTGGGTGGCGTTGGAGAGGGTACGCTTGGCACGCTCGCAAGCAGTCCTGAGACGACGGAGGGCACGGGCATCGCCGGAGATGCTGTTTGTTGTTAGACTCGACCATCAAGTAGGGACACGGTGTGTCAACAGATGGCTGCTTCCAGGATGGAACCATGGTGCCGGGGCACCGCCATTCCGTTGGACACCAATTGTGGGGAATGTTTGACTTACTCCTTCTTCGACTTGCGCTGGAACTCCTTCTTGAAGTGCTCAAGGAGGTTGGTGTCGAAGTCCTGACCACCAAGGTGAGTGTCACCAGCGGTGGACTTGACGGTGAAGACACCACCCTGGATGTGGAGGAGGGAGACATCGAAAGTACCACCACCAAGGTCGTAGATGAGGACGTTCCTCTCCTTCTCAGACTTGCCGGAGCCGAGACCGTAGGCGATAGCGGCAGCGGTAGGCTCGTTGATGATGCGGAGGACGTTCAGGCCGGAAATAGCGCCAGCGTCCTTGGTAGCCTGACGCTGGTTGTCGTTGAAGTAGGCCGGGACGGTGATGACGGCCTTCTCGACCTTCTTGCCCAGCTTGGTCTCGGCGACCTCCTTCATCTGTGTGGGTGTAAGCAGGCGCCCAACTGTGCACCATCAAAGTTTTTCTCCACGCACCTTGCCAAGAACCATGGCGGAAATCTCCTGGGGGGAGAAAGTCTTGGTCTCGTTGAGGTACTCGACCTGGACCATGGGGGCGCCGTCGTGATCGGTGACCTTGAAGGGCCAGGACTCAATGTCCTTCTTGACGATCTCATCCTCGTAGCGACGACCAATGAGACGCCTGTTTGCAGTCAGTCAGACCATGGCCACCGAAGACAATTTCAACTTGAGCCTTACTTGACGTCGAAGACGGTGTTGGCCGGGTTCATGGCAGCCTGGTTCTTGGCCGCCTCTCCGATGAGACGCTCCTCGGGAGTGAAGGAGACATAGGAGGGAGTGGTGAAGCTACCCTGCTCGTTGGCGACTGGAAAAATTTGAGCATGAGTATGAGGGACGGCAGAGGTCGAGGGCGAGGCGGAACATACTGATCTCAACGTTGTTGCCCTCGTAGTTGGCAACGCAGGAGTAGGTGGTGCCTGCGCAGAAATTCGTCAGCGATTTGTGGTCGATTGGGAGGGCGCGCGAGGAGGCAATTGAGACTCACCAAGATCGATACCGATCGCACCGTCGTAGACTTCGTCACTCATGATGGCTGGGGATTTTTTGGGGTGTGGAGGGAGGTTGAGGAGGTGAGGAAGAAGGGATTCCGGCGCGGCTACGAACTTTTGTGCTTGCGCGAAACGAAATTTTGCCTGTCTTAGCTAAGGCGATCGCGGGCCGGCTCTTATCCCTGCCACGGCACTGGACCTCAGCGCCTGCAAAGCTTTGTTTACCGCCCCCGGCCACCTCAAAACCTTTCACGTGCACCCTCGCTGCTATTGAGCTTCGTCTCCGGGCCTTCGGATTTTTCAATCACTATTCATTGTCCTATCGAAGCTGTCTGCTCCTACATGTACCCTACCACTGCGAATTGGTGCGTCGTTGCACCCACCGCAATGCCATCTACCCCGCCCAGCAACCGGCCCTTTCTTTGCCCACCGTTGCCACCTTACCCTCCACCCTTTTACATGCCCTCTCAACTCGCGTTTAACTCGAAATCATCGACGGGGAAAGCCAAGTAGAAATTTGTTGGACGAGGAAACGCAACCAAGACAAAAACACCGCCGCTATGGACCCAGCCCCAGAACGCCAGGCTGCTTTCACGACTGACTACCACTTTCAACGCTGGTGGGCGCGCAAGGAAAATTAACGCCCCTCAGCCCACAACCATGTCTTTTTGGGGGGATCGACTAAACAATTTTTTTTCCATGAATCCCTCCTCACTGCTCGGTTGCCTTCGGCTTTCCCAGCTTCAACTTCAGCTTAAACCCGCCTGCCTTTTCGCCCGTCGGCGTACCCACTGGTGGGCTGCTTGCTGGCGGACTCATGGCCGAAGGCGTTGTGCCAGGCGTTCCCCCCTGACCTGACGTGTGGTTTGTAGGCCGGGGCAAATGAGATGGAGGTATGGAAACACTCATCGGCCGCGCGCTACCTTCTTTCCTCCCTTCCTTTGCCTCGTTATGGGCCCTGGGAATCTTTGGCGGACGAGGATTTGGGTCTTGATGTAATTTGTGCGTCTTGTGCTCCTTGGATTTGGGTACCTTGTGCGAGTTCGACATATGTGGCTTGGGCCCGATCGTGGGTTTTGGTCGAGGCGGACGCGAGATTATGTGTGCAAGTTTGGATGGCGGAACCCTGAGCTTCAATATTTTACTCGGAGCCTTTTTCCTTTGCCTCTCCTCGGGCGGCGGCATAGAGGAAGGAGTCGATGCTCTGGAACCGCTAGGAGTAGGGCCTCTAATGAGAGGCATTGACGGCTTGGCAAAAGATGAGGGCGGTCTTTGAGGCGGCTGCGGAGTTGGCGGTTTGACCATCGGACTTGAGTGAGAAGAGCTCGATTTGATGCCAATGTTCGACGGCCTCGATGAAGGAACAGACGTCGATGACTTGAAATTTGAGCTGCCGGCCGGTCTGACAGGTGGTGCAGAGGGAGTCGCAGCGGGTGACGGGACGCTGATCGACTTTGGTTTGTTCGAGTTCGCAAGATTGATCTTGAGCGAAACAGAGCTGTTGGTCTTGTGGAGGTGTGGTGGAGCAACCTGGTGGCGCTTGTTGGGCTCATCGGAGACCGAAGGCCTTTTGCGCTTTTCCGCAAGTTTTTGTGCAAGGATGGGCGCCTGCTCTTCCTTGATTTTGCTGAGAGGTTTGGTGCGCCTATGAGAATTGCGGAAGAAGCGCATCTTGGCCTTGCCGAGATGTTGCGCGCTCCAATAGAATGGATATGTCATCTGGACGAGCAGAGATGCTTTCGGCTCGTATATCAGGGAGCAGATCTCGAGCAACTGCCCCCACTCTCTCAATCCCACGCGAGGAGACTTGAGAGCCAGAAGAAGTTGCTCCTGGAGCACCTTGTTGTCCGAAAGCTCCATCTTTAAAGCCTTCTTGGCACCTTCGAGTGTCTGCGTCCTCTCAATCATCGCCGCTCTCGATTCGGTAGACGCTTCTTGTTCAATGACTAGGCCGCCGACTTCAGCTGATGACGACTCTTCCTTGTGCTTGACACCAATTGCAATACGCCCGAGACCGCGACCGACAATGTAGTGGAGCTGCTCCCGGAAGTACGGCGAACGATCGTACGCCAGAAGGAAGATGATGAGGCGAAGTATGCCCCCTTGTTCAAGCATGTTTGAATCGACGAGACACTGCAAAGCCTTTAGACGAACGAGATCCGAGGCCATCGGGTTCGTGTAGTGCAGGAACTCGAGTATTCCTCCCTTGACTACTCCCGTTTGAGTGAGTATCCGGTGACATTCGAGAGCTGTGACGGTTATGATGTTGTGGTATGAAGGTATCCACTCGTCAAGGCGACAGTGGCGCTTGATCTCATCGAGGGCATCCTTTTGAAACTCGAGATCGTCTTGCTCGTCGTCGTCAAAATCGAAGGTAATGGTATTCGTGTCCTGATAGGTTAACTGCTCCGCAAGACAAGCAAGGAGTGTTGCAACATAGTGGCCATCCGAAAACTGTTTCTTATGTCAGTAGTTCAAACGAATCAGAGAATCGGTCAACATACAGCATTGTGTGAATTGTCGTTGAACTTAAGCTTGTCGAGAATCCACCTCTTGGCTCTCATCAGACCCCTTCCATTTGGCTCACGCACTTTGGCAATGGCCCTTGGGATAGCACATTGCACAAGATATTGGTTGCGGTCAGAAAAGTCGTTGGAGCGGACCATTGCTGAGCCTGGAAGACAAAACATATCTTGAAAGGCCTTTTCGAGATGAGTCAGGCCGATCCAGTTGAGGTCGACGTCCTCAGCGCGGGCCTTGGCACAGTTCGCGAGTGCCTCAGCAGCCAAGGTGCGAATGCCATGGAAGTATCGACGATCCATAAGTGTCCTTGCAAAGACTGTCGAGAGCAACTTGGTCGGCTTCTGTTGCGAGAGATACTGCAAAGCTTCGGCCTGTGCCACCACATCGGGATCCTGCTGAAGTTGTGCGACCCACATCCAGACTGGCTGGCTGAATGTGATTTTGCCGATCCACTCAAAGTCGGCATCAACCCGGATCCACTCAAATTGCTCAGTGCTCATGATTTCTTCCTCGTCTTTGGACCATTCCTCAAACCCCCATTCTTGGATATCTTGGTCGGAGTCCAAGACGTCGCCCAAACAGTAAAGAGGTATTTCGTCAGGAATCTCGCCATCGCCGTTGAGATCGATTCCGGCAGCAGCAGCGGCTCTCTCTTTCTGTCTGCGGTTGCGCTTCAAGCGAGTGTACTTGGTGTTGTAGGTCGCGTCGAATCTCGTCGTCACATCGTTGATGGGGACGATATGATCGTATGGAGTCCCGTCTGCTTCGTGAACCGTAAAGGTCATTGACCCAGTGAAAAGCCGATTGGCCTTCTTCATGGACAGGCCAGAGTTGCGCTCTTTAATGTCCTTCATAAAAGCGGCAGGGTCCAGATCACGCCCAGTCTCACCCAAATCACTACGCTCACCCTGAGTCTGCCGAATGGCAAGTTCGATAACCGACTTCTTCTTGTTGAACCGTTGAGTGACATAGAAGTGCGGACAGCCAGCTCCATAAACCCACTGTTTCCAAAAGTCCGGGATGGGCTTGCTCTCCAGGTACTTGTCGACGATTCCTGTAAAGTCCTCGGTGGAAATCAAGCCATTTGTGAGCTTCCCAGTCTTGGCATAGAGAAGGACCTTGTAAATGACTTTGGTTATGCCCAGCTTGGCCATCCTCTTAATCTTCTGATTCAAGATAAACATGACCAAAGGTGCCTTCATCTCCATGAATTCTATTTCCGATGGATGCAGCGCCAAGTAGTCTCCGAGGACTTGGAGAGACGGGCGATTGACGTCCAGTTCCACGACGCGGTCGGCCATTTGCTTCATCCGGAGCCGGTGCTCGTTGCGGCCGCACAGCAGCTCCATGAAGTCGTCGGTCATGAAATGGGATAGGGCGTAAATCACCCACCAGTCCTGAGGACTCTTGGGCAAGACATTGACTCCGATCCATTGGCTGGCCAAAGCGTGGACGAGCTTGTGCGTGACCGGGAGGATAGGATCCAGCACATCCTCGGGGTAGAGCAGAGAGTTGCGACAGAGTGTGACCGAAGCGCCATGCGCAAAGTCCTGAGGCAGGTCATCGACGAAGACCAGTTTGTAGCTTGTAAACGGGTATGAAATGTAGGTCTTGCTGAAATGATCGGTAGCCTAGAAAGAATTAGCACGGTGCCGTATCCATTGGACTCGAGGGTCTTGCCTTTGGAAGTGGCATGCACGTGTTCCTAACCTCGTCGCCCCTTCCGGGCAAGCAGAAGCCGTGGACACGGATTGCCGCTTGGCCCATCATTTCGTCATCGTCGCTCTCTCGAAGGTCTGACAAGTCGACGTGCTCGAAAGGGCCAACGGCGAGAGAGACGTGCTGAGCCGCGACGGCACTTTCACATTTGAAAGTTACGGTCTTGTGCGAAGGATCCTTGGGGTCGACGATCTGGGTGACCGTCAGAATTGTTCTTCAAATTATTAGCACATCTACCTACATCATCGGTCAAGTCACCAGAGCAAATGACGGAAATTTCCAAAGCCTTGTCTTCTTCCGTGAGGCCACTGCAGTCGAGGGCGCCGTCAGACACGTGGACATCGGTATCGGCAGATGCGCTTTTGGCAAGGCCATTTGTGAGCGTCCCGTTGGGCAAATGACCGTTGACGCCATTCTTGGTCGGCTCGCGAGCCTTCCGGAAGATGTCCCCAACTGTCCTTGGGCTTTTGACTGAAATGTCCCACGGGCAACGCGTAGTGCCATCATCTATACAAGGGAACAAGCAGGATGCCGTGCCGGGAAACTGAGAGTTTCGCGTGTACACGTGCGGGTATCTTGGGTCGTTGTCTTCAACTCCAACGAAGTGTAGACCGTCCCGGAAGTGCTTGATCTCATAGCGTATGACGACTCTTAGCGGCGCAAAGACCACGCCTCCATCATCCGCCGATCTCAGTGCCGTTGTGTTGTTCAACAATCCTCCAAACCCGTCTCCAGAAAATGGGTCCTGCTCTTTTATTCGCACTCCACGCGGTATGTGCACGACAAGGTCGTCGTCGGCGACTCCGTCGAGATCTTCCTCCACTTTTCGGCGCAAAGCAGCATGATGAAAGACCGTACTCTTCGATGACAAGTAGATGTGGGAGTGAGGATCGTCGTGCTCCCAGTGGGTGTCCTTCTCGTTCACGGTAATGCGAAGGATACGGGCTTGCCGACAATTGAAGCGAAGATGATCCAGGTCCCGAGAAAGCGGTTGCACGTTGATGAGTGCTTCGCCACGCACAGAGCGTCGCAGAAAGTCGATGTCCAGGTCAACCTTGACGCTGTCGACAGAGAAGCCATGACCGGGCGCCGAAGCGTCAGCGGCCGCGGCCGAGGAGGGATTTTCGAATGGACCAGGCATGATGCCGTCGCAGGATTTAACCCGTGATCCAAAGCACAAACGTTGCCCTACTCATCGCCGGATCGGGTTCGCAAGCGGAGTCAGAGGTGGTGTCGTGAAAGTCGCGAGATTCCAAGGCGCGCTCGTGGTCGGCGGGCGCAGGCGCAACGAGCACGACAGTCACTCGGGGGCGGCGATATGCGGGCGAGTCTGCCGTGAGCGCGCCGTTGGAGCTGGAGAGGGCGTTGGTGGGGGAGAAGCGGGTCGGGTTGTGTGGATGGGTTTGTCGCAACTTGGAGACTGTTGCCGTTCACCTCACCTGCACCCACCGCCCGCCGGGCTGCTGTGACGCGGCGGGAAGTTGCTGTACCGAAGAATTGCCGTCTTGGCACCAAATCCTCCACCGGGCACACGACGCTCGGGCGCTAAGAGCAACTCAATTGAAAAGGTGAGTTGACTCTGCGGTGGGGGGAAACAGAGTCGGTGGAGGAGACGGTGTATGCCAGTGTGCTGTGCTACTCGATTCAGCTGTGAGAGCCCATCCAATCCCGAATCAACGGAGCTTTCAAGTCGACTGCCATGGAGATGCTCGAAGCTGTTTTCACAATGTTGAATCTTGATCCAGCAATTCAATAGCAATGGAACTACTATGCTAGCTATGTAGGTACAAAAGACCAGGCTACTGAAAGCAAGTTGAATCTTGATAGCCTATTAGGCACAGTGCCGCGGCTGCACTGCACCCATCGAACGCCGGGCCCCAGCCTTGATATCTTCCGCAGCAACCCCAATTGTTGTGAACGCCATGTCAATGAATGCCGATGCCATGGATGGATTACGACCGTCGCTATTGTTTCGGTCTTTTTGTCTCCCGTTTCGTTTCCGCCTCTTCATCTCCTTGCGCTCGTCCCTTTTGTTGCGCTGGCCTCTCTTCCCGTTCAGACCTCCTCTTTCGTCGCTTCTCTCTTTCTAGGGCAGCAAGCGCTTCTGGTGTTATGAAGTCGTCCGGTAGACAGAATTCCTGCTCGGGCAATTCTGGTATGGGTTGGCCAAAAGCCGTGACATTCCGTCCGTGTCGCTGCTGTCCGAGGGCGGCAGCCCGTAAGTGTGGTTTCGAGTAGAAAGATGTAAAGGGTTTTTCGGGTGACGGCTCTCGTAACCACCACTTGTAGACTGGCGTAGGCGGTGGCTTTGGTTTGCTGGCACTCGAACCGCTCGCAGAAATGGCCTCTTGTTGCAATTGCCGCGCTGCCCCAGCGTCTTCGTCACTGGAATCTGGTACTGCTTCGTCTTCGACGTCGTCTTCTTCCTCGCCTTTGGCATGTTGAGCCTGTTCCTTCTCAACTCTCAACCTCTTCTCTTCTTCCTTCCAGACTCGAAACTTGTCCACAAGTGCTCTGACCTCGGCGATGAAATAGTCGCGCTTTGGCTCGTACTCCTTCTTCTCCGAGTCTGTGATGCCAGTGATGCCCATGACTTTGAGCCAGTCGTGGCCAAGAAGCCCGTCCAGCAGCCGCTCTAGCTGCACCTTTTCATGCATAGCCCTCTCCTTCTCTATGTTTCGGAGTTGCTTCTCTTTGCGCTCAGCGCGACGATGTGCCTTGAAAAAGACATCATCACCGAGGGGATCGCTGGTTATGTGGTGAGGCGTGTGCCGGACTATTGTGGAAAAGTCAACGGACTGTATGCCGCTATTGACCTGAGCTACAGGCCTGTAGCCGTTGAGTGTCCGACGTTCGGTTGTGAGAGTATTGAGTAGCGAGGAACGGCGTTTTGCAGCCGGCGAATGATGCCTGACTTGGGTTGGTACAGTGTAGTTTTCGTTTAGTGGCTCATCTGTAATGTGGATTGGCGTGTCGACGTCGAGAAAATCTGTTCCTCGTCAGCCGCGGTGTTGACAGCATCCCTTGCTAAAAGCATACCTGGCTTCCTCTCTGTGCCCGCAATGACTTCGTCATAATTTGGAAAATATATTGCCAGATCGCTCTTTAATCGTGAGCCCCCATCATGGCTCCTCAATGATCGCTTGTCTTGGGATCGGGCGCTGGTGGGGCCAGGCGCAGAGTGACCGCGCTGGCCGTCGGGCCTTGGAGTGGCAATCGCCGATGGAATTGGATCGTGGGCGACATTGAGTGAGGATTGCACGCCGTTGGTCGTTTGTACCAGCCCACCATGGGGTTGTGTGACTGTGACTTCAGTCGGAGGTCTCGGGTGCTCAGAGTTGGCGATCGGGGTGGCGCGCTTTCTTCGCGACGGGCCTTGACTGCTCGTCGCCGCGCGGGGGTCGAGTAACGGATTCAGCTTCGGGTCGTGGGATGACAGCGACGAATCGTCATCGGGCGGTGCGGTCGGGGTGCTGGCGGTTGATGATGGCGCGTTTTGGTGAGAAGCAGACGCGGCTGGCGCGGTGATGGAAGGGCGGTGGTGAGTCTCGTTTGACTTGTCGGTCGCGGTATTTTTAGGACCTCGACGTGTGAAGCGCCCACTTGAGGAGCGGTTCAATGGTCGCGAGGAGCTGACCATTGTTCACTTGGCTCCCCAAGATCATCTTTTTGTTGCCTTTGTCTCGGGGAATCCGCGTGCTTGATGGGCGTTGTAGAAGCTTGCGAGCTCGGGCGTACCGCGATCGTGTTAGGGGACCCTTCTGAGTTTGGTCGTGGCTGTAGGCGAAGGGAAAGCCTTCTGCGTGTCGCAAGGGCTAGCAGCGTCGTTCACTTTGTTCACTTGACAGCAGCATGCACAATTACGCCAGGACGAGCCAAAACGGAGACATTGTTTGGCATCCAGTCTTGAGGCTGGTCTGCTGCTCGCGCTCGGAGCGCCTGGCCGAGGGGTTTGCTCTGCTACAAATGCTCCCGAGGCTCCCAACATTTGCCAACACCATAGAGTCCAAGTTACAGCGTCTCACGAGTAATTCTGGTCTACGACGCAGGTTGGATGGTGTGTAATGTTCCTTCGAGCGATCCCTCGACCGCACCACTGACTAGATGTCTTGAGCGCCCAAGGCACTTGTATTCTTCACCACAGCGCAACTGCAATTTTTTGTTTTTTCGGGGTTTTAAAGTCACCTCTTCACTACCTTGTCTTCGATATTAGCCAGCTCGTTGGGAATCGAACTTGAACGCTTCGTTCTAGAAGCATTCCCAAACAATGACCATCCAACCAGGCCCACTTGCCTGTCGTTTATCAGAGCCTCCGACGATTACTGATAAGACATTATCTCCTTGTGAGCAGCGGCTATGCAAGAAGAACCAACGCGGCATGGCGCTATGAAAAAAGAAACTCCTTGAGAACAGGAGACGCCGAAAACTCTGGGTTCAACAAGACACAGCTGCGAGACATCAGGGGACTGGATTGCGATGCACGGTGCCAAGCGACTTACTTGAGAAAGTAAGACAGACCAGCTCTTCGCCTCTCCAGGAACCGTGGCCGGAATCTCGCTGTGCAGCGTTGGTGAGTTTGAGATGACTTTGAAACTGCTGGCTGGCATTTTGCCTTACAAACGAAGCTTTTGGGCGGGAGCTCGGGCAGAGCAGCCTCGGCATGGGGGAACGTCCGCGCCAGACGTTGCCGTAAATCGTCAAACTCGGAATAGCTACATTGTGCATTCAGGCTATGAGTGGGAGCCGCATCTGACAGGTCCGGGACGGCATCGGGCGTACCGTTTTCTTATCTTCATAGGACCGCCCTGTCGCGAGATCAGCATCTCGAAAGGACCATCATGGGCTTTCACGCGACGTACGTTCAGCGTCTGGACAGTGCAATTCCAAACGACGTAGTCGCCCATGCCCGGCACGTTGCCGCTGACAATGACGTAGTCGTCAATGGAGACGGACCGTGCCCACAGGGCTCTACTCTGGTCAGAGTTTTCGACAGTGTGGTCCTCGAGACGGATCGGATCAGGCCGGTGGTGCTCAGAGGAAGCATGACTTGCTACCGAAGCGGTTCGGCCACGGCTGTGCCAGTACGGCGGAACTACGTCTTGGGGTTGGGCGGCGTCCGGGGTCGAGGTCGAGCCATGGCCGTTAGGCGTTGAGTGGCCAAGAGTGTCATCCATCCATCTACTCCTCCAGAGGACCAGGGGAAGGATGTCAAACAGAGGCGAACGACAGGCAAGGGGTTGTGAGAAGTCCGGGGCGGGCGACAGGGCAGCGGTGGAAGTCAAAGCACCTCGCATGGGGAAAAAGAAGGGAGTGCGGTGGAAACCAAGACACACAGGCACACGTGATGCGCCATGTTGACCGAACTGGAATTGGATGGGTTGTTGTACATGGACTTGCCGATGACTTGCAGCGGCCGGCCTAGTGGAGTAGGCTTTATGCTTATTCCCCTCTCAGCACCATTAAGGTCATGTAAGTTGCGGACCCGTCCGTCTCACCCAGGCCGAATCCCAGTGCGCCGTCGCCTCGACAAGACCCGACAACAAAGACTCCAGACTGTCGGTGGATGCTTTGGGACACATGCGCTTCCTAGGTTCCCCATTACGAGCAGTGCGTGACACTCTCAAGGCCGCCCCCTGGTCCCTTTCGACTGGATCCAATGGAGCACGGATGAGGGGTTAACCCTGGCCGGCCTGCATCGGCCCATGGCGAACACGATAGATGGCCGTGGTGTTGATATCAGCCGCATAGCTTCAACGCCACCGACCCAGCTCGCCACCCCGCGATGGAACGAAGGCTGCTCCTAGTCGGATTGGAGCACATGACGACCAACGGTTCTGTTTTCTCTTGGGCAAATGCTGGCGTGTCGGAAGCGAGGAGGCTGGTGCTGGGGCGTCTGCTGGAGCTGGCGGAGACGCTCTGCCTAGCCGCATGCGCCAGACCGAACATCACTGTCCGCATCGTGTACTACCTCTATGGATCAGCAGCCGCATGGCCTGAAGAGCTCCATTGGGGCCCAGCCATTGGCCGTCGACCCCGGGCAACCATCTCTGCCAAGGGCGCAGCATCCTGCCTGCGCCTGCCGACTGCCCGTCGACTCGACTTTTGATAAGACCAATGACATTGGTGGCATGAATCCTCTTCCCAACCCAGGTCATCACTCACCTACCTCTTGGGCACTGGCCTGGGCTGACTCCTTCCCGTGCTAGATTTATAAACCCCTCTGTCCTTCCACCGCCGGTCCGCTCTTCTCCAACGGTCGTTCATCCTCTCGCTCAGCATCAAACGACCTCTCAACTAAGGTACGGTACCTGGCTTCCACCCTTTGCCTCCGCGCGCAAACATTCCTGCGCACAACATTCCTGGCAAACCCCATCAAAACCACGAGCTGACGCCTCGCCCTCAGGAACAAGAAAAAATAACGTCAACCGACTTGCCATCATGCGTCTCTTCTCTACCATTGCTCTGGTCGCCGGCTGTGCCCGCCTCTCCTCTTCGCAGACCATTGATCCCGACACCGTCACCAGTGCGACCCGAGGTAGGACACGCCCTATTCGCGTCTGGTCGCCGAGTTGGAAATTGACCCTTTTCAGACTACTGGTGCACGTCGCAAACCTCGCAGTGCCCTCTCATCTGCCTGCAGGTCTACGAAAACTCGACAGGCTCCTCGGACCCTCAGAGCAACGACTGCGACCCGGTAAGCCCAGAGACATCCCTCGACGCACCCTGACCAGGGTCGACTGACACTTTCAACTAGGACACCCTCGACTACTCATGCGTCTGCGCCAACGGTGCTTCGCCAAACGTGACCGAGTATAGCCAGACCATTCCCTACTTTGAGTGCACCGAGTACAACAACCAATGCGTGGCCAAATGCTCCTCTGGCAACAACCAGTGTGCCAGCAACTGCCGGACGCAGAACCCCTGCGGTGCGCAGAGCCCCAAGCGCTACAACGTCACCACCTCTACCTCCAGCTCGGCCGTCGCCAGCGCCACTGCGTCCTCAACTGGTGGCTCCAACTTCGGTAGCTTCGATTCCTCAGGAAGCGGAACAAGCGCTGGCGCATTGGCCGTCGAATTTGGCGCCAGCTATGGTTTGGCTGTCATTGTCGGTGGCTTGTTCGGAGGCATTGCTCTGATTCTCTGATGGCACAACTCCTCAGCTTCTTGATTCAAATCCGTGCGGCATTATATGGCAGGGCGTTACGGCACCAGGACATTCATTCCCAACTCTTTTCTCATTCCTCAGCATATGACGAGACTAAGGCATGGAGGCAATCTGTACGATAAAACGGGTCATTATCACGACTCTTACTTGCACCTAATTCCAAAAGGGGGAGCGACCAAATGATTTTCCAAAACAATGATTTCGACGGAATGGGAAAAAGCGGCGGTATCTCGAGGTAATAGGACGATTCGACTAGGTACTTAGCATGCTGAATAGCTACTAATTTGCCTGTCCCGAAAAACTCTCTCATTCTTTGCAATAGCGGGTTTGGTGTTTCACGTGGAAGGTAACGCTTCACTCCCTCCTTCCCTTCATACCATGCCACATGTACTGAAAACTCTGCAGTCGTCTAACGCGCTCGTGTATCGACCATCAACCGCTCCAGCTCGCCTGCGGTCCGTTCCACAAAACCAATGGCAATATACACCAAAAGCCGCCGCCGCACCATGCTCCATCACCACAGGGACGCCACGCCTTACGGCCGCTAAATGGACGCGACGCCATCCCTCCCGTCCGCTAATCACAGGGTAGAAACCTCGAACGTCGACTCAAGATCCAATGGACAAACCAGACAACATACAACATGTGGAAAATGTTGCCGAGCCGTCCTCGTGCATCTGGACGTCGTGAGGTCGTCTCTTGGCTGCTTTTACGGGTACGCGCATGCAAATATGCAGTCAGGCGTATTTATAGCCTGCCTATCGCAGTGGTGGTACGAACACCTCCATCGTCCTCGACTGTCTCCGGGACTCATCCACATGTCGGTCCATCCCGCGCCGTGTCTGTGGTTATGCATCGGGAGAAAGACCCGCAGCCTTTGGCTTCTTCTTCCTCTCTTCCTCTGCGCGTTCCACATGTCACACGAAGCTTACCCTGCATCGCCAAACCATAGGTAGGAGAAGTTAGCTGCCCCACTCCTCTACTGCAACCCGGTCGTCTTGAGCATCAACTAGTCGTCGTCTCGCTTCCTTCGGCCTTCGGTACCGGGTATCCGTGTACCATTTATCAGAAGCCGATACGCTGACGAAGTCCCCTCTTTTGATGCCCCTCATGGTCGCTCTCTTCCCCTCTTTCCATGTCTTCCCCATTTTCTTCACGAGCAGTATTATGCGTAATGGAACCGACCAATAAGTCTCGCGAAAACACATTGCTTTCCTTCTCTATTTCGAACCGAACTAAAACACCTCCACATCCACTGTTCCATCTTGCTTTTCCACCTGAATCTCTCGTTATTCCCTCCCATGCTCTTCTTCGCCTCGTTTCCTGGCTGACACCGAACCAAATCGCTCCATCACCCACACCACATACACACCGCGTCTTCCGTACTCGTACTCTTCCGTTCAGTGCACCGCAGGCAAAGCTGAACCAACAAGCCAGCCGGCCGACTGGCCACCCGATAGACAGGGTAGGTAGCAGCCCATCTCTCCACACCCGACGCGACACCTACCCGAGAGCGAACAGGCCTGCCCTGCCGCATCGGGTTAGCGAGGTTCCCGGCTTTAATCGCCAAGCTTATCCGCCTGCGGGCTTGTGACTGTCAGGAGTGGGCAGATATGGTCTGCCCGCGCGCGCGAGCACGGCTGTGCTGCTCCCACCTCAATCGTGGTGGCAAACACAAGGACGTTTCCTTCCATCTCTTCATCCTCATTTGAAAACTTTATTTGTCCTCTATCTCTCCCTCTTGCCGTCGAGATCTACCCCAGCCCATCAATCGCGCCGACGACGACTGGAGCCATGGCAGCAAGTGTCCAGGGTGCAGAGAAGATAGCCCAGTGCCTCAGCCCTCGGGTCTCATGATGGAGTGGGCGAGCGAGCGGAAGTGGGTAAGCGGGTGTGGGTCCAGGGTCCACGTCCCTCGCTTCTCTCGGATGCGGTGAGCCGGTGAGCACCGCCTGTTGAGCGTGGGTACGTATCTGTCCGCAGCTGCTCCGTCATGGGGAGCGTGCATGCGTGGTGTGCGCAGAGGCTCCCCCCCGAGGCGTGTTTGTGTGGAGTGGTGTACCTAGCCTTCCTGGACGTCTGGTATGAGCTTCGACTGTGAAATGGGAATTTTGAAGCTTTCTTCCATTGCAGTTTTCGGATACGTTCGCGAGTATGGACTCGAGAACGGACGGGACAGAGCTTGGATATCGATTCCGCTAATATGCATCTCTATCTCCCCGTCCATCTCTCAGCATCCAAGTCTCAAAGGTAAGTAACGTAAGTGCTGTAGGAACCAGGCGATGTGCTACCGTCCTGCCCTCCTCTTTTCCCCTCTCTGTTGTCGATTCTGCCAAATTCAAAAGGTCCCTTTCACTGCTCGGACACAATTGTGTAGGCAAGCAGCCTTGGACCCCCTGACGTGGTTCACGCCTACAGATCTGGTCTGGCTGTACCATGTTTTCAAAGCCTCACAGCCAATGAGACGGAGCATGTATCTCTCGATGCGTCAATCTTTGCTTTTCTTTTGTGCTGTCTCTTTCCCAGCATCTCGGCTCACCTGTGTCAGCAGCTAAAGCCATGAATGAAGAAGGCCAAGCAGAAATGGTGTACACTCTCTGGTTCTCCCTCGAGTTGACTTGGCTACCGACACTCATCTTTCGGATCGTCCTGCATCTGGAATTATTTCCGCATCTTTCACCGTTGTCTTTTTACATGCAGCGCTTCAAGATTGGCGGTTGGCACGGAGAGATGACGACAGTCTCATCACTCAAGGAAACTGGTGCTGAGAACCCTCAAAGTCAATTAACGCCACCAAACGCCAGACTCATGCAACGGAGCCGTGGCTTGCAAAGCAGCGACGCCGTACTCCAGAACAATTCCCAAGGGGTATATTGCCAACACCAAACAAAAATCACAAAGGTAAACCAAGAAACCAATGAAGAAGTGAAGGGAGAAACAGAAAAAGTACCTATTGCCCAGAGGCGACGGCCCAAAACCAACCAAAAAAAAACTCCTTTCCATCCCGTTCCACCTGGCTCAAGCTGGGCTCGAGTTCTTCCTGCCGACCAGGCGCTGGAACCCTTTCGAAATGGACTCGCGCGCCGAGTCCATCCGCATCCTCAGCCTTCCACCCCTCTCGTCAGGTCCGTCTCCCTCGGCGACCGCGCTGCTCTCTTCCTCCTCCTCCTGGCCCCACGTGCGCAGGTCGAACACACTGTGCGGGCGTTCGACGAAATAGGCCTCGCGGCTCGGATCCCTGTGCGGACGCTGCTGGTCCATCTCGAAGCGCGCACCGTTGACCGCCTCGCGCGGGAGAGACCAAGTCGTAGCACGGTTGGTTTCAAGGTCCCTGAGCCATGTGGACGAGCCCGGATTCGAGATCAACGCCTTTGTTGCTGCACCGACGGGAAAGTACTGAGGCTTTGGCTCAGGGAAACAGAGGCTTGTTCTCGGCGAGCCGTCTGGCAGCGATGCTGAGGCTCCCGTGCTCGTCCCAGGAGGCGTCGCTTCGTTTGAAGTGTTCCAAGAGAAGGTGAGACCGAAGAAGGGGTTGAAGGGACGAAAGAAGAATGGGAAGCCATCAGCGGTAGGGGAAGAGCCGGAGCAAGGTTTGCCGTCGCGTGCACAGGCAGCAGCAGCCTTGGATGGCTGGCTTCGAGAACGGAGGCCTTGGTCGGAGATGTGGTCAAAGGGTACGTCTCGGTCGGCTGACTTGGGCCGGACTCGAGAGCGAGAGAATGGTTTGCGGACTTGCTCGAGCACAGCAACGCTGAACCGACGGTCTGCTTGGCGAGAGGCCTCGGTTTGCTCTTTGTTGGTGTCGAACAGCAGCGGACGTTGGCCTTCCCAGTCGTCTGTGGTGGCGGTGCGGCTCACCAGTGATATGGTGGACCGGCGGTAGGGGGTGGTGCTGTCAGGCTCGGTCTCCCCGCGTCTCAAGGAGGGCTTGTTGTCGCTGCTGGATTTCGGCCGACGAATCGCGTCGTCTCCGCTGATTGTGCTCCTCCTGACTGGGCACTTTGGCTTGGGCTCGTCTCTTGTTGGCTTCTTGCCCTCGCGGATCCTTCGCTTCTCCCACAGAGTGTACGGTGAGAACGAGTTGTTCTTTGGGTCGCGCTTCCATTTGATGGTATGCGGAGAGCCGGGGCGGAGGGGCGGCGGTTGGATTGCTGGTCTGGGTGGATCAAAGGGACCATATTCTGGCTTCGGAAACGGGTCCTCGTCCATTTTTGCGTAGTTCCAAATGAACGGGCTGGCGTTGGGAAAGGAGTGTGAGATGGTTGATGGGAGTTGGCGACAGCAGAGGTGGATAAAATAGTCCAGCGAGGGGCTCTTGAGCCTGCCCCGGAGCGCAAGCTAGGGGCATCGCGGTGGAAAAGAGGAAGTGACGGCCTAGCTATCTCGACATGTTCGGACTCAAATTAACACCACCAAAATCACTTGAGATGAGGAACTTGCAGACGATGAACAACAACCGATCGAGTACGCACGATACAATGACATTGAATTGAGGGCCTTCTTGTGTTTCTACAGATTCTGTGCGCCTTCGGCCTGTTGCTCCAGGCGTTGCGGTGGTGGTTGAGGTTCCGGATTCTGTGCCCACCAGGCTGATCATGTGGCGGTAGGCGCTCCTTGATCGCCGGATTGAACATGAATTGGCCATTGACGAATCGCGCTTGTATTCGTACCGGAAAATTTCTGGACTTCCTGTCTGATGGTTTGCCTCTTGATCCAGGCCACGAGCAGCGAGCCGGCGCCCATGTCAACCATGGCACGACTCAAATCCGGGGATTGGCTGGGCCTTCGATCCGGGCTTGAAGCCTTGCTACGTCATACTCCTACTCCTATGCTTCTTCTCCGCAGTATCAAAAAGGCCAACGCAGCCGAGGGTCTAGACTGTGCAGACTGCGATTTCAACAAGCAAAGTCCGGTGTCAATAACGGACATTCGCAGCACACTGGCCGACCGGCGCACCAAAATGTAGGAGGAGCAGTTCATGCATAACAGAGCCAGCACCGGGCTAGCTTCATGACCGGGCTGCAGCTCCAACGGTGGAGTTACGTCAGTCCGAACACTGGCGCCCGTATCCATTTATTGACAGTGAGCTGCAGCTCTCCCAATTGGGCAATGTCAGCGTCGAGAGACAACATTGTCCATCTACGAGTGATTAATTTGCAGATAAGCTGCAGCAATGAACGCTTGGCTCCCTTAGCCTAGTATAGGCGAAATTGGACAACGGTGAAGGGCAGGAATGCTTGGTCTTCTGGGCAACCTTTTGTTCGGTTGTTGTTCCAATTTCCCGCTGCAATGTGGCGGCATTTCGGGAGAAGAAAGACAAAAGTGGTCACAACAGTCTGGACTCGATTAGACTTTCTTTCGACTTGAGGTTGAACACTTGTTTCTGAGCCTCTGATCTGTCGTAGTTGGGAGGAGCTATGGCCACATCGCACACCTCGTGGTCCTCAAACAGCACCCGGCTTACTTCGACTCCACTTGGTCGCGCCTCCAGACTGTGGACCATGATCAATCGAGTCTTTCCCGCGATGGCTCATCAAGCTCGAACCGTCCGCAACTCTCCTCTGTGCCGCTGAAGGTCTCATGGCGAACCGTACGAATAGACCCACGATGCCGCCGGTCATCGCAGATGCTCCGTCAATTTATCAAAATTTTGCACGCGACTAACCAGGACCACGCAGACGACGCTCTTATCCCCTCCCTGCAAGCCGCTTCTATTCCTGTCCATCTCGCGCAAAACTACAGCACTACTCGGCCGTCTCGTGTGCCCGTCTAGAGCCCGCCAGTCACACCTCCCTGTCTGAAACAGCAGCATCCTGGCCAACTCGAAAACCCGCCCGCTCACTCGCCCAAAGAAAATGCTCCTGGAAGAAAGCGTCCCGTAGCGGCGGAAGAAGGCGGGCGGGGCGCGGGATGGAATCCACGCGTGCCCGCCCGCCCTCCACTGCAGCGCATCCACGTCACTACTGAGGTCCGTCCGACTGTCCGACGCGGGCCGGCCCTTGAGCGTGTGTATTTGTGTGTCGAGGCTTCGCAAGTGCTTGCTACGGAGACGACGGTGATGAGAGCTACATGACCGGATTTTGCAACACGTCGAATCGAGCTGAGAGTCGGCAGTCTCCACTTGCAAATTTCCCCTTTCGCTTTGAGCTGGCGCCATCATGGGTGCAGCCACTCTATCGTGTCTCACAATTTCGATGTCTACTTTGGAATCGGCCCATCTCAAACTACCTCATCAGCTCAGCAGACAGAGCATCAGCTGGACAAATGTCTTCTTGGATAGACAGCCCCAGTGCATCTTCGAGAACTTGCAAGAGAAGGATTGAAAATCGATGTGGTGGAAAAAAGAGCGAAGGTTGTCGGTCATTGAGTGCCCACCTAACACGTCTCTGCCCAAAAGAGGACAGCATTGGTTAGACCGTTCCCCGCAACGAAACGCAAAACGCGAAACAAAACGGGGACCAGGACCTCCCTGCCATTAGCTTGCCTCTCCCAAAGAGCCCCTGTATCCCTGCATCACGGATCAAGGCTATCCCTTTCTTCTCGTCCCGCGCCAAACTCCGGAAAAACCAACCTGTGGCTGTGCTGCTTCGCTCAGCTTTCCTTTTGATCTACCCACATCCCAGCACCCTACCTTCCGCTTCGGTAGAGCCAGAGCCTCAAAACAAGCAGCACCCCAGCCCGGAGTGCCTCTATCGAGCCCGCCAACTCGAGCTCCGTTGGCTTAGGAGGCACGACGCCAATGAATCGTGCAGGCCCCGCGGCGCCGGGGAGGGCGCCCACTGAGCGGGGCAACGCGCGGTAAGCATATACAGTAATGCATTTCCTCTCTCGTTCCCGCATCCGGCAGACGTGCTGGCATGATTGCGACATTTGTGGTGGTGGTGGCCCCGCCGCGGCTGCCAGAAGAGGTCAAAAAGAAGTTAAGGCACGTAGATCATCTCATCTCCGGCAAATCTTGAGCAAAAGGTAAAGGGGGTTAAGCGTATCGCTTGTGTCGTGACTTTAGTTTGACTTGCCCTCTTGCCCGCGTGAGACGTGTGTGGATGTGATGCGCGCGACACCGGGCGCGCGTTCGCTGTTGCTAGTTGGAGACTTGTTTATTATCTTGTGTGAGACGCGCGTGTGCGCTGCGCAGTGCATGTGCGCGGGAGGTTGCTGGGCGCGGGGCGAGACAACAGGCAGACGGGCAGTGGTAGGGCGACCTGGCGAACGGGATTGGTCGCGCGCGCGTGGGTTTGCTGAGTCGTGCTGAGTGGAGGTAGGTAGGAGGCGGCTGGCTTGATGGACGGGCTGGTTGGCGAGCCACTCATCCTCAATTCTGAGTCCAGGTGGATATGTGGACATGTCGACAGATGGTTGCGGTGCGATGGCGACAGGGGCACGACGAGAAACCTTGCACCGCTGACGCCGCAGCGACTCCTAGAGTCAAGAAAATCGTCAAGCATCTGACGCGTGTTTAGCTTGCGTACATACCCAATCTATGCACAGTCGAGAAGAAGACAATTAACCGGACAACGACATGAGAATAGAACCCCTCTTTGCTGCTGCGCCTACTCCGCAGTTTTGCTCCCATTATCCCAGATGCAAACAAGGACATGCCGCGATTTTTGTTTTTGTGGGGAAAAAGTCCGCCATGAGTCTGTGTGTCGTGCATGCAAAGGTACGTGTGAAGAGGGGGAAGGATTTGAGTGAAGAGAAAAGGAAACATTAAGCGTGAACAAAGGCAGCGCATGAAATCCAAACGCCAGGACCCCTCATGTCCGTACCATTGCAACCTGTCCAATCCAAGATTAGATGCCATCCATCTCAATGGAAGGAGAAGGGAAACACGTTGGATAAGGCAGTCGAGTAGCAGCAAGAAAAGGATTAGACCGAGGACGGCGAGTGAAAATGAACAGGGATCGGAGACTTGTGCGCAAGGGGCATCTGTACAGTAAACAAAAAGGCGACGAAAATAGCAGCTGAATGCGCAAAGCGAGGTGGTATCGTAGACGGAGGAATCCGAGCAATTGTTGTCGCTTCACAGACCAGAGGACGGGAATCCAAACGGAAAAACGGAGCGGCCCTCGAGCGACACAAAGCAACTCGATGCCGGCCTGGGTATCAGCAACCCCTCGAGTCCGACGAGGCTCACATGACGACACACTCTTTGTCGTCCTTGCTTCCCCTCTTCTTGATCTTGTTATTCTCGGCCGCCAGCGCGGCCTTGGGGTTTTCGCCCGATGCCGCCGCACGAATCATAGTGAGACGCTGCCTCGCGCGCTCGTCGCCCTTTTCTGCGGCCTTGACGTACCAGACGTTGGCTTCGAGTATGTCGCGGCGGCAGCCGATGCCCATTTCGGTAAAGTAGCCCACGGCGTACTCGGCTTTGAGAAGACCTACATGGCGGCGTGACGCGTACGCCTCGTGGTTAGAGTCATGCGTTGCCAGAAACGTGCGGAACGAACGAAAGCGGACGGAAGGGATACGTAAATGTGCATGGGTAGTAGAGTTAAGCTTACCGAATTCTGCGGCGCGCTTCGCCCACTCATAAGCCTCGTTCTCGTCCTTTGCCAATGCCGGCGGCGCGCCCATCATGTACCACGCGCAAAGGTTCATCATAGCCTCTGGAATATTTGCCACGGCCGCGCCCGTGTAAAAATGCACAGAGAGGGGCGGATCCCTGGGACAGCCGAGCAAGCCGTGCTCGTAGACTTCGCCCATCTTCTGGCAAGCCCGCGGATGGCCGAGCTCCGCCGCTTGAGTGTAGAGTTCCAGAGCATATGCCTCGTCCTTGAAGCAGTCGGCGCCATAGCCAGTCTCGTGTAACTGTGCCAGGATGAAAGGGGCACTGTTGTATTGCTCATCCGCGGACTCACAGCCGCGTTTGAGCCACTTGAGCCCCTCACGATCACGGCGCCCAAGACCAAGCTGGCCGTAGACGCACGCCTCGCCTAGGCGTGCGGAGGCTCCCGGGTGGTACTTTGACGCGGACGCGCGGTAAAACTGCTCAGCCTTTGCAAGATCTTTGCGGCAGCCCGAACCAAATTCGTACATGACTCCAACGCGGAAGCCAGCCTCGGCATGGCCGTGCTTGCTTGCCGCTACGAGTAGCGGAAGCGCCTTTTCCGGGTCCCTTTTGCCCTTGTTGAAGAATCCGGTGTAGTATCCGTCGGCCAGCATGTACTGAGCAAAAGGGTAGCTGCGGTCTGAGAGGCGTTGGAAAATTGCGCGCGCTTCCTTGATCATGACGGTCTCGGCGTATTCCTTTTTGCTGGCATCCCCAGAACGGACAAAGGCCTTTGCAGAGTTGACCAAAAAGACTCCAAATTCGTACTGGGCAATGGCGTCTGGCGTCTTTTTGACGTTTGCGAGATACATGTCCACCGTCTTTTGTGTGTCCAGCAGAGATGCGTCTTCACCCACCAATTGGCGCAGGGCATCCTGAGTAAGGTCATAGGTGCGGGCGTGTTGCTGTGCGTAGGGTATATTGTGAAGCAGATCGACATAGGAATATCGGCTTTCAGGAGATTTGCGATTTTGAGCCACGGACCGATTGTACGGCGCTGGAGAAGGAGTGGGTGACGGAGCAAGGTGGTTGACTGAGAGAGGAGACGGGTTGCGCTGAGGCACCTGCAAATCTGCACCTAGTGAGAGAGCCAGCGCACTTTGACCAACGGCGACTGATCCATTCGAGGAACCCTGAGAGTCCGAATAGGTCGATTGTCGCTCTTGACCTTCTGGCTTTTCAACCTTGACAGGCAGGGGATTGTAAGGTACGTGGAAATACTGCGGCATCTCGAACTCAGGCTCTTCGACCTTGTACTTTTTCGGGCCTAACCTCTTCTCCTCCTCCTCCTGCTTGGCCTTGAGCTCACTAGTCACCTTGGCTTGCTCAATCAAGTCGTCGGCGGTAAAAGAGAATTGCCTTTCAGGATCATTTGATTCGGAGTGGGCTTTGACAGAGTCATCGGGGGCAGTCGATGCTGGTGTCTCGGAGCCGACGAGAGCTTCGGGATCGTTGTTTTCTGCGTCGGTGGAGTCGCCCGAGAGCATGGCGAAGCTCGAAATGGAGGCTCGCGATTGCGTTGAGCTGTTGTCTTTGTGATTGCTGGCCAGGTCGCCATGGACGGAATCCAGGGGGGGTTTTGACAGGGAAATGACAGGCTGGGCTCGACTTGTTGATGGAACATTTTTACGGCGGATAGCCTTGGACGAGGGAGCAGAGGCGGAGTCGTTCAGAGCGGAAAAGCGGTGGGGTGGAGGAGGAGGGACGCTCTCGACGTGGATGGCGTCTGAGTAGGCCATGACGAAAGAGCAGAGCGAGTGGGTATTTGCTTTTGGTGCAGTGGACCCCAGAACCGTGCCGCAGGCTTATCCGTATCCTTGACAGTGCGCCCTGACGATAGCGACGGAGGTAGGACGGTGGGCGGCAGATCGACAGACAGGGCGTCTGCGGGAGTCGAGGATCAATGCGTTGTCGGGAAAGAGGGCGAAGGGGGGGTGGTGGTGGTGAGCGAGCGAGGGGGGGTTTGGATAGGGATTGGGATTGGGATTGGAGAAGAAGAAAAGCGTGTGTGTGGGAGTGTGAGGGCCTGAGTGAAAGAGAGACACGCCCGGGCAGTCGAGAAGGCAGGTACAGTGGTAGCTCCGATAGCTCCGGCTGGTTGGCGTGAGCCAGGGATGAAAGAAGGCGAAGCAACAGGAGCTACAGTGCTCCTACAGTACAGTAGATGCTGCGAACAAGAAAGAGGAGGAATACTGACTATACAAGAGGAGCTGACAGCGTGTCAGAGTCTGGAGAGGCGCGCGAGCCGACCCTTGCGGACAGGTGCAAAGGATGGCGTTGCTAATGCTCGTACGGGGGCTCTTGGCGACGCCGGCGCTTTCGTTTTTATGCCCAGGCAGTCCAGTCCACGCAGAGCTCTCGAGCAATGCAGTGCAGTCATGTCATATAGCCGGGTGCAGTGGAGGCAGACTGGAGGCTGTGGGGACGCCCGGCGGCTGAGGCTCCGCGTGATGAGCGAGAGACTGCCTGCTTCCCTCGGAGTCTTCAGAATCCCCCAGAGCACCATGGATCAGGACCAGACGACCGTAGACGGCATCAGTGCAAATTGCCATGCCCAGGCGCCCCGTGGTCCGTCTCCCGTGCGTGAGGAAACATCCGGCCGGTTTCAGGCTGCGCACGACTGGGGATCTTTCTCTTCGACACGCTTCTGCATCTGCATCTGTTCGTTCAGGCACCCGGGCGCAGGCAGTCCAATACGGGCAGCGGAGAGGCTGTGGCGGCGACGCGAGAGGACAGGACAGCACAGCACAGCACAGGACGCGGGCGTTGCGGCTCACTATTGGGAGGCGCATTGCCGTCATCAGAAATAGCGAGAGCCTCCCCATCGCTTGGGCTGCCCGAGACCGAGTGCAGTGCGGGATTGCTCGAGCAACGGAACGGCGAACCGAACCTAGAAGCTAAACCCAAGCCACATGTTAGGCTGTTGTAGCCATCCATGACCCTGCCCGGTCCAGGACAAGGAAAGCTAAAAAAGCACCGTCAGCTGTCAATCGTCGCGACCAGGGGCATCCCGGCGGCTCGTTGATCCAACAACCCTCACTTCCACCCACCACCCACCCAACCAACCATCCGCCTTTCCAGTTCGGCCTCCCCACGCTGCGTGCGCTGCTTCTACCATCACACCTCTGTCGCTGCTCTGGTCGCGCTGCTGTGCGACGCCCTCGCTCGCTACCGGAATTCGACTTCGCCTTGACGCAATAATCTGCATCTCCCCGGCCCAAGCTGTACACACCAAACACCGCGCCCACACTACCCACTCGACCGTCCCTCGTTTCGTCAACGCCCGACTGACTGACTAACCTACTCCTCCAACACCACACGTCCCCTCCTCTTCCTTCTTCCGGCCGGCCGCGCCCAACGGACCAGCCTGGTCCCTTCGTCAGTATTTGTTTCGCCCAGCCTTGAGGAATGCCAGCTAACCGTCGCCAGGAGGCAACATGTCGGCACCGCACAGGTCCCAGCCCTCCTCGCCCAGGCGCCGCGACCATACCCACTCGCGCCGCCCTTCGCACACGAGGTCGTCTCACCGCGAAACTTCCTCCAGGCGTCGCAGACCTTCAGACATTGACGCTCGTCCTTCTCACGATTCGCGCCCCTCCAGGTCCTCTCCACGGAGAGACCAACCCCGCCACCACCATCACTCACCCTCTTCTCCCCGCACTCCCACCCACACCGAGCACGATCCAATGGTGCTACCCGCAACCGAGCTGCGCCAGAAGAAGAGCCTGGTCCGTCCCGAGCGAAGTCGCATTGATCGAGACCACCCAAACTATTACTACCGCCAACATGCCCAGCATATGGATGTTCAGCCTTCGACCACCGGAATCGACCCTCTGATTCAAAACACTGACGACGCTGAGACGGCGAGTTCTGGAAGCACCGAAATCAAAAATCTCCACCCTGGAGTCCAGCACACGAGCTCGGGCAACAGCTACAATGAAAAGTCCCCAAAAATCCACAAGCGGAATCCCAGTGAGCGCCGTCTTGAGAAAAGATCGCGAAAGAGGTCCCACCAGGAGACTGCCGAAGAAAAAGCACGCAGGCGCGCCCTCGAAGGCGCAAGACCACCCAGCTTGTGGAGCATCTACTGCGCCATCATTACCTTTTGGTGTCCAAATTGCTGTCTCAAGGTCTTGGGTAAGCCAGCAAAAGCCCAGCAACAAGCGTGGCGCGAAAAGATTGGTCTTATTAGCATCATCTTGCTCATTTGCGCATTCGTCGGATTCTTGACCTTTGGCTTCACGCAGACCGTTTGTCCCAATGGCGGCCCCATGCGACTGCGTGTCAACAAGGTCGACAGAGGATACATGATTTTCCACGGCCAAGCCTACGATCTTTCGGAATCGCGCCACCCGGCCGCTATTGGCATTCCTGCAAACACCAACATCTTGTTTGACTTGCCGGACAAGTTTGGCGGTCAAGACGGCAGCTTTTTGTTTCAAAACGTCAACGGTCACTGCAAAGGATTGATTACGGCCGCTCCAGACTCGGATGTCCCCACCCAAAACGACGGCTCCGAGCTCGCATGGTATTTTCCCTGCAACACGTTCAACCAAGACGGATCCTCCAAACCAAACTTCACCACCCCCTATTATTTGGGCTATGCCTGTCACACGGCGGCCAATGGAAGAGATGCTTTTTATTCTCTCAGGAGTAGCGGAGACGTCTACTTCACATGGGAAGACGTCAAGAATTCAAGTCGCAACCTGATGGTCTACAACGGCGATGTTCTCGACCTCAATCTCCTGGATTGGTTCAACAAAACACAAGTTTCTTATCCTACCAAGTTTGACGAGATTCGCAACAACACCGACTTGCGCGGAATCGACGTCACTCGTTCATTTTCTTCTTCCGAGGACAGGAAAATTGCCCTCTGCCTGAGCGAGACCATCAAAGTGGGCTCGATTGACACGGAAACCATTGGCTGCATTGCCTCCAAAGTTGTCCTTTACGTCTCGTTGGCCTTCATCCTGTCTATCGTGGTTGCCAAGTTCGTCCTTGCTTTGTGGTTCCAGTGGTTTTTCTCCAAAAAGTATGCTGCTGACAGGTCAAGCCTCGGCATTGATTCGAAGAAGAGAAAGCAAGAAATTGAAGACTGGGCCGAAGACATTTACCGCCCTCCGCCAAAGTTGATTGATGCTGCGCAGCCATCGCCAGATCGCAACAGTAAGCGCGGCAGCAGGTTTTTGCCCAACACGTCGCGCTTCACCAGCCCTTATGCAATCGACTCCCGCAAATCCCGGCCGGCGCCAACAACAATGGCAAGCCAGAGCTCCTCTGCGCGGCTCATGCAGCCCGCATTTCGTGGCGGAAATCGCAGCGAGCTCACCGTCGGCTACGACTCGAGCAGGCCCGGCAGCGATAGCCGTGTCAGCTTGATGGCCCCGCCGACTTCAGACCAGAGGAACACTAGCTACATGGGCGATTCGGAGGGATCCGGCCCTGCTGGCTTCATACACGAGGCTGTTGTGCCACAACCCCCTGCAGAGTGGCAGCCGTTTGGCTACCCTCTGGCGCACGCAATCTGTCTGGTGACTTGCTACTCTGAAGGCGAGGAGGGAATACGGTCAACGCTCGATTCGATTGCCACCACAGAGTACCCCAACAGCCACAAGCTGATTCTCGTCATCTGCGATGGCATCATCAAGGGCAAGGGCGAGAAGCTGTCGACCCCGGACGTGTGCCTTGGCATGATGAAAGACCATGCGATACTACCCGAAGAGGTCCAGCCATACTCGTACGTGGCCGTCGCGAGCGGCTCCAAGCGACACAACATGGCCAAGATTTACTCTGGGTTTTACGATTACGGGCACACTTCGCGGGTGCCGCACGAGAAGCAGCAACGCGTGCCAATGGTGGTGGTGGTCAAGTGCGGAACTCCAGACGAAGCCAACAAGGCGAAGCCGGGCAACCGCGGCAAGCGCGACAGCCAAATCATCCTCATGTCGTTTCTCCAAAAGGTCATGTTTGACGAGCGCATGACGGAGCTCGAGTACGAAATGTTCAACGGCATCTGGAAAATTACGGGCATTTCGCCCGACTTTTACGAAACGGTGCTCATGGTGGATGCCGATACGAAGGTGTTCCCCGACAGCCTGACGCACATGATCTCCGCCATGGTCAAAGACCCTGAAATTATGGGCCTTTGCGGTGAAACCAAGATCGCCAACAAGCGACAATCGTGGGTGTCGATGATTCAAGTGTTCGAGTAAGTGTGCGGCCTGTGCTTTTCGGAGGCCCGCAAATTTCCCTAACGAGCAACAGGTACTTCATCTCTCATCATCAGGCCAAGTCTTTTGAATCCGTGTTTGGCGGTGTCACCTGTCTCCCTGGATGCTTCTGCATGTACCGGATCAAGGCGCCCAAGGGCGGGCAGAACTACTGGGTGCCAATCCTGGCAAATCCCGACGTCGTCGAGCACTATTCGGAGAACGTGGTGGACACGCTGCACAAGAAGAACTTGCTTCTTCTCGGTGAAGACCGTTATCTGTCGACGTTGATGCTCAAGACTTTTCCGAAACGCAAGCAGGTGTTTGTACCCCAGGCGGTATGCAAGACGACGGTTCCCGACGAGTTCAGGGTGCTGCTCTCGCAACGGCGACGATGGATCAACAGCACCGTCCACAACTTGATGGAGCTCGTGCTTGTGCGGGACCTGTGCGGGACGTTTTGCTTTAGCATGCAATTCGTCGTCTTCATTGAGTTGGTCGGCACGTTGGTGCTGCCGGCAGCCATTTCGTTTACCATTTACCTGAGTAAGTCTCTTCTTGTGGGGATTTCCGAGGTCCCATTCTGACAGAGCATAGTCGTGGCGGCCATCATGGCGGCCATCAACCACACCGAAGTGCCGACAATCCCGCTGGTGCTTCTTGCCCTAATTCTCGGTCTGCCGGCCGTCTTGATTGTTCTCACGGCTCACCGCTGGTCTTACGTGGCATGGATGATGATCTACTTGGTCTCACTGCCCATCTGGAACTTCGTGCTCCCGACGTACGCCTACTGGAAGTTTGACGACTTCAGCTGGGGTGACACGCGCAAGACGGCGGGAGAGAAGACGAAGAAGGCGGGCATCGAGTACGAGGGCGAGTTTGACAGCAGCAAGATTACAATGAAGCGGTGGACAGACTTTGAAGCTGGTAAGTCGTGAATATTTCGTGGAAAACGAGAGGGTAGCTGGGCAGAGGTTTGCTAACAAGGTTGGCGCCAGAACGACGGCTCAAAGGATCCACGGCGGGATGGACGCAACAGACGAGTTCGGCGGGCTGGGCGTCGGCACAGCAGCAACACTCGCAGTGGCAGCAGCAGCAGGGGTACGATTGAGTAGAAGCGGCGCATGGTGGCGTTTTTGATGCTCTGATATGAACAGGAGAGGAAGAATTTTTTTTTTTTTTTTTCATTTTGCTTTGGCATTTCGATTTTACCATTTGCCGTAGCACAAGGCGGCTGTTTGTTGCATGGATTGCAGGAGCGGTGCATTTGAGCGAGGGTGATTGGGCAACAGGGGTACAGGAGGCATGGTCCGACTTGAAGCGTAGAAGAGTGCATCAACGTGGGCGGTCACACGGATGACACGAACGGGGGGCGCCGAGCTGACGGGCGGAGGGTTGATGAAGAGGGCGTAGCGCAACGAGGGCATGCAGGGGCTGGGGTGGCCATGGTGTTGATCAGCATTGGGTGATGCAGCGCAGCGGAGAGTGAGGGAGACAGCGGCTGTAGTAATTTGGGGAAGCATCGGATCAGCAATATGGAGAGCGAGCGAGCCAGCGGGAAAACGCAAAGGGCCATGCCATGACCATTTGGGGATATGCAAGCGACTGGAAGCAGACGACGCCGGTGGACGCGTTCGGAAGACGAGCGAGGACGACGTGGTTGCACAGCCGTTTGGCCCTGGGCCCGCGGCATGACACACGGCCGAGACGAGGCGAGGCCGACCTAACGGCTGAGAGAGGCGACTGAGGCCCGAGCCCGAGCCAGCTGGCCACGCGATGGCTGTTCAGCGAGCGGTGGTGGTGGTGGTGGTGTTGTCGTGAGCGAGAGAATTGATTCAGTACCGGTACGGCACATACATAGTTGGTGAAGAGATGCTGCTCGTGTGTATGTACATTATTACATTAGCCTGCCCTGTCGGCTAGCGCCAGCCGCCCCCCATGGATGGCTCGCTCCCCTCCCCTCCTCTCCACTCTCACCTAAACCTCGATCCCATCACGGCGCATTCACCCCAGCGCCAGCACCAGCATCCTCCGCCCCTCATGCGTCCATGATTGTACCACCCCCTCCGCTTCCCCTACCGTTGCCTGCACGAGGCCTGTGCCCCTCCGAGACACCCTCTCCGCATCAACCTCGCTCCTCTTGCCATGCGCCCTGCCTAACCCACCACCCCTCGCTCGCTCTGCTGTACATACATGTAGTTGGCCAACCGCCTTTCGTGCCTGCTTGTCCTGTCCTGCACATACGCCGTTGTTGACTTCTTCGCATATCCTTCCCCATTTCTAGCCCCCTCTCAATATTTCTACGCCGCGCCGCGCCCACGCTCGACACCAAATGTCAACCCTCGGCCATGCCATCACCTCCCATGCCGCCTCTGTCACGGACCAGTTCCCAGCTTCTACTTCGTCGTCCGATTCCCCGCCCTCACTCCTCCACCGCCTGACCCATCAGTCTTCGCACTCTGCCATGCTGCTTGCCTCTCAGGACCCTGCCTACCTCGCCGACATTGACGACCACCTGGACATGCCGCCCCACGATGACGATTCAGACATGGACGACGCCGCATGGATCCCACAAACGCACCCTCACTTGGCATCAGCCGGGCCACCGCACTTTGCTCCGCCCGCGCCATCAGGCCCCGCACAGCCTGCCGTCGACGACTCTCTGTTCAACAATGACGGAAATGCCTCGTGGCAATCCCAAAATATCTTCATACCATCGGGCAGCGCCTTTGCCATGTCTGCCAGCGCCAACGACGACGCAGTTGCGGGGACCGCAATGTCCAGTCTGGGACACGCCCTTTTCATGACGCCGTCATACCTGGACGATGTTGCGGCCAACACGCCATCCATCGACGACTATTCATTCAAGCCCGACATTTGCAGATTCGTCGAGCATTGGAGGGTACTTTCCCAGCTCAAGGAATACCGCAGCTTGCCCAAGGTTGGCCCCGAGGCTTCAAGACTCAGACATTCGCAACGGCCAAGGAGCATCACGAGGGATGATCTGCGGGGCAACAGCCACGATCTACAGGGTATCAATTGGGAAAAGCTCGAAACCACCCGGGAGCAGGCCAGGAACGCGAGGTCGGGGCTCTACCGTCTCACGGGACAGAGCTTCGTCCATGGAGGAACGGCTTCACAACTACAAGGCACCGAGAGATATGTCGACTTTCGGAGAATGAACACCAACCATCACGCCCTCATCGCTCACTTTCAGCTCCGCAACCTGATTTCTGCGACCTCGCGCCAAGATATTTATTATGCCGGCCGCTCGCGCATAATGCGCACTGATTCCCTTGGTCAGTCGACCAACTGTGTCATGGACCTGGCACGGACTTCTTTTTCCCCGCTGCATTCGGCAACATTTGACATAACGTCCATGGCCACCTCGGCTGCGGACAATCTCCTTATTGCTGGTGGTTTCCACGGCGAATTTGCCCTGACGTCGCTCTCTGCCACGCATGGAACCAAGCCCACACAGGGCTTCATCACGCACAATGCCAATGGCATTACCAACCACGTACACATCTTTCCCGCCCGCACTGCTGGCTCTGTTCCAACGGCCGCCTTTTCGTCCAACGACTGCCGCCTACGACTCCTCGACTGTAATACTGCGACCCTCACCGCTACGCACGAGTACGAGGAGGCCATCAATTGCGCCGCAACTGCCCCGGATGCGCGTCTTCGCGTCCTCGTCGGTGACTTTGAGGAAGGCCTCATCACCGATGCCGACTCTGGCGCCATTCTGCAGCGCCTGCCTCGCGTACACGGCGACCACGCCTTTGCATGCGACTGGGCCGACGACGGAATCCACGTTGCGACGGGCGCTCAGGACTCGACGATCGCCATCTGGGACGCGCGCAACTGGTCGCAACCCTTGACGTCGTTCACCTCGAGTATGGCATGCCCGCGCAGCCTGCACTTTTCTCCCGTCGGCGGCGGCCGGCGCGTGCTGCTGGCCGCCGAGGCGGACGACGTAGTCAATGTCATTGACGCCGTGAGCTTCCAAAAGAGCCAGAAGGTCGACTTCTTCGGCCCCATCGCAGGCGTTAGCTGGGTTCCTGACGGGTCGAGCTTCTTCGTCGCCAACGCTGACGCTAAATTTGGTGGCATCATGGAGTTTGAACGCAGTGGATGGGGCGAGGCTGAGCAGTTTTCCATGGCGGGCTCGTCGTCGCCGCCGACGTTACATCACGAACTTCGACAAGGGCAGGGTCAAGTGCAGGGGCAGAGTGGCGCCAGCGCAAAAGTTGGCGGCGGTGCTTGTCGCCGCGGGCGTAGCTCAAAAGCCATGCCTTTGCGTAGCCACCAAAAAATGGAAAAGAGCAGGGACAGGGAGAGGTATCGGGCCGTGCCGTTGGAGTGGATTGAGGAGCATCGCATGGAGGGCGAGACGCGGGTTAGACTCACCGAAACGCAGAGGCGGCGGCGAGGGATGGGTTTGGGAGAGCTCCTGGTGTAGAGCGGCCCCTCCTCTATCGCGCCGCTGTCGCCCAGATACCTGGACGTGCTGGTAGCAACGCACCGGACGATAAACGAAAGGACCTGAATCATAACACCACCTCCTCTCCATTCCACCAACAAGCCATGGACTCAACCTCCCCCCACTTCATCATCAGCAAACGACGCATACGACCCCTTGAAAATATACGAAACACACGAAGAGACGAATACGATGGAAGCATGAAGAATGAGACGCATGAGAGCATGACGCATGAAGAACGACGACGACGCAACACGACATGACGATGCATCATCTATCTATTCACGGTAGTGGAGTGGAACGAATGAGCATCCAGCATTCCATGCATTTTTGCAATACCCATGCGTGCGTTTTTGCAACCAGCCAGCCACGCACGCATTTAGAGATGCGGTGAGTCAAGGGAATCCCCCCCTCGGCAATATGGACGAGTGGGCCAAGGAAGGGCTCGCGAGTTGCGATATAGAGAAAGAGAGAGAGAGAGAGAGAGAGAAGGAAAGAACACGATTGGCGGCACACTTTGCTTTGCATTTTCCTGCATCTTGTCGGATTGATTGATTGATGGGTTGATTGAGAGCTCTGGTTGAGCCTTTTTGCTTTCGGGTCACCCGGTCGGTTGCGGTTGTCTTGTTGCTTCTTGTTGTTGTTGTCTTTTGGGCTGCCTGTCCGTGTGTGGCTTTGACTTTGTTTGCTCTGCTTTTGCTCCTTCTTCTTCTTACTGTTACTTGCTCGCATGTGAGAGGGGAGAGGGGAGAGGTGTGCTGTTTGTTTGTTGGTCTGTCTGCTGCTGCTTTCTCTGTTCGTTGGTGGGTTTGCCGGTTTGCTGTTTTACTCGCATTTGCGTGGTGTGTCGAGAAGGGAGAGCAAGAGACAAGGCGTCGTTTGTAGCATGTGTGAGAGCAGTATACCATCCACACGCCTTCCAAATTCTCGAAACGCACGACGGAAAGCTTTCCTGTCGTCCACCTTTCTCATCTGGGTACTTCCATTCACGCCTCGTCTTGTCGAATTGGGTTGTGTCGGGCAGGCTGCGTGGTGGATAAATGGACGATGGGGCAACCGATACGAGAAAGACGAGGAGGAGGACAGAGGAGGTGAGGGCTAGCTGTGTTGTCGAGAGACGCGTGTTGCCAGTGTGGTGTTGCTGCGTTCATTGTTCTTTCTGCCGATTCAAATTTTGGCGTTTTCTGCTCTATACCTCCCTCCCTCCGCCCAACTATTGTCTGGTTGTGTCTGTCTATCCATCATCTGCCTATTAATAGGAGCAATGAGTATCATCGGAGTTGTTCTACTGTCATGAATGTCAGCAAGCATCATCATCATCGTCATCGTCATAATCATCTCACCCAGTCTGTTGTCGATCTATCTGTCCACGTCGAGCAAGCAAGTGAGGAGCAAGCGAGGAGGAACTGGCTGGCTGGCTGGCTGCGATGCGATGAGTCAACAACCGTGGTGGCTAAACCTTGTGGTCCGCGTCTGCCCTTGACTGCTAACTGACTGCCCTAGCCTCTCATATCTCTCTCTTTCTCTCTCTCTCTCTCCCTCTCTCACAAACTGCTTGCTGCAATGCTTCCTTCTTCTTCTTCTTCTCCTCCGCCTCGTCCACCCGTCACACCCATCATCCTTCAAAGCTCTTCGGCGTGGTAGATTGCCCAATCGAGAAAAAGACGCGCAAGTATTCATCCACTCCATTTGTCACTCCAAGCTCTCCACTCATACAAACAACAGAGCAAGTGACCACGATGATAAAGGGGAGCATTGTAGGTTCATAATCATATATATTGTACGAGTGGGGGATATGTAAAGCGGGGGCGGGCCTATGCTGACTGACTGACTAACTACATGAAGGGGAGAGAGAGGGGGGAGAATACTGAAAATCCGAACATGTGAGCATTGAAGCCGTAACCGAAATCAAAAGAGGGCGAAGACCCTGTCATCCAAATCCCATCCAAGCTAAAACGAACCGCTCAAGCGTATCAACAACCTCCCCCACATCATCATACATGTGCATGCCAATGCCCAATCGACGACCATCACCACCACCAAAGGGGAAGGAGGAAACGAAATTAAAAAAAAAAGATGGGAAAGGAGGCGGCGCTAGGTCAAAGAATGCGAATGCGGGCGCTTGCGAACAAAAAAGAAATGGAGATTGGAGGGAGAAAATCGAGAGGAACCGAAATAGAAGAAACGATGCGAATGATCAAGCAAAAGTACGCAACCAAGAAAGCTTGCATGCATGCATCAAAACGACGGAGACACACGGCCAACCAAACCCACGAGTTGTTGCCAAAACCTGTGTCGTCGCTGCACGCTGTCCGAGTGGAGCTTCCGATTCAGCTCGACTTGGCTGAAGAGCATAAGAGCTTGTTCGGCTGTTCAGCTGCGTCGTACGTCGTACGTTCGTGGTTTTTGTTTTGTTGACGTGTCAGTGTCGTTGGCGTTGGCGTTGACGTCTTCTGAGCTGAGAGGAGGCTCAGCTGAGACAGGCAGGCAGGCAGACAGACAGGCAGACGAGAAGACGGGTAGATGCGTGCGTGTGTACAACGCATGCATGAATACATACATCTGCAGCCGCAAGCTGGACAGCCCCCGTGGTAGGTAGGCCTGCTGTGGCGTTTGATGGTTGTGGTGGAGGCGCAATTTTGCACGGTGGTGGTGGTGGTGGTGGTGGTGGTGGTGGTGTGTTGGTGGTGGCCTAGTGGTAGTAGTGGCGATGAGAGAGAGAGGAAAGCGCTCATTGTCCGTATCGCTGCCACGCTGGCTCTTACTCCAGTTCAAGAAGCAGCTCCCAATGCAAACAAGCTTAGAAATGCTGGACGTGGCCATTCCGTTCCTTCTCTTCCTCGTCGTGACTTACGCTGGAGACACGCGCGCACGCGCGGGCCCCCTTCATCAGCTCCCCCTGTCTGCCTCCGCTCTACAGTGACTTATGCGAACAACCCCCCTCCAACCCCCTTGGCACCAAGGCCGTGGCGGCCGTGGCTCCACGCCCGGCTCACCTGTCGAAAGTGGACGCCCGCCTCGACCACCTCATCGACGTCGACGGCGGCACCACGCACGCCAGCCGCGAGCACCAAGTTCCTCACCTCTCTCGCGTCCGCATCACGGTCCACGTCGGATGTAGAGATGGAGCTGGCCGCCGCCCACGGGGTGCGGTGCTCGCTGTCGCTGCGGCGCGGGCGCACAAACGGAATCTCGATGGGCTGGCACACGGTGCCGGCGGCCGGCAGCGTGCCGTTGTGTAGGTAGGCGCGCAGGGCGGCCACGGTGCACGGGCTGTAGGCGGCGAGCGACGTGTGGCCCGGCGAGTCTTGGGTCAGGACGACGGAGTCGGGGAAGAGATCTGCCATTTTCTGTGCACTGGAGGGAATGCCGTGTTAGTATGAGACAGCGTGGATCAAGGGGACAGGGGCACGTCAGGGGAGACCGCACTTGATGACCGGCGTCACTGGATCTGCCGTGTTGCCAATCCAGAGGATAGGGTGGGCCGTCTCGCCTCCAAATGACCCGTTGAATCTGTACACTGGGCGGATCCGCCACCCCGCGCAATTCATGCGATGCCTGGCCCACATGGCGCCCGCCGTCGGGCTCAGGGCGTCGAGCTCATGCCAAAACCGGTCAAAGGCCGTGATGTTGAGAAAGTCCTGCGGGTCACCGTCCCCACACATGATGGCCTGGAGGGCTTCGCCATCGACGGGCGCGCCCTGGGTATCGTTGCCATTTCCACCACCTCCTCCGCTGCCGCCATTCGGGGGCGCGGCGCATGCGTAAAAGTGTTTGGACGACAGATACTCTGCCATGCGGGCCGAAGCGTCGGCCTGCTGTAGCGTGTTCAGCATCTTGGCCATGGCAGGGAAGCCCTCCATGGGCCCGTACAGGGCCATGAAGATGAAGAGCCGCACGTCGGACCACGTTATGACCTCTGGGAAGAGCTCGTGCGCGACAGGCAGCGGGTTTTGGTAGAGATTGCCCAGGATGGCAGCCACCGTGGCTTCGATGTCGGCGGCTGTGGCGTTGGGCGTTGCCAGCTCGCAGGACGAAGGGCCCCCTTCGGCGCACCGGCTGTAGAAGTTTGCCATTTCTTTTTCCGTGTCCAGCAAGTTGTCAAACCAAAGCGTCTTGGTATAATCAGACCCGTGCACAACGCCGTCAAACATTAGCCGCCCCACCCTTGACGGGTACATGGATGCAAAGGTGCTGCCCAGGAGTGTGCCGTACGAAAAGCCCCAATACTGGACTTTCTCGGTGCCGGGCTCGTATGCGTAGGGCGTGGCAGAAGCTGGGAGAGGCCGACGCTGACACTTGACCGAGTGGTGGATGAGGCGCTTGCTCTCCAGCTCGCGGTGCTGGCCAAACAACTCGGCGAGCTCGAGCATGTCACGCGCCACCGACGCCGTCGACACATAGTGCTTGACGTCAAATTCGTTGGCAGTGGCGGCGCAGTTTTCTCCCAGCGCGTTGATCATGGACCAGCGCTGACCAAGGACGGCATCGGAGCTCCCCAAGATGCCCTGCGCGTCAAGGCGTAGCTCCCACGATTCGCGAATCGACCCGACTTCGAAGCAGTGGGCTCCCGGGGAGCTGTGTCCAACGCCTCTGGGATCAAAACCAACCACGGTGTAATACTTGGCCGTGGTTGCGTTGGTGGTGGCGGGGTCGAGAGGAGAGTCGACTATATTCTGAATGGAATGGCCAGCCTCGAGAACGAGATCTACGCCAGATCCTCCAGGTCCGCCGGGATTGACGAGCAAGGGCCCTCCATAGCGTGGATCTGTTATGGGGACTTTGGCGGGAAGCACGGCCACGGCCAAGCTGATTTTCCCATCTGTGGTGCCATTAAAGTAGTCGAGCGGGAGCTCCACTTTGGTGCACCGATAGTCGCCATGGCAAGGCACAAGTGAAATCTTTTTCGTGGTCGGAATCTGCCATGTGTCAGACAAGGAACGAGCATAAAGCAGGTGGTGAAGATTTCAGATTGAGACAAAAGATGACGGTTCCTTACAGAGTTCCACGAAAAGGGCGTGGGTTCTAAATGCTGCGCGCTGATTGGCCCGGCAGTGAAGCTGAACAGATGCAGGCCGCCGAGGGTCCAAAAGGCAAGGCCAGCGCACAGGATCAGAGCCACGGCGCGGCGCGCCAGGGACGGGCTGGACGAAGGCGGCGCGACGTGCTGCTCAGCCGTGGAGAAACCTTTCATCGTGAAGCCGACCTGACCTGGACGAGATGGAGGAGCAAAAACGGGGCGAGCAGCTTGGGCGCAGCATCGGTTGAAAAAGCACCAACAACGGCGATAAGGCTTCAGCGGAGGGGTGGGGGGCTATCTTGGGCGACGCAGCTCTCGCGCAACGGACATTGGTCCATGGCAGCAGAGGCCATGGAGCTGGATGGCCTGCTGACCGCCGTCTTGGAAGCTGCCCTGAGGAATTTCCACCTCAGCTGGCAGCTTTTCGTCACGTGGGCTGCGACAGTCCGCCGGTCTTCGCTGCGGAAAGCTACGGTGTTGACCAGCAGTCAAGAGCCGAAAGGTTAACCAAGGTCCAAATAATTTTCCGGTTAAGCTTGCTCGCCCACCGAAGCTTCTTCGGATGCTGGTCTCGCGGCGAGCGACCGGCCCGTCTGCCTGTCCCCTGTCGCCAATCAGACCAGAGCTCATGTTGTACAGTACGCCCTCTGAGCTTCAAGTCTCGCCATTTGCTTCACCAAACATGTGTGTCCGGCCCATGCAGCGTGCGACATGCGCCTCGTCTGCAGGCGCCAAGGGCCCACCTCTGCATGATCACGACATGTCAACCGTCGTTTGTCCTTCAAAACCCATCAAAGATTGCGACAATCCATTCGGGGTATCATCCAGGGTGCGGTCATAGAGCAGCATGCAGGTTTTCGTTATCTTCTTTCCTCGAACCCGGTCATCCAGCCCCCAATGCATGCAATCAATCAATCTTGGTAAACAAAATCCAAGCCGCCCGTCCTTGCGCCCTGGCAGAGCCTCCCGGCGCCCGCAAAGAGTGTGGGTATCACTCCGGTGGTCTTGTCATCAAAGACCAGCCGGTCTGACGCGAACAGCAGAAAAAGGACGGGGAATCCCAATTACCAGCCGCCCTGAGGACCCTGGCCTTGGCCCTGGCCCTGGTCCCAGCCGGGCTGGCCTCCGTAGGGCTGCTGCTGGCCGCCGTAGCCTCCAGCGCCGCCGGCGGGACCCCACGAAGGAACGTTGGAAGGGTAGCCTGAGAAGAAACGTCAGCGTTGGATTCTTTGTTGTTGTTGTTGAGTGAGCTGCGTGCTTACCGCCCTGGCCGCGCGCATAGCCGCCACCTGCAAACGACATGTCAGAATAAAAGCTGGGGAGGTTGTTTGACGCGTGTAAGAAGCCTGCTCGGGCCGGCGGACCGAAGGGGTAGCCAGAATAGGTCTGGGCTCCGACATGCAAGGAGCATTGGCAGGCAGGACTCTGCTGGCCGCACTGGGGACAATGAACGTAAGTGAAGGACTGACCATAGCCGCCACCATAGCCGCCGCCACGAGGAGCGCCATAACCACCGCGGAAGCCACCGCCACCACCACCGGAGCGCTCAGAAGCCTTGTCGACGCGGATGGTACGGCCATCGAATCTGTCGCGCGGTAAGCAAAAGAAGAGGGCGTCGGGAATGCGAGCAGCATGTCGCGATGCCGGAGCGCAGCGGAACTTACTCGACGTTGTTCATGGACTGGATGGCAGCCTCAGCGTCAGTCTCCTGGGTGAAGCGGACGAAGCCGAAGCCGCGGCTGCGACCAGTGTCGCGGTCCTTGACGACAACCTGTAGAGAGAGAGGGCGCGCGTCAGAAAGCGCATTGAAGCGCGGGGGCACGCGATGAGGGTGACTCACGGCTTCTTCGACCTGGCCGAACTCTTCGAACTTTTGGCGAAGAGTGGCATCGTCAGTGTGCCAGGCGAGGCCACTGCGGTGAGGTCAGCGGGGGCATGTTGAAATCTGGAGCGGGGGCAGAGATTACCCGATGAAAAGCTTGGACATGGCGGTGTTTTGTTGGAGTGAGACTGGCAGGAGCTGTCGCGTTAGCATGCCGACACCAGGGAGACGAGTCAACCATGGACACGCGACGGCGCGAAGAGAGGGTTTTGCGTGGACCAGGGCAGGGCAGGGCAGGGCAAGGGCGCGGGCAGTAGGGTCCAGTCCAGTGCAGTCCAGGCCAGGCCAGGGACCTGGTGCTAGATTAGGAAGGAAGGGACTTACAGTTGGGTGGACAGACTTTTGGAAAAGACCGACGAGAGAGGGTTAGGGAGACGGACGCGCGGAGCGGGCGAGGCGAGCGGGGACGAACAGGGCAGGCAGGTGGCGGACGAGCAGAGAATTTGCAGTCGTCGGTCAGGTCGCAGGTTGTGTTGCGGGTGCGAGTGGAGTGGGAGGGAGGAGAGGGAGGGCGACGTCGAGGTGGACGAGAGGAGAGCGGGCTGCGTGTTGGTTAATCGACGGGACGCGGACGCGGCGGCGGGGCAGTCAGGTAGCTACTGTGGGCTAGCAGCAAATGGGAAGAAATTTGATTGAACCGACGGGACTGACGGTAAGGAATCGATGAATGGAGGGCGCCTGGCCTGGCTGGCTGGCTGGCTGTCCCGTGTTCGCAACATCATGCGGCCCAGCAACTAAGCTCGCCCTATAAGGCCCAATGGAAGCCCAGCTGCACCCTCATCGCGCCCGTTATCATCTCCTTCACCATCCTCACCACGCCCTCCCGTCGTCGTCCAGCAGCCCTGCGCTCAGCGACGGGGCTGGCCTGGCCGGGGCTGGCCTGCTGCTCCCTGCCCTGCCCTGCCCTGCACCTCAGCTGTGCGCGCTGCAGTGTCCCATCGCGAGCCTGGGAACAACAGAGTCACACGCTTTTACTGTGCCCTCACCTCCAATCCGCGTTGGCTCTGGGGATCCCCAGCTCCGTGTGCCGTGCGAACATGCCAATTCCCTGCCCGTAGCCTTTGCGACCATCGAGCCTGCGCTTTCTTCCGTCCGTGGCCGCTCGACTCCCTCCACACCATTCGCCTGCGCCGCCATCCACCACCAGTCATGATTTCTATGCATCGAATTGCGCCCATTTTCGACGTGTGCGCTGCGCTGGCCCGGCCTGCCCTGTCCTGGGAAGCGGGCGCTGCGGCCGACGGGACCGTCTGATTAACTGATGCCCTCGTCCCTCTGCACCTCCAAACCACTGCCTTCCCTATTCCAGAAATCTCTGTCCGTAGCCGGTGCCGCCTGACTCTCTGAAAACCACTTCCAGCGCCCTCCTTGCCACCAATCGCCGTCCTCCCTCCATCCAGCCTCATCCACTCTCTTCACCACTTCTGCTGTCGCCCGATACCGCGCCCACCATCGCCATTCTACCAGCGACCAGACCCTCTGCCGCCGTGTCACCGCATTGCCATCCCCCGTCTCTTTCGCCTTTCAACCCCGCCGCCGTCAAGCCCTCGACGACGACAGTTTAGCCTGACCACTGCCATGTGCCCGCTGCTGTACCACTGCTGGAGAGAGTCGGTGAACGTTTGAGCTTGCTCGACTCCCCCACGGCCAGCAGCCACCGACGTACATGGACGTTTGCAAGTGGCTAGAAGAGACCGTTGGCCCTGGTCCTCCTGCAACTTTGACTCTGCCCCCAGCCCGCGACGCAAGGGAAGAGCCGGTCCACCAAAACGACAGACCATCATTCCACCAGACGCGCGGATGCAACCACCTCTTCTCAGACAGCTCACTTCTCCATGTGGTCCGCTCTGGCAACGTTCAAGGATTCTCTGCGCACAATCCAGACCACATTCAGCGCCCGCCGCGGCAATTTCTGGACGAGGACAGACCCACCACCGCTCCCTCTGACGCCTCCGACCCCCACCAACAAGATGGTGCCGACCCGTACACTCGTAGGCCCCGGCGCAGGACGAGGCCCGAGATGTACGAGCCTAAACTGGGGGGCGACAGGGAAAGGACGAAGCAAAGACGCAAGAGGGAAAAAGAAAAGTCGGGGAAGAAGGGGTCCAAGCCCAAGCCCCGGCCCAAGGCTGCAAAGGACAAGCCATCACACCGTGCGCACGCCTTCCAGGCCCAGAATGTTTCCACGGAAAGGCTTACCGTACGGTAGACTGTCGTTTGGTGCCGTCTACATACTCTGACTGACGCGGGCACAGATGAAGCCCAACCGGAGCATTGGTCTCTTCACAAAGGGTCGAGCATCAACTCCAGTCAAAGGACGTGGCTGTGAGTGAAGACTTACTTGGCACGCCAGACTCATGCCAGACTTCTAATGTCCTACGTAGTACCTGATCTGGTATTCTCCGAGATGCGGTTCTTGCAGAAGCAGGATGACACAAGGGAAAAGAACCAAGAAGAGACACGTAACAAACGAAAAAGAAAGGACCCGACCCATGTCCAGGGGCAAGAGATTTCTGCTTACTTTGGTGCCAAACGGCCACCCCTCGCCGACAAGGATCAGAACATCCAACGGAAGCCATCAGAGCATCGTTCTAGGTCCACGAGCCTCCGTCAGAGATCTCACAGCCGATCTTCAACGCGCTTCGAGTCGGCTAGGCCACCCATAGAGCTCCCCGATAAGCCATACTTGGGATTCGGAAGTCGGGGTGTCGATCCAGTTGCATCGGATCCCACCCATTATATCCCTTGGTCGGAGTCGGTACGGAATGCCAGTCATCAGGAATACCAGCCGTCTGAGGCACCGCTGCCACCGATCCAGCCATCACTTCGGCCTTACAAACAGAGTGCGAAGGCACATGGCTCGGTTGGGGGACAGTCTGGTCGCGACTCTGGCGCGTCCGGAGAAGGCGAATGGTCGCAAAGGGGTGGTCAAATCGCCGCGCGATCCACAAGTGACAGATGTCGCAATTCAAAGGTCATTCCTGAGGGCGTTGGGCGTCGCGAGAGCGGCTCGAGTCCGAAGGCAATCGCTGAGCGTTCAGTGTCCTCGACATCCAATCAGTCGACGGTCCCAAGACACGAGCCACGACTGAGAAAAGAATCTCCTCGATTCAACGGCCGATTCGACAAAAGTGTCCTGACTGCTAACCTCGAGAAAGAAACAGTTGATGGTGCAGTGAAAGCAGACAACCATCGTGAGCCAAATCGAAGCGTCCCCAACCAAGTCCCGGATTGCCGTGTTGAAAGAAGGAAAATGCGCACCGAGAACGCCGTGTTCCTGAACGCTGATTCTAACGAGATCGACCCTGCAAAAGTTCCAACTCCAAGATCTTCGTCGCCGCTGGGCATATTGCTACGCAATTGTGAGAACGCTTGCAACGAGTCGTATTCTGACACGGGTAGCCTGTCATCGGCGATCCCAGTCTCCAACAGCCCACCGGCCACTAAGAAGGTCCTGACATATCAGCGGGACGAAGTACACCGCCCAACGATGCCTCAACGCTGGGCCTCTGGCCATGGACCTGGTCGTCCAAGTTTCTACGAAAGGCAGTGGTCGGAAGTTGGAGTTGACGAGGTACCATGTGAGAATTTGGAAGGAGAGGACGACGTTGACGCGGGCAATTATGCCAACGTGACGGGAAATGCTTACACCGACATTGACTTCGGAGGGTCCGGGTGCTGGGCCGGCGACGACCCTGAAGTGCCAGGGGCTTGGAATAGAGGGTACGGCGATGGGTTTGAGGACTTTCCAGGTCCGTCGGCAGAGGATGTTGCAGCCAAAACGAGAGCAAGCGTCGGAGGAGAAGTCGAATGGACCTGGAGGCGCCACAAGCTGTATTAGTAGTGTAAATGTCAATTTGATACACCCCGGCCATTGGATTACGTGGTGGCCGGTACGGTACGGCGGAGATCGGATGGTCTTGAGGCGGCTGGCGTAGGTTTTCCGACCGACAAGAATTCATGACCTCGGTCGACCACCACCGCCCTATTGGCTTTTTGATAGCTAGCCATCCATCCGAACCACGCTCGCAAGACGTACTGAATGCGCGCTGCCATTGTCCCGTCGTGTACAAGGACTTTGAGCCGTGGTCTGCACATTTCGCCCGCACTCGGCCTCCGGCAGGCAGTCTCGCGCAGACCGCCCGCCCTGACGTTCGCAACGCTGGCGGCGCCTAAAAATCCACCCAACCCCTCCATCTCCCGCAACCCCACCACCCTCGACACCACAATTCAACGACGCACTCATCTCGTCGCGGGTCATCTTCATTTCTCATCAACTCGATCCACCGCCACCATGTCTCCCGTCTACACCTCCAGGAAGATTGGTGCTCCCCACACCCTGGAGCACCGCATCTACATCGAGAAGGACGGCCAGCCCATTTCGCCCTTCCACGACCTCCCCCTCTACGCCAATGACTCCCAGACGGTCCTCAACATGATTGTTGAGGTCCCCCGCTGGACCAATGCGAAGATGGAGGCAAGTTGCGACGCCGTTCTTCGCTGCCGCGCGCGTTTCGTTGGCTAACCCCCTGGCAATGGACAGATCTCCAAGGAGGAGACCCTCAACCCCATCAAGCAGGACACCAAGAAGGGCAAGCTTCGCTACGTCCGCAACTGCTTCCCCCACAAGGGCTACCTCTGGAACTACGGTGCCTTCCCCCAGGTACGCTTCCTGCCCACCGTCGCAAACGCCTCTGGTGCTGATTGTCACAACAGACCTGGGAGGACCCCAACACCGTCCACCCCGAGACCAAGGCCAAGGGTGACAACGACCCGCTCGACGTCTGCGAGATTGGTGAGCTCGTCGCCAAGCCCGGTGAGGTCAAGCAGGTCAAGGTCCTCGGTGTCATGGCCCTCCTCGACGAGGAGGAGACCGACTGGAAGGTCATTGTCATCGATGTCAACGACCCTCTGGCTCCCAAGCTCAACGACATTGAGGACGTTGAGAGGCACCTGCCCGGTCTTCTGAGGGCCACCAACGAGTGGTTCCGCATCTACAAGATCCCCGACGGCAAGCCCGAGAACCAGTTCGCCTTCTCTGGCGAGTGCAAGAACAAGAAGTACGTATCGTCGAGGGCACGAGTCGGTCCTTTACTGACTTTTCTCAACCAGGTACGCCATGGACGTCATCCGCGAGTGCGCCGAGGCCTGGGACCGCCTTATTGTTGGCAAGACCCCCAAGGGCGACATTGCTCTGTAAGTTTCAAGACCGCGCGGGTTTCTTTTCTCATTGGCGCTAACATTGTGCAGTACCAACACCACCGTCTCCAACTCCCCCGACCGCGTTGAGCCCAGCTCCGTCAACGTTCCCAAGGGTGAGAACCACTCTCCTGCTCCCATCGACCCCAGCATCGACAAGTGGTTCTTCATCTCTGGTGCTCCCACCCAGTAAGCGGGTGTAAACTTGCTCAGCCAAACTACGCTCCGCATTTCGCCCTTTGGGTGACGATTTGATGGCCTTTACATAGTCGCAGTTGCAGAGACGGTATAGACAAAAGCACAACAACAAAGTGCCATTGGGCATGCTGCCCGGGGACTCTTTTGGCCACAACTCCGTGAAATGCATGACCAAACTTCGTGACAATGTCTCGCCGATTATCCTTAACCCTGAAGCTCATCTGCTCTCGCGAGCATGCGCGAGTGACGGTTAACCTCTTCCTGCACGTCTCTGATCTGGAGCTTGGAGAGGTCCAAGTTCATCTCTTTGCCATCCTCTGCCGCCCTCGTTAGCCAAAACCGCCTGGTCCCATAGCGGATTATGTAAACAACATACTGAATTTGAGGCTCAGTGGCGTGTCCTGGTCGGTGTAGCGCTGTAGCAGCTTTGCATCTATTTTCATGCCATCTTGCCTTGCATTCGGCGGCAGCAGCGCCAAAAAGTTGCGCGCGACCTTGCCCGTCTTGCTAAAGGGATTGAACTTCAACGACACCTCGGTCAGGTAGCGGGTGATCATTTCGACGACTAAGGGTGCGTGTCTCGGACTGGCGGGCTGGATGCGGAAGTTGCGCTGCCGGCTGGTTTGGAAGGCAAAGGAAGAGTCTTTCTAGACCTCCGCACTATTGTCAGGCACGAGTTACGCAGTGGGGTGTTGGAAAACGCACTCGACGGAGAAGTCTGCAGAGATTGGACGGGCAGTGGTCGTGTTGGAGCTCTACAGAAGTTCGCGCGGGCCCTCTGGTCTCTCTCAGGGCAGCAATAATGGAGGAGTCGCTGGCGCGGCATTTTCCGCTCCGCCGATCGACCGCCCATGACATCGCCAGCTGGGCAGCTAAGAACCCGTCCACCGCGTCCGCCGCTCTTCCGCGCTTCTGCAGCATGACAACCACACAAGCCCTCGCCACGCGCCTATCGAGCCTGTCCGACCAGAACAAGCAGACCGTCCAGCTCATCCACCGCCTCGCAAAGCTCCAGTTCCAACCGGGAAGCGCCCCGCTAGACGGCGACGAGGGCGACGTTCGCATCGAACTCAGTTCCGAAATACACGACAGCTTGAAGCTGCAGGAAGAGGAATTGGAGCTTTTCAGACAAGAGGTCGAGGAGCTTATTGGCAGCCGGGTAATTCGTACCGGGACAAAGGAAAGCGACAAGGAGCGGGAAAAGAGCCGCCTGAGCATTCAGGTTGCGCGGTTGGAAGAAGACCTTAAACAGTAAGAGGACACGTTCTTCATCGCAGACAGTCAAGACCTAACAACCTCCCGCAGAGCACGAAGCCAGTTCCGCAAAGCCCAACTCCAAGCCAAGCGCAACGCCGAAGCTGCCAAGCAGAAAGAACGCGAGCTCCTCTTTGCCGGCATCCAAGAAGGCAGCACACTCCCCTCAGCAGGCCGACGGCGCGACGCAAATTCGAAGCTCACCCAGGACGAAATCGTTGCGGCCGCCTCGTCCGACGTGACCGCCGCCCTGCGCCGAACCCACCATTTGATGACATCGGAGCTATCACGCTCGCGCTTCGCTCAAGAGACACTCGACCAAAGCACCGCGGCCCTCGCCGAGCTGGGCGAACGCTACACCGACCTCAACACACTCCTCTCCAGCTCCAAGACTCTAGTCAACACCCTTCTTCGGAGCCAAAAGACCGACACGTGGTACCTGGAGACCACACTCTACATACTCCTCACGACACTTGTTTGGCTCCTGTACCGCCGCCTCCTCTACGGCCCTACCTGGTGGCTCATCTGGCTGCCTCTCAAGCTCACCTACAAGCTCGTATTTGCCGTACTTGCAGCCGTCGGGCTCTCGGGTTCCGCACCCAACACCACTGCCCCAGCAACCAGCTCGTTGTCAACGTCTTCGAGCCTAATTGTCAAGCCTTCCGCATCGAACAGACCGCCACCCCGCCAGTCAGGCCAGCAAGCACGCTTTGTTCGCGCAGGCGCAGGCGGCTCTGGTGTCAAAGCGGGCGATCCTCAGCCCCAGGAACCCTACCAACCACAGCACTATCAAAAAGAGCAAGACCCCAGTCCCGAGGGCAGCATGTCACAGCACGTTGGTCGCATGGCTGAGGCAGCTGGATCTCAGCGGGAGCAAGACCAGCAAGGACAGGGAGATGATGTGCCCCGCCGCGGCGACGGCCAGCCGTTGCAGCAGTCGGATCAGCCGCGCAATCCCAAGAAGCGCATGATGGATGTAGGAGTGGAGCAGGAGCGTATGGCGAGAGAGGAGGCGGAGCAGCAGCAACAACACGTGGTAAAAGACATGGAAGAGGGCGAGAGGAAAAGGGATGAGTTGTGAGTGATCGTGTGGGAGCGTTGACGCCCAAAGTGGAATTTGGGGTATCTCTTGCTTATTGTTGTGAGTTTGGACCGTTGGAGCATAGCGTACTCTTGAAATTTTTCATGTGTCTTTCATCTCATTTGCATTCTTGTTCTTGGCGCTCGAACATGAGGAACCTACTCACATGCTCGTGCAGACTGCGGCCTGCTATCGATGTCATCCTTGGAAAGAGGATACCACAGAAAATGTCACCTCCCACCTAGTACTACGAATACGCTACGCGTAGGGGGACTGTCGTTCAGCAATTCTGAATTAAATTAGGAAGCTGCCATGTCTTTTGACACAAGGTGCCCGCAATTTTCCAAGACAAGCAATCCTATCACGGCTTTGACAACATAGTCTTGCATTGCAGCAAGTCCAGGGCAAAGTCTTTGAGTTCAGGAGATTGTTGTGACCAACCGTGGTTTGGATTTGGAGAGAACCAGTTCTACCTCTTCTCCCTTGCCACATCTCCCTCAAGTACCTCCTGCAATGGTCCTACGCTGCGCGCGAATACATGTGTTGTCCTTGTCGCCGATTTCTGGCCTTCTCTCGCTCGACTCATTCCCCTCCTTCTCTCTTACTTCGTTGCTCCATCTTCTTCTTCTTCTTCTTCTTCTTCTTCTTCCGGGTTGACGAGAGGACCAAAGGATTAGAATACTCCAACATTCTTCCCTGCAAAAGTCCCTGCTGGAGCGCCCAACATCCACCATGCAACTCTATCAACTGGCCGTCATCTTCGGCCTGGTCGTCCTGCCACCGCTCAGCACGGCACAACTCCCCAACCCCCCCTGCAACCCGATGAAGGCGCCGCAGCAATCGCCATGTCCGCTGATGCCAGGGCTCAACAACCCGAGGAAAATCACGTTCGACTTTGCGCACGAGGCCAAGCCGGCGACGGTGGGAGGCTGGAACGCTCTCAACAATTCGAGCGGCGTCGCCTGGACGAAGGACGGCGCCGAGTTCACCGTCTCCAAGCGTGGCGACAGGCCGACGATCGAGCTGGACTCGTACATCTGGTACGGCCGCGTCGACGTCGAGATGCAGGCTGCGAAGGGAAGCGATGTCCTCAATGCCATCAGCATCGTGAGCGACACGGGCGACGAGATCAACTGGGTAAGTGTTCAGACTCGGGCCCTCACTCTGTATGCAGATTGAAATCGAAATTGAAATACTGACCACTCCTCCTCCTCCTGCACAGCAAATGTCGGGCAGCGAACTGCGAATGCCAAAGAGCGGCTACGCTGGCCAGGGCGTCCAAGGCCGCAGGAGAGACCACCTGCCCATGTCCACTTCGACCTACGACAACGAGCCCATCTACCACACGTACTCGATCGACTGGAGCGAGGAGCGCATCCAGTGGGAGGTCGACAACGAAGTCGTGCGCACCATGGTCCCCCAGGAGACCTCCGGCGGTGCCGTCTACCCCCAGACTCCGTCCAGAGTGCGCATCGGCGTCACGGCCGACGGCGGCGCCGCAGTGAACGCGAGCGCCACCGCGCCGCTGAAGATGTACGTGCGCAAGGTCATGGTCAAGAACGACTACCATTCCCAGTACTACGAGTTTGTGGACCGCTCGGGAAAGGTGGGCAGTAGCAGCAGCAGCAGCAGCAACAACAACTCGAGCAATCGCCACACGCTTGGAGCCAAGAAACCAAAAGGGGGCCTCTTCAACATTCACAAGTTCGACTCGTTTGACGACCGCATGAATCGAAAGCACAACAAGCATCACAAGAAGCACGACAATCTCGCCGCGAAATCGACTCCTGTACGCTACTTTGAGCCAACTGGGATTCACGAGTTTGACTCGCCTTCGGAGCTGTCCCGCCCTAATCACCAGCACTTGAAGGCCCCTTTGTCCAATCCTGCAGCGGGACTGGCGGTCCCGAATGCCTTTCTGCCCCTCCTGGTTTTGGGCGGTCTTGCGGTTGTGGTGTAAAGTCTGACTGAGCTGTCGTGCCTGGTTGTCGTTGCTTTGGACACTGACAGAGCCAGGGCATGACAAAGTTCACGTTTTGTTCATCTTTGATTTGTCAGAAAGGGTTGGCTGTCCGTGGAGTACATGTAATAATTAAATTTTGCTTCCAGAGCTGCCGCGAGCTGAAGATAATAAATCGACGTCGTTGCTGACCTTGTTCTTCGAATTAGTTGACGAGGGATTCTTTTTGGCATTGCGAGAGAGAGAGAGAGAGAGGCTCAAACAACATTCTCCTTCAGCCACGCGTCCCACTGCTCGCCGGTGAAGCTGCTCGAGATGCTGTTCTCGACGACGCCCTGTGTTTCTTGTCAGTTTGACCGCGTAGTGGAAAACAAAGAGTGATCTAGAGAGGGGGAGAGAGAAGGAGAGATCTCACATTGAACACAACCGTCGGCGTGACATGAATGCCAACCAGACGGTTCGTCTTGACCATGACCTTAATATCATTGGTCACCTTGTTGCCCACGTTCAACGCGTCGCCCTCGGCCTTGTCCGGTATCTCGAGCAAGCCATACACCTCCTTCTCGTCGACGCCGACGCTCCCCGCGATCTTGGCCAGCCGCTTGTACGTGTTGTTGCGCGTCTCGTTGACGACGGGCACGTCGAAGAAGGCCGTCTGCTGCTCGAACAGCGCCTTGCTGAAGTCGTAGAAGCGGTCCGGCGCCAGCCGCAGCACCGCCGCGCCCGCCTCGTGCACCAGCGTGCTGGACGGGTGCCACGGCTGGATCTGCTGCCGGAAGATGACCTGGAGGGACGAGGCGTAGCGGGTCTTGACCGTGGGCAGGACGTGCTCGTAGACTGTGTTGAACATCTTTTTGGAGAACTGCGGGACGTGGGGTTAGCGGGCGGGGTGTTGCCGCGCATGGCAGGCTGAAACTTGCTTACTGGACAGACGTAGTCGAGATCTGTGATGGATTCCATGGTCAGAACTGCGTTCTTTTGACGAGCTTCGTGCGGTGCTTACAGAGCTCGAGGGTGTGGACGGTCTTGATGCCCGACCCAGCGACCTTTTGGCCGGCGAACTTGGGAGCCAATGCCATGATTTTTGACGGTGTGTTTGTGAGCAACTCGATTGAAGCTTTCCGGGAGTAGTCTGAAGTAGGGGAAGTGTTGAGGAGGTGGCGTTGGAGCTGTCGTTATCGTGGATCGCGATGGTTGCAATTGATTGAGCCAGTGATTGCGGATGACCCCGCGATGACGACATCCAGTTTCGCGGCGATTCTGGAACACCTGCATGCATCATCCATCTCACTGAGCACATCAACCATTCGCATGAGAATGCATATGGGTCTCTTCAATATATTTACGAGGACCACCGTTCAGTCATGAAAAAGAAATGTTTAAATCGCCAATCGGAACTGGAAGTTTCTTGGGAGCAGGAGTCCAACATCATTCAAGAGCGGACAGTCGCAGCCCTTGGGAATAGGAACTTTTCTGTCCTTGAATAACAAGCTTTGCTGGACCGAGAATCCAATGGGCATTTGGGCGAATTGAACCTGGCGTCGTTGTAACTTGGCGGCGCTCTGCGATAGATACTTTGGCGCAAGCCGCTAACCTCAAAGAGCAAAACCAAAACTAAAGCCCCCTGACGTTGGTTTTGATTTTATTTGAACAACACGGCGCGAAGGCATCACGAAACAAAGCATCAAAACGGGACCGGCTACGAGTTGCTGCTCGGCCGTCGTAGTAGACATGTCAAAGGGAGCAAATTGAAGACCAGGAACGAAGCGAAACCGTTGTCTCAACACCAAAGTCCAGAAAGCACAGCGCCCAACTTTCCCCATCTCCCCGAGCCACAAGAATCATGACTCGTGCCCTTCCATCAATGGCCTGGGTCTCAGAATCGTAGCGCCATTCTGGAGCCGCCGAGTGAGATTGATCAACAAGACAAGACCGACGACGCAGTTCAGGGGACGCAAGAAAGAAGGGCCCAAAAGAATGAGTCGTGAATGCTCCCAATGACAACGGCACGGAAAGGCGGGCATGGCGTCCCGAAATTGGCGGGGGGAGAACGGAAAGGAAACGAGGCACGCACGCAGCGCTTAGAAAACGCCACGAGGTTGTCGTGCTACCGGTGGCCGACGGACGGGCTCTTGTGCTACGTACGTACGAACCTGCCGGCATGGAAGCAAGCTGGGTGTAGTTGTGCATATCTTTGGTTCGCAATTTAGTGGCATGAAGGGATGAGAGTGGCGGAAGAAGAGTCTGCTAGCTTTTCATGCGCAGGTTGGTGTGTCTTGAATGTGCTGGTCCTGGGCTGGGTGGTTTAGGGGGGCGAGACGCAACGGTACGCCGTGCTCAAAGACATGTCTCTTCTGCGCATGAATCCAACTCTGCTGGCTGATGTTTAGACCGTTGCAAAGTCTAGGAGCGACGAGAAGTGATCGAATCGGAAAATGGCCTTCGCAATGCCCTTGACACATGGCGTAAATGCGCATCCAACGCTTCGCCCCCTGCGTCCAATCCCCCAGAACAGCTGAAAAGAACATTGCAACAAGTGCGGCATGTGAGGATGAAGGGCCGGAGGGGAGGAGGGCCGCCTAGTAGGTAACGCAGACTTGAACATCAGTCCGCGTTTTGGGGCCGTGCGGTGGACCTTCCATGCCGACACCAGGTTGTTTGCTGCTATACTTGGGAGGAGTGCCAGAAACTCAAGAAACATTCTGGCGCGCAAGCATCGAGCCCGCCAACCAATCAGCCAGCCAGCCATCCACGAGCACTGCACAGCCCATAAGTCCATGGTTTCCACGCCGCCCGTAGCAGTCTATGCGCGCGCATTGCATGGCATGACAGAGCATGGCATGAAACCAAGCATGTTTCCTCCCTGCGCAAGTAGGCGGGCGCGAGCGAGCAAGGGCGCAGGCATGTATGTATCCCAAGCTCGAAGGGGAGACAAGAGGCGGGGGCCAAGAGGCAAGAAGCGGGAGCAAGCGGGCGCAATAGAAGCAGGAGATGGGTGGTGCAGTGTGTGGTGCAGGGAGAAATAGGAAAGGGTAGACGAATGGATGGATCGTCTTGGTGTGCCCTGAGATGGACTTGGGGTTGGGATTGCATTCAACAAGGCCTCAATCTTGTTTCTCATGCGTGTGACGCTGAGCGCGCGGGTGAGGGGGTGAGCTCAGGGGTCGTTGGACTCGTCTCATCTCATCATCGTGCTTGCGTCGATGACAGCAGGCCCGCCCGGTTGAATGCTGAGCTTGAGCCACTCGAACCAATGCGACATCCCGTCTGCACAGCGGAGATGGTGATGACGGGGCACGAAGGATCCATAGAGCAAGGCCATCATCGCTCAAGAATCCGTCCCCTGTCAAATGGGTTTCCCACCAGCTCCACAGAAACAAAAGAAAGGAAGAGGCAGGTAATCTGCATGAAAGATTGACCGTACACCACGGCCACCCATAGATCTTTGCGAAGCAAGCAAGACGTTCGCCGTCACACTCGCGCCCTACGGCGGAGCTCACGCAGCACCAATTTTTCTTTTGCTTCCTTCGCGCGTGGTTACATTGCGGCGCGATGCATCGGAGAAGCTGCAGGATGTGGTCAAGGCATGGCGGCAACTCCGGCACGTGGCAAAGATGCCTGCCAGGCAGTCCGCCGCCAGCCAGAGCCGGAGGAGAGAAGGACGGACGCATCTTGCGGCGTGAGCATCATGTACTTTCGAGTATGTAGAGGTCCAAAGCCAAGGCGGTAGATTGGGTCCAGCACGCGCTCACCCTTCAATGTGTAGTTCTGGACCGCAACATGCATACAGCGGGTGGAGCGAGCAGAAAATCCATCTGTCTGCGACCGCTGAACCAGGGGTTCGACAGCCCAGAAGACGGGGAATGAGGCAAATGAAAGAGTAGGAGAGGTCGACTCCCCACCTTTACGCGCCAAACGTGGTACAGAGTGCAGCGGTTGAGAGGCATTTGGAGCACACCCTCTCCTCTCTCCACCCCCACAAGCCGAGCCTGAATACCGCCCGTCGGCTCTCCGGGTCCAGCATCCAAGGCACTGCGGCCAGCCAAGACCACGGCTGGTCTATTGGGAGGCCAGGTTTGGTAAACGCGCTGGTCGTCGTCAACCCCACCAGAAAAGATGGACAAGGGGGGGGGGGGGGGGGGGGGGGGCTTGGGAAGGAGAGATCAAGGAGCATCGAAATTAGGCGACGGAAGAAACCTCGCTCGCTCGCGTGGGTGGTGCCGTACCGTGCACCGGTGCGTCGTCGAGCGTGGGTAAAAATGGGTGGGTGGGTAGAGTGGTGCTCGCGCGCCGGCCGGGGAGAGGATGTGGGCGGGTGGCGGACGGCGGCCCTCTCCGCATGGTGGCGTCGACGATGGGGGATGAGAGTGGTGTGAGGACGGGTGGCTGCGTGGCTGGCAAACATGTCCATGATTGTGGGCGTCGTGGTCTAGATACAGACTGGCGTGTTGCTCGTGGTTCATGCTGCTGCCCGCATAAAGTTGCCCGTACTCAAACGACACGTGCGAGCAGCGCAGTGGCATGGCATGGCATGGCGTGGCGTTTTCGAATTATCTCCGCTGGGCTCATCCCATCGCGGCTACATAGCACTGCTGTGAAAACATGTGGTCTGAACGGTGGTGGGTTGGCCAAGGGGGCTTCAGAGGCGCAGTGGTGATATCAGAATGACCCGTCTTCCCTGCTCTGGCAAGAATACGCAAGATGCGGGACGAGTCGATTCCCGGATCCGACGGCTGGATGATCTGCGCGCTGCACATCTATCCGTCCGTCTGCTTTCGTCCACGGTGAAAGACTTCTTGTATCGGGAATTCAACGCTGGGCAGGAGACAGCTCCGAGTTGTAGGGCGCCCTGATCCATCGCTGCGAGAAGAGGCAGGGAGGACGGCTCAGGCAAGCCCCAGGCCCGTGGTTTCGTCATGGTCCACGGAGCGGAAGGCGGGCGCCAGCACCACGATGCTGGGTTGATTCCATCGACATGACTTTCTTCAAACCGGCCAGCGTCTTGTCATCGCTCAGGGTCAATCAACGCGTATGACGGACATGTTCCGTGGCTCGCGGATTTAGTTGGGGTCAGTGTCCGAGCCAACATAGCTATCTATAAGCAGGAGCTCGGCAGAGGGCCTCGGCCTCTTCCCCGGCACAAACCACCCGGCCGCCTCAGGACGCTCCATGCTCTTCCTCTCGCCGCTCACGCTCCCGCCGCCGCGGGGGACTGAGTTGGCCCGTTCAGCGCCTACGAACAGACCATCTTTGCACAGACAACACGAAGGCGTGCTCCGTGAGACATCGTCGACGCTACGCGCGTGCTTCCTGCAGCAGTTGGAAGCGCGTTCCCAGTTAGCCGCGTTACGCTGCAGACGTTTCTCCGTGGACCATAGCAAGCGATGCTCATTATCTCTAGGCTGCGCAGGTGGTCGAGTGTAGATTGTTTTCCTCGCAGCACAAGTCCAAGTCCAGCGCCAATGTCGCAAAAGTCCGGATTCGCCAACCGCTGCTTGTGGAGCCAGACGTTTCAATGTCCTCTGCTGACCGCTGACAGCCGATTATAAATCAGGGAGTGCTTGAGGTGCATACGGGTGCAGGGCGAAAACATCTCTCCGCCACACGTTTTTGTCTTATTTTTATTTTTCGTTTTCGAGGACAGACAGGGAGTGCGAGTGGGACAGGGAGGACCCCAGTGCTGCAGCCATCAGAAATAGGAACCAGAACAGAAGTCGATGGGTTCTGGGGTTGGAATCTGGGTGCTGGTCGTTGACTGCTGAGAGGGGGATCCAACAGCCACAACTGCTGTAATTGGTCAACTTCAGGATCGCATCGTCTGCTGTCGTCGACGTACGACAAAAGCCTCCCTTGTCAAGCCCGCCCATAATTGATTCCCGTTGGTGGCTGGTTTGTGCATATCAAAGATGCCCAACAAAGCACCGAGACAAGGCATTTCGATGCGCAGTTGGAAAATCCCGCGACAATCGCTGAATGTACGAACGTACAAATCAAATCCACTGCTGCTGGTCAAAAGTCAATTAAACCATGACGGCAGCCTTGTAACTTGGTCTAATCGTGCCTGTGCTCTACCGGCATTTGCGGGTAGACCAGAAAGATGTGCAGTTCTAGAGCGAATAGTGGTCAAGTTCGGGCTCTGCCGCTGCGGGACGGCGCACATCTCTACCTCTTCTGGGTTGGAGTTCAAGAGTAACACGTGAGGTTGTATCTGTGCCCTGCCTCAAGAGACACACCGTTACATCCTACGGATGTCAGCCGTTTTGGCGCTTGCCAGCGTCAGGGCACGGTGTTGTTTCTTCAATAGGGTTTGATATAGGAGATCCATCTTCAGCAGCAGTCAAGCCACGAACTCTGCACGACGTCAAACATGGTGTTGATGATGCAACTCGAAAGGGCGCGGCAGAAATACGGACAAGCGAAGAGGGACTGGAGATCGAAACCCTGACGTGACCAGACTCCAGGCCGACTCCACAGTCACCCTATATTCGGGCTTGATGGTGGATTCCAGCTTTTTGTCGGAGCGCCCAGGGCTCGTGAGACCGGTTTTTGCCGTATTTTACTGTCTGCCAATCCTGAGGGGCGTGAGGCGAGAAGTGAAACGAATCATGTTGACAGATCCCGACGTACTCGCTTAGTCCAGGATCCTGGCTGGGTGCATGGCTTTGGTGGACTTGAGTTGGGCACTATTGCGCCGATCGGTCAGTGCTCGGCAATGGTAGGCCTGTTTCCGTGTCAGTGCCGCATGGCCGCAGAGCTCTCTCGCTTCGCTTCTTGTCGTCTCTCCAGCGAACGGGTAACGTTGTCCGGGACGTAGCCAGACTCTACCCCCTGAATGACTTGCAGATGATCTGCTCAGAAAAAAGACGTCTGAAAGTGGCTTGTTTGCTCAACGCCGGTGTTTCGCTTTGCCGGCGTCAGCCAGGGGCAACTTGTATGGAAACTTGCGTAACTGAAAGCAAGGGGGACTTACGACTTCTTGTGAGAGGAGCGCAAAGGGGCGTGTGTGTATATATTGCCCTGCCGAACGCGGAAAGAGGGCTTGCAGGATAGGAAAGAGTCGCACGTAGACGCGGCAGCTATTTTGCAAATCCTTCGTGTGCTGCCAATACAGCGCTGCACTTCTTGCTATATTTGTCTTGCAAGGCCCCTTCTCTAATACTCTCTCGGCACTACTACATGTTGACGCTTGCTCTTCCAATCCCAGCCGCTCATTCATTCATGGTGGGCATGAGTCGTTATTGGCAGGTAGAGAGCATCTTTCGAATGACGCCCATGAGGGTACCGTTTTCCAGGGCCGCGGCAACTCTTTCCTTGTCGCCGAGTTGCTTGTTCACGGCTTCGTCTGTGCTGTGGGTGCCCTTTTTGATCCGCACGTCTACGCGAAAGCGGGGTGGTAGCGCCTGCTCCAGACGTACCCGCACGCCCAAGCCAATGACGGTGGCGAGTGAGCAGTGGGTGATGGTCGGGGTGATTTCCACGACGACGGTGCTAATGGGAGACTTGGGGGAAGATGGGGGAAGGATGTGAATATCTGGAAGATTGACAACGGCAAGTGAACCTAGAGATAGAGGGTGCTCAGGGTCTGAGATGGATGAGATGAGATCTGGGACGAGTGCGTCAGCAACCGGACTTGAGATGACAAGGGGGGCCGGAGGCGTACCATAGATTTCCTGCTCATCGATATCTTGCACCGAGTCGTCGTCAGAGTCGGATGACGAGAGGGGCTGGTCAAAGGGATCGCTGAGATGGGTGTAGTCCGGAATGAGGTTGTCAAACAGGCCGACGCCGGCACCCTCGCGGTTCTTGACGGTCGACTCTCGACGTCGCGAGGGGAGGTCAGAGGGGTTCAAGATGGTGGGGTTCGCATTATCCTTGTCGGGATCCATTTTGCGAAGGCTGGTGAGTGTCCAGAATCGCAGAGACGTGAGATGATGTCTCGAGCAACCTTGAATGAGAGGAGGATGTGCAAGGCTCTTGGCGCGGCGGATCGGAAGAACAAGAGGGCGGCGGAAAAGCACCGCGGGCAGAAGCCTGAGGCGAACTAAGCCAACCTGCCCGGAACCCAGCCCAATGGCAACGTCTCGACCCACCCGCAGAGCAGCGCAGCAGATCGCACAGAAAACAGCGAAATCGCCGAGACAGCCCAACGCCAGGCTGCGCAACGAACGCCAACGATCTCCCTTCGCTACCACTTCCCGTCAACACAGGACGCGGGGAAGAGCGTGGCAGAGAGACGTCGGCCGCCGACGTTGGCGCAGGTGGAGGCCATCTCGACGTCGCCCTTTTTTTTTTTTTTTTTTCCTTCTTCTTTTCCTTATTCGCCTCTCGTCTCGTTTCGAGCAGACGTCACAGTCGAGCTGATTGGATGACAGATGGCCCCCATCAACGTCTTGTATACACGGCTGTCTGGTCAGAAGATCACTTTCACACACATGGCCCCATGCTTTTGCCAATGCATTGCCGCCGCAGGGTTACCTCGTTCGCTTCGCTAGGACCACATGCGGCATAGTGGCTGATGCAGCATGCATACCACCATCAAAACTCGGCTTGGCTTGACTGTCTTGACGACGACGACTCTGCTGCACACGACGACTGCTGTTTGCGACTCGGGTCAGGCACGGCGCGCCCCCGCAAAGCAGAAGGTAGTCGGTCGACCAGGCGGCTGACTCGAGCCCGAGATCGTCGATAGAGAGGATCCCCTGCAGGCCAGGCACGCGGCCATCGCCGAGCCGCGCCCTCCCCTGTCAGGGCTCTGTCGTCGAACCAAGGCCCCGGGAACCGTTTCATGATTCTTCTTGAGCAGGCGCCGGACGTGTGGTTCTTTCACCCGCATGGCAGCAAAAAGGAAACAGAAGGTGATGGGTTGGCCACATACGTGCGTTGTCGGGCGGGAAGAGCCGCCTCATCAAAAGCCTCGTACTCGGGCTGACGTTGGTCTGTCTCGAGAGCGTCCTACTCGGCCAAAAAACGTTTCAGAAGGTCCGGGCAGGCTTCGAGTCGACGAGGCGGAGGGCGCCGACGACGGGTGGGCACCGTCGGCTAGCAGCCTCTTTGTATAAAGGACTAGTACATGGTGTATGTGATGGCATTGCAGTTCGGGTTGCGCGTCTCAGGTCGGAGAGGGCCATGGCATGGGGCGGGAGCATGTCGGTCATTACCGAAAGAGCGGAAAGGTCGCCTCTATATTGGCGTTCCTGCATTCATGGCGAGGTGGACGACAAGGCTGACGAGTTGGAATCTGACAGCGCATGCATGATTATTTGTGTGGTTGATGGTCGCGAGAGAGAGAGAGAGAGAGAGAGAGAGAGGCATATTCGAGTGGCCGGCGAATCGGCATTGTGGAGGCGTGGTGTGGGGCGTCAGGTCTCTCCCCTCCCCTCGGCAGGTTGATGTTGCGGCGCAGCGCGCTGAGCTGAGTCGGGGGGAGGGGGGAGAGAGAGGGAAGAAAAAAAAAAAAAAAAAAAAAGCGACTGTTAGTGATGCTCAGGTAATTCATGCTGCTTGCTTGCTGCAGGCCGACGTGCGTACAGACACAGACAGACAGACAGACAGACAGACAGCGAAGTCGGTCCAAACTTCGTTCCAGTGGCCACCGCCACGCCACCAGGGTTATCGTCCGTCCGTCGACGTTTGAGTTTCCACCGTGCATTTGTGCTTGGCGCCTGACTCTTGTTCGCTGTGAAGGTATCCCCACTCTCTGGTCCAGTCCAGTCGAGTCTCCCTGCCTGCGGATGGAAGCCAGCTTCTCTGTGCCGCTGGACCAGGCGTCTGCGCGCTCCTGATTCCTCGACCTCCGCTCCCCGTTGGCGGCTCCACCCTTCATCTCAATGCGCGTGGATCGCTTGCCGTCGCTTCTCGCTCAGCCCTCCCGTCACATCCTACTTACACGCAACATTCCCGTCACGTCTGCCACAAAGACAAAGCCAGACCCAAGTCCGCCTCCGACTCGACGCGGCTTCGTGGCGGTGATCACTGCTAGTCCCTCGGCCACCCACTCCACTCGTACCTAGCTAGCTGCCCACCGCTTACCGATTGGCGCCCGCCGTCTGCATCTCCTCAGCTTCTCCCGCATTCAGCAATCCTCCGCCGAAAATTCACCTCCGCCTCGCCCTGCCCGCGCCAACCAAGCTCCAGGCCAACGGCGTCGGCCCACGACCTATTTCCAACAACACCGGCCGCTGAGACATGGCCGGCGAGTCCACCGCAAGGCCGCTCCTGCCCCAGATTGCACAGATGCAGAACTTTCCTTTTGCGCCGCCCTCGCTGGCTCCGCGCGAGAACCAGCGCAGTACGCCTGCCCGACTCCATCTGAAAAAATAATTGTCAACTAACCCCAACTGCCAGACTATGTCTTTGTCGATGAGCACAATCGCCACAAGCGCCTCAAGGGTAAGCTCCTCTTGTCCCCTCTCCTTTATTGCCGCGTGCCCTGGCTCACCAAAATCCCCCAGTTATGCGCGCTTGTGAGGGATGTAGAAGACGCAAAATCAAGTGCGATGCTGCCACCACCAATTCGTGGCCCTGCGGAGCTTGCGTCCGTCTCAAGCTCACCTGCGTTCCGCCAACTGTGAGCTACGAAAACAAGGACCTCGCTTCGGGCTCTCAAACGTACGAAGGGAGCCATGACCAGCAAGATCAGACTTCATCTTTCCACAGCGTACCCCTTCCCAGCGACTATCCAAGGCACCACTCGATTGCGCATCCGGGAATGGCTGGCGATGTCGGCCCAACCTTGGGGCACCCCATTCAAGCGACGTACGCGGATGCTGCTCGCATCTACCAAACCGCACCCTACGCCATGCAGGCTCCCCCGACCCAGGAGAACATGCACTATGGAGCGATGCAACCAACTCCGCTCCCGAGCTCTGAGCAACTCAAGTACCAGCATCAACCAATGCAATCTCAGACCATGTATCCGCTCCAGCAGCCCGCGCCCATGGCAGCTCCGGCGGAGCCTGAACCTGTGTGGCGAAACAACCTCGAGACCTCACAGCTCACCGACGCTCTGGGAGAACTCAAGATTGACCACACAGCCGTCGGTAAGCCTCAATTTCGAATTTCCTTGTTTTGTGCCAGTTCTGATTTGCAAAAGCGCCCTACATCGCCAACCAGAAGAAGTCCTTGGCAAATGCTCCGGCAGTTGAGGAATACGAAGTGCAGCTTCCCGAGGACCACAATCCCGACATGACAATCAGGATTCCACCAGACATGATGCCGTCTGATCAGCAAGCTCTCGAATATTTCGACTACTTCTTCAACAATATCCATCCTTACGCTCCGGTCGTTAATCGTCACTTTTTCTACCAACAATGGAACACCAACCGTCAAGCAATCTCGCCCCTGATTTTGGAAGCCATCTTTGCTTGCGCATCTCTGATGCTCGGAGACCAACACCAGGGAAACAAGTGGCTTGCGCTCATGTCGAGTCAGTATTTTGATTCTAATTGGAAGAGACTGGAGAGCTGACTTGAGAACAGAGCACGAGGAAAGCTTCAAAGATGTCCCTCGACTGAGCACCATCCAGGCCATGATTCTTGGCCTCAAGGCCCGCGAGGCTGTTCCAAAGCGCGGCTATTTTTACCGGTCATGGATGACCGTAGTCAACTGCGTGGTCATGGGCAAGGATCTCGACTTGGACACTCACTTTGAGCAGCATCAGATGGGCAAGCCCTGCGGGTCTTCCTCTCAAGAATGCATCACCAAGACAAGAGTATGGCACCTTCTTTTCCAACTCGAGGTCATGGTTGGTGGTCCTCAGGGTAAGTTTAAGCACATTCTATTTGTCCAGCGCTTGCTAATGGACCTAGGACGCACGGATTTTGGGGTTCAGGAAGACACTGTTGATTTCAACGTTCCACGCCCCATGTCAAGCCAGGACGACGTGGAGAACACCCTTTCTCGTCAGTTTGCCTACATGTTGCGAATCGTCAAAAACGTCAAAAAGACGACCGTACTCCATGGAACCCTGAGAAAGAAGACCAAGGATTGGGCGGTTGACCCGGAATTCGTGCAACTCAACGAAGGCTACGCCGCGTGGCTGCGAGACCTCCCGCGCGATTTACAGATTGGATATCCTGAAGATGGCTCGGCCCCGTGGATTCCTTCGCACTATCTTGCAAACATGCACAGCTACCACTACCTGGGAATCATCATGCACCACAGGCCGCAACTACATTTTTACCATGAGAATTTCAACCCCGTGTGGAAGCAGCACATGCTCCTGTGCTACTCTGCAGCCAAGAGCATGTGCCGGCTCCAGGAGGCCATTCTTCACAACTACGGTCTACCTGGACTGCTTTGCATGCAACGTGGCATCAGCTTCACGATTTATGCGGTGCTGACCTGCACCATGCTCCACCTGGTAAGTTGATGGCGACGTCCTGAAATCATTTCGGGTTCCTAATTCTGTCGTAGGTTGCTATCACTTCGCCAGACCCAGAGCTCAACAGCGATGCCCGGGATTACTTTGTACGCCACATGCGTATTCTGGAGCAATGCATGTCAAGCTGGCCCATGCCGGAGGTGCAAGCGCAAGTCAACAACCTGCGAGAGGCCTTTTCTGCGGACACGGCCAAACCATTCGAGCTCAAGCCATCATTCCCGTTCGGCAGCCCCTCCGTCCACAACAACCCGAGTCCGATCAGCGACGGTGGCTACCGTCACCGAGGCTCCGCCCAAGATCCTTCCCTCGAGCAACCAGGTCAAGTCAACTATACTACCCATCCTATTTCGCCACCGATCTCGTCGAGCGACTCGGACCCCAAGGCTGACTCTCCCGTAGGAGTCCAGTCGCTGGTCATGATGGCTGCGGGTCAAAGGCAACCTCAACCACAGGCATCAATGCAACCCCAGGAGCCCGTTCAATGGAATCCGGGTAGGATCTTCGAGTCAGTATACATTCGTTCTCATTTGAAAGTTTCTGCTAACTGGCCTTCAGTCAATGGAATGCAGCCTTTGGTACGCCCCCTCCAAATACAGCATCCCACACCTCTCCTCCTCTAAAACCGGCGCCGATAGGATCATCCTACGAGCTCCGGACACCACAGCAAGAAACACAACAGCCAAACTTCTATCAAGCTTCCAGTGTCTCGCCGCACACCCAGCAAGTTCCAAACATGGCAACGCAATTACCACCGCCAGTATCCTATTCGGCTCCAACTCAACCTTATGTCACACCGAGCATGTGGCAAGATGTCGTTGCCAGCTCATTTAGCGATGGCTCCTTGAAGCGGAGGTGGAACGACTATGGGTCGCACGGCATCATGGACCAAGTGTCGAAAAGATCCAGGTGAACGGAATGAAGCTATTGCTTCGCCACAAAGGTTTCAACCACATCGATCGACCAAGTGGCACCATTCAAACGTCAGCGCACCGCCAATATCCGCATCCCACCCGCTTCAAGAAGGAGGCGACCCGCGGAATCCAATCCGAGCGCCAACAGGCCGTACTCGTGCGATCCGCTTACTCGACTTTGATCCGTCACATCACGGCAAGATTGTCTCACAACGCCTCATGAAGCTTCATTTCGGATACTCGAGCATTCAAACTCAACCAAGACGAGGTCCCAGTACTTTGACTACGACACATGCAAGATTGAGAAGAGAGACTGCCAATGCTGGCATCTGTGGCAAGGCTAGTGATTGGCGTCCTTGATCCATTACATTGCGACCTGTAACTATTTCGCCACGCATTTTGGCGCCGAAGGTTTCGGTTGAAAAGTCCCGCAAAAACGATTCATCGGACAATACCGCTTAGGAGTAACAAGGGATAGGCTTGGGTAGGTAGATGGTTTGTCGTTATACTTCCTCTGCCCAATGGGCAGCAGCATGTTTTTCAGATTTGAGATCTTTGGGTTGCGGACTTTCGGAGTCGGAGTCGGCGTCGGCGTGGTAGAGGTGCAAGGGAAACAGAAGACGGCCACACTCAAGATGCATGTCGAGTCTTTTTTTCGGTTCAGAATTTTTTGAGTTTTTTCCTTGCTCGGCTTCGCGTGCACAAAGAATGCGGATCAAACCGCCAAAGTGTCCAGCCCTTTGCACACCGTTTGTACAGCATCTATCAGCATTACGTTATACTCGTACCTCGTTTCGATCTTGTTTGCTACATAGACCCCAGCCAGCGGGAAGGCGTATGTGGACCGCAAGGGGCTCTGATCTGACATGGTTCATTGGTCTCGAGTGGGGGTTGTTTGTTTCTACTCCTAGCCAGCAATAGCACCGTGGCGGCAGAACATGGCACTCCTTGGCTGCTGCTAGGGCCCGGACCGTACATACGGCTGCAGGTTCTTTTTTTGTGCGTTGACTATACCCCTTCATCCGCAAATGGAAAGTTTGATCAACCAGAAATGAGCCACAAACGATGCAAGACGAATTCCCATTGGTCTATATGCAGAGCTGCCTGACGTCACTTGTCAGTCTACGGTGGCTAGCGTTGGAGCACTCGAACTTGGGTATTCGGAGTTTGGGTCCTCCCGTCCGTCAGGGAGGCTTAGACAAGGTTAAACTGTGCCCATTGCACGCGGACCGTCCGCAGCTAAGTTTTTCTCGATTGCAGCCGAGGTGCCCGTCTGGCCGGTCCCTTGACGCTGGGTGGCGGCCACGGCGACCCCGGCCGCGGGCGGTCAAACCGTCTGTCTGGCCTCAACGGCGGCTCTTTCGGACATGGAGGCCCTGGGTATATCGATTCAGCTCCCAAACTGACAAATGATTAGAAATTCCCCGCGTCGGCCTCATTGATTTTGCGCCGTTGAGTGGCTGATGCCCTGGCTGATCTGCTCGGACCCGCGTCGTTGGCATGGCCGACACCTGCTCATGGTCGTGATGGCAAACGCGCGCGACGTCGCTTTCAATCTGGAGGCAATAAAGTCATTTTGATAGCCGGACTATTTTTACAGCTGCGTCCGCATGTCGTTTCTTTTTCCGCGCCAGCAGCAATTTCCGATGAGCCTGAACAGCCACCAATCGAAGTGACGCGTCTGGCCGCTGTCAGATGGTGACGAATTTCCAGATGTAGTTCGGGCTTTGAATTGTGCAACTGCGGCTCAAGAATGCCCCGAGCAGCACTTTGTGTTGCTCGAGCATCTCGGCATCGTCATGGACAGCTTGGACAGCCAATAATTAGTAAAACACTGTTCTGGCTGTGGTGTACTGAGAAACAAAGCGTCTCTATTCATCCCTGTCAGCTTCCTAAAACGGAAACAAGCATTACCTGACCGCCCGCGATTCTGCCGCCACTTTTTTGACTTTTGCGCCGCGTCTTCTTTTCGCAACACCATATCGCAACCCCTCACCATCTTTTGACCCTCCGTCACACTGCGAGTCGAGCCGGGCGCCATGGCAGACGCGCAAACTCAGCCACCCCTCAAATTCACGGGCGCCAAATACCTCACCCAACGCCTTGTCCTTGCAACCCTCACCGGCCGTCCCATCCGCATTTCCCAGATTCGCAGCAAGCACGCCAACCCCGGCCTGCTCCCGCACGAAGTCTCGTTCATCCGGCTCCTTGATTCGATCACCAATGGCTCCACGATTGAATTCTCGTATACGGGAACCACGCTAGTCTACCGGCCTGGTCTCATCACTGGCTGTGCGCCGGGCCACGGTGCCAACATCCACGGTGTCATCAAACATGAAATCCCGAGAGAGTGTACGCGCGGCGTCGCCTACTATCTCATCCCGCTCTGCCTCCTAGCGCCCTTTTCCAAAGAAAAGATCAATGTCTTGTTCTCGGGACCCGGCGTCATTACCTCGTCAACACCAACAGGCGACGTGTCGGCCGACACGGTGCGCACCGCCATACTTCCGCTGTACCGCCAATTCGGTATCCTGGCCAACATGGAGCTGAGAATCTTGCGGCGGTCGAATCCGGGGCCCGGCGGACGCGGCGGTGGCGGCGAGGTCCAGCTGCTCTTCGGGCACCAGGTGCGACTTCCAAAGACCATCCACACACTTGCTCCCGGCCGTGTCAAGCAGATTCGTGGCGTGGCGTACGCGACGGGTGTCACCGGTGCCAACAACGCGCGCATGATCGAGACCGCTCGTGGCGTCTTGAACGAGTTCGTCCCTGACACTTATATCTTCTCCGACGTGAGCTCGGCGCCGCTCGTGCCCGCGCCGACAAACGACAACCCGAGCGCCAAGAAAAAGATTGGCGTGGGCTTTGGTATAAGTCTGGTCGCTGAGACGTCGACGGGCGCGCTATTCTCAGCCGACGTAGCCAGCCCGCCGCAGGGAGGCGAGCCGCCGGAGGACGTGGGCCGCAAGTGCGCCTACCAGCTGCTGGATAACATTGCCACGGGCGGCTGCGTGTCGAAGCTTGCGGCGCCGACAGTGTTGACGCTCATGGCCATGGGCTCCGAGGACGTAGGCCGGTTGCAGATGGGCAGAGACGTTGTGGGCAGCGAAGAGATTATCCAACTAGGACGAGACTTGAGGGCGTTGGGAGGCACAGGTTGGGGGTTGAGGGACGCGGGCAATGAGGAGGGGGACATTGTTGTCAGTGTCGTGGGACGGGGGGTCGGCAATGTTGGCAGGAAGATTGCATGAGATGTGATGTTTTGGTTTGTATGCATATACGGATGGACGGATGGCAGACAGGCGTTAGGCGGATGGGAAAAAGCCCTTGCATTGAATATACCCTGCTTCTTTTTTTGGTTCCTCCACAATCCTAGATTACTCGTCCATGAAGGCTTGAGGCATGTGAACCTGATCGCACGCGAAAGCGGGCAAGGACATATCCGTTGTTGATTGGAATTGGCGGGAGGTTGAGCTTTCCTCCATGAGACCCATACTCGCATCATGAGTTTTGCGATTCATCGCGCGTGGTGGTAGATGACATTGAAGCTGCACGAGAGAACCTGGAACTTAGATCAGGGGGTGCTCTTCGAGGGACAGGGTGGATTCAGACATTGGTAAAAATTGGAGGGCGGGTTCAGTATTTTGGTCGAAATGAGAGTGTGGATTTTGTAACTTTTTCACAATTGAGGGTGGATTCAGAAATTTTTTCAAAATTGCAAGATGGATTCAATCCAGATGGATGGTGTTGTCTTGGTGAAAGTTGCATCGATACATGTATGTACTGGTGCTGCTTAATTCAATGAATTTACGCGCAAATTCACCGAATTTGTGCACAAAATGAGGGCGCGAAACACGCTTTCGCGGCGCGTGTCGGCGGCGCGTCTTCCACGCCTTACTCACCAACCCAACCAACCCGCACGCCTGCACGCCTGCTCGCCCGCATTCGTCGACAGGTTGGAAGTGGGACATTGGCGCCTCTTGGTCTGTCTGTTGCTGGCAGGTAAATTGAGTTACGGCCAGAGAAGAGCAGTCACCCAGCTCCGTCACTCCAGCCGCGCGAGCCGTGGCTTCACCCCGCCTCTTACAGAATCAACCTGGCGGAGTTTTCTCCCAGTCTTTTCCGCTACTCTGCCAAACGAAGCTGCGTCGCGGGCAGTTCGCCTCGCCGCATTTCCGTCGCTGGCTAGATCCCGCCTCCCTGGCGTCCTCACCCACCATCCTGGAGCCGAGACATTGGATTGGAGCTAGGTACCTTACAGTACCTTACCTAAGTACCTGCATTCGGCTAGTAGCAGAAAGAAAGTGAGGCAGGTGCAGACTGCGGAACGGCTGCCGAACATGGACTTGCAGTACAAACCGAGGCGCGTCGGCCTAAGCAGAACAAACGCGCCCGCCGCCACGACCTCCAAACAACCATCAACAAACGTTGCTTCCTCACCGCAGAAACGGTCATCTTCTTCAACCGCGCAGCCAGCACGGCGAGAGCTGACGCAGGCTGAAATCGAAGCTGATCCTGCCAGTTCACCCGGCGAGGAGGAGGACGAGGATGAATCGCCCAAGATGAAGCGATACAGCGAGATGCTGAGACCAAACCAGACGCCGCTCAAAGCCCCACGGGTGACGCCAAGGAAAGATGGTCCGAAAGATTCGGTTGTTACCAGCGGGACCAAGGCCAGCCTGAAGAGATTGTCGGAGAATGACTTCGACATGGAATTTGGTGACCCCAAAGCAAACAAGAAGAGCAAAGGCTACGGTTCCAAGGACAACTCCAGTCGCCCAAACAGTAAACCAACTTTCTCACGACCAGAGAATTTCCATGCGCAGCCAAAGAGGGGCATCAATGGCAAGAGTAAGTGAATCCAGCACTGCGAACCCTTCTACTTCTCTTTCACTGAAGACTTATATCTTAATACAGGTGGCGCGAAACGTGACGAGGATACCAGCGACTCAGACGCAGAATCGCAATCAGCTTCCGCACGTAAACCAGTACTTAACACGATGGATAATTACAAATCTAAATCACCGTCGACACCACAGAGAGCTGGCAAAACCAAGGGCCCAGCCGCCAAACTCCACATCATACATGACCTCGATTCCTTGAGCGCTCCGGTGTCATCATTCGACTCCAACGGCGTCTCGCCCGTAAGATCAATCAAGCTGGAGAACCAAGGAACCCCCAACTCGGATCTGAGCTCGCCGCCATCCTCGGCTCAGTTAGCAGCCGACGAATTGGATCTAGAAGACGAGCTCGAAAACAATACAAATGGCAACTACGATCCTCCTGCCAATTGTCCCATGTGCGGAGATCCAGTGGATGCAGACGAGCTGTCAGACTGGCAGCGCCGCGTGGGGAGAAAGAGCATGCGACTTAGGGACCAAATTCTGTTTTGCGATGCGCATAAGACGGCGGCAGCGCGCCAGGAATATCATGTTCACGGCTACCCAGAAATTGATTTCAAAGAGCTGCCCGCACGCATCGCGCACTTCCGCAACGACATAATCGGCATTCTGCAAGAGACAAGGCCCTCGCACTTTCGAGAACGCCTCAACGGTGCAATATCCGAGGGCCGGGGTCGCACACTTGCCGCAGTGCATAGGGAAAAACAGATGCACGGCATGACAACCGGATACTACGGGCCACGCGGACGGCGAATCATGGAGGAGTGGCTGTCCACCAACATGGCAGACGCCATCCGGGAGCGCGCCGGTAGCGACAAGCTGATAGGCTTCAAGACTGTTTCGGGGTTTGTACAAGAAGTTCTTGTGCCCGAGCTTTCCACGTGGCTAGTGATGGAAGACATGCGCCAGAGTGAGGACGGTGAAGAAACTGGCGAGGCGAGAGCCAGAGAAATATTGGGAGAAAGCGCCGCGATTGGGGAAATAGTAAATGCGATCAAAGAGGAAGAGGTCGCGAGTGCTTCTTTGCTCAAAGAGATCAAGGTGGACGACGACGGCGAGGACTACTGAGGTTGTTGTCGGCCATGCCCGCCGCCCCCTAGTATTTTTTCTTCGACATAGCGGCATGTAAGGCGCTGGTTTGGCGTTGGGGCTCTGCTTCTGGTTTTTGCGGTGGGATACGGCGATCTTGTTGTCCTTTGCTCTGTCGCATATTTCTTGAATGGAGAATCAGGTGACAATAGGTGATTCGGGAATCTCAAAGAAAAGCTCAAGTATTTCCATATCAGGGTCAAAGACGCGAACAAAACCTCACAATTTTCCCGCCTCGAGATCAAACAAACACAACCAGGCAACTCAGCCCTTAATCCTCTCTGCGTCGCACCCTTTTTGTTTTCTCAGTCCCCCTCCGCATTTACACATCTTTCAATTCTTGTGTCTTCCCTTTCAACCATTCTATCTCGTCCTGTTCGCGTACGCCATGCCAAAGTTGAACAAGCCGTAGGTAGCCAGCAAGCTCAGACCAATGGGCAGGGGCTTGGCCGTCTTGATGGCGCGCGGGATGCTCGAGCCGGCCAGCACGACCGACGCCAGCAGCGCCAGCTCTACGCCATACGGCTGGCGGTTGGCGATGCGGTAGCCGCCGAGACCGTACTGTTCCCACACCATTCGTCAGTCTACTATTTCTTGTTCGGGGAGTGTGGGGTTTCGAAGGTGAAAATTCGAGGATTCGAGGGGGGAGAGTAGGAGGTAGTTTGGAGAGGGGGCGGACGAACCAGCGAGCCAACCGTCAGTCCGGCAGCGATGGACGGGATCGAGCCGGTGCGCGCGTAGCCCGTTATGCCGCCGCCGGCGGTCAGGGTGGCGAGGACGTAGGCGATGGTTTCGAGGCTCTGGGGGCACGCGACAGGTTGTTAGCTTCTGAGAACAGTAACAGGTGGGCTGAGCGAAGTAGATGGTCGCAGAGGATGGGTTCAAGGTGGGACGCGGGGCAGGTCGTGTGCGCCATACCATGGTGTGTTTGTTGCGCGGGGGTGCAGCGAGAATTGGAGAGTCAATTGGCTTCGATGCTTCCGGTGCGGATTCTTTGTCGCGCAGAGAAGATGGAGTGAAGACTGAGAGGAGATGTTGTAGCTGACATATAGCTCAGCCCGGAGCGTTCGAGAGCCTCGGGTCCGCTCGCTCTATGACGCTCAGGTCCCGATCGCAGCTCCGTCCCGTCCCCCGCCCGCGGCGGAACTCCTGCCCAGCCAAGCTTTTCCGCCGCCTCTCTCACCGCTGAGCGGAGCACTACCTGTCGGGTACTATGGGCGGGCGCCGCGCATACACCTGGCCCGAGCTCCCAAGGTGTCTCCGTCCAACTGGCCTCAATCCAAGCTACGGAACATAACCACCAGCAATCTTCACCACCACAACTGTGAGGGCACCAATTCGACACCACCTTGCCTTCAGTCCCGCCAGCCGTCGTCTAGCATCCTCCTGCTTTCTCTCCCTCTCGTCCCTCGACCATGCCGCCCCGCAAACAAGCCACGAGTCCCGCCGCGGCACCTCCCTCCGCCGCCGCAGCCACGTCCGGCTTCCCCAGCGCCGCGGGCTCCAACGCTGCTCCTCCTTCTACGGCGACCAAGGCGGCGAGCTCTGCGTCTGGACAGGCAAAGATCCAGGGCAACGACGCGCAGGCCATTGCTGCGGGCATCTGGCGCAACTACCAGGCCAAGACGGACCAGCGCACCAAGCTCCTCGATGTCTTCATGGCGTTTCTGGTTGTCGTGGGCGCGCTGCAATTCATCTACTGCGTTATCGGGGGCAACTACGTAAGTCGAGTCTTTCTCGTGGGGATTTGGGTTGAGAAGGGTGTGGCCGAGAAGGGAGGATCGAATGGGATGGATGGATGGATGGATGGATGGAAAGGCAACATTGGGGACAGCAAGATCTTTGTGCTGGATTCGAGCGCTAACTGGTGTTTCCGACAGCCCTTCAACGCTTTCCTCTCCGGCTTTTCGGCCACCGTCGGCCAGTTTGTGCTCACGGCGAGCTTGCGTATCCAGACCAACCCGGAAAACAAGGCAGACTTTGAGAGCATCTCGCACGAGCGGTACGTTACACTTGGAAGAAGAGGCCCTCCTGTCCATCGGACATTTTGGCCCGAGACCCCGACAACGGCTGACGCAGCTTCCTTGCAGTGCCTTCGCAGATTACATCTTCGGCAGCGTGATTCTGCACTTTTTCTGCGTCAACTTCATCAACTAGATATCCCCGTCACTGTTTCTTCCTTCCGACGTCACGACCTTGTATCCCCAAAAAAGTAGTCAAATTTCCAATTCTATGCAACACACTTGCCAACCGAATCTATTTATCCAAAAGGGTACCAAGCGCTCAGGTCAAAAAATCATGCGTAAAATGGCGACTGCTCATGAGTCATTGGAAGCATCCAAATGCTGTACATCGCTTAAATCTTTTCAAGGAAAGATCGAAATTCAGTTCTTGAGCTTGAAGCTCTCCCTGATGGCGTCGCCAAAGCGGTGGATGGCCTCCTGGATTTTGTCGGCCGGAGCGGCAGCGAACGTGGCGCGGAAGAACATGGTGTCGTGGGCGGCGTCGGGCTCGGCGTAGAACCAGCTGCCCTTCATGACGAGCGCGCCGTGTTCGATGATGAGCTGGAAGATATCGTCTTCCAGCTCAGTGAGCGACTTGGTCGACGCGTGAGGGTGCTTGCGCCAGTCGATTTGAAGCCAGTGCTTAGCAGTTGTTAGTGTCGATAATTCTCGAATGGAGGCTCTGTCAAGAATCACTTACGAACATGCCTGCCATGGGCGGCTTCCAGCTCACCACGTCCTTTGGCAGGAACTTGTCGCAGGCCCGGAGCATCACGTCGCGGCGGTGCGTGTACTCCTTGCGAATGTGAATCAGCCAGTCAATGTATCCCGAGTGTCCCCAGTGCTCGTCGAGGAGCTTGAACAGGATCAACTGGCTCATGCCGCTCGGGCCCTGCGTCGACACGTCCGCGTGCTTCGAGTACCGCTCTACGATCTGCTGGGCGCCCGTGATCCAGCCAACTCTGCTGCCCGGCGACACAACCTTGGAGAAGGAATCCATGCGCAGGACGCGACCGTCAACGTCCATGCTCAGCAGCGAGGGGACGATCTCCTTCAAAAACTCGGCGTGGGAGGCTGGCGGCTCCGGCGTGGCGGCGTCCGGACCGCCGTAAGGGTCCATCTGCAGAAAGTAATACGGCTCGTCCTCGAAAATGTAGAGGTCGTGTTTCTGCGCCACCTTGTAGATCTCCCGCCGACGCTCTGCGCCCTGCGTGGCGCCCGTGGGGTTCTGGCCAGAGGGCACAGTGTACAGGACGAACGGCTTACGAGCGCCACCCCTGGCGGCAGAGTCCCAGTTTGTGAGCACCTGGTCTAGGCTATCGGGAAGCAGGCCTTGGTCGTCCATCTTTACGCCTGCGACCTTTACTCCCATTGGCGCTGCCGTCTCGATTGCCGTCGCGAATGTGTAGTCCTCGGACAGGATGTAGTCACCGGGCTGAGTGAAGATGCGCAGCGACATTTCCAGGGCAGAAGTGCTGCCAATGGTCATGTGGCACGCCCAATCAGCGTAGGGAGGGTTGTGGATGAGCTCTGTGTGCTCAGTGACCCAGCGCAGCAATTGCGCCGCGCCGTGACCCTGGCCATAGTTGAAGGCCGTGGCAATGTCGAAAATGCTCTTGTCCTCGGCCAAATCATGCTTGCCTACGTGGACCTTGACGCCCTCCTCCTTGGTCTCTTGCTCACTGTACTTGCCCACGGACGGCATGGTCAAATCGAGGCTGTCGAATGGGAAATACTCGGACGAGGGCAGGCCTCCTCCGAGAGAAATCAGACCGGGCTTGCCCAGGTATTTGGCGGCATTCTTGAGCGAGTTGCCCTTTCGCGACTTGGACTCGGTGCTAATGTAGTCTAGACAGGCCAATTGCGTAGATTAGCATCCGTATCACGCAATGGCCGCTCAATTGCTATGGCAGAGAGACATTGAGAGGCAGGGCGCATTACGGACTTACGATCCCACCTCTTCGCCTTGGGCTTGTGACTGTGCGAGTAGCTCTTGAAGCGCTCGCTGTTTGCGGGGGCCGCGACGCCCCACGTCGACTTCTCAGCCTTCTTGCGGCGGCCCCGAATGTCGTTGATGGGCATGGGAGCCGCCAGCGGATCCGGTAGCGGCACACCCGTGGTGTCGGTAATTGCTTCGACCTCGACGTTGTGGGGGGCCATGGCGGTTGTAGAGTAGCAATTGGATGCGAGGGAACGATGCTGGAGCTGCGAGATGCAAGACAAATGAGGCGCGACGCTAGATATTTGTAAGTGGGATGGACGCGGAGTCATTTGTATGCAAGGGCCTCTTGTCGCAGGGCGCGCGACATGCCCGAGGGAGGGCTGAACGAGATGGTCGCTTATCACCGGTTTACGGCCCGACGAGCTTCTCGAAGCGGCATGGCGCTGATCTGCGCCTGGGATTAGTTCGCTTGTCAGACCTGACCAACCGACCTCATCTCTTCGTCATTACGACAAAAAACCCTGGATTCGTCCATTGCTCTGCAACCCTTTGTGAACAGCTCTCCAGATACTATCGTGTGAGTACTGAGGAAGCATCACTGGCTTACCTCTCATGATGGCGACGCTGCATGCGCATAGCGTCCCCGCTTACCGCATCGACCGGTTTTCGAAGAGCTGCGGCAAGGTGATGACTGCATAGAGTCCAGATGACTCTTCCAGGAACCTCTTTGAATTGTACAAAATCACGCCGGCTCAAAAAGACCAATCCGATGAGCGCACATGGACCAGGCCAAGAAGAGCGATATCGCCCAATGTATGACTTGGGGTCTCTCCCAAGGGAATGCTCTTGATCTGGATTGTCAGTTTCTTGAGTAGGATGCCATCTTCGTGCTGGTTATTTGACACCAGTCGTCTTCATTCAAGCATCTTCTCAAGACTTACAAGGCTTCTGTGCGGGAACTCGTCTCACACAAGACCGGGGTAACAATCAAACGCCCATGAATTCTCACCAACCGACTTTTGTTTGAAAGCTTTGGTATTCCTCACCATCTGGCGAAACATTTCGGCCAGGAGCGACGCGACAGGAATCTGAAGAAAATTCCCAAATGACAGCAGCGAACAAATGATCCGAAAGGTGGACTGATGCTCAACGATCAAGATCCGAAAACTTCTCCTGGGCTCTCCGGCATCCTGGGTTCATCTAGCACATCAGCAGAAACATCTCTCCCGGTCCAATATCAAAACTGGTTCTCGCGTTCTCAAAATTGCAACGACACTGAAAGCTTCGAGCAAGCATACACCCCCGCGATCTCTGTCGGTAGACAATCCGTTGCTCCTTGTATTCATTCGTATCAGGGGTAATGAGATTTGCCTTCATCAGTTCTTCCGCTCCCAAAAAGTTTCAGTCTCGGCCCTGATGGTTACCACGGATACCGTGGGGAGCTGGGCAGGCGAATATCGCAGCCCGAAATTGCATCCGTACCGTAGCGGCCCGCTCCGCCACGCGCTTACGCCCGCCACGCAGATTATTTCTGCTCGCTTATCTACGTAGCACTGGGAAGATCGGTGCTGGTGAGCGCCCTCTGTCTGCTTCTGGAAATGCCGAGAGCTGACCCGACACAGATGCAGCAGGTAGGCGTATAGCTGTCTCTCGTCCCTTGTTGATCCTCGATTCCTACTCATAGTAGCATACATGGTACCTTCCTCTCCATCTCAATTCTACGACTATCATTCACGCTTTTTTTCGCCGCCCACCGGTGAAGATTATTGCGGACATACATCACTGACACCAAACAGTCCCGGCGCAAAAAGCGAAAATGCAGACAGCTGCAGACAGCCGCAAGCTGAGGCGAGACGCCTTCCGTCTTTATCTTCCGTCTTCGTGCGTTTCATATGGTCCAACAGCTCCTAGAATACCGCAAGCGCGCATCGCCAGCCCCGGGGACGTGCTTCGGTACCACTCTGCAAGATACAGCGAGCAGCAAGAAAGAAAGGCCTTCAAAACGTCTCCAGTCAATAGATTGGCCAGAAATTGAACCTGGGACTTACCGTGGATGCGACTGTAGCCACGGCACGCGTTTCTACTACACCACCAACCCAGTACTACTGTGAGAGCAGCATGTTTACCTGACACACCCACAAAGCCTTACTTTCTCAACCACTCCGCAAACAGGTCTCGCGCTGATTAGGATCCTTGACTTTCCCTTTCCTGAGACTCGCTACCACTCTCTTCTGCAGAGCAAAAAGAAATCAGGTAAAAAGAATCGCAGATTGGCCAGGACTTGAGCCTAGGACTCGCCATGGGCGCGACTGTAGCCACGGCGCATGTTTCCACTACCCCACCAACCCGTTTCGGCTCGTTTTGGCTACATGGCGCAGCACCGACATTCTAAATATAAATCGTCGCTGTCAACAACGCAGTAAAAGGACCGGATGCCCCAAAGTGGGTTTCCGGAGGTGAGAGATCGATCCTCCGCCGGCTTTCATGGCGGCGCCCGACGCACCCACGTGCCAACGTTTTGCCTAATCATCATTTTCCGGCAGCTGTAATGAGTAATGATTGTTGGCCCTGTGTCCAAATGGTCCCGGCTGCTAGCAATGTAGGCTCCACCTTCGTGGAACTCGATTTCCAGGCGTGCGGGGTTGCTGGCAGGGTTGTCGGCAACAGAGAACAGCTCGCTTTGCTTTCGCCAACTCATCTCTCAATTTCTCTGGTGGAAAGCTCAAGAGGTACAGAGTAACAAAATATGGAAGGAAAAGTCGTTGCTATTACTGGTGGTGCTCAAGGCATTGGCTTTGAAACCGCCAAGACGCTGGTCTCGCGTGGGGCCAGGGTATCAATCGGTGATATCGACAAAGCCGAACTCGAGAAGGCTGAGGAGTACTTCAAATCCATTGGTAAAGGAGGAGACACTTTTTTTCAAAGGTTGGATATCACAAATCGACAAAATGTGGACCACTGGATGGACAACACTGTCCAGTGGGCTGGGAAGTTGGACGCCGCCGTCAACTCTGCGGGGAGAAATTGCTCGGAATCTGGTGCGCCAAAGATTGAAGACACTTCGGACGAGCGCTGGGATACACTTCTTCATACCAACCTCTCGGTTCGTTTGGCGTTTCCTGTTTGGCGCAAACGTCTTTGACTGACGGACTCTAGGGCACTTTCTACTCTCTCCGTGCAGAGCTCCGAAACATCAAGGACGGAGGAAGCATCGTCTGCCTCTCCAGCGTTCAAGGTCGGCTCGGGTTCCCAACTTCAGCCGCCTACTCTGCAGCGAAGCACGGCGTCATCGGCCTGGTGAGGAGTGCGGCCAAAGAAAACGGCGCGAGAAATGTGCGCGTCAACGCCGTTGCACCGTATGTCGAACCCAGTCGATTCCAACTCTCGGCGTACTGACTGTGATCAGGGGCGCCATAGACACCAGAATGGTTCAGCTTGAGCACAAGAACGAGATCCAAACGCCCATCAAGCGCATAGGCACGCCTCAAGAGGTTGCAGGCCTCATCGCCTATTTGCTTAGCGACGAGGCTGGCTTCATCACAGGAGCGACGTATTCGATTGACGGCGGTTGGGCATGTTGAAGTGCCTTCAGTGGACTGTGTAGTGCTCAAATCTTCGGGTGCTCATTCTCTTCTAGGATCGTATTCTGGGAGCGAAATTTGATTTGTCGATAGACTTGCTGCAGGGCAATTCCAGGCACGGGACTTCAAGGGTCTCCCTTGCCTTTCCACGAACCAGTCGTCTGTCACTCTAAGACCCTTGAATGTTCCTAGTCTCTGTTCTTTTACTGGGACCGAATGCTTCCATGCAGCACCCATTTTTCACATGCGTTTCGGGGTGGCAGCTCAACATTCAAACTTTTTCTCACCTGTGCCTTCTCGAAGTCGCGAACTGTTCCATACGACAAATGTTCCAATTCCAGGGTACGCGACAACTTTGTCACCAAGCCTCGGAACCAGAGCCTCGGCTATCCCACCCCGCCGTCGATCTCCCGCTTCCCAGATTGCTTTCCACGAGCAGCTAAGGGCGTCCATCTTTGCGCAAAGCTTACAACGCTGTCACCATGAAAGCGATCTTAATAGATCATTGGGTCAAAGTAAGCCGATTTGGGTTCAAAATCTTCACCGTCCTGACTCGACGTGCAGAGTCTCTCCGACCTCAGCGCCTCTACCATTCCGTCTCCTCCATGTGGAACCAACAAGTTGCGCATCCGCGTCACGCACGCCGCCATAACGCACGTCGATCTACTCTACGCTCAAGGCCGCCACCAGAACAACCGCCGTCATGTCAAGCCGCCATTCGTCCTCGGAACTGAGTTTGCCGGCGTTGTGTTGTGCGCTTCCCGCACCTCGTCGTTTCGACCCGGCACCCGCGTTTTTGGCTTCGGCCTCGGCAGCTTCGCAGAGGAGATTTGTGTCGATGAGTTGCAGGTCAAGCCTGTTCCGCAACGGTGGACTAATGCCGAAGCGTGCGCGGTCGGTGGGAGCGCTGCCGTTGCGTATGGGGCGTTAGGAGATGGCTGTGGTCATGTAAGTGCAGGGCAGAGTGTCTTAGTGCTTGGTGCAAGTGGCGGCTTGGGAGTTGCCGCTATCCAAGTGGCGCAAGCGTTAGGAGCGACCGTCGTTGGTGTTGCAGGTGGCTCAGAGAAAGAAGCCGTGGTGAAAAGCTTGGGAGCCAAGTCGGTAAACTACAGGCACGACAAGTGGCAGGAAAAGGTGTTGGAGCTGACAGGAGGCTCTGGGGTGGATGTGATTTTCGATCCGATCGGAGCTGTCGAAGATGGGTTGAAGTGTTTGAAGTATGGCGGGAAGATCCTGGTGATAGGTTTTGCTGCGAGAGAAGGTATCATGGAGAAGGTGAGCATGAACAAAGTCTTGCTCAAGGGCGCGAGCGTGATTGGATATGTAAGTGCACACCTCAACCCTTTCAAGCTTCTCTCCTACTCATGTTCAATTTTCCTCCGCAGCGGTTCGGAGAGCAGTCTCGCCGCAACCCTGCAGCAACTTCCGCCATATGGGAAAGTACTATGGCATTAATATCACAAAACAAGATCCGGCCAGTTGTTTACAAACAAGTCTATGGAGGCTTAGACAGTGTGCCGAAGGCTTTGCAGGATGTTGATGAAAGAAAAATTTGGGGAAGAGCGGTAGTTTCAGTGTCGGAAGAGGACAGTTTAAACGGTACTCGCGGGAGGGCTACACGGCTTTGAGATCGCCATATTTGCGTGGTAAGCACTCTTTTTCCTATTTGGGACATAACCTCATCAATTTTTCCAGACAGACGCCGCAATGATGGCCGAAGCGCTGTTGATAAGCGCCGCTGCGCTGTGCCGCACTTCAAATCAAACAACACTGTCAACAACGACAACCATCATGGGGCTCCTCAAGCTCGCCACGCTGTCCATCATCCTCCCAGCTACATCTTATTTTTGCATTTTGGGCTTGCTGATTGCTTTCCCGAGTCTCCAAACACACGCGTTTTATCTCCACCGCGTATCTCTCACATGGTTCAAAGACCTCAATGTCCCAGAGGCCTTCGGATTCCTCCCAAATCAAGTCAAATCTTTCTCAATACAAACCTCAGACGGCGAGAAGCTCCATGCATGGCATGTTCTTCCACTTGGAGTCTACAGTCGGAATCAAGAGCATCTCCTCGCAGCGCCTTCTGGTTCTGATCTCGCCTTGAAACTCCTTCGAGATGATCCTGAGTCACGTCTTGTGATCTATTTCCATGGTACTGCAGGCTGCCTTGCTTCCGGATGGCGACCTGACAGTTACCGCGGGATATCTTCTGCTTCTCCTGACAAGATTCACGTCTTGACTGCAGACTACCGCGGCTACGGCCAAAGTACGGGGATGCCATCAGAGGATGGCCTTTTGCTCGATGGCATCGCAATGGTCGACTGGGCCATTCACCAAGCGGGAATTCCGGCTTCGCGAATTGTCATTTTCGGGCAATCTTTAGGCACTGCGGTAGCCATCTCCCTCATTCGACACTACGCCTCCGAAATACCAGCGGTCTCCTTCTCTGGCACAGTCCTGGTCGCGTCCTTCTCTGACGTGGCAACTCTGACAGCAACTTATCGGATTGGCGGCGTCATTCCAGTACTCTCACCACTCTCGCGAGTACCACCCCTCCTGGCCTTTTTCAACTCATTTCTCCGGAGCACCTGGATGAGCAAAGACCGTATTGGCGAGTTCATACGGAGAAGTGAAAGCGATGCCATCGCACAAAAATACCACCTCACATTTATTCATGCTGAGGATGACACTGACATCGATTGCCTCCACACCGACGTTTTGTTCTGGCATGCAGTGAATGCAACCAAATCGATAGGCATTGGGTATGAGGAGCTCGAGCACGAGAAACAGCTCATGAAGAAAGAATGGGGTTCAGGGGGCTGGACTGTGGAATGGCGGACGGACAAAGGGCTGATTCGGCAGGAAATGTTGAAGTATGGCGTCCATGACAGGCTCATGGCTTATCCTGCAACGTCGCTTGCAATTTTGAAGGCTTTCCAGGCGACCGATCCTGGATTTGGAAGATAAATTGCACAAGACTTGCGCAAAGCGTCTTGTCGCACATAGAAAAATCTCACGGGTTGATGGAAGCGTTTGGATGCTCCCCATACATACCTATTCGTTTTGATTGATTGACTGCTTCTTATTCAATAATGCGCAAATACTTGATTTTTACAGAAAGACAAGTTTGGCCCCGAACTCAAGCCCACAATCTGCTCCTTCCGCGGTTCTGATATCTTCGTTTGATTGTCCTAGGTCCAAAACAAGACAGCGGTTCCTGAAGCCACGACGATTCCGCGTATAGCTTATGAGAGCTGTGCTGACAGGCAGAGCCTGTTCAGCCTCCAAGAAGCCTGCTGGCGGTCTAACATCTCGTTAGCAATGAATCTTGAATTTTCCCTGCAAATATTGGCATATGGGAAGTCAGAAGACAACTAATTGCTCAAGAATTCTGGTTCTGAATGTCCAAAATCAGGGAAATTACAATTTCGACCAATCCGCAGTGCCAGCACTTGCCCTTGTGTTTCTTGGAAGCTGAATGAAAACGAACAAGCGATACCGCGCGGAGGACGATCCATGTAGAACAAAGAGATGTGGTGTGTGCTAGATCAAGGAACCTGCACTGAACAATGAGGACCAAGTGTCATGCAGACTGCACCTTTCTTAGAGCTCTCTTACTTGTGCGGACGCACTGGTCCTGCCGAACACCATAAATTTGTATAAGAGGGAGCAGAAGTAGCATTATTCATTCAGCATCTTTCACTCACGAACTATTTCTACAGCGAACATGGGTAGTTTCAGGAAGAAGATTTACAATCTGTGTCGCGCTATGGTGGGCGGCACCAACTACAAGAAGCTAACCACGGTAACGGTCGGTCCTGGCATTACTGCACTTCCGAAAGGCGAAACAAAGCTGCTGCAGTGGGGGATTCGACTCGATTTCTCCAGGGAAGTTGATGTCGACGGTGTCATCCATAACGAATTCAAGCTTCAGCCAAACCGTGGGAAGATTGCAGACTTCCTTGCGCGCTGGCGACAGCATCGTGGGGGAACCCATGCTGTAATCGCCACAATTCGCGTCAAAAAGAATGGCACCAAGGATGATGTCCTGAAGGGAATCGAGGAAGGTCTCGACGAGATGGACGAGGACGAGGAGTAGCGCCCACTCCAGCGCTCAACTACCGTACCCAGGTCCCAGAAACTGACTGACTTTTCTTTGTCTTTTCAATACTTACACCCGGTGGCTCAAATTCCTGAGTCAGACTGCTTTCGAATTCAAATTGCACATCAGCTTTCCACCAAATTGTCAAAGGCTTATACGATCCGGATACCAGTAGCTTTTCCAATGATCAGAATTAGCAATTTCCTTGAATGGCACAATACAGCGAGCATGGGCACAGTGGGAAACTCCTCAAACAGAACTCAATTGCATTTGTGTGCAAAGTGAAGTAAAGTGAATGCTGGAAGTACGAGCTGCTGCCGCACATGGTCAGTGCGCACCATTTAGTGTTACCCACCAGGCTTGACAGCTCCAACCTGGACATCTCCACATCTTCTTTGACGAAATTCGATGGCAACGATGAGACTGTTGAGGCAGCAGTCACATTGCCCATGGCGGTGTCTGATCACGTCCACGCGCCAACTGTGGCCTACAGCTAGACTGTTCAGCAAAACAGCGACTCGCTCCTCTGAAGCTCCTGATATTCGCAGTCCCCATTCACTCTTCGAATACACCAAGGGTCGGTTCTTGTGAGTCTCTGCATAGACCTCCAAAGTCGCTGAGATTGCTGACGAGGCTTCGCAGATTCAACGAAAAGTCGCGGCTGTTGGAAAGAACAACGCGCTTCAATGTCACCGAATTCAAATCGCTGGCAGCCAACTCCATCAACCAAAAGCTCGAAGATGTCGTTGGCTTCGAAAAGCTCGCTGATGGAGAATACAACCGGGTCTTCCTCATCACCATGCGCGATGGCTTCAAATTCATTGGGCGCATTCCCTATCCGATGCTGGAGCCGCATGGATTAGCCACCGCCAGTGAAGTCGCGACCATGGACTTTTTGCGACTCCATGGCTTGCCTGTCCCACAAGTCTTCGACTATTCAGCCACTCCAAATAATGCAGCAGGTACCGAATTCGTCTTCATGGAGTTCGTTCCGGGACAACCTCTGGGCGATCTTACTTCCGATTTGGTGCCTCAAGAGGCCAGGCTCGAAATTGTCAAGCAGCTTGTGGAGCTGGAGTCTCGGATTTTCAGCCTGAGATTCCCCGCAAGTGGAAGCTTGTACTACTCGAAAGACATTGAGCATGGTGTGGCGGTCGACTATCACAACCCTCTCGCCAAAGGTAGCTTCTGTGTTGGGCCTGACACTGACATGGACCTCTGGTGGGGAAGACGCTCGGATTTGGCTGTTGATTGCGGCCCTTGTAAGAATCTCTGCTCGCTCACCTGGCAACGCTGACATTGATTAGACTTGGACAACGACGCCATCGTTAGTGCCGGAGCCAGAAAAGAAATTGCGTATTTGAAAGAATTCGCGCGTCCAGTCCACCCTTATTTCCGTGGAAATAAAGAGTTCTACGATTGTCAAAAGCAGGACCCCAAAATGCATCGCAAGCTTCTCGAGAAGTACTTGCAGATTGTGCCACACTTGATTCCCAAAGATTCATCGACAAGGCCAGTACTCAGGCACCGAAATCTGGCTTTGGAAAACATCATGATCTCACTACCGCACAACATCACCAGTCTGATCAATTGGCAAAATTGCTCCATTCGCCCTCTCTTTCTTCAAAGCGGGATTCCAGAGCTCTTTCACGAGTCGGAGTGGCTCGAGGCTGATTGCCTGAACGAGCCCTCGCTACCTGCCGACTTCCAAAACCTGGACAAGGCGAAACAAGCGCGTCAGCAACATATCTTCGAACAGCGCCAAATCCACTACACCTACATCACTGCCACAGAGAAGGCGAATGCGGAGCATATGAGTATCATGAAGATACCAGGAAGTGATGTGCGGCGCAAGCTATGCTTGATCGCTGGCCACCCCTGGTATGGTGATAGCTTCCCCTTGAAGCTCAGTCTGATCCATTTGGGCCGGGTTTGGGACAGGCTTCAAGACAAGAAAGTAGACGCTGTGAAGGTCTTGCCTTTCCAATGGACCGAGGAGGAATGGCAAGCAGCTTTTGCAGTGTTCAAGGAACGTCTCGACGCTCAAAAAGCATTTGCTCTTACTCGCCAAATCATTGGACTGGAGGATCCTGATGGTGAGGTCCCGCCCGACAAATACGAAGAGGTCAAGGCTTGTGCGGATGGCTTCAAGGCTGCTATGTTGGCGGCAGAGGATTCGAAAGAAGAGAAGAGGATCGTTGAAGAGTGCTGGTACTTTGAAGACTTCAATGAGGAAGAGTACAAGTGAGATTGCTCACACTTGATGATCGTGGTTACGAGAAGATGGCAAGGAAGGCGGACGACTTTGCGCCAAAGCAGGCACAAGAAGACTGTGTCGAGTCGATGGGAAGAAGCCAACATTGCTTCAAGACGCCTATACTCGACGTGCGGGTAACGGGAATCAGCGACAGACACCTCCATGCTCGTGGCTGAAGAATCTCGGTGGTCCCTGCGTCGAGGAAAAGCAGCTGGACGGTTTCGAGCCATGCACTTGTTGAATGGAAGATCAGTGTGCAATGCTTCAGCTACTGGAAACAACGACTCCACTCTCAACGCCCTTCGTGGCACATCATGTAGAATAGTCAAGGTAGCAATGAAACTCATCTCCCTCAAACCCTCAACGGCTTTCTTATGCAGAGCCAAATCAGCAGCAGCCATACTCAAACCACTCCCGCACAGCACGAAAAACTCCAAGGATCAGTACAATCGTAGCGTTGCCTCAGGGGGGTATCTATCTGCCTCTACCTGCTGTAGAACGAACGAACGACGCAAAAAAAGCAACCGAGAAATAAGGAGCGCCATCTGATTCACGCTACTCTGAGACGAAGAAAGCGACAAAGGTCCAGATACCGAAGCGCCTCGGGAATGGACGCCGAAATCCAGCTCTTCAGCAAATAAACCGAACGCAGTTTCGCCGATCCATGCAATGTGGGAATATTTTGCTGTCCCACGTGGTTTACCATTTGTTTGATACGCACGCTTGAAAAGATCCATGGCTGCACGGCTCATCGGCCAAAGCGCAACGAGGCATTGGCGTACTTGTGTAGGCCGCGCAGGAAGGTTTGGTAGCCAACGACGGAGGTGTCTGGAGAGTGGCTGAGAACGAAAGTTAGTCGAAAAAGTTCAAGTTCAAGATCAAGGCCAAAGCTTCCCCGGGCCCGCTGGTACAAGGATCCACTTACAATATCTCGGTCAGTCGTACTTGCCACGGAGGGTAGCCCTTCAACTCCACGCGCGGCCCAAACAGAATCAACAGGTCCGGCTCGCCCATGACGCTCTCAGTGATTTCCGCATCAATCAGCTCCATGCTAATGTCGGAGGGCGACAGCTTTCTCTTCTGCGACATTTCCGCAAGTGTCTTCGTAAGATCTACGAGCGTGCTACGCCCGTCCTCGGCGCTGAGCAGGAGAATTGTCAGATGCGAAAGCGGTGCGCGGCCATTCGGATTGGCGTCTGAGGGGGTCGCAGCAGAGTGCTCAGGTGGTGTTGTCGGGGGACTAAAGGAAGGCAGGTTGGGGGCGCGCAAAGAGAGAGTCGGCTTTTTGGAAGGGCCAAAGTAAGACTCGAGGGTGCGAGAGATGCGGCGGTGAGTTGCGGGGAGGTAGTTTTTCAAGATACCTAGACGCGCAGTATTGTTAGTCGACATGTCACTTGTGTAACTTGAAGTGGTGAGGAGCTATACCTGTCTTTTCGTACACACTCAGCGCAGGGATACCGGCGCTGGCACACCAGGCAGCGACTTCACTAATGTCGTTGACAAGGCCTTCAAGGCCAGCTCCGCGCTGTTCATCATCGTTGAAGTCGAGAATGATACTGAGGTGTTTTGGCAGCCTCTGGAGGTGCTTGATGTCTTTTTGTATGAGCTCCGGCGAGCGGTGGTGGTAGTAGAGGGTTGCGAATATGCGGTCGACAATGGCATGGTAAACTATTCTCAGGCGAACATAGACGGAGAAGACGGTCTGGATCAGGGTGTAGAGGATGAAGTGCAGCTGCTGGCGCACAAAGTCGCGCATGGGCTTCTTCTTCATTGGCCTGGAGGGGCGGCGGACTGGCGAGGACGAGGGAGACGGCGTCGCAGTGTTGGGTTCGGAGGGGAGATAGGGCTTGAGGAGCTCTTCGCGCTCTTTGGCGGTCATTTTGTCGGCAGCAGTGGCTGGGGGAGTGCCATTGCGGATTCCCACCATGGTGGAGGAAGCACAGCAGGCGAGCAGGCGGGCAGGCGGGCCTTGTGACGTGGAGCGCAGGAGAGCGGCGAGTGGCAGGGCGTACAGAGCAAAGGAAGCGGAGCGTCTAGGAAGGGTAAAAGGTGGGCGGGATATAAAATGGTGGAGACAAGTGAAGCCTGGAGACTTCGTCAGCGGAGAGGCGGAGTGGAATGTGGAAGGTGGCAGCGACGGCGGACAGGGTTCAGTACAGGGTAAAAAACCGGCTTAGTCAGGTCCCGGGCAAGCCACGGGTGGCGGTGCCTAACCTAACAACAGGATGACCGATGCAATGCAACCGTCGGTCGTCAACAAGTTCGTCGCACCTGGACTGTCGCATGTCCACCACCCGCAAAAAAGTCACCGTGCTGCGCCTCCGTCACAAGCTGCGCGAGGTCCGTCTGCACCCAAGGACTGAGCTGGTGCGCTTTGTGCACAAGCTCAAGGGCATCCTCGTCGCTGTCTTTGTCGGAAACGGCAGCAGCTCGAGCAGACCTGGGCCGTGCGAGCACGATTCCGCGTCCGCCAGGGCTGCTCCATCCCGCCGCCATCATCCTCGCATCATTCGCACCGACTTGCTGTCACCCCCGCGACACACTCCTCCCGGCTACCAGTCCATCCGCTGTGTCACCCCCTCTGAGCTCGAACAGGGCCTTCACGACGACGCTCCCCCCGGCGTCCCTTACCAGCAGTACTTCCCCTACCGTTCCTACGAGGACCTCCGTGCCGCCGAAGACCGCCGCATATCCGACCGCGAGCTGCTAGCTGTCCAAGAGCTGCGAGAGGCCAGGCGACGCGCCTCTTCCATCGTCTCCCAGCACCGCCTCATGTCCGATCGCCTCTAGTCGCCATGCCTGCCTCCATGTCCGACACCGCCTCCGCCCGCACCTCGCGCGCCCAGTCGTACAGAGGTCCGCAGTTCTCCCTGACCACCTTTGCCAACAAAGACTTTATAGTCAAGGACTTTATCGAAACCCTATCCGACAGCGCCGTGCCCGCCAGTCGCAGATCCGGCCCCAACTCCAAGGTAGCATTCGACCCGAAGCCCTTGATTCGCACATTCGAACATGCTCTGGGCAGGCTGGGCGCGCTTTCGGAGGAATTGGAGATGAAGGAGAATGAAATGGCTGGAGCTGTGAGGAGGGCCGAGGCTGCACACAATGCCAAGGTTGACTCGCTGGGCAAGAAGCTCGAGGGAGCTGTCAAGTCGTTTCACCACCTGGACAGCTCCTTGAATGGGACCGTGGGCGACGGTGTCGAGGGCGAGGCAGGAGGCAATGTTGCAGTGAGAATCGGAGAACGATTGGAGGAGTTGGACAGGCAAAGGCAACGTGCACAAGACGCAAAATTCCTCATACAATGCTGGATGGAGGTGAGCGAGCGAGGCGACCTCTCATCGCTCGAGGATGTCAGGAGACTGGGAGGCGGCGACGGGAAAGTTCGCTGTGCCCACATTGCCAGGCAGCTTCTCAGGCTCAGCCATCGATTGGATCCAGACACCCAGATCAACGGTCACCGAACAAACGGAGTCGACATCAATGGCCAAAACGGCAGTGGAAAGAAGCACAACTCGCGAGAGATTATCGAGAAGTTCTTGGAAATGCTGGAGAAGGATCTGTTGAAGCAGTTTGACGACTTTTACAGAAGACAAAATTTCGACGGCATGCGGGAATGTGCTGCGGCACTGCGCGACTTTAATGACGGAGCCAGTGTCATGGGACTGTTTGTCAACCAGCATCAATTCTTCATCGACCGCAGCCAGCTGGTCACAGAAGAGGTGGTAGGCGATAGCGAAACCTGGGATCGATTAGCAGATCCGGACGCGGAGCCTCCGGGAGTCGAGTCAAGCCTTCAATCTCTGGTCGACGAAGTCCGCATCGTCGTCCAAGAGGAATCTTTCATCATCAAGCGAGCCTTTCCCTATCCAGAAGAGGTGCTCGTGCGCTTTTTGCAAAGAGTGTTCCAGCAGTCGATCCAAGCGCGTCTGGAAATGGTCCTGGAGAAGGCCAACGACATTTCGTCGCTCGCCTTTTTGCGATCCCTTCAGGCAGCAAGAAGCTACATCGGAAACCTGGTGGAGGACCTCAAAGCACATGGGTTGACGGAGCATCCCGAGCCGGCCTCATCTCAGGTCGCCGCCACACTTGACCAGCAGTTGGAAGAGCTCTTTGTCCCATACCTCCTAGGATCCTCGTACATTGAAAGAGAAAAGAAGAACTTGGAAGAGCTGTACTCTTCGCTTCTCTTCAAGTTCACCGTCTATCATTCCAAGAAGCGCAAGACGTCAACATCATATCTCGGCTCCCTCAGCCAAAGGGGAAGAGAGCTATTTGCCTCGGCAAAAGACGCTTACATTGAACGTCTGGGCTCTGCCGACATTCCTTCCTCGCAAAGGAGCATGATGATGAGGCTTGCCGGCTTGAAAGAGTCGGACAGCGACAAGGAGATCGACGTGTCGGAGGAGGATGGTCAACTGAGTCTCTCCAATGCTAAGCGGATGCTCAAGTGGCTTGCCGAAGGTGTAGGCAGAGGGCTTGAGCTCACCTCGGGCAGCGAGACGCCCAAAGATGTGCAAGCCCTGCTGCAGCTTCTTCTACAAAATGTCGGAGAGATTTATCTGGAAACGGCACTGGATGGGTAAGTCATCTGCTCTTGTATTGACAGTTTTTGCTAATAATCGCAGCGCCGCTGAGCTCGCCGCATCCCAAGAAAACAACAAGAACACTGCTCCTGACCTATCATACCTATATTCTCTTCGCACCTCGATTGGAATCCTACACCTTCTCCAGCTCTCCATCAATACCGTGCTCCTGCCACTTGCCGCCCCCTCCCTTACAACACGTCGCGAGATTGAAAAGACGACCAACTCAACCATTACCACCCTCGAAACCAAAATCTCTAATATCCTCCAGAAGACGGTCGACGTGACACTGTCGTGGACTACCAAGCTCCTCGCAGGTCAAAAGAAGCAAGACTTTCGACCCCGCGACGACGACCTTGTGTCGCTTGGAGCCGAAACCCCAACCTGTCTAGCTGTGACGCGCTGGCTGGATCGTGTCGCAACACAAGCCGGTGCAGCGCTGACCCAACCCGCTCTTGGCCTCTTCCTATCCGAAGTCGCGCTCGGTCTGCGCTCACTCCTCCTCGACCACTTCCGCCGCTTCACTGTATCCCTCACTGGCGGCCTCGTCGTATCCAAAGATGCAACCAAGTACGCCGAACTCGTGCGCAACTGGCCCACCAGCCCCGCATCGGGTGAATCGAGCGGCAAGGGCGACGACAAGAGCGGCAAAGGTGTTGGCGCGGGTGGAGCAGCTGTCGGCGGCTTCGAGAAGGGCGGCATGGACGTGCTGGTCGAGGTGGCCAATTTGTTCGTCATCGGGCCCGAAGCGCTGCGCGAGCGGCTGCGCGGCGTCAATCCGGCAGACCGCGAGGGCCTGAGGAGCTTTGTCCGCAACAGGGAGGATGCAGGAACGGTAGGCGTGCAAGCAGTCTTGGCAGGGCTGTGAGCGTGATTCGAATTGGAGTTGGGAGCGGGCTCCGTGGGGAAACGGAGTGAATGGCTGGGTCGGTTTGGCGTTGCTTGATGTGCTTCTAGGTGGGAGGGGATCGGGCTGGTCGCATCCATCAACATCTTTCGTGCTGTATTTTTGGCCATCGGCTGTTGCTTTTGGGGCTGGCACTTTCGTGCAGTGTACAACCTGGTCGGTGCTGCCTATTAATCCTTCTGTCCTTCTTACGCGAGCAAATACTGTCTATTTTCTGCTTCCTCCTGCTTCAGCGTGGAGTCTTTTAAGCGTCGTTGTTTTACTGGTTCGGCTTCTCTTTTGCGTGTTTGGCAGACACAGGCGATCTACACATCTCAGGCTTTGAGCGGTTTGAAGGGTGAAAACGAGGCCCTGCTTAATGCCTTTTGATGGAATACAGCAAGTTGCTCATCTACCACATTACGTCATTTGGAATGTGTCTTCCTCAGACTCGTAAAATGCATTTCATATCGTTGGGAGAAGGAAAACAGAGATATCAAACAGTTAACCCAAGACAAACACTCCACCACGCCTACATTACCTCTCCGCCTCACCCACCCAGCCCTCCTTGCCAGCAGCCACAGCGCCCATTTCCTCCTCGCCCAGCGCCATGCCACTTCCACCCCTCCTGACATCCTTCTCGCTCCACTTGCCCTTGCGCCCCATCAGACCCTCGGTCAGCTTGACCCTCGCCCAGATGATGCCATCGACGAGGGCAAAGATGATGAAGCAGCCGATTGCGATGCCGAAGCAGTAGCCGGCGACGACGCCGCTGCCGTTGGCCCGGACGTCGAGGAACGAGTAGACGTAGAAGCCCTCGGTGGCGTGCGTCACGTACGCCAGGCCCAGGTAGCAGGCCAGCAGGAAGATGAGCGGGCCGATGTGCCACCACGGCCGCATCTGCGTGCGCGGCAGCACGATCTCGACCAGGGCGAAGACCGAGTTGAGCGCGTGCGCCGTCGTGTTGTACCACGCGGCGAAGGTGGTTTCGAAGTAGCCCGGGAAGAGGATGGCCCAGAAGACGACTGGTGAGGCGCAGTGTTAGTATTCTTGGAATGTGTCTTGGGGTTGGGGGGGCGCGCCAAGCAATCAGGGGGCGCTCCAGGGGTACCACGCACTCGTGACGATGAACGGAAACACAGTGATTGTGCTGTAGAAAATGGCATGCAGCTCCTGGCACCAGCGCGGCCAGCGGGCCAGCAGCGGGCGCCCTGTCAGCCAGTACGTCCCCGTATGCGCCGCGGCGACGGCAAAGTAGAAGCTGAGCCCCCAGTACGTGAGGTTGGTGAAGTAGGAGAACGACTGGCCGGCGGTGCCGCCGTGCGTTCCATTCCAGCCCAGGTTGACAAAGGTCGCGATGAAGGCGTAGGAGGAGAGGGTCGCGCGGTAGGCGAAGAGCGCGCCGGGCGACAGCAGCCACGACGTCTCGTAGCGGTGCGACGGGTCGAAGGGCCCTGGGGCGATGAAGTAGTCGCGAAGCGCTCTGTTGGCGACCATTCTGGTTGGCTGGCTGGAGGAGGGATTGCAGGCGAGGCGTTAAGGTTGGCGGAAGAGCGATCCGCGCCGCGGATGCCGTGGGTGCAGCGTGGGATGTCCCTGAGGATCCCGGGAGAGCTGGAGGGGGTGCGAGAGCGAGAGTCGTCTTGTTTACGGGCTGGTGTCCTAGAGTCGCATTGCACTATGGGGGCGAGCAACGTGAGGACGCGAGGGCTGCTGGCGCAGCGAGAAGGGTGGTGGGTGGTCTTTCAATGGCTGAATATATCCCTAGGCTGCCTGACCAGGTCCCAATTATTATGGGCACGCCGGCGGGCAGATCAGGCCGTCGTCCGCCGCCTGCTTGGGTGTGTTCGGCAACCATTCCCTCTACAGCTGGGCTTCTCGTCTGTTTGAGGCTTGCCCTTCCCAGACCGACCATGGCGCGCGCCTCGTCTGGGACCAAAGGCCGGCGCCCAGGCCTCACTGGCCGCGGAACAGTCGCCATTCCAGACGCGTCCTCGTCCAGATGGAAGGAAAAGACTCTGTTCGCGAGTCTCCTGCGATACGGTCAGGTACCCGTGCTCTCGTTCCGTATAGCCGTTGACTGACCGAGCTCGCGCGGTTCTCGTGCAGCGGGTTGCAGCTCCGAGGTGGCAGTCTTTCCCATCCCTGGGTGCGCCGCGCCCCTTGCCTGCGCAGGAGTGGACCGACGGGCTGAAAGCAATGATTGGCGTCTTGCATCTGACAAGCCGAGGGAGGTGATGGGTTTGATTTTTTTCCTTTTGATGATTCGACGGCGAGTCGAGGGGTCGAGTCGTCGAGAGAGGCGGAGCGGCTCAACATCCGTGCACCCCGCCGCGTGGCTTTGATCCATGTCGCGCTTCTCGCTTAAGCTGACTCTGGCCTCGCCTTGACTTCCTTCTTGACTCTGTCCTCCCTCACCATGCCCTCCGTCTTCCTCAGCCCGTTTCGCACCGACAACAATCAACAGTGCCCTACACTCTTGCTCTCCACCTGCCAGGAGATGCAAATTGGCGCCACTACAGCCTCGTCGACGCCCATTCCGCTCGCCCTTGCCGAATTCCTAGACAACATGGTCTATCCGTACTCTATACATCAATAAAAGAAATTCCCTACGTCGACGAGATTCAAGCCGCAGCCCATTCCATGTGCTTTGGACGACGCGTCAGGAATCAGCATGGCGCGTTCGACTTGTCTTCGTCTCGTCTTTGCTCTGTCATGCGCTTTTCGTCCGCTCTTAACTCCGCTGGCCTCGGCTCTGCAACAAACGAGGAACGTCCCATGTCCTTAGGGTAAAACCACTGCCCGACACTTCGTCCATTGACTGGGTTGATTTTGGATAGCCTCGCAACTTTATCGCTGCATACTGCGGTGCTTGGTGCAGAAGGCCAAACCGTTTGTCGAATCCCATGATATGCCTACTTTGGCCATCTGTCTCGGCTCCCATCCCTCGATGATTTTGCGCCTGTCCAGAGGGTCTCGGTCTTCTCTTTCTCCCTGGGAGCCCCAGAGTGGAAGATATGTTGCAATCCAGAGCCATGCTGCCTATAAAAGCCAGCGGTAGATATGTCCTAGCACAAGAATCGGCCTTCAGAGACAGAAACTTCCAGAGACGACCCTAGTGCCCACTTTACACTCACTGTCCAATTCAATGGTCTCCCCAGTCACTGTCTGCAAGGGAGGGAATGAAAAGTCAAAAGGAAAGTCATGAAGAGGATGTCGTAAATTCCGGCCAGTGGATTGATTCTGCAGTCCTGTGGTACAGTGGCGCAAGTGCAGGAAACGCTGCACGACCACAACCGGAATGGCCGCACCAAATAGGACTCAACTCGGTCACTTCTATTTTCACTGCCGCTCAGTCGACGGCGCTACATTTTCTTCGCTCTCCATGTGTCACTCCTGCGATGATATCACCTCGTCAGTCGAGAAGCACAACCAAAGCATCGGTTCATTCTATAATTTGCCCTCTGGCATCAACGTCAGCGAACCTAATATTCTTTTCCAGACTCAAGAGATTCGACAGACTCACCAAGACGACGATCGCTTTAAGAATTCTTGGTTTGTGTTCGAGGCCTTGATGCTGAACGTGGACGACCACTGTGCATACGTAGCTGGATCAGCATCCCCTCCGGATGACGGAGACGGGTGTTTAAGGCCAACTATGCACCCTTTCGCAATTCGATGTGCCCTCAATCCTTGCGTAAAGACATGTTCTGCCGAATTCAGGAAATCCCAATGTCAGGAAAAAGTTCTCTCGTCCGAAAACGTAGGCCTCAGGCCAAAATTCTCCAGTCAGTATGCATATATGCTTGGGACAAACCATGCCTTACGCGATGGGTCCTGGGAAGAATGCACACCTTCACGAACCGCTCGATCACACTTGTAAGGAGGGTTCCCCTGTTAAAGGCAGCGGCAAGAAGACAATGTGTGAGGCAAACATTGGATCTTTGAAACCTTACGTTGTATGGTGCCAGGAGCTTGAATTTGTCCGCAACCACTGGTCATTTCCGGCTATTTCCTGGAAGCCCAAGTCTCGGCCGCGAAGATGTTTGGATTCGAGAAGGAGAACCCGTGAGTATCCACATTGACCCGAAGCGAAGAGCAATCCCCATGGTCCAATAATTGACCAAACGGCGCTATTTTATCACTTGTCCATCTCTTCAGCACGAGGTAGACAGTATCTGTTGCTCCTTCAAATGACCCAGTATCAAGCGGCGTGCGTTTCGAATCCAAGTCGATCGAGCTTGAACTGGCTGAGAGTTTCAGCAATGAAGAGCGCAGTAACGTGCAGGAATCGCGGAACCCGATTGTTGATAACGTCTTCGGAAGACAGCCGCATTTTGTGAAGTCATCGAAACAAGATTTGCTGGTCTCATTGGCGCAAAAAAAGGACGAACGTAGACATCAAGACGTGAAAGAGCGGAGCGACAGCGAGACTTTTATGCGCCGCCGGCGAGCGTCAAACTTTGATATGGGAGCGGGACATATCAAGCGGCAGGTGTTTATCAACATCCCTACTGCGGGAAAATACACCAGGGTGCGCGACGCTACCTGGATTCTGGCAAATCGATAACCGCCGTTTGGAGCGCCGCCTTTGCGCCCTTGTCGCTCCTCACCAAAAAAGATAAAGCGGCTGAACGAACAGCAGGGAACAGGTTGAACATGCTCGCGGGTACTGATAAGCTCCCCGGTTCGATAAAAGCTCCTCGTCGAACGACCCAAGAAGCTGAGAATGCTTCTGCAGTCTTGGTTTTGCGACCTGGATCATCTGAAAAATCAACCATGGCGACAGTCCTGCGACGGCGCGTCGATTCCGCCAAGGAGAATCTCAAGTGCAAGAAAAAGGTCTCAGGATGGGTACTTCCAAAGGAAGCAAATTCGTTTGCGGACCCGGACAAATGGTCAAACAAAGACATGGACGTGACGCCCATCGAGCGTCGGACGTGGACATCGTTGACAATTCTGGGGTTTTGGGTGAGCATCTCGCTCCAGCATTGAAACAACATGCTGAACTGCTTTGAAGATTTCGGACGCCATGAACGCCCAGGGATGGGAGGCTCCATCGTCCATCATCGCAACCGGCTTGACGTATCGTGAGGCAATCTACTGCATAATCTTTGGCTCCATGATCGACACCATCCCACTCGTCCTAAACGGTGAGGCTTTCCAAAGCATTGGGACTTTTGGTTGCTGATCAACGTTGTCTAGGTGTAATTGGAGCTCATCTACACGTACCATTCCCCATCATCGCAAAGTCTAGTTTCGGCTTCGTGTTTGCCAGATTCGCCGTAGTGACGAGAATGACGACTGCACTCTTCTGGCACGCCATACAAACCTACACTGGGTCTACGGCCATGACGCAGTGTATTAGGGCGATTTGGCCTTCATACTTGACGGCAATCCCGAATACCATTCCTGACAGCGTCGGAATAACAAGCCAACAGCTCCTCAGTCATTTCATCTTCTGGAGCGTGCAACTGCCTTTTCTCCTGACGCCGCCTCACAAGCTGAAGTGGTTCTTCGTCTTCAAGGCCGTCGTTGTCTTTGTCGTCTCTGTGGCTGTCGTCATTGCCATGTGCAAAAAGGCCGGCAGCACCGGCGACCTGTGGGACCAACCCTACGAAGTCCACGGATCGGAACGGTCGTGGGCGATTCTGTCTAGCGTCATGAGCATCGCCGGGGGCTGGGCAACTATGGCCACCAACGTGCCCGACTTCACGCGATACATGAAGAAGGGACATGAACGCGGTGTCTACTGGCAAGCGCTCTGCCTGCCCGTGATATCTGTCCTCCTTGGCCTCTTTGGCATCATTTCCACCAGCGCGTCAAAGGTCGTTTACGGCTCCTACCTCTGGGATCCCCTAGCCCTGGCAAACGAATGGCAAGGTCCCGCAGGCCGCTGCGGCGCCTTCTTCGTCGGGTTTTCCTGGGTCGTCGGGCAGATTGGAACAAACTTGTCTGCCAACGTCATTTCCTTTGCAAACGACGCCAGTTCGCTGTGCCCAAAGTACATCAACATCAGGCGGGGCGTCCTGATTGCAACCATTACCGCCGGCTGGATCATGTACGCTTCATCCTTGTCTACCGACGCGGGACAAGCTGACCGTTGCCAGGGTTCCGTGGAAAATCGTCCACTCGGCGCAAAGCTTGCTCAACTTCATGACGGGCTTGGCCATCTTCCTTGCACCAATTTCTGCCATCACGGCATGTGACTACTGGGTCGTCAAGCACAAACATATTGATGTGCCCGCTTTGTACAAGGTAAGAACATACCGAATGTAAAAAAGCAGACACTGAACATCGTCCTAGCGTCGCGGGCGTTACCGCTACTGGAACGGCCTCAACTGGAGAGCCGCCGTCGCCTTCCTCGTCGCCGTCGTCCCCAACACGCCTGGGCTAGCCAAGGCCGTCAACCCCAGCGTCACCATCGGCGCAGGCATCAAGCACATCTACGACATGTAAGTTGCTTCAACTTCTACAACGTCGACTGTCCAACTGACGAGGGGACAGGAACTATTTGTGGGGCTTCTGTTCCGCATTCTTTCTGTACTGGGCCTTCTCGCACTTTTTCCCAGCCGAGGAGACTTTGATCAAGGCATGTATTTACGATGACGTCGTCACTGTGGATGGCGTCGAGTACACCAATGATGGTCTGGCGGATCCGGCTGCTGAGAAAGCTCCTGAGATACTTGACGCAAGGAAGCAGCCGTACGCGGAGGTGGGCGCTGTTTGATGTCGCGCTTGTTGTTGGATACAAACAGCCCCGAAAGCCACCAGCTTCCATGCACATCTTGTTGATGCTAGAGTCGATCTGCGTCGATTACGAATGCAAGGCTAGGATCTTGTTGAATACCCATCCTACCAAAACGTGCAACATGTTCAGTAAGCAGAAAGGCGTTCCTGTCGCGCTTTTCACGTGTAGCAAGCAAAAGCCGTCATGGAGGAATCATGCTCTCAAAGTCCATAGGAAGCGTTCGCGCCTCTTCCTGAAGATCCAAGATGATTATTCAATGACTCGTTCACACTCAACCCAGACTTGACAGTTCGCTGATTCTCAAGTGTACTAGCCATTTCCGGAAAGACCCTTCAAGTTTCGGCGGCGGCGACCTAGAGACCAGCTGCATCTCAACTCCCAGGACCACTAGTCGGCTATCTCAAGAGCAGCCGCGAGCGCTGTGTCGCGGGCAATGAAAAATGCCATCAAGGCTTCGAGCTCCTCAGCCAAGCACTTGTAACCCTTGATGGACTCTTTGAAACCCTCAACGGCCTTCCTGCGCTCGTGCTTGACGTTCTCGATCCGCTGGCCAAGCTGGATGAGCACTCCCTCGCGCTGCCTTCTGAGTCGGAGGGTTGTTTTCGTCAAAGCTCTGGAAGCTGAGCCAGTCCGTGAGAGGGTCAAAGTCGACCTTGATGGCTGTCATCTGCGCGGGGTCCAGCTTGCCATTGTTCGGGGGAGGGAAGTTCAAGGCGGTGTGGCCCTGTCGGCGGGGGCTGAGCCAGCTTTTGACATCCTTCTTGACCTTCTCAGAATCTGCGTTTGCCGGGAACGGAGTGCTGTTGTGCCGGCCCCTCAGGCGGATGTCCATGTTCAGCTTCACAAGGCGCTGCAACGCGTAGTAGTTGAGAGCCCTGGTGACGGTGTCCTCCGGAACCCCTTTGCGCGCAAGGAAGGCAATGTGACGCTGAGTGCTTTCTACGAGGCCATCGTATTTGCCCCTCTTGTGATTGGGCCAAGCAGTATCGATGCCATTAAGGTTCATTTCGATTCGCTCTTCCTTGTTGTAGGTCGGCTTCTGTGGTCTTGTGAGCAGCATCATCTTGATTCAAAGAGGGCTGCGCCGCACCTTCTTGCGATTTTTGGGGGTTGTCTCGGCAGGCATGCCGTTGCTAGGACTGTGCGAAAAGAGTAGCCTCTCTTTGGATCAACAGAGTACCTTGCGTCCGAATGAAGAACTCGACTGACCTGGGCGGCGGAGGAAGGGTTGGGCTCCAAAGGCGTTGATGATGAAGAATGTTGATGCGGTTGGAGAAGATGAAAAGACCTTCCAAGTTCTGGGACTGTTGATGGAAAAACAGGTGCCTGGTGCAAAAAGAGGCAGGAGCAGTCGAGGTCTCTAAACGTGAACCTCATGATGCATGAGAGGGAACGTGCAACCCAAAGCACAGGCGATTCACGTTGACATACGCCTGACGACCGCCGATAATCTGACTCTGGTAAGCACCTCACGCAGCAGAAATATTTGGCATGTGTGAGATTTGATTGTACGTGAGTGCTGAGACTCTAGCCCGAGCAGACATGGATTCATCCAACTTGGAATTCAAGCACAGGAGATTTAGTTCCAGGATTTCCCACATTGCGGTCAGGATTCTCAGCCAGTATTGGGTCTTGGAGCTGTGGAAGACATTAGCTGCCCACTTCGCCCTTCCTCACAGAACGCCGAGCCTGAAAGATTACTCACTTATCCCCAAAGCTAACCTTCAACATACTCAGACTACACAGAAAAGCCCGGCCAGGCACCCAGGAACGCACGGCCAGCTGCCAACAAACGAGTAGCCTTGCTGTAGCGTAAAAAGGCGCTCAAGATGTGCGGCACAGCTCGCGCGCCAGTCCATCGCGATGTTCATTTCGAAACCAACGAGTCTTCGGGAGGCGTGAGAAGCCAGCACTTAAAGAAAGGGGGCAGGTATAAAGCACGACGGCTATGTGTTCGCTCAGTATCAACACAGCGCAAGCCTCTCCTGCGAATTTGGCCATCTTCCACACTGACGCCGGCTTCCTAAAAGGAAAATGTATTTGCAAGACCACCCGTAGCTGTCAAGAATGTCAACAGAGTCCCAACATGTCGTCGTGCAGCCATCAATCTACACTCCCACAACATGACGGACCATGTACCCTAACCGAATCACCACCCTAGCGATCAGTCTTATCGATCTCATTGCCGTCGCACTCCTCATCCTCCGCTGTCTAATCAGGTGCGACAGCTTCTGCGCCTTCTTTGTCAAAACCGGCGTGCTGCTCTCCGCGCCGTGCGGTGGCTGGCGGCAGCGCGCCGCCGCTAGCGACAACGTAGAAGGAAGGGGAGGAGGACGAGAGGAGAGAAGCGAAGAGTACCGCCGCTGGAGCAGCGAGACGGTGGTGGAAACGGGAGATGTGGCGGACAGGGTACGCGTCGTGGTGCTCAGGGTGTGATGGATGTGATGCCCAAACAGCAAGGCGCCTGCTCTTCGCGCGAAGATGTGAGTCTGGAGATCTTTCCTTTGCTCCTTCTGGGTTGGTTTTTATTCTCTTCGGGGGCCGCTTTGGAAGCTCTTTCGCGCCGCGCTCTACGCCGCGCTTCATCTCGGTACAGTGCCTGTTTGCACAGGCGACGAAACAACCAACCACCGCGACCAATCGCCAAACGATCGACCAGCCATCACAACATCAGAGTATCTTGAGTCAGTCGAAGCGCCGGAGTAGGCGACTTGGATGGCTGAACTCGCTGGCGTAGCCCTGAGCGGACCTACCTGACGGTAGTTGGCCATCCAGCGCGCCAACCCTCCGCGGCGTAGCGCAGCACGCGCAACAAACAGTAGGAGAGACTAAGAGGCCTCGTGCTAGCGGACTGGCGGACGGGGGCATTTGCGAGCACACTGTCGGGCAGATGCATTGCTCAACACGAGGCTCCAACCAGACTCGTGCTTGTGAAAGCAATAGCAGGACTGTTAATGTCTGGGTACCCACAAACAAAGGACAACGCATCGAACAACGGCGTTGTCCATTGCATTGTTGTTGAATCAATGCCAGGCGTGGGGGACAAAGCAATAGAAGGAGGAAAACGAGGACGTCAAAGAGAGAGTAGAGAAAGAAAAGTGGAAGACAAAGGGAGGCGTGTATTTGGAATCTGTTTTGTCTGACACGCACCTCAAGCGTTTTGTGCCATACGCACCCTTAATAATTGCCCAGCTTGCCTCCCCTCAACACCCTCAGTCTCCTTCTGCAATTTTTCGCTTTCCAGTTTGCCAGGCGACGCCACGGCGACCAAATTTCTCAATCGAGCTGCGCTCGACTCACGAACAACACGAATTCCTCCAGAGCTTCTTCCCTTAGCGTGGAACACGAACCTTCAACACAACGCAGGCCGTGCAAGAGAACATACCACTCGGCCCCAACGCGCTCCGCGCCAACCACCGAAAACGATACAACATGTGCACGTACAAGGTGCTCAAATACGCGTGCGGACACAGCTACGAGATCAAGCTGCACGCATGCGTCGCCTCGATGCTGTCTCCTCCAACATCTTCTTCCTCATTTTCATCAGACGACGAAGACGCAGAGCCAGCGTGTCCGGTATACAACGCGCGCGTCAAAAAGGTGGCGCGCAGCTGCGGGCAGCGGTGCAAGGAGGCGGGCGGTAGCGATGAGCCGGAGCATCCGGCCGGGTGTCGCGCGTATGCGTTCGGCTGAGGGATACGACCAAGATAATTTTGAAAGAATTCAATTTCTTTGCTTTGCCCACAATTTTTTTGTAAATGGAGCCTTTTCTTCCAAGAGAGATGATGGAATAAAGATCAGAAACCATGGAAGGGAGATCTCGGGTATGATTTGCTGGACGTGATGCCGAGAGCCGCCGCCGAACGAGAAAGTGGAGATGGCCCTTATGTACATGTAGATGGAGACAAATGTTCCCACGAGTTATTGAGAATGCTTCGTCATGGGCTGTTGCTGTTACTACTGCGATCCGGGGACGGAATCTGCTCTTCCGGGGGCTTTTGCGCAAAAACATTGAACCTATTGTCGGATGTCAGCGGGAGCGGTCGGTCTCAGAGACCGTCCTACTCACATAACCCAGTAGTAGTGCTTTGACCGGTCGTTGATGTCCTTTCTCACGTCGACCAAAAACACCTCGACCTCTTCCCTCGACCAGCCCAGTTGCCGCGTGAAGAGGGCCAGGCTGATGCCTTGCAGACCCTGAGAAAGATTCTCATGAGTCCAAACGCCGATTTGTTTTTGCTTGCGACCTTTGGGCCACGACCCAATGGCCCACTTGATGCACTCTTCTTTTACATTTGCAAATCCCTGCTGGAGTAGCAGTTTGTCAAACTTGGTCGCCGCCTCCGTGTCGATTCCGCCCTTTGCAGCGGCCTCGTGCACCAGATGCGACCACTTGCACAAGGCATCGTCAGGGGCTACGCTATCGTCGTCACATTGCACCGGCAGGCAGACGTCTTGCACTTCGACCCAGCCACCGGGCTTGAGGTGCTGCCACGCTTGCTCAAAGAAGCGCTTCCAGTTGTGCATGCCCAAGATCAACATGCGCGCATGGATAAAATCAAAGGGGGTGCCGCCAAAGTCCCAATCCTTTTCGGCGTCATCGACCCAGAATTCGCAGTTTGGGGGGGTCCATTCTGGCTGGATTGGGGATAGGTCGGTTCCAATTACGTGAGCCGAGGGATGTTCTTCTGCAAACTCGATGGCCCTGCGAGGGTCAGAGGGACGAGAGAGACGGAGAGCGAGGTGGTGGGAGGGTAGCTACCAGATTCCTGAGCCGGTGCCAATGTCCAGCACACGGTGGATGTCGGGGGCCAAAGGAGCGGCGAATAATTTGCCGTCAAGAGTCATGCGCCTGGCGGATCATCAGAGGTTGAGACTCTTTTGCGATTAGCTTGCGGCGTCGGACGTACCACACGTGGTGCTGGAGGTCTAGACGGTCGGCCTCGTCCTCATCGTTGGGCAGCCAATATTGGTCCTCGCGAAAGGCATGGTATCGGCGGCCGAATTCGAAGCGGTAGTTTTGGACCTGGGAATTGAGCGAGGTGGTGACGGAGTTTGCGTCGGAAGAGCCAAAGGCCGAGTCGGCGTCGGAGGATCGGTCGGGGGGTTCGCGCAGGATTTGGCTGCGATCGCTGCTGCTGTCGACCTCGAGGTCGTAGGCGTGACTGGCGAGCAGATGGGAGAGGATGTAGTCGTGGTGGGTTGAGTTTAGGTCGTGACCAGGGCCAGGGTCCAGCGCCAAGTCGGAAGCGGGCGTCCGGGGTAGCGGCAGCGGCAGCGGCAGCGGCAGCGGCTCACTTGCAACGGCGGCGGCGTCGTCTTGGTGGCTTGCACCTAGGGCATGCGGATCGTGGTCTTCGCAGTCGGCCATGATGGATGGATGCGACGCAGAAGCAGGAGCAGAAGCAGGAGCAGCAGGAAGACATACTGCGCGGCCAACGACGTGAGCGTGAGGGTCAGCGAGGCGTAGAAAGGGCGGGGCATGCCCTGGTGCTCAGGCTCAGGCTCAGGCTCAGGCTCAGCACACGCAGCACCGCAGACGGGCGGGCGGCCAGTCAGAGGGTCGGAGACATTTTGGATACATGTAGAATGGACGGCGGACTGGTGTTGTGCCTCGGCGTTCAGGCCAGGGACTATGTACGTATGTACGTATGTATGTAGGTGATGGATGGATGGGGTCTCCCCCCTCTTCGTCCGCTGTGGCTCCGAAAGGCGAGGACCAAGTCCAGTCCATCCGCCACGCTAGGTACGCCCACCGCCCTTCTTCAACCCTCGTCTGCCTGGCCTGGCGGACATTTTGCAGAGCCTCCTCCAACTCCAACCTGACGACCATCCCTCGCACCTCAACTCAACCTCTCCCCGCTGTCTGCTCTGCGTCCATGTCCGGCCAAGGCCCACGATCTGCCTCAGCTTAACCGCGCCCCCGGACTCCTACTGAGCCACAACTCCGGCCTTGTGTCCGTTCTCTCCGTTGCATGCCCGCGCCATGGCCGACCCCGTCTTTGCCATTGGCCCTCCTCAGTCCAAAGTCACTCGAGTCCGTCCCCAGTTGTCCTGTATTCCATGTCGCAAGGGCAAGCTTAAATGCAACCGTGCCCATCCTGCGTGCGACCAATGTGTGAAGCGGTCACGCGAACCCGCGTGCAACTATGTACCACCTCCACCAAAGGAAAAGGGCCGCAAGGCCAAGGACATGCGCTCTCGCATCCGTCATCTCGAGGCCCTCGTTGTCGACTTGATGAACGGCAAGGACCCCCGCTCTGTCTCGGTCAATCCCGCTCATTCCGCCCAAACCAACGCCGGACGCCTTCCCACGCCTGACCAGACTGTTCCCGACCACCACAAGATCTCCGACGGCCCAAAGACCTCGAGCAGCTCCGGCGAGGACGAACGATCTTTTCCTTCTGCCTTTGGCGCCCTCAAGATTAGCGAAAACGAGAGCACCTACACCGGCTCCTCCCACTGGACCGCCGTGTTGCGCGATGTAATCAATTTTCGCTCCCTCTTTGCCAGAGCTTGCTGACTCTTCTAGCTTTCCGAAGTCAAGAATCTGCTCGAGAGCGACGACGATGACGACGAGGATGAAGATGACCAGCCCGAGCCGGAGCCAGAGGACGCTCCGCGATCCATTCTGATCGTTGGATCGCCTCCACCCGTGACGAGGCTCGAGTTGTTGCAGAATTTACCCCCCAGGGATGAGGTCGAGCGACTCGTCATGAATTGGCGCTCAGCCCAGGATCCGGCCACTTCGCTTCTTCATCCGCCTACCTTTTTGGACGAATTGGCCAGATTCTGGGCCAACCCGGATGAAGGGTCTACCATGTGGATTTCGTTTCTTTACGGACTACTCTCTCTTGGCAGCCTCTACATCTTGAGGACGGAACGAACCGTTAGCCCACAGCACACGCGAGCCGCGATGAAACAAGCCAAGAAATTCCGAAGTCTGGCCGGCTCCGCTGCTGTCTTGGCCGACTTTGCAAAGCCCAAGCCCTACACCCTCGAGGCTCTGCTGGTCTACGCGGCATGCGAATATCTCCTCGGCGAGAGTAGCCCCACGGAGGTATGGCACGTCTTTGGAAGCCTCGTCAGGTGTGCTCTACGCATGGGCTACCACCGAGACCCGTCCCACTATGGAAACATTAGCCCTTTCCACGGCGAGATGCGTCGACGCGTGTGGCATCTCATCTACCGTCTTGAAGTCCAATTTTCCTTTGCTCTCGGCCTGCCTTGCTCCGTCAGAGGCTTTCAAAGCGACACTAGGTTTCCGAGAAACTTGCGCGACGATGACTTGGATGCCGACATGCTCGACCTGCCTCCTGAGCGGCCCGAGACTGAACTCACGCCTGTGTCGTATTCGATAGCCAAATCGAGACTTCTTGCCGTCTTCGCCGCTGCTGCAGACGCCTCTCACGCCGTTACCCCTCCGACCTATTCTGAAATCATGGATCTGGACCAACGGTTAGGAGAAGCATATGCCTCGGTACCGCCCGCGATGCAGTTAAAACCGCTCGATCAATCCACCAACGACCCGCCGGAGCTAATCATGAATCAATTCGACATGGAACTCTGTTATCAAATGGCTCGCTGCGTTCTCCACCGGACTTACTTGGTCAAGGCCCACAGCGACTCGCGGTACGATCACTCGAGGGAAGCCTGTCTTGAGTCGGCCATGACTCTGCTGCAGCTGCAATCAACCATCTATCTCGCCTGTCAACCTGGAGGACATCTTAGCAGCGTGCGCTGGTACTTCTCGTCTCTAACCAACCACGACTTTCTTTTAGCTGCCATGGTCGTATGCCTGGAGATGAATCTGAGACATGAAGCTTTGGTCAGAGATCCCCAGGTCGCCTTGCAGGGCAGGTATACGTGCATGGAGTTATTCCAGGCGATGGAAAAGTCCAGCAAGATTTGGGACTCGTATGAAGCCAATTTGATAGACTCGGCAGACACTAAGCGAGCGGGCAAGATGTTTCGTACAATGCTGTCGAGGCTAAAATCCGGCTCTTCCACACAATGCAACGGTGGGCCTGCAGAAGGCGGGGAGCCTTCAGCGATTCACTGTAAGAGTGATTTTGCGCGTTGACTCACATTGTGCTAACTTCTCCAGATACCTCGGTTCCGACGTCTCACTTTCAACCCGCTCCCATCGTCCCTTCGAATGGTCCCACCATGCATTACATGCCACAACAACATCCCGTGTCAATGGTACCACCTAGCCATAGGCCTCCATACGGCGTGACCCACCACGACCAATTAGGAAACATGCTGGACATGCCGCTTGATATCAACTGGGTAAGCATCTTCATCGCCTTTTGTACCACCACCCTAACGTGGACAGGAAACTTGGGATCGCAATATTATTCCGTACGAACAATACATGCCCGAGCCGCAGTGGCCAATGCCGCAGCAAATCGACCCCTCTGGCTACCAGACGCAGCAGTATCATCCGCATATGTCATATCAATACCATTCCTGACACACGGAACGCCTAATGACGTTAATTTCAACGTGCGATTTGCGCAAAGCACCGGCACAAAATTCATTGCAAGGCGCTCCGGCTTTCATTTGGATTCTTCTATGGAGGCATCTCGCGATATTTGTTACCGTAAATATGTTTATCAGTCGAGGGAGCACAGGATCAGGACGAGGATGTGCGGTTGATGGTCTGAATAGGTAGCTTGGCAGCTGGAGCAAAAGAGTGGCTGATGCCAAAGGGCGATGAAGCGATGATGCTGCATTTTGTTTAGTGTACAATAGCATTGAGCGAGTGGCATGCGACATAGCGAACAAGGTAAATGCCTCTTCTAAGCTTTGTGGATACCAAATCTGGGTGATGCAAAGTGGGAGGCCTCACAACTGACGGTCTGCTCCCTCGGTAGCAGCCGAAAGCGGCCCGAATGGGGGACCTGTGCGTCAGCTAACCGGAAATGGCTTAAAGCTCAGCCTTATCGACGGCAACCAACGACGTCAATCGGGCTCTGACCTGAGCTCTCGATCATCACCACACACCTTCTCCCATTCCCTTTGTCCACACCAGCCAATGTCAGCTAATCGCCCGACTCGAGCATCTCGTCGTTCGTTGCATATCTAGTCGCCAGTGGAGACCATGGAAAATCTCCCCGACGAGCTCATCGTCCACACTCTCTCCTGCAAGTAGTCTCCACTCGAAACCTCCGCTTCACCATAGGTCCAAACGACTTTTGCTAACCTCTGACACAGTCCTTGAACCCGACGACATCATCACCGCGCAATCCGTGTCTCGTCGCTTCTTGGCCGTCGCCCGCGATGCCAGTCTGTGGAAAACTGTCTGGTGGGATCCGGCTCACGCGCCGCCGCACCGTCACAATGGATCGACCGAGGAGAATAGGCCCTTGAGCTTCTTATCGATGAGACCAATGCGCCGGTCGCTGGCGACTCCAGCATTGCCTGGTGAAAAATTAGACTTTTATGACGAGTATATTGCGGCACACGCGCCCATCTGCACCAGCTGGATCTGTAAGAGTTGGACCGATAGAGGCCTAGAAAAAGACCATAACAATGTCGGATTTGATGAAGCAATTGGGCTTGGAGTATATTACAACGATACAACCCAAAGAGCCGAGCTGATCTTTGCTCCGATGGACGACGGGAGCATTTGTACGTGGGACATCAATCGGGATAGCTCTGCCAAAAGGGGAGAAGTCGTTAGCCGGACTCGTCCAGGCCTTCTCAGAGAATCATCACGCCGATTCGGGGTCATGGGAGCCGCTTCGCGCGTAGACCACGGAAGCGACGGCGTGAGCATCGACTGGCGTTCAAAAAGGGGATATTTTGCAGTTTCCTCCGTCTTGAACGAGGTAGATCTACAAACGATGCAAATAATCTCCGAGCATAACTTCCCTTCCGACATCTTGACTCTTTCAGAAGCAAGATATCCAATACCCTTGACCGTTGGCACTACCGAAACAATACACCTCCACGATGTCCGCCAATCTGACGTGTCCAGTGGACCGGACTTTTCCCTACGATGCGAATTCATGACCGACGCAGATGCTCGGTCAAGCATCTGCGACTTGGATCTAGTATCGCTTTCAAAGTCCTCGGTCTGCCAGCACAAACCGCTGTCCATATTGCATTTGCCATTGCCAGGCGCTGCGGAAGTCAGCAATTCCATCTGGGTCGCAGGACGTTTTCCTTCGCTTTTGCGTTATGACCGCCGATACTTCCCCAAACTTGCGGGGAACATATATTCCGGAGGAGATATATCTTCCCTAACGTACTTGACCAATCCCTTTGTGGACTGGGATAGCCACACTTACTGCGATGGCACAGACACGACTATTGTTGCAGCTGGGGGTTACAAGGGCAAGGGCAGCCTGGAACTCTACGGGGTAAACGCCGAGTGTGGATGCACTCTTCCCAGACAACCGAGTACCACGAACCGCAACTACTCGTCCATTTTTCGGATTCTCTCCATCGCGACCCAAGGCGCGCGTCTGGTGGGAAGTGACGGAAATGGCAATATCAATTGGTGGTACCGCGACGGCAGAACCAAAGCACGTACCTACAACATCAACGATCCGCCGCGGAATGGCGCGTCCTCGATTCAAGACAATGTGGACCATGTCTATGACCAGTACGCTTCAGATGTGCCAAGCGATGACTGGGAGCCTCGGCAACCTGATATTGCGTGGAAAATCAAGCCCAGCATCGCGCCGGGTCTGTCGTCAAGTGCTGGCTCGACCACGGGAACCCGCGGCATCAACGAAGAGGACTTGATCATCTCGACGGACAACGGCCGCATCGGACTTGTGGGTTTCGGCGAGGCCAACGCCCTGGAGCCTGAGTGGCACGAGGCAGCCGAAAATGCAGCCGAAGTGGAGCATCACCGACAAGAGAAGATGTATGGTAGTATGATGAGGCAGGCGCTGGAGGAGCATACGAGGGAGTTGAATTGGATGAGAGGGTTGGGCTTGGCACCTTGAGATTACGGGCCAACCTGCATTGGGGAGACGAGGTAAGCAGAGGACTGGGCACGATTACGATTGACGCATTTCTAGACATAGACACGACGCCATAGACAGATGCGAGAATGACGATGCTCTTTTCAATATCTTTTGTGGAACTCAAACCAAATTCGCCACAGCGTCCAAAGCCAAAAAATGTTCCGTCATCGCCCTTCCCTCTTGCCTCACATCCTCAACTCTACTCATCCACTTGTCGTCATCATACTGCTCTTCTCCATCCTGGGCCTGGTCGACAATGTCCAACTTCCTTGGGCCCTTGGACCTGATGGTCCTTAGAGCGTCCACAATCTCCGCCTCCTTCGCCGACAGCACCTGCTGAGCCGCCTGCCCCTTTTCGCCATCGAGCCCATCCAACGCCGCTAACGGCAGCAACCCCGCAGCCACCATAATAATGATCGGGCGAATCGTCGCGCGTCCCGCTTTGAAGACGTACTTTGCCAGCGCCGACGCGTACACGGTGCGCTTCTCCTCAGTCGAGGACCTCTGATGGCGCGGCCCCACGAACCAACTCCCGACGACAACCCACTTGCGATCCCAGCCCACGATGCGACTCACGACAGCGTACCGCTGCAGGCCGATGCCGCGCTTGAAGTCTGCCTGCGCGCCGCCGAGGGCGACGGTCAGCTTGACGCCCAGCCCGCCGCTGCCACTGCGTTTGGCGGCGTGGCGCAGTGTTGGCAGAAACAGCCGCGCGAGCAGCGCCGAGCGCGAAATATCCAGGTCGCTGAAGTACGTGCTGTTTGATTTGTGCAGGTTGCTGTCGTGCTCGAGGGGCGGGGAGAAGGTGGAGAGGATGTGGGGCGCGAAGAGTGGGAGATCTGGGGACGAGGAGGAGACGGAGGCGCCCGCGAGCTGTTGTTGCGAGGCTTTTGGAGGCGCGTGTAAATGATTCTTTTGAAGGAGCGATGGTAGGATTGCGAGGGCAATGCGGACCTGGTGCGTTGTCAGTGAGTGAGCTTCCTTGTCCTTTTCCCCGTCTTTTCGCTCACGAGGAAGCCGGTGCAATCGAAAACAAAGATCAAATGTACTGACATGATAGACCCCTGGCAGAACCTTAAAATTCCACACCGCGAATAACAGCGCACCGACACGCGTTAGCCCTGCTTTTCTTAACCAACCGATGGCGTCGCAAAGGCCTGCTCGCAGAAAGTGTCGCGTGGATGGAGGGAGCCATGTGAGTGCGAGTGTAAGTGACGCTGCGAGAATGAGTAGGGTGAGGAGCGCGGGCGGGATGCGTCGTGAGTGTGAGTGTGCGCGTGCCATTGCAGCGTGCTGCTGGACAGCCAGACAGTGCCTTCGCTGTGATCGTTGCTCTTGTCGTGGCCCTGATGCTGGTCGGAGGCCACTTTGAAAGGATGACCTTGAGATGGATTAGACGTGTGGGAGTCGAGCGTCTGGCTCGTTGCCTTGAGACTGACTGGGTAAGTGTTGATTTATGTCATTACCCGCGGAGCCTGGATGATGATCGGCGCGTGCATATAGCAGTTGCTGCGTACAAATGCGAGCTGCCGGCTGATACATCTATAGTCGAGCAGAAAAGTGACCGACGTACCGCCTCACATCTAATTTCCCAGCGTGCCGCTCAGTCTTGCTCTGTTGGTGGTTGGGGGCCACGCCCGCGGCTGAGCCGAAATGTCAAACGAGGTATGCTGTACTCACTTGTACACGCCGCGTAGGATAGTCGCCGAGCCTGGACACAATGATGACCGGCACTATGTATGCACCGCTGCTTTTACTTCCCGGCTGTTTTTCCTAGCATTCGCCTTTTTTTTAGATTCCTTATCATACTGCTCGTTGATCAAGACTTTGTGGTTATTCAGTCGGGCTGGGCTGTCGTTCCGACATAATCGAACTAACATTTTCTCTTTTTCCTTGCTTCCCTCTGCGCAGACCAACTGCACTTGTCACTGACAAAGCAACCTCCGCAGATTATTCCTGGGGATAAACAGTCGCATTCCCAATGCAGCCATCTTCCAGGCCCTCTTTCGTCTCCAGCAGGCCCCGAGTTCCCCAACAACTTTCCCAAAATTATTCATCCAACAACGACCTCTCTGCCCAGATCTTGCGACTCCTTCAATCTTCCTGCGTATGGCCGCGCGAGCGGCAATGGCGGCAGCAGGAGTGTTTCCAAGTGCTGCGAAGCAGGACGAAGATTTCGATCATTCCGCAAGCACCCAGGAAGACGTTGATGATGGTACATGCAAAAATAAAGAGATGTATGATGTCCATGTTTGCGCAGGAGTGTCGTGAGAGCTGCAATGGCTGGTTTATGGCGTGGCGACAACGCGGACGAGGCTTTTCAGACTGAGGGCGGCTAGGAGTCAGTCGGTGAGTGAGACTTCCGTGATGATGAACGCACGCTTCAAGTGGGATTTTATGCGGCAGAGCAGTTAGGACTCGATGTGTCGCAGCGGTAGTGATTTCAATTTTACCAAGTCCTTGGTTGCTAACCTTTGTATTAACCTTTTATACCACTGAAATTCTTCACGCATTCCTGTGGGAGTGGCCTGTTGGCTGTTGTGTTAAGCGCTACACATCTTCGTTGTTGGTGCATAGATGGGGTAATCGAAGCCAACGCTGGTGATTTGCTGACTCCCTGGCTATGCACGCGGTTGACTGTCAAAGGGTCTTTCGCATTCACCCACAACTAGCCGCTTTGTTTTCCTACCCGTCTGCTCTGCTTTCCAGCGCGTAAAACAAGGTGTCTGTTCACCAGGTCCTCAAGCCCACGAAGCCGCCGCCCTGTCACCTCTTCCATAGTATCCTGGTGGTAGGTCTGACTGGATTTCTCCTCCGTCATCGCGTCGTGTCGGCGGCAAGCTTTCCTGACTGCGATACGATGGCGGCTGACCGTGTCGGCGCACCATGATTTCCTCCTCGCTCGCCATGCTCCGAACCGCGCGCGGTTGTTGCGGTGCACTCTCGCCCCTTTGGTGCTCACCCACGACAGCAGTGACGCCTGATGCCACCACAACCGCGCGTTTCGCGTCCGCGTTGTAATTGGAGTTAGGAGGCACAGCCTCACGGCTCGGGCTCGTCTCATCATCCTGTTGTTGTCCTCTCCCTCGCCTTTGTGCTCGTCTGAGCTGTCGTCCTCTTCCCCAGCGCTTGATCTTTCTGACGGTCCACGCCAGGGTGATGGCCGTGCAGCCGATGGGACAGACGACTAAGGCGCACAGCACGGTTGCAGCCCCGGCGAGTGCCTGGACTATGTTGAAGAAGACGCCGCCGACGACGAGCATCCAGTCTGGGACGCCCCACATGATTCTCTCGCGCGTTTGTTGGGAAGTGGCACGTTTGGTTGATTTGTTGCTAGCGAGATGATGGACAGGCGGTTATTTGTATGGCGGGGGATTTCTCAAGATGGGTTGATCTGTGAGTTGGTCAGGAGTGAAGAAAGGCGGGTGGTCGTGGTTTGACCACCATTATTTTCATGAAGCGTAGGTGAACCTTACCTTTGTTTTGTTTTGCCACGCAGAAATTTGAAGTCATTGGCGTGAGCAAGCGTCAGCCTTGCCTCTGTCTTTTTATACCGACATGCCCTTTCCTTCCTCTTGGCAACGCAGCACATCCAGGCGGCAAATATTGGCTTCCCCTCATCGCGTGTAGCAAATCAGTCCAAGTAGCGTGTCCACCGCATTTTCTTGCGAAGCAAGGCAGAAGCGCAAGGCCAACGTCAGTATCTTGTCGGCTCACTGGCTACAGTCGTAGCTCGTGTTGGTGCGTCTAAACGGGCTCTCGACCGCCCGGCATTTGCTATATAATTTGGTTCGACAGACCTTTCTTTCAAGTAAGTCTTAGGTCCTTTGGCGACGTTGGGAGATGCTTTGGAGTCATCCACATAATTGAAAAAGTGGCTCTGATTCGGCTATTACTAGCCTCTAGAGTTATCAACCGGTTCGAGCCTCCTTCCGGGCTTACTTTTTGCCCTTTCTTTTTCCTGGGTTTTTCGAACTCAGGTTTACCTCTCTTCCTCGCTCCGTCTGTCATTTTTGCCCCAGGTTTGTCTATCTAGGGTGGGACCAAAGAAACTCAGCGACGTCCATGAAAGGGAGGAATTTGCTAGATCATTCCCACCTCATCTGCGCGTGTCCATCCGCCAAATCTCCCGTCATGCCGTCCGTGATGACCGTCGAAGATGTCTCCTCACTGAGGCGTCGCCCCGGAAAGCGCATCCAATTCGCTTCCCCAAGATCTACTTCACTTTCCTCCTCTTCCTCCTCCTCCTCCTCCTCATAATCATCATCGTCATCATAGTATCGAGGCAGTGTGTCAACGCTCTCCTCTCCATCGTACCGTGGCGGCGGCAAGTCGCTTTGATATGTCGGCGGCCTGTCCAACGGCAGACGCATTCCAGAAGCGACGCCTGCGTCAGCGACGCCGCTCTCCTCTCCACCTCGGCCCATATTCGTGGCACTCTCCTGTCTTTCCTGCCTTCGCTGCTCCTGCTGCAGCTGCTGCAGCCACTGCCGCTGCCGCCACCACGCCTCCGCACGCTCGACGACGCACTCGCCGCACCTGCGGAGCAGCGTCCCCGCCCTCTTAACCACGCCCCATGGGCATTTGCAAAAGATGAAGCCGACGCGCTCGTAGAGCGTCGTCCTGCCTCTGGGTCCATGGCATTCGAGGACGAGGATGACGATCACGACGACGCTGGCGGTCATCCCGACGATCTTGGACCACTCCATTGATGTGGTGGGTCGACGGTTCGGCGTAAATGAAGCGTGAGAGAGGGTTAGTTGGGTAGGTCGTCTTGTTTGGGTGGAGGAGGAGCGTCGAGCCTTGTTTCAGTATGACTATGGAAAGAAAAACGTCGAGTCCATTTGTTGCGTGTATTTGACATTTATACAACAAAGCAAGACTTTTTGTCTCCTGTCCATTCGCTCTGCAGACGCTTTGTTGGTTCGTTGGTTGGTTGGTTAGAGGCATGGCTGGTGGTTGTCAACGGTTGGCAACTGTTAGGTGGTCAGAGAATTAGCGCCGAATCAGACTGTACAGAGCGTTGGGTGTTTTGCTCCATCCATTGCGCGTCCTTCCTGGAACGATGACCCTGTCGATCAAGACGTTGAGTACTGTACGTGTAATCTGAGCCAGTAGGTCACCGACGTCGGCCTGACTGAAATGTAGGTAGGAAGGGGTTGGATTTGCAGAGATGGAGTGGCGCTTCAGGTGGCTTGCTGGATTAATGGACTTGCAGACTGCTTTGGCTAGCCGGCCGGATGACTTTCCAGGACTCATCTGGAGTGGTACATGGTGCCCGGAGTCAGGGAAAGAAGCTGCTTTTGTTGCTGTACCCAGGTAGCATTTAATCACTACATACCTGCTGGTCACACAGGCCCTGAGGTCAATTTCTTCACGGCCAATTCTTTTCTCCTCGCCCACTCAAACCAGCATCTCCGTCTCCAATCCCATTCTCCACCCTCCTACTCCAACTTCCCCCCTTGGGCCACATCCGGATACACATCAAAGCGCCTTTGCTGCGAAACGGGAATGCCCCTGCGCACCTCCTCGATGCGCTCCGGCCTCAGCTCGACGACGACCGTCTCCTCGCCGACGCCGGCCTGGCCCAGCACGACGGCCTGCGGGTCGAGCACCATGCTGTGGCCCCAAGCGCGGTACTCGGCGTCCTCGTCGCGCGCGGGGCTGCACAGCGCGACGTAGACCTGGTTGTCGACGGCGCGCGCGCGGCCCAGCAGCTCCCAGTGCAGCGGGCCCGTCGTGGTGTTGAAGGCGCCCGGGTAGACCAGGAGGAAGGCGCCGCGGCGCGCCGCGATGGTGGCCAGCTCCGGGAACCGCACGTCGTAGCAGATGGCGACGGCGATGGTGCCGTAGTCGGGCAGGTCGACCAGCGTGATCTTGTTGCCCGGCGACAGCGCGTCCGACTCGCGGAACGTGATGCCGCCGGGGATGTCGATGTCGAACAGGTGCACCTTGCGGTGCGCCGCCAGCTGCTCCCCCGAGGGCGAGAAGATGAGCGACGTGTTGTACAGCTTGGGCTTGTCGGATGATGGGTCCGTCGTGTCGCGCTCAGGGATGCTGCCGCCAATCAGGTACACGTTGGCCTCTTTTGCGATTTCTGAGAGCGCGTGCCATGATGGCGCCGTGTCTTGTGGTGGCGGTACCGGCCGGAGCGGTTCTGCGTAGCTCGGAAAGTATTTGGTGCCGTAGGGAGAGTTGAAGCATTCGGGGAGGACGACAATGCGGGCGCCGTGCTTTTGCGCTGCCTCGAGTACTTTTGTGCGCGCGGATGCGAGGTTGGCAGCTTTGGAGGCACCTGTGGCAAGCTGTACCAATGCGAGCTTGACTGGTTGCTTTAGGAGTTTCGACATGGTGGTATGGTGTTTTGGTTGATAGCGAAAGTGGGATGGATGTCAGTTCAGGGTTGTGGGGGGACGGCGTTAAGGCCCACTCGGCGTTTGTAAGGAAGTCGTGGCCAGCTAGACGTCATCCGTGTCAAGCCCAGGTTGATTCAATCGGCACCTCAACTTTTGTTTTTTCCACAAAGGACTATCAAAATATTAGGAAGACCAATCCCAGTCCATTCGCAATCTCTCTGACCCAGGTCAACCACAGAGACCGAAATCTCCAGCCTAATACACGAAATACGTCTGTGCCAAAGGCAAAACCTCACTTGGCTCCGCCGTGCAGACCTTGCTGTCAGCCTCGACAATCTACACCAAGTCAGCATCAAGTTTAGCTTCATAGAGTATGGAAAACTCACATATCTCTCCGGGTCAACCTTCATCTTGGGCATGGCATCGTTGAACTTCATGTCGGCCTTTGTTACGCTGCGGCAGCCCTTGACAGCTTCCACCCTCTTCCTCAGCCCGTAGCTGTCAACAATGCCATTGTCGATGCTTGCCTTGCTGACCCAAGTGATGCTCGTGCTGGGCACCATGGGCGCAAACATTGGGCGCATGATGATGGGCTCGATGGTTGGAATACTGGCGTTGGGGTCGCCCATTTGCGCGCAGCTAATCATGCCGCTCTTAAGCACAAGCTTGGGCTTGGTACCAAAGTTGCGCGGCTCCCAGACGACGAGATCGGCCAGCTTGCCGGGCTCGATGCTGCCAATGAGGTGACCCATGCCCTGGGCAAGGGCAGGGTTGATGGTGTACTTGGAAATGTAGCGTTTGACACGGAAGTTGTCGGCGCCCGTGTCAGCGTCCTCCGGGAGTGACCCGCGCTGCACCTTGTTCTTGTGCGCCGTGTGCCAGGTGCGGGTAATGACTTCGCCGCAGCGGCCCATGGCCTGAGAATCAGAGGACATCATGCTGATGGCACCAAGGTCGTGTAGGACGTCTTCGGCAGCGATAGTCTCTGCGCGGATGCGCGATTCGGCAAAGGCAACGTCTTCAGGGATGTCGCGCGAAAGATGGTGGCAGACCATGAGCATATCAAGATGCTCATCAAGGGTGTTGCGCGTGTAGGGGCGGGTCGGATTCGTCGAACTGGGCAGAACATTGGGATGCTCGACAACAGAGATGATGTCTGGAGCATGACCACCTCCAGCACCTTCGGTGTGGTAGGTGTGAATAGTCCTGCCCTTGAAGGCCTCGATTGTCTGCTCAACGAAGCCGGATTCGTTGAGCGTGTCTGTGTGGATAAGAGTCTGGACGTCGTACTCGTCACAGACTGAAAGGCAGGCATCAATGGCGGCGGGCGTGCTACCCCAATCCTCGTGCAATTTTAGCCCGACAGCTCCAGCTTCGCACTGCTCTCGAAGCGGCAACAGCTCGGCGTCGTTTCCTTTACCTGTGATGCCAAGGTTCAGGGGCAAATGATCAACCGCCTGAAGCATTTGCCGAAGGTGGGTCTTGCCCGGAGTACATGTTGTAGCATTCGTCCCAGTGCTGCTCAAGTCAGTCCATGTCGAAAGTCAAGGGGGACACCACAAACCTCGGCCCAGTTCCTCCACCAAGCATCGTGGTGATTCCAGACGCAATCGCCTCGTACGACTGTTGCGGGCAGATGAAGTGAATGTGAGTATCAAAACCTCCCGCCGTGACAATCTTGCCCTCGGCAGCAATAACATCAGTGCCGTTCCCAACGACCAAGTCGGGATGCACGCCCTTCATGACGTCCGGATTGCCCGACTTGCCAATCGCCACGATGTGCCCATGTTTGATGCCAATGTCAGCCTTGTAGATGCCCGTGTAATCGACAATGAGCGCATTCGTAATGACAGTGTCGAGAGACTCGGCATCGGAGCGGCCGCCTGCTTGGCCCATACCCTCACGCAGCGATTTGCCGCCTCCAAACGTGCACTCGTCCCCGTACAGCGCCATATCTTTTTCCACCCTGACCCAGAGGTCCGTCGCTCCGAGGCGCACCAGATCGCCTGTCGTGGGACCATACATGCTAATGTAGTGCTGCCGCTCCATGGATGCAACATCGATGTGCGCCAGATCGCCTGCAGGCTCTGGGACATGCAAAAAGCCGCCAACTTGCAGCTTCTCTAGCAAACCCTCCGCAATCTGCACGTCACCAATATGTCCCGTAGCAATGCCATTGCCGCCTTTGATGATTTGGTTCCCGTCAATGCGAACTAGCGTGACCGTCTTGGTATCGCCCGGCTCAAATCTGACTGACGTGCCAGCGGGAATGTCGAGGCGGAAGCCCCGCGCGCGCAGCCGGTCAAACTCAAGCAGCGGGTTCGTCTCAACGAAGTGGTAGTGTGAGCCAACTTGTATTGGCCGATCACCCTTGCTCGTGACACGCAGCCGCGTCCTGTAGCGCCCCTCGTTCAGCACGATGCGGTCCTTGACCGCAATGATGGCTCCCGGCTGGCGCTCTGGGGCGTATGCGCTGGGCTCGGCCAGCGCAAAAAGATCGTTGTCCGGTATGGGCAGGAAGCTGCCGAAGAGCGCCTTCGCGAGGTCTCCGTCGTCCGAGGCAATGGGATGGTGCACCGTGACGAGATATGTGCCCGTGGGAAAAGTGCCCTCGACTTGGAGCTCGGTCAGCGAGCTGACGACGGAGGGGAGAACGTGTCGGCGGCCAAGCATCTGCTTGCCAATGGACATGAGATCGGCGACGGTGTGGCGGCCATCACGAATGAGCTATTGCGGAAAGTGTGAGCCATGTTGTCGCGGTGGAGATCAAGGTCAATACCTCTTGGAGGTTGTTTGCGATCAGCGCCTGGAGTCGAGTCAGTTGGGACGCCGTGATATGACGCCAATGGCACTCACGGTAGCTTCGGCATGATTGAGCTTGACACCTCGAGCAAGGCGGCGCTGGGCGAGCAGGCCAAGCTGCGTAATAACGAGCTTGTCGATCTGGAGATGTGGTGTCGTTAGCCGTGGAGCTCGTTTGGAGGCCGCGGGGTTTGCTTGGCTGACCTCTCTTGGGCAGAGCTGCATGGTGACACAATTCGGAGTGCCGACGACGTGGCTAATACGAGGCCAGGCCAGCAGTCTATCCCATCTGCTTTCAAAGAAGGACTTGAAAAATGGCTAGGGAAAAACAAAAGCAGGTCGCGGAGCTCAAGATGCGGAGCTTCAGGCATGTCCCCAGACGCAGAGGTCAGTCCCCGCGCTAGACAGTGAGCGATAAGCTTTCTGTTATCGTAGCTAAGCCGCATGACAGCTGCTTTTCACAGCAGTGCGGCGTCGAATCATGTCCTCATCAATTTGCGCAGCTATCTCCGTACATTTTTTGAGTGCTTCCAGCTGCACCCCATGCTCCTCCAGACCGTCAAAATCCGTGACACCGCAAGCAATTTTGGTCCTCCAAGCAATCGTCAGTGGCAATGGCTGGCTAGAGCTGTGACGAACCCCCAGCTTTATTCCACATTCGCCAACGCCAAAAAGCAAATGGCCGTCTACGCCTTGCCAAAATCAATCCTTTAAGCGGTGGCACCCTCGCTCTTGCGCTTGCGCTTGCTCTTCTTCTCGGGTGCTGGCGTGGCGGGAGCCGTAGCAGGTTCAGGAGCCGGCGCCGCGGCAGCCTCGTCAGCCTTGGACTTGCGGTTGCGCTTCTTCTTTGGCTCAGTCTCCTCGACCTTCGGCTCAACCTTGGGCTCCTCCTTGGCCGCTGCCTTGGGCTCCTCCTTCTTGACCTTCTTGTCAGCCTTGGCTCGGATGACCGGAGTGCTGGTGACGCCAGCAGTAGGCAGGGGGATAGGAGTGCCCACCTGAGCCGGGGCAGCAGCCGGAGCAGCGGCGGCACCATTCTCCTTGCCCGTCTTGCGACGCTTGTTGCCCTTGGGTGTCTTGGTCTCGGCCGGGGGAGTGGGAGCCTTGGGAGGTGGCGAGGGCTCCTTTTCAGACTCCTCTTCTTCAGACTCCGTTTCGCCTGAGCCCGACTCTGATCCCTCTTCGGCGGCGACGGCACCCGAGTTGGCGTCATCGGCCATCTCAACATCCTCCTCAGTGGCGGCAGGAGACTCCACGGCAGCTTCGGCACCAGCGGCGGCCTTGTCGGCCTTGTACTTTTCCATGTCCTTGAGGTATTGGTCGCGGTTGCGGACGTAGACTTCTTTCCAGCCCTGCGCCGTGTTAGAAAGGCTCGTGATCTACAACATGGGGGTCAACTTACGTTCTTCTCCTCCTCGGAAAGGTTCAGCCAGCGCCTGTGGATCTCCTGCTCAATGTGGCCTGGCTGTGCCTCGGGACCAAGATCCTGCTTGACAATAGGACGCGCAGAGGCGGCGTACAGAAAGTAGATGGTCAAGGGCCGCTTGGGTTCATTGGGATCCTTCTCCTTCTTCTCCTTCTTCGCGCGCTTGGCCTTCTTGGGCTCCTCGGCGGGAGCGGCGGCGGCGGGGGCAGCAGATGCGCCAGCTTCAGCAGGGCTGTCATTGCGCAGGGCGCCGGCGAGAATGTCGCTGCTGAGGGGGTTGGAGATGCCGATTGTGTCGAGGCTGTGGGGAGTAGAGCCCAGCACCGAGTTGGTGTGCTTGATGTAGGATCGCAAGAGCTCGCTGACGGCCGTCTGGAGCGTCGTCAAGCCGGTGACCACCTGCAAGAAGACACTCTCATTAGGATACGATTGAAACTGGATCAAGAGATGAAGCAGCGCGTGAGACAGCTCCCCAAGCTGGCGAGAGAACGCGTCGAGTCCTACGCGAACGCGATGCGCCTGAGCCGGCGGGAATGGCGTCATGCGAGGCATTGACGCGAGGGAGGCCGAGGACGCGACGAGAGCTGGTTGGCGCGCATGGTTTCGTTTTATGGCGCAATGCAGCGGCTGATGTGTACATGGTCCAATTGTGTTGGGGGAGGCCAGCAGGGAGGGAAGGTCGGATGAGGTGGGTGGTGCGCGACTTACAGAGTCACGGGTGCGGGCGAAATCCTCGACCGAAATCATCAACTCGGCCGTCTTTTCTTCCTTTTTGGGGCGCCCCATGGTTGCGAATGATGGAACAGGTGTCTGGGAGGGCTGGGTGTTTGTTGGGGGAATGATGGAAGGGAGGAAAAGAAGAGGAGGAGAGGCGACCGGAGCAAGCGAAACGATGGGCAGCCAGTGGGGTTTTAACAGAGCGGCACCCCCCGTGGCAGGCGGGTTTTTTTGGCGCACGACCGCTGGCCACAGGCTCCCCAGCACCCACTCACAGGCTTATCCGGCTGCAAATGCCCTACGCGGCCGTCGTCTCGGCCTCCGTTGCTCTGTGGCCCAACGATAGGCCCCTCCGCTGCACCTGCCAGGCTGTCTGCTTGCCTTTTAGGGCCTGTCCTGCAGCCTCTCGTCTCGCCACCCACTGCTTCCAGGTAAGGTAGGTACTGCGGTCCAGCTTGGTTGTCTCCTCGCACAGGGCCTCTTACCCTCCAACCCTTTGCCATGCTAGGCCCTCTTTCTCTTCTGTAGCCGCCGACACCCAGGCCTACCGTCGACCTTGTAGTACACCCGACCCCCCAATTTTCGCCGTTTTCCTGCACCTTGCCATACTCCTGTCCATCACTCTTTCAACGATCCACGCATCTCCACGCTTTGCCTTGCCTTGGGTGCTCCGCCATCGTCTCCACCCAAGGCCTACCCATGCTCAGGTCGCCAACAGCATGTGAAAAATTGACTGCTCCCAAATATTCTTGTGTCGTCGCACAACAGACGGGTCGATCACATCTCGGATGTCCATCTTTACCTTTGCAGGCTTTCTGTATCTTCTTTGATTGAAAGGACCCCCTTATCTCTTGCCATCTTGTTTCACTCCTCGTTGATTGACTTGTTCGACGTTTTGATCCACCAACCCGTCCTCTTGATCCGACGCCTCTGTCGCCTCGTCCTCACATGCTTGGGCGGGCACCAAAGTCTTTCTATACTTGCCTTCACGTCACAGCGCACACTTGATGAGAATTTGCATCATTACTATCTGCTCGTCGTCGTCGTATCTGTCATGCAATGCCATGCCGTGCCGTGGTCAATGTCGTCCCCGATGGAAGCCAGTCCTACTATACAATGGGGCAAATCGATTAAGGGAAGGGAAAAGTGTAAGCAAGAAAACCAGTCGAGCAAGAAAAGACGAACTCGAGCCACCGAGCAACCTGAAGGACGTTTTGCCTGCACCTCTGGTGAACTCCGTCTTCAGCGAAACTTCAGGGGGCCGTTCGGTATTCGCCCTGCGCCTTGCGATGCCATGAAGAAGGCATACTGAGTGGAGAAAAGAGCCAAATGTACAAGAAGAAAGTACTCGACGTGAGTCGATGAGTCCAATCAAGAACCGCGAGACGAAAAAGCATACTGGCCAGGCCAGTGGCAGTAGCGGTGCGGATAATCAAGATTGAGAGCAAGAAGCAAGCGCTTCGATGTCGTATACCGCTCAATGGCGAGGGCAAAAGGACTTTAGACTAGCTTGCAATCGATGTCAGTATTGTGCCAGGGTACAGAAAACAGGGTGGAGGAGTCTGTTTTGAGCTTACCGTATTCGAACGACCCGACTTCCGAGCCAAGTTAATGACAGCAGTGAGAACTGGATCCGAGCATAACGCAAAAGCAGTGGGTGTGTCCGCCAACTCAATGGCAGCACTTGAAAGGCGAAGCTACACCAGCAGCCAGCTCAGTTGTGTAAGTCGACATCAACAGTCGATCAATCCCACGGATTTGAAAGGCAACCCCCAGGCTTCTCAAACGATGTCGCACATCTTGAGGATGTAGAAGACGAGAAGCAGCACAACGCACTCGCCAATCGCCACGCCGAGGCCGAGCTTCTTCTGAAGCGTGCCGACGTGCTCGATTTCGCCCTCTGAAAAGTAGAACATCAGGGTATCAAAGTACCCGAAGTACATCAGCAAGCTGCAGGGACCGAACCAGCCCACCGACCAGAAGAGCTTCCAGGACATGTCCTTCTTGCGCTTGACCAGGTCGTCAAACTCGGCAGAAGCAGGGCGCGAAAACGGAGCAAGCCTTGGCGAAATGTGACGCTGGGGCTCACCCAAAGTCGTCGGCGTGCACACTGGCTGGTCGCGAAATGAGCCGCGGCCGGTCTCGATGTCGCTGACCCTCCTGTGGCGACGGATTCGCTGCGTGTCGAAGCTGGTGGTGCTCGGGCCCGCGGTTTCGCTGTAGAGACGAAGGGGAAGCACAGACTTCTGGCCACGTACAGCGGCACGAGGGTGAAGAGGGTCCATCCTGCCCCCGTGGAGACTGGTCTTGGGCATCTCACTCAAAGTCCTCTCGTCAAGTCTTTCGGACACACGGCGGCGTTCCTCCATGCGCCTGTTAGCAAGAGTGTCTTCGTAGTGAGAGGAGGCGCGCGGCCTCAGGCGCCGCATGTACCGCAGTTGGTCGAGCCCATGGTCACCCGTGCTGCTCGCCAACGAAGGGGACGTCTTGCGAGACGCCTTGTAGCTGCTGGCGCTCGGCGTGTTCGACATGGCCCTTTTGGGAGTTTTGTATGACGCGCCCGGGAAAACTGCAGCCATGGAAGAGCGAGATGAAGAGGCAGCATCGGTGCCGCCCGCCATGGGGATGTTGAACAGGGGATCTTCACTCCGGAGCCGCGTGGGCGACGTCAGTGCTGCACTTGGAGTGCTCAAGGTTTGGCAGTCCAGAAGAAGCGGCTGGCGAGCCAAAGGGCTCGACGACGGTGGTGAAATGCCAGCATACACCCTATGGCGAGGCGTTTCCGGGGTTTCGAAGCCCGAGGGACCCGACGGACGTCCAAGCGGAAGCGGAGGGGGCGACGAGGGAATATCCTGAGACTTGTCGTTGCCAACAGGAACGGCGCCAGGAAAGTCGCGTATATATCCGGTCATTTGCCTCACTGAGAGGTCACCTCCGCAAGAGTCGACGGCCAGTTGCGACTCTCTCGGAAAGCGCGGCATCTCCTGCAACTCCATCTCGACAGGCGCGTCTGTGGTTGCGTTCTTCTTGTTACGCCATGGGTTGGTGTCTGACCGCTTGGGGATCAGAATGGCGTCGATGGATTTACGAGGCGAAAGCTCATCAAAAGATGGCTTACGCCGAAGAGCTTGCTTGCCTTTAGCCTGGGCGGGCGACACCTCGGGTGTGGTGCTGTAGTAGTAGAGAGCGGGGTCGCTTTGATATTCGCTCGCTCCCTCATCGGTGACCCATTCGGTTTCCGTGTCGACACGCAGGCGCCCAGATGAATCTGTGGTCGCAAACCGGCTTGGGATGGAGCGTTGAGATTTGGTGTTCGGCGACACCTTGCGAGCCCAAATGGCTGGAATTTTCCCGGTCGCTTCATCGTGGTGAACTTGGGTGTCGGTGGATTCAGCATCGGTGTTAGATCGAGGCGTAGCTGGGCGCTTCACGAAGCTGATTCCTGCCTCGCCGAGAATACCGCCTCCACTCGACTGAGTCGAGCAACTTTCCCAGCTGTCGCGGTGCGTCTTCAGCGCATTTTCAAGATAGAAAGGATCTTGACGTTCCATTGGCGAGCTTTGAGTGCTGCACTGGTCGATTAGGCCCTGCAAAGGCGACTCAGGAAGACGGTCGCCGCTTTGAAACGAGTGACGTTTGCCAACAGAGAGATCCGACACTGGAGAGGGCGATGCAGGGAAAAGGTTGAGCAGTCGGTTTGTATCGCCGTAGGAGTCCTGTCCAGACAATTCGGTTGAGCCAACAGCGAAGAAACGCGGGTGTTGAGGTGATCCTCGAGGCGGTGGCGATTGAAGGGGAGGAGCACCGATTCGAGAGTCGTGGACGTTGGTTCGGAGCTTTGGGAGAAATGACCGGCCCTGTGCTTGAGCCAGCGGGCTACCGCTATGCAGAAAAGCAGACGGGCGCGTCTCTTCGTCTTGCTCGGACGACGAACCCGCCTGGTCATGGTGGAAAACCGGCGTGCCGGTCTGAACATGAGCCAAGTGAATTGTTTCCTGCTCGTCGACTCCAGTCGCATCGTCGATTTCATTCTCGTCGCGAGAAGACGTGGCGACAGAAGATCCGGTCGGCTTGCCGATATTGAAGCCATCATCACCGTAGCGATCAATGATGCTACCGAGAGTGGTGTCATTGATGTGAGAGAGTCCACGAGACTGCTCCAAGCCCTCTTGAAGCGAGTTGCGGTTCGACTTAGACCTCCACATGTCATCAGCCGTGCTGACTTCGTTGCTGTAGTCCGTGGCCTTGTTTCTAACACCCCACGGAATGCTGCCGCGGTTGCTGATTGGCCCAAAGTACATGGAGCCAGGACCACCATTTGATTCGCGATATACAGACGAAGGTGCAAAGCTGAAAGGTCGGTCCGAGTTTCGCCTCGTGTCGCCATTCGACTCTGGGTAGACAGAAGATGGAGCCAAGCTGTAGGGGCGCTCCGAAGGACGCTCCGAGATGGATTCCCACGCACTGTTGTCGAGCGATGGGCGGTTGTCATCGGCTTCATCTTCGACTGCAGAGTCGTGCGGCGACTCATGCAGGGCTCCGTCCAAGGAGAAAGACTTGACAGGAGTTCCATCTTCGTGCAACTCTTCAAGCTCCTGCTCTTTCTCATGCGTCGACTTCGAGGGTGAACCGAGTATTCTCTCCTTCACGCGGTCCATGAATGAGGTACCACGCGGGCTCTTGAGTGGCGAAGAAACGCCAGAGTTGCCCGGGTGGTTTGAGCTGAAGCTCCGCGGCGTCTCGATGTTGGACGGCTTCTTGCCAACGGGAGTTTCGTCCAGATTTGGAACGCTGAAAAACCGGCGTTCTGGCGACTGCAGACGCTCGTCGCGTGGGCCATGCACTTTTTGCTGGGCGATAGATGCATAGGCGCTCTCAAGGTCGGCGAAAATCCTTCGGCCTTGGGGCTCTTGTTTGTTGTCGCCCCCCTTTGGGGAGCTGTCAGACTCAGCCGCCATATCTCCAGGGAGCAGGCCTTTGAGTGAAGGGTACCTATCAACGAATTCATTTCCGGTCTCTATCTCGGGGTCTTCGGGGGGTTCAAAGTTACTGTTATAAAGAGATTTGCGTGGATTGACCACGTCGAAGGAAGCACCACGGTAATGCAAGGTTGCTGGAGTCGCCGGTGGTGTGTCAGGCAATGTGAATGTTACGTCCTGCGGTAGGTGAGGCGATGCAGGCAATATATTGACACCAGAAACCCGCTCAAGGTTTACGTGTGATGGCGGTTGCGGAAACGGATATTTAGAGAGGGTGAAGGTTGAGCTATCACTCCACCCAGCGCTGGAAAGCAGGTCTATACTCGAGTTTTCCGAGTAGAAAGAAGCTCTAGGACGCGCGTGTACGAGATTGATCTTGTCAGGGCGCGGCAGGCGTTTTCTTGAGCCAAGCTTCTTTGCGAAGGACAATGGGCGTTCTAGAAGATTATTTTTGCCTTGAAGGGGCGCGTTCGACGCGTCACTCGCGTGTTCACGGCAAGAGGCGTCGAGCAATAGCGACGCGGGTGAAGGTGGAGCCTTGAAGACTGTTAGGCGCGGCAAGAGTGCGAACGGTTGTATTAACTCACAAGGAGAGGTTGTGCCTCGTCGCCAGAAGGCCTTCTCACTGAAGGCACCTGATCGCCGACAGGAAGCTGATTTTGCTCAGCAAACGTCACCCGAGGGGATTGGTTTGTGGATTTCAGGCTCGAGGCGGCAGTCTTGCGCTTGACACGCTTGCTGCCAACCAGATCTGGCGTGCAGGGCAGGGAAAGCTGCTTGCGATATTCGTGTAGAGACAAGGACTGGGGATGAGAAGTGACGGACGACTGAGAATGAAGAGACGGCCGTGGAGAATGTAGAGGGGTGATGGGCGTAGCAGAGCGCTGGTGCAGCGCTGCCATAAACGTAGCCATGGTCCGTGGGTTCGCTTAATGTGCTTAATGTGGCAGAACACTGTGGCGTTTTGCAGTCCAGCCACACCAGGCGTGGTGTTTTCCCAGGTGCTCGCAAAGTTTCCTTCTCCGCAACCTTGACAGCACCGATGTCATACTACCTGCCCTGGGATGACGACACTATCCGGGAAGACCACACAGGAGGTATCTCCTGTCCTTTGAAGATGTCGTCACTGAACAATGCAGGGACGAGATGAGACTCCCACAGGAGCACGACTGCTACCCGGCACCTTGGGCTATTGGCTTCTGACCCATCGTTAGACAATGTCCAAGGTCAATGAAGGGAGTCCACCTGCCGTCTATTCTTCAGACCGAGACTCATCTTACACGCCAACCCGACGAAGCTCCCTTCAAAATCTTTTTGGCAGCCCCAAGCTCTTTAATGTCTCTGGATCCTCAAATACCACGGGACGAAAAGACCTCGGCGCTGGACGGGGAATCGTTGGTGAAAACTGCCGCTGATAGTGTGCTGATGGTCCCGGGGGTTGATGAAACTGGACGACAATCTAGGGGATGAAGGCCCAGGAACGCAAAAGACGTGACAGAGAAAGAGAAGAAGAAAAGCAATGAGCTGAAGGACGTGAAGACAACGTGGGTGCGGGGAAAGATCAGACTCTCAAGAGGAAGCCGCAAAGCATGGTCGCTCGAAGCAAAGGGGGAAGCGGCGGACGCCATGAGATAAAGAGACTGGGCAGAGGACACTACGGCCAAAAGAAATGTTTCCAACGGACGTCGAGAAGGAGCAAATCCGCGTGCCCAACCGTTCGCGGCCGGGTTGTACACCATGATTCGAAGACGTGTGGTCGGCGTTACCTTGCACCAGGCTCTGTCCCTGGTCCACCCCATCTACATTGCCACGGGCGCATCCAATCAGCAGCCAGATGTGGCATAAGACGTGAGGGTGCCTGCGCAGGAGCCGTACGCCGCTAGTTGAACCTGCACCAATCACCCAGGTCAACGGCTAGCCCATGTCATTCGTAATGGCAGACAGAGTCGCGCGTGTGGAGCCAATACACGGCCACAACGCCTGACGGCACTGGGCTGGCATGAAGCGGAGGCCGCGGATACGGTCAGCTGTGGCAGACAGGGCTTGAGAATGGGCAATCATCGGCCGTGAGCCACTACGATGAGTGAGACTACGCCTTCGGGGATGGGGATTGGTCACGCGCGAGATGGCGAAGAGGAGTGAAGACGCGAGTTGCAAGAGGAAGGTTGGCTCGTGAGGCGCGTAGCCAAAGATCCTAGCGCGACCGGCCCCCACTAACCGAGGATCAGATTCAACGTCATCCCATCAACCCGCAAACTCCTGTCTTTTGCCTTTGCATCTGCTGAGCGCTGGCGCCTCTATGGTGGATTCACTTGCCTAGTTTTATCGGCTTCTCCCAGCTCGCTGCGTCAATCCAGTATCGACCCACCCAGGTGCTTTTTCCAACATGTGACGACGGGAGCATGAAGAGCTTCTGAGGAACACGGAATCAACCTTGCCCCAGGTCACCGCATCAGAGAAAGCACTGATCTGCGGATTTGGGCTACTCCAGACTCACAAAATGTTGCCGATCTCAAGCCCGTGCAACCAGGTATAGTACTTCCGTGCTGCCATGGGCCGACAGAGCAGTCAATCATGGGAATGTCCGCATTGGTACGCAGCTGAAGAAAATGGCGATGACCGCGTGTAGGGTGAATTTCTAGAAAGAGAAGTGTTGCCAACAAAGACGGAAGGAACAAAGTACATAATGAGCTCGGACAGCAAGCGCCAGTTCAAGCGCATCCAGACTCAACATCTCACTTTTCGCGCTCTCGTTTTCATCAGAGCCCTCCTCTGTCTTCTATCGACCTATTCTTTGCTCATCGCCTCTTAGCAGGGTCTTCAAGTTCTGAAGAATCGTTCGGACGATCAAGCCGCTTCCAAAATCAACGCCCAAGACCTGCCGCTGGGAGACTCCGGTGTCACACCCCTTTTGCTTTGAGCAGCTTCAGGGAATGCCGAGCTGTTCGTTTCCATCCCAACACTCCAAGTAAAAGAGGTAGCACCTCTGTCCCGTGCGACCAGGGGATACACATGGAAAGTCATCGTGCCAAACCTCAAGACTGTGTGCCTCGGGTGGGAAATGAAGGCCTCGTTCGAAGGCGTCACAAGCGTGTCAATTCTCCATCTTTGCGCGACAATCCTCAAGCCCATGCATTCCCGGGAGACAAGCTCGAAGATGACCAGGAAATCAGATCAATAACCTCTTCCAATTCTTTCGCATCCAGCGGGATCTCAAAGTTGAGTGCACCTCGAAGAAAGCTGCCATGGCTTTCTGGGCATGGATCTCCACCTGCTAGCGGAAGTCCAGATTTTTCACCTCCAGCTTTCGACTCCCGCAACCCGACGAGTGGCGTAGAATCATCAATTTCGAGTCTCAGGAAGTCGCTTTCAGGATCACCGCCTTCCGAACAGCTCAGATACCTCGGAGCCAAAGAGCCTACCTCACCTCGTGCTTTGAATTTGACCTCATACACGCCGTCGGTCTATAGTGCTGCAGCGACTGCATCAGAGGATTCATATCCTTCGGTTTCTCACGCGAGGACCAAGTCGTCCTATGAAGGGCTGCTCGGGCCTTCGAGACTTGATGAAGTTGACGAGTACAATCATAGTCCGGACGAGTCTGGGTCAGGAATCAGTTCCGAATCGAACGACCCGCAACCTGATATCGCTGGCGATGCTGCGGCAGACAGGATCCCCTCCCCGTTTGTGTATCCCGTTGAGCTCTCTCCTTCTCCGCTTTCACCAGCTCCATACCAAATACCAAGCAATGCTCCGAGCCCTGTCCAGCCAGCACCAGTCGACCCGGGCCTGCACCGAGCCATCACAGGGCTAGAGAATTTGATCAAGCCACCGGCCGATGCCTCTCAAGCTGGGCCGAGCGTCCCTCGATCGCCTCGGACGGAGTCCTCTTTAGCCTCAAAAATGGAGCCGTTGGTGATCTCGAGCTTGGAAAGTATTCCTGCAACTGCCGCATCGTTGGAATCCTCTGTGAACCCCGGGCTTCCTGCACCACGAGACGTGTCGAGCAACATTCAAAGACGCCCTTCGGTGTCGGTGCAGCCACTCAATATCAAAGTTCCACAACCCTCGCCGCCTGTGGTCGTCACTTCTGAGGAGTTTTATAGGCGTCCATCGAGAAAATCTGTAGCGGGCGACTGGGCCTACGTCAAGCACAAAAGAGCGCAATCCAGTCCATCTGTCCAGTCTGCCTCAGAGTCGGATTCTGATCTTGAAAAGGGACGACAGGAAAGTACTCACTGGCGAGCGTGGCACAACAACACCAAGCGTCCCCATTACCGCGATGACCCCAACTACGTCGATCGGCACTATCATCCAGACAGCTCACTAAGGCAGAGGAAGAGAACCTCTCGGCGCAGCCAAGATCGTTCTCGTCAATCCGAACCAGGTCGCAGGGACAAAGTTGGACAACGGAGGAGGGAACACCGTAGCGAGCACCGTGAACGTTACGGAAAGCCACCAAAACGCCCTCATGAACCCAGGGTGGCCTACGCAGATGATACAGGCATGTTCGGTCTTCCTGGCGTTCTGGGTGGACCTAGCACGTGGGACTTCTTCAAGCGACATCGACGACAGCCACTTGCGAGGAACTGGGGAAAGACGAAAAAGAGAATTTGCGCTGCGATAACCTGTATCAACACTGCCTTGGTTGGGTTCTTAATCGGTGTATATGTAAGAGTTTACCGTCCCTCAAGTAGCTCAAGCTGATTGGTGCCAGGCAGGAGAAGTACCGCGGATTCAGTACGTCGTCGCTGATGAGAGCCACTCTGTGGTCTGGGGGAACTTTGGGTTGGTCAAACGTCCTCACAAGACAGAATTTTGTTGACCCTCGGACTAGACTCTACCTTGGACTAGCCATCACAACTTTCCTATTCTGGCCTCTTCCCCTTCTCCATGGCCGCAAGTCCTATACACTGGGAGCCTTGGCGATCCTGTTGCCCCTTCAGTTTCCTCAGGCTCTTGCTATTGACAGGTTGAGAGGCCCAGATCGACTCTATCGCATCTGTTTGTTGCTTCCTAGAGCCTTTGATGGTCTTGTTCTCGGCTTCGCCAACATCAACGGCTTCGCCACCCTTCTCGATCTCTTTGGTGCCTCTCTTCAGAGTGCCAATCCCCACCAGGAACTAGTCTTTGTGAACGACGTCCGTCGTCACGGCGGAGGGATGGGTCTATGGTTGGGCATATGGTCCTGGTGTTTCATGGCCAGTATCGCGGTGGGCTTCCTTGTTGGAGCTCTCATCATCAGCGACTTGAATCCAGCATGGGGCTTTTACATCGTCATAATCATCATTGCTTCGGTCCTGGTGCTAAACGTCCTTGCGCCCGAGACTCGCAGAGCACGTTTCCGTAAGTCGACGATAGACCTGGTCGATCCAAGGTCCGATTTTGTCTATCGGCAAGTCGTTCAAGGAGAAATCAAGCTTCACATCTCTGCTGAAGGTCCAAGATGGTGGGGCGACGAGGTTGTCGCAGGAGTCAGACTGTCTTTCCGCATGATGTTCCAACTCGGCTTCAGCATCCTTGCTCTCTACATTAGTTGGATCTATGCGCAGTTTGTTCTCCTCATTGTTGTAAGTCTTCTGCAAGTCCTGTTTTGGTACATCCTAACTGTAGTATTTCTTCATAGCTCCTCGGCGCTCTTCTCTCGGGTTCATACATGCTCGCCCCCCGCCATGTCGGCGCAGGCGTTTCCGCTCTCGCCCTCGGCGCCCTGCTTGCCATCCCACTAACCAAAGCCGGTCTGTTCTCTCGTGAACGTACTCATGGGCCTCGAACAGACAGTATGACCCTAGAAACACAAATGACCTGGACGAGCCACATGACGCGTCGCATAATCTTCACAACTTGCCTTCCCCTGTCTGGACTCGCTTACACGCTCACATCTGCTGGGCGAACGAAACTACCTTGGGCGGTCCCCGTTGTATTTGCCGGAGTCGTCGGCTTTCTGAGTACGCTCGCTTGCGCCGAATGCATCGGCCTCCTTATGGAAGCCTTCGACACCTGCGATCTGCAGCCCGGCGCCAATAGTCGACATCGCCTCGTCAGCGCCCCTGAAGAAACACGACGTCGCCGCACGAACTACTCGTGTTTCCCGCGCGTTTCTGCCGGCTTCTTCGTTGCGCAGACAGCAGCTTTTGTCTTGGCCGCTGCAGCCACGTTGGTCGGCGGCATGATGACTCGACGATGGGGCGCGCAGACGAGCACAGGAGTCGTTTCAGTTGTCTTGTTGGCTTTGACGATTGCACTGACGGCTATCATGTGGCGATTCAGGAAGATGCAGGTCATCCCTGACAACGCTTTTGGCGGCGGTAGTGCCGGCATCAATGCACCTCACGAGTGGCGGGAGGCCATGATGGCACAGGACGCCAGGACAAGGCGACGCAACAAGCAGAGACGGACCAGGAGCCGCGCGCCGAGCGATAGCAGCCACGTGTCGGAGAGGGAGAAATCCAGCGAGGACGATATGGCGGACGTCGAGCTCGAGAATGACGATGACTGGAAGCCCGTCGTCTTGGGTAATCCTTCAGGCAAGATTCGCCGCATGAACGTGCTCGAGTTGGGACAGTGGAGCAGGTGGAGCGAGATTCGACGCTTGAATCGACTGCTGAATGAGCGTGGTCGTGGCCGGCTCGACCTTTGAGAGCGCTTCATTTCAGTCGCTGTTGTCTTGTGGGGGTGTTGAAGTGGTAGATTGTTTGCTTGGGGGGGAAAATTGAGACAGGAGGTCGGAGAGGTGATTGAGGTTAGTATTCCTACACCTGAACTCAGCGTCTCTAGAATCCGAAGCAACTCGGCCACGAATGCTACCAACGTTGACTCATGCTATAATCACCTCTCCCTGTTCGCTTTCTGATGGACTCTTTATTCTGCACATTGCGATCTGCTCATGCTGCTCTGGAAAATGACGTGTAAGAACGAGAGAAGAATCACGCTCGAACTTGCGACAACTCTAATGGCTACCATTGCACCCATTCACCTTGCCATACAACGGCATCGTCCCCGGCGTCTCACGCAGCGCCTCCTCCATGATGCTCAACCCCTTCTCCAACTCTTCCTCTGTCGTCGTCAACGGCGGCGCCAACCGAAACACACCACCAAAGCTCGCCATGGTTGACAACTGGGCCCACAAGCCCTTTTTCGCCATCTTGTCCGCCACGGCAGCCGCAACCTCTGGCGCACCTGTCTTCGTTTCGCAATCGGCAACGATTTCAAGGCCCGCCATGAGTCCGCGCCCGCGCACATCACCGATGCAGCCGTACCTCGCCTGTAGTATGCGCAGGCCGGATTGAAACTTGCCACCTAGACGAGCAGAGTGTGCGACGAGGTTGTCGCGCTCGACGATCTCGAGGACTTTGAGCCCGACCGCCGTAGGAAGTGGATCGTTGACGTGCGTCGTGTAGAAGAGGAACCCCTTTTCGCGCGTTGTGCGAGCGATGTCGTTGCTCGTGACGACGGCACTCAGGGGCAGCCCGTTGCCGAGCGTCTTGCTGAGCGTCAGGATGTCGGGCACGACGGCGTCGGCGTCGTGGCCGAAGGCGAACCAGTCGCCGGCGCGGCCGATGCCCGTTTGCGCCTCGTCGACGATGAGGAGCATCCCGCGCGCTGCGCAGTGCTGCTTGGCTGCTGCCAGCCACCCGTCCGGGAGCACCAGCATGCCGCCGGACGACAGGATGGGCTCGACGATGAGCGCGGCGAGGCTGCCGCACGAGGCGCGGTTCACCAGTGAGAAGCCGTAGGAGAGCTCGGTCTGCCAGTCGTAGGTGCCGTCGGCGTGGCGGAAGATGCTGCGGTATGCGTTGGGCGCGGGGAGGATCAGGTTGCCCGGCATCTGTGAAGGATGGATTAGCCACGGAAAATGTCAAATTGAAAGACTTTCTTTCGTCTCACCATGGGTCCATGGCCGGTTCGTCCCGCGTGATACTGTGCTCCCGCTGCCTAAATCAATCATCAATCAACCGGGTCTTCTCACGTTGGCACTGGGAATGATCAAAACCTACCACGCCAGTGACGCCATGCCAGCTCGCGGACAAGCCAACAATCTCGAATTTGCCAGTGTAGCTCTTGGCCAGCTTGATGGCCGCCTCGTTACTCTCACCACCTGTGCTGAGGAAGAAGGCCTTGTCCAGCCCGTCCGGCAGCAGACCCGTGAGCTTCTTGCCCAGTGCGATTGCAGGCGGCGACAGCATTCCGCTGAACAAGTGGTCAAGGCTCGCAGCGTGTGCGCTGATTGTTTCCACGATTTCTGGGTGTCCGTGGCCGATGAGGCAGGACTGTCGGCCGAGAATTCGTCAGTTGCTGGCCTCAGGAGGAAGAAGACGTTGGGTGGTGGTATGGGCAGAAAGGAGTGTGGGCTTCTAAGGATAAAGACACTTAAACATACCATCTGGCCGCTCGTCCAGTCCAGCATGGCGTGTCCATCAGCCGTGTATATCGACGTGCCCTTTGCACGGGTGATGATGTCTTTTTCGAATTCCGTGCCAAAATGAAGCATGCAGTCCGCAGCGTCGGCTTTGAGCGCCTCGGCGTCCACATTTGCGTACAATTCTTTTGCTGCCATGGTATGTTGCCTTTTCTACTCTTGTTGAAGCTCAAAAAAAGTGGAAAGGTTCAAGGATGTGTGTGATTCGTCTTTTTGTTGACAGGCTTTTCGAAACGTAAAAGGCGAAAGATGGTGACAAGCTTCGAGGTTTGGACAGGCGTTTTTATATCCTGCAACCGACTCCGCCGATCCGACTTATCGGCGGCCTCGTGTGTCCTGGAGCAGCTTATCGCACACAACATCCCCTGCAAGAAGCAAGAGTTGACTATTCACTGGAGCGTCGTGAAGGTGGCTGCCATAGCGGGGTGGTGGGGCACGGAAAACGGGAAACGGGAAACAAGGGCGAGGAAGTTTTCCGCCATCGGCCAAAGTTGTCGGGAAACTTTTACGCCTGCTTCCCGAGTACGAGAGGACGGCACTGCAGTTGAGCTATTGAGTGATACTTTCCCTCCTTACCCTTTTGTCTTCTTTCAATTTTCTTTTGTCTCCATGGAACTGCCGGGTTTCAAAGATCGTGGATGTTTGTCTGCCATACGTCCCATAGAGGATCCCAGAGCCCTTCCAGCGACTCCATGGGCATGTAAATCCCAGAAGCACCCTGTCCAGCTTCCGGCATATGAAGTACTCCTGAATCCAAGCCAGAGCTCCGATTCGCACGGCCCAGATGTGTCGCCTCTGGCGCCTCTCCGCCCTCGGGCTCTGGCTCAGCCAGAATATTGGAAATGGCATCATCGCAGCGCTTGGTAAACATATCCGCAAGGTCCCAATTCTCCTCATCTCTCGCGCGTCGAAGTCGGTCCTGCAAGGACGCCAACGCGTCTTTGCAACTCTGGGCCACGGCCGCTTCGGTCGTGTCCACGGCGCATCGAAGCAGGACGGTTCCAGCAGACACGAGCAGATGCGCGGCATAAGGCATCCAAAATTCCTTGAGATGGGCCGGCTGTAGAGAGCATACGTATTCGGAAATTTTGATCGCAGATGCACGAACGGTACTGAGGTAATACTTTTTCGTCGTATCGCGCTCATGGCCATTCTCTTGACTGCTTGCTGTGCGCAGGCCGAGTCGGCACAGCAGCATTTTGATAGACAGAAAGCCGAGGAAGAGGCTGCTGGCTCCTGCACAGGTGATCTGATGAGTTGGCTGCTTGAACTGCTGGGGGAGCTCCTCTTCCCACTGATCAAGGCTACATTCAAAGCGGCGCAAGTCTTTCCAAACATGGGGTTGGGTTTCATTGCTGAGGTCATAGACCAGGGGTAGAATATCTCCAAGGATTTCGGACAGTTTGCAGAGCTGTATGAAGGATTCAGCACCAGCCTCTCGCTGGCGGGCCTGTTTATTTGGCGTGAAAAGGTCTGAGAGAACCGGCAAAGGTACGTCGTACTGCCTCCGCAGTACCGAGGGCGGAACACCGTAGGCAAAGCTCGACCTACAAATTCTCAGTAATCTTATTCGCAATCAGCCACTTCCATCGTACCTACCAATGATCGTGAATCAGCACAGCCCAAAAGAGGCGTATCCGCGAACGAATATCCGTCGATGACATGCTGCAAACGCGCGGATCTCTATTGAGTCCCAGGCTATGAGCAAGCGCCACTGTCCGACCTGCATTCACCACATTGCCTTGGATGGCCCCAAGCGGTCTGCCAGACAGGTCGATGAGTGCTGGGTACAGGGTGGCTAGATGCGGCGCCAAAAAGTCTTCCTGGAGCGCGGCGATGGCCGACTCCCAAAAATATTGCGAGCTTGGGCATGGGTGACACTTCAAGGTGTCGGAGCAATTCCAGTATGTCAGAGATATGGCGTATATTTGACAATAAAGCGACGAAGAAACCCGAGACGAGCGGCTCCAAAACGCCTCTTCGTCGACAACTGGGAAACACGGATGCACGCATTCAAAGTAGAGCTTGACGACATGGTCGGCGAAGGGTCCAAGGATCTGCTCCAGAATTTCGCGCTGACCGCGTCCGGGATCTTTGGCGGGCCGCGAACCTTCTCGCGCTCGCGGGATAGCCATGTGAAGGACGGGCTTGCCTGGCGTGCTGGATGCAACGGTGTATCTCTGCGCGGGCCGTTTTCCGGTGGAGCCCGTCTCGAGATGATGGAGTAGTATTTGGACATCTTCTGCGACCATTGGCGCAATGATGATGGACGATTCTGCTGTGCTTGAGGGGTTTGGTTTGTCCAGCTGCGATTGGTCCTCATGGCGCACAGGCAGACCGGGCGACGATGGATTCTCCAGAGATTCATCTCTTCGTAGGGTCAGTTGGTCGTGCGCTCTCCTTGCTCTTTTTCGCGGCCTCTCTGCCTGTTTCCCACTGCTTTCTGCATCCGGGGCTGAGCGGGCGGATGCATGGTCGAAGAGGCAGGCGAATCCTTTCGTTTCGCAGAGCTGACACGGCGTCCCTGGAATCAATATGACGCAGCGCACCTTTCGTTGACGACATTTGTCACAAGCTGGTACACGATGGCTGCGGTACGGTCGGGCTTGTTGCGTCGCCATGGTGCGCAAAGGGAAGATGGCGTGCAGATGCCGGGATAAACGTGGCCGTCGTGGCGCTCGGTAACCTGCTGCGGCGTCGATCCGAGTACCACCTTCTGGGAAGGAGAATGTGCGACTTTGATCAGGTTACAAACTCACATGGTCAAAATTCTGTTGATTTGAATAGTTGCAGACTTAGAGATCAATTTGCAATGCCTTCTTTTCTCGATGCTGCAGTGTATCTCTCTCTAATACTTCTTGCATTATTTACAAGGACCAATACTTTGATACTCATGAAAGATTGAAATCCATGAGACATCTATTCCTCTTTGCCTTTATCGCCTCTGCACATCTACCTCCAAATGTCTCAGCTAGATGTTGAAAAAGCGCTCTGGACAGAACCATATCTGCAGCAAGTTAGCACGACTCAAGTCAGGAATGAAATTCAGTCTTACCCCTGTGGGCATTGGCTACCCAAGGCAACGCTTCCACTGCGCATGTAGCAAATCTTGGCCTTCGCACAAGCCTCGGTGGTACAGTTAGGGCTCATAATGCTGCTCTTGCCCTGAAGAGTGTTGAACACGCTGACAAGCGTAATGTTACTTTCCATGGCTTCCGTGACGCGGTGCCAGAACGTCGCATTGAGCGGAGCGTCATCCGGCCACCCAGCAGCAGGTCCATAAGTGTCGCGAGTCGAGTACTCAAGGCTAAACGTGGGGCCGGTGGTGTCTCCCAGTTCGGAAAAGGACGACACGTCTGCCACGAAGGTCCACGCATCGACAATGTCAAATGAGCCGGTGTCGACTTCGTAGAGCCGGAATCCGGAATTCAGGTTGGTCAGGGGTGTCACGGATGGCCCGATCCAGCCCGTTGTCAGCGCATTCTCGGCATCTTGGAGAGTGCCGTTGTTGGCGTAGTAGATCATAAGTTGATCCTCGTGGGTGTGGCCGAAGAATATGTTGGCAATGACATGAGGGCTGTATCGCTCGACTATTTGGTAAAACAAATCTGTTGGATTAGGGATCGGGTTTGTGCCATCCCAACCGGAGAGTACATGTCCAACAATCCATACCCGCTCACCATCGTCTTCTGCGGCTTGCAGCTCGTCGATCATGAATTTGAACATGCCAGAGTTGTCTGGGTCCGTTGTGTTGATGAAGTTGAGGTAATTTGCCTTGTACCAGAAATCGGTGTTGAATGTGATGATGCGGAGACCGAAGTGGTTCTTCATGCTGTAGGCACCATAATGAGTGCGAGCCTGGGCAGCCTCGGCTTCACCAATCCATCCCTCGTGCAACCAAAGACCAGCAACGTGGTCAAAGTTCCACGACTGTTGCTGGCCAAGAGGGCCAGGCAAATTGTGCGGAGCATCAATAGCTTCTGGGTTGCTATCGTGGTTACCCAGGGCTGCAAAGATCGGGCCTGTAATGTACTTTTTGAACACATCGAACAGGCTCGTCTCGGCGTACTCAGTGTAGGCTCTTGAAAGCTGGGTTTGGTGGTCGTGAGAAACCAGGTCACCAGTGTACACGGTCCAAGCCAGGGGATTCTTCTCGTTAGTCCCAGTCAGCGGGCCAACAGCTTCCAGCGCAGCTAGACCGAGGTCATAAGGCGAGTCGCACTGGAAGGCCCCGTACAGAGGAGCCGGGAAAGAGATTTGATCCGAGCCACGAAGGTCGGTGTTATGGACGTTCGTGCGACAACACATGCTGGAAGAACAGTTTGCTTCTGAAGCAACGGAGTAGCGGGGATCCAGGTGAAAGTCGGACATGTGCAAAACTTTGACTCGCTTCCCACTGGCCTTGGGCGAGGTGGCATTGGCGGGCTTCGGCTTGGGGAAAAGGATGGAGGTATCGAGCGGAGCCGTTGTGTAGACCGGACAGAACTTGTTGATTGAGTAACATATGTAGCGGCCATCGGATCCAGCCAGGTCAGCAAAGCGGAGAATTTGTGTCCAGATGGCGCCAAAAGTGGTAGCCTCGAAGTCTTCCTTGCACGTGGAATGGGAGTGCAAGCCGTATTTCTTACAGAGCTTCACCATGGCTTTGGGAGCTGTCGAGGGTGCGTACAGAGCCAGCTGTTTGGCCACAGAAAGGGCATCGAGACATTTTGAACAATTGCTGGCTGTGTTGTTGCCCTCGATGATGGTTGAGACATTACCGATTACAGCGTCAACCAGCTGGTCGACCTCGCACGATGAAAGATTCAGGATTGGCTCCGGGTAAAAGATGGGATCCGTACTTTGATCCGGGATGGTCTTTGGATCGGTCAAGTTCAGCGGAAAGGTAAGATTCAATATTGGATCGTAAATGGCAGGCTGTGGTTGTTGTGTCGCTGCGGGTGGAACATGGTACGAAGAAAAGACCGACGTCGGGAACCCTGGAGGAGCGACGAAAGATGACAGGCCGGGAGCCGTGTGCTGAGCGGAGGAGCTCAGGGCTAGATAGACCATGGCCATGGTGACTGGTGTTGAGCGCAGTCCGGCCATGCTGGGGCCGAGGAAACGGATATAACGAACGGAACGCTTGCAGCTGGCAGGGCCATGCCAGGCATACAACAAAGCTTATGTATCATGACTGATGGACGCATGCTGTTTGTTGTGCTGGGAGGGGACTCGGGACCACAGCGAATGTGGGCTGAAAGAGTCAACACGTGCGCCGCAAGCGTGGTCCCTTGCGGCGAGCTAGTGCCGCTCTTTTCTGACCTTCCCCATCCATCGCCATATCTCGACCACCGAGTCGCTTCATTTTCGCGTTTTTTGTCTCAAAAGGCAAAATGTATCCATATCGAGTGCCGATAGCCGCGGGATGACACTTGAATGGTATTTTTTGGGGGGGGTCCAATTGCGTGGTGCGGCGCAAACAAGCCTTTCGTCCCGCTGCGAGGTTGATCAGACAACATATCCATGCGTGAAATTGTAGAAAATAATCCCTGGAATTCTTTTCATGGACATGTGCCTTCGAATGCGGTTCCACAACAGATTGAGACTTGTCGTCTGTCCAGCGTCGGCGTGAATCGCTCCCGCACTCACTGACGTCAGATGATCCACCATCCCAACTGCCTGCCGCGTGGGGTGCATGCAGAGAAGTCGAAACTTCAACGAGGACTCGCGACGCATGTTTCTCCTCCAGAATCCCGCATGACTGCTTGTCAAGATAAAACTCAACTGAACCCGTGCCCCTCTAATGCAGAATGCAGACAAGACTGAATTTTTCGAGAAGTGAATCCTGGCAGGTCCACGCAGGTATTCCAAACATGTTCCACAGCGACCATTTGCCCACGCAAAACCATCTTTCGGTGCGGCTGGGAGATTCAGAAATCTGCAGCTTTATGATGTAGTGACGAAGCTGTCGAATCTTCCGCTCGAGTGAAAGTCTTGGTTGAGTTTGCATTGACTCTTGGGTCGCTTTCCATACGAATGCTCATTAGATTGAAGCTGGTGAACCCCATCCAGCGCGCATTTTGTAGTCGACGTTGAGTCTGAGTGAATTAGCTTGGCTCTCTTATGCTGGCATAGACTCTTACCTCTGGCCGTTCATTCCATAACATTCAACTAAGCTCTTTGCGAAGCATCTCGAATTTTTGGTGGCAGCACTTTTTGGAGAGCTCCATTGGTCCTCTTGTTTTCGCTGTGTCTGCGCCTTGTCTTCAAACGCGTCCCAATTCGCAATGATCACCCCACCCGATGTCGCAAGCGTCATGTCAAAGGGGTGATTTCCAAATGGAGATTCAGAGAGTCGCTCTCTCTTGGACCAAATTTTCCAGCGGATAATTCAAGTGAGAGTCGAGTTTTTCGTAAGACTTTGGGGCCGTTGGTCCACCATGGCCGGGGCAACTACAGACCAGAGAGACAGCCCTTTTGGAATATGAAGCCTGCGCCTTGCAGCCTCTGTTCTCGCACCGCCTGGTGAGCAGGCGATATTGGCACTCGCAGAAGAAGATGTAGACGAGGTAGTGACACATGGTTGTCGTAGGAGATGATGGCCCGGAAAACTTTTGACTTGAAGGAGTGTTGGAAAATAAATTGAGACGGTGTTTATACAGTTGATGGCAAGGAAGAGAACAGATTGGAGCCGTCAGAGAATACGATTCATTTGTAGGCGAGTGGTGAGTAAGGACCATAGCAGAGGCCGGGTACCTTTATAGCGAAGGAATTAAGATGACTACCGAAAGGTTCACGGACGCAAAGTGAAACTCGCTTGGCACTCGGGTCGAAGAGCGGCCCACTGCTTTGCGGGATGGGATCAAAGGGATAGGGAGGCTGGAAGTAACACTGCATGGTGATATGTTACCAACCTATGCGAGTTTGGCAAGATCGGTCCATCTAGCCCAGGAGGGAATCCTTAGGAGAGCTCGTGTTACCCGAGTGCAACAAAAGTTGACAAAAACAGCTAACAAGGCTGCAACAAACAAAGTAAACCTACGTGGCAAATATCAGCGTCAACTGTATGGTGTTGCAGGGTATCTTGTCTTCTATTTTGGGGGCGGAAGATGATCGCCTTGACGGGAAGAGCTATTTGTACATCAATCCGGCCCTCTCGCATCGACCTGGTATTCGTGGTTCCGCAAGAGCATGTCTGGGGCGTCCAGGCCATGGCCCCCAGGGACGGTTGGACGCAGGTTCATGACCCAGTCGTTCGATTTGAAACGAGGCCGGGGTCTATGGGGAGACAATGGCGCTGCCGGAGACTGTAGACTCTATGGCCCGAGGAAAGTCTAGTCTGCGAGACTGTCAAGGTGGAGAAACTCCATCGCAAGGGAGGTTCGGCTCTGCGACGGGGGTGCGGGTTCAGAGAAGAACAGTGCCTAAATCCGATCTAGACACGCTTCATATGATCTTCATTTCGAAGACTTTCCCTTGCTCTTGGCCTTTTTGGCCATGTATGCCTCTACTGTAATCCCCTTCGCAGCAGCTTTTGCGGCATATTTTTGCAATTTCTTATTTGAAATCCCTTCGGCCACGGCCGACGGACCCGCGTCAGCGTTCGCCCGGGCTGATTTCGTTTTGCTCCCTGATTCTCCAGCGTCCGTACCGTTCCGGTCTTTTCTTGATTTGCTTGCGGAATCTTTTGCCCTGCTTTCAGAGCCATGGTCGGTATCAGGTATGACGCTGTCGGAATTGAGAGTCTTGCCCGCGTGCTTTTTTGACTTCTTTCCCGCTCTTTCCAGCCGGAGGGCCTTCTTTGCGGCACGTCTGACAAGTTTAAGCTCTTCTGCTGCGACAGTGTCGGCCGTGGTTGATCTGTCATTCGCCTTGTCCTTTGTCTTTCTCTTCTTTTCCGCTCCATCCTTTTCACCGTCGCGCTGCGCATCCTCGTGTTCCTCGCGTTTCCTTTTCTTTTCACTCTTTTTCTCTTTGTCACTTCGTTTGGACTTGTTTTTTGTGACGGCAAGGTCCGGATCGGGTGTCATTGCCGTTGTGGAATTCTCCGATGGGGAAAACGTAGAAGAGTTGCTCGTCGACGCTTCTGTCGCGAAGCTGGTTTGTGGCATGGTTCCAGGCAACAGGCCTCCTTTGACGAACGACATGTACAAAGTGCCTCTTCCAGCATTCTGCCTCACGGTAGAAAGCTCCGTCTGTATCTGTGGTGAGCATTTGGCCAGGGAGGATCGCGTATCGTGAACGAAATGAGGATCGTCAACGAACCTGTTTGCCCGTGCCCAGCTCCTTGAGACCTGTATCATAGGCGCGCATCCACCACTGATCGGCGACTGCGGTCTTCTTCGATCCGAGACCGCGACCTTCTTGCCGCCTGGTGATGAGGAGAGGTCGGGCGATTCCTCGATCATTGTTGTCGAGCGAGTGGCCGAGTCCACGCCATCCTTGTCTTTTCAGGAGGGTGGCAGCGTCCATGGTGAGCTCGCGAGGTCCTCAAGGAGGCTGCGAGGCAGAGGAAGGCGAGCGCAAAGAGTGAGGTGCAAAGTGGTGGTGTTGGAAATTTTGGCAGCGGAGGCGCGTGAAATTCTGATTGAATCGTGAGGTAGCTGACTCATCAGAAGACTGACTCGCTGGCAGAACCGCGCCTTGGTCTTGCAGTCAATCAGTCCATCGTGAGAGATTCGTGGCTCAAAAGGATGGAATGCCATAATGACAGCACATTGCCGCGTAGACGTTGGAAGGAAAAGCATCAACAGACGTGGACGTTCAAAGTTGTCGAGCAGTTCCCGGGTGAGCAGGGATCATCGCAACCATTTCAGCCCTATCGGTGTCGGCGCAGTTTGCCGCCGACTGGATTTGCAGTTGCAGGCCCCGGCCGCCCAGCTGGAGATTTCGCCCAGTCAACTTTCCACCACTACAACCTCCACTTCAAATCAAGGCATTGTCTACAATGTCCTCTTCCATGCGCAATGCCGTGCAACGGCGTGTCAGTAATCTCTCAACCGTCTCATTGCCTTTTTTTGCTTACAGAATTCAGAACCACCGAGAACGCGCGCAACCACTCGAACGTCAAAAATGGGGTCTCCTCGAGAAGAACAAGGACTACAAGCTACGCGCAAAGGACCACAAGGAGAAACAGAAGCGCTTGAAGCTTCTCCGTCAAAAGGCGGTCGATCGAAACCCCGATGAATTCTCATTTGGCATGCTTTCCAGCGGCATCAACAAGGCAACTGGCACCAAGAGAGGAGACCGAGGAAATGAGGCCTTGAGCAACGACGTCGTCAAGCTTCTCAAGACACAAGATGCTGGCTACATTCGGACTATGCTGCAAAAAGTGCGAAAGGAACGAGAAAAGGCGGAGGAAGGATTCGTGTTGGATGATGAAGAAGGCGAGATTGAGGCTCTCAAGGGACGTTCCGGCAAAGGCAAGCACACCGTCTTCGTCGGCGACAAACAGGAACAAAGCAGTTTTCAACCCGAGGAATGGTTCGGCGTAGAAGACGAGGAGCGATTGATGAAGCCTTGGAGTCGCCAAATCAAGAAGCCGAAGAACAAACACGAGGACGACGAAATGGCCGATGGTCAGCCGCCGAAGAAGACCACACCAAAGGACGACGCATCAGCTGCTAAAGAGGAACGTCGAATTCGAAAGATGCGCGAGCAGGCACAGGAGCACAAGCGATTGAAGATCGAGGCCCTCAAAAACCGAGAAAGAGAATTGATGCTTGCCGAGCAGGAGATCGAGAAGCAGAGGGCCAATATGAGCAATACGGCCGGAGGCGTCAATAAGAACGGCGTCAAGTTCAAGGTCCGCGAAAGGAAGAGATGAGTTATGGCCATTACACGTTGCGTCGTCCAACCATCACACCGCCCCAATATACCCGGTTCGGACTGCTTCCATAGCACGATTACAATTTCGCGGGCATTCTCATGGCCGCATCCAACCTTATCACTTCTCCGTTCAACATGCCGTTCTCAACAATCTGACGAACCATGAGCGCAAACTCGTGCGGCTTCCCCGGTCTCTTTGGAAATTCCATGCCCTTCTCAAGATTCTTCCTTGCGCTTTCGCTCAACCTGGCTATCATGTCGGTGTCAAACAGACTGGGCGCAATGGACATGACTCTGATGCCGAAGCGTCCCAAATCCCGGGCCAAAGGCAGAGTCATGCTCAGGACTGCGCCCTTGGAAGCCGCATATGCCGCCTGGCCCATTTGCGCCTCAAAAGCAGTGGAACTCGAAACCATGATGATGACGCCACGCTCCGAGTCGGGACCACTGGGGGTATTTGCGGTCATGTGTGGGACGACCTGGCGTATGAGATCGAAGGTGCCGCGCAGGTTGATGTTGAGAATATGATCGAAGTCGGACAATGGCATGGGCTCATTCCTCCTGTTGATAATCTGCAGAGCCAAACGACAAGTAGTCAGAAACACTTCAATGGCATTGTGACCAACCCCCTGTCTCGTCTCGCCTTGATGTCTTACCACTCCCGCGTTGCCTACACCTGCTGCAGCCAAAACGCCTCCCAAGGGCACTTGTTCCTCATTTGCCCATTCGACTGATCCCTTGACTGCTGCGGCAATGCTGTCTGTGTTTGTGACGTCGGTTTCAAAGAAGCGACAGCGCTCCTGTCCCAGGGCGTTGACCACATCACTGCCCGCATCGCCCTTCACGTCGAGAACCGAGACGTATGCGCCATGAGTGTGGAGGTCTTGCGCCGTTGCGCGACCCAGGCCATTTGCCCCGCCCGAGATGATGAAGAGGCGACCACGGATTTGCATTTTCGAGTCTTGCGCGCAAGTGATAAAGTTGCCAAACCCACAAACAAGCCCGCAAGCGCCGCGTTTATATCATCCAGACATCCGACGATTCCTTCACTGTACGGGATATTGTCATCCGTACGGAATGGAACTCCGCACACGAATCAGCGTCACCGCGCCCATTGGGTGCCATCCAGCCACGCCTCAATAGATCACCACGACTCCTGCCCAGGAAAGGGCGTAGATTCGTTGATGATGGGCTTGTGCGTTGCTTGGCAGTTGTAGTTGGCAAAATACTAGACCCGGTTCCCCGGGACGCGGACGCGGGCCCCCTCAAGCCCGACCGCCCGCGTCGCCGCCTTTTTGTGCTCCAAGGCTTCCCAAATTCCGCCGATCAACCGCCAACGGGTTTGGGTGGAGCGACTCCATTGCTGTTTCGACTCTCGAACCACCTCAGTACAAACCCGTTGCCGCTGGGAGCTGCGCGCAAGCTCTCTCCCTCCGTCTCTCCCGTCCGCTCGCTGTTGCATCGTCCTCTCCAACCACTCTCTTCGTCGACAATCCCGCGCCGAACCAAACCTATATCGATCCATTAATCCGCTCGTTCCACTCCACGTCTCAACGCCCTCGCGTCCACTCGGCCTTCCATCGAGGGACAGAACCAGAAGACCGAGTTGGAAACTGCGTCAATTGGACGGCACCGGCCCTCCGAGCACGAACAAACAACCCAGTCAGAAGGATCGAGAGGCAGAGCAAGATCTCGCCATGGCCGCATCGGCGGCCGCAACGGGCAGCAGTGGCAGCAGTTCGGGTCCTGCAGGCCCGACGGTGACGATAGACCGCGACGCGATACCCAGGGATCCGGTGCCGACGAGACCGATTCCGCTCAAGGCAAGCCAGGAGGCGCAGGTCAAGGAGCTGTACCACGCGCGTGTGCGGCAAAAGTGCGCAGATGAGATACGAGGTACGTTGTGTTGGCCCCGATTGGTGTGTCCTCTATTGGACATGAGGTCGCCTTGGGGAACGAAAGAGCAGCGCAATTGCAAAGAGATGGATATGGATGTCGCATTGGACGCTATAGTGGCCGGGAAAAGACCTACATGATTCACTCTTAAACCACTTGTCCTCCAATGCTCATCTAGCTCCACCGTCCTAGCTGGACTGGGCACAATCGAAGAAGGGACCGTAATGCTAACGTCCTTCTCTCACAGAATTCGCAACATGCGCCAGCAACCGCACCTTCACGGCCACCTTTGCCTGCCGGGCGCAGCGGCTGACCATGAACAGCTGCATGGTGGGCTATGCGACGCAGGAGGAGTTGGACCGCGCGCGAGAGGAGTGGTGGGCAACGCGCAGCCTGCGCAAGGCCGAGCGCGATGCCAAGGAGCGCAAGCGCGTCGAGCAGGAGAAGTTCCACCGCGAGTGGTGGGGGCTTGATGAGAATGGCAGGAGAAAGTTGGCGGAGAAGAAGGCCAAAGAGTAAATGTGGGAGCAAGAAGTAAAGGGTGTTGGACTGTCACCAAAGAGGAAAAAGAGATGGTGTGCAATGACCATGTTAGACTTTGCTCGTCTGAAGGACGAGATACTTGTGTGTATTTTATGCGCACGGATGGGGTGCTGCGCTTCTCCATGTATAGCTTTCTTTGAACCCAAAACTCCTCCATTCAGCCCATCCAAGTTCTCTTCACCAGCGCCTCGAAAGCCACGGTCTCCCTTCATATCGATAGGCTCCACTCCGCGGGATCCATCCATCATGACATATATCCCATGCTCCCTTGTGATGAGAACCCCCATGACGAATAAGCGCCATAAAACGCCGTGCGCCTTCTTGTCCGAAGACCAATGTCTGTCCATGCCAACGTGCCTCGTCTTTTTGCTTTGGATGGCGCCTAGGCGTCCATCATCTGGCTGTCGCCGCCGCTGCCGCCACCACCTCCGCTGCCAACGCCCATGACTTCCTCAAACTCATCCTGGTCGTCCTCATCGTCACCCTCCTGCCCTCCCATTTCCTGGACACCCTCCATCCTCTCCCCGCCGTTGACGCCATCGCCTCCACCTTGTTGCCCCGACATATCGACATCGCCGTCGTCGTCCCCGTCATCTTCAATCTCGCTCTCCCACTCCTCCTTGAGATTCCACCCGGCGCCCGTGAAGCAATACCGCTCAGGCGGCAGACGCACGCCGTACTCGCGCTCAGGCTTGGGGAGGCCGACGCGATTCTTCTCCGTGCCGAGCTCGAGCAGGAACTCCTTGGGCAGCGTTGGGTTGAACTGGTAGTTGAGGCGGCTGGCGATGGCGCTGCGCACCGCGCCGAGGCTGACGCTACCTTCCTGCTGCGCGGCGGGGGCCGATTGCGCGCTGCCCTTGCCCGTCGTCGGTACTTGTGCTGTCGTTTCGGCGTTGATGGACACGGCGTCGGACAGCACGCCGGCCGTGTAGCGGTATGCGAAGTCGAGGAGCTGGAGAGGCACGCGCTCTTGATATGCTTGGACGCCTTGGTGGGCAAGAACCATGTGGATGAGCCGCGCGTCTTTGGGCCGCTTGCCCAGTCCAGAGTCGGATATGGAGGTGGGTGGTTGGGCCGGCTGCGGTGGCTGCTGCGATGCGGGTTGCGCTGTCAAGGCATTGTTGTTTGTGGGTGCTGCGCCGTCGTTAAGCGCCGTCGCGTTGTTATTTGTTGTTGCGCCTGGCGCGGCGCTGCTGCTGGGCGGCGTGCTTGTGTTGGCTGCTGCTTGCCCGCTGGCATTGGGATTCGTAGGCGTCGTGATGCCGTTTGGCGCGTCGCCAGTTGCGGGCGATGCCATGGTGGGAGTGGGCGACGCTCCAGCAGCAATGCTTGTAGACCGGAGGTGAGGTTGTGTCGTTCGAATGGGTGTCGAGGTGGAGCTGTGATGGTTGGTGGTGGTAGTGGTGGTGGAGCGGCCAGGGCGCGTTCCTAGCGGACCACCGACTGGATAACCCGCTCTGTAGGGCTGTCCCGCCTCACATGCACTCGCCTCGATACGGATTAGCGCTCACTTTCTTACAACTTCAATCGCAGCATGAAGAGCCCAATGCGTCAAACAATTGTCATTGTACGAAGAGTAAATTCGTGCCCAACGTCACACTTCAAGCCTCAAGGCCCCACCTGACCAATCATTCTCCCAAACCCTATTCGCCCACGAAATCTATTCAAGCCACGACAGCGCTCCATGCTTCCACTGCTCAGGACACCCTTTGGCACCAACAGCACTCGTCGCTGGGGGCATCGGATCCTTCGATCTCAAACCATGACACGGGTTACTTGTACTCGCAGGTTACGCAGTGTGGTGACGCTATACATCCCAAGTTAACAGGAGGACTGGCTTTCTGGGAGCGATCGGATGGCTAAACCAAGGGGGTGCGTAACGTGTAATGGTATAGCTTCAAGTGGAACGACTATGATGAATAGGCAGAAAATGACAAACGCCACGCCATGCATGTGCTGATAAGAGTGTGGTGTACAACGAGAAGATCCGGTGACGCCGTCCCAGTGCCCTCTCAATGCCAAAAGTATGCAACGCCGTTGATCCTTGGGCTCGACGTCTGTCAGGCCTCTGCCCCCCTTTCGTTCGACTCTTCGGCGTGCAACACCCGTGCCAGGTCCTTCAAGTCTTCTTTGGTTGGCTGTGCTTCGGACTGCGGACCTGGCGAGTCGGAGTCGAGATCGAGCTCGTCTAGTTGCTTGTCCAGCTCCAAAGCTTCTTCTTCATCAATTTCCAGGTCGCCTTCTTCGTCATCCTCATAGTCTTCTTCCTCCTGCTCCGTGTCTTCATCGTCTTCCTCCTCTTCATCGACGTCGCCCTCGACGCTTTCCATTATGCTGTCTTCCATATGCCCAGTCTCATCGATGCTATCCCTGCTCATGTAGCTTGCTTCGAGATCTCCTTCATCATCTTCGGCTTCGGCTTCGTCTTCGCTGCGCAAGCTTGTTTCATCAGGTTCTTCGTCTTCGTCGCTATCGCTCGCTGAAAATTCGTCCAGTTCGAGTGGCTTGTCGCGCCAGTAGTTGAAGTCGGTGAATTCTTCCGCGCCGTTCTGAACAAGGAGGCCTACAGGAGGGAAGAAGTGATCGACAATCTCGCGCATGGATGTATAACCAGTCTTGTATTTATTGAGGGACAGCAGATCAAGACTGACTTCGGAATTCGCGTTGATGGTGAAAATCCTGGTGGATGGGATGTTAACAGAGCGGTAGCTGAGCGCGTCCGTAAATCTGTTTCCGAATCCAGCGTAGAAGGGGGTTTCGCCCTGAGGTTTGTTGAACAACCCCATAATATCTCTCAGACACGCCATTTTGAAGACCTCAGGCTTGCGGAGGTATACTTCGCGCCTCAGCGCTGCCATGGTGCGATCAGGGCTCATGATTACCGGTCCTTTAGGGAGACGGTAGCCTTCTTGGACTACGCCGTTGAGGTAGGCGCGGGTCGTGTCAGCCTGACCAACCGAACGAGAGGTTAGATACAAAAGATTGTAGCCGTTTGTCGCAATGTCGGTGTACAGCTTAGCAACACCAAGATGTGTCCAGTCTCGGCCAAGCATATTCAGGACATGTCCAAGCGCATCAGATCTACAGGAGTCAGAGAAATCAACAAGACGAGTGAGAGGACTTACTTTGTGATAGTCCCATCAATGTCAGAAATCACAACTGGTACATTGTGCCTCCAGTAATAAATAGAGGCCTGACAGGTCGCACGATTGACTGTGAAAGTCATCGTATTTTCGCCAGACTTGAGCTTGAGTGCTTGAAGTTGCTCGTTTGTCAGTCGCAAGGTCTTAGCATAATTTTTGCTGGAGTCACCGCCGGCCATCTTTTCCGGGGACTTGGGAGGGGTGAGCAGGCCAACACCACTGTCGGAATCCCGCCTGGAGTGATGAGCTCCGATTTCAGTTTCGGCGTCGCTTCCAGCTTCATCGCTGTGGTAGCCAGGATCGCTTATGGCGTCGGACGACCTGATGGCCTCGGGGTTCAGTCCAGTCAGCGCGTGTCTCCGAGTTGCAGCGTCCTTGGCTTCTTCACTGCTGTAAATCCAAAGATTGCCTTTCTCGTCGGCAGATATCAAGGATCCAATGTCATAATTGCCCTCCAATTCTTCGGCCAGGATTTTCCTCGCGAGAACCTCTGCTCGAAGGGCATGCTCCTCATTGTCTTTGCTACTTTTGTATCCGGTCATGTCTAGCATCAGATCGCCACTCTCCGTCACCTGGGAAGGAATGTTGGAGGTCCACAGCTTTTTCGAGAGGTTCATCGCTCGTGCGACTGCTTCGCTGTGAGAGACGGGAGGCGGGCTAGTCGAGCGGTGGGGCATGTCCCCCGGTTCAGGGTCCTTGACAACCGTAGGGGCCGTGGTGTGCGCTTTAGTCAACGAATGCTTCATAGACGGTATGAGCGCGTCACTTTGGGCGCGGTCGAAATCTAGCTGTGGCCGTTGAGTTGTCCGAGGCATGGTCTGCGACCAGTCCCCCGAGCTCGAGCGTTCCACGGTCGGACTGACAGCGTCACCTGGCTCATGTCAGTCGTTTGAACATTTTATGGATCGACGCGCTCCTCGTACCAAGATCGCTCATGGCCCTAGATCTTCCCCGCTCGTCTTGTCCGTCGGTTGCCAGGTCCAAGGGTTCGGGTTCAGACAAGCCATCGGATGACTGCGATCCAGCTGGTTGGGCCTCAGGACTTTGCGCCGGCGAAACCAAAGGCGAAGTTTGGAGCGACTCGGGGATGCTGGCGGAGGTTTCGAAAACAAAAAAGGCCTCGCCGCCTTCGCCCAGTTTCATGGCATAGTCCTGCTTGACGCCATTTACTTTGAACTCAACCTTCTTTTCGAAGGGGCGCAGAAGCGAAAACTTTCCAAAACGAACGTGAAAAGGCGAACAGGCCAGGGATCCATCTTCGTGCTCAACGACAATGACGTCGATCGCGCCGGACAAGGTGGCAGGGTTGATGGAATTCCACGTCTTGGAGACCGAGCTCCCTAGTCCCCGGACGTATTGCATCGTGCGTGTAGGAGAAAAAGGTGGGCGTGGGCAGGCTTTCGTCAAGATGGAATAGTGGCTCAACAGCGGCGCAAGTTGTTGGGTCGAGCCAAAGTCCAGCGCCGCGGCGGGCGGAGAAGAATGTGCACAAACGGAAAGGAGCGGCGAGGGATGGAAGACGAAGGGAGCGGTCGCAAACAGGGTCTAGGCGGATCAGGAGGTTTATAACGGCACTCGCATCGTGTCCCAGATCTAGGAGCAGGACGAGGGGCGTATGATGGGGAGCGTCACGAGCGGCGGAGAGCCGCGTGCGGGCCGAGCTGGGGATATGAGTGGGCCACCCGACAAGGCTGGCTGGCACTGGGTATCGGATGGCTGGCCGGGGCAGCGACGGGAGACGCGATGGCGAAAGCTGGTTGAGCGGCGGCCGGACGAGGTGGACGTATCGATGGAGATGACTGCTGCGGAGAAGAGCTGACGGGAGGGAGTGTCTGGTGTTGGAAAAAAGAGCCACTGACTGTCCGGACGTCGCAAGTCGTTCCCGGTCCTGCGCTAAGGGACAGCCAGCCCAGGTCCCGCGGAGTCGATTGCGTGGTCGGTGCGCCAGCCAAGAGTCAGTCCCTCCAGGTCTGCGGCAGTCAGGATTCCCGCAACACCTCGACACTGCAAACTCCAACTTTTGCCATTATTTGCTATACCACATCCATGTGCAGCTCTGCCCCCGCCTGCACCTAACCTCCTCGCCCCTGGAGCGGCACGGCCATGCCTTCGCCAGACATCATCGCCCACTGGCCCGTACGCGCTGCCGGCATGGAGCCGCTCGACGCCCTCACCTCTGCTCCGTCCTTGAAGGCTCTGGCTACGTTTGCCGCCTTGCTATGGTGCGCGCTGACTGCTCCACCTCATCTAAGCACTATCCTGACTAACTTCCGCCTCAGGCTCGTCTACCGCACTTGGAAGGTCATGGCCATCAGGGAAGATGACCTTATCAAACTTCTCGGCCTCGACGTGCCCGCCGCACCTGTCGTTTCCCTCGTTGCAATCAAGGCCGATGGCGCTGTCCTCCACTGGGAACTTTCAGAACCCCGCAGTGCCGTTCAGGCATATCAGATCAAGGTCAATGGCGTGCTAGGTTGAGCAACACCCCCCCGAGCTATGATTCCAACTGACTCCTGGCAGTGGAAGAAGTAGGCCCCAAGGACACCTCGATAAACATCACCAACCTCCGACCTGCTACGGCCTTCACTGTGCGCGTCGTTGCCATCAACCACCACAACTTTCACACACAAAGCGAGCCCGTCCGATTCAGAACGAAACCGCCTTCCTCGGACGACTTTTTCGACTTCGCCGCGTACCAACGAGCCGTCGAGGTTGCTCACGACGATGACCACGAGGAGGATGAAAATTGGTGGGTCGAGGCGAAAGTTGCGCCTTGTAAAAACTTCTTGGAACCTCCATCGCCAGCTCTCCCGCCCGCCGACATGGTTAGATCTCATAGCAACAGCCAGTCGCACCCACGGAGGGTACAGCTTCCACGACGCATTTCTCCTGCGACGGCCAACTCGTTCCACCAAGATGAGACAAACGAGGATCCAAAGTCGGGCGAGACTGAAGCGCAGTTGCAAGCAGAAGGCGACAGATTGCGGGCGGACATCGCGACCACAAGAAAAGCAATAGAGGAGGAAGAAAAAAATTTCAAGGAGCAGAAGGAGGTGTATAGCCAACGCCACAACGAACTCAAGGATGAGCTTGCTCGCAAGACTGCTGCCAGTTCAGAACTGAGGAAGGAGGTTGTGAATCTGGAAAAAGAGAATCAAAGGGCCCAGGCGAAGAAGGCAGCCGAGGAAAAGGCTCTGCAACAAAAGGCTGCGGAACGAAAGAAAATGGCTGATGATGCGCAAAGATTTAAGGCCGAGATAGACGAGATGGCAGCAGAAATCGATCGCACAGGCCTGGAGAAAGAACAGCGGCTGGCCAAAGCGGAGAACGAAACGAAACGCTTCCGGGAAAAGCAAGCGGAAGAGCTGGCCACTATTCGCACGCTGGAGGAGTCTGTGAGAGAAATCGGAATCCAAAACAGAGTGTTGGAAGAGGAACGCAAAAAGCTGGAGACTGGAGAGGCTGATCCGGAGGCGCAAAGGAGGACAGAGTGGGCAAAAGAGGAAAAGGATTGGGGCGAAAAGATACGTGCTCTACAGCAGAGATATCAGGTTGCTTGGGCTGGCTTGCAAACCGCTGAACGAACGTACGCAGAGGCTCAGAACCAGCTCCAAGTTGTCTCCTCCAGAGCCTCGAATCAGCCCAATCCGTATCGTCAGCCTCCAATTCTGGATGAAGCCCCGTCTCGAGGAACCAGCCAGAGACAAAGGCAACATGCTGGCAGCTTGGGCAACGAGAATTTCTCGGCTGCTCCCGGGACGTTTCCTGTCACCACCTCCACCCCTTATAGTAACCCTAGCATTGCCAGCATCTCCCCCACGGTCACGTCATCATCGCCGTTCTTCAACTTTGCTAATGGGGCAGCACCTATAACGGCGCATCGAGAAAGTAGCTTTTCAGCTGCAGAGTTCGAGGCATTGACCGGTGGCGCACCCATGAGCCCCAACGCTGGCCTTCTGTTACCTTCGGACCTGTTCTCGAGCGAAACGGACAGATCTACGTATGCTGGACTCGACCACAACGGCAGGAACAGCGCCGGATCATTCGGAAACTTGACAGGTCCGCCAGGGGGGCCGCCTATCCCGGGCCTGGGGGCTATCCAGGCCCAAGAAGCAAACAAAAGTCCCAGCTCCCCAGTTTCTACCCACAGTCAATCGCCTAGCTATTTTGCGAGCCCTAGAGGAAGCTCCGGACAGCTGCACATGCGTTATCCGCAGGAAGGCATTGATAGTGACACGAGATCGATAAATTCGCTTTCTGGCTCGGGGAGGGTTGTGACTGGCGCAACAATCCAAAGCCGGTTCAACCAATTGTTTAATCGTCAACGGGGCAAGACCGTATCCGACGATGGCCCTGTTTTTGGGTCGCTAAAAAGCTCCCAGAGTCACTCTTTGCCACGTCCTGAGCACGAAGAACTCCCTCCCATAGGCGCGCCACGCCGTCGAGGTAGTCACTCTGGGTCGAGCTGGATGGAATCGATAAAGCCCTTTCGCACCTCGGTACCTCCCTTGGGAACGAATAGTCCCAGTCATGTTCAAACACGCAAAAGAGCTTTCAAATTCTTCCCTAGCAAAGAGGAAGAGTCCACATGGCCACCTGGCTTTGGTCCGGAAAGATCCTCGTCTCCCCGCCCAGGCTCCACCAAGTCGTTTGGTGAAAATCAGCTCCCCCGACCGTCTACTGAGAGTTCCCAGCGCTTCGGATGGACAGCTGAGCCCACTGGTCAACGATCGTCTCCTTTGAGCGCAGCCGATCTGGGCATTAATGCCGCCCTCAACTCCATGAACTCATTTTCGCGCCAACCTTCTCGCAGACCTTCGGTTCAGCATGGTCCACCCGGACTGGGCTACGATGAATCTATCGATGATGAGTTCGATTATCCCCAGGACAACCGCTCCCCTCAACAGGCGCCAATTGGCACACGTCCCCAGTCCCAACCCCAGCCGACCCCGTCAACTCCTCCGAGCGGCAAATTGAATCCAGCGGCGCCCAACTTCCGATCTTTTTGGACTCGCTCTGCGGACAAGGCCAAAACCGAAAAGGAAAAGGTGGACAAGAAGAACAAGGGCAAGTCCAAAGCCAAAGAGCCCTCTTTTTCAGGACTTGATGGCACGGATGAACGTCCCACTTCTGCAACCGATTTTGCTATTGGCACCACATCCACCTTGTACCCGCCCTCGTCCTCGACTGGTGCTTCAGACGTGTTCAACCTCAAAGGTGGCGATCTCTCGCCTACGCTGACACGAAAATCGCGCGACAGCCACACAGGCCGCGACCGCAGTAGCACTGTTGCAAGCAGCGTGGCTGAGACCGCAAGCTTGTCCCTGTCCACCAGCTGGAGCCCGCGACCCAGCCTTGACCGAACCGAGTCTCGCTCCGAAAGCGTGGCTGCAGCCGGCACCAGCGTGGGCAAGGAAAGTTGGATGAGCAAGCTCAGCCGGAAAAGCAGTTCATCCAAGTTCAGCCTTCCAGGTACGGGCGGGAGTAGCGGTGAAAAGAAGGGTGGCTTCTTTTCTCGCAGCGAAAAGAAGAACAGTAGCAGTTTCGAGGACGCGGATGATGGCGACGGCGCCTCGACAGAGCCCCCTACTCCAGCTCTGTGTGGTAGCAGCGCGGCAAGCAGCCCAGCTGTCGGAGGGGAGCAACGTGGAAAAGACGAAAAGAAGGCCGATCGGTCAAGTGGATTGAGCTGGTCCAGTTTCCGCAAGAAGAGAAAGACGGCGAGTCTGGCAGAGAGTCTGCAAAGCGAGAAGACGGAAGAAGACGAGCGCGAACGTGACCGGGAACAGCGCGAGGATTACAAAGACCCCGAAGGCTTGGGTGTCTTTTCAGCCTGAGCTTTCTTTCTCCTTGACTTATTTTTCGTCAGAATCCGGCGCACTATGGAGTCGGGACCGCTGCTTTTTTATTTGTTTTAAGAGAGATGAGAGAAGGCAAGCTGTCACAGTCGTTTTAGCGAAGCGCGCACTCAGTGGACAGGGCCATTGCTCGCTGTCCCCGCTACTGCATACATACACACACTTTCAGCGAGATAGCATCGATCGGCGTTTGAGCATACACACTTTTCCCGGTTTTCGAATAGTTGAGGAGGGCCAAGTGACCTACGGGCCTTGGAAAAGCGAATTCAAAGCAATCGGATATCTTTCGCTTCAAATACCCAGTTTGAAGGATGCGTGAAGGGTGAGAACTTGCCAGCATCTGTCAAGCGACGGAAATGGAATCGGTTCCTGGTTTGTAACAGGGCAGTAAGGTTGAAACCGCATTTCAACGCACCCCACATGATCGAACCAAGACTGACAGGCTTTTAGGGACGAAATAGAAGGAGATCCCTCTATCAAAAGCATCACACCACTGCTCAGGCCTTTCCAACTTTAACGAAGATTGTCATGGACAACTGCCATTATTTTCATGTACCGACATACAACAACCTTGATTCAAAAAGTCATCTACAAACCAGCTCGTTCTCGTCGAAAAACCACCAATTTTCTAGAAACTTTCAGGGCCCAACCATCCAGCTCCAATAGCCGACTCCGAATCAACCACACCGCTCAGATTATTCGCCAGCGCTTGTCACGGTTACAAGTACGCCGCCATTCGCGTTCCCACGCCCGCAGCGTTTCTGTTTCATCCTTCCCAAGTGACTTTCTTCGACGGCGAACTCGCCGGCGTACTCGCCCAAAACACGGAGCACGACCACGCAATCGACCTCGAGGACGGTCGCACGCCACCGCGGTTGCCCATCTGCAACCTCTCTGAGCGAGAATTGGGTATACTCAGGGGTAAATGGGAGAAGGCCCCGCGCCTCGGGTGGATCAGACCCGGCAAGTCGCCCGCAGGCAACAATCCTATCCGTTCCGAAGCTCGACGGGATTGCCTCAGCACCTCGCCGTACTACTTGTTGCTCATTATCCCTAGGTCTGGAAGCAATGGCCCGTGGGTATGTTCTGGTGGCAAGGCCTGCCCAGGCACATTCCTTCCTCGACGGGGGGGGCATTTGTTGCTGCTCCTGCTACAGCCCAATCTGCAGGGTCTCCTGCCGCCGCAGCTCAATCTGCATTCGCTGCACCAGCATTGGTCGCCGGTGCGCCTGGGCCAGCAGCTCTTGCTGCGAGGGACCCTGGCAGTGCGCGGCCGATCCGGGCAGGGGGAAAACGATTTCGGCGCCCGGGAAGAGGAATTGCGGCAGATACCTGCCCTCGTTCTCCCTGAGGCCGGGAGGGGGGATGAGACCGTGCTCTTGAAAGCGCGGCGCGCGGAAGGCGATTCGGCGTACCGCCAGCAACCAATGCAAGTACATGCCTGCATTACTTCCAAGTCCAGGAGGAGCCGCAGGAGCTTGCTGGTGGGGGTGCGGTGCCTGGTGACCCGGGCCATCCTCTTTGGCTGCCTGGGAGTTTGGAGGGGTGAGAAGGGGCTGAGGGTTCGGCAAAGTCCCTTGGGACGCAGCATTGTTGGGGGGCTCCATGTTCGCAAGATCGCCGATGCCGAGCTCCATGTAGATTTCGCAGAAGCGGTTTTGCATTATCAGTCCCAAGCTGGCGTCGGAGAGAGCAGCCCTGCAAAGGTCAGTCATCTGCCGGTGTCAGGGAGTCAACATTGTGTTGGGCTTACATGAGGTGCGATATTGTTTGAGGAAGAGTATTGTTGGTGGTGGGGGTGGTGTTGTTGTAGAGGTCTTGGGTGAGGTTGTCTTGTCGTTGTCGTTGTCGTTGTCGCTGTCGCTTCTGAATAGGCAATTAACTTCTTCTGATGGCGAGGAGCATAGACACGCAGGAAGCCGCAGGCCCTTCTTTATACACGAGCGGAGACTCCGCTGGATCACTCCCCCAACACTTGAGCCTGGACGGTCAAAAGCTGAATTGATCTAAGGTTACCAGTATCAAGAACTTGATGTCTTGGTTTGGGCGGTCCGAAGCTGAATACATCACATGCCCCCCAACAGCAAAAGCTCTCACTCTCTGGTTATTAAATCACACTCCTGATCGCAAAATTGAAAGCTCTAAGCCCGGATGTTAAACAATCCGCTCCATATTCGCCAAAGAAAACAGCAATTCAAGGAGTTGTTGCCAACTTCCCCTGAAAGTTCCGTTGCCTTCTCCGTGGATATGCACAGCGTTCTCAAGCACACTTCACGACAGAATCAACTGCAAATCTTTCTCAATCAGTGGCTCGATACGTCTCCTTGGTTGAACACAACCACACAACACTGAAGCCGTTGGTAGGGTAACGGGCTTCTGTCGTGTTGGGGATGCAACTCTGGATTTCAGGAGGCTAGCGCCACCAATCCAATCCGTCCGGTGTCCGCACTGGACAACAGTGGCAGTTCAGGCGCAACGAGAATGGATCACTTGCCACCAGATCACTCGCCTTCAGATCACTTGCCGTCACATCAATTGCCATGAAAGCATGCTGCTAGTTCAAAATGATATCACTGCAACAAGGGCGCATCGAACTTTGGTAGAGATTCAGATTATGGTCAATAAGCTTCGCTTTCTACTTCCAGAAACGGTGCGGTATCTCGCATCAAATATTGGTCAGTCGCGCAAGCACACTTTGAAATTCAAGGTCTACGCCGTCAACGACGCTCTTTCATTTTCAAAAGAGTCTCAATCTATTGTAAGACCACGGCATCAACAATTGCAGATGTGAGTTGGGGCACGCCGAACATTCAGACTTTGGGCGACTAGCGCCAACCGCACCAGACAGCCTTTGACGCTTCCAAGTGTTCACAGATGGTGCAAGTATGTCTGAACATGTCGTGTGAGAACCGGGAAAGCTAGAGATGCGTAGTTGAAGAAAGAAAAGTGTAGCCAAAACTTCGCTCGCTGCATCGGTCAAACGATCAGGGTCTGTGGAGCGAGGAGGAAACTCTCCGCTGACGTGAGGATGGACCCTTTGCGCTGATACTAACCCACGACCTCTCGCACGCGAGAGTCAGCTTTCTGGAACAGTCTGAAAATCTTTGAAGCCAAACGACAGTGATATTTGAATCGCGGCGTGAGCAAGTCCCTTACACGTGGCCGCAAAAAACTGACGCGTGACAAGAAGGCGGATTATGTGAGCTTACATTGTCTCAAGCGTGGATTTTTTTATTTTTTTTGGCACAGAAGCCAGCAAAATAGCTTTTGCATATGAAGAATTGCGACTTGTACCTACCACTAAGCGGGAGACTCGCAAACGGGTTGGTGGTGTAGTGGTAACGCGTGCCGTGGCAACAACAGTCCCGTCCACGGCAAGTCCCAGGTTCAAGTCCTGGCCGACCTTGCTTTCTTTTGGCTTTGGCTCTTTTCAACCCTATTTGTCCTGATTGATTGGGCATCGGGCGGTGGATGGTGGTTGTGGTAGCGATTATCCGTGCGTGTCCAGACGGTCGACAAGAGCCATTTTTTGCTTCTGAGATTTACCAGCGATAAAGCTGGAACTCACCAGAGATACGCAGGCCGCAGTGGGATGCGGTATGCTCACGCGCGCTATGTTGCTCTGTTGGATCCCTGGTAGGTGATTTGGGAGACTGCTCACGCGTCGGGTCGGTTGTTGGTCTTGAGAGCGATTCATCCCTGGGCTTTTTTTCAAAAACGACACAATTTTTTGGCGGAAATTTTTGGAGGCATCTTGGCGCATGGATGGTGGCTCCAGGGGGCAAGTTTTGGGTTTCGTTGCGTGTTTGTGGAGCGCGGACGCGTTCCCTGGGTCAGCACTACGTGTGAACTCATCGCGGCCCGATCCAGGAGAGTAAGCAGAGCACATGCTCTTTTCTGACAGGCTGCTTTTTCTGTCTGTGGCAACTGGGGCTCTGGACTATCTTTTTTGCAACTCGTCAATAGATCAGGACGTTCACCTAGGGCCAGGGGTAATCCAAGTGTTTCAGGGGTACTTTCTTCTGTTTTGTTCTTGATCCTTCAGCACGGCTGAATACTGGAACATGTCAAAGTTTGCCCCTGCGAAATCGCTTTGGCGAGGAGTGGTGTAAAAAGGCTTCTCACGATTTCGCCTCGCCCCGCCGAGCAGCTGCGGTTGCGACGCATTGTGTAGGAAACAAAAACGATTGCCAATGAGCGAAAATTAGAATGCTTTATTTGCGCCAGCCGGTGACGTTGTTCCGTACATTTCAGCACGAATAGTGGGTATCTGAGTGGATGAACAATGCACTGTGGTCTTGTAGCATCAAGAAAAGTCCCAAAGCGCCTCGCTGTGTCCGATGTAAATGCCAAACTCCAAACACACCAAGGGTATCTTCAAACGCCCATAGCAGGCCGACTACGCTTGGGCAGTGTCCATGGTTTCGCGCAAACGACCTTGGGCAGAGTCAGCGAGAAGTCAACGGGGAAGCAGAAAAAATGAACGTACCTCGCCTTCGCTGTAAGCCCAAAAGTAAACGATCATGCCGATGATGTAGTACAGACCGGCATTTGTGCCTTGGTATAGGAGCAAAGCCGCGAGGGTGCTCAAGGGATAAACGACCAATCGGGCTTCCATAGATCTGTGGAGAGCCGATCCGGCCAGAAAGCTGAGGGGCCACTCCCAAGCAAAGCCTAGTAAACCGAGAAGGAGGTTGATTATTTGCAGTGCAGGAACTGGCTTTACTGCTCCATCGAGATTGCGGGTCAAAAAGTCCCAAAATATCTTTGGCCAAAAGAAGCCCTCGATGGACGCGCCAACTTGATCTAGAGTAATCATGTCAGAGAAAGAGACGATGTAAGAAATTTTTTGAGTGGAGACGTACAGGCGGCAGCTGTGAGCATGATCAAGCGAGCCCAGTGGTTCTTGATTAATTTGCCCATGTCGAGAATGGTTGGCGAGAGTAGCAGGGGCGTAAAGGCAGCTACTTGATGATGAGGAGCAAAGACATTAGCAATATATCATTGACGAGGCGTTGGGGCTTGGGTAAGCCGAGTAGTGTGAAGGGCGCCGAGTCTCAGGACTGCGATTGACCGTCACAGCAAAGAAGTGGGCGTTGGAAGTATTTTGGATGGATGGAGCATGCATGCGAGGTGGGGGTGCTAAGCGCTGGGGCTGGTGCGCAGGCCGACGCGCCAGGGGAACCAGCAAATCACGGCCGCCCTCTTCCCTCACCACCACCATGTCACATCCACATCCGTCGACGTGACACCCGCCCTGGAACTGCAGCCGCTCATTGGCCCCGCTGCCCGTCGCTCTCTCTTGCCATGCCATGTCTTGTCACCTCCACATCACCAAGGCCAAGCTGAGGCTTGACCTGTCAAGAGCCTCGCCCGCCCGCCGCGTCGCCTGAGGACTCGCTCTCTCCATCGCAAAACACAACACGATGAAGCCACTACAGACGCTCAATCTTCCACGTCTTGGGCATGATGAAATCACACTGGCCATTCCTCGCACTCTCCATTGACAACGGCGCGGCCACATCTCCAACCAACCTGCCAGAACGTGTCAGCTCCCTCGACAAGAGGCTTGGGCCTTGGCTCGGCCGTACGCACCCTCTTTTGTCAGCACGATGCCTGACTATGCTGGTTCCAGTGATATTGGAACAGTTTTCGCGTGCCCGCATCGTGCATCATGTCGGCGCCTACAGGCTGCGTGCCGTTGGCTGCGGTCCAACGAGTGGTCAGGAACAGCTGCAGGCATTGTCCACCGCCTTCCACAACCTCTCAAGCGCCCATAGCAAACAGCTGCTCTGCCACGCAATCGAGACATGATGTGGTCCAAGGGTGCTGCACGCTGCTCCACTTCTATCGGTTGTCCGTCTTCTGCATACTCCGTGTCATCAAGACTTCTCTGCACCAGCTCCTCCAAACACCCCAAACTTAGCGTCGTCGTCTGCATAAACCGCTGTACTCTTCTCGGTATATCGGCCCATTCGTCACCCGTGGTGTTTGCACGCAAATCCAGGATTGTTTCGAACGACCGTCTACATACCTCGACTACGGTTTCGTATACCAGCCCGGGACCGAGCTTTGGGCAAGTCAACAGAGCCTCGCCTCGAACATCCTCGTGTACTTTGGGGAAAGCAACCGGCAGCTTTGCGCCCGCAAGAGACCCGGCCGGATAGGCATCGGAAAGAGCCCAGCACGAATCCTTCGAGAAGCGCCTAACCCAAGAACTCGGCCGCGACAATCACAAGGAATCTCAACATCACATCGACACCGATTCAACGTCGCCAAGGTGGTCCAAGAGTAGGCGAAAATTGGGAAACGGTCCGCCAGAGCCTCAGTTCGCCGCAATCAAGAGCTTGGAATCACAAATCGTCGCGTCAGGATTGGATAGATTGTTCAAAACATCCTCCGCATCATGGGTATCGAGTGTCAGTCGCAGACTTGACACAACCTTCCGACGGCAACGCGATTCCCAAGGCTGCTAGTCCTCCCCGCTTCCCGCATTCCAATACACGCTACCGCCTGTTTGACGACGCAGTCATCGTCATCCCGCTCCTCACCCCACACCATCAGGGGAATCAGCTAATCATAGCGGCTGCGGCTCTTCACGTCAACTCAAGCCAAGCTTTTCCAAGAAACGGCCATCCCTGTTCAAACACCTTTTGGAAGACTATACTGGGCATAATTCTTCGTAAGCAGTAGCGTATGATCGGCGCGTGACTGCACGGCCGAGACAGTCAGCACATCCTGAACGGAGCAACAAAGATTCTGTACCTTGTGCCTGTGAGGAGTTTTTTCGAAGCTCTGCTCGCCCAAATACCTCCTCCGTATTCTTTTGGCAGGGCATTGCGTCAACACTTTGCGCCGTGTCATCTTTTGGATCTTGGACCAAATCTTGGGCGACAGCAATCTTTCGCCTTGCTTTCGATCTTTGGTTCTTGACCATCCGACAAAGCACCTCTTTTCGTGAGGCCAAGCCTAGGAGTCTCTCGATTCCCAATCTATAAGACTCGTAATGGTGGTTCAACAGCAGAAGAAGAGCTGGAAAGCTCATTTTGAACCCAGGAAATTGGTATTCTACTTTTTGTTTTACGGTTTCCACATAGCGATCTTTGCAGTAGGATGGTAAGTCACCGCAGGCGCCGAATGCGTCAATCACTCGACTGACATGAGTAGGTGGAAACAAGCAAAAGACGAGCGTCTCGCCGCACTCAACAAACTCAAATGGTCTGTGTGGATATCTCGAGGAGCTGGCCTAGTTTTGTCAGTGGACACGCTCCTCATTCTTCTTCCCATGTGTCGGACACTACTTCGAGTTGTTCGTCCAAAGGTCAGATGGCTCCCCTTGGATGAGTCTCAATGGTTCCATCGACAAGTTGCCTATGCCTTGCTTGTCTTTACCGTCATCCACACTGCCGGACACTACGTCAACTTCTTCAACGTCGAAAAAACCCAGGTCAGACCCGAAATCGCGCTCCAAATTCACTACACCCAAGCCGGAGGCATAACCGGACACATTATGCTCCTCTGCATGCTCTTAATATACACGACTGCTCATCATCGCATCCGCCAACAATCCTACGAGACCTTTTGGTATACGCATCACCTCTTCATTCCATTTCTCCTGGGCATGTACACACACGCGACGGGATGTTTCGTCCGAGATACAACAGATCCAATTTCACCTTTTGCGGGGAAGCCATTCTGGAACCACTGCCTCGGCTACGAAGGCTGGCGATGGGAGCTCGTAGGCGGCGCAATTTATCTCATTGAACGTATCGCGCGCGAAATTAGAGCGCGCAGGGAAACGACAATCACCAAAGTGATTCGCCACCCATACGGTAAGCTTTGCGAAAATACACTGTTTCAAATGACGAAACTAATCCGCTTCAGATGCCGTCGAGATTCAATTCGTCAAACCATCGTTCAAATACAAGCCCGGGCAGTGGCTCTTCATCAATTGTCCAGCTGTTTCTTACCACCAATGGCACCCATTCACCATTACGTCCTGCCCGTTCGACCCGTACGTCAGTATCCATGTTCGGCAGGTCGGAGACTGGACTCGCGCTCTGGCCGATGCGCTTGGTGCTGGTCCCGCGCAAGCCAAACTCTATGACGACATGGATCCAATGGGCATGTACGAAGTGGCGCTCCAACACGGCCAAGAGATGCCCAGTATCCGTATCGATGGGCCCTACGGAGCACCTGCCGAAGACGTTTTCGACAACGAAATCGCAGTGCTCATCGGCACCGGCATCGGCGTGACGCCATGGGCATCCATTCTCAAGAACATCTGGCACCTGCGACTATCGCCCAACCCGCCGCGCCGTCTCCGTCGCGTCGAATTTATCTGGGTCTGCAAAGACACTTCATCCTTCGAATGGTTCCAGGCGCTGCTGTCCAGCCTGGAATCGCAGACTCTCAACTCCGCCGTGCCCAAGTCTCCGCTCGCGCCCACCGACGACACAGATTTCCTCCGCATCCACACGTACCTGACAGCACGCGTCGACGTCGACACGGCCAATAACATCGTTCTCAACTCCGTTGGTACCGACAAAGACCCCCTTACAGAACTGCGCAGCCGCACAAACTTTGGCCGCCCCGACTTTCGAAAACTGCTTGCCGGCATGCGCGACGGCATCATGAGTCGTACGTACATGACGGGCTTGGAAGCGACGCTGCGAACAGACGTGGGAGTCTACTTCTGCGGTCCGAGCGGCGCGGCGAAAGAGATTCGGAAAGCTTGCGCGGGAGCGACGTCGAGCGACGTGCGGTTCAAGTTTTGGAAAGAGCACTTCTAGCGTAGGGACTGGATTGTGAGAAAGGAGTCCCAGTGGCAGGTCACTGATGCGTTTGACGACCTTGTACGACTTTTGCTTTGATCTCGTATCCATCTTGCGGGTTTTGTCTCAATTTTTCTCTTTGGTAGCAGCATGGCATAGCGTACTGGCTTTATTGTGGAATGAGACTGGGGTAACATGTGACTTTCACCCATATCTAAATCTTGTCCAAATTCCTTATTCATCGTCTGATGTTTCGTTTGGGAACTTGCAGGCAGCTTATCTCGACAAGAACTGTGCACTATGAGTGCTATTGACACAGCCACTTTCAGGGATGTGTGAGATGTATGGATGTTGAGGTCAGGGTGATCTGTAGGAAACCACCTAAGAAATTGGCAAAAGATGCTTGAAAGCTCCTGATCCAGCCACAAAGGTCTAAATCGAAATGTGCGAAAGCATTTCCTCTACTCCATCCTCTCACTCCAGCTCACTCTTGACCTCGCGCAGCCATCCAAAATCATCTTCAGCTGTTCCCTGCTGTCTCGCAAAAATGGCCTGCAGCAGGCGGTTGCGGTACTTTCCGCCGTCGGTACCGGCGTCAGGATACTCGAACTTGTCGTTTGTGGAGTGGCAGGTGATGGAAGAGATGGAGACGAGTGCCGCCGCAGTGCCAGCAGCGCAGACTTCGGAGAATTCTGCGAGCTCCTTGTACAGGATCTGCGTAATTGAAGGTCAGAGCCATCCCTCATCAATGTCTGTGTGAACTCACAGATCTCTTCTCGACCTTCCAGCCCCAGCTCTCCGCGAGCTCAACGCACGTCTTGCTCGTGATGCTGGCGATTGCGTTCTTGGTATCCGGAATACACATAATGACGCTGCCATCAGCTTCCTCCTTGATACCAATGAAGCCACTGGTGCTAAACTCCTCAACCTCCGTCCTCGTCTTGCTATCCAGATGCAGCGTCATGGGAAAGCCCATCTTATACGCCTTCGCGCTCCAGGGGATGACGGGCGCATAGTTGCCGCCGACCTTTGCACCACCGGTGCCGCGCGGCGCCGCGCGGTCAAACTCCTCCATGACCAGGCACGGCAGCGGCTTGAGGCCGTGGTAGGGCGGCGAGGGCTGCACGAAGACGACGAGCCTGAACTCGGCAGGCGGGCTCAGCTGCAGTTGCGGCCCCGAGCCGAAGCACAGCGGCCGGATGTACATGGCGGCGCCGCTGCCGTGCGGAGGGACGTACTCGGCGTTGCGCCAGACGGCCATGTTGACGCAGCGGAGGAAGTGCGAGGCGGGCACGGGAGGAATCAGCACCGCAGAGGCAGAGTGCTGCATGCGCTTTGCGTGCTCGTCTGGGCGGAAGATGTTGATTTTGCCCTGCGGGTCGCGGAAAGCTTTCAGGCCTTCGTAGATTTGTTGGCCATAGTTGAGGCCAGGCGCGAGTCCATGGATGCGTAGGTAGGGGTCAGACACAAATTCGGGCGTGGACCACTCTCCAGTGGCGAGGCTGAATGTTGACTCTACGTGGCCGTTGCTGTGGTCGTAGGTAAAGTTCATCTTCTCCCAGTCTGAAAAGGTCAGTCATGGGCTTTCGAAAATATTTCGCCGGAGCTTTACTCACCAACTTTGCTCGTTGGCTTGGGCGTTTCAACTACATCTGCAGTCGGTTGCTCCATAGGGAGCGATGCAACTTCCTCAGATTCAAAAGAAACGGGGGCCATTTCGCAAGAGCGTTGTAGTTTCAAAGTCAGAGAGTCCGTGACTTGATTGCGAAACTCGAATTTCACGACAAAATAGTCTGAATTTATCTGCAAAGCGATTTCAAGACGAACATGTCGGTTGTAGATGGGGCTGAGATGCTATTTGCGGATATGGACCGGCGTTACTGTCCGAGGGGGCCAGCCCTGCACTCCGGTCAGCAGGGCTGGGCGAAGCATCGCATTTTCACCACCCGGGCACTATTAGGGAAATAAGGGTCTCCTGATTGGTTTCCGAACGAGACTGAGCATACCAACTACAGGAGAGGATGAGAACGCACAAAAAGGAAAGATGTTCTCACAAGTTTTCCAGACCATCAACTCACTCACCTTCTTCCAATCTCCCCCTTTCCAACCATTTCACTCTGTTTCAAAGCCTCAGCCTCTTCGAGAATGTCGTCCAACGAGCTCTGGGCGGTGGTACTGTCCAAGGCACAGGTCAAGTCGCACGGACTGGGAAAGGCATTCTCAAAGGCCCTACCGCACCTCACGATCTCTAAGTCGGTGGCACCTGCGACCATTGGCACCGCTGTCAGTGCTGTTGCCCTCTTGCTCTTTGTCGCAGTGGTCTTGTACAAGAATCCACAGATCATCAGTGCTGTCTTGCACGTAAGTAGGAGAAGACGGTTTTCGAATCTTTTGCTAAGTGGTTCCCGCAGCCCTACCTTGATTGGTCGACGAAAATCAAGACTGCAGATGGCAAAAAGACAATGGAGGGCCCCAAGTACCAATGGCCACACGGAAACACTCTGGAAAAGTTCTTTGACCACAGGAAGAAGAGCGATGAGTGGATGAAGGAATACGGCAAGACCTACCGCATTTGGGCCGGCACATTCAGCGAAGTGTAAGTTTCTTGTACGATACAATCTGGCTTTGACTCACGAATGCCTCAGGGTAATCACCACTCCTGAAGATGTCGCCAACTTCTTCAGCGACGCGAGCCAGCACCGCAAGACCTTCACCACTCGCGGCGGCTGGGCGCTCACCAACGTCATGGGCCACGCAGTCGGCTTCATCAGCGGTGATCGCTGGCGCGAGGTGCGCAAGAGCGTCGACCCGCTTCTCACCAACACCATTGCGATGCGCCAAATGAGCCAGATCAACCAGTCCGGTCAAGAGTTTGTCGAGACCATCCGTGAATCGCGCATCGACTCCGGATCCGACACCGACAAGAGCTTCGTGATCGACGCCGCCAAAACGCTTATGCCTTTCCCGTTGATGGAGACATCGCGCGTGCTCTTTGGAGACATGTCGGCCGCGGAGAAGAAGGAGTTGTGGGACATTGGTCAGATCTTTATGCTCATCTCCATCACGACGCTCAAGGCTGGTCTCGCTCGCAGAAGGCCGACGCGCATGATGTACACGCCGTTCCAGTATGGCATTGGTCTCGAATACTCGAAGCGCTGGAAGGCGTGGAACATGATGATGCGGTCGGCTCGCTTCGACAGGCCCGAACTCCCCATCATGAAGCTGTGGAAGGATGTTGCTCTTGGAAAGATTACCGAGGACGAGGTGAGACTATGATCATTTGCCAATCGCCCGACTTTACACTGACATGAAAATCAGCTTCTTCAGACGGTCGCCGAGGCCACTTACGCCAACCTGGATATCACTGCTCATGTTCTCGTCTCTGCTTGCATCATGTTGGCCGATGCCGTCGACGTGCAGAAAGACCTTGTTGCCGAAATCGACGCCAACAGGCACGACCAACAGAAATACCTGGCGCGCAAGGACACTCTTCTCCACTTCATCATTCTCGAGTCGCTGCGCCTGCAGCCTACGCTACCGTTTTCGTTCCCTGAAGAGGCTACCGTCGACAAGGTCCTTGGCGGCTACTTCATTCCCAAGGGGGTACGTGTCTGAGTGTTCTCCTGGTGGCACCCTTTCTAATCAATACATCTGTAGACCAGCGTCGTCAGCGACACGTACGGCATCAACATCCGCAACCCCTTCTGGGGCGCCGACAGCAAGCAGTACCGCCCGATGCGGTTCCAGGGTCTTACCCAGAATGACGTACGTCGACCCAAGCCTCCATGGTCTACTGAATAGCTCACTCGAACATGACTGACTTTGGCTCAAAAGCTCCGCTACAACCTCTACACCTTTGGCTACGGCTCGCGCAAGTGCATGGGCCAGTTCTTTGCGGACAAGCAGCTGCGCTCCGTTCTTATGCACCTGTACGACAACTACGAGGTACTGTGCAAGGACGATTCCAAGGTCGAAGGCGCTTTTAAGACGGATAAGAGCACGTGGGTCGGCATGTTTGACGTCGAGCTGCTCTTGAAAGAAAGGCCCGCGAGGTTTTGATTGGTTTGGTATCGTTTGCTGCAGTAGATTTCCACTTCGTTTTCGGATCGTTGCTGGGTGGGATGGTCGATGTCCGTAGTGCTATTTCATTTCGTGTCCTCCTCGTGGTGTCTATGATGAGAGTGATTTACACTCAAATTAGCCAGAAAACAGTGCTGGATTGAATGACAATCAGATTGCTTGAGTTTGTTCTGCACCACCAACCTGCGTCCACGGGGAGATGATACGAGTCCCGGGTTGACGGCTTGGTTGTGGCTGGCGGCATCGAAATTTGATACAGCTGATGTTCCGATTCGGCGACGGGGTTGCAAATGACTGTTTGTGTCCACGTGGTAGGTGACGGGCATGCGTGATCGAGCGCGGAGTCGGGTTCGGGGTCAGGGCCTGGGCCAGGAACAAAATCTGGACAGGGGACTTCGACGTGAGATGACGCGGTGACCCAGGCACGTACGCACGCAAGCGCTGCGGAGCAACACCCAGTGCGCGCGATGACAATGGGGATGGACATGGAGTGTGGGAATGAGTGGGACGCATGGACGTGACAGGCCCAAGCGACACGCACCCCAGCGGCAGGGACTTCAGGATAGAGCAGAGCAGGGCAGGCACGAAACAGGAAAGCAAGCAAGCAAGCAAGCAGCAAAGCATCATGATGCATGGACAGGTAGATTGATTGGCCATTCCACTCTCACACTCACAGTGGAAATGCTCTACCATGCTTCCATGCCCTCCTCCCTCCCTCCTACCGGAGCAGGCGCGCGAGCGCCGTGCAGCTCGCTCTCGTGTCCGGCCGTGGTCTGGCTCGTCTCGGGCCTCTCTTCCTTCATCCTTCCCACCTCCCTTCTGTTCTCCTCCTGGGCAGAAGCCCTCAAGTGCTTCCACCTTCGCACCGCAGGTCTCGCCGCCAGAGGTGACGTCGAGTGCGATGCCAGTAAGACGCCGCGCGGCAAAAGCGCCGCCAACGGCAAAAAAAGAGGACAGCAGCAGCCGACCCGCTCAACCTGCGCGAATCTCACTCACAAACTCCAGAACCTGCTGGCGCGTGGATGGGACTCGGATAGGCGAGTTGGTAGTAGTGGTCTGCGGGAGTGCCGTTCTCGACCCGACGGGGACCAATGGAAATGTGGTCGTTGTCGTGAATTAGGGGTTTACGCATATTGAAATGCGGATCCAGCTTGTATAGTCCTCCGTGGACTTTCTCCTTTCTCCTCGGCATATGGCGACGGTCGAGTCTACGTGAGAAGTGCCTCTAGGGAGCGCAGAAATGAGCAAACACAGGTGATAGCGACAGCAACGAACAGAAGCAGTAGCAACAAGACACACAGCGAATCGTGAAGAGAGCGTGAAAGTCGTCAGATCATGTCGACGCGACGAGGTGCAGCCGAAGCAGAGGTTCCGCCCACACCACATCGAGCCTCGCTGGCGTCGGTCTATCGACGCACAACGATGCCCTGTCGGCGCGTGGTGCGGGCGCGATATTCCTCGTCGTCCGACGACGAACACTCTGAACTCTCATCCGAGTAGCCACAGCGCGAGCCGCCGCAGTCGAGTTTGACACGGTCTCCGGAACGCGTGATGCCGAATCGTTCGCACGTGCAGCAGGAGCTGGTGCTTGACACGCTGCTCGGCGAGCTTGAGTTGCTGCTGCGGCTGCTGCGCGACGTCAGCGACGGCACGTCCGAGTCAATGTCGCTGTCGTCGTAGTCATCCTCGTCGTCTTCGGCAATAGTCGTCCGGCTGAAGCGCGACGTGAGCGCTTCGACCGTAGCCGGCTCGTACGATTGGTTGACGATTTGGCGTACTTGGCCGGGCTTGACGGGACGTGGAGATTTGATTTGTGAGGGCGAGATTGAGCGTCCCTTGGCTACGTCGATGGAGCTGTGTCGCGAGTGACGCTTCGAAGTTGAGTGGTGTGTGCTGCTGCTGGTCGATGTCCTGCCTCCTGGAATGTCGAGGATGTTGAGCTTGCGGCCAGTGGTCGGTTCCGTCGTAAATTCTCGGGCCGGATCATGCGAGACGTGGTAGCCGTCGATAATGTAGTAGTACCAGTATCGTTGGCCTTGCTTGAGCGTCGCGCCCTGGAAACGGAAAGTGCCTTTCCATCCGCCGGCCTTGGTTGCGTCCTTTGAGAGAGGCAGTTGTCCATTGTAATTGTCCCAAGAACCAAGCAAATGGACCGTCTTGCAGTTTGCAGACGTGCGGAGGGTGAAGTTGAGCTGGATTGCGGCCATTTTCGGTCGTCGGGTGTTGTCGAAATGATGGATTTGGAAAACTTGTAGAAGAGTTTGCTTCGAGCAAGAAGAACTGCTATTAGATTGGATTATGTCGAGTGTTGCGATGCGTCGTCCAGCGACAAGAATGATGAATTAGGCGATGTTTGGTTGATTACTGGGTTTTCTTGGGTTGTAGTTGTGAAGTGCCGTATGATGTTGGGGAAGAGTGCCAGACTCTTGTGGGGGTAAATTAGTGAATAGTAGGGGGGATAGTAAAAAAAGTAGAAGAAAAAACAACAAACAACAGCTAACAGTCAGCTCTTGGATTCTCAGGCTTGCTGAAGACCAGAAAAGTCTGACGCGCGGACGGCAGCGGCAGTCTATATAGCATCGGGTTGCAAACACGCCGGGTCCAGTCAGGTTTGCGGCCCAGGCAGTGACGGACCGGGATGCTGCCATGTCCGCATCGAGCATGACACGGCGTCCGCATGGGATGTGCATTGCATGGAGGGTGGACGGCGGGCTTGCAGTCGAGCGCTTGGGTTCGGACGTCGAGTGGATGGGAGTCGAGTGTAGCAGCACCGGCGGCTGGAGGGACGACGTTGATTGGGCGGGCGTTGTGCACCCCGGTCCCAGCTCACGGCGACCAACTGCAAAGACATGGCAGTTGCCCACCAATTGCATGGCTCCATGACGAAGCGACCGTGATACGCATGCACTCTCGCTCTTTTCTCCCAGCACGTCGACTCTGGCCTGCTATGATTGCTCCACTCGCTGCCTGGCCGACCGGCGTCCGCGACGCTCTATTTCATCCCCTGCCTGCCTGCCTGCGAGATGCTTTCGCGTGCTGCTTGCGTCCTGCCAATTGCGGTCCTGCGGGATGATCATGGAAATACGGTGGCTGGCGTTTACTCGCATGCGATTCTATTGATCCTTGGCTTGCCACTGCGCCGCTGCTCGCAAAGGTGGCACCGCGTTCTTGGGCGTTGGATGGGGGCTCCTCTTCACCGGTCAGAATCGAGAATCGAGATGGACATTGCAAAGGCATACATCATCGTGCTGCCCAAGCTCGAGCTGGCGCCTCGTTGTCTGTGCATCGAGGACTGACGACGGCCTGTGTAATTCAGCTTTCCAACAACGTGGATACTGGTCGATCCTTTTGCGAATCACTTCGACAGGCTGAGAACATCTTCTCTTCTTGGCAGCTTGCCGGCTCAGACCATCTTCCCCTCTCGACTGATACCAACGGCGGCTGGATGATAACACACTGGTGGTGTTATACCTAGTCTTCGGTCTTTTGCCCTGTTACTTTCCCACGCCCCGCTGCGAACGCCTATTTGTAAAGGTATCGCCGGATAAGCAACGGCCTGCATGTCAGGGGTGCCATATGGAGGCGCAGTCCATGGTACTCTCTACTCCTGCAGGTGCTCCAGGCCGCAGTGGGGGTTCGTCAGGCCATACAGGAAGCTGCAGCCTTCCGAGTTCTCATGTGAGGAGTACCTGTGTGATGCTGCTGCAAACGTCGCTGCGTCGACATTAGCCGATCCATGGTAGGCTTGAGCAGTCAGCATCGCATCCAGGAGTTGAAGATCATGGGATCCCGCGGGTCTGACGGAGTGCCGCCATTTCCGGACAGGATCCATGGTCGGAGCAGTATTCCCAGTCTTGAAGAGCAGCTGCTACTCCGAAGGATAATATCTCGACCCCAAATGAGACATTTCTCGGAATTGCAAGCGAGGGGCACTCCGAGCTGAAGTCAATCCGTGGAGGCGTTCCAGGTCGGGTACTTGGGGTTCGTGATTGGCCCGTCGTCAAGTCATGAATCCTGAATGGAGATTTTGGCAAGGACATGACGCTTCGACGGGTTAGCTTGATGCATTCGCCATTGGAATCTTAGTGACAAAACCCCTCATTGGTCTCCTACAGCCGACCTGACAAGGACAAAGAGCCTGCTGGTAGAACGCCATCTGATTACTTGCATAAGCGCGTCTGTTGCAAGGTCCTCGCTTTACTAGCGCGGAAGCTTTGAACTTCGCACGTTTATCTAGAGCAGAATGAAGGAGGCAACAAATGAAATTCGGCTGCTGGGCCTGATGAGAATGCGATTGGATGCTGTATCATGTAGGATATTCTTACTTGCACCTTGTGTCGTGCAATTGGCGCAAGAAACTGTACAGTTCGCGCAGGGAAATAGCGGTGAAGCGAAGTCGCCAGCAAAGACGAAGAAAGGGGAGTATAGAACGCTGATTGGTGATGAAAGAGAAATTGTACCTCCTGATAATGTAGCAACTGAGCAGTTGCAATGGTCTATTCGTCGAGTCGTGGTCGGGTCGTAACTGTCATCTGGAGGCCAGAACAAGTCAGCCAATCCAGCGTTGGCTTTGCTTGTCCCAGCCAATAGTCTCCGGATCGATGTTGAGGGTATTGAGCATCATTTCCACGGTGAAGCTCTGTCATGCTGTCAGCACCCATCATAAACAAGGTAGGCCCTGATAGTCCCAAACAATGTCGTGCTTTGAGCTTCTCACATCGTCATTGGCGCCTTCGTCCATCATTTTTGGCTGCTGAGCCTCCAGTTCGCTTTTCTCCCTTTCCATTTCCTCTTTGCGCCATTCTCTCTCTTTCCTTGCTTCAGCTCTAGCCTCGGCGCGTTGTTCTTTGGCGATACGCTTGACCTCTTTCTCTTCTGGCGTCAGTTCATCGTCGTCGTCTTCGTCGTCATCGGTGTCGTCTAGGTCGGGTTCCTGTTCGGCCGCATCAAAGCCCTGCTTCCACTCCTGTTGTCTCTGCTCTCTTTCGCGCCAAGCACCGACGCCGCCCATCTTGTTCACACGATCGCGCACAGTCCCAAAGACCTCTTCGGCGGCAGCCCGACTGGCCTCTCGCCATTTCTGGATTAGCTCCTCAAGCTCTTGGTCCTTTGTCGAGGTTGAGATCGCCAGGGCTTGTTCAAATGTGTCAACCTCAGACTTTACGTTCGCAATTTGGCGGGCGATCTTTCGCTGCTTTTGTTCTTCTGCTCTAAGTTCTTGCGCGAGAGGATCACCAGACGCAAGTTTTCGAGCCGAGATGGGAGAGGTAACTGATCTAGTCAGGGTGCTGGGAGTGCTCTTCGATGTTACTGTGCGCCCAGTGGAGATGGATGGCTTGGTCGAGTCTGGCGGAGCGGGCGAAGGCATGGGAGAGGTATTTGCAGTGTCCCCTTGTGAGGCTGATGCCTGCGCAGTGGACGACTGGCTCGCCGAGTCTCCATCGGGTTTCGAATTTGGACGGACAGGCGTTTTGAAGGGAGAGCGAAAAGGCTTGCGCAAGACACTCTGGGAGTCGTCAAGACGGCGGCGTTTCGCCAAGGGCGTCGACATTCTTGCTAGGCTTCAGGGCTGAACGAGTTAGTCGGTACGAAGCGATTGACAACCAGCGCATTACAGTGAAGCGTGGAGAGTTCTGGGCGCTGACAGAGATTCGTTGTACGCGCGCAGGTTGGTGGACGAGCAGTACGCGTTGAACGGGCGTGGGAGTCCAGGCTCAGCACGGCTATGACGCGACGAGCGTGATTTGGCTGACTCATCAGCTATTCCCGTTTGAGCGAGTTTCCCGACGTCGCCTTGGATCCCAAATGAAGCTGAAGCCCTGCGTCTCTCGTTCGCCTCTCGTCCCGTTGATACGCTCGTTGCGCTTTGTCACATCCTTTCGGCATACCATTGTGGGAGCCGTCTTATCATTCCCTCGACGAGCCACCGTGCGATCCCTTGCAGGCTTAGCCTGCGGTCTCCTAGCGCACATCTCGCCATGCAAGACAAGAGCTGCGGGGTCACCTGCGTTACGCTACCCTCAAGCCCATGGCACCTTGCTATCAGCAGCTAGATTGTCTTGATACGACCTCCGTTCTAGCAATTTTTTGACAAAGGCTTTCTACAGGAATCAATCTGGACAGTGCCTTGTGGCCAATATAACCTTTTGCTCTACCTCATCCGTCTTCTGCTGCTTGTCAAGTGAACTACGACCGCGACTGACTTGCATTTGTGGAGTAGAGACTCATTATGAAGACCAAATCTAGCGATGTCGTTTCCAATGATACGCCTCTCGACTATGCGGTTGAGAATGGAGATGGTGGAACCATCCTGAATGCATCTGGTCACACACAAGAGTTGGAGCGCAACTTTAGCGTGTGGAGCGCTGCCTCGGTTGGCATTTGCACAGGCAATACGTGGGCTGCTCTGGGTGGTAGCATTGTTCGTTTCTCCTCTCCCATCGTCGATCACGAACTGACCAATTCGGGAAGGTTGTCTCTTTGCTCAATGGGGGACCACCAGGAGTCATTTACGAGTTGGTGAGGTCAAGAGACGTTCTGAATTTGCTCAGACCACTGACGGGACAAGTTTGCTGCTTCGTTTTTCTACTGGTTGATCGCAGCTTGCATTGCTGAATTGGCATCGGCTATCCCTTCGAGTTCTGGGGGTAAGTTCTCACTCCATCAATCACTGTGTCGTAAGAAACTCGCTCAAATCCCACCCAGTCTATCATTGGGCGTCAGTCACTGCCGGTCCCAAGTATGGTCGGGCTGTGGGATACTTTGCTGGATGGTACGTAAACCCAAGCCCCGGAGACGACTCGACTGAGTAATTCAAGGTGGAACTTCTTTGCCTGGATATTTGGCAGCGCCAGCATGAGCTCCATCCTGGCAAACGAAATGCTAGCCATGTACGGACTTTTCCACTCCTCATTCGTTCCACAAGCCTGGCATACTTTCGTCGTCTATGTCATCATGACCTGGTGTTGCTGTCTTACTGTGCTCTTCGCCAACCGGGCGCTGCCAGCCGTCAACGAACTCGGACTGTTTTTGATTCTCGCCGGCGTCTTTGTCACAGTACTCGTTTGCGCAATAATGCCATCGACCACTGGAAGCGGACATGCCAGCAACGATTTTGTCTGGCGCGACTGGCTGAATCAGACGGGATGGACTTCGGACGGGTTCGTCTTTGTTGCAGGCATGCTCAACGCCTCCTTTGCAGTCGGGACACCAGACTGCATTGCTCACCTTGCCGAAGAGATTCCCAAGCCGTCGACCAACGTCCCCAAGGCCATAGCCGCCCAGATGGTTGTCGGGCTCACCACCGCCGTCATCTACCTGGTCGCCATCTTCTACTCGATATCCGATTTTGAGGCCCTCCTCTCTAACACGTACACCTCGCCCCTCGCCGAGCTGTACTATCAAGCGACCTCGTCTCGCGCCGGCGCCCTTGGTCTTATTATCGTCGTTTTCCTGCCCACCGTCTGTACCTGCATCGGCACATACATCACGGCAGGCCGCATGCTGTGGACGCTGGCGCGCGACGGCGCCACGCCCTTCAGCTCCACCATGGGCAGCATCAGCGCGCGGCACAAGAACCCCTTCGCCGCGACGCTCGTCTGCGGAGTCGTCTGCACCGTTCTCGGCGCAATCTACGTTGGCAGCACCACAGCCTTCAACGCCTTTGTTGGCTCCTACGTCGTTCTGGCCACCCTGTCCTACCTCGCCGCAATCTTGCCGCACATCCTGACTCGCCGCAAGTATCTCGCTCCGGGTCCGTTTGCGCTCAAAGGCTGGGCTGCATACGCCATCCCAGCTGTGTCGAGCGCGTACATTTGCGCTTTTGTCGTCATTTACTGCTTTCCGTACTCCATGCCCGTTTCCGCTGGCAACATGAACTACTCCAGTTTGATCATTGGCGGCTTGACCATCTTGGTCGGCGCGTGGTGGCTATGGATAAGAGGACGGGGATACGTGGGGCCACAGGGACTCAACGAGGGAGCTTTCGTGGGTGGCCATGGTCATTGAGATCTCTCGTCTCTGTACAATACGCACTAAAAGTTTGGCATGTGTTTGTCTTTTTTCACTAAACACTCTTCGTTGCTTTGTTGGATTTCAAAGCAGAAACTGTCTACCCTTTGCTTTGTCTGACTTCTCTATCCTTACGCCACTGTAATGAGTGTGTCAAGCTCTTATCCGATGCCCTGCCCGTCGCAAACTTTTTGGCTCATTTCCGGATAAGCCTTCAGGCCCTGTTGCAGACCGCGAAAGGACGGCTTGTTCTGCCATTTTGCAAGGTCTCGAGTTGGACTAGCAGCACAGGGACCAAGTCTCGAAGTCGTGGAACTACTACACCACACCAGACGCCCTCCCTCAGCTCCACGGAAGGAAGACTATACCATAGATTGAGTTGCTCATATCCACCATTCCACTCCTTTACCCTTTTTCTTCGCTAAACCCACAATTATCCTCCACTCCCCCTGCCTTCTCGAAATTCATGTGGTTGTTCGCGTACAACACACTGTCATCCACCTTCTCGTTCCGATGGGCGCTGTCTGCAAGCCCGTAAGCCCGTGAGCCCGTGAGCCTGAGAGTATGGGAACATGGGGATTGATAACAGCAGCCAAGGCGCAGGAGAAAGTGAGAACGACGCAGCGCGCGCTGGAGAGCGGCTCGCCGCCAATGGTATGAACCTGCCAAATCACGGCAATCTTTACTTGCACACGCAGGAAAAGAAGAAGTGGCTTGAAATACTACTCTCTTCGAAGATGAGACCAAGACGAAGACGGGGTTCGAGGCATATTTCTGGGGGCAGTAAGGAGAGACACCACGTGAACAAAGGTTTTCGAGAAACAGAATGCAGCCCAAATTTATATTCTGCTAGCTGCTATGTTGTTTCCGGATGTGTGAGGGGGTTCGTTACTTGACGTGTCGTCGGCAGGGTGCTCCATTGACTTGGCTTGACCGTAGTTCGCTCGCAAAACAGACTTGTGCTGCCGTTTCTGGGTGCTTGATCCATGTTGCTTGACCGTGCGGTTTTGGATAGCAAACTTGCCACAAGTTCCGTCGCTCGTCCAACCATCGACAAGCTTCTTTGGGCCTCTTGTGCTTCGCTAGACGATTCCATGGAATGTTGCGCTGTATTCGAAGGCTTTACTGCAGAATGACGGTTGTTTGGAGGCCTTCGACAGTCAGCATTGATGCCCGTTGACACGGTGGTATTCGCAACGCTCACTTTTTCCCAGCAGACAATCCAGCCCTTTCTTTGTGTCCTTCTTGCCGGCAGCGTCTCTCCTTTTGGTGCGCACACAGCCTGTAGAAAGCTCTTGAAATGAAACCCCAAATGCTTTTACCGATTTTCCGGCCAGAGTAAAGACGCGATGCATGCACCTGCAGCCAGCGTCAATCTGGTCCACAAACTCGGCTTCGTGGGGCGATGCCAGAGATCGTTCGCCTCTACCCACCGCTCCTCCTGCACCTTCATCTCGAAAGCAAAGACAAAGAGCTGGAACGCAAGAAATGCGAGGACGAGCTTCATCCATAGTGGCAGGCGGCGAAACGCAGTCGTTGTCAGCGTCCATAGGCGTTGAGCATCCGCCGCGTGGCGATGGAGAGTTGCGAGGTCGCAAGGCATTTGAGGTGAGGTGTGGGCGATGATGGTGTCGGTCTGGTGTTTGTGAAGGCGGGGTCAAGTTTGTTGTGGCTTGAAAGACGCGTAGGGGGAGGCTTTGTTAGGAGGCGCGCCAACAGGACTCGGGTTTGAACGAGTGTTGGAAAGTTTAACTCTCAAAAAGAGAGCTGAGCAGCAGCTTCGAGAGTGTGCTTTGGTGTTTGTCAGTGAAGCCTCAAGGATGCGCAGAAACAAAACAATGCTCTGAGTCAAGATCATGAAACATGACAGCTCTTTGGTGGTGAATGCAAAAAGTACGAGCTGTGGAGCAGTGCAGTTGAGGCGGCCACCGTTGACAATCATAGCCTTTGGAGGTATTCACAATATTGCTTTGGCGGGTTCACATTATCCAGATCTTGGTGTATGATGGGGGTTGGTGGGTTGTGCCACTTTTGTCAAGTTCAGCACCCGTGGAGACTACGTGATTGAAGATCAGGCACAGTGAGGACAGCGTGAAAGTGAAAACAAAGCCCACGTTTGAGCTTACTGGGTTCACTAACTGTCCTTGTGGTCTCTGTGTCGTGTTGCCTTTGACCGTGCATCTGCTTCATCGACCGATTGCTCTTGAGACCTCGATCTTCGGCGAGTTTGTGCCGGGGATGTAGATCCGGCCAGGGTAGTCCTTCATAAGAAAGGAAAGGGTCGACAATCCGGGGAGTTGCACCGCTCAGGGTCTCCTTGGCTTCAATACAATGCAACGGCTCGGGCCGGGCATTATGCAGCCCTACCGGTGGCGACCAGTGTTGAAGGTTTGCGCGGCGCTGACCGAGGACACAGAGCATTATATTTGAGTCAGCTGCAGGCCACAAGAGATTCGTAAATGCTCTGGCTCCGCTGACTCGACGTCACATCTCGAAAAGGACACAAGGAGCCCGAATGGCTCAATCAAACAACACAGCACTTGCAGGTCGAGAATTTATATCACCATAGCAGTCACGCAGGCCAGATACATTATCTTGCGAGCCTTCCGAGGGTAGGCTTGCATTCTTTCCTTGGAGGAATTTTGGGCGCAAAGGTAAGCGTGCGTTAAGACCGGGAGAGAGGCGAAATGTTTCCTAGGACTCGGCCTTTATTAGTAGTATCCTTTGAACGTGTCGCGCCCGTCGAGGTGATTGCACTTACGTCGAAGGAAAAAAAGTTGAAGGGTCGCCCTCGCCAGAGTAATCGGAATCGAATGATACCGCAAGACGGTACGCTGCGTATTGCACTGAGGTGTCGCGCGCTTGAGCGCGCACACAATCTTCGCATTGACTCCCATAGAGGTGCAGACACAGCATGCAGCACCCGAAGGCGCCACAGCCGGCTGTCCCTGAATTTCTGATGCCAAATGCAAGCGTGGTTTCACGCCAGGCCCTCACGGGCAGCAGCCAGAGCGCCCAGGACCGAGATCCAGACGGTGACGATGTGCAGTTGAAGATTACTCCGAATTTCTCATTTGCAAGGTGGGACAGCTGAGGCGAGGCTCAGAGTCTGGTGTGAGCAAAGAAACGCAGCATTGGCGAGGGCGACTCTTGGAGAAGGGGAAAAGTTGGTTGTTGGACGCGCGGTGGGATTTTTAGACCAGCGCACCCGAGACTCAGCAGCTTTCTGCCACCGCCATGCCCAATTAGGTATCGCTGCCGCAATTCTGCCACCGCCTCCGCCAGGCACAACTCCCCGCTGCTCCCCAGTTTTGCCTTTCGTTGCTTGGTTCAACTTCATCTTGACCATAGCCGAGAGCCTTCAGTCTACAATCTCCCAATCCCGGTCTCATGCCTCGAGGCGATGCGGCCAAGCTTCTCACGTGCGGGATGCATTCCTGCAAGCCGAACCAGGGCTGTCCCGTCCGGAGCCCGATACTCCCGGGCGTTTCGGCAGCGGGCCGATTACTTTGGATCGCGGCCAATCCACGCTCTATCCCTCACTCACTTGTCAACTCCAATTCCCTTCGCAAGTCCAAATCCTTCGACTGATAAAGATTGAAACTGTGCAGACAACGTTGGCTTTCAGGCCCGCCATCATCCAGCCCCTCATCGCCGGCCCCGCCGACAACCTCAAGCTCCTCGAAAGTCTGGCCACTGTTCTCCATGCGTTATCCGAGGCCTAGCGAGCTCATTAGCCAGATCGCCGATGGCATGCTGTCACAAGCGTGCCCATGACTAGATGAAGCCCATGATATCATTGAGAGACCTTACCAAGAGCTTGGGAACAATGCAGCGGGTCACCACACTTCGGTTTGTGGTCTGCTACTCAGACTTGCCGGTCCCTGTCAACGAGTCGTGCTGCATTCCGGATTTCAAGAGAGTCGAGCACCCCAGAATTGGCTTGAGCCTGAACGGTGTGGCATACTTCCATTTTCGTGCCAGTATCAGCACGCAGCGTACGCGCTTATCTCATGCAACCAGAACATGTTTGCCCTGAAGCACAGCATCGCGACGAGGGAAGTGCGTCACGACATGCTGCTGAAGCCACTTGAGACTGCCGAGCCCGATTTTGAGCAACCCACATGCGCTGCAGCTCATAGCAGGCTGACATGCATTGATTCTCCCACAGGTTCTTTCAGTGCATTGAAAATTGGCTTCTGTGGGTCGTTGCTGTGCCTCTCGAAAGCGTCAATACGTCAGTATTCTGTCAGTATGTGAGACCATGGGATGTCTCAGAATTGTCGTTCACCTCAAAACACCCATTCATGCGCAACCCCATGCCGCAGGATTCATTGATGGTCGCTGCAGGAAAATCCTCCTCGTACTTGTCGGAGTCCTCCGTCTGATGTGGGCTTCGACCCTGTGCCAGCACGAGTCTTACAAGCCTACATCCGAATTATATCGTTAGAATTCACTTGTAGACAAGCCAGGTGGAGTTCGCATTCCAGGAACATTTCTCATCCAAGAACCTGCATGAAACGGTCACTCGAAACACCGGAGACTGCAGCCACCAATCCTTTGAGAATCAGACCACGCAGAGATGTCGATTGTCATGTACCTTGTCGAATTGACAGGTCCTCTTGCGGTTTCGCTTCAATCTGCTTTAGCCAGCACAGCATCTTCTTTTGGGGCGATCAATTGGCTGTTTGACCAAGCCACTGTCCGGGTAGTCGGCCCTCAGAAACTGGAGCGGAATCCATCACCGATGCAGCCCAGAAAGTGGTACGAGTTTGCGCCACCCTGGGATGTGGCTGCACGTGTCGCAGAAGCCCAAGCTCTAAGGGCCTTTCAAATTCCCCATGCGCTTTGACGCAACCTTCGACCTTTGACAACGCCATTATGCAGAGGTCATCGTAGCCGTCTTACAGACCGTTGAACAATGCCCTGGAAGATCAAGCTGTCGTGTCCACATCCAGTGTTTTCGTCTGGACATGCGATCAGCAAAATGGCTCAACGTAACACTGATGCAGCTCCCAGCATACGTGCGGCGGCGAAGGTGAAGGCTGCGCTTATCCGTCACGACGGTGCGCCTTGATCCGGACATCTTGGGATTCCACGGGTTTTGCCTAGCCATGGACAACTGCGAGCAGTCTAGCCATGTGCTTGGGGAATGCCAAGGGTGTCATTACAAGCTCATCGCGTGGCTATCCGGAGGGCATCCCAGGTGCTCCAGTTGGAGAAGCGATTCGGCGCCGAGACGAGTTGGTGTCCCCAAACTGGACAGCGAAGAAAAATTGGCCAATCGGTATTTTCGGGAGGCTACGAATAAGGATCCGGCCCTCGTTTCTTGTGGTTAAAGAAATGGAGCTACAGGGTTCCTGTGGACTCTGCAGCTAGCTTGGCCCGTGCTTAGCCGGTAGATCTCAAAGCCAAACGCATCGGAGGTTGATACTGCAGATCTGACTTTTGGAGCAAAATCCCATGTTGCGTCAGATCAGAAATCCTATCGCCGATTGTCGTGTCGGTCCAATTCTCAGAGAATCCCATCCGAGTTCTGGATCAGACGATCAGGGCTTGAAAGGGTCGCTGCCTCTCAGCCGCCATTTTTTGCATATAAGACACCCTTCCGATGCTAACTGTCCTTGAGTATCTCTCAAGCGTGTCCCTCCATTGCAAGCCCCTGACGCAAGCTCCACGAGCGTTGCGTTCATCACAAGTCCTCTCTCTCGTTTCATAACAAACTTCATCACGATGTACCACCACCATCATCAACCTTCTTACAACCCGTATGCGGCTCCTGACCCACCCCAGTATGCTTCTCAGTATGGGGGCACATGGCAGCCAGAACAGTTACAGCCCAATGGGTCGATGAATGCCGACACCTTCTCCTCGGGTTTCCAACGTAGCGCATCGTACGGGCCTCAATTTCAACCGTACCAGCAGTATGCGTACCCGCAAAGCGCGCCTCCTCAGCAACACCACCACCATCATGCTCCCACTCCAAACGCAGCGGCTCCACCACCGTTTCAACGACACGACAGCCACCAAGACCCGAGCTGGTACAGCAGCGGTCGGAGCGCCCGACGCACCTCGGTTCAACAGCGCTGGGATGACTACATCAACAGCGAAGCATGCACAGACGCAATGCAAGGTGGTAACTGATCCGTTCTTATTGACCACCCATCCACGCACGTCTGTTCGGCTCCCCAGCCTGGAGAAAAATCCAGAAGCAAGCAACGCGGCGAGACGGCGGTGGGCCCCGACCACCCGCCCCTCCTTCACAAGTCCCAAATCGATTGACTGTGTATTTGGAAAGTTCGCTGACACGGTCCCATACCCGTTGTAGCCGATTCATCCTACATCAACCAAGTCACAGCCGAGCTCGAGACGCGCGCGCTCTCAGATGAGCGGCTGAATCGCCAGCAGCAAGCCGCGGCCTCGCAGCCTCCCACGCCCGGCTGCGCCCCTGGCGCCTCGCCCGACTTTCTGGCTGCGCAGGCTGTCGAGCGCGAGCGCCGCCTCAAGTGGGCCCAGGACATGATCATCAACAGCCCGGCGCTGTGCGCCGAGGTCTACTTTGCCATGAGCAAGCCTCCGGCGTCGGCGGCGGCAGGAACGGGGGGTGCCGCCGCGAGCGCGAGGAGCCCCGGGGCGGCGAGCACCGGGGGCCGCAGCAGCAGCGCAGAGAGCATGGGCAGTCGCACCTCTTCATACAGCAACAGCCCGACGTAGACTTCAAAGAAGAGCGGGGCTGTGGAGTAGTGGAAAGTGCGAGCTTGCAGATTCAAGTGGAGGATCTCGCGACAGTGTGGAGCGAGCCGACTTGGAGATTGGAGCGAGGAGGCAGTGGAGTATCGATCTTTTTCCCCACCGCCTGTCGCTCACCGCTACGCTGCAAGCTGCTAGGTACATGGCCTGCTCATGCGCATGAGCGGGGGCGGGGAGGGCAGAGAGCGGGATAGCTCGCGCGCACGCTTGGTCGAATGCCGCATCGCTCGCTCGGCCGGCCTTTTGGAAAACGTCTTCTTCATCTTCTCCTATCTCTTTTTCCCTTTCGCACCAAGCAACATATTCGGTTCCCTCTGATTCGATTTGTTTCTGGAAGCATCTCACACACAACGGGCACAGAGAAGCAGGAAACAGGGGCACATCTCAGCAACACATGGGTTCGCTCGTCTTCTTCTTTTCTCCTTTGTGTTCTCTTCTTCTTCTCTTCCCATCCACGCCTATCGGCACATACAAACCTTTTTTGTCTGGGTGGGCTGCGGCTGCGGCTGCGGGCCCACCACTTCACGGCATGTTTGGCTGGTGGCCCCGCCGCCGCCGCCCGCCACGACCACAGGTCGACTACTAGCATTGCGGAATACCAGGTACATATATTTAGATAATTGAGAGGCAGACACCAGGTATATATGATCGGGAGCGAAAGCAGAAGCGGAGAGATGGTGATAGTGGTGGCGATGGCAGGGAGTGTCGTGGCTTTGAGATCTTGGGGCCTAGGTAGCAGGAATAGAGAGGGTCTGAGGGATGATTGTGTTTAACAAATGTGCGTATTTTGTTTGTTTGGAGAGGAAGAGAGAAAGGCGTCGGTGGGGCAGTAAGATGAAAATTTGAGGAAGGCTCGTCGGCGGGGTCGATTGCAGTCACTGATTGGTTCACTGAATGAAGCACTGGCTACGTCTGGATTGTCTGACAAGATACTCCTATCTTTGATTATTGATTTGTAACCATTGGAGTTCAAATGCTCAAGTCTGACTGCGGAACTGTGTTGCCTCCCCTTTCCTAAGTCCACTATGTTCAGGCGTGACGCTTCGGATTGTATCTGGTTGCTCAGATGAGTTGCCTGCCTAGAAGTTGACATGCTCTACCAAAGGTGTGCATGAATCATGCCGCGCATCTGCTACCTGCTTGCATATTCATTTGTCTCCAGCAGTACAGCAACAAGCGTGTCGTCCACGTCTGAAAACAAGTGGCCACTAGTACCTCCTATTCTCGTCCACCTCCTTCATTTCTTCGTACAATTTGAGGATGAGGCCGCCCTCGTTGTCTCTGTCGACATACCCTCCTTTCCAAGACTCGCCTCTGAGCGCGTGTTCAAATTGCGAATGAATGTCATCGTTGAACTTCTTGTCGCGCAACGGCGGATCAAAAGGGCCTTTGAGGTCGCTGCCAAATTTCCCCCCGCCCCATTCCAGCAGCCGACCAAGCGCCGTCTCAAAAGGATATGAACAGCATTCCAGATGGCGACGGCGCTTTATGACAATGTTGATTATATTAATCTTGCTGCGCTCGCCTTCCTTGATGTGCTCAAAAATGGACCGAGGAGTGCTCAAGAACTCATACCAGCCTTTCAGATGAAGCGTCAATGGGCCGGTCCAAGTGCTTAGAATCTCAGGCCCCATGGACGAGAATAACGCTCGTACCTGATTAAAGCCGCTGACGTAGTATTGCTTGCTTCTGATTAGAAAGGGAGTAGTCTCAGCCAGGGCCTGTCTGTTGACAAAGGAAATGCCATAATCGATGTCGGCTGTTCTGGCCAAGAATCGGATTGGCTCAAGAGGCTCTCGGCAGTTGAAATGTTCGGTGCGAACTTCGGAGCTCTCTGGCGAACTCCAGGGCGTGTATGGTGGATTTGGAGACATTTGGAAAATCGAGCCATATATCATGTTGCGGACTTTCGCAGGGAGCCCGAAGAATTCGAATTTTCGGTCAAATCGGCGAGTAGAGAGCGACAACACGAAATTCCCAGAGTGTTGGAACTGTGTATTCAACGAGTAAGGAAACGCGCAATAAACTAGTTTCTGAAGGAAAATACGTTCTTACCATCATAGGTATTAGCTCGCCGGTGCCAAAGACTGTAGGCCGTCCCAGCTCGTCATGTTGGATTCTGAGTTTGAATTTGCTGCCGGGGAATTCAACAATGAGATCTTTGCCACGAGACAGCTTGACGGTGCTTTTCTCTTTACTGTTCGCGGCGGTTTTGAGGCAAAATCCAAGGACCTCGTTGATCGCGTCGTAAGGCACGTTGATGGCCAGAAATTTGGCGATGTTGACGGGAGAGGAATGGAGAGGGAGGGAAAGAAAGACGGAGTACAAGGGAGGACATAATTATATCGTACTAGAGAAGCCACGAGTGACTGCTCAAATTCCAGGAGATGCCGGTCGCACTATGGAAGGCGCCAGGCTAGGAGCCGCTCCTGTTCTCTTCCATTCTTCCATTCTAAGCACCGTATCAATCACAGAGGGTGAGATATGCGTGTCGAGCAGGACGAGAGATGCGAGAAATGCTCTGCTCTTCCGTGGAGCTGTACGCAAATCTCTGATTGATTGAAAAGTACCTAGCTAACTGACTGGATATTCTGACCAGCTGCTTCTCTCGTTGACTTTCAAGTTCTGACCACCCAGGTCTGGAATTCCGGCTACTGAGCTGGTTGTGTGCGCTCATCTTTGATCTTCCATGTATGGGCATCGTATTTGTCGAGAATGTGCGGGTCGTGCTTTATCTCCACCGCTTGCCTGCCTCTGTTCCATTGTCGAGAAAGCACAGGGCGACTAGAACCGTCTCCCCTTTGCCGCCTTCTCCATCGCCAAGTACACCTTCTGAAGTAGCAGTGTAATACCGCCCTGCTGAAGAAAACCGCCTTTCCAGACCTCGCCCCTGAATGCGCTCTCAAACTGCGAGTGTATGAACCCACTCCTCGTATTGTTTTCCAAAGGTGGAATGAAATACATTTTGAGATGTGGCCACTTGCCAGAGCATCCTCCGATTCGGTGCGCCAGATGACCCAGTGGCGCATCATTCACGGAGAGGTATTTCCCGTCGAGGTTCCAGCCGTTTTTACCGATGACGATGGTGATGCTCTTGATCATGCTGATTTCGTTGGTCAAGCCTGAGCTGTACAGCTTATCACTCCAAGATGACGTCCAACGGGTGTCCACCTTGAGCGTGAGTCGCCCATACCATTTTTTACGGCGCTCGTAACCTATGCTTTCGAGCAAAGAACTTGCCGCGCCGCTGTTGTTGAGGTGGAAATTTCTGCTGCCAAGAATGAAAGGTGTTGTCTCAGACAGGACACGCTTGTTGACAAAGGCAATGCCATAGCGAGGCGCGGCGCTCTTGTTCAATTCCGCCAGGAAGCGCAAGAAGCGCAGTGGCGTGAATGGACGCTTGTAATGGAATTCTTTTTCGTGGAGATTTGGATTTTGCAACGCGTCCAAAGGCCAGTATGGCGGGCCAGGTGACGCGTGGTAGACGAATCCGTAGATCATTTCGCGGATTTCGATTGGGAGTCCAAAGAAATCGAACTTGGTGTGAAAACGGCGCGTCGAGAGCGTCAAATCGAAGCCTCCCTCCCGCTCAAACTGTTCCGGGAAACAAACTCAGCAAATGCGCAAATCAGCTGTCGGCTGTCTCACCGTCGTAGGCTTGAGCTGGCTACTGCCAGTGCCAAAGATGAGAGGCTTCCCCAGGTTGTCATGTCGAATTGTGAACTGGAAGTTGCTGCCGACAAGTATGACGGTAAGGTCTTGTCCATGAGACACTTGCAAGGTAGTTTTTTCGAAGCGAAGATTCCACGTTGGACCTATGGACTTGATTGGGGATGGTTCGGGGACAGTATTGTCAGTGGTGACACCCTCTGTGTTCGATGTAGCAGTCTTTTCGTCGGGGGGCTTTGGGCCTCGGTCGTCTGGAGAAGCCATGATCCCAAACAAGGCGATGTCGGTGTCCTGCTATCAGGAGAGAAGGGATAATGCGAGAGAGGAACAGGCGTGGAGGATTTATGAGGCAAGCTTCACCTGTTCAAGACTCACCTGTTTCGCACTGGAGACTGGAGACTGGAGAGGCCACAGCACAGGTGATTGCTCAGAGTCCACGAGGTGCCCGTCGTGTCATGGAAGGCGCCAGGCCAGCAGCTGCTCCTGTTATCGTCCATCCTTCCATTCCAAACACCGCATCAACAATACCACCGCATCAACAATACCAACTCTAGCACCTTGGAGTCGCCTCCCGACGCGGCCAACTTGGGCTCAACCATATCATTTGCGCACACGGAGTATTGACAACTGCGTACAGCCAGCCAGCTTTTCTCCGCTCACCCCTCATCAGTATGCCGCCCCGAATCCCTGTCCCTGAGCCATCTGCTCAATTTCTTTGCCATCCCGTCGATTTGCCTTTCCGCGCCCGTGGACTTGGCCGGACTGTCTAGCGTCCAGGGGGAGTGCGCAGGAGCGCGATGCCTCCTTTTGCGAAAAACGCACGTAAGGCATCTTTGATTTGTCTACTCTTGGCTGCGAATTCCATCCTCTCGTACAGCTTCTTGGCAAGAAGGGCTGGCCCACCCATGTCAAGATAGTTTCGATCCTCGAAAATTGTTCTGCCGTCGATCGCGCTATGGAACTGCCGCAAAACCTGTCTGTCTCCTTCATCACTGAACAAGGGCGGATCGAAGTTGACTTTACAGTACTTTAGTTCCCGCGATTTCAGCGAGATGAGCTGGCCGATCGGCGTCTTCTCAACGTTGGAAGACTGGCCGAGCTTCCAACCTTTAGAACCAATCACGATGTTGATGGTTCTACGGCTATAATTCCGAGGAGGAGAGTAAAAAAATGGGATCCAGTGGTCTGCGAGATCGGCCATTTCCCAATTGTTCAAGTGCAGTGCGAGCGGACCTGGCCACTCGCGAAAGCCATCCTCACCCATGGATTTGAGGAGCGCGTAGGCCTGCTTGTCGCCACAGACATGGAATCTCTTGCTTCTAATGAGCAAGCCGGTTGTTTCTTGGAGAGTTTGATGGTTTGCGAAGGAGATACCACCACCACCAGGAGCCGACTTGCTCAAGCGTGCTAGGAAGCGGAGTGGCTCGATGGGCCGCTTCAAGGGAAAGTTCTCAGTTCGAATGCTTGGGTCATTATTGATAGTGGTGGAGAATGGGAGAACCAGTGATGCCTGGAAGACCATGCCGTAGATCTCGTCACGAAGGTGACCGGGCAGCCTAAGGAAGTCGAATTTGTCGCCAAAGCAATGCGTCGAAAGCAGCACATCGAAGCCTCCGGAGCGTTTGAACTAGATCGAGGAAGAAAAGCTCAGCATATGCGCCATTATGTGATCTCTCATGGAGCCATGTCTTGACTTACAGTCATAGGCCTCATCTCGCCAGTGCCAACACTGGAAATCCTCGGCTGACTCAGTCCATCATTTTTAATCGTGAGCTTTAAATCACTCCCGGCAAGAGACACTGTGAGGTCTTGCCCAGCCGATAATTCAACGGCAGTTTTGCTGGGAGGCACTTTACGAGCTGCCTTGTTCCTGGCCATGCTCTTTTTGATTTCTGCAATTCTGTGGTCGTTCATCGTTGGGGAGTTGGAGATAAAGACCTTGCACTCTGGAAGGAAAGGGGGACGGAGAAGGAAGAGAGTGACACTGAGAAATTGGACCATGGTGGGGTAGCAGCTTGCGAGCTGCGCGTTACAATGCGACTGGAGCAGGTAAGTGTTTGGACGATGCGAATTGTTTGCTCATAACAAGAAGCCAGCTTAGTTGCAAGCTTGTCACAGCATTGTTCCCATCGACAAAGCACTGTCTTTGTACTCCTGGCATCACCATAAGACGCGGATAGCTCGAAGACGTTGAAAGTCAATGGCTAATTTATCGCTTTGTCTCGCAATGAGAACCAGCTGTTGGGGCGCCAGTGGCATGAAGACCAGGGGTCATGCCATTTACAGTTTCCTTGAAATCTGCAAATCATGACCTGTGACACTGGAGGGCGATACGTTTGATGGCGAGGTTTGGCGCGAGCATACAGCATTCAGACAATTTAGCAGTTGTCTGCTCCGTTCGTGATTTCGGCCGAGCCCCATGCGCAGGGAGCAAACAGCATGTCCTGATTCGCGGGTTCACGCTGTCCTGTTCTGTCGGGAGACACGACAGGGCTAGGCATGGTATCGGGAGGGGAGAGGATCGCGAAGAAAGAGAATACAGTTCGCGACTGGATGATTGAGCGCAAAGAACGGGCAAGTAGCAACAGACGCTTAGCACGAGGGGTCCACCAAGGAGGAGGGCTCGTATACTAATCGTAGTGGAACTGGTGCTGGAGGAATGCGGAAGCTGTTGTGAGTAAGCGCGCAGGCAGCCTTGATGGAGCGGTGCAAATACCGCGCAGCGCGGAACACGTTGCGCGGGTTCGAGACGGGATGGACCTTTTCCACAAGGCTGGGCGAGCTGTCAACCCTCGAATCGACGCGTGTGAACATGTCACGTAAGGCAAGCTCTGACGGATGGATAAGCCGGGACTTGGTTTCCTCCAACTCGAGCGTCCCTTGGCCTTTTGCTGATGATAACGCCATCAGAATGATCGTGATGATGGCGGTGCGACTACTCCGAGACTGGATATGCCAACAACCGCATCTCCGTCGGCCGAGCGACTAGGCTGTATGCATGCAGTGTTGCTGCAGAGGCCGTTGACTTGCAGAAGTCTTGATTTCCACTTGGCACTTGGGACGCGGAGGTCGCCGCCGACGCAGGATCGTGGCGTTTTTGGAATAGTCGACGGGGCTGAAAGGTACGCGAGGGGAGGGCTAGCCTCTTGCTGGGCTCGTGGAGCGCGACAGACTCGTAGGTATGACGGACACCGCTGGCACTGCATTGTATCGTACGCTTTTCCCAGACCAGCGGGAGGTCGAGTGACGCAGATCACTAGCACGGAGAAAGAAAATCGCCGGACAGGCTTTGTCTCCTGGAGCAGATAGCAGCCAAAATTTGATGATTCTTGAAGTTTGGAGTAATCCTGGGTGCGTATGATAGAGGCTTGCGCCACTTCTCCACGTGGCTTGACATGAAAGCTGGAGTGCCCACGGGGCGAATCTCGCAACAGTTCGCGGTTTGCTCGGCATTTTTGTGGGCTTCATCACTCTGGAAAATGCCGGTCAGAAAGAGGTGTGGCCCGGTTGGATGGGACGAGTCGTGAAACGTTGCCATGGGTGGGACAGAAGTTCGAGACGGGGACGGCAATGCGAGACGGGAGACACAATTTCGTGGCACAGCGGAACGGGCCTTCGGGATGCTGAATTCCAGCCTGTGCGACTGATGGTCAGCCAGGAAGAAGAGTCTGTTGTCAGGAATACTGCAGAGGTCCAGTGGGGGTTGTCGATGGGTGTGGTTGGAAGAGAGGTGAAGGACGTGGGCGGTAGTTGGCCTGTGATGGCAGCCGACGCTAAATTTGGCACCAGCCGAGTGCGGCTTAGCGGCCGTTGGACCGCTTGCTGAGGTGGGCTCAGTTGCTGGTGGTGCGCTCTCCCGCTTTCAACCTCTCAAAAACTTCAACCATTTGCTTGGTTGAGACGACTCGGACCATTCATTGACAGGGCTGTGATGTGAATCCATCAACCACCAGCTCTGGCACTTTGACACGATGATACACGTCTCAGATCAGCGGCCAGACGCACACCCCTCGGCTTCCCGAACGGGGACTGCTAGCCGATCGCGTCGACCAAAGACGCTGTGCTGTGTCTCTGCCATGTCAAACACGTGCCAAACCCTGGGCCGTCAGGAGATAACCAACATCAACTGACCAGAGAATTCTCGCCATGCTTTTCGAGGACCCTGGCTCGATCGACCGTCAACAACTGTTGGACCGAGTTCGCACCTACTTTTCACCACCGCCATGCCATCCAAAGGGGCCGTACCGGCGCCGCATCCACTTTGAACAGCTCAATCAGCGGCAGGATCGCAAAATCTTTATCGAGCTTTGCCCAATGCCGTTCAGCGCTTCGCTTCAACGGCGCGGCAACAAAGAGCGCGCAGCTTGCCGTGCAGCCGGATCTCCCGTCGAGAACCAGGTCTGAATAGTCGAGGCTCTTCTGGCCGCTGCCATCCCTCGGGAGACGCTCAGGTGAGACTCGGCTTGTGCTCCCTTGACGACCAAAGCCAGACAACTTCGACGACGTACCGCGTGTACAAATTCAATCAGTCGTTCTTGCCATTCTCACATCCATCGAGTCGCGACTTCAGTTTTTTTGGTGCCAGAGTCCCAAGCTAGACCCTTGACCCAGGAACCACCCATCCCCAGAGCCCCCTCTTTTCCGCCCACCAATCCCCATTTTTCCAGCCCCCATATTGCCACACCATGGCGGACAACACATCCCAGAAGGGCAAAGATGCGTCGTCCGTTGTCACCATCCTCCTGCCCGCCCTCTTCGCCGTCATCCTGTTGGTATTGGTCATCACGTGCGTGCCGATTTGACCTGTCTGTCGCCCTCACCGTGCTGACCGTCGCGCAGAACCGCCTTCTTTCTTCCACGTCTGATTAAGAAAAACAACGCGTATCAAAGGAGCGACGGGCAAAAAAGGCGCATGCTGAATCTCGAGCGCGCATGCAAGACGCAAGCCTTCAAGGCGTGGTGCGCCAAGCACGAGGAGGCGCACCCGGAGTACAAATCAGAAATTATGACTTGGTTCGTCTTTGCGTCATTGTGCCGGCGCTGGCTTGGTCGAGAGACTACCAAACTGACACGCGTTCCTGCAGTGTAATTTGTCTCGAGCAGATTGAGGACAAGGAGAAGGTGCGCGCCCTCGACTGCAACCACGTCTTCCACCAGCACTGTCTCGACGACTGGTACTGTCGCTGGAACGAGTTTTGCCCTCTCTGCCACCGGCCCATTCTGCCCCACTACGTGTCAACCAAGAAGACCCCAAAGTCCTTCATCAGCAGGAGCTCCGTCGACGCAGAGCATGATGGCCTCGCAGTCATGGTGTGAAGGGGCGTCAAGCCAGCCTTAGTTCTGCACCTATTTTCTGCGCGCACGACTCTCGACTCTTCGAATCTACCAGGATATAATAGTTGCGCTGTGGATTCAATCCCTGGAATTGCGCCTTTTGGGCATGAACGCCGCACACCTACACCCACCACTGCTGCTGCTGCAGTAGCTGCTGGGGCAAAGACAGCGCCTTAGCTCCGGTGAAAGGGCTCCCTGCAGCCACTGGACGAACGACATGGTTGCACCTGGAAGAAAAAGAAAATACAGAGAGCATCTGGGACCTTCGCTTGCGAGAGAGGGCAAGCAGTGCCGCCACGTTCTTGGCCAATCACGAACTTCGAGAGCGCGTTTGTGGGAGTGGTCGCCCAACAATCGTCCCCAGGACTATCACAGACCTTCGATCATGCTCGTGGGCAGCGGCGGCGCCACCATCCACACCTACCCTAGAGCACCCACGCTTCACATGGTGCAGCCGTGCCATGACATCCCGACCCAGCAGGGTGGAAAGGCCGCTGCAAAGCGAGCACCCATCCTCATGAGCCCGCCTATCTTTCCATCTACCTGCCTGCCTGTCAGCATTGGCATTGGCAGCTGCAACCGCGGCGATGGCGTTTGTTCGCCATTTTCCTGCTCCGCTTTTTCGTCCACTCATCCATCCAATTTCCATTCCTCCAACACGGGCTCTAAAGACTCTAGTGTATGACACCACCCTATTAGCACTCGCGGAAACAGGGAGAGCCGGCCGGCTGGTTGTGGAAGGAAGAGGCCAGGCAGGGATAAAAGACCCCACAGCGGCGTTAGTCGCAAAACATACACCTCATTAATCAGTGATACCATGATACCACGACTACTTCTTCCCATGGCTACCGACGTGGTGGTCGCGTCAACGCCTGTCAAATGCGTGCCAACAGCTTCAAGGTGTGTACGGCGGGCGTGGTGTGTATGCACGTGTGGATTTGCCCGGCGGACAGCAAGCCACGCGTTAATTGCGAGCCGAAAGGGTGGGTCTTGCTCGTTCTAGACTTTCAACCCGGGCGGGCTCTGGATTTCTGGTCGACTTTTGGGACTCGGGACTCGGTGCTCCGGTGCTCTTTCTCTCTGGAGGGGCCGAAGGAGAGAGGGACTGGTCGCTGCACGCATGCACGCACTCACCCGTGTCTGGCGGCGGCGATGAATTGAGACAGTCTGCCGAAATAGTTGAATGGCTGTTTTAAACATGAAGAAAAGTGTTGCTCGCAAGCGGCTGTCTAGGCATAAAAAAAAACCACGTGCAGCGAGCGACTTTAGGTTGTTTTTTTGCTGAATGCTGGCATCAACCATCCATCGCAGGCGTGGTGGTGGCGGGCGGCGGGACGGCGGACGGAGCCCCCCCTCGACGGAACGGGAAGGCGGGCGGGATGGGCCGCCGCCGCGGCCGCGACGCCACTGCCTGGACTGCTGCCAATGCCGCCGTCGCGTGCCTGGATCATGGAACTTCCATGGTGGGATCCTTTTTTTTTTCTTCTTCTTCTTTTTCCCATTTCTATTTTAGTTTTCGTTTTCGCTTTCTGCTTTGGGGGTTTTTTTTTCGTGTGGAATACGCCGACTGACTGACCGACTGACCGACTGACCGACTGATCTACCTGGCTGACTGATGTTGTTCCTTTCTGATGCTGCTTCTGTTAAATCATCGATGATTGAACCTGGATTCTATACGGGACTCGTCTTGGCTCAGCTTACAGCGCACGGCACGCTCATCGCCAGATGATGGACATTGGTAATCGCGTCGCCACTCGAGTACGTTGTTGGCATGGATGAGCAGCATCAGGATCACGACTCGGTTCAGCAAGGCAGGGGCAGCAAAGTGACGGGTACCTACGTAGGTACATGTTCTCTACACTGCCGACGTGCAAGCATCAAGCTACTCCTAGAAGAGGTACGAGGAGGAATGTGTGGCGGTTAATGGCTGGATGACGAGCGGCTGGTGCTGGCTGGATTGGAGTGGCTCGGACGGACGGAAGCCCTTCCCTCTTTGTGGGTTACCTGACTTAGTAAGGCAAAGGCGGGCGGTGGTGCGCTGGCTGGTTGGTTCAGGTTGGGCGCTGCAAGGCTGAGACCTACGTCGTTGTACATGCATGTATGTCTCGGTTTTGACTGAGGGGAGTGAGCTCGAGGATGAGGAAGGCTGGAGACACACAAAGGATCGAGGGCGGGCGGGCGGGCGGAGAGGCTGCTGCTGCTGCTGCTGAGCAGACAAGCAAGCAAGCAAGAAAAGGATGGAACGTCGAATGCGATTCGTTGAGTGTCATCGTTTCGGTGTTTCTTTTGCTCCCTTAAATTTTGGTCGAGACTATTGGTGTCGGATTTTGGATGGGTCTACACAAGGAAAAATACGGAATGGCGAGGTTCAGCCGTCAGAATGGCGCGGGTCGGCCGGGTGGATAGACGGCCGACGGCCATGAGCCCAGCTCAGCGCGCGGCGGCGGGCGCGGCAGACGGACGACGCGAGGCGACGCAGGAGCCGTTGATCAACCAACGACCCCCCCTCTTCTCCTCCGTAGAGGGAGATCTACGCACGAAAGAGGGACCACGGGGCGATCAACCCAATCAATCAATCATTTTTCCTTCGACGTCCGGTTGCTACTTTTGCTCGGGCGGCCACTACTCGTCCTATAATTTGGTGCCCCTGTACCATGGAAGTATGGGCGGCGGCATGCCCGAGCAACAGCCATGGGATTACCGATTGTTATTTTTCTTCTCATTTTCAATCGCCACCAGGCAGGCAGGGAACAAAACAGACACATTCCTTTGGCTAAAGATGCACGCACAATTACAATCCTTGAGCGACCCGAGGCGGCTGTTGCTGCATGCAAAGCGGCGGCGGCGGCGGCGGCGGGTTGGGCCATGGCTGCACAGGGGCATACAGGCAGACAAGTAGAGACCCGCGAGCTTGGATTTGGGACAGTTGCAATTTTTCCCTGGCGCCCGCAGAGTGGGGAGCGTGGTGGATGACGGAGATAAGGACCATGACAGGTGCAGCAGAGGGGAGAGGGAGCTGCTGATATTGTATGTAGACGTGTGCCTGATGACGAAGGTCGAGGCAGACGGGAGACGGGAGACGGCAACGGGAGTGAAACAGGCAGCGGCTAGTCAGGGAGTCAGGGAGAGTGAGGGAGGGAGTGCTACGGTACCTAGGGCCGGGCCCGGCGCGGGAGAGGCCGCGGGCGGCTTCGGGCCATGTTGCCACTACACTGCCTACTACGCTCGTCTGTCTCTCAGTACATGTAGGAGTTGAAGTTGCACGGGATGCGCATCAGACGGGCAGTTCTGCACGGCAAGGAGCATGCCCATGGAGGGCGTGGTGGAGGGTGGCAGAGGTGTTGGTGTGCGATCGAACCACCGAGCGAGCGAGCGAGCATGCGCCTGTCGTGTAGGCGAGAAAAGTGGCCTGATGTGGGAGACAAGTCCATGTCCCATCGTCGCCATCCATGCGACGGAGAGTTGGCCTCCCTTGGCCGGGCGCCTCTTCCACCACGGCACTCTGCTCAGCTTCGAACAACAAGTCGAGTCGCTACATACAACGACTGTGATAATCTGCATCCACGCTCCAAGTCCCACTAGTCCACCACCGTCCTTCCTGGTCAAAAAGGGAGAGGGGCAACCCAGTCCCAACCCACTCCAACCCACTCCACTCCCAGTCCCAGTCCAAAACCACGGATCCCACCTCGCATCTCCCATACGCGCACCACCGTCCCAAAATTTCACCATCCGCGCTCGAATGCACTTCACCTTTGACCCCCGGAACCATACCATCCCTCCTCACCTCTACAACTGAAAGCTGTCCCCGCCGTCTGCCGTCACCTCAGCTCTCACCACCTGCCTCCAACTGTGCCAACTTTGGTCCGGATTACCTAAGCCCTCACGTCGCACAGCCCGGGCCCTTTGATTCATTGCCTCCACGCTGAGCTCGACTCGACTCGACGACACTTCACCAAACCCCGACCACAGCCATGGCCCTCCACTGGAACTCGTTCCTCCCCGAGGACGCTCTCAGCTCACAAAACGACCGCTGGGACCTCCCCTCGAGGACCAGCTCTCAACCAAACCAGCCTGCCGCCACCTCGACTGCCCCCGCCACCTCTCACTCTCACTCTCACGCCTCCGCCCCGGCTACTGCTCAAGCCCCCGACTTTTCCCAATTCGACAATGCCGCCCAGGAGACGTACTTTTCCGACGCCTTCTACAACGACCCTAACAACTACTTCCTCAGCGACCTCGAGGTCCTCGAGCCGCTCGGCAACGTCACCCTCGCCGGCTCCACATCCGACTCTTCGCCCGAAAACTACAACGATGTGACCCAAGTGGACCTAACCGACCCCTCTCGCATGGCTCGCTTTGAGCCTGCCCGCTCCTCGACCGTCTCCAACCCTCCCATGACGTCGACGGCGCCTTCCGCCTTGTCTGCGAGACAGCAAAGACCGGGCGTACCCACGGCTTCCCTTGTCGACATTCAGCAAACTTATGCCAAGGCCTTTCCCTCTGACCCTCGCTCGCAGGCCTATGTCGAGGATCTGACCTACTCGCAGCCGTCGAGGCAGTCTTCGACCCAAGTCGTCAACACCTTGGAGACGGTCGAAGAGATTCAGGAGACGGATCTCACCACCAAGCGCAACCGCGGCGGCATCAACAACAATGCCGACGCCATCTCCGCCTGCTGGACCTCCCCGCTTTGCCCCAATCACAAAAAGGAGGGCACCCCACCCAATCCCTCCACTTGCAACGGTGGCTGCGCGCCTTTCCTGTTCGCCGACGAAGCGCCGCTCTTCGATCCGAACAATGCCAATATGCTGGGTGCCGAGCCGCTGCCATCGAAAGAATCGCCCGAGGGCGTTGTGGAGATCCAGTCGAGACCAAAGCTGAAGCGTAGCGAGAGCGACTCCAACCGTGAAGCTCCTTCAGGACGCGTCTTCAGCAAGAGCGGATCTGCTGCAACCGATCCCGAGCCGCAACAGCAGCCGCATCTGAAGAATGAGAGCAGTCCAGACTCGCACTCGCCCGAGGACACGACCAACATCCAGCCCACCACCGAAGGGGACAACAAGAACAAGGGCCGCCGCCGTTTGCCTCACAACCAGGTCGAACGCAAGTACCGTGAGTCTCTCAACACGCAGCTGGAATCGCTGCGGCGAGTTGTGCCCGCACTACAGCAATCATCGCGCGGATGCGACGGTGGCGACATTGAGGACCTGCCGACTCCCAGCAAGCCCAGCAAGGCCGTGGTCCTAGCCAGCGCGACAGCTTACATCAAGCAAATGGAAAAGGACAAGAAGCAGCTGGCCGACGAGAACCAGCTGCTGCGCAGCCGCATCAAGGCCTTGCAGGCGCTGGTCAAGTGCGAAGACTGCAGCCTCATGCAGTACGTCATGGATCTCAAGTTGCACAACGGTGCGCCGGGCGGCTAGCTGCCAGCGCACTGTCGAACCAGAAAGAAAGGGTTTTGATGATGAGACGGCCGCACTGAGTATCCTGATTTTTCTTCGTGTTGAGCATGCATTGCTTAAGTCTTTCGAATCTTTTTCATCGCGAGCCGCTCCCTCGTTGGGACTGGAGGCGTTTTCTCTTTTTCTTCTCCTTCCAACACACGAATACGCTCAGAGCCCACCACCCGAACACGCCACTCTACTCAACAAACACCGACGACGAGATTTCTCCTACCGTACACAAACTTGACTATACGTCAGCAGCATCATTACTCCCAACATCATCATTACGAGCGGGACAGGTGTCGGATTATACCTATTGTCCGACCGTTTGCCTGTTGCTCAGTCACCTCGACGCATTCGCTGCCCATTATTTTCCTGGCTTCCTTCCTTTCGTCTCTCTCCTCTCATATCAAGGCGTTTCGGGCAAGGGCCACATCATCAACATCATCAACATCACCATAAGGGGGCAAAGCAAGAGCGCGCTAGTAAGCTTTTCTTCTTTTTTCTCGTTCGTCTGTTCAGGCTGAACGCGCTGGTTGGGCAAGGGCGTTGCTGGGTCTGTTTGTTTCCTCTCGTCCGTGTTTTCTTCGCACCTTTTCCAATTTTATTTCGCTTTTTCGACGGCTTTCCTTGAGTCTCGACTGGTGGGATTCCGTGGTTGCTCGGTTTCGGAGCGGGCGGGGTTGCGCGGGTTCGGTCGATCGGTCGGGGAGTTTTGATGAGACGTGCTGTCTGTCTGTTTGATGGCCGTCTGGTGTGTGTGTGTGCGCGTTGATTGATCTGCTGCGTCTGCGTAGAGGTAAAGGCATCGGGATCGGGATCGGGAGCGACGAGAATCGTTCGCAAGGAAAATTCGAAGGAGTCGTTGGTTGCGTGAGGGTCGAATCGTTTCTGGTACCTGCACGTACGAGGTGATGGCATGGATGATGGGAGGAAAATGCTTTGCTCTGGCGGCGGACGAACGCAATGGATGTGGAAAAAGGGGTTTGATTGAAGGATGTGGAGAGGAGAATGACAATGGATGCCGTCGACTTACTGCACTTCGTTCCGTGGCTGGATGTGATCGCGCGGCCTGTTCTTGTCCTTCTGTCGTGCTTGTCCGACCGACATCGATGTGAAGCCGTCTCCGAACTGGCCTGGAGCCACACGCAGAGCCACCCGATGGATGATGCTGGCAGCGTCCAGCAATGCGCAAAGTTTCCAAGAGGCCGATCGCTCGCTCGCTCGTCCCAACCCCATCTCTTGTTCTGCTTCCTCCCTCTCTTACCCCGGGCTCCCAGACAGGTTTGTCCCGAGCCAGCGATGCCCGGGACCTCTCCTGACGGCGTCTTCCTTTGGTCTTCCCCATGCCTTGCAAGCTCTGCCCTTTCTTTCCCTGTTGTTCTTGTACTCCCCTTCGCCTCCTCCTCGACCCCCCTCTAGCGGCTGAGCCTGTGTCCGTTCCCGTGTCCATTTCCATGCCCATCTCCTCCCTCCCTTCTCCGCAGCACTCTTATTCGCAGCACTGTTGTTCGCACCGCTCTCCTCTTCCCTGCCAGTGCTGCCACAAGCCACCACAAAATTTTGTTTGTTTCGCACCACATGTACCGTACCCTGCGCTGCTTTGTCACCGTGTATGACGAATGGCTAAAGACGACGGGCTAGGCAGTCATGCGTGGACAGAGCCAGGAAGATCGGTCGGGGGAGCGAGCGGAAGCGCTGCGAAATGGACGAGATGGATTGTGGCTCATGGAGTGCGAGACGCTGCAGGCAGGAAACGGGGGGGAACGTGCGGCCCGGCGGTCGGACGGTCAACTGCACTGAATGGATGGATGGATGGATGGATGTATGTATGGCACTGGCTGGACGACCGCGGTGGATTCGACTGGCTGGGTGGTCAGTCAGCCCGGATCCAACAAGGAGAGTGTGCGGTCGCCTCGGGTCGGTTTGGTTTGGCTCGGTCGTGGTCAGGTTCAGGTGGATGTCGGGGTGTGGACTTACGGAGACGTGGAAGACAGCGTACCTGTGTGTCAGCACGTTGGCAAGACACGTTGTGGGTGGGTAGCTGTTCAGATCGAGACGAGGCTCATCGTCGCGAAGTTTTTCGACGATCGTTGAGGGGGGTGTTTCGCTTCGGGCCTGGCAAACTTCGTCAGTGGAAGAGGCGATATCAGGAGGCCGGCGGATTCGCGGATTCCCTGGTTAGTGCTCGAGCAGACTGTCTGGGAGACTATGGTCAGTGCGGGCTCTTGCGCTTTTGTTTGATCACTAGACATTGGGTCGCTTGGTCTGTCCCAGAGTCTTTTCGACGGCGTAGTCGGCCGCTTTCGCGTCGAATCCGATCTTGCTTCTCGATGAGCAGCTGACTGGTTTTGGTTGCCACATCTATGATAGCAGCGGAGTTGAAGCACTGTCTTGAAAATTCCCAGGGGACTTGTTTGCCTCAGCAGAGGCGGCGAGCGCGCCAATGTCGATGCGGCAAACGTCGCGGAGCTGGACTTTTCGGTTGAGAGTGACAAAATTCAGCATGCAATGGACTTCTGCTGTGTCGTCGAGCTTGTTGCGGGGCAGTATATAGATTTAGGACATGAATCGCTGCTCGTCAAAACCGTCGGTGTCGTCTTTGTCTCGTCTGGCATGCTAGGTGGCTTCTCTTCGTTGCGATGCTTGCTTTCACTTTCCTCTCCCGAGTTTTCACGAATGGCTTCAACTAGTGTTAATGGGAGAGTTACGAAGCGACTGCCTACCCGACCTGCTTCCGTAAGCCAAGGGATTGAGTGGACCCAGAGCTCTTAGATGGTCTGGTCCCGATGTTTCCTGGCGGAGTATGGCGCCAGATGGAAAATTGGGAGATGACGAAACGGAAGCCTTGGTTTAGAAACGATGACCGTTACCATGTGTCTCTAGTTGAGATCGGCGGATGTGATGTGGAGAATGGGGGACGGTGTGTGCATGGTCATGACCTCAACCGTCAACTCGATAGTCAACATGGATGCCTTGCAGCAGGACAGTTAGCGTGGAAGACGTGGGCCTGACAGTGAATTAGATGGACGAGAACGAGTACAACGGGTGGAAAGTGACAGAGGACTGAAGCAAGACAAGTGGTGTGGAAGTGTTGGCGTGTTGAGTAAACACCGAGACATCGCCAGGGATGTCTCTCGACACTGACGTGACAAAGTCGATGGACAAGACAATGGACTCTATGGCCACGAGCTACAGCAAGGCAAGGAATGATCGAAACTCACTCGTCTCCGGCTCCATCCAAGCCCAACCACAAACTCCTTCGTCTGCGGGCCCCTTGCCAACCACCACCAAACCTTCCGCCTACCAGCATCGTGCTGATGAATGACGGGAACGACGCCAAGTCTTTCAATTCGAGCAATCACTGGCAAAGGACCGAGTCATGTCCGCGTAAGACCCCCCAAAGCCCAGAGCAGTCGGAAACCAGCCGGAGAGCAGAGAGTCCGGGCACAGCAGAAGCTTTTATATCCCAGCCTCCGCAAGCGGTCCCAGCCACCCCTCCCCTTCTGCACATCAGCATCAGCAGCCATGCAAGAAGCCGGGCGACGGTCAAGGACGAAAAACAGGAAAACACGGCTCAAGAAAGCACCCACACCACCGGACGGTCCGGTCCGAGCAAACGACGACCTGACCCACGCGCGACTCCTGAGGTAGGTAGGCATGCCGTCCGACTGCCAGCCGCAGCGCAGCATCCTCCATCGTCATCACTCATCACCACCGGGGGCCGGCACCGGCAGGAAGACGGACGCAAGGTGGGAGCTGCAGGAGCAGTCAGTCGCTTGAGGTTTCCCTTGTCAGCCCTGCGGTAATTGGTGTGGGCGTGCAGACGACGCGCTAGCTGCTTCTGAGTCGCGGACGGCGCTGGTAGGTCGGCGATGCGAAGCTGTCGAGGGTGAGGTGCATAAAAAGGAAGTAGTGTCAACTGTCATGGTGGCAATCCTCGTCGCCATGTCGCCAGTCGGTGTCTCGAAGCGGAAAGGGATGGGCGTGGGCCATGATCGACGAAGATGTCGCTCGGTGGCACAGACGGTCGGATGGTTGTGGGACCACCACACCTCACGCGGCGAACACCATCCTCCTCCACCACCGCCAACCTACCAGCTTAGCCGGTGCCATCAAGGTTCAGCCTTCCAACTCATCGCTGGGCCAGCGCCGCATTTTGTTGCGGCCAAGGAAAGAAATTGTCGCCAAAGCCTCCTATCAGATGGCTCGAGTTGGAAAGCTTCCGTCAGGGCTGTCGATGCGCTCTGGGCAGGGATTCGGCTCGTCTCCACTTCGCCTCTCGACAGGCATGGCGGCCGACCGCTGCTGCGAGAGCTTCACGAAGCACTCAGCTGAGGTTCGTTTTGGAGCAGCGACAGCTACCGAAACGGTCGCCGGTGTGCGTCGTCTAAACCGCATTCGGCCCGCACAGTGGCCGTTGGACGTCGACAGGGGTTCGCGGCTGCTGCCGAGATGGTGGTGTGACATGCCGTGACCTCGCTCCCTTTCCGCGGAACGACTTATGCAGGGGTGAGCGAAACAATGGCAGAGGCTGCGGCGCGACTCGGGCAAGCGGACTCCACTGCTGTGCTGCCGTGAAATCCAAAGATGCGAGCTGGTCTTGATTCACGCCCGAATACTGAACCTTGAGCATCGGGCGTTGCGGGGTGTCGTGTCGTGATGCTATGGTCACTTGGGGGCGGAGGGCGCGGTGGCGTGTCAGTCGGGCGAGATGACGGTGCGCTGTGTTGGTCGACAGCTGAGGGGCGCGGGGGACTTGGAATGGCTGATGTTGGAGTTGAGGAGACCTGGAAGAAAGGAAGGGTCTAGAGCTACGTCATCCTCTCTCACGCCATGCACGGTGGACATGGCCGGGACATGGACCGACCGTTGTTCGAGACTACAGTGGAGTGCATGCGCGCGGGGCTCAAGGCTGAAGACTGCCCAGAGATATATTGAAGCCCATCCTTCCATCTCAGGAAATTATGGAGCACTCCATAAAGCCAACCACTGCCGAAACACCACCTCTTCTCCTTCACGGAAGACCTTCCAGAACCAATCACAGTTACCTTTTGGGGGACTTCGCCAACACCAAAGAATCACACCGTCCTCAATGGCCCGCATCCCCTCCCAAGGCCCTCTCCACAACACCCGCTCTCCCGCTGCGGTAGCCCAGGCCCTTCACAAACTCAAGCGGCTCCCTCTTTCTGTTCCCATCAACAAGTACACCCCGGAAAGCATCCAAGCCGCACAGCAGCGGCTGCGCAATCGACGCCGCGACGCCCTCGCTCCCGATTTTGACGTGCGCGAGACCGACAGCGCGTTCTACCTCGAAGGAGAGCTCCCAGGCATCGCCTCCACCTCTGCCATCCGCCTCCATTGGATAGACCGCCGCACATTGACCATCGAGGCCACCATTGAAAAGGTCGATCTCGAGGCGGAATGGGGACTGTTAAGGCCGATTCGTGGCACTTCGGTGCAATCCAGCAGCGATGGTGATGACATGGTGGTCGACAAGAGCCCCGAAGTTGAAGGAGTGGTCGAGGCCAATGCCATCGAGGACAAGCCGTCCAAGCCCGTCGTACGGGAATGGTTGGCCGAGCGAAGGTGCGGCCAGTACCAGAGGACCTTCACGTTTCCGACGGATGTGGATGCCGAGGCCATCAGGGCAAGATTGGGACAAGGCTTGTTGCGGGTCCTCGTGCCGAAAGTGGTGAGGACTGGGGTCGACGTGAGGAGGGTTTCAGTCGACGACTGTGAGGAGTAACCTTTGCGGACCTTTGGGCTGGCGCTCGGAGTTATCAGGACGCGGACTATACCTGGTGTCACCTTTCTTGCCGGCGTGCAAGGTTGGATTGGAGTTATCGGTTTTTGTGGGCTTTGTATGGTGTCTGGATTTCCAGCGCGTGTTTTGGTCTTGAATTGTACGATTGCACGACTAGGGTTGGGTTGTTGGATTCTGGCAGCATCATGATCAAACTTAGCAGAATGAATGGAACAACATGATATGGCTCAATATTCTGTTGCTACCATCAGTCTTTTGCGACTTATACAAAAACTGGCGAGAATCTTACAGGTTCAATCTTGGAAGGTGTGTGACGACAAGCGCCCGAGTCTGCTTCGCAGATCATCGTAACTTCGCTTGAAAGGATTCGTCAGTTCTCAAGTCCGATGACAGAAGGCTATCGAGCCTCGATGCTGGTTCCTTCCGAGCGTTCCGTTCGTCTTTTCTTGACCCATTCACCAAATGGCCTCCAGATCTCCTCCTTCTCAGCGGGTTTAGTCGAAGCCGATAGACCGCTAGTGCTTGATGCCACAAAGACACGAGCTCCTGTCCAGGCAGCATCATCCTGGCCATCTTCTTCCTCGGCGTCAGACTTTCCCATGTTCTCTTTCTCGTCTTGCCATCCGTATTTGAATTGCTCCTTCGTTGGGTTCTTTCCGTATCGCCACCTCCAAATTGCTTCCCAGATTCCTTTCCCAACAATACACACTGCTTCGGGTTTGTATTGTCGGATTTTGGCCTCCAGTATTGGCGTTCCAGCAGCCATTTCCGCTTTAGATAACTCGGCAGCATCTTTTGTTGGTCGCTCGACGATGTTGGTGTTGCCCATGGCATATAGGCGGGGCAAGTCTACGTCTTCTTCAGGGCGACAGCGTCGATCGGTGCAGCCAGAGGAATGCAGTAGCTTCCAGAACATATTGGATGGGTGCGCGTAGGCATGGCCTGCTGTGGCGGTCTTGATGCCCGGATTGGTGCCGACGAAGACGCAGATAAGGTTTGGCTCAAGGACATCCTTCAACGGCGACAAATGTGCGTATTTCGAAGGAGGCGCGTATTTGCTAGGTGTGCGGCGGCGCTTTGCAGACAGAGGAGTGCTGGATCCATCAGACTCGTTTTTGATGTCAGTCGATTCGGCGCGCTTCACACCTCGACGCGGTGAGGATTCCGCAGAGATCTTGGCTTCAGTATCATTGACGTAGCGAAACTTTTCAAGGCTGGCATTGAAAGTCGAAGGCGTTGTCTCAATCTGCTGTGGCTTGAGGTCTTTCGGCGCCCCCGGATGAATCGCTACCGAGGCGGATGGATGGTCATTGGCGTTGCCGTTTGTATGAATCGGAGACTCAGCTGGCTTGGTACGACTGCTCCTGGTCTGAACCATGTTGCTCGTTGTGTACTCTGACCGGCATCGTGAGCACGCAAAACCGGTGTTGAGGTTCATTGTGAAGCTGTGGCGGAACCTGCGTTGGGTGACGTAGCAGCCACCGCGCTAATCCCAGCCTCGCTTGACGCGCTGGACAGGAACCACCCATCGGCAGCCTTCCCCGCTTGTTCAACCACAAGCTCTACCACCTCATGTTTGGTCCAGGTTCTTTGGCGCCCCCGCCCCGATTAATCACTGCTTTGGAACCGTTCCGACGCCTACAACGGCACCGAGGCTACCAAGTTCAGTCTGTCCACGGTTTGAAACCGCAACGGGCACAACCAAATCCTGCTTCCACAGCAGCCTGACGAGACACTTGAATAGGAGTTTCTCCGCATGGCATATTCGCGAGGTCTGCGAGCTGAGATACGTTGAATTCATTGTCGAGGTAGCAAAAAAGCTTTCCTTCCTTGCGCTCTTCGTTCCTGGCATACGTCCAAATCAAGTTTGGAACTGGTCGAGATGTGGGCAGAGCAACATGGTCTTTGCAGAAACCCCTGGCGACACGAAGTCTTTGCTTGGCTCCTGTAGGACAAAATTCTGGTTTCAAAGTGAACCTAACCTCCATTCCCCTTGCATGTTGTTGCACCAGTATCGAGCAATAGGAAGGGGCCAACACCCGGCCCTTTCTACTTTCTCGAGTTGTCCCCATGACACCAATTGCCAGGCATAAAGGTTACTCGGACCCCACAGACTTTTCTACACAATTTCTGAGCCGTCCTCCAATTCACCATGCACTTTCACATCCTCACAGTCGCCTTGTTTTCCTGCATTTGGGCTTCCGAAGCCAGACCATCAAAGTGCAACAAACAATATGATCCGGCTGCTTGTGGCGCCTGCCACTATTGGAAAGACTGTTTGACCCGGAGTGGCGCATGGATTTATCCTTGGTAGGTCGCGAACAGCGAAGCAGAGATTGAAGTTAACAAGAAGACAAAAACAGCGCGGCCTGCGACTTTACCTCTTGGTGCAATTGCACCGCTCCCGCTGGCCTCTTGGGACCGGAGCCTGGCGCAGCTGTAGTCACAACGGCCATTCCCTCGGCACCGACGACATCCATCCCGAGGAATTCGACTGCAATTTTCAAGCACGTTTTGCCGAACTGAGTCGCCGGGACGGAATCAGTATCGAGAAACGCGGGGAGAACCATATGTTCGCAATCTCTGCCGTCTACTCTTTCACTCGTTTTTTCTGAAAGTTCCCAGGTTGCAGCATGGGCCCAGCCAGTCTAAGCAGCGAAGTAGAGAGAACTATCTATTTCTCCCGCAATGTCAGCTAGTAGTTCGACAGTTTGGTAACTTGGAAATACCCCTGAAAAGTTAGAAATATTTGACGCAAGTTGCGCGCTGCCTTCAATCCCATCGATACCAAATTCGCTGTGCTCTTCGCTTTTGATCTGATGCCTGTCGAGTTGGATACAACCAATCCGCCAGGAGCTTCGAAGAGCAGTGAGTGTAAATCTGTCACCGAACCCCGGTCTCCACACAACCAAAGCTGATTCGGACAAACCATGTGAAAGCCTGCAAAGCGTGGTTCCTGGCCCTCCCAACAAAGACCCTTGGTTACGCCGCAACCACAACCGAGCCCTGTTGAGATAGCATTTGGGTCACTGAACAGATACCCGTCTTAGCACGTCTCAACCCGACAACAAGACGCAGTCATTCTCTCAGGCAATTTGGTGCATGACCCCGACGTTTCAAACTGTTGATGCCGAGCCCATAATCACGTGTCAAATTTCATTATACCCTGGTCCAAATACGGAGCGTACCATGGTATTGTGTTGTCAAAGAATCTTTGGTTGGATTTTGTCTGATCCAAAGATGTATTCGCAAGGCCCACTGTGCTGTATAAAAGATTCCACTCTCCTTGGTCCCTTCACAGCTGCAACGTTTCACTGCTTAACAGATCATCAGAAAGTGCTTAAAAGCAAAATACTTGATTGCGACAACTGCTTGGATACTCACCGTACGAAACATACCCGATTCGGCCAATTCCCTTTCTGAAGAAATTTCAGACTCTGCTTTGGTCCTTCGAAGCAACATTCCCCCGAGGACTCGGCTGCTACCGTCTGCTTCAAATCAATGGACATTCGACAAATCCTAATGCCAAAGTTAAACAAAAAGCCTGGTCAGGCTCGGGTTGAGCAGTTATCTGGATTTCATCATTTCATACTGGAGAAATTCATCGATTATGAACTCGGGCATCTTAGAGCGCGGGGAGACAGTCCATTAACCGCCGCGTCAAATTTTCTTGAAAAAGTCGACAAATACGTCAAAGAAGTCTCTTCCAAGCTTTTTATGAGCACCAAATCCACACGATACCCCCACAACGTCCACGAGGGGTTCGAATTCGACCAGTTGAAGCCACGGGAACAAGTCAAAGAAAACCAGCAAGCCTACGCCAACATCCCTGAAAGATTCGAGTACTACCAGTCCGCGTCTGAGGAGGAACTCGATGGAGAAGAGGAGGACGATAGGCTCGAAAACAAGCGTCTCGCGCCCGATGAGAAACCTGAAGAGGGAGGGCAAGCCAGCTTTGACATTCCCAATGGATTCGGAAAGCAGCTCATGACCATGGAGAACCTCAAAGATGAGCAAGCCTTCTTTGACGTGCATGATGGGTTTGAAAACGCTCAACTCATGGCCGTGGGAAACTTCGATGAAGAAAAAACCTGCTTCGACATTTCTGAGGGTTTTGAAAATGACCAGCTCGGGGCCATGGGAAACTTGGAAGAAGCGCAAACCTTCTTTGAATTCCCCGAGGGGTTTGAAAACGCTCAACTCATACCTAAAAGGGAGCCTGAAGAAAAGAAGCAGAGTTTTGACGTTGAATCATCGCAATACTGGGGCTCGATCGATTACATTCCCCACGCAGGGGCGATTTCTCTGGTTCTTAGCCATGTCGACCCACGCGACAGTGTCAACTCGAAAGACTGCGAGGTCAGCACCTCCAGGGGTACATTCAACAAAGTCTTCATCGTCACGCTCCCTGAAGGTACCAAATACGTCTTGCGTGTTCCCCGGTTCGGTATTTCGGAATCATGGAACTCCGACGAAGAGACCGCTTTTCTCACTACGCTAAAGACGATGGAATACGTACGGGCTATGACAAGTCTCCCCATACCGCAAGTCATTGCATACGACCACACCCACGACAATGCGATCAAACATCCATACTCAATCCTCTCGTACTTTACTGGCCGCAGTGTCTACTGGGCGTGGAGCGACGCAACGGACCCCAATCTCGAGGCCACGCGGCAAAGGATCCTCCGCTCCTTGGCTCGTACGGTATCTGGTCTATCGAAGCTCTCCTTCGATTCTCACGGGTCACTCCAATTCGAAGGGGATGGCATTCTGAGCCCGCACATAGGCCCATCGAAGCGGGTCATCCGTCACACCTACGATCCAGACGTGGGTCTCATCCACGAGACCCAGACGCGAAGACCCTTCGACTCGCACAGGGCTTACCTCGAGCGGAGACTCGAGAAAGCGGAAGAATTGGGTATTTCGACCATTGCGAGCGTCCCAAACTCTGTCAAGCTGGGCGAGCTCAAGATTCTTCGGATGCTCCTGAAGTGCTTCCCCACCGGTGCAGCTCATCTCGACGCAGAGGGTAGGGAAAGGTTCAGCATCGTGCCTCCCGACTTCGACTGGCAAAATATCCTGGTCGACGACGATGGCAACGTCACCGCCCTGATTGATTGGGATGACATGCGCACCCAGCACGGATTGAAGGGTTGGGCCTCTTGTCCGCGATTCCTGAGGACCGACTGGATCTACGTTGGGATGCCTCCATGGGAGGAGGACATCAACATGTCGCCTCGGGACCTGCTCAAATACCGGAGGGACTACGCCAACTACATTGCCGAGGCTGTGAATAGCGAGGGCGACGCGTGCTTCACCATGAAGTCGGCTGTTTGGCAGGCCATTGAGCAGGCCTTGAAGCAATCGTGGGATAGGACTGCTATCCTGACCAAGATTTTGACCGCCGCCCAGCCCGAGATTCAACACCCGCAGGATTTCCTGTATGATGTTGGCCGCAATGGTTTGCGCCCTGACGACGAAGTGGAACTACAGATGCGGTTCCATGCCTATTTGGCTTGCTCTCCTGGAGCAGACACCGAGCACGACGTCTGAAAGGCGCTGGACCTTTCCTCTCCCGTTCTACCGAAATCCTCAAAGTCTCCAATGCTTGGAATTGATGAGTCGAAACTCGTAGAGTTTGGCTTTGGATTCCGAAAAGTTTGGTCTTGGGATGATTCGCACTTCCCTATGTTTGCTCAATTGCGCCTTTCTTGGTCAACTTGTATTCCTGCTTGTTTTGTAACCAATGTGTATATCCAAGAGTAATATCTACAGCTTGCAATCTAGCAAAAGACATGTAATATTTAATTACTATCGACACGCGTGAAACCCTTTTTTCAAAGTGGCGAAGACGTTGAAAATGGATGGCAGCTTTGCACCAGCCGCTATTATTGCTATTATTGGACGTATTATATGATTTGTGCATGACTGCGCTTGGGCTTCAGTTCATTCTATCGGTTTAGGCATGGTAGATGACTGTTTTCGCCGTCGCCGTCGCGCCTTCCTCCTCTCTTCAAAGTTTTCCCACCACAACACGATCGAAACTGACGCTCAATTCAACTTTCACGCTCTCGTCCTACCTCTACACTCTCATCTGGTACCCGTCGCACTTCACTTCTGAAGATACATCCATTTCGGAGGTATCGTCTCGTTTCCGAACTTTCTTCCATCAACCAAGCCAAGCTTCATACAACAATGGACCGTCTTCAAGGCCAGAACGACGCACAAAAGATCGTCTCTGCCGAAGAGAGAGACCAGAATCCTCGTGCATGCCCACTGCTTGATGAGCATGGATGTGAGAGGGTTATCAAGTCGATTTTGAACGTACCCGCCGACGACGTTATTGATGACATCTACTGGGGTCCCGTGATGCGGATCAGCAAATCGACAGTCGTTGAGCTTGTCAAGTCTCACATCGATCCGGCGAGCGCAATACCCGAACCAGAGTGCATGGTCGAGTGTATTGAGCAAGGCGCATGGAATAGGGCCTTTCTCGTCCGCATCAGCAGCGAAAAGTTCATTCTCCGAGTTCCCTCTCTAGGCGTCCGTGGCGTTTGGAACCGGCACAAGGCTCTTCAGCTGCGATCATCGGCTCTTTCCATGAGGTGGATCAGAAACAACACTCGGATACCTGTCCCGGAGGTCCTAGCTTACGACATTACCCACAAGAACGAGATCGGTCACCCGTTCACCCTGATGAGACACGTCTCTGGAACGCAGATTTGCGACGTGTGGGACGACGACGACGGATCAGACGCTGAGTTCGAAGCCAAGCGTCTCAGGATATTGGATTCCGTGGCCGAAACCGCAGCCCAGCTGCAAACAATCTCTTTTACCCACTCTGGCATGCTTCATTTTGACGACGAGAGCGCAACACGCCCTAGAGTCGGCTTGACATACCATCTGTGCGAGGATGGTGTAAAGGGAGACAACCGACTTGTCCATGAAACCTCTCTGACTGACCCGATAGCTTCGTCCCATGAAAACTTTTGCTTCCGATTGGAAACCTGGTGGGATCTCCAGACTGATGATGGATACGATCTCCCTGAAGACCCGGACGCTCTCGTTTTGCTCAAAGGCCAGCACGAAATCCTTCGTCTGCTAGTCGATTGCCTCCCTTTTGCAAGAGCCCAAGAAGGCCAAGCCGTACAAGAGACGTTTGTTCTTGCTCATCCTGATTTCGACTGGCAAAACATCATGGTTGACGACGAGGGAAACGTCACTGGCGTGATCGACTGGGATTGCACCCGCGCAGTTAGCCGCTTCCTAGGCTATGCAGCGCTTCCACTGTGGCTCGGCAAGGGCTACGTAGCGTGTCTGGTTCTGAGTGGAAGTGTCTGGTCGTCTCCAGAGCGCTTCCAGTATTACCGAGCCTTCTACGCGTCAGCCATGGCAAAGGCGATGCATGGCAAGGGTGATTGCGCATACACGCACAAGTCCATCTTGTTTCTCGCACTTGAAGATGCCCTTAAGTATCCAAACCGCACGCTCTGCTTCCTCCAAAAGATCGTGCACCTCGTGCTTCCAGGAACCGATGTCATGTACTTTCTCAAGCGCATTGGGACAGAAGGGCTTGTGGATCAGGACAAGGGTCTATTCCAAGAACTCTTTCGATGCGCACCTGGAGCTGACCCGCGATTCCCCATCTGAAGGAGAGGCTGATTCCGCCATTCAGTCTGGGAAACGAATGGAAATCTGCATTCTATTTCTCGACAACGACAACAAGGGCAGGGACAACAAGGATGGCAAATAGTCTGAGGACAAGGAGGGAAAGAACGGCAAGGACAAGAAGGACGTGAAAAAGATCACTTATGACGGACGCAACAGAGGAGCCACTTTAGACTGGTTGTCTCATCGAATCTCTCAAGCACCGCAGTGGCTTACTCGACTTCGGGGCTCCGCTGTGTTCGTTGGTAGACTATCAAAAGCATCAACTTGCACGTTGGAAAACCTCTGGGAGAAGGCTTTGAGAGGGCTAGCCGCTGGGTATCGTCAGCGAGAGAGCGTAAATGCCGATGAGGAACCAGTCTTGGAAGAAAGGCACATGTTGGCATTGGATTCTGATTTGGAGAATGCCGCGAGGATTGGTTTTCGATACACCATCCTCTTGTATTCGTAGAGAGATCTTCCAATCAAGGATGCAGTTTTGACAAGACTTTCTGGCGGTAGAATGCGTAGAATTGCGAGCGTGACATCTGTGACGCATCATCGGTGCCAATCATAACCCTAGTCCATATTCTCTGCTTGCAGGACTTGATCAACTCGGGGGACATGGTCGGTTTAGGAGCGCGTCGCCTTGATAAGGGATACTGTAGTTGTGAAAAGGCGGATATGCGGAAACAATAGTCCAAAATCTTAGGCTGAGATGGTTCTTGTCCTTGCTCTTCAGATGGGCACATATCAGGAGGGAAATCTGTTTGCGAATTGGAAATCAAATGTTCCCCTACCCGGGGAAGTCTGTACACAAATCCTATCAAATCATCTTTAAATGCAGCGCCAAAAACCCACCCAGTCTATATCAGCCTAAGCCTTTGCAGTCCAAACCCTCTTGATGGCCTCGGTAATACCAACGTCGTTGGACTCGAACTCGTAGAGGCCGTAGGCGACGAGAAGAGTGAATCCTCTCAGAACCCAGGTCAAAAATGCACGCACACCGGGAACGCGCTTGGTCGGAAAGTAGTCGACGATGCAAGCACTGTCATGGTCAGCTACCATTGTTTTCCGAGATATCTCCATACGCCTTACTCGAAGCCAATGTGGGAGTGAATGACAAGCAGACTGCAGAGAATCGCGTCGGAAATTGGATTCAGCGAGCCAGCAGCGAAGGGAGCGACGGTAAGAGGGATGAGAGCAGCCGAGACGAGTCTGGAGGTAGGTCAGCCATGTCGCGAACGGCTCAGCGAATATCGCACCTCTCAAAAGTCCAGTGATAGCTGCCGTGGGTGGGCGAGGGGTCTGGCACAGGCGCGGGGTCGTTGGTAGTACCCTCGACCTTTTGGGGCAGAGGAGGGAGGATGGCGCGGCTGGCAGTGGCGTGGAAGGGCCTCAGCGAAGGCAGAGCACTGCGAACAAATGCACTCTGGACTGGCCTCTGGACGAGCGGCTTGGATGTTCTGAAAGCGGCGGCAGCAGCAGAGGCCTTGGTGGAGACGATGCGCTGGGTGGGGAGGGCGGTGCAGGCCCGCAGGGTAGGACGGAAGATGGACGCCATTGTGCCTCTCTGGTGGGTTGGACTGGACTGGACTGGGCTGAGAAGTGGTGGGCGAGGGAGAAAGGTCGCGGTGATGGTCGACTGCGTTGCCGAGGGTAGCGGGACGAGCGATGATCCAAGACGAAGGCTTACTCAGAGGCTCGCCATTGGCCGGCCGCGACCTAGAGCCGTAAAATCGAACATCGCAGCAGAGCTACACCACACACTCTGCCACCAACCTCCGACCACCCGCATCTCTCCCATTCTCCCCACAACTCGTCGCCATGGCTTCCCGGCGGTTGGCGTTCAACCTTCACCAGGCGATGCGCAGCCGCGCCGCCATCAACAGCGTCAGGTCGCCGGTTACCAGAGGCCTGGCCACTCCGGTCAGCCACGGAGCAAAGACTGAGACGACGACCCTGACCAACGGCTTCACGGTATGCCGCGCCCTCGCCGAATCCGAGAGCAGCAATTGACGTGATTGATGGCAGATTGCGACGGAGCACTCGCCCTGGGCCCAGACTTCGACCGTTGGTGTCTGGATCGACGCTGGCAGCCGCGCCGAGACCGACAAGACCAATGGCACTGCGCACTTCCTCGAGCACCTTGCCTTCAAGGTAGGAAACCCGCTCAGGATTGGTTCAGGATGATACTGAAGGCAGGCGACAGGGCACTCAAAAGCGCACCCAGCAGCAGCTGGAGCTTGAGATCGAGAACATGGGCGGCCACCTCAACGCATACACTGCGGTATGTTGCTCAAGAAAATCTTTACTGCTGGCTCTAACATCAGCCAGCGTGAGAGCACCGTCTACTACGCAAAGTCTTTCAACTCGGACGTCCCCAACACCGTCGACATTCTCGCCGACATTCTCCAAAACTCCAAGCTTGAGAAGTCTGCCATTGAGCGCGAGCGCGATGTCATCATCCGCGAGGGCGAGGAGGTTGACAAGCAGATTGAGGAGGTCGTTTTCGACCACCTGCACGCCACCGCTTACCAGGGCCAGCCCCTCGGCCGCACGATCCTTGGACCCCGCGAGAACATCCTGAGCATCCAGCGCGAGGATCTTGAGAGCTACATCAAGACCAACTACACCGCTGACCGCATGGTTCTGGTTGGTGCTGGTGGTGTTCCCCACGCCCAGCTCGTCGAGCTCGCTGAGAAGCACTTTGCCAACCTTCCCCCCGAGACTCCCGCTGCCTACCGTTCGACCGCTGTTGCCCAGAAGCAAAAGCCCGACTTCATTGGCTCCGAGGTCAGGATCCGTGACGACACCATGTCCACTGCCCACATCGCCATCGCCGCCGAGGGTGTGAGCTGGAAGGACCCCGACTACTTCACTGCCCTCGTTGCCCAAGCCATCGTTGGAAACTGGGACCGCGCCATGGGCAGCTCCCCCTACCTCGGCAGCAAGCTCAGCACCTTTGTCCACAACAACAACCTGGCCAACAGCTTCATGAGCTTCTCCACCAGCTACAGCGACACTGGGTAAGATATGACATTTTTCGGCATATTGAAAAATGCGGACTAACATATCGCAGTCTCTGGGGTATCTTCCTCGTCTCCGACGCCGCCACCCGCCTCGACGACCTTGTCCACTTCACTCTCCGCGAATGGTCCCGCCTGTCGCTCAACGTCACCGAGGCTGAGACGGAGCGCGCCAAGGCCCAGCTCAAGGCCTCGATTCTCCTCTCGCTCGACGGCACCACCACCACTGCCGAGGACATTGGCCGCCAAATCATCACAACCGGCCGTCGCCTGACGCCCGAGGAGGTTGAGCGCGTCATCAGCCAGATTTCGGAGAAGGACGTCATGGAGTTCGCCCAGAACAAGCTGTGGGACCGCGACATTGCCATCAGCGCCGTTGGCAGGATCGAGGGTCTGCTCGACTACGCCCGCATCAGGGGCGACATGACCAGGATGCTGTCGTAAGCAGGTGTTAGAATAGAAGAGCGGAATCTAGTCGTGGGTTTGGTTTCTTGAGCGCGGTGTACTCCTATTATTGCGTGGATATAGAGAAGGTCATAGTGTACACTTAGCCCTTAGTTTCCTTGCTGTAAAAATTCCCTTGATGCTGCTTGATGGAACCCTGCACGATTCCGAGTTATCCCGAGACTGACCCGAAGACAGTGGCAGCTCGGACGGGTTGGAGGAGGGAGGGGCCAAAAAGTACGGAGTCCTGGGACAGCATAGGAGAAGTTGGCTAGGTTGCTTGGATGGCTGAAGCTCGAATACCCGTCACAAGGGCGCCAAGTGCTCTTCTCCCGCACTGCCTCAAATCATCTGTGCGCTCAAAGCTGACGTCTTGTGTTGCTAAGAAAAGCTGGGTGTAGTCAATAAATGTGCAGAGGACACTGTACAACTAAGATCTGCGAACCGCTCCAAGCAGGACATGGACTTGAGGTTCGAAATGTCCTTCCGCGGCGCACCCAGCAAATCCAATCCAGTCGGACCTGTGTCTTGCGCGCCCCACATTCAAGGGACACTTGTTTTAATCACCGATCCTCGCGGGCCCAGCTCTTTGTTTTCCGCGGGACGCCTGGGCGAAAATGGACGGCTCAACCGCGACACAGGAGGGCAAGCAGCTTCAGTCTCGCGAGAGAGGAACTGGCAGAAGTTTGTGACCAACAAATGATATTCAATGCATTGACGTCATATCTCTTGTAGCTAGGATGAACCCCTCAAAGATTCCTCGACTTCGTTGTGGAGAGTGGAGTGCGGAGTGATGCCGCACGAAAAACTTAGTTCTGCTCGCCGCCTTGGCTCTTGGTGAGCTCCTCACTGCGCAAACAATGTGTCAGCTCAATTGTTCCGTGGGGACGCGAGGAGACGCGCGAAAGAAGGCGTGGGGAGGGACACGTACATGTGCTTGTCCAGCTCGTCGAGGTGCTTCCTCTGGCTGGCAATCTTCTCCTTGAGCTCCAGCAGCCTGGCACGTGTTGTTAGCTGCGATTGCCCCTGTGTGGTGCCTCTGTATGTGGTGTTTGAGACTTACTTCCTCTTCTCTTCCTGGCGGATGTAGAGCTCCTCATTCGCGGCCTCGCGCTTGGTGAAAGCATCGCTGGGACAGTTGTTAGCTTTGAGCCCATGATTCTGCAGCCATTGAGGTCTTTTTGACAACTTACCCAGCCTTCTCGCCGCCGGATCTGGGGGCGCCCGCGTCGCCAGCAGCCATGGCACGGACGGTTGTGGAGAAGGGACGGGCAGCCACAGGGGCCCTGATGGCGCGAGTGACGGAGGTGCGGAACATTGTGAAAGTCGAAAGGCGGTAGTGGTCAGCTTGTTAGGCGCAGAAGGTGATGATGATGGGCTTGGTGTTGGTAGTGGAGTTAAGTAGGCTCGGCAGCTCCAGTCGCCCCGGAGCTGCCGCTTCCTGGCCAATGGCGTCACCGTGGGCCGGAGTCGGCAATCACGTGCGTCAGGCTGGTTACCTCAGCCGGCAGGTCTCTCTGGGGATCTATCTGGAGATAACTATGGGGACGGGGAGAATACGGTCGACGGACGGCTGGTATTCGGCTTACACATCTGGGGACGGCTGGGGTCTCACAGCATGGCAGTACTTGGTCACCACGGCATGGACTATTGGACATGCCAGGTCGTTTGGCAGATCGACGTGCCTATATTGAGCAACAACGAAGCCCCATGAAGGCTCGGGGGCCATTTTCAGGAACAGACGCCAAGTTGGCTTGCGGCAGCCCAACGAGTGTCGAAATTGGCAATGGAGATCGGCCCTACGTGTGAGGTGAGGTGGTTCCGTTAGGAGGGTTAAGATAGGTTCCGGTTGTTGGCAAGCAAGGCACGTGATGGGCATTCCCCTGAGACGGGACCTCTCAGCACCGGCAGCATGGACGGTTCGGTTGGGGAGAGGGGAAGGAGAGGGAGCGAGAGTGTTGCTCGTGGCGTGTGCCTGCATGCTAAGCTTAGGTTTTGGCTCTGGAACAGCCCAAAGTCTAAAGGCCGAGTCTCATGGGCTCGGGCGACGGCAGAAGGTCAGTGAGGTACCGTAAGGTAGCAGAGGTGCGTGGAGGGTGACGATGCTGGGCAGCGGGAGGGTGCGGCTCTCGACAGTTGAGTTTGGCCAACGCTGCAATGGGCGGGAGACAGGTAAAGACAGAGGCCCCATCGCGCCCTCCAGCTCCATTGCATCGCATCAGACTCCATCTCTCTCGTCGGTGGTTGCACTTGCTGGCCTGCTCTGCTGCTCGCCCTTGGGTTGGAAGGCGGTGTAATACGTCGCTCGCTTATTAAGACCCCTACCACCTCATCTTTGACTTCCACTCGAGCCCGACCGTCTGCCAACGTCAACAAACACCCCTCGCCCAACTCCAACTCATCTCCCCACCCTCTGCGTCGCCGCAAGCTCTATTGCTCCAGCTCTCCGCTTCGACAACCTCCCTTGATTCGCCTTCCTTTCGATCTCTGTCACGACTTCCATCAGGTGAGAGACTCCCCCGTTCTTTCGTCATCCGTTCAGCCTCCTGGACACTGCACCCACGACGACGGCCCGCCTGCCATCCACCGTGACGACAATTGTACGCCGCCAGCCCTCTGGCCTCGCGTGCGACTGCTTCTGCGACGTTGATGGCGTCGCCGCGTTGCGCGCTGCCTTCTGCCCCACGTGTCACTACGACTCCTTACGACGCCCCCTTCCTCGAGGCCGACCGCACGCCTGCCGACGACGCGATCCGCATCCTTCACCCCACCGCCCTGCTCCATCCCGCCGCCTCGCTGCCACCTCTCCACTGCAGTCTGTGGCAGTCGGCGACCCTTATCGCGTCGCGAACCTGCCCCGCGCTGTCCGTCGACACCTGCCACCGGCCCCGCAGTCATCAACGTCGCATCGAACCCTGCTTTCCATCATCATCATCATCATTGCATCGAGCCAACACTAACATTCGCGACTTGCAGAAAACAAACATTCACAATGGGTTACGAGGACTCTGTGTACCTGGCCAAGCTCGCCGAGCAGGCCGAGCGTTACGAGGGTATGTGTGCTCTGCTGGCTTCTTTTGCGGCCGACGCTGACTGTGCGCCCAGAAATGGTTGAGAACATGAAGGCTGTCGCCTCCGCAGACCAGGAGCTCACCGTCGAGGAGCGGAATCTCCTCTCCGTCGCCTACAAGAACGTCATCGGTGCGCGCCGTGCTTCCTGGAGGATCGTCACCTCGATCGAGCAGAAGGAGGAGTCCAAGGGCAATGAGAGCCAGGTCACTCTGATCAAGGAGTACCGCCAGAAGATTGAGAACGAGCTCGCCACCATCTGCGAGGACATTCTCAAGGTTTTGGACGACCACCTCATCAAGTCCGCCCAGAGCGGCGAGTCCAAGGTCTTCTACCACAAGATGTGAGTCAGCCCCCCGCGAGCGCGTCGCGAAAAGATGCTGAGACGTTTCGTCATTACAGGAAGGGTGACTACCACCGCTACCTCGCCGAGTTCGCCATTGGCGACAAGCGCAAGACCTCTGCCGACAAGTCTCTCGACGCCTACAAGGCCGCCACCGAGGTTGCCCAGACCGACCTTGCTCCTACGCACCCCATCCGCCTCGGTCTCGCCCTGAACTTTTCCGTCTTCTACTACGAGATCCTCAACTCGCCTGACCAGGCCTGCCACCTGGCCAAGCAGGCTTTTGATGACGCCATTGCTGGTACGTACATGAGCGAGACGAGGCCTAACTCATGCTGACAACTGGACAGAGCTCGACACCTTGAGCGAGGAGAGCTACAAGGACTCTACCCTCATCATGCAGCTCCTCCGTGACAACCTCGTAAGTCTTCATTTCTCTTTCCGTGCAACTTCTGTACTAATACGCATTTCAGACCCTCTGGACCTCTTCCGAGGCCGAGCCCTCCGCCGAGGCTGCACCCGAGGCGGCCAAGGAGGCTCCTGCGGAGACTACCGTCCCCGCCGAGGAGGAGACCAAGGCCTCCGAGTAAACGCATCAACAATAATGGTTCTCAGGCGTGGGGTACGACGGTTGGGCATCTTGTTGGACGAGGACAAAAGCCGGGCTGGGGAAAGCTATCCCCTGCATTCGGCGCAGAAGCGGGGCTTGGTCTTTCTTGCTAAAGATTTCGTTCAACCTGCTTAAACACTACTAGAAGTTTGCGATAACCCCCCTGGTCTCCCTTTTTTCATTTCCCCTGGTCTTTTCCAGTAGTCCCCTCTCACGGCCCTTTTCCCCCCCACCACAAACACCCAACTTTTCCTGCCCCAACCCCTTTTATAGTCAGTCGACTCTATCACAATCACGATGGCGCGTTCTGCAGCTGTACGGTCTTAGACCCTCTTATGAATTTTCCAAATGCCAAAAAACAAAATAAGGACTCTTCATGACCTAGGTCCCTAGAATTGGAATCCTGTCCCTTGCGTGAGTCGCGCATTGTTGACGTGTGATGCGTGAAGGTGTCGGAGCTGGTCGAGGCTTTCACATGCTAGCAAAGAGGCGGCAGTCTGGTTCTGGACCCGTGGAGAGCGTTCCTGTCTACGCCGACGATAAATCCCGGTGCAGTGACTTGAGTCTACCTTGATTGGGCTTGGCTGCCTGCCCTACTGGATTGGCTTGGTTGGGGCTGGCCATGTTCGCTTGAGACTTGACATGACGTTTGATGCGTGGTCTTGTTGACAGGTGCGATGGTATGTATATATGTACGTCTCAAATCAAGACGACCGGGGGGGGGGGGGGGGGGGGGGGGGGGGGGGGGGGGGGGGGGGAAATGGAAAGATGGAACGGCCGGTGCGTGTCGTGACGACGTACGTGGGTGCGGACGGTGGCAGATGAGAGGAACATGTCACCGAGTCAATGGGCAAATGTACATGTATATGGACGAGGAAGAGGAAGAGGAGGAGGAGGAGGAGGAGTTGCTTCGTTGATTTGACGCAGTAGTGCCGCCAGCTCTCCAGCACGCGTGTGGCGCGCAGTCAGCCTGCGCCTTCTCCTCAACGCTCGCCCTGCTGCTCATTCTCCTCAACGCTCGCCCTGCTGCTCAACGCCATTCATTCGTTGATTTTCGTTCCCCTCGCCACTCTCGAGCAGCAGTGACACGTACAAGCGTGTATGTTCGAGAATTGCGATTGGAAAGCGAGGCGGCTGGCGTGGCGGCAGCATGGATGGAGTGCGTGGTTCGATTTGCAGGCTGGAAAATTGAACGGGAAAGATGGATGTTGGAGAGTGACCGTCAGTTTGTCAGAAAGTCAGTCATGTCGACAGCGCGTCGACATGCTCTTGAAGAAGAGGCAAAAAGTAAGGGAGAGGAAGGGGGAAAAAGACAAGCTTTCGGCGGAGCTTCTTGCGGCACCTCATTCGCGTCGGCGAACAGTTCAATTCGATTCTCTCTCCCTCTCCCCCTGAAATACAACCTACGAGGTAGACAAGGGTGATGAGAGGAGAAAAGGAGACTTGACAGCCCACGCATCAAAGGCGAGTAGAAGGAGAGAGTTCCAAGTTGGACGGCCCTCGCTGCTGGTCCGTCATGGTGTCGAGAGCTCCATCGGCGTCACTGACACCGCCTGGCGATTTACCGTTGAGCTGATTCCTGACGGATCGTGCGTTTTGCATTGCAAAACGCCAGAGACGGAGACGCCGATGTTTAAAGTTCCGCCTACATTACCCCTTGGGAAGGCGTCGAAGACGTGTGCGCCGGCAATCTTCAGCCCGCTCCTCCAGCGATTCCCCGACCTGCCCGCCCATCGAACAAGAGGACAATGTGGGCGGACGGGCCGTGTGTTTCTTCCTCGACTCAAAATCCGCCGCTGCCTCTGCATGCATGTTTCAGTCGAGTGGACACGCCGTTTGATGCGCGCGCGCGTGCGGTTGCGGGAACACGTGGGACGTGCCAACCGTCCGATGGCCAGCGAAGACGACGCATAGACGGGCGAGGCACGTTGCTACCGAACGTGTTGCCCGGGTTTGAGAACGAGAGGAGGCGAGGCAGTCGTGCTTGAATTTTTCGTTTTGGTCATTTTCGTCTCGGTCTCGAGTCGTGCCGCTCGCTCGCTCGCTCGCTCGGTACGATGCGGTACGATACGCGCGGATGGTGTCGCGCGACGAATGCACCGACGAGAGGCAATCCGAAGCAGACGAGCGGAAATAGCGGCGCGTCCGTCGTCCGAATGAACTGGGACTAAAGGAAATTTTTCTTGGGAGAAAGAGCAGATTTACGTATAGATGACGAACTACTCAGGGCAAACTTGCGATTACGACTGAGGCTGAGCGAGAATTGGAGACTTGCCTACCGTATCTGACCGGCAGTGGGCAGTCTGCCTGCCCGTTCTCAGCTACCCGCAGCAGGAACCAGCGGCTCCAACTCGGTCCAGCAGTGCTTTTAGCTGATGAGGCTGAGGATGAACCGAGACGACGCGCATCTGCCTCGCGGTTGTCGGCTCGTCGACGTCTGCCTCCGACGAGGTCATCGAACCAGTAGCCGAGAGCAACCGCGTGGCAAATCAAAGACGCGCAATTGCTTACTCTACTGGGCGAGCGAAAGCGGAGGACAGCCGTGAATCGAGCGGTCCAACGCGGGAAAAGGGAGTGTCGCTCTCACAACGTGCTGAGCGGAGACGTCCGAAGCTCGCAGCGCAAAGTGAAGCTGGCAGTCTCCGTCCGTCTCCCTACGACAGGGCAGAAGGGCAGGGCAGAGAAGGGCAGGGCAGGGTCATGGGGCAGGCAGAAAAGGCGTGCGGTTGTTTTGTGATGAATGATTTGCAGGAGTCACGTCTTTGTGTGGAAAGCCGTTTATGCGTGCGTGGTAGCGGAATCAGGGAACAGGAACGCCATGAGCTCGTGCACCACGCATTCGGCCGAGTGGTGTCCATGCCTCTACAATGGTGACATTGCTGCGTGGCAGCACTGACGGGAGAAGGCAGGACAGGGCTGAAGACGGAGTTCTGGCAGGACCTGAGCGCGACCAGGGCGTGGAAAGAAGCGGGAGAAAGAGCAGATGAGTGCGGTTGTGTGTTCTGGAAGACATTTGGAAGGATGGTGATGATTTGCAGCTAGAGGAGACGAGACGAAATGAGGTGCAAATGATGAGGCACGCATTACCAAATGTGGAAATTGACGATGCAAGAAAAATACAAAGTGGGCAGCGAGCAGTGGACCGGAGTCTGAAGGAGAGAGATGGTCGTGTCAAAAGCTTGATGCAGCGAGTCAGCAGCCATGTTGATTGATGCCCAGGGGGCTTGCAGCGGGAGCCAGGAGGTGCGGGCTGCCCGCAGATGGAGACGCGCGACGCGACGCGGTTCCCCGGTTTCTGGACATGATCAAATGATGTAGAAGGTTCTGGTGGGCCTCGTGACTGGTCCCTGGACGAGTCGGGGGATTGGACAAATGGTCGGGAGGGGGTTTCGCGGTTGGATGGTGATCAGCAGGCGACGGAGGGGAATCGAGGAAAGGAGCGGCGGACGCTTTGACAGCTCACACAGCGGAAGACTGGCAGGGTCGGATGGATGCCCTTGGGGAAACGGAGCTGTCTCGCTTGAGGGTGCCGCGGTACGTAGAGAGGCGCAGGGTTGAGCAGTGGCGATGGTGCTGTACCTGTCGTGATGGTGAAGGGGAATAATGAATGGGTTGAAGACAGTCGAGGCAAGTCCGGGATCCGGCTGGGCTTCCGTCACGGATGACGCGAGGTGGTGAAGTTATTTTTGCGCTTAGTGGTGGACGAGCAGAGCAGGCCAGGAGGCCTAATGAAGCACCGCCGCTTCGCCGCATGTTGCCTCTACCAAGGTCCGGGTGGGCTTTGTTCGGCACTTTTGTCGTGGAGAAATTTTTCGCCTACATGAATTTTGCAGAGGCCAACGTTTTGACGGGCCAGAAGGAAGGGATTCGTCGGTGGTGGTCCGCGGAGGGATTTGGAGCAGAGGCCGCAGTAGAATCTTAGATGTCGGTCATGAGGCACGGGGCAATGGTGGGGTTGCATCTGCCAGGTCAGAGCAGTCAGCAGTCAATCAAACACAGGGACCTCGGGCCGATGGCAGCAGCGGGCAGCTTGGACAGCCAGGACGACGGAGGCGGAGACGGAGACGGAGACGCGTCGGCCTGATTCAAGCCACGTCCAGCTTCACTCATGATACGAGATTGGCGGTAGGCGAGGGGGGCAGAGAAGGGCGAGGGTGGACAGAGACAGGTAGGACGAAGCGGTTGCGTGGACCGTGGCGGATCAGCGAGTTGATGGGCGGACCAAATATATTGGACGTAGGAAGTTGGATGCGGTGGGTGGATGGATGGATGGATGGGATGGGATGGGATGGGATGGTGAGGCCTTGGATGGATGGATGGATGGGTGGATGGATTGGATCAATGGTCGGTGGCACTCGGCAGTATCCGAGGGGGAAGGACAAGGACCCTGCAACGACGCTCCTCTGGTCTGACCCGGCGAAGACGACCAGCTGCACCACCAAGGAACCAAGCACGCAGCGCAGCGACTTGTTGTTGTGCGTGGGTGGTGAGTAGACACACAGCTTGTTTGACTGTTGACCGGGCTGATCATCATCTCTTGTCTGGCTTGACATCATCGGCCGAGTGGACGGGGCGATCACCTGCAACGGTCTTGGTCTCGCTCCTGGTCCTGAAGTCGCTGCCCGGCTCGTGCTACCCGCGACATTCACTGAGGTGAGGCCACTGGTCCTGCCTGCCCTGCCCTGCCCTGCCTTGCCCTGCCTGCACTGCTCTGCTCTGCTCTGCTCTGCACTTTAGCTCCGCGTCCCCTTCTCTCTCTTGTCCCTTCCCTTCGTTCCCTTCCTGACCGACCACTCGCTTTTTTCCCTCTCCCTCTCCCTCCCGCCGCAAACCTCGCTCCATCCCTCCCCTCCCCTCCCCTCCCTCCCGCTGCCTCTGCCTCTCTTCGCCGCCCTTTCTCCGCCGCCGCCGCCGCCGCCGCCGCCCGAAACAGGGTCCACCTCCCGCCAAAATCTTCTGCTTCTGCTCCTCTCGACACGACTCTCCAACCCCCCCGCCACGTGCTTCCTTGCATCTCCTCCCGGTCCACTCCCTCCATCAGCCCATCACCCACTCCTCCAACACCACACCATGAACCCTCCTGCCCCCACCTCGGACGCTGCTCCCACCTCGACCATGCCTCAAACCGCCCACGATCCCCAAAGCTCCTCCGCCATCATCGACGACGAATACGTTAGCCCCGCCTCATCCTCGTCCTCCATCAACGAAACCGCCCAACAAAACAACATGCCCAGACCGAAGCTCGGCAGCCGCAAATCCTCCGGCACTATCATCATCCCGCGCGACAGCCCACAGGTCGAGCTTGGCGAGGAGGAGGAGGAATACGACGAAAACGACGCGCGAACCATGAGTCCGCGCAGGACCAGCGAGGAAATCGAAAAGATTAGCCAGGAAGCTCGCGAGGCCCTCATCCAGTGAGTCATGCCACCGCCTCCCCTCCGAATCTCTCCTCTGACCTCCTCCTTCCTCCAGACAAGCAAAGGCTCTCCAAGCCAGCCTACTCAGCATCGTCGACCGCGTCGAGTCGGTGCGCTGCGAGCACGAGAAGCTCGAGGGTGGAAACCGCTTCCTTCAGTCGTAAGCCCTTGCCGCCACCCCCAGCCACAGCACAAACTCCCACTGACCCTTCCCCAGATACATTGGCGAGCTCATGCAGACGAGCAAATTGACCGCCGCCGGCGCCGCCAAGTCCAAGGTCACCAAGGGCCGTCCGCTGAAATAGACATCAGCCGCACCTCCCGACGCGTCGCGGTTCCACAGGCGGCGACTCACGTTCCGAAATCGCTATCGCATACACCCGCCTCACACACCATCAACTGCCGTCGATGCCACCACATTTCAACACAACATGCTCCGCCGGACGGGAAGACCGCATCACACACACACACACATACTACCACTTTGAAACGACTTGTACACTCCTCGACTCTCACGGCCTCCCGGCGCAAAGCGATACCCGCTCCCGCAACCAACTGCATACACTCGACCGCTCTGCGGCACGAATGCTCGCCTTTTTACTCGCGTTTACGAAGCGTGCATAGCGAAGGCTTGTTTGGCGTTCATGGGCGTCTTTTGGCTTCATTTCGCGACGGTCCGCGTCACACCACCCACGCAAAATAAAAAATCAAATCACCGCTGTCGCTCTGTCACACCCGACCAACGGCGGATCAATTTGAGGATACCACGGGCCTGGGTGGCCACCGTCGCCGGCGTTTTATTTGTCATTTTGGGGCTTTGGAGGGGAATTCCAGGGGGGGCGTTTGCCAATCTAGTTACCCCACGGCACCGCACCATCAGGTAGCCAGCCGTACATTCTTTTTCCGCTTCTTCTCTAAAGAGTTATTTTGCGCTTCTATTGTTCTGGCATTGCATAGGGTTCCAGGTTATTTGGGATGAGACGAGACCTTGGTGGATATACCGCCCTTTTTCCTTGTATTCTTGGTTTTCTTCATCTTGCATTTTCTGCGGGGACCCATCAGCTAACCCTGGGTCTCCCAATCCCCCCTTTCTGTTGTCCAGTTCTGTGCAGCAACCAAGGGCAAAAGAACCAAATTGATTTTTTCCGCTCTTGACGTCTCTCTACCTTTCGAATTATTGTTTATTTTCATCACTTTTACTAGGTCCTTTTTTTTTTTTTTTTTTTTCTCTCTCTGAATGGGTTGGGGGATGCAAGAAGCAGCACGGTCACTGGTGAAGGAAGGGAAGTGGAAGATACGATAACATCAACTGTTGGCCAATCAAACACGCAGTAAGAGACAGAGACAAGAAATCAAAGTCGGGGAAACAAGGGAGAGACGACGACGTGGTGGCGGGCCCGGCGGGCGTCGGGCGCTTAAGGTAGAGGAAGGGGTTGCCATTTTGGGGAAGGCCGATCAGGCAGGCACCCAGACAACAGAAGAGACACAGGAGACAGAAGAATGGACAATACCTACGTATGATGCGCTCTTGCATCACATCACACGTCACACATGACCTGTGATTATTTATTGATGATGCTTGGGGGGGAGGGGTGGGATGCAAGGGGGCGGCGCGACTACGGGAGCAGGAGTAGCAGCGCGTCACTTGTATCTGGTGTGTTTCTATTTTTTGAAGAGAAGGGGAGAGCCGGCCAGCACTGACTAACCACCGGGACTTGCGCGATGCACGCTACGTGGGTGATGATGTACATGGGTCCTGATTTGCGCTGAAGAGGACCTAGGGAGAAAGATTTGGTGGGTGGGCATTCAAGGGAATAAATAGATTGTTGCTGAAGGTTGGATGGTGGACGACGGGAGTAGTGAAAACTTGGCCTTTATTTGCCCGACTATTCTGATGAACAGTGTACATGACCGTCAACGTGGACTACTGTATGTATACTTGCCTGCACACGTACTTCCTTCAAAACCTTTCTTCATACCAGAGAAGAGGAGGAGGAGGAGGAGGAAAGAATGAAAGACCAAACAGACGCAGGGCAAAACTCAATTGGCCGGGCCAAACGCCACCCCTCGGCGAGGTGTGTAGAAGAGAATGGCCATCTACTACCGAAGCCTTCCTTCCTTGTCGAGCGAAGGAGAGGCAAGCCAAGGCAAAGCAGGGTCCAATACATTACCGCCAGCAACCTCCCAACGACAACAACAACAAAGAAGGAACGAAGAAAGCAGGGTCCAGAGCCAAGCCAAGCCAAGCCAAGGCGCGCGCATCGTCACCAGCGCGTGTGATGATGATGATGATGATGATGATGATGTCGGCAAAGTACATTAGGTAAAGGTGGTTGGCGGCGGGTACCACTTGTAGGTACGGCGAGGAGTGGAGTGCAGTAGTAGCAGGCGGGCGGGCAGGTGGTGGACTGGTGGTGGCGGCTAGGTACGGAGTAAGCGATTGGCTGACAGCCTTACGACGCCCCCCGCCGTGCCGCCGCCGATGATGGAGGTGGTTGTGGTGGTGGCGTGGCGCCACGTTCAACGTCCGTCAGGGTCTTCTCGCTGCTGCTGCTGCTGCGGTGTTGCATCACGACTACAGAAATGTACAGAGAGTACAGCGAACCAATGTAGCTGCTTGTCCTCTTTTTTTCTCCGTTTCGCCTCCCGCTGGATTGATTGCCTTGCCCCGGATGAATTGTCCTGCCCGCTTGCTCCTGCCCGCCTTTTCGCCTCGTCAATAATTACTGGTTACTTGGAAGTAGACAGGCAGGCAGGCGGGCGGGCAAACAGTCATTCAGTGACGTCGGATGGCAACCAAGCAACCGAGCAAATACTTTGTCACCGTCTTCTCTTTGTCTGTATGTTGCCCATCATATCCAGGTATGTCAGCATCGTCACACGTCTCACCACCACCACCACCACGATGATCATCTGCTGCTGCACCATCATCATCATCGGAGGATTACTGCTCCCCGCAACAGTCAGAGTATGTACCATCCATGGTGCAGAGCAGTAGCGAGGGCAGCAAAATATCCATCTCTCGACCATCCTGGTGTGCTCAACTGCTTACCAGGAGGAGTATGTAAGTGGGAAGGAATCGCGCCGCTGCCGTCATGTCGACAAAGGCATCATGTCAAGAGTGCGAGTGAGCAGAAAAATATCTCCCGTTCCTACCCACGTACCTTGTTGTCACTTTTGCGTCTCCTCTCTCTCTCTCTCTCTCTCTTTTCCTTTTCCATGAAAAATTTGCGCTCTTGCGGCTCAATCTCTGTGGTTACAAAAGGCAAGGCAGCACGGCGAGGCGGGCCGTCTGTCCGTGGGTAGTGGCAACGTGACGCATTCAAATTGACGGTCGGGCCTATCTACGTGCCTGTGACGAGGCGAGTGGCGGAGGCGTTGGCCGGTCAGTCGGTCGGTCAGGGCGGTCATTCAGCGTGCGTGAAGGAGAGGGTGGTCGATGGAGGGGGAGAAAAGTGAGGTGTCAAATGAATCTTCCTTGGATTTCTTTCTCACTCAAACGCTGAGAAACGGCCTCAGAAGGTGGAAAGTTAGAAAAGCAGCACTGGCAAAAGGGAAAGACTAAAACAAGAGAACGACCGGAGAAGAAGAAATAAAATCGGAAAAAAAAAGCTGCAACAAACCAATCAGTCAACCAACCACCAAAATTCCGCCATCTACCCAAGTAACATCCGGTACGTACAACGTCCCTTCTTTGCTGCCCTTTCTGGTCCCTCTAGGTACTTCTATTCTTTTCATGCCCACATCCGTCACACGGGTGCGGCCTGCCCAACCTTGCGTTTTCTCTGCCTTACCTTGCCCGGTTACCTACCTTGCACGTCCCATCCCGTTCGACCATCTCGCCACCACACCACGACGTCATCTCACCCAACCTTAAAATCACATGCACGCCACCACCGTTGGGCATGGCATGTAGGGCAGATCGTCGTCGTCGCCCGTAACGACGACAACAACAACCCGCGGGGGAAGCGTGGGGGTAACAATAGTTGTAGCTGTAAGCTGATTGCTTTGCTACCATTCGTTGTGGAGGAGTGCGACTGTGTTTTCGGATGGTTTGGCTTGATCTTCGTGTCGACGACAGGTAATTGGCTCTTGTTGACCGTAGATTGGTATGCAGACATGTTGGAATTTGCGGCAGGTGCCGTGTGGTTTGCTCGTTCGGATTGAAGTCGAACATTTGCTCTCTGTCGTAGTGCTAGAGTGCAACATCTTGTTTTGAGTGACTGTGATAGGAAATTTCGGGTAAGGTTCTTGGCACCCTCGAAGAGACGCAGAAGAAAAAGCAGGAGTCCAATCTCTGGTAGAGTGGAATGTCGGAGGTAAAAGGACATGGAGCAAAGAATGCGCTCTTGCTAGTCGCCAACGCCGAAGACGGTAAGAGAAATGAAAGAGACTTAACGACTAGGTGTTGAAGTTGACTGAGTGAAAAACGCTTAGCTTGCTGATCGCTGTCTATACTCGCTGGACTAAAGCTGTTTGGCTGGTTCCAGCTGCAGCTCGTCCGTATCTTCGAGCCGTTTAAACGACGACACAGATACATCTGTTGGCGCACCGTACAAGGCCGCCAATGAGAGCACTCGTCATCTCAGCATCAGCTGGGCTACAGAAGGGACCTACCCCCTGCTAATCTCGCACCTACCCCTCTTCCTCGACCTTGCCTCAATTTCGGGCAAGCCAAGCGGGCAAAAGGAGTCCGGGGGCGTCAGCAGGACGGAGACAAGGCCGTGAGTGAGCACCGCGTCTTCAGACCTGGGGGCCACCATATCTAAACAGCGCAAGCTCTGAGCAGGGACGCAGGCAGGCGATAGGAATTTCTTGCAGGCGCACATGATTACGCATAGGTAGGGTATTGGTAGCTTCGCCTATCGCGTGCCCGTCTGCGAGTAACTCGGCTGGGTTCCAAGTCGGATCAGCTCCGCACAGCAGCAGCAGCAGCCAGAGCCCCGTGGCATCAAACCGAGAGGCGTACGTGTCGGTGAGAGCGTTGATAACTATGGGCAGGTAAGCAAGCCCACGCACGTCCGGGACCGGACGCGGACGCAGACGCAGAAGCCCACCTACCTACCTACTGTACCGGCTAGCCAGTCTGCCTGCCGCCCAATCCGGGAGACTGTGCTGCCATCGTGGGTTTTGAGACGCCAACCTTACGCTACACAGTCACCGCTGTGGGTGCGGATGTGATGCACATGAGCGGACGGAATGGAGCGAGCGGCGAAGCGGCGCCCGGCCTGGCCTGCCTCTTTGCGAGCTGCCTGGCCCAACTTCCTTGCCTCATGTTGCTTCATCGCCCGCCTGCCAGCCCGCTGGCCCCACAGACAGCCGCCCGCCTGCCCGGTGGACTGGATGGCGGTACAGCGCCGCAGCTCCATGGTCCTAGATGCGGGCTCCATCTGGTCTGGCCTCCGGTCTGCATGGACTCGACGCACGCCTGGTTGGGCGGGTTAGATGGGCTGTTGGTGACACTGCCTGTCCGTAGGCTCGTAAAGCCAACGTCTCGCTGGGCAGCAACTGGCGGCGGCGCGCGCGCGTGTTTACCGTAAGCGAAGAGATGAGGAACAATGGAAGCGAAGACAAAGACGTTGCATGCTGCATGCCGCGCCGGCGATGCACCCCTGAGCTCCTGCGGCTGCACTGCGCTGCCGAGAAGCGATGAGCCAATGATGAGAGTGCCCCTGCTCTTGAAATCTACCTCGTCGGCAGCGCCTTGGGCCTGTGACTGCGTGGATGAGACGGCAAAACATTGAGCCATGACTTGGGATTCCGCGCCGTGCTGCGAATTGACGATTGGGGAACTGCAGCAACCAGCAGAGGGTTTGCTGGCAAGGGCAGACAGATGGACGGGCACGGGAGACAGGGGCAGGCGACTTCGCTTGCCCTGTAGTACCCGAACATGGGCGGGGACGGGCAGGTAATGTATGTTGGTTGGATGATTGGCTGTCAAAGGGCATCAAATCAAGCACCACGACCGCCTCACGGATTTGCCCCTGCGGCAAGACCTTCCGGGAGCTGGGCGGCCTTGTAGTCCACCGAACTGCCGAATGAGCAGACGGATTGTTGCATTCGTCTTGCGTTGCCTGACTTGGTCACGGACTGCGTCGTGTTGTTCCCTTTCTCGTCCAGCGTGCTTGCCGGGCTCCGGCGAGCTGGGTTGGACCAGGGCCCGTTCATGCATGGCGGAGCTGCGAAAAAAATCAAGACGAAGCCGACGAGACCTCGTGGTGCTGCCGTGTGGGTGCCGTATCATGGCATGTACGTACCACGCGTCTTGCACGAAGGTGGGCTCGTTGACCGGAGGGGCCCGGCCGCCCCAACCGCCCAACTCCACTGTTTCGTGTCCACGCGGACGATGGCGGGAAGGGCACGAAGACGAAGACGGCGCGCAGAGAGACAGGACCGGCGGCGACGGGGCCGGCGAAAGGCAAAGGCGGGAATGAAGAATTCTGCGTCCTGGTCGCCGCCTCGCGTAACGTGTGATTGGGCATTGGCCGCTAGCGAGGCGAGGCTGCGGTGCGGTCCCAGGCCAGAAAAAAAGGCTCAGGACGGCAGGTGTTTCAGAAGCGCTGTTGCTTTGCTGCGACGGGAGGTGGAGATGTTTGGTCGTGGGAGCAGATCGCGTCGGGGCAAACACTCCACAGACGGGCGTGGCGCCCAAGGGTCGTCCTGCTGCAAGCGCTAGGTTGGTGTTATGCTTCCCATGCCTTCTCGAATTCCAACTGATTGATCCCGGTCCAAAGCGAAGCTGCATCCGCTGCAAATAATAGAGGCCTCCATCTGTTCTTTTGCTCGAAAATTGTCACCAGACGAGCGGCCCACATTCAACCTCAACCTGGAGCAGCGGCATGAACCATCGCCTGGAATTTCCCAATTCTTTCTTGGAGATCACCGCCGCAGCGTGACAAGCTGTCTGATCAACACCGTCTTTTGGCGTACGCGGTACAGCGAATCAACAAACCCCCACTTTGACAGGCCACAAAGCCTCTGCAATCTTTCAGTCGAGAGTTGCAGCCTACGATTGCTCAACTTGGTGACAGGAGATCGACGCTCGTTGGCAAGTCAGGCGAGCATGGAATCAACGTCATCCAGCACGCGAAAAAAGCAAAGTCGGGCGTGGTTGTACAAGGGCAAAGCAGAGGCTTTGGAAGAGCATCCAAGGCAGGATCGGCAGCGCGGCGTGCGTACAGCGCTGCAGCAACGGCTCCAGAGTGTTGAGGAGGAGCGAAGATCAGTGACGGTCAGCAAAGGCCAATGCCCACACAGCTCAGCCAGCCGTGTGCTGCTCTGCCTCTCCACATCCTCATTGCTTGGGGAAGTCCGGAGGCCTTGCCGCCGTGTGACTCTGTCCGTTGCTGCCAGATTGCCCCCCGGTTCACCCTGCCGTTGGGCTCGGCGGCTGCGGTGCCGTACAAGCCATGCGCGATGGCGTAGGTGTGCGCCCCTGTCGAGGCATTGTGTGTAAAGTCAGCAAGGGCAGCCAAAGGATGCCACTCCGCAAGGGTGTGTCTTGGACCCGGTCTGTGGGTTGACCGTCGTGACTTGAAGATTTCGGTCGTGAATGGTTTGGATGACGCAGGGCGCAGATGGCAAAACGCGAGGGGCGTCGGACGACGATGATGAGGTGTCGGAGGATTCTATGCACTCGCGGTTGGGAAGTGTGGCCGTGATGCCACGCAGGGACTCCCCAAGCCATGATGTAAAGTGGCTCCAGGCGAGGTTGCCATGGGACGCCTTAGCTGTCTCCTCGTTTGATTGGAGCCTGTTTTTTGTCCTAATCTGAAGGGGCATCCGCCTATACAGGCCCTCAAGACTTCGGAAATACACCCTCGTGGTAGTCATTGCGAAGCGCGGATATTCGGTCCCAACCAAGGGATGACACTTGGCCAATGAACAATATATTGCCTGCCGCAACAGATGGGTGGTCATTAGTACAGGGAATGTCTCCCTTCACAATTACAACCTGCCATGCTGGTCCAAGGGGAGTCTTAAACATGGACCACGGCGCCCGTCGCGGATGAGGCAGCAACACGATTGATAGTCAAAAGAGACGAATAGCTAGACTACGGCCCTGAAAGCCAAGTACAGTAGACGTGGGCAACTCATTCATGGCACACTTTGGCTGAAAAGCCGATGGGCTTGACCAGTCAGTCCTCCGACGAATTCCACAATGAAAGCAGCCAACACCGTGAGCAGCAAAGTCACAGATGGAGGCCGCATAAATTCCAATGCCATACACTCCTCCTACAATGATGGCAAGACCGCCCTTCGCCATAGCCATCTTGCGGCGCAGCTGGCAAGGAACAGCACGGATCTATGACATCGTGGTCCAATTTGCTGGATGCCTTGCTTCCCACATCAAGCTTTGACCGAGAAGCCTCTCGATCCAGGTGTCCAAGATGGGTACTTGGACCTGAGCACTGGGACAAGGCGAACACAATGGCTGTGCAGGCGGCCCGAAAGAAGAAGCCTATATCGACATCGATTCTCGAGTATTGAGAAGGGGGCTGACGCGGGACTTGATACAGCCAGCCGTGGATAGACTCTCAAGAAATTCGAGGCACTGGGGCGATGGATCTGAGCGCGACCCAGTCATTGCGACTGTCTACTGCTGTCTATCCTGCTGCCTTTTGTCGAACCAGTTGAATACAAGATGCATCTGACTTTTCGACCTGGATCCACCTGCGCTACAACCGGAAGAGAAAATCCAACCCTTAAACGCCAATGTCCGTCCATGAACGGATCGCCCTTGATGCTTCCCTAACCGTTGACCGTCAACATGACAACCAGCACTCTCGACTGTCGAACACCCCAATAGTAAATTAGCGACGGCCCAAGAAGGACCGCGCAAAGTCATCGGCAGGATCACTACCCAGAGAGGCCTGTCCACTCAATCGGTAGGTTTGAGTCTCCTTCTGCGCGGCGAGAACCTTGGCGTGGAGCTCAGCAGCACCCGTGTCGATTGCTTGGAGCTGAGAAAGGTGGCTGTTGAGTACACGGACAACTTGGGTGAGCTGTTGAGGTTGATGTCAGTACAGAAGATCGCCACAAAGTATAAAAAAAAGAACATCATACCGGGTCGTCGGGCTTGTCCGTCTTGCTCAATGTAGCCGAAACACCATTGATCTCGTCAATCATGTAAGAGAGGTCCTTGTTGAGGTCGTTGAGTCGGTCACACAGCTTTTCAGCAAGTTTGTACCTGAGAGCTGTCAGCGAGACTATCGAATCCTGGGTGTGCGGATACATACGTCCTCTCGCGCTCCTGGTCAGGGCCCTGGAGGCCGTCGGATCCAGTTCCGGTAACCATCTTCTCCATCATTTCATCAACGTCCTTCTCATAGCTGTCCAACCACCGCGACAGCTCTGCCTGGTCATTCTCAACAGCAGTGAGCTGACGCTCAACTTCTCCAGTGTCTTTGCCAGCTTGAAATGCCTTGGTGTAAAGTTTGGCAATCTTGTCACTGTTCTCCACCAGCATGCGGTCCCACTCCGCGACCTGCTTTGCTTGGCTCTGGAATCTCTTTTGATATTTCGACAGGTCAGTTGCCCAACGCGTGATGATCTCGTCCATGGACTTGTTCTTCAGCCTGGATTGGGAGCTCGGGGGGTTGCCAATGGTGGAAGCTCCAAGGTTGGTGCTCGGGGCTGCAGCAGGCAGTCCAGAAGTGGCACTGGTAGAGGGTCCAGCAGTCGCTGTGGTTGTCGAAGCATTCTGACCAGAAGATGAAGTTGTACCGGCTCCTCCGAGCGAAAAGGTCGGTACCGAAGAGGTCTTGGTGCCACCTCCGAGCGAGAATGTTGGTGCGGAAGTGGCAGTCGTGGTAGATTGAGCGGTGCCAGAGCTCTGCGCAGGTGCAGCGCCGAGCGAGAAACCTCCGCTTGGAGCCGTGGATGTGGTTGGCGCGGTGGTCGTGGCGCTTGATCCCGTCTGTCCAACAGAGGTCGAAGCCGGAGTTTTACCAAAGGCGTTGCCAAAAGCTGTCGTGCCCGGTGTCGCAGAGCTTCCGCCAGCGGTTGAGGCTGGTGTATTGCTGGCGCCTCCAAAAATATTGGGGTTGCTGCTGGCGGGGCTGTCAGCGCCATCCTTCCTAAACAGCGAGCTTGGCTGGTCGCTGCTCGTGGTCGCAGGTGCCTGGCTGCTGCTGGGCTGAGAGCTAGGAGCTTTTTGCCCAAGCGAGAACGGGCTGGACGAGCTTCCGGCTGGTTGAGCTGTCGAAGACGAAGGGAATGAGAAGGCAGGCTTGTTCCCGGTAGAAGCGCTGTTGCTAGCAGGTTGGTTCATGGAAAACAGCGAGGGCTTCGAAGCATCTTTCGACTGGGCAGCTGGTGTTGCACCTCCGAACAAGGAAGAAGTCTGGGGCTGTGACGGTGCAGAAGACGCCGGAGTGGCAGTGTTGGTGGTGGATGGAGCGGCGCCGCCAGGAGTCGTGCCAAACAGAGGCTTTGAAGAGTTGGCACCAGCACCCAAGCTGAACGGGCTCGAGGCAGCTTCGGTAGGTTTGGCACCAAATAAGAAGCCACCTCCAGATGGTGGGTTGCCTGCTGGTGTAGTAGAGCCACCAGTGTTGAAGAGGCCAGTCTTTGCAGCCGGAGTTGCGGCGCCTCCAAACAAGTTGCTCGAATTGCCAGTAGTCGCTCCACCAAAAGGAGACTGAGTCGCGCCCGTAGAAGCCTTGGCTCCAGCGCCTCCGAAAAGACTAGGGCTCGAGCTTCCCGACGTCGTCGAACTCGCGGTGTTTCCTCCAAAACTGAGACCGGGTCCCGCAGCAGGCTTGTTGAAAGAGAAAGGACTGCCGTTATTGGATCCACCACTGCCACCACCGCCGCCGCCAAAGAGACTCCCGCCGCTGGCTGCCCCGAAAATCGACTTGGGTTGTTCCTTGGACGAATCGTTCGACATTGTGAGTTAGACTCGACGCGCGAGTTGACAAAGGTTTGGATCCGCGGCTGGTGTGTTTATTCGGTTGCGAAACGGTGCAAGAGACGGAAATTTGAATTTTGCAGGAGCGGGCGACGTGATGATACGCGACCGGGCGGAGTCGATGGGGAAGGGAAGTCGTGGAAAGGCGTCGAGGCGGACGCGTTTGCTCTAAACAAATGAAGCTTCAGTTGGAGAACGTGGAAAGTCGTCGGCGGTCGGGGGCCCGAGCGCGCGCTCCAGGCACGTGATGATGGAGTCGCCAGGGTTAGGTGGTCGATCATTGCTCGTTGCACTGCCTCTGGGGAGATCACTACACATCAACCTCTGCCTACCTCTCAGCAATCCTACAATTCAAATCCTCCTCACGTTTTCTCCATTCTTCTCCAGTCCTTCTTGCGATCTTTGAGGACCCGAGCATCATGACCGAACTTGAACCGCCCAGGAAGAGCGTCGAGCTCGAAGATTCCGGTGCGCATGAGCTAGGTAAGTCCGCAGCCATCCTGTTTCAAAGCGTCCCGGCCTCGCACGCAGCCTGAATTTGACCTTGGTTTGCCCTTTCTCGCTCGGAAACGGTCACTCCTCCGTCTCGAGGGCGGCACCGTTTCAAGGTGGCCTTGGCGATGCCCAGGGAGTGCTGGCGGGGACCCGGACACTCAAAGTCGCGTGTTCACATCTCCATTAAACTCTCCATCTAACTTCCGCCCTTCAGCTGAGTCCTCAGACGGCGACGAACACTTCTCTGATGCTTCCGAAGGCCGCTCCCCTCCCGTCGACCGCTCCAACCTAACTTCTCCCACACCCATGACACGAGTTGAAAAGGTCGACGACGAGCCGAGCTACGGAGAGGTTCCAGGAACGGAGGCATACAACAAGAGGACGCAGGATGCCGTGCCAGACCAAGTCGAGATTGTTCCCGAGGGCAGCCGCAGTCGCAGCGCATCCAGCCTGAGCGTATCCGATCGTCCAACTACCCCGCGGTCGCCTGGAGGCACACCTGTCGTTGTCGTTGAAAAGGTTGATCCGGAACATCCTAGCCATGGCGAGGTGCCCGGAACAGAGGCGTACCAGCATCGCCAGGCGGACGCCGTCCCTGATCTTGTTTTGAAAGCGCCCGACGCACCCAACGAAGGTGAGTCGCCGATTTCTTACGTGGCCGGAACTGGTCAGCGAACCTATTGACAGGACAAGGATCGCCAACTGCCTCTGATAGATCGGAAACCTTGAGCGATGGTGACCAAGCCCCAGACGAAAGCAAACCCGAAGAGCCTTTGAGCTCTCAAGATACGGATACCGGCGGACATGCGACTGGGGATGGGGACCAGAACCTGGGTGATGATTTTGACGATTTTGAGGAAGGCGGCCAGGATGAGGACTTTGGAGATGATTTCGGAGATTTCGACGACGGCTTTCAAACTTCTGGGGACAATATTGGGGATTCCTTTGACGAGCCCTCTCGGCCTGTATCCGACTCGATTCCATTATACGTAAGTCATCAGAGCCTGTCGTTACCTCTAGGTCGAATAGAAATCACATCTTTTGTTCACCTAGCGATTTTCAAAGCCAAACATGAAAGCGGTGTCTAACTACCGTGGCAGCCATCCCCAAGTTTCGAGGGGCTTGATGCCGAAGGCGTACTCGGCACAAGCCAGAAGTTTGTAAACCAGATCTTCCCATGTCCCAATGAGAATCAGCCGCGGATCGACCACGAGATCAGCCCGTCTCTTCTTTCAGAGAGGAGTCTCTCGCTTTGGGCACAGCTCGTAGCCCCGCCACCTCTGCAGCCGCCAAACTGGGTCCGGTCCCGGATTAGGCGACTGTTCCTCGTATCTCTCGGAGTGCCCGTTGATCTAGACGAGATACTGCCAGCGAGCAAGCAAAAGAAACTTGTGCTCCCATCAATCCACGGCGGCGGGGATCGTTCGCCGCGTCCGTCAGCAGACGAGTCGGCAAACGGGGCGGCATCGAAGCTCAGGAAGGAGGGCCAACAATCGAACACGTCGATAGATTTCAATGCGTCAAGAACCGAACGTAAGAGGCGTGGACCTCCGCCCCCGCCCGAGTTCGATGTCAGCGCCACGACGATGCTCTGTTCAACCACCGAGGCAGCGCTGAACAACTTTACCGATGAAGAGCTCATGGCCCACGTGCAGAGGCTGAAAGAATTGCTCAAGCGAGCCGAGGAGGTGATGGTCTACTGGACAAAGCGCAAGGAAAGCGCCATTGGGGACAAGGAAGCGTTCGAGGCGGTGATTGAGAACCTCGTCAAACACGCAAAAAAGGTCAGGAAGTGAGCAGTTCGAAGTGGCGCGCGAAAAGCCTTTTTCATGGATCCATTGTTATCAACAACAACACATGGCACCGGTCTGGAGCACGAGAGGTGTCTCCTTGTAAACCAGCCTATCACCACGTCCGTACATGGAGCCGGACCACTGCTCCGCCACTGCAAGCGCCGCGCCACCCACTCGTAGAAGGGCCCTCGAATAGACGCGGCGTGGCGGCTCCCATGCAACGATCGAATCATTAACGTCTACGGATTTGCCCACCAACCTATCACCGTTGGAGGATGGACGTGGAGAAAGAGGGCGAGGACACGCAGGCGCCGTAGTCCGCTTGTCGACCGCCGGGCGGTGGGTACATAATAGTGGCGGCCTTCTCGCGGTACATGCCCTTTTGGAGGCGCAGTGCCGGATCGACGTGCCTAGAGGGTCAAGCGCTGAGCGCCAGCACAGAATAACAATTGTCCAGTAATACAACCTATTTCCTCAAACGGCTCAGCCGGCAACCCCGGGCAGCCGTACGCCAGTATGACGTGCCAGAGAATAGTTTCGCAGAGAGCGTTCAAACATGGCATTGGCTATTTCTCAATGGTGCAGGAAAGGAGAGGGGAGCAAAGCAGACACCAAGCGGTTGTGGGCACGGCAGGGGCAGAGCAAGGGCACGCAAGCTGGGGCGAGGGCTACCACGGCAGCGCGAGTGATTCGGGCCGAGATTGAGGTGGACTGCGATCTTCGCTGGCGGACTGAGCGGTTTTGAGGCGTGATGCGGTGAGATTTGCAAGATGACGTTGATCACCTGTAGCGGGCAAATGGAAGGAGGAGGATGATGGACCGTTGAGGCGACAGAAGGGCATGAATGATGAGCTGTGTAGCGCAAAAGGCGTCGATGCGAGATGAAATCGAGAGATGAGGTTCAGCTCTTCCCCCTCGGAAGCCCCTGTGCCCCTGTTCACCTAGTAGGGCTGGCTGGGCGGGCGGGCGGGCTGACGAAGTGCGGATGGCAGAACTAGTGAACGGGAAGAGGACCCTGAAGCGCGTTTGACAGGGCGGCCGGCGGCGGTTGACCGGCGCCATACCGTACATGTGGCGATCGGCGACCTTAAAAGACACGACGGCACCTGAAACCGGGCCTGTTGGTGCGGACGACTGAGTTGGAGGGTGGAGCTCGAGCGTTCAGTTCAGAGACGAGAGGCAAGAGTCCTGAGAGGGCAAGAGGGCGGCTGGCGGTTGCCAAGGTCCAAGAGCGGTGGTTGGCCGCGCCAGAGGGCAACACCGCAGGCCGCCAAAACAATTTCCTTTTTTTTTCCCCTCTTTTTCTTTTTCTCCCTCTTTTCTCCACGACGCTCGGGGCCGATGACAGACAGACTGCGACTGGCTCGGCTGCCGCTCAACATTATCCTGCGGTTGGCCGGCCGGCCGGCATCTGTCCCATGCTCCACCAGATGGGCATGCAATCCGCGCGTAAGCGAGAGAGGAGGAAAAGGAGCCGTGCATGCCCGGGAGGCGCAACGAATCGGGATGAGGTGTCGTCGTCGTCGTCGTCGTCGTCGTCGTCGGCTTCGCAGTCGGCGCCTGTTGCTGCGTGGAGACTACGGACGCAAAGAGGCAGAAACGAAGGGGTGAGGGACGGGGACAAGACCTGCGACGCCGGTCTCTGAGATGGTGAATGATGGCCGTGAGAGGGAGATTGCGAGCTACGCACCGCCGTCGTCAGTGGCAGCGGGTTTGGTGGTTGTGGACGGGCTGGAGAGCAACAGCGACAAGGCCGCCACGAGCCAGGACCGTCTGCCCTGGCGGCAAGCCGACTACGACGTGGAGGCGGCCAAAACGCGCGAGCGCATGGCTTCGGCCAGGTACCGCACAGGCACATTCTCAGCACGCACGCATGTACATACATGGTGTAGGGTACCTAGTAGACCGGGGTGGCGAAAAAGCAGCTGCACTCGACGATGCGGATGCTCATGTGGAGGTATCACGGGGCGGCGTTGCGAACTAAGGTAGCCAGGCGTGAATTGAAGGGGTAAGTGGTAGTACCGGGCAGGAATTGTAAACAACCGACTTGTCCGTGGAAGCGTCTCACAGTCTACAGTATACAGATCCGGGTAACCGGTGTACCAGGGCGGCGGTTCATTGCTTGTTGGGCTTCCTTGGAGAGAGGGTGCAGGACGGACGGACGGACGGACGGACCGCAGAGGAGAACGAGACGGAGACGGAGGCGTGAGGCGAGGCAGGCTGCGCGCCCGTTGGGCACATGCGGCCGGGGGGCTCGGTGGCGTCCGCTCCACTTCAGTCCAGTACTCATGGAATTGTGCCAGAGGACAAGACCAGCAATGGCGAATGGACAAAGCCGTGCCCACGACCGTGGCTTCAGCATCCTATGTCGCCAGGCAGACTGGAGCCGGCGCTTCCACGCGCAATACGTCAGCGCCGCAGCCGAAGGAAACGAAAAAAAGCCAAGAGACACGACGAAGAGGCACTAGTCGGAGGCCGGCCCCTGTTCCTTGACGAGGTGCATGTTCTCGAGCTGCCTCGATTCGTTCGCCTAGATAGCCTGCCCATCGCTGCTCTGCCTGCCGGCCTGCTTGCGCTGCGACTGACTGGGACTGACTGACTGACTGACTGACTGACTGAGCAATCGCGACTGTCTGCGCTGCGCAACCAACCTCCACACGCTCCTTTTCCCACACCACACTCCCGTCCGCCCGACTCGCCTGCTCTGCTCTGCTCGAGTCTCGTCTCGTCTCGTCTCGGCTTCTTTTTCTCTCTTCCTCCGTTCGACGTCTTGGTCGTTTGTTGCCGCCTCCAGTCCCCAGCCGCCAAAGGTCCCCTCCCCTCCCTCTCACTCCCTCTCCCACACCCCCGATTCCTCGCAACTGAGCCCTCTCGCTCGCCGCCCCATCCTCGCCCCCCCGCGCTGTGGCACGAACAGCAGCCTCACAACGACACCAACGCCCACCCCGGACCCTCCGACCCCCGCTTTCCACCCTTTTTGCGACTCTCTGGCCCAATGTGCGGTGCGAGAAACACGCAGTAGTCGTGCATCACAACGATGTCTCACGAAGAGACCGCCCAAGCGCTCGTCGCTGTCCTCTCCAACCTCGCAAAGCAATATGATCCCGCAGGAGACAGGTCGTTTCCCGGCCAAGTCGCCGCCAACGGTGGCAGGTCATCCACCGTGACTCTGCCCGGCCCGGACACCGAAACCAAAAAGTCGCTCGAGCGCGAAATCAACGCCCTCGCCTCGCGAATCCATTTCCTCGAAGCAAAGGCCAAGACGGTGAACAACAGCGCTTTGCCCATCACTCCCGGCGAACCCTCTCTCTACTCCCCCTTCCCAGGCGACAGCCAACAACTGCAGGCTCCCCGAACCGGCCCCGCCAGCGGTAGGGACAGGCAGGCGTCATGGGTCACCAACTGGCTCGCATCAAAGGACACGCCCGGCGAGCGCCCGGTGCCCGCGGCGCAGCTCACCGAGGACCAGCTCAGCTATCTGCGCGACCACTTGAACAAGCAGGCCGAGCAGATTCAGAGCCAACGCGAACACATTGACAGCCTGAGCGCCGAGGTCACCCGGCAGCTCCGGGACCAGGACAAGGCATTTGGACACGGCATCGAGGACATTGGCGCTCTGAAGCGAGAACTGCAAAAACACCAGCAGGCCAACTTGGCTTTCCAAAAGGCGCTGCGTGAAATTGGTAGCATTGTGACTGCTGTGGCGCATGGCGACCTCAGCAAAAAGGTTCTCATTCACGCTAAGGAAATGGACCCTGAGATTACGACCTTCAAACGCACCATCAACACCATGGTCGATCAACTCCAGGATTTTGCTTCTCAAGTCACGAATCTCGCAAAGGAAGTCGGGACCGAAGGTCGCTTGGGCGGCCAAGCCGTTCTGACTGGCGTCGACGGTATCTGGGCTGAATTAACCAACTCGGGTAGGCCCACGTGAACCCTAAAACACAACTAGCGGATGCGCTGATCAATGTTCTAGTCAACGACATGGCCCGAAACCTGACGGAACAGGTGCGAGAAATCGCTGTAGTCACAACTGCTGTCGCACACGGTGACCTTAGCCGGAAGATTGAACGACCGGCTAGGGGAGAGATACTTCAACTTCAGGAGACCATCAACACCATGGTGGACCAACTCCGTTCATTTGCATCTGAAGTCACACGGGTCGCTCGCGACGTCGGTGTCGAAGGTATTCTTGGTGGTCAAGCGCGGATCGAAGGCGTCCAGGGCATGTGGAACGACTTGACCATCAACGTCAACGCCATGGCCTTAAATCTCACAACCCAAGTGCGCGACATTGCTCAAGTCACAACAGCCGTCGCCCAGGGTAATCTCACGCGCAAGGTCTCGGCAGAGTGCAAGGGCGAAATTGCAGAACTGAAAAACACCATCAACTCCATGGTTGACCAACTGCAGCAATTTGCGCACGAAGTCACAAAAATTGCTAGAGAGGTCGGTACCGAAGGTCGCCTTGGTGGCCAGGCCAGAGTCCATGGCGTCGAGGGAACCTGGAAAGACCTGACCGAAAACGTCAACGGCATGGCCGACAATCTAACCACACAAGTGCGAGAGATTGCAGAAGTCACAACGGCGGTCGCCCGGGGAGATTTGAGCAAAAAGGTCAAAGCAGAGGTCAGGGGTGAAATCTTGGCCCTCAAGATCACAATCAACACCATGGTTGACCGCCTGAATGATTTTGCATACCAAGTCAGCAAGGTGGCTAGAGAAGTCGGTACCGATGGAAAACTTGGAGGTCAGGCAGAGGTCGAGAATGTCGAGGGCAAGTGGAAGGACCTTACGGACAACGTCAACACGATGGCGCAAAACCTCACTCTTCAAGTGCGAAGTATATCGGACGTCACCAGCGCTCTTTCGCGTGGCGACCTGACGCGCCGCGTCCACGTTGATGCCGAGGGAGAGATACGCCTGCTCAAGGACACGATCAACGACATGGTTGCCCGACTTGACGAATGGTCTCTTGCCGTGAAACGCGTCGCCAGGGACGTCGGAGTGGACGGCAAGATGGGTGGTCAGGCCGAGGTCGAAGGCATTACCGGGCGTTGGAAAGAAATCACCACCGACGTCAATACCATGGCCCAAAATTTGACGTCTCAAGTGAGGGCCTTTGGCGACATCACTCAAGCCGCCACGGACGGAAAGTTTACCCAAATCACAGTGGAAGCTGCGGGTGAGATGGATGAGCTGAAACGCAAGATCAACAAAATGGTTTCCAGCTTAAGGGAGAGTATCCAGAGAAACACGGCGGCAAGGGAGGCTGCCGAACTTGCAAACAAGACCAAGTCCGAATTCCTGGCCAACATGTCCCACGAAATTAGGACACCGATGAACGGCATCATTGGAATGACGCAGCTCACTCTCGACACTGATCTCACTCACTCGCAGCGCGAGATGCTTACAATTGTTCACAACCTGGCTGGCCAGCTCTTGACGATTATCGATGATATTCTCGATATTTCCAAGATCGAAGCGAACCGCATGGTTATGGAGGAAATACCATTCTCGCTACGTGGAACGATTTTCAACGCTCTCAAGTCTTTGTCTTCGCGCGCAAACGAGAGAAAGCTCAACCTGGCCTACCAGGTCGACAGCTCTGTCCCAGATTATGTCATAGGAGACTCGTTCAGGCTGAGGCAGATCATTCTCAACCTTGTTGGCAACGCCATCAAATTCACCGAGCACGGAGAGGTCAAGGTTGCTATTTCTATGGCACCGAACCAGGCGTGCGCGCCTGACCAGTACGTGTTCCAGTTTGCCGTCTCGGATACTGGCATTGGTATTCACGGCGACAAGCTGAACCTCATTTTCGACACGTTCCAGCAAGCCGATGGATCAACGACCAGGAAGTTTGGCGGCACAGGTCTCGGTCTGTCCATTTCCAAGCGCCTCGTCACTCTCATGGGTGGAAGGATGTGGGTTGAGTCTGAGTACGGCTGTGGAAGTACCTTTTACTTTACTTGCAGGGTCCGTCTCGGAAACCCCGACATCAGCGCCATTCAGCCGCAGTTGTCACCATACAGCAAGCACACGGTGCTCTTCATTGATCAGGGCAAGACTGGCTATGGCGATGACATCGTCAGCCACCTCAAGGCGCTTGACCTGGTCCCGCATGTCATCCACACAGACGAGACTACGCCGCTGTCAGAAATTCCGAGCCCGAGCAAGCATGCGTACGACTGCGTCATTGTCGACTGCAACATGACGGCGCGTCGGTTGCGGGTTGAGGAGCGCTTCAAGTATATTCCTCTTGTAATGGTCACGCCTAGGGTGGCTATCAGTCTCAAGTCGGCGCTTGAGGATGGCATTTCCAGCTTCATCACGACCCCATGTCTGCCCATCGACCTGGGCAATGCCTTGATCCCGGCCCTCGACGGTCGTGCTGCACCCCTCATATCGAACCAGTCCAAGTCGTTCAACATTCTCTTGGCCGAGGATAACCAGGTCAACCAGCGCCTCGCCGTCAAGATTCTACACAAGTACAACCACAATGTCACAGTTGCCGAGAACGGTCTCGAGGCTCTCGAGAATATCAAGAAGACAAAGTATGACGTGGTATTGATGGATGTCCAGATGCCGGTCATGGGAGGATTTGAAGCGACGGCCAAGATTCGAGAGTACGAGCGTGAGCACCACCTGACGCCAACGCCGGTGATTGCGCTCACGGCGCATGCAATGGTGGGCGACCGGGAGAAGTGTCTCCAGGCGCAGATGGACGTAAGTAAAAATGACAGACGGTTGTGCGACTTTGCTAATAGAATACAGGACTACTTGTCCAAGCCGCTGAAGCAGAACCAGCTCATTCAAACTATTCTGCGGTGCGCAACCCTGGGTGGTGCGCTGCTTGAGCAGGACCGGCAGCGGATGGCTCTCGCGCAGAGCGAAAAGGATAAGGATAAACAGGAGAAGCAGAATCAGAGGGGAGGCAACCGGGGGTCTCAGAATACATCAGGAGGTACGCGCAGGCCACAGATTGATGCAAGAGGCTACACCGAGACGACTGTTGCGGGTTCGCAGAGCCCCAAGCTGCTGGCGGCAGATCAGCAGGACCAAGCAGACCGAGTAAGTTGCCTTTACCACAAGGTCTAATTAGACTCGTTGCGCTGACATCACCCCGCAGCTCTTGCTTCGATCGCACAGCAGCTGATGACCGCTTAAAGTCTTCATCTCACGAAGAAAGCACGTCAAGGTTATTCAGTCACGCTGACGTTTGCTCTGGGGCTCTAGGCGACCACGAAGGCGACGAACCGAAGTAGCGCCCCGGACGTCATTCGAGAGTGGTGCGTCTTGCGACGAGGACGCGGCCAGTAGCGTGCGAGGAGGGGAAAAGGAGCAAGATCGCTGATGAGGAGCGTGGGCGGAGCGGCTGCGGTGAAATCTTCGGCCCTTTCTGAGACACTCGACGCCTACCCACGACATCGTCGCGAATCTGGGGCAGCAACGCGCGATAAGCAGCCAACCACCCAACCGCGCTGTTGCGCCCAAGTGCGGGCACTGTACTCGCGACCAGGCGTGCAGTCTACTGTAATCGTCTGGTAACCTTTTGCCATCATCGTCATCATACTCAAATCTTAGTTGTACTTACCTACCTACTTTTTCTCGATCGGTTGCCGCCTCCATCCACCCCACCAGTATCCAACGACTCCCACCTCATCTCGCCTCGTTTCGGGTCCCGAATGCAGCAGCCACGCACATCGTCGACAGCCACAAGAAAAAACTGCCGTGTTGGCACGCGCAGCCATCATCGCCGGCCATCTGCCCGTGTCGACCAGCGCAAACATGATTGAGCAGCAGGCTGAGGAGTGCATGTGGGGCGCTGTCTATTTCCTTTTTACAATTCCTTGTCTCTTCTTATCCTTCTCCTTTTGGTCCTGTCTACCCCGATTGGCGTTTTCATGATCGTTATTACTTGAAGGTGTACAAATTATCCGCGCTCGCGATGCGCAGCACAGCCGTGTCGCCGTCGTCGCCGTCGCCATCGTCCATCGGTAGTTGGCTGGGGTCAAGGTGTATCATTTGGGTTCAACAGGCGGAGAAGTGAGCAGGCAGGTATCAGCAGCACGCACCAAGGGTCGCCGGTTTGGTCTTGTGGGCTTTTTGGGGCAAGGCGCCATTTCATTTCCCATTTTCTCTTGGGGATTCTTTCGGAATCATTACTCCTACAGTTGGTTACACTTTTTCTTCCTCTTGGGGCGCTCGTGGAGCGAAGCGATGCACAGCAGAGCGAAGCGAAACCACCGTTTTTCTTTCTCATTCGAGCATGGTGTACCTGCTGCTGCCTACATCTCTTTTCCCTCCTGTTCGATCTTGCTTTGTCTTGTGATCTGCATGTGCCTCGCGTTTCTCGTGCCGTTGAAACTCTTCTCCTCGATGCTGGTCCTGGTTGATTGAGAATCACCGACTTGATGGATTACGATTGCCACGACTTTCGATCGCGCGGACGTTGGAGCCATTGTCCTGCTTAACCTCCCTTCGTGGTCGAGGAATATTTTGCGTTTGCTTACGAGGGCTACAAATTTTCGAATACACCATCTTCTCGACCCGGACCCCATTCGCGCAAAAAGACAACCTTGCTTCCTCGCGCCGGCGTGTTCAAGGGGCAATTTTTTCAGACTCGGACGGCATGGCGGAGGGAGAAGAGCTCTCGGGTGGCTGCCGCGTGCCGGCCGAGGAACGGACACGGAGACCACGCACCGGCATCGAACGGGCCAGGCAAGCAAGCGCGCGAGCACACATAGCGACGTGGAGCAAGGGAGAGATGACGGGTCAGCTGGGGACAAAGAGAGAATGTGGGGTCACGAGACGAGGCGGCGGGGCGTTGCCGTCGCTGAATTCTGGATCTGTCATACCTTGCCTGCTTGTGCATGGATGCACGACGATCTAGGGAGCTCCCGCGCGCACCAAGGCCAGAATAGAAATGTGTGGTGCGCTGCTGCTGCTGCTGCTGCTGCGTGTTTGGTGTTGCCCGCCGCAGCAGCGAGCGTGCGAGTTGTGTGAGAAGCCTGCGGCCATCTCGTCTTTGATGCCTGACAATCGCTTCTTTCTGCCCACCCGAACAGACAGCTGTGTGGAAGACGGACGAGGCTGGAGAAAGTGTTTGCTGCCATGGCCAAATTGCATGAGTGGTGATTCGGAGGTCCCGTCATGTGAGCCGCACACAAGGGGGAGAATCCAACGGCCGGCCAGGGGGCAAACACTACATGTATGCATGTATCAAGGATGATGTGGACGGGAAGGTGCAGAGAGAGAGGGGAGTGCTGTAGGCATTGATTTTGTGCCGCAGCATGGCTTTAGTGTTGTACACACTGCGCAAATCACATTGAACGGCGCATGGCCAGCAGCGACTAAGCTTTGTCTTTTGAGTCACTCGGTTGATTTAGAGAGGGCCGTAGCCGGGCGTGTCCAGAAGTGTTGGCGTAGGCATCGTTACGGGAGATGGACGGCGGCCCGGGGTCATGGTAGAAATGTTTGTAGGTAAGGCAGAGATGGTCGATCTTTTTTAGATCATCCGCCCTTGCATGTGTGCCGTTCATTGTGAGGATGGCCGTTGAATTTAGCCCCCCATGAGCCGTGGCTTTCATGAGGGTGTTAGCCACGGTCGCCGACCAGGAAGAGGTCGAAGATATAGGTGTTTCTTCTCCATTTGCTGGCGGATCGCATTTAGGCAGAGGAAAGAACGGCCGCTGCTCTGGCTGGACCTGGAGGTGGTTGTGCGACTGTGGCGTCATCTGGCTTGTCTGAGGCCGCCTCGAACACCATTTCCTCACCCACGGCTCCGTCAGCCTTCCACCACCACCTCCGCCACCCCTCCCCCTTCTCTCCTCTCCATTTCGTCTACCACTGTCGCCGTGCATCCAGCTGGATCCTGACGGTCGAGACGCCTGCGCACTGCACCCTCAACCTCGACCACTTTCACAGGCAGAGCTACTCTGCATGTACCCTGCTGCTGGGCCAAACGCGAACACGTGAATGCGCGCTCCTCGCGCCCAAGCCAACTTCAAGCCCTACCGCTCCGGCATCGTACCAGGACCTGCCGTCGCATTGCGCTCGACGGCCGGCCCACCTCCACCTCCACCTCCAGTCGCTCACTTTGGCTTGCGCGTGTAACCACGACTCGACCAGACCTTATCGTTTGGCCCTGCTCATTGGTTTGCCCGACTTACCCACTCGCTACATACCTACTTCACCCACTACGCTCCACAGCGTCGACTGCGCGGCGCTGCACATCTACCTGTGACACGAAGCCCTTCCTTGCGCCCAGCGCTCTGCGCAACCTGCAACTCCACACCCGACCCCACACCACGCCGACCAGGTGAACCTCCCTCGTCATGGAAAATCTTCCGCCAAATGCCACCATCGAGGAAATCGAAACTGAGATCGCCTTCCAAACGATCCTAATGGACACCTTGGACAAACACTCGGACGAGTACCAAAGCGAAAAGAGAAAACGTGAACGGCAGCTTCATGATCTGAGGGATCTTCGACAACGCAAGCTCCACGAACCTCCACGTCCTGTCCAACCGCCCAGGCCTACCTCCTCCTCCATGTCTTCAACGCCTGGAGCATCCGGCTCCGCCTTTGGCCAAGCCAGCACACCAAATGGCCTCCCTCTTACCCAGTACACCAACGGCCAGATCAACCAGAATGCTAGGGGGAGGGTACCAACACTCCCAAGCTCCGGCTCGCTGGGCAAACATGGTCGATCTGAAGACTCGCCGTTTGCAACATCGCCCAGTGCGGCCAACAAGTCAGCTCGCATGGGTCTAGGTACGGCGTCGGCTGGCGGACATGCCAGCTCTCCAGGCAGAACGGCTCCTGGGAGGATCCCGAGTGCATCGGCGACGCCGAACGGCTCGACGCACCATGTGAGTGGCATCAAGCAAACCAACGCTTTGCGGGTGCAACTTTACTAACAAGAACTTGCGAATAGGCGCGCTCGAATCCCAGTGGAGGCCCGCAAGGCTTCACGCCATCATCGCCGTACTCAAACACGCTGCAGACCCAGGCGCAGAACTTGTCTTTGCACAGCCGCAGTCCGATTCTGCCTCCGCCACACTTGCTCCCACACGATCCCCACTCGATCACGCGTGGCCACGCAACTCGCGGTTGGCATCCCCCTCGTGCGCCTCCCAGTTCTGTGCCGCGCCAGATTCCTACTTCTACACCTGGCCCGGCGTCTCAAAGGCGCAACCAACAATTGCCCGGCTTTTCACAAGTTGTCTCGTCGGCTACACGGCCCGTAGAGGTCATTGAATTAAGTTCGGATAGCGATGATTCGGAACCAGAGACATTGAGGAACGGTATGTCAACCCCTAATGCTCAACATAAGGGCTCCAAAAATGACGACAAAGGCAAAGGCGCCTTCACGCGCCGCTTCAACGACAATGGTTTCTTGAACGCAAGGAATCCAAGTTTCTCGGCCAACCGCCCTGCCCTTGGTAGCAGCACCCCGTCTGGCGTAAGGATGTACAATGAGCTTCATTCTAGGCCATCACTGGGTTATCCCACTGGCGCCTTTGCAGGAGACGGGCTCGCCAGCAACTCTGCCACGCCTCCTGGAATGATTCCTCGTATGCCCGGTGCTTATCCCACCGACTTGCCCACCGAGATGGACTCGTGGGACCACCCTCACTACGGTCGCCAGGGGGCTTCGGAAGAGGACATCACTGGTCTTTTGAACAACGTCCGAGACGCCGGCGATGATCTTCCCAAGGACCAGCGTCCACCGACGCCCGAAGCTCTGGTTCACCCGCTGCTGGAACATCAAAAGATTGGTCTTCACTGGTTGAAGAAAATGGAGGCTAGCACAACCAAGGGAGGCATTTTAGCCGACGACATGGGTCTTGGCAAGACTCTCCAGGCTTTGGCTCTCGTCGTTGAGCGGCCGTCGAGGGACCCCCAAAGAAAGACGACTTTAATCATTGCTCCGGTCGCCTTGATGTATCAATGGGCATTGGAGATCAAGACAAAGATCAAGACTGGCCCCCACGCCCTCAAAGTCATGATCTATCACGGAACTGGCAAAAACAAAAAGACGTTTAAGCAGCTGTCAGAGAATGACATTGTGCTGACGTCCTTTGGTACCGTTGCATCCGAGTGGGGCAAAAAGTCTGATGTCCGCAAGCTCGATTATGATTCCGACGGTAGAGCCCAGGCGACTTACTATACGACTGCACTTTTTGGGCGCGAGGCCCACTGGCACAGAATCATTCTTGATGAGGCCCAAAATATCAAGAACAAAGAAACCAAGACCTCCAAGGCAGTCAACGAACTGAATGCGACCTACCGCTTGTGCATGACAGGTACTCCTATGATGAACCGCGTCGATGAGCTCTACCCAATGCTTCGGTTTCTCAAGACGCCCAGCTATGAGGAATGGTCAGTCTTCAAGAATGATATCAAGACGCCCCTTGAAAGCGACAAGGAAAGGGGGATCCAGAAACTTCGCACTCTACTCAAGGCTACCCTGCTTCGTCGCAACAAAGACTCCATCGTCGACGGCCGACCCATTCTTGAGCTTCCTCCAAAAACTATCAGTTTTGAAAATGTCGAATTCGACGAGGACCAGAGGGAGTTTTACAACGCCATCGAACACCGTACGCAGTTGAGGTTCAACAAGTATCTGCGCGAGGGAACCGTGGGCACCCAGTACACCCAGATTCTCGTCTTGCTCTTGCGTCTTCGCCAGGCCTGTTGTCATCCAAACCTCATCAGGGACTTTGCGGAAAAGATTCCCACCGATCTGAACAACAACGACTTGTCAGAATTCGCCGAGAAGCTCTGTCCCGATGTCGTCAGGCGCATCAAGGAGGAGAATGGCGCATTCAGCTGTCCCATTTGCCTCGATGGCACGGCCAACCCCGCCATCTTTTTTCCTTGCGGTCACACAGCCTGTTCAGAGTGCTTTGCCACCCTCACAGAACCTGCACGAGCGCAGGCAGCCGACGGCCTCAGGTGTCCAGAGTGCCGCGGCAACATCAACGCCAAAGAAATCACTGATTACAATGCTTTCAAAAAGGTTCATCAGCCCGACTTGGACCAAAACGCTGAGTTGAACGAGTTGCTGGGTCAAGGATCGGACGAGGACAGCGACTCGGACGAGGATGAGGATGAAGAAGAGGGCGAAAGCTCCTCTGGCTCAAAGGGCAAGGGCAAAGCGATGCCGAAACAGACGCTCAACGAGCTCCGCAAGAACGCCAACCGCAACAAGGAGGCGAAAAAGAAGTACTTCAACCGTCTTGCCAAAAAATGGGTCAGCAGCTCCAAAATCGACCGCACCATGGAGCTGCTCCGTGATATCCGAGCAAATGACCAAAGCGAGAAGACGCTCATCTTCTCGCAATTCACAGGCTTGTTGGACCTTCTAGAACTGGCTATCACGCGCGAAGACATTGGCTCCGTGCGCTATGATGGTGGCATGTCAGCGAAGACCCGTGATGAATCTGTCCAGAAATTCACGACCAATCCCGACACCAAAGTCATGCTAGTCTCTCTGAAGGCCGGAAACTCGGGTCTCAATCTTGTTGAGGCTTCACGGGTCATCATTCTCGACCCTTTTTGGAATCCGTACATCGAATACCAGGCCATTGACCGTGCACACCGCATCGGCCAGCGCCGGCCGGTTACAGTGCATCGCATCCTGGTGCCCGACACCGTGGAGGACCGAATCATGACGCTTCAGAAGCAGAAAGAGGAGCTCATCACAGCCGCCCTGGATGAGGGCCAGATGAAGAACGTGGGCCGCTTGAACGACCAGGAGCTGAGGTACTTGTTTGGCCTCGGTGGTCGCCGCTAAGCTGGGTCACCAGAAAATGCGTGCCGGCCCGGCAGCTTTGAGTGGTGGTATGATTTCCTTATTCCCTTTCCTTTGACTCTGCTTCCTTCCCTTGCATTACGAATAGATTTCCCAACACACCCACGCTCTTGATGCGCTTTCGATAGCGCTGCGTAGGGTCAACTCTTTCCTTGCGTCTATGGCTCATCGGCGGGACTTTCTTTTTTCTTAACAGGGCGCAATGGCGGTTGCTTACGACACTCGATTCGGTTTGCTTCATCATATTCCCAAAAGGCAGGTGGGCGGGTTTCTCGGACGGACGGTTCTCTACGTAATGGCATGATGCAGCAAAGGATGGGACTGGATAGGTTACAGGAAAATGATGGGCTTGGCTTCTCAATTTGCAAGTGGATGGATCAATCACCAGTGTGCTGCAGAAAGATTTACCCTTCTACCCAATCAGCTTGATACCCTGAGTGTGATTGTCACATGTACATGTTTTGGGATTGTTTCTTCAGACTGTTCGACTTCGATGGTCTTGTTTTGCGCGTTCTGTTGCCTCCTCCTGAATTTTGGCCCGTCTGCTGCGTATTTTATCCTATTCTCGTCAGTTGGGAGTGGTCTGTCCAGATCAACGCCTGATCCGAACGTGTCCTGTGCCGAAATTTAGAGAGAAAGGGTTGCGTCTGGCGCGTTTTGATATCCATCGGATGAGGGAAAAGACAGTTACAGGGAAAGATAGACTTGGCATCTTCGCAAAGGGTCCCGCACAAGCTGCGGACAAGACGGCGTTGGTGCAGTCCCTGTTTTCTGGCGGTTGATTTGCCGGCTGGAGTGGTAGAGTTGTGAGACGGCCGCATGTGACTGTGGAAATGTCCTCCGTAGATTTTTGGTTGACATAGACCCTGGCTTTCACGGCCTGCTAATGGACTCTTGGATATTAAGAACCTGTCCCGAAATACATACGTGCGGATTTGGTGGTTGGGCGGGTAGCTGCTGCGTGGCGCGCTAAGAATCCTACCGTGTCGCCGTGGGATTCGCGGCACCTTTTCGCCATGATGACCATTCCCAGGGCAACTAGTGACAGTTGAACCCTTTCTCGCGGAATCTCTGGTTCCAAGAGGGGTGCGACCGTGGTCGTGATGTTCAAGGGACGAGTGGCTGACTGCGGCGATCACGTGGGTTGAACCGTTGCCGTGCCGACGACCCAAACAAACTGCCGTAAGAAGCCTACATAACTCTCCCGAACCCCCCGCCTCCTCCTTCTTCTTTCTCTCCACCTCAAATCTTCAAAGTCTCCAAACATTCTCAAACCAAAACACAGACTTTCAAAAACCATTCTCAAATCTGCTCTCAAGCATCCTCTCAAACAGCGCTTACGCACATTCTACCTCCAAACAACTACAAAAACCAAAAAAACTTATCCGAGCCCCACCTCAACCAAAATGGCCTGCCCTCTGGTTATGAGCTCGCCTTCGACGCCCACTGGTATCAAGAAGTCATCACGCCTCCGGCATCAAGAGTCGCCTCAGACTCCGGTCCGCAAGCTGGTCTTGCAAAAAGAGAAAGACGAGTCAATCCACGTTCCGTCGCCTCTCGCCTCCAACCGTCAAGTCTCCAACTCTTCCAAGACCAACATCAGCCGCAACTCGCCAAAGCCCAAGAAGCTCGACTTGGGTCTTTCCGAGCTCACTCTCACCGGCTCTGGCAAACCGTCAACTTCTACAAACACCAAGAAAACCAAGAAGGCCGCACCTACAACGGTCAAGTCTCGCCCTCAAAAATCAAACCTCCGCGTCCCTCGCAACCCCACCGACCGCTTCATTCCTCAACGTCTCACGACAGAAGCAATCGAGAACGCAAACATCTCAAGGTCGTCGTATCGGAGCGAGCGCCCAACATCGTCGAGAGGCAACACCGCGGACGGTTCTTCCATCCTGGCATCAGCCGCAAACAACCTGAACATCTTCGGTCCCAACTCAGCAGACGAAGAACTCATCCAATCCTTTGGCCGCGTCAACATCCACGACGACGACGAAGAGGCACCCAAGAAGCATTCTCCGAGAACACTGGCCTACCAAGACTCGCTCGCTCAGGCCTGCGACATGAACATCGGCTCGCGCATACTCGAATTCAAGCCGGCGGCACCGCAATCAAACAAGCCGGTCGACCTGCGTGCCCAATACAACCGTCCTCTCAAGCCTGTCACCGGCCAACTTCGTCGCCGCATCGCCTCGGCACCTGAACGGGTGCTCGACGCTCCAAGCATCGTCGACGACTACTACCTCAATCTTCTCGACTGGTCTGCTGGCAACCAAGTCGCCATTGCTCTCGAGCGCTCAGTCTACGTCTGGTCTGCGGACACGGGATCAGTCAACTCTCTCTTCGAGACTCCCGAGGACACCTACGTTACTTCCGTCAAGTGGAGCGGAGATGGCGCCTACATTTCTGCCGGCCTCGACAACGGCGAAGTCCAAATCTGGGACGTCGAGGAAGGCACCAAGCTCCGAAGCATGTTCGGCCACGAGGCACGCGTCGGTGTCATGGGCTGGAACAAACACATTCTTTCCACTGGTGACCGCACTGGTCTCATCGTCAACCACGACGTCCGCGTCGCCGACCACAACGTCGCCGAACTCGCCGGCCACACCCACGAAGTCTGCGGCCTTGAATGGCGCTCCGACGGCCAAATGCTCGCATCGGGTGGTAACGACAACTACGTCAACATCTGGGACGCCCGCCACCTGACCGAGCCCAAGCACACCAAGACCAACCACAACGCCGCGGTCAAGGCTCTCGCCTGGTGCCCCTGGCAACTCAACCTCCTCGCCACTGGCGGTGGCTCCAACGACAAGCACATCCACTTCTGGAACTCCACCACCGGAGCCCGCCTCAACTCAATCGACACGGGCAGCCAAGTCACCTCCCTGCGCTGGTCGACCTCGTACAAGGAGATTGTCAGCACCGGCGGCTTTCCCAACAACGCCCTCTCCGTCTGGTCGTACCCATCGCTTGTCAAGAACATCGAAATCCCCGCCCACGAGCAGCGCATCCTCTTCAGCTCGCTGAGCCCCGATGGCCAGACCCTCGCCACGGCCTCGGCCGACGAAAACCTCAAGTTCTGGAAGCTTTTCGAGAAAAAGGCTGGCGCGACCACCCTCACCTCGTCCAAGCCCAGCGCTCTGCGCGCACCCACGACCCAGATTCGTTAAACCACGGGCAGACAAGACATCCTCACGAAGTCACGAAAGGATACCACGGAGTCTGGGTTCGGCCTGGCGTTTATTTCACCAAGCACAAACACAAAAAAACCAACCATCTTCTATCGAGTCAGGGCGCTCGTAAAATAGCCTGGGCGGGTGGGACAACAACCCAAGTCTGGCTTGCCTCGCTCATCAGGCTTGGGGGGAAACAAAAACAACCATCAATACTTTCACGACTGCGGCTTCAACCTCCTCCTTCAAGCACGTCAATTCGACGGCAAGGCATGGCGCTGGTGGTGTTGCGTCTTCTTTTGGCATTCCTCCATCGGTCAACCAACACCGTCGCTTGCATTTCACCGCTCATCCTCCCTTCAAACACTCGCGTCATTTTTACTCGCTTGGGCTTTTGGAGTCGATTCCTCCTCAATCAGGAGTGCGTCATTGACTTGGATTTGGCGTAAAGCATTCGGGAATGAGCGCCGTGTATCATTCTATTTCTTTTGGCATCAACAGCACCGTTTCATGTGGAGTATAGCGGCGGCGTTTGTAAATGATGAGACTTTATTCTTTCTTCTACTATGAGCATTCGGGCATTTGTGTGCGCTGGAGGATACTTAATCGAATGGATGCTTGAGACTTTTCAATGTGGCTTGCAGCTTGTGAAATGTATGTGACTTGTCTGCATGTGTGGTGATGATTGAGTAGTGGAGCGCGATGGGGAGCATCATTGATTCATCCTGCCGGGAGACAAGTTGACAATGGTGTGTAGGACGACACCTGAGACCGGAAATTTGTCCTTGCAGTGCAGAGGTTGAATCCATTCGCACACGCAGTGGCCCAAGGAGACATGTTTACAGTGAGTGTATTTGTCAGGAACGAGTGGCTCGCGGCGGGCTTGAAGGAGGAAGCAAATCAGCGGCAAGAGTGTTGGAACTAAGAAGACTTGTGTAGGAAGGGTGCGTCTCTTGAGTCCGGTCACGGACGGAGGCTGCGTATCACAAGCCAGCTTCTGCGGAGTACTCGGTCCTCTGCTGCTGTAATCAGCAGATTGCTTGCAACGCGGCGTCTCTCGTGGCCGAACGCATAGACATACCACGTGACTGACTACCTTCATGTGTCTGGGCGATGGTCTGCGGTCTGCATTATTTAAGACTCTTGCCGGCGCCTCGATTCCGACCGCATAGTTTGCAGCCAGAGCAGCCACAGGTGTGAAGGCCGACTGGTCTGTTGGAGGGACTACTACAAACAGATTTCGGACTGTCGGTGCGGTTGGTTGGTTGGAGGAGAAATGCAAGGACTGCACTTCCCGGCGGCGTCCCCTTATTTGTTGGCGGCTTATCAGGGTCCGCGTTGGTCAACTCCTCTGAACTTTGAGCATCATCATGACTAGGTTATCTGGCCAAGCCTCAGCATCGTATGATGTTGAAGAGCCTTGAGGTCGCAAAGAGACGGTGATTCATTTTCTGGAATCGGGCTTTCTTTCTTTCTGATATTGTCATTGCGACAGAGGGTCTGCCTGAAGGGTGCAAGTGCTGTCACTATCGCCATTCGTTCCGAATTTGATGGATACTTGTGTAGCTTCGAGCCTATGGTCTTCCAAGAAAAGCAGAAATAGCGCTTCTATATCCGCATCAGCATCTAGATCAACTATGTGACGTGAAACTACCGTCCAATCTGCGCCCGTCAGCCGTAACCGCACTCAAATGCGTTTACATCATCTGCACCTCCAAAAGACATCTCCTCACCCCTCCCTCGCCCATCTCTACTCCCGAGTTTTCGATTTCTGCGGCGACCGCTCCTCTCGCCGCACACTCCTCCTTGAACGCATCAACGCCGCCTCCAACGCCAAAGTAGAATTTCTTCGCCGCAACCATGGCCTTCCCCAGGCGGACCCTCTTCAAGAGTCCGACACAGGTCTCCGTGAATGCGCGCAGGGCCGCGGGAGAGTAGATTGTCTCAGATGCGAGAATCAACGTGTTCATCTGCTCGGCCGACGGCGTCAGGTCCAGGAATGCGTCCGCGGGCGCCCAGGATCCCGAGATGAAGCTCAGCGTTAGTGGGCAGGCGAAAAGCGCGTCGAGGAAAGCGCCAACCAGCGCGGGCGTGATGTAAAGATCGCCGTGGTCTTCTTCCGAGTCGTGGAACGGGTTGGGCGAGTCCTCGGAAAATGGAGCAGCGGCGGGATTGGAGCTGTCCAGCGTTGAAGCCCACGTGAGAATGAGATTGGGGAGCGTGACGAGCCGCAACACCGAGGCGTTGTAGTCGGCGAGAGTAAAGTAGAGGGGAAGGGATTGCGTAAGTGCGTATCTGAAGAGAATGAGTGTGGGAATCGCGGTGCCACAACCAAGCTGCGGAGATCGTTAACCTTGCGGGAGTCTTCGAGTTTTGCATAAATTATTCGTACCTCAATGACATGGTCTACACGGCAGAGGTCATCAATGTCTTTGCGCGGGCCGCGATCGATGAGAAGCTTTGCCAGGTCGATGGAGCATTCCCAGCTCTTGTAGCCGCCTTCGTAGACGTTGGTCTTGATGTCTGAATCGTCCAGGCCAGTCGGAGCAGTAGCGGAAGACGATTCAGCGTCATCCTCTGCCATCAATTGCAACCGCACATCAAAGATTTCGCGGCGAGGGATCTTCAACTTCTTTCCTTTGGGTGACTCTATCTCAACCAGGCTGTAGGAGACCTTGGAAGGTAGAGATTCTATCTGGGGAGAAAACTTAGCTGGAAAACGCAAAGAAAAAGCGAAAAGTGGCGGAGAAGGAGGTGTTCAAAGAAGCAAAGTTGTGGACTCTCCTGTACTGCGCGCAATCGAAAGCCTACCTACCAACTCTTGAAGTTTGTGAGACCGGGCTGGGGTGAGCTCCGGCTGATGCTCTGATGGTGGAGGATTCGTCGCCGCGGGCGTTGGGTGGAAAGCAGGCGCGTCTCCCGAATCGGCCTCGACATCTATATCGTCTCCAGCGAATCCAAAGCTAAAGGGCTGGGCCATATTGTGTTGACGAGAAGAGGTGAATGTACAAGGTGAGAAGCAGAGAGCAGGCGAAGCTCTTCAGTCCGGACCGAAAGCGGAATTGTAAGCGAGCCCATGCACGCACCATTTGCCGATCGGCTCCCCAGCCCCTCGGTCCCTCCTTCCCCACCCCTTACCAACTCCATCCTCTGTCGTCATCTTCATCCATTGGTACAACTATTTCGTGAGATTGCTACCCAGCAACCTGAATTAGTAGAGCCAATACTACAATAGCATTGGCCCTCGATTTCGCGGGTCTGCTGTTTCACGGCGTGCCATCTGCACAAATTCCCCGACCAATGAGAAGCCTAGTTTTTTCATCTTCGTGAGCATTTCGCGAGTTCCGAATGCTGCAGCCCTCGAGCAACGCAGCAGAGCTTATTCAGGTTCGATTTAAAAACGGTCTTTCTCTATAACTTCAGCTGACTGATTCAAGAAGAATGTTTGCTGCCGACATCGCCACACGCGCCCAAGCATTGGGCCTCAAGGTTCATGGGGTTTCGGAAGTTGAGATTCAGACCGAGACTGGGATCTCACCTTCATCTCTCAGAATCTTGGAGAAGAGAGCCATCGAGCGGGGCTACGATCCACAGGTCTCTCAAAAAATCGAACGCCAGCATGTCACTTTCACAACGTCACCTGATGAGCTTCCCGTCGAACTGCATCTCCATATCATCTCCTTTCTTGACCTCAAAGGCTTGATCAAAATGCGAAGCGTCTCAAAGCATTGGCGGAGCTTGATCGAGAAATACGCCCAAAACTCCGAGGTAGTACTCCCAAGTCGCTATGCTCTTCTCCAGCTGTATGATGATTGGACTCGGACATTTGCTTGTGCAGAAACTCGTAATTTGATCCTGCCCCATCTTCGGAACTTCGACCGCGACGAGTACATGTCAAACTTTCCAGGCAATGTTCCAGAGGAATTTGAGCTTTGGATCCGGGAATGGCCTTCGTCTGCTGTCATGGGCTGGCTCTGGCCCGGTCTTCCTGATCGCGACCATGATAGTCTACCGGGACCTGACTATCGATTCTCGTTAGAGCATGACAACGAATTGAACAGACTGTCGACAGATTGTCTCAGAAGGTGGAGAGATCCGTACAGAAATTGGATCTATTGTCGAATAAATTTCAACGCGGACAGTCCTCACGCTGTCGACATCAAGACACACGGCGCTGCTCATGGCTGGCGCGTATCAGGGAAGACAACAAATTCAAGTTTGATTTCTCTTGAGACCAGGGCCATAGAGATCCAGACGGGCTGCCAGGCGTCAGATGAATCAGGTGGGCCGACCCGCGGCCTCGTGTTGCTTATTATCAGCGGGGCTGGTCCTTTCAATGGAACAGTTCAGGGAGCGTGCGGAGATCCGGAGGAACACTACGTTGGAGAAGTGGAGGAATCGTGGATTCCAGAGGTCAACTGCCAGAGGCCTGAAAACGACTACTCCAAGAGCTGGATCGAGTGGCTTCGAAAGCATATGATGCTATTGGAGGAAATCTGGGGTGGATGGCCAACAAGTTGGGGCGTGCCGCATACCGGATCCTCACGTTGAAAGCTCATGCTTGGAGTCGATCGTTCAAGACCGAAAGCCGTTTTGACTGTTGAGGCTCGGCCAATAGCTCATCGTTGACCACTTTGGTCAACCGAAGTCTTGGGGCGCCAGTTTCTGAGACACCGAAGGCCAGGACACAGAATTGCTCGACATATCCTGCCAGGCGGCTCAAGCTCTTTTCTTGCGAAGTGCCGTCAGCATTTAAATTCCAAACTATCATGGAACCGGCTCCCTTGCACATTGCTCAATGAAGTACGGATAGAGGGAGGACATGTAGCTGGATGGCCTCAAAAGCAGTCAAATGATTCCCACATACCAAATATCATTGTCCTCCAGTCAACGTCTACGTCTTAGAATCGAAATTATTGATCTCGACACTATTTCGTGCAAACCACTTCTTACAAAGTCACCTGCCCCGTGCCAAAAGCCAAAATGGAGAGCTCCTCACCCGAAGCGTGAATAAATTGCTCCAGCGTTCTCAAGTCGCGAGTGGCGCTGGAAGCCTTCTCATATTCGCGCTCAAGCCTTCAAAGTCACGCGTCGGGAGGCTTCGTTCGCGTTGCAAGAAAAGGAAGTGGATGTCAAGAAATGACAGCGAGTGACGAGTGGCTTCTCAGTCAAACCGGACGAGCAATTCGTCCCAATCATCATCAGTCACAGAATTAATCGTCTCGTCTGGTCTGCTCTATAGTGAACTAGAGAGTGTGGTGCCTGCCAGTGCTCCATGCCTTGCCCGTCTGGTCTTGCCCGTCTGGTCTGGAAGTTTCTATGGTCTGTTTCCGTCTCATTTTGAGAAGCTGTATGACTTGGTCAAACTTCATTCAATTCATCAGACTTCCATGTCATTAAAAAGGCAAATCCAACCGATGGTGAAGTGGGAGGGGGGAGCGCCCGCCACCGGCGCTGGACAAAGAAAAAAACACAGAAAAAATCTCCCAAATCAGAACCCGCCCTGCGCAGCAGCAAGTTCCCATTTCCGCACAACGACAAGAGTGGCGAGGGAAAGCCCGCCACCGGCGCTAGGGGAAAACACAAAAAATGATCCCAAATCAAAATCCGCCCTCCACAGTAAATCCAAAATCCCCTATGCAACAAAAGGACTCTCCATATTCCCATTCCCGCACAACGAATGACTCAAGACCCGCTACCCGCTCCCAAAACCGAAAATGCACATTTGTCAAAAGTTCAATCAGAGCACAGAGCTGCTGCGGTCGTGGCGAAGCGGCGGCCTCTCGCGGACGCTCATGGAGCGACGAAAGTCTGCCTCGTCGTCCGCGAACGTGACCTCCTTGTCCTCAGCCGATGAAGTCTTGGTGGGGTGCTCATGGTAGTCGCAACGGTCGAAGTCGGACCACTCGAGGGTAGCCCATGTCGGATCCTCAACGAGGGCTTCAGAGATGAGGCTATACTCCAACAAGAATCCGGCAGGCAGGACCGCGAGAATCTCGTCCTCGCCCCTACGATCCACCAGGTTCCTGATGCCGTGCTTGTACATGACGGCGTGGACAAGGAACTTGCGCAGGCCGGATCCGCGCCGCGTGTTTTCGTACACGTAGTTAATGCTGTCATAGTGAAGCGAGCCGTTCTTGTCGAACAGCGCGTCGATGACGCGCACCTTGAGCGCCGGCACGCCGCGCTTGTCGGCGAAGATGTAGATCTTGTAGAGGAAGCGGGACTTGAGTTGGAACGCGTCGAGCTTCTCGGAAAACTTGCGCGTGTACACCCAGGTCAGGACCGCTTCGAAAACTTCTGGGTCGTCTTCGGGTAGCTTGATCGTATGGGTTGTGCCGTCCGCGTCTCTGGGACCTGTACCTTCGCATGCCGAACGGAACCAGGAGGAGTGGTGGGAGATGAGGCCAGTGTGAACTTTGAATTCCACCTTATCGGGGCCCACGAGCACCTTGATCATGTCGCCGAATTGTTTGCTGAATGTTATGAGCGACTGGGCTACTTGACGACAGAGGAAAACTTACTACGGGGGGTGTGCGTAAAGAATTTCGGCATACGGGCACATCCTGTGGTTGTGCGAGGCAACCGATTGGGGGCGCGACATGTTGGACAAGGTTGTCGATGTGGAAGCTATTGGTGTTGTCGTGTGAAGGGTGTCAATGGGTGTCGATGTGAAGGGTGTCAATGGGAATCGATGTGAAGGGTGTCGGGTGTCGATGTGAGGGTTGTCGATGGGTGTCGATTTATAGGCGTCGACTGCTCCACGTGCGTCGAATGCTCCACGTGCGTCGATATAAGAGGTTGTCGATGTGATGAAGGTCTTCGACGTGATGTCTATGTGAAGGGCTTCAACGTGATGTCGATGTGAAGGGCGTCGGATGCTCCACTTGCGCCGACGTAAAAGGTTGTCGACGTGAAAGGTATCGAATGCCTCAAGTGTGTCGATGTAGGAGGCTGTCAATAGAAAAGTGTCGACGTGAAAGTTGCAGCGAGCGTCTTAAGAGTCCTGGTCAGAAGCTTTTGACTGTCGATGTGTCAAATGCTTCACGTGGATATTTCACGTAATTCTTTCCGAGAGCGAATGACTGAATGAGAAAGACTTGGACTTAATTCTGCGCAAATAATAGCCAATGCCATTACGACCCTTATGTAGAGCTTGGACATCGGTCCGAAGCGAATCAACGTCTGGTAAGGAAGGTATTTTTGGAAAAGTCAGGTTCCCAAGGGTGGGCTTGCTACCGTTGACGATCCTTCGTCCCGTTTACCAAATCAGGCGCGCAATGTATCGGTTTGGCCAACATGACGAGCGTCGTTGTTGAAGGCTCGGAATTGCGCTGTCTCCTGTAATTGATTCGGGCCACGAGGTATTGATCTGGGAAAGTCGCTTAGGAAAGCTTCAATGCCAGTGAGACATTCTGAATGCTTCTCATACAAGCAGTTGGCCGCCGGAGCTTGGCGTCAGGAACCATTTCCATCACGTGTTCGGTTGATGGTACATCCAGGGCATCCTTTCAACCTCACACCCCATCGTACGTCACTTCACCTGCCTTATACTTTGAGCCTTCCGCAATACGAGCAACGCTAAAAGACATGTCGTTCGTCATTGCAAGGCAATGGTGCTGTGCTTTATTGAATTGTCGCCACTGAGGGTCTTCATCGCCGGGAAACCGGTCAAAGTTGACCTCCTCTCCATCGCGTCTTGCCCAACTAGTCATGCTCAAGAGCCTTAGGGTCTGAACAGTGGGGCGCAAGGGCAAATGTCGTTCCTCAAGAAGTTGTCGTGCCTGTAGATCCTGGAGGCCATCCCCAACATCGTCTGACCAGTCTCCCCTCTTGGAGTGCGATGCCACATGACCCCACTATGCGTCGGCACCGAAAAGAGCTACCTTCGGCATTTCATCGTTGTCACTCGGTCTTCCGCAGCTTCGTCGAGGTAGCGCTCTCCTAGCTCGCAAGGCTTTGCATGATGAATGTCGCCACCATCAAGGTCCGTCCAGCCGAGGTTCGATATGACGATGGAGGGCACAGCCTTCGTTGACGAGGTCGTGGCAAACGCTTCGAGCTTTGTCGGAAGTGTTGGTTCCGTCGCGTGCGTGACGAGCCATGGGAAGAAAGTTGAGCAATGGCCTTTCCCAGATCTTTCGTGGCTGTCCTTGTATCGAATGGATCCATCATTCCAAGGAGTCTGGGTTCACCATAAAGCGATCAAGTACGCAGATGAAAGGCTGTTAGCAATTCGACGTAGATAGAGTCTTTGGTATGGAAAATGACGAATTGTCCAAGGGATTCTGATTATTCAAATTTCCTCTTCTGATATCCGCATCTTTCAATGTGTAGCCCTTGCGGAAAGTTAGCATGAATCACTTGTCTCTAAATGTGACAGCGTCATGACTTGCCGTCCTCAGCGGCAAATTCGCAGGTACGTCGCTGAGGCACGGATACTCAAGGCTTCTTGGAGACTGATAGTCCCTCTCAAGACAAGCAGAGCCTTGAGCAAGATGATTGTGAACATAACAGATTGATCACTTACCATTCCGCTTCTTTTCCTTGTCAAGAAGGCTTGCTTGGTGGCGTAGTACCAACTGCCGCATGCCCGATCCTGCACGGCCAGCGACACATGTTCTTGTTTTCAAAGACTCGAAATCGCACCCGGTCATTTGAATTTTGCGGAGCTGTATCATTTGACCGCTGGCGGAGGCAAAGCGGAAATGAGTTGTCCTGCTCCAAGCCAACGAGGCCGCGTGTGTTGTTGCGAACATACCCGGACAGTCACCCGAGTGGTTTAAAATCCGGACCGACACTTGTAAGTGTCTGTAGCCTGGCCACTTCGTTCATTTCACATCCCCAACGAACGACATTGCCACTGTCAAGTTTTGCTTCTATATGCATGGTTGCAAGAAGCAAACGTTGCGGATGGAGTGGCCTAGAATGGTGATGTCGTCCTTGGATATTGGGACGTCAGAAAAGTATGAACAAAGCCAATTCCTGACTTGATCAATAATCCGGAAAGTCTGGATCAACGTCCTTCCGCCAAGCTTTGAAGCCACCCCGAATATCGACTATGGCCCTTGAGCCTCCTTTGTCTAAACCCAAGGCCTTCATTTTCTTGACAGCAATTTGTGAATCGTTCCCCAGCCGACAAGTGACGATGATGGGCTGATCTGATGGTGTCTGCTGCAGCTGCTTCACCCAATCCGGCTGTGTTTCTTCCTGGGCAGACGGCGTACTCGCTGACGATTCTGGTGTGACTGGCGTATTGGCCGCCGAAGGAGCTTGCACATTCAACCTCTCGATATCAGAGAAGGGTATGTTGATGCTACCATCCAAGTGCGCCAATTCAAATTGTATTTTGTCGCGGACGTCGACCAGGACATGTCCGTTTGATTCCGAGTTGGCAGCTTGGTGGTATTCCCGAGCCGAGATGCGCTCATCTGGGGACAGAGCGTTGACTGGACTGGAGGCACCGCAAAACTGAACATAATCCATAGATCCAGAGCTGAGAGCTTCTCGGGTGACGGTGGCCTCAGCAGAGCATGCTGCACACCGCGGCTTCCGAGAGCGAAGGCCGAAAGATCGAAACTGTGGGTTTCCGTATGCAGAGAATATCAACAGAGATGCTTTATTCGGTTTTTTTGGGGCAGAATTGGAGCCGTTCGGCGTGGGCCTATCAATGTCCATTGGGGTGTCTGCAGGAGGGCCCTGCGAACTCTCTATACCAGCTGCAATCAGCTTGATGGCCTCGAGAGCTTGCAGCACGCCCATGACTCCCACCACAGGACCTAGAACTCCACCCTCACCACAGCTGACGACGCTTTCAGCGGGCGGCGGTCTAGGAAAGATGCAGCGGTAGCATGGACCTCCCATGAGATCTCCAGGTGGAAGGGGCGGGTTGTTGAAGATTGTGAGCTGACCATCTGTCCGCAACGCCGATGCAGATACAAGAGGCTTGCCGAGCAAGACGCAAGTGTCAGAAATGAGATATCGAGAAGCTGGCGTGTCGGTACAGTCGAGCACCAGGTCGTAGTTGGAGAAGATGCCAATGGCGTTAGACGGAGCAAGTTGTGTTTTGTGAGGATTGTATTTGACCGTTGGGTTGAGGCTAGCCAAGGTGAGCGGCATTTCAGAATGGACAAGATATGTATACCTACGTCTTGAGGTACATCATGGCGCTGTCCACTTTGGACATGCCCACTCGGCTTGTCGCGTGGAGAATCTGGCGATGCAGATTAGATTCCTCGACAGAGTCTCCGTCCACAAGACCGAGAGTGCCTATTCCAGCTCCTGCGAGGTATGCTGCAGCTGGACAGCCTAGACCTCCCATGCCGACAATCAAAACTGCGGTGTCGCGAAGGCGGCGCTGTCCTGTAAATCGAGGATTAGACATGGCTTTCAAGCAGCGACCATGAACGGTAAGAAGCGCGCTTGGCTACCTTGAAGTCCAATTTCCGGCATGATCAACTGGCGGCCATATCTCTTGTAGTCGTCGGCGTTCAAAGGCCATTTCTTTTTCTGTGGCTGCGGTTGTTCCAGTACTGCTGACAGCTCGGCCTGCCACTCCGCGGGCAATCCTCCGTCTATTGCGAAATTCAAGAATGTAGAGTCCTGTCCGTCCGAGAGTAAAGTCGAGGGAAAATAACTGGGCTGCGACGAGTTCTCCAGCACTGGCGACTGGGTTGCGGCGGCGGTTTTGGCTGCGCGGGCTTCGGCATTGGCGAGTTTTTGGCGCAGGTGGACGAGCTGGCGTTCGCAAGAAGAAATCTCATGCCGGATGGAGGCGATGGTCGCCTCGACTGGACCGTCCATGTCGCAAAAATTCTGCAAGGGCAGCGCGCCGGCGAGGAGGGACGAGAGGGTTGGGGAGTACAACCAAGAGTGGAATGGAAATGCGCACGCGCTGCGCCGGCCCCGCGCGTCCTACCCTGGTCCTGGCGCCCTTATCGATAGCTCATATTTGCCTGAGGCTCTGAGGGACCAAACCGGGTTAGCATGACATCATGACATCAAATTCCTCCGGCTACCTAGATCCAACCCTTCTCTCGAATTAGATGGCATTTATATTCCACTCGAGTCCTATGAGATGCTACGAGCCTTCTCTCGTTAGTGTCTTCTTTCATCTTTCTTCCCAACTTCCATTCAAGGCATGCTCTCATCAAATTTCACGAACAGACGGTCATCTCTATTTGCCGTTGAATAGTCTTGTCTGATTTCTCTGCAAGGTCTAATGCTTGACAATCCCGTGTACGCTTGATTCCACTTTTTGATACCCGCATCTTTTTGCATCCAGCTCGACTCAATCATTTATCCTCATCTAGTTAAGGCTCTGAGAGAGCGCCATTTATACCCGCCAGCGGTCGACGACCTCAAAGAGCGTATCTGCGCTCCCGACGTTGCCAGGAAATACGACGTACGGCAAGCCCGGATACTTGCATGTCTCCTCATCGCAGCGCCAAAGCGGCACGCCCGGGGCAGCCTGGCCAACAATAGTAGCCTTCTTCATGTTCAAGCCCTTTGTGGCCATGTCCGACGACGTGATGCCGCCCTGTTATTTGATCAGCCTCCACCATAGCAAACTCTGTCCAAGATACAAGGCTTGACCTACCTTGGCGATGACATATCTCGGCCTGATCTTGACTTGCTGCATGAACTTGACCAGCGCATCTGCGACTACAGAGCCAATGTCCAGGCTTTTCTTCGCATCGTCTCCAGTGATCAGTTTGCGGCTCGTCATGACAAGCACGTCTTGTCTGTGCGCAATTTCGCGCTCCGCCGTGGCGAGCGCTCCAGCAATAGCTTCGCCAGCACTTTCTGGAGATGCCAGGAGTTTTTCAACGTCGAGTTCCACCGTGGCCAACTTCTTGCCGCTCTTCGAGACCAAAGCTTCCAACTGCGCCGTCGTCTTGGGCACGTATGACCCGGCAATGATGAGACCGCCTGCTTCCCGGGAGAGATGAAGTTGCTCGGCCGTAATGGGAGGGATTGGAGAGATTCCCAGGCGAGCCGAGACGAATGCTGCCGCGGTTCGGAACAGGAAGCGCTTTCCTTTAGCTGTGGACGCATTAGCAGACCGTTCGGAGCATTCCGTGCCCGGTCCTCGGGCGACTGACCTGCGGCTGCGAGCAGCCCCAACACCACGACGTCCATGTCCTCCTCTGCGGCCGCATTCACGACGACCACTGAGCCCTTGGGGAAATTGTTCAGCAACTCCTCAACTCGCGCCGGGCCGCCGACTCTAATATCCTCCAAGCCCAGGCCTACCACCCTATCCTTCTTAATTACGCCCTTGCTCTTCTCCTCAACCCAGTCTTTCAGATCACTGCTCTTATACCCAAACGTGGCGTCTTTGGCAAACGGCGTCTCTCCCGCCGGAAGCAGAGTTTCCCCTTCAGCAACATAGTGCACGTCGCCGATGGTGTAGCGGCCGCCCTGCAAGAAGAACGGCGCAAGCACCCACGCGTCGGCCTCCCCCAGCACCTCCTCGACGACATCACACTCGTCAGGAAAGTGGCCCCTGAGCGTCGAATCGCCGCGCAAGACGACCTCAAACGGTTTACCCGTGGCGTCGCTCGCCGCCTTGAGATTCAGGCAAATCTCGGTCACGAGCGAGCGCGCGTCCTCAGCGTGCAAGGCGCGCGAGTTTGTGAGGATGAAGAATCCAGAGCCCGCTCGCGTGGCAGCAAACTCGGCCCTGAGAGTCGGCACGTCCCAGACGGTCAGCACGGGTATGTCGTGGCAGGTCTGGGTGCCGGTAGGGTCGTCATCGAGGGCGATGAGCAGCGGGATGGAGGCGGCGTTGGAGGAGAGGAACTGGCGCGTCTGCGCGCGCAGATCGCCTGGATGCGCCCGCGGGAGGGCAGCGAGGGTCTCGTGGAGGGGCAGGGACTTGGGGAAAGACATTGTGGGCGAGGGAAGGGTAGATCTGGGGAAAGCTTGGGATCATGGCCGACAAGGGACGTTTGCACCAGTTTATAAGGATGGACTGGGATTTGCGTTGAGCGCTAACATGGGCTGGAGAGGGTCCTCCGAAGCCAATGCTCACATGCCGGCCGACGACGAAGCCTGCTCAACGCCGCAAGCCGGATTGCTGCTGTCTCGTGAGCTTGAATTGGACATCTGGCGATGGTGGAGTAGGGCAATTGGCGCGGGGAACGTCAGAGTAGGTGGAGCTGCTGGTGACATAAGACAGGGCGGACAGAAGCGCGCGGTGGGCCGGGAAGATGGCCGACGTCGCCTTGTCATCGTGCCGGTGGTGGAGTTGACGTCGAAGCTCCCCGCACCACCAACCTCATTCCCCGACGCTGCCCCGCAATGGCCGACGACGATTTGATGCTTCTGGCGCGGGATAACATTTCCTGTCAGCCGGCATGCAGCAACTGCGACTGCGCTCTCTCCAACGGATGAATTGAACTTGACGACTTCTCTTTAAGCTCTCCACTTCCTTTGCATTGGCGGAACTGAGCTCACCTGCCTTCAAACGCGTCCCAGCAACCAACCCCAGCAGACCAGCCATCCTCACAGCGAAAATGACGGCCACGCAGCACGTTCTCATCACCGGCGCCTCTGGCTTCATCGGCCGCGAGCTCACGCTGGCCCTCCTCGCCGCCTCGCCCAGCTACCACCTCACGCTCAGCGACATTGCGCCGCCCAGCATCCCGCCAGCAGCCGACGCCTCGCGCATCACAACCAAGCAGACGGACCTGACATCAACGGCCTCCATCACGGCGCTCGTCGAATCGCAGGCGCACTGGCACGCCGTCTACACCCTCCACGGCATCATGTCGTCGGGCAGCGAAGCCAACCTGGAGCTGGGCTACAGCGTCAACCTCGACTCGCACCGGGCGCTGTACGACGCGCTGCGCAAGCACCAGCACGGCGCCGTCGTCGTCTTCACCTCGTCGACAGCCGTATACGGCCCGCCCGAGACGGCCGGGCCCTCTCGCGTCTTCACCGAGGCCACGCTGCCGCAGCCGCAGGGCAGCTACGGCACGCAAAAGTTCATGACCGAGTGCTTGCTCAACGACTACTCGCGCCGCGGCCTGCTCGACGCCCGCTGCGTGCGCCTGCCCACCGTTGTCGTGCGGCCCGGCGCGCCCACCGCCGCTGCCAGCAGCTTCGCCTCGGGCATTGTCCGTGAGCCCATGCAGGGCCAGCGCAGCGTGCTGCCCGTCAACAAGGACCTGGTGATGTGGGTGTGCTCGCCACGCACCGTCGTGCGCAACCTGCTGGCTGTCAAGGACGTCGCGAGCGAGCGGTTTGGGCTTAGTCGCGTGGTCAACTTGCCCGGGCTGTCGGTGACGGTGGCTGAGATCTTGGACGCGCTCGAGGCGGTTGGCGGCAAGGAGAAGAGGGCACTGGTCGATGAGCAGAGAGACGAAGCGGTCGAGAAGCTGGTACTAAGTTGGCCCGAAAGGCTGGATACCAAGAGGGCGCTGGACCTGGGTCTCAGCCCGGATGTCCCGCTTCAGGAGACAGTTCAGGCGTTTGCTGATAGCCTGAAGCAGTAGCGTGTTGCTTTTTGGCTGCTGTGAGTAGTGATCTGATAGTAGCGTCATCTAGTCATAAGGCAACTTACATCAACAACTTTGGCCTTGGTGACACGTGCTTGCCGCTCATCTTATCCCTGCGGAAATAAGTAGCCAGGCGTGTCGTGCGTCAAACTGTTGGGAATGACAAAAGCCGTTCAAGCGTTTAGCCAGGGTGAACATACTTTGCTTTTGAAAAAAGCGCATCGCCAAAGCGCGAGATCGGTCATCCAATGCGAGCTTGTTATGAACCACGTTCATTCAGTATCGAAAACTACAGGCCGTGATCTGTAGGATGCCAAAGACCAAAAGGAGAAAGCAGCCGTCGGGCGACTTACGGCAGACAAGGAGAAGCAGCCCACGCGATTGGCCATGCAAGATATCATGTTCTAACCAATCAGCCACGCAAACCCATGACCAAAATGCAACGTCAACCAAGCCGTTCAATCATTCCAACAAAAACCAAAGCACACACAGACCTGCGTCCCCCTTACGAGTTGCACCCGTCCCCAAACTTGCGCTGCGAGAGGGGCTGAGGGAAGATACCCGCCTCAGCCAACTTGTACAAGTCCCACTCGGGGGCGCTCTCGGTCTTGAGCGTCCAAAAGATCCAGCCGTTGGTGAGCTCGAACTGGTCGAGCTGCGTCTCGATGTAGCGGCGCGTGTCGTCCCTGAGGCTCTGGTCCCACTTGGAAATGTCGTCGTAGGGCGAGCAGTCGCCAATTTTCTTCGAGTTGGGGAATGTGCCGTCGTAGCGCGCGCCTTTGCCAACGCCTGTGCAGAATGTTTTAGTCAAGTTGGAATGCATGTGGCGGAAAGATGGCAACGTCAAGAAAGGGGAGGCTGCAAAATTGGCATACCGTTCAGCCAGTACGCGCAGTCCGTCATGGCTGCTGTCCACTCGCCCACGATGGTCCACTTGTCCGATCCCAGCCAGCGGTAGTTGCGCTTGCACACCTGATTGCGGTGCTCCTTGCGCGAGAAGGAGACCACATCGTTTTCAAACACCTGGTACTCGTGATGGTCGAGAACGACGTTTTGCGTGTTGTTGTCCCAAGGCGTCAGCCAGCCATTGAACGAGCTGGGATTCTGGAACGCGTCGTGCAGGACCACCGTCGTGTCCGATACCCCGCGGTAGATATTGAGTGCGTCGCGCTCGAACTGCTTGATCCTATTCAAGTCCAGTGTGTAGCCTGCTGGCTCGTTGAGCACTTCGATGCCCATGATGACGTCTTGATACTTGGGCTGCGCGTATTGGTTTGCGATCTCGCTAATGACCTGGAGCGTCTGGCCAACGGTGTCGCCCTGGAGCCATCCAGGGTTGTCAAGTCGCTGGCCCGAGTTGTCGTAGCCGTTTTGAGAACCCGGGGCACCGTGGAGGTCGAGGAGAACTTTGAGACCAGTTGCGCGTGCCCAATCGATGGCGACATCGAGATATTCTTTCGACCCCTCGGCGTAGGGGGTTCCGAAGCTTTCAAAGGCCCAAAAGCCAATGGGAATGCGAACCGTATTGAATCCCATGGCCCTAATTTTGAGAAAATCGGCAAAGGTAATCCATGACTTCCAGTGCGGCTCGAGCACCTGTCTGGCCTTCTCTTTTCCTAGCACCTTTCCCAAAGTGTACTCATCCACAACTCCTTGCGAGACATATGGTTTGAAAAGAGAGGGCTTGATGAAGCTGGCATAGGAGTCAGCATGACCAAAATTTTGCATGATATACCTGTTGGGCCAACAGCGTAAATGGTGCTTACGGTTCTGCCACGAGCCATCCGCCCAAACTGACTCCCTTGACGTCTTCCGAGCCCCAATTGAAAGAGACCCTTCTCTTGTCACTGCGCACGTCATTAGCGGCCTTGTATCGGGGATCTTGAGGAATTCCACCCACAGAACGGCGCCGAATGCGCTGACCGCAAACAAGGCGGCAGAAAGGTATTTCGCCAACATCAATGTACCTGGACCAAAAGATTGTTTTATTCCAAACGAAAGGGACTGTGTGGACTTTGGTGGATCGTTCGAATGCTCTTTTCAGAGGGATCAAGGCCCAAATCCGAGTTGGTGAAACAGAAGGGAGGGAGAGGATAGGAGGTTATAGAAGGGGGTAGAGACGGGGAGCGCAGGGAAAAAAGGGAGCCAGAGTCACAAGGTACCCTACGACAGGTGGGGAGGCAGGTCGACAATGTGCGACGAGTGGCGGGCAAAGATGAAGGACCTGGACGAAGAAGAGAGACAGATGGTGGCGGAATGCGGGCGGTTGAGCAAGCAACCACGACGGCATCCCTTTTCAGCAACCACGTTTTTTGGGGCCGGCCCGCATAGCGAGGAAGTAGAGGTGCAGTCCATGTCGGTCAGGCCGCCCAACGGAGCTGCCCTGGACTTGTTTGGTGCTGTTGGTTTGCGGTGCAGCCATCCAGGCGGGCAAGAGGCAGCGTGCCTGTCCCTGGTCGTCACCACTCAGTCACCTCCGTCAGTCGCCCGCCCACGCAGCGCTCCCGCTCGTGCGCCCCCGCTTCTCCTGCCCATCATCTGTGCATTGGGGCGGTGGGTTGTTTCGAGCATGTGGATGCTCCCTGCAGCATGCGGTGCAGACAGAGGAGCTGCCCATGTGCTGGCAGGCGATGATGAAGAATGGCGGTAGCGCTAGAGGGAGATGGTTGGCAGTTGGCGAGTAGTGGCACAGCACATGCGCGCGCTCGCACAGCCGCAAGGGACCTTGTTCCCTGCAGACCGCATCCAAGTGGCTGCGCACGCTCGCCCCATTCATCCATTGTGCACGGCAGACTGCAGGACATAAAACGTGCCTGGATGCAGCAGTAGAAAGAACACCATCGTCATTATGCCGCTGCAAGGGCACTTTGGCCTTCAACAGATGGTGTTCTCTCGTTGGCACAACACAGCTGCGGCCTCCCGTTGACAGCTGTCATGTCCTGTCTGTGGCGCTCGCTCAGACGCATCACACCAAGGTCGGCAGATGATGATGGACGCGGCGCTGACGTCGAGTGTTGATGGAGAAGGCCATCCTTGTGTTTCTAGACCCGACCCGCTTCCCCTCTTCCCCACCATAGCCAAAAATGTCACTGTCTCGGAGTCACGAAAGCTCCACATGTCACGACTTGTTGCTGAGCGCTTGACAAACACAGTTCCTGCTCATCCTCACCGGTCCAAGCCATTGACGACAAGGTGCGTCGAAATGTTTGCATTATTATGCTTGGAAAATCTCTTAGCTACCTCAGCAAAGTCGAATCTTTCGCGCCCGGCTGTGTCAAAGAGCAAGCTTAAACCAGCTCGACCGACCATTTTTGGCAGGGCGGGCCGCAGAGAGGGGGCATCATCCATGAACTCCAGACAGGGCAGTCCTTTTCAACGCTGAATCGTTTCCGACAAGCAAAGCCCAAAGCCAAGGCGGGATCGCCCCGCGGCAGCTTCTCCTCCCGCTGCAATGTTGCAAGCCATTGGTCCTTATTCAGACCTACCGGCAGTTCCATGAAGCAGCCGAATGGCTTAGGTTAATGAAGAATTCGAATCTCGTCGCAAAAATTTCCCTCTTTCCAGCATGCTTGTCGCTATTTCACACAGCAATTGAATGCGCTCGGGGTTAATTGTTGTCCTCCGCTCCGAGGGGATGGCCATTGGTGAGCAACGTAAATGTTGTTTAGCTTGGCAAGGGGAGCTTCACAGCATACTTTTTCGAAAACGCAACGGACGTGATGCTCTCTGCTCACAAGACCTGGACATTACACTGTTAGTAAATTGTCATCATGCTCCGGAATCATGTCCTCACCTCTGCAATAGACTGCTTCTCAATGATGCTCTTTTGCTTCTCGTTACGTGATACGCGGTAGTAGTAGTCGCAAAAGTCGCCGCAATTCATGTAGCGGAGGAACTCTTCGTCGTGCGTGATGACAATCAGCTGAAAGTTGCTCTGCTGCCGGCGCACTCTGATGATTTCGGACAGAGATTCTGCAAGGGCTCGAATGTTGTCGCGATCCAGATTTGTTGTAGGCTCGTCCAGAGCAATCAAACCACAGTTGACGCCAAAGCATTCGGCCAATGCAAGACGGATGATGATACTCGCCAGCACCTTCTGACCGGCACTACAGCGGCCTCGCATGTCCATCTCGGCATCTTGCTTCATCATAACGACTCTGTAGTTGTAGCTGCGGCTCTTGGTCGTTTCAGACTCGGATTTGATCATGATGCTGTCCACGTCCGTTCCCTGGTATGTCTTCTTCCAGAGTTCCTCAATGATGCGGTTGATTTCTTCGAGTTTGATGCTGTGGAACTTGACAATAGCCTTATCCAGAGCCGACTGGTACGTATTGAGGTCCTCTCTTGCGGCCTTGGTTGTTTCGTGCTTGACGTGCGCCTCCTTGTATTTGGCTGCCGCATCTTTGTAGTCCGTCTCCCAGTCTGCAATGAGCTGTTGGAGCTGATCGTCTTTGGTCTTCAGGATGCCCATGACATTGGCTTCTTCGGCACTGAGCCTGTTTCGCTCATGCTGCCACTTGCTGGCTTCGCGCAAACAACGATCTTTGTCAACCTCTGCATTGTGGGCCTCTAGCTCCGAAACCTCTGCTCGAACACTTTCGAGCTGTCGCATTGCGTTTCGGTAGCGAATGTTTTCATTAATCGCCCGCTTCGTCTCTTGGTGATTTCGCAGCTGATCCTCGATCTTTTTGATGTCCTGTACCAACCGTCGTTGTTCGCTCTCCAGACGTTGACATTCCTCTTGAAGACCCTCGAGCTCCGCCTGGGCTCGCGCAACTTGGTTGGCCCCTCCCCTGGCAATATAAGCGTCAATCGTCTTGCTGGCCAGAGCCAATTCGTTTACGCTGTTGTGGAGCTTGTTGTATTGCTCCTGGAGGTCCTTTTCTTTTTCGGCGCCGCGAGCAGCGACATCATCATACTTGGCTTGAGCCTGTTCTAGCTGAGGTGCGAGGCTTTGGATTTCTTGATCGGTCTTGCGCATCGAGTCTTTGTGCCCAGCATTCTGATTCCTGACGTCTTGAATCTGGGCCTGCAGACTGCTTTTCTCCTTGAGCTGATACTCCGCTGTGCTGAGCTTTGATTTGTAATCTCTGAGTTCCAATTCAAGATGACTCAGGAGCTCACGAAGTCTATCTTTCTCAGAGGTCTGCTCTGCCAAAGTTGAGCGAAGAGCCCGGGTAGATTCGCTGTTTTGACGGAGGTCGTCCCGGATGATTTCAAGTCCCCTCAAGGTTCCCGTCTGAGTCTGTTTGGCCTCGAGATCCTTGATTTGTTCCTCGTAGCTGCACATTTCCGAATAACTTTTGACAATCTTCTGGACCGTCTTGGACATGGATTCAACGTCTTTCTTGAGCTCCAATTGATCGTCCAACGTCATATCCTGCTCCTCGACATTCGCCGTGAGACTTTCAATACGTGCTTCGAGCGTTCGGCATGATGTTTCCAACTCTGGCACCTCCGTCTTCCTCAGGCGAAGCCAAGTGTCGTATACAGACTGGAGGCCCCGGAACCTCTGGAGCTCCTCCTTGGCTTCCTGTAGCTCAGCCTCAATCGCGCCCTTGGCAGTCTCTTTCAACTTTTGGTCCAACTTTTGCCTGAAGCGAGTGACACCAGGATCTTGTCGTTCGTATCTGCGATCGCACAACAGACACTTGTTTTGCTTGTTCAGGGCATTAAGACACGAGGTGTAGTAGTCTTTCATTGCCTCAAAGTTGCTCAGGTCTGTCTGGAGCAGGGTGACGGCTGACTCAATTTCCTGGAGCTCAGTGGGGAAATCCTCTATCGGTTTGTTGTCCATTGCATCGGCGATGCGGTCCTCAGCTTCCTTGATGGAGGCTTTCTTCTTCTTCAGGTCAGCTTTCATCGCTGTCATGTTCTGTTTGACCCCGTCGAGCTCGCGGTTCGAGCCATTGCGCTGGTTCTCTGCTTCTTGGACTTGCGCGGATCTTTGATTCAAAACGGCTTGGAACTCAGCCTCCAAGGTCCGAGGCTCCCATGCTCGACCCAGAACGTTGGACAAGCGGTCACCATGAGCTCCAGTCAAGGTCTCGAGGCTTCTTTGTCTGTCCTTGAGTTCTTTGCGAATGAAATCGATCTGCGCCGAGTCCCTAGCTCGACGCATAGCGTCCGCAGTCTCAGCTTCCAGATTATCCCTCTGCTCTTCTCGTTCTCGAATTTGGCTGTTCAAATCCTTGATTTTGTCGTCCAGTCGACTGGTGGCGCTTTGTTCTCGTTCCTTCTTGAGCCGCCTCTCAGTGTCCTCGATTGCAGATTCCAAGGTAGCTTTACGGCCCTCGTCGATGTCGATTCCATCGAGTTCTGCTTCTAGCCCTGATAATCTCTGCTCGTTGCGCTGTGTTTGCGATTTTAGGCTGTCCTTGCTTTGGTTCAGGGCAGACTTGCGCTCATTCAATCGGCCGATTGCGCCTTGGGCTTTCTGAAGATCATCCTGCGTTTGTCCCTTAGCCCGTTCCAAAGTCGTCTGTTGGTCTCTCGCCATTCGCTGGATTCTTTCCATGAATTCGCGCGAATGGTCATCGGTGATTTCAAGATCGAATCCCCGGATGTTGTGACGACGAGCGGTTGCCTTGATCAAATTCTCCCTGCTTTGAATATCGCGGTGGTGCTGATCCTTCTCTGCCACGTATTTGCCGTGCTCAGTCTGCTTGGATCCTACGGCTTTACGAGTGCTCTCGAGCTCTTCGACTACGTCGTGATACTTGGACATTTGACGCTCCTTGTCGTCCTGGTACAGAGCCACTCTTTCTTCGAAGCGGTCCAAGCTAGCCTGCAGCTCTGCGTCTGTTTCGACCATTTCCTGAATGTTTTGACGTAGGTCTTGAACACTGTCTTCAAGGGTCCTGGCCTGAATTCGCTTTCCTCCTAGCCTGGATACGATGCTCTCAAACGATGCGGAGCGGTTGGAAGCCTCGGTTGTCTTCTCGGCCGCCTCGTCTCTCTTGGCAGCGAGCTGCTCAACTTGCGCTCGCATTCCTTCAATCTCATTGTAGAGCTCTTGGGACCGCTTCTCTATGCGCGCACCTTTTTCCTTGTCTTCCTTTGCGTGCTCTTCCAAGATTTTGAGTTTTCCCAGCTCTTCCCTCTTATTCTTGATGAGGACTTTGATGTTGTCAATCGCCTTGGTCCATTTGAGGGCATCAAAGATCTCATCAAAGCGTTTCTTGAGGGCTCCTGGCTCGCTCATTGGCCACAGGCTTTCATCTTGGTGGCAGAAGACGACGTATTCGAGGATGGCCTTGGATATTCCAAGATACTGCGGCAAGATTTGGTTGAGCTCGGCCACACGGGAAGAAATTGCTGTGCGTTCGCCGTCCTTGATCATGAGCAACTGGCCCTCGAGCGCTTTGACGCTTCTGGTGATGTTTTTGCCGCTTTTTTTGGTGGAGAGTTGGAGACTCCGAGTTGCGACCATTTTAGCGCCGGACGTGGCTTTGAACGAAATCTTGACCTGTGCGAGTACATCTTTCTCGCCGCAGAGCTGGAAGTGTCAGTGAAGTCTTGAGCATGGAGAGAAGGTACTTACATTGGGGTCGTGGATGAACGACTTGCCGTGGTTAGAGCCGGTTGGTAGTTCTCCGATGGTGGCATATTTCAGGCACTCAATGATGGTCTGCGAAAATTAGGGAGTGCCGAAAGGGAGGAAAGCAAGGTGGCAACCGTTTTTCCAGAGCCGTTGAAGCCGACAATGAGGGTGAGCGGGCTGTAGAACTGGATAGTCTCGCTGACGCGGTTGTCAAAGGAGCGGACGCTGGTGGGGGTCAGACATGATGTTGGGGGTAAGCGTAAAGGCAAAGCTCACCCGAGGATGGAAAGCTTGTCAATGTGGGCTGCAGGCCAGGGTCAGTTTGGAGGGGTTATTGTCGGAGCGAGACGCGCAGCACTTACACCTGGGACGAGTCAGCTGGGGGCAAAATGACGACGACTGCAGACTTACATTGTGACAAGACACTCGGTCTGCGCGGACGCAGGTGCCGCAGGGTGAGGAGAGAGAGCCGAGGGAAGATGGTGGTCGAGAGAGTAGGAGTGAGATGGAGAGGAAGACGTAGGTATCCATCGACGGGTGCCTGTGGACACGCGACCGCGAGACGCGCGGTCACATGAGAGAGAGTCACATGACGCGGGTCCAAGGTTTATCCATTCCACTCGGCCAGGCGCCGCCCGGCGGGCGGGACGGTGGGTGCCGGTGGGTGGGACGCCTCACCTCCAGGTCAGAGAGGGCAGCGGAGGTCGAGGTCGAGGTCCCGAGGCTTCCATTTCTTCCTTGACCAAAGGTCGTGGCACATGGAGGCAGAAAATGATGGACTTGTTCAACTCTCGACGCTATCGCATCTACTGGACACTAGGAGAACCAAGGGTGCAGGGAGTGCAGCCCCTCGACTCCGGACCCGTCGGCGCCATTGACAGAATCGACATCCTTTGACAGCGCTTCCCGGGCCGACAGCCCTGGGTGGCCAAGCTAAAAGTCGGGCGCAATTCGCATGGGATTCTGGCTTTTGTGCATCCGCAAAGCCACACACCCACCTCGCGAGTCACCCACCCACAGGACAGCCCAGGCAGGCACAGCTCTCCAGACCCGACTCCAGGCCCCGACCCGCCGCCCGCCCGCCCTCGCAAGGTCAAGGTCAAGGTCCATCAAAACTCAGACACACTGGAGCCAGCCCGCTCGCTGTCGTGTCGGGCTCCAACAACGGCTCAGCTCTACTAAGGAAGACTGCTGCTGCCCTTGTCGCCGTGACCTTAGGTGGTGACAGTAGTAGCACCCGCTTCCACGTCTCTGCTCTCTCACCTACCTACTTCTCCCCACTAACCCACCTACACCACCTACCCCAGCGTGCATCCATCTGCCTCGCTCCACCTCACCTACCTCTTGCCCATCTACCGTACATCCATCCTACCCTCCCTCGCCGTTGGAGTTGCGCGCCCGACCACACGTCGCACTACCGTTTCTTCACCATCGCTTCCGTTCTCCCCCGAACGCCAGAACTTGCATGAAGCCCCCAGCCTCGACTCGCCCCCACCATGTACCAAAATGGCGGAGCCGCCGGTGATGTACTGCGCACCCTCGTCGACACGACAAGGTCTTCTCTCCGCTGACACGATGCGCGCAAGATGGCAGGTGCACCGCCCAGCATGGCTGGCATGTCCTTTGCCATGGACCACGCCGGCCTCATGGACGGCCTCGACGTCACCATGTTGCCCGCCATGGACGTTGACCTGTCCGTCCCCACGACCGAACCGGACTCTCAGTCGTACAACAGCACCCCGATCGCCGCCCAGCCGCCTGCCCATCTACCGCCTGGCCAGGCCACCCCGGCCGACTCCAACGACGCTCTCGCCATTTCCTCCAACGTCACCTCCAACTTCCCCATGACGGGCATTGGCGCTGGCCCTCTGCCCACGGGCTTTGGCATGACCAACCAGAACCCCACCGGCAGCACCCTCACCGAGTTCACAAAGCGCAGAAATTGGTCGCAGCGCATCATCGAGGAGCTGCGCGACTTTTTGCACATCCTCACCCCCGACGGCCGCATCGTCTACGTTTCGCCCTCGTGCAAGACCCTGACGGGCTGGGACCCTCAGCAGCTCATCAACCGCGTCGTCACCGAGTTCATCCACCAAGACGACAGCTCAATCTTCATCCGCGAGTTCAACGAGTCAATTGCTTCGCAGAATCCCCTGCGCTTCTTCTATCGCTTCCGCAAGTCCGATGGCTCCTACACCATCTTCGAGTCTCACGGTCACGGCCACTTTGACCCTGCTGCGCCCAGCTTTGTCCCTGGCAACGCCTTTCCCTTTTGTCGAGGGTTTTTCATGATGTCTCGGCCATACCCCATCAAAAACACTTGCCTGCTAGATTCTTTCTTGGAACACAAGATTGAAAACGAGCGCTTGACAAAACGAATAGCAGAGCTCAAGCGGGAGGAGCAAGCAGACCAAGATCCGACCGAAAGACAATGGGCCAAGAAACTCGATGGGCAAAGCAGTGTGACGCCGTCCGACACGCAAGCCACGCGCACGGGAGCTGGCACAGACACGCCAACATCATACAACGGCATGCCACCACCCGCAAAACCTGGCATATCCAACAATGCACTCACCCGTCAAAATCTGGATGAAGCGCTAGCAACCTTCAAGCCGGACAGCATCAACGACAAGATGGCGAGATACGAAGGCGCAACTCACATTGACACGATCGAGATGTTGACGGGTCTACGCTACCGCGACGGGGAGCGCTCTCAAGGAATCAGCACAGGCGATGCAAGTCCACATTTGATCAGGGGAGATGCAGGCATTGCCATTCTGGTGGACAAGGATAACCGAGGTAGTTCTGACAAGAAGAAGAAGCTCAAAGTCGCAGACGAGTACGTTTGCACCGACTGTGGAACCCTGGACTCGCCCGAGTGGAGGAAGGGTCCTAACGGGCCGAAGACTCTGTGCAACGCCTGCGGACGTAAGTCCTTCTCCCCGACTACATACCGTGAGACCATGCTAACCTATCGTGCAGTTCGGTGGGCGAAGAAGGAGAAGAAGCGTCAAAGCTTGACGGGAGCAGGAGGCCAACATCCGCCCTCAATCCAGGTCCAAAACAGCAACGGCAGCGGATAGATCTTTCCGAAAGACGGCAAAAAGCAATATCCAGATGGCAACGAATAACCGTAACCGCAACACCACAACTCCTTCATCTCCAAACGGAGACGACCTCATACTCCCATGCCGAGACTTCTCGATGCGCCGCAGCGCTGGCAGCGAGCGTGTCCCTCGTCGTCAGTGTCTAGCCAGCGCGGAGGAAGAGTCTCGGCATCGGCGGAGGTACATACATGACGAGACAAGACACACATGAACACACATGGGGAGATGGTTGCAGGGAACGGAGACGGACTGAAAATACGACCGAGGCAGGAAATGGGCCAGAAAGGTAGAGGCTCAGGGAAGAAGGTGGAGGTGCGGCGGCGACGAGCATGTTGAGGGAGGCTGAGAGCAGAACGGGAGATTGACACCTTCTCCGCCTGCGTCTCTAGCTTCTTTCGGCTAGGTGTGCGAGACGCAAGAGCAGAAATACCCGACACAGGGAGCCTGGTGTGTTAATGGTGGGCGGGTGACGGTGACGATGCACCCCCCACAAAAAAGTTACGATTCCCTTTTCTTACCTTCGCTTCTTCTCCACAAAGCAACGATTCACACGAAGATAACATGTATATCCAAGATTTTATGAAGATCAACACCACCAGTACAAATGGGAGGACACCTACCTACAACTCAACCCATCCCAACGCACAAACGCTACACTTACTTGTAATGGAAAATCAAGTTTCAATCACTATCACATGGAAGCAAGCGAATGGAAGTCTCAGAGCAGACGTCGAAGGAAACAACGGTTACTAGCCTTTTGGCTTCACTTGGGGAACTGTCGTTGACTACGGCTGCAGCGAAAGAGCTGATACTGTACCTCGGCTACAAGGTACACCCAGCGTGCTACCATTTCTCCTGTCTGACACATTACAGCGGTCTCGAGATAGAAGTAGAGGAATTCTTTTAGTTGAAATTTTCTCTCAACTAAGTTTTTGGTGTTTCTTTGGACATGTGCGCTTCCTAGAAATTCTAGAAATTCTATCGGACCAGCCTGCTGAGCATGTATACGTCTTACTCAGTCTGTCATTGCGGTTGAATCTGCTCTGTCCCCTTGGCCCTCGTTCGTCTCAGACTCGTTCTTGTCCTCGCCTCTGTTTTGGGCACGCAGACGAACGAGGACTTTTCTTCTCATCGGCGCCTGGTCTGCTTTTCTGGTCGAATGAGGTTACCCGTTCCGGTTGCGGTTGCTTGTCGTGGCGTTTGGTCCGTTGCATTTTCTGGATACACGGTGTAGAGGCAGACAGAATCCGTAGACAGAAGTGGAGAAATCGCGAAACCAGACGTGAGAACCGAGTGAGCGTCTGGAGCTGTCATGCCTCGATTCTCCGCGCCCTCCCATCCAGTCCACCATCCACATCACCTCCTCTCCATCGTCCCGCCAATGAACGCCCGCAGCGCCTTCCAGCGGTCCGCCGTACTCGCTGCTTCCGCCGCCGGTGGCGCCTCCGCCATGCCCACATCCTGCTGCTGTTGCTGCTGCTGTTGCTGTTGCGCCGGCACACCCTTTGCCATCTCGGCCAGATTCTGCTCGAAGCGCTGCCGCTCGCGCGCCTCGATGGCCGCCTTGCGCTTCAGGGCGCCGGGCCGGCTCTTCAAGCTGCGGTCCTTGACGAGGATGCGCGCCTGCGCGCCGGGCACGTCGACAGCAGCTGCTCCATGACCACCCTCGTCGCCGTCTCCAGCTGCTGGACTTTGTATTGTTGTTGCTGCTGCTGCATCACTGCTGTCCGGCAGCGCATCCGCCAGGGCGTCGAGCGTCGTGACGAGCTTCTTGTTCGGGCGCCGCCGCTTCTTGCCCGCGGCCGACGATCCGGGCGCCGACTTTGTGATTTTGGACAGCAGGAGCGAGTGCTTGATGGTGCGCTTGTCGCGCTTAGACGAGGCGAAGGACGGGAACGGCGTTTCTGTTACGGAAGTGGGAGTGGTGGTGGTGGATGCGGTGGTGGTAGGTTTGGACGCGGCCGACGCTTTGGAGCGCAGGGATTTGCGCTTGGTTACGGGCGCCTGTGCGGTGCGTCAGTCCAGCTGTAGAGCAGTGTAGATCACTTGAAGAAGGAGTCGCCGTACCATTGCACTTTTTAACAGAGAGGATCGCGATTTGGGGTGGTGTGAGATTCTGGGAGTGGTTCTCGTGGTACGGCTCCTGCGGTGGCCAAAGTTTTGTTCGGCAGTCGTTCGAATCTGGGGAAAATTGGACAGGGTTCATGGCACTAGTGCGGTGCTGCCCGCCGCTGGGTGGTGCACGGCCGCTGCGCGACTCTGCAGCATTGTGCCACTACATGTACTTTTGCTTCATTATTGGCTGTTGCAGATGCCAGGGTCTGAAGTTTAAGAAATGATAGATAGTTCTTGTTGGTCAATGTCAATGTCGTCATTTACGTGCAATCATCGAGCGAAGTAAAAGCAAAAGCCGAAGTTGATCACTATACGGAGTAGCTTTGCTGTGTCTTGTAACTCCATAATATAGCGGCGAGTAATCCACAGACTTGATGGCTAAACTACCGCTCTTCTATTCCTCTGCAGAGACCTTCCGATTAAGATTTTGATCTCAAGCAGATGGTATCATCGACGGAGAACACACGTGGTAGAAGCGTGGCACACGGAGGCTGTGGTTTCGACAAGACATTAACTCAGCCACGATGATACGTATAAGGCCGAAAGAAGGCGAGGATAATCATTTTGAAAGCATTCTGAATCATAAAGGGCCTCGAACACAAAGTTTCTGAGGCGAGGAGCCCAGAAGCAAATTTCCTGTCCTCGAGCCAAGGCGCTTGCCTACCTTGTTCTTCTCAAGTCTTGCCTTTCCTGTCATCGACAGAGCATGAAGCGAATCTTTCTACGCGGCCTGGATGCGCGACGGGACCTGGCCTGCGGCGCTGTGTTCTATCACGGCCGGAACTTCTTTGCCGGAATACTACGACGTCGGTGGTGTTCCGCCAACAAAATTACAAGCACCGGCCATGAACCGCGCGACACGAAAGAAGATCGACCGGCGGCGATGTCGGCGCAGCGTTGTAAGAGTTTTGCCGTCATTTACGCGTCGGTGAAGCGCGTCGCGTAGGCGTCGCGTCGGAATTTCGGAAAGAGGCCGAAGAGCTGCACCGTCTCGGAGCCGATGTCATGACGTGACAAGTCACAAGTTGTGTCGAAAATTGCTGGGCGTGACTTTGGCTGACGGGAAACTTCCTGCTTGGGAATGAGTAGAGGCGTCGTCCTGATTGGCGACTTCATGTCTTTTCTTTTCCCGTCTCCATGCTGTCTTTTTGGATGCCTGGTGCTGCGGTCAAATACAGAGAAACCAGAGGTGTGACAGAGGTGCGTCGGCCTCTTGTGGTCTGGTGAAGCGATACGCGCGGCCTGGAGTATCAGTTGGGTCGACTGGGGCGTATTTGGGCGGGTGAGTGAAGGTCAGGGTAAGCAGTGTCGCCACTTGGCTGTGCGTGATGTCTAGCAGTTAACAATGTCGCCGTGATGTTTTGCTTCGCAACAGAGCCAGACACCAGTGGTTGCGAGGGCACGTGGAGTGACGGCCTTAATTGTAGATCTGACCGCTGGCGACGAAGCAAACCAAGCGTCTGTAGCCGTGGCAATGTCAATCTAACTTGCGACTAAGATTCGGTGTTGGATGTGACGGCCCTATCCCCGCAGTCAAGCCCAAGCTTCCATGCTAGAGCGAGGCATCACTTGCGCGGCACACGCGCCAGTGCTTGTGTGGCCTGTGAAGCTTTTGACAGCGTCCAAACTGGCGATCCCAGGTACCGTTGATGCACAGATGGGACGATTATTACTCGGGTTGTTGATGGACAGATCAAGTTGCATGGCGAGCAAGAAAACAGGGACATGCAGTCCAGAAAAATTGGTACGACGGAGCAAAAAACAAGTTGGCTCGATCAGCCAGCGCTTGCACTGAATGATGCGATTCGGGCAGGAACAAAAGTCGAACGGGCTCCGGGGCATTTGCTGCAAACGATGGCGCGGTCAGCATGGCGATGGGCAGACATGCAAGGCTGCGGGTGATGAGTGGGTGTGCAGGAGGCTCCAGGCACAGCGTGGAGCGGCGGTGCATGGTGAAAGCGAAGCTTGGTTAAATTTGATTTAGCGGTGCTGGGAGGGGTTTGACGGAAAAAGCAGATGCTCAGCTGCGCGCGGCCGTGGCGACCAAGAAGGGGCAGGCAGGGCCGCGGTGGTGCGCTGACAGGACGAGGGGAGGGGGGACGAGACGAGACGAGACGAAGAGCGGTGGAGGGAAGTGGTTGGGAGAGGGATTGGAGTCGGGCGGTGGCGCGGCAACATGGAACGTGTCATGGATGATGAAGATGATGGTATAATCTTTTGCTTGGTGCTTGGTTGGGCGCAAAGTCTCGGCGGCGTCCGTCGTGGTTAGGTACGGACGGAGGGGAGACGGCGCAGCTCAGCAGCACCCCGAAGACACGAAACACCAGGTGCGTGGAATGCGGCCAAGAGAGCAACAGCGACGAAGACGGCTGGCCGCGGGGGCAGACGTGGCGGGCTGCTTGGGTCGAGGGGACATGGACGAGAGCATCCAGAGGCGCTCCGAGAGCGAGTGGGTGGGTGCCAGAGAGGAGAGGACTTTGTTCCCTCCGCTCCAGCTGCTGCAAGGTAAGGCCTCGATAAAGCCTCTGCCCTCTCTGGCACCGGCCTCACCCGGACGGAAGCTCGCCACATGCACGGAGACCGAAGGGCGGCCGAGAGGACGACGAGTGGACATGGAGCGGTGATTGTTTCTTTGGCCTCGTCGTCCAGAATACAACGTCTGTCTGTACTCTCATCACGTACTTGGAGTCGCCCGCGAGGTGTGAGAGGAGAGCGACAGAGAGCGTCGGAGAGGCTGACTAAGTCGGACGCACGGGCCGACAGGTAGAGACGGGATTGAGACTCCTCGTCAAGGAACGAATCTAGCACCCACCAGGCGGGAGCTGCCACGGTCCAGTAGTCAACAATATGCCGGAACCTAAGCCTCCCAGGCGCCGCCTCCTGCCATCGCCTATGCCCTCACCTCTTCTCTTTCTCCTCCTCCCACCACCTCCATAGTCCTCTCTCGCTCGACATCACCACTGTCGACCAGCACCACCCCCCCTTCGAAATCCCACACTGCGCTCGGTTCACACCGTCACACCCGGGACTCACCTCACCACCCAGGAGCCCTGTGCCAGATTGCGACCGCAGGCGCCCGCCTGTCCGGCCCCAGACTCAACACCACGCCATCCCATCGCCATCCCGTCTCGCTCTTCATCCTCCACCACGACGCCGACGACACCATGGCCGCCAGGTCCAACAAGTCGCTGCTCGTCACTCTGCGTCTCGCGCCTCTGGACCTCGCCAAGTTTCCCGCCGACCAAGTCCCCCAAGCCGACGCGCGATCAAAGTCTTTGTCTTCCGCGACTCCCACCTCCACCCCGGCTGAGCAAACAACCGATCCGTCCGTGTCGCAAAACCCTCAAGACGCCCAACCTGCACCATCCACCAACGGCTCCACTCCCATGGCCATTGACGCCAACGCCGCTCCAGCGCCACCGCTCCAGAACGGAGGCAGGAGAAAAGGCATTCCTGGCCCCAAGCCTGGCTCTAAGCGTGGAGCTGCCCTCACCGCCGACGGCATGCCAAAGCCGCGAGGCAAGCCTGGCCCCAAGAAGAAACCCAGGCTGTAAGTAAACTCTGTCCCCGAGTCTCGACAACTTCTCCCATCTCCATCATCTCGACTCTTGGAGCATCCCAGCTAACCTTGCGTCGCAGTGGAGATCTCAACGGCGACCCCAACGGCATCAAGGGTCCTTTCGCTGGCGTCCTGCCCATCACGCAAAAGCTGGGCCCCAAGGCCAACCAAGGTGCCATCAATGCCGGCCTTCGTGCTCTCGACCGTTCTGGCAAACCATGCCGTAGATGGGAGAAGAAGGGGTTCCAGCTCAAGAGCTTCACGGGCGTGTCCTGGGAAATCCCAACCTGGCGTGCTCCCTCCAAGAAGAATACTGGCGTTGATGAGCACGGAGACGTCAAGAGCGACACGACCAGCAATAGCGAGAATCCAAAGGTCAACGAAAGCAGTGCCATGGCGAGTGAGAAGAGCAGCAGCGGCGGCAACATGGACACGCCGAACAAGCCTCTTCCCAACTTGGCCTCCTCGCCTATCCCAGAGATGACGCCGCTGTAGGCTTTCTTTTTGCACACTCGGTAAGTTTCATCTCCAACGCTCCCTTCACGGAAGTCTACCCGACATGTCCACGGCCGTCTCTCCTTTGACATTTGCTTTATCCATACTCATTCTCCGCCCATTAAACAAGGCCAATTATTGACTAGCGCTCAGATCTGTAACCACGTCAAAACAGACGTTTCAAAGACTTCTCAACTGACATCTTCATTGTAATTATATCTTTTCTTTGCTCGCCTGCAAAAACGCTGGGTGGTTGCGGGGATGCGATGCATGGTTTTCGGGTCACTTAGGTTCTTTCGGGCTTCTCGGGCGAAACATGTTCAAGGTGTTTGGAGCGGGCTATAAAAAGGGTGGGAGTTTGGACGGGAGGAAAGGGGCCATGTGCAGTGATATACAGCGCGTGACTTCCTCGGCTGGGCCAGGCAGGTACCTACGGCAGCGGTACGATGACTTTTTTTTGTTCCTTTGAGATTCTTTTCGCGGTTGCGTAATGTCATCAGATGGCCCCTCAGCAAAGAAGAAAATCTCAGAGGCAGTAGACAGTGAAGCAACATTTTTCCAGGCTGTTTTGGTGGTTGTGTGCGTCGAGGCAAATAATGAACGCATGGTGCTGAGATGCTGGTGGCTGAAGTCGGGAACTCTCGTCATGTCAAGAGCGGAAACCGGGGGCAGCAGCTCGCTCGTCCCCGCAATCGACGCCGACGCCCTCACCACAACGTCTGGCTACCTTGCGCCGCACCCTCCTCCAATTCTCACTCTGAAGCCATCTGCAATGCTCCCGATGATTGCTTTTGAGGCTGGCAGTGATCACGGCCGCCGTTGATTATACTGCAATCCTACCATCTCGCTACCATCGCGTCACTGCCAACAATCACCTCACGCCCGGCATATCGCACGCTTGGAGCCCATTCATAGGCCGACGGCACCGAACCCGCTGCAGTCACTTCTGCTGGTCTCTTCTAGAGCGCGCTGTCCCAGTGACGCCGCTCAGCTGCCTCTCGTTGCGGCGTTGGGTGGCATCAGGTCACTCCTCCCATGACCAACCTTCCCTCTCCTCGCTCTCACGCCTCGCTCAACACCCCACCCGGCGTCGGATCAACAATGTTTCGAAGATCATCGTACGCATCTGTCGCGGCAGGAACAGCCAACAACCGGACAAACTCGACCAACCAGCCCGCACGTTCAGGCGCCTTTGCCCATCTGCTCAATCAGCAGGCCCAGACCGGCTCCGCCACCCACAACTCTCGCGCAACCTCCCGGGACGCTTCGCGCAGCATGGACATGGACGGGCACAACTCTGGGCTGGACTCGACTAGAGTCGCCGGTGTCTTCAGCGGCGGACAGTTTGCACCTGGCTCAGAACCCTCTCCACCGGCCTTCTTCGTGCCGTCATACCTCAAGGGCTCACGATATGCCGAAAGACTTGCAGAAGGACACAGCGCGCGCATTTCCGCGCAGCGAGACGCAAAATCATCCGATACGCGCTCCTTATCGCGGAGCTCCTCCAGCGCCAACCTCCACAAGATGGTTCCCTCACATCGCGGCATGACGCATGACATTATCGAGCGAGCACCCCCGGCGACTCACCCGGACGACAGGGATAGGTCGTGGCCTACAAGATGGAGTGATGATGACAAGGCTGTTGGCTTGGAGCTGCTCCGGGACGGACTGGAAGTAAAGTGCGGCACACAGAGTAAGACTCATGACGAGGCGTTATCGGTGAGAGCAGACCATCCCATGCCCAGGCAAAGTGGCATTTATTACTACGAAGTCACCGTCGTTGGCAAAGGCAAAGAAGGGTTAGTTCATGCACAGAGATTTGTTTGCGCACACAAAGGCTGACTGCCGCAGTTTGATCGGTATTGGATTCTCGGGTTCGAAAGTCGCTCTGCATAGATTGCCCGGCTGGGAGCCAGATTCCTGGGGTTACCACGGCGATGACGGATACAGTTTCTGCAGCACATCTTCTGGAAAGGCTTACGGTCCCAAATTTGGTACGGCAGATGTCATAGGATGCGGCATTAATTTCAGAACGAATACTGCTTTCTTCACGAAGAACGGCGTTAGCCTCGGTGGGTAACATTCCGGCCATGGAATCGCTCTCGCTAACTCAGAATAGGTGCTGCGTTTCGAAATATCCCGGAGAAGGAGGAGTTGTTCCCCAGCATTGGCGTTAAGAAACCGGGAGAGCATTTGCGCACAAACTTTGGACAAGATCCATTCGTTTATGACATTGATCGCGAGTTCAGGGTATGAAAATCATCGGATCTACAAAGGGCGAGCTGCTGACTTGTTGCAGAAAGAGCAGTTTGCAATCCAGCGGGAGATCAGCATGAGGAATGTTTCGAGTCTCAAGCCTGGACTTGACGAGTCGGCTCTCATCCATGAGCTCATTGCTCAGTACCTTGCCCACGACGGATACGTCGAGACAGCACGGGCATTTGCCGCAGAGGTCCGAGAGGAATCGCGCGCGTTAGCAGGCGGAAACTCGCACGCCAAGGACCTTGAGCCGGAAGAAGACATTGATGCGATAAACCGGCAAAGTTGGTTTCGTGACTCTAAGCGGTGATCTTTTGCTGACAGATGCTAGAAATCCGTGCCGCGATCCTTGACGGTGATATCGACAAGGCTCTCAAACTGACCAACGCATACTATCCTGTGGTCCTCCGCGAAAACGAAAACATTTACTTTCGACTTCGATGTCGAAAATTCATAGAAATGATCCGCCGCTGTACAGACGTGCAAAATTCATCGAGCAGCCCATCATATGGAAAGCCTTCCACAACCAGTAATGGACATACCACCAACTCTGCCTACGATGACGTGTTTGACAATTCAATGGAAATTGACGACCACGCAACGATGGACGGCAGTAATCCAGCAACGGCGGGCACCGCCACGACAAACAATGGAACAGCCGACAGCATGGACACCAGCGACTCGGACGGCGTCAAAGTCGAAAACTTGCTTGGTGAAATGCTTCAGTATGGACAAGAGTTGAAGAGTGAATTCAGTAGCGATCCGAGGCGAGAGGTAAAGCGCGAACTGGAAAACACGTTCGCCCTCATGGCCTACAGCGACCCAAGACAAAGTCCCTTGGCCTACATGCTAGACGAGAACGGCAGGACACCAGTAGCAGAAGAGCTTAACAGTGCCATCCTGGGTAAGTGCTGGAAGACTTTCACTCCGATTACCTGAGTATTTGGTGGATGGTTGCTAACACGAGCACAGTGAGCCTCGGCAGGTCTTCGAGCGCAGCATTAGAGCAGCTCGTCAAGCAGACCGAAGCACTCGTGGATACGCTGGCCGAAGACGGCGGTCCTGGCGCCTTTATCAACGTACGCGGAGAGTACCTTGGTGCACATGAGCGCGAGATGAGGGAAAGGCGATTTTGATTGTTTATGCGTACTGCTCGCGCTCTTTCTGGGCATCCCGGACACTTCTCAGACAACTACCTACACATCCATACGTAGCATGGAGAGCCGGCCGCGTAATGAAGGAACGAACGGATAGGTCAACGGCGATGTTGCTCGTGTGGAGGGGAGGCTGGCTGGCAGATAGACAGGTGCATCATGACCGGACGGACAGGAAACACTGACGACACATGACGCGGCTTTATGGACGATGGATGGATGGCTGGATGGACGGACGAACGCATCATGGCTTGGCTTTGACTCCTCTGCAGCAACCACTTCTTTTACTCTCTTCAATCCAATCAATCAATCACATTCAATGGCTCTCCGTGTGGCACGGGTATCGACATCGTACCGCGCGGCGTTGACAATGTCAGGCACTCTTCGTCTCTCGCGAAGTGCAGGTAGACAGCCGTGTTTGGAGAATCGACATTGTCCATGTTTTCTGCTTTTCTTCATTTTCTTGATTTCCTTGCTCGTTCTCTCTTCCCCGACCATTGCTCAACACTACCGGGGTTTCCTGCCCACAGCCGCTTTACACTCTCTTTCGGTTTGTCCTCCCATCATTCCGTCTATCGCATGGCCATGGGTGGGTTGTCATTGCTGTCTATCATCTTTGCATGCATGTAGGACAGCACGGTGCTTTCGGTGCATCTGGATTCGCATGGAGCGAGTATGATTGTGGCCGAAGTCTACTGGACTCGGCTCGACTCTATCGATTGATGGAAGCGTGTAGGGAGTAGCAGAGCTGGTGCTGCTCTTGTCGATTGAGAGGGTTCTGCTGGACTTGTTCCTTGCTTGTCTGGTCTGCCGGCTGTGAGCAAGGTGGAGTACATGTGAGTTGAAAAATTAAAGCAAAGGGAGTTGGAATATCGGTTTAGCAATCAAACGACCAGCAAGGTGGGCAGGAGGGCAGAACTCAAGAGCACCACGGATGTATGCGATTTTCCGTCTCCCTGTGATAGTTGATGTCGTTGGAGCCATCGTTACAAACAAACAAAAAACAAAAAAAAAAAAAAAGAGCCAAGGATTGCGTTTGGTGTAAGCCAGCCACCAAAAAATGGGCCGATCAGATCCATAGACATGCCTCTTCCATGCGAGATTTGGCTGCAATTTGCCAGCTCGCGGTGATGCAGTGTTTCGTTGGTGATGCAATGTCCATCCGTTGCGGTGCTGCAAGGGCACCAACGGCACGACCCAACGCTCTGATTGGTTGGGCTGGGCTCGTACTTGCAGAGGGCAGGTCACAGCGAGCGCCAAGACATGGTGGCCACCTCGGCTGCTCGTCCGTACGTCGCTGTAATCTTTGTCGTCCTGCTTTGTCTGACGTTTGGTTCTTGGTATTTGGAGCGTTGGTTTCTTTCCCAGCATCAATCACGGGAGCCTCTCATGTACTTGTTACTTCCTAGGTGCAATGCGGGCATCATCAAAACCTGATTAAAGCGCTGTATCTTAGCATTTCTTACCATCAACTCGCTTATTCCTCGCTGTATCCAGCTCGCCTCCGCGCCAACCTTTCCCAAAGCAGCCACCGCGCAAAAGCGTCAATCAGACAGCCCATCTCGGCGACAACTCCCTCGCCTTCACAGATCTCGCTGTCGATGCGCATGGTACTCTCCCAAGCAAACACGCTAGCCCGCGTTGGTGTCAACCGTTGCAGCGGACAGCCCGATCATCGGGCCGCGGAAGGCGGATGCAGCAAAAGACGCAGCCATGATTCGTCGCAGCCATAAGAACGTGAGCAATAATGACTAACCCGCTTGCGCATCCCGTATTTTCGTTTCATTGTTGTTGACGGCGAGACGAGTGGGTCTGTCATCCATCCACACCCCAAGCAGGGACTGGCTTGGACTTCAGATTGGCGTGGCGGAACGAGGAGCGTTCCTTCGCCGACAGGCTACTGGGTGACCGCGTGCGTGCGGTGACCTTTTCTGCATTTTCACCGTCGACCATTGGTGGTAGCGAGCAGATCAGGGCGGAGCGGAAAGAAGCAATACCTCTCCGCTGTGTGTTTCCTAGACTTTCAGTCCCCCGGCTACAGTCTGGAAACACACACACACACTCTCTCTCTCTCCCTCCCTCGACCTCCTCTCTGTCTTTTCTTTCTCTGTCATCCTTCCTCACCATTCTCCCCCTCCTCTTGCACCTTGCAGTGGAATCGTTTCGTCTTGTCGATTGTTCGCCCGATTTTGTTGCACTTGCATCATACGTACCTAGGCGAGCTAGCTGGGCACCATCTTTCAACCCACGTCAAGCAACCAGTTCGGAAAGACCACGATCATAGATTCTTGGCAAGAACTTCAACTTCTTTGGCGAGAGCCCCAACAGTGCTCCTCCCCGTGCTAGATACAGCCATCTGCTGCGTACGTACAGCTGCCGCCGCTGCCGCTGCCTAGTCTCCCATTCGACCGCTAACGCCCCATGCAGGCATCTGATCAGCACGCAAAGCGAGAGACGCCAAAGCACCTAGATTGGCAAAGAAACCGCGGCGACCTTTGCTTGCCTTGACAAGTCAAAATATAGAAAAAATCACGCGGCCATCACCATGGCGGAAGACTCGCGTTCAACGGGCTGGTGGACGACCGTCAAGCAGACAGTCATGCAGAGCTCGGAGAGGCCGCCGTGGCTGCTTCGTTACAGATCTAGCTCGGCTTTTGTCTGTGGGAGTGTTGCGATAGCCGTATTTACAGTATGTCGAGCTGCACTTCCCCCTCCTGGGCCCCTTCTCCACCACCTTGGGGGTCTCTGGTCTTGCCTGATCATGATTATTTGTCACGTGAGGAATATGGTGCTGATTTTCAATGCCAGGACATCTTCTTGTACGCTGTCATCGTCCCCGTCATGCCGTTCGCCTTGACTGCCCGGGTAGGCATCAGTCCAGATTCGAGTAAGTGGCCTTCGACGCTTCAATCCGGGCAAAGCACATCCGCTTACATCTTTGCAGTCCAGCACTGGAACTCGATCCTCATTGCCGTTTATGGCGGTGCTCTTGTTGTTGCTTCGCGTAAGACCTCTCGTTCGGCCTCATAAGATGTGTTTCCAAAGCTGACGTGGATGCAGCGATTTGTGGATGGCTGGCAGACCGCTCCACCAGCCGTCGCCTTCCCCTCCTCGCTGGACTCCTAGCTCTCGCGGGCAGCACCGTCATGCTCAATGTCGGCCGGACCATTGGCATATTCGTGGCTGGCCGTGTTCTGCAGGGCATCTCGGCAGCCGTTGTCTGGGTGGTAGGCCTCGCCCTAATCGTCGACACTGTCGGACAACAAGACACGGCCCAGGCCATGGGCTACGTGAGTTTGGCGATGAGCCTGGGTATCCTGTTGGCTCCACTGCTCGGCGGCGTCGTCTATGACCGGGCAGGCTACAATGCCGTCTTCGCTATGACGTATGCCATCATCGGGCTTGACATCGTGCTTCGACTCGTCCTGGTCGAAAAGAAGATTGCAAAGAAGTGGGAGTCGCAGAACTCTGGTGAGATCGCTGAGTTGTCCATCGCTGAACAGGGCGGCGGGTACGGCGCCACAGGCGCGGCGGCACCTATCGAGGTCGCCGAGCCAAATGAAGAGAAAAAGGACTCGGATTCCATCGCCGGTCCGTCCGTGAGGAACACGTCATGTGAAGACGCTGAAAAGGCTGCCGCGGGCGACCACAAAAGAACGCAATCGCCAAATGCAACCACCACGGACAACGCTGCTGGAGCCGCCTTGACGCCGCAGCGCACAGTATCGTCCCTCCGCGCTGCGTCCACGCGCATCGGCCGCAAGCTCCCACCCACCATCACGCTCCTCTCATCGCCACGGCTGCTCGCCGCACTCCTCGCAGCGCTCACAATGTCCATCCTCTTCGGCTCCCTCGACGCCGTCGTGCCGCTCTACACACGCGAGACGTTCCACTTCAGCTCCATCGGCGCGGGCCTCATATTCCTGCCCATCGTGATCCCGACGTTCCTGGCGCCCGTCTTCGGCTACCTCGCCGACCACACGTCGCCGCGGTACCCGACGGCCCTCGGCTTCGTCGTCGCGGCGCCCATCATGGCCTGCCTGCGCTACGTCTACCACAACAGCCTGCACCAAAAGGTCCTCATGTGCGCGCTGCTCGCCCTCTTCGGCGTCGCCCTCGCCGCCATCGCCCCGGCCGTCATGGCCGAGATCTGCTACGTCGTCGCCGCGCGCGAGGAGAAGAACCCGGGCGTCTTCGGCCCCAAGGGCGCCTACGCCCAGGCCTACGGCCTCTTCAACGTCGCCTGGGCCCTCGGCGCCCTGATTGGTCCCATCTGGGCCGGCGACGTCAAGGACGATGCCGGCTGGGGCACCGTGTGGTGGAGTTTGGCCGTGCTCAGTGTGCTGACCGCCGTGCCCGTTGCCCTGTGGTGTGGTGGGTGGATTGCGGATGAGAGGGCGAGGAAGCGGGAGGAGCGCGAGCAGAGACTGCTGCAGCAACAGCAGCAGCAGGGAGCGCAAGAGGAGCACCGACAGGAGGTCCAGGAGTAATCGTTCGCCGCTTACTGGGTGAGGTGGTAGACACGTTTTGCATATGGACTGGCTGATTGACTGGCACTATTTTCAGCTTTTCTACGCATGGCAGGCACATGGTTGCGGCGTATGCAGATGGGTTCAGAATTTCACGACTCTCCCCTTTTGGACTTGACTATGCATGGCTTGGCCGCATCTCGGCTCTCAGATAGACTATACTCACAATAAAGGCTGTAGGAATGGACAACTGCTCCCTATGCGCGACTGCAGCAGTGCGTGAATACCCTCAGCGCACTTGCATTTCCAGGAAGTCTCATTTCTTTCGGCACCCACTGTCGAGCTTCAAGCACGCTTACTGTTCGATGACCTGCATTTTCAACTTGTTTCATTGGATTGCATGTTCTGCTGTACATATTGAAAGCAAAGCCAGGTCTGTGTCTCCGCCATTTCGATATTGCCATTCTTCTGCCGAACTCCTTGGGTCCCAGATCCACTCAAGACTGACCCGTAGCAGTGGCAAAGCCCTGCTCTGCTTCAAGTGTTGTCGCAATGTTTCGACCAGAAGCAAAAGGACCAAGGAAACTGTCCAGGGACTGTAGTGTCGAGGGCAAGTATGAATACAAATCAAGAAGGTAACCAGTGGGATGGGGCATTAGGGATTGACTGAAACGATCAAAGAAAGGAGAGACCAAGTTAGGGTGTCGTCGTGCGTCGTGTCGAATCGTCATGTCGACGTGTCGGAAAGCGGTGTCGAGCCGTGACATGGTATTGCACGTGATGACTGAACAGGATCGGCGGTTCGTGCTGAATAGCAGTCGAGTATCTTCGTAACGAGGCTCGGATGCTATTCGTCGTTGAACTTTTGCAGAAAGCAATCAATCTTCTCCAAAGTCGCGGCTGAGGCGTCGCTCGCAGATTCCTAGCCACGACAGAGTCTTGTACGTTTGTCGCGACTTTCGAGTGGAAGCAGTCCGCAGAGACGTAAGAGCGTTACGCAGGGTCGAGTCTACAGGTCAGAGTTAGTGTGCCCATCACGAATGACGGTTCTTTGGGGTGTGCCGACCAGAACGACTGAGAGCAGCAGCACTCGCAGTCGTGGTCGCAACACCTCCCGCAGGCGCAACACTTCCATCACCTCCGAGCATCCTGTTGATGGCAACGAGACTCTCGTGCATCATTTCTTGGTGCATGCCAGCCTCTCGAGCGGCTTGCTCAGCCTGCTCCCTCGCAATGTTCGCCTTCTTCATGCACTCAACAGCTGTGATCAGGGCACTGGCGGCAGCCAGCATTTGTGCTCTCCTAGGACCATCGGTCTCCTCGTGGGCCAAGTTGACGAACTTCATTGCAATGTTGGTAGCGTCCAGCATTTCGGTCTGGCCAGATTCGAAAGTCTTCTCGGCAGCTTCAGGCGGATGTTCGGGAAGGGCTTTTTCCGCCAGGTGTGAAGGTGTACGCTTCTGTCTCAGATTCGAAATTCGCTTCTTCGAGTGAGTCGACAATGCGTTGCTGGGCACCTCAGGGACAGGGCTACTGGTTGGCGTCATTTGACCATCGGTTCGCTTCTTACCCGATCCCTTGAGGTCTGTACTCTTCTTGTGAAAGAGGCCCCGGAAACCAGTGGCCAGCTTACTTCTAGTTGTAGACTTGTGCCTGTTTGCAACGGAAGCGTTTGGGGTCTCTGTGAGAGTGCTAAGAGAGGTGTTGTGGTCGTTGGTGTCGACAGTCTTGGATTGCGGGAAAGAAGATGGGTCGTGGCAAACACCATGCGCAAGGCCTCGCGGAGAACGAACGCTTCGGGAAATCTGAGTGTTGTCTCGACCATGCGGCGTGGCCAGAAACTGCTTCTGCTCCTTGTTCGGTGGGCGACGAGCTGACGGAGCTGGGTCCTTCGCCGGCACTGGGGGCCTCAACGAGGCAGTCGAAGGTACAGAAGCACGGCGCCGATCATCCTTCCCGGTTGACTGACCAGTAGATGGGCGCGGCGCCCTTTCAGAAGTGTTTGCTGAAATCGGTCGACCAGTCGCACCCTGGCTGCTTTTGACCATGCTTGAACGAGCGCTCGGAACCGATGAACGCTTCTTGCCGGTAAATTTCTTGACGATTCCGGCTGCACCATCAGGATTGGCAGGTTGAGTCGACGAACGCTTCTTGTCGGTGAACTTTTTGACCATTGTGGCGGCACCATCGAGGCCGGCAGGTGGGAGCAGCTCTGTCGCGCTACCTTCAAGCCGCGCAAGCGTCAAGGTGTGATCTTGGAGCTTCGATGCCGTATCCTTTGGTTGGTCGTCATCAGAGATTGAGGAACTACGGTCGAGGCGGGTGTCGTCTGATGAGAGAACACTTCCATTTGCCGCGTCGCGGTCGATGCTTTGTTTGCAATGGCTTGGGCGATCCGAAACTGTCAAGTGCTCAGTAAAAATGGAAGATTCACGAAGGCGTAGGCTTGGTCTGCGAGGGACTACGCTACCCTTGTGTGATGGAGCACGAGAGGGTATCGGAGGTGTAGGAGCCTCATGACTCGCCAAAGCACTCGCATCTGCGCGCAAGCCAATATTAGTCAATGTCCGGACCGCAGCTGTGGATTCGTGGGTCATTACCATCTTCACCTTGCTTCCCCACGCCGTGAGACTCGTGACAGTGCTCGCGGGAAGCATCCATGGACTCAGACGTGGCACTGTAGGCTTGGAAATCTCTGGCCGAGCCGCTGTACGTAGGGATGCGTCGTGGTCCACGTCTCATGAGGGTGCTTGCGCCCGGTTCGTCGTCCATGCAAATCGTATCTTCATCCTCAATGGTGGACAGTGAGGGGTCAAAGGGAGCCGTGTCAGAGACAGCGGTTTCTATCGAGGAAAATGTGGCATAAGCGACAGGAGGGCTCGGAGTGGACGGAGATCTCGTTGGGACAGGAATGGCGCTCTTTTTGCGCGTCGAGTTCTGTTCATGCTGCGGAGACATGATGCTTTGGGGAGCGTTCCTACGAAGAGGCTGCTGGGCCCTCGCCTGAGGGGCAGCTCCTACAAAGCGAGGAATGAAGCCGTTGGGCGACTTGGCAGCAGATTTCTTGTGCTCCGGGCTCATGTGGCGCGGTGGAATATCAATCAATTTGGCCTTGGAGTGCAGGAAGCTCTTGACAGTCGTGTCAGACTGCGAGGTAGTTGGACGGTTCTCATCGCTGGCACTTGACTGGGCGGTCAAAGCCTGTTGGTGCTGTGGACGACTTGGGTCAGCGCTGATAACTACGAACGACTCAGGTCGTGCCGCTTACCTGGCCGTCTTTCGGCTCGTTGGCCTGATTCTCGATATTTTCTCCCGGCGGAGACGCAGAAGGACCGCCAGGTGTCAGGAGCTTGATGGTCATTCGCTCTTGGTCATGGTTTCCAGCCATTTCATCACTTGGCACACTGCTGTCGACTGAGTGAAGCTGGGCGAACGTCTGCAGCGCGTGTGGTGTCGAAGGCTGCGAAGGGTAGAGGACAGGCCACTCCTTCTCGTCTGGCGTGCCGATGGAGACATGAAGCGGGCATTCCATGGCATCAATGAGAGTTCTACTCTCTTTGGGAGGACTCGTGGTCACCACCTGAGCAAGGGGCAAGCCGGGAAGTGGTTTGTCCTGTGGAGAGATGGGAGTTGAAGTCGACGAACATGCACGCATCTGCGCCTTGTCAGTCTCATTACACAATGCAGGGCAGGCTTACCTACCGTAAGCGGGCTGTCTGCGCGAGCAGCTTTCTCACATTGCTCACTTCCTGTCTCATTCTCATTGTTGATACGACGGCGATCACCGCGCTTTGCTCCAAATGACAAAGCAAGAAGGGTGTGAGGAGTCGGCGCGCGCTTGTGCGATTTTGTAGTTGGAGTGACGCTTCGAGATGATGAAGAGGTGGTACCGGTCATGAAGCGAGGCGATGCTTTGTCACCGTCATCCATGTCAGCATTGAGGCGCTTCTCGTCCGGCTTGCGCAGATTCTCCTGGCGCCTAGGGTGCGGATCGATGGGAAAAGGAATGGCAGAGCGACCAGGCCTGTGAGCCTTGGTGCGCTCAATGAGCGGACCAGGCATGCTGGCGAAAAGAGAAGGTCAGGTTCGATGGATGGAGACAGGATATAACCGAATGTGGGACAAGGAGAAGTGGCGGCAGCGCAGAAGAAGCTGATGGCAGTGAGGAAGAGGCGCAAATGAATGACAGAAGCTTGAAGTCGGAAATGCGTCTCGGTGGTGTGGTGTGGGGTGGAGAGGAGTTGGGGTCGGGTGTTGGCGAAGGGAAGCCCAGACTTGACAGGCGCTCGCAGGCGCCTTCCTCGACCGACATTGATGAGAATCCAAGTCTCAATGCGTCACAGCGAATTAACACTTGGCTTCCCAAGCTACAATCAGATCATCTTCACGTAAACAAGACAAAGTAGTCATTTACGCCCCGCCGCACAAGGCGACTGCTCTTTCGCGACGGAACACCTCACTTTGAAGCCATCTACGTTGCTTCTGCCCAACCTACACCAACATGCTGTTGCATTTTTATGAAACTAGTGGTGACAATGATCAAGGTCAAGGTATTTTGTGAGTTCCAGCGTCCTCTTTCCGGTGGAAGCTATGGAGGTCATATTCCATAACATTTTGACAAGCACTGGAGGCCGAGCTGGGATACAGAGGCAGGATCGCTCATGGGTGCTAGATGGAGTAATGTGGTAGTCGATGGAAAGAGTCGAAGAGGGAGCTGGAGAGGACGGCGAAGGAGCGGAGGTCGCCACTAGGCCGGAAATCGGACTTTCTTTGGTCCATGAAAGGCGAAACCTGAGGCTCCAACGGCACTCCCAAGCCCGCGGCGGGAGAGCGGGAGATCGGCAAAGCCAGCACTGCACTGCACGAAGATGCCAGCTTGATGCCCGCATCTCGTCTTCTTTGCTCTTCTTTGCGCGACGTCTTTCTCTCATAAAACCATGGAGCCTTCGCCCTGACACTCTCTTCGTCCAACCGTACCCAATTCCAAAATGGTCTACGACAAGGCCGCCAAAGAGGCTTTCGTCTCCAACCTGACTGGAGGCACAGTGTGGGAAATCAACACCGTGACTCTGGTTGCGCCGGTACGTGTAGCTTCGGTATACCTGGTGCTTGACGCTAACTTTGCTGTCGCAGGCTGCTGTCCTTCTATGGTCAGTCCTCCAGGCGCGCCAAAGCTTCTTCACCCCCTACACAGTCGCCGCTGCTGTCACCGACGTCTTGTTGAACTGCATCGCCATCCTCCTCGCTACCACTCTCTACTCAGACTCGCCGTGGCTATTGAATGCCCTTCTCATATCGCATGCAGTCTTTGTGTCTTTTGCGTCAGCGCCGCCGAGCACTCATAGCCATGCCCGAGCTCCATCGTCTTCGAGGGCAGACGCCCAAACGGCCGCAAGAGATCCCCTGCCGCTGAAGCCATTTGTCACGACATGGCGGGGCGCGATGATGGTCATAACCTGCGTGGCTATATTGGCCGTGGATTTCAAGATATTTCCCAGGCGCTTTGCCAAGGTGGAGAATTGGGGCACGTCGTTGATGGACCTGGGCGTTGGCTCCTTCGTCTTCTCCGCCGGCGTCGTGTCTGCGAGAGCTATCCTCAAACAGCAAGCCAGTCGCAGCTCCACGTCGCTGGGGAAACGACTGTACGCTTCTTTCCGACACTCCCTCCCTCTCCTTGTATTGGGACTTGTCCGTCTGTACAGCGTCAAGGGCCTGGATTATGCGGAGCATGTCACCGAATACGGCGTGCATTGGAACTTTTTCTTCACGCTCGGCTTCCTGCCGCCATTTGTAGCACTCTTCGAGTCTGCCTTTTCCCTCATTCCGTCTTACGCTGCCCTGTCTCTCATATTGGGTCTTGCATATGAAATCGCCCTCGACTTCACGGACCTGACGGCCCTCATCGTCGCCGCTCCGCGCAAGAACCTCTTCCTCCAAAATCGCGAGGGCATCTTTTCCTTCCTTGGATACCTGGCCATTTTTCTCGCTGGCCGCTCCACCGGCATGTACATATTACCACGGAATCTGGCCCCTGCCTCTGCTCCACCGAGCTCCTCGAGCAGCTCGCCATCCCGCAGCCGCAGCAGCAGCACTCGACACCCTTCCGCCATTCGTCTCGTCCAAGAAGCGCTCCGCGAACTCGGCACCGAGCTACGCGTTCAGCGCTTCAACCCATTCCGCGTCCACCTCTCAAATCTTCCCTCAACCTCAACCCTCCTCTCGCACCCCCTGCCGCGTCTCATCCTCTGGACTCTCCTATGGACATCTCTCTACCGTCTCAGCACTTCCTACTACGTTCTCAACCTGCGGCCCTCGCGCCGACTTGCCAACCTTCCCTACTACCTGTGGGTTGCAGCCTTCAACAGTGGCCAACTCGCCGTCTTCTGCGCCGTCGAAGCCCTCACCTTCCCGGACCTCTACTCCAACAAGAAGACATCACCCGAGCAGGAGCGCCGTCGCTGCAAGAACGCAACTAGCCGTGTGCTGTGGGCGTTTAATCGTAATGGTCTTGCCGTTTTCTTGTTGGCGAATTTGCTTACGGGGTTGATCAATTTGGCGGTGCCGACGCTACAAGTTGGTGAGATGGTGGCTGCCGGATTATTAGTATTATATGTGGCTGTGCTGAGCGCTGTGGCATTGGCGCTGGATGCTTGGGATGTGTCGGTGAAGCTGTAGCAATTGGCTTGGGTTTGGCGGTCTGCTTGAACCTGTGAATATCCAGTAGCATGGTAGTCGTAGACTTTGCATGTGTTGAAGCAAAATATACCCATCCATTTACCATTCACTTTGTCGATCCACTTGAGACAGCCCTGTGCACGCAGCGTCAAGCTTCACGGAGGTTGGCAATTTGTCACCATCGGGCCAAAATACCCAAGTTACACGTAGAAGCTGGCATTCAGTGGTCAATACGATGTCTAACCAAGCTCGAACGATATTCCAATTGGTCACATTAAAACCACACGTCTTGTTTGACACTATTGACTTCGCTCAACAATTGCTCTTGTGATCAGATCGCGTGAGAACCCTGCGGCGGTCGTAGCTTTTGGAAGTTGAATATACAATATAAATCAACAATCGCGGAGACGTACCTACAGCCCGAGCCCCAAGCCCCCGGAAGTCTTCCCAAAAAGTAGTGGAACCGCCTACCCTTACCAGGACCCCTTCTTCTTTTCCTTTTTGCCCACAGGCTCTGCCGCGTCTCCGCGCTCCAGCCTTTCGACAAAAGCGTGCCCCAATTCCTTGTGAGCCTTCCTAATCGTGCCCTCGACAAAAGCCTTGACAGCCCACGGACACGTCACGGTGGCCGTCTCGCGGAGCAGCAACTTCTCGCCCTCACCGGCGCCCTTGTCCTCCGCCGAAGAAGAAACGACCCACACACTCCTCGACTCGACGCCCAACGCCGCGCGCACGACCGTCTCCAGCCCGCCGTCCGCCCGGTCGACGAAGCGCGCCGCGTACGTCGTCCGGCTGCTCCACAGCCCGCCCGGCAGCAACGGCAGCGTGTCCGTGATGCGGTACGTGGCGCTAGCCTCCTCGTGCTGCTGGTGCTGGTGCTGGTGCTGCTGCTGCCCCTCCGCCACAGCGCCTGCGACGGAGGAGGGGTCGGGTGGAGGGAGCGAGGCGGCGGCCGCGTCGTCCGGGTCGCAGAGCGCGTAGGACTCGACGAGCGGGTTGAGCTCGATCATGGCGGCGTGGTTGTGTAGGAGGGCGGCGGCGGCCGCGCGTGCAGCGGATGTGGCATTGTTGTTGTTGGGTTTGGAGGAGGGGAGCGCGGTTATTGTTTCGACGACGAAGGTCGCTGGCGCTAGGGGTGCTGCGTTGAGGCTTGTGTTTTAGCTTTGATGTGCTGCTGTTTAGGATGAGAAGGGGATGCGGAACGTAGTCGTTTGGAGAGAATTGACAGGTGGACGTACAAAAGAGTGGCATCGTTGTGGTTGAAGCAAGAAAGGTACGTTCAGGTCAACGCGCATCAGGTAAGGATGGCACGGGCAGTAGTGCGGGCAGCTGGGATCCAGGCACGCTCGACAGGGGACCTCCGGCTTGATGATGTCAAAAACGGAATGTTTGGAATTCGACCACCGTCAATTATATATTTATCATCTGCGTGAACAAGAAAAAAATGGAGCATCATTGAGCTGAGTGGAGCTGCAAAGCAGTTTGATCAAACAATCGTGAGGGAGAAAAGTAAACAAAGTATTTCAAATGCAATTGCTTCCAGCTACGAATTTACGGCTGAAAATAGACAAGGAAGTTGTGGGCGGGGGATCTACTGGTGCATCAGTTGAGTGGAGGCACAGAAGCTATGCAGGGTCCAAGTAATGGATCAAGGCTTCGTGTGATGTGGCACACAGTCTCCGCCGCTGAAGACTTGAACCACCATGCCGTTGCTTGAACAGCTTCTAGGTTTAGAAAGATACCGTATACACAGCGATGCTTCTTGCCATCTCTCAATACTTGAGGATTTTCCTTCGCTCTCGTTGTCCGGCAGGTAAGAGCCCTGACTTGTCGCACCAAGCTCGAAGGTCAAATCGAACATACATCACAAAAGCCCGCTTCCGCATCCCGTATACCTACATACCATCCCACTCCTTACGAGCAATCGTTCCAGATCCTCATACCAAAAAAATTACGCAAGGCCGCAATTCCCAGCGAACCAACGCACCGACCAATCAAGCCAGCCCCCTGGCATGATGCACATACCCCTCCGCGCCCCCTGAACACCCATGTAAGAAAAGGTCAAAACGTACAACAGCCGGGATTCGCTGCTGGTCACCCACGCAACTACTAATCGGCCGCAAGGTAGCTTATCTATGGAAGAGCGGACGGGGTTCCGAGTTTTCTACCTGCTATGGTCGTACGTGGAAATTGGAGGCAGCAAAAGTGATTATACACAAGATGACGCTGGGGATGTGAGCTTGAACAAAGCAGAATCAAGGACTTAGCAGGAGTTAAAGAGAGCCACATGTCTCAAAAACGGGAAGAATGGTCAGAGAGTGTGTGGGTAGAGTAGAGTTGTGTTGGGTGTCAGATTGTATTCTGGTGTCTTTTGTGTGTCTGCGCGTCTCCGCCGAGTCTCCATCAACCACCCTCTCTTTTTGCTCGTGCTGTGTATCGCAATCTCCATCATGTCGCTTCTGTTGCCAACGAGCCGTCTTACCACTGCGCCTCGCTATTCCGGGCGGCCTCTTCCCAGCCCCACCACATTGCGCAAGGTGCCGAACGGCTGCACATCCGCAATGCGCTGAGCCCCCGTGAACAACATGACGAGGCGGTCGACGCCGCATCCCCAGCCGCCGGTAGGCGGGAGACCCCACTCGAGAGCCTCGATGTAATTCTCGTCGACGGCAGCGCCGAGGTCGCGCTGCTGGCCGCGCATGCCGAGCTGCTGGCGCAGCTTGCGGCGCTGCTCCCACGGCGAATTTTCCTCCTCGTACGCGTTGACGTATTCGCGGCCGCCGATGAAGAGCTCGACGCGCTGTGCGATGCGCTGGTTGGTCGACGGGCACACGAAGCTCTTGGCCAGCGGCGATATGGCTTCCGGGTGCTGCGTGATGAATGTTGGCCCAGTGCACTGCGGCTCGATGAATTTGGATGCTAGTCCATCGAGGAGCCGTGGCAGTGTTGGATCTGTTGGCAGGGCGAGGCCGAGGTCGGCGAAGAGGGAGACAAGGTCGCTGTGTGCGCTGGGCATGTGGAGCAGAGGCAGTGGCCGACCGATGGCAGCGGTGATGGTAGGGATGAACGGGAGGTGCGGATAGGGTGGTAGTGGCAGCGGATCTTGAGGTTCGAGGGTCCCCAGGAGCGGAGAGAGAGACGCGTCATTGTGGAGGGATGAAATCGTCTTGGAAAGAGTTGAGAGTAGGGTTTCAGTGCGCGCAACGAGCTGGGGGAGAGTGGCGTAGGGCTCGTAGAATTCACATATGGAAAACTCGGGATTGTGCGTTGCGTCGATGCCTGTGATTTGAGTGAGAATGCAATTGGTTTCAGCAGGAGAAGAGCAATGAACCTTCGTTACGGAAGACAGAGCCGATTTCGTAGACGCGTTCGCCAGTGCCAATCACCATTCGTTTGAGGAAAAGCTCTGGGGCTATGCGCAATGTCAACGATTCATCCGGAAATTCTTGCGCGCGAGTCTCAAAAGGCGTGGCCGAAGCACCGCCAGCGCTCGCCGTAATTATTGGCGTGCTGACTTCGAGAAACTCGTTTTCTTCAAAGTACTTGCGCATGGTGCTAATGATGGTAGCACGGACGCGGAGAATGGCTGATCGCCGTTTGTGAACCAAGAAGTCTACGTGCGCTCGACGTGCAAGAATCTCGGGGTTCTCTATTGTGTCTGGGATCTGATGGAGAGACGGTGCCAGTGGTCGAGGTATCTCGGTAGCCAGGATGGAGATTTCGCCGGCCGTCGTTCTTGTGGGATGACCGGTAATTGCTTGAACAGGTTAATCATGTCGAAGATCATCTCGAGGGGCAAGCCTTACAGTAGATGTCTCCCTTCCTGGCAATCTTGGAAAAGCGCTTGAAGTCATCGCGGACGACGCCATGCTTCTCCAACTCTCCAAAATTGCAAAGACCTTGTACGCTGTGGCCCCTGTCTTCAAGATCGATAAAGACTAGCTTTGAGCCAGAGGCGCGGCGGGAAAGCACTCGGCCTGGGCTCATCAGCTACTGTGTCTGGGCGGGTTGCTTCACAGGGCGGACGGGTCACAAATCGGCCAGCAAGTGGAAGAGAACCATATTATTGTTGCAGCTATCGTAGGACATACCAAAGACTGTGACCGTGATATCTCTCCTCACCTCATCGTTGTTGAGCGCCTGAAACTCTTCACGTATCTGCTGTGCCGTCCTCGAATTGGAAACGCTGGGGTTCAGCGGGTAGTATCTGTCAAGATCTCCAGATTCCTGGAGCTGCTTCACTCTTTTGGCAAAGTCATTGGTGGTGTTTGCTGGAACATCCTTTGCCGTATGTTGAGATGCGAAACGGCGTTGGAATGCGATGTACGCTTTGGCGTGATCAGGCTTCGCTGTCCGCCGTAACGGCCGGTGCAGACACGGGCGAAGGAAACGGCACGCGGCGCTCATCCTTGAGTCAACAGTCAGCGTTGTGCATGACAGTAAAGTGCCAAATGTAGAGGAGGTGGGATAATTCAGTTTGGGTATAAGGAAAGTTGTAAAATCAACCGCCGAAGCGTCATTCGCAACGGTTCTAAAATTCTTGTTCATCATAGAGGAGAGAGGATTGAGAGAACGAGATGGCGACGTACCTGTGAGCTTGGGGCCTCCGAAGCGCTGTTGGAGGCGCATTGGATGGAGGTGGAGGAGAGGTAGATGGGAGGACGTCGCAGCGGCCAAAAAATAGTGCGCCGGGAGCTTGGACCACCCAAAAACCTCGACAACGACATCACCGGCCGTCAAGCCTGCTTCAAGTTCACCTCTGCGCCCAAGCTCTTCCCCGCCTCCAACCCACGCCAAATCCAATCCGCGCCACCTTTTCCACATCAGCAACTCTACTTCCACTCGCCCAACATGTCTTTTCTCTTTGGTGGCCGCCAGCAGCCCTCGTCCGAGCAGAAGCTCGCTGCCGCCGAGGCCGAGGTCGAGATGGTCTCTGACATGTTCAACCGGTATGTCGTCGCGCTCTTAGTCGCTATCCTGGCCCTTGGTACAGCCCTGCTGACGATCCAAAAACGCAGCCTCGTGTCCAGCTGCACCAAGAAGTGTATCCCACCGACCTACCGCGAAGGCGACCTCGACAAGGCCGAGTCCGTTTGCCTCGACCGCTGCGTGAGCAAGTTCTTCGACGTCAACATGAAGATTTCCGAGAAGATGGCAGCGAACCAGAATGCGCAAAAGGCGGGCTCCGGCGGCATGTTTGGCATGTAAGCGCAGCGGCGCAGATGTCGACATTTCAATCAATCGAGAATTGGCCACGGTGGAATCATTGCGCAGCGTTTTCAGCACAAAGTGGCGCTTATCAATTGCTGGCTCGGCGTACCGGTGCGTCTGGGGAAGGCCTCAACTCGGAGCGTAGCTCCTGGAATCTTGAGAACGATGAGGATGCCTGAAGCATCCCATTCGCAGCATGTCGCATGCTGTCACTCCACTTCATGTAAAAAGAAGGTCATTGGCGCCGTCATTTCGTCTGTAATTGGACAATATCATCACAAGTCTTGTGACTTTTCTCTACCTGAACGCCATCCCGTGCTATCAACGCATAGCCCGGTATTTTGCATAATCGACCCAAAATTGTTCATCATACGGCATGTCATAGTTTATGCCTCCTTCTTGCGAAGCTCCTCGGGGAGCGTAGCCACCTTCTCGTTGAAGAGCTTCTCGGCATCAACCCACACCCTGGCAGTCTTCCTGTCCTTGAGCTGCAGCAGGCTCTCCAACAAGCCGTCGCTGAAGGACTCGGAGGCCTCGCGAGGGAGGAGGGATGGCAGGTGGTCGATCCTAGAAATGTCAGATTCTTGCAGACTATTCTAAGACTTGTGCCAGACTTACGAAATGACCGACAGAGGCACGTTGTTCTGGTCACCCTTGACGTCAACGGGGACCGTGGGCTTGTCAAAGGTGGTGTTGATGCTGTAGATCGGGATAGGGTTGTGCGGGTTCGTAGTGTCACAGGAGACGTCGCACACGACGCTCAGCTTGCGGCCAGCAGCAGCCAGGAGGTCGTTGTTGACGAACGGAGGAATGGGGTCAGAGAGGTAGATCTAATGCCATAATCAGCGCTTGTTGGTCGTGTGTCGAATTCAATTCACGTACGGCGTTCAGGAAAATGTCACTCTCCACAATCTCCTTGTACGGGCCCTGCCTGTTCCTGGTCTCGTGAATGTCCCAGCGGGCGAGGTTAGCCTCGGGGATGCCGGCCTTGACGAACAGATCGCAGGCACCACGACCGCAGCGACCCAGGGCGCCCATGATGAAAGCAGTGGGCTTGCGGCCCGCAATCTTCTCTCCGGCAATGACGTCCTCCGCAATCTGCTTGACCAGCTCCTCCTCGTTCAAGTAGTATCCACGGCCTTCAGTAAACTTCTCGACGCTGGGGAGCTGCTCACCAGGGTGAGCGAGCTGCCATGCCCAAGTCTTGACGGCCAGAGCGGCACCAGCGAAGCCGGCATGGTATCCAAAAGCGCTGACTCTCCTTCCCTGCTCATCGACCAAAAACTCCAAGTCGTACAGAACGGAGCCGCCGCGGGGGAAACGCGACAGCACCTGTTGCCAGCCACCCTGGCCCTTGTAGCAGTGGGAAAAGGCAATGTGGTCGTTTACGAGGGGGAAAGTCTCTTCAGGAATCTCCTTGAGACCCAGAATCAAACGTGAGTTGGGCTCCGCAGTCTTCCAGCTGCCCTCAGGGACAAGCTTGGCGCCAGCGGACTCGTACTCGGCATCCTCGAAGATGCGCTTAAATTCGGGGTTCGTCGATGAGCGCTCGACCTCGACGGGATAGCCGGCCTTGACCAGAGCGCCAATGGTCGATGGGGCAAAGGAGCGGTGCTCCAGAGGCTTGGTCTCGGCGCGGAGGAGGATGGCGGGGTAGGCGGACATTTTTGCTGAACTTCTGCAGAAACGGCGGATAGGAGAGAGTTGGCGGAGGAAGTGATGAGACAGTTTGAGAGCGTTGGGTGCTTGTGACACGGTCAATGGCGTGGAGTTGTGGAGAGACGGAGCTTCAAATAATGCTGGCAAAAATGTCTGGAGTCGTGAGTCAATTCGCCAGCAACGCCGCATCCTTGACCGCCTCCGACCCCGGTTGTCAACGCGCCCTTTGTCCCTGTCACCCAATCATCCTATTTTCATTTTCCGCATCATCGCATGAGGTCACATCATGTCGATTGGTCGGCTGTACCCTTCTTTGTGTCTACCGGAACGTGGCATCCAAGCACGTCACTACTCCAGCTTCATCATTCTTCGGCGAAACTCTAGCGCTCCCTGACAAGAAACCAACAACCAAGCTGTACACGCTTCACTGGAAGTTCAGGTCTCGTGATGCGTTTTCTCCCTTATTCATTCTGTTCGCCGCATACTCTTGTCCAGCAAGTCTAGTTTTAACACCTTTCGAGGTTATTTTATTTTATTTCAACATGTGCCTTAAGCTCTGTCGTTTGCTCGAAATTTCATCGTACGGAGACTGGCAATGAAGTTGCCTAGGACGTGGAGCAGAACTCAACGGACGTGGTCTGGAAGTATAATCCTGATGATCGAGACCGACACACCCTCTGGCATCGCACTCCATGAGTTCTGCGAAAAACATTCTTCGCAGCGGGGTCGCTGAAGTTGGAAAACACAAGTGAAAGCAAGCAAGCAAGCGTTCTGGGAAACATCATCGACCGCCCGCCATAATGCTACAGCGTCGTACTGGAAGAAATACCAACTCTTTTCTTCTGCTATATTGGCGGTCCTCGTTTGTCATTTACAGGTCGATTCTGAAAAGATCCCGAATTTGTTCGTTTTGCTGTTCTTGGGGATCATTCATCCCCCAACCTCCAAACTCACTCGAAAGCCAGGACAGCGGGGTAGTGAATGTCAACACCGTTGTCCAATCGCTTTGCTGACAATTCATTTCCTCTTTCCAGAACACCCATCGCACGAGCTGTACTGAGCCCGTGTATTTCATATCCTGACAGCTGTCGACAACTCGAATCGCCATGACCCAGAATTAAAGACATACTTGGTCTTGCGAAGGCTTGGGATTTCCTTGCCGTGGGGGCAAAGTGTTCCTGATATTCCAACGAATCCAGGGGAGTAAGGCAATGCAACAAGAGACTGGGGACCAAAGGACTGTCGCAGCAGCAGCAGCAGCAGATTACTTGTGAAAGGGTAAGAAGGAGCCGCTTCACAGATGATGTTGCAAACGATAAGCACGCGCGGCACCATCTTGCGCGATTCGTCCTCAGTGATGGCCAGCATTTCCCATACACACGAAATTCACGATATGGGTACTACCCGAGGCTCATTCAGCTCAGCAATGGCGGCGATGTGGAAAACCAACAAGACGACTTCTCAAACAGTCGTTTGACCACAATCTGAGACAAGTCCAAAGACGAGACGCAGATCAAAGTGGGCCAGTAGAGTGCCACTCCATCGATTCGAGGTCGCTGCACATGAGTCCAGAAGCCACGGCACTGGCATAAAGGATGAGCATTCAGTTACATCGCCGCCAAGACTAACAGTAGAATCTGCTCTTCTCCTTGAGTTGATTTCTCGAGCTGGTTCGTGCTTCACACGCAATTCTTAGCAGGCACCCGGACGGCCAATCAGTCGTCCAGCCACTTGACCCATCCCAGGTAGCTACCGCTCAAACATCCAACCATCTCGCACACCCGGGCCCCTCTCGCCCGCAATCCACAAAATGGTCTGTCATGAGCCATCCGATGTCCGCACTGTGGCGCGCTCATGCCCGAAAGCATCGGCCCAATTTTTTTCGACACGAAACCTCATCAAGCAGGCGAGCGTCTGGGGAAGCAGGGAGCACAAGAGAAGGATGGCGATTCCGGCAACCGGAAAGCTGTGGCGGGGGTGGAGGAGGAGAGGGACGCCGCCGCCGCATGTCCCGCACACATTTCGCAGCACGATACGACGTGCGTGCAGCAGAAGGAACAGCTCCGCGGGCTCTGCGCTGAGACTGCCGATGCGGGTGCGCGTGCGGCGGCTAGAAGTAGCAAGGGCGGCAATTGGCTCAGAGCTGAGGTGGACTCTCGGGATCCAGGGTCTCTGCCAGTTACGCTCGGTTCTCTACCGCCCTACTTGCAGGCCTGTTTACGTGTGCAGGTGCAGGTGGTCGCTGCTTGGGCTGTGATGACGCAGGCATTTGAGGCAGCGGTCAGGTAGGTGGACAGGGAGTGACAAGTATTGGTGCGGCTAAAGGAGGGAGCTGAGGAGATGTAGCGCTAATACGGCAGTGCTGTGTACATCGACCAGATGAGCACTAGTTCTCAAGAACGAAGCGCAGTCTCTGCTGTATCGACCAAGAAAAAGAAGTCCTCGGCTGATGGTAGTGTGGCAGGGAGCTGGACGCGCAAGTGTCTGTGGACAAGGTAGATGTCAGCCACGTACCTCATTACTGCAGGCCATGTCCACCAGCAAGCCGCCCTCTGTGCGATGCTCGAACTCGGCTTTCGTCTGGTCTTGGTGACAGCTGAAGGCACGCGCATACGTACGCGCATACAAAAATGGCTCCAAAAGAAGGAACGAGAAAAAGACACGACATTTGTCCCACGCCAAACACAGCGGTTCGTTTAGCAGCACGACCATCATAAGCAACAAGCACAAGCAAAACAGTTGGCAAGCCAGCGAGCCCGACCAGCCTCCGCTCCGTTCGACCTCCTTACCAAGCTAATAGCCACCTCTGCACCAGTGACGGCTGACGGCAACCATTCGTCCGCTCACCGAGGACTAGCTGAGAAGAGGGAGGGGAAGGAGGGCAGCACAAGACGGGCGAGCGGGAACCGCGCCCGCGTCAGCGGCGCACTGTTTTCCGGTTGGCTGGCCGCGAACACGCTGCGGGCGAACGCGTTGGATGCCCGCCACGGGACAGGGATGTACGGGCAACAGTTTGTGTACAGTGTCTTTTATGCCTGCAGGGGAGAAGGGAGGGATGGAGGCAGGGTCAAAAAGCGAGTGGTAGAGTGCAAACGAGGACGATGCATGCGGAGCCAGACGGGAAGGGCAAGGTGAGAGAGAGCGGAGAGGGAAGGCCTGGATGATGGGGGCGGAGCAGCAACAATGCAGCGTGGTAATTGGCGCTACGGGGTGTTATGCAGAAGAGTGAGCTTGATTGCTGTTGAGGGGGGCGTGGAGGCGAGCGCGGGATGACGCTCCTCCGTCTAGTGGATTTGAAGAAGGCCTCGAGACGTGCGTGTGGAGGGAAGACCTGGGAAAGTGCAGGGGATTGTGCTTGCCTCGTTGAGGCTGGCTGCGAAATGGTGGGTGGGAGGGGTGGAGAATAGATCGACTGATTGATTGATTGGCGGGAGCTACGGGGATAAAGGTTTGAGGAAGGTGAGTGGACGGCTAGCTGAGTGATGGACCGATGTCGGGACAGAGGAGATGGGACTACACCTCTGAATGGAATTAGTGCTGCTGAATTGAACGGATGTAAAATGTGAGCAAGCTTTTCCGTGATTTTAAAGGTGTGGTTAGCTCACTGGAAAGAATCATGACGCAGGCTGCGGTAGTAAGGAAAGAAAATACATACGCGGGAAGAGCGAGCAAAGCCATCACTTCAACAGGAGAAAACTTCCCCATGTTAGAGGGGTACATAGACACTCCTTAAGAACAATTTCCATAACTCATATCGCGAGGGAAATCGATTCTGATCCTGATAAGCGAAGTAAACAATGTACATTGATCAGATTCAAGCCACTCTGCTCCTAGAAGCCCCCTGACCACTCCGGTCACTCATCCGTACACCCATTCTGCACCCCCCACTTCCTGAGGGACCAGGAGGAAATTTGTCATACCTCACTCATATCTTCGGGGTCGCTTGCATCGGAGCCTTTCCCGTAGAGGGCTCCGCGCGATATTTTCGTCAACGACAGGGGAGTGCTTAGCGCAAAGCTGGGCGCGGGACGGAACGAGGAACGAGACGAAGGTAATTGGCAAGCAAAAGCATGGGCGCGCGTGGCTGGCACGAAAGTGCGGCCAGGGTGAGAGCCAAGTGATAATCTCCTCCCAAGATAAGAGGCTGCTTGCTTGAGGGTTGAGTGGGGATTGGGGTTAAAGGGGGGTTTCAGGAGAACGTTCGGATTCGAAAGCGGCAATGTTACGAGCGCCATGAAGTCGAGACTGGGAAACCACAGCCGGTAGTTGCGATGGTGCGGAAAAGGTAAAATAGACGATAAACTAGGCAGGCTTTCGGAGGTTTATCAGAGGCCCGGTGGATAATGTCTACCACCTGTCTCATCAGGGAGTTTGATACTCAAACACTTGAAGCAAACCAGCAACGCTACCACTCAACCGGCTCTGCACGGCGTCCAGAGAGAGAAGAAGAAATCGAGAGACACGATTTGTAAAGCTTTGGTAAGAAATCGCTCTAGAGCCGCACCCCTGCCTGCCTGCCTACTTGCCTATTTAGCAAGCTACCTAGTTCGCTGGCTCGCATCCGTTCCCGCATTCCTTCTTCCACCCACCCCAGCAGCCTTTGAGTTCAGGGAGCTCCCAGTTGCTAGCCGCTCACCTCGGAACCCTGTTGTCGACCAGCTGCTTCCCTGTCCTACCAGCTAGCTGTACAAGGACCGCCCAGACGCCGACCCAGCGTGGGACATTGTCCGAGCCCCGAACGTGGTCGGGGCCATGGTTGTCGTTTGGCGTTCCTTGAAGCTGGCAGAAGAGGACCCTGGCAACGACAATCTCCACCAACACGCGTAGACGGGGTGAGGTTAAAAAATAGAAGCAAACAGAGAAATAAAGATGGCAGCCGCGATGATAGACTTGGAACATGACGGAATAAGTAACGAAATCCCATCCCTTCCGTTCCAATTTGAGCATTGTCCAGTATGTCAAACGTACACAAGTCTTCTCGGATACGCGCGACTGCTTGCGTTCCTGGCGCGGTCGCGCTCTTTGGACAGCAAGTGTTAACAACAACACGTGCATTCGAGGACCCCTGTTCCACGTGGCCACGGATTTTATGCTTCCTTAATGGCTACTTGTGCATCAAGAGCTTCATATGCTTTACTAACAGCTGCAGTTGTGCAATTTGCGCGTAGATCAGTGATCCCCTGTCGCTTCTCTGTTTTGCCAGCGCCTTCATTCATTGCTGCCGGCGTCGTGTTGATGGTCCTTGCCAACTTAGGCAAAGCCAAGCGCCTCGTTGGCTTTTCTCAACGTCGCTTTCTCTCCTAGGCTGAGACCAGATGCTTCGTCATCCCATTTGAGCAAGCCCATTGCGCGCAAACCTTCCGGACCCGAATATGCTGCTGCTTCCTCGACCGTGTGGCGACCAATGTGGTTTGACTCGCCCTCGCCGCCGCCAAAATCTGGCGACGGGATGCCTTCGAGAAAGTTTTGGCGCTGCTTGGCGAGATACTTGGCATTTTCGACGGTGAGAGGGCACGTGGGGATATAGAGGACTGAAGAGTCAGAAGAACCTGCGTGTACCTTGTCGACGGCGTGGATGGTGTCGCAGTGCCAGACGACGTAGTCTCCAGGTTTGACGCGGGGTACGTGCACCATGGTACGGGAAAGATCGAGATGGGGATGCAAAGCTGCGCGCAGCTCCTGACCGTGCCCGGGAGTCGCTCCTTGGATCCACGACGAGGGCTCCGGCTCCATGGTCCAATTCGAGGGGTCGAGAAATGCAGGCTCAAATACTTCCGACTTTGGATCAGTCGGGGGCTTCTTGGGCGTGAAAAACGGTCGAAGGAGATAGTAGGCAGTGGCTTTGGCAAGGAGCGGATTGACGAGCAGTGTCCCCTCAAAAGGCCCCGTATTGCTCATGCTCAACCAGCCCTGAGACATGCGGAACATGCTGCACGCGCCGACTCCAGCGTGTAGATCAGAGATTGCATCAAGCCGGCAACTGGACTCCCATGGGTCAAATTCTTCCCACTTTCCTTGCCACACAGCATCATAGACACCACCACGGCCATAGCCGGCTGGGTCCCAGCGCTCGACACTGCCACCGTCGACGTGCGGTCCAAGAGCGAAGCGTGCATCGCCAGGCAGTCGCATGCGTAGACGGTCAGCGTAGGCAGTGGGGTGCGCAAGCGATACATTGGCTGAAGGCAAGCGCGAGTGCCAAAATGACAGAATATATCTCTGTGCTTGGAGGAGATTCGCGTGTGTGCGGGCGCGCATTTGGGCTGGCGACCAGTAGAGCTCATACACCTGAGGGTTATCAGCAGGGAAAGCTGAGAACGTTAGCGAAAACGAAGACTCGCTGATGCCAAGCACTTGCCTTTGGTGTGCGGGTTTCTTCTGATGTATTCTCTCAACTCTTCTTTCCAGCCCAAGATCTCCTTTTCGTCGATGACGCCCCTTACAATGGCGACGCCTCTCTTGCGGTGTTCCTCTTCAAACTGTTTGCTGACTTGTGCCTTGGCAATATCACTGTATTCGACCTCTGGTATGACGTTGCTGCCCGACGCTACTATGGTTGCAACCTCATTTTGAAGAGTCTTGAGTAAACGGTCCCATGATGCCCGTACGGCGTCCTCGTGACCCGCAATGAGGTTCTTCTTGAGCAGCGCGTAGCTGGGGTCGAGAGGCTTGAACTCTTGGCCGCTAAGCGAAGCAAAGGCGTCTGAGATGTCGCCGGCGCGTTTCTGGGTCGAAGAAGGTTTGGTGGCGGTGGCGGCTGTCCGAACAAAATTTGCGGCGGAGGGAATGGCGCGGCGGCGTGCCGGATTCAAGAGAGCAGAGGCCATTGTGGACGACCCAAGACGGATTCGGCGCAACGGGGAAAGCAAAGGCGCGAATACTAGTGGCGGCGCCAACGATAATGGTGAGGAAGATGAGAAGCGAGTTGTCGCGTCGAGCAAGGTGGGAAGAGCATTTTCCTGAGGAGCTTTATGTGGAGGAGCAGCCTGGAGTGGAGTGCAGTGCGGAGGCGGAGACGGAGAGCTGTTGTCGGAGGTGGAGGTGGAGGTGGAGGGGGAGGCGGGCGGAAGGGATACCGGAACAGGCATAGCTGGCCCTAGGCTGCCTGATTTGCTAAGGCTGAGGGGGGCGTGCGGGGCGTAGCTGTCAACGTCTTGTCAACCGGAACGGCAGGCGGCCCGCCACTTGTCCCATCCGACACTCCAACTACATACCCTACCGCCACGCCACGCCTCCGCCCTGCAGAAACCTTACATCAGAGTTCCGCGTTTGTGACGTGCAGCTGGTAGGTCCCACTGCCGCTTCCAGCGCGCCCTTGGGCATCGTCATGCCTGGGCTGCCGTCTGGCTGCGACACTTTTTCTAAGCATTACTCAGGTACCGGACAGACTCTTCGATACAATGGCGAAAGCAGCCTTGCCAAAAGATTTCCTGTGGGGCTTCGCAACAGCAAGGTCCGTAGATGCAACAGACAGTCGAGCCATGCTAAAGCAGTCTCAGTTACCAAATCGAAGGCGCAGCGCATGAAGACGGCCGGCTCGACAGCATCTGGGACGTCTTTTGCAGGAAGCCGGGCAAGATCGCCGACGGTTCCAATGGTGACGTCGCCTGTGACAGTTACCATCGCAGCGGTGATGATATTGCCCTCCTCCAGCTTTGCGGCGCCAAAGCGTACCGCTTTTCCGTAGCCTGGACGAGAATCATCCCTTTAGGCGGCCGCGCCGACCCTGTCAACCCCTCTGGTCTGTCGTACTACGTAAAGCTCGTCGAAGATCTGATCGCCGCCGGGATCGAGCCGGTCGTGACGTTGTTTCACTGGGACTTGCCAGACTCGCTAGAAACTCGTTACGGCGGTTTGCTGAATCGAGACGAGTTTGTTGCCGATTTTACTCGTTACGCACGCGTTGTCTTCGAGGCGCTGGCCCCCAAGGTCAAATACTGGGTAACTTTCAATGAGCCATGGTGCTCTGCAATCCTGGGTTACAGCCTTGGTCAGTTTGCGCCCGGGAGAACGAGTGATCGCACCAAGAATCCTGAGGGGGACGCGTCGACAGAACCCTGGATAGCTGGTCACAACCTCTTAGTGGCTCACGGCTCGGCCGTCCAAGTATTCAGAGATGAGTTCAAGGAGAGGTTCGGAGGCCAGATTGGAATGACGCTCAATGGTATGCAGAATCCACGCGTCCAAGCGGACCACTAACTGCCTGTAGGTGATTATGCGTATCCATGGGATCCAGAGGACCCTCGAGACGTTGAGGCGGCGGAGCGAAAGCTCGAGTTTTCCATGGCATGGTTTGGAGACCCCATATACTTTGGCAAGTACCCTGAGAGCATGCGACAACAGCTCGGTGCGCGGTTGCCCGACTTCTCCGCTGAAGAGATTGCCTTGGTTCAGAATAGCAACGACTTCTTTGGCATGAACCACTACACGTCGAATTTCGTGCGCCATCTCGACACGCCACCGGACTCGACCGACTTCGTCGGCAACGTTGCGTGTTCATTTGAGAGCAAGGATGGGGAGATCATTGGGCCTGAGACGCAGAGCCCCTGGCTCAGGCCAAACCCGCTTGGCTTTAGGAGGTTGCTAAACTGGATCAGTGATCGGTACGGACACCCGACAATCTACGTGACTGAAAATGGCACGAGTGTCAAGGGTGAGAATGAGCTATCGGTTGAGCAGATTGTCGAGGATGATTTCAGGGCGTCATACTTTCGAGACTACATCTGGGCCTTAGCAGACGCGTACAGCAAGGATGGAGTGGACGTGCGGGGATACATGGCTTGGAGTCTCTTGGAGTAAGTTAACGCGCCGCGACGCGCCGTCCCGCTGCCGGCTTGTTGACAGAGCTCGGACTGGTGGCTGACCACGATGCGTAGCAACTTTGAGTGGGCAGACGGATACGAGACTCGGTTCGGTGTCTGCTACGTCGACTATGAGGGGGGCCAGAGGAGAATCCCAAAAAAGAGTGCCAAGGTTGTTGGCAAAACGTTCAACACCCTGATAGGAGAGTCGAACTAGGGGTGTCTATTGGACGACAGGCTTGGCCAGTGAAAAGGGGGGTTGCGACGGCATCGATGCGTAGATTTCCATTTTGCAGACAGACAGGGCAAGACTGTGCCCCCATCATTGTCTACTGAGTGGCGGTGATGCGGCGAAACGGCATGTTCCAACGGTGTGTAATGACGAGCTAGTGAGGATCAGGGCGTAGTCCAGGGCTGCGGAACAGGATTCTAGCGCTAGCGTGACCGCTAGTCAGATGTCCCCCTGAAGACGTCCAGGCTGCGAATGCAGATCGTGTTTCTAGCATGGGTGGGTTTGCTGTAAGATGACGATGGCTGTTGAGCTGATGGGACGCCAGGGCCAGATTCGCAATCAGTGGTCATGGTTTCAGATGTGGACCTGTTCGAGTAGAGCTTGCAGCCAGTGTCGGCGCAGAGGCAGATGAAAATTGAGTGGACGAGCTGGATTGAGAGCACCTTGGGAGCTTTTGGCGTGGACAGAGTTGGGCGGACGCGTCTCCGCCAAAGGTGCTGGCGGTGTTTGGCGGGAGCTGACGGTCTGGCCCTGGACCTTGGTCTACGGGCAAGTTGATTAGCGCGACAGGGAGCCACAGACGAGGATCTCAGGCCTGACTGTGCACAGGGCGAGCTCAGACGGCGTGTGGAGGAAGTGGCCGCCAGATCTGCGCTGTGATTGCGACCCAACGTCTGTCAGTGCTCATGGCGACAATATGGCAAACACGAGGGCAGCGGTTTCAAGGCGGTGGATGGAAGACGTGTTGCAGGTGGAGATGAGAGCGAGGGCAGAGTTTGCGAGGGAGGTGAGGTGTCCAGGATGGCTTTGGGGGGTGGATGGAGGAGGGTGAGGTGGTTGCCGTGGGAAGTGCGGGTGGGAGGTCGGGTTCGGCTGATTTAGCTCCCGCAGTCTGCCTGAGGCACACGGATTCCGCTCAACCGCTCGTCCTCCCGCCGCCGCCGCCGCCGCCGCGACATCACCACCACAACCACCGCACCCACCTTGGACCGCGGCGCGCTCCCTGCTCTCGACGGGCACGGCGGAGTTGCGCGTCGGCCACACCCTTCGGCCATGGCCTCCCCCGCCCAGCTGGCGAATCAAGGTACGCGAGACGAGGCGGGCTGTCTTCGCTGCTGTTGACCAATTCAGCAACCGGACCAGGGCCAGGGCTCCCCCAGAACCTGGACTGTGACCGCACTACTTCCTTGTGCACAGGACTGGAGCCCTCAGCTTCGCTTCCTTGTGCCTGGCGATCTCGACGTCTCGCAGCTCGCGCGGCCATCAAACCAACCCAGGCTCACCACCCACGTGCCGCCATTTTTTTTTCCCACGGCGGTGCTACACTGTCGTCGCGCTGGTGACGTGCCGCGGTGTCAATTCGGTCCATCTCTCAGTTTCCCGCCGCGCTTAAGCTCAAGGTGCTCCAGCCTCCAGGATGGCCTCGGTGGGCTCAAAGCCTCCAGCGCCCATCGTGGTTCCCTGCCTCTGCGCCCGTGTCGAGTGGGATAATGCGTGCCCGTCCCTGTTATGCTTCCGGTCATCTCCACCATCAAAAAAAGTCGTCTTCGCAACCAATCCCACCGTGCGCGTCGCCAGCTGAGCCTTGCTGAAATGGTGCCGAATTTTCAGGCGTCCCTCGGCCGCTGCATCGTCGACCATGGCACATGCCGTCGTCGTCATGGCCTCTTCCCTGGTGCCATGGGTTCCTCTGGTCTTGGGCCGCCACCTCAGCATCAGTTCCTTGCCTCTTGCTCTGTCGACCCGGCAGCTCGCCAAGCGCCGGCAGGCGTCTCGAAAATTCCAAACTGAAACCCCTTCCCCGCAAATAGACGCACGTGTGCCTACCATCATCTTGGTTTCTCGGAGCCAGCAAGAGCCTGGCAAGCCTTCTTCACCTCCCGGCGCCAGAGCGTCCTAGTGATCCGTCCTCAGGCATATCTTGCCCTCACCTGATGGTATTAGTCCCGTCGAGGCCCTGGCCACTAAGCCCTGTTGCACGTCCTATTGATCTCTCTCCAAGAGCTCTATTTCTCCTGATCACCTCTTGATATATTTTATTTGCCGAACAAGCTTGCTCGTCTCTCCACTCCTCCAATCGTGGCTGCCTCTCCGCCTCCTCTCCGCCGCTGCGATAAATCTTCCGCCGCCGGCTCCCTCCCCACACTTTTCGCACCATTCCCACACCGCCCTGCCCGCGCGGAATGTCCATAACCACTATAATAAGGCCGCTTCAGAGTCCTGTCGAGTTTCGGAGTCACCATTCAATGAGTAATCAATCCAACCCAAGCATCTCGTCAGTCAAGACGACTCCCTCCTACGAGGGCCAGTCGTCCGACGCCGACTCGAAGCGGACCGTGACGAACCCTGCCGGCGCCGCGACCAACAGCGCTGCTGCTACTGCGAGCGCCGCCGCCGCTGCACAGAACCCCAACGTCGGCCAGCCGGGAGCGAAGCGGAGACCCTCGAGAGCCGGCACTCGGTCTGTGTCGACCCTGACGGCTGCTCAGCTAGAGCGGAAGAGGGCCAACGACCGCGAGGCGCAGCGCGCCATCCGTCAACGCACAAAAGACCACATTGAAAATTTGGAAAGACGCGTCGCCGAACTGACGGCGCGCGAGAGTGCAACCGGAAAAATCGACGAAATCCTTTCACGCAACCAGGACCTCGAGCAAGAGAATGCAATCCTTCGACAACGCCTCAACCATGCGATGACGGCCCTCGGACAGGGCGGTTACACAGACAACAATGGTACGTCATTTCACCTGCATCCCAAAATACAAACTCCTCGACGCTCCGCGCCGGATTTCCTACGCAATTTCATTTTGCTGACCGACACACAACGCAGGCATAGCAAGCGAGAGCAGCATCCTTGCAAGCGCTGGAACTCATTCACCGACTAACAGAATTCATATCATGAATCAATCACGGCCGTCTTCGACGCCTACCGCGCGTAATGTTCCTTCAGTCACCGGCGCCAACGCGCCCAGCATCGCGTCCCAGGCAGACCAGTGGCATCACGCCCACGCGAATCCCCACGCCCATGCAGGCTACAGCAATGCGCCCACGTCGACGGGGGCCGATTCTGCGCCAGCCGTGGAAGTAGCTGCTCCACCGGACCCAATGCGGTGGAGCCCACACGGCCAGCCTGTTAACGCACCTGTTTCCGTGGCCGAAAACAGCTTGCACCCTGTCGAGCAACACTCGATGGGATACCCCTACGTCATGGACACCAACAGTCGACCACTTCAATCACAATACGAACCGTCAAGCCAGCAACTAGGCTACAGTAGCCATCTACCCGTTTCCAACCCTGCTCCGCCGCCTCCTTCCTACCACGACCAGCGTCATCTCACCGTCCAAATGCCGAACGCGCAACATTCTTACCAGCAATACCCGCAACCTCAGGGTTACATTCCGTCCTCGTCTCAGCATGGCGACAGCGTTCCAATGATGCAAAGACCTCCTATGGATAACCAGCAGATGATGTATAGCATCCCGTCCAACGTGAAACCGGAGCAGTGAGCAAAACTACCCAGAAATGACATTTCATCACTCCGTCGAACAGCCGCAATGCCCAGCGTAATTCCTCGGACTGGGATTCGCGGATGGACCCGGTCTCAAGTCAGTGGACCGTGCCGAAGCCGACTTCGGTTTAATGCTCTATCTCACCTAGAGTGAGCGTTTAACAGGGCCGGGGAATTTCGGAGCTGCACCGTGCCTCGCTCTAACTATACCTCTACGATGGACGTTTTACGGAGAATCCGCGTATCTCGTTCCAAGCTCTGGGGAAGAGCATTCAACTACGCAAACAACAAAAAAACGCGAAAAAGGCCATGCGCACGCATTCTACCAGCATGAATACCATGTCACGAATTTTCTCGCCGTACTTATTATCTCTTAATCAATCATCTTCTGGATCCAAAGAGCAAACCACCGGTGTTGATCATCTTGCGGGACCACGTCCATATCCAAGTAAAGGCCCCCCGCCCTGAGCTGCTACAGTCGAAAACTTGACATTAGCGAAAAGGAAAGTTCCGAAGTCCCCCATCTTAGGTCCAAGGCGCCGGGCGCAGCATTGTTGTGGAATGACACCACGACTTGGCTGCACGATCCATTTGAGAACGACGACGAACCAATCATCACACCAAACCCCGGACTCGGCTGTCCCTGTGCGCGCGACAGGCCCGCGAAGGTTGAAGCATTCTCCTGGACGACGGGGCCGAGGGGCGCTGCTCGTTGCGGATCTGGGCTAGGATCTCCGGATGCAGCCGAGAAGGAGGACCACCAGGCGGACAACTAAGCGAGACGAAGAAAGTGCGGTCAAGCAAGCGCAACAGCAGGGGTCACAATGGTAGGGTTTGGTTGTCGCACGAGGGGGAGGGCCTGGGTGCAGCGCCAGGGTGGCAGGGAACAGTCAGGAAGACGGTGCGAGGAGGGGAAATGGGCCGACGTCACCAACGAATGGTCTGGGCTCGGGTTGCAGAGCGAGGACGAGCCGCAAGGCAGGCAGTTCAAAGGCGAGCACATGCAACGTCGACGAACCAACGGCGGCACTCAAAAAGGCCAACTCAAAGCCAGAGCCAGCAAGAGCGCGAGGCTTCCCGTTCGCTATCTCGGCTGATCTGCCTCGAGCCAAGCACACGAGAACGGGCCGAATCACCTACTCCAACCGATACAGTGGTTTCGATTGGCCAGAATGTTGACAGGGAGGCCGGCAAGGCGGGGTGAAGATGCAATTGGGATGATGAGAGACGGACGCGCGCAGGGTTGGCGCCCCTGGTGGTCTTTTACTTCGTACTGTGAATCGAATGATGGTTGTGATGGGCGGCGGACCGCACACTCCAGTCGGCTCGCTTCCTCTCCCTGCTGCTCAAAATCGAAACAAAAGTCAATTGATCCTGCCGACACAGCCACGCGCTGCTCATGCTCTGCAAAGGGAAATGAGCGTTTTGAGAGACGAGGAATGAGACGACAGTCAATGACGAGAAGTCGAAGATCTTCAGAGCGCGGACAGGCCACGGCGGGGCGCGATTGCGAAAAATGCTCATCACTCAAGTCGTCCATTTTGCATCTAGATCTCCATCTCACCGCCGCACCGGGGCGTATCTGCAACTGTCGTGCCTCTCCGACAACCTCACCTGCTGGCATGAACCTCTTTTCACCAACCAGTCGGCTACACTACCGCGTAGCTGCACGATGTCCAAAAGACGCCGCGTGTCCGGGCCGCCAATGTCTTACTCTCGATGGCCTCGACTGCCGTACTGACCACCACAACACGATACGACTCGCCGCCCAGCCAGCCGGGAGCGGAGCCGCGCCCGTTGCCGCTGCCGCCCGCTGCCAGCTACGTCGTGCTACGGATGCTCTATGGCCCTGCGTCTGCTGGCGCTTTGGTGGCGTCTATCGAAACGGTCCCCAGTCTGGCTAGTCAGTCGAACCAGAGAAACATAACCCAGCCCAAGCTCCAGCCTTACGATGGGTCGCGTGTCAGGGAAAAATTTTGAAGCCGTGTTGCGGATTAGCTGGCCGCCGCGTCTGCCGCCTGCGTTGACTTCGTTCCGGCTTGAGTCTTTGCATAGTATTGCTAGGCAAGGAGACTAGACCGTTGCGGTCTCCTGCCTGTCCCTCTCCCCCCGAAGCCAAAGAGCCCCCCTTCAAAATACCAAACTCTCGATACTGAGGGAAAGACGTCGACATACTTCAGGAGACACTCCACGTAGGCATGCGTCCTAAGAGCTGAAAATACATCCAGTCCAAGCCGCACTGGCACAAAACGAGAATAGGTGAGCGGGATGGTGGATCGCAAGCGACGCCTGGAGATCCTAAATACTTCCCCGTTCCTTCCTTCGTGACCATGTGTCATGAGACAACTGTCTGGAGGAGAAACAACATCTTTTTCACGCCTACATGCGAAGCAGCCAAGGCCGGAGAGCAAATCAAATCAACCGTCAGAACCGAGAGCTGTTGCGATGGTAATGAGCCTTCAAGTCTTCTATCCTTCTCCTATTTTCCACATTATAATACCCAGAGCGTTCGTTCAATGCCCTTTTTTCAGGAATTCTGGCGACATGGCACCGGCGCAGGCGGTGAGATTGAGGAGCAAGGGGTAGGCGAGGCGACCAGATGGAGTAGTTCTTGTGTTGATGCGCCCTTCACTGCGACCACCCATCCGGCCGTTAATTGTTCAAGGACGCGAGGCAGGTGGTCGGTAACGCGGAAGAGCAGGTTTGCGTAATGGGGGTGTAATTGGTGCGTGTTCTTTCCTAAATTCCTAATTAAAGAGTAGTGTCTACTGAAAACCGAGCGCTGGCGAGGTAGCTAATCATCATCTGCGCCTCCCTGAACCTATCTCAAGGATGGAAGAAAGAGAACCCTGATGAGATGTAACATAGGAACCGAGACCACAGGCAACACCAACAGTCAGCTTTCTTTGGTGGGCGGCGATGCCGCAAGGACACTGATAGCAGTAAGATCCACGACTTCGAGGTTGCGTCAGAAGCCTACTTCTAGGAGGCTTGTGGCCCCCGCGTATGCCGCAAACTCGAACGAGCCTTGTAATCCCTCATTTTTGGTTGTTTTCATCGCTGCCCAGGCCAAATTGAACTTTCCTTTGCTATATTCAGCCAGGTCCCTCATCCGTATTTGCTCGCCCTCACACAAACGAAAAGACTGCCACGACTCCGCCCAAATCGCTCCACCTATCCGCCATCCTCGAGCTCTTTGAGCAGCGCCGCCCTGCATTCCACGGCCATCTTCCGACTCCAGCAGCTACTACCACCCTGCTGGTATTCGGAAATCACTGCAACCACACCGCACTACCTCAAACTACGCGTCTACCCCGTTTGAGCGCAAAAGAATCAGCCCCTACCCATCCATCTCTCTTGCATTATCGTCGAGCACGCCATTTACTACGCAGCGCGGCTGACGCCCTCTTTCCAGCTTGTCGACAAGTCACAATGACGCGGAGATACATGATACCTACTGGCCAGCGAGCCACTCGACACACGTGGTTTTGCGCCACCGCAGCAGTTGATTTTTATGCGTGCTGTGTGTGTGGGTAGGGGTGGGGGCGCTCACAGGGGGAGAATTTGAGGCGGATTTATACGCCCGTATGGGTGTGCACATGGTTGCGTGCATGGGGCTTTATGAATTAGTCAGTGTTGTTGTGCGGGTGATGACGGCGCTGACGGCGAGACTTGACCGCATTCCGAGGTTGATGACTTCGCCCAGTAAAGAGTGCAGAGGTTTGCTGCGATAGCTGGAGAGAGGGCCCTTTTCTTGAGTGCGGATGGAGTTCATGTGTTGGGAGAGGCGTGGATGTTGTGCTTCACGGTGGATAGGGTCCTCAATCAGACACCCAGGCAAGCAACGATTGAGCGAGCACAAATGACTCCCCTCCAGCATTATTGCGCCTTTTGCACAACAGCAGTCCTTATGCACGGCCGAAGGCACAAGGTCAGACACGAATGGGTAGAAGGCCGGATGACGGACAGTGGCAGGCCCCCATTACCTTCAGCATCTTTCCCTCTTTCCCTCACCCTCTCTCCTCTTCTGCCCCCTTCCTTCCCCTCCCCCGTCCGTCCGTCCGTACGTCGGCTAATCAACCAGCAGACCGACCAGCCAGCCAGCCAGTCAACGATCAGTGGTCGGCCAAGGGAGGACCAGGGAAGCGATAGGATGTCCAGTCGGCCCAAGCGCCTGCTGCATCAGAAAAGAAGGTTTAATAGTAAGGCCGGGCGGATCCACTGCACCACACCACTTCTTGGGCACCAACGACGACCGTACGCAATGCCGCAGCGGCCAACACCGCTGCAAGCTGCTGCTGCTGCTGCTGCTCTTCATCCCCTCCCTTCTCCCCCTTGTCGCCTGCGTCTCTCCTTCGTCTCTCGGTTGCGTGCCGTGGTCTTCCTGTTGCTGCCCCCTGGCCTTGATCAGTCCTGTCTAGGACTCATTTCACTCACTGAGCGCTGGACACTGAAGCGTGTGCTCGTGGGCCATGGCAGCCACGATACCCGGATTGTCGCTGCGGCTGCGGCGTCGTGCAAGCCATGTTTTTTTGGTGCCCCATCCCCCCAGTGCTGCTGCTTGCTGATAATACCGCTGATACACGGTCCTCGATTTTCACATACGTCCCCATGCGTGATCGACACTCATGCACATCGTGCCGCCCACCACACAGCTCGCAATGCACATCAACGTCTTTAGGCGCTTTTTTGGCTACGGTTGCCCCATTCGCTCATATGCCGCTGCAGATAATTTTTTTCTCATTCTACGTACCGCCGGCAGCGGGCTGATAGGAACCTCGTATCCTTGTCGTCATCGAATTTGTCTATGCCGAGAGTGTGCGTGTACACCGCTGCTTGTCTTGCTGGTGGGCCTTGCCTGTCCGTCGTTGTTTTTTTGTAGGCATGTGTCTTTTCTTCTCTTGCCCGTGCGTTATCTTGCGTTCTGAGTGCCGTGAACTGACTTGCCCTGTTCTACCCTGCCCTCGTCCATACATTTGCGACGCAACCGTCTCGTTTCGCTTACAGCTCACTTGCTACATGGACGTCAGAAAATCTCGCATCGACAGAGTAACTTGGATTCCTCGTCTTCCCCCGCTCCTTGTCTACCTGCAACAAGAGGAAGGTCCTATGCTAAGGTCCTAGGGCAACATAAAGTGCGGCTTCGACAGGATGTTGCGCTGCCCAAAGCCGACCCAAAGCAGCAGCGGCAGTATCCTGAATCGCAAGCCGAGCGCCAGGGGCCCAGCGCTGGCTGGTGCGCGGACGAATGCCGAAAGGGGTGAGAAGGGGGTGAAGGGGGGGACCGGAGGAGGTGCAAATAGTGGAGACGAAGCCAACGGAAGATGGACATCTGATTGGACGAAGCGCGTCGTTGCTTGACCGCCTTCCGTTCGCCGACGGAGGGTTTGTGCGCTGAGAAGCGGCGTTTGGTTCGGTGGTGACGTGTGGTGTTCAGGTATTTGATAGGCAGTCGGGGTAGATGGTAGGTACCTGCATGTGGGTGCGGATTACTGAGCGTGGAGGCTGTGTACATAGTGGGTAGTGTCAAGGATGGAGCTGTATGGGGGAGACGCAGGGGAAGTGGAGGATTGTGGCGCCTGTCCCGGCCCGCGCAAAGGCTTTAGATTTTCTTCGCAGTTCGGGCTTTGCCTCGAAGTTGGTTTCGGCGGTGTAAGGGACGTTAAACGGATGAAACTGGAAAGTGAAAGTGATTGTCGTTGGCGCGACAAGGGTAGATACAGTCCTAGCGGAGTCGGACATGCGTACCTCTTGGAGCTCGGCATTGAAAAAGCAGTACGGCAGTTGAACATTTGTGTTTCCTGGGGCCGGATCCATGTACACGTGTGCCGGAGAAGGACAAAACAGGGAGTTGCAGTCGAAGTGTCTGGGCGTAGGGGGTCTTCGTGGCTTCACTCTAAAAAGTCGGTGTTTTGGTGGAGCAAGAGCGTGGAATGCCCTTTGATCATAGAATGTCCATCCCACATGGCTTCGGGACTCAGTGCGCAACAGGCACAGGGGAAAGCGGGCGAAGAATGCGGTGGCAGTTGTATGAGAACAACAGCTGGGACGGGCGTGCACGCGCGCTTCAGCGCGTCAGACGGCATAGGTCAAGTTCTGGGATCTAGCAGCAACGAGGCCCGCGCCGCAACTCGAAAGCCCGGTCTTTGTTTTCCTGTCGGCCGTTTGTCGTAGGCGTCTTGCTCTCGCCGCGTGTCTCGTCTCGCGCCGTTTGTCCCTGGTTGTCTGTGATATTCTTGCTCTCTCCTGCAGGCCGCACACTCTTGCATTCGTATCGCACCCAAGCATCAAGGCCAGCTGCCGCAGCACCCCTGTGTTCTGCAGGCGGTAGCTTGGTTAAGATAGTTTGCGCGCAGTCTTTCCCCTTCTTCGTCTGTTGTTATCCATCGCCACAATGGTGCAACGTATCAACCTCCAAAGCTCTGTGTTCTTGCTTCAGCACCCCCGTCTTTTCAGCTAACGCCGCAACTCAATTCATTGTGCGCAGCCGCACGCCGCCCAGGATCCGGGATTCTTTTCGTAGAGTCTTCAGCAGCCAGCACCAAGCATCCCAGGCTCAAGACCAAGGACAGGGTCGCGCCGTCTTTCCGTTTCCTATTTGTGCGGTTCTCCTTGCCGTCCAAGCAATCACGTCTTTTTCCACCCAGTCCATCGGGTCTTCTTCTGTTCCATTTCTGGCGACGGGGATTCGGATTGATGCCGAAAAGGGTACATGGCGATATTTTGCAACTCCCCGGCCGCAGCGACTATTTCAACATTTGATCGATTGCCCGGGGTCATTGCATCCAGGGAATAAAGCAAATATTTGCTTGCTAGCCTGTCTGCTTGCCGCAACGACAGACAGCCCATCCTGCTGTGCGTTTACTTTGCTTCATTTCGATTCGCTCTCTGGCCTCGTTTTCGCGATTAGGTGGTTGGTCGGTTGTTTGCCCGTCGTACAACAGCGCGACGCCGGCCGTCCGTCCCGTGCCGTAGCGTGCCACTGCAAGTCAACTCCGGGGAGCAAGTTATTCCCGGCAGATCGCTCGGTTCGACGCTCGCTCGCTCTCGGGATGCACTTGGCAGGTTCCATTGCATCGATGATGGGGGTGGTGGTTGTCCCAAACACCAAAACACAGGGTTCTCCTTATTGCCTTGTGGAGTTGGCGGCTTCATTGTTGGGCCTGATGTTACCCGCGCCGATTCAGTTTCGTGCCTTGCGATGCGGGGACTGCGCGGGGCGATTCGACCTCGCGGCGATTAGTCGCGCAGCGTTAAGAAAAGAAGGCCCAACGCGATAGCCTTGATGAAGATGACGGCAATGGTGGAGATGAGGGGGACGAAAGCCATGGTCAGTGGAAGCTTGCGGAGCGTTCAAGTCGTTTCGTTTCGTTTCGTTTCGGAAAGATGTGTCGAGGAGGAGTAAAGGTACGAGATGTTTGACGCTGGGCAAAGCAGGTATGGCTGGCACTGTTGTCACACATGGACGCGTGCCAAGTTCGCTGGCAGAGGTGTTATGTTAGTTTTGGGCGGCAGAGGCGGTGCCAGCAAATGGCTGGAAGCGCGTGAGGTGAGGCTGGCTGGTGGCACGCGGGGCGACCATACACGATGGACGACGACATTTCAACGCCTCATTCATCGCGCGCCAACAACACATGATGACTGTTTCCACGGTGCTTTTTCTTGGGTCACATGCTTTTCAACAAGGAGCCTGTCAGACTGCTCACCATGGCTACAGGCTACCAAAACTCGTCTCTAGGCGCCAAGTGGTTGATCCTGGACGTCGTGCGCGTCTGTCTAAAACCCAATGCGGAAGTCTTCTCAACACACACGTGCACTGCAGGCATGGTCACCATCACCCTAGCATTTAGACAACTCTTGCCAAAGTTACGAAAGAGCCTCGTGAGTTTGCGAAAAGCCAGCAGCAGCCACTTTCAATCTCCGCTAAGGGACCATGTGGCAGAACGGCTACAGACTTCCCGCGCTGATCCATCCGTGCCATCCTTCAACCAACGAGCGGCCGACAACCAACCCGACCGCCCTGATCCTGGCCTGAATATGCCGGTATTTGAACGGCAGTAGCAATTGCAGCAAGCTCTTACCAGGACTGTCGTTTCTCGGTAAGTTAAAGTGACTGTCACTTGGAGACACGTTTTATGCGCGCACACACACTCTCTCTGCACACTCTGAGGTCTCACCCTGCTTTCTCAGCGATTATCAAGAGCCATGGTTGCCAGTGAGCTCCCTAAATGTATTCTAATCGCACTCGACGGCGACAAGACCGCGCGCATACTGCAGCCAAGCGCAAAAGGTAAAGGTTAAACAGTATTTTAGAATTCGTGTGGTATAGGCGCCGGGGGTGAAGGCCCCATTGTGTTAATGCTAAGTAGGTAATGGGCAGAAGGGCAACCAGCTCCTAGTGAGCCAGCTAGATGTATGCACGTTCGTACGTACGGTGTTGAGCCACCTAGTAGAGAGCCAGGCCAGGCAACGCTCACCCGTTTCCCGGGACCTGGTTGAGCTGACTGAACTTTCATCATCCCTGTCCGCTGCCGTCGAAGAGCACATTCCAGGCCAGTCCTGCTTTCCGCCATCGATCAATTCATCCGTTCACGAGAGAAAAGTTGTCGAGTCAAGTCGAAGGGCTCGCGCTAGCACCAGATGCCCGATGCTCTCGACATCAGGCCGATCGGTGTCGTTTTATAAGTGTCGTATTTCATGTACCGGCAAAGTTGGCGTCAATAGCAGCCGTAGCCGTCGTCGGGTGGGTAGTGGTTAGCGCAAAAAACGAACCGTTGTCGCCGCTGCATGCGCCGTTTGAGCCCGCCCACCATCACGCATGCATACCATGCCATGCCGAATCGACGGAAAGAGAAGAAGGTGAAAAAGGACCCGTCCCATATCAGTATGCAATCATCCTGCCACTTCCACTTTTTGCCCGTACAACTCCGAACTGAAGTTTCCCTTGAAAAGTGCCCCGTTTTGATGCCCGCCAGAGAGTTTGATGGCCGAACCAGAGTTTAGAACGCCGTTGTGCCGTTGTTAAAGCCGATTGGAGAAGCCTTTTGAACGCCGTGGCCGCCGCTGGTGTTCTCGACTCCGAGTTATGCATTATGCAAGCAAAGAATCTGTTGAAAAGTGATGAAAGGAGAGGAGCAGAAGCTGCTTGATTGACCATGGTCAGTCAGCCAGCGCATGTCAGCAGCGAGGTGAACATCCTAGGCATAAGGCGCCAAGCGCTGGTGGGTGCTAGGGTTTTTGAGGAATTCGTCCAAGGTGCGGTCCCAGGCGCGCTGCTCCTCAAGCTTCTTCGCACCTGTATGTACGCGCGTGCACACACGCTCCCAGTTAGCTGGCGTTGTGCACGCAGGGAGCGTTCGTATCAGCTTCACTTACGGAGTATCTCTTTAGGCGTGAGGGGCGTGGGCACGCAGGGAGGCTTCGTGCGTCCCGCCTTGGCTTCGCGTGGGTGGGAGTCGACCGGGGTATTGAGCTTCTGGGGAGCCTTCGGGCGGCTGTGGTGCGCATTGCCGCGCATGGCATTCAGTGCATTGCGCACAATGGTAGGAACCCAGCGCGACATGGTGGACGTGGTTGTTTTCACAATTGGATGTGTGTGGTGTGGTGTGGTGTGTGGATTGGAGAGCGACAGGGCTGGTAGTCGATGCGAGGAGTGGTTATATCTGGTCGAGGGAGCAGAGGGCGACAAGATGTTGGGTGGGAGGGCTGTGTGTAGCTTGTCTGGAGAGGGTTGGCGAAGACAACAGTGGCTCCCCTCTACCGTTGGGAAAGAAATGGTGAGTGATTTGCCCTGCGCTCCGGGTCCATTGCACTCAGACACGTCGAAACATAGGCCAATTTTGGGAAGAAGGGACTATAGAGACTCTCTTCTTCATTCTGGAAAGAGCCATGTATTCAAACTCGACCACAACCTTGTCATTACTTCGTAACTGCCCGGCGCGACCCGCGGCCACAAAAGAAAAACCTGCTATTATAGCCAGCAATACATCCGCCTCTTTCAAGTGTAACGCGTCCCGAATCATCGTTTCTCGTTGACATACTGGCCCTGCAATGCTTGTCCTCCCAACGGCTCGCCAATACCCGAAGATCCACTCTGCGGCAGCGCGTTGCCGAATCCAACCACTCCACCAGGCTCGGATGAACCACCTCCAGGTTGACCTTGGCCAAGATTGTCATTGGAGATTCCGGCTTTGTCTTTGACTTCTTGGGGGATGTCGCCGCCATCGCCGCCGCCGACGACGACCTCACCTCCACCCTTGACACGACCAACAACCATTCCCTTTGCTACAGACTTGAGCACTGCACGACGGGATACGCCGGCAACGTCAATGTAGACAAGACCAACATTCTTGACGCCTCCAGAAAGATCTGCCGTGAGACGGCCGGCGTCTTCGCCGTACTTGTGGCCGACCACGGCCGTGGCTGCGGCACTGCCAGATTGCAACAGACTTCTTCCAGAGGCTTCGATACCATCGACAACGGTAGAAAAGGCAATCATGGACTTGTTAAGGATACCAGGCTTGTAATCGGCCCCCTTGTCCTTTCTGGAACGGCCGCTGATTGAAGCACCCAAGTTTTGCGCATACTTGGTCGCCTGGCCCACAGTCTTTGCAGATAGAGTGGCAGCGCTGGACGTAAAATCGTGAATCTTCCTAACGCGCTGGTGTGTTGCTGGCTGGAAAGTGACCGGATTGTTGGCTGGCTTTGTCTTTTTCATGAATCCCTCTGCTCCCGTCGTCATCATGTTGCTAATGTAGCTTGAACCAGTGACAATAAGCCTCGAGGCCGCAGCGGCGTTCTGCACAAGGGTCGAGTTCTGGTATGCCGGATGTCTGGCCATGCGCAAGTATTCGTCGGAGATGGGGTGGACTGCGACATGCTGACCGTCTGAGGAAATTTCGATTTCGACCGGAGCTACACAATGTCAGCATCTGCAACCATGTTCAGGGGAGGCAACGTACTCTTTGAACCAGGCTTGAGTGCGGCATCCTCTTCGATTTGAGCACCTTCGGCCAGCTCGCCGACCACGCAACCGTCGTCCTCGTCGACAAGGACGACCTGGCCATGTTGCGACTTGCCAGTGCCATGAACGTACGCTTCTCCAGGCTTGAAGTTTCCCGGATTGTAGGATTTCTCTCCTCCAAAGCCCGCGCCCTCGTAATGGGGCGGAGGGCCCTGCGCGCGCTCCAGGAATGCGGTGCACTGGGCTAGAATGGTCTCGAAGGTATCGACATCTTCTTGTGTAACACCCTGGCCGAGGGGTGGGAATTCGATGCGCGTGAATGCGCCGCTCTCGGGACCGAGATCCCAGCGTGGGATCAGATAGCTGTTGGGCGGCTGGTGGTAGATTTGCGTCGTCGCAGGAAGGGGCAAATCCAGCTCGGGCGGCAGGTTGAGATGCAGGTAAAAATCCTCTTCGGGAGCTTCGTTTTGGGCGCGCGCGGCAGAAACGTCGGCGAAGGGGCTGGAGGTGGGGACCATGAGCAGCGACAGCGTTTGCGGACCCGAGGGCGTCAGCGAGTCCTCCTGGCCATGTTGGATATGGTAGGCCTTGATTCCAGGGATGGAGAACAGCAAGCGAGGGTCGTTGTGGCCGGCCATGTTTGCGAGAATGGGGAGAGGAGAGGGTTGCGCTGGCGTGGAGACGTGGAGGCGTCAACGTCTTTATGTAGGTGGTGATGTAGGTACGTCTGGGCGATGCGATGTCATAGGTTGTCGTCAGTGCACAGCCACGGTGGTGTGGCAGCCAGCGCGGGATGCACCCGACGCCACAGGCGCCTGGAGAAAAGAAATGTTTCACAGCGTCGGGCGATCAGCGTCAGGTCCAGTGCCATCCGTGTCGCGTCGCGTCTCTCTGAACTCGCTGCATCGATTACTTTCCCATGAACATGTATAGTCCTGAATCCGTCGTCCATAGCGCCCACGCCGTCCAGCCATGATCGACGGCTCGAGCTTGGCGCGACCCCAGTGGGTCCCGTCTCCAACTCGTCCACAATCTTTTGCCGCTCTTTCACCGCTCCGCTTCTTTGAGTCGTCCACGCCATTTTTTTTTTTTTTTTTGTCCCTCTACTCATACCCTCACCGGTCTCGACACTTTTCTCAGGGGCTCCTCATTCTCCTGCTGCCTTGTGCCAATTGACCGCACAAAGAAAAACAAACGGACTCCTAGCTCCTCCTCTCCAGCTCTGGCGACGCGCCAGGTCTTCAAAATTTCGTCGGCAGCTCGCCACTTCTTTTCTCCAATCTACGTCTGCGTGGCTGCCACCAAGCAGTCACCGCAGACCATCTTCTTCACCACGTCTCTCGTGCAAGACTCCGTCCTCGGACAGGCCCCGCGGCTTCACTCGGGATGGTGGAGCCACACTTGCGAATCCGATCCGCCCTCGGCCTTGTCTCGAGGACATGGCGAATTGTTCGACGCAACCTGCCGCCCTTGAACTTCATCACGCTGCACTATGCCTACTTCATCCTCACCTGTCTCATCTCGGCCGTCATTTTCTGGGGTGCCTCGACTCCAGCCAAGAGCGTCAACTTCACCGATTCCGTCTTCCTCTGCGTGAGCGCCATGACGCTGACGGGCCTCAATACGGTCAACTTGTCCGAGCTCAACACCTTTCAGCAATTCATGCTCTTCTTCCTGATCATGATTGGTTCGGCCATATTCGTCTCGTCCTTTGTTCTCCTTGTGCGCAAGCGAGCCTTTGAGGCCAAGATCCACAAAGTCGTCCAGGAAGGAAAGGCGAACCAGGACAAGCCCGGCCGAATTTCCTTCAGGCGGCATTCGTTGTCGCGGGCGAGATTTGGGTCAACCCAAGACGTCAAGTCTGTCGGGGAGACTAGTCCAGACCTTGCAACATCCGACGGCGAGGCGCATCTGCCTGCTCAAGAGCACTTGGCCATGACAACCGAAAAGACAGTCCAAATTCAAGAAATTGCGAAGCCAGAGCCGCAAGCTGGCGATCACATTCTGCCGTGCACTTCTACGGACGATCACATCAGTTTCAGTCCCGACGTGACTCCCAGCAGACGCCCTCGCCGCCATAGCCATCGTTTCCAAGGCGTCGGCGCTTACTCGAGTGCAAGCCTGCCCCAGCAGCTTGGGACCAACCGCAACTCAATTTACATGCACCACTCTCCGCAGGTAGACCAAGATGATCGATCGACCATCGTAGACGACAAGATTTCAGAGATTGGCGAAAAGTCTCTTGCAAAAGGATTTTCTGGCTTCGTCGGACGCAATTCGCAGTTTTACCACCTTTCCGAGGCCGAACGACTTGAAATTGGTGGAGTCGAGTACAAGGCGGTCAAGTTCTTGTCCATAGTCGTGCCTTTGTACTATGTTCTCTGGCAGCTTCTTGCCTGCATTGGGATTGGTGCGTACGTTGCTCACAACCGACCATCCACAGCACACGAAAACGGGCTGAATCCTTGGTGAGTAAGATTGACTTGCCGGAGGCTCCACTCACTGATGGCTTCTAGGTGGGTCGGTGCCTTCAACGCCGTTTCGGCATTTAACAACTCGGGAATGAGCTTGCTTGATGCCAACATGACGGCGTTCCAGACGGCCTACTACATGCTCCTGACAATGGGATTGTGCATACTGGCAGGCAATACCTGCTATCCCATCTTCCTGCGCCTCATTATCTGGACGATTCGCAAGCTTCTGCCCAATACTGCGGGTTGGGATGACCTGCGTAACACGCTGAGGTTTCTGCTCGACCACCCGCGACGCTGCTACACCAACCTGTTTCCCTCCGAGCACACATGGTGGCTGGCGCTGTCCGTCATCACGCTTAATGCCATTGACTGGGCAGCCTTTGAGGTGCTCAACATTGGCAACAAGGCCATCAACGACCTGCCAGGTGCGGCCGAGGTCATCGACGGCCTCTTCCAAGCCATGGCCGTGCGCTCCGGCGGCTTTTACGTCGTCTCAATGACCCAGGTGCGCGTCAGCCTGCAAATTCTTTACGTGATCATGATGTACATTTCCGTCTACCCCGTCGTCATCACCATGCGCAACTCCAACGTGTACGAGGAGCGCAGCCTGGGCATCTACGCCGACGACCCCGTCTACAGCGACCACGACGACGCGCGCCACGAAAAGTCGCTCGTCGGCTTCGTCACGCGCCGGCTCCGCGGCCCCAAGAGCGACGGCGGGCCCCAGACCAAATCGTACTTTCTGCGGCAACAGCTGCGGGCGCAACTCGCACACGACCTGTGGTGGCTGGTGCTCGCCGTCTTCATCATCATGATCATCGAGGGCAGCCAGTTCGAGCGGGACCCGGCCAACTTCTCCGTCTTCAACGTCATCTTCGAGACGGTCAGCGGCTACGGCTGCGTCGGCATCTCCATCGGCGTGCCCGACGACGCGTACAGCTTCTCGGGCTGCTGGCACAAGCTGAGCAAGCTGGTGCTGTGCGCCGTCATGATTCGCGGCAGGCACAGGGGCTTGCCCGTTGCCATTGACAAGGCGGTCCTGTTGCCGAGCGAGGCCATGTTTAGAGCAGAGGAGGAGGACGCGCAAATTCGCATGGTGCGGACTGTCAGTCGCAGGGAGAAGGATATAGTGTGAGACAATGCCGCGATCGATCTTACCCAAGTGTTCGGTTCGAATGGAAAGATGGAAAGACTCATCTGTAAATATCTGGGGCTTGGTTGGTCTCGAGCATGTGCACAGCCAGAGCGACCACCAGCCAGCCTCCTCGACTTGTACATATGCGCGTACCCCAGATACAACTCAAAGTGACCAAGGGAAAGCAAATGGACACTCGGTGGTCCACATGCTCCTTGTTCCTCTCTGCGAAACGTCATCGATCGCATCGTCTCGACTTTTCTGCCTTTGTTCTCTATCTCTATTCTACTCCGCAAGTGCCACGCCGTTCGCCCCTGGAGACAATGCGCCGTATAAATCGCCACTTTCGTATTCTGGAGGGCCAGCCACATGGGCACGACGCGCTTCTCGGTCGGCGATGTGATGCAAACGGGCTGCGTGTCGGGAGGGGATGAATTATGGACGGGATGGAAATATTGTGCTCGAGGAATCAGTCGACAATGAATGGACAATAGCGGCAGTGACTGGAGACACCCAGGGAACGGAAGAGAGGATGAATGGAGGAGGAGGAGGAAGAAGAAGAAGAAGGAGAAGAAAAAGGAGTGTAAGAAGGCGGCGTGATTGACGAGTTTTCTTTCCCACATTTTCTTTCCGTTGGGGCTGTGTCGATTACAAGAATCGATTGGACGGGTAAGTGACTTCATCAATCGCATCCATCTGTCGAGCAGTGATGGGCGACGGAAACTTTCAGCCACGAGATGATGGCCGGCCTTGAGGCACGCGCGCCGCGCGATTTGTTTTGGCCAATGGCGTGCGGTTGGGGCGCGTGTCGGACCGTATGCGGCAGGTCTATCCAAACGCCCTCTCTCGCTTCACTTGCATCACGAACGTCCCTTTCGCCAGCGTCTAGCAAGTGAATGCAGATTCGGTACGACGGTGACCGAATGGCCGCATGATCGGGATGGCGACGTTGAGCCGTCAGTCAGTCAGCTTGCTACGAAATCGATTCGACTGTTTGACTCGTGGGTTGAGTGATTTTTCGAAACGGAGGCGCATGCGAGTGTTGAAGCAGGAGAAGAAAAAGATAAAAGAAGAGGTGGAGCCCTGAAGTGCGTGTTGTGGCGGCAGTTGAATTCCAGCGGCGGGCAGTGCCGAAGACATGGCGGTAGTTGAGCACCGGCGCGTGGAACCAGGGTCTTCAGGGTTCCTTGGCAGGCGCCGATGCAGAGACGTTGGACCGGGCTTGAGAGAGCCTTACGTCTTCAATTGTCTCGGGGCGGTAGGCGGAGCAACAAGATTTGAGTCGGACAAATGAGGTGGTCTGGATTGGAGCCGACCTGGAAATCATGTTTTTGCGGTCACATTCCAGCCCTGCCACCGCTGACGGTGTTCATAGCGGCAGCTAAGCCGCGCTAAGAGATGGTTCCCGAGATGAGGTTTGCAGCGGCGGGAGCACTTCAAGGAGACGGCATCCTGACAGACCCGGCAGGTGAATGGTGGGAGACAAGGCCGATTGGAGTCGCGAGACGAAGATGAAGATGAAGAAGAAGAAGAACAGGAAGAAGAAAAGAGGCGACGTCGGTAAAGGGCCACATCGAGGCTGCTGATTGGCTTGTTCCGCCCCGTGGGGTTTGTCCGCAAACGGACTAGTCCGTTGGTCTCCCAAACCAACACCCAGTTTGCATCTCGAACCGTCTGGCGCGCCCCTACTGTATGCCCTCGCCTTTTCTAGAACACCAGCTAGAACACCTGCCGGCGAGATGGGCGTGACGCTGCTCTTCTCTTCTCTGCTCTGCCCTGCTGGGCTGAGGTGATGGTTGACGGTTCGGCGGCATCCATCCAGGGCTAACCTGCCAGACGAAAATGCCTCAGCCAACCTGCCCTGCGCTGCCCTGTCCTGGGACTGGACTGCACTGGACTGTCACACACCGCCGCCCCGATCAATACACATTCATCGCATGCAGACCAGGCGCCACATCCATTTGCTCGCACTTCTCCTCTACACAGCCACTGCCTCCCTTCACCCCCCAGATGCCCTGTCCGCTGCTCCCAAAAATGCCGCAACCACGGTACCCTCCGCCAGCTAGCTGCTGACAGTCATTTCTGCTCTTTATCAAGTCTTTTGCCGTGCTGGTCCATCAATCTCCTTTGTCTCGATCTTTTGCGCTGTCGTCTCTTCCCAATCCTCCATCTCGTCCTCAGGAGCTCGCTCCTACACCTCGCCGTCATGACCGAAAAGCCCCAGGCCAACCTTTTCCCGCCTCAGGATGACCTGGAAATCGAAAGAGCTCCAAGTCGCACAATTCGCTATGCCGAGGATGTCGAGGCTGATCGCCGCCGAACAATCCACCGCCGCAGTTCCATGGACTCGACCAATTCCGGTCGCACAATGCGCTCCCTGGGTCGCCGCGAAGTCGACCCCAGTGTTGCTTTGCCAATTCACTTCCGCACCCTGTGCGCAGACTCTTTCTTCATGTCATGACAGTTTGACTAATCTCCTTCAGTTCGTTCAATGTTGAGCATAGCCAGTCAAGAGAGGTACCTGAGGCTGTCAAGGTCAAAAGCAAGAAAAAGTCAAAGGAGGACGATGCTTTCGGTAAGACGTCACGGGATCCTTTTCCACACCAGGCAGCACCAACTGACCGCTCAGACTACGCCACCGTCGACTGGCACAAGATTTCCCCCAACGACCTCCTTCTGCGTCTCTCTACCTCCTTGACCCAAGGGTTGACCACAAGTGCTGCCGCGAGAAAACTCAAGGAGTTTGGTCCCAATCAGCCGTCTCCCCCTCCATCACGATGGTTCCGCAAGCTGCTCTCATACTTCTTTGGAGGTTTCGGTCTCATCCTGCTGGGCGCCTCTATACTCGTCTTCATCGCCTGGAAGCCGCTCGGCCAGCCACCGGCAGTTGCCAATCTTGCATTAGCCATTGTGCTCGCCATCGTCTTTTTTGTACAAGCTGGCTTCAACTTCTATCAAGGTCAGCCCTTTGCTAGTTGAAAAGTCCAATGCTCACGCGCCACAGACTGGTCCAGCTCCCGCGTCATGTCGTCAATCAAGAACATGTTGCCAGAGGACTGCATGCTTCTGCGCGAGGGTACGAAACAACATTTCGCCGGTCTCGACATTGTTCCCGGAGACGTCTTGTACCTCAAGATGGGTGATAAGCTCCCTGCAGATGTTCGCCTCGTCGAGTGCTCTCCTGACGTTCGATTCGATCGCTCGATTCTGACAGGCGAAACTGTTCCTCTTCGCGGCACGGTCGAAATGGTTAGTTGCATCGACGATACTCCAGTGCGTTGCTAACTTCAAAGACCGATGAAAACTTCCTCGAATCTTGCAATGTTGGACTTGCCGGTACTCACTGTGTCTCTGGGTCCTGTGTCGGCATCGTGATAGGAACGGGCGATCGCTCCGTGTTCGGCCGTCTTGCAAAACTCACAAGCACCCCCAAGGCTGGTCTCACAACTCTCGAAAGGGAGATCTACTACTTTGTCGCCGTCATTGTCGCCGTAATGGTGACCATGGTCATTATTGTCATTTCTGTGTGGGCTGGCTGGCTCCGCCACGAGCACCCCGACTGGATCAGTGTCCCCGTCCTGATCGTCGACTGTGTCAGTGTCGCTGTCGCTTTCATTCCAGAGGTGTGTACAACGAACATCATTGATGCTCATTTGCTGATCCAAAAAGGGTCTTCCAATCGCCGTCACCGCCAGTTTGACCATTACCGCCAACATTATGAGGAAGAATGCCGTTCTATGCAAATCCCTCAAGACTGTCGAGACTCTTGGAGCTGTCAGCGTCATTTGCTCTGACAAGACTGGCACCTTGACGAAGAACCAGATGCGTGTCACAGACTGTCTCGTTGGCCGCGATGCTCTGTCCGCAACCGAAGCTGCTGGCAAGATCCAACTCTCTCGCGTTGCAGTCAACATTTTGGAGCCTTCGCTCGGCTGCAAGCACTTGGCCACTGTGGGCGCCGTTTGCAATGCCGGAGAATTCGATGCTTCCACCATGGACAAGCCTCTCATCGAACGCAAGATCAACGGTGACGCCACCGATACGGCCGTTCTCCGCTTTTCTGAAGGTCTTGTTCCTGTCCAGGAGAGCCGTCAGAAGTGGCGCAACGTCTACCGTGTTGCATTCAACAGTAAAAACAAGTTCATGATCCAAATGGCTCGGCGCGATGTCTTTGAGCCCACTGGAGACGCCCAGTTTGACGAAGAAAGCGCAAAGCCTGAGGACCTGGTCATGATGATCAAGGGAGCCCCTGATATCCTGATGCCGCGTTGCTCTCAATACATTGACTACGACGGGCACAGCCAACCCTTGAGGCAGGAAGACGTCAAGTTCCTCGAAGATGCCAAGAACATTTGGTCGAGACAAGGCAAGCGCGTCATCCTAGTTGCCCAGAAGATCATGCCAAAGCACGTCACCGACATGGCAGTCGAATCCAAGGAGTTTGAAGACGCAGTCCTGGAACAGAGCAAGAGTGACCTCGTCCTTGTCGGCCTCGTCGCCATTGTTGATCCTCCCCGCGATGAGATCCCTGAGGTTGTTCGCACTCTCCGCGGTGCTGGTATTCGCCTTTTCATGGTCACTGGCGACTTTCAGCTGACTGCTGCCGCCATTGCGGCCGACTGTGGTATCATTACCAACCCACCCGAAGAGGTACACGACGTTTCGGCACTCCCAACGAACCCATCAAAAGAGCTCTCCATCTCCGAAGGCAAGATGCCCGCCTTGGTCCATCCCAGCGATAGCAGTGACAGCTACGGCGGAGTCCGCTCCATAGTCCTCTCTGGAGCCGACATGAACACTCTTACCGACACGCAATGGGATGTCCTCTGCAAGTACGACGAAATCGTCTTTGCTCGTACCACGCCCGAGCAGAAGCTCAAAATCGTGCTCGAGTTGCAAGCGCGTCACGAAACGGTTGGGATGACAGGCGACGGTGTCAACGACGCGCCGTCGCTCAAGCAAGCAGACATTGGCATTGCCATGGGCGGCGGTTCCGACATTGCTATTGAAGCCGCGGACATGGTCCTCCTCGAGTCGTTTTCCGCTGTCGTAGAGGCTGTCAAGTACGGTCGTGTCGTCTTCGACAATCTCAAAAAGTCCATCTGCTACCTCCTACCCGCCGGCAGTTTTTCAGAATTCTGGCCTGTCATGACCAACGTCTGTTTTGGCTTGCCCCAGATCCTATCGAGCTTTCTCATGATCATTATTTGCTGCTTCACCGACTGCGCAGCTGCAACCGCCATCGCCTATGAGAAGCCCGAGGCCGATGTGCTTCTTCAGAAGCCACGGAACCCGCGCAAGGACCGTCTCGTCGACTGGAAGCTCGTCCTCCATGCCTACGGTTTCGTTGGCATGATCCAGTGCGTCACTTCATTCTCCATGGGCTATTGGTATGCCCAGCGCCAAGGACTACCCTTTTCGGACCTATGGTTTCGCTTCGGCAAAGTGCCCTCGCACATGACTGAAGAACGCTACACGGAAATCCTCAACACAGCATCATCGATTTATTTCGTCAACCTGGTTGTCATGCAATGGTTTAACTTGATGGCCGTGCGCACGCGCCGTCTATCTCTGATTCAGCATCCGCCCTTTGGCCGGAAGGAGACCAACAACTATCTGCTGTTCCCTGCCATTCTATTTTCCCTTGTCGTTGCCTTCATCTTCTTGTACCCGAAGAGCGTCCAGGACGTCATTGCTAGCACCACCGTGCCGGTAGAGTACTGGTTCCTGCCCATGGCGTTCGGCACAGGTCTGTTGTTGCTAGACGAGACAAGGAAGTGGACTGCGAGAAAGTGGCCTCGTAGCACGGTGGCCAGACTGGCGTGGTAGATTGTTTCCTTCCTTTTGAGCTAGATATCTCCTCACGGCGCCCTGTTCAAAACTTAACGGCTGGCCTTTTCTTCCAAACTGTTCTTCCCGCAAGCGAGTCTTTTATCAAACTTGACCAAGCGTATTTCGGCTTAGCCCACAGATTCTATCGTACAGCACGGTTTGACTTGGTGTTCACACCTTGGACCAGCCAGATTGTTGAGCCAATGAGTGTACAAGACGTCCATGTTGCACGTAGAATAAATACCGTCTTCTTCCATTCTTTTGAAGTGTCTTTGGGGTTTTCAGCTGATGGTAGGACAAGGTGAATGAGCGATATTGAAGTCAAGTCTCCCTTTTTCCCTACGCCCCAGTCATTTCCAGAATGGAGTGGAGTGACTGTCCATGGGTTAGTGGACTTGTCGGAATACTCCCTCCGCGGGCGCCGGTATACTCACCACCGGGCAAACAGCTACGCCATAGCAGTCACCGCGCCCGCTCTACCGCCTGCTCTGAAAAGCGTTAGCGCCTCAAGGTCTTGATTCTCGCTTGTTTATAAGGACAAATTTTGGTGTTGGCGGTTCTTAATCCTCACCACCTTCAACTCGTCATCCCTCTCGCCGTTCGTCGACCGCACTCTCGTCGCCCTCAGCAACCTCGTCGCCCTCGACGCTCTCACGCCCAGCCACGACACGCTTCGTCGCCCTGCTGAGTCGTCAAGCCCACAACAAAAGTAAGTCCTCGCTACACAGCTCATCCAACCCAACCTCAACCTCAACCTCCACACTCTCCGGTCTCAAAATCATTCACCATGACGCCTCGCAACATCCCGACCAAAATTGCTTATGCTGATTGGCTTGCGAAGTCCACCGCGCAGAGCCCAACGTCCTCGGACCCTGCAAGCCCTACGCCTCCAACTCCTACGACTCCTAGACGTCGCGGAGCGAGAGCTGGTCGCAATCAGCGTTACCAACCGTTCGACTACACTGCAGTCGAGACCCCGCCTCCAGAAGTGCCATCTCAGAGCACTGAGCCTCAGCCTTCGCACGAGAGTTCCGCGAACGAAGGTGTCCCTCTTAACGACGAGCAGAAGATTGCTGCCGAAGGTGACGACCAGAACCAACGCCTTGCTTCGAACTCGCGCGAAGTCACGCCCGAAAGTCAAGGTTCCATTCAGCCTACCTTGACCTCCCCGTCTCAGACTACCGCTGTCGACCCCGACCTCACCTCTTCTCAAGAACAGCCACCTCAGACTCCTGCTGTCGACCACAACCCCTTCCCTTCTCAAGAACAGCCACTTCAGACTACCGCTGTCGACCCCGACCTCACCTCTTCTCAAGAACAGCCGCCTCAGACTCCTGCTGTCGACCCCGACCTCTTCTCTTCTAAAGGACAGCTGCCTCAGACTACCGCCGTCGACTACGACCGGACCGCTTCTCAGGAACAGCCTCAAGCCGACTCTTTGCACCAGCAGAGTCCAGTCACTCCGGTGAAGAGCACTTACAGCCAAGCTGCTCAGAAGAATCTCCCTCTGCGCCAGAAAGACCCCGTCACCCACACCCACAGTCAAGCTGCTCAGCAGACCCCTCGCCGTCGCCCATCCGCCATTCACACTCCCAGTCAAGCTGCTCAGCAGAGGCACCACCGTCGCACGTCCGCCGACTACACTCAAGGTCAACCTGCTCGAGCTGCTCATCAGGGCCACCACCGTCGCACGTCCGCCGACTTCATTCCAGGTCAAGCTGCTCATCAGAGCCACCAACGTCGCACTTTCGCCGACTACACTCGAGGTCAACCTGCTCGAGCTGCTCATCAGGGCCACCACCGTCGCACGTCCGCCGACTACATTCAAGGTCAAGCTGCTTATCAGGATCACCACCGTCGCACTTCCGCCGACTACACTCGAGGTCACGCTGCTCTAGCTACTCATCGAACCCACCAGCGTCGCACGTCCGCCAACTACGACTACGAGCAGGGCTTCCAGCAGATCGCATATCAGCAAGCCAACCTCAACTCCACCCAAGCCTCCACCCAAGGCCAGCAACAGCACACCATCCCTCAAGCCAACCTCCACGAGCATCCGCACCCACAAGCCACGCGCTACCACCCCGCCTTTCTCCCAGACCTTCCGCAGCCTTTAGAGTTTCCGACTCCCGAAGCCCACACCTACAGCGAGCTTTACGGCGGCTACTTTTCTAAGCAAGACTTGCGCTACATTCACCACGTCTACGACAACTTGAGCCAGCAAGCCTTCTTCGCTTTGCACAACATGCCTTTCAACGAGCCCCCCTCTTCCTCTGTGCCCTCTTCCGCTATGCCCTCTTCCGCTGCGCCCTCTTCCTTCAATGACGCCGCCTCTTCGACCTCGAACGAGTCCATGGACAAGTACGCCTGGGCCCGCGGCATGGTGGCCCGTGAGCGCGCCCGTGAACGCGCTGAACAAGAAGAGGAGCGCATGCAAGCCGAAGCTACGCAGTTCACGCCGTCGTTGTCCACTCCCCATGCCTACGGCAGTCAGCTTCACTCGCGCCAGACGAGCGGCACCAGCTACCACTCCGGCCCACAGCAGGCCAGGCCCGCCTTCGGCCCTCACCCAGGCTTCACCACCCAGCACGGCACTCCTCATGGCACTCCTACCACCGCCGCGGCCATGCCATCGATGGCGTCTACCTCAGGCAACATCACGCCCACCGCCACGCCTACCAAGCCGAAGATGATTCACCTCGCGCCCGATGTCCCGGTTTCCAACGACTCGTGGCCCGTTTTCCGCTTGGCGCTCGCCGCACGTCTCCAGTTGCTGCAGAAAGAGGCACAGGAGTACGAAGACCGTGTCCGCCGCAACGCTGCCTTGGAGAAGCAGCAGCAGCAGCAGCAGCAGGCGGCTGGCGCTCGTGGCGGCCACGCCCGCAAGGGCAGTTGGCTCAAGGAGAAGGGCGGCGCGATGCACCGCGTCGAAGACCAGACGTTCGGTGGCCTCCCATTTGGCACCACCGGCGAGCAGCAGGAGCAGCAGCAGCAGCGCAAGGGCAGCGCTGACGACAGCATCGCTGCGTCAATGGCGCAGCTCACCCTTGCCGACATCGCGGCCGGCAAGGTCGACATCAGCAAGCGCCAGCTGATGGCGTTCTCGGACGAGGAGCTGTTCGGCTCCTTTGGCTTCAAGGAGCCGGGCCCGGAGCAGGTCCAGGACCTGTTCAACAGGTACCAGGCCCTGCTCCTGGCTCCCGCCGCGGCCGCCGCTCCCGCTGCCGCCCCCGTTCTCCCCGGCCCCGGCCTGGGTTTCGGCGTGGCCACCCCCGCCGCTGCTGTTGTTGTCCCGGCTGCTGGTGCCGCAGACCAGCACTTCCTCGCCGACACGTACTCGGCGCACGGCGGCCCCAGGCTGCCGGCCGAGCACGTGTCGCGCGCTCTGCGGGCTGGTGGCCCGTTTGTTCCCGCGCCGGGCGCCCCTGGTCCCGCCCCGCGTCCCGTCGTCAAGTCCTCTGCGGAGGCAAAGCCTGCGGTGTCGGCCGTCGCCCCGGCCCGCAAGAAGGAGACGTTCGTTCCCGGCGTCAGCGGCGCGTGCTTCGGCACGTTTGACCGTTCCGTCTGGAACGGGAGCCAGCTGCCGCGGGAGCTGCGTCGGGGAGGGGAGGAGAAGAAGGGGGAGGAGGGGAAGGAGAAGGAGAAGAAGAAGGAGGAGATGGGCTTTTTGCCCGGCCTGGGTTTTGACCAGGTCTAGGGGGGAGGGGAGGAGTGGTGGGGATGAGGGGACGGGGGGAGATCGGGGGGTGGTGGTGGAGGTGGAGGAGGGGGGAGTTTTATACCCGGGCCGCAAGGCCACACAAGTCTGGTTTTAGGTAGCCTGGTGTACCAACAGAATGCAGTGCTACCTTTTTGATTGTCAGTGCCCGTAGACTTGAGATGTGGAAGGCCTCGTGGGCATTTGGACAAAGGCTTAAGATGGCACCTTGAGCCTGGAAGAAGTATAAGAAGATCTGAGGCACATGAGGAACTTTCATGCGGGCACTTCCAACAGGGCAACAGGAAGCCTTTCAGTCTTCTCCGAGCGTAGAGTACCGTCGTGGGACTCGCGGGGATGGGCATGAGAAGTACTTGTGAACTTCGGAAAGATCTGTGTAGGGGTAGCGTAATTCGCGTTCATACTCCAAGTGGCAAAGCATTCAAGAATCCTGATTTTTCTGCGATAGGAAAACAAGCAAACAAACGCAGGGGGACCCGACGAGGGACGATGGCGCGGGATTGTGGGATGAGAAGAGTACAGCTGCGAACTTTGATATCCACAGAAAGAAAGCGTGATGACGGTCAGAACTCTTTCTCATTGTCGGGCGAATGCGTGGGGAACTCACCGTCTTGGAGCTGCAAAAGAGTGGAAAAACTTAACACAGACCACCGAATAGGCTACCAATTTGCTGGTCGCGAGTAACAGAGTACGAGTTCGACAAGTCTTGCTCATAGTTTAAAAATGTAGCATTCTACGCGGCAGAAAAGACCGCAGACAGACGAGCAGTAGTTTCGAGCCACGGCTTCCAGCGTCTGATCCAAAATAACAACGCCAGCCCACACAAGATCCCACCGGCCGAGGTCCTGTTGCGCCAAAAACACCACGCATGCATGAAAGGGAGGAGGAACTAGAGAAAGAAAAGAGGGAGAGAGGGCGACCTTTCCAAACAGACATGCCAAAAAGGAAAAAAAGAACAGCAAGATCTCACAGAAGCACCTCCTTTGCGTCCCTCGGATGGCTCTCGCCGGGACAGTAAGGACACTTGAAGCGCGCACCCTTGCTGATGCGGTCCAGAGACTCCTTGGCAATGACGTGCCCGCACGGCATCATCATGGGCGGATTCTGATCCGTGCCTTGCTCCTTGGAGACGGGGCACACAAAGATCGAATGGAATTGGTACGAGGGTGGGAGCGGGATTTCGACCTGAAAAAGTCAGTTTGCTTCAAGGTGGCGCCGGGGCAACATGCTTACCGGGAGCTCGTTTTGCGTGGTCCATTCCGTCCGCTTCTCCTTCATAATGGTCTGCAGCTTGAGCAGGGTCGGCAGGGCTATGGCACCGGCAGTGGCGGCAATGTACAGAGGCGAGTCTGCAGAGAGGCCAAGCAGAGAGCAGAATTCCCTGGTGAATGAGCTGGCAACTTCCTCAAACGCATTCTCATTGTAGAATGTGCGCTTGTAGGGCGAGTCGGCCATGTTTTGCCAGAACGCCATGGCGCCGAGGAGCTGCTGGATTTCTTTGGCGTATCGGTTCTGGAAAACCCCAAACTCGCTCCTAGCGTACGCCCATGCCCTCAGCGGCCCCTCTTCCGGCGATGTTATGGATCCATCGTGGTCGTGTCCCATGAAAAGACACACGTATTGCAGTCTGCAGAGCTCGAATTCGAGGTTACTGCCCCGAGCCTCGAGCTGGGCGCTGTGCTGCCTGCTCCACGCAATGGCGGGTATCAAGTTCTGCTGTTGTTTCAACTCGTGCAAAATGTGGTACATATCCGCAAACTGCTGCTGAAGCGCTCCGCTGTCGATTGATCCGCTGGTAAAGGCCCTTTCCCATTGTTCGCTGTCGTGGGGTTTCGGCGTTCCGGCCGTCGGTTCTGGATGGGGTGGGTGTGTCTTTGCCTCTTCGATAAAGGTGGACGCCACACCGAATTGGCCTTCGCGGAGGAGATGCATGGCAATGGCGCGGTTCACGAGAGATGGATGCGAGGACAAAGCGTCATTCTCAGCGGCGGGGAGAGGCTTATCCTTGAATTTCTGGGGATGTGTCAGCGTGCGCCAGAGCTGTCGAATCGCATGGCACGCACCTTGTCGAGAGCCTTGCCATACTTTCCAAGTGCCTGATGGACCTCCTTGAGTTGTTCGTTGATCTTATCAAAAGACTGCTTGGCCGGCGTCTGCAGCTTGGCCAGTTGGATTTGCGCCGACGTTGGATCTGGCTGCATGTTAACATGGCGATGGCATGAGCGAGAATGAGGGCGCGAGTCATTTACCGGCAGCAATGGCAGCTCTTGTCTTGGTGAGCAAGTCGATGGTGTTTTGCACATGGTTGATGCTCTTGCTGAGGTTGCCCTTCTTCTCGAGCTTGTCGTGCTCGGCCTTGAGCGAGTCCATGGCGGCGAAGAGGTCGGGTAGGCAGGAGGATAAGGATCAAGATGGGAGAGATGGTTCGAAATGGACTGTGGCAGCAGCGACGCTAGCGGTTGCCATGCTCAGCGGCCAAGGGGGACATGTCAGTCAGTCGTGTGAGAGGCGAGCGCTTGTGACCGAGCAGCGTCCGTGGGTGACGTTGGATCAGGTTGGGTTGGGTTGGCCGCGGGGATGGCATGGCGCGGGCGGGCAGCGGGCAGCGGGCGGCGGGAAGCGCGGGAGACGGACTGGACCTTGGTTTCGCACGTCGACCAAGTCGATCGTCCCGCCCCGTCCCCCGTCGTCTTGCGCAAGGCTGACCTACGAACCTCGCGCGTGAACCACAAGTCCATGCTGCGACACCATGGACCCAGTCTCGCTCTTCTCCTCTGCATACCCACACACCCTCCCTCCACATCCACTCCCTCCGCGTGGCCATGACCATGGCCAAAACTCCCGCTGCCGACCCGGACCTCGATCCTGTGCCATCGAGAGATAGTCGCGTCTCCCTGGAAAAGACGTCCGATGCAAGCACATCTGACCCCTCGACAAAGGGGCAACCTCGCCCAGCCCACCAGCGCTTCGTCGTCACCGACATGGTCGCCTTTCGGTAAGGACCCTGCAACCTCAGCCCAGAGCCGAACTCGTACCAACGCCGCCAGATACCTCGAAGAAGATCCGTCTACTGTTGTTCTCGACCGCCGGCGACAGCTCGAAGGCTATGAATGCTACATTGTCGAACAGTGGGCCTGCGACAGGTCACACCCGACCTTCGTCATCACCACCTACACGGGCGATCCGTCCCACAAAGTCATCGCCGCCGTCCTGAGCGTCCCGACAGACGAGTCCAAATGGTCCCTCCGACTCCGAATATACTTCAAAGCGTTCAACCAGTACCATGCTCGCCCAAAGGACACGCCGTTTGGAACCTTGATGATCACAAACCTGAGCGCGTTTCCCTCGTCCTTGACCGTCATACCAGTCCCAGATGGAGATGTCCGCAGGAATCGAGAATCTTTCTTTGTGAATGAAAATCTGAAGAGGCTGGGCTGCTCGGGTCGCGTTGGCATCACTCTGGCTCCCCCTAGTGGAGCCACAGAGACCAAGTTCTACCAGCTTTATAGAATCAGCGAGAAAATACCCCTGGCTGGCGCTGTGATTGAGCTGGTCAAGCTTTGCCAAGTAGCCCTGGTTCTCTTTGGCAAGCTTGAGCCCGAGTATGCAGACGGGCTTTTGTGCGACGTCACCGAAAAGGCCATCAATGACTGGTGGGTAGGAATAGGCAACGAATACTTCAGCATCGAGCCGCACGATGGAATACTCGGGCCGACGACTGTTGCTGCCTTGCTGGGAACGCTCATGGGCGCGCGCAATCGCCTCAATGCTTGGGGTGCGCCGGTTTCAAAAGATGTCTTTGACGTAGAAAATACGAAGCGCGGCATCGCCTACTTCCAAAAGGCACAAAGAATTCCCAAGACGCGAAGACTAGATCGCAAAACGCTCAGCCACCTCCATCGCGCGACAGCAAAAAGTGCAAGCGGCGAAGGCTGGACAGTCCCACGCGCAGTCAAGTCGACAGTTGCTGAACTCAGCGGGAAAGGAGGCGAGATGGTCATGGACATTGTGACTGGGCGAGACAAGGCTGGAATTGCTGAAATCGAGACCGTCGACATTGAAAGATTTTCCCAGCTTGTCTATGGCGAGCGTGCCAAGTGGCTGTGGCTCGGAAAACCTCGCAAGCACCATGGGAACATGTTTAGCAGGCTGCCAGATGAAGATCCAAAACAGTCCCTCGCAGCTGAAGATGACCAGGAGCAAAAGGAGCCAGATTCCGACGCTGGCGCATTAAAAAGACGCGAGACTGCAACTTTGGCCGACAAACATGGGGCGGATGATAAAGAGTCACGCATCAGAAGAGCAACAGGAAAATTGGGCGATGCTCGAAGCGGAATCGGTGGACGGATAAAGGATGTGGTGGGGCGGCGAGGTCACCAGCACAAGCATTCCAGGGTTGACAACGACAATTTCCCCTATCTTGCGCGAGAACACAGTGAGGATTTCCTGCGCCAGTCAAGTCAGGTAGACGGTCAGACTCCGTCCGAATCGACCCCTCGAGAATCTCTCGACCTGCCTAGCGCGTCAGAAGATGTCACTGCCGAAAAACCAAGAAAGCCCATGCCGCAGTTTGCGCGCGTCCTTTCTCAGACCCCTCTGGAGTCTCAGCCAAGTCTCTTTCACAGCAAAGAAGACCTACCGGCCGGCGACGAACAGCCAGAGCTAGATGCACCACTCGTCAACGAAAACTTGGTCCTCTCCCGTGCTGAGACGGTTGAAAACTCGATTGCTGGCTCGTTCTATCGCGGCATTGATTTGGACGACCTGTTTGAGGAAAATCGTCGATACGACCCTGGTCGACTGCTGCATCGAACCAACAGTCTTTCCAACTTTGTCACGCACCGCGAGTATGAACGCCATGGCGACCAGCGGTGGCCGCGTCATCTTTCCCTTAGTATTGCCGAAGAGAGCCTCTTCCGTTGGAGAAGTATTGTATACGATGACCAGGAAGACACACCCGCCATGCCTGATCCCAAAAAGCAACTTGTACATGAGCAGCTGTATTCCGAAGAGGCCCGTCACAATGGCGAGCAACTTGCGCAAATAGGCAACGTTGTGAAAACCTGGGTGGAAGAGCGCATCAACCATGTCCGAGAACTCAATGTCATGGCCGAGCGTGATCAACAGGAGCTCGAAGAAATATATTATCCGAGGCTAGAGGAGTACCAGAGGTTAAACAAGGATGCCAAAGCACTGATAACCCAAGAACGGGAAGGGCTACAAGAGCAGATAAAAGATATCGAGACATTGGGAGCCAAATTGGAGTATGAGATGAATGCATTGCGCGGCAAGGTGGAGGACGTTGGGGATGCAGTCACGGAATTCGAGAGGCAGGTCCTTGTTGTCGAGGACATGGTGCAAATGCTCGAGGACCAGTGCAAATCAAAAGAAGGGTGGTTGAAGTGGCTCTGCAGAACGCTCGTCAGGCAAAGCACACCGACCACGGAAAAGTGAGGTGGCTGGTCCCTCTGTCGACTTGCTGAGACACTGCAGGCGGTCACCGACTTGTCCTCCAGGGTCCAGCAGAGGGTAAAGTTTATTCGTGCCGACCTCGACCACAAAAGTCGGTCTGTCGGCGAGAATTACTGTTGCATTGGTGTGTACAATAGCCTCCAGATTTGATCAATTGGCCAAGATTCAACTGATGCTACATAGGTCAAAAGTTGTCGATCTTGAAACTGCCAGGCGCAGTTGCGTCCTTCCAATTTACCGTTTAGAACAACGGCCAGACTTTTCACATGGCAGGCCGCATGCGTGGGGCACGTACACAAGCCACCCTGTGGCTTCACGCGCTGGATCTGGACTGACGTCTGCCAATGATGAAATACTCAACTTTACAATTCAACACCTGAGTACCGCCAAGGAGATGCCCGGCCAACCAGCGGGGGCGGAGGGTGTGCCATCAAACAAGGGCGTGACGGACCAGCGCGTGAGAGTTTCGCCAATCCAGGCTAGCCTCGCCTATCCCTCACCCACGGCCTCGAGCTGCATGCGACAACCGGGAGTGCCGCGCCTCTAGTTCGGCTTGCCCTTGGATTTGGTTCGAACGGCATGTCCCCGTTGGCGGCTCAGCGGCAAGCGGCATTATCCCTACGGCCCTGCCGATTTCTGCACGTCCCAGCCCCTTGCGGCGGACGCTCCATCAGTTTTAGGATGCGATCGTAACGAACCGCGCCTCATGAACATGATCGAGATGAAATTCCCTGCCGAAAAGGCGGCTGGACCGTCCAGCAGCACGGCTGACTAGGCAGGGAAGCGAAAGAAATGGCTACCAAGCACGTCCTGGTAACATCAATCCGGTTGTTACGTAGAGCCAAGCCTTGAACAAGTCAAATATGATTGCCTTCCTGCCTCTCCTACCTTACCGTGCAATAGAAACATGTGTGCTCCATACCGGCAATCATGACGACGGACCAACCACCACAACTCCCAATCTACTACGGAGAACGAACAGCAGATGGTCGCATCATCAAGAGACCATCAGTAGATCCAGAGACGTCTGAGCCTCTAGGTTCACCACCAGCACGGACAAGTACAGAGCAACAGTTCCCTACAGCAGGACCAACAATCCGAGATACCCAAGTTCCCGACGTGGAAACTGCATCCGACGTCTTCAACCAAGGACCACGGCAACCCCCGACGGCAGTTCAACGGTGGGGTACACTCGGCGAAGGACGCGGCGTTGACAGCAGAGCCTGGCGCAACACAGCCGGCAGTAGGCGGCGGCTCAACGACGAGTACTACTTGGGGGAGTTTAGCGGCCGGCCATACGTTGAGTACGACGACGAGGTACCGCTGCGACGCGCAGGATCACGGTCGTACGCCACGCTCAAAGAGTCGCGAAGCGGTCCATTGACATACCGCGGTGGGAGCCTCGCGGACAGGACGCGCATGGGCGAAGGACCTCCACCTTCTCGGCCCATCACTGCGCGAATCTATTCTGAAGACGACGACCCTTACCGAGCAGATGGGGGTGGAGGAGGAGGACCGCCACACGACATGATGCGCCTGCCCATGATGTGGTGGATGAACTCGTCAGCCAAAAATCGTAAGTCTTCTCGTGGTTGAAACCCAGGCGAAGCATCTCACACGCATGCTGACCACCCTGCTGCAGATTTCGTGGCCTGCCTAGGCGAGTTCTTCGGTACCTTTATGTTTCTCTTCTTTGCCTTTGCCGGCGCTACGACTGCTAGCCTCGGTAATCCGAAAGACCCAGTGACGGGCGAGCCGCTTTCTTTCAATCCAGCGGTGTATATTTACATTGCTTTTGTGTTTGGCTTTTCGTTGCTAGTCAACGCATGGATCTTTTACCGTATTTCGGGCAGTCTGTTTAATCCAGCAGTAAGTCTCCCTCAACTCCTGAAAATTGTGGAAGCCGTAAGAGCATGCTTCTCACACTCGGTCCAAATAGGTCACTCTCGGCATGGTGCTCGTTCGCGCGTTGACGGTGACGCGCGGGATTCTCGTCGTCATTGCTCAGCTGCTCGGTGGCATCTTCGCCGCCTTCATGGTTTCCGTTCTGTACCCAGGAGACTTTAATGTGCGGACAACTCTCGCATCAAACACGTCGACGGCACGGGGCGTTTTCATTGAAGCAGTCGGAACGTCCCTCCTTGTCTTCACCGTTTTCATGCTTGCCAAGGAGAAGCACAAGGCTACCTACGTCGCGCCCGTCGGCATCGGGCTGGCTCTTTTCACCATCCACCTGGCAACCGTGTACTACACGGGCAGCAGCGTGAACCCAGCACGCAGCTTCGGGCCCTGCGTCGTCAACGGGCAGTTCGACTCGGAGCATTGGATCTACTGGGTCGGGCCCGCCCTCGGCGCCCTGTTCGCATACCTTTTCTTCACCTTCCTCAAGGTGCTCGAGTACGAGACGGCGAACCCAGGCCAGGACGCCGCGTTCCCCGAGGAAGCCAAGGAGACGGCCGACATGCTCAAGGAGAAGCGCAGCATGGGCAGCATGCGCGTGCGCCAGCGCTTCGACTCGCTCAAGGGGGGCGGAAGCGGCCGCGACGCCGGCACCACCGCCGGTACCGCCCCGACCGTCACCAGCGAGCAGCAGTTCACGACCAAATACCCCGAATGACTCGCGGCGCGCGTGCTGGGGCGACGCGGAGGCGGCAACGAGGGTGACAGGGGCGCGGAAAACATGGACTTTGACAGCGAACTGGCGGTGCACGGCAGCGCCGAGGCCGTCGAGCTGCGACAGCAGCAGCGCCGCGGCCGCGACGGCGCGACGAACCCGTCGCCGGAGAAGGAGGTTGTGGAGGAGGGCTACGAGACGGCTGAGGAGGGCGGCGAGGGTGGCGGGCCTACGAGAAGGCGGGGAGCTTCAGCACGCGCCGGACTGCAGCAGCAGCAGCAGCAGCGGAATTCGAAGCGCGAGAGTCGGGGAAGTGCAAAGGTGCAGACGGTGGAGGTGGTCGAAGTAGATGCAAAAGGCGTGGAGCAGCAGCAGCAGCAGCAGCAGCAGCAGGACGTCAATCAGGGGCTGGGTCAGGGGCTGGGTCAGGGGCCGAGTCGCGGGTCGGTGGGCAAGGCGTTTTAGACGACTTTCTCTGTCTGCGCTGTTGTGATATCACCGTTCTCAATGGTTTTGTGTCGATTCATTGTGTATGCTTGTGGCTTATATCCTTCTCAAAGCATAGTTTTGCAGCAGTGATCTCAGCGCTCTTGCAATTTGTTTGTCTTTGGTTTCAATATTCTCCATTCCATTGCCATGGGTGCTCTGGACTAGCTCCGTCAAAAGATGAGGTACACAGATAAACAGTATTGCGTTTGTTTTCTTCTACCATGTACAGTACAACTCGCGAAAAAAGTCGGGTCTATCTCCCGACTTCGACCTGGTCCACGGGCCAGCAAGACAAACAAGCATTGATTGTAAAAAAATAAGCTTGCTTCAATGTACATGTACCCAACGACAAAAACCAACCACCTTGACCGCAAATCTGCGACCACCAGTGTTGGTTGTCACAATTCCCACAGCCTATAGAAGACGCCCAGCTTATCTTCCAACCGCTCCCATTCGGCTGTCCGGACGTGATTGCGCGAGATAGCTCCCGTCTGCCTCTCACCGTCCACTGCGCCTTGCCATGCAGGTAATCTAGAACAACAGCCCGTCCGCTGCGAGAGCGGAATGCATGTATGTACTGCTACATTGGCCCCCAACCAAGCCTTCGTATAGAAACGAAATGACTGCGGCACGCGTGCCGCGCCGCGCGCGAGCGTAGCGAGTTGCGAGAAGGAAGTGGCTGAACTTGTAGGAAACGATCACCAGAGGATCCCGCTCGTCGACATGCATCGAGGTGTTTCCAGAAACGACGAGGCGCTGCAAGAGGCTAAAGCGATTTCTTCGAGCACTTTGGCGCAACTGTTATTGTAACTGGAAAGATGTTCGACATGGGGCCGTCACCACCACCCAGTCTCTATGGCGAGTCGGGTACAAAGCAGGGTAACCTTAAATTTCTGACAGGCATCCTGCGCCGGACGGGTCCATGGCGGCGGCGACGGGCGCAAGGCTGGCTGGGGGAGATCAGCAGCAGCCAAGAAAGGCAAACGGTCGGGGCTCGGAGGCTGAAAAGTCGGGGACAAAGAAAGGGCAAGGTTGGCTGGACGGTGCGCCGGCGCAGCGGGCTCCGCCTCTTTGGCTGCCTCCGTTGCAGGTGGTCAGCGGCAGAGAGGCAGATTCCAGGAGGAATGTTCCCGCCCTTCTGGAAAGTGGGTCGAATGGCTAGAAAAGTGCCTGGGTGGGCTGCATGTTGCGAGCTGTTACCCAGAATTTAGCCAATGCCTTCTTCTGAAGCTCCCTCGCTCCGTGCCAGATGCGGCAGCGGCTTCGACGTCGACCCAGGTAGCAAACGCACAGGCGTTGGTACTGGGCTTGTCTTGCAACACAGACGTCATGCTTCGCGCGCTCCTCCGGTGATCGTAGATGCGGTTGAGGCAGAGACGGAGCCAAGGCCGTGCCAGTGCATCTATGAGCGCCTGGATTCCTTGCATTTGAGCTCTTTTCCAGCAGTGGCAGCGGCATGAACGCTGACGGGCAGAGCAGATTGGGGGGATTCGGGTCTATGGGTATGCTTCGTGGACGCGGTTTCAGAGGTAATGGTGCTGCGACGTGGCAGGGGTGATGGATGCTTCTTGGGCCCGCCCCTCCGGCTGTAAACGGTCGCTGGTGGCCGTAGGATGACGATGCTGTCAAAGATTCCATCGACATGTGAATGTGGGATTGGTGGTGATTGTATGCGCTGGTTCTTGTTAGGGATGATCACTTGGCGAACTGAGTGGAGAGAGGAGAGCCATGTCGCGTTGATGGTGTTGACAACAAGAGTTTTCGTCAGCCTAGAAACTGTATGCGCGTGTTGCTTGTTCAAACGCAGAAGTTTTTGTCTGCCTACGATCAGCAGACCAAAGCGATCGCCAACAACCAACGTGAGCTGGCAGGCCAACAGCCACGCTGCCATGGGGAATTTGGGCCATTCGCATGTGGCGATGTGGTCGGCGCTAGTTGGGCCATCAAGGGTCTGGTCTGGCGCCGCAAGAGGCACAGCTTGATGGCGCAGTGGATGTGGAAGAGAGAGAGAGCGGATTGAGGTTCAGTAGTCGAGCAAAGACCCGGCGTCATGGCCGGCGAGGCTGAGAGTCAAGTGCAAGGGCCCGGCAGGGCTGAATGCTGTGAAGAAGATCGAAGTCTGGCGGTGAGGTTAAAGTTGAGGTGCCCACAGTATGGCCCCCACAGCGCCCACAACCCCAGACCCACTCCAAAAAGCGCCGACAGGATGCACCGGCAGACTCACAGCACGGGGAGTCACACAAGCCTTCCAATCCATGACGCCCGTGGGCTCAGTTGGCTTATCTCATTTTTTTTTTTATTTTTTTTTGCAACTGCGCCTCAAGCCGATCCAATCCCATCCTCTGCTCTTTCTTTGTCGCATCACAGAAGGAACGCTGGTGCCACCATAAATACTTGGTCCCTCTCGTTCCCCGCCATAGGAAGCCTTTGACATCATCCATCACCAACTCCAGCTTTTCCGGTTGCAGCGCGTCATAGACTGTTGCCAGCTGCATCTTAAAACCAGTCCTGTCTCACACCTCCGTAAACGGTTACAACCACTGCCTCTCCCGCGCAGCCACCTCTCCTCGCACAACTCACCCGCACTGCAATATCCACTGCCATCGGCGCATAATCCGCACTCAACAACTCGCCTGCAGACATCCCCGCCGCCACTCAAACATGAGGTTTCTGCACCATCTTTTCGTCTTGGCCGTTGCCAGCGCCACAACTGCTTCTGCCGCCTCGATACCGCAGTCTCCACACGCCCTCGCTTTGCGCAACGAAGAATCCGCCCTGACCAACGTCCTGGGTCCGCGCGCAGCAGACATCATACATGAAAATGCGCTTGAGAAGCGCAAGGGAGGTGGAGGCCGTGGTGGAGGCGGAAGTGGTAGTAGCGGTGGAGGTACGTCTTGAATGGGTTGCGCGCGAATCCGCAACCCTCTTCCCTCCCGACCCTCATCCCAAAGACCGGCATCCTACCTGTCGCAAACCTCACATGTTGACATTTTGCAGGTCGCTCCTCAGGCGGCTCGTCCTCTTCATCCGGCAGAACTTCAGGCAGCTCCAATGCCGGCGGTAGTACCCGGGGCGGGTCAGGAAGGGCACCAGCATATGGAGGAGGCACCTACTACGCCGGCGGAGCCGCAGTGCCTTTTGCCGCCGGCCAACGTAGCAAGCTGGGCCTGGTACCTTTCCTGCTGCCCCTGACGGCCCTCGCCTTCATCCCGCTGCTGGCGTGGGGATGGGCGTCCGGAGTAGGCGGATACCAGTACGCGTACAGGAACCCTTATGTATTTCAAAACCGCACCGCGAACGCCAACAACGCGACAAACACGTCGCTCCCCGTCGTCTGCTACTGCCAGCAGTACACGACGTGCGGCTGCGACGACAACAACTCGACGGCCTACTTCGACAGCATTGTCGGCAATGGCAGCTACGACGCTCTCAACAAGAGCGTTGTCAACGTTGCCCGCGTCAACGGCACCGACACCCTCATCCTCAACGGCGTCTTGCCCAACGGCACCACGGCCGCTGGCAGCGACTCGGCCGCCGGCCGCGCAATTGGAGGCGCAGTCGTCAGCGGCTGGCTTGGCTGGGCCTTGTACGGTGCGCTGGTCGCTGGCGCCGTTGCCGTGGGGTTGTAGGAGATCTTTCCTTTTTCCTTTTGGTTCTTCTCGTTATTCTTGGACTTCGAATACCACCTTTCTTTTGGGGCTGGGTTGGCACTAGCGTTTGGCATGCATACACGCATGGACGGGTTGGATGGGCAGACAGAGAGGCAGGGTTTGGTTTGACATTAGCAGGTGGCGTTGTTGGCATTTTGGGATTCTCCTTTCGTTCTTGGAGGCAGCAGCTTGGAGGGTTTGTGCATTTTGCATCTCACATCCGCTTGGAAACGATAGGCTGCAACGATGGATAGTTGTGTGGCCGCGGCCGTAGTTGTCCTGTTCAATCAATCGACTATGCTAAAACTACTGTACCCAGAACGCGCACCTGGCAGGCTCTTGAGCAGCAGCAGACAACCTTTCATCTTTCGAGCTGAATAAAGCCTAGACTCAGGAGCACACAGGCTTTCGAGACTGAGGAGACTGCGGAGATGCGGAAATTCAAGCGCCGTGATTGTCCTGGCCATTCATATTCCTGGTATCATGCGAAGCCTGCCCCCTTGCCTACCCACCACCAGATCATGAACCCAACATCAAAAATCCCAAGCAACGCCAACAAAATGCAAAGCCCCGCGGCTCCTCAATCCGCCCGTCGCTTTTTATTCGCGCTAGAATCCCTCGTCTTGCTCGTCCCATTGGCAGCCGTCTTCTTCTCGTCTCCGCTTCCCCCCTGCTCGGCGCCATTCATCCACTCCTTGCCCGCGCCGGGGCTGCGGCGGCGGTACTGGCCAGCGCCGACCTGCACCTCGTCGTCCTCCGAGTCGCTCTGCCCGATGTCAAGCACGATGGGCATCTGGAACTCGGCGGGCTCGAACTCGGCCCGCCCGGGCTCGATGGTGAGCACGTCGACGTCTTCGTCTTCGAGGTCCAGCCGCCTCTTGTGCAGCTCTTCCAGCGGCTGGATGTCGAATTCGTCTTCGCGCTCGACGTACTCGACGTTTTCTTCGACCTCTGCAAAGTCCGGGGCAAGGGCTGACCAGCGCTGGGGTATTTGTATGGACCACAGGTAGATGCGGCCAGACTCGAGGCCGCCGGCGGCGAGGAACGGGCGGTGTGGGTGCCATTCGACGACTGCAATCTCTTCTCTTGCCTCCAGAATCTTGGTCAAACTGCCCTGGCCACGCTCCCAAATGTAAATGTCGTGGTTCATGTACGTCGACGCCGTCACGTATTCGCCCGTGGCACTGAAGCACACATGGTTCCAGGACAGCCTGTTTACGACATCCTGGAACTTGTGTTCGATATTCAGGGCCATGCTGTCAAAGTCCAGCTTCGGGTCCGTCAGGTCGGGAAGGTGGAGCGTCCGGATGATGCGGTCGGCGCAGTTGATGACCATGTCTCGCCCAGACGCCGTGAGCCGGATAAAGATGACAAGGCTGTTGGAGAGGCGTGTAGAGTACCGTACATCGCAGGTCTTGGTGTCTATTATGTTTAGCCATCCCTTGTTGGTCCCTGATAAAATATAGCTCCCGCTGCGCGTAAAGACGGTTACAGTGGTCGTCTGTTTTGCATCTTGCGCGGTTTGCTTCTCGGTCGCATTCTCTCGCTCCACTTGTGATCGTCGTGGCGCAGAGGGGAGAATGTGTTTTCTTGGAATCGTGTCGTCCGTCATGTCGACGAGCACCGGTTGATCTTCGAAGATGGCGGCGACGAACATTAGGCTGAGGAGTTAGCGATGGCATCAAATGATCAGGCAGCATTCCTCACTGATTTCGAGGGTGAAGCTCCGCAATGAATACCGGCGCGCCAAATCTCACGGTCCGTATGCGCCTGCCATCTTTCAGGTCCCACAGCACGCATCTCCAATCCTGAGATGCGCTGAGCAGGTATTGATCATTGGCGGACCAGCTGAGAGACTGGACCTGGCGTGTATGGCCTGCAAGCTTTCGGGCGACACCGTTGGTCTCGAGATCGAAGATGACGACAATTCCGTCTCCCTGGCGAGATGTGAGTGGTGGGTTTGGCGGCGGTGTCCCAAAGCGCATACCCTTCCTGAGGCAAGATAGTCGCCGCGATGATTGAAGCGCATGCATGTCGAGTGACCGCTGTCTGAATCAGAGGGCCAAAGGTCAGCAAGGCAACACATGCAACGAGGACTTGGCTGTGTGCGTACGGAGCCTTCCTGCTGGCGTCTCAGGCGTGTCCTGCGCCAGGACGGCGGGATCAATTAGAGGGAGGTTCATGTCGAGGGCGAGCGCTCGGTTAGTGTGGTGCGCGAGGCCAAAAGTCGCATGTTTGGGCCCGAGTCGCAAAGATCTCGACAAGGAGTAGTGGATGGGACGCGATAGACAATGAATGAGCACGGCAACGTCCCGCGACACGCAGGCAGCAGGCGGCGGCGCCCGGCGGACGCAGCCCGGCCGGCGGCACGCGTTGTTGGTCCGTGCGCACGTTCGCCCTTTGAACCTCAACTCTCTCCGTAGAGACGTTCGCCTCTGCATCCTACCTCCATCCACCCACCCACCACCTCTCCATCGCGAGCGTCTTGTCGGCAGTCCCGGTCCACCCTCCTGTCGACATCGCCACGCCCGACACGCTCCACCTGCTCTCAAATCGCGTCGGCAGCCCCGCCCACCGCTGCAGGCTCGCACATCTCGCATCTTCGCCGCCGTGCGGCCAGCGCGCCCAGCGCCTCGAACCCCATCTGCGCCCGCCCGGCGCCATCTTCCGCACACGATACCACTCCGATTCTCTCGTTTCGATAGACCAGGCGACGATACACACGAAGAAGGATTGACCATCCCGTCGGAGACGCAGTGACGTTGGCGTCATACCACTGTCCGGACAGACACGCCGTCGCAAAAGTTTCACCCATCCAACTTTGCATTCAACACCACCGCCATCATGTCGAACCTCCACTTTGCGGCGTCGAGCGCGCCGCTCAAGAGCATCCAGGAAATCCAATTCGGACTCATGGCGCCAGATGAGATTCAAAACATGAGCGTAGCTCACATCATCTACCCTGAGACCATGGTACTTTCTCAGCGTGTCCTCAACCTGTGCGGTCTGGATGTTGCTGACGCACGCCTGTAGGATGAGCAAAAGCAACGGCCTCGCGAGGGTGGTTTGAACGACCCCAAGCTCGGCTCCATCGACCGCGGCATGCACTGTGCCTCTTGCGGCGAGAACATGCAAGAGTGCCCTGGTCATTTTGGCCACATCGAGCTGGTCACCCCAGTGTTCCACGTCGGTATGTTGTCTCTTCTGCTGTCAAGTCCGCATCAAAAATGCTGACAAGACCAGGCTTCATCAACAAGATCAAAAAGCTGCTGGAGTGCGTTTGTCACAACTGTGGCAAAATTCTTGCAGATGAGGTTAGTCACCCGCATGGGGTGGCTGTTCTGTGAGCATGGCAGTGCTGACAAACGCTCAGAGCGACCAACATTTCAAGGATGCATTGCGCTTGCGTGATCCCAAGAAGCGCTTCGAGGCCATCTGGAAAGTTTGCAAGCCGAAGCTAGCATGTGCAGTAGACTCTCCGAGCGAAGACGGAGACCCGAAGAAGGCGCCCAAAGTCCAGCATGGCGGCTGCGGAAACCGTCAACCCGAGATTCGCAAGGACGGATTGAAGCTCATGGGCACATGGAAGCCCCAGAAGAACGAAGAGGAAGAAGAGGGCCGCCAGCCGGAGAAGAGGCCCATCAAGCCGCAGGATGCGATGAATATCTTCAAGCTCATCAGCGACGAAGCGCTATCTGTCCTGGGATTGAACGTCGAATTTGCCCGCCCAGAATGGATGATCCTCAGTGTCCTTCCGGTCCCCCCTCCGCCAGTCCGGCCTAGCATTTCGGTAGACGGAACGGGCCAAGGCATGCGTGGCGAGGATGACTTGACCTACAAGCTTGCGGACATCGTTCGTTCCAACGGCCAGATCAAGTCCTCTATAGAGAACGGCGCCGCGCAACACGTGCTGAACGATTACGAGGACCTTTTGCAATGGCACGTTGCAACCTACCTGGACAATGACATTGCAGGCCAACCGAAAGCCCAGCAAAAATCCGGCAGGCCTCTTAAGACCCTGCGTGGCCGTCTGAAAGGAAAAGATGGCCGTCTGCGTGGTAACCTGATGGGCAAGCGTGTCGACTTTTCGGCACGTACCGTCATTACGGGTGACCCCAACCTTTCTTTGGACGAGGTCGGTGTTCCGCGCAGTATTGCGCGCACTCTTTCCTATCCGGAGACGGTGACGCCGTACAACATTGCCAAGCTTCACCAGCTCGTGAAGAACGGACCGGACGAGCACCCCGGTGCTAAGTACATCATCCGTGACGACGGATCTCGCATCGACTTGCGCCACCACAAGCGCGCCGGTGAGATCCAGCTGGCGTACGGTTGGAAGGTAGAGCGCCACATCGTGGATGGTGATTTCATCATCTTCAACCGTCAGCCCTCGCTGCACAAGGAGTCCATGATGGGTCACCGCGTTCGCGTGATGCCTTATTCCACCTTCCGCCTCAACCTGTCGGTCACCTCCCCCTACAATGCCGATTTTGACGGCGACGAAATGAACTTGCACGTTCCTCAATCAGAAGAAACTCGTGCTGAGATCATGAACCTTTGCATGGTCCCGCTCAACATTGTCTCCCCTCAGCGAAACGGCCCTCTTATGGGAATTGTTCAAGACACACTCTGCGGTATCTACAAGATATGCAACCGAGACATATTCCTTACCAAGGACCAGGTCATGAACATTCTCATGTGGGTGCCGGACTGGGATGGTGTCATTCCACAGCCGGCCATTGTCAAGCCCCGTCCCCGCTGGACCGGCAAGCAAATCATCAGCTTGGCGCTTCCAGAAATCAACTTGGTCAAGCCGGCTAAGAGCCACGCACCCATTGACGACAACGGCGTCGTTGTCATTGGTGGCGAGCTGATGTACGGACTTTTCAACAAAAAGATCGTTGGCGCAAGTAGTGGTGGCATCATCCACACCATCTACAACGAAAAGGGGTGGGAGACGGCCGTCAACTTCTTCAATGCTGCCCAAAGAATCGTCAACTACTGGTTGCTGCAGACCGGCTTCAGTATCGGCATCGGTGATACGATCCCTGATGCCGTCACCACCGACCACATCCAAGATGCGATTAACAAGCAAAAGGAAGAGGTCGAGGCAGTCACTGCATTGGCAACTCAAGACAAGCTGGACCCTCTGCCCGGTATGACCAAGCGTGAGACTTTCGAAAGCAAGGTCTCGGTGTTTTTGAACAAGGCTCGTGATGACGCTGGTGCCGTCACCGCGCAGAGTGTCAACACTTGCAACAACGCGATTGCAATGGCCAACTCTGGTTCCAAGGGTTCGACAATCAACATTTCTCAAATGACGGCTTTGGTCGGTCAGCAGTCGGTCGAGGGCAAGCGCATTCCGTTCGGCTTCAAGTACCGCACTCTCCCGCACTTTACCAAGGACGATTACTCCCCCGCTGCCCGTGGCTTCGTTCAAAACTCGTACCTGCGCGGTCTGACTCCTACGGAGTTCTTCTTCCACGCCATGGCTGGTCGTGAGGGTCTGATTGATACCGCTGTCAAGACGGCCGAGACTGGCTACATTCAGCGCCGTCTGGTCAAGGCTCTTGAAGACGTCATGACCAAGTACGACGGCACGGTGCGCAACTCTCTCGGCGACATTGTACAGTTTGTCTACGGAGAGGATGGTCTGGACGGAATTGCCATTGAGAAGCAAGCTTGCGACTTTGTTGCCTGTTCTGATGGCCAGTTTGAGCGCCGATTCTTCATCAACGTCATGGACCCATCCACGTCGCTGTCAAGCGATGTCTTGGAGCAGGCTGACGCCATTGCTGGTGACGTCGAAGTTCAACGTATGCTTGACGAGGAATACGCTCAGCTCGAGGCCGACCGAAAGTTTGTGCGCACCGTTACCAACGAAGCAGACGATCAGCGCCAGCTGCCGCTGAACATTTCTCGCATCATCGAGACGGCAAAGAGCAAGTTCAGGATCAAGGACGGCTCGCGCAGCGACTTGCACCCCTCGGAAGTCATTCCCAAGGTTCGCGAGGTCCTCGACCGTTTGATCATCGTTCGCGGCGAGGATGACCTTTCTCAGGAAGCCCAGGACAACGCCACCCTTCTCTTCAAGGCTCAACTTCGCTCCAAGCTGGCTTTCAAGCGGGTCGTGCGCGAGTATTCTCTGAACAAGCTGGCCTTTGAGAACGTCCTCGGTGACCTCGAGAATCGCTTCAACAGAGCCATTGTGAGCCCTGGCGAAATGGTTGGTGTCTTGGCTGCGCAGTCTATTGGTGAACCCGCCACCCAAATGACGCTCAACACGTTCCATTTTGCTGGTGTCTCTTCCAAGAACGTTACTCTCGGTGTTCCTCGTCTGAAGGAAATTCTCAACGTGGCCAAGAACATCAAGACGCCATCGATGAAAGTCTTCACCCAGTCTCCCCTCGACCTGGACGACGATTCCAAGCAGAAGGAGGCGAAGTTGCTCCGAAGCCGTATCGAGCACACGACGCTTCGATCGGTCACAGAGTGTGTCGAGATTTACTACGACCCCGACATTCAGTCGACTGTCATCGAGGCTGATCAGGACATGGTCGAGTCTTACTTCATCATTCCCGATGACTCGGCCGACGACATTGACAGCCAGTCCAAGTGGCTTATGCGTGTCGTCCTCAACCGTGGTCGGCTGCTGGACAAGGGCCTGACTGTCCCCGAGGTCGCGAGCAGGATCAAGGAGGAGTACCACCGGAACTTGGCTGTCATCTTCTCCGACAACAACGCTGAAGAGCTTGTTATCCGTGTCCGTCTTATCAAGCACGACAACAAGGATGACGAATCTGAGGAACAGGACGAAGCCCTGCTTAAAATGCTTGAGACGAGACTTCTCGACGACCTCTCCCTCCGTGGTGTCCCTGGAATCGAGCGTGCCTTCATCAACCACGGCCAAAGACAGACGGTCAAGGAGGATGGTGCTCTTGCGTGGGAGAAGAACAACGATTGTATGGAGTGGTTCCTTGAAACCACCGGCACTGCGCTGTCTCGTGTGCTCCCCGTCGACGGCGTCGATTCTTCTCGGACGTATTCCAACAACTTTTTCGAGATTATCCAGGTCTTTGGCATCGAAGCCACCAGAGCTGCTCTGCTCAAGGAGCTGACCCAGGTCTTGGCGTTTGACGGTTCGTATGTCAATCATCGTCACTTGGCACTCCTTGTGGATGTCATGACCTCTAGGGGCATGATCATGGCCGTCACTCGCCACGGTATCAACCGAGCTGATACTGGTGCTCTCATGCGTTGTTCGTTCGAGGAGACTGTCGAAATTCTTCTCGAGGCTGCGGCTTGTGGTGAGCTCGACGACTGCCGCGGTGTCTCTGAAAACATCATGCTTGGCCAGCTTGCTCCTGCAGGCACTGGAGAGATGGACGTCTTTGTGGACAGGAACATGCTCAACACCTGCACGTCGGACAACTCTCGATTTGGCCTCATGCCTGGCATGGCCGCTGCTGCTAGCTATGTCGATGCAGGTGCTGCCACACCGTACGACTTGGGCTCGCCATCGCACGAGGCCAACTATGCTGGCCCAGACTACGGCGCCTCCTTCTCGCCCATGGTTCAGGCAGGCCAAGACGACAGCGGTGGCTTTACGCAGTATGGGCCGTCTTTCGAGGGAGGCTTCAGTCCGTATGCCGGTGGCCGCAGTCCGGGCTACGTGCCTACCAGTCCCTTCAGTGGCACCAGCCCAACATCGCCTGGCTATTCCCCAACGTCGCCTGGCTACTCGCCTACTTCGCCTGGCATGGCTCTTACAAGCCCTCGCTTCGGTCCAACCTCTCCTGGTTTCTCCCCGACGAGTCCGGCGTATTCTCCCACATCGCCTGGCTACTCGCCGACGTCGCCCGCGTATGGCGCGTCTCCTACTTCGCCGAGCTACTCTCCCACTTCGCCTTCGTACTCGCCGACCTCCCCCACCTCCCCTACTTCACCGGCGTACTCTCCTACGTCGCCGAGCTACAGCCCAACTTCGCCGGCGCATGCAACCTCGCCCAAGTACAGCCCGACGTCGCCGGCTTACTCGCCAACTTCGCCCATGTACTCACCCACGAGCCCGCAATTCGGTAGTGGCAGTGACAGGCGCTCGCCAACGTCGCCCATGTCGTACAGCCCAACGAGCCCGGTCTACAGCCCTACCAGTCCGGCTCAGGACCAGTACTCGCCGACGAGCCCAAGGTTCTCGCCGACCAGTCCGGCGAATGCTCCTTACAGCGCCACATCCCCCAAGTACAGCCCAACGAGCCCCAAGTATAGCCCTACGTAAGTGCATTCCAAGGAACCAACACAATGCCACATTGCTCACAAGCTGCTAGGTCTCCTCGACAGGACTAAGCTTCATGGCTCTCAGCGAGTGTGCCCTTGATTGGATCGACCTCGCGTTTCCTTCCTCTTTGGCATGTTTTACTACGCGAACAATTGCATGAAAAGTGGCTTCCTCGAATTGGAAGCTTTTGATAGTCGTCAGGTTCCTGGTTCTTCAGAGACCGTCCATAATATTCCTTGCGACGGTGTTGAGGTGTTCTGGGACGGATCTCTGCTTTGGGTGCTCTTTCAAATTTTCCCTTTCTTCAAACCAAGTGGTTTTCCACGTTGCATGAGGCCTGGCGTCGCCCAGCTTAAATTGAAACGATTCCCACAAGGGCATGGCGGTGGATGAGCGGCTCTGAATTTGTTGTTCGGCAAGACGGGGTTTCAGCGTCAGGCAGAGGCAGGCGGAAGGAATGATGATCTGGGGGACGGATGGAATGGAATGCCAAATGGTCGAGAGGTAGAAAAGCCGCTAAAACTGATATTCTCAAGGACACCGTGTTTGAGCTTCGGCGCTCGAATGGTAGACTTGAAGAGCGAAAATCAGAAAAGACTTTGGTCACCAAGAACTTCTCATGATTGTGATGTCCTGTTGAGATGTGAACGATCCCATAGTGGGTATCGAAATAAGTGAGACGATGTTCACTGCCATCGTTGCGCGTAGGGAGCAGTCCAGCTAGGCCCAAGGGGCTTATTTTCGACACGCCGCGGTGACCTGACTGTTGTGTGCTGCAGGAGTGCGTCGGCGGCTGGCGTCGCTCGGGCCTGAGTCAAAGCTTCAACGGCCACGACAAAACCTTGCAACTACATGGCTGACTTGCAACCGCAACAACCACACTTTCGCAATGGCGAATTCAAAGTACAGAATCTCCTCTTCATGACCGGAGTGTAAGCTCATCAAAATCCCAGGTACGAATACGTCAAGGCGTTTGAGCGGTGCCAGCCAGACATTCTTCTGCCAAACACATGGGTCGTGATCCGCATCGATGGACGCGGCTTCCACAAGTGAGCTTATCCGAACCTCATCCCATCCGATCAACAGACCATGCGACCACGCTGCACTTTCTCTTTGGCACCTATCATCCCGCGCCTCCGAAGTAGACTCTCACAGTCGAAAAACTTCATCACCAAAATGGCGACACTAACCACAGGCTCCCCACCTCCAGGCTGACAGCCAAATACAACTTCTCCAAGCCCAATGACCGGCGCGCACTGGACCTGATGAATGAAGCGGGCGCGAGCGTCATGCGCGAGCTACCTGACCTGATCTTGGCCTACGGCATCAGCGACGAGTACAGCTTTGTGTTCCACAAGGACTGCAACTTGTTTGAGCGGCGCGCCGCCAAGCTCGTGACGACGGTCGCGACGACGTTCACATCGTACTTTGTCCATCTGTGGTCAAAGCACTTTCCCGACAAGGAGCTGACGCCGCCGATGCCAAGTTTTGATGGAAGAGCCGTCATGTATCCGAGTGTGGGCAATCTGAGGGATTATGTCAGTTGGAGACAGGTGGATTGTACGTCGGTCTTTCATACCGTTCTTGTCTTTTGCTGGATTTCTTGCATTCGATCTCTGTTTTCTCTTTCATCCTTTCGAGCAGAGAGAATGTGGCAAGCAAAACTCCTGACTTCTTCTAGGCCACATCAACAACCTGTACAACACCACATTCTGGACGCTCATCAACCGTGGCGGCATGTCTGCCACAGCCGCCGAGCAGCGCCTTTCCGGCACCGTCAGCGCCGATAAAAACGAGATTCTATTTAAGGAGTTCGGTATCAACTACAACAACGAGCACGACTTGTACAAGAAGGGCACCGTGCTGTACCGCGATTATGAACTCGAAGAGTCAAGTCCCTCCTCCGTAACCGCAGAAGCATCATCGTCTTCAGGTCTGAATCCTACTGAGGATTACTCGGCAACTCCGAATGCCCAAATCGCACCGAGCATGGCCTCGGCAGACGCAGCAATTGCAGTCGTCTCAAAGACGCAAGCGGAGAAAGAGAAGAAGAAGAGAGCCAAGGTTGGCGTCAAGATTGAGCACGTGGATGTCATCAAGGATGATTTTTGGCAGCGAAGACCGTGGATATTGTCTGGAAGAGCAGGAAAGTTGAAGGACGAGGTGGCAAAGGCGAAAAAGGTGGAGCAGCCTAAGGGGCCCTTTCCTGGCGGGTTCATTTAGCATGTCTCATGGCGTTGGAAATGGGGTGAGTTGTTTTGTTGTGACTTCGCTCAGTTTCCCCAATTGACTTGAACCAGGCAGCATATTTCTTTCAAGTAGGATTCAGCACTACGAGACTATTTCCAAATTCGAACAGCGCCGGTCCTACTCTCACACACCCATGGCCTTTGTCTCAATTTACAAGAATTGCTCATTTCGCTGCTTGATGCCACTGACATGCGGCATCAAACGGGCCTGAGGACACATCTGGGACAGTATCCAACCTGGTAGTTGAGTTCTCCCGGAGTGGGTCGACGGCATTTCTTCTCGCAGTACCTCCTAATGTACGTCTTGCTGTGGCCACACGAGGTCCACACGATCGTATTGTACACACACATGTTGGCTGATTTGTCGTTATGTTGCTGATGTTAATGAGGTACAACTCCCACAGGCTTGAGGAACAGATTCCTCGGGTACAAAACTTGGATGCCGAGAGAATTCGAAGCTGTTATGAAGGATTTGATGGAGGAAGGGTTTGCTCTTCGGCGGTGGTGAGGATTGGGGTTTTTTACCTCCAATCTGTCTAACAGAACAGGTTCGCACATGCACAATGCAGATACCATGGCATTCTGTCAATCTGCCAGCACATGTGCCATGAACATCCTTCCTTTGTGCCTACCTCACCTATTTGTAGGAATTTTCCCGAGACTTAGCCTACCCCGGATTTTCCACGTATACAGCCACAATCATCACAACACCTGTACGCAGTGGCTTGCAAGGAAACTTCAACCATGACAAAATCGTCGACTTGGCTACGTAACTGTGTAAGTAGAGGACAAAGGCAGAAGTCAACGTGCTGACAGACTGATTCTCTCGTGGCAAACCCAGGACATTGCAACGAATGGACTTGATTCAAAACACAAACGCTTCACCAACTTTATGAACGATCTCGCACCACCCTCTCTCCGACTCTCCTCTTCGCCACTCTTCCAAAAACTTCGCTTCCGCTCTCCTACGCGCCAGCAAAATCCACTTTTCTACCACCCATTCCTCCTCGCCTCCTCCGCGACAAACTTCCTTCCAGCCTTGGCCGTCCCACTGCCCCACTCCTCAACGCTAAACAACTCAAACATGCCCAACTTCCTCAGAAGCGGCAGGCTGAGGCGCATCTCGTCCTGAATCTTCTCCATCTTCTCCTGCGCGGTCGCAGGATCCAGCTGGCCAGCCGCCGCAGCGTCGGCCGTCTCATCGTACGCCTTGAGATTGTACAGGAAGGCTGCAACGGTACCCGTGGGTACGCGCTCGCCGGAAGCTAGCGTAATGACGTGGAAGCTTTGGCCGGGTGGGAGCAGCTTGTTGTTGACGGCCAGTACGCCGGGCTCGTCAATGGGCGCGGTCTGGGCCGCCTGTGAACGCCATGGCGTGAGCAAGCAACGAATGTCACCAGTTTGGAGCGTGCTCTGGTCTTTTGTATGGGGCTGGAATGGGGAGAGGGCTTACGTGAGCGGCGGCAACTTCGTGGTCGACTTGGGAGGCCATTTTGCGGATGATGGTGTTATATGGTGTTCGAGGTTTGTTTTTCCCTTCTTTCTTTGAGTTTGAAGTATGCTGTTGACTCAACTGACTGGATGCTTCCGGTTTAATATACAGATGTCGCTCCCGCAGAGTCCAGTGTTGCGTTGGGGCCGAAATGGCCGAGCGCCGTGTCGGGTAATATCTCGGTCTCGACGGCGAGTTTGGACAACGACGCCCCTTCTCCGGCATTTATCAACATGGCGTGAGAGGGCCTTTTCCGAGACAGACTCGGAGTCATTTAATTGGAGGTGAAAGGCCTGGAATCTTGTAGGAGTCCTATAAACGTCGAAAAAGAAGTCCAAGGAACTGACTTTTTCCTGCGTCACCAACGAGCAGAACAATTCAACCCCCTTTTCAGTCAAAATATCTCTTGTCATTCTATCCACGATGAAGGACGGACTCACAGATGTCGTTCCCCTTGTTGCCGAGCTCTTTGATGGCGCGGTGTCGCAACCTCTCAACCTCGTCAAACTCGTTCTGCACTTCGCAATCGTCGTCGGCGTCCAGTACCAGCCTCCGCAGTACCGCACCGCTGTCTGAGCTAATGCGGAGCTTATTGACCAGAAAGAGAAGCCTGCAGTCAGGTGTGGAAGCGAGCTTGATGTACTGGAATCTACGACCAACCGTCTACGGAAGACTGTTTTGCTCTACTTTACGCTGGATTCGCCGCAACGAGACTTTTACGAGAGAGCTGTCGAATCGTCATCAATTAAATGTGGGCGGTGTGGTGGGTGTCGAAGACGCAATGCCTTCTTGCGCTGCGGCGACAGCTGGAAAACATCCATTCACCATCGCGGATGTCCCGGATGAAGCTAAAGACCTGCCATTCGCCGCTCCGGCCAGACGCGAGAGGTATCATGTTTTACGGCATCCATTCTGGCGGGTCCCAGACCAGCTCACTCTCATGGGCCACGAAAAGTCTACAACACAGCATTCGCTTGGCCAGAACGTTCGGATTACCAGTCTACGTCTTTGCCGCTGGCCCAATTGAGTCAGTACTCTGGACTTTGATACCCAAGCTGACCATAAAGTCTGGACTAACGGCTCTAGCAGACTCGGTTGCTCGGTCTCCTGGTGTTGCTATTCGCCTCTCTTGTTAGAAGCGGCGTATACCCACCATGTACATACTTCGAATGTGACGTCGAACAAGAGGATGAAGGGAAAAGTCGTCTATCTATGACCTATCAGGTTGTGATAACAACAGAGAAGGTTTGGACTGAGTTCAAGCCCACAGGTATAAATTCGCGCACATGTGATAGCTGTCACTCACCGTCGACATATAAATATAAGCTTCTGCTCCCCCGCACCATGCCTTTTTCCAGCCTTTAGAAGTGATAGCCAGACCATTGGCGTGGCCTTGCAATGTTCAAGCAACAACTCCCTGCAGTACTACTTTCAGTCTACAGACCCGAAAGGTTGGAGACCGTATCCCCCTGAGTTTTACCCCTGCAAATCTGATTGATTAAAGCGTGTCGGACAGGATGGCATTCGCGTATCCCCCAAATTACATGCCCCCGGCTCAGACTGCAGATGCTGCGATCCAACGATATTTTGGGGACCCCTGCGAGAGAAACGAAATGATGCGCCTGATAAACGAACTAGCTGCGTGAGAATTTGGAGACGATTTCGGGCCCAGGCCTCAAGATCAAAGGAGCCAGGTTTTCAAGTTCAACGGCGACCGCCGCCGATACAACGAGTGGAAGGCCGGCTTCATGGCAAAGATTGCGCACAGCCCAAACCAATTCAAGAGCGAGAAAAGCAAGCTCCGCCTGCTGATGTCGAGCGTCAGCGGCCTCGCGTTCGACGTGCTCAACAAGACCTACGGCGACGAAGCGCGCGACGATGCGGGACCCGGGACCCTCCGCCTCGAGGACGCTCTTGCTGAGCTCGAGTTCACCTTCCGCTGCTTGGAGCACGAGGACGCAACCCTACAGCTCCTCAAGCTGCGCATGGGGAAGGACCAGCTTTTTGCCGATTTCTTCCCGCACTTCATGGCGCTCGTCAACCGCGGAGCTCGCACCTGCCACGGAGCCTGCGAGGACGACCGAAGCAAGAAGCTCGCCTTGCAAGCTTGTCTCCCGGCGCGCTTCGGCAACATCGCGAAGAAATACGTCACCGAAGACCACGGTTCCTTCAAGGAGTTCGTCGACGAATGCTTTGCCTCGGAGGGCTGGAAAAAGTCCCCTGAACCGCCGAAAGCCGACACCACCATGTGTGAAGACGACGTTGTCTGTGTTTCGGAGGATGGTTATGGTACGCGTGCCTCCTCGGAGGAAATGTAAGTGCGAGCGTGAGGAAATTCCGGGTGCTCTGGGTCCAATCGCACCGCGTCGGAACATGAAGAAAGAATTCAGGTTGAACGGAGTTGAGTGAGGGTTCAAGAAAAGTTTCTTACACGACACTCATTTCACATCCCCATCTTTCATGTATCCACGGTCACTCTCTCAAAGGTTTGGTGTTGGGTGTCCGGTGTAGTCAGAAATTGACAAGATTTCAATGTGAGGGTCCAGGCTTGCATGCGATGCACCTCTCGTCGTGACATGATCGAATCCCAATCTCCTTGTACCAACTTGTGATCGAGTTGCAAGCATGGGGTAAGAGTCCATCATCTCTCTGAAGAACAGTTGCCTCTGACATGACTAACATGACCAGGACCGAGTGCGTACGGCAGACTCTGTGACGTAGACACTGTGACTTGCAGCTCCTCCAAACATCTATCCGATTTGACATGAAGTGCAAGCTCGAGATGTCCAAGAGAATTGAAGAGACAATGTATACTCGGTGTTCTGCTGCTTCAGGCTGATTTGCAGCGAGCACCGTTCCAGCGCCTGGTCCCCAAGACGGATTCAACGTGCGCCCACGCTCCAGCGCCTTCCTCGACCTGGCTGCGGGCGCAACGTCTTTCCCAATGCGTCAGCAGGCGCTGAGCAGGCGCTGAATCAGCCGAAGCGCACGAGCCACGGCAGGACAGTATAAAGGCTTCGCGTCTCGCGCCTCGTCTTCCTCTTCTTCTTCTTCTTCTCTCCACACTTACCTTGCTGGGTCGGCCGCGCTCAAGCCTGCGGTCCGGCTGCTGGGACGCCCTGCATTGCACACCGCGGAGGCTGCCTGGCATGAAGCTCCTTCGGGGGCTCCACCGGCGGAATTTTTGCTACTCGCCTGCTTCGTTGCGGGTCTTTGCTTTTTTCATTGACGCTTTTCGCCTTGCGCGGGACGTTGGGGATGATTGCTGAGCCGGGCGTGGATGGCGGCTTTGTCCTTGTCGTTTGTGCTGTTCTGCTGTCTTCCAGTCACCTCTGCTTCGCTGATTGCTGTGTACTAAAGGCGTTGCCAGGAATGATGAATGCTTCTTTCACAAACCACCCTCTTCTCTCGTTTTCTCTCGTCATGCCTGTCTTCAGCACTCCAGCGTGGGCTTCGCTCGCCTCGTCCGTCGTCAAGGCCAAGAAGTTCATCAAGAGAGCGTGTCGCGAGATGGCAGCAAAGATTCGAGCTGTCGATTGGAACCAGATGCCTCACGACATTTGGAACTGGATCAAGACTCACAAGTACGAGCTCGTCTTCGGCGTGCTGTGCCCCAAGCCCATCTACCTCGCGCTCCGCCCGCTGCTCACCATGGCGGGCATCGACACGGACATGCTCTTCCACGACACCGAGGTCTGGATCAAGCAGCACCCGTGGCAAGCAACTCTTCTGTTCGCCTGCACTGCCGCCCTCTGCGTCGCGCTCTTCGCCAACTCTTCCGGAATCCTCGCCGGCATTCTCGCTGCGAGCGCGGCTGCTGCCGGTAGGTTCTCTTTTCTACCGCGCTCCAGACGTGTCGACCTACTGACGCGTGCTTTCGACAGGCTCCATGCTTGGTCTGGCGCTCTACATTCACTTCTCGTCTGCTGGCCAAAACGACCAGCCCCACTGCCATGCCCTCTGACAGTCGCAACGCCCCACGATACCCTTGTTGCGCTGCCTCTTCCCTCCACGACGAAACGAACACGAAACGACGCAACCGCTACCTCTCTCGCGCTTACAACATGGTCTTCTTTCTCGTTGGCCCTCTGCTTGGCCTTGCGGGCTTCGGCGCTGGCGGCATCGTAGCCGGTGAGCGGACAAAGGCTCTCCATGTCCACTCAACCTTCACTGACAAACGCGTCGTTCTGGCTCACTGGCTGCCGCCATGCAGTTTTTCTTCGGATACGTCCCTGTCGGCGGTGTCTTTGCCATCTTCCAAAGTGCGGCCATGGGCGGATACGGCGGCGCTGTACTGGGGCGTGTTTTCGGTTTCCTATGAGACTCTGTCTTTGTTTCCGCGACCTACTACGGTGTTGAGCTGGCTCTGCAAAGTCAACTTTGTACAGGAGGGACTAGGACAAACGCTTCCGACATCTGAATCAACTCTTCCGGGTCAAAGTTGTGCAATATCATGTCGCTCGCGCCGTCTGAGAATTCGCATACGTTCCACATGGCCAAATCTCTGCTCGCTTTCCGGTGATGGCATGCGAAGGGGGAAGGGAAAGGTAGTACAGGGAGGATTGAAAGATCTTGAATCTTGTCAGAGCGCAACGAAGGTTGGTAATCTCTCTGCGGACAGAACCGCTCAAAGCCTTTTCTTCCGAGCCAACTCCTCGTGTGCATATCCAGGATTGCTGTGAGGCTCGCCAAGTCTCCCAGCGTAAAGCTCGTTCGGTATGACCGTGTCGACATGGCCAGCCGACAGACCAGCATGCCGCCAAGCGCCCTTCATTTCGGATGGAGGCGTCCTCGTCACTGTGAGTGCTCACGTTAGCAACAGAAGAGCATTCAATGCAGAGTACGCAAGCGCGTGACCGAGAAGCCATTGAGAATGGGCCAAGATGAGTAGATGAAAGACTCACAGTCACCCCACATGATGCCCTCGACGGGGAAATCGGCCAGTTCGCTGACTGCCGAGCAAACGGCACGCATCGAGCCAAACATCTGCGGAATGTATCCCTCACGACTGTAGGTAAAAGCCCACCAACAGGCAGTCGTCATGCCGAGCATGAGGACACAGGAGCCCCAGAGCGCAGACGGCACCGTGACGACCTGGGTACGAGGTCAAAACTAGACTCACGCTGGGCCTGGGAAGAGACGCACCTGGTATGTTGAATCTGCACGCAACGCACTCTCCAGGACTATCTCGTCAGCATAGATGGCCAAGCCAAGCAGCCAATGCATGGTCGTGCTATAGACGGCAATGGGCAGCATTATTTTTGCGGGCATCTGGAGCAGATACGACTGCTCGAAGCCTTCGCTCTTGACAATGGTGCAGCGCAACCGCCTGCGCCCCTTTTCAAAATTCCCCCACTCGTACTCCATGCAAATGAGCGAGATGTTGTACAGGAGCAGCAGGTACAGCATCGAGTATATGAGCTGCGCGCCGTTGGACGTCGCAAATGCCGAGATCTCAGCGCCCAGTCCTGGTCTCATCGTGCCGCCAAATTGTGCGAGCATTAGCGGTCGTGTCGACGCTTTGGCTGGCGTGATCAAGCCGGCGCAGAAGGCAAGCGAGTAGTTTGCTCCAAAGACCATCCCAACGAAGATGGAGCCCGCCACCATGCCGGTCGAGGTGAAGGACAGGGTAAGCATCTGTGTGACGGCCGTCTGGCCGAAGTTGGCAATCAGGCTCTTCTTGCTTTTCGTCGCCAAGGTCGGCCAGGGAAGATTCGGCATGTTGTTGACGCTGTTGAACTTTTTGCACTTTTGGCAGTGACCGATCTCGTCGCCCGTGGCTGAAATTGCAATGTCCTTGCGGCAGTGCTTGTGGCAAGTGTGGGAGACCGTCCGCCGGTGGAAGTCGCCGCCGTTGACGAGACACTTGCCTGGTATGCGAATGTCCTCCAGAACGGCCGCAACTACGACGTCCCCAAACGTCAGGCAGTGCGACTTGACCTTGGACTGAGACCGAAGGTTGGTGACGACCATGTAGAGGGCTTTGGCCGAGATGCAGGCGGCCAAAATGACGGCTGCGAGCAGTCTGACGACTAACTTGTGCGTCCCGCAAGATTTCCCCCATTCCACAGCCCAGCCAAAATCGGACCCAGTGCATCGGTCTTTGATTGGAATCCCGCTACAATCGATAGCACCGGGTGTGTTCATGTGTTGGTAACAAGGCGACAAGAAGGATTCTGACTCTGCCTCTTGACGATCATTGAGCGTTCCAAATAGAGCCCCACAGGCGTTTTCGTCGTAGCGCACACGTTCTATCCAGGAATAAAAGCAACTGTCTCCAGTTTCGCTGTAAGGATTGGGTTCAACATCCAAAGCGGTCTGATTTAGCGCCCCGCAGTAGCCGGCATAGGAAACATCGATGGAATAGGAGCCAAACGTCACCAGGGCGACGTGTTCCGGATTCATTTTTGCGCCCATTCGGAAAGCTCTCCACAAGTCATGGTCTCCAGTGTAAGTCTTGTATTGAGTACCGTTGAAGTCTCCGGTAGTTCCATTGCGTTGGTCAAGGCCAACACTTGTTGGCGTATAGTCCATATCTCCTGGATAATAGGCGACTCCTACGACGGAATTGGCGAGAAGATGGACTGGCTATAGGCGTGTTAGACTTGAGCCAGGAATAATCGAGACCATAGTGGATTTTGCTCTTCCGAATACCACCGCCGCACCCGGGGAGCTGTCACTTCTTCTAATCCCTACTTCGAGGCACGACATACCGTGGACGTAGCTATCAGAAAGATCCACGCGCACCAAGCCTTCGCACGGCCAGACTTCTTGTGTTTGATCGCAAACGGAGAGTTGGTACCAACGCGGGAATCCCCAAAATGCGTCAGGACATATCTAATATCCTCGATCTTCAACGACGTCAACAACTGCTGGTACGTGTTGGATGCGCTCAGAATGACGGTCGCAGCAATGTTGATGATGAATTTGATGCCCTACGTGTGCTTAGTCCTTTTTGTCAGCCACAAAGGACAGACAAAGATAAACTTACTTCGCACAAGCTCTTCATCTTTGCCTCGTCGCCCGAGGCAATGGGAATAGACGTCGTCGAAGAATGCCACCCGATTCTCTTGTTGAATTTCGGCGTCAAGGCGATGCATATGATAACCAAGATGACCGCCAACCAGACTATCGTAGCGGTCATTATCATCAGAGACCTATCGACGAGCATCTGGCCCTGCCACCATGAGTTCCCCGGACGGGTCGACTGGTGTGCGTTTTCCAGTAAGACAGTGTTGGGAAGACCGTACGGATTGGAGTCCGGTTTCTTGTGCTCTTCTGCTGGAACCTCGACGGCAGACTCTACGGCGGGGTACTTCGCTTGTGTCATGGGATCAATACTCAGCGGTTCACGCGATCTTGATCGTTCTGAAAGCTCTATCTCCTGGGTGTGTCCTGGAACCGAGCCACTGGATTCTGTGAGCTGTTGCAGCAGAGGCTGGTGCCAATTGACTTACTCGTCAGGCGAGGCGCCCCAGTCTGGAGAGACATCGCTGTAGAGGTCGGATCTTACACGAGAGTAAGTCCCACGGTCGAAATGGTTTGTGCGACTCATGATCGCATATCAATCGTACGAATCCTGGAAAGGAGACAAATGTTGCGACAGGAGAAGGAATGAGGATAAATTAGCGAAAAGGAAACGCTCTGTCGACGTGTTTTCCAACAGCGACAGGCTCCAATGTCCTCGATCCGTTGTGCCTCCCGGAAGCATTCAACGCCTGTAAAAAATCGAGGAAGGAGAAAAGAAAGCAGAGAGGTCAAAGGAACGGCGGTGTATATGCTCTAAAAGGGCTCCCACCAGTCGAGGGAGAAAGGCATGACGATTGCCCGTACAATCTTCCACAACCGGTGCAGAAGATCAACAAGGCCGAAAAAGCCCGCCGCTGCTGGTCAGATGGGCACGTTTGCGTCCAACTGCAGGAACATGATAAGCTCTTTCAGAACCAGGGCGTGTGCTCTTTCCTTCTTCCGAGCTGGTACCACAGGACCGCGTGAGGTCGCTCCTCGAGCTAGATCTCGACCTGAAGAAATTATTGGTGCACTTCGCTCAGCTCACGATCAGCTTGTGCGCCACCTTGTTATGATGTGATGCGGGTGCCTGTTGTGGCGCCCCTTGACTCTTTCCGGTATTCTCAAGGTGCCCTCGGCTGCTAGCCTTTAGGTGCTTTCCGGGGCGAGGCGAGACCCTTAGCGCAGGCACACCACCCAAAAAGTCGAACTGTCCCCTTTCTTCAAGTGGTTCGCTCTGATTGTCGGGCAACACGCACCAATTCGCCGTTTTACACACCTAGGCGTCAAGATATCATGCCGGCACGAACGACGTCTTCGCAACCCAAATACCTCTTTTGTGCCCCGACTGGTAATTCCACATACCTCACGTCCTCCATCTCGCAAGTAACAATGCGTCAACCAACTGCTCATTCAGATAAAGAATGGACCGAAAAAGAACCACGCTACTTACAGCGTCAAAGCCAAAACAAAACATGCATCCAAGGCCTTCATGCACCCCATGGATATCCGTACACCCACGAGACCGCTCAACAAGACACCGCCTGCAAACCGTTCCACCACGCCTACGCCGCGCCTGAGTCCTTTCTATCACCATCGCGGTTCTTATCACTACTACCGGGCCAACTTGGCACAAGACCCGTCGGACGCAAGACGCGCTTGTACTTTGCGCTCTTGCTGGGACTGACCAAGCCGCTGACCAAGCTGCCCTTGCTCTCTTTTCCGTCCTTGCCCCCATCTTTGGACGTGTCGATGCCGCGGGGTGTTTTTGGATTGGGCGAACCCTTGGTGGCGTCACCGCCAGTGAAATACTCGCTGGTTGCGCGTGATGAGTCGACGCTGGTCTTGCCGACGCCCAGCATGCCGCCGCCGGAACCGCCGCCCGTTCCCGAAGTCGATGGGCGGAATGTGTAGAACGTGTCGTCGGGGAATGGGGAGGGACCACCGGTGAGGAGCTGGGTGAATTAGCATACAAGGGGGTCAAGGGGGGACCGATTGGCGGATGCTGCCAGGGGTAGGTTGCTCACGTGCTCCAAATGCTGCAGACGGCGCTCAACCGCGTCAAAAGACTTGAGTTTCTCCTGCACCTCGGGCGGAATGTCGGGCTCCTTCGACTTCTCCGTGACCGTCTGCTCGAGCCGGCGTAGGTTTTCCTTGAGCGTAGTGCCCTCCTCGGCCAAGCGGCGGTTCTTTTCCGTCAAGTCGGCGATCTCAGACTGCATCGACGAGTTGCGAGTCTTGACAACGTCAAACTCCTCGCGCAGTGGCGCTGTATTGTTAGTGCCATCTTTGCGCAGCGCCGACACCTCGTTCTTGAGCTCGTGCGTCAGGTTGATTTCCTTCCACAGCGACGTGACCTCTGCCTTGAGTGCGCTGTTTTCGGAACGCAGCTCCGACAGCTGTCGCTCGTAGTGCTCCGACTCTTGCTCCAGCTGGCGCACCACTTCGATGAGGAAGTTACCCTTCTTCCATTGAAGCCGCTCCGCTTCTCCTCCGGTCGACGTGGGTGCTGATAGCCGGGGGCTTGACGGGCTCTGCGGCCGCTGCGACTTGGACTGCAAGGACAAGATCAGTTGGAAGGCTCATCCCACCCCTTGTACGGTGACGCAACGGGCTGCTGACCTCGTTCTCTGAACCCTGCTGGGTTGTCGAGTTCTTCTCCGCCATGTCTGAGTGCTGCTGCTGGCGGCTATTGGGACGTCTCCTGGACAGGCGAGAGCGCGGGCGCGACGGAGTAGGGAGGCAAGATGTTGGAATGCAGCTCGAGGTGTGGGTTGAGAAGGTGATTTCGTCCGCAGTCGGCGCGTGATACATCTGCGCCGACTCGGCCATCCGTTCCCCTCTTTGCGAAGGGTCCTCCATTTTCACTTTTAGTTCCGCGTCGCATGGATGTGCGAGGTAACTTTGGTCGTCGTCGACCCGTACCTGGCACTTTGACTTTTGGGCTTTTGGGGGCGATGCCTGTTTTAATCGAGCCATCCCCGCCATGACCCTTTAGCCCCGGAGCTTATTGGAAGTCCGCCTCGCAGGTGTTGGAACTGCGGCCGTGTGGAGCTAACTCCGCCAGCCGTTTCACATGCACTGCTCAATCAATCCCCGTCAGACGTCTCTTCAACGGCTACTGGCGCTCTGCTTCTCTGGCCGGTTGGAAGCATTCGGATCCCAAGCTGAGGGAATGTGCTCGGAGGTCGGAAGAGGTGGAAAGCAGCAGCCCGCGACTCGCCCTCACCCAATTGCATCGTATCCAGCTGGGAAGTTTGGAACGAGCCCACCACTTTGCATATTCTGCGACCTTAGCCAGTTACGATTCTAGAATTCATGCGCGACTGGCAGAGTCTTGAGACGCGAAAAAGACCCTGCTAGCCGCTACTCAAGTCGGACCAGGCTCAAGTGCAGGCTTACGTGCCGTGGCACAGGGCGGTGGCTGGCGGCACCCAAGTAAGCTTAATACCGCGAGCATGGTTTTTTTCCATTTTCTTGTCCACGCCCATTGGTCCATGCGTTCCACCGTTGGATTCGGGCGATCGATCACTTTAGGCCTTCAACGTGGTATCCAGGATATTGAAGCGGGTGATAGATGGCTAGATCGATTCCTGGACGGGAGACGTCATAAGGAAGGCGATTGGCATCTCCAAAGAAAACTCCTTTAAATGGCACCCCTTGTGCCCAACCCCTCGGTGAGCTCAACCCCTGGCATTGTTAGCTTGTCAGAATAAGCGACGATGGAAAAGTGCCAAATCTTCTCTGAATGACTTGCGATGGAATTTTCTACATCCGCTCTTGTTTTCTTTTTTATCCAACCTCTTCTAAATCTTAAACTTCTCAAGGTACTTCCTGGCTTCCTCAACGCCATCGTCGACCTTTTCCGGGTTTGTGCCTTGCCCGACGGCCGTCTTGCCCTTACCACCAGCCTTGCCACCGATAATGGTGGAAACGGCCTTGGCCCAGTCGGCAGCAGAGGCACCTTGGGATTCAAAGTGCTGTAAACAGTCAGCAGGTGCACTGCACATGACCGGAAACGACGAAACAGAGGACAGCCTGTGCTCAGACGGCATAATGGGACCAAGTCGCTTACCTCTCCAATGTAGCAACCGTGCGCAACCTTGCCCTCCTTCTCATCGCCGGCCACCAGGTAGACCGACTTGTCCTTCTCCTTTGAACTGACGTACTTAATGGCCTCAGTGATGGCCTTGCTTGTGTGCTGGTTGTAGTCGAGACGCTGGACGAAAAACTTGCTCTCCTTGTTGGCAGCAAAGTAATTCTTCACTGCATCCAGCACCTTTTGGTTCTCGGCCTTGCTGGCCTTCTTCTGCTCGTCGAGGATGCCCTTGGCGACAGCGGCGACACGGCGACGGAACTTTTCCTTTTCAAGAAGCGGGATGGTGAGTTCGTTGAGACGGGTCTGGATGCTCTTGGCGGCGACCTCCTTGTCAGACGAGAATGACATCTTTTCGAGAGAGGCGATTTCGGCGGAAAAGTCGTTCGCCACGCGCTGCACGTCGTAGGCACCTTGGCCAGTGACGGCAATAATGCGGCGGATACCCTTTGCAATACCACCCTCCTCCAAAACGACGAGTTCCTTGATCTCGCCCGTCGACGCAACGTGGGTACCGCCGCAAAACTCAATAGAGAGCTTCTCCCATTCGGCATTGTCGGGATCCTTCATTATGTCGGAAACGGGCACACCAATTGAAACGACGCGCACGGGGTCCGGGTACTTTTCGCCGAAAATGGCACGCACACCGCGAATCTTGTAAGCATCTGCGAGGGCAAGGGGCTCAATGTAGACGCTGCGATTCTCGCGAATGTAAGCGTTGGAGACGGTTTCGATCTTTTCGACTTGCTGCTCCGTTACGCCCGTCTTGTGCGAAAAGTCAAAACGCAGCTTTTCAGGGGCAACGAGAGAACCCTTTTGATCAATCTCCCATCCCAAGGTTTCACGCAACGCGTAGTTGAGGACGTGGGTACCAGTGTGGTTGTTGCGGATGGGGTGACGGCGGAGCTCGTCGTACTCGCAGAGGACCTCGTCATCAACCGAGATGGCTCCGTACGATAAGTAGCCGGTGTGGAAGACGTAGCCGTTGGAAACCTGAACATTCTGGACATCGAAAGCGGCCTCGTTCGCGCCCTCAATCATAATCTTGCCAGTGTCAAATTCTTGACCACCCTGTTCAGCGTAAAAGTTGGTCTTGTCTAGAATAAGACCGAACTGCTCGCCCTCGGCCAACTCGGAGGTGCTCTTGATGAACTTCTTCTCGGGGTGGAAGATGGCCTTGACGTGGGCGGTAATATCATCCCGACCATACTTGTAGTCGTCTTCGGTTGGGGTGACCTTCATCTCTTGGAGAGCTCCAATTGCATGCACGTCGAGCTTGACCAGGTTTGCACCAGCCTTCTTGGCGCCTTTGCTGGCTTCCTTTGCCTTGGCCTGCGCCGCCCTCACTTCAGCATCGTCAATGGTGAGACCGCGCTCCTCGGCCATGATAAGGGTCAGATCCTCGGGGAAACCATATGTGTCGTATAACCTCCAGACATCGGCACCAGAGAGCTTCTTGGTACCAGCCTGTTCGCACTGCTTGGCATACCTGTCAAACATAACCTCACCGCGGTCCAAGCTCTTTGCAAAGGCCTGCTCTTCTTCATCCAGAATCTCCTTGACATCATTCTCCTTCTTCTTGATCTCAGGGAACATGTCGCCAACCTGCGCGACCAGCGTGGGGACAATCTTGGAAAAGAAGTTCCCAATGTCGGTATTGAGGTACTTGCGAGCGTAACGCGCACCTCTCCTGAGCACTCTGCGCACAACGTAGCCACGACCAACAGCGTCCGGAATGGCACCATCGGAAATGGCGAAGGTCAGGAGACGGACGTGATCCGCAACGACGCGGTATGCGGTGTCAATGCCATCTGGATCCTCATCACCAAACTTGCCCTTGTACTCTCTAACACCCGTGATCTCCTGAATCGTCTTGAAGAGCGGAGTAAAGACGTCCGTGTCGTAGTTGGACATTTTGTCTTGCAGGATGGAAACCAAACGCTCAAAACCCAAGCCAGTGTCCACGTGCTTTTGAGGCAGCGACCTCAAAGACCTGTCCGGTTCGCGGTTGTACTGGATGAAAACGTTGTTCCAGATCTCCAACACGTTGGGGTCGTCCATGTTGACAAGATGGGCAGCATTTCTGCCGCCGATCCTGTCGTAGTGGATCTCTGAGCAAGGACCGCAAGGGCCCTGGTCTCCCATCTCCCAAAAGTTGTCTTTGGCATTGCCCGTAAGAATGTGGTCATCGGGTACGCCAACCGCCTTCCAGTAGTCTCTGGCCTCGGTGTCCGGCTCCAGACCCAGCTTCGCGTCGCCCTCAAAGTATGTCACGTACAGGCGGTCGGGCTCCAGGCCAAAGACCTTGGTCAGCAGCTCCCACGAGTACTGAATGGCCTCCTTCTTGAAGTAGTCGCCAAAGCTCCAGTTGCCCAACATCTCGAAAAACGTGTGGTGGTAGCTGTCCTTGCCAACGTCGTCGAGGTCATTGTGCTTTCCTCCGGCGCGAATGCACTTTTGCGAGTTGACGGCGCGCTTCAGCGTGGCAAAATCCGAATTCGGGTCGACGGTGCCAAGGAAAATGGACTTGTACTGGTTCATGCCGGCATTGGTGAAGAGCAGAGTCGGGTCGGACAAAGGAACGACGCTCGAAGAGGGCACGAAGGTGTGGCCATTTTGCTTGAAGTAGTCGAGAAAGGTGGAGCGGACCTTGGAAGCAGGCCAGGTGGGATGCTGGTCGGCGACGGAGGCCATGGTGCGGTGCAACGCCGCGGAGAGCAGCAGAGGCGCTGGGCGAGGGCGAGGGCTGGGGCGAGGATAGCCGGTGGAGCGGCCTAGGAGGCTGGGCGCAGCGCGAGTAGAGACGGTGGAGTGTGTGGAGGCACAGGTGGTTGTGGTGGTGTTGCTAGGAATTTGTAGAAGCTTCGAGCGGGACTTCAGCGAGGTCAAATATCGACCGTGACTCACGGCGCCGACTCTGCAACGCAGCATGCACTCGGTTGAAGTCGACGATTAAAGGATCCGGCGTTGCGCGAAATGCACTAGGGCCCGCGGCTTTCTTTGACGACGCGAATTCGATCTCGGCTCCAAGCTTTTTGTCGCCGCGAATGAAGTTGAATGGTTTGTGATGGCCGCAGAATGGCATCCACAGCCTCCGGCGTCAACAAGAAGCGCCCTGCTTCCGAAGCACTCGAGAGCGAGCAGCGCCTCGCAAAGCGCTTCAACTTGCTAAACATTGGTATGCTCGACGATTCTCCAGCCCCTCGAGTCCGTCTGAGCCCATCGCTAACTTCACGCGCAGACAGCAATGGCAAGCTCTACATTCCCGTCGCCGCCAACCCCGCCACGGCCAGTGCGCCTCATCACGAACCCCTCCCCAACCCCGAACCGAGTCAGCACAAACGTGCCCCCATCGACGACGACTGGATGCCCATTGATGAAACAAAGGACAGAGTGTACATCTGCGACCTGGACCAGGAGCTTGCCGACATTGAATCGGACGAGGAGAACCCGATCTTTCTACCCGACATTGAGAAGCACCTCAACCGCATACCGCCTCATTTGTTGAAGAGCAAGGTTCCGCAACCTACGCAGCACAACCAGCTAGTGTTGTACAGCATACCTCAGTCTCTGAGCGTACCAGAGGATAAAGACAGCGTCAGAAAGGCCATCATTGAAGCTAGAGCTAGGGCAGGCCAGAACTGGTCGCCGCCGGAGAATGCTCCAGCGACACAAGCCAACACCAGTGAACCAGCGGGGGTTCAGGACGTCGAAGAGATGGCCACTGACGGCGACGAGTTCCCGCAAGACATGGACGTCGAGCCTATGGACATTGAATGATGAAACGGCACAGCAAGCGAGCAGTCACGAACAGAAATGCGACCCGCGACGAATTAATTTTGATTATCTGCCCCGAAACCAAACTGCCTACTAGCAGCGAGGCCGTGTTTCATTATTAAGGAGCGCGCGCAGATGCTCCATATGCGCTGACGTTGCCATGACCCTGATTGGCGTGCAACGCGATAATGCCTCATGCGTCAGGCCGCGGCTCTCAAAGTCGCCAAGGGGTGGAGCTTCCCGTTTGGTGCGCCTGCGCAGGTTGGGAAGGCTCATCGACTACGCCAGTCGTTTGACCACTTAATGGTGGCGGGCCAGGGGGTGGGCTGTACGAAGAGGGCGGAGGACCGTAATGTTGCTCCGGAGCAACCTTTGTCGAACCCACTGGCGGCTGGTATGTCGGAGGGACATCGTTGTTGTAGAGAGGCAGAGGCTCTGGGTAAGCCTGCATGTTGTGGCCGTGATACTGAGGATTAGGACGGTAGATTGTGTAGTCCTGGCGCAAATACGGTTCGAAACGAGCTCGTTGGTGGCTAGGAAGCAACCACTGTGATGGTCAGATGTAGAGCTCGAATGGATGGAGCCTGGTGGCTTACGCGGTGGTATGGCAGAGGAGCCAGTCCCTTCTTCATACGACGTTGGGCATGATAGTAACCTCCAACGAACCACAGCAGAAAGAGGAGCATCAAAACTCCAAATATTGTGAATTTGACAATGAAGCCAGTCTTTTACATGTTAGTCGAGGTCGCCGAGCGTCCAGCCTAGGCTGTTTTCTTACGCGTGTAAACCAAAAGTTGTCAAACCGGTCACCATCGTCGAGAACAACAGGGTCATTGTTGTTGTTGGCGGGAGGATTGTCGTTTTGGCGAGGGAGCAGCATTTTGGAAAGACGTCTGGAAGCAGAAAAGACTGGAGAAAGAAGACGAGAGGGAAAGAGAGAGCAGAAGAGTAGCAAATAATTGACGTGGCGGTGAAGTTGGGAAAAGAGCTGTGGCTGTGGCGGGCGGAACGCAACGAGTTTCACGCAATGTAAGAGGCAGTTAGATGGCTAGTCGTAGCTAGTGTGGCGCGAGCGTGCAGTGCAGCCTGGACGGGAAGGTCGAAACAGGGCGAAGAGGACAAGAGACGCGATTGGAAGCAAACGAGCGGATTAGGAGATGATGTAGCATTTGGGCGAGGTGAGCGGAGGCTGGTGCCCGGAGGTGGTGGTAAAAAGGTTGACCCCAGTCATGGTACGGTACATGTAGGGTGCGCAGGCAGGGAACCGGAACTCTCCCAAGCAAGCACGTGGCGCGTCCCGACCGTGACGGGTTGGTCTTCCGTACCTTACCTAGCTACTGCACCTCACCAACGGCTTCGCATACCGCTGCGTTTCTTCATTTCTTCGTCGAGAAACACCCGGGACACCATCGCGACTCGGATACCCGCTCTTCGACCAGCTCCAATCCCACCCTTCTCCCCTCTTCCCGCGCCACCGCTCCGGTTCCGGTGCTCGTGCTTCCTCTCTGCCCACGGTCCCTCCCGCATATCGTCACCGCGAACCAAATCCGAATCGCCGGCCGCGACTTTTAATCTCAGCGATCCCCACGCCCTCTCCGGCGGAGCGATGAACATCGAGAGTCGAGCCCGATGAGCTCCGTAGATGGAGAGAGCAATGTCAGCGGCGGCAGTGAACAAGTCAGCGCCAACACGCTCTCTGGAGATGGTCTGGCAACAGACAGTGCGGAGCGTCCTAGCTCCGAGCTCAAGCATATTCTAGAGGATGAGCAAAAGGAACTGGGCGCCAAAGCGGCAGAAGACACCAATGGCACCAGTTTTCATGGCTATCGCAAGCTCAAGGAACAAGAAGATGCTGCGTCAGAAGGCTCGTCAGCGCCACTGCCTCGCCAGGGTCCTTCGACTGGGCCCATGAGCCCAGAAGCCTCAATTTCTACACCAGATGACACGCCATCAGTTCAGGTGCGTCTTTGTCTTGGGTTTATGTCGAGTCAATCTCATCATCGCAGGGTTCCGCGCCATCTTCTCCAAGCAGCAGCACTCCGCCTTCTTTCGCTGCTTTTCAACGAGCTCGCCCGGCTCCCCTCCAACCTTTTGAGCGGCGATTCTCCACTAGAATAACATCGTCTTCCAGCCTCGGCTCGCCAAGAGCAGACTCGCCCGCCTTCCTCAACGCACATTCTCGCCAGTCATCACTATCTAGTCAGATTTTTCAAGCGCAGGATGAATCGGAGACGCCGCAGCCGCCGTGGGAAGTTGTACGGTGGACGAAATTGCGCAAGATATCCGGCCAAGCCTTTTCCGAGCTGGGAAAGCGGAATTTTGGTCGGCCAACGTGTTTGGCCGTGGCATCGTCTATTATTCTGGGAACCTCAAAAGGCCTGATCTTGGTTTTCGACTATCATCAGACGCTCAAGTCCATTATTGGTCCTGGTTCAAAGGCAATTGAAAGCGGTGCCATCACTGCCCTGGCCATTTCCGCCGACCACACCACTGTTGCAGGAGGACACAGTTCTGGCAACATCTTTACCTGGGAGCTGGCACGGCCTGCACGACCATTTCTTCACATTCCACCTCTTGCAAAATCAGAGCTTGAAAACAGACAGTCCGACGGCCATGTCTCTGACGTTTCGGTTTACCACCTGGGGTTTCTAGGCACGCGCCACACAGCCTTGGTATCTGCAGACGAGGGTGGAATGGCTTTCTCTCACTTGGCCACCAGAGGACTTGGAGCCATGGGTCGGACAGTGAAGACTACTAGGATCCTTGGCCGCTATCCTCCCTCTCCGACAACCCCTGAGCCGGCTCGCAAGGCGAGTTCAGTGCTAGCCTTCTCTCCACTTCCCCTTGGAAATGTTGAGCAGCCCACGGACACTCTTGGCTTGACTGCCCTGTTGACCCCTTATCTGCTGGTAATAGTATCGACTACCCCCATCGCCGAAACGCAGCACAAAGCCACGCGACCCAAGGAGTTGGCTCCACATGGCACTTTGAGCGGCTGTCTGGCCTGGTTTCCGGCTGTAAAGCTGAAGAATGCCTCAGGCGCTGACGAGCAAGGCGTCTCCAAGACGAAACTGGTATATTGTTGGTCCAACATTCTGACCGTCTTGGACGTGGATGCTCAGGAGCACCCGGAGAAGAATAAGCCCCCAATCCTCCATTTCCAGTCTCGCAGCAGATGGAGAGCTGAAGAAGCTATCGTTGCTGTGCAATGGCTCAGCAGATCAGTGATTGGGTTGCTGACGATAAGCCAGCGGCTTGTCATCTTGGAAGATACCTCGTTAAGACAGACCGACTCCTACGATCTCATCCAGAAGCACATTTTCCACGAAGACCTTTTCTCGCGTCAGCTTCACTCGGTTGTTGAGCAACACGACGAGAGAGATGATTCTTTGCATGGAGTTGTTGCTGATGCTTTCTACATGAGCTTTCGCGCATTCAAGGGCAGGCTCTTCCTCCTTGGGTTCAACGATGTATCCATCGGAACGCTATCGAATTGGGCTGATCGCCTATTAGCGCTGATGGAAGAAGGAGACTACATAGGTGCCCTGGAGTTGGCTACCGCATACTACAACGGCGATGCTGACAAGTTGACTGTCGGATTGCCCAGTGATAACGATGCCCGACAAGCTTTGGTGCAGGAGAAATTGCTCGATATGCTCTCCGCATCCCTGAGATATACATTCTCGCGAAACTGGTCAGAATACGACGAAGCGTCCCGATCCCAACTCTCTGCCCTAGCCACCGCCAGTTTCAACGCCTGTCTGAGTATGGATGACATGGACTATTTGTTCGAGGACGTCTTTGAAGCTTTCCGAGGTGCAAGTCTGCAAGGAATCTTTTTCGACGTGCTTGAGCCGCGGATCGTCGACGAAGAAATTACTTCTGTTCCGCCAGACGTCCTGAAAGATCTCATCACCCACTTTGCCTCCCATGGTCAAGCCGGCCAATTGGAAGAGTTGATTTGCCGACTGGACACATCTACAATAGACATTAATCAGGTCACGATTCTCTGCCGACAATTCAACCTGTACGATGCCCTTATCTACGTTTGGACACGGTCATTGCGCGAGTACATCACACCCTTAATAGACCTTTTGAAGATCATTGGGACCTTGCTTTCGAATTCGCAGCACAGCGATGTCACCTACGATCAACACGTGGCATCTGCAATGAAGATATTCCCTTATCTCGCATACACTTTGACTGGAAGAATATACCCCGGCGGCGTCACTTTGGAAGACGAAGAGGCGGACGAGGCCAAAGCGGCCTTGTACTCATACATATTTTCGGGAAAAGCAGTGGACTGGCCGAGAGGAAGTAAAGAGGTGTTCAATCCTCCGGCAGAAGCCAGCGTCGATGATTCTTTCCCCTATCTCCGGATGATTTTGAGATTTGACACCGGGAGTTTCATGAGCATGCTCAACGAGGCTTTCGAGGACTCGTACCTGAACGGAGACCAAACATCCTCGCCTAATGGCATCGTAAATGGCAGAGCCACTGAAAGGTCCTCGGCTCGCAGGCCCACGCGGCAGTACATTCTCAACATCCTGCTGGGGGTCATGAGCGACGGTCAATTCGACCCCGAGGACACCATTTACTTTTACATGTTCATCGCCCGTAATCTGCCCAAGTTTCCTCAGTACATCATCCTCCCGGGAAGTACTCTCCACAAGTTGCTCGAGGGTCTTTGCAACTATCCATCCGAGGCAGTATCGGACGACTGCCAACTCAGTGTCGAGTACCTGCTGTCCGTTTACCATCCACCGGACATTGACTCGCTCGTGCCCCTTTTTGAGCGTGCGGGCTTTCACCGTGTACTCAAGGCAGTATTCCGCAACGCCAAACAATACGCTCGGCTCATCGAAGCATACTTAAATGACTCCGATGATCGGGATGCAGTGTTCGATTGTATCAGGGACATTCTCCGTCCTAGCAGAGGTCTAAACAAGAAACAGACCAGCGACATTCATACGGTGATCCTTCGGCATGCGCTCGAGCTTGCCAGTGTCGATGCTGCCAAGACTGCCCTAACCATTCGGAATCACAGTCCAGCGCTTCTGGCGGGCGTGCTCGACAAATTGGAACCGGATCCGTACCTCCAGTTTCTGTTTCTTCGATCACTTCTGGAGCCTGAAAGACAGCCTGGTCCAGGGCATACATCGCTTCCTCCAGAAGCTCCCACTGCAGCCTTTATCGAAAGGTTCGTTCAACTCATGTGCAAATATGAACCTGGACATGTGGCCGAGTATGTTGGTCTGCTCCGCTCAGGCAATTTGCGGCTCGAAAAAGTCCTCCCTGCCATGGAGAGCAGCGGCGTCATTGACGCAGCCGTGGTTCTCATGGCGCAAGACGGTCTGGTTCGCGATGCAATGAGCAGACTTGTCAAGCACCTTGGAACACTGGAGACGGCCTTGGTTGGCTTGCTCGAAGAATCTGGAAACAGCCCGGATACTGCGAATACCGAAGAAGCCGCAACTGATTTGCTGGAGGCTGTGCACAAGTACTCTAAAATCGGCGTGTGGTTGTGTCAAGGACAAACAAGGGCCAAAAAGCAGGTCAATGGCGAAAAGAGACCTCGTGTCAATGGCATGAAAGAGTTTGAAAGGGAACTGGACATGGACGAGGTCCTTTGGCTCGAGCTCCTTGATGCCGTTGTCACAATGACCAAGGAGGTCTCCATCGCGACCAGCAAGCTCACCCCCAAGACCGACCCTTCCAGTGTTTTGGACACTACAAAGATTTCAAACAGCCTCCGCACCAATGTCCAGAACACCTTTTCTGCCCTTCTCGCCTGCATGGCGACTGCCGAAGCCCCCAAACCCTTGACGCACTCAGCTGCCATCGCTGCAGCGCGCAAGCAGCACACGCCTGCATCCGCAGGACAACCCTCCCCATCCTTCCTCCGCATCCTCCGCGCCTTCCTCACCCGCGCCTCGCGCTCTTCGCCCTCGCTCTCCGACCTTCGCACCGTCCTCACCTCCATCTTCTCGGCCTATGCTTTCGAATCGACAATCCTTGCCCTCGCAAACGCCTTTTTGGACAAAGACGTCTTTTCGCGCTTGCAGGACGTGACGCTGCGGCGCGGCCGTGGCTGGCGGCCCAAGGGCAACGTTTGCGAGGGCTGCCGGCGGCGCGTGTGGGGCCCTGGCGTCGAGGGCGGCGCGCGCATCTGGGACGAGTGGGAGCGCCGCGAGAAGGCAGAGTGGCGCAGACGCTGGGAGCGCGACGTCCAGCGGCGCGGTGGTGTGGAGGGCGCCAGAGCGCGCCGTGGCAAAGGCAAAGCGGAGCCCCCCGACGATGTCGTCGACGTCGCTGACGCCGCGGCCGACGAGGCCGATGGCAGCGCCGAGCAGTCTGCCGTTGGGTCTGGAGACGGTGGTTCAGGGGACTGGGGGGAGAACGCTGTGAGGTCGGCGAACGGCGAGCTTTCATCGTCCAATGGCCCGCTGCAGCCGCTCGTCGTCTTTGCCTGTCGCCATCTGTGGCATCGCCGCTGCTTGGAGCGCGAACTTTTGAATCGTATGGGACATGATGGCCACGGCCAAACACAACCTGTCGGCGTCGATGGGGTGGCAGAAGCAAATGCCAAATGGGAGGCTGAGGATGGCAGGTTCAAGTGTGCTATCTGCGTTGAGCTGCCCACTGGTGCGGCGAATGGGTGAGATGGATGGCAAAGGTAATGGAATCACACCGACAGCAGGTTGTCACGGAAGAACTTTGAAGGGTTGGATGGAAGTGCACTGTGCATGTATGACAGACTATTGGACAGACAGACAGCCGGGGTACGTGAGGGATTCTCCATTGAGACGCGAAGAGGTACGATGTAAGTAGGCAAGACTTAATTGAATGAGGTGGTTTTCATCAAATACGCTCATCGCGTTTTCCCTCTTATCTCACCTAATCGAGAAGAAGCGTGTGGCCTGGCTTTTACTATCCGGCTTCAAAATTGGAAAAATTTTCGTCACTGAAAGCAAAATCCTGTAGTAGAAGAGCTACGGCTAGCTTTTGGGAGCAAGCTATCACACAGTACGTCCGTGATTTGGTATTTGGGTAAAGATGAGAGCGAAAAATAAAAGCGTGAAGGCGATGGGCAGGGAGAATCTGTAAAGTGAGAGATCAACTTCTCTCATATTCTACGACCATTTTTACAGAGCTGACCACCCATCTATGTACTCATATTGAGCCTGGAAAGTACGTACACACTCGTAATCGTGGCCAAGCAAGCAGCCGAGCAACACAGACGAGCTGGCTGCACGCGCGCGTATGTGCAACCATCTGCTGCCGGTAAGATTGAGTACGACGTTTGAACTTGGCTGCTCCGTCTCACGGACGAGTGGGTCCTACATACTTTGCCCATCCCGTTTGTGTGTGTAGTACAAGTTCTGCCAAGCGGTGAGCGGTGAGAAAGGATCAGCGGGAGGAGGAAGAGTAAACGAAAGGAGAGTATCATGACTTTCTCAGGCAAACAGACAGACAAGCGTCCATACTTCTTGGCACAGTGAAGGAATACCAGAGAGCATTTGAGTAAAATCCAGATGGCTGCATAGAGGGAGAGCATTCAAGACCCAAGAACCATTCTCCGTGTAAAAGTTGGTCGACCACCGCAGTCTGCCTGCATTATCAAGCCGTTTGTTTACTTGATCGCCCCCCTCGCAGCTGTCCAATCTCTCCGCAGTTACCCGAACATCTAAAAAATGAGCGCAAGACGTTTGAAGTTGGGGAGCCGCGGCGCTAATGCCGGTTCCGCGGACACGACGGCTGCCGGTATAGATGGACGGCGTCGGAAGTTGTGTGCGAGCAGCGCTACGACAAAGCGTTGGATTGGCTAGCAACGGTACATTTCCAACTGCGGAGACGCCGCCGTGCTTCGTTTTGGGGTATAGCGAGGGAAAATTAAAGCCAGCGTTGCCGTGGCAGGTCGGCAAAAATGCTCTCCTCACGACGTTCAAAGTTGCAGGAGCGCTGTGTTGACTGGTGGGAGTGCACACACGCTGTGCCACAGCAGCGCAGTCGGATTGGCCATTGCCGGGGGTGGCACTGGTGGTCCGCAAGCGGGGGTCAAAAGCACCACGTCCAAAGTTAGTTGGACGCTTGCGCTCGCTCACGCGGACGACGAGCGCGATCCTGCCGGGGCGAGCATCAGACGTTTGACGTTGCAGCCAAAAACCAGAAAAAGTCAAGGCGTCCGTGGTCCCAACGATCTCAAGAAGCTCGGTATGGAATATCAGAAGTTCAATGTTGCCAGGATGGTAGGCGTTGGCCATTTGTTGCGGACTAGCGCGCCATGCAGGTAAAGTTTGGTATGATTGTGTAGACGTTTGAACTTGGGATCTTGAGCTGTGATACGTCCTGCTTGTGTCCACTGCATGGAAATTGGGTGGGGCTGGCGCTTATGGAGAGCAGCATAATCTCGGCGCTTCGTCTGCTGCTCTAGTAAGACGTTTGAAGTTGGGAGAAGGATGGGGGCCGGATGAATACCGCAATGGGAGGTCTGCAGCTGGAGAATTTCGCTAATATGTCGGAACAGTGGAGAAGTGAGGACTCCTTGGATGCATCGGTGGTGGTGGTGCATGACTGCTCCTCAGTCACGTTCGTGAGCCTTAGGATTGAGTGAAAGCTCCTTAGGCCAGAATGCTAGAGTTACCGTTTCCCTCAACATGCACTGTGACAGAAAGGTTGAACATGATTGATGCAGTAGCAAAACGGCCCTGATGTACTTTAGGAAAGATTTTGGTATGACAGGAAAATGTTGCGACAAGTTGCAATAATGCCTAGAAACCCAATCAAAAGCAAGTCCAGAGCTCAGAAGAAAAGACCAAACCAACGCCAGGCTCGAGAACACTGGCCCATGTTTCCCATGTGCTCATGCAAAGTCCCACCCAATACCTAGTCCCTACCCAATTAACTGAACTCAAAACTCACCCGTGATGCTTACGGTTGCGATCACCCCTGTGCTTGCCTTTCTTCCCATGTTTGCGCTCGCCATCCCGCTCTCCTCCATCCCAAGGCTTCGAGTAGAGCGCAGAGGCCTTGATGAGTTCCGCCAGGGCGCTTTCCATGGTGGTGCGGCCCTCGAGCGTCTGCCACACCTCATGTGGCGCCTTGTTGACAACTTCCCATGCAACCAGGTTGTCGGTCAAAGTGGCCAGATCACGCTGCTTGCGCTCCCATTCGCTGCTCTTGCGCACCTCAACCCCAGAACTGACTAGAACCACAGGAGTGTTGCGGTCTTGGATGGCGCGCGCGCTGACAACTTCGCTTTTGCTAAGCGAATCGGCGACGAGATTTTCCTGCAGCTGCGCCTTGATATACTTGCCCGACTGATAGGCGTTTCGTCCGTAAACGCGATCCTCGCGATCGCGACCCTTGAACAAAGCCCCAGCTATTCTCTGGATGCCCAGTGGTGAGATGACGCCCCAACCCCACAAGATGAATCCGCGGCTTGCAGACCCGATGCGGTGCAGCAAATCTTCGTGCATCGGATCTACCATCATGATGCCCGTGACTTCGCGCAAGTGTCGTGACGAAAAGATGCGGCTCGTGATGCTGCCGATGCCGGCCGAGACTAGGATCCAGGGGCCCTCTTCACCTGCACGAGCTAAAGCCTCGGACAGCGCGTCTGCAGACATGCCAGCCGAATGTGGAGATGGGGCATTGTCTGACCAAGCGTAGCCCGGACGATCCCAGTAACAGAAGCGAGAGATGGTGTTGTTTTGCCGGGCGCTGTAGAGCCAGTGCTCAAAGTTGTATTCGCTGGGATGCTCCCCGGCTTCGAGCAAGATGGTTGGGTTCTTGCGCTCATTTGTATAAGTCACATTGCCGACGCATGACAAATGGACTGCGTACTTGTCGCCATCGACTAGATAGCGCTCACCAGGCATTTCGAGTGTAGCATCGCGGGCGCGAATGATGAGCGTCGCAGTCATCAAAATGGCAATGATGACGTAGATGGCCAGGATGATGGTCGAGACAAAGACAGCGAACCACTCGCGAAGCGAGCGCCGTGACTCTGGTCTCCCAGTGAGACGTTCTTCTTCTTCCGCCTTGCCCCACGCAACAACTCTGTCGGCGATGACGCACCAGATGGCGACCACGACGGCCCAGACCACGGACGCAATGCCGACCCAGCCCTCCTCGAGACGGATGCGCTTCGCGGCCAGTATGAGAATCATGTCGGCAAGGAGTATCAGGGCTATCAGGGCGGCCGATGTGCGCATGGCGGCCGAAGGTGTAGCGAAGAATAGGAGTGCGACCAAAAGGTTTCCCAAGGTAAGGGTTGTGTAGGAAAAGTCAAAGAAGCCGGAACCGCGCGAGTGCAAGCCCGGGGGCGAGACGAAGATTGACACCAACAGAAGCACCCACCATAGGAAGGTAACGACGAGGATTAGGACGGTCAGGTAGCGAGTGAAACGAACGCTCCATAGGTTGTAGGGCGAGACCTGGGCGTGTGTCAGAAACGATCTTGTTACATGAGAGCGGAAACTTGCAGCAGGATCGTTGGGGTCCAAGTAGCCATCAGCATGCCGCTGGCGCTGCGAGCCCAGAAGTCGTGTATTCTCATCTGGCTCGCGCGACTCGTAGGATGGTCGCGAAGATTGGCCATGGGTGGCATCGGACGGCTCATTGTTGTCGTCGTCGTCGTCGCGCTTGGTTCCCCAGAGCGAGACCATGGCGGCTCAAGTTGAGAGAAGGCTTGAGCAGAGTTGGGTGGGGGAGACGAGGAGAATAGAAGTGGATGGATATTTCCAAGATCCGGATTGTGATGGAAAAGTGGTGGTGGACGGGATGGGATTGCACAGCAGCAGGGAAGCTGACAAGGCCTGGACTCTGTCACAACGTCATGGCTGCAGAGGCCCCAAGCCACAAGCAGCCTGGCGGCGCCATTGATTGTTCGCGTGCGGTGCGTCGGGAATGAAAGACGATGATGGTGTCGAGCAGCTGAGCACGACCAACGCGTGGGTCGCCATCGCCATCCCTGCGCCCATCGTCTTCTCCGCATTCTGCCCGTCGAGTGCCACCCCCTGCTCAGCACCCCACTGCAAGGATGCCCTCCGCCCTCCAGTCTACAACTCACCAACGACAACAAACCGCCCAACCCCCAGGCCTGCTGACGGCATTGCCTCTCACCGCATCCCCAGTCGAAAAAGCCACCGGGACGCCTCGTAGATAGCCTCCCGCTCTGCGTCAGCCCGCCAGGCCAATCGTTGTCCTCGTCCAAGACCATGAGCCCGCGAGCGCATCATCTACGACATACACTCTGTAACCCCATTGCCAAGTCCACCCTCTCCAGCCAAGCCTCACCGTCGTGTCAAACGCCAAAACGATGAAGCTCCAGCTAATATGGCTTGTTGAAGATAGCCGGTCTTGGAGCTTGGCTCGCAGACCTGGCCATGCTGGTTGTCCCGGAGCAATATAAACAATGTTCCCTAGACGCCGTCTTTTTGTCAAGCGACGGTGCCTCTCTAGGGTGGTTTGTTCTAGACGTGCCAAGTCCTTGTGCTGCATGTCGTATTTTCTCTTTCCCATCAGTCTTTCCCATTGTCTCGTCAGTCTCCTAGAATGATTCAAGACCAGACATCAAACACCTTGTCCTGGAGCCCTGACAGAACGCTCCCGAGTCTAGTACTTTCTTCGTCTCTATCTTCACAAAGCACTTCGGGGCCATCGTCGACCAGAAGCAGGCAAGCTCGCAGAGACTCGAGGCCGCAATTGCAAGCCTCGTCGTCTAGTCCCACGCCTTCGACGCCTCCAACGACGTATCCGCCATCAAGCGATGCTTCGAGCTCTACAGACTCGTTCAAGACGGCCGATTCGCTACCATCACCAGCCGCTCCATCTCCTGCCTCGACTACCATATCACATGCATCTACATCTCCTGAATCCCAATCGCCCTCGCAGGCCGACCCACCTTCCGGGAGAAACAACCTCCTAGGTTCAAGCTTAAATCTCAACAAACCCCTTCCCATCCTCCCGCCACCCTCACGGCCACCATCCAGTTACGGCTACGGACCTTTTGTAGCAGAAACAGCACCGCCGCCGCCAGCCTACACACCCTTTGATCCTCACGCCCTCCTCTTTCACATATCCTTCCCCTATATCTACGCCAGCAGCAATGACGCCTCGTCGGCACCAACTCCTCGCTACCAAGTCTCCCTCTCGCACACTCGAGCCGGCCGGCCGCACCAACTGGCGCTGCGACGGCTGACAAGAAGCGAGAGCAGGCGCGTCGCGTTTGCCAGTGACGGCAGCAGCACCTCTCCAACCGCTTCGACGTCAGCGCTGGTTCCGTTCGACAACGACCTGACGCTGTACACGGCGACGTACTACTCACCGCGCGCCGCAGTGCCCGAGATACGTGGGTGCAAAGCGTCGACTGTGGCGGGACGACTCGTGCCGAGCCCCGCGTCCCCTTTTGCCTTGGCAGCGGGACGCAGCTGGAAGGGCAGAGGGGCGAGCTGGGAGCTGTGTCGGTTGACGCGAGAGAAGACGGACGGTGGCGGGGAAAGAGATGGTCGGTGGGAGTTTCGAGAAAAAGAGGCATGGAGGCGCGATGTCGTGTTTGCGGCAACGGAAAGGATGGAGAAGGAGAAGAAGAAGGGGGTGTCAGGGGGAGGTCGTGAGCAAGAGGAAGAATACCGCCGAGTCAGGCGTAAAGGAAGTCTGGGGATGAGTTTGCGGCGGGGATTGGGGATGGCGACCGCTCCAGCGACTACGACAACGATGAGAATTGCCGCCGCCGGGGAGCAGCATTGCCGCTACGACAGCAATGAAGATGCGATCGAGGACGCCGAAGAGCCCTCGCAGACGCGCCGCCATCACCACGGCATCTTCGAATGGCGCGCGGGCACCGTATCGCTCTCCTCGCCATCTCCTCCATCCCCATCCCAGTCTTCAACCATGGCCACGACCCCCGTAGCACCCAGCCAACTGGTCGCCACCTCTGGAGCCATCACCACTACGAAGACGATCCCGATCAACTTCCCCGTGCATGCGGCAACGGCGCCGCCCGCTACCTCAGCCAACGAGCCACGAAGCGCCGGGATCGACGCTGATGTGGAAGCGCAGGGTAGCAGCAGGAGGAGGGCGGGTACGACAAGCACCGCGACGATGACCGGGACCAGGATGGGGATGGGCATGATGAGGCGCCGGCCTAGCAGCACGGCCCTAGCCCTCCGCCGCGTTGCGAGTCGCGTCAGTCTGCGGACAACAGACAACATCGTTGACGACACTGCCACAGACCCAGACGCTCCTTCTTCAACGCCATTTATGAAAAGGGAGAGAGAAAGGGGCCGACAGCGGAAGATGCACCAGACGTCGACGAGGCGTTGGTTGCGTCTCGAGCGGCCATTGGAGCGGCGGGCGCTGGATGCGCTGGTTATGGCGTGGGTTGTCAGTGCGTGGATGGATATGGATGGGCAAGGCCCGGGGTTGGGAGAGGACGGGAGCGATTGAGTGTGATTGAGAGACTGATGGATAAAGGGAAAGCAGGCGGACTGCTTGCATGGATATGATACCCGGTTGTTGTTTGTCAGTCATATGGCCATTCACTCACGTAGGTATGAAAATGGTACCACTTTGGCGCTAACCGGCGTCGTGTCTGCAAACGCAGGACAAATTTGCGGTTTGGACAATGCTCAAAACTTTTCGATCTCCACCATGGTACTGTAGCATTCCATGCTTTTTCAACCCGACCGGAAAGAACAGGGAATGATGCAGCCCAAAATAACGAAACCATACAGGGGTATCACAATGCGCCAGAGCTCCTCCCACGTTATACCTCGATCATTCCTTGCGCTGTTCCAGCCCACAGACTCAAAGCTCCAGCAGATTGACGGTGGTAGAACGGGTTGGAGGACGCTGGAAGATGTCGTCCTGGGTGATGGGCCGATCTCCATTATTAATGACGACTGCTTCGCGCCTCACACGCCGCCGGGCAACCTCCTCGGACCTGTCGCGGCGCCGGCGAGCCGACACGGTCAGGTTGCGCGTAATTCGCGCGTGCTGGTCCAACAGAGCGCCATCCCAATTGTCATTGTCTTCGTCGTCATCTTCATCGTCGTCGAGCTCCTCGGGCGCGGGCGCGTTGCGGGGCAGCAACGGAAACGTGAGCTGGACCGACGTCGAATCGTCCGCTTCCGCGGCGGCGTCGCGGTCGCGGTCCTCAACAAAGGGATAGCGCGACGAGGGCTGCATTTCCCAGCGGCCGTGCTCGTCTGGCTCGGATGGCAGCACCTCCCACAGCTGGCGCGCCTGGTGCACGGCTTCTTGGTGGCGGACGTGCTGGCGCTGGCCGCGGGCGTCCCACTCTTCGAGGTCGACGCCGTGGGTTTCGCGGATCATGGTTATGGCGAGCTCGGCGGCGCGCTGGTGCGGCGTGCCCGGTGGCTGGCGGGCGTCGTTGAGGAGGGCGCGGATGTTGGCCGTGTCGCTGAGGAAGCGGTTCGTGAGGATGACGATGGCGGCTTTGCGGACTTCGAGGTTTTGATGTGTTGTGGCTAGCATTCCAAGTGAGGAGAGGGGAATATCTAGTAGGGGCTATGTCAGCGGACTGGTAGGGTATTGGTGGTCCGGTGTGTTGATACCTTCTTCTGTGCCTTGCGAAACAGCGTGAGGCGGGTCAGGATCTTCTGCGACCTCGGTGTCGCGGTAAATGGTGTGCAGCCCAAAACTGACGCCCCGCACGACAAGTGCGATGCCCACGCCCAGGCCGAGCATCAGCATGGCGTCGGCCATGCGAGGGCTGAGAGAGGACATGTTGGGGTGTTGAAAAAGCGAGCCTTGGTCCAGGCGGCGCGGTTTGGGATCATGACGTTTAAGCAGTGGTCTGTGCGGAATAGGGCTGAGCAAGGATTGGCGCGGGGCTCGCGGGGACCTATTCCTTGCGCTCCATCCGATGTTGGACAGCAGCCCTGGAACTAGGCAGTTTTGCATTTGCACGATGATTGGTCGTAAGTCTATATCTCTCTCAGTTCAGTCCTGCTCAAAATTCCTCACATGCACAGGAAGAACACGACGATAACGACATCGAAGCGCTACAGGGATGTGGACAAGTCATGCCAGGTCAGATCATGAGCGACACGTCGAATGCCTATTCAGGAGGAGGATGGACCCTTGTGTATCATGGCACAATCAGAGTATCCCGCTGCATTTGCCATGTTGTTCTAGATGGAGGCTGGAGGTTTTTATCAAACCAAAAAACCACTACAAAGGACGCGCAATTCGACGCAGGGACGAAATACCCATGTAGCGGTACGTACCCCCAAATATAGCGGCCGTTGATGATGAGCGACTCGACACTGGTCTTGCGCTCGGTTCATCGGATGGCACAACAGATGGTCAGGTACAGACGGCGGATGCAGCCCAACGGATCAAATTAGGTTTCCTAGTACGAGGGCTAGTTCCTGGATCCAGAGGCGGGGAGGGCGTCAAGGCGAAGGATGCCGTGGGTCGGCCTCAGCAATCTGTCGGACTTTAGACTGACGCCTCAAACGATTGTGGCCAGGAGTCGAGGTTGGAAAAGTGTTGAATGACAGAGGAATGCCGCGCTCGGGCGGAACATGTTACAGCGGGCTTGTCGACGGCGATGGGAAATGAATCTCTCCCTTCCTGCCCCTTGGCCTGAGCGTGTGGCACGTCGCTCGGCGGCTTGTGTAGTGAGGTGTATTCGTGGCAATCCAACCCTTGGGTTAGGTCGGTCGTCGGCTTTGACATATGTATGGATGGGTCGGTTGGCTGGTTGGTTGGTTTAGCCGGATGATTGCGTGAGCAGACCGACGAAACCTCCGGAATCGCCAAAACTAAATCCTGGCCGCTGCCCTATCGATACCCCGAACCATCAACATTCGCCTTTCGCCCACGGTTCCCGCCCCAACATCACACTCATCATCTGCTCATGAGTGTGCCTTGAGCTCTCCCCTCTGCGACCCGTCTTAAATAAACCACGTCTTCGCCACTGCGCCTCTCTGCCGTACCGACTCTTTGCGCCATCGCCTTCGCCCTCGCTGCGTGCGCGCGACAGCCATGGGCCTCTCCAAGACGAACAGGATTTTGATCCTGCTCGCCATTGACTCGGCCTTCTTTCTGCTTGAGCTGATCGTCGGTACGTTTGGTCTTTGGCCCCTCGACAGCAGCGACTGACCCTCTACAGGCTATGCTGTGCACTCGCTGGCGCTGGTGGCGGATGCTTTTCACATGGTCGGTTACACCGAGACGTTGCGCCGCCGTGACATCACACTAATTCTGCGCAGCTCAACGATGTCCTCTCTTTGTGCGTAGGACTATGGGCCGTCCGGGTCGCAAACTCCAAGACAAGGTCTCGCATGTATACTTACGGCGTAAGAAGTTTGTGTGCCTCGTAACCGCCGTCGGCTAACTGTGCCCCAGTTCCAACGCGCCGAAACCTTGGGAGCCCTCGTCAACGGCGTTTTCCTCGTCGCCCTCTGCCTTTCGATCTTCCTCGAAGCCATTCAGCGATTCGTCGAGCCCCAGGAGGTTTCCAACCCCAAGCTCATCCTCATCGTCGGTTCCTTTGGTCTCGCCTCCAACATTATCGGTCTCTTCCTGTTCCACGACCATGGTCACAGCCATGGCGGCCACAGCCACGGAGGACATGCCCATTCACATAGTCACGACGAGCTCAGCGCGGCCGAGGAAGGACATGGACACACACACGATCCCGTCACCGACGAGAGCGGCAACGTCGCGGACGTTCTTCCTCAAAACAAGATTGGCAACTGGCCTCAGAGCAAGAACATGAAGAGGAATTCTGCTGAAGTTGAGGATGGTTCCTCGTCCACAAGCCACCAGTATCGCCGCCACAGTCGCTCAAGGTCCAGGGTGGACGACTTCCCCATCCATCCCGCTTTGTTCCGCAACGAGATCATCAATGCTGCGCGCAGGGATGACAGTGATTCTGAGGATGCTGTCGACGAGGACGGCAACCCCAGCGAGAATTCGCCGCTGTTGAACAAAGACCCCAAGCGTCACAGTCGCCATTCCCACCGCCGCTCTCAGGACGTGCACGCTAGCCACAACCACGCAAAGCCCAAGGATTCGGGCTCTGGTGGACATGGCCACTCTCATGAAGATCTCAACATGAAGGGCGTCTTTCTCCACGTCTTGGGCGATGCGCTTGGAAACGTCGGCGTCATTGCATCTGCGCTCATCATTTGGTTGACCCCATTCTCATGGCGCTTCTACTCGGATCCAGCCATCTCGCTCATCATCACCGTCATCATCTTGTGCTCTGCGATCCCTCTCTGCAAGGCTGCGTCGCGCATTCTGCTCCAAGCTGCTCCTTCGTCCATCAATGTTGAAGATATCCAGGATGACATTGTTCAGCTCCCCGGCATCATCAGCTGTCACCACTTGCACGTCTGGCAGCTCAGCGACACCAAGCTCGTCGCTTCTCTCCACGTCCAGGTCGAATTCGACTTCAAGGGCCAGGGATCTGCACGCTACATGGAACTGGCTCGTGCCATTAGGAAGTGTCTCCACGAGTATGGCATCCACAGCTCTACCATCCAGCCCGAGTTCTGTCTCAACGAAGAGCACGACCACATTGGCCGCGACGGATCCGGCGACGACAGCTCCTGCGACGGCGACCGCAATGGCCATGCCAAGTCAGCTCCCATCACCAAGCAGACCAGCGCCACGGGTAGTCTCCGCGGCGGCCAGGGCAGTAAGGATGATCCAGAGGCCTGCTGTCTGCTGGACTGTGGGGATGCCTGCGGCGACGGCAAACAATGCTGCCCTCCCAAGACGCCACCAGCAGAGGGATCTCAAGACTCGTGCACCACACAGAATGGCAATGGACACAGTGCCAATGGCCACAGGCACTAAATTTTCAAATCCGCTGTCCAGGACCGCAATCAATCAAAAAAGAATTTCCTTTGCGGTTAGCTGCGCTGTCGATTGCGAAGATTCCTGTACCATCACACATCACCCAAACGAAAAAATACCTGCCCGGCTACCGCGGCAGCATCGCCGCACCGGAGCCCCCCGAACATGACCACTAGGCCTACTGCCTACCCTTTTCCTATCGGCGTTGTCTTTAAACGGATGCTTTCCAATATGCTCGTCTTGGGCCCCGCGCCCCATTTCCTATCTCTCTTTTCTTTTCTTTTGCTCTGTGGAACGGTAATAATGCTGCTTCTAGACACCCAGGCCTTTTCCTAGTCCCTCTTTAGTATCCCTGTGCTTCACAGCCGTTGACTGTGCTGCCACTCAGTACATGTCACTGCAGAAACAGTAGTGCATCCCACACTCCCTTTTGATCCGTTATTGTACTATACCGGATTGTATTGCACGTATGCATGTACGTATGTACGCATGTATGCGTCACACACACACACACTCTCTCTCTCTCTCTTTTCTTTCTCTCTCTCTCTCTCTGCCTTTTGTCTGCCTTACTTAATTGTCCCAGCTCCTATTCCCCAAAGCACCTTTTAAACCTTGTTATACTCCCCCTTTTCCTCTCTTGTTGTACTGTTTCCGTACACGGTGTGTCTCTACAGTCGATGATGATGTTGTTGTTGCGCGAGCAGTGGCAGTAGCAGCGAGAGAAGCGAGAGGCGAGGCGGCGGAAGTGGACCGAGAAAAAGCGCAAATTATATGAGTTGAGTAGCTGTGGGCGTTGTTGGCGATGGTGCGTATGGATGAAGCAACGAGTTGAAATCGAGTCGATCTGAATTGAATTGAATTGAAGTCCAGCATGTATGCCTGCCTGCCTGCCTGTCTATCTACCTGCACCTTGTTCTGTCGCCAACTGTGTCGCTTTCCCCATCAAAAGGTCTTGGAAATACTGGTTGCCAGGTAGAGAAACGAGTCTAGCCGCGAAAGACTTCTCGCCCAATCCTTGCTTTCATCAAGGCCCAAAGCTGGGCGACAATGGTTGTGACACAGAATTTTGAGTCTCCAAGCTCCCACACTGAGTGGCCCAGCTCGTGATTTTCTCCTTGGGAATGCTCTCAACAGCGAAGTATTCACGCAATGCTCGGTTGCATCTCTCAATTCTTGATTACCAATTTACCATCTCACTCGTCCCTGCTAATCACATCGAGTGCCGTCTAAGCCCAAATACCGACCTTACCTGCCTGACTGCCTCTGCGTACATGCTAATAACTCAACCCTCCCCCTTTGCAGCCTTGTCGACCAGAGCCGAGCTGGTATTTGCCTGCCTGTCTGTCTACCAGCGTAGCAGCAGCGCCTTGGGGCAGCCAACCAGCCAAGCAAACAAGCAAACACCCGCCCTCCATCGACCATCGATCAGACCACCTTCCTCACGACCCAGTGCCGCGCACGCGTGCCACGGCACGACATGGTAGCCTCGCTCTCGCTCGCTATCGCAGAAAAGAGGAAGCGAAGAAGAACAAAAGAGGAAAAGCTGACAGAACCAAAGATCAAAAGACGGGAAAACTCTTCCGTGCCTACTATCCATTTCCCCTTCCCCTATGCTCGAATCGCGCACCGTAATTTCACACGACTGCTCCAAACCTACCAATCATTGTCATCTCCATCCGCACCCTTGCGCATCGCCGCCTGTCTCGCCCTCAACGCCTCAGCCAAACCGCCCGCCATGCTGCCTCCACCACCACTACCAGCACTCACGCCGCTATCCCTCGGCTGCGCAGGCGCAGGGGGAGGCGCCGGTTTGCCCTTTGCGGCGGGCCGCTTGGCCGGGGGAGCGGGAGGAACGGGTTTGCCTTTTGCTTTTGCGGCAGCGGCGGAAGCGGTGCCGTTGGCCGCGTTGCCGTTGGTTGGGGTCGGCACAGCGCGCGCGGGTGCAGCGGGCGGAGGGGGCGGCGGCGCCGGTCTGGCCGCGGATACGTGCTCTTCGAGGTAGGCCGACGGCGCCCAGCCTTGAGCGCTGTTGTCGAGGCGTTTGGCCAGCCACCAGCCTGTTTGATTGACAAGTTAGTTTCTTTCTTCCTGTCTTTTGCGGGGAGGTTAGGACACCGTTTGGGAGACCAGACTTACCATTGTTCTCTTTTTGTAGCACCAGCACAACTTCGTCCTTTGAGACGCTGAGTTCGCCGCTGGTCTGGCCGTTGAAGTCGTATAGCGCCTTGTACGTGGGTTCTTTTGGCGCGGAGGGTGGAGCAGGGGGCGGCGGAGGAGGCGGCGGGGCCCTTGACGCCGAAGAGTCTGGACGTGCTGCCGGGGCGGCACCATTGGAAAGAGCTGCGACGGGTTGGGGTTGAGGGACGGGCCGCCTGGAAGCTGCGGCTGCTGCAGCTGGTGCTGGTGCTGGAGCAGGAGTCGGCTTGGGACGATTGGCCAGCTTCGAGGGACCGCCGCCAGGACCACCGGGGCGCAGTAGTTTGCCCTTTGTAATGGGCTTGGCTGCTATTTGCTTGCCCTTTGGCGTGGGCTTCGAGACTGAGTTGGGGGCTTCGCCAGGGCTGGTGTGGATCGTGCTGCTCTTGTAAACGTCCAGGTAGTACGGAACCTGAGGATCCTTTTGCGTCTTGACCGAAACGATCTTGCCAGGCTTTTTGTTGTAGTCAACCGTGGGGCCAATTTTGAGATCAAAAGTGCCGCGGGTCGCGTTTTTCAGATGTGTGAAAAATTCCGTCTTGAAGTAGCAGTGAAGTAGAGGGTCGGGTTCTTGAGGAGAACCGACACCCAGCGAGAACCAGTCATCCTTCAAGTTGGAACAGCTGACAAATTTGATAGCCCCGAGACCTATCGTACGATCAGCGACGATCTGGACCTGCTTGTTGATCATGGCCTGCTTGATGAGGTAGACGCTGTTCCTAGTCAACACCAAGGACCGCGGCTCAGGTTTACTCGAGCGCCCGAGCTTCGAAATCAGGACCTCAGCCCTGCAAGAGAACAAGACATCTCCGTTCTTGATTCCGACGCTGTTGGCAATGTACGCTCCAGGCCCACTGTCGCTGTTCATGTAGAGATAGTCGCCCAGGAATCGGCGGTAGCCGACCAAGCTATAACGCCGCCTCTCCTTGCGGCCGCCGAGGATTTGGTGACCCTGGTCTCGCCACTCGATGAACTCTTTGCCGCCGGTAAGCTTCCTCCAGAAGCGCTGGATACGAATGGCACATTCGGTTCGGTAGCGGAGGTAGTTGCGCCATGCTCGTTGGATCCTGATGGCCATGTTGTGCCAATAGCGATCGCGCATCGTCTCCAACGCAAAGAGAGTCTCGGGGGTCTTGATAAAGACCTTTGTGACTCCCATCTGCCACTCCTCGGGAGGAATGTTGGTGTCTTTCAAAATTTGTCGAGCTCCAGTCTGATAGTCGCCCGTCCATGTGTATTCACCGGCATAAGACAGCCTGGGAGATAGCAGGAAGAAACGCTCAACAAACTTTTCAAACGTTTGACGCGAAGCAAAACCAGCCCGACGAATTCGGACGTTTTCTTGAAGACCGAGGTACTTGATTTGATGGAGAACGTTTCCAACATTGTATTCAGAAGGAGACTTGTTTTCATTCGGCTTGATCGTGCGAATGTACGATGGCGATGCTTTCATTAGTGTAGCGACAAGGTCATTGGCAGAGGCCTTGATCTTGTCACCAGCCGTAGGCGGCCGGCGCTTGTTGTCCTGGTCGACTTGGTGCGGGAAAATAGTGTGGAGGAACTGGTTCTGACTGACCGCCACCAGGTTCAACAGATCCTTGAGCAGCTGATCCTTGTTCTTGTCCGTCATGCCCTGGACGGCGTATTCGACGTCTCCGGCATAGTGCTTGACGATAAACTGCCCCTGGCGAGCCTGGAAATTGGGATTCGACGCGAGGGCATTTAGACGCTGGACAAAAGTATTGTCGGCTGCGGTAGGGTCTGCGTGGGCTGTGGCGCAAGCATCGTTGAGAGCGGCAAAGACACCAGGGGGCCTCTTTTCTTCAATCAATTCACAGACAACCTTGTTATCAAAGTACTTGATAGGTGTCCACTGAATCTGCTCCCTGGCGTATTCCTCTTGTTCCGTCTTCAACGTCAACTGAATGAAAATCTGCTGCAGCTTTTCATTCACATAGTTGATGCACAGCTGCTCAAAGCTGTTGCGCTCAAAGATTTCAAATCCGTAAATGTCCAGAATACCAACAGACTGGGCGTGTCCACCACGAGCCTTGAGCGACTGGTTCACTCTCAAGACAATCCAGTCGAACATGTTGTAGTAAATGGCCTTGGCGAGTGCATCCCGGACCGCGCTAGCCTGCGCTCTGTTTAGCGGGACGTCATACACCGAGCCTCGCCGACCACCCCTGCTAGTTTCCATCACTCTTTCTGTCAAAGCCTTGTTGACATGGGCCGACTCGACTTCCAGGAGATAGGCGACGAAATCGACGACGGATTGGTCCGATATCGCCGCGTTGCCCTCGTCGTTTTCGATGAAGGTAATGTTGCCGAGCCATAGCACGGCCGACAGCATGCGAAAAAGGTTATCTTGCTCGTCTTGCGTCATACCGACAGTGCGCATCGCACTGAGCACTTCTTGGAAATCCCCGAGGTCGTCGATGCCATCGACATCGTAACATTGCGATTTGCTTGTGTAGGTGTATGATTGCGGAGGCTGTACGCCAAACAGCTCGCGATAGTTTTGCGGCGCCGACTTGGTGAACTGATAGAAGATGTGGAAGTTGCGCTCGTTCTTAATCTGGCCTACAACTCTTGACTTCTCCAGCAGGTAGTTGTTGATGGTGGCACCAACGGGTTCTCCTTGCGGGTTGAACTGGATTTCGAGATATTTGCCGAAGCGCGACGAGTTGTTGTTCCTCAGCGTCTTTGCATTTCCGAATGATTCGAGGAGCGGGTTGGTCGCCAGAACCATGTCCTTAGTCTCTTGGATCGACGAGTTGGAGCCCCCCGATACGTTTGCAATGTACTGCATTATGCGCTTCGCCGCCTCCGTCTTGCCTGCTCCCGACTCGCCGGAAATGATGATGCACTGGTTCTCCTTGTAGGCATTCATGTTGTAGTACGACGACTCGGCAATGGCAAAAACGTGCGGAGGCATCTAGAAAACACCGTCAGCGCCCAATGCGATTGAGACACGTCCATACTCACCTCCAATCTGTTTTTGCCCTTGTAGCTTTCCAGCACCTGCTCAGTGTAAATGCCCAAGTCACGGAAGGGATTGACCGAGACCAAGACATGACCAATATAGGTGTAGATTTCGGCATTTTCGAAGCGCTTCTTCAGGTTATCGTTGATGGCCTCGTTGGAGATTTTGCTGATGAGGGTGAGATCCGACACTCCCACCTCCTTCTTCTTGGTCGTTTCGAAGACGGCCTTCTTGGCGAAGCCGCCCTTTCCACCTCCGCCGCCTGCGGCGGATTGCTTGGAGGCGCCGGCGTCCTTCTTGCGCCCTGCGCGCTTGGTGACAGCCTTGGAAAGTTAGTACGGATTGCGGACAGGTGGTCGTTGGGCGGGGGCCTGGCGGTCGAGGTAATTACCATGGTGGGTCCAAAATGCGCCCTGAAGCGCCGTCAAGTTCTGGTCAGGCAGACGGCAGCTGGGCGCGATGCGGTGTGGGTTGGACAGGCGGGAGCGGAATCCAGGCCTGTGCAGTCGGGAGGGAGGATGGAGAGGGTATCGCAGGAACGGACGGGTTGCAACGAGAGAGAGTCGAGGGTGATGGACCAAGGGTGATGTGGTTGGGTACGGAGGGCCAAATGAATGGGGACGAGCGGACGTCACAGCGTAGGTAGGGCAGCGCGGGCGTGAGTGGGTCCTGCGACTGGAAGCAAAGGTGAGGTGTGGCGGCGTGGCGGTGCATGGATTACGCGCAATCACTCCCAAGCCCCAGCCCCAGCCCAACTCTCACGCTTCACTGCATTTTGACGACGACTTGGCATACAAATACTGCTGCTGCCTTTGGTTACAGTAGTTCCTAGGTATCCGCCATCCGAAACGTCCCCTCCCCGCCTGTACAGCTTCCTGCTCCGCCCACGGTCTCCAAAACGCCGCATTGAATGCCTCGGTGCTGCTGCCCAAGTCCCGAACTCCTCCGCTAAATGAGCGCAATAATCGACGCCAAAGAAAAAAAGCCGAGAAAAGACCAACGTCATCTCCAATCCCGATGCCTAGACACCCCGAGGATAATCGCCCCCACTGCGCCCAACCGTGATCCAATCCTGCTTCTTGCCGTCGTCGAGTTGCGGCCCGTTCCACTGGAGCCGATCCGACGACCGTCCAAGCCCGCCTCCACATATCCAGGCATCAACCACCATGACTATGAAATCAAGCTTTTCCTTGAGGAGATTTGCTGACGCAAGCGCCTTGATCTCTGCTCCGTTGGCTCCCTGAGCATGCAAAAGAGTCCGCAAAAGACACGTCAAAACGTTGCGCTGCCTGATGTATTTGAAAGGAAGCTCTCCAAACTCCGAAAGGTGCTGCGTGGCCTCGAGCGAGAGGCACGTAAAGTTGCAGAAACAACCGTCTGCTGAAAGTACCAGCTTGGTGTGGTCTGGAAAGTTGAACTGCATGACCGTCAGCACCGCTTCAAAAACGTCACTGTCGCCAGAATACGAACCTGAAAGGAGCCGTCCGCAAATCCCCAAATCCCCACACTGCCCAGCCGTTGGTAAAACCTAACAAACATGGGCATTTCTTGCTCATCCTGCTCCGTATCGTTGCCGACATACTGCTGGCAGAGGTATTTGCCAAATTTGGCCCACAGGATGCCACAGGTCCGTCTCCGTTCTCGCGAGAGCTCCGTCGTGTGAATCCCGTCGTCACCACAATCTGTGAGGTACGTCATGGGAACTTTGTCCACCGAGCTCGGATCTTTGGAAAGGGATTGCAAATGTTGGAACCCTTTGCGGACGATTACATGCGTGACCGGATCACGAGAAGTCGCACTGAGTAGGCAACCGACGTTCCCATCCTCGAGGACGTAACCGACGCCGTGTTTTCTCGAGTAATCGACCCATTTAGCAACAAACGGAAGTTTGTATGCGCTATTCGGTTTCCTACCAGGAGTAGACCTGCCGGCAAGGGCCCGGGCAATGTTGTCGCGGAATGTGGAAACGCGCTCCAGAACCGACGTTGGGTCGCTGCAAGGCACTTCTGAGGACGCAGAAGACCGGGGCGCTGAAGATTTCGGTGCTGAACGTGTTGGGATAGGCTCTAGAGAGTCGATTCTCTCTGTTCCTTTTCTCTTGGATGGAGGAACGGCCTTTGAAATGGGTTCCAAATCTTCCACTTCTTCCTCCGACGGAGACCTGGCAGCTCTCCTTCCTATCACAGGTCCTGTTAAGGCAGGATTGGGCTTGACTTCTTTGGACGGCCGCGGGGGCCGTTGTGCACTTACAGTCCGTACCGCCGCCTGGGTACTCCTGGTCCGCTTGGGTCTTTCCAAAGCCTCACCCGTCTGGAGCGGTTGCGGCGCAACATTCTCTTTGTACAGACCCAGCCTGTTGCCTCTGGTGGGTGGCTTGTTGAGCGCCGACTGTTTCCTGTCGTTCGCATTGATCTCGGCAAGATATGCTGCATCCTCTTGCGACGATTCCCGCTCCTCTGCGATTTGGCTCAAGCCTCCGCCAGTGGCATCTTCCCAGTCGTTACGGTCCGGATACGGTACGTAGACCACGTCCGATGGTATCGGCACCACGGGCTGACGACCCAACGCGAGCTCCTTTTCGCAATCTTTGACGACCGAGCGAATTCTTTTTCCGCCAAGAAGTGGAAATATTTTTCCAGGGGCGTATTCACCAACTCCCGACTCTTTGCATATCTTGAACCACTCGTCCGTATATCCCCTGGACCTCGTCGACGCTGACAGCGATCTGATGGGGAATTTCGGCGCACCACTCTTGTATTTGGCGTCCAGTCTTGGCGGCATGTATCCAAGCTTGAAGAAGTCGTGACTGACAATCAGATCAGGGCTTGGGCGGTCATCCTCGTGCACGAGCAGCGATCCTACGAGATCCTTGAGCTCTTCGCAAACGTCGCTCCCGATTGTTCCCTCTGGCCAGCTATATTCTCTGTTCTGGAGTTTTCGGTAGATGTCCTCTCGCTTAGGTGCGTGGAAGGGAGCCCTCCCAATGGCCAGAGTGTATGCGATGATGCCGATTGCCCAAAGATCCACCTTTTCGTTGTGGCCATTGCCCCCCTTGTCCAGGATTTCCGGGGCCAGATAATTCGGTGTCCCGCACATGGTTGTCCGCCTTGCCCCTAGATCGTTCTGAGACACAAGGACGGCTGCGAGACCAAAGTCGCCCACCTTGATGTTCATGTCGGAATCGAGGAACAGGTTGCCCGTCTTCAAGTCGCGATGGATAATGTTACGGTGATGCAGATACTTGACGGCGCCGCAAGTCTGGATCAGAAATCGCCGTATTTCGGGCATGGTGAAGAACTTGCGCTTCTTGAGCATGTCGGCGAGGGAGCCGTTTTCGCATATTTCGAGGACGACGTAGGTGCTGCTGTAATAGGAGAAGGCGCGGTAGAATTGGACAATGTTGGGATGCGACAATTTGGAGTGAATCTGGAGCTCCGTGACAAACTAATGACCGGCTGCGTTAATGACGCTGCATCTCAGCAAGCCTCCAATTGAGAGAGGTTTACCTTTTGCGCAAGCTTGGCGGGCTCCATTTTGGATTTGACGATTTTAAGGGCAACTATCCTGCCCGTGGAGCGGCCTTGGTCGAGCACAGTTGCGCGGTGGCATATGGCGAAGCCACCCTTGCCCAACTGTTCAGCGGTATCATACTCGTAGCGCTGGGGCTCCCGCACCCGCGAAGGCGGCGGATCAGCGTGGACAGACATTTGGTGATGGTGTTGTGGCGGAGAAGGGCGCGGGTAGCGGGACGAGACAGCATGAGAAAACAGAGCGGGTGGGTTGATCGCTGTAAACAACCGCCGCATAGCAACCGGGCCGCTCACCGCCCTCGGGCAGCTGCCACTCCGCAACGGACGGCAACGGAACTGCAACCCAAGTCGTGGCCGGTCCCCGGATCAAGTGAATGTTTGGATTGCTGAAGATGGGCGCTGTGGTATCGTCGTGTGCTAGCTTCTGCTGCTGATGGAGGAGGACTTGGATCCGTCGGCCAAAGTTTGCTCGCCCCCTTCTCGATGCGCCTTCTGCAAATCGTCGTCGCGTCGCGCCTGGCAGCAGGAGAGACCGGCTACCTCAAATGCTGCATCGGCGCTTTGGCACGGCACCCACGGCAGTAATGCAGGCCCGAGCACGCTCCGTCAGACCCAGACCCGGACCCGCAACCACGAGCTCCCACCATGGCGCAGCGTCAGCGACAGGCTTCAAGGCAAGGACCGACTGTCTTGACTCAATCGCCTAGAACCCTGTCTGACGACTTCATGGCCTGCTAGAACCATTCTTCAACATCCAACCCCGGCGTGCACCGAGTCCCTCCACCAGCCTCAGCAGCCATGTCGCTGAGCCTCAAGATTGGCTCGCTGTTTATAAGGACTCTGGCAAAACCGATTGCTGTCAGTGATGTCATCCTGGTAAAGCTTGCATTGTAGCTAACCCATTGCCCCAGAACACCATCAAGCGCAATGCCCGCGACCACGAAGCCTTTCGCCGACGATGTGTCCAGCTCGCTCAAGGCTTGCACCGGCTAGACGTGCGGTGGCGCGTCGGCCTGCTCCAAGACCCGGTCGTCATCGAGAAGCAAATACAACGGGAACTCAAGGAAGCCGAAGCCAAACGCCGCGCTGCCCAAGGCCCAACTGTCAAGACCGAAGCGGAGGCCAAGGCGGACGAGGAAGCACTCAAAAAGACAAAAGAGCAGCTCATGAAGGAAAAGTCTTCGAGGCCCGTCAAGGTGCGGCCGCTGTCGGAAGCCAAGGCTATTGACATGGGGGCCACCTTCATATCCGAGACGTTCATGTTCTTGGTTGCCGGTGCCGTCATAGTATTTGAACAGTGGAGATCGAGGAAGAAGGCGAGCGGCCGTCGGGATGAGGTAGACGACAAGCTTGAGGAGCTCCAGAGCAAGAACCAGGAGCTAAAGGACGAAATCCTCGCGCTGAAGACTCAGATTGCCTCCGTACTTCCTTCAAACAGCGCCAGGGAAAACAAGGGACCGGCCGTCGAATCGAAATCGCGGCCAGCCAAGACAGAAGAACAGCCTGCAGCTTCTGATGCCTCTGAGAGTAAAACCCGCGCAGAAGCTAAGCCTGCAGACTCGAAAAATGCCGGATCTGCTCAAAAGCCATGACAACTCGATTTCTGGATACGCAATTGCACCGACCGACGTCCCTCTTCGCGTTCAACTATCTCCTCGATACCCGAATTGATCGCGCGACAACACGCGCTGTAGAAAACCTTTTAGAACTTGGGCGTTTGTTGGCAAAACTTGGATTTTCGTGTGTAATATCTGTCTTTGTATATTGGACCAAAGACTGGACATGGCTCTCAGAGCGTCTCATTTTGTGACAGAGCTCTTATCATGTAGAGAATCACTCAATCCGTGCCCTAAGCATCTGACACATGAAGCAGTGTAGGTTGACCCATGGAAGCCGCGTTGACGGTAGGCCACGTGCAGACACGAGAAGCATTTCCTAGAAGACAGCTTGTGACGAACCGTCAGGGCTGCAGATATCTTACCTTCGCCTGGCAGTTCACACTCTCCTTCTACATCCTCACTGCCCAAGTCAGAGAGCCACAATCCTAACTACTCAGAGCTTCACCCACAATCCACCATGTTCTGCAGCAGTCTTCGACGCCGTCCGTCAGCTGCCTCAGTCATCCCGGTTGTCACAGCTTCGACCGGCTGGCGTCTTCAGGGTACGTCAAAATGACGCTCATCAGCAGTCAGCTTGCTCACTCCAGCCAGAGAACGCACTTGAGACCCATGATCTTGCCGTTCCCTTGCCATCCCAACAAGGCCATCTCCTGGTCCTGCTCCTCTCGCCTCGATCGGTGAAAGCGGACCGCCTTCCATCCACACTCGAGCGAATCCATCGCTTTTCGACCTTGAACGGTGGCACTCATGCGGTCATTCTGTTCTTGCTGCACCCTGACGAGGCCCAACGTCAGAGCATCCAACTCACGACTGAAAGAATCACGGTCGTGCGTCCCGGCCCGTGCCACGGATCCCATGCTGCCATGGATGCCTACCACCGCCTGAAGGGAGCGTTGGACGACAGCTCGAGCTCGACCCCGCCAATCCTCCCAGTCCCAGCGATCTCAGGATTGGAGTCACTCTTGGGATCATATATGCGCCACCTCGAGAATCCGCAACCGACTCGTCCACCCAGTCGCCCTCTCAGCGAGGCAGCACTCGACATTCTCCCGCACTGCACCGCTGGCATCGGACCTCTCCCAGGAGACGCAGTCATTGCCTTGACAGACATGTTTCCTAGTCTGAAGGACATTGCCGCTGCAGCAACGGCAGACCCGAATGATCCTGCATGCCGGGAGGCCTGGGGAAAGATGGTGGAAGAGATGGGAGAAGAGAATGCGCAAAACACCATCGACTTTTGGCGCACCGAGTGGGTTGCCGAGTAGCATGCTGGCGAGGAAGTTTGATAATTTCTCAATTCCACGGACATTGGCACAGGGCCATGGTGGGAGTCGAAGCTATGAAGAATATGCGCAAGTCAACCGATGGAGGAACTGGTCAAGGCCATGATGGAAGTTCAGGTTGAAGTGGGAATTGAGGCTGTGGACAGGAGTCAAGGGGAGAGGTGCTGGACAGGGAAAACTGAGGGTAGCCAATGAGATGCGTGCAATTGAACGTGTGACGTGGGGGTTACGGCGTTTTGTTGGTGGTGCTCGGTGAAGTAGAGCCTTGTGCCGTTCTCATTCCAAAGTCTGGGAGCCCATCAGCTGGATTAGACGTGCAGGTGATGATTCCGAGCATGAAGTGCCAGACTCAGAGCAAAATGCCCGCGTGAAGCGTTCGGTTGGTGGGCTCCCGTGGTTCCTGTGCTCGTCACCGCCTCACGTGGACCGGCCCCGGTTGGTTGAGCCCGTTTAGGCAATGCGTCATCGGAGTTTCCTCTGTGCCGAGCGAACGGAATGGCCCGCGCGGTGGATGCGCGACTGGACTCTTTCTACCACAAGCTAGCCCACCATTGCTCCAAGCCGCCAACCCAACCTGCACGCCCATACTGACATCGCTACTCAGCGGTCTCTCGCGCATGTACGGGCCCTTGAGACTGTCCAGTTAGGGTCGCCACATCCTTTACGCCGGTGACCTCTGTCGCTTTCGACGTCCGGATTCGTTTGCCAGCCCTCGCACACGTCCACACTGCAAGCTCCAGCACTCGTCAAAACCGCTGCCTCTTGCCTGGCCGAGCTCCGATTCTGGGGGCACATGTCATCCAAAGGCTGACTTTACTCTTTCTTCTCCTATCGAGACCCTCGTCGCAACGACGTGTGCGCGTCGATCACCACTCTCGACTCCTGTCGCATCGCCATGAATCCAGCGAATCGCGAGAGCTGGCCTCCATCGCATGCCCAGGGTGGCGCTGGTGCATCTCAAAACAATGAACAGGCGCAGGCGCACGCTTCCCGTCCTATGGGTGGGTTTGGGTAAGCGCTTCCTCTACACACGGTCAGCTGGGCAGACGCAGCCTGGAGTTTGGATGCTGCAAGACTCGACATCCACACTGGAGCTCGGCAGCTCTTCATGTCATGAAGCTAACGTCGTTGTCCTGCAGCTCAAACCCTCCCAACCAACAGCCTCCGCAGCAAGTTTCTGCGCAGGGTGGCGGAACTGTCCTTCCTCCTCCCAACGGTAAGCAAAATTGAAGCACCACCAGCTATGTTGTTGCATATCCAAATCAAGTCCTAACACCGTCTTTATCCAGCGCCCTTCTTTTCGCCGAATCAACAGTCGGGGCACAACCTGCCCGGTCTCGCAGGTCTGAACCAATCGTCACAAGCTTCGCCTGCGCAGACGTCACGGTTAACACCCTCCTCTCAAGACCCAGGCGTCGGACCGCAGGCACATCAAGCCGCGCCGCAAGGGCCTGGATACTCCCTTCCCGGGATCGGTCAAATACAACAGCAGCAGCTGGCCCACGGATCACAGGAGAACACGGAGCGGGGGAGAGACATTAGGGACGACAGACGTGCAGAGGAGGCGGTCATGCAGGAGCATCGGGATCGCGAGATCCAAGAGCGCCAGCAAGCCGAGCAGGCCACGCACGAGAACCACGCTGGCTCTGTCCACCTGCATCAGCCAGTGGCTGTAGGGCCACAGGTGCGTGCCATGCACGGCCCAAACGGCATACTGGGCAACTCGTCTCAAATGGGGCCAAACTCCCTCCCATCTTCCATGGCTGGGCCGAACGGACCTGCCGCCATATTTGGCTCTGGTCCTGGTCAACAACAAAATGACGGTGGTCCTCGCATGCAACACCCAGTTCAGGGAGCCCAACAAAGCCTCATGGTGCCATTTGGAGGTCCTCCGGGCATGCAACAGTCCTTGGCTATGGGACAAGGACAGCAGCCCATCCTGAATGTGAGTTGAATCTGCATGCTTGGTTGTGTACAGCCCATACGAGCAAGGTACTAATTTGTCAAAGGACGCGTTGAGCTACCTCGATCAAGTAAAAGTTCAGTTCCATGACCACCCCGATGTGTACAACAAGTTCTTGGACATCATGAAAGACTTTAAGAGTGGAGCGTGAGTCACCCTTGACACCGTCGTGAGAAAATTGCTGAAGTGCGAATGGCAGAATTGATACCCCGGGTGTGATCGAGCGTGTTTCGACGCTTTTCGCGGGACATCCGAACCTCATCCAAGGCTTCAACACGTTTCTTCCACCGGGTTACAAGATTGAGTGTGGAACGGGCGGCGACCCGAATGCAATCAGGGTCACTACGCCAATGGGAACCACGGTGTCTTCGATGCCTGTCCCTCGTCCGCTTTCAAATCCTCGCAGTGTGCCAGTCAACGGCGATGGCGCAAATAATGCCGAGAAGCAGTTTTACGAGGCAAACTCTCGCGGGCCCATAGCGGCGTGGGCCCAGCAATCATCGACTCAGCAACCTCAAGCTCAGCAGCAACCCCAGCAACAGGGGGCAGGTGCAGCGGACGTTTTCAGTCCCAGTCGCCCGGTTGGACAGGCTCACTTTCCTCCTCAGCAAGGTCAAAGCAACCAAGCGCCAATTTCTCCGGACATGCACGTGCGAGAGCAACAACAAGCTGCAATGACTGCTGCCGCGCTTGCGCATCAACAAGAGCAGAGAGGTGTGTCCCAGTTGAGCAACGCTGTATCAGCTGCGACGGGCATGCTGAACAGGCCTGACCTTATGTCTGCACCAGGTGGAGTCCCCAACCAGATGGGAGGCCAAAACATGAACGGCGTTGGCCCCATGGGCCAGCAAGCTGGCGCACCAGCCGGGCTGGACAAGAAGGGTCCTGTCGAGTTCAATCACGCGATAAGTTACGTGAACAAGATCAAGGTGCGTATTGAGTTGGAATTGAAATGCTGATGAAGCTAACATACGAGCTAGAATCGCTTCGCGACCCAACCCGACATCTACAAGCAATTCTTGGAGATACTCCAGACCTACCAGCGGGAATCGAAACCGATACAAGATGTCTACGCTCAGGTCACTCAGCTCTTCAACTCGGCCCCTGATCTGCTCGAGGATTTCAAACAGTTTCTGCCAGAATCCGCTGCTCAGCACCGAGCAGCTCAGGCAAGACAGCAAGCGGAAGAGCAATACATGTTCAGCAATGTCCGCGGAGAGCCCGGTGGAACTCCTCAAATGCACCATACTCCCAGGAATGAGCAGGGTCCTGGGCGTTTGCCTCCTGTTGGCAACTTCGCTCCCACTCCAAGCGCAAGTCGCGACAACAAGAGAAAACGGGGTGACAGACAGGGGACTGTAGCCAGCTCAACAGTGATGCCGACTTCTATGCCAACGGATGGACCTGCTGGTGGTCAGAGAGGTGGTCTCCCATTGGGAACTGGCATGGCCAAGGTAAGTGTCTTCTTGTTTGCTCTGACTGAACGCACGGATCAACTTCACTCGGTTTCCCTGCTTTGCTCTGCTTTGCTCTGCTTTGCTCTGCTCTTCATACAACTCCTTGACTACAAACGGCCATCTTTACCCACCTTCCCCGAGCCCTCTCACCTCATCTTTCTTCGCGTACACTTCTCATGCCATGCAAGGCTGTGGGCTGCCTGGTTTACTAGACTTCCAATCCCCCGTGTCCCTTAGCTGCATTTACAGCAGCTCAATCATCGCTAATGCATTTTCCTTCAAAGCGACCCAAGCAACATGGTGCCAAGCAACCAGGCATCGCCGATGGCCCAGCCGTTTCTCCGACGTTGACTCCTGCTCCACCGGAACCGTTGCCGCCTACGACGACGCTCGCCGCGCAGTCCGACGAGCTTGCCTTCTTCGACCGCGTCAAGAAGTACATCAGCAACAAGAACACCATGAACGAGTTCCTCAAGCTGTGCAATCTCTTCTCCAACGATCTCATTGACAAGTCGCTACTGCTGCACCGTGCGCAGTCCTTCATTGGTGGTAATCCCGAGCTCATGAATTGGTTCCGGAAATTCTTGGAATTCGAAAAGGAAGAAGACAAGCTTGAGAACCGTCCCAAGCCTCCGAGTGGCCGAGTCGCTCTGTCCAATTGTCGTGGTCTGGGTCCAAGTTACCGCCAGCTGCCTCGTGCGGAGAAGATGCGGCCTTGCAGTGGTCGCGACGAGCTGTGCCACTCGGTCTTGAACGACGAATGGGCTTCTCATCCAACCTGGGCTTCCGAAGACAGCGGGTTCGTGGCTCACCGCAAGAATCAGTTTGAAGAAGGCTTGCACAGGATTGAAGAGGAGCGCCATGACTACGATCATACCATTGAAGCATGCGTGCGGACCATTCAACAGCTAGAGCCCATTGCTCAGCAGCTCATCAACATGAGTCCCGAGGAAAGGATTGCCTTCAAGCTTCCGCCCAACCTAGGCGGCCAGAGCGAGACCATCTTCAAAAGGGTCATCTACAAGATTTACAATCGCGAGCGGGGTAATGCAGTCATCGAGCATCTCTTTGCCACACCCTATACCGTCATTCCAGTCCTCCTCAATCGTATGAAACAAAAATTGGAGGAATGGAAAGCCGCTCAGCGAGAGTGGGAGAAGGTGTGGCGTGAGCAGACCCAGAGGATTTTCTGGAAAAGCTTGGACCATCAGAGCGCTAGCGCAAAGGCCGCCGACAAGCGTCAATTCCAGGCTAAGACCCTGCAGAACGAGATTCAGGTCAAGTACGAAGAGCAGAAGCGCCAACGCGAGGTGCAAGGTCTTCCCGTGCCAAAGTATCAGTTCGAATATTCCTTCGGCGATGTTGATGTTCTTCTGGATGCCTCGCGATTGCTCCTGATGCATGCGGAGAACAGCAACTCTGCCGAATCCCACCGCCTCTACACGTTTGTCAAAGAGTTTGTCCCTCTCTTCTTTGGCTTGGACGCACAAAAGTTTGACCACGCCATTGGGTCTCCACAATCCGACTACACAGATGACGAGATGGGTGGAACTGAGGAACCTTCGCGTCGCGGATACAAGGTGAATGGGAAGAACCAAGATCTCCGCCGTGGAGTTCTTGACCCCGGCCGGAGCGGCAAGACTTCTCGCAAAGACGCCGACGACAGCGTCGCCTCTGGCAGCCGCGGTAGCACTCCCGAGGCGGGGTCAGCGGGCGACGAGGAGATGGCAGATGACGCAGAAGCTCCGCAGACCAGCAATGTTAACTCGGATCGTTGGCTGGAGCACCCCATCGACGGCAATATAATGGACGTCCAGGACATCGCCCCCGACTGTCCTTACAGGCGGGATACGTATAACATGTACTGCAACCTCCCGATCTATTGCTTCTTCCGGATGTTCGTCATTCTCTACGAGCGCCTGGCGAATCTCAAAAGAAATGAAGACCAGGTGCATGAGCTCGTCGAGAGGGCGCAACAGACCAAGCCTGCCCTGGATCTCAACCTCATTGACAAGCGTCCTGAGGACTTCTTCCGCGACACCTCACCGACGGCCAACTTCTATCAGCAGGTCTTGGAAATGTTCATGGACCAGATCAAGGGTGAGATTGAGCTCGGGCAGATTGAAGAGACGCTCAGACGGTACTACCTCCAAACTGGGTGGCAGCTCTACTCATTTGACAAGCTCCTCAGCTCTTTGGTAAGGTTTGCGATCGCTCTTCTCAGCAGCGATTCCAAGGACAAGACCTACGACATCTACCAGCTCTTCCGCAAGGACCGTGCTCTGGAGGAGACAACTCACGACGCTGAGCTCAACTACCGGAGGACAGTTGAGAAGTACTCGAAGGATGGCGACGTATATAAGATCATTTATGTGAGTCGTGCCTTTTCGGTTGCATTGATCACTTGCTGACGTGAGCAGAACAAACCGAACTCCATTGCTCGCGTGATGATCTTCAAACGCGAAGAACCCACCTTCGATGCTAAACAGGCCAGCCATGAGCAAAAATGGCGAGCCTATCTCTCATCCTACACCCGCATCGCTCCAACTGAAGGCGTACCTCATGGTCGTGTTCGGTGGCCGGTCCTTAGACGGGACATTCCTGGCGACGACGAAGACCATGAGGAACGCTTCGACGAGATCAACCGGAGCCAAGAAAGCCTGGTCATCCGCATCAGTCTGGAAAGGTTCCACATCGTCTTTGAGCCTGGCTCGTTCGAGTATTTGGTTAAGAACGACCGAGCGCGCAGCGGTGGCAAGGACGGCGCGGCCGAGATGGAGCAGGTCAAGGAAAACCGGTCCAACTTGGCTCACGAGAAGCTCGTGATGAACAACGCTTGGATGAAGGACCTTGATAAAGACGTCGTCGACTCCCGGAAGGCCAAATTCGTGAAGCTGGTTGAGTCTGGCTCCAAAGCTGCGGATGGCGAGCCGAAAGGAGACGACGACGTCGAAATGACGAGTTCATGAGGTTGGGGTCAAACAGGTCGCTTGTTGTATTACATGATGACAATGGGCGTCATGGGCGTCGGCGGGCACATGAGGCATGGGTGGTGGACTGCAAATTTACGGCGACGATGGATCAGGATTGATTGGCTGGTTGATGGGAGTCTTCTTTTTCTTTATCTGTGTGAATTTCACTATCCCCTTTTGGTCCCCACCCCCGTTTCTCCAGATCCCTTGTCCAGGTCTTTTTCACGCCTTTTCTACTCGAGGTGGCTTGAACCACGGCCTGGGTGGATGGACTGGCTGTAAAATACTGGGTTCGGTTTTGTCTGCGCGTCTGACGCCCAATTGTTTGCACGGGGCGTTTGAAATTCAACGATGCATCTGGTAGGTACCGTGTGCCATATTTCGAGTTGCAAGGTTAGGTAATGTAAGTCATCCTGGACTTTGCTCACTGCACAGTTTCTCCTACGGCCAATTTCAAAGCATTCGGGTGAGAGATTTCATTGGAGTAGCTTCCGTGGTCTGGTAGTGAGGTTCCTTCAAATCGACCTAGCTTCCTGGTGGCCCAGTGACGTCACTAAAGCGACGTCCGGTCCCGTCGGGTCCCATTGATCGGTGGGTGAAGTGGGTCCGGTGACTCTTGACGCGTCTCCCGGGCCCGGACCTCGTCGCGTCTTCCGGCCATCCCGTTCTTCACGCGAAGGACCCAATCGAGGCCGTCTCTACACTTTTCGCATCTTTTCCTTCGCGTCAATCATTTCGGCATGGGACCCTCTTAGAGGCAATCGTCCAAGTCGACCGGAACCATGGCGGCCTACGATGCTCTGACGCCACCAACTACTATGCACGCTTTGCCGCCTGAGACCAGCAGTGTCCTTACATCCGCACAGCTTCTGACATCACCAACGGCCGTCGCCAAAGAGCTCATTGACAATGCCCTCGATGCCCACGCAACGTCGCTGGCCCTCGAAATCTCGGCTAACACCATCGACCTGATCCAACTTCGTGACAATGGCCACGGCATACCCCCAGCCGACCGCCCACTCGCTGCGCGACGCCACTGCACGTCCAAGATTCGTTCCCTCGCCGACGTGGCGCGCCTCGGAGGCACGAGCCTAGGGTTCCGCGGCGAAGCGCTGGCCGCGGTGGCCGAGAGCGCAGGAACGCTCCAAATCATCACACGGGTAGCGGGCGAGACGGTTGGAGCTGTCATGGAGATTGGCAAAGATGGCGAGCTCAAGGGGCAGCCGGGCCACAAGAGCCATCCGGTGGGGACAACGGTGACGGCAAAGCGCTTTTTCGATAGGTTTCCCGTTCGCAAACAGGCGGCGTTGAAGCACGCGGACAGATTCATCGGACAGATCAAGAAACTGATGATGGCGTACGCTATGGCGAGGCCGGAGGTGCGGTTTCAGCTCAAAATCGTCAAGGGAAAGGGCAAAGCCAGTGCTGCCAGGGGCGACTGGGTCTACGCGCCAAGTCCTGGAAAGACTTCTATGCAGGACGCCTGCTTGAAGGTCTTTGGTGTTGGCTGCTCGAACCAGTGCATTCTAGTGGTGTCTGAAGATGAGGGCTTCGTGGTCGAGGGCTTGGTACCGAAAACGGACAGTGATGCGACCAAAATTGTCGGCATCGGGCAATTCGTGAGTGTTGACTCGAGGCCGGTTGCTACATCAAAAGGAACACTGAAAAAGGTCGCCGAACTTTTCAAAGAGCGGTTGAAGAGCAGTGGAAAGGCTTTTGAAGGTCTCAGGGATCCATTTCTGCGCTTGGACATCAAGTGTCCGCCGGAAGCCTACGACCCGAACGTCGAGCCGGCAAAGGATGACGTCTTGTTCGTGGACTCTGGCCTGGTCTTACGGGTTGTGGAAACCTTTTTCAAAAAGGCTTTGCCGGATAAACAACAAGAAGAACTCACGCAACAACTCTCGGAGACTGCCGGAGATTTCGAAATGGACTTGCTTGAGAGCCTCCCTTCGCCAGATACCCCTGGGCTGAGGAGATTACCGTGGCAGGTGGACATTTCAAGGAGCCCATCTCAAGAGCAAACACCTCCGAATGGCTTCACACTTCCGATACGTTCTGACCAGAGTACCAAAGCTCCAATTGTCGTTCCAATTGATCAGGACGAAAACATGGATGAACATATGCAGGACGAAGCGATGTGCAGAAAGGGATTCATAGTCCCGATACGATCAGACTATGGTATCGACCCCTCAAAGCTTGTTCTCTTCGACCAGAGCAAAGAAGTGGATGAACTCAGCCTTCTCTATGAGCGCCAGATCTTACTGGGCTCCCGTGTGGCAACGCCGTCCTCTGAATCAAGCCACACCATTGCCGAATCTGACCACTGTACTCCAGAACCTAGTGCTGACGACGGTGACCCTTGCAGAGCTGAAGAGCAAGATGGCATCAGTGATCGACCCCTGAAAAGAAGACGGACCTGGAAATTTAACATGTTCGACTTCGACATGGAAGATCATCCACAGGAGAATACTGTCTTTCCGGGTCCGCCTGAGCCTCAGGAAGTAGACATGGACGATGTTGGAGGTCAGAACAGTGGCGTCGTTCTGTCAAATCCATGGACGATGGCCAAGATGAACACGCCTACGACGAGGAGTAGTCCAGTCTCACTTCTCTCACAGCGACCAACGCCCTTAGGGGAAAGGTCGCCAGCGCGAGTGAATGCTCCACCTAACACACCAAGATTTTCCTCCCCGCTGAGAAATGTACAGCTTCCAAGTCCAGAAACGTCATCGCCCCCCAAGCAAACTGATCATGCTCGAGACGACTCCGAGGTGGAGCAAAGCATCAGACGTTCTCGACGGTCTTCGGAAACCCCACGTGAGCATCAATCCATACGAGTGTCACCCTCAAGCCCTGCTCGACCAGGAAATCAGAACAGTGGCTTTCAGCCCACGAGCGGCTTCGTGGCAATCAACCGTCCCACAAACAGAACTGATATTCGCAATGACAGCTCATTACCAACTCAGCAACAGCAACCAGAAAATCGCCGGAAGCGTCCTGCTGGCCGCGTGAACAAGCCTTTTAAGTCCCCAATTGTTCACCAAAATCCCACAATGTCAGCAACCACGAACTCGAGGCGAGCAGGCAAACGTGTAAATCCCCAATCTTTCGTTCCCGAATGGCAAGGCAACGGCATGCGTCACAACTCTGCCGATGGTCCAGATCCCATCTTTAACGATCCTGAGAGTGAGCCGAATCATGACATTCGGAACTTCATGACTGAAAGAATGAGAGGGCGCCAGGCTCCCGCAGTCACACCGCCTGTTATAGATCAGAATTATACTTTTGATCAAGTACCGCAGGTTGCAAGACAGACGAGGAACTCACTGGCGGCTGCTTCACCACTGAACTCGACAGATTCAGATCACCAAGAAAATCGAACACCCCTGAGCGAGGCCCAAAGCCCAAGGAGAGTATCCGACAGAACAGAACGACCGCAGAAGCCTGACGAATCATCAGCCCAACACGGGCAGCGCCTCGGAGAACCTTCACCACACGCACAAGGTCTCCCAACGCGACAACTACGACCTCGCCCTGCAAGTAACAACGCAACCACAGAACAAAGCCCTTCTGATGAAGACCGTGGTTCCACGTCTGCCCGTCGTTCTTCCAACCGCCGCCGTAAACGCACCAGGACCAAGTCGCGCACCGCTCACGTACCACTGCAGCGCACCCCCAGCGGAGCGCGATTGCAAAACCTGCACCTCACGCTGAATTCTGGCAGTATCTCCAGCATCGCTGCTGATTTGCGGAGACTTGACCCGCAGCTCGATTACCCCGACTATACGCAGGATGCAGAAGAGGCATACGACTGTTTCGCGCGCGAGGAACTGCGTCGTGCCGATCCAGACACTGTGACGGCGCTGGCAGCGAGACTGAGAACGTGCGTGCAGAAAGTTGGGGCGAAGGAAGACCGTGGTGTTGTTGATGTGGAGGTGTTCGAGGAAGTGGTTGCAGCGGCTTTGTCGCGCGAGAGGAGGGAGGAGAGTGAAGAGGGCGCTTCTGGTGAGAGCGTTGGAGCGACAGAGGATGACGAGATGATTTTCATTGACTGAGGCTCAGGGCTTGCTGCGAGTAGTGTGGCTACGTGACGGTTTTAAGTGCTGTAGGTTTGTTTGCTGGCTGATACTTGCAGGTTTTGTACGGTGCTATGTTGCTGACAGGGCGGTCTGGTCTATTTGCTCTTCTTCCAAAACCAGGGCGTTGCAGCGTGTTGGCTCTGGACACTTCTGCTATTTTTGCTCTTCGCTAGATACCACATTTTTTTTTGCAAAAGGTATGATATTGCCTCAACGTGGACCTTGTCGGTCTTCCAACTCTCACGTCGGTACCTTACCTGGTCGTCCCATCTCGAACATTTCTTTCTTCTCGACTTGCCGAAAGGCACTTTGAGCTTTGTCTTCCAGTCTTTCTTTGTTCATTGATGATCACATTCTCATCTCCAGCGCCCATTTCGATCGACACATGGACAAAAGGCTTGTTTACCACCATCGACCTTCCTAATCGGGTCATCAATAGCCAACGCCCACATCGTTCTCTAGAATCCAGAACGCTACCCGTCTTTGTGCGTTCTGCGTGTCATGCATGCACTTCGAGGTGAGTTCTATTTTAAGCATCGTTACTTTTCAGCATGGCTATAAAGCGATGATCCTGTCAGGGCATCTACTTGTCTCTTCTTCATCTTCACCGATCTTCGTCTGTTATCGACAGTGAGCCAGTTGACTGCTCCTCTGCCTACCTTTACACTCATTTCAAACCCCACACACTCTTTCTGCTGCAGTAAACAAGCTCCACAACCTCGACTTGACAAAGCAAGACAGACCAAATTACACACTCCATTTGACCAAGCAAACATGTACACCAAAGCGCTCATCAGCGTCGCTCTCGTCGCGCTCGCCGCGTCCGTATCGGCCGCTCCCGCCCCTGCTGCCGACGTTGTCGTCCCGGGAGACTACATCACGGAGGACGCCGCGCCCGCGCTCCCGCTCAACACCACCGACGCCGTCAGTGGCGAGGAGCAGCACACGCACGACAAGCGCACGCCGCCTATCAAGCTGTACTTCTGCGACAAGCAGAACTGGAAGGGTCGCTGCATCGAGAAGCAGTTCACGCCGGGCTACTGCTACAACCTGGGCAACGCCTGGAACGACCAGATGGCGTCCGTCGGCCCTGAGCTGTACGGCGCGTGTACGCTGTATGACACCAACTACTGCCGTGGCAAGTCTGTCAGCATCTTCAACCCTGGTACCCCCAACTTGGGCGCGTATGGAATGGGCCGCCGCGTCACCAGTCTCAAGTGTTTCCCGTGGTCGCCTTGATAGCTGAGGGACGGGATGATCTGTTTGGAGAGGAGGGAAGATGTGGCGTTTGTCTTTTGGCTTGTTGTTGAAATTGGGGTCTTTGGCGCAAGAGGAGGATGTTTGTGAGGATTTGTGTTCTGCCATTTTGTGAGCAAATGAGAAGAGCATTTAAATAGAGAATTGCATGCTTCCTGCTTCCATCATTTGAGGGCTCTCCAAAGTGCTATACTTCTTACCTGGCCTTTGGGAAAAGGTGCTCTCTGAGCGGTCCTTTCAGAGACTTCGAGGACCTCGGATTTCGTATACTCAGGGGGCACTGGTGAAGTTGGTGACTGATCTTTGACCTTTGCCTCTAGCGACAGTGTAATATCCTCAGATGAACATGCAGAGGCGTGAAGCGGCCCCCCAAGCACGTGGACCTTTGATCCGCGCCATTCCACTTACGGAAATCTGGGTAGAAAGGACTCCACGAGGCCACGAGGAGCCTGCGCCTGCCTCCGGCGACACATCTTCCGTCGCTAGCGCGCTCGCTTAACGCTCTCACGAACTTGCCTGTATTTAATCGTCGTCGACGGTGTTGTGCTGTCAACTCTTCACCACATCCCTCCGTCCTTTCTGGATTCGGCCCCTTGCGCTCGAAGCCTTCCGTTCGCTCACCCTCTCACCGAATCGCTCACTTCCAAGCATGAAGCTGTGCATGGTTCTCGCCTTGGTCGCGATGGCGCTTCCGGCCATCGCTGATTCTGCGTTCAACACTGTCACCTCTGACTTGACCCTGCCGTCCCATGTCATCGAAAATGTGGTCACTCCTTCTGAGCTCTTCCTCGCTGGCATCGTCCCCGACACGTCTTCCCCTGGTACCGAATCTATGCTTGATCAGAACACCGAAGATGGTAAATCGCCTCACCTCACTCAGGAGCTCAAGCTGACGCATGTTCAAGGCAAGATCCTCAGCTTCTCGCCTATTCCCTCGATCCAAGTTGCGGGCTTGCTCCAGTTCAAGGGCCTCGGTCAAGTCTCGTCTGCTCCTGCCATCCCCAAGCGCGACGAGATGTCTTCCATGAGCGCCGACGGTACCTCTCTGCTCGAGAACTCGACCACCCTGACCACGCTCTTGGCTGCTGAGAACGGCACGACTACCACCGTGGCGTCGGCAACCTGGGTCGACGTGGCCGTGACTCCCACCGCCTCGAGCAGTGCCGCCGGCAAGCTCGTCGTCGGCGTTGGCCGCCCAGACACCCCGACCACTCTCACCCATACCGTTTCAATGACGATCGGATGCGGACCAACCAACACCTTGGCCTTGGAGACTGTGACGGCGGTGTACAAGCACATGACGACGGCCTTCTGGACGCTCTACTACCCAGGCATGAAGCAGGCGATGCTCATCTCGACCGCGTCCACCAGCACCTCGACCACCATGTTCGAGACCTCCTCCTTCAATGACTCGTCGCTTACGACTGCTCCCATCGCCGCGTTCACGGAGGAGCCCGTTGTCCTCACCACTGTGGGCATGGACCCGATCTACACGATCACGGTGGTCCAGGAAGGCACGTTCAACGTCGAGGGTGGACGTCGCATGCACTGGGCGACCACTGCGGAGGAGACCATGACGGCGTCGGTCTGGCCCTTTTCGGCCAGCAGCGTGACCATTCCAGCTGTCGCGACTTTCCCGGCTGAGACGGAGACGGCGTAAAGAGAGTCTGGTGATGGATGTCTGAGGTACTTTGATTTGTCCCAGGTGGGCCTTACGAATGGCGGTTAGCTAGCTTGCTGAATGGAGTAACAACGTAGGTTTCTTACGTGCCCAATTCTGATGCTACGTGACTGGATGTCAATGTGCGGGGTCTTGTGGCCTTGAGGAGCATTCCTGTCTCCTAGCATTGCCTGATCAAGGAGCTTTCGTACTTACTGATATTTCTCGACGGTGCAAGGCGTGAATGCTCCAAGCGGTTTCTAGGTATCATTGGGGAACATGAGATGAGTTGAGAGTAGCTGAAGAAAAGAAAATGAGCCACTGAGGCTATATGCACTGCAGATGGGGTCTATGAGTCAAGCAGTTCTCTCAATTCCCTCGGCATTGAATTGACGCTGTCTACCCGTAATCAAGACTCTACTACATCACAAACAGTCCCTGACCTACCTGTCCCCTACCACTTCCAGCAGATGAACCTATTCAACACGAGGTTCGTCACTCATCGACAGCACGGCCCTGTAAAAATTCTAAATATCTTCAGCTGTCCGATCCACCCGACCCACCATATCCATCAGCAGCACCAAACACGCAAAATCAAGACTGGAAGCGAGCTGGGTAGTTTGCGTCGCCCATGCGCGGCGGGGGCTGCTCGCAGGGGATGGAGCCGTTCTTGAGCTGCTCGTGCTTGAGGCGTTGCGCCTCGTAGTTTTCGCGCTCGTAGTGCTCGACGACCTTGGACAGGTCGATGTTGAAGCCGGCGGGGACGTTGAAAGGGGAGCCCGTGTTGAACATTCTGGATAACCAAAATCAGCAACGCTTCCTTCGCTTTCTTCTTCTCGTTTTGACAGTGTCTGGTGGTGAATGGGACGGCGGTGTTTGCTGAGCACGTACTCGGGCGTCCGCAGGGTGTGGTAGCCGTGGGGCTTGGAGTTGAAGAAGAGGTTCTTGTCGAAGCCGGCCTGCGTCTGGAAGCGCGTGTGCAGAACGTGGTCGGCCAAGTTCTGTTCCTTCCAGTCGCCGTAGTAGTCGATGGTGCGCGTCAGCCACGGCAGCTTGCCCTCCTTATCTGGCTGCGCCAGTTTGTGTATGCCCCAGGAGACGGGGATGAGCCCGACTACCAGCCAGAAACCTGTCTGTTGCGCCACGCGCCGTCAGCTATAGCTCGCCCCCTTCCTCTGCTTCCTTCCCAGGGGTATGTCTGCGCAAGGGCCGAGTGGGAACGGGGACGTACGCCAATGGGCTCGTCGGCGGGGACATCATGGTGGGCGTGCGAGGAGTGGGAGTCGTGAGCGAGGCGGCGGGGTTGGCGTGCGAGCTGCACACGGACAGTCTGCGCAGCTCGAGTGGCGTTGCGGCGGACGGCGAACATGATGCCTTGGAAGTTGGTGATGCCTCCAATGGCCAAACGGGTGAGGTTGGAGCTGGCGGTGACGCTATTCGTCGGGTGTCGTCGACGGGGCCCCGGATCGGGCGCATCACGGGCCGAAGCTCGGGCCAACTCGAGGTGGAATTTCGACCGCTCACGAGGCTCTGAATTTGCATTTCATCAGCATCAACTCCATCTGAGCTTTGAAGTCGCCGAGCATCCCCCGCAAAATTCTTCTGCTTCCACTTGATCTGTCTTTGCAATTTCGTGGCCCCGGTGAACGGAGTATCCGCATGGTTGGGCTTCGGAAAGTTTCAGCCCGCTGTCAATGTCTGCACCATCAGCCTCCACCGAAATCACCAAAATCGTCACATCCTGACCAAATCTACGGCGGCCATGACCTCTCCGTGGCACTTGCGAATGATCACCAAAATCCGGGGTTCTCCATTGAAGATTTTGTTTGGCCACGGCTAAATCCAAACACCAAACAGAAAGCGCGCCATCCCAAGAATAAATATCCAAATGAACGGCAAACTCAAGCAACAGCGACAGGATTTCCCGCCGTTGCGCCCACGGCCTTCTCAATGCCTTGTTTCTTCTGCGACTCCTTCCACTTCTCAGCCCTCCCGTAGCTCTCCCGATAGCTCCCGCCAACAGCTTCCTCGACCGTGATTGGCGGGTACTTGGCCTGTTCGTCTTCGGCCTTGCAGTTGGGCAGACAATCAATGACATAATCCGGGTTTCCCGAAAAGAAGACCGGAATGCTGTACCGCTCCTTGCCGGAGCGGTTGATGACGCGGTGCAAGTTGCTGATGTAGCGGTCGTTGCTCCAGCGCATCATCAGGTTGCCCAGGTTGACGACAAAGGCGCCCGGCACGGGCATGACGTCGAACCACTGTTGGACGTCTTTGTCCCAGACCTGGAGGCCGTCGACCTCGTCTTGCATCAGCACCGTCACGGCGCCAAAGTCCGTGTGCGCACCGATGCCGCGCCGCAGCTTCTCCTCGCCGTCGCCCTTCTCCGTCGGCGGGTAGTGCAGAAGGCGCATTGTGGCCACTGCCCCGTCGCTGAAGCGCCCGAAGTAACTCTCGTCAAGATCCAGCGTCAGCGCCAGCACTTTGAGAATGTCCTTGGCCAGCGACACCACGGCGTGGTAGTAGGACATGCACGTCGTCTTGAAATCCTCAACTTCTGCAAGCAGCTCCTCCGAAGGCCATGCGTTGGGGCCTGAGTTGAGCTTCTTGTTCACGTGGTAAGGGTGCGTCTTGGGGATCTCCTCGCCAATATAGAAGCCCTCTTTCAACTCGGGCAGCGTGCCCTCTTCGAGGATCTGAGAGCGGAGCAGCTCGTAGCCGCGGTTCCAGGTGTTGAGATCTATCAACACATCAGCACCGCATGTTGCATTTTGCATGAAAACGTGATCTGGCAATACCTTTCCCCACGCTCTTCTTGACCTCCAATGGCAAATCGAAAAAGCGCTTGTTCCACTGCATGACCTTCTGCTGCAGCTCAACGGGCACGGGGTGGTTTATGATCTGGAAAAACCCATTATGCAAGCAGCAGTCGCGCACCTGGTCGACTAGCTTCTTTTTGGCCGCCAGGTCCTCCGAGTAGAAGACTGAGAAGTCGAGCAGCGGCGGGCTGCGCGCGGTGTTGGGCTCAGAAGACGCCATGACGATGACGGTGCGTATGAAGGTAATGTGCGTGCTACAGCAGTAGAAAGATGGTACAAGCCAACTGAATTCCGGTCAAATCCGCGTCAGGTAAAACAGCTCGAAGTTGTTGTCTCGTCCGTCCGTCGTCCTAGATCGTTTTTCGCCGGACTGTCGCCTTGATATCCAACAAACGGGAATGAATACCAGCACGCTCGCACTTATTTGACCACACTATTACCCAACGCGTGACTGATCGGTCTCCCATCATTGAACTGGCCAGATAGTCGGCCGCGCTCGCGCGTTCGCTGCTGTGTCAGCAAAACGCAACCCACCTTCAACCTGACCCCTGCACACCCATCCATTGTTGTCCACCTCGAGATACGCGACACCCCTGCTCCTGCTGCTCCCCGCAACACAGGAACACGGCGCGCTCAGCAGCAGAGGCGGCCAAGAGTGGGATGAACTCGAGCACCCTCCACCCACCCTTTCCCCGCCCCCATTCTTGATAGCCCTAAGCAGCCCGCATCCGAGCTTGGGATCCCGGCCACCCTCTCGATGCTTGGTCCCTGTTGAGCTAGCAAACTCGCTTACTTCTTAGGGCAGTTGCCGTAAGTGGCAGCTGTTTGCTCGCGATCTCATACGGTTTTCCTGAGACTTTCTGTTCAATTTTCGATCCTCACGTCTCGGTCATTGCGCGAGACGAGACGAGACGAGATGACGCATGTGCCGCGATTGCCGTGCGACCTTGAATGTATCTACATGTACTGGTACCTCCAGGGGTACCGGCTTGGCGCCTCCTATGCCTCGCGAGGTATATTTGTGACGAACCTGGGATTTGGTTGTCTTGAGCAATTCAAAGATACTCTTTTGACTTCTCTCTATTTGGCTCCCAAGGCCATATGCTCCTCGACTGGCAGCGGGCTACCGAATGGGAGTCGGATCGGTGGGCTAGCCGATGACATCGTCGGCTAGGGAATGGACTGGAATTTTGCTTCGGAAGAAGGGTCCATTCGACGAGGTGCCTCCGGCAGGGAGAACAAGCTCTCCGCGGAAGAGGTCCTTGTGGCATTCAATGAAGATTTGCTAACACTCTGGTCCGTGAACTCAGGAAAGTGACAAATAGAGGGGTGCTTGATTGAAGAATCTTTTGATCGTCGCTATTGACTGATATTTTGGTGCCGTTTAATGTCCGAAGCCATGCTTCAAGAGAGAAAAGATCTAAAACCCGACCCGTCCTCCATGCTACATGTAGTCTCCAAATAGCAAAGAATTGTCTATCTATGCCGCAACAGTCTCCTCGTAGGTAGGATAGTCAACGTAGCCCTTCTCAGGAGGATCCGCGCCGTAGAAAGTCGACCTGTCATACTGATTCAACGGAAGCCCGTCGGCCAGTCTCTTTGGCAGATCCGGGTTCGCAATGAACCAGCGCCCGAAGACAATCGCGTCGCCATAGCCCTCTTCGACCGGCACGGTGCAGTTTTCCCTGCTGAACCCGCCGGCCGTCAAGAATTTGACACCGCCGTTGGCCAGAATCTTGGAGAATGGCGCCAGCGAAGGCTTGTACGAAGCCTCCTTTCCGCGGGTGGCTTCCGCCTCGACGCCGTTGCCGTTTGCATTGTAGGCGGCCAGCGCGTCCATCTTAGCCTGGTGGTCGAGAACCTCGTCGAATCGCGGCTCGACCATGTGAACGTAGGTCAGTCGCTGCGGCAGCTGAATGATGCGTTGGCATAGATAAGCCCAGTGTGCGTTGGGATCACTGTCGCGTGTGTCCTGGAAGTAATTATAAGGGGACAGGCGGATGCCGACGCGTTCGGAGCCAACTGCTTCGCACAAGGCCGAGATTACTTCGAGGGGAAAGCGGCAGCGGTTCTCGATTGAGCCGCCGTACTCATCGGTGCGCAGGTTGACATTATCGTGGAGGAATTGGTCCAGGAGATAGCCATTGGCGCCTGCGGTCGTGTCAGTTGAGTACGAACAGCCCTTGCAGATTGAAGCTGACCGTGGATTTCAACACCATCGAAGCCAGCCTCCTCGACTGCCAATTTGGCAGCAAGAGCGTATTTCTTGGTGATGTCGTGGATTTCCTCAACCGTCAACGGCCTCGGGGGCGTTGCCTCAAAGTCGCTGCCGTCTGCTGCCTTTCCCTTGATGGGAATATCAGAAGAGCTCACAGGCGGTTGGCCGGCGAGGAAAGTGGCGGGAGAGGCACGCCCGGTGTGCCACAGCTGGCAGAAGATGTAGCCACCTTTGGCGTGCACAGCATCTGTAACTTGTTTCCATGCAGCCAATTGAGCTGGATCGTACACACCCGGTGCGCCGGGATATCCACAAGACTGGGGGTTGTCAGAGTTGATATTGAGGCGCAACCAATTCGACTCACGCGGTGGTAAATCTCAGTTGCCTCTGCGAGGAGAAGGCCGCCTTTTGACGCGCGCTGTGCGTAGTATTGCACGTGTAGGTCAGACGGGGCGTAGATTCCGTCGCTCACCTTGCGACCACGGAGACGCGTCAGAGGGGCCAGGACAAGGCGGTGTTCAAGCTTAATCTTGCCAAGCTCGAGCGGCGTGAACAGGGCGGAATCTTTGAGAGGAGCAAATTTCGAAGCACCATTGGCGCTGCCGTTGGTTTTTGAAGAGCCGTTGGTGACTGTCATGGTGGGCGATGGATGGGAACGACGCAAACAAGGTGGTGCAGGACGAAAAACAAGGGCGACGCGACGTTGAAAAATAAGGGCGGCGCCATTCCGACATTTGAAGACGGCCAATGGCAGGCTAACGTGAGCAGCTACACCAAACGCCCCTGGAACGGAGGATGGGATGGGATGGGATGGGATGGATAGAGTGGGCGAGGAGTGGGAGTCGGATAAGCGCGGTATCCGTAATGGCTCGGCCTTGAATGGCCGGCCGGTGCAACGCGGCTGTCGCACCGCACATTAGCTGCTGCGGCGTTCAGGGAGGAGTCGTACGCATTGCCACAAGGCCTGGCCTGGCGCCTTTTGTTGCTTCAAAAGAAGTTGGACACCTTATCGCGTTGCGAGGAAGCGCGTCGTGTTGTTGCAAACGAAGAGACCTGGACGGACCATGTCTCCCTTACCAAAACCACCCCTTGCTGCGACGAGACCCGCTACCGACGTCTCCGCCGCTGAGGCTCTCACACCTCTCATCCAAACCACCTACACCTCTCCCACTCTCCGCTTCTTCCTCAACGGTAACAGAGTTGAGCTCGACAATCCCAACCCTCACTGGACTCTTCTCGACTTCATCCGCGACTTCCATGATCTCAAGGGCACAAAGCAAGGTTGCGCAGAGGGAGGCTGCGGTGCCTGCACCGTTGTCCTCAGCTCGCCAAAAATCTCCAAGAGAACGAAAAAGATAGAGTACCTCGCCGTCAACGCCTGTCTCTTCCCCCTGGTCGGTGTGGACGGCAAACACATCATCACCATCGAGGGCATCGGAAACGTCCTCAACCCACACCCTTTGCAAGAGCGCATCGCCAAACTCCACGGCTCGCAATGTGGCTTTTGCACTCCCGGAATCGTCATGTCTCTGTATGCCCTTGTGAGGAATGCGTACAATCCAGAGACCGGCGAGTTCCACCTAAGCGAGCATGAAATCGAGGACGAAGGCCACCTCGATGGAAACCTCTGCCGCTGTACCGGTTACAAACCCATCCTCCATGCGGCCAAGACGTTCGTCAGGGAGGACCTGAATGGCCGCTTGGCCCCGAGCACCATCTCTTACTCCAAGGATGATGCTTTCGATCTCACCGAGATTCCGCGGGGCGGCTGTGGATCGTCCTCTTCAGGGTCTTGCGGCAGACCCGGAGGATGTTGTAGAGACAAAAGTCCTTCGAGTAGTAGCAGTGGTGCTGAAAGCGAAACTGTGAAATCGTCGTCCTCGTCGTTGACTGAACCGGACTCGTCATCTGCGACAGCCAGTCTTGGCGATGACCAAGAAGTGGACGCTGGTCTGACAGGCGCAGCCTACGCGAAACCAATGAAGTCCAAAGAGACAAAGGAGGAGGGAACAAAGCCAGAAAACACCAAAGCACAAACGACCCTAGACGCAGCCCCTGCTGCTACGAAACATGGGGTTCCACATTATATCTTCAAGCCTTACCAACCCAACACGGAGCTCATCTTTCCGCCGTCTCTTTGGAAGCATTCGAACGCACCCCTCTGTTTCGGCGATGATAGAAGGTTATGGTTCAGGCCAGTCACGCTGGAGCAACTTGTACAGCTGAAGAATGCGTATCCGTCCGCGAAGCTCGTGGGAGGTGCCAGTGAAGTGCAGGTCGAAGTCAGATTCAAAAACTCCAATTTCGCTGTGTCTGTCTACGTGTCAGACATTGAAGAACTCAAAGAGACCAAGTTACCCCAAACGGATGCCGAGTGGGATTCCCTAACTGAACTGTACTTGGGCGCGAACGCTCCTTTGTCTGAACTTGAACATGTGTGCAAAGTCGTACACAGCAAGCTCGGCCAAAGTGCCTTGGGTCTAAAAGCCTTGAGAAAGCAGCTTCGGTACTTTGCCGGCCGCCAAATTCGCAATGTTGCGTCTCTGGCTGGTAACGTTGCTACTGCCTCTCCTATTTCTGATGGCAACCCAGTTCTTCTAGCCGCCCGCGCGGACATCATCGTCCAAACACAAGAACAAGGCTCAGTCACTCTTCCCATTTCCAAATTCTTTGTCGGATACAGGACGACTACGCTGCCACCTGATGGAGTCATCACGCACATACGCATTCCCCTTCCTCCGGCAAACGCCAAAGAGATTACTAAAGCCTACAAGCAGGCCAAGAGAAAGGACGACGACATTGCAATCGTTACTGCTGGATTCCGCGTCCGCCTTGACGAAAGCGGCAATGTAGAAGACGTCTGCTTAGCCTATGGCGGAATGGCACCCACGACTGTGGAGGCCAAGAAGACGCAGGAGGCGTTGCTCGGGAAGAAGTGGTTTGAGTCAACGACCCTCGAAGCTGGACTAGATGCGTTGGTGACCGATTTCAATCTCAGTTACACTGTCCCAGGAGGCATGGCGCATTACAGACGAGCTTTGGCGCTTTCCTTCTTTTTCCGTTTCTGGCACGAAGTCGTCGCAGAACTTGGAATTGGCTCGGTCGACAAGGACATCATCGAGGAGATCCACCGTGAGCTTTCCACCGGCGCCAGGGACGACTATAACCCGCTGGAGCAGCGAGTCGTTGGAAAACAGGTACCGCACCTGTCCGCTCTGAAACAGTGCACTGGAGAGGCAGAGTACCTGGATGATATCCCCCGTCAAGACAGAGAACTTTTCGGCTCGTTGGTACTCTCTGCGAAAGCCCACGCAAAGATTGCCGACATAGATTGGACGCCGGCCTTGTCCATGCCTGGTGTAGTCGGTTATATCGACAAAAAGAGCATATCGGCAGAGGCTAACATGTGGGGATCCAAATACAAAGATGAGCCATTCTTTGCTGACGGCGAAGTCCTGGCGCATGGCCAAGTTGTTGGCATGGTTTACGCAGATACGGCTTTGCATGCCTCTGCCGCGGCCAAAGCAGTCAAGATTGTCTACGATGATCTCCCAGTCATTTTGACCATCGACGAGGCAATCGAGGCCGGCAGTATGTACGAGCACGACAACCAGCTCCGGAAAGGAGCTGCCGTCGCCGGCAAGATGGACGAGGCCTTTGCAAAGTGCGACCGCATCTTCACTGGCGTCACACGGGTTGGCGGCCAGGACCACTTTTACCTCGAAACCAATGCTGCTCTGGCGATTCCATCAAAAGAGGACGGATCGATGGAGGTCTGGTCGTCGACACAGAATACCATGGAAACTCAAGAATTTGTCAGCCAAGTACTTGGAGTCCCCAGCAACCGCATGAACGCACGCGTCAAGCGGATGGTAAGTACTCCCCCCTGCTCGGAGGCAGCACCAAGGAGCATTCGCGCGCGGCGCCCTCCCCCCCTCTTTTTCTTTCTTTTTCTTTCTTTTTAGAGGCACATTGGAGCTAATACGATCTATAGGGTGGGGCTTTCGGAGGCAAGGAGAGTCGAAGTGTGCCATTTGCTTGTTATTGTGCCATTGCCGCCAAAAAGGAGGGTCGGCCAATCCGTGTGATGCTCAACCGCGATGAAGACATGGCAACTTCAGGGCAACGCCATCCAGTGCAGGCGCGCTGGAAAATCGGAACGACGCACGAAGGACGGCTACTCGTCATGGACGCAGACCTCTACGCCAACTCAGGCTTCTCGCAAGACCTGTCGGGCGGCGTCATGGACCGGTGCTGCACGCACCTGGACAACTGTTACAACGTGCCAGACGTGTGGATCCGCGGGCGCCTCTGCAAGACGAATATCCATAGCAACACGGCTTTCCGCGGCTTCGGCGGGCCGCAGGCAATGTTCATCGCCGAGCAGATGATGCATGCCGTGGCCGAGGGACTTGGCCTGGATGTCGATGAGCTGCGTTTGCGTAACCTGTACAACATTGGGGACCGCACGCCGTTCCACCAGCTCATTGACGACGACTGGCATGTGCCAACGATGCTGAAGCAGCTCAAGCAGTCGAGCGACTACGAGCAGCGCAAGGCCAACGTCGTGGCCTTCAACGCCTCCCACCGCTGGCGCAAGCGCGGCATCTCTCTCGTGCCCTGCAAGTTTGGTCTTTCGTTTGCGACTGCGATCCATCTGAACCAGGCCGGCGCATCAGTCAAGGTGTACGCTGACGGTAGTGTGCTGCTACATCACGGGGGCACTGAGATGGGCCAGGGGCTCTACACCAAAATGTGCCAAATTGCCGCGCAAGAGCTTGGAGTCCCTCTCGACGCCGTCTACACGCAAGACTCGCAGAGCTACCAGACGGCCAATGCCAGCCCCACGGCTGCCAGCAGCGGCAGCGACCTCAACGGAATGGCCGTCAAGGACGCCTGCGACCAGCTCAAGCAGCGGCTCCAGCCGTATTGGGACAAGTTTGGACGCGACGCTGCATTCAAGACCATTGCACACGCGGCCTATCTCGATCGCGTCAACTTGGCGGCTAATGGCTTTTGGAAGATGCCTCGCATTGGATACATTTGGGGCACGTATGATGCGGAGAAGGCCAAGCCAATGTATTACTATTGGACGCAGGTACGTGTAGTTCACGAGGAGTCGAGAAGCTTGTATGCTGCTTGACTGCATTCGCTTCGGGCGAAGGAATGCTCCCTCGTCCCCTGCTTTTGCTCTTTCCCCTGACCCTGACCGCAACGCTAATACGCACTAGGGCGTGGCCTGCTCCGAAGTCGAGCTGGACCTCCTGACGGGCGCGCACACGGTACTGCGCAGCGACATTTTGATGGATGTCGGCCAGTCGATTAATCCAGCCATTGACTACGGACAAATCGAGGGCGCCTTCATCCAGGGCATGGGCCTCTTCACGACCGAGCAGTCGCTCTGGACAACGCGCGACGGCGCCCTCGCCACCGCGGGCCCAGGCACCTACAAGATCCCGGGCTTTGCAGACATTCCGCAAGTTTTCAACGCGGGCATGCTGCGCGTTGACGAGAACGGCGAAGCACTCACGTGGAACAACTTGCGCAGCGTACAGAGCAGCAAGGGTATTGGCGAACCGCCACTGTTCTTGGGCGCAACCGTCTTCTTTGCGCTGAGAGAGGCCGTGAGGGCTGCGCGGATAGAGAGAGGCGTCACTGAGCCGCTCGTGCTGCATGGACCGGCGACGGCAGAGCGATTGCGTTTGGCAGTCGGCGATGACATTGTCAAACGGTCCGCAGTGGAGAGGAAAGATGGCGAAAGGGCATTTTTTGTGGAGGTGGCGTAGTTTGACCAACGTGTAAGTTTTCATTCGTGGCGAGCGTGGGCATTGGCTGTGTTGTGGTTTGCCATTTTGACAAGGAAAGGCGTGGGTGCTCCTAGACTGATCGGCACCGGGTTACGCTGTGAAGAATGCAACTCTTGTTTTTCAGCCTGCTGCATGGCTGCATGGGACACCTCGCTTGTCGGCCGTGACGGATTCGGCAGACGACGGCGATAGGTCTCGAGACGCGGTTGGTGATGGGGACAAACAGACTCGCGCCTCAAAGTCGATATCACAGCCGTCTCATCACACAACGGTCGCTTATCGAGAGGAGTCACAGCGATGTGGGCTCGCTGCGGTGCTGGGACAAAGAGTTGAGTTTATCGACGGGGGGCGTGGGCCGCTCCGTGGCCGTCGTGTCCCGCGGATCATCCATCTGATATGGGTCCGTCCGTGTTCGTTTTGCGAGGGACTTGGGCCATCCGGTCGATGATTGACGGGCGACGGGCTATCAGATTCTGGATCCAGCAAACAATGGTCCATCCAGGTCCTTGTGCAGTAGTGTGTACCTAGCTGTCGGAGATGAGCTTGTTCGCGGTCCGTGTCGGGTCGATTGCTGCGCCGTAGCGATGAATGGCGATTGTGTTGATTACGAATGGCCACAGGGCGTTGGATCGATGTTTAGGTTCAGTCCGCAACGCCATCTGCATGGCCGTGTTGGTGGTCATGACTGGCGGGTGGTGCATGAGGTGTTTGCGACGGGAGAAGGCGACGCTGGGAGAGGTCGAGCAGTAGGACGTGTTGTTGCATGAATGCTCCGTCGTCGAGGTGAGATGGATGGCGGCAGAGGGTGGGCCCATGACGCTTTTTCCAGTACGTACAAGATACGGAGGTCGGGGATCGGGGTGATTGGTCGACAGGCGACGCCCAAAGCGGCAGCTCCGCCAGGCCACTGCGACCCCGCCCCAGCCGACAGCCTTCGGATATCAAACCCAACCCAACCCTCCACCTCGTCCTAACCTTCTCGGCGAATTTGGCCAAATGCCGTGCCACCAACGCGCTAAAGACGCCGTTATCCATCCTATCGCCGCCTGTCATCTCGCATCCACCTGCTGCCCGCCAGAGCAATCGGAGTCGTCCGTCGCCTGACCGCCCGCGCCCTCGACCCTCTCCAACTTGCTTTTCTGAATCCAGCAGCTTATTCCCGTCTCGCGCTTCCCTCGACCCGTTCCCGGCCAAGCACGAGGTGAGGTGGTGGACGTGGACTTCGTCACCCAGCAGCAGCTCTTCATGTATGCCTGTCGTCTCCACTCTTGATTGAGCCCGTGGCAGAGCGACAGGCCGCGCAGCCCACGCCCAAGACCAGCACGGCCGTCGGATCGTCGACGCCGAAGCCGAAACGCGCTCGTCGGCCGCGCGCCATGGCCAGATGCGAACACCACGGCCATCCCTGTGCCATGAATGGCGACATGCCGCTCTTCCAAGAGGGGTTGCGGAGAACAGGTGCAACCGTGCGTGCCTGACCTGGGGCCCTGCGGCTCCCTCTGGACAGGGTCTACCAGCACAATTTATGGCCGACGTCGCATCACCCCGATAAGACCAGTCAACCCCAAGTATCCACTGCTGTCCTGCTGCGCTGCTCTTGAACCTACATCGCCTCTCCTCTGTGAACTGTCTCTCCAAGCCATTGAATCGCTCGTCTGCCGACATCGCCCTCCCCCACCTCGTCATGCGCAGAGCCTCGTCCGCCACCGGGTCCACGGACTCGCAGAGATCCCACTCCCGCAAAAAGAGCCTCTCTGGAGACTCCGCAGTCAAGAAGTTCGCCTGTGGTTACTCGGGCTGCGGCAGGAGCTTCACGCGATCGGAGCACCTCCAGAGACACTTGCTCAACCACACCGAAGGAGAAAGCACTTGTGAACGATGCCGTGCTCACTTCAAGCGCAAGGACCTGCTTGGTAAGCTCTTTTTGACTCGTGGCCAACAATGAATAGAATCAATTCGTGTAACGACATCCCATTCTCACACGTGGGAGCCCACGCTGCTTATATGTACACTTTTCAACCTTTTACTTTTTACATTTTGTCACCGGCTGTCAAGAATGGAGTGCATTGTTATTTCCGTCGTTAAGGCTGTCAACATGGACCAATACACATCCCACTTTTTCAAGTTGCACCAAGCCTCTGGGACGCGTTCCACTAACATGGATCCAAGAACGGCACATGCAACGTCACCGCCAAAAGGACGAAGAAGCTGGTGGCGAAGGTCATGGCGTCCTCAACACCAGGAAGCGCATGTGGAAGGACGTGGACGGCAAGATTGTTACAAAGCGTCCCAACCTCGGCAGCGGTTCTCAACAAGGCTCTCCCAGAGAGATCCAGCACGAGTCGCCTGCGCCAGCTGCGTCCATTGAAGACGACGCGCGAGACTTTGGCACTGAAATTCCGATCTCGCCTCCTATTTCCAGCAACAACTCGAACTCCTCCGAAACCTACGAGAGGAGAGCATCACACGCCACGACTGCTACAGAGCTGGCCAGCGATGACTGGGTCTTTCCCCCGCTGGCTCTGAGTCCTGGTCACGAATCATCAGAGTTGTACCAAGACCCGGAGACGCTGCCCCAGGAGACGGAGCGGTTCTGGGGCTCAAACGAGGGGCTTTCGTCGTCTACTGCGATAAGCAAAACATTCGACGACGTACCCTACGACGATATTTTCAACCCTGACACTGGTATGTTTTGAACAATTCCAGCAGCGGACATGCGCGCTAACTCCTCGACAGCAAGCTCCTTCAACATGCCCTTTACCACCATGAGCAACTACAACTGGCTGTTTGACTTGGATCTTGCCACGCAGCAGTCGTTGTCGACATCTCCAGACTTGTTTGCCCCAACGCACGTACACCAAGCTCCTGAAAGTCAAGCGTCCACTCATACCTTGGAAATAGGATTAAACAGGAGGCATACGCCAGCTGTCAGTGATCTTGCAACATCAACGAACGGAAGAGCCATGAATGCAACGAACCAGTCCCATTACGCCATGATACCCGAGCTGAGCATGGAAACCGGCATTTCACTGCCTCCGCTAGCCCCGCAACGAACCATCGCAGATACCAGTCCACCACTTTCCAGCGTGACTAGGAGCTCAGTCGCCAACGGCAGCGAGTCCTTGAGAGCCAACGAAGCCAGAGGCTCACGCAAATCGCTCGCCCCGACCCAGGGCACCCCCGACATGGACTTTGAGCGGCCAATGTCGACCCTCAATCGATCTGCAATGTTACCAGTAATAGATGAAGCTACGAAAAATAAAATTGTCGATCTGATTGATGCTGCCAAACCCGTCACCCCGGATGGGTTCTACATTTCGAGGAGCCACCCTCTCCTCACGCTTCCCTCTCTACAGACGTATAGCAACATGTACTTTACCCGCTTCAACACTGCGTATCCGCTCATCCACCAGCCTACCTTTGATCCTGCCAGTGTCGAGCCTCTGTTGCTTGTGTCTGTCCTACTCATCGGGGCCACATATTGCGAGAAGGACGCGCATCAAATGGCCGTAAGAGGGAAGCCCATATTGTGAGTTTTACGCTAATGCGGTCAGGTATGCATTCACGATGTACTACGGCCTCACATTTTTGCTCATCCCGGCTTCAACGCTAAGCCAGATCTTTGGGCCTTGCAGACCATTCTTTTGGTGGAATGCTTCGGCAAGAGCCGCGCGGGCCAAAAGCAGCACGACATGGCTCATCTTTTCCACGGACTTTTGATCAACCTGATTCGACGGAGTGACTGCCAAACTGTCGGTTCGTCAATTCCTGATCCTTCTTCGAACAGTCTGGACTCGGTTTGGAAACACTGGGTGATTGCCGAACAAAAGAAGCGGTTAGTACCTAGTAGACATGAAAATAATTTGAGGCCTTTTGCTGACTGTAGGCAGGCTCGCTTATTTGTGTTTCATGTGGGACGTCCAGCACGCAGTGCTTTTCTGCCAGTCCCTTTGCATGTCAGCGTTCGAATTGCGGTCGACATTACCGTGCCACCAACAGCTTTGGGAAGCAGATTCGCCAGACACGTGGTACAGACTTTGGAAGAAGCACTCTCGTTCTCCTCTGTTCTTGAGCACGCTGAAGACGTATTTGGTCACGCCCAAAGCAGTATCATCGCCAAAACATCTGAATGCGCTGTCAAGAGTGCTGATATTGCATGGACTGATGTCTATTAGCTGGGATATGAAGAGGAGGGATCAGACTTCGCTTGGTGAGTCGGGTTGATCGAAATCCTCCTGGAAAATCTAACAGGCACACTAGGACTGGTCAGCAATATCCCACTTGGAGACTGGAAGGCTCGAATTTCAGCGTCCTACGAAGCTTGGCTGTCCGACTTTGAGGCTTACTGCGCGTCGTACATTTCGCGCTACTGTCCAGACCACCAAACCACGGCTCCGTCGTCCATCCAGCAAAGTCTCCTAAACGAGTTTCGTCTCTTCGCCACCGCTAACACCGCCATCTACCACGCCGCTCAGTTCCATCTCAACGCGGAGTTTCTCGATATCCAAATTTACGCCGGCGCTCGACACATTCTTGGCCGTCCCGTGCAGCGCGCAGACTTTGTTCGGTCTCAGCGCGTCGTCAAGAAGTGGGCAGCGGGGGCCGCGGACTACGCCAATCCGTCGACCAGTAGGAATGCAGGAGCCATAAATTCTGGCAAGACGGCCAACATGAGCAGTAACGCTGCAAAAGCTGCCTGGCACTCTGCGGCCCTCATCCGAGATGGGGCGACGCGTCTGCGCGATTGGGACACTGGTGGCTTGTTCCACTACCCTTGGTGCTTGTATCTTGCCTGTCTATGCATCTGGGCTTACTGGCATGCAAAGCCGCGGGACGAGATACAACCGACTTCGTCTTCCAATAGACGCGACTCGCTCCACGCATCTGCCAGCGGGGCGTGGGAAAAAGACACTACGACAAGACGTTTGCGCCAGCGCTCTCCCTCTCAATGCCAGCCAGTCGACCCGGACACCGAGTCCCTCGATGGGCACGGCCAAGATTCAGACGAGGAGCCAGACGACGACGACATTGATGACGATGCGCCCATCTGGAACCCGGCGTCGGAAATGCACGCTTTGCTGAGAGCCATGATTGCTCGGCCGCCTCCTCCCTCGTGTCCATCCAGGCCAACTGCCAGCAACACCAACAACAGTACCAACACGACTGCACCGGCGACCTCTTCTTCGGCTTCGCAGACCCAGGAGCTCCCACTGTCGCTTCCGCGCATCAAAAACATCAAGCGCAAAACCGCCGGCTTGACGGCCGTCGTCGCTCACGCTCTGAGCCGCGTCCGCTGGGCCGTCGTCCACGACGGCATGATGGTGCTGCGCGGCTTGGTGCCTGGTCGCGTCGTCGGTGGGTTGGGCGGCAGCGGGTTGGGAATGGGGCTGGGAGCGTCGCCTGCAGCTGCTGCTGTCACCGCGACGGGCGGCGGTGCTGCGATGAGTGGAGGATTCAGTGGTGGTGGTGGTTCTGGTCATTCTGCCGCTGGTGGCGAAGCCGCTGTCTCTGCTGCGGCCATGGGCTTGGCTGGATTGGGCGCTGGCCACGCTGGCGGGAACGGTGGTGCTGTGTTTGGTGCCGATGCTGCGGATGCTGGAGGGGTTTTGGGACTCGGTGTCAGTGTCGGAATGGATATGGATATGGGTCTGGGCGGTATGGATATTGGCGGTGTTTGATTTGTCGGTTGTTCCTTGTTGATACGTGCTTCACTTATTTTGGGATTCGACGACGATGAGTACGGCAAATACGTGTTGAGGATCTATGAGAGCTTGATCATATGACTGATTGACATTCACCACCTCGATTTTGTGTCTTGTGAGACCCTAGAAAAGCGACTTAAGTGGAAACATCATCGAATAGGCGGGGAAAACGATCGATGGATGGATATGTACGTGACAAGACTTTTCCTGTGTGTTCCAAAGGCTACGTGATACAGCGTGGTGAAATCCACGATTTTTTGCGCATACTTTCCCCTCTCTCCCTTCAAGGGGGTTGAGGTTGAAGTTTGAATGCTCCCTGTTACTTCCCTCAAGATGCACAGATGCCATGGAATACCCCAGTGCAGTGGGCGTCGAAAGAAGGGAGACCTCCTGGCAACATGAGCACATCTAGGGAGCATTCATTCGCTGCTGTAGCTACGGTGAAGAAGCATTCATTCACCACTATCACTGCGCTTAGGAAGCAGTCGTTCATTGCCGCAGCCCGGCCCAAGAAGTCTCATTTATTTTGACACCCACTTGAAGCTCATGAAAACTTACTTCCTATCCAAGAGGGTCTCTGCATTGTATGTGCTTGCCAAGTCTAGTCGACGAGGCTTTTTTAGAAGAAGCTACCTATTGGCTCCCTTGCCATGCCCATGCCCATGCCCATCCATGCCTGTTTGTTTCCTTTTTGGTCCCGTAACCCCTTCAGCTACTTCTATCCAACCAGCAAAGTTTTGAGTCCGTCCGTCCGTCTTGTCGTGTTGTACCCCATCATCCATAGTTCATCCTGCAGAGTGCCAGAGTACTGCTCGCACTACTCATCAACCTCGCCCTCTTCCAGCTGCTCGAAAGGCTCCTCCCCACGGCTCTGAACCCTGACGTAGTCAAAGCCCCACTGCGTGCACCTCTCCTTGACGATGTTCCAATACTTCTCCTTGTCTTGGTCGTTCCTAAAGTCGGCCTCAGTGGTGGTGTACTCCAGCGCGACGAAGCGGACGCGAATGCGGTGCGTGACATCCTTCAGCTTGCGGAGGAATGCACGCTCGGCGTCAGAGCGGGCCAGGTACTTGGGCATGGTGCGCCTGTAGATGGTGTTGGACCAGCCCATGGAATCGTGGTAGGCGGGGAGGCGCATGGGGAGAACAAGAGAGCGAGTCACGAACGGGGAGACTTGGATGTCGAGCTCGCGCAGGCGCTTGACCGCAAGGAGGTCAGTGAGGGCGGTGTTGAGCGACCTCAGAAGCGGGTCACGAGAGTTCTTCGCGACCTGGAGGCCATGGGCCTTGGCGGATTGGTAGACCCAGCCCGCACGCTGTTTGTCGGAGTTTTTGGAGAAGTGCCAGGACGGCATGTGGATGGTGACCTTGCGCAAGTTGGACATGTTGTGCTTGCCGATTGTGTTCAGGAAGCACTGCAATCCAACGATGCCATACTGGTCGGGGAAGATGAAGTGAGTCTTGTGGTAGAGCACTTTGAGGCTCTCGCGAGAGACGGCGCGGGACGTGGTGAAGAGGCCGACACCGCGGTCATAGCGGGGTGGCTTTGTGAAGAAGTTTACAACTTGTCTGCCTCTCTTGTTTCTGGTGTAGACCCTACTTCGCTCAGAGGGTGCAAGGTGGAACTGATTGCGAACGAGGAACTGATTGCCAAGGTTGGGGATGCCGCGAGCAAATTGATCTTCCGCGTACGGGAGGAGGCGATCGAACATGCGGGCTGGTTCCACGTCGACGAGAGCAAACTTCCATATTTCGTCTCGGAGCTCGCGTGGCAGGCGGAGGAGCACAGACTCTTCAAAGTTCTGTGGCCGTTAGCAATGCTATCCCACAATTGATCAGGAGGAGGCTTGGACTGACCCTGAGCTGAACAGCCCTGTTGACGCGGCTGAACCAGCTATTGAAGTTCATGGGGCGCTGCCAGAATGATGAAAGAAGCTTGGCTTCTCCAGTCGCAGAGTGCTCATCAATACTGTCGGAGAATACGGTCCGCAGTTTGCAGAGACGGTCGCGAAGGTCTTCTCCCTCATCCATGACGATGCTCCTGTAGGGCATGATGGTTGTACCTTCGCAGTAGTCGAACGACGAGTCGGGGTTCGGCTTGAGCAGGCGCGGCCAGTCCTTGTCGCTCATCTCTCTCTTGAAAACGAGCACCTCGAGCGAGTTGTCCTTGTCTCGACGTTTGTACTGGGCCGTGTGGATCGCGTCAAATAGCTGAAGATCGATGTGCAGACCCTTTGCTCTCAACTTGAGCCCATCTTCGGCGAGCTGGACCTTGACTTTGTGGGTAGCGAACCTGGTGGACGGCACGAGCGTTAGAAGGCAGAAGTTGCGGTCGACGTATGTGGTGCTGGAGTTCTGCGCCCAAAGGATGCGATGTTTGCTCGTAGGAATCATGCTGAGGCAGGCCGTGTGCCTTAGCTGGCGCTTTTGCGAGATGGGAGTGGACCAGTTGACGACTCGAGATGAAGAGAAGAGGTCGAGGTAGAGGAAAGATGGGCGACGGATTTCAAAATGAGGCCGCAACCGCCACGGCGATTCTGCGGTTGTCTCATGGTATCCGCAGCCTCGGTGACGACACCATGATTTGGTGGTTTTCCATGAGGCGGGAGCAGTCGGGTTGCCGCACCTTTGAGCATCCAGGGCCTCGGCGACGACATCATACTTTGGTATTTCCCATGGGCGGACGGAGACGCCATATCGCATCGCATCGCATCGCATCGTTGAGCGTCTGCAGCCTCGGCGACGACATTATATTTTGGCGTTTTCCCAAGAAGAGGCGGATTGGAGCACTGCACCGTGGAGCATCCGCAGCCTTAATATCAACATTACATTTCTGTGTTCTCCCATGAGGTAGAAGGAGTCTCCGCAACATTGAGCATCACACGTAATAACATTCTTCTTGTCCTCGGTCATTGAAATCATTTTGATATGGCTGTGAAAGATGAGCTTAAGCCTTAAAAATGGCCCCTCTTTGGCAGGTTTCGAGGTTTGATATTCTTTCCAACCCTTCTTATTAGGCCACATGCTGAGAGCGCGTTTACCCTACCTGCCGGTGCACAGCAGTTGGCAGACTATCAACAACCGGGTGGGGTGCCTTCGGAATCAGTAGTCGTCTTATTGTCGGCAAGTGTGGGTATGGAGAAGTGAGTTCGCGCGCTGCGTGAACTGCTGTTATAGGTCCAGAGGTCTAACAGCTATTAGAGCTGACTGACAGTTAAAAATAGCTGCGTAAGTATGTAGGCTTCTGGAACCCACCTTCTACTAATAAGCGTCGACATCTGTCGGCGTTGCTGAGTAGTTAGTAAAAACAGGGGGTAAATAGACACATGCAAAGATGACTGGCGCCGATAGCAGCCCGCTGACTGTTGTCGGCCGACAAGGTAAACGCGCTCTAACATGAATGCGAAAAGGGAGTCACACTGGCCTGAAATCCAGCACTTTCCGCAGCAAGTACACGGGAGCATCGCATCTTATGAACTCACGTTGTTCACTTTCCGAGATTGGCAAGTGCTTACCCCTGCTCAAAGTTGGTCATGTCGACTGAGACGCAATATGGGGACCCGGGTCAACATTGAAGAACGGACACCGACTTTTGTCTTGCGGAGACGCTTGCACCCTTGCGCGGCTTTACCCGAGGTCATGGAACCGAGCGCATGGTGGACATGGGAAAAGTGCGTAATGTGGATCGTACGTACGCATGCCTCGCCGGAACCCAGGGCAAGATTGGAGTGCTAGAAAATCACCGTGTTCGGCGAATCTCGAGGGCAACTGTGGTCGTACAAGCGAAGTCCTGCCATTACCGCGGTGCACCATTTAAAGTGGGCGAGCACGAAGCCATCTCCAACAAAAGCCACGCGCTGAGGATCTTCGCCTCGCTTGGAAAGCGGAGGGCTACACGGGGAACGACCTGCAAATGGCGATCCAACGGAAAATGCAGGGTTCAAAGTGTGGAGGAGTGCTTGGACCAGACGAGCATGAAGAAAGAAAAGAGACTGGTCAGCCATGGGGCTCGGGCTCGCCGACGACGGGGCTTTTGGGACTTTTTCCCACCGTTTCGACACTGTTTGGCAGTTCTTTTTCAAGCCCGGAACCCGAATCCCTCGAAGCTGTACAGCACAAGTCAGTCCAAATGCCGCCGAGTCAGGAATCGAGGGTTGCAGAGCGAGACGCAGAATGGTAGCGAGCCGTTCAGTAAGGCTGAAACACGACGCTGGAGAAACCGGCCTGCTATTTGGCCGGATGCGCCGGCTTGTCGAGGAGGCGGCGAAATTAGTTGCCTTGATCTTGTGAGGCAGCCACAGTAAAGATGAGAGGGTTGCGATCTTCGTTGGAGTAGAGTCAGACCTGTGGTGTTGCATGACCTTGAGAAGACGACCTCAACACTGCCTCCATGGCCCGCCTGAAGACAGCAGCAGCTCAACGCAGAAAAGTCCGAGGAAAAGAAGAAGTTCAAGCATCCAAGACGGCGACATGTCGGATCCTCTGGCGACGCTTTGGGCGGCACGCGGTGCTACCCGTCCGACGGCTCCCGTAAAGGGCATGTTGACGTACACTGGAGCTGAACGTTGCGAGTGATGTGCACCATCCGACACCGACTCAACTCGACCAAAAAAAGACTCCATGGCAAGCGCTAGCCTAGCCGACGGCGCGCTTGGGTGTGGTCGAGGAGCGCTCGGCTGCAGCACTACCAGAGCATCAGATCAGTCGTCGTTGTAGCGTGCGTGGGAGACTAGCATCCGGAAGTGGGGGAGCCAACGGCCGCCACACCACCCACCCCTGGGCGCCTCCCGTGAGCCTCTGCTCTGCCTCAAACTCCTCCCCAATGACGGGACCTCTCTCTGCTGCTTGCGACCAAAAAAATTCTGGATCGCAATCAGGCCACCCGCGACGGCATCCTTGAACCACTGTGTGTGCCCCCCCTGCTGCCTCCAACTCCCCCCATCGCGACTCCTCGGTCTTGAAAAACGCCAGTCCGATCATAATGGCCACTCCCACCACCACTCTTCCCACTCTTCCACCACTGTCTACGTCCTTTTTATTGCAATGGCTCCGCATATCTGGGGGCTGATCAAGCGCAGCACTCCTCCAAGGTTCCTCAAAATGTCCCCCAGCAGAATTCCGAATGGCGAACTCAGAGAAGGCAGCGTCGACATCTTGCAAGCCGATATTCCCTACGTTCCTGGTTCATCCCATGGCCCTACACACTCGAAAAGCGAAGTCCTCGTCGTAGGCGCCGGTCCGGCCGGCCTCATGCTTGCGTACGCCTCCCTGGTCCAAACTCACGTGAAATTTGTCCGACTAATTCTACCTCCAGAGACAACCTTGCCCGCTTTGGAATCAAGGTGGAAATCATCGATGACCGGCCAGAGCGGACCCTCACGGGAAGAGCGGATGGCCTTCAGCCGAAGTCCATCGAAACGCTGCGCCAGATGAGGATTGCGGAGCCCCTTCTCCGCAAAGGTGTCAAAGTCTTTGACATATGCTTTTGGGTAGGCGCTAGCCGAGATTCCTTGGTTTCCGAACACTGACAACCGCCAGAGATCATCATTGACGGAAAAGATGCACAGAGCGGGGAGAGAGGTGCACTATCCGCAAGAAACAGTAGATTTGCTAGATCCCTACATCCTGCTCGTGCACCAGGGCATGATTGAGCAGCTCTTCATCAACGATCTCCGGGAAAGGGGAGTAGACGTGCAAAGAAACACGGCCTTTATGGACTTTGAGTATCTTTCGGGCAAGACGTCACCCATTCAAGTCACGTGCAAGGCCGACGTGCAGCAGCAAAAGAGGACGATGAATACGCACTACATTGTGGGGTGCGACGGGGCGCACTCACAGGTCCGCAAGTCGATGCCCGGCGCGCAGCCGCTTGGAGCGTCCTCGGACGCCATCTGGGGAGTCTTGGACGGGCAGATAGAGACGGACTTTCCGGATCTCTGGTCCAAGGCCGTCATCTACTCGGAGGAGGCGGGGTCGGTCCTCATCATCCCGCGTGAGCGCAACCTGACGCGGCTGTATATTGAGCTCAAGTCCGAGTCGAGAGGGAGCGCGTCCAAGGACGAGCTCACGCGAGAGGTTGTCATGCAGAGGGCTCAGGAGATTATGCATCCATTTTTCCTCCGATGGAAGTCGGTCGGTGAGTCGGTTTGGGGAAGAGGAGACGAAGAAATTTACTAACGGGAGGATTGCAGAATGGTACGGCAGGTATCAAGTGGGCCAGCGCGTGGCGACCAAATTTGTCGACGACAGGGGCCGAGTGTTTATCGCTGGAGATGTAGGATTCGCCGTCGTTTATGCTTGCCAGGGGACAAAGCTCACCAATTGCACAGGCCAGCCATACGCACTCGCCAAAGGCCGCTCAGGGCATGAACACGTCGCTTCACGACGCCTGGAACCTGGCCTGGAAGCTCAACCTCGTCATCCGCAAAATCGCAAAGCCCGAGCTGCTGCACTCGTACGAAGAAGAACGCCGCAAGATTGCCCAGGACCTCATTTCGTTCGACTATGAGCACGCCAACGCCTTTGCCGCGGGCGACTCGACGGCGCTGGCGCAGAATTTCATGAAGAATGTGCGCTTCATCAGCGGCATAGGGGCCGAGTATGGCCAAAACGACCTCAACATTGCAACAGACGCCATGGGCTGCGGCGACCTGCGACCCGGCTGCCTGCCCTCGCCGGCCAAGGTGACGCGCTTCATTGACGCAAATCCAGTTGACATCCAGCTCGACATTCCGACATTGGGCCAATTCCGCATCTACTTTTTTGCAAACGACGCGCTGCGCAGCCGACCCTTTCTCGAAAAGGCGTGTTCGGCCGCCAACAGCAGCGCCAGCTTCATGGGCCGCGTGTCGGCCGCCGCCAACGCCAGCTACACGCTGCAACCGCCCGTCGCGGCGCCGCACGACGAATTCGTGTGTCCGGAGCGCTACACGCCCATCTCGTGCCTATTCACGTTTGCGCTCGTCACGCGCATGGCCAAGAGCCGCCTCGAAATCGCCGACCTGCCCCAAGTGCTGCGAGACTCGCCGTGGACCATTTATCTCGACAACGTCGCAAACATGGACACGCGCAGCCTGTCGTGCACCGACAAGTGGCTAGGCGCAAACACGCTCGACGCCGACCAGGTGGCCATTGCCGTCGTGCGTCCCGATGGCTACGTCGGCACCATCAAGGTTTGGGATGACGGCACCACGAGGGAGAAGGGTGCCGAGGCCATGCGCTTCTTGGATGACTACTTTGAGCGGTTCCTGACGTGCGATTTGCCCGGCCAGGCATACTAATTACATGGATTTAGATCAAGAGGGGGACATGCATAAAGAGAGAGCATGAATCTTTTTTGGCAGAAAGAAGGCGAGGGCGTTGATGGATTTGACTACCTATCTAGCAAACAGGCAGGCGCATGATAATGACTCAAGATTTGTTTCTTCCATCAGAAGTGGGGATGGGCTGGCAGATGGTCGAATTGCATGGTTGGCCATTCTCACAACAGACCCGAGTGGAATAGGGAGAGAAACATGTGGAAAACTTGTTTGATGGTCTGACGGGTCTACTCCAGAAATTCAATTCATGACTTCACTCCCATAATCTCGCCGCGATTCTTACGTCTGACCACTCATCTTCCACCTAGAGCAGTCCACAACCCCCGAGAGCCTTACATCCTCTTCCGTGCCTGTCTCAGCAATGAGCCAATCACCATCCCTTTTGCATATGCGGGGTCCAACACAGCGCTATGCCAAAAGGGGGTGGGAGCTATGGCCACCAACCCTTGACCTTATCCACACTCGCCCACTTTCTTCTCCCCCACTCTAGACCGCCTCGCCCCATGAAGAAGTCTGACCATGTCGCCGCAATGCTGTGTGATGCCGGGGAAAAGTGGCCATGGGCGATGCGAGCAGATACGAGGCCAACATCGCACGGCGGGGCGGGAGCGCGGCGTCGAGAACCCGAAAGAAGACGTGGGCGCGAGGAGAGAAAAACTGTGTTGGATTAGAAATTGCTCGGGCACAAGCGAAGGGGGCGTGCAAAGCGGGCAGCTGGGCATATATGTCGCGGGATAGATTTTCCTTGGGTAGATATATAGACCTGAGGTGTATAGTTTGGCAGTAGGTGCGGAGGAAGATGGGCGCATGGACGGCACGGCGTCTGGCGCGCAGTTTGCGTGACTAAGGCGCGTGTGTGAATGGTGAGTTGAGTGCGGAGGGAAAGCAAGCAAGCAGCAGAGATCGGGTTGGGAGATACGACGCGGGAAGAGAGGGAGGCGGTGTTTGATTGTCATGGAGCTTAGTTGCCTTCTCCACAATCAGCCGGTGCGCGACGAGCTGGTGCATGGTGGGGTTCTTCTTTTCTTCCCTTTTACATATTCTAGCAACCTGCCTACCTGCCTTGGACCTCACTGCTCAACTCTCTGCTCGTCTGCTTGTGTTTGCGAGGAAACGATTGACTCGACTCCGTCTTTCACGACTGCTACGAGGCTTATTCATTCGTCTCCACACAAACTTTTGCAATTGAACCTGAACAATGGGCAAGAAGCGCGTTTTGGTCAGCTACGGCGTCGACATTGACGCCGTCGCCGGATGGCTGGGATCATATGGCGGCGAGGACTCGACCAGCGACATTAGTCGAGGTAAGCAGCTCTCCGCTTTGGCATGGAATGCGCGCTCATGACGCTCCCCAGGCATGTTTGCCGGCACAATCGGCGTCCAGCGACTGCTCAAGCTCTTCGACAAGTACAAGATCAAGGCGACGTGGTTCATTCCGGGGCACAGTCTGGAGACGTTCCCGGAGGACTGCGCGGCCATCCGCGACGCCGGGCACGAGATTGGGCTGCATGGCTACAGCCACGAGAACCCCAAGGACATGACGCTGGAGCAGCAGCGCGACGTGTTGGACAAGACGTACCGGATGCTGACCGAATTCGCGGGCAAGCCGCCGCGCGGCAGCGTGGCGCCGTGGTGGGAGGTTTCGCGCGAAGGCGCCAACCTGCTGCTCAGCTACGGCATCGAGTACGACCACTCGATGAGCCACTCGGACTACCAGTGCTACTGGCTGCGCACCGACGACCAGTGGACAAAGATTGACTACTCGAAGCGCGCAAAGGACTGGATGAAGCCCCTCGTCCAGGGAAAGCCCACGGGCATTGTCGAAATCCCTGGGTCGTGGTATATCGACGACCTGCCGCCGATGATGTTTATCAAGGACGCCCCCAACAGCCACGGCTGGGTCAGCCCCAAGGTCGTCGAGGAGCTGTGGAAGGACCACTTTGACTACTTCTACCGCGAGTACGACGAATTCGTCTTTCCCATGACCATTCACCCGGACGTCAGCGGAAGGCCACACGTGCTGTTGATGCATGAGAGGTATGTTGTTCTCGGCGCAAGCGTGCCCGCATGCGAGCTGACTTTGTGAATAGAATCATCGAGCACATCAACAAGCACGAGGGCGTCGAGTGGGTGACAATGGAGCAAATGTGTGATGACTTCAAGGCGCGGAATCTGGTGCCAGAGGGCGCTCTGATGCCGGCTCCTGCGGGCGAGATGTTGAAGAAGCCGCCGGTGGGAGTTTGATGGCGTGGTGGGCAATGAGCTGGCAGAAATTGGGAAATGGCAGACAACATGACATGACGGCCCGATTTCATTGCGTCCGATGGATGTGTTTACTCCCTCAGAGTGACTGGTACACAAATAAAAAGAATGATTGTTAGGTGCAGAGTCGGCACGCGTCCGGCAACCACTTCTCCTCCCACCTTCAACCCTGGTCACCCCACTTCTCTGTTCGTCCCGGCGAGTCCGTCGACGTCTCAATCGAAGCCACCACTTCCTAGCTCCAAGCTAGCAACCCTACCTATCAACTCTTGTGCCGTAGACGTCGGAACGCGGTGCTACGTTGCCATGTCCTCTCCCATATCAAGTCCGCGCTCCATCGCGGTCATGCTTCAAATACCATCTGCCCAGGACACTTGAGCCTCGCATTTCGCCTTTTTCTTTTGCTCATCTGGGAAGACTGGTCTCCTTGTCTGCTTGTTCGAGATCCGTTCGTAAATTGTTTGCACAAGCACCGTCGTCATGTCTTTACCGCAAGCCCGCGCACCTCCAGTCCTCGAGCAACAGCATCGCGCCCCGGATGAACGACTCGACGTATTTCGCTCTGCCCATCCCCTGCCCTTAGACTGATAACTGACTTTCCCCAGATCATCATCATCGGCGCGGGCCTCGGCGGCCTCTGCGCCGCCACCGCATTGCTCCTCTCCGGCCACAAAGTGACGATCCTCGAGTCGGCAGCGGCGCTCTCAGACGTCGGCGCCGGCATCCAGTGCCTGCCCAACTCGGTGCGCATCCTCAGGGCGCTGGGCCTGGAGCCGCACCTGGCACCGCACCTGACGACGCCGCGCTGCTGCAACATGCTGTCGTGGAAGGGCGAGGTGCTGGCCAGCCTGCCGTTCAAGGCGTACGCGGACCGCATCGGCGGCGGCAGCGAGTTTTGGGACTTCCACCGCGCCGAGCTGCACGCCGCCCTCGTCGCGCGCGTCCTAGAGCTGGGCGGCGCTGTAAGGACCGGCTGCCGCGTCAAGGACGTCGTGTGCTTTGACGGCGACCTGGGCGAAGGCGGACTGGGACCGGACCAGAGCGCTGCGGAAGCGGTGCTGGAGAGCGGCGAGCGGGCGCGCGCAGACATCGTCGTTGGCGCTGACGGCATCAACTCGCGGTGTCGAGAGATAATGCTAGGCCGGCCGGACCCCCCGGTCTTGACGGGCGATCTAGCCTACAGGCTGCTGCTGAAGACGGAGAAGATGCTCGAGGACGACGAGCTGAGAGACTTGGTGCTTGATCCGCAAGTCAACTACTGGCTGGGTCCAGACATGCACGCAGGTGTGTTTTCTCCTTTCCGTCCCATCCAAACACCCACCCCTGACGAGCAAATCAGTGAACTACATCCTCCGCGGCGGCGAGTGGTTCAACATGGTTCTCTTGGTTCCGGACGACCTGCCTCCCAACGTGTCCATCTCGCCCGGCTCGATACCAGAGATGCAAGCCCCGTTCCGCGACTGGGATCCGCGCATCCCAAAGCTGCTGGCCCTCTGCGAATCGGTGCACAAATGGCGGCTGTGCATCCGGCCAACGCTGGAGCCGTCGTGGTCGCACGCGTCGGCCGCCTTCACGCTGCTGGGAGACGCCGTGCACGCGACGCTGCCGTACCTGGCCAGCGGCGCGGGCATGAGCTTCGAAGACGCCTGCGTGCTGGGCCTCTGCCTGGGCCGCCTGTCCAGCAGCACCAAGTCCGGCAAGGCGCGCGCGCTCCGCGTCTACGAGGCCTGCCGCAAGCAGCGCACCGAGGCCGTCGTCGCGCGCGGCAACAAGCAGCAGTTCCTGTACCACGTGCACGACGGCCCGCAGCGCGACGAGCGAGACGCGCTGTTTCGCGCGTGGAACGGCGTCGAGGCGCGGCGGGCGCGCGGCGAGCGCGTCGACCCCGCGGCCGAGGGCTTGGAGCAGGGCAGCGACCCGTTCCCCTGGCGCCAGGGCGGCGTGGGCGATTGGCTGTTGACGTACGATTGTTGGGATGACGTGGAGAGCGAGTGGGCGAGGGATGTCGAGGGGGAGAAGAGGAAGATGACGGAGATGGAGCAGGAACAGGAAGGTGATAGGGCGAAGCTGTAGCAACGTAGGTACGGTACACGTCATGTATTGCGAGATGAGATTTAGGCCGGGATCAAGGGGAGACGGAGAAGTTAGGAGAAACAAAACAGCAAAAGGAAAAGCAGTAAAGCAGTACATACATCCAGAGACAAAATCCTCCATGACCGAGAACAGGAAAGCAGCCAAGTCAATCACGATGCCTCAGTACGTCAACCTAGACGAAGATTGTGAATTCCACAAGAGCCATGGTGCAAGCCTCGCTCGCACACTACGTAGATACATTTACAGTCATCGGAGCTCCGACTCGTATCAGCGTTCATTATCGTGGCCGTCCATCCGTCAACTCATTCGTCCTTAGTCAGTCCATACCAGTCCATAACTATACCATACCATACGCCCATGCGTCCATCCCCGATTCCCAGCGACCAAATCGCACGAGTAGCCGGGCCAGCTAGCTACCTCGTGCGTCCTTGCATGCGTGTCCACCAGAAAGCCAATCAAGTCCAGCTGAGACCATGTATTCTGGTGTTTGGTGGCGGTGAAATAGACTCGCGGATGCGCGAGCAAATCGCAAGGCGGCGGTGTCTCGATGAATTGTTGAATGGTAATGGTGTCGTTATCGAGGCAGACAGGAAACAGTGTGCCTTCAAGGCGCAAAAACAAACAAAACAAACAAACCATTCGAGACGTCAGATGCCATAAAGGCCTTGGGTAAAAAGCAGCAGCAGCAGCAGAGCAATGTAGAAAGTGGTAGACGAAGACGCTTCAAGCGCGCTCAGCAACTTTGCAATAAAACGACAACAAACCGCCGCTATGTGGAACTACTTGCTCTAGAGGACGAATCGAATAAAAATCGTTGAGACGAAGAGAAAGGAAATAGTGATTGGTGGTGGTGGTGGTGGTGGTCTACACATTAACAACTAGAAGTACGTCCGCCTGCTGTTCTGCCCGATCGTCCACTCGTCCGCCCACGCACCACGTCATCCTGCTTACCGCAGCTTCGAATCCTGGAAAGCAGGGCGGGAGGCGTAGGCAGATGTGCCGGGCTGTCGTCATCGTCGTGATGGTGGTATCTCGTCGTGATAAAACGGGAGAAATGCAAGAGCTCATCCCATTCCATCCCACCCATGTCGAGCCCGTCCAAGCCAGTCCAGTCCCAGCGAATGTCGAGCGCTCGAGTATCTGGTACCGTGGCTTGTCAAGAGATACGGGTGGTCTGGTTGGTCTGGCTCGCCCTTTGGCAGTGGCATGTGTGTGGCCGGTGGACTGACTCGCTGACCGATTGGCTCGCGGGCGAGCAGTGGTAAACTGGAAGAAAGGAGACAAAGAGAGAGTGAGAGAGCGAGTGTGAGAGTGTGCGAGTGCCGCGCGTACTACCAAGCGGAATGGTGGTATGGAATTTTTGACAGAGAGAGGAAGAGAGAGAAGAGGGAGAAGCGGAGAAAGAGACGGCAAACTGACAGAGGCGGCGTCGATAGAAAGTGACTGTAGTAGAAACCCCGAATCCGTGCGTCGAGACAAACTCTCTCGAGCACATGCTTCCCAATCCTCCGTCCATCCCGTCCATCCATGCATCGTTCCGATGTCGGCGAACCCCCGAATCCTTCCTGGTCGGTAAATATCGAACCAAGCCAGATGATTTTGACACGAAGTGAAAAAGGTGTAAAAGTTTCAAAATCAAAGCAAAGAAAACAAACTTCAAGGGGTAGTAGAACACAAAAAAATCCGCCGGTGACGCCTTGCTATCAAAACACAACGCTCAGGATGACCCTTTCTTCTCTCCAATTCTCTTCTGTACATTCCGTCATTACGCCCTTGCTCGAAAGGGAAAAAGGAGAAGGGGAATTAGCTGAAGCCAACTGCGACTTTTTTCCTTTCAAGACATCACTATCGACTAGAGGCGCTCTTGCCCCGGGTTGTCCAGATTCCCCAGAATGTGTTCCGGCGGTATACGGTTCAAGTTGGTGTTCTTATCGCCCATGGACGTAGGCGCAGGCATATAGCCCTCTTTTCTACGACGTATACGCTCAGCAATGATGCCGGTCACGACAATGGCCATTGTTAGCCCCAGGGCGATGGCCAGAGCGACGAGTACGACCAGACCCAAGGCCAGTTTGCCACCTGCAACATGTTAGATAGGCATGAGAGTTCGATATGTTGGACACTCACCGTTAGACTTGAAGACGTTTTGCGGCTTCTGGACGAAGATTTGGGACAGGCTGCCTTGATTGTTGCCTTGTGTCGACAGTACGAAGGGAGAAAATTCGGTGCCATTGTACACGGCAGCAGAGACCTTGCCAACGTTGGGCAGATTGATGTCACCGAGGACGACCAGAACCTTGTCCTTGTCAATCTTGTCAGAAGAATCGTGGTTCTTGGAGACTGGCAAGACTTGGATGCCCTTGACGACACTGTCGTCCCCAAGAGCCCACCCGATGCTCTTCCAGTCGGCGGGGTCTGATGCAGTAAGCATGACGAAGCTCGAGCCGTTGGTGGCAGTTCCGGCAATCCAGAATTGGGAACCATCGCTATTAGCAGCCGTCATGGAATTGACGACTCCAGGGACGTTGCTGGCGCCGTCGACAGTCTGAAAGTTGGATTGCTTGGCGTTGAAGAGGGCAAGCGTCGTAGTGTTTCCACCAACCGTGATGTTGCCCGCGACCATGAGCTGGTTCTGCGAAACCCAGTAAAGAGACGAGACCGAACCTTCGATGCTGCCACCGGGCGAGGTCCATTGGCCGCGGTCCGTCGCGTAGACACACAGCGCAGGGCAACCAAATGCACCTGCCGAGTCGAAATCGCCACCGACGAAAACACTAGACGAACTGGGACGAGGAGCGACGGCATTGACACTGACCTGGCCATCACTCTTGACCAAGGATTGTGGTTGGGTGGAGGAAGCTTGACTGTTTTGCAGATCCCAGACCAAAAGACCGTCGATTTCGGCATTGGTGAGATTGCCTCTGAATTGGCCGCCGACGTACAGCGTGGTGCCAGAAGTGGCAAGAGTTTTGACGGTCGCCGTTGCGTTGAGCTCGTTGGTTAGGCCGGTGACCGCGTTGTTATTGGCGGAATCAACGAAGATGAGGTTGTTGAAAGTCGTCCCGTTCGACGAAGTAGCGGTAAACTGACCTCCAAGAATCGTAACATTGATGTTGTTCTCGTCGTACACCATGGCCGTTGTGACACCCGAAGAGTTGGAGTTTGTGTTCTTGTTAACGTTGATAAAGTAAGGCGACAACCCAAGGGTGTCATCATCATCAAGCAGAGAAACAATGCCTCGAGCCTCTACAGCTTGGGACGAGATGGAACCAGCATAGAGGGGCTCAGATCCAGGGACTTCAGTCATGACCGAAAATCGGCCAGCAACGGAAATGGAGGCGATTTCAAGGTTGTGGACCCAGTTCTTTCTCGACGGAGACCAGAGCGCTACGCCCTCGACGGCAAACGTCTCGTTGCTTCCAAAGGCATGCACTTCGGTGATGTCGCCACTGACGGCAACGACATACTCAGGGCTCCCAATGGTCAGGTTGAGCTGCATGGGCACGATGCTGACGACGCTGCCTTGAACGCCGGCGCCAAGTGCAGACCACGTATTGTCCGAGATTGAGTAAACGGCGACGCCAGCCAGGCCCTCGACATTGTTGTCGGCCGTGTTGGTAAAATTACCGCCAACGTAAAGCTCCGAGCCATTGAGGTACAAGGCGTGAACCTCGGCGTTGAGTCCGCGGTCTGCAAGGGCCACGGAAGTGTTGTCGCGAATCGCAAAAATGTTGCTGACGTTGGTGCTGGAGAAATTGCCGCCAAGGAAAACAGTGTTTTCGTCTGTAACCATGGCATTTATGACTGCCTCGTCGCCAAGACTGTTGCCCGCGGCGTTGATGGGCGAACTGGAAAGGTCGTCGCTGACAGTGACGACGCTTGGGTCATACTCGAAGATACCATTGAGACCACCAGAGTTTGCGCTCATGAGTTCAAAACGCATGCGTTGAGCAACTACGTTCAAGGGACCAGTCTGACCATCGGCGGGCGTGAGCGTGATTGACGGACGGAAGGATCCTGAGATCTCATCAATGTAGCCGTAGTAGATTGTGTCGTACTTGTCGTAGTAGTTGGTCTGGTACAGCGTGGTCGAAATGGGTGCGCTCGACGAAGTGCTGCTGCTGTTTCTCATGGTTCCGGTAATGTTGACGATGCCGCGCTGACTACAGCTGTCGTCCTGCTTACAACCCGGAGTATACAGGAGTACCGTGTAATCGCCAGCTTCAGGGATGTTGGGCTCGAAGACGACCGATGCAGAGCTGCTGTCGACCGCCTCGCCAGATGTGAAGTTCACCGACAACCATTCGGAGCTGCTCGAGTGCGAAGGTTCAACCTGCCAATTTCCCGTGGTGGTTGCCTGAGCTGATTGGTTGACGCTGGTACAGGTTGGCTCGTTAAACGAGTTAATCGCAAAAGCGTAAATGTCGTCCTGATACAACTCGATACCGGCGAGGCCTGCTCCACTTCCATACCAGGCCGAAATGTCGATGCGGAATGAGTTCATTCCAACCTTGTTGACGAAGCGAAAGTCCTGGTAGGTCGTGTTGCCTTGCGGCAGAGGGCATCGGGCGTCGCAGCTCTTGTTTTGTCCGTCCGAGTCGATGTAGGTAAAGTTCATGATGCCATTGTCTGGCAGCGCAGTGTAGCGCCAGGTCTGGGTACCGCGACCATCCTGGTTGGTGTTGTAGAGACGAAGTTTCGTAGGCTGGAACCCAAATTGGAATTCGGCCTTCCAGTACCCAGCGGTGTTGTCCTCCAAGAGCCACACGTTGCCCGAACCACCTTGGCCGGTCTTGCAAATGATGTTTTTCGGGTCGCTGAAGCCGTCGGTCGAGGAGGAGCCGCTTGCCGTAATGTTCCCTGCACCCAGCGGAATAACCTGCTTGTCTTTCTGGGCGGGGGTGCTCGTGTTTCCCAATCCGTCAAAACTTCCACCAAATACCAAATGGCCGTCGGAGTCCTTGACGATGGAGTAAACGGGTCCGTTGAAACCGGCAAAGGGGAGATCCTTGAATTTGTCGTCGGCCCAAGCAATTGCGTTTGTCGAATTCTCGCCGTTGAAGAAACCGCCCATGTACACGGTGCCAGACTCGGAATCGCAGTACAAGCTCTTGACGCTGCCGGTGAGGCCTGAAATGGGCGTGATCTGCGAGGTGTTGGGGTTGAACAAGGCAACACCCTGGGCGGCCTGGTTGTCGAGACTAGTGAAGTTGCCGCCAATGACGATACCCTGGAGCGTGCCATCCTTCACCCAGGGGCACATGGCATTAATGTTGGCATCGCCTTGAGCGATGTGGGCGAAGGCTCCATTGGGGAAGCGGGAGAGGATTGACTGGCTGCCGTTGAGGGTGTAGGTTGCTTGGTTCTGGCCGACCCATTCATAAAGGGAGACAGCGTCAAAGTTGCCTGCGAGAGCGACATGGCCGAGGGAGTTGAGGTCCAAGTTCAGGGAAGTTGCTGCAGTAAAGTTGACGGCTGCGCACAGCGGCACAGCATAGAGGGAGGTGAGGATGAGGAGGGCGAGTCTGCCGGCCAGCGAGCCTGGAGATGAGGAGTGGAACCTCATAGCCGTGGCCGACAGCGAGGAGGTGGGTGGAGAGGTCAGTCGGGAGAGAGCGTGGAGTCGCGACGACTAAGCGCGACGGCGACTAAGCAGAAGAGGTAACGAGAGGATCAAAATCGTGGCGAGCCCGACATGTCGCGGGGGGTTTGACAGCAGATGAGAGATCTGGAGGATGACAGCGAATCGGGGTCCACGAACAGATTTGCGGAAACGTTAGAAGGGCCGGGAGCTGAGACTCGCAGGGGCAGGCCGGTCGGGGGTGCGACAGGATGGAACGAGTGACTGTGGTGAGGTGAGGATGGGGTCGGCTGGTTGAATAATGCGCGAGAGAGAGAGAGAGGGAGAGAAAGGATCGTTTCGATCGATTAACGAGTGACGGCAGCAAGTGCGGGAGAAGGTTTGTGGAATGACTTTGCTGGAGAGACAGACAGACAGTCGTCAGGGAGGGCGACGGGAGGCAGGCAGACAGGCAGGAGGAAGACGAGCGAGGAAAACAGACACGGACACGGACACGGACACTACGGCCTCTGGCGTCGTTCTGGCTCTGGCTCTGGCTCCTGCTGCGACGCTCGCGCCACCACACCGAGAGAGATGAGAAGCCCGTACACAACGGGAAAGCTGCAAGGGGCCATCGCCATGGCCATCCACCACGACGGCTCCGGCTCACACTAATCGACGTGGCTCCCGCCCAAACTCTAACATGGTCCTCCTACATGTAGCCTGTCGAATCAGCCAGTCCACATGATGTTCCTCTCCCGAGGTGCATATGTGTGGTGCGAGCCGCAATCTCCAGGCACTTACTCCTCTTGTGTTGGTTGTTTTGAACATGGCATGCCGTTCAGCATTCAATCCACCACCTCCGCCCATCCATCCTTGCTTCGTCGCTGCGTGCTCGGCTGCGTCTGCGTGGCAGCCCATCGTCGTCAACCACCAAGACATGGTTACATTACGCATTGGCTGCTTCCTTGTGCAACTGCCCTCCCGGTCCTGCATCTACCCGCCCACAGCCTCCGTCACGGCCGACGCCTCCCGTCGCGTCTCAGCCTCAACCGCCGCGTCTCTGCTCCACACCTCGCTCACCAACCTTGGGCGCCATGGGCCAAAACTATCGATTCATAGGTAATGCTAGCCTCTCTTGTAGCACCGCTGCTGCTGCTGCTGCTGCTGCTGCTGCTGCTGCTGCTGCTGCTGCTGCTGCACTTGAATCCTTTGAAACCTGCCTGCCATGCATGACTTGAATACCGCAGCATCCCACGGTTTCAGGCCCTGCCGTCGTTCCCCCCCCAGCAAATGTCCCTTACCGAAAAACCCCACGCGCCATGTCCTCGGCATCCAATTTCATAATCTCGTAACCGTCGTTCAGTCGTTGCAGTGGAAGAAGCCGTCCGTCTCTCAAATGTCATTGTATCCCAGGAACCGCTTCTCCAGGTGTTTGTCGGCCACAGCCCACGTCCATGCGCGGCCGGCTTCGCCACACCACAGCGCCGACGGATCATCGCTGCGCTCCATCATGCCTTCCTTTTCCATTTGCTTGATCTCATGGCCCGTCGTAAAAGTGAGAAAGTGCTCAAAGTGCGGGTCATCAAGCGCGAGCGCGTTGCCCGAGATGCCGTGACACAGGCACGGTTCCTTGGTCAAGAGGCCGCGCTCCAGTATGCACTCCTGGCCCTTTTTGATGGCCCTGTCCATGCGCTCTTGCAGCTTCGGAAAATACTGGCGGATCGACTGGAGCGACGCGACCACGCCCGGCGCGCCGTGACAAAATTGCACGAGTCGGTCCTTGCCAGGCGGGATGGACGATGGCCAGTTGCCGCTCTCATACTGGTAGCTGAGCAGAGCCCCCAGGTCAGCCTCGAGCTTGGGCGCCATGCCGGGATCGGTGAGGATGATTTGCGTGATGATGCCAATGGTGCCGTGGACAGCCCCGAGGTAAGCCTTTCCATGCCATTTCCACGGTCGAGGAGAATCCATGATGGCTTCAATGACTTCATCCGCAGCGTCGTCAATCATGATCGTCGTCTCCTCGTCATCTTCAAAAGAGGCCCTCACCAGGCGCAACAGGTACAGGTAACCGCCGCGTCCGTACAGCCACTCATTACCAGCCTCGTCGTCGCTTGCGATGGCAGCATAGTCGCACAGAGACTTGGCCATGTCCGCGTCCTTTGCCGAAGCTGCCCCAAGGGCTAGGAGACACATGATGTCGTCGCTGATGCCGCATTTGCTGGTGCTGGGTCCGGGGTACTCCTTCATCGACTTCTGAGCGAGCTCGAGGTAGGCTGCAGACCAGGTGCCCAACGGATGTTCGCCCACCAGCATTTCGGGGTACAGCTGTTGGAGGCGAAAGAAGAGGAACGACACACTGATCGGACCATAGTATAAGCCGCCGCCAGGAGGGATCTTATCCGGAGGATAGCTGTTGATCAAGCGATCGAGCGAAGCGGACAGCTGTTTGATTGCATCCCTCTTGGTGAGAGGCTGATCGTTGCGAAAGTAGCGCGGAAGCGCCTTTACTTGCGCCGAGCTCGACATGGTGACTGAAGAGCAATGAGCCCGTGATTCGACCTACTCAGTTGTCGCAGAGCTGTGTCAACATGCACCGGGCGCGCAGATCGAAATGTTGGGAGCAGACGAGCAGTTGTCGCGGCGGTCCGAGTCCTGGCTGTCAAACGAGGTGAGGTGACGTAATGGGTCGATTGGCTGCTGCGCGCCGCTCGAACCGTCCGTGGTCTCGGATGTTTGGTCGGAGGATCTTAGGTAGCACGAATTGGCGCCTTCGTGCCGGCTGGAATAGGTGTAGGTTTGGTAGCGATGGCGAGGTGGTGGTCGTGGTGATGGTGGTTTTAGAGGATGGCTGGAAGGCTGGAGGCTGGACGGCAGTCCAGGTCCTTGGGTTGCAGCTGATCCCCGCTACCTCAGCCTGCATGGCTGCCCTAACAAAACCGAAACATGTTTCCCACATGCACTGCACCCTGGTTCCGCTCTTGTTCTCACACGGACCTATCATACGACTGCAATTGAGAGATGCGCCTATCGCGCTCTACTCCTTCTCGTCCTCTTGGTCGTCCTGCCTTGAGCTTCAACAACCTGGTGCTCATCTTCTGCCTCTCGCTTCACCTTCTTACTCGCAACTTTCTCCTCGGTCTTTGAGATAATGCCAACATCTTCCCGTTCGACCTTGACCTCAATTTCCTCTTCCTTGACCTCAATTTTCTCTTCCTTGAACTCGACTTTGGCCACGAGCCGTTCTGAGAAGGTCTTCAGATCAGCCGTGAACAGCACAGAGTGCGCCCAGCCAGCCTCCTTTCCCCACAACCCGCGGAACTTGTTTGCGACCGCGTCGTAGGTGGCTTTGGTGAGGCTGCTGTGCTTGCCCTTTCCAAACTTGTAGTCTCTCTGGGCGATTTGCCAGACTGCATCATGTTAGCAGTCGTACAGGCGAAGATACCTAGTACTTTTACCATGAGTGTCGACAGGGACGGCTTCTCCCCAGCCAAGTCCCATGAGACAGACGCAATCGGCGACTTTCGGTCCAACGCCTTGGAGGGCCAGGAGCTCCTCATGGGCAGTTCTATAGCCCTCCCGTCCACCATCTGTGAACTCTCCACCGGAACATGGCTCCGCACCCAACACAGGACTTTCTGGATTTCTCAAACCATCAAGCCAAGTCTCTCCTTTGTCGTGAACCATGAGCGCAGTCTGATACAGATACTTGGCCCGATATCCAAAACCGAGCTGCCTCAAATGCTGCTCGACCTTGGCATCCGTCAAGGCTGACGCTGGGGGGAAGTCATGGTAAGGAGTTTTGCCCAGGTGCCCTATCAACGGACCGTAGTTTGTGCACAGCTTCTCCACCATTTGCGAGATGCGCGCAATGTTGTTGTTGCTGCTGCAGATGAACCCCACCAGTGCCTCCCACGCATCTTGCTTCAATATTCGTACTCCTGTGAATTTCGGGGCTTTCTTTTTGAAGTTGAGGTCCGCCTCCGCCCATTCCTCATACAGTTGGCCGAGATTTGGCCTCAGGTTAAAGTAGTGCTCGATCAGAGCCAACGTATCGTCATCCTCTGGGCTTGGAGATTCGGCGGCCGATGGGGTCGCAGAAGGCGGTGGGCTGGGCAAGAGATGATTGGGTTTGGAGGGAAATATCGCGCGGTAGTGTAGGAACTCGGCGTCCTGGCGGAGGGAGAGTATGCGGCCGTGGAGTGCGCAAGACCATTCATCATCGCCAGATTTTCGCCACCTACGACGGCTGTCAGCGCAAGCAAGAGGCAGGCAGACGGGAGGTAAAACCTGAATGATTGCCCACAGCGCAAAGTCGTGTTTATGCACAATTCCGTCAAGCTGATTGGCAGTCTTTGCCATTCTGTGAAGCGAAGGTTGCCCATGACAGGAGACGGGAGCAAACAAGCAAACGAAGGATTCACGATCGTCAGAGAGTAAAGGCAGGACAGGTTTGTCAACACGAGGCTTTGCAGATGGTGCTTGGAGAAAGAAGACGAGGAATCAAAAAGGTAGAGCGACGGGCGCAGAGGTCGGTCTCCGCCCGGAACTAAATGCAGAACGCGACGCCACTTGGACGCGTTTTGGCTGCCCGGGGTGCCGTTGGACGCGTTGCGTGGGCTCGACGAACAAACTTTCGGCGTGTTTAGCCAGGAATAAGCATGAAAAGACCTTGTCAAGAGCTGCCGGTCGGATGGAGAGACTCGACTCGCGGTGAGCAGACTCCAGCGCGTCTTCTTGGCCGAGTGCACGGGCTACGGGCAGCCAAAGTTTCCCTCATCGAATGAGTTTAGCGCGGGCAAGGCGGCAACGCCCGTCAACCGCCTTTGCGTTGTGTTGGCCAGCTCCGCGACGCTGCTCTTCCTCCACCGTCCACTTCCGCTCTCGCCAGCGCTTCACCATCTCGGCGACATTCACCGTCGCGCACCTCACCGCATACAATTGCGTTGTGCTGCATCCTTCAAGATGAATGGCGAAAGAGGTCCGCATCGCTCCCTCCCGCATTTCTCAAAACAGCTTACCAACAGTAGCTTTTCAGACGGCGGCCGCTCGCGCGACTACTACGTAAGACCTCGACATCTTGACACGAGGAGCCTCCACTGACAAGCTCATCAAGTCCTCCCGCGGTGATCGAGATGAGCGCCGCCGCGACCGTCGCCGCTCGAGGTCACCTGGTCACCGCTCCAGGCGCGATTACGAAGTAGACACCTACTCTTCCAGTCGCGATTATCGGGAACGTGAACGCGAGGAGCGCTACAGCGGCAGAGATCGGCATCGTGAGGGGCGTGAGGAGCGTGGATGGGACAGGGACCGTGGCTCCAGGCGGGATAGAAGAGATGAGGACGAGAGGCCGCCGCGCCGGGACCGCGACCTGTTCGACGACCGTGGTGGTCGCAACAGAAGAGATCGAGACAGGAACGATGACGCCGCCGCCGCCACCGCCGGAGGCCGTGGTGGCAGGAGAAGGAGTGCATCGCCGCCTCCTAAGAAGAGGGAGCCCACTCCAGACTTGACCAATATCGTCTCGGTCCTGGAGCGCAAGAGACGCATGACGCAGTGGGATATCAAGCCGCCAGGATACGAGAATGTCACGGCCGAACAGGCCAAGCTCTCTGGCATGTTCCCCCTGCCTGGAGCTCCTCGCCAACAGCCAATGGACCCCAGCCGTCTCCAGGCTTTTATGAACCAGCCTGCTGGCTCTGCCAATGCCTCCGCCCTAAAGGCATCCAACGCCCGCCAGTCCAAGCGTCTCTTCGTCTACAACTTCCCCTCGCAGGCCAACGATGAGGCTGTTCAAGACTTTTTCAATCTCCAACTCAACCACCTCAACGTCGTCTCGAGCCCAGATCCTTGTACCTCCGCTCAGATCTCAAAGGACCGCACCTTTGCGCTGCTGGAATTCAAGACGCCAGAGGATGCGACAACAGCTCTGGCATTGGACGGCATTTCGATGGAGGCAGACAGTGCCACAAATGGATCAAGCAATGGTGCTGCCTCTGGTCTCGTCATCCGCCGTCCCAAGGACTACATTGTTCCCGCACCGGCTGAAGAGGAGGAGCATCAAGAGGGTGTCATTTCCAACAAGGTCAAGGACAGCCCGCAAAAGATCATGGTCACGAATCTACCCACTGCTCTCATGGAAGAGCAAGCACACGAGCTGCTGGGCTCTTTTGGAGAGCTCAAGGCATTCGCCATGGTCAAGGACAGCGACACAGAACAGTCCAAGGTAAGAATCCATTGGCAGCCTCAGGAGCTATTTTGACATGAACAGGGCATTGCTTTTTGCGAATATCTCGATCCTGCTGCCACCGAAATTGCCGTCGAAGGCTTGAACAATATGCAAATCAGCGACCAGTACATCAAGGTCCAAAAGGCATGCGTCGGTCTCCAGCAAGCCTCTGGCCTTGAGATGGGCGTCAGTGCCATGTCCATGCTTGCAGGTACCTCTTCGGGAGACGTCGAGCAGGGCAGAGTCCTGATGCTGCTCAACATGGTCACTGCAGAAGAATTGATGGACAAGGACGAGTACGAAGGTAAAACTGCGATCGATAATTCCAGAAAGCAAACCACTAACTGACAAAACTAGAAATCTGCGAAGATGTCAAGGAAGAATGCGAAAAGTACGGCAAAGTGCTGGAGCTCAAGATTCCGAGACCCCTCCATGGCAAGGAAGAGAAGGGCGTGGGCAAGATTTACATCAAATATGACACACCCGAATCGGCACAAAAAGCACTCCGTGCTCTGGCTGGCAGGAAATTCGCGGACCGCACCGTTGTGGTCACGTTCTTCAGCGAGGTTCGCTTTTCGGATGGCTAGCGACGAGGATTTTGCTGACATGGTTACAGGAATACTTTGACGTTGACGCTTGGTAAACAAGGGGTAAGCACAGGGCTGTCGCCCGCAAAGAGGCGCTCAGCAACAATTGGTGGGTTCCACGCGCGGCGGATTTGGTCAAGGGCTCTGTTGAAAGTGAGCCCAGATGGCGCTGGGTGGGGCGATACAAGGAGCAGCCAACGGAAGGGCTTTTTTATCTGTGTCAGTCAAAACCTGCAGCTTGGGTAGCTGTTATTTTAAAAAGCATTCGGACGAGGAGTGAATTGGAAGGTGGCAAGATTTGACGGACGGCGGGCAAAAGTGCGGATGAGAATATCCAAGTAGTGACAGGACCAGATCAACGCGGCTCTCATAATAGCCGAAACCACAGTTAATTGATCCAGATCAAGATGTGCACGTCGAGACCAAAGAATCTGGCCTGTGCCCGTTGGTGACGGTCCGGGGGTGACATGGGCGTTGGAAAGGATGCGGCGGAGGGGGGTGGGGCGGCTCTCGGTGGTTGGACATACGACATCTCGCTTACTGGGCGCGCCTTTTGCGGCTTTGTCTGACCTCAAGACGCCGCGGTTGAGTCCTGCGACCTTGGTTTTATTATGCGCCCTTTGGTACTCGTCCGATGCGACACCTAGCATGATCTCACCGCGGAGCCTGTTCCCTCGGCAGGACAACGTGCGACTGCAGCCCGCACCGCCTGTATAATGGCCACCAAGGTCAACAACATTCCCGCTCCGGACGATCTGGTCCCGCCAGCTGTCAGCAGGCGTTCTCGTGAGTTTTGCCGTCGCAGACTCTTCCGCTCCGTCGTGGCGCTGACCTGACCGCAAACCAGGTCGCCGAAGCTCAACGGTTCTCAACCCCCGAACCTACGTCGATGCCGCGATATGGACTCAGACGCCGGTGCTCAAGGGCTCGACCGCATTCGATCCGCTCTCCGACACGCAGAATATAATGGTCACTGGAGGAGCGGGCTTCATGTACGTCGAGTCGCCCACGCGACTGTGGATCCGGGGAGTGGAGCGCGATGCGCTTGCTCCCCCGCGACCTCTGCACGGCTAACGACAGGAACAGCGCATGCTGGTTTGTTCGCCATCTCGTCTTGACCTACCCGGCAAACTACCACGTCTTCTCCTTTGACAAACTGGACTACTGCGCATCGCTCAACAACACGCGGATCCTGGATGGCTGCCCCAACTTTACCTTTGTGCAGGGTGACATCACGTCCCCAGCGGACGTCATGCACTGCCTTCGCACGCACAACATTGACACCATTTTCCACTTTGCAGCCCAGTCGCACGTCGACTTGAGTTTTGGCAACTCTTACCAGTTTACCAACACCAATGTCTATGGCACGCACGTTTTGCTCGAGAGCGCCAAAGCGCATGGGATCCGGCGATTTATACACATTTCGACCGACGAGGTTTACGGCGAGGTGGCTTCCGACAAGGACGACCTCATTGAGAGCAGCTTGCTTGCTCCTACAAACCCGTACTCGGCCAGCAAAGCGGCGGCCGAAATGATGGTCAACGCCTACTACAAGAGCTTCAAGCTGCCGGTCATAATTGTGCGATCAAACAATGTCTACGGGCCGCACCAATTCCCTGAAAGTATGCCTGCCTACCCACAAAATGCTTTGCGATACATTTGCTAATAGCCCCTTTGCGACAGAGATAATACCCAAATTCGCCATGCTGCTGCACCGAGGCCGCAAGCTTCTGCTGCACGGAGACGGCTCGCCAACACGCCGGTACTTGTATGCTGGAGATGTCGCCGATGCTCTCGATACAATTTTCCACAAGGGCGCCATTGGGCAAATCTACAATGTCGCTTCTCGTGACGAGATTTCCAACCTGGATCTGAGCCATCGCCTTCTGAAGCTTTTCGGTCTCCCGAGCTCCACTCCGCGCGAGTTCTCAACGTGGGTTGAGCACACGACAGACCGGCCATTCAACGACCATCGCTACGCTACCGATGGTACGAAGCTCGCTCAACTCGGGTGGCGGCAAAGGACCAGCTTTGACGAAGGGTTGAAGATTACGGTCGACTGGTATCGCAAGTTTGGGGAGATCTGGTGGGGAGACATTGGCAGAATCCTGACGCCGTTCCCGGTCGTGGAAGGGAATGAGATATTCACGGCGGAGGAGCACGCTGCATTGGATGAGGAGCCGGCGACGGGAGAGGACGACGAGCACACGTGGAATGAACGAGCGCTATACCATCTGCAGGCGTCGGGCGGGACGGTGTAGAAGCGAGCATTTGTCGAGTTCTACCGATACCCCATGGCGTTGCATTCTGTTGGACCAGAGTTTCGGGGGGCTGATGTCTCGGTCCATTGTCCTGTTGTGGTCACACTTGATGTTGGTGGAGCAGTAGAGGGGAATTAGAAGTAGTGTATAGTGCAAAGCCATGTATTTGATACGGCACAGGTCTCGGCGCCAGATGAGAAGGTGAAGAAGAGGAGCTACGGTAAGCGACCGTTTGAAAAAGTGTCGAGTCGAAACTCACGAGGGGGGGGCAGGCATAAACAGGCCAAGACGGGCCGTGGCGGCGGGTGCTGCGGCGAAAGCGGAAGGCAGAGCGGAAGCCCCCGTTCGCGTGGTTTGACTGCCCGGACCTGCGCCTGAGCCTGCGGTGGGCTGGGCTGAGAGGAAGAGGGGGGCCCGGCCAGGAGGCTAAGACTGAGACCTGCACTGCCTCACGTATCCGTATTTCGTCCTAGGAGTAGAACCGTCTCTCTCCCTCTCATCCTTCTTCTGTCCGCCCTTGACACCCCGTCATCGCCCACAGCCACGCTCCCAAGAAAGGGTCCAACAATACCTCTGGTCGCCGGTGCCCTTCGCCTTCGCAGCACCCACCACCCACCCCTCAACCATCGACCCCACAACCCTCCCGTTACCCACATCCCACACATCGATCGCCCACCATGGGTCTCTTCAGCAAAAAGGACAAAGAAGCCGCCGGCGACGACTCCAATCGCAAGGCCCTTTTCGGCAACCGCAAGTCCAACAGCTCGTCGCCCGCGCCCTCGAACCCCTATGCCCAACAGGCTGCTCCTCCGCCATACAGCGGCGGCCCAACCCCCCAGCAACGTGCTGAGAAGACCCCCGTCCCCGCTGGCGGCTATGGCGGTGGTGGTGCTGCCTTCGGAGGCACTGGTGCATACGGCCAGGACAGGTTCGGCGGCGGAAGCTCGAATGGTGGTTCCGCGCGGGCTGGTGGCTACGGCGGAATGGGCCCTGCCGACGACACTGGAAGACAAGAGCTCTTCGGCAATGCTGCCGAGAGAGTCCAGCAGGCACCTCCTGCTCCAGCGCAGAGCGGCGTCTCTGGAACAGCTGCCCCTGGTGGCGACAGCAGCGGCTACGGGAGTTACGCTGAGCGCAAGCTGACTGCTGAGTGAGCTTGGAGAACACTTGGACAATGAAACTATGGCTGACTGGCTTCGCAGGGAGGAGGAGGAAGAGGACATTCAGTCCACCAAGCAACAGATCAGGTTCATGAAACAGCAGGACGTTTCCTCGACGCGGAACGCTTTGCGCCTTGCTGCCCAGGCCGAAGAGACTGGACGCGACACTCTCGGTCGTCTGGGCGCTCAAGGCGAGCGTATTCACAACACGGAGCGCAACCTTGACCTTTCGGCAAACCAGAACAGAGTTGCTGAGGAAAAGGCTCGCGAACTCAAGACTCTCAACAAGTCCATGTTTGCGTACGTATCCGTCTTGGCGGCACGGCCGCGCCCCGTTGGCCACGACTGACAGTGACGCAGCATGCATGTCTCCAATCCTTTCACAGTTTCCAAGCGCCGCAATCAGCGTGATGAGGCCATCATGGAGACGCACCGCCGCGAGCGTGACGAGCGCGACGCCACCCGCGCTGCTGCCTACCAGACAGGGCAGCGTCAGCAGGAGTACCAGCGCGAATTGCGTGGCTCAGGCGGCGCCGGTGGCAAGGGTAACCTGGCCGAGCGTTCCAAGTACCAATTCGAGGCCGACTCAGAAGACGACGAGATGGAGAACGAAATCGATTCCAACTTGGATGCTCTCCACGGTGCGGCCGGTCGTCTGAAGGGCCTCGCTGGCGCCATGGGCAAGGAGGTTGATGAGCAGAACACACACATTACCAGGATCACAGGCAAGGTGAGTTACACCCTCTTCCTAGCTTCTTTTCTCAATCGGATTGCTGACAACCTTTGTACAGACGGACAAGGTCGACGACCAGATTGCCATGAACCGCGCTCGCCTGGAGCGCATCAAGTAGTGGAATCACTGGAAAAGAATGCTTCGTTGACCTACTCCAGGAAAATCGTTGCAAGGGACGGCGTTTTGCGGGCATCAATTCATATCAATTTCTCGTCTCTTTTGGGCTGGGCATGAACAGGACTACCACCTAATTCCTGCTTACGAGGCATTTTTGGTTTATTCGCGCTGCTCCTCTAGACAAAAATCCTCTGTTCTTCGAGGAAAGACAGCCTCGTCTGTTGCTCTCCAACCAAGTGCTCTGCGATGATTCAGCTGCCTCCGTCAAACTCCTAGTGCCCACTTTGAACGTTTTGAATGCTTGAATCCTAGCAGCCACCTGTTGGTACGTGCTGTACAACGCAAAATGGGCGGCTTCGAGAAAGGAAGAACGAGAGGTGAAAAGCAAAAGGGAAAGGCAGAGGAGAGGAGGAATCGTATCCAGGATTGAACGAACCTTGACCAGCGAACAACCACAAGTTCAATTCCCACCAGAACGACAATCTGGATTATGCTTATATCAAAGAGAAGCTTTACCGGTCCGTCGCTATGCTAACTCAGTGCATAGCTTACTGATTGGTAGGTTATATGTTATGGTAATACGGCTGCTTTTTGCGTTTATAAAGTGGTATTTGGTGTTGCTCGATCTGGGCATGCGATTGATGTTGATTTAGGCAGGAGCTGCTTTGAGAAGCTAGACGGAAGTGAATAATGGGAATATTCTCAAAAGTTGTCTTGCGAAGAGCTCGAAGCGAGTCGATCGAGTGATGCCAGTGAGTCTAGTACACAACGGAATGCAGCGTGGCGGGCCCTGGCCCTACATACGTCATGCCCGCATTCCAGGTGGGCGCTCCCTCCTCAGAACAAGAGCCCACCCACTTTCGACATCGTCTCGTCACCTCGTTCACCACTGAAGATTGTCATATTCCTTGACAAAGCTCTTGCCTTCTGCGCCTCTGCTCTGAGCACAAACCACACCTCTTGCCAGCACCTCGCCTCTCACCAACACATCCTCCAAACCGTAGCCGCAAACCCAACCTATATCCACTCGTCAACTACAGAGCCAAAGACTCCGTAGCAGCAGCGACAACCATGTCCTCCTCCGCGCCTCAGCAGCCTCCCACAGCAGCCGCATACGCGCAATCCAACAACCCCGTCTCGCGCAACCCAGCTGAGTCCTCGACCTCCACCTCCGGCACAAACACAAACACAAACACAACGACCGAAGCACACCGTACGGCCTCGTCCGCACCATCCACAGGCATCCCCACGTCGCTGGCGCGCGGCGTGCACGGCACCGCAGCCGAAGCAGGCGCAGACAAAGCAGCGAGCGAGGTAGGAGCAGGACAAGACGACGCAGAGCAAATGGCAGCGCCGGGCGAAGGCGCCGTCGCGGACGCGGTGGTAGATGGACAGGGCAAGAGCGGCGCCGCGGGGGCGGGTGGCTTGGGCACTGAGGAGGATCTGGGACGGTGCGTTGATCTGCTCTCTTTTCTCTCTCTTTCGGGCTTGGTATGGTCAGAAGAGCTCCAGGCTAACGACTTGTCCGCGTGCTCCAGGAAGAAAGCAGAGCAGGCGCCGCTGCGCGAGGCCGTCAAGCAGGAGAGGAAGCACGACGTTGATGTCGGCGGCGTTTTGGGGCAGAGAGGGGGCCCGGCGAATCCGGTGCACTGAATGGGCAGAGGACTGAGCGAAGGAAGACCTATAATGAAGAGTTTCGGGTGGGATGAATGGAAAGATAGAGAGACGAGGGCATGGGAATGAGTGGACCAAAATAGGCTTACTGGGACGGGCCAAAGGGTGAAGTACTGGGATATGCGGCGAGATGGAAGGAAATTTATTGCTTCCATGCACGATTGAGGCTACCACGTCCCCAAATCATTATGGTATTGACGCAGGCAGGTAGTCCACCTAACGTCTTTTCGTCCCATCCGCCCTCCGGGCCTGCCAATTCCCTGCCTAGGGTTCCGCATGCCTGCCTGCTTCTCGCCCACTCGCTTTACAGCAGCCTATATGGATAGACACTGGGCCAGCGGCAATGCAACCTTTTGTTCCTCATTGTCTCCTCGCGATCCATGCCCGGCTCCTTTTGATATCCCAGAAAAGGTGCGGGTTCTTCTTAGCCTGGGGGCGTGCTGGCCTTGTACGTCCAAGTAAGACTGGTGACATGATATATGGATGTGTTGATGTTGAGCCTTGCTTCAGTCCTTGGCTCGGTATTATTTCACCGTTTCTGGCAGCGTGTGTAGCAGAGTCGCTTCTGTGAGCGAGACTTTGGCGATGGGGCTTTGACTTTTTGGACAAGTGGGCTCCGATGTTGGGGCTCGCGGAGAAGAATTGACTCCCTGCCTTTTACAGACAAGGGGGAGAGGGAACGTTGTGAAGTCTCCAGGACGAGATTCTGGACGCTCAAGTCTCCATGACTGTGTCTTCGGATTCATGTGTCGTGGGCGGCAGAGGAGGAGGCGTCTGCTCGGGCGTTGTTTGCCTCGCATTCTTGCTGCTGCCGTTTGCTGATGATTCGGCTTTTGCGACGGCCTTTTCCGACGTTTGCTTGATCCAGTCATGTAGCGACTCGGGCCCGCCCTCGATGCGCACGTGCTTGTCTTCTGCGGGAATACCGAGGACAGTACCCTGGAAGCGCGACTCTTCGCCCGTTTTGCTGTGCTTCTTTTTGAGCGCTGTTGTCCGATTAGCGATCGGACGACAAAATCATACCGGCCATCACTCACAAGTCAAGTAGTCCTCTCTCAGTGCGTTAGCACCCGGAGCCACGTCCAATGCCTTGCCTGCACCTGTGCTGACGTCCAAGCCCGCTACTCTCATGATTTCCTTGTTCGCCGGGCCCATAACCCAATCGATGAATTCGCGGACGTCGGCCGTGTCTTCGAGGTCTCGCCGCCGGGCCTCCTTCATGCGCATGCCATTGCGTTCTGGGTAGTCCGACAGGGGCTTCCGAAGCACCTCTTTCCACGCCTCTTCGGCGCCCGTCGTGGACGGAATGAGCAGGCCGGCGTCGGACATGGCCATGCGTACGTCGGTCAAGGTCGGTGCCGGATCGTTGTGATTACTCCACGAGTGGTAGGCAGTGCGCTGGGCCAGCAGAAGCATGTATCGCGCGGCAATGTCGGAGACGGCATCGACGACTGAGGGTCGCGCGCTGTGGTAGCCAGCAGCGCGTAGAATGTGGAGGATGGCGGGACGGAGTAGTGCGGCGTGGAGCTCTTGAGCAGACATGACGGCGGAGTGAGAGCGATTATCGACAGATCATGCTGGAATTTCGCGGAAACAATTGGCGGTGGTCGTGAAGAATGGGACTGGAGAGTAGCGGTGGTGGATTGGTGTCGGTCCAGACGCAAAGTAGAGCTCCCGCGCTCATGTAGTGCGTATCAAGTCTTGGCGCGGCTCCGAACGTCACCCACCCATCTTGCTGAGGCAATTCCTGTCCTGCCTGGTCCACGACTCACAACTGTTCCTGGGCGCCTTCCGCCGCCAGACTGTCCAGCCCGAACCCACCGACGAGCCCTGCAAACTTTAAAGTGTCGCCGATTCCCTATCCCGACATGTCCTCTCCCAACAACCCACGACCGACAATCATGAAGCTCAAGCTCAACTCCGGATCCAAGACTGGAGCCGCCGGCGCCTCTGACGCTGCCGCACAATCCCCCTCTGTCCAGACTCCTAGCGCGCAGACTCCCGGTGGCAGCAACAAGATCAAGATCAAATGGGGCGGCCAATCCGCCCAGAACACGCCCGTCAGCGAGAATCCACCACCTGCACCCGCACCGCAACCCGCCGCTTCACAACCGCCCGCAAAACCTAAGCGCAAATACACAAAAAAGGCCGACAAGGAAAAGGCTGCCGGCGAAGGCACGGCTGCCGCTGTCAAGCCCACGAGTCCAAAAGCGTCCCGCAAGAGGAAGAATGAAGGAACAGAAGATGGCGCGACGGCATTGGTCAAGAAGTCGAAGCCGTCATTGGCGCTCAAGACAGCATTCTCTTCTGCCGCGGCTGCAAACACGAAAATGTCTCTAAAGATTCGCAACATGCAACCAAAGACTCCGACGGTTACAAGGCTTAAGGTCAAGCATGCTGGAAAGCCTCCGCCACGTTTGCCAGGCTACGGCTACGACAGCGAAGACGACGAAGCAGAGGAGGATCCTTCCATTGAGCATGCATTTATATTGCGTATGATGCCAGGTCCGGACTGCGATTATCTTGCCAAAGCAATCAGCGAGAAAAAGGTCGGCGTGTCGCTCAAGGAAGGCGGCGCGGACGTCTCATTCCGCTTTTTTGACCGAGACGGTCGGCGGGCTTGCGTTACCATCAAAGGAAATCACTACGCAGCATCACTGCTTGATCTACCATGCGTGGTTGAGGGAATGAAGAGTTGGGAGCGAAAAGGTGCTTGGTACAAGACGACAGATATTTGCCAGCTTCTATTAGTCTGGGCGCAAGTGGACAAGGAGGAGGAGGCAAGAACAAGGCCGCTGCCCAAGGAGATTGACGACAAGACATGGCAATACCCGCACGGTCTCACGCCGCCTATGCACTACGTGCGCAAACGCCGCTTCCGTCCGCGTGTGGCCCGCCATGTCATAGACGCCGTTGAAGAAGAGCTCGAAAGACTCCTTACAGCAGACAAACAAGCCAAAGAAGCCGGAGGCGAATCAGTCTACGAGCTCGTCGACCCGAACAAGCCCGACGAGCCCGACGACGACGGTGCTTTCGAGGAGTTGTTGGCGCAGCAAGCCCAATCCGCCGTGGACGAGGAAGGCTCTTTCCTCGACGCCGAGGGCGAAGATGTCGACGAGGACGCCCTCACGGCCATGATGGAGCAGCAGCTCGAAGCCGAAGACGAGCCCATGGCCAGCGTCGAAGCTCCGCCCACGGCCAACGACATCGACGCCGCTCACGTTGTCGCAGCGCAAGCACTCGGCGGCGACCTTGAAGTTGGCACGCCTACTGGAGCCGAAGGCGAGACCCCTGGCGCGTCGGCGGCCGGCGGCGACACGGAGCAAGAGGCGACTTCTGGGTCCGACGCCGACGACGACGATGACGACGAAATCGATGAGGTGGCGCTGGCGGCGCAGGAGGAGAAGGCACAGCTGCGCGAGGAGGTGGCCGACCTCAAGCGCGAGGTTGACAATGCCAAGCAGCAAATGGAGCGTCAAAATAACCCGCTGCTCAAGCAGCGCCTCATGGCCAAGGTTAAGAGCTTGCAGAGCGACTTGGAGCTCAAAAGGGCTAGTCTGGGCGACGATGACGATGAGTAGCGGAGTTGCGTGATGATGCTGGCTTGCGCCATCATTCTTTTGATTTCGCCGTGTTATACCCTTTTCGAATGGAGTTGGGGCTTCTACGGACATGGCATGGCGTTGAAAGGGTTTGGGCTCCCAAATCGAGAATGGGCAATGGGTTCCCCGAGGACACACATGATAGTCAATTCATAAAGTCTGGCATTTTTATCTTCCTGCCTCTTTCTGTTTTCAAAAGGTTTGATTGAATCACTTGTTCGCTATTTTGGTACAGTTCGTAGGCCTCATTATTCGCCCTCAAGTTTCTCCCACCACGCCGCTAAGGGTCCAACGTCTTAAATCTTGGCCGCCTTAGACCCTGGCTCCCCAACAATGTTCAAAAAGGCTTGGTGTACATGCTCTGTCAAGTCACTGGCCTGCAGCGCCCTGCCCTTGTCCTTAAAGGCCAGGCGTGACGCTTCCCTTGTGATGGAGCTGCCGCCATAAGCAGCCAGGGCGAGCAGCTCGCTCGCGCTCAGGTCACCATCGTGGTCCCAGATGCGGTCCAGGTAGGCTTTACGCCAGGCCAAGAAGGTCGCCAGGCTGCCGGTCAGAGTATCGCCCTGGCCACCGCTCCTCTTCAAGCCACCCTCGCCGTCGCCGACGAGCGTAAACTCGCCATTCGAAATGTAGTCTTGCGAGCCCTTTTGGATGATCAAGACGCCGCCAAACGCCTTGGCCAGTTTCTCGCACAGCTTGGTCGGATCGCCGCCGCTCACATCAATGCCCTTTGCCTTGGCCAGCCGGCCAAACTCGACCACGTTGGGCGTCAGGATACACTCCTTGTAGCCCTGGACGAGCTCCGGCCGCGTCTGCGCCAGGTACAGTCCGTCAGCGTCGAGCACAAACGGCATGTTTTTCGCGCGCGCCTCCTTGATGACGGCCGCACACACGTCCTGCATTAGCTGGTCGCGCCCCAGCCCGGGTCCGATGACGACGACGTGCAGCCGTGACAGCATTGAGATGACTTGCTCGCTGACGCTCGATGCCGTCTCGTCGCTGCCCGCGTTCTTTGATTGCCGCATGTACGGGTGCACCATCAGATTTGGCGAGTATGTTTTTATCACGGCACCGGCGCCGGGCTCGCAGATGACATGGGACTGGACCAGCATTAGTTGAATTGTGAGACAGTCGGGAGAGGACATTGACGTACCATGTCTGCGCCTAGCTTTGCGGACGCCATGGCGGAAAAGTACGGGGCGCCGGTGTAGTCTTCACTACCTCCTATGACGGCTACGCGTCCCAATTGACCTGGTCCGATTGTTAACATACAGTGCGGACTTGGGGTTGCTATTTGAACGACTTCTTGCCTTTGTGGAAGCTCTCGAGCATGGGCGGAACCATCTTGTATACCTTAGACAGGAGCTCTTTTCTCGAAGAGGCCGCCATGGTTTGTGAATCTTGAGACATGCGAGACTGGTAGAGAGAAGGAGGAGCGCAATTGCAGGTCAACTCGTGAGATAGAAGAGCGCGACAAAGCGGGTGAGGTGTTGGAGTGGTGTGTTTAAGTCAGTGGTCAAGAAGGAAGCTATGTCCCGACATGGAAGTGCCGTGCTGTCGGAATAACCACGTCATAGCGGGGCTGGAGACAAGCCACAGCTGTGGCGTTGTTGACGTCTGCGTGATATTCGACGTGCACCATCGGATCCCCCACCACAGCAGTGGGTGTCGGAAGAAACGAGACTCTCACGATCTATCTGCGGCAATGAACGAATAGTAGTAGTAGCAGATGAATGCTCCTGAATGGTAATCTTAGGAGCGAATGAACGCTTCCCAGGTGTACTTCTATTGCCAGGAGGTCTAATTTCAATGGGTGTCGAAAGAATTGAGACTCCCACGGTCTGGCTGCGACAATAATTGACTGCTTCTTAAGCACAAATATAGTGGTCCAAAAATGCTCCCTAAATGTAACCACAGGAGCGAATGAACGCTCCCTAGACGCACTTATATTGCTGAGAGGTCCAATTTCTTTCGACACCCACTATACCACCACATCAACACATACACGAGCTTCACTGGTTTTCCTGTACCACAGTGGGCGTCGAAAGAAATAAGACCTTCTGGCAGTATGAGTGAGTGCACTTAAGGAGCATTGATTCACCACTACAGTCACGCTTAGGGAGCAGTCGTTTACTGCTGCAGCCAGACACCGATGGGCCAGTGGCTTCGCACACTCCGTTTTGATTGTGGATACCGTCATCTAGCTGTAATTCAACCAGGCCATGAAGCATGCGTCCTTTTCCAACCTGAACTACCAAATTTTTGATACTCCCAAAGTGCTTGTTCCTCAACTCATTCAAGCCGGAGAAAACGGCATGTCGCCACGCTCTCTGAGGTCCTTCCTGAATCCAACCTGCCACTTACCCGCCGTGAGGTCGGCGAGCTTCTTCTTCAGCTCGCCGTGGTGGCGGGCGATCTGAATCGCACTCTTGTTGATGACCTGGAGAGCACGATCGAACTCGTTGGCGCGACCGCTGCTGCTGGAAGGGGTGGTGTCGTGCTTGATGGGGCCCTCGCAAGTGTTGGTCGACGTCTGATTCGCGCAACTGTGGTTGAGCGTGTCTGGAAAAAGCAGAGCGTGATTGTAGACGGGGTCGCGGTTGTTGGGGTTTTCGTTGTTGGCGTGGATGTTGCGAGAAGCGTCGAGGTTATTGGTGCCATGTTCAGCGGCAGTATCGAATTTGACGCTGTATTCATCCTGGACCGAAATTCTGCCCTTGTCCTTGATCTCGTCCTCCTTGCCCATCTTGGTCTTGACGTCGGCGACAAACGCCGTCAAGCCGCAAAACTCGAAGACCGCGTCGCGGCAAACTTTCCATTTGATCGAACGGGCCTCCTTCTTGTCGTGGCGCCTGGCCAGCTCGCGGTGGCGCTCGAGGAATTGTTTGATGTTTTCGGAATCCTTGACCAGCTCACCAAGCAGCTGAATGGTGCCGGCAATGGCGTCGGAGAGGTACCAGATCTTTTCAATATCCAGCTCATTGATCTCGCGACGGTCGTCAATCTCGATGTGCAGAAGATGAATCAGCTTCTCGGCGGAATGGAATTGCTTGCGCAAGTGGGCTTCGAGCGCTTTGGTGTCGCCGGCAGACGGCTCGGACGAGACAACCTCGCGAAACTCTTGGGCCGCAGATTGGCGATCGGAGCGGTGCTCTTCAAAGTTGGGACACGAGGTAGGAGTCGGCATTGACGCCATTTTCGTGTCGCTGCAAGGTGAGCCTCAGTCGAGAGTGTTGCGAGGTTGGAGTTGGAGTTGGCGACGGGCTTCAAAAGCATTTGGGCGGTGGATTGTGATCACCTTGACCTTACGGCGCCAAAGCTTAGTCGCAAGGCTCCGAAATGAACTTGTGAATACTCAGGTCTAGCTGCCAGCAACCAACGACAGCTCCCTAAGTGCGTCAGTGATGGCGGATGATTGCTCCTGAGGCGCGGACCTATGGCAGTGAACAATGTCTCATTTCTAATACCAAATGTGCTGCTAAAGATACTCAGCTGCGAGCAGAGACATAGTGCCTGTCGGAATGGAGGTTCTCCGTCCTTGGAAGTAGGGTAGTGGCTCACTCACCAGTATGGACTCACCTCTACCAACTCAAGATATTCTTCCGAGAGCTGATGCCGAAAGAAACGACTTGGATCAATGGCAGATGAACGCTCCCTGAGTGCATCTGTCATGGCGGACGACTGCTCCTCAAACGTCACTGCAATAGCAGATGAACGCTCCCTAGGTGCGACCACGGCAGTAAATGATGCCTCATTCTTTTCGAAACCCACTGCGCTGCCAGATACTCCGCTGCGAGCGGAGACATGTCAACTGTCGGAGTGGTGGTTCTTGTTAGTAGCTCACTCACCCGTACCACTGACCGACACATTCTCCCCATGGCGGGTGCAGAAAGAAGACCCCCAGGTCGAGCAGCAACAACAAAGCTCAGCTCCCTGAGTGCATCTGCAATGGCGGACGACTGCTCCCCAGGCGTCACTGCAATACCAGACGAACGCTCCCAAGGTGCAACCCCAGCAGTGAATGATGCCTCATTCTTTTCGAAACCCACTTTGTTCCCAAGCTCTTTGGCCGCTGCAAATCTTTAGCTTGGGTAAAATTCAACATCACGGCAAGATTGACGGGTTTGAAGAACAACGAAATTGCGCTTAACTACACTGGCTAGTACCATCCCTACCCGTCGCCACGTGCTTAAAAGCTGGTGTATCAACAGCAGAGACAAAGGAAATTGGTGATGCAGTTGACGTGGTTTGAGGTGGTCTCGAGAATGCACTAGAGGTCTTTCCTACTTAGAGGCAGCCATTTGGAATCACCATGCTCTATTATACATCTCTAAAACGTCACCCTCATCAGCGACGTTCTAACCAATGTGATTTTTTTGCTTAGAACGTACTCCTTTAGAGCCTCCTGTTTAAGCGACGAAGCTCTTGGTGAAGTCCTTGACGACATCCCTCAACTTAGCCTCAAGGTCCTTGCTCAGAGCACCCTCGCGGTCAATGCTGGCGAGAAGTTCAGACTCGTTGGTCTTAAGGTGGGAAAGGATATCAGCCTCCCACTGGAGAATCTTGTTGACGGGGACGTTGTCGAGGAGACCGTTGACACCAGCGAAGATGAGGGGAACCATCTCGTTGACGGCCATGGGAGTGTACTGCTTCTGCTTGAGCAGCTCAGTCAGACGCTCACCACGGCTGAGCGTCTGCTTGGTGGCAGCGTCCAAGTCGGAGCCGAACTGGGCGAAGGCAGCAACCTCACGGTACTGGGCCAAGAAGAGCTTGAGCGAACCAGCGACTTGCTTCATGGCCTTGAGCTGGGCAGCAGAACCGACACGAGAGACGGAAAGACCGACGTTGATGGCGGGGCGGATACCCTTGTAGAACAGCTCGGACTCCAAGAAGATCTGGCCGTCGGTGATGGAAATGACGTTGGTGGGAATGTAGGCAGAAACGTCACCACCCTGGGTCTCGATGATGGGAAGGGCAGTCAGCGAACCACCGCCGTGCTTGTCGCTGAGCTTGGCGGCGCGCTCGAGCAGACGAGAGTGGAGGTAGAAAACGCTGCTCAACGTTAGAGGCTGCTAAATCTCAAGGTCTTGAAACCACTCACTCGCCAGGGTAGGCCTCACGTCCGGGGGGACGACGGAGCAGCAGGGACATTTGACGGTAGGCGACGGCCTGCTTGGAAAGGTCATCGTAGATGATAACGGCGTGCTTGCCGTTGTCACGGAACCACTCCCCGATGGCAGTCTTGCGGTAGGTTATTAGAATCCAGAAGCTTCAACACGTCAAGAGGGAGGACTCACGCCGGTGAAGGGAGCAATGTACTGCAGAGGAGCGGCCTCGGAGGCAGTGGCGGCAACGACGATGGAGTACTTCATGGCATCGTTCTCCTCGAGGGTCTTGACGAGCTGGGCGACAGTGGAACGCTTCTGGCCCACGGCCACGTAGACACAGTAGAGCTTTTTGGTCTCGTCGTTGGCGGAGTTCCACCTCTTCTGGTTGAGCATGGCGTCGAGAGCGACGGCAGTCTTACCGGTCTGACGGTCACCGATGATCAACTCACGCTGACCACGGCCAATGGGAACCATGGCGTCGACGGACTTGAGACCAGTCTGCACGGGCTGGTTGACGGAACGACGGGGAAGGATACCGGGAGCCTTGAGCTGAGCACGGCGCTTCTCAGTGGTCTTGAGGGGGCCCTTGCCGTCAATGGGGTTACCAAGAGCGTCGACGACACGGCCGAGAAGCTCAGGGCCGACAGGGACGTCGACCTGTGTAAACAACAGTCAGCCTTGCAAGTTGGGTACGTCATTGGAGCTTCGGAAACCCACAATCTCGCCCGTACGCTTGACGGTCTCACCCTCCCTGACCAAACGGTCAGAGCCGAACAGGACGACACCGACCTGGCCGGCCTCGAGGTTCATGCACATGCCCTTGACGCCAGAGGCGAACCTGGAAAGCTGTCAATTGATGGATGCCGCATGGCCCAACCCGCGGTGGTACTTACTCGACGAGCTCCTCGGCCTGGACATTGCTCATGCCGTGAACACGGGCAATACCGTCACTGCGATCCAAGTGTCAGACTAGCCCAGAAATCCCAATGCGCATTCGTTGTCGTTTGGATGGTGTTGGCGAGGGAGCGTACCCGACGGAAAGGACGCGGCCGGTCTCGGCGAGGCCGGACTCCTCCTGCACACCGCGGATCCTCTGCTCCAGGATGGAGGAAACCTCAGTAGGAGCAGCCTTGGCGTCGGAGGCATAGCTGCGGAGGCCGTTGGAAGCAGCGTTGAAGACGGCGGGGGTGGTACGGGTCTATTGAGGTTGCGCGGAAAAATCGTCAGCCCTCGGTTCCTGCAAAGAGCTCCAGCGCATGGCAGCGACGCGGCCGCAGCGCCAATTCGGGGTCCACAGGGTCGGAAGAGACAGATATGAAGTCGAAGAAGCTTGGATCGATAACGCATCGCGCAGAGAGGCGTGGCGGCGATGAGATTGATGGACTTACCGAAGCAATTCTGCCAGCGGCAGAGATTGCCCCGACGGTGCGGGTGGACTGTCTGAGGGCGTTCCTGAACATGGCTGCGTGCTCAGAAAGCTTCGTTCGATAGCACTGCTATCAATTGAGATTGAAGCAGGGGGAGGAGAGGGGAGAGTGGTGCTCGGTGGGATGGAGCTCTTGGTGGAAGAGGACGAAGGACCCGAGCCTCCTCTCAACTTCGCACTGCCGCTAGTCCGCTTAAGTAAAGCGCCAAGCATCCGAACATCGCGCCCGTCGGCCGGCCACGGGAGGAGACATGTACACAGCTCTGCCATCTATATATTTCCTTTGGTCTTTATCGACGCTGTTTACAAACTTCATCCTTTTTCTCCTCCCCAAGCCTGAGACCTCGACCTCACCCTCAACTCCTCTCCCGGACTGGCATACCCGACTGGGACGAATCCCAAGGCATTTACCCGGCTACAACGGCGCTTATGCAGGTTGCGCCTCGAGTGCGTGCAAACACGCTGACGGTCGACTGACACCCGGGGGCCACCAAAGGACCACTAGCGTCATTTTCAATTTGAACCAGCTCCTATGATATGTCCTCACCAGTCCGCCAAGCGGATGTGCTGAATTGCGTCAAAGAATCATGCACCTCCCGCCGTCCGAGCTATGCTTTAACATTGACCTCCATCCTCTTGTGTTCAATCCCCGCTACTCACTTGCTGTTTCCATTGGCTTTGCCATTGGCGGCTGCCTTCCTGTCCCGGTCCTCTCTGAATTTCTTGAGGTTCTTGGCTACGGCACTGTCGATCCTGCTCTTCAGTTCGGGGCGGTACCCAAAGTAGAACAAGACCTCGAGCCACACAAACAGAGGGGCCAAGAACAAAGCTTGCACGATGTTGTCGAGCAGGGCTGGTGCGCGACCCTCAAACTTGCCATGGCCAACGAATTGGGCGACCCATGAAAATATGTGAAGGCCTAGCGCCCACCAGTTGGCCGTCGCGCCATATGTGGCCAGCAGGTGCTGGACGCAGGCTGTGCCCGCAAAGAGGAGCGGGGCAAGCAATCCTCCAGCCACTGGCTCCATCAAAATGTATAACAATGAATATAGGGCTGCAAATCCGGTGGCAGCGTTAAGCGGGAGATTCGGAACGGAGACCGCCGCTGGGAGAGCAATGGCCGGTGTGTTAGCGAGCTGCAATTCAGCGTTAGTTCCGGCATAGCTGGCCCCAAAGCGCTCAAAAGGCTTACGAAGAGAAAGGCCGTCGCCATGATTAGAGGGACGCAAGTAATGTGGACGCCGATGTTGACCTGGTTGGCGTGTTAATTTGCGCTTGTTGAATCCAGCAGGACGTCATCGTACCGGGTTATGGTGATAGCTCCCATACTGCGACCGTTAGCTCTTGCGACACAGGCAGGCAGTGCTGCGGTTGGTGCGGTACATACAAAGGTGAGCTGCTTCTCGAGGTTCAAGGCCATGGTTAAGTGGGGCCGAGGAGAATGAGAGGAGGTAGACAGGACTGGGTGGAGAGAGGCGGAGAGGAAAGATCCCAAGCAGGGTCGAAGAATGGCCAGCCGCGGAAGAAGGGGAGAGGTATGGTGACCGAGGTGGTGGTGAGCGGACAGACCAGGCCGTCGTTCGTCATGCCCTGGAGCCGTCGGCTTCTTCCCCAGCCGCAGCTCCCGTCGCCGTCACATGTGCCCGTCCCGTCGGCGCGCAAATATTGCCTGTTCCGCAAACTCAACACCAACGCCGGTCGCCTCTTGCCTGACCTCACTCGACCTGCCCGTGTCGCCGCAGCGCCCGTTCCCAGACGCGCTGTCCCGCCGTCGCGTGCTCCCTCGTTTGCAGTGCGGCCGTCCTCGACTGCGGGGTGTGCGAGCGCGTCGTCGGCCTGGACGAGCTCGCTCGGTGCGCATCCGTGGGGAGAGCTCCTCCGTCCAAACTCCAATTCAACGTCCCAATTACCTGCCACGTCCCTCATTCTCTTCGCCGCCTTGGATACCCGCGTACCATAACTAAAAGCCGCACTCGCTGGCCGCCCCATTTAATACCGGCCGCCTCTCCTTCTGGTCGCTCCTCCCACCCAAGCTCCAAAACCGCCGTCTCCAGAGCCCCGACACGCTGCACGCTTCTCCGACACCATGTTCTTTCTCCACGAGCTTGAGCGCACCATCACCCTACACCCGTCGTTTCTGGGCCCCAACGTACACGAGTATATCGAGGAACGGTTAAAACAAGATGTCGAGGGCATTCAGATTGAAAACTACTTCATCATCTGCGTCATGGACTCCCAAGACAAGTCCGAGGGTCGCGTGATGCCTGGAACTGGCTACATTGAATACAATGTCCACTTCAAGGCCATTGTGTGGAGACCATTCAAAGGCGAAATCGTAGGTTCACAGGCGCCGCGGAATAAATTCAGGGCATTGACCGTCGTGTAGATGGACGGAATCGTCACCGCTGTCCACGACTCTGGCTTCTTCGTTGAGATGGGCCCTCTCAACGGTTTCGTAGTCTCCAGCGTATGTGGTCGCGCTCGAGGTTTGTCGAGGCGCCGGCGCTAACTCTGGCCAGATGATTCCTAGCAATATCAAGTATGACGGCAATGCCACTCCCCCGCAATGGACCAACAATGCCGACCAGGTCATTGAGAAAGGCACACACGTTCGTGTCAAGGTCAAGGGTCTCCGCACAGAAATGGGCAACATGTATGCCATTGCAACTATCAAGGAGGACTATCTCGGGTACGTTGAACTTCCGCCCCGCCCATCTGCGCTCGTGGGACTTTTGCTCATGTTTTATGTTAGACCTCTCAACGAGAATCCGTAATACTCGAGAAGATGGAGTTGGATACTTGAACAGCCAAAGCCCGAAGCCCTGAGTCGGCTTGGTCAACCATGAGGGTCTTGATCATGTGGCAATTGGGACGGGCGAAGCCCCAGCCCAACAAGTGCGATAGGGCCAAACTTCCAGCGCCCTGCCAAAAGAAAGAAGTGAAGCTACACAAGCTCTCGTTGTATTATTTTGGGGATATCAGATCACCGAGTAATGCAAAACAATGGAGGCCGGGAGGCCTTCCGACGTGTTTCCGAAACAATTATGCATGGCTGTGGACCACACGCCAGCCGATTTATAGAACACAAGCCAGATCTTCAAGTTTTTCATTCCTTTGATGCCCTCTGTGTGAATGTCGGTCGGCCCGCAACTAGAGGTCAATAACGGTCAATTCGGCATGCACCAATAAAGGGTTCTCTTGGCGTCGCCCCCGGAGGTGCCTGCACTCGTGTTCAATATGCTATGTAGATAACTTGCCATCAACCAGCTTCTCTTGCGAGAAGCCGACACATTCCAATAACTAGTTGATTCTCCGGTCAACCAGTGGACTAGCCGATGGCGACTGCGCTAAACAATTGCTAGTGCTGTAGCCCACCAACCCCACGACCGTACAACCACCGCCGAGAGACTCGCCATGTCCAAGGAGCGTCCCCTCAACGATGAGGAGACGCAGCCACTCACCAAAGAAGTCGCCGATGCGCCGCGAGAATCAGAAGACGGGCCGCGTGCCTCGACGAGCACTGCGTCAACCACCTCACTGGTCCTCGAGGGCTTGAACGGCGAGTACTCGAAGGCGCGGGCGTCCGAGCCCTACACGGACGCAAACAGCCCCAACAACCAATCGCGAGAACACGCGCTCGACATTGAGGATGGCAACTACTACGGCGGAGTACGGCCCGCAGATAAACGGCTTCGACGATGGTTATGGATCCTGGGTATAATATGCGCGACGGGTTGGGCATTTGCTTTGGTCGCATTCATCTACCAAGGCTCCTACCACCACGCCTCGACCAAGCCGCACGACCCGGCTGCGACGGCCTCGAGAGGATCAGGACGGAAAGTCAAGCTTGACGAGGTACTTCGTGGAGAATGGAGCCCCACACGACATTCATTGTCCTGGATCGCTGGACCCGGTGGTGAAGATGGATTGCTGCTGGAGAAGGGCGGCTCGCACAAGAAGGGCTACCTGGTCGTTGAAGACGTCCGTCACAGGGACGAAAAAGAGGCGTCTGAGCATACCACAGTTCTCATGAAAGGTGCGGGCTTCTATGCTGGAGACAAATGGGTGCAACCGCAGGAAGTCTGGCCGTCGCCGGATTTCAAAAAGGTGCTCGTCATGACGAACAAGGAGCACAACTGGAGGCATTCGTTTTATGGAATCTACTACCTCTTCGATGTGGAAACGCAGACTGGCGAGCCCTTGGATACCCAACACCCGGATGTCAGAATACAGCTTGCGACATGGTCTCCGAATTCGGACGCAATCGTGTTTACGAGAGAGAGCAACATGTTCTTGCGCCGGACAGATACCACTACCATCACGAGAATCACCAGCGATGGCAGCCCAGATCTCTTCTATGGTGTTCCTGACTGGGTCTATGAAGAGGAAGTATTTAGCGGCCGCGTTGCTACTTGGTGGTCCCAGGATGGCAACTATATTGCGTTTCTCCGCACCGACGAGTCCAGAGTCCCAACGTACCCTGTCCAGTATTTCTTTTCCAGGCCAAGTGGCACTGAGCCAAAAGAGGGCGAGGAGGACTATCCGGAAGTTCGTGACATCAAGTACCCCAAGGCGGGGGCACCCAATCCGATTGTCAACCTTCAATTCTACGATGTCCAGAAGAAAGAGGTCTTTTCCGTCAAAATTGACAAAGATTTTCCCGATCTCGATCGTTTGATCACAGAGGTTGTCTGGGCCAAGAACGAGCAGGTGTTGATCCGCGAGACTAATCGCGAAAGCGACGTCCTCAAAATCAGTCTTGTCGACGTTCGTACGCGGACTGGAAACATTGTGCGGACTGAAGATGTCGCTGCCCTTGACGGAGGATGGTTTGAGGTCAATCAAAAGACGACCTTTGTCCCCGCAGACCCAGAAAACGGACGTCCGTACGACGGCTACATCGACATGATCATTCACAATGGCTATGATCATCTCGGCTACTTTACACCCTTGAATTCTTCGAAACCGATTCTTCTTACGGAAGGCAACTGGGAGGTTGTTGATGCGCCATCTGCCGTTGATCTCAAGAAGAATTACGTCTACTTTGTTGCCACCCGCGAGAGCTCCATTCAGCGGCATGTCTACCGTGTCAATCTCGAAGGTGGCGCTTTTGAGGCTTTGACCGACACCAAGAAGGAGGGCTACCACGACGTTGAATTTTCCAGCGGAGCTGGGTTCGCGCTTCTCTCCTACCAAGGGCCCAACATTCCTTGGCAAAAGATCATTAGCACTCCCAGTTCTTCGTCGTCTTACTCGAGCATCGTTGAAGAAAATACCAGGCTGGCAGATATGGCACGGAAGCATGAGCTGCCGATTCAGGTGTATTCTACCTTCAAAGTCGACGACTTGGATCTCAACATCGTGGAGAGACGCCCCCCTCACTTTGACTCTAGCAAGCAATACCCTGTCCTCTTCTTCCTTTACAACGGGCCCGGCAGCCAGCAAGTCACGAAGAAGTTTTCAGTCGACTTCCAGGCTTATGTCGCGTCGGCACTCGGCTACATTGTCGTCACCGTGGATGGTCGCGGAACTGGCTTCATAGGCCGCAAAGGGCGCTGCGTCGTACGCGGAAACCTGGGCCACTACGAAGCAACAGACCAGATCCTCGTTGCCAAAATGTACAAGGAGAAGAGCTACGTCGACGCGGAGCGCATCGCCATTTGGGGCTGGAGCTACGGCGGCTTCATGACACTCAAGACGCTGGAGCAAGACGCTGGCGAGACGTTCAAGTACGGTATGGCGGTGGCGCCTGTGACCGACTGGCGGTACTACGACAGCATCTACACGGAGCGCTACATGCACACGCCGCAGCACAATCCCCAAGGCTACAACCAGGTCGCCATCAGCAACGCAACGGCGCTCTCGCAGAACGTGCGCTTCCTTGTTATGCATGGTGTCGCCGACGACAACGTCCACTTCCAGAACAGCCTGGCTTTGCTCGATCGCCTCGATCTTGCGAGCGTTGAGAACTACGATGTTCACGTTTTTCCTGACAGCGACCACAGCATCTACTTCCACAATGCGAATCGAATCGTCTATGACAGTAAGGATTCCCCCCTCATGGCTTTCTCAGACCATGCTAACTTGTCTTCAGAGCTGAGCAATTGGCTCATCAACGCCTTCAATGGTGAATGGCTTAAGACGGCCAATCCCAAACCTATCTCTACGATTGATGGGATCTCGCATCGACGATGATGAAGACGTGGTCAGTTTTTAAGGAATATGAAGATGCATTTTAGGACGACTTTTGCTTGTTTCCTTGGGTTGTATTCAGCACGAGACGGGCGGGTCACGGGTGGGTGCTTTGCTAGAGATACTGCCCTGCGAGACGGAACAGCCAGGGCAAGCAGGTATTTGCATAGAGAATGGGAGTCTTTCAAATTATCATGTATTAGTACTATTAGTGCTGTCACTATACCATGGCTTACGCTAATGCGCGGAACATGAAGAACCAAGGGGAAGAATTGTGCGTATGCTGCGATGGGATGCAGGCACAACCAAGTGTGTAGGTCGAATCTTGTCCGAGGAAAATGTCTGGGTGCTTCTGAAAAAGATGGCTCATGGCAGACTGCAAAATGTACATGTAGGCAAGCACTTGCAGAAAAAGGAACACAAAGAAGCGCTTCCATTAAATCAGCAATGAAAGCCGGTCCAAGCGAGAATCGAACTCAAGCCCTCTGTTGGCCAAAAAAAGCGAGCCAGCGAACGATCGCTCAGTCCTCAGTTGGGTGGCCAAATACGGAGTATAGAAAGGAGGTTTGCTGCGGAAAGAATGAAAGAGAGGCTCACTCCAACTCGGCCGAGGCGCTGTGGCTCGTTGAAGATGTTGTCGCTTTTAGAGAATTTATTTATGACCGAGACTGGGTTGTCTTCATATGTGGCATGCGCACCCGCGCTGAGTTGGTCGTCTTTGTCCACTCGTCGCCTTGTTTGTCCCTCTCCATCACCACAAACAACCACCACTCTCGAGTACACAGGTGACCAAATTGTCAGATCATCTTAGCCTCGTGGCTCCTTCGCCATCTGCGGTACCTGGCTGTACGCGTAGGACGCGTAGGACGTATCCAACCGCGCGCCTGCCGTCCTTCCACCCGCGTGGCTGCGCGGTTGGCTGCGGACAAGGAAGGAAAGAGAGGGCAATCCCGTCTTACCCACGTTGATTGCGCAAGCGACCTAGCTGCCGAGCAGAGTCTCGTCTAAAAGAAGAAAAGGGCTTGTCGCGAAAAAGAATAAACTCGCACTCATGCGCCGTTAGCCAATCCATCGTTCAGTGAGAGGGCAAGACGGCAAGCCAACAGCTGTTTCGATGCGGCATGGTGCGTCGAAACCAAACCAATCTTATGCGTCCTTGGCCTTGCTTCTTGTTTTGCAGCCGCAGTGGTGGACCGCCGCTCATCCTCTGCCGCTCGACTCGTCGCGGCGCCTCCCTTTTGCCTCTCCCGCCGAGCCGCGATGTCATCCGCTAGGGGTTGCATGTGCAGAGGGGGCGTTGAGCGGCGAGCGAAACGCGCGTCTACATGCAGATGATAATGTAGGGGAAACATTCAGCCAGTGTGGCAATTGAGAATTTCCATGTAGAGTTTTTGTGTGTAGAGCCGCATAATTACAACAAAATAGACTTGGTATGATATGGTTGCTTCGGCCCAGTCAGCCAGCGAGAGAATAGACGCCCAAAAAACGCCTGAACGTGAAAGAGGTGAAATTGCCGTCCCAGTCCCCAAATCAAGGAAGCGCCATGCTCGCCAGCCTCCTGCAAAGTCAGTCGCTCCTGCGGTATCCTACTCTCTCAAACACGAAACACATGCTGGTTTCCATCTCTTTCGCTAGCAAAAAAAGCATGACATTAGTAGTTTCAATCCTTCTCGTCGTCAATCTCTGAGCGACGGTCGTGAATGAAGCCCTGGTCCGTCTCAAGGGCGCGGTCCAGCGGCAACCCCTCAACCCAAAAGCTGATGACAAAGGCGAGCGCGCCAACGGCGCACATGACGATCCAGACGCGGCGCAAGGCGAAGACGTAAGCGAGGCGGAGGTTGTACTTTTCGGCGCTGTCGGGCATCGACTTGATGACTTGCACCAGCGCGCTGGCGTCCTTTGAGAGTTCTCCTGCATTCGCTGCAAGCTCCCCTCCGAACGATGCCAGCTTGTTGCGCATCTCGTTTTGGAAGACGACACCGCCAATGGCGACGCCAATTGTTTGCCCCAACGCACGCATAAACGTGAACAAGGTGACAGCAGCGGCTTGGTCGGCATTGGAGGCTGCGGCTTGGACTGCCATGGCCATGCTGGGGAACAGGATGCCAGTACCGGCACCGGGTACAATATTGAGGAAGACAAATTGGGTAACCGTCGTGTTGACATCCATGTAGATCAATAGGCCGTATCCAAATGTCGTCAAGAACCAGCCTGACCACAAGGCCCAGCGGTAGCGACCAGTCCAGGCAATCGCGACGCCAACGACGATGGCTGCGGGGGCAACCGTGAATGTTTGAGGGAAAAGTGCAACACCGGCAAGGACGGGAGAGTAGCCCTTGACAGCTTCATAGTAGAATGGGCCATAGTAAAGAGCGCACCAGAGTACGAGGCCATGAAGAACGGTCTGTGCAAATGCCGAAGCACACGTGCGGTTCTTGAATAGATTGGTCCTGATGATGGGGTTCGTGGCAAATCGATCCTCGTAGATGACAAAGCCGACGAGAGCAGCGCCGCACACGCAGAGAGGGACAAGCGTACGCCACGAGGACCATTCGTACATGACGCCGCCCCAGGTGACGGGAATGAGGAATCCGGTTGCCGACGCTACAAAGACGACGATTCCGATCCAGTCAATTGACTTCAGTCTGTCGATCAAGTCGCTGGGACGGTGGTGGAGGTTGAGGAAGAGCAGGACGAGGGGTGCGCCGATACCAATGAAGGGAAGGTTGATCCAGAAGATCCACCTCCAGCTCACATTTTCGGAGAAACCGCCACCTAAGCGGCATGTTAGAATAGTCGAAAAGGGTCACGGATTTGACTTACCCAGGACTGGTCCAGCAACAGTACCCAGTGCCCACACTGCACTGACGACACTCATCCACTTGCCTCTATCCCGCAGAGGAACCATATCTGTGACAATAACTTCTTCCAGAACCAGGATTCCACCACCTCCGATTCCTTGAATACTGCGTCCGACCAAGATGACTCCAAAGTCGTTGGCTAAAGCAGCGACAATGGCACCAACGCCGAAGAATGCCAAGGATATGATCAAGATGGGCTTGCGGCCGAAAACTGTGCTGAATGTTCCCAGGACCGGTTGGAATACTGTGCATGTGAGGAGGAATGATGTACCAGACCAGAATGCCTCAATGGCAGATCCGTCGAGTTTTTTGGCCATTACCTGTATTCGAATCAGCCAAGAAGATCGTGAATAAACGCTTCGAGGAACATACTGGGAGTGCAACCGAAATGCTGGTTGCATCCAAAGCCGCCATCAAAGACACCACGCTAAGCGAACCAAAAGCAACGTAGAAACGCCAACCAGGCTTGAAATCTGACAGCCGAAAATTGGTCCTCGAAGAACTGTTCTCGTCGTCATGTTCAAAGTATGATAGTCTTCGTGTTGGTAAGGCGAGGACTTCGGTGGAGTTGAAACTGCTGAAGTAATGACCGGAAAAGTGCCCAGACTTCATGGAAAGGGCCCTCGAGGTTGGTGCCGTAGTCAGGGCTGATTCTGGTATTGATGAATACAAGGAATCATGAGTGGACGGGGACAAGAATTGCGGGTTCTCCTCCACCACATGGTGTGACGGGTACGGTATGTTGGGCGGAGGCGACATGTTGGTTGACTTGTGACGCTGTACAGTGTAGAGGGCTTCTCAGTTAAGTACAGAAGAATGTGCTAAGTTTGCCCTGATACCTCCAGTTGAACCTAAAGACGGGGGACAGAGGAATGGACTGCAGGCTAGACCATCGGCGACAGAATAGAACAGACTGGTCCAAGCGGTTGAGCTTATACTTTGACCATGCAGTGAGACTAGTACGAGTTGTTGCTGGGCGATGACCGGCAATTCTGTTGACATATGACGCCAATTGGACAAGGCCGACGGCCCAGATATGACAAGAGTAACGGCAACGTTGGCAAACGAATGAGCTGCGCGTCTCTCTCAAGCTGTCGAAATCCGAATCTTGGTGTTGGACTTTTTCTTTTCCGGGACCCCTCATGGCTCCGGCGGATCTGAGACTAGATTTAAACGGAACAGAACATGGCTGCCATTGGAATCCTATTCGCCCCAGACAGCGGGCCCACTGCACCAAATTGCGACTGCACAGCATGGCGCGGTCACTGGGTCAGGAAATTGAAAACGTTGTATACCGCTCTCTTCAGGGTCTGCATCTGCATTCAGGGGGACTCATGCTGGCCCAAGCCGTGCTAGATCTGCACGGGAAGCCGTTATCCGCACCCACAGGCCCTGGGCGGCACCGTTCGGTGGGAGGTAGTTGCATGAGCTGGCGACTGGCGTCGAAATGTGCGCAAAACGACATGAAGGCAGCGGTTTTAGCGTTGATGGAGTGAAGGCTGCCAGGTGTGGTTGGGAGGTTGGGGGTGGCGGCTCAGGTTCCGATTCGCTTAAGGCTTAGCGCCACGGTGACTAACACGCCTGGCCGCCCACCCGCTTCCTCGACCCAACACCAAACGGCGTCTCTCCGCACCTCTTCTGAGCAACTCTTACAACCTGACCCCGTATTCGCCGTGTCTCTTTTCGGCGCGATGATGAATTCTCTAATATCCACGTACGCTCGCTCGGCTGGCCACCCGGATATAGCTGACGAGGCACGGCACGCTCGGCCTGCCCTCGACCGAGATTCCCTCAGGATTGGATGGCTCATTGCCACGCTAAGCTGATTTGCAAGTATTTTCTCCTGCTCGATGTGCCGTGGGCAGTGCAAATTCTACTTTCTTTGTGTTGCAGCATAATATCAAGGCATTCACTGGACCGCGGCAGCCACCAACAACCTGCCTTGTTCTGTTCGCACCGCCTATGCTTTCACCAAATAACATGTCAATCTTGGTCGCAAACAAACGACGCATCCTGCGTCATGGGAAAACATCCGTAAGCCTCAGTCGAGTCCCAATCGCGTCATCTTACGTCTGCCCCCTTTGTCCTCACCTCGCCGAGCGCTTGATCCGGAATGCTTGTGACATTCCGCACGTGGACTTTCAGGGTCTTTGTTTTGGATGAAGACGGTCAAATGTGTTTGCGACACTCGCCTTCATGATGCGAAGGTTTCCTAGTCTACTCCTCTTCCATGTGAAGAAGTCGTGAATGATGCCTTACAACCACCCAGTTGCGAGGTCTCTGTTTGCGCCGTCTTCACAGTCTTCGGACGGCGCAGACAAGCAGATTCCTTCATTTAGAGATTTTGTAAAGACTGCTCCGCCGCCAAATTCACCGCCACAGCACCCTTCACCTATTCAAACAGGCCAACCTGATTTTCGGCTTCCTGAAACATCATCCCCAGGCTCAGCCTCGACTCCCAATCCACATAGCAGAACTTCTGGAGAATCCTCGTGGACAAGACCTTCAACATGGGATTACGACGACGCTCAATTCAAAACAGAATCAGAGTTGCAGTCCCCAGGTGGCTTTATTCTCCAACCTGAAACTTATGTTCCGCCCTCGCGAGACCGGGCTGATACAGATCGAGGCAATGGACCTGGGAAGCTTTTTCTGGAGCCAAGGGCATTTGACCCTCTTTTACCAGATACTTCGCCGCTTCCAAGCCCGGAACCTTCGAACCGCCATCCGTTCGAGTACGAGACTATTGTAGAATTTTCTCCAAGGCCAGCGTCAGAGTCACCACCAAGAGCACCACTTCCACCAGTGCCCTTGAACGTGCCAGACAAGGTCAGAGAAACTTCTCTTTTGGGGAAATTCCCAACTCCTCCATCCCCGTCGCCTTCTGCAAATACAAAGGAGGCCCAACCCGTTACTCCAAGCTCTGTGTACGGAACTCCTGACCGCCATGGCCAGTCCATTTCAAATCACGGCTTGCAAACCCCAGATTCAACGCCAAGGGGCCGCAAAGTAACTCGAGATGGCTCGCCTGGAGACAGAGGGCTGGCCCACCAGTTCTCCATCCGCATCACGTCACCAAAGAAACTTGTTCCACGATCCGCAGCTCCCGGCGCCGACGACGAGTGGGAAGACTTTGAAGAGACGACCAGGCGAGTGACGCAGGATCGAATCTCTCATGACTACCACAAGGCTTTGGCAGAGCAGTATCGTGAACTCGCTGCTCCCACTCCAGATGTGTTTGAGGATGATGATGAACCGGCTCCATTGGACTGCCAGCCAATCTCCCCCGACGACGCCAACATGGCTCCGCAACCTCTGAGACTCCAAAAGAGCCCGGTGGAGAGCCCACGCGACATAGAAACGATCAGCTTGGCAAGGGCTTTGAACGAGTTTGAAGGAGCGGACCAGGAACCAGAACCAAAACCGCGGTCCCCATCTCCACCGCGACGCAGAGCGAGCATGCGAGAAAAGCTTCCAGCTCTGGCCACCGGAACTCTCCAGATGATCTTGCCATCCCAACATAACCGGAAGGCAAGCGAGACTAGTGCCACTAGCGGTGATATCCCTATCTCTGCACCGGCTGAGACCACCTCTTTTAGCGTCAACGAGACGGCACCGGTGAAGGGAGGACCTTCAAATCCAGCCAGATACAACAGGCAGCGCCCTCGCAGTCGCGTTTACCCTGCTACCAAGAGATATTCGGGCATGTACAGTTCTCGGCCACGCTCCATAATTCAGCCTGCAGAAACCAAGAAGTCCAAGAAGAGCAAGAAGAGCAAAAAGGACAAGGAGAACGACAAGTCCAAGCCGTACACGCCTCCGCTTCCTCTAACCCTGCCTACCACACTGTCTACTGAATCCTCTCCACGGCCCTCTGCCGAAAGTCGCCGGCGCCTCCCTCCAGTATCACCTGTCCCTGGGACGCCCAGGTCCGCCACCGGTCGTCCATCAACGCCATCTGCTTTTGCCACAGTCAAAAGCACGACTCTTGCTCAAAGGCGCCTTGGGCCACAGGGTCCAAATGCGCTCCAAAGATCAGGACTCAATCCACAGCAGCCGCTGGCGCGGCCACCCGCACCACTACCCCTGAAATCGCACTTTTCGCATTCTTCCTCCTCATCGGCTGCCTCGCCTCCACCATTTCTCTCGCCTGGTCCCACAACCGGTTCCTCGGCATCCAAAAGCCCACGTCTTACTCCGTCGGCGGGAAATGCGCCTCACGCGCCCTCGCCGCTCCAGCACGGCCTCACCCACACTCAACTCTTTGCCCCTGGACTCGCTCTCACAACGTCTGAACCGAGCCCCACCCCCTCGCCGCCTTTGACGGCACCGGCGACTGTCGCACGCACTCCAAGTCCGTCAGTCGGATACCCACGACCGATGACCCGTGACGAGCCGTCCAAGTCGGCGACGGCGGTGCACACGTCTTCGTCGTTAAAGCCTCGCCTGATGACGAAATCGAAGAGCGCCGCAGCGGCGTTGTCTTTACGTCCACATCGCGATCGCGGTCCGCCGCCCCCTCCACCACCCCCTCCGCATGACTACAACCCGCAACCGCGCATGTTCTCCCCGAGCTCCTCGGCTTTGCCCGCCTTCTCGCCGCGCTCCGCGCCGCTGCCGCCTTTGCACTCGGCGTCGTCTTCGTCCTCCGCCGCTACGACGTCGGCCTCGTTACCCGTAACGCCCATCTCGGCGGTGCCAGATGACACGCCTCGGCGATCGCTCGTCGGCCCTGGCCTCTCGCTGATGCGCAAGGCGGTTGAGATGCAGCGGGAGCGCAAGAGGGGCAAGGCGCGCGAGGAGTTGAAGCGTAGGATCAAAGTCGTCGGCGTCGATGGTGGCTCCGGTGTACAATCGATCAGCGCGGGCGGTACTGAGAGAAGCGCAGCAGGTTTGGGTAAGGGGAGAGTAGAAGTCTTGCAGGGAGAAGAGGGCAGAGCGAGAGAGTGGGTCTAGGAGTTGCGAGTATAGCTCAGTACTGTTCTTCAGCAAGCACAGGTCAGATGAGAAGTCTCGTGCGTCTGACGAAGTGAGTTCAGGGAACCCATTTGCTTGTTGTAGAGGAAGAGATGTCGGCAGGGAATGCTGAGGTCCGCTAGAAAGAGAAACCACCGTGCGTCTACATTCTCCTGGAGCTCATATTTTTCACCAATCATACATCACGCCTGCATAAAAGGACCCTGAGCAGAAGAAATACATTCTTTCTCATTGCCCTTGACCAACGAATGTGGACCCCCCTGCAACACGCATGCTGCTGCTGTCGACCCAATCTGTTAAACGTTCGTTTTGAGGACTTTCGGCAAGTGGATCCATGTCTGCTCACATGGAGCGAATATGATCTATAAGCGTTTGAACCTTGACATCGAGTCTTTCCAGCTGATCCTTGAGCTGATTGAATTCCGTACGAGAGACCGTGGCATCGCCGTCTCCAACTAAAATCGGGATATCCTCCAAGTTGATGGGTTCGTCGTCCTCCTCCATCTTAATCTTTGGCTTTGGGCTTTCCTAGTGCATCGGGATATCCTCCAAGTTGGGGGGTTCGTCGTCGTCCTCTATCTTGATCGTAGTCGACGATGTTTCATCGGCACTCTGTGTCCCTTCCACAGGAACATCCTGTCTAGACACGTCCTCTGACGCTTTGGGAGCTTTTGCGCTGCGGTATTTGTGCGAGAAAGGATCGGAAGCTGCAAGGAGATTCTTAGCAAGGTCTCGAGCTGGAAGAGCCGAATCACCAACGTCGCTTGGGAGACTCTTGTCGCACTTGTTCATTTTCATGTTGCAGGCGACGTTGCTCTTCGCGAATCTGCCGCAGTCTCTGTTCGTGCCGCCGGTGGTGCTCGTGTATCTTTTCTACAATCTTAGGATCTAGTTCCGCGATTTCGAAACCCTGCGAGGCGCTCAGGGAGATTGTGAATAGACGGCCATTCAGTCAGGCGTGGAAGACGTACTGGATCACGCATTGTGGAAGCAGATAGATATGCTCTGAGTGGGATGAAGATGTGGATGAGATGTGTTTTGAAGTTCTTCAGGTTGGAAGGCAGGACGAAGTTGGATGTCGTTAACTACATGTGGCTTTGCCTGGGAAGTCTTTCTATGGAGAGTCAGGAGGGAGCCTTCCTACTTGGACGACTATCTCTTTGTCTGAGCGAGGAATTGACGCTCGGAGCCCCTGCTATTCCACTGCGTGGGGTAGACTGAGCTGCCCCATGTTGTCCACTCCCCCATATTCCTAATGCCATCAATTCAAACCAAAATGAAATGGCCTGCAGGGTTATCAAGATCAAGGAGCGAGCTTTAAAAGAGGAGAAAGTACAAAATTAGACTTCGAAGGGCAAGAGAAAGGTATCCAAACAATCCAGAGATGTGGTGAGGTCGGCTCCTACCCTCACTGGAGGAGCGTCCGTAGCTGACTGATCATGGAAAGGCCAAAGCAGCATCGCTACGACAATGAACAGGCTGGGCGATGCGAGAGGGAACGTGGGGAGCTGATGTTGGTACTAAATTCCGTCTCGTCATCCTTTGGAATTCCATCTTCGAATCCCTTTCCCCCCCCCCCCCCCCCTTCGCAGTTCCATTTCTCATGAACTCACAGGGCGGCTGCAACTTCCTTGGCTAACCTCGCCGCCGCTGCTACAACTACTAGGACGCCTCCTGGGAAAAGAAGGAATGCACTTTCGCTCCCAAGTCCGTTTCGCAGCAATGGCTTCTTTGAAAATCAGAACATTGAAAAAGACGACAAGGAAAAGGAGGAGACCATGGACGTCGACTAGGAGGAGTGTGAAGAAGCCTTGGACGATCACAATGACTACAAAACCAAATTTGAGGATATGGATCAGGACGAAGACGATGACAGAGCTCCTATGGGGTAAATCAGTCTACCGGTGATGCCTCTTGAAGATATGCTGACTGTGGTTCAGCAGCCAAAGCGGACAGATGCCCAGAAACTTGGCGATTAGAAGTCGAGTTTGGTCGTAGTGTCACATTTTCTTGCCCTCTTGGTCTAGTCCCAGTGTCATACAGCCCAGTGTGTTATCACTATCGATGGAATGAAAGGACTTCTTCGCGCTTCATTCAGTGCCTTTTCCACATCTTGCACCGTGTTCTGGCAGAACGCAGAACCACTCAATCAAATTCTGTGTTTGAAACTGCTGCGAAAGATTCCCATTACACCGTCAGGATGGCGAAGTCTTCAAGAAAATCTGCTTCAGTATCTCTCAGGGGGTAGAAGTGATTTTGTAGATATAACGAAATTTCTCGGCGGACTCTCATAGAAAATCGCGGACAACCAGAACATGCGCAAAATAATCCATCCCGCTCGAATCCAGCTCGACTCGTGCTTCATTCACCGCTCTGCCACTTCGACGCCAATTCTCAACCAAGAAAATCACAGCGCATCAGTCTGCGGCGCGCAGTCAGGAAAACGCAGCGTGAGATGACCGGCGGCCGAGGCGGTGTTGCGTTGCACCAGTCGACAGGCCAACCTAACCTTGCAGGGAGGGAGGTGTCTGTGCCGCGTCAGCGGGCCGCCACACCCGCTGCCAGGCTGGGGGCCCGACCGGACCGCCTCCTCGCCTCGTCATGGACTTCACCAACACATTGCGGAACCAAGGGAATTTTGGTTCGCTAAGGGCGCTAAAAGCATCACTGTGACTGGTAGAGTACTAAGTCCCATGGTCCCCACGCGACTGCCAGGTTCTGTGCACTGTCCAGCGACCAGGGGACACTTGCTCACTTCGAAACAGTCCCTGACGTACATGTATATATTGACAACAATTTGCTCCGCCTTCAACAACCGGCAGTACTCCAAGTCCTGAGCGACGGAGGTGTCCAATCGGCACTTTGGCGGAGTGGTTAACGCGCTGGCCTGCTATTGTCTTATCCGATCATATCCAAGCCAGTTCCTTCGGGAGCGAGAGTTCGAATCTCTCAGGTGTCGCGTAAAAGTCCGAAGATTTTTCTTTTTGCTGTTTTGAGGGTCGTGGCAGGTGTTGGGATGGAGAGGTTGATGTTTTCAGGGCTTCGGATTTTTTGTTTTATTTTTCTCTCTCGGTGTTGGTTTGGTGGGTGTTGGGGGAAGGGGACTGACTGGCTGACGGGCTGGCCGTACTTGTTCTCCTGCACCAAACCTCGTCTGTGCTTTAGAAACGACGGAAAGGAGTGGTTGATATGTCGGGGGTTTTGGAATTTCTTTCTCTCGACTTTGGTTTGGTGGGTGTTGGGGGATGGAGCTGGCTGGCGGGCTGGCGGTACATGTTCATCTGCAGCAGACCTCGTCTGTGCTTTGGAAGCGATGGAATACATGCATCAAATTTTTGTTTGTTTGAGTAATGACAGCATGTGGCTGGGCGCTGAGCTCTCCGGGGGATTGTTGACGTTATCTTGTGGAAAAGTGAAGGAGCTCCATGAATAACCGACTGCCTACAATAGCGAGACCTTGTGTTCTCTCATGAGACAGACAACAAAAAAACCCTACGCATGCAAGGTTGCACGTACGGACTCAGCTCGACTGAGGCACATCAAGGATAATTCATAACAAGATCACACAGAAAAAGCGACGTGGACAAGTGTACAATGCAATCGATTCTTTTATGGCCCCCTATTCTGCGCATCAAATGCATCCATCCATCACGCATCAATGTCAACCCAGTACACACACCTGTGCGTAATTGACAGCAGGCTCGCTAGCTCGCTCGCTTCTATGCGGCTGCTGCTTGCCTCTGTTGGGTCATGCGCCTTACTATCCCGATCCCCTATTCTTCCATCCGTCCATGGCAGCCAACCATGATGCACCAATCCACATAAGTAGCCTAGCTGACCCGTGCTGCCGAACCGGTGGTAATGCAAGACATGCCAAACGAAGATGATAGTCAAGCTCATCCCGCTCTTTCCGTGCCAGAGAGGATGGGAGACGAAGGAGAAGAGCGAGAGAGAAAGGAAAATAAAGAAAAAGAGACAAGAAAAATGCAACTGTACAAGATAAACGACGTGACGCGAGAGAAAAAGGCCATCTCTATCCAAACACCGCCCACCATGCGTGCAGCTAGCTCGATTCAAAACAGTCAACAACTACTTCAACCTCTTGCGGCCCTCGTCACTAGACCCACTACCGCTGCCGCTGCCGCTGCCACTGCGGCCCATCATGCCAGCCTTTTCGTCAAATTCATCATCATCGTCGCGATCCCGGTAGCCGTCGTCGCTCTCGCTAAACAGGTCCTCGTCGCTTTCGCCCGCAAACGCATCGTACAGCTCGCCAGCGCGGCGCTTGCCTTTGCGACCTGCGCCCGCGCCGTTGGCCCCGTCGCCGTCCTCGTCCTCGTCGCCAACGAGCTCGAATTCGTACTCGGAGCGCGGATTGTTGCGCAGGCGCTTGCGACGCGCCCACCAAAAGTAGCCGGCCAGCGAAGCGCAGAAGAGGGCAATGAGCGCAAGAGAACCGTAGATCCAGATTTGCGTGCGTTTGGAGACGCCAAAGGTTGGGAACGGCGAAGGGAGGAATGCGTCCGAGGTGGAATCCTCTGCTCCTTCGGCAGGAGTCTCGAAGCCAGCCGTAGCGGTCGGGAGCGAGGGCGCGGTCGTGGCGGCGGTGCCTGTGGGCTTGGGTTTGGTTGGGCGGTCGGGCGAGTCGGTTGGGGGGACCGAGGCGGTGGCCGTGGCCGTAGGGACGGGGAGGATGGTGGTCTGTGGAGGCGTGACGATGACATCGTGGTCGTCGTCTTCGTGCTCGTCGGGCATGGGGATAAGGCCCTGGCTTTTGGCGTCTATGCACTCGCCGTACAGGCGAAGTCTCCAGTCCGTAAAAGTGCCCTTGTGCTCGTTGACGTTGGTGTCCTTGACGATGACGGTCCAGTTACCAATGCCATGTTCGCCCCAATGCGCAACAGACATGAAGGTCCAATCCACGTAGCCTTCGTTGTAGTCGTCGTGGCGCCGCGCCGTCGAGAGGTGGCTGACGACGCCGCTGGGGCTGCGGAGCTCGACGCTAAGGTCGCCACGGCGCGTGTGCTCGACATTCATGGTGACCGTAACATGCTCAATGGTCTCGAGATTGACTTTTTTGAGCATGTCTTTGCTGACTTCAAAGGTGCTGGCCAGACCCGCTTGGCCTTGGGGAACTTCATGCTTGACGTGCATCCAGGGCGAAAAGTACCACGCCTGGGGCTTGCGAAGCTCCCATTTCTCGGCGGCATGGACGATGGAATAGGCATCCATCTTGCCATAGCCGAATTGGTGGCTGTATTTGCCGTAGGGCGTGTCCTGCCATTCGCCGACGAGTCCTTCAGTCACGGCAGTCTCAATGGTGAGCCACTGAACGTCGCGCCAGGTCAGCTCAGGCCGAACCGAGAGTACGAGAGCGTAGATGGCGGCGGCGAGCGGGCCAGCGGCAGAAGTGCCTCCGTGGGTGCTGCTGCACTTGTCGGTGCCTACGTCGGTGGTGTGGATCCCGTCAGTCGGGCCGCTGCTGTACGTGACGACCAGCTGAGCCGAGCACTGCTCCGAGTAATAGGGGTGCTGGTTGTGCTTGGTGATGGCCCCAACCGTGACGCTGTAGATGCTGTTCGTGTACCCGTCAAAGTTGCAGTTGTCGTCGTTGGCGGCGCCGTTACCTGCCGCAAAGACGTAAATGGAACCTTTACCGTGGCGGCCGTTTTGGACCCCGTTGACAATGGCCTTTTTGATGAGAATTCCGGGGGCGTCCATGGAGGCACCGTCGTCGGGCGGACCCCACGAGCACGAGTAAATGTGGTTCTCGTTCATGGCGTAATTCATGGCAAGGGCCTCGTCGGCGTCGGTGATGCCTCCAGACAAGATGCGAACACCGGCGACCTTGGCATCATAGGCCACGCCGACTCCACAGATGTTATTCTTGACAGCTGCAACCTCGCCGGCACATCTCGTTCCATGTCTATCGTCAGAAAGTCGGGGCTTTGGGTCCTTGACGTGGTCGTTGAAATCATAAGATCCGGCTTGAAAGTAGTTCTCCTTGAGGTCGTTGCTATCCATGTCCAGACCATCGTCTACAATGCACACGGTCGAGTTTGCGCCAGTAATGCCTTCCAGCCACAGCCCAGTGACATTCAAGTCGTTGCTGAGCTGCTTGCCGTTGAACAGATGCCACTGTTCCTTGAAAATGGGGTCTTGGATTTCGAGAGACTCGACCAGGTTTGAGTGAAATAGTGCGGCAGCCTCGGTTGTTGAGGGCATAGCGACAGCTCCGGACCACGAGTCAGATACGTCGACGCGCACAGGAGCCGGGACCGGACCTCTCTTGACCAGACGTTTCGCCGCTTTTTGCTTTTGGTGGAATTTAACGTGGTCGAGAGGACTTTGCTCAAACGGGAGATCCCTCTTCCGTCTGCGCCTCTTGAGTTCGGTAACGGCGTCGCCAACAAGGTCATGGTTGTGCTTTGTGGTGCGAAACAGGTGGTGGCGGTCGATGTCGCCGAGCGGACCGTCGTATTCGAGGCCGAGATGTTGCGCGACATGGGCGGGCGAGGAATCGGGGTGCAGTTCGAGGGCATAAAAGTCGTGGGTGTTGTAGTCGCGCGGAGGGAGGTCTTGAGCGCAATAGGCCGAGGCCGCCGCCAGCAGCGTGTAAAGGAGGGAGCGCCGCATAGCGACGCGCAAAGAGGCCGTGGTCGAGGAGGGTGAGGGAGGAAGCGCAGGTCGGCGGAGGAGCGACTCTGGAGAAAGGGTGGGGACAAGTTAGCGGCCGTTGTCGAGCTAGTGTCGTAGGCGGGCCAAGCGCGTACAGTGAAGCGGTAGTGTGAGGGAGAGGTGAGCAGAGCAGAGCAGAGCAGACCCTGAGACCCAGAGGAGGATCGGATGGGTGGATGGGTGGCAGAAGAGGACAAAGGTCAAGGAGCGACAGAGGTGAGAACAGGTGTCTGCGACATGATGAGCGGTCGTCGTCGTCAGGTAAGGCTAGGCAAGGGGAGTGAAAGGGACGGCAAGCCAAGGGACAGACAAGAAGCACAAGCAGCACCAGCGTCAAAGCAGCGGGCCAATTCAGGGCCTAAAACGGGGCCATATTCCGCAGTCTGCCCTGGCACTGTAACCACCACCACTGGACCTGCTTCACTCTACATTTCCTACCACATGCAGCTTCACGGCGCCTCGACTGTGGCTGGCCGGCATATGCCAGCCACATCACCACCTGCTGCTGCAGCTTCCCTGCCTGCTCGCACACTCAATTCACCGCTCAGCTCGCCCAGGTCTTGCTCTTCCGCCCATCTCACATCTGCATCGTCATGGTCGCCTTTTGCCCAACGTCTTGATCCATTGATTACCGCCCACCTCCCGCGCCATCTTGGGCGCAGCCTTGAGCCTTCCACTCCTCCGCCCTCTCCGCACCCTCGCATTGCTGCTGCTGCAACCCAACGCTCCATTCTCACCCGACTCCCCCAATATGCTCTTCTAACCTCCAGTCTGCGTCAAGTCCGTCACCATGGACGCCCGCCTTGAAAGCGCCCCATACACAAGAGGCCCCCAACCACCACCCCCTCAGGCTTACCAGGCTCAAAACCTCCAGCAGCCTGCCTCGTACCGCCGATATCCACAGCAGCCCACTCCAGCCTACGCTCGTCCCCCGGAAGATTTGATCTACCCTCAGCAATACAACGCGCCGGCCCCAAACGGTTCAGCTCGACCCAGTAAGCGTCGGGGCAGCGCATCTAACCCGCATTCAACAAACGGGCAGACTACAAGCTACGCGACACCCCCAGAGACATTGCGTTATGACGACGTCTACACGGGCAGCTTCGCGGCTCCCGCGGGTTCTCAGAGCCATAAGCGCTACCAACCAGCTCCGGCAATGCGAACCGAAGGGTCCACGCGGGCCCACGTCTACACCCAAGTCGAGCCGATGCGCCAGCTCGACCAAGCCCCGACAAGCCCCAACGTCGCTCCACCTGTCCCAGACCGTGGCAATGATTCTTCTGCCACCGCTCCCGTGCGACGCGGACGAGGCTCCGTCTCGCATCGCTCACCACTCCAAAAGCTCGAAGGTGCGCTAGACAATATCAGCAAGGAGGAGCGCAGGGCACGCGTAGCCGATGCTGAAGCGAGGGCCGAAGAGAGACTTGCCGCAAGGCGTGCTTCGGAACAGCATGACTACTCCAGAACAAGGACTCGCCGTTTTTCCAGTGCCGCTGCACCTGAGCCAGCTGTCGAACGAGTGCCTAGTGATAGGCGCAATGTTTCCATGCCGGAGCCTGTGCCATCGGCATCCAACCGACCCCGAAAGGACCCCGATGAAGGCACCGTACATCGCAAGCCTGTCGGCCAGGACCAACACGTTACCCAGCCCTCTCGCCGAGGGGCCCAGCGTAAACAGGAAGCCTACAATTCTGAGAACCGTGGTAAACGAGCTGCCCTACCCGCAAATGGCCCCGGACGCTCCGTGAAGTTTCGCGAGCCCGACGCAAATACTTCACACTCAAGTGGACCTGCGGCCGTGGCTACTAGCGCTGGTATTGCGCTTGCGGGGGTTGATAGTCCCAACGAGCATCGTCAAGAACCCCAGCCTGCCATTGGGCGAAACGGTAGTATGGGACGGAGTAACAGCCGCAAGTTGCAAAAGCGCAATGTGCCCCAGGAATATCAAAAACCTCTTGCAAGCCGGGACAACAGAAAAGCGCCAGATGCTTACAGGCAGTTGTCAAGTGATCGCATGGGTCATTCTCAAGGCGCTCGAGCTGCCGAGACTTATCATGAAACAGACCCAGTGCCAAGAGAGGTGGTCCGCAAGCCAGTCTCCGAAGGCCCCAGATACGAAGTGCCGCCCCAAACCGCGGGCGCGCGTCGTGCGCAGGACAAAGTGGGCTTCAACCAAGAAGATCCGGCTGCGGTAGCAGCAGACAGAGAAGAGCAAGGCCATCGCCACCTTTCCGGGCTATTCCATCGACACCATTCTGAAGAACGCCGATATGCGCCCTTCAAGGGACTGGACGACTGGAAGACGGCAGACAAGGCAATATTGACAGCCGACGACCTCAATGTTGACGGTGACTCAGAGACTGATCTTGCCCAAGCTTGGTGGGAGCGCACCGGCTCTCATCGTCGCAGAGCCAGTCAAACTGGCATCGCTTCAGCGCAATATGACGGCCTCAACGGCTCGTACGACGACCAGACCGGCCAAACACGCTTCAATCCTACTCTCTATATGAAGTGCGGCCCGCTCTTGCGGTACACCGGCATGAAAAGAGAGTCTCGCATGGGCCGCAATGACCGCTGGTTATGGCGCGGCAGTGTGATGATTGTAACCATTGACAGATATTCCAATTACGATACCCCACCCGTTTTGCGTCTTTTCGTTCAATCAAAATTTCTTTTGCCTCCTCCCCCGGCCGAACTTGACGAGAGTAACGGCCAAAAGCTTGCATCCGAGTACGTGGACCCCCTGGCTGGGGAAGCCAAGGTCAGTCGTACGGGAAAGACCCTGTACGTCCGACCAGTCGAGGATCTTGAAGAAGGAATCGACCTATCAACCCGAGAGGACGACACCGGTCTATTTGAATTGTCCCGCAGCGCATCAAACAACAGATCTCGAATCAGTCGAAAAGATGGCGAAAAAGCAGGCAAGTTCCGCGAGGTCAAGGCGGCAAGACTTCATGCTGAACGAGGCGTCACCTTCTGGCGTTTCAATATTGAAGTTGAGCTCGGCAAGGTGCAGTCGCGCCTGGCATACCGAATCAACCGTGGACCTGCCATTGGTTTTTGGGTGCCCGCTAGGGGTGAAACAATGAACATCATGTTTCACAGCTGCAACGGCTTTTCTTTGAGCGTTGACCCGAACCAATTCTGCGGACCAGACCCCATGTGGCGCGATGTGCTCAACAACCACCAGACTCGGCCATTTCATGTCATGATCGGAGGTGGCGACCAAATCTATAATGACAAGTCGACGCAGGCGACGACGTATTTCAAAGAGTGGCTGGCAACCAAGAATGCTATGATCAAGCACACGGCTCAATTTACGCCGGAAATGCAGGATGAGCTCGAGCAATTCTACCTCGACCGCTATGCCATGTGGTTTTCTCAAGGCCTGTTTGGAATGGCGGCCAGTCAGATCCCAATGGTCAACATGTGGGATGATCACGACATCATTGACGGCTTTGGTTCCTACCCTCATCACTTTATGAAGAACCCAGTGTTTTGCGGGCTTGGGGCTGTTGCTTTCAAGTACTACATGCTCTTCCAACACCAAAGCGTGCCAGATGAGACCGAGAGACAAGAGGAATCTTGGCTGCTGGGAGCGGCACCTGGCCCATACATCAACCAATTGAGCCGCAACATCTTCATGTTTCTCGGCAAAAACGTCGCTTTCCTAGGGCTCGATTGCCGGACGGAGAGGATGCGGGACGAAGTCCTCAGCGAGGATTCGTACTACAAGATCTTTGAGCGATGCCGTAGAGAGATTCGCAAGGGCGAAACGAAGCACCTGATTGTCCTGCTTGGAGTGGTGAGTACGAAACCATCGAATTTGAATTCCCACTGCTAACTCATCAGCCAATTGCATATCCTCGATTGAACTTTTTGGAAAACCTCCTCACTTCCAGAGTTATGGATCCTATCAAGGCTCTTGGCCGCACCGGAATGCTCGGAGGTTTTGTCAACAAGTTTGATGGCGGTGTCGAGATTCTGGACGACCTCGATGACCACTGGACAGCCAAGCACCACAAGGCGGAGCGCAACTGGTTTATTCAAGAATTACAAGAGCTTGCTGCCGACAAGTCTGTCCGGGTCACAATACTTGGCGGCGACGTCCATCTGGCTGCCGTGGGCCAATTTTACAGCAAAAAGAGGCTGCACATTCCAAAAGACAGAGACCATCGCTATATGCCAAACATCATCTCTTCAGCCATTGTCAACACGCCGCCACCCGAACTCATGGGAGACATCCTCAACAAGCGCAACAAGGTTCACCATCTCGACGAAGACACTGACGAAGACATGATTCCCATGTTCACCCACGATGTGGATGGCAAGCCACGCAACAATCATCACCTGCTGCCTCGGCGAAACTGGTGCTCCATTCGCGAGTACAGGCCCGGCACAACGCCGCCTCCAACCCCCAGCCAGCGCGCCCGCTCATTAGATGGCTCCTTTGCTGAGGAGGCCCACGTCCGTCGTACAGGATCAATGACTCGAAACGACTTCAAGCCGAGCAACATCATCCGGCGAATTTCGGGACGTGGACCACCGCCATCCTTTTACAACGACAGCCGCCGGCAAAGGTCTGTGAGCTTTGACGGCACTACCAACTCGCGAACCGGCAATCTCAACCAAACGACGCTTCCAACTGCCATGGCAACCGGCAGCCAACCACAGCTGAACCGCCCAGCTGCCGACCCTCCCCGTCCGAACCCCTTTCATCGCCGCCCCACTGGTCTCAGCATCAAAGCCGCTCGCAAAGGAGGCCCCTTCGACCCTGATGCTGGGTATGACTCGGACGACCCAGATAATGTGGCTGGCGCCATCAACCTCGAGCATGGCCTCGACGTCGTGCTTAACCTCGAGGTCTCGCAGCACGACCCTGCAGGCATAACTGCTCCGTACCGCCTCCTCGTTCCTGCGCTTGAGTATCACGGCCCCGTGAAAGAAAGCGTTGATGAGCTGATGAAGAAGAGACCCGCTGGAGCTGGGTTCAAGAGCTTCTTTGGCAGTCTCGGAGGGTCAGGCGACCGGAAAGGATTGGGCAGAGGCGAGCGAGACTCTTACATTGACAGTCGCGACGCCAGTCCTTTGAGCACTGAGCCACGGACATCTGATCATCACATGGATACTTCTCATCGCCGCACGCGTTCGCGCTCTCGGTCTCGCTCGCGGACCCGTGACCTCGGCGGCGATGGCACCTTTGGTCCTCGTGAGCGCGACACGCATGTATCCAATGGCGTCTCGCGCCGTCCAAGATCCCCTCCTGCTACACAACGCCCAGCTCCAGCACCAGGAGAGCCAAACGTTGAATACGGACAAGGACCCATTTACGGGACAAACCGCAACTTGCAGCGCGCCGACCCAGCACGTGAGGGGCGCTACCTATCGTCCGACTCTCTTCCGCAAATGCACGACAACGCCAACCCCAATACCAACGTTCCTCGGCGCAGCACGAGTGCGAGCATGCGCAGTTGGGACGCCGAGGATGACCGTGGAGGGCTTGGCAACGGGCGTGGGCGCGGGTTCAAAGATGCGTTTGGCGAGGTCAAGCAAGAGCTGAGGGGAGGGCTGCGGGCGCTGAGCGCGGGGCTCCGTCGGCCAAGCGCCAGTCGCGAGAGGGGCTTTGTCGTTGAGAGGAGAGGCGACAGGGCTGTCCTGGGAGATCGGGGCATTCCAGGCGAGGAAGTTGGCGGAGCGGAAAGGGTTCTGAATGGTGGTGGTGTTGGCGGCGGGGCCGCGAGGACGAGCATGGCACAGACGAGGGATTATGGAGGCGCGAATGAGGTGGAGGAGCAATCCGGAACAGCCGCCAAGCAGCACAAGAGGAGGGGAAGTGGTGGGTGGAAGGTATGGCGTTGAGGGTTGTTCGACACTGAGGTGACCGACAGGGACGGCTGTAGATGGTTCCGCTGGTAGACCATCTTTCCATTCTCCACCTTTTTCTTTCTGACCACGAATGGACGACGACACCACTTTTCTTTCTTCTCCTTCTCCCTCTTCTTTTTCCGATGATGATGACTGCTTCTTATCCCTTCCTTTGCCCTCTTACTCTCTTTGTCCGATTCTACATCTGCACGACCTAATCTGCACACATGCCCTACTCCTTTTCACATTGCTTTAAAGTATCATTATTTTTTTAGTACCATATCTGTCTTGCTATATACCTAACGACGTCACGACATGTTTACCCTCATCATTTCAAGGACCTCTCTGCATCTCTTTTTTTACTCTCATGCTGGATGTAGTAAACCCCAAGATGTGATTGTGACTACCCGCTTCAGCCGTGTCGATCGTTGCGGACATCGCAGGTGTAGCTGTAAGCTTAGCGATTTGCGAAAGCCGCGAACACTCAGGTGGGAAATAAGACATCAGTGGATAGGAATGGATGGGAGCGAGGGCATCTACGGACAAGAAGTGGTACGGCGGGCGAGATTGTCGATTGGTGTAGCGACCAAGACGAGCCGAGGCTGCTCCTGGCTCACCCAGCCTATTCCGGACTAACTCTTCACGTGATCTTAGCGAGCTCTCTGGGATGACGTAAGGTAGGGTACCAGGTCCGGCAGGTCCCATCCACACCTAGGTATCCACTCGGCCATTTCCATTCCATTCCGGTTGACTTCCTCTTCACAGACCCAATTCCCCGTCCAGTCTTGACCTCGGACACCTTATGTAGCGCCAGTTGTCTCGTCAAGCAAAAACCTCCGCCCGCCTGCTTTCACCACAGCGCCTCCAATACCTTTCCCGGACAGTGGCACCGTTCCTTCGCCAACTTTGAAAGTCACCCCGAGCTTAAGCTTGGAGCCACACCGCGAGTATCCCCGCGAAATGACAAGCAGCACTTCTCCCGCTAAATTTAGATTCCACGTGATTGCCTACCGAACTTCATCTCGCTCTGCGCAAATCTTATCTCCTTGCAGTCTTTGGTATCCTTCAATTTCCTCGTTTGCAGACGCGGGGGAAGTTCGTGGGGGTGACTGTTCGGTCAACATGAGTTGCAAACTGGCCCATTTATCACTGATTTTGGCGCGTGTTGGGACAAACCACCATCGTCTCTTCTCCACACAACCGCATCTCGAGACCTGCCACGGAAGCCGACGGATGACTGAGGAATCTGCCTTTGTCTCGCAAATTTATCTTTGGAGCGCCAAAATAGGAAAATTGATGTCAATATCCAGATCTTAGCGGAAACTCTGGCTAATATACGAGCTAGCTGACAAGCCGCGAACAAAGCTTTGATACTCACAGTTGATCACAGGTGATTCGCTGCGCTCGCATCTCGCGCATATGGCTTGGTCGGTCGCGAATCGTCGCCTGTCGTTCGCTGTTCGTGTAACGAGCCCCATTAGCAGCGGTCAAGGATTGACAACGGTACGACAATGCCCAGAGTGAAAAGCGGCTGCAATTGCCTCTCGGCAGACCCGTATTTTTTTGGACCCGGTTGGGTCATCCTGGGCGACATGTAACCCGACAGACGCCGGATATGTTGTTTAAGTACAAAGTCAACCGCTCCCCCAAACTTGGATGGTACTTTGTATAAACCACCAGGCCTCATCCGCTTCGCACTTCTCACCTCCGTGGTTGCACGACTCTACCACCTGAGCCCTGCTTCAACATCAATACTCATCATGCGTCACATCATCACTACTGGACTTGGTCTGCTCGCGGCCTCAACTGCCGCCGCCCAGGATAGCGGCGCTCCACCAACTCTGCAGTACACAGTATCGAACTTCTACGCCTACTGGTCTCTCGGTATCGTCATTGAGACATCCTTCGACGTGAAGGAGAAAGACACGGGCAAAGACATTGCTCACTGCGCTGGCAAGGCACCATCCTCGATCACTTCGCCTCCCCAATTCCAGCCCTACGACGTGGGTAAATGTGAAAGCAAGGACCCTGGGAGCGAAGTCACTACAACTGTGGGAGGAAGTCCAGGTCAAAACTTCCTCATCTACCTGAACGACACTCAAAGCATTCCGTAAGAAAAAGGCTCCTGCCCTTCTGTTAAATCATATTACTCACGACTACAACAACAGGTGCGGTCCTCAAAAACGATACGAAGCCAAGATCAGTTTCAGTGAACAGTTTTTCCACTGCGACAGCCTGGAGCAGAATGGCAACTCTGCTAAATGTAATCAGTATCCAGGTAGTGTCATTGATATTCCCCTGAACAAGTATTTTGAGGGCAAGCCCGGAGAATTGCGCCGTCGAGACGCACAGGGCGAAAGGTGTTGAATGGACTTTTTTGGTCTTGTTGCGAGCTTCTGGGTTATGAGAGGCCGGACGCGGGTTTCTTGCTATCGTCTTGGAATGATGTGGACACAGTTTCTACAATATGGCAGCACAAATTGTGCGTCAGTTCTACCCAACAAGTGGCACCTCGCAACGATGTGATGTGCAATCACCGCGATTCGCAAATCACCCGATTGACTCTCGGCGAATGCTCACTTTTCTCAGTCGACACAAAATAGCTCTAGGACGATATGAGCGTTCTGACAGACAAGCCCAAAGCCTTGGATTCAATAGTCATCTCTTTCACGCTGGCGCGTACTTAATTCGAGATGGACAACCAATCCGGACCCTCAAGTGTCGAAAGAAGAAATTTCGCCTGCTTATTTAAGGCGTGGTGTGATGACAATGAAAGTTTCCATCCGCGGGGAGCATCGCAATTTCCAACTAAAGCTTCTACGGCAGCATGACGCTCAACTTCCAGCTGGTATCCGCAGAACCGGCGTCAGCCATCCTGGTGAATTCTTGCCCAAATCAGGTGCGCTTGCGGAGACTTACGCACAAGCAGCGCAACAACAGACAGCGCCCGTGTAGACCACTTTGATTGATGGGCTTGTCCGAACATGACATGGAGATCATCGATTATTGCACTCTCAAAAGAGCGTGTAACATTAGATTTCTTCCGCCTTCTTCCCTTACCAACGCCAGCGTTTTCATCGGAGGGTCAAGCTCTTGGAAACAAGTGGGATATCTACCACGCTCTCTATGGCCTCGTGAAATCGTGCCGCTATTTACAGGGAGTGAAGTTTTGTAAGCAAGTACCATAACCCGCCACGCCATCCCGTACGCCTCCCCGTACGCCATCCCGTCAAACCTGACAAGGCACTTCAGGCTGCTTTGACACTCCCCGGATCTCAACCTTCCAGAACACGTTAGAGCCGAGGAGTTCAGCATTCGCGGGCCGCGACGCAAAGAAGCTTTTGGTCGGCTTTGTCAACGCTGTGGGCTAAGGCACGGCACATCAGCCTGACATTTAACCGATGACAGGACGGGATGCTATCACGATTCTGGCCCATGGCTCAGGGTTCAAAATGGTGTACCGATACCGAACCCGAAGACGCCTTTGAAATGGTTGTTAGCGCCCAATGTTGTCTGATCACGAATAACTCCCAGGGCATGCAAGTCATTCACGGCACGGCTTGAAGATAACGTGGAGGCGTTGCTGTACATCTGTCATCATGGCCATTTGTAAATCATTACATAGGTAGTCGAGTTCAATCAAGGCATGATAAGAGCTCGTACAAATTGAGGAAGCGTGAGACTTGCACCGCGGGTCTCAGACTCTCAGTCAGGCCTTTGTCTCACGCGGCTTTGGAAGCTGCGCATTGGATTTCGATTGAGTCCTGTGCGGATTTGATTTTGATCGCGAAATGCAGGTTTGCGGAGAAGGAGAAGGAGAAGGCGATGGTGGTCAGTTGCGGTACGCGCCGAGGCGGCTGTGCAGGGTTTCGCGGCAGCCCACCCGACCTCAGCCTGATGGTGGCGGCCTTCAACACCACATGTACCGGCCGGCCATGCCCGGACGTCATTGCATGGCGCAGCGCGCGTTTGGCCCTCCGAGCACCAAGTCGACAGACATTTCTCCAGCGTCGCTCGCTCCCGCTTCCCTCCGCGTGTCATGAGTAAGCCATTCGGCGCCTTCATGCTCCGATAAATCACAGGCACCTCAGTTCCCTTGCTCCGCCCATCAACGTCATTCTTCTCCACCATGCTCGTCTCCATTCTCCTCGACCAGCCGCCGCCGCACTACACGAACCTCGACACCATCACCGGTCGCGTGCTCTTGCGCGCAACAAGCAACACCACCGTCTCGTCCATCGTCGTCAAGCTTGAAGGCGAGAGCAGGACAAGGCTCATTCCACCGCCTAGGCCCGACTACCCGAACAAACAACAGCGACCTGTGCTGGAGATTCATAAGGCATGATATGGCTCCTCCGCATCTGTCGTCGCTCGAGTCTAATGCTCCGCAGATCCTGTACAAAACCGCCATCGTTTTTCCTCCCCCAAACCTCCAGACCCTCGACTGGGAGTCGCACAAGTACACTCTGAATCTTGGAGAATACGAGTACCCGTTTGCATTCAAGGTCGGACCAACCTCGAGATTGTGTCGAATATGGGAAATGCTGACTCCAGCTAGCTTCCTTTCAACAATGCCTGCCACACCACAAACTCCCTCACGGGCGGACTCAACATTGCGACCCTGGAGATAGCAAGACCGCCAACTCGCCATGTCAAACAGACATTACCCCCTTCGCTGACCGGGTACCCTGGTGAAGCCGAGGTCAAATACTTTGTCAAATGCACAGTCAATCGCCCGTCTTTGTTGAAGGAGAACCCGAGGGCCGTAAGTTTCGCAAGGCAATGCTCGCTGCGCTAGGCTGACCGCGCCCTAGTTTGTCCACTTCAACTTTCTTCCCATAGAACCACCGAGGCCCCAGAAATCCGACGGCGAGGTTTACGCAAGGCGCCAGCATCAGTTCAACCCAAAGCTCGTCCCGGGGCCTGAGCGAAAAAGCAGCTTTCTTGGAAAACTCAAGGAAAAATCTGGCAGCGCTCCACCCAGTCCCATCATCTCTACTCCCCCTGGAGAACCTCCTCGATTCAGCGTCGATGCCCGCATACCGAACCCGGCAATCCTGACGCTCAACGACGACCTTCCCCTTCGCGTGCTCGTCAAGCAGCTAAACGAGCGGACGGAACCGGTCTACCTGCAAATGCTCCAGATCGAGCTCATTGGTTACACGCAAGTGCGGGCGCACGAGATAGGGCGCACCGAATCCAATAGCTGGATCATCGCCAGTTTCTCCAACATGGCAATCCCCCTAGGCGCACCGTCAGACGTGCCAGGCACTGAGGTGCCCATCAACCCGGAATACTGGAGCGGGAAGCCGCTGCCCAACACGGTGGCCCCATCATTCGAGACATGCAACCTATCCCGCTACTACGAGCTCGAAGTGCGCGTCGGCTTGGGATATGCAACCTACAAGCACGGCTTGGACCAGCTCATCGTCCTGCCACTGCGCTTGCCCGTGAAGGTCTACTCTGGCATTGAGCCGCCGCCCGCCCTGCTGGCAGCCATGGCGGACCCATCAAAAGCAGCAGCGGCAGCTGGCTCTCCCAATGGCATACCGCCCCGCAAACCTGTGCCTGGGGGCATGTCCGCATCCCCGTACTACGCCCCCTCCTCGCCTTCTCCCTCATCTGCACCTCCTCAGTACATGATGCCTCCGCAAGGCGGCTACCCACCGCCGCAGGGCGATTCAGGCTTCGAGGACGCGCCGCCTAGCTATGAGGATGCGATTGCGACCAACTTGCCGCCTGTCAACGGCCCTCGCAGGGATTACGCGCCCCCGCCGGTGCCCGAGGGCGCGCCGCGGTTTAGCAATGATGAGAAGAGATGATGAGAATTCTTGACGGACGTAATGCATGCGAGCGGATAGGAGTTGTGAGATGTGGTAATCACGGCAGCATTTGGGTGGCGATATTTGCATACTCTTTGTATCCTTGCATTTCTAGATGTGTGAGAAGGCGGGTGTGTCTGGGATAGGCATGCGGAGCGAGTTTGATTGCAGAAACCGTGACTGGTGCGGTCATGTACTCCACTACGAACCACGACGATGTCTCTTCTCGCGAAGAATCGGAAGGCTTCGACAGTTCGATGCTGAGCACTTTAATGTTCCATATAGTATAATTGTTGAGCGATTGAATGCTTCCTGTCCGAGTTCCCGCAGGAGAGAAAGTTGTCATGCTTCCACTCCGTCTCGTTTTCGCCATGCTATCATTCTGTCCTCTCCTCCTTCTCCAAGCACATTGAGAGATTGGCAGACAAAGAGCGACCCATGTCAAAAATGTAACAAAGGCATTGTCTTCTTCATGTTTTGGCGCACTGCACCGCATTGTTGTCCGAAGATTGCGTAGACAAAGACATTGTTTCGAATCTTTGCCAATAACGACAGCAACGACCCCAGCACCTCCCCTCATTTCAATGCCACTGTTCGCAATGGGCTACCCACGATAAAAGGGCAAGTCTTCTGCATAAGGAGCAATCATCAACAAAAACCAACAAGACTCACTCACACAGGCAACCCATCCATCCACCCATTCAGCTTTATCCACAGATAGCCCTGTCACACTTACCAAAGAACAGGATGGGATCCAGAAGCCTCAATGAGTACATGTTCTCCACCGGTCCCATGTGCCTAAACCCACACGACCAGCAGCAGGTGACGCGTGAGATGTCACCTCGCGCCGTCGCCGCCATGCGCACAAAGCTGACAGCCGAAATCGCAACGCTGCGCGTCCAATCTGCCAGGGAGACCCAGCGCAGGGACTGGAATGACATCGCGCCCATCGACAAGCCGTCGACGCGCACCCTGTTTGTGCGGCTGAGCCAGCTCGCCGTGCTGGATGCACGGTACCCTCTCCTTTCCCCTTCTTCTGCTGCTTCTTCCAACAACGGTGGTGCTGATGGCAGCAACGACGACAGTGAGTGCCTCGTTGCGCCGGAGAGGTGCGACTGGAGCTACATCGGCGCCGGACTGAACCCCAACTTTGCGTACGAAGGCCCCTGGGGCCCGAAGAAGACTGTAGATGCGCCCTCGTCGGTCGTCGACCTGGAGCGTCCCGTGTCGCCGAAGACGGTGGTGGGGTTTCCCCAGCGCGCGCGCGTGCGCGCGTCTACCGCGACGAGCGCGCAGCGGCGTTCGACTGGCACCGGCAGGTACTATGCTGGTACTAGCCCAGTCGTTCCGCGTCCTAGAGTGCCGGGGCCGAGTGCGGCCATCAGCGCCTTTTATCCAGCGTTGCCGTCGTCGTCCCGTCCGGGTCCTACGCGGAGGGTGCAGAGGCCGAGGAGGAACTCGGTCTGGGTTGCGCAGGAGAGGACTGACTGTGGAGTCATGTAGAGAGACAGACTTGATGCTGAGAGACGAGAGAGCGTAGAGCTGGTTTCTTTTGTCTCTTAGAAGGTTCGGAGTGTCTTCGTATGCGCTGACATGAAACGTTTTATAGCCTACAATTCAAGTTTTCCTTCCGAAGGTTTTCTGATGCGAAGTTTCCCGTGAAATGAAATGAAGTACGAGAGAATGTCTGGCCATGATTTATCAAAAGAGTCAAGTCAAGGTCAGGAAATGTTCTGATCAGTGTTTCAGAGATGTCGACAACGTGATTACTCTGTAGCTGCCATGTTCAAATTCGATGGAATTGTTCTTGTTAGCCAGATGCATACAAAAGCGCGTGGCCCTCCCAGGATTGAAAGGGGCACCGCTTCCACAAGAACCAAAAAAACCATGGAAGGGTCTTACGAATTGCGAACAGACCTGATGGTCTCGGACGAGCTTGCCAACTTCGACGTGCGCTACCAACACGTGCCAATCGAGAAGCGCGCCGAGACGAAGGCTCAATTCGTAGAGCACTACCGCAAGGAGCTCGCGAAGGACATCTTGCACTGGCAACGCGTCCCGACCGACTACGGCAACAAGATGTGGAAAGCGAAGGTGGGAGAAGCCGCGCTCTACGAGAGACGCTTCCCAACCCCTGGAGCCAGCCAGCAGGCTGCGATGGAACTTCCAGAAGGGCGTACGTACTGGGGTAAGTGGGACGTCCCGCACAACCCCAACGCCTCCATGACCGACCCGTTTCGTGCCAAGCGCACCCAGAACTCTTCCGCTCGAGAGGAGCGGGCCGTGTCCCCCAAGGGCACGAGGACGATTGATTGAGTTTTCTTGAGCATTGACGGTAGGGACGCCAAGGAGTGGATTCGGAGATTTGTCGAGATTCCCCGGGCGTTGAGTTTTTTCATTTCCTGCACCGAGATTGTGAGTTTCGTAGAGAATCAGACGTAGAAGAAGCAATGCGATAGAATTCTCATGAGTTGAAGCGCCCGATTGCCTGACGTGACGTGCTGAAGTGCCTGGGTGCCTGAGGTCTGGTGGTCCTGGGGCGGAACGGACCCAGGATTTCGTGCATTACCATCCAGAGTTAAAGCAAGAGAGCGGCGAAATTGGCGAGAAGGAGTTCAGCAAGGCGCGAGAGGAACTCGCCAAGAAGCTGCTGCTGAAGAGCATCTGATGTTGATTGAGCAGCACTTGGGTTGGGAGGAGAAGTCTTCCACGTGCCTATTCGTCCCTGGTTGGAAGCGCCTGTAAGTTCTCCCTTAGTACAACTGAGGCTTGGTCGAAAAAATCGTGGCGCACACGACATTGGTAGGGAGCTCGGGAGCATTCAGGAGTCTATGAGAGTAGTGATCGGGAGCATTCAAGCCCTGTTTCGCAGAGCTTTGGGATTGTGTGCGCAACCTTTGGTTTCTTTTATTTCCGATTCCTTTACTTCCGATATGACGCTCTTTCAGATGGTTTCTGAACTCTTCTTCGCATCTTCTTGTGCTGCGAAGACGGCAATACGATCAAGAAGTCCACGTCTGCCAGTCGGCTTTTTCGCGCCTTGTTTTGTTGTATGTCCTCCACATCTTGTCATCGTTGAAGTAGGTTGGCTGTTGTGGTGCATTTTGTTGAGTTGCCAGGGCCGTATACAACTTGTCGACTTCCTTGTCGTCCTCAAGTAGGGCCTGTTCCTTCTTCCTCTTCTTTTCATCTTCTTTCTCCTTCACCTCTTGCTCGTTCTTGAGCTTCTTGTGGCTCTTCTTGTGGCTCTTATCATGACCTGTTTCAAGTTGATCTTCGAGATCAGGAGTAGTTGTGCGCCTTTTCACTGCTTTTTTGGCCGCCATGATTGTATTTTCATCGCTGGTGAGCGGCAATTACTCATAAATGAGTTGTCTTGCGTCGCGGTAGCTGGCAGCAAGAAGGACTGACGTGCACCTGTAATGGCATCAAATGGTGCGCAGACTCCCACCACCAGGTGTCTCGCTTAACGGGCCGCCAGCGACAGCATGGCTTTTGGCTTCGTTTCCCCTCGAACACGACAAATTCAATTGGCTGCCACTCGTCACCGCGGGGAAGGAATGCTGCAAGGCTGTTAGTTGCTGCTGTCGTTGTCTTCATCGTCATCAACGTTAGGGGGAAGGACATACGAAGTAAAATCGCTAGAGAAGAAAAATGAAGGGAGCCAGTACGCAAAGAACCCTTAGCTGACCTAACCAGCGATAGGTGTCCTCAGGCAGGCGTAGGAATCGGTAAGCCGGAGGACGGGACGGGAACCGGTCCGAACTGTCCGGCCCGAAGTTGTCCGTGTGGTTCCTTCGCTTAAGACGCTGACTAAGGACTGTAGCGCACGGGCCAGACGCAGAAGCATAAAACTTTGCGTACGGGCTCCCTTCATTTTTCTTCTCTAGCGATTTTACTTCGTATGTCCTTCCCCCTAACGTTGATGACGATGAAGACAACGACAGCAGCAACTAACAGCCTTCCTTGCAGATGGAATCATTTCTATAGTAAACGCCTTCTTCTGAGCTCCTTACAAGAGCCACAGAATCTCCAACCTGGCTGATGACTGCAATCCCCGGCGCCCTAGAGTGATGGCATGTACGGCGGCTTCGGCCGCCGTGGAAATGATCTCAACTCTGGCGGTTCTTCGACTTCGGTCGTCCCGTCTGAGTGGGCGCTGGTGGACGTCTGACAGGCTTTGATTCCTTTTGGTTTTTGTTTCAATGTAGCAGTCCGCAATCAAGAAAGAATTTTCTCTGAACTCTGTGCCTTTGCCTTGCCGTGTTTTGATCTTCGATCGCCCACCACTCCAACCATGCAGTCCAGGTGCGTCGCCGTCTTCCAACCTCAGAAACTCCGTCGTCGCTGACTTGAAGCCGTTGCAGAGTGCAGCCACTTCAGCCCTACCGGTACACGAACCCTCCCGAAAGCCCGCATGGCTCGCCGGCCTCTGCTTCCGAATTTTTCTGCTCGGCCACCCGAATTGTGAATTATTCATCGGCATGTCCGGAGACATTTCGAAACATGATTGTGTCTCTGCTTGGGGTCGCTTTCAGTCAAGTGCGAAACCTTGCCGCAGAACCGTTTGAGCCACGGCCAGATGGTCAAGGCGACGCGCGCTGCCATCTGGAGAGAACGTGCACGACACGGCGCGTCCATTTTCGACGGCTTGGCTTCCAATTCGGATTTGAATCTGCGCACGTCGACATGCGCAATGCGCCACCAAGCACAAACTGAGCACTTGGCGAGGCTGTTTTCATGGTCATGGGCCTCATGGACGAGGCATTGATGCTTGTCGCCGTCTTCGCTTGGTCTTGATCGAGTTATGCAAACTCTGGTTACAGCTCCCGTTTCGATCTTCGATCCTCCCAATTTGTAGAGCGCATACGCGAGAGGGGTTTGTCCTGAGCACAACTGGTTTCCCTCATTGGTCCCGGCGACTGTGTCTCTCGACACTTTCGGGACGAAGCGCCAATCGACAAGTGTCGCTAGAGACGCGAGGCCGTCGGAGGAAGGATTCGACGTCATGTACAGCAGGCGACGTGATTGGGCGGTGGAACGAGGCGCAGGGAAAGGGTTCGGCGGCTGAGGCGTGGCTTTGGTGGCATCATGGGCCTCCGAGCATCCGGCAGCATGTGAGCACCTCATGTCGACGGGACCTGGGACCTCCGCTGGGGGCCGCGCTAGGCAACAATTCGTGCCTGGCCCATATCCGCGACACTGCGCCAGCGTTGGACCATTGGCACCCCCAAACCCTCCCCGCGACCACCATGGCTGCTTCGCCCACCTAAATCCAACGTCACTGCTCACGTACCATCTGGCACTGCTCATTTCCTGTCGAAACCACTCTCCGGTACCGACGACGATACCCAGGACCATGAGTGCCTATTACCAACCGCAGCCGCTCCGTCTTCCTCGTCGCTCTCAAGCTCGCTCCACTCGCGCCGCCTCCTTCGCCAGCTCGCTCGCCTACCAGGAATCCTCAATACCAGACGTCGATTCGGACACTTCGGATGTCGAGACTGAGGTTGGAAGGGACCTTCACACACCACTCACAAGTCCTGGAGGCCCGCGCTTCGAGGACCTTCCGCCGAGCTATGAACAAGTCCAGGTTGAGGCCATTGTGAGCCGCGTTGGCGACCTGGGCCGCGAGGAGCACCTTGAGCTGCCGCCCCCACCACCACCACCATTCGAAGACCATGCCGCCAACCGCCTTACCTTGAACCGACTCAGCATCCACAACAACCTGCAAGATGAACGCTCGAGGACCCCGCGCCCAAGGCCGCGACCCCAATCATCCCAATCATACCAAGGAGACGATCCGCCGCCGTTTGAAATCCAACAGTCGGCCGAGGAAGACATACTCGACCGGGCGTTACGCTTTACGCACCCACTGCACAATACGAGCAATTTAGAATCGATGCCTTCCGCACGGTTACCACGACCGATAGCAATTCCGCAGTTCCAGTCCCATGTCGAACGCGCAGGCACCCTCGCCTTTTTCCCTTCATATGCGCCGACCCTCGAGGCTTTTGGCATCCGGGCAGCACTATTCCTGGCATTCCTCAAGGGTCTGACGACGGTGTTTTCGTCGCTGCAATGGCCCGACTACGATGAGGACGCAACATGGCACCTCATGGAAACGTACCTTGCGCGGGCCAATGCCGTCTTCTTCGCCCCACGCGGACTCATGGTGCGCATCGTCGACATGGAGGGCTTGTTGGGCGCGCTGCGCATCAATGAGAGCCGCGTCGGCCTGCGCAATGCGCTGCTTCGCGACGTGCTGCGACCGGGGGCAAGCGAGGGCGAGCGCGTCGAGATGCTGGACCCGTGGGTCGAGCCACTGATCTGGGAAGATCTTCCCACAGATCCTCTCCCTGACCTGCCTCCTGAAGCAGCGGCCCAGTACGCGGATGAAAAGGCAGAAGCGCGGCAATGGGCCGCGTTGATTGAGGAGGAGGAGGAGGAAGAAATCGCTGCGGCGGCTGCGAAAAAGGATGAGCGGCAAGAGACTGCCTCTCTTGCCCCCAGCACCTCATCCTCATCGTCCAAAAGATCTTTGAATACGCCGCCCTCGTCCACCGCTTTGTCCAAATCTCTGCCCCCTGTGCCCCCAAAACGTGGTATGCCCCCGAAATTTTCCCTGGCACACCGGCCGCTCCCACCGCTCCCCGGCGCCTTGGGCAATCTGCCTTGTGCGGTCCAGCGTGCCGCAACCTTTGCCGCGCGCGCCCAGGCCTCGCGAACACGCTTCTGTCCAGGGCCGTTCCCTCGGCCAGGGCCTTTCCCCTGCGTGCCATTCCCCACGGCGGGACCTCTTCCACCGCTGGTTCCTTTGCTGCACCGCAGCAACAGCAGCATCCACAAATCTGGTGCCAAAGGTAACGGGAGTAAGAGCCGGAGCAGCAGCAGCAGCAGCAGCGGCAACATCAACATCAATAACAACAACAATGACATCGAAGGACAACCTGTCCCGCCCTGGGCGCAGAGCTGGACGCAGTGGGGCACTGATTACAGCAAAAAGTGGGAAGACTGGGGCCAGCAATTCAGCAAGCGCTGCGAGGAGTATGCCAGCGATTTCGGCAAGCGCGCCGTCGCATGGAACAGGGAGCTCCAAGAAAAGCGACGCCTGGGCGGCATTGGCCTCGGCGCGGGATTGGGCTACGGGTACGGCAACGGCGGCTTCGGGGAATGGCGAAAAGCGGGATGGGGAGAAGCCAGAGGCGGTCGAGCCGGCGGCCGCGTGCAGAGCTTGAACCTGGGTCAACATCATCCGGCCATGAGGGCCACCAACTATCCTTATCAACCGGGCCATCGGCGCGGAGCCAGCGAGACGGGCTGGGGCCCCAGCAGGACCATGCCGCTGCGTTCTGTGTCGGTGAATGACATGCGAAGAGAGGACCACGGGCTTCAGACGCCCGACATGCCACCCGAGGACTTTGGCTGGTACACGCCGAGCATGCAAACGCCTGTATCCGCCACGACTAACGGCGATGCCCACAACGACGCAAGCAGCAGCGTGTACAGCGCGAGCTACGACGGGCGCAACAGCGACGACGAGGGACGCAGCGACGCCGGCAGCAGCGACGACGAGTGGGACACCGAGGCCGAGCAAGACTCGATCGAAGTCGAGTTCCTGCGGCGGATGAAGGAGATTGAAGACGACGCGACCGAGGCGCTGCGCAAGGGCAAGCGCTCGCGCGACGAGATTGAAAAGGAGCGCGTCAAGGCCGTCGTCGCGGCCGAGTCGGCGCGCGCTGCTGCAGAGAGTCGCCGCCGCGACAAGCGCTCCCAAATGCGCGCCCTCAAGGACGAGTGGCGCCAGAGCCGTGCGGCGAATCGTGCGGCGCGCAAGGAGCTCAAGGGCCTCCCTCGTGAGCAGAGGAGGGCCCTGCGCGCCGAGCAGCGTGCGGCCTGGCGCGTTGAGAAGGACAAGCTCAAGGCGGAGTGGAGGGAGGCGAGGCGTCTTTGGAGAGAGGGCAGGAGGGAGGAGCGAAGAGACCGGTGGGCCGCGAGGAGAGGCGCCAACGAGAAACATGGCGTAGGGCCCGAGTATTGGGGGGGAGAAGGAGGAGGAGGGGGTCAGCAGCAGCGTGGTGGCGGCGACTACGCCGACCTCCCGTACGGAGGGGTTCATCTCGAGGGCCTTCTGTGGGTCGTGGTTGAGAACTTGGAATGACGGCATCACGACTCTGAATGACATGCTTGCCACCCTCCTTTCTTCCATTGTAAAGCACGCGGCGACGGCGGCGGCGCGGCGGCGTTTTGTTTCTCAAGCTGTCTAGTCTGGCTGGTTGGCTGGCTGGCTGGCGTATTGGCGAGTAGGTACGGTAGGTGGGTTGGGTACCTTGGTGTGGGTTGAGGTGTTTTTCATTGACAATCAGACAAACCAAACCAAACCAGACGAATCAGCGAACTATCCATCCATCTCAACCCTACATGTACCCAACCACGCGGGCGGCCCGGCGGGCTCGGACCAGGGAGGGAATACCAAGGCGTCCTTGAGTCTTTCTTTGGCGATGACGATGACGAAGAATGAGGTACAGATTTTTGCAAATCAAAAAGATGCATGCATTCCTCTTGGCTCTGCTGAGGTACATACAAACCTACGTCTTTTTTTTTTTTTTTTTTGTCTTGGGTCTTTGGCCATGACACCGGATGGGTGGGGGCCGACGCCCTCGCTGTTAGCTCGTGCGTGGAATTGGTTGGCCGTGATGCTACCCTGCACTTGCCGCTGCGACTGTCTCGTCTTGGCTTCTCTTGCGGGAGTGGAGACGTTTTGGTGATGATGACGATGATGATAGCATTGCAGGCAAGGAAAGTAAACAGGAAGAAAAGCCATAGACGACATAGTGACTGACATGGGAAGCTATTTCACTTCCTCTACCTGTTTGTGTATGTGTACACCTAACTATGTCACTTTGTGAGGTTCAAGACATGCAGCAGCAGCTATGAGGCTCGTGGTCGACAACCAATAATGGCTCGGGTCGCCTCGCAGAACAATGTAATTGCCTGATGCAGCTAGCGCAGGCTGCCCTCGGCCCCATCGAAAAAAGGAACCTTACCACGGCAATGCCACCCGCTCGGGTACCTACTGGTGTGGGAACATGTGGGGTTGGTGTGATGGGACGGCATGCGGTTCTTCAAGGAGGACCAAATGGTACCTAGCCGGGCAGCCTTTTCGTCCTCTCTTTGCACATACGTGACCAATCGTGGTGGGTCTTTTTTGCTTTTGATGGCCGGATGTGCATGCCGAGGCGAGGCTGAGTATGGGTCGCTTCGCAGGGCCAAGCCATTGCCTCGTAGTATCCCAGTGTGTAGGTGTGTGGGGTCAGTGTGGTAGGACGGCTTGCGATTTTTTCGAGAACTGTCTTCTTTTTCTTGTTGTGCCAGACACGGCCAATGGCGCCTCCTCTCTTTTGGCTGTGCACGCCGAGGCGGGCTGTATGGACTTTGTTCGACCTTCTCCTTTGGTCGCGGAGTGAGGCTCGGCGGAGTATGCTCCTAGCGAATGAGTGAATCTGTTTGTGGTGGAAGTGATCGATGGACCCACTTGCGCGCTTTTGCTCACTCACACTCCACCCGATGACATCGTGATCGCTTGTATATGGTGGTGGAGGTGGACAAGGTACGACTGCTGGCTGGCTAGCTGGCTGGGCTGGCGTCGAACGAAGCGAAGGAAAGGACTGGCCCAGTGACTTTTCGCAGTGGTGATTGGGACAACAGCGGGGGAAGAGAGAGAGAAGAGGTCTCAGAAGAAAAGATGAGGAGGACGAGGAGGAAGATGACGACACCAGAAGGTATAAAGGGAGGACTGGGACGTAGAGTTGGGGTTCTTCATCTAGCAGATCAGATCCCCATCAGCATCCTTGGATACCTTCGCTTTAACAGCCAGCTCTTCAGACAGTCGTTCTTCACGTCTTCTTCTCATCCACCATCACAATGAAGGTCTCGTTCATCTCCCTCTTCGCCTTTGCCGGCATCTTCGCTGGCGCTCTTGCCGCCCCTGCTCCTGGGGCTGCCGTTGACACGGCGGTCATTGAGAAGCGCGATGTCGTTGACAACGCGATTCCAGTCGTCACTAACGCCGTCCCCGCCATCAAGAAGACATCTGCAGCGATCCGTATGTGTTTGACATGTACCCTGGTGTGGATGAGAAGAAACAGAAGCATGGACTGACAACATGACAGAGGCCAAGGTTCAATCCGTCAAGGAGAACACATTGGACAGGTCTGCAGCCGTGACGGAGATCCAAGTCCTTCTCCAGGACCTCAACACGGAACTTGGAGAGCTTAAGAACGGGCTCACGGGCGCAGCTGTCGCGAAGCTCAGGGCTCGCCAGACCGGTGACGCGATCAACACCCTTGCAGCGGCCGTTGCAGAAATCGTCACGGAAGTCTTCAACGCCCTGAGCGCCGTGTCGACCATTCTGAACCTTAGTAAGTGACAGGCCAATGTCGAAATGTGGATGCGTGATGGCTGCTGATGCTGATGGGCCGTAGCTACTGGGACACTGGCCACGGTGGTCCGAACTCTTGCGGCGACCCTGAGCGCGCTTTTGACCACGGTCCTCGGCTTCAACGATCAACTGGTCGTGGTCCTGAATGGACTCGTCGATGGCACGTTGATTGCGCTCAACAACATTCTGGGCGGGCTTCTGAACGGCGTGGCTGACCTTCTTGACGGCCTTCTTGGTATCTTGTAAGCGAAAGTCGAGAGTTGCAAGGCAATCAGGGGCAGCAGGGTTTTGAGGTGGTGGGAAGGACGCTCCTTTGGTTTTCGGATTTTGATTTTGAAGATTAGTATGTCGTTGAGCAATGGAATCTGATTTGCTCTCGGTTTGATGCGTAGTGGGTGAGGTGGGGATGGGGATCCCTGCGACCGAGACCGCCGAGGGCAATGGGCGTGGTGATCGAATGACGACGCCGCGACGACGGGCGTGGGCGAGGATCCGATGCGGAGAAGCGGGCGCCCGTTTCTATTCTCGTTCGCGACGAGATGATTCGAATCTCAACACCACGAATTTATCCTGAAGCGCCAGCACTGGAATGCCCGCTCCCCTGCGCCCAGACCGGACTCGCAGCCAAGCGCCCCGTGCTGCGACATTCCCGCTGCTCCGCCCAATCTCAACCTGACCTGAGGGAGATAGACTTCTCCCATCCTATCCCATCCCATCCCAGCTTGCCCTCAGCCCAGTCTCTCCGTCGTTCGTTCGTTCGCTCGCTTGCCTCCCCTCGCTCGCTTTCCATCCTCGCTTCGTACACGTCTCTCGTTGATCTTCACCCTCGGGCTTTTTCCATTATCGCTGCATGCCCGTATCTGTGTGCTGTAGCCACATTGCCGCCTCCGCATCCTGCCGCCTCCGTCTTACGCCTCGCCAGCCAGGACCCGCTGTCAACCCCGTTTCTGACATCAATCCTCGAACCTACAACCCACGCTCCTCTGCGCTAGACTCTGCTGCAGTCGCTTCATGACCATGCACGCAGACGTCCGGTTCCCTCGCCTGCTGGCGCTCCTCGCCATCTTCGCCAACCTCGCCCAAGCCTTCTACATCCCAGGTCCGTGTAACCCACGCCGCGCAACCCTCGCTCACTAACCCCCGCGTAGGCTGGTCCATCAAAAGCTACTCCGACGGCGAGGCCATACCGCTTTTCGTGAACAAGGTCTACTCGGACAACACCCAGCTCCAGTATGCCTACTCCGAGCTCCCCTTTACCTGCCCCCCGACCGGCCGCCGCTCTGCCGGTTCCCATGGTGGCGCCACCCTTTCGCTGAACCTGGGAGAAGTCCTCCGCGGTGACCGAATAGTGCTCTCCGACTATGAGCTCGTCATGGGCGTCGACGAAGAAGTTCGATACCTCTGCAGCAAAAAGGTAGACAAGCACGGGCTGGAAAAGGCTAGGGAAATCGTCAAGGACGGCTACGTTGCAGAGTGGATCGTGGACAACCTTCCCGGCGCTACCAGCTTCGTCACCACCGACAAGTCGCGCAAGTACTACGCCGCGGGCTTCAAGATGGGCTACGAGGACTTTGACCGCGCGACCGGCAAGCCCAAATACTACATCAACAACCACGTCACCTTGGTCATCCGCTACCGTCCAGCGCCGGGCAAGGACGGCGAGCGTGGAAAGAAGGTTATTGTGGGATTCGAAGTCTACACCAAGAGCATCGAGGCTGGCAACCGCGACAAGAATGGCATGCCTAAAAACATGCACGCCGTGGAAAAGGGTTTGGAGCTGCACATGTCGCCCAACAAGACTGAGCTGCAAACTCGCTACGCCGACTCGTCTTACATGCCCGAGGATGAGGAAATTGACGACAATGCTACCCTAACCATTCCCTACACCTACTCGGTATACTTCCGCGAGGACGACAAGCTCGAATGGCAGAATCGCTGGGACATGTATTTTGTCAACCAAGAAGACAGCTCCAAGATCCACTGGATTGCCATCATCAACTCGATTCTGATTTCTGCTGTTCTGACCGGCGTTGTCGCCGTCATCTTCGCCCGGACGATTCGCAGCGACCTGAAAGGCCGCAAGGACGACCTAGAGAAGCCTATTCTCAGGCGCACCCGGAGTCCCAAGCCGAAAAAGCTGCCAGAGAAGAGCGGACTCTTGGAACAGATCGACGACGTTGACGGCGATGCCGATATTTCCGAAGACGATGAGCCCATGGAGGATGTCACTGGATGGAAGCTGGTGCACGCAGACGTTTTTAGACCTCCGCCGTATGGCGGCCTCTTGGCTCCCCTGGTTGGGTCCGGCTCTCAGCTCGTCTTCATGGCGGTGGGATTGCTCATTCTGAGTGCCGTTGGCGTCTTGAACCCCAGCTTCCGCGGGGGTTTCCTCAGCGTTGGAATCGGACTCTTCATCTTCGCCGGAATCTTTTCTGGATACTTTTCGGCTCGCATCTACAGGACGTTCGGCGGACAGCGCTGGAAGAAAAACGTCATCATTACCGGCACGCTTATTCCTGGACTTCTCTTCGTGACCGTCTTCATCCTCAACTTGTTCGTCTGGGCACAGTCGTCGAGTACTGCGATTCCATTTGGCACATTGATCGCTCTGCTTGCGCTCTGGCTGCTGATTCAGCTCCCGCTCGTGTATGCTGGCAGCTGGTACGGTTTCGAGCGCGTCGGAGCATGGACCCACCCTGTCAAGACTAACACCATTCCTCGCCAGATTCCGCCGCAGCCCTTTTACAACAGGAGCTTGCAGGCGGTTTTGGCGGCTGGTTTCCTCCCTTTTGCAGTCATCTTCATCGAGCTGCTTTTCATTTTCAAGAGCCTCTGGCAAGACAAGAGCGGGTACTACTACGTCTACGGCTTTCTTGCAGCGGTTTGTCTGATCCTCTTCGTCACCGTCATCGAAATTACCATTGTGGCCACTTACACGCAACTTTGCAATGAGGTGAGTCCATTTGTTCCTTCACCTTTACTTCTCTAACATGCTTTGTAGAACTACCACTGGTGGTGGAATTCCTTCTTCGTCGGCGGCGCGTCGGCCCTCTGGGTCTTCCTCGCCTGCATCTGGTTCTACGTCGTGCGTTTGCATATCACGGGCTTTGTGTCAAGCATGCTCTTCTTTGCATACAGCTTCCTGGCGTGTCTGGTCTACGGCCTGCTGACGGGCTCCATTGGCTTCCTTGCCGCGTACATGTTTGTGCGTAAAATATATGGGTACGTCGACCACACTGAGTCATTATTACGGGAGTAACTCAGTACTAACTCTGCTTCGACAGCGCCATCAAGGCTGATTAAACGCATCTGCTGTCTGGCCAATACTGCGCTTCTAGCCTCGTCTTTTCTTCGTTCTTGCCCGATTGGCATTTTCACTTTCTTCCTTGTCTCCCTGAATTGGTGCATGAGCAGACCAATTAGCCTGCCGGTCTGCAAAATCGACCTTTCGCACTTTCTCTGCTTAATACCTATATGTCTGTCTCACTGACGAATAAAGAGCGTCGGTCATTTATCCTGGGCGTTTAGGCCAGGCTACGGAGCTCTTCTACGGCCCCACGTCATTCACACTGTTGTCGTCTTCTGACTTAAGGATCTTGGCCCGGTGCTTCCAGGCCATCCGAAACATGTCTGCAATTGTAGACGGCGTCGTGGTGATACTTCTCCGTCTTCTGCAAACTGTCTCCGCTTCTTTCCTCACTATTTACCCCGGCTCTTTGTTTTCTTTCGGACGAGAAAGCGTTGATGGACATGCTTTTGAGTATTTGGTATTCTGGCATTGAGACGATGAGGACGATGACGCATTTTGGCAATCTGAATGGGCGAGTCTTTGCGAGGTAGGGAATTGAAGAGATGATTGAAGAAACAACGGAAAAGGCACGACGTGGATCTGCATCATTTGACAGGGCTCGGCGGAAAAGAAGATCCCAGGAGTAGCTTTGCTGGCTCACTGACGACAAGTGTGCCCGCCGCCCATTTGCTCGTCTGTGGTCTGCGGCGTGGTGTTGCATGGCACGGCACGGCTTTCCTGGCAAGGCAGAGTGGCCGGCTGGTGGGTCATGGTATGCTACGCCGCATGCTAAAGAAGGAGATGGGCGGAGATGGACTTGGGCAGGCTTATACCTTATGATGTACATGTATTTGTTGCAGGTGGATGGATGGACGAGTGAAAGGAGGATATACAGCAGGGGCTAGGGCAGACGGCGCGGGTGGGATAGTGAGTGAGAGCGAGGGTGTCTGTCCATCTGTCCGTCTACTCATCAATTCATCCATCCATTCATCCATCCATCCATCCATCCATCCGTTATCTACTTGTCTATGTATATTACGAGACCGTCTGCGAAGCTCGTCAACCTTGACAAATTCATCACGCATAGCTAGTCCATTGTTTGCTTTTTCCTGTTTTTGTCTGCTTGTGCTTGTCACCTATTATGCCGCATAATTTGCAATAATTGCGCCACGCTTTTCAATTTTTTCTGTGGAGAGGGCAGTAGCAAATGACAGCTCTGTGATTTCAAGATCTGCATCCATGGACGAATGCTCCCTCTGTGCAGGCGCAGTTCCAGGCATTACATCGTCGATTCTTTCGACACCCACAGCGGCGGCGGGCATGGCTGTATTGCGTGCTGTTGTAGTTAACAAGCTTCTTCATGCTTGCAATCACTCATCTCTGTCTGGTCCATTTATCATTCTCCGTGGAAGGGTGAAAAATTCCCCACACAAATCTTCTTTCTTCGCGCTCAACCCGATTCCGCTTCGGCTTACTGTTCAGTTTCAAAGCACACCCACGCACGTGCTAAGAACGGGAAAGTAAGAGGACACGGAGGAAATACGACAGCGGTAAGATATACAACGACAATCACAGCATCAAGAAACAATGGCATTGTTAAGTGGTACACACGGGAGAAATAGTTCCTTGATTGGACGGACAGTCGGTAGCAGTACTTCAGGCACATCGATAGGTCCTCTTCACTTTCAAGCTTGCTTGCTGGCGGGTGGAGAGCAGTGCTTCACATTGATTGACTTTCATTTACAGACACCCTTGAAGATCGTGTCAAGTACACGTATACTCCAAATATCTACACTGCACAAAAGAGCCAACCATCGGCACGTTCGTGCCCTGCTAATCGAACCCACCAAACTCGCTCCCACTGCCCGCGTCCGCGTCTCCCTTCCCTTCAATCTTCCTCTTTTTACTAGCCTCCACCGCCTCCCTACGGTTGCGCTCAGAGCGCTTCTCAAACCCGCTGCGCGTGCTGATCTGCGTGCGCCACTTGCCGCGCGTGCGCTCGCCCTCGACGCCGGCCCGGCGCGCTTCGACACCGCGGCGCTTGAGCTCCTTCTTGTCGCGCTTGCTAGGGGTCGGCAGCGCGTCGAGCAACCACTGCTTGACGCAGCTGTTCTGCTCGTCGACGCCACGCACCTGTTCGGCGCGGCGAATGACGTTGGCAATGTTCTTGATGTAGGGGATATCCTCCTCGGTGTAGAGAGTGACGGCAACGCCACCGGCACGGCCGGCGCGGCCCGTCCGCCCGACGCGGTGCACGTAGGCGGCGCCCGACGTCGGCGCGTCGTAGTTGACGACGCCGTTGATGCCGCGGAAGTCGACGCCGCGCGCCAGCAGGTCCGTCGTGATGAGCACCCATACCTCGCCGCGCCGGAACCGCGTCATGACGCTGTCGCGCTGCTTTGATGACAGCGACGAATGCAGCACGGCGATGCGCGACGAGCCGCCCGCCTCCGGGGGGATGTCGTATTGTAGCTCCGAGTGGAGGGCTTGGGCGCGCGGGATGGTTTGCGTGAAGATGAGGAATGGTGGCCGCAGCGAGGGCGTATCGGCTGGATCGAGGCTGCGGGGGGCTGTGGGGTGGAGGAGCTGCCGGACGGCAAGCAGTTTGCCCTGTTCCGTGGCAGCATAGGTGAGCTGGTGGTGGATGTTGGGGACTGCGGAATCCTTGAGGCCGACAATGAGGCGGATTAGATTGGGCCGGGTGACAGCCTCGGAGGCGATCGAGGACCAGCGCGAGTTGATGGTGTTGACTGCGAGTTCTTCGATGCTCGAGCCCATTGTTGCGGACCAAAGACTGACGCGGAGATGGGGGTTTGTGAGGGCGTTCCAGATGTCGAGGGTTTGTTCGCGGAACAGGGGGTCGAGCAGGACATCGGCCTCGTCCAGAACCAGGTGCCTGGCAGACTTGAGGGGGGCAACGCTTCCGTTCGACTGCTTGAGCGCATGCAGCAGAGCGAGTGGAGTAGAGACAATAATATCGGACTTGACCAGCTGACCTCGCTTCCGTCTCGCGGACTTGGGGGCACTCTCATCCTCGGATCCGGAATCGCTGTCGCTGGCACTGGCCTTGAAATTTTCAGACACCTCGTCTTGCTCAGCATCCTCCTCAACGACCTCCATGCCTTTGCGCATGAGTGACACTTTGACCCCCGTATTGAGACTCATCTTCCGCCCCTCGTTGGCAATTTGGCTGGCAAGCTCTTTCGTCGGCGCCAAAACGATGGCCTGGATTCCATTCTTACCCAATTTGCTTTCCTGGTCATGCCTCTGGTGCAGCAACGAGTGTAGAAGTGGGATGAGGAACGCCAGCGTCTTGCCGCTGCCGGTAGGCGCAACCGTCAGCAAGTCAATCCCATTGCTTTCCGGGGCAGTCCCATGAAGCAGCAAAGGTAAGCTCGCCAGTTGTACCTCAGTCGGCATCGTGTACCCTTGGGCCTCGATATTCTCGGCCAACCGCCGCGAGATGCCATGACGACTGCGCAGCTGCTTGAAAGATGTCAAGGGTTCTGGGTACAGCTGGTCCTTTGACTTTTTCTTTGGAGGTGCCTCCACCGACTCTTTTGACTTTTTGCGCTTCTTGGATTTCCGCTCCGCATCCATGTGTTCTTGCTTGGCCTTGTTGTAGTCTTCCAGCACGGTGATTTTGACCTTGTGCGATCGCAGTATGCGCTTGCACTCCTCTTCGTCCAGCGGCTGAGAATTATCTTTTACTTCCTCTACTTTTTCCACATTGTCCGTGCCCTCATCAGCCTTTTGGTCGTCAGCTTCTTCCGTTCCGACGGTTTTCGCATGATTCGCGTCGCCGAAAAAGTCGAGCTCGGGAGGTAGGTCTATCGCAGGCGTTACAGCTGCCCGCGTGCGCTTGCGCTTCTTGCTGCCAGTCTTTGTAGGGTCCTGGGCGGTTTGAGTGGCTGTGTCGAGTCCAAAGAGTTGTGGGTTTGACGTTGCGCCGCTCGACGGCGTCTGTTGGGTTGGCGTGGCTTTTGCGGCGCCTTTGGAAACGCTTGTGCCTCTTGACAGGATTTTGAGGAAGTCCATGCTGTCGGTATGCTGTGCAGATGCTCTCAGCGCTTTCAGGACTGTCGTTATGTAGCGAGGCGCATGCCGTTGAGGTAAAAGTTGGAGGCGCGGCGGAAGGTCCGCGGAAGTTCCGCATCACAAAAATTCCATTTTCCCCGACAGGAGCGGTGTCACGTGCCCTCAAAATTCCACCAAAGCTTCCCTGCCCGCCTGGCCATGATTCAAATCCAATTGAAATGCATTGCCTGCTACCTAGCGTACAAAGGAAACAAAAACTTAATCTAGAAGCAGCATATGTGCATGTGGTACAGTCTTGCCCCGTGGGACAAACGCTTCTCTAGAATGGCCATCACTCTACTGCTTTTAGGGTAAAAAATCCACCTACTTGTCACATTGGGCTCCCGTCCGCAGTGTCCATCGCTTCACCCCCTAGTCTTGACATTCCCCTGTTCCTGACATGCCGTCCGAGCGTCTCGAGGGACCGCTTAGTGGTGGTGGGAAGCGCTCGACCGGTAGCCGATGAGCTTCATCCTGCCAATCATCTCACCAACGGTGAAGAATCCAACAACCTCAGCCGCAACGATACCCGCCGAGGTGTACTCAGCCGTGCTCATGTTCCTCAACCTGCCCAGGATGTTGGAGGGCTTGACCGCGCCCGAGCTGGGGTTCTTCAGCGAAGAAAGGAGGGACTGGTAGTACTTTTGGAAGACGTCCGCGGATCTGATTAAACTGTATGAGTACCGAAATGATCAAGAAGCATTTCGTTTCAAGACTTGGCGCTTACGGAGGGCTCATCTTGCGGGTCTCGAAGACGATCTTGCCGAGCTCGAGGACGACCTTGGAGTAGTAGACAGTAGGAGGAATGAGAGCTATTTCGAATGTTAGCCATGTCGTCCATTGGTCATCAAGCCATTCCTGATGCGCCAGGGTTGAACGGGGTCTCGGGCGAGTGGATGTTGATGAGCAAACGGCAGCCGACCCAAGATGACGGCCAATGGCTCCAACGTGCGCTGCAGTCCATCAAGGCCAGAGTCGAAGCGCCGGAAATGTGTTTGGCATGGCGATTGGCACCGGAAATTGGGGCGCACTTACATTGGACAAATCCAACGACCTTTGCGGTCCTGCCACCCACGGCGCTCAGGCGTTGCAGCAGAGCAGAGCCATACTCGGTGGCCTTGGAGAGAGCAGCGCCGGAAGAGGCAGTGGCGCGCGAGAGGCCCTCGGTAGCCTTGGAGGAAGCTTGAGAAGCCTTGTCCTTTGCGGCGTTGGCGGCCTCGGAGGTCGTCGAGGCGTTGCGGAAGGGGGCGCGTCGCACGGCAAAGCGAGAGTGCCTCAGCACGGCGCGAGAGGCAGCGAAAGACATTTCGGCTGGGATGAAGAGGAGGAGATGGAGGTGGGAGGGGGTGGGTTGGAGCTGCGGTGGCTGCTAGGACTCCGGGAGCGTGAAGTTCAACTCTGCCGTCAACGCCCGATCTGAGCTTTTCGGTTCCATTTCTTGGCGCCAGCCAGCGGCCGACGGCTTTCAATTGGCTTTGCTCGCCACACCAAATGCACCACCTCACCACCTCACGACTGCATCACGCCCAAATGTCGAGCCCGCCAACTCTTGCGTCTTCCGCGGCCTTTTTGCCAATCGTCTGCGTGTCCAGACGCCGTCCAGGCCCCCGAACCGGTTCGAAACAACGACCATGGCGCCGATCCAACATGGTCTCATTCATGCCCCAAATACCGGCAGCCAATCTTGTCTGCATCGCGCCAAAATTTTTAGCAGATTGCCCTACTCCTCGGGCGTGCATGTCAGACGAGTGCTGAACCCAAGTCCAGCAGATGTCAGAGCGAGCCTGCCCTCACCCAACCCATCTTGTCATTGCCTTGCATCGACGCCGGCTACCTACCTGTCTTCCTTGTCGGCAGCCTTCACCTATTCACCCTGCAGCACTTGCAGCATAATGTTCGCGTAAAATATTTCCTGGCCGTTGCTCTGGCCAGCCGCCATGGCCCCTCGTTCAGCACGGAACCGCGGGTAGAGGATCGTGCTGACGCACCATGCCGCGCCCTGGAAGCCTTCGATCACCCGCCCGTTGATGCTCCCGCCCGCTACGTGCACAGGCAAGTAGCAACTCCGCCAGGGTCAGTGTCGGCTGTGCTTCAGCTCCTTTCAGTGGTCTGAGTCTCTGTCCAGAAAGGGGGTCTTGCTCTTGTCCGGTCATTGCGAGCAGTCAATTCCATGGCCGGCTGGTGAAAAGTCCTCTCTTTGCGAAGTCTCGAGCAACTTAGGACTCTGTCCCAACAAAAAAAAGTCTTTCCAACCTCGGCGTATGCCAGTCTGCGGAAGATTTCGGCATCAGCGCTTCGGAGACCGTTTACCCTTGCGGAGACATTTGTCACTCGGAAATGGAGATGCCGGCAAGCTTGACAGCCGTACATGACCAAAGAATCTCGACCGGAGTAATCACAGGCAAGCTAGGTGGACGACACGACTTAAAATGAAAAGACACCTACGTCAACTCCCAGACTGGACGTTGAAATGACAACATGAAACCCGTTTTGCCCTAATCTCGGTTGCTGCACAAAATATTTTCCGCCTTTCGAGCTGTTCGTCATCAAGCTCGCGTCGGCCCAGTTGCCTGTGGGATGCAAGCGTCAAAGGATTTTCTCCTTCAAGATATTGGAAAAGAGATTGTAGATTTTCAACGGCCCGAGGACGCGAGGTGAGGTCTGCAGATTATCATCAGCCAACATAAGCTGCCCGCGGGCTATCGTTGTGCTGTCGATCTTTTATGCAAGACGCATGATTGCCACAATCTGCGGGGGAGAAGAGAAAATTTCAGCACACGCCGTTCTCGCGCAGGTCGTAAAGGGGTTTTCGGAGACCCTCCCGGTTGTTCATCTGCAGCTGCGACGGCATGATTGACAGCTGCTGCACCTTTTACCTGATCGTACTCTGGTCAAATCGCTTATCGCCCCTTCGCGGCACTTGGCCTCGCAGCGCACGGGACATTTTAAGGCACCTCCAAGGCTCGACATAGTCATCTCCGGGTCGGGTCGAGGAACATGGCCATGTGCTAATTTTGGATTCTTCAGACAATCGAAATAGGAGCGGGAGAGCCGACGCCCCGGACTATGGGCAGACTTGATGCCCTCCCTCGAGTTGGCCGAACCACCAGCAGATGATGTCGATGACGCGTACGAATGGCGGAGTCTGCGACTGCCAGAGACTGCTTGACGTTGGCATTGATCAGTACGAGCAGTGGAATCACGATCCACGGTGGGTTTCTGCTGAGCAACTGACGATGTTTCCTCATGGGCAAGTCGATGCTCGAGCGGGGAAGACATCTCCGAAGCGGAGTAGGCAGCGCGCGCGCGCACTCGTGCGCCCATGTCGAGAGGCCAACAAATGTGCTTTGACAGAGCCTCCGGTGCAAGAGAAAGGCTTATGATACCCAAACAACACGCGGGAATACTCCTCGGCGCTTGGCACGACCTGCTCGACACATCTTGTCCACGGTTGCCGCCTACCAAGTCGCCCCCCGAGCCGCTAGGCCCCGATTGAGGCATTATGTCGTCAGCCATGCCGCTGTCCCCTGGCCTCGTCCGGACTCTTTTCATTGGATAGCAACGGCGGCAGACCGGGACAGGCAAGACGATTCGGCGCAAGGAACAAAGCGAGCCCGTGCAGGTGTGCTGAAAAGAGCTGGGTGCTTGTTCTTACCGGCGGCAGGAGGCGGCTAACCCCTCCAGCTGAAGACATGGCTCCAGACCCGAGGATCGAGAATCATCCATGTCGTGGCTGGCGGCCCCGGCCTGCAACTGCAGATATGCCAGATCGATCTCGTAGCATTTCCAGAGAGTCGGTATTCCCGAGAGGACGTTTGCCGGGGCGAGGTGTGGTCTCGCAAGGAGCATTTGCAGGAGCAGTTTTGCTTTTGCCGCAATTATGCGGAGGTCATGTCGTCATCTGGAGCGCTCCCTGGGAGGTCAGCAAGATTGCCGGTGCCTCGGAGCAAAAGATTTGCAGTTCTGGAGCGGGTCTGGAGCTGGTAGTCTTGGGGATGGAGTGGGAGGGGGGAAAGGTAGGGTCGACACATGGGACGGGAAAAAGCAAACAAGAAATGCATGGGGTTTCACGACAGAGGATGTCTATGCGGCTCAGCCCTATGGACCCGGAAACAGCTTGGTCCCTGGACGACCGTTTTTGTGTTCTGTCAAACCCGTTGGCGGGCCTATCCAACGACGGCTTCAGCGGTGAGGCGACGCAGGACCGCGGCCAAAGAGATTGGCTCGACGTGGCCACTTCTGCAAAATGCCGCAAGGAAGGACCCGAAGGCCGGCATTGGCGACAAGGGCGGGCGGTCTGCGAGAGGGACAACAAAGAGCCCCCAAATGGTCGGCAGGCAGACAGGAGCGGTGGACAGGAGCAGGCCAGGGCGAAGGGGGTGGGTATTCCATTTTCTTCGCTGTGCATGGCTGGCTGAAGTGACAGCCGTGCATCGGCACGGGGAGCGCAGTTCCCCCCGCAGCCCATGAGGCGATCATTTCTTGGAGAACCATGCATGCGGATGAGTTTGCGGATGAAAGTGCAGCGGGGGGGTGGTGGGAGGGAGATTATGCAAGCCCAATGCCGGGTGACGGACGTGCTGCAGCAGTGGTTTTTGGCGAGATTTGGGCGGAGACAAAAAGAGGGCGTCGGACGTCAATGGCGCGCTGACTGGGGGGTGAGGTGGGTGGTATGGCATGTTGTAGTACGGGGAGAGGGCGAAGTGCTGCTGATGGAGGGCCCTGATGGCATGAGGCGCGTGACGTGGGACCGAGGGCGTGACGGGCTTGGTGCCTGGCAATTCGCCATGTTCCGCGGTTTGACAAGAGATTTTTTTGGAGCTTTCGACTTGTCGACCTGAGGGTAGCGCGTGTCGGTACGGGAGGGATACACATCACACACGAAGGCCAGCCCAAAGCCGACCGAAAGCATCCATTGCCGAGCCAGACGCTGGCATCATCAAACCACGGCATGGACGAGGGATTCTGGAAGGACGGCGGCGCAAATGCAGAGTGCAGACGCCATGCCATGGATGCGGGATCGAAGTGATTGTAGAGATTGTCACTGCCAATAGTGTTCCCGGGAGGTGCATGCAGGATGGATGCAGAGGGGGGGAGGAGGGAGGGATGGAGGTTGAGCGGACTCGACTCTTTTTTTTTTTTTTTTTTTTTTTTCCTTTTCTCGGTCTCTTCGTTGTTGTTTGCAGACAGCAGGACCACGAGCAACGGCAACGGCAGGCAATGCAAAGGCAGCCGTACGTCGCACGACTTGACCTGAGCAGAGACGAGAGACGGACTTGCATATGCAACCTAACCTGAAGGGACGGACATGAGCGGCCTTCTCAGCACGAGCGCTCCCAGCCGTGCCTCAATCACAGACTCCCGGCCGCACCGCGCGGCTTGCGCCCACATCGACATCCACACCGGCCGGCCAGCCTATTCTTAACCTCCCCACTCGACTCCTCCAAAAAACCACTAGCAGCAGGCCCAAACCTTGATCGGTCGCCCTCGCCTGCGCCTGCGCCGGTGCTCGTGCTCGCCAAAAAAAGTCGAGTCGTCGGCGAGTCCAGTCCTGGTCCAGGCTGACTGACTGACTGCGGTGCGGGAGCAGGGCCACCCACACCTCACACCCTACCCTACCCTACCCTACCCTCGTCCGCTCGGGCAATCCACCCACCCCTCCTCCCTCCCTTGTCATCCACAATACCATGCCATGCCATGCCATGCCGCGCTTTGCCCATTTCTCGCATTTTCCAACCGGCGGGACCTTCACACTGACGATCCGGCCTAGGGCCATGGCTCCATGCACGTCGTGCTCAGAACCGCTGGTGGGCCCCCGGGCTATGCGCAATTATTCTTCGACATCATCTTGCACTATTAGCTACTCTGGGTCCATGTCTCTTGTCTGCTTGCTCTTAATGATATATCGCATGCCCTTCTCCACCCCACCCCCCGGGCTTCAATGATTGTGGCTGCATTATTTAGTCGCTCCTCCGCCCTCTCAAACCCCCAATCCCACCCCCTTCCTCGCCTCCCCTCTTAATAACCTGCTCGCCGTCGTTCGTCCCTTGGACTCTTGTCTCGTTGCGTCCCTCGTTTTGCCATGGAGACTCTGTGGTCCATTGTCGACCGGCATTGGTGGATGACGGTGTTTTTCCTGGTCTTGTGAGGACTGCCCCCCTCCTCCCTCAAAAAGCAAAGAATCCTTGTACTGATTTTTTTTTCTTTTCTTCTTGTCCAGTCTCCTCAAGGGCCTCCGCACCATTGTCAATGCCGTCGCCTTCTACTGCCTGTACAGGCCAACGCCCATACCGGAAAAACCGACGCACACCAACGACGACGTGACGGTCATCCTGCCGTCGATTGATGGCGACGGGCCGGAGCTGCAATCGACGGTGCGGTCCATCCTGAGCTGTGGGCCAGCAGAAATCCTTCTGGTGACGATCGACGCCAATGTCAAGCGGGCCAATCAAATGGTCAAGACCATGGGCGCTGCGGCGGAGCGGACGGTCAGGATCATGAGCGTGGCCCAGGCCAACAAGCGGCGCCAGATGTGCGTGGCCATCCCCGAGGTCAAGACCAAGATCATCATCTTCGCCGACGACGACGTGACTTGGGGGCGGAACCTGCTGCCGTGGATTCTGGCGCCGTTTGAGGACTCCAAGATGGGCGGCGTGGGTACGAATCAGCGCGTCAAGAGGAATCCCGAGCTGCGCTATCTCTCGAGGGCCTACCTGTGGCAGTTTCTCGGCGAGATGTACATTCGCAGGCGCAACTTCGACATCACGGCCTGCACCCAGCTCGACGGGGGGCTTCCCTGCCTGAGCGGCCGCACCGTCGCCTATCGCGCCAAAATCCTGCAAAACGGCGACTTTACCCACGGCTTCCAAAACGAGAAGTGGAACGGCTACACCCTCAACGCCGACGACGACAACTTCATCACCCGCTGGATGGTCTCGCACGGCTTCGACACGACCGTTCAGTACCACCCCGAGGCCGAGGTGCAGACGACTCTCGAGTGCAACCCGCGCTACCTCCGCCAATGCCTGCGCTGGGTCCGCAGCAACTGGCGCAGCAACCTGACGACCATGTTTGTCGAGCGCCACACCTGGTCGTGCGTCTCTCCCCCCATCCTCATCCCCTGCTTACTCTCTCAATAACTGACCCCGTATCCAGCCGCCAGCCCTGGAGCACATACGCCGTCCAGCAAACCACCCTGACCGCCTGGGCCCTCCCATACGACCTCTGCCTCTTTTACACCTGGAACCTCGCCGCACAGAGCGAGTCCCTCTCCCAGCCTGCCTTTGTCGCTGGCGTCGCCCTGCTTGCCGCCTGGGTCGTCCTCACAAAGTGCACCAAGCTCATGCCCCATTTTGTCCGCCACCCCGAGGACATTGTGCTCCTTCTCCCCGTCGTCGTCATGTTCGGCTACGTCCATGGCCTGATCAAGCTTTGGGGCTTGGTCACACTCAATGCCGTAAGTATCTACTGCTGCTGCTGCTGCCGTTATCAATCAACCCCGCACGCGCCCCCGGCTAACCTCCCGCTCCCGCAGACGACCTGGGGCAGCAGACCCGCCGCCGACGAAGACGACGACATCAGAATGGTGCCTCCAAAGTCCCGATCGAACATCACTTCCTCTTTAACGGATTGCGAAAAGAAGTCTTTGCATCAGTCCCTGCTACTTCCAAAATAGACGACCTGGGTTAATCTTTTTTCTCCTCTCCTATCATCTTTTTTGGGCACTCATCCTCATTGCATCGCTTGTTCTTGCTTGCATCATGGGTGTCGTCGTTGTTGGAGCGATGCGAAAGAGACTGAGCGGCCGGTCGACTTTTCTTGGGCCAACACAAAAAAAGGGGGTCCGAGGCATGCATGCATTGTCAGCTTCATCCTTTTTTGGTTCTTCTCTTCCCGCGGCCGGCGGACGAGCAGGGATTTGCGAAGCCGCCGCTTCCTCATCCGTCTCCCGCTGCATTTCTCTCTCTCTCTCACACACACACACACACACACACACACTTCATCATCGCGTTGGGCGCTGGGAGCTGCTGGGTCTTTTTGGTCGATTACATACTGATATCCCGCAATGGCGTAGAGGGCGGCAGCGACTTGGGGGGTTTTCAGGCTGCTACATGGGTTGGGCATATTGGGTGTCTATTTCTTCCTTCTCTTTGTCTTGTATCACGACAAGCGGCTGTGTACAGTAGTAGCAGGGGTTTTTTTTTTCTTTCAGTTTTTTTCTTTTTTCTTTCCCCGTCATCATCATCAGCAGCATCGTTGACGATCATGGTCGATAGTCTGGTGTGGGGTTTCTTTCAGGGGGGCAACAGCAAAAAAGACAGACAGCACCACTACAGGTTAATGCTACACAGATTCCAAAAAAGACGACTGCATTGATGAGATGATTTTGGCTTTTGAACGATGCACGCCTCGCAGCATACGGCGGCGGCGGCGGCGGCGGCAGCCGGTCACGGCTGGCAGCTGGCTGGGCTGGGCTGGGCTGGCTGCGGCGCATGTGATGATCAGCTTTGGAGCGCGTCAAATTGTGCATCACAGGCGACAGTGGCAGCAGATGGCGGCGGCGCGCTGGCTGGGGGGTGGAGGGGTGCGAGCTGCGGCTCTATCGGGATGATGCTGGCTTGGACGCAATCGGCAAGTGGTCTCTTCTCTGTCTGCGTCTCTCCGTCTTTCTTCAGCTCCCCGACGCTAAAACGCACATCCACTCGACTACTCCCTGTATCCATCTTTGTGGGGACATTGGATGCTCACTGTCTTTCATGTACTAGTCGATGCTACGGACTTGAACGCTTCGTTGGTATTCTTGCAGTCCTGGGAAGCTCGAATGGTTCCTGTCGATGCTCCTCCAACGAGCCTTGCATGCACTGCACATGGCATGGAATTCGCCAAACAAGCCTCGCCCCCTCGATAAAGACGAATGGGGCCACTGCGGATGTCGGGAGAGGCAGAAAGAGGCTGGAGAGGTGGGAGCGAGCCAGCGTGCGAGTGGGTAGGCGGGTCCGGAAATGCGCCGCGTCAGTAAACGACTGGCTGGCGAGAGGGAGAGCGAGGGCTCGACAAAAAAGTTCCGATTCATCATCACTGGCTCTTCCCGTTCAGCGCTGGATCTGCATCCAACCTGCAAGGTTTCAACAGCAATGGCCGTGGTGCCTTTCCCGCTCCGCGCTCCGCGGCAGAACCGAGCTTCGAACAAACACAGTGCGCGCTGGCTGACAAGACCTTCTCATTCGGGTCTTCTGCTTATTACTCCTTTTCCCTTGTCATGATGGCTTTCGCCGCCGCCGCCGCCGCCGCCGCTGGCCGGGGGAGGGATTGACGGGCGGAGACGAGACGAGCGCCCTGGCCACAACAAGGTCCCGAGGGCATCGCCGGACGGCAGCGCGGACGGGCGGACGGACGGTGCTGCGGTGGTGCCAGTGCTCTATTCCCGCGCGGATGATGGACAAGCTTTGCCAATTGGAGACGCCACCTTGAAATGCTACTCTACAGCGCAGCACATGGCAAGAGGAAAAGCATGCAACGAAAAAAAAAAAAAAAAAAAAAAGACCGGAGAGAAAGCCTCGTCAAACGACCGTCAGCACACCTCAGCACAAACAAGACGTGGTGTGGTATCCGGGCGGCGGCCGGTCGACGGCGGCGAAATTTTCGCGGGCCACGCACCAGACAGCTCCAGTATTATTTCGTCACGCAAGCAGGGCAACCGGCCAGCCAGACACGAGAATTATGATGGGGTCAGTAGTGTACACACGTACCTACACACATAGAGGCCTTTTCCCCATTGGGCCCCAGGACCGGCCTTGGACCCGTGGTGGGGAAAAAAAAGGGTTCTCCGGCTTGCTTGCCTGCCTGCCTGCCTGCCTGCCTGCCTGTCTCTTCATGGCGGCGACGACGTGCAAGGAATGAACCGGAAGCAGCAACAATAATCATGAGCGAGTGCCCACAAGCCGACAGCACCGCCATTGGTACACACCATGTACCGAGTTTGCGCCACAGACTGTTTGTCGACGTCGCTTGGCTGTTGACAATCAGTTTGTGCGACAACCTGGGGACGCCGCCCCCAAAGTGCTCGCCAAAAGCCGCCGCTTTGAGCACCAGCCTCTACCGGGGAGTCCCATGTTGGAATCTCGATCAGCAGCTCTTACGGCGACCCGACCGGTGTGCTCGTTCAGTTGACGACAGATGGCTGTGGTTGTTGTACCCTGACGGCTTGCGCTCCGGCCGACGGCTCCCGCGCTAGCCGTGAGGTGGGTGAGGTGGGTTCCGTTCGGCCTGCCGGAGAGCTCCTCATCATCAGTTGAGCGCTCAGGTCTGCACTGACAATCGAACAGGCGGTGGTCCGAGGCAACGGAAGCGGCAAGCACGGGCGGCATGATTGTGCAAAGGGCACCTGGGGTCGGAACAGAACACCCTCGCTGCCAGGTACCACTCGCTCTCTGCCATTCATCATGTTTTTGATTCTCGTTGTCCTGCAGCATGCTCTCTCTCTTCCTCACTTCTCCGCGTCGACCAAATCCAGGCCGTCCAATATCCTTGGGCGACCCACTCGCTTCGTCGTCCGAGCCAGCTGAATCCTAGACGCGCAGCGCAGGGCCCTGCGGGCGATCGAGGGCTTCTTTGCTTTTTGTCCCATGTATGTCATTCGCGCGGTCGCTCCCGCAGCAAGGTCCCTAGCAACCAAGTCATGTCGCGACGACTAGCCCGCCCATGACTGTCCGAGGCTTTGGGGAGCGAGGGCGAGAAATTGAGCGAGACTGGGCGCCGCGCGCACCATCTCATTTCGACGACAACGACGACGACGACGACACAAAACGACCCCACGACAATGGCGCCGACATGTCTGTCCCAAGCAAAGATCCTCGGGGCGTCGGTAGTCTCGACTGGAGGGTGTCCAGGGATCATCCCGCGAGGAGCTCTGTGTTGGACCCTCATCGCCTCATCGCCGCGCACAGGCCAGAGTGGAGGAGCGACTGCTGTGGGTGGACGCTGAAGTTTTTGCGTAATTTGCCAACTACTGCCAACAATGATGATGATGGATCGCGATACGACTCGCGCACCCGGCTCCACCCACTTGTGTTCTGGCTCTCTCTCTCTCTCTCTCTCTCTCTCTCTCTTCAGCTGCAGTACGGTTCTCGCTCCCTTCAGATGGACTGATTGGATGTCGGCACCTCCGCTTTCTGCTCACCTCAGGTCGTACGAATTGCTTGCGCAAGCGCGCGTCTCGTCCTCCTTGTCGCCGTCTTGGCCGCCACACGGCCTTTCCATACAGCTTTCACGGCATACGACGTTGGTTCAGCTCGTCAGGGAACAGGAACACGGTGCCCGCCGGGCAGAGAACATGGTGGCAGGCGAAATTTCGGCGACGGAGCATCATTATTTTGCCGTTTGCAAATAATCATCAGGACGTCAGCCAGCAGCCAACAGCTTGCCCGGCGTTGGTGAGCAGGTGGGTGGGTGTGCGGAGTCAGAGTCGCGTATCCGTGGAGCAGCAGCCCCATGACGAACGAGTGGGAAGGCTTGCCAGTACTTCCGCACCGCGCCAACGACAATCAGGAACAAACCACACATCAATGCTGGCCAACTTGCCCTTGCAGCACATCTTCCAATGATCCCATCAACCCACTCCTCCACAGCCACCATCATCATATCTCAACTGCCAGCACACCCGGTCTTTGGGGGCACTCGACGACGGTGGTTCCGCCGAGCAGTCCCACTCTTTGTCTGACTCGGTCCGCCATGGCCATGATTCAAGCCCGCACCGTGTCTCGAGCGTGATCCCTTCCCTCCCGTGCGGACGGGAACACTTCACGGTGCCGCCAACAAGTCAACGCTCGAGCTTGTCCACGACTCGTCCGCGTGCGGGGGGAACCACGACGATCTCAACCATCAGAACCAGAAAGCCTGCCAGCATGTCAAGGCGACGACACATGTGGAAATCGACACCCACCAGCGCCATCTACCGCACTCAGCCGTCAGGTGCATACGGTCGGTCTTTTTCTCACTCTCAACACACCAAGCGTGACATGCGACCATCGGATCCGCATCGTATTCGCAAAGCCACATTATGTGATCAATTCTTGAACATCGCCATCTGCTGCACCACCAGCATGCATCGCCTCTGATCCTCCACACATACGCCCCCAAGCCACGCGGCACATTAACGACGCGAGCTAGCCAATCCAGCCCCCCAAGAGCAGAGCCGCAAGCTAATGCAAGTGTTTATCGCATCCTAGGGCTCAGATGACCTCTCAGCTTGATTTGCATCCTGCAGCTACAACGTCTTCTCTACCGCCTCGAGCTCCGCCATGGCACCCTTCCACTGCTCCCACTCCGCGTCGCCCCCGGGGAAGCCGCCCTGCAGCGGCACGCGCCCTCCATCGCGAACTCCGTATCCGCGCAGTCGGCTGATGGCCTCCTTGACGCCAATAACGCCCCATTTGGCTAGCAGCTTCTCGCCCTTGGCCACCGTGTACTGCAGCTTGCGAATCTCGTCGAGCGCGCCCAAACGGTCACTTTCGAACAGGTTAAAGATGCGCACCACTGTCTTGGGGAACACGGCCGCCAGTCCGTCGATAGCGCCCGCGCCGTTGAGCGTCAGCACCGGCAGCAGCACCTGGCCCAGACCCGTGAACGGCCTAAATTTGCCCTCGACGTCGATGTTAGGATTCAGGCCTACAAGCGCAAAGTCGTCGAGGTTGCCATGCGACAGCTTGCAGCCGACAATGTTGGGATGCTGTGCCAAACGCTCCATGGTGCTGGCTGAGATGACGACGTTGTTGGACACGCCCGGGTAGTGGTACCTGCAGGCCAGCGGCGATTGTTAGTTATCAGATGTGTCCCTGATCTGCTGCTACTGCGAGCCATGGGCTGTCGGCAGTTGTCAAGCCAGCTTGGCCATGTGGCTGTCATGCGCTGCCGGTCTTTGCCTTCACCGCCAGAAGCCTGCATGTGTTCATGTGAAAGCCACATGCAGCATGTGAAGGCGGCTAAGAAGGGAGAAGATCAAAGAAAAGGGAGAAGACTTACACCAAGATGGGAATTGGGCTCTTGTCTGCCACATGCTCAAACCACCTCGTCAACCCCCACTGGCTCACGGCGCTGGCAAAATAGCCCGGCGCCAAAACCATGCCCCACTGGACGCCGGCGCGCTTGGCATCTGCGAGCTGGGCAACCGTCTCGTCGACGCTCTGCGTCGCCGTGCCTGCGAGGATGGGGTAGTCGGGAAATCCGGCCGCCTCGAGCTCTGCTCGCACTCCGGAAAGCACGGCAAAGCGCTCCTCGTTGGTGATGTGCACGGCCTCGCCCGTCGACCCCAGAATCACCAGTCCCCGGATCCCGTTGCGCGCCAGGTACACGGCGTGCGCGGCTTGCGTGGGCACGTCGAGAGGAGCGGCATGCTCTTCGGTGGGCGACGTGGGCGCTGCAAAGAAGGTGGGGACCTAGGTAAAGATCAGTTTGATGCTCCATATGATGGGTTTGAGAGGGGCCATAGAGGTAAGTTGTTTGTCTACTTACAGGCACGTAGATGCCCTTGGGCGGGGAAGTAACCATACTGACGAGTGGGTTGGTGTTCGTTTTTTTCGGGCGGAAGCCAATGATAAGTTCGGGGAATGCCTGTAGATGCGGGATGAGACGAGACCCTTGGCCAAGAACGGACAGATGCTTGGATGTTGCGGCTCAAGTAGGCCAAGGCAAATGTGTCTGAGATCGTTCCCCGGCGGGCGGAACAGGAGGAACAACACCAGATGGTTGGGATTGTGAGTACGTACAGGTAAATGGTTTGTCTGCGTGGTTCAATGCTCAATGACTTGCCGTCGACGCTGTTTTAGGGCCACTTGGTTCCTCTGCCTAACGAGGAAAGGTAGGATATTGGCAAAAAGGATTGGCAGGGCGAGGAAAAAAGACAAAAGATCGGACGGGAACGAGGTGAGAGAGCAGCGGTACGTTGGTACATAGCATCTAGCTGCGGTAACCAAGCTCGCAACCATCTCCCAGCGAACCCCTCTCCCCCGCCACGCACGCTACCAGCTACCCCGCGTGGGGGTGCCACCGGCACCGGCACCGACTATGCCATCAGCGAACCAGCGGACTGTCTTTGTCCCCCACTCTACGCGCTCGCGCTTTCGATTCGTTGTTGGGCGCAGGGCACAGGGCGCGAGTGCTCGGTGTGACGTTGTGCCGAGCAGCCGTGTCCTTACCGGGTAACCCGTGCAAACCGACGCGTCGGGGTCCCGAGTTCGACGAGGGGCGGCACGGCTTTTGAGAGGCGGATATACTCCAGCGTGTTGCCTTTGCTTACGTACAGGTGCGTTGCGATTTGAACACGGCTGTCGGTTTGGAGAGGAGGTTTGATGTGGTTGGTGGACGGTGAGGGTAACCGAAGCTTCACTGCAGTGCTTCCTTCAGTTTCCTTCACGTCATCGTCATTTCTGCTACTCGCGCCCAGCAGCCTTCTTCACGCCTATCCAGAAGAGTAGTCACTCAATTCAGTCTTCATTCGCAACGAGAACAACATCAAAGTCGCTTCTTTTTCAATTGAATTCAGTCACCCTTCCAAACCCACCATGGCTTCCCCTCCACCCGCCAGCCCCCGCATCCTCGATTCCCACATCCACCTCTGGCCCGCATCCGCCGCCAACGAAGACGGCCACACATGGATGACGCCCGGCGCACCTCTCGCGCGGCCGTATCTTCTCTCCCACTACCTCGCCGCCTCGCACGGCGCTCCCGTCGTCGGCGCCGTCTTCATCGAGACGGACCGGCGGCTGACGCCCGTCGAAGACAGCGGAGCTGATGACGAAAGCACAATCCTGACGCGCTGCGCCGGCCCGCTGGACGAGCTGGCGTGGCTTCGTTCTCTGGTTGAAGAAGACGACGCGGGCAGGGAGATGCTCTGGGGCCTCGTTCCCTGGGCGCCGTTTGACGCGTCGCCGATCGCCTTCGGGCGCTACCTGGACGCGGCGGAGAAGACTGCGGGCGTGGCAGCGTGGGCACGCGTGCGCGGTTGGCGGTACCTTGTCCAGGGCATCACGGATGAGGCGGCGTTTCGCAGGTTGGTTAGTAGCAGCGGATGGATGGAGAATCTGAGAGAGTGCGGGCGCAGGGGCTGGTGCTTTGACATTGGCGTTGATGCAAGGAGTGGCGGACCGTGGCAACTGGAGGCTGTGGCGGATATGATTGAGAAGGTGAGAGGGCTTGAGGATGCAGAGGGGATAGCGGAACGGGGTCAGGGGAGGTTGACGTTCATTTTGAGTGAGTCTAGTGTTCCTTTTCCATCATTGGTTGCTACTACCGGTAGCGCCGTTCCTCTCCCACGTGGCTTCCCTTGCACTATCCCAGCGCTAACAACGACACCTCCTCAGACCACCTATGCAAACCCGACATGCTCCAACATCACCTCCCCTCCCTTTCGCAGAACAAAGCCTTGCTCGACGCCTTCGAAAGATGGACCGTCTGTATGCGCCGCTTCGCCCGCCTGCCGCGCGTCTACATGAAGCTGTCGGGCGGCTTTTCCGAGATGGACCTCGCGTCCGACGCGACCGCCGACCAAGCCGTCACGCGCCTCAAGCCGTATCTCGACGTCGTCTTCCGCTGCTTCACCGCGCAGCGCGTCATGTTCGGTAGCGACTGGCCCGTTTGCAACGTGCGCGGGCCCGGCGGCGAAGAGCGCGCCTGGCGCCTCTGGCGAGATGCCGTGGAACGGGTCGTCGGCGGCCACGAGGCTGGAGGATACGACTTGAGCCACGAGCAAAGGGATAGGGTGTGGTTTGGCACGGCGGTCGAGGCGTACGGGTTGACGCCGCCGAGTGTGCGAAAATAGAGATGCAATGCGCATCGAGTTTGTTTTGAAATTTGTTGTTCGTTTCTACCTTACTGCAAGTTGACAAACAGCCCTCCGTCGACCAGGAGCTGTGCTCCGTTCTACAGCCAGCCGTCAGCCCACGATGATTTCCCGGGGGAATAACAAGACTGTTGTCCAAACTCACCACATAGCGCGACAAGTCGCTCGCCAAAAACACAGCCGGGCCGGCCAGGTCTGCAGGTTCACCCGTCCGCCCTAGCGGGATGCGGCTCTCGGTGTAGGCGCGCTTCTGCGGATCCGCCAGGTCCTCCTCGTTGAGCTGCGTCTTGATTGTGCCGGGCAGCAGGGCGTTGCACCGTATATTGTACTTGCCGAGGGCGCACGCGCTCGACTGCATCAGGCTCAGCACGCCCGCCTTGGTCGGCGTGTAGTGCACCTGCTGGCCGCCGCCGACCAGCGCGCTGATGGACGAGATGCCGATGATGGAGCCGCCGTCGCCTTGGGATGCCATTTGCCGTGCCGCCGCTTGCACGGCGTAAAAGGCCCCGCCGAGGTTCGTGTTGAGCGTGAACTGCCAGAGGTCCGCGTCGAGCCTGCGCGCAACGCGTCGTTTAGTCTCTCTCCCCTGGTGCTCCTCTTCGCGGTCTCCACTGGGGACATGCACTTACTCGAGGAAATCAGCAAACTTGCAAACGCCCGCATTGCTCACAAAGACGTCGAGCCGGCCAAAGCGCTCCACCGTCTCGCGCACCAGCCGCGTCGCCGTCTCGGGCTTGGAAATGTCGCCTGCCACCGCAATCAGGTTGTCTCCGGAGGTCCCCGCAGCTTTGACCTGCTCGGCCAACGTGTTGAAATGTTGCTCGGACGCGCTGTCGCCCAGATGGTTGACGGCAACTTTGGCGCCCTGCCGCAGGTACTCGAGCACGATGGCGCGGCCGATGCCAGTAACGCCGCCCGTCACCGCGGCGACTTTGTTTGCGAGGAGAGCCATGGGAGGTGGGTTGGTTTCCCGAGTCGAAAGGGTGCTGCTGCCTTTGTCGATCTTCCTTTTCCCTTCGCTGGCATCAGTCTCAAATTTTTTTTTAGTTGCCGGGGACTTCAACAGTTTACAAGGCGTCGCCTCCCGCGGGGCTCCGCAGCTTGGCCCGCCGTCGTTCGGTGCAGTGGTACACCTTACCCCGCCATGATGACCTCACGGGGTCCGTGGGGGACGCGCTCGAAAGCTCGGGTCAATGAAGCGCGAGGCGACCCGACGGCTGCTGAGCGGAAGACCCGAGACGGAGACGGACCGAGGCGACGCGAGATGATGGCAACGCCAACGAGGTTTCGCTCTCTTGGTGTGCAGTCACGCGATTGGGAGAAAGAAAGGTAAGAAGTAGATGGAGTTGATTTTAGGGGTACAAACGTCTCTTTCCCCTGCCACCTTAGGTTTAGGGATAGTATGCTTCCGTTCTGCTCTCCTTTGACATGTCATGAATCGTCTTTGCCCAATTGTTTTTCTCTTATTTCCAAGTCCAATTTGTTGTTTGCTCACGGTTGCAAGCACCTGTTGTGTTTTGAGCTCTCTTACACTTCTGGCATTTTCTGTCAGGGGCATTCCTCCTGCAACTTGTGCGGCCCCTATTTGTGCCCCTGTAACTTTTCAGCGTGCGTGTAATCCAGAACTTTACCTTGGAGCCCGCTGTCTTCTGGAACCCACAAATGTTCTCACTGGTGCAGAATGCCGCCATTGGGTGCACCCTTGACTTTCGCTCGAGGCCTCGGACTCCGGGTAGACTACCGGCGCATAGCCGACGCATCAATTTTCCTTTTTTTGTCTCCTTCTCATTTTTCTTTGCTACTCGTCGGCAATCTCGATGCAGCCGCATGAGGCTTGCTGCAGTCTGCGGGTCATCTCGATACTGTCCTGTCTGTCCTGTCTGTCCTGTCGCGGAACGGAGGTTGCCCCTATGCTTGCGGCGCGTCCGTAAGCGTCATCTTGTGCGTATGTATGTAGCTCGTGCATGCTGCAGTCCCGAGGCGAGCGGACGGACACGATGGCTGAGATGGTGTTGAGGTGCATTGCTCGCTTTCGTACTGCGAACCCTGGCTTTTGCGATTGCTCACATTGCCATCTCTCAACCCCCCCCCCCAGCGACCGAATGCTACACCTCGACTTTCTCAGCTGCCCGTGCCCATGTCGTCATGCAAATCATGGCTTATGTTACCAAGTTCCTTGTCCATGACCACCATCACCTCCATCACCACTCTTGTTTCCCACGAGTCGCCCTCCAAAGTGCCCCCCGCTGCCGGCCCCAGGGCTATATGCAGGGACAAGGACCAGGGCCTGACATCCCTACGCCCTTGCAGCCGCCGGTCAGCTCAGAGAAAGAAAGCCTCCTGGCCGACATGTCGCCAGCCACGCCACGGGAGAAGACAACCAGACGTGACACAAGTGAGCCCTATCTGCCCTGCCCTGCCCTGCCCTGCCCTGCCCTGCGGGCACAAATCTTCCATCCGACGAGCACAATCCCTTGTGCCGTCGTCATCATCATCGTTGTTGCCAACGTCATTGGATCTGCCCACGCCCTAGTTCGTCCACCTGCTGGGACCCTTGAATTCTTGTTTTCAGTCATTTTAGTTATCCCCTTGCATTCCTCTTTGCTACCGTTTTCTTCCACCAACGAGCGCTCCTAATTGCGCCCTTCCGCCCCGCTTCAGGCCATGCTCATGTATGGATATGTACCTCGGTACCTTGCTGGAACAGGATCCGTCGGCACGCGCTCGCCTGCCTGCTTGGCCTGCTTCCACGCCGCCCACCGTTTGCCTGTCTGCCGACCGACGTATCGGAGGATTTTCTCAGTCACATTTTTTTCTTGTTCTCGAATCATTTCCAGTCTCTTTTTCGCCCCCAAAGTCCATCGCGATCCAATGATTGTCGCATTTCCTGATAGAATGCGTCCGTCTACTAATCAGGCACCTCGCGGCACGCGCCGCCGACTTGAGTTGCCTCTTTCGGCCCCTTCTCACACCATCTTCGTGTATCAACTTCCTTACGTACATGTGCCTACCGGTCTGCGCCTCATCGTCGTCGTATCTCATCGGCATCGTCGTGGCAAAGAAGGTAGGTAAGTAGATACCTACTCTCTACGCACGAGCGCCGTGCTGAGCAGCGCCTACAGATGGCTGGCGAAACGAGACTGCGGACAACATCTTGGCCTATCCCTGGCAAAGCACCACCAATGGAGAAGACGTCGCTCGTCCGTTGGCGATGTGGCACCCTGGTCTCCCTTACGCAGCAAGCAGGCAACTCAGCCCGGCCAGAACCCATGTCCCTGCTCATGTATTTATCCTTGACCCTAACCTTGACCATGTCCCTGTCGGCTGCTGCACTGTCAACCCTAACCCTGGGGGATCCATCGCCGCTGCCGCCGCCGCCGCCGCCGCTGCAAATTCCCGGACCCGGAGCGGCCATCGACCCTGAGTCCATGAACCCTGACACCGAACCCTGAAGTCGCGTTACTGCGCTGCGCAGCCACTGTACCCTGTGCTGGGCTGGACTCGGCAAACTGGGCATGTCCGGTCTGGAACTTTTTCGCGGCTGGCTGGAGCCCTGGAATCCGTCTAGCGAGCGGAGCGACCGACCACGGGCGAGCCGAAGCGAGCAATGTTCGTGCAGCAAGCGAACATTCTGTACGCCTTGCTGGGCTGGATCCATTTCCGTTGTTGGCCGGCAGCCCGCTCGTGTGAGATAGGGAGACCCCAAAGGATCTGACGAGCCACCGACGGCAAGTCGACGGACACCATCGCGAACGGCCTCCGGCATCTACCAAGGAGCCGGCGCGGTTGAAGAGCTGACGTCTGCATGAGCGAACAACGATGAAGAGACAGACAGGGCTCCGCTGTGATGATCTCATGTCAGGCAGGCAAGCAGGCCGTCCGCTCGTCGGACCGTTAGCAAAACACTTTGCAACCGCACGTGGTGCCGTGGTGTTGGTGGCCTCGCGGTCTTCAGTGCCATGGACGCCACGGGATAGCGACATTGCACCAACATGATGCGGGCGCAGAAAAAAGAGCAAGGAAAACGAATCGACGGACCGGTCATTGCGCGTGGCTGGCTGGCCGATTTTTCCAGGGCAGCTAATCAACCAGCAAACCGCTGCTATACTGGCGGTTTTTGAGGACCCGGGACGCGGCCGCCAGCATATGTCAGTGGGTGTGCGGACCTGCCGACGCGATGCTGCAGCTCGACCGGTGAGCAGGCATGGGTCGGCAATGATGGGGTTTGCATTCTGCAGCCATCTCTCGGATATACCTCGAGTCTTCGGAGGTACATACGGCGGCGGCAGAGAAATGTGTAGGGCGCCTGTACGTTGACTACGTGCATTCGACAACGTCTTTGCGACTTGGCGCATGGAAGATGATGGTGGCAGAATGGGGATGAAGATGTACGTCAGGATTACTTTGCTCCTCTGGGCAAGTCCATCGGCAGAGAGGCGAGCAATGCCGTGTGGCTTTTGTCTGACCACATCACGATCATCACGGTAGCAGGATGGTGGAGTTTTCCGGTCAGTTGTTCCCTTCATCTTCTTGCCCTTCTCCTTTTGTTCGGTGTCCCCGGCACCACACCAACAACAAAGCCACGATATATCCGCCTGTGGACAGGAAGCCGCCATGCAAATGCGTCTTCGCTGCAAGTCCAGGAGGAGACGCGTCGATCGACTCTGCGAGTTCAGAACACTGATCTGCTGGACAGGCGTTGGCTACGCGCAGGGAAGCAAGCAGGGACTCAGTCCGCCACGGTCACTCCACAGCAGCACGACATGTAACTTCTGCTCGCTCCAACTTTGAGAGACGTCGCATCATCGTGCTTTGATCACCGCTGCACTGCAGACATGTAGAGGGAGAGTATGCAAGCCATGCTGCTACTGCGCTGCTACACACCGCGGATGTCGTGTCACGCCGTTTTCTCCTCTTCTTTTCCTTCATATTTCTTTTCTTCTCGATTCTGCAGAAGAGGCGTTTTTGATGCATCGATCGACGGCTTGCACACACTGCGTTTCTTCATGTACGGGAAATGGAGATCTCTCGCGGGCTGCCCGGGTAGGCGGGTACCTGCGTGTGGGTGCGAGAGAAGAACGTTTTAAGAAACCAGAAGTGCAAGATTTCCTTTTGAAGTCGTTTGCTTGGCCTGCAGAGAATGCGTGCCCAGATGAAAACGAAGTGGCTCTATGGACGATGAAGTTGAGCACGAGTACCGGCGCTACTTCTTGTTCGGTTGAAAAGGGGGGATTTCTAGGGGGAACAAACATCACCACAAGCATTCTTTACACGGTACCCACGACCCTCCAAGTCACTGTCAATCCCACTCTGCTCTCCCCATTCTTCTTCGCAGTCAAATCCAGTCCCTTGTCCACAAACACCCTTCATCCCCGCCACTTCCCGTCCCGTTTGCTTCCCTGCCCCCGGCACGAACCCCAACCTCTTTCACAAGTAATCAATATTGCAGCTGCACGCATCCACCAGCACCACTGCTCGGAAGTACATTCCAACCAACGAGAAGACGTGCCGCATGAGTGACTCGCCTCGAGTCGAATCCCGTTATCCCGCGTCGACCTTCCTCGCTGCCAAAACCGACTCTTCTCCACGGCGTTGGACTACCTACAACCGGCCAGATATCCCGCAGACTTAGACGACTGCTAGTCGTTGGTTCAGACGCTTCCGCCTTATTGTGCTCAGCTTGTCCCAGTCTTTCCATCTAGATCGACGTGCCAGTCTACTTCCCGTTCTTGTCACTGATCCAATACCACAACGACCCGCCGCCGGCGCCGCCGCCCCTCACGCCGGCCCGTCCCTCTGCCTCCCTCCCTGCCTCTCCGATGGCCGCAGTGCTTCCTTGTGCATACAGCGCCGTTAAACCTTCGCCTTTCTCCATCCATCCATACGGCACATGCATGTGTCAAGTGTAGGTTCATACTTCATTGATTGATTGATTGATTGACTGATTGACTGATTGATTCATCAGTGCACACTGTAAGTTCTCCCCATTTTCCTGCCGCTGATTGAAAGAAGAGATGCGGCGTTGGTTGGAGTGGCCATAAACCAACGTTTGGAAGTGAACGAGACATGGCGTCGATGTACTCGACGGACCGCAATCCGGCGGCTTGACTCACGCAGCAGTCAGACAAGTTCGCCAGGACGCATGTCAGACCCTCTGTCAAGATATCCCGCCTTCTCCGCGGGGACGACAAGGCGTTGGATCGATCAATGACAGATGGGCCGGCCGACCGACCGACTGACCAACAGTGTGATGGATTAATCATGGGTTTTGAGCCATCCAGACACACACTGCATGCAACTACCGCCCATGTGTCACGAACCGCCATCCTTGGACGACCCTGTCGTTCTCTGGGGTAACCCTTGCTCGTCGAGTAACCCTGTTCGGGCCCTTTTTCGCTCGCCCGTCTCCCGGGTCGTCGTCGTGAGATATGCGAGAGACTTGCTTTCGCATGTCTCAGTCCACTCTATCTCGTCGTCTCGTCTTGCCTCGCCTTGTCCCTGCGCGATGACTTTGATGTGGTAGCGGCGGTGTTGGCCCTCGCTGCGTCTCGCAATTCATTTTTGGATCTCTTCGCCGAGGGACCGACGCAGTCCGCCGTCGTCCCTCTCTCTCTATCCATGTCGCGCGCATGTGAACCTCCGTAGCAGACGAAGCATCCTCCCTCGTAGCCGCGCGACGCCCCTCCACTCGCGAACCGTTGTCGAAATCCAAGTCCGCCCGCGCGGGACAACGGGACGGGAAATGCAGCGCAACTCCATGTCTCCCTGTCTTCCTGCACTGTACACTACCCGTGACAGGCCTATCTCCGCGCTTTCATGCGCGCCGTTTGTGCGTTTGTAAGTTGGATGGATGGATGGATGGTTGATGCATACGTACGCACAAAGTGACAAGGAGAGTCTACGGCGGCTCGTCGTCGGGTTTTTGCTTTATCGACTCCCAGGATAGAGTCGGGAATCTCGGGCGGCTCACGAACAAGGAAGTGGAGCCGCTGCCTTTGTAGTTGTGGTGGGATGTTCGCATGAACGCAAGGGGGGGGGGGGGGGGGGGGGGAGAGCGACGGGCTGATGGGCCAGTCTGAACATGATTGGATTGATAGGAAGGGACAGTTCTAAGCACAATTTGACTGACCAGGATATCAAAATGTTTGAATGAAGTCTCAGAGTTGCGGCGAGACAGAATAACGGATTTAATTATGGTCACCTCCCTTTTTCTCAAGTGTCCGAGTTTGCGATGCTTGAACAAAAGAATGAAAAGACATCAGTCAACGTCTCGCAGCAGGCGTCCTACGTCATCGACTCAAACTGACTTTATAGTCTGCTCCATATCTTCCCCGTCTGAATTGTTGTGATTTATCTTTGACGAAAACTCCTGGCAGTCTCTGCTGATGGTCCCCTGAAGGGCCGGTAGTAGAATTCAGACTGCCAAAAGCAACTTGTTTACTCTGCTTTGTCCTTTACCCTTAGAACGAGTTTCTCATACAACAATGAGCAATACGTGGAAACACCGAACATTCAGTTTGATTGTTTAACATGTAGAGCGTAGCAGAAGTAGCTGGTCACTTTCGACCAAGGACATGTCGATTCTAAAACCGGGCAATTCGATTGCGTTGCAATTTCCGTGATGCTTATATATGGCGGCGCTACAGGTGAGAAACGGGGAGTGCAAGATACTGCTCGAATCCTCGACCTTCAACACTGCTGCCTTACGTTATGCTCGCCGGACTTCGACAAACGGTGTGTAGACATTCGCCCACGTACTAGAGCAGATGGCCATGCTGCACGTCGTCCATCGGCAAGGAATCAGTATCTCCTACCAGTCTCCCTTTCCCCGACTTCACTTACAACCAAACAGCAAAGGCAATGCTCTTCAATCCCCACACATAGCTCTACTCAAGACCGAGACGTCGTGAGAAAGCACGCTTCTGTCCCACATCTTGCTTCATCCCAAGCAAAACGTCATCTCCACCTCATTCCAGACTTCTCCCCTCTCACCATCACATCACGGTGAACAAAAGAGCAAAAATCAACGCCCTGCCACTCCCGCATACCGAGCTGGTCACTACGAGGGTCGAACTCGCGACCTTGGCGTTAACTGGTGAAGCTCCTGGGGACAGGAACTGCCGTATTAGCACCACGCTCTAACCAACTGAGCTAAGCGACCCGGTGTTGTCATGAGAAGACAGGACGTTGATGGAACCGAGATTGCTCAGTGGCTTTAAGACTTGAACAACCAAAAGAGAGGAGGTTGAGGCACGCTTGGGAGCCTGAGGGAGCGCAAATGTGGTGGTGGAGCAGAGATTTTGTGCTGTTTGCCTGTTTGGGACTAGCGTCAAAGCGTAGTGTGGCCGAGAGGCAGCCGGCCGGATGAAGCGGAGACAGCAACGATGGCGTTGGGCGAACGAGAGACGCGCCAAGCGACAACCTCAGAAGACGAATCGGGTGTGCGGTTTCGGCTCTGCTGAGACGGCAGCTGAATGCTCCAAGGACGAATTGGGTTGAGGACTGACGGGAAGTGTGAACAAGTTTGATGGACGGGAAATGGGGACGTGAATAGACTATGTAGTAACTTTTCAATTCAACCCACAGCGACGAGGAGTCGGTGCCTGGGAAAAAGGCAGCGCGGCCCTGCGACTGACCACCAACTTAGGGCTGAAAACGGAGTTCCTGTAAATCTCATCCAAGCAAATTTTGCAAAACGAAGAAGATGAACGCAATAGCCGGGGGAGGCAAAATTAAAATTCTTACTCAAAGTGCGAACAAGAACAAAGAACTTGCGTGGGAGCGTACAACTGATGGAATGTGCAAGATCGACAAGAAATCCGAGACTCTACTGCTTCATCTTCTTGACCCGCTGCGCGTCGAATGACGACGGCAGGGTATGGCGGGCTGACTAGACTAAATATATGTGTACTGTGCCGTATCAAAAGACGAGAAACCAAAGACCGCAGGCGGCAGGAATGAAAGGAGAGGAGGAAAGATGGAGCCGCTTTCGTAATCAAATACGGTCAGCATGGTGGTATAAGATGCAAGGGTTTCGCTGAAACAGAAAGTTGAACGAGTAACCTCAAGACGAGCTGGAGCAAGACAAATGGAGTTTCGATGACCAGACGAAAGGAGAGAAGATAATTTTGAACGCAGATGTGACGCAGAAGGAGAGACAGAGGCTCCGCGCGGTCAAAGATCAAACTAGAAAAGGAACAAAGAAACGCAACAACTGCAAAGTTGCGGAAGGAGAAGAGGCGAGGACCCGATCAAACAGCTCTGAAGCTCATCTCGACTACTCCACAAACGGAGTGCGTCGTCAGGCCTACAGACTGTAGATCGTGGGTATCTGGGTATCTGCTCGATAGGAGATTGTGAGGGAAGATGGCGCGACCTTGGTCCCAACCAGTAAATGCAAACGGGACTACAATGTCCTTCCAAAAATGACAAGAACGGAACAGAAGAGGAGAAGGGCAACCCCGGAGAGCAGGAGCTACCGGGGGCAAAACAGTCGGGGGACATGAACGACCCTCACTAGGCCCTGGTTGAAACAGACCTAGTGTAGGTACCCGCCGCAAGCGCCTGCCAACTAGCTGCTCATGCTAGTCTCGACTGTGACCCTGGCCACCATCGTCAACTTTTGCGGAAAAAGGAAAGCCGTGTTGCCGAAGCGTCATCCAAGGAAGGGGTGATTCTGTAAAAGTGCCGATTCGAAGCCCAGAAAGGTAGCAGTCCGCTCACAGTGCAAACGAGGCAGCCACAAACAATCGCACTGCATCAGACTACTCCTTATTCTCGGCAGATTCGCTCCCCGCACTCGCCGTCGCGAAACTGCTGCCCTGGGCCTGCGTAGTGTCGCTACCCCCAACACTGTTGTTCCTGTCCACACCCTCGGGATGGTCATTTTCACCATTCTTGCCCTCTAGTCCTGAAATGGCTAGACCCTTTTGCGGGTCTTCATCCACTTCGTCAATCCGCGACGGGTTGATGCCATTTTCTTCAGAACCTTCTTCTCCGGCCATCAACGCTGGCGGCCTCTGCTGCATGGCCCGCGCCTTGCTGAGGGAAATGGTCTTTTGTTGGTAAGTGCTGATGACCTCTTTGCTGTCGTCACGGTCGATGGTTGCCTTTACCAGCGCGGCCATCCAGTCGCGCCCTTGCTGTAAGCTGTCAACAGCAAAGTAGTGCACGGTCGGTTTTGTGAAGTTGACGGCCTTGGACAGGCCGCTGCGCGGCGGGACGAGCTTGAAAATGAACATGCCCGACGTGTCATCCTTGCCTTCTCCAGTTGATGCAGATGTCGGAATCGATGCATTCAGAGGCGAGCTGGGCGAGGACTTGGCCCCGGTCATTGCAGCGTGTAAACCAGTAATGCGCTCGTCATTTGCAGGTAGTACGCGGTGGCCTGAAATGTCAATGAGGCCCCTTTCGGCAATGTCATCTTCGGCGTAGTAGTAAGAGAGTCGACGTCCGCGCAAAACGAAAAGGCGAGTCTTCCAAGTCGTCATGAGATTGGAGGAGCGCTTCTTCATCCATCCGCTGTAGTCGCATCCTTTAATTTGTTCCGAAGGAGGCTTCTGTTCCAGGCCGCGCTGATAAGCGCTCGTCTCCTTTTTCGACTTGCGTCGGGGTGCTGCACCAGAAGTGGTAGATGGCATGGAAGCGCTGGTTCCCTGCCTCAAAACGTCGGGTGCAGGTTCCCCATCCAAACTCTTGGACCCATGCGAGGGCGTGCCGCTAGAGGTGGTGCGCACTGGAGAATTCAAAGGAGAATCCTTCACTGGCGAAGGCGGCGGTTTCCTAGCACCACTCAAAGTTCCTGCAAGCGCGTCTGAAATGGCTCTCAAGCCAGTTGCGCGTTGCTCCTTGGGATATCTCTGTATAGCCGGAGGAGGCGATGCCCTTCCCTGGGAGGATTGATCGCTGCCTTCCAACAAGTTGGGCGAAGAGGCAACCGCATCGATGCTCGGGGTTCCGTAGTCCAACTTAGTGACAATGTTGGCTCGTTCCTTGATTGGTTTGGGACCATGGCGCAACTCTGGACCACTTGCAGTGCGCGAGTTCTTTGCCCGATTCGACGGGAAAAAGCTTTTGCCAGAGAGCGCTGCTTCTGTGTAATCACGGATGGAATCGCTACTTCCAATGCGACTGTGGCGCCTAAATGTTGACAGACGCCTCCCGCCTTCATGAGAGAAGCTTGACTCTCTCGAGTGGCTTGAGCTGGGAGCCTTGCGCAAAACGTTCTTTTGCTTGCGATTATCAAGCTCGCCTCCTGAAAAGTAGCCCCGGTCCAGGTCAGGCGTAATCACTTTCAAAGCACTCTCCCGAGGACTGGACTCGGTTGTATCCGGTCTAGCGCCGCCATTGAGCTGGTCTCCCATCGACCATCCCTGATCAAATGAACCCTGCTTCTTGTGCGACTGCGGCGTAGGCACGGTAACTTTGACAGGGCCGGCAGTTTTCGGCGTCGAACCTCCGGCGGCAAAGTCGATGGAAGAGTGCCGCCGGCTGTGGTTGAGATCCCTCACGGATGCGGCCGACGGGCGGCGGGAGTGTTGTGCCTGTGATGAAGAGGGGGTCCCTGGCGCAGGCGCTGTGTCCGAAGCCTTTTTGGAGTGTTGCGACGAACTTTGCCTCGAGTGGCGCTGTTTGCTGGATGGCCTTGCCCCATTGGACTCCATCAGACTCGGGATCCTCGGTAGGACGGTCCCTATCGAAGTGCTGCGATGTCGAGTATCCGAAGGTCGTCGGCTTGACGAAGAGCCATCCGTAAAGGCCTGGGAATTCCGCGCCAACTCTGCAACTTCCTCTTGCAAGCTCCGAATCTTTTGCCAGATTTTGAGGCGTGGACCGATGGGACCCAGATCAAACTCCTTCATGAGCAGCGTTTGCTGGTCCATTCCCAGGAGCACCTCGCCCGAAATTTCTTGCTCCTTGAATACATTGCATTGCCGAGTGTCAACACCCTCGTCTTCCAGCCACTCGGCGACTCGTGCGGGCGTCCAGGCTCGGACTTCGAAGAGTGTGTATAGGCCTTGCTCCTCTTCGTCGGTCTCGTGTCCGTTGATGTAGGATAAGCGGTGGTCGACGTGGCTGCTGCTATACTCGCTGGAACTGTCGCCTCCAAATCGTAGAGATCGCTCGTGGCTCGTACCGCGGGGAGTGTTGATGTCTGTCAGATGCTCATCTATTACATTTAGAGTCTCATTCATGACTGGGCTCCTCTGGTCTCCTGGAATCAAACCTCTGTGGCCTGCGCTCGGAAGGGATGCTTGGGTATTGGCTCCGGCGGTTGCCTGACCAATGGCACTTATTGTAGGTGGGTTGGACTGACCAGTGGAATCATTGGGGCCTGTATCCAGGGAATCGGCGAGGGACGACGACGTCTGTTGTCGCTCCAAGCCGGCATTGGTGGCCTCGTCCGCGGGTGGGGGTGGAAGGTCCTTGGAGGAATCAGCCGCAGGGTGGGCATTGGGTTTGGAGCGAAAGACTGGAGAGAAGCCGGTGCGCGGAGCCAATTGCGTGTAGACTGAGTCGCAAAGTCAGGGCGGCACAAGCTTGGTGTCACAGGCGCGGAGCTCACCTTCGGGGAAGAGACCAGTAAGGCCGTTTTGCTGATGCCTGCCGAGGAACCAGCCGTCGCCAAAGTCGTCGTCGCGCTCGATGAGCTGTATGCGGTCGCCGCGCTTCATGGTCAGCTCATCGGGGCTGCGCGCGGTAAAGTCATCTATGACGGGCGGGCGACGTCAGCAGGCGGCGGGACAACTGAAGCAAGCAGACGGACGACTTACGGATGACGAGCAGCGTGTCTCCAGGGCGAGCCTGGTCCGTCTGGGGCCGCGACATTGCCGGGTATGCGGAGCGAGCGATGGGAGGACGTTGGGTTGGGGGAGGCGTGGGAGGCGGAGGAGAGGCGCGTCCCGTCGGAGAGGGAGAGATGAGCTGGGGACGATCACAAGGGTCGGGGTCGGGGTTGGGCGAGGGCGGCAGCGGGCATGGCTTCGCGGCGAGGGGGAGTAGTCGCGGTCGCGGGCGAGATGGAGGAGAGGAGAGAAGAGGAGGCAGAAGATGTGGTGGTTCGAGGAGGCGGTGGTTGTGGTTGTCGTGGTAAGGTCAGGTAGTGCTCGGCTGGTCACGACTGTTTGGGTTGGTTGGCTGGTGGGTGGGCGGCACGACGGGCCACTCAGCCAATTAACCTCCTCAACCTCAATCTACTGCATGCCGTCATCCATCTCTCTCCACACACGCACCGCGTCCCCCACTCAAGCCGCTCCACGCATCGCGACAATTTTCCACTCGCTCCGTCACCGCCGTTTTCGTCCCGTACCGCCTGTGCCACCCTCAAACGGCTCTCTACATGCGCCTTCCCTCTTGTACACGTCCGGCTCTGAGCGCCCTGTACTTGTACCTGTACATCCCGACGCGTCCGCGGCCCCGACACCATGAGAGAATGGCGAAAACATCTCCACCATGAACCGCAACCCGTACGTCGCCCAACCCAATGCCACGGCCACCGCCTGGCTGGGCGGTCGTAACTACGACTGGCTCTCCAACACGTCTCCCCCAACCACCACCTCCGTCGCCGTTCGAGTGCCCAAACGACGACGAACAAATCCACAGCCCGCTTCGCCTACTTCTTCGCACTTGGCCCGTCGACCATCCGACTCCGTTGCCAACAATCAACCCAGATCTCCAGACCCTGTCCATCCGGAGCGTCCTCCGTCTGCCAAACGAGCCAATACTGCGCCTGATCCGCCTCGCGCCGCCGCCGACTCCCCACAAGAGTCTCGACAGCAGGACGAATTGCACACGGCACAAGACTTGCACCAAGTGAAGCAAGAATCATCCGCAACCTGCCCAGCATCAACAGTCGCGCTCGCAGATGCCACGGGTCGTCTTCCCACTCCGCGGAACAGCACGGCACCGCTTGCAGCTGAAGGCCCAAGTCCACCTCCGTCTCGACCACCAGAAGACACCACTCCAAAAGTACCAACACCTACTTCATCCTTGCCTTCCCCGCAAGCCCCGGCCGGGTTCAGCCCCAAGCACGCCTGCTTTGATCGTCAAGCCTGCCTCGAGAATGCTCACCGAACCTTCAATTCCACGACTTTGACCACGGCTACGCAGATGCGATGCTGCAGTCTCCAGCAGGCTATGAAGAACAACGACCACGAATACATGTTACTACACCAATTCATGAGCATGGCTGAAGCGGGGCAGATGCCAAACAACGCCCCGATGATCAAGGAGTCCATGTCGCATTTGGCCTCCATCACCACAGTAGCGTTCGGGGAACCAGCGGTACAGTCATCGCTCAAGGACTGGTTCTGTGATCTTCCTCTCCCGCTCAAGACACTTCACGAAAGAGACAGGGCCCACTATGCGTACCATTATACGACGTTGCAACGCCATTGCCTAAAGCTTGCTCATGGGTGGAAGACGTTCAAGGACAGCAGATTTCCATTTACCGTGCCCGACTTTCAATCGGTTCTCGGTCTGCATTCTCCACAATGGCAAAGACTCGCCAACATGGCCAAAGTTCGGCTCCTCATACAATCACTTGGTATTCGGATAGAAGTTGCCAAAGAGCACCAATTCGAAAGCAGGCTCATGGCACTATTCCAGGCACATCAGGCTCGTGTGCACGAGTCAAATGGCGATGCTGCGGAGTTGACGAAGTTTCGACACGAAGCAGCCGAGGTGATTGAGAAGATGAAGAGCATACCAGGCCCCAACCAACCTCCTAGGATCAACTTGGATTTCCACCAGCCCGAACAAATCCCTCGGCAAGTCGATACTGAGCAGGTCGTCAGGCAACAGCAAGAGCACGTCGTTCGGCAACAGCAATTTGCAGCCCATCAGCACCGGCAGCAATCCGAGCAGATTGCCAGGCACAGACAATGGTTGCAGGAGCAGACAGGACAAAGCCAAGTCACAGCCTCTCAGCAGCATTCAGAACGCTTAAGGCACCCCATTACCCACAGTTCGGCGAATGCGCAGAATACGATGGGACACAACATGGTGGCAGATGCTCACAATCTTTACTTCAATCAAAACCACGCCATGGGACAACCCATGTCTACTCCGCAGGATCCCCGACACCAGCCACACCAGTTCTATCAGAGTCCAGTACAAAGCCCCATTCAGTACAATCCGACAATCCAGCGACATCAGCCGACTCCTTCACAGCCAGTATACCACCATCATCCAAGTCCCGTGCAAACCAGCAGGGTACACTCACCAGCGCAATTCAACCGGACAATCCCACAACAAGGCATGCAAGAGCAGATGGGGCAATACATGACACAAGATTTCAATTTCCAAAGACGTGCGTCTGGCAACGGGATACCTCACGGAATGGTCCCTCAAGCTCAACAGCAAGCTCAACAGCAAGCTCAACAGCAAGTTCTACAGCAGGCTTCACAGCAAGCCCCACAGCAGTTTCCACAGCAACTTCCGTCTAGCCGTCGTGAAAAGCTCTTCCAGTCTGTCGTAGACTTCGCAATCCCACCTCAAAGGCTTGGAGGCGCGCTTGGCTACGATTATGAATTTGAAATATCGCCAGAAGATGTCGCCAATATACCGCGCAAGGTCGGAAATGTCGATGAGCAGACGGTAGTGTATCGACTTAGGTGCATCCAGGTTCCCAGCTCTGGTGATCTACAAAAAGAGTGGATGTCGATTCCCACAACGTGGCCCACGTGCACTCTACTCACTATCAATGGCTCTCACCTCCGGCCGCAAAGGAAGCAGGACAAGTGGGGTGCTGTGCTTCTGTGTCCATTCATCAAATCTTCAACCAACAAGTTCTCCATCGAAACCATTCGCGGGCCCGAGGAACCAGCTTCATCCACCTTTGCTGTTGCTGTCGAAAAGATCAAATTCCAAACCAGACAGACAATTTCCTCTCTGGTAACATCCCCTGAACGCGTTGTCTCCGCGGGTTCAGTCCTCTCGTCCATTCGCTCCGCCATTGACCCTAAGGCCACTGATGACAAAGACTCTGGCGACGAGCTTGCCGTTACCATGTCAAGGATCACCATCAATCTCGTTGATCCGCAATCAGCTTCTCGCATCTGTGAGGTACCAGTGCGCAGTATCGCGTGCCATCACCGAGACTGCTTCGATTTGGCCACATTCCTTGCGTCGCGGCCTGGCATTGTAACGGGTGTTGACGAATGGCGGTGTCCCATCTGCCGTGCTGATGCACGGCCGGCAAATCTCATTGTCGACGGATTCTTAACGGACGTGAGGAGACAGCTGGAGTTACGGGGCGAGCTCGACACAGCAAAGGCCATCATCGTGGAGGCTGATGGGAGTTGGTCTGTGAGGGAAGAAACACGTGGGCAGTCAGAGAAAAGGGCGAGAAGTGCGACAGCTGGTAATGCCACCCCAAACGAGTCTTCTGCACCCGCAGCTACGTCGGCATCTGCTTCCGGAGGCCTTTTCAGCTTTTCTACGAACGAGACCGGCCTAGGAGCTCCTGCCTGGTTCATGACAGAAGGACTGGACGAAGCAGAGGTTGCCGAAGCTGTCAAGACTATCAACAGTCTCGGGCTGGTCACGCGGTCCAATGCGACGTCCTCAGCGGCAACCGCCACAGCGAGTTCCGTTCGGGGAACCGTGAACGAACCCATCATCATCGATTTGTCTGATGACGACGATTAAATGTACCACTGTCTCCCTTGTTGAATACCGAACAGTTCGCGATTCATTCGAACCGGAGTATTCAAGCGGGTTTCGTTCAAGTTAACATGTTCCGTTTTTCCCACGGAAATTGTCATTGCTTTTCTTTGCTGCTTTTACTGTATGGTGTTGCACGGGGTATGGTGCTTTGGCTAGGCGGGGGATCAAAAGACATGATGGTCATGACGGTAATGCAATTGACGAAGGCGCGGATTGACGGATTAGGCCTGTGTATGGGGCCTCTTTGCTTCTTTTGTATCTCTCAAGCGTGTTTTATCTAGTTACTACTGCAACTGCTGCTTGGGTATGGATGGGAATCAATTTTATGTGTGTCGATTCTTGCTGATGTACTATCGGCAGAGTGTGTGTAGATGCCTGACTGTTTGGATTACCAGCGGCTTCTGTATCTTGTTTTGTGGGCGATCTCGAAGATACCTCGACGAGCCTTCTTTAAAATGCATGCATCCCTTCTCCTGTGTTGCAAGGTGATATGATTCTTGTGAAGCTAGAGGCGCCGGGAAGATATGGGTGTGCGACTGGCAGAACGGCGCCGTTGCGGACATCCAGCGTTGCGAGAAATGATTCTCTCTGGGTCTGGCTGCGGCAGTGAATGTCTTCATCTACCAGTCGACGGAACTCATGCTGCATGATGGATGCAGCCGCAATGCCAGGAGGCATCGTTGGCCATTGCTGACGACCACTGAGGAGCAGATCACGGGACTCACAAGCCAGAGGCAGACCAATTATTTTCGAAAACACATTGATTTCAAGCTACCAGCGTGCTACTTGCAAACAAACAAACGCCGTCATCAATGAGCCCAGTGAAAGTTCTGGGAGAGAAAAGGAACTGAAAACAGGATGAGAGAACTGCAAGTAGATAGAGATGAATGAAACATGTTTGAGATGGAGACGTGCACAAGCGGATTGTATGAACACGAAAACTCTGAAGGGTGGGTGGATTATCCGAAGACGATGGAAAGAGATACATGAAGTAGTGGACGACAGCTGTCATGCTTCATCTGCAGCCGTGAGCTAAAAATCCCTCGCCGCAGCCACCGTAGTGTCAGGGGATATCTGACGCTCAGGGCGCTCTCCATGCCGATGTCGTGCACTTCCGGTGGTCGGCCGCCCATTCACCACTGTCTCCATCTAGGCCAGGTCAGTTACGGACGCTACGGACTCATCTGAATCCAGGTCTCCGTAATTTTTAGGTGCAAAAACCGTTCTCTGATAAATCGTGTACTGATCTCCGACCAGCATCTGCGCTCCGAGTGGCTGGAAGTCCCACTCCAAAGCCACCATGCGTGGTCCACGTCGAAGCAATCGACCGTTCGAGTCAGCCACTCCACCGCTTGTCTGGCCTGGTACGAAATCTGGGTGACCTTGGAATTCCGACTCGTCCTCTGATCTTTCTTCCGGCGTGGGGGGTGGCTCCGGGTCCGGATCTTCCACGTCGAAGCCATCCACATCTTTGCTTGAGAAGAAGGGTTCTCCAGCTTTCTTGCGTGACCGTCTGAATTGTTCAATAAACAGATTGAGCCTCTTGATTTTTTCCTCTTCATCCCAGTCGTCCCATCCTTTCCTACCTCTTCGCAGCCTTTCTTTGGCCTGATTCAGGTAGTCGTTCAGAACAAGCAAGTACCCCCTCTTTTCACGGATGGACTGCAAGTTCTCACTGTGCTCCCTATCCCGCTTTTCCTGCCTAAGTCTGTGCATTTGTTGTTGCTTGTATTGCAATTGCAGAACGGCCTCCCTAGTCGGCTCCTGATGCCTATCCCTCCAAATCTTGGGCAATCGTGTAGCGTCCACGTCAACATATTGTTCTCGGATGTTCTCGTACAATTCTACATCCCTTGGGTCAGCAATGACCTCGTCTTGTCGTTCCTCGGCTTCCTCGTCCGTCTCTTCCTCGTCGGGGGACCGATAATCCATGGTCGGACCGTTCATGTCGTCATCATCCTCGCTGCCACTCGTCGCAGCAGTAGGGACGTTCGGGTCAGGCTCAGGCCAGATGCGGTCGATCTCTGCCATCATTCTGTTCGTTTCATCCCATAGTTCCTTCGGCGTGGGCCTTTGGTCGTGCAACGGGTGCATACACTTGAAAACTAAATCGACTAGTTCGTGGCTGTAATGTGGAAACAGAGAGAATTTTGGAGGATATGGTTGTACATCGATGCCGTCATTGTCCTTTCCTGGGCGTCGCAATTCAGCGGTTGGAAAACGCTCCTGATGCCGTTCTTGGTAATCTTGTTGAGGATCCTTGACCCAGCCCTTGTCTTTAGTTGATGGGTTTTCCATTGAATGGTCCCACCAGAGTTGTTCTAGGTTGTGGAAAAGGGACATGTTCCTCATCCCTTTCCACAGAACGCTACCTATCTGGAAAATCGTCGTGTGAATGCGAATAGGTTGGCCCTCTGGCAGAGTTTCAGCAAAAGTTGTTGCACCCACAGCGATATTCGCCTCTCGACGCTTTTCATTGGCCCGTCTTTGCTCGTCAATTTCGAGGAGCTCCTATAATTCTTTTCAGCCACTTGTCCGAAACTGACAACCGAGGTTGGAAACTTACGAAAGACCGATATCCATGTGTGCCCGCTCCGCTAACATGATGGTTTGGGGCATCGACAGTGTCAGTGTCGTCTTTGTACGCATATTTTCCTTTCAGAACCCCAGACGGCCCAGGCGGGCATTTGAAGCAAGCCGGCCGTTTGCTTTGGTCGTTCGGATACCTCGCTGCGCCACCGAAGTCGGCCATAACGGGCACGGGATAGTTTCTTTGCCACCAGTAGACTGGATTCTCCGCGGGATTCTTGAGAAAGATGTTTCCTGGCTTCAGGTCAACATGGAAAATGGATTTCCATCCTCGTGTACCACTTGGATCCGACGGATCGCGGCTGGAGCTTTCCGAAGTTGGGGCTTCTCCGTTCTCGAGGACATAGCTTGCTTCTGCGAGACAATGTAACAGGTACCAGCAAAACGGTTCAGGCAAGATCCAACTGCATATGTTAGTGAATCCATCAAGTGTTGCTAAAAATATATCTTACCCAGAGCCTGCGTACATCGAGAAAAGACTACTCAAGTCACCATAGGGCGCATACTCGGTGTACGTGATGCCCTTGGTCCCTTGGGCAGCTCTCGTGCTCGGAGTCAAGTAGTTCAAAATGTAATTGCTTCTGTCTTTGAGTTTTGCCCCAATCGCTCGTTCGATGTCGGCCGTATATTGAAAAAAGTGATCTCTTTTGGCCACTATGCGCTGTTGAAAATTAGAGGAATGCTCAAAGATATCTCGGAGAGTGAACTCACTCGTTTTATCACGTTGTTCTGATCAATGCAGTCGTAGCGCACGGCAGTTCCGAAGGTGCCTCCACCAAGATGGCCAGCAAAATACCATTTCCACTCAGAGGGGATTTCTCCAAAAACTGACTTCACTAATTGAACATCTTTCCGGTAAAGTTGAGGGCTGATGTGCTCTGGATCCAGGTCACGGTATCCGAAGAAGTATGGTCTCCACCGCTTGATGCTGTACCTGTATCCTTTTGCGTGATTGATTTTTTTTGCTTCCTTCACGAAGCTCGTCTTGTCTTTGAGGTCGCGCCATTGTCCGAAGCGATAGCTCATCTTAATGGTGTCTTCGGCATGTTAGTGATGGGAAAAGAACATGTGCTTCTTGAAAGTGTGCTCACCCTCGCTGTGCTGAGGAAAGTTTTGCCAACTATAATGCACCTCGTCATCGTTGCAAAACACATCGAAAGGCTGAACTTTTACTTTGGGACCCTCCCAGTGCGGAGGCCACCATTGATGGGCAGTAGAGTGCCAGGTTCGGCGACTCGCTTTTATCCGTCTCCATTTCTGATTGACAGCCCCGCCATTGTCAGCTACAAGACAGTTAGCAAAAGTCTCTAGTTCGAGTACTTGACTTGGCCAAGTTTTACTTCTTAGCTTCCTATGGTCCCTGGGATTGAGGTCGTGATCAGGATCTCTGTCTTTCCTCTTTCTACTTGCGTTTTTAAATACAGCAAAGTGGAAAAGATCACGTCCATCAACTGGTTGGAGTTCGCAAGCCTCACTCTCAAGAGATGGTGGGATGGCGGCGACTCCTTCCTCATCCAAAGCCGCTTGGACGTCTTCGTTGACTGGATGACTCATGTTGGGGTTGAAAACCTGCTCCAGCCCGTCGACTGGAATAGAAAAAGGCAAGGAATCGTAGACCAGAGAATGGCACTTGTTGGAGAGAGAGAATCGGTCTCAGTAAATTAGGGATCATGGCGGCTCATCCGTAAAAGAAAGGAATTCTGGTTTCGGCATCGCCGGTTGCAGCAATCAACGCTCTTTGTGGGAAAAAGGATTGCCCCAACAAGACGAGCAAAGAAACGTCCACTTGCTTCCCCAGCTTCTTTGTCATGGCGACGTCAACGGGATTTCTCGATGCGCGAGGCCACGGTTTGGGTGTTGAAAATGAACCCAACGGGAAATTGGATTGCACTGACGACCGCACGCGGTCGGTGGAGTCGGACGTCTGTTGACAAAGAGGAGCGGTCGAGGTTGAACGATGAAGGGAAAAAGAAAAACAATGGGGGGAGGTGCAAGTGTGGAGAGTTTCTTACTAGTCGGAGGCACAGGAAGGGAGCCCCACAAGCGGAATCACCCCCTGGCTGGGGAGGTCCTCAGCATTCAAGCGTCGTCCCACTCACACCCACCCACTTCTATCCGGATACCCACCCCGAAAGTATCCCTTCCCCTTCCCCTGGCACCGCGGCCATGCCACTTTTTCCAATTCCTGCTCCTTCTTTCGGTCTCTTGCGTCTGCTCCATCGCCCACCATGACCACGACGACGACGCCGCGCATCCTCATCTTCGGCACCGGCAGCATCGGCAGCATCTACGCCTGGCTCCTGGCGCGCGCCGGCTGCGACGTGACGTGCATCTGCCGCTCCAATTACTCGCACGTCCGCGACAACGGCATCACCATCCACTCCCAAGTCTTTGGCCCAGACTTGCACTGCCGCCCGCGCGTGTCCCAGCGTCGAAGAGGCTGTACAGGATGACAACGAAAACGACCGCCAGCCCTACGATTTCGTCCTCGTCGCCGCAAAGGCCATTCCGGGCGCGACTCCGCCGTTGATCGCATCGGCCGTTGGGCCGTCGACGGCTCTCGTCCTCCTCCAAAACGGCATCGCCATCGAAGACGAATATGCGGCCGCCTTTCCGTCCAACCCACTCCTCTCGGGCGTCGTCTACCTCCCTGCAACGCAGATATCGCCGGGCGTGATCAACATGGGAAACACAGAGCGGCTGGAAGTGGGCGCGTACCCGGCGGCGCCCGTGACCGAGGGCCGCAGCGGCGCAGCGCTTCGCGAGCTGATGGAGCTGGTCCAGCGCGGCAGCGGCACCATTGTGCTCTTCGACGACGTCCAGCCCCGCCGCTGGGCCAAGCTGCTGGTCAACGCGGCCTGGAACCCGACGTGCGCGCTGGCGCGGCTTCGCGACGTCGAGTTCCTGGCCAGTGGCGGTGACGAGGCGCGTGACTTTGTTTGGGGGACCATGGTCGAGGTGGTGGGCGTGGCTCGCGCCTGCGGCTACGACGAGATCAACGAGGACGAGGCAAAGCGACAACTCGAGCGGGCGACGGCGCGGGTTGGGACAAAGGGCGTGGAGCCGAGCATGCTGGCCGACGTGTGGGCTGGTAGGGCGTTGGAGGTCGAGGCCATCATGGGCAACTGCTTGCGCGTGGCCAGGGAAAAGGGTGTCAAGACGCCCAACTTGGTTGCATTATACGTGCTGGCAAAGGGGTTGGACGACAGCTTGAGGCACGCAAGACAACAGAACAGCGCAAAGTAGTTGGGCGAGTTGGCATGGAAAAGGTCCGACCTCTCTTTTGACTCCGAGTTATGAGACTTGAATCCGAGCTACGACCTCCAATCAAATTAGACCATCGTCAGAACCTCTTTCATATCACCTAAGAACTCTCCTCGCTCGGACTGAAGCCTGTCACAAGACATGATGGTGACCTGAGCCGGAAACTGTGCCAGCCGTCCCATTTCCATCCCCCATTGACTGCTTGAACAAGGCTCAATCCCGATCATATCGCCAAAAACCAAAACTACAAAGTAAATTCAAAAATCCAACATGCCACTACTTGTATCGTATGTCATGCAAATATCAGGCTACTCGTCCCATGAACTGCCCAAGTTTCGTAATAGAGATTCTCGTACCCTCTCCTCGAAGCGCATTCTCATCTTTGCCCTCATCCTATGACCCACCGTCCTCTCCATCTTCTCCATCTTCTCCATCTTCTTCATCACTCTCCGTAATACGACCATTTGCTTTGCCCCAAACCATCCACCACTCATCCCAGGTGCCCTTCCTCGGAGGAAAAGGCTTTTCCGACCCCCACCTCAACGCAACAACCTTATCCTGAATTGGACAAACCCTGACCCCCCTTTTCTTGAACTTCTTGTCCCAACCACCCTTCTTGAACGCGAGAAAGCCCGGGAAGCAACAGACGCGGACGAGTGCAAGATCATAAATTGCTGCACGCCACTGCTCGCGCTTCGACTTGGGCATTCCGTCCCAAGTGTCATTGTGGTAGCGGTTGTTGCGGCGCATCTCGTCGTCGTTGAGCACCCACATGTTGGATGGGTCGTAGTATTCGTCCTTGTGGGCCGGCGTCATGAAGTACACCGTGTTGCGGTCCAGTCGCATCTGCAGCGAGAGTCGCCCAGCGCGCGTGATCAACTCGAAGAGCACGCGTAAGACTGCCTGCTGGTTGCTCTGCTGTCTTTGCGGCGTCATCGGGTGTAGTGCGAGGATGGGCGCTAGAAGTGTGTATATCTGCCACGCCAGCTCTTTTGACTTTGCGATGAAGCCCGTGGAAAACGGCCGCGGCTGGCCATTTTCCTGGAAGAGGAGTTCGCGGACCCTTCTCTCTCGCTTTTTTGTGCGATAGAACCCTGATGTCACGTCAGTTGGCCATGTTTTCGAGGTGATGCGCTCGAAGCTTACCATCTTCTTCCCGGTATTTCAAGTCGACTTTTCTGTGGAGCGTCTCGAGTTCCGCATCGCTGGCGCCGTAGCAGAGACTCGAGAAGACGTGCTCCTGCATGATGAACCCCACCACCGCGTACACGACTGCCTTGCGCGTCTCCTTGTTTCTGAAAACATCGTACCAGTCATCTCGTCCTTTGGGACCTCCCATGGTAACGTAGCTGATGATCCGTGTCGCAGTCTGGTCCATTCGGCAGAGGGTCTGCAAGGCCTGGTCTTTGGTTGTCGTCGCCGGCATATCGAACTCAAAGAAAGGCTTGCAGAGCTTGTCCATAATGTCGCCGTCGTGGAAGGTCCAGTGGCTCTTTTTCCTGCCAGATTTGTTGTTTTTAATCTCGCGCCATCCAGTCAGTTTCTGGAGCTCGGTCTTGAAATGTTTGTACGTCTTGACATAGTCTGGCTCTTGCCAACGTGGTTCGTCGTCTAGTTCCATGGAAGAATCGATATCACTTTCTTGGGGCGGTTGCCCCTCCTCGTCCGGCACATCCACCGGAGGCAGAGGCAGAGGCGGAGGCGGAGGCAGAGGAGCATCAGTCCTAGGTTGACGCAGCCTCGGCCTTGTAGGTGGCGGAGTGGGAATCGATCTAGACCGGCCTCTGTCTATCGGCGTTCGAAGATGGTGCGATGGACTGTCTGATGCAAGCTCATCCTCATCCCCGTCCACATCCCCGTCTTGATCGTCATCACCATCATTCCTGTGCAAAGCATCACTCTGCCGCAATCGCAACCGTGCGCTCCGCCTGACTCCTCCAAGGCCCGCGGCCTGGGCGTTCCGTTTTGGAGGCATCCTGAAAGTCCTGGACGAAGCGAAAGAACAGAAATATGCTAATGCGAGCAGCTACGACGAAATCGAGGTCGGGAGATCGCGAAACAGGCGCATCGCGGCGACAAGAGAACATTGGACTCTTTTTTACAACGCCTTTCGACGATATGAAAGCATGCTCCCGGCGCAAAGACGTTCTTGCAAAGCCTTTGTTTCGCATCTGCAGGTGTGCGAGCTTTGTTTGCGATTCCGCAAGCGGACCGCCATGCACACAATCAAAGCACAACACATTGCTGGCCTTTGATTGTCAGTCGGTTTCGCAGGTCTCTGACTTGGAGCGGCGATTCTCGTTGTGGAAGAGCGCATTCTGAGGCTTGGCCAAGAAATCACTCCATCAAAAGAACTGATGATAGAAGTGATCCTCCCGGTCGCTAGACCTCGATCCATGCCGGATACTGGCTGCGAAGATACAGTGTCACACGAGTGGTCGACGTGGAAATTTCACGTTTCATTTTGGGGTTTAGTTCTGGGTGTCTGGCTCGCTTTCTTTGGGTTCACTTTGTTGGACCACTCGGATAAGAGCTTCTTCCCATCCGGTCCAGCATCCCACAGCTGCATCAGCGTTGGCTTCATCTCGGCGTGCCGCCTGATTTTCTCAAAGACACGAGATGGTGGCTGCGGGTGCGTCGATACATCTGCGATGTTGGGCGAAACACCTTGGCTTGTCAGGTCGAGAAACGAAAGCGACCTGACCTTTGGGGTAAAGGTGCTCCAAAAGACTTGACTCGAAATGGCGTCGCGATGATTTCTGTCCGATACATCGATAGTAATGTCAAATTCCCGAGTAGGCAACGGCTGTGGAGGATTGTTTTCTGGGCCGTCATCTTGGGCAGATCCATCTTCCCCAGCATCGAGATCCTGATTGCGATGTCCGGGTTTAGCTGCAGCTCCCACCAAAGCGTCGAAGGACAGATCTCCCTGTGCTTCCCGTTGTACGTCAATGGCATCCAGCGCTTCAAACAGAATTTTGCTAGCGCGTGTCATTTCTTCGTGACCCTTCTTCCTTCGGCTAGTGTCTAGTTCGAACTCGGGACTCTCCAGGTCTTTTTCCAAGTGAGAGTCTTCGGTTGTATGTTGTCCATCCGAGGTCGGACTGCCCGCTCCCTCACTTGGGGCGGGCGTCCGAGCTTTGGATCTGCCCTTTTGCTGAAGCGGATGGTTCTCGGCCGCATCTGGGTCGGGAAGGATTGGGTCTAGAGTGACGCGCAAAGGTGACGCTTTCAGAAGCTTCGACGCAGCATCTTCATGGCGGAAGATTGCGAGGTAGGTGTGAGGAGCCGAATTGTGATCGTACTGTGCACCCAGTAAGACGTGTCAGCGTCGCCAATGGCTGGGGTGCGGGAGACCTGCCTTGAGGTGACGAAACATGTTCACTTCGCCAAATTGCTGCAACACGCGCAGGAACTCGCGACTCTCGCCAATGGCGAGTGGTCTGGGATGGACCTTGAGGTGAACCGCTCTCACGGCCGCGCCCCAAGTGGATGCCATGGTGACTTCTTGTCGGACGTGTCGGATAAGGTAGAGAAAGCGACGGGAGGTGGACGGTTGACAGCTCGAGCTTGACGCGTGGAACGGCGGATGGAAGCTTGGGCTGTGTCACGTGCGTCCCGTCTGGTCCACCTTGAGCTCGCCTACAGACTTGTAACTAGGTACATCCATGTGCATGACGATCTCGTACGAGCAACTTTAAATAGACCGAATGTACGTCAGGCCTCGTTCTAAACTGGAGGCATGGCGAGGAAATGGACGTTGCGCCGGAAGTTGAGTCAGTTTGATTCTCAGCATGACATGGAGCACGGAAATGTCTTGGTGTTGCATGTTCAAGTGTGGATATTGTTGTGATTGAACCAAGGCCCAGCACGCCTCTGTGCTGGATTCCAAATACTTTCTATAGAACGCTTTTTGCGCGAGAACCAGATTCGTCCAAAAGAAGGCCCGTGACCAGCAGAGCAGAAAGCCAAAGTGTAGCCGTATTAACACCATGTACGAGCGGTGCAATGCGTATTAAACATGTTTTCCGGTGTAGCGCAGCATCCTGAGCGCGTGGGGTATCAAAAGTAGGCGTGATGTCCGTCCCCCCCAAAATCAAACCAAAACACCGTGAAGTCCGTCAATCCCAATGGACGGCTTCTATTCTCTCGAAAGGTTCCGGGCCAAGTGCTTTCGGGAAGTCAGAGCCCTCTTGCGAAATCGAACATCTTTGGAGACTGCCGAGCCTCGGAAAGTGTCGCCTGAGCGTTTGTACCTGAGCGGCTGGGAGACCAGAGGCGCACTCAGCTTGCGCGGAATGTCGCACGGCTCCACATCGTCTCCTGACGATGTCGATGATGCAGAAGAGAAGATGGAATCGTTGCGCGACGTCAGCACGCACTGGTCCCCCTCTTCGACCATCTTTTTGACCAGGTCCGCAATGTCTCTCATGTGTGTCGACTCGCATTGTAATTGCATGTGGGCTTGCCTGCGGTTGCGAATGTGGGCAGGACTCGGGCAAGAGGTGGCGTCCGGGAACTCGGCCGTGAGTGGAGAGGAGGCAGTTGAGGAGGCGTTTGAGGAAGCGCGGCGCCACTCTTGTTCGTCCAAGCAAAACGGCGGGGGCTGAGAACGGATGTTTTGGCGCGCAAATCTCCATGACAGTTCCTCCACTGATGGCGTCGGGTCGCTGCGGGGACTCAGGAAGTCGAAGCCAAAGCCAAAGCCGGGGGCGGGCGACGAGGTGGGTGACATGGGCGACATGGGCGACATGGGCCAGTACGGGTCGCAGTCGTCGGCGTCGAAGGAGGAGGGATGGCGCGAGGCGGCGTCGAAGCTGAAGTTTTCAAACATGGCTGAGACGTGTAGAATCGTAAAGTTTGTAATGTAGCTATCCGATGGGAGGAGTGACGGGAGGCAGGAGGCAGGAGGAGGAGGAGGAGCAGCAAGATGGACCGTTGGGCCGCGCGTGGTACTTGTATATGTCGAGGAAAGGCGCAGATCTAGGAGCAGGAGCAGCTAGGGCGATCAAAGGGGAGCGAGCGAAGCGCGGCTTGGGCTTTGCGCCGCAGCGCCATGGCGTCCAAGGGGAACCAGGAAAGATGGCCTGTCGGGGAGAGGTCGAGAGGAGGAGCGCATCGGCCGGACAGGCACCATAGCGCAACGCGCAGGAGAGAGGCCAGCCAGGCCGGTGGACGGTTCAGGAGACGCCAGGGCCCAAGCCGCGCCGTGTGCAACTTGGGCCGTATATCGAATGGCGCCTGGGTGGCGACGAGCGTTAGTGGGCGAAGGGTGATGATCGTGGCGGCGCCGGCGTGGAGGTTGAGGTCCTCCAGCCCGTCTCAACACCACCACCACCACAACCCGTCACGTCACAGTCACAGGCACAGCCTCTGACCCTGACCCTTCGCTGCCTACGCCTACGCCTGCGCCTACGTCTACGCCTACTCACGACCAGACATGGACTCGTAACCGCTCGACCGCTAGACGGCCCATTCCCCCAATGGCCTCCGTGGCCGACATGTCGCTCCTCTGCGACGCGTGCCGCTCCATTTCCTTGACTGCTCTGACCACCTCCATCATCGACGAATCGACTCCCGAAGGCGAAAAGGCCCATCCCGGCATCATCCTCACCACCGACTACCACACCCTACCGCTCTCGGCCCAGACCTGCGAATTTTGCGCCCTTGTCCAGGATGCCTTTTCTCGCGCAGAGAGCCGCCGCCGCGAATACCCGGACCCTGACCATGCCGACCCTGACGGCCTCGTCAGCCCTGCCGACGCCATACGCCTATCGGGTCCCGGTCCAAGTGGCCCCGTCTATGTCCAGCTGAGGTCCGTTATGCATGCTCACGACTCCGACGACCGCCACTGGCGATATGGAAAGGGTCTCGTCACCTCCGTCCACACTGCTGGTGGCGTCCTCACCGGCCGAATTCGCCTGTCTGCGCATCCAGGTATGCACTCTTCTCGCCGTCCTCAGGCGCCCTCTGTTGAAGCCTCCCAGACAGTCCAGCCTTTTGCAGCCGTCAGCTCCTCTGTACGCCTCCGCTCCCATCGTCAGACTGCCCAGAGGCTTTTGTATTGGTCCAAGACTGGCTCCAATCGTGCATCCTCGAACACCCTCGCTGCAGGGAGACTCTGTCCAACACTAGAATGGGCAAATTGGCACCGTTCCTGCCTTTGCGCGTCATCGACGTAGCCCCATTTCCTGCTTCTGCCAGTGTGCGCATCGTAGAATTGAAGAATAAGCGCGAAAGATACGCCTGCCTTAGTCACTGCTGGGGCCATCCGGAAAATCACCCCCTCACCACCACAAAGGCCTTGCTGCCACAACACCGAAGAGAAATCTCCTGGGAAAGCTTGCCCAAGACTTTCCAACATGCAACCACCGTGGTCCGCCAACTCGGCTTGCGGTACCTGTGGATCGACTCGCTTTGCATTATCCAAGATGACCCTCGTGATTGGGAGCAAGAGTCCCAGAAAATGGGAGACATCTATGAGAAAGCCACACTGACAATTGGTGCCAGTCACGCCGCCGACTCTACTGAAGGCTTTTTCTGGGAACGCCCAACCCCCAAGCCACCCGTGACACTCCCGTACTACGATGCTGCAGGCGTTCAACAAGGCCACATGTATGCTTCGCTTTTGCCAGATGACTATCGTACCATCTCCCCGGAGTTTGGGCCCCTCAGTGAACGAGCCTGGGCTACACAAGAATGGCTCTTGTCGCGCCGCATGTTGTTTTACACAAGGGAGTGCATGGTGTGGTCTTGTCGAACGGTGACACTAAGAGAGACCCGAGACACCTTCCATGACACAGCCCGCAACACCCGCTGGAAGGTGGTCGTTGAAAAATACTCGGCGAGAAAGCTGACAAGACCAGAGGACCGGCTCATCGCATTACAGGGCTTCACCAATGCGTTGCAGCGAAAAAATCGAGCCAAGTGCGTTCTCGGCGTCTGGGACGATGCTCTCGCCGACCAGCTTCTTTGGTTCTCAACACAATCGGCAGAAAGAGCCAAGAGTCCCTTGGTCCTGCCCACTTGGACGTGGGCGTCGACTATTCATGGCGTTCGGTTCCAGAGAACGTCTGGGGCTCGGAGAATGTTTCGATGTGCCCGCATTGTCGGCGCCCAAGACGAGACAACTGGTGACGTCAAGAAACACAAGTGCCATGTTGAAGTCACAGGCCTAATTAAACCACTTCCGCAACTGCGCTCTCTGCCCCACATGAGCCCCTCGGAACGGGCAGAACTAAACTCCTCTGATCCGTCCTTCTTCGAAGTGCTGGAAGACTTGGAGCAAGATCTAGCATCAAATGACACGGGCCAGCTTGGTGCTTGGAAGCTAACATGGCTAGTTTCAGACGGCGCAAACCAGCCTTTTGGCTGGGCAACTCTAGACGAAGGCTGCATCCCAAAGGGGCAAGTCTACTGTCTCGCAATGCTGGGGCTCAAGGCCCAAGAGCCAGGCACACTCAAAGCGGAATTCCGGCGCCACTGGGTGCTGCTCGTGGTGCGCAACGAGAAGGCTTCTAGCGGCGATGGCTTTGTCCGGGTAGGGGTGGGCAAGATAATCGCGCGTGCCTGGTTCGGTGACACCAAGATGAGCAAGGTGCGCGTCTCTTGAGCCACGCTTAGGTTGGTTGCTGGGTCGAGTGACGCGGACGACATGTGAGAGAGCGTTTTGGGAACGGACCGGGAAAATTCGACATCCCTTGGGAAGTGCCAGCCCTGTGTGCTGCCAGAATCTCTGACAGCCGCAAGCGCATGGATAGTCTGACCTTAAAATGGGGGGTTTTTTTTTTGTTGGACAGACTTGTCAGAAATATTGTTTGAACATGCAAAATCTGTACAGCAATTTCGAGAATAGGCGCAAAACCAAGTTGGGGGCAGATGAGGAGCATTCGTTCGCAGTGAGAAGCAATAAGAAGAAGCTAATTGAGCTACCCATAGCTAGAGAATCCTTAGGAGCATTCATGAGCTCCACTTTCAGAAGCCGTATTTGTTTGCGACGCACCCTCGGGACCATGGAAGCATTGCAGTCGAGATCATGTTACAAATCATGGGGTGATGTTGGATCAGTCTGGTACGCTTGATTTAGCCACCGGCGCGTTCCGCATCCTGCTCCAAAACTCAATCTTTGGCTTTGGGTGCCACGGTGGCTGGCTTATGTCGAGTAGGGCGATCAAGGTACGCCACTTCAGCTCTGTCATCGGCTTCCCCGGCTCCATGGGCTACAGCAGAGCACGACATGGCCTGAACGCAGTGTGCCGTCAAACTTTTCTCAAAGGTGCCTGGCTGAGAGGGAAATTCTCTCAACTCCCCGGCAAATGACGTCTCGGCTGATCCGTGATTGCACGAGTGATTGCACGAACGGGGGTTTGTGCGTCGTCCTCCGCGTTCATCTCTTGCTGTATTGGATGCTCGTCATCGGTACCTTTCACTACGCTCCCTGTCCGCTTCACTTGGCCAACGTGCCAGTGCAAAAAGGCTTCCAGTAGCAGAGTCTCCAGCTCAGGTCTCGCCAACTCTTACTCGAAAGGGCCCCAGGAGTAGAACCTTCGTGACTCGCTAGCAAATGACGTCTGAGTAGTGGCATCCGTTGATCTCGAGCGCACAGAGCCCCCCAACGCCATGGAAACGGCCCGCAATATCAAAGGAGATGATGATGCAATTCCAGACGGCACGAAGCGCAGACACCGCAGCGAAACGGCTCGTCGGGTCGATTGGTCCTGGCGACTGGGAGACGCACGAGCCGAAGATCTGTATCTCAGCCTTGTGCTTTGGAAGTTGCCGGTCACCTTCCCGACGGTGTGGGCAGATGAAGCTTGAAATCAGAGAAGGCGCTGGTTGATGATGGTTGCAGAAACAAACGACCGTAGTGTAGCTCGTTCGCCGCCTCTTGATGTTTATGTTGTTCCTTTTGCACCCCTGCCGCTCACCCGCAAGCCTGGTCCATGCAAAATCTTATCGATTGATATGCAAGGCGCCATCGGACGTCACTTGTCGCTCGTCGTCGACCAAACAACACGGACAACGCGACATCTGTCGCATGATGTGCAAACCCAACGCGCTGCAAAGTCGAGTCTTGCAGATAGGAAGAAGCCAGATGTCTTGAAGACTGATTGCCTCGGCTCTTGCTTCTTTGATCCCCTTCGCCTTCTCTTTTCACGCCCGCAGAAGACAAACTTCCATCCTCACCATGTCCTCTCCATCGGCATCAGGCGGCTTCTTTCCGCCATCTAGGCTGACTCCTTCTGCATCTTCCATCGCGTCCTCAAGCACGGCAACCTCGTCGCTTCCCCAGCCACGGTCCAGACCGCTCAAGACGGGCGGCTCCAAAGAATCTGCCTTTATCCGTTATGTTGACGAACGCCTGAGGCAGACCCAGCGCCGCTTTGCAAAGCGCGGCAGCGAAACGACTGTAGAAGGAGATGTCAAGGGATATTCGAGCTTTGTGGAAGCGAGCAAGGACCTTGCCGATGTGATTGACGTTGTTTGGGTGTCTGGCACACGTAAGCCTTCCTTCGAATTTCTCTTTGTTCCATATCTCTCCAAAGGTCGCAGTATCAGGCTGACAGTTTTCCCAGCGAGCCTCCAAATCGCGTATCTTCTCACCATTGCGGACCTGGTCAACAGCTTCGTGACGGGCCTCCCACCCGCTCCCAAGGCGCTTTTCCGTACGCTGGGGAAGCTGGATCATGCTTTTGCGTCGCTTTTACAGGGTAGAGACATTGAGACGGGTGAAGAGTTGCCCGGCTTTGAGGGCGGTCGCGGCGTCAATGCGACTGAAAAGGTGCGCATCTGGAGCATGGTGCAGCACACGCGCAACACGGTCGTCGGAGTCATGGCCAAGTACGACCCGGCTACTGCGGGAGACGAGGAGGAGGACGACGATGAAGATATGGAAGAGAGACAAGAGATGCAGGCCGAGGGAACGGCAGAAGAGAGCGGCATCGATCTGGATGTAGATGAGGAGTTTGGCCCCGTTGAGCACGAAGGCGCGTGGGACTTGCAGGTCGCGAAGGTGTTTGACCGGACGGTCGTGGAGCTGGGCGACTCGCTCACGAATGCTGGGCCTCCGATTGGCATCAGAATAAGGACGGAGAATTGACGAGTAGCCGTGGATCGAGAGAGGTTCTGAAGCTCAGAGACCGGTCGAGATCTGCCGGTCGACTGAGCGACATTCTTAGTCGTATTAGAGGCGAGGATGAATGCTTCCGGAGGGCGGACAGAAAGAATGGAGGATGGGTGTCCAAAGTGCCTTTGGCTGGTGTAGGCTGTCTCTGGGACATTGATCTTTCCTCCGGCAATTTTTTCTTCGAAATGGTGGGCATGTCGTCGCGAGGCCTCAGGTCGTCGCGCCGACGCGCGTTGTGTTGGAGTGTTTGTTGCGATGCTTTCAACAAGCTGCCCTGCAACACCACATCCTCCATCTCTTAACTCGCGGCCACAAACGTCTCATCGATTTTCTTTGCGCCAAAAGCAAACTCTGATCACCGAATCCACATTGACGCGCTTGACGCTGGTCTCAATCGCTTTCGTGATGCCGACTCACCATGGGTTGCGGTTGAAAGCGAGTCTCGTCATTTCAGACCTGGACAGAACCACAACCGTAGCACCAGAATACCGAAGAGGCCATGCCGAGGAGACCAGGAACGACTTGGAGCGGTGCGAATCCGAAGTCAGGAATGGTCGCGAGCTCAAAGAGTCTTTCGTCCCCCTCGGCGGCGATGACTTGAACACGCTGCATTTCATTGGAGAAGACTCGTATATGCCATTTATGATGGTGCGTGCAGGCAAGGAACTTCGCCAGGATGTAAGTCAGGAATTCCCTCCGGTTTCTATTGCTTAGTTGAAGCTCACAAAGCGTAGCCAGCCGGGTCCACCCGAGTCTTTCATCCTAATCCTATTCGCAATGCCATCTACGCTCGAATCCTTGGCGACAATCCCGCAGATGTTGTGGATACTCCACATGCCTTGGCCATCCGCCTGGATATCTCGGAGCAAACGTTCTTGAAGACCGACAAGCCAACGGAAGATATCAAAATCGACGTTCTTTTCAATGGCAAATTTACACACGCGACCGTTTGTCCTGCCCGCCATCACAAAGAGAACAAAGTCTTCGTATTTGGTGGGATTCGGACTCATTACATGTTGGAGCGGCCCTGGGTTGTACTGCCCCGCGACAAAAACGCAGATGGCACGCAGAGACAAGCCCCACCAAGGACTGAAGCGCCTGGAGACCGTTGGAAAGAGCTGTCTCAGGCTCTTTGTGAAGAAGTCGATATCAGAACCACTGCGGCGGGAGGGAGAACGCCCGTCATAGAGTATTTTGATGCTCTGGCTAAGATGGAGATGCCTCCCGAATTCGATCAGTGGGATGACAGGCGTACCCAACCCTACTCCGTCATCGACGTCGTAATCTCTTATGGACACGGGAGGAAGGATCCTGCTGCAGCCCCATATCTGAACGAGCCTGCTCGAATCAGGCCTCGCGTACGCGCTTCTGTGCTCGAAACAGCCGCGCCCACTTCTCAGGATTCAAGCGAGATTGAGAAGTTGGATGTCACAGTTGAAAAGCCAAAACAGAGGACAAGTACGCATTTGCCCCAAAAGCTGTCATCTGAACCACATACTAATCTGCAATAGTCTCTGATTTCGAGATCCGCAAAGACCAAAATGTCCTCACAAGCTCTCAACCGCTGCCCAAGTTTTTGAAAGCAGAGATTGAAAAAGCAGGCCTCGATGTCCAGACAGCTATCGAACAGGCCGATCGTTGGAATACCGCGAGAAACATGCTGAGCAATGTATTGGACCGTGGGCGTTCAAAGACCAATGCCACGACGTCCCAAAATCCTGCGGATCAGTCGAAGGAGCCCACGACACCACAACGTAACTTGCCGCCGCCCATCAGTCCACCAAAATCAGCGTGGTATGCGCAAGGCCGGCTCAAAGAGATACCAGTGCCCACCGATTTCAAACTCCCTCCAGCAGCCCACACTCCTTCGTCCCTGGTTCGCAGTACATCTAGAATGTCTCTTCAATCGCCTCTACCGCCAATGACACCCATTGCCCCCAACGCGATGACCCCTCCGCCACGAGTCACCCGTTCTGGAAATCGATATACCACCATCAGCGAGGGGAGTCCTCGCAAGCGCCGCCGCAGCTCCAGCATCAGCTTACCTAGGTACTCCACTGTCATGGGTGTTCAAAGCCCAGCTGGAATCGGTATCAGCAACCGCGGTGTCTTCACAACAGCCGGTAGCAGCACCGATGTGTCGGCCTTGCAGGCCCCTGCGAAGCAATACATCAATCCTGATTTCCTGTTGCCGCCGCCGTTGTCTCCTGTCCGCTCTGACAGTAAGGTTGGCACCTTCACGCGCGTCGTTTTCAGGCACAAAGATAGACACATCCGCACGCTACAGCTCCCTCATCCTCCTTGTCGCTTCTCCAACGTGCGCAATGATATTGATCGCGTCCGCCACCATCTCAGGGCCTTGACCAGAATGAAGAGTGGCATTGTCGACAGCCCGTTTGACACGAACATGTCCGCTGGCATGATGTCCATGCCGGGACCCACGTCATCCATGCCACCACCATCATGGACCACGCCCTCCCGCTCTCGCACGAATCAAAACTCGGCGACTGGCCGACGCATCGCCCGCGTCCGTGGCGTCACTCGCGCGAAGAGTGGAAACAACCCGGCCGCAGCCGCGACACCCACCACCACGGCCGCACAGATGGCGACGTCTACCGGTCTCATTGCACCAAGCAATCCGCCTTACACTCTCTTCCCAAACCCGTACACGACGCCCACCCTCGCAAGCCCCTTTGCCACATCGACAACATCATCAACGACAGCAAAGCCAGCAGCGAACGCCGCCTCCACGCCATCGCCGCGGCGTCGCGGCCCGTCACAGCAGCAGTCGTCCCCTTCCAAACCCCACACCGGCTCTCGCGGCAGCCGGTCCACGCGCGGCCCGCGGACAACGCTGCCCTCGGTGGCAGAGCGATCAGTCGAGCACGAGGTGGCGTTCCGCGCGTTTGCGCCGCCGCCGCTCAGCGCCGACGCCAGCGTGTCGTACAGCGCGGTGAGGCCGGCGTATCGCGGCACCCAGTGGATGCAGGGTATGACGCGCGGTGCCGGCGGTGGCGTCGTGCGCCAGATACGGACGGAGAGGGGGGGCGAGTTTAAAGAGGAGGGTGTGGTCTTGGGGGTTAGGTTTGTCGTGTTTTAGAGGTTGAGGTGGTGTGAGTGCGGTGTCAGTAAGGAAGATGAAAAGGTGAAAAAAAAGGGAGAGGGTGGATGGTGGGATATGGCAAGTTCTTGAAGTTGCCGAGGTGGCTGTGGAAGATTTCGTGCTTCTCTTCACGTTCTGTTTCAAACTTCTCTTCCTCACTCTGGCTCCTGCTGCTGTGCATTGCCAGCCCGTCCCACGGCCATTTTTTTTTTTTTTTTTTGGCATTGCAAAAGCGAAAACGCGACGAGATAAGACAGGATTGCTTGCAAATGTTTCATTCATTTATTTACTTCAGTTGGTATTGCTGGCGTTACTCCGGTCCCCGCCTTCCCTTGCGGAAGACACCCCTCCTGCTTCCTACATATTCTCCGCTTCAAGCTATACTGTATCGATTTGTTCGCTTTCCTCCGTTCAGCAGGAGCATCCAGGAGCATCCAGGAGCATCCAAGAGGAGGAAAGAAGAAAGCTTCGCTGCCAAAGACGCGGTGCAAAAACCATGGACAATCCACATTACGTCTCCTCCAGCAGCCTTGCAAAACGAACAACCAAAGCCATTTGCCAAAACAGTGCCAACGCCAAAACATGAGATCCTTTCTCTCCGCTCTTCATCCCCGAGTCGTTCCGCAATAAGACAGTCTAAGTGGGAATCGTGTGGACACATCTGTACATGCAGAGCTGCCGTGGCCGAATCTGCACAAGGCCCCTCCCTCCACGGCGGGCCGGAGGGCCGTCTAGAACTGAATCTACTTTGTTTCTTCTACTTTGTCGTCCTGCGGCAGCGTTAGGGCCTTCTTGGGCGCGGGGTTCAAAATGGCCGTGGCGTCAATCAGAGGGGCCCTGGGATTGATCTCGAGGCCGAAGCCGGGCTTGTCGAGGACCGACACGTCGAGGTAGCCGTTGACGGGGATGGGCTCGTTGACGAAAAGGTCGCCAAAGACGGGCAGTACGCTCTTGCCGTCGGGCGAGTTGGCCAGGTACTCTTGGAACGGCGAGTTGGCCTGCGACACGACAAAGTGGTAGCTGTAGGGCCCGCTGGCGTGCGGCACGACGGGGATGTCGTAGGCGGCGGCCATGGCGCTGACCTTGAGGAGCTCCGTCAGTCCGCCGACCCACATGACGTCGGGCTGGAGGATGTCGAGGTTGCGGCCCTCGACCAGCTTGCGGAAGCCGTAGCGCGAGTACTCGTGCTCGCCCGTCGTGAACTTGATGGTGGGGTGAGCGCGCTTGAGCAGGGCGTGCCCGTCAAAGTCGTCGGGCGAGAGGCACTCTTCCCACCAGTTGATGTTGAGGTCCTTTGTCTTTTCGACCAGCTCGATCGTGTACGGCACGTTGAGGCTCATGTAGCAGTCGACCATGAGCGGAAAGTCGGGTCCCACTTCGGCGCGCTTTTGGCGCAGGTATTCAACATTCTTGCGCAGCCCTTCGAAGCCCTCGCCCGGGCTGTATGGGAGCGCGACTTTGCCGCCCCAGAAGCCCATGCTGCGAGCTGATGCGGGCTCGGGGCCTGTGCAGTAAAAGTTGAGGCGGTCTCGCGTTGCGCCGCCAATGAGCTTGTATACGGGCTCGTTGCGGATCTTGCCGAGCAGGTCCCAAATGGCGAGGTCGATGACTGAGATGACGGCCACGGGCAGTCCTTTGCGGCCGTAGAACATTGATGCGCGGTACATTTGCTCAAAGAGGTGGTTGGTGTCGCGGGGGTCTGCAATTGGTCAAGGAAGGGCTCTTTTTTTCAACATCATGTCGGCGCATCACGCACCAGCTCCTAAGAGAAATCTCTCAAAATGTTCGGCGACCAGCCAGCACGCTGGAGGACCGCCAAAGCCCGTCGCAAAGCCCGTGGTCCCGTCGGTGGCCTCGAGCTCGACGCAAAAGGAGCCCAGCACGTTGATACCCCACGATGTCCGCGAACTGCGGTATGCCTCGTAGCCCGACATGGGGGTCGAGATTTTGGTGTCGATGAGCCAATGGCCGCCCTTGACATTGTGGTAGTCGCCGCCGGATCCTACTCCCTGGATCACATAGGTCTTGACCTTCTTGATGGTTGGAAAGCGCGTGGTAGACATGGCGGAGGGCGGTGGGAGGGGAGGGGGAGGGCGATAAGATGCCGGAAACGGAATTGGAACATGGTAGGCTTTATACAATGGGCGACGATTGTTGCCTGACTGTTGGCCAGCGATTCAGCGGGTTTGGAGGGACGGAAGCGCAGGGCAGAGGTGGCTCGGGATTTGGTGGTGTTGACAGGCCGAGCCGACGCGGTGCCCAGGAGATGGTCCGAAGCTTCCCTGGTGCCACTCGACGTCGGTCGGTTGGCTTCCCAACGGCTGCAACTGCTCCCTCCGATGATTTATCCAGGCAGTCTAGAGGGCTCTCTCGTCGCAGAGCCCAACATCTGAAGGATCACCACCTTTGTTGCTTGCTTTCGCCCGTCGTTTCTCTCCCACGATGAAATTCGCCGACGAGCATTCCCGCGTGCCGCGAGTGTTGGCGCAAGCCCTCGGACCCTCCCGTCCCTGATCCCCCGCATTTTGGGGTTTCTCGTCGGGCTATTTCCCCACGAACAGGGACAACACCACACCGAGTGTCTGGTCTCGCGACGGCACGCGCTGCCAACAACTCCTCGCCATGGTGACGTTGGCGCTTTCCGAGTCGGCTCAGCAGCAGCCGCCAGCTCGTCGACCGCAGGACGCCTCACCCAAGGGAGACGACAGCATCCCCGACGACGACAACGACAACGACAACGACAACGACGACCAGGACCAGGACGATGACAGCGACCACGACGACCCCACGGCCAAGTCGCGCAAGCGCAAGCGGCCCATGTCCGTCTCGTGCGAGACATGCAAGCAGCGCAAGGTCAAATGCGACAGAGGCCAGCCAAGCTGCGGTTGGTGCGCCCGCAATTCCCAGCCTTGCGAGTACAAGGAGCGCAAGAAGCCTGGCCTGCGCGCCGGCTATGGCAGAGAGCTCGAGGCTCGTCTGGATCGCCTTGAGGACATTATCCAGCGACAGCAGTCGACGATTGCCCAACTCGTAGACCAGACCACCGACGGCTCACGGCTTGGTGGTGCTGGTGCTGGTGCTGATAGCGCCCAGCACGATGGATCCCTCTTCCACCACAACCCCTCCGTCGTACAAACTCCACACGTTCCCAAGCCCGAGACAGCCCTATTCCTGCAGAAACCCTCTCCATTCCCGCCAACAAGCTTTTCCGGCAGTCTGGGAATTCCAGGCACGCCCTCCATCTCGTACCAACCGCACTCTCTAGGCCACGGCCGCCATCACTCCGTTTCCGCTTTGCCTTCGACCTACAACAACAATAATCCTCCGTTGGAATCTCCCACGCTCAACATTGCCGACCACTCGCCGCTTCAGCCCGCCATCAGCTCACAGGAGCCCGACTTTCCTCCCTACGACCTGTTGTACGCGCTTGCCGACCTCTATTTCAAACACATTAATACCTGGTGTCCGATTCTACATCGTCGTTCGACGCTGGACAGGCTCTTCGGATCCATTTCGCTAGACGAAGCTGACCGTATCCTTCTGCACGCCATTGTCGCCACGACGCTGCGCTTTTCCACAGATCCCCGTTTGACTGCCGAGAATCGCGAGCGGTACCATTCCATTTCCAAGCAAAAGGTCTTGCTCTATGGTCTGGAGAACAGTTCGGTCAAGGCGCTCCAGGCGCTGGTGATACTCGCGTTGGATCTTGTTGGCTTCTCCAATGGTCCTCCGGGATGGAATCTTTTGGCGCTCATCACTCGATCCGTGGTGCAGCTTGGGCTCGCTGTGGAGAACACGTCGAACATCGTGTCGCCAAATGTTCCGTCAATCTACACGCTGAGGGCCATGGTCCTTCCGGAACCTGGTGATTTTATCGAGGATGAGAATCGACGGAGACTGTTCTGGATGGTCTATCTTCTCGACAGATATGCCACGGTAGCCACGGCGTTTGAATTCGCGCTCGACGAGAAGGAGATTGACCGCAAACTACCCTGCCGAGACGAGTTCTTTGCCCGCAACCAAGCAGTGGAAACGCGCTGGTTCCACACAGTCAAGAGGACTGACTATTCGCTAAACAAGCCGGAGAATCTTGGATCATTCTCGTACTACGTGGAGCTCGTCGGCGTCTTGTCTCAGATCCACCAATTCCTCAAGAAGCCGGTGGACATTGGCTCGCTGACTGATGTCGAAAATTGGCAGCGCGAGTTTCGGGAGCTGGATAATGCCCTGGCTTCGTGGAAATTTAGCCTGCCCAATGAGTTTGGTAACATGTCGAGAATCTATGGAAATTCAAAGGAAAATGCTCCTGTTGATGGGACTTGGATCATGTTGCACGCTGCATACCACACGTAAGTGCCAATATTTCGTTGATGTTTGCTAGACACCTTTCCTGTCTAGTTCGACTTGCTCTGCAATTCTTGAAGCCTCTCGTTTCGTCTTTGCATGCACGACCAGTGGACTACCCCTTTTAACTATCCTTCTGGAAAAGCCGAGTTCATCATGTATCCCTTTTCTTTCTGTTTCGTCTTCCCTCTTCTCCTTGGTCTTCCCTTTTTTCTTTTCTTGGTTCTTTTTGAGACCTTGAATGCTCTCTCTTCCTCCCTGAGAAGTAGAAGCTCCAATGCTCCCTGTCCATGATCCTTTACGATAGGAAAGGTCCCCATCCACAAACTTCTGTCTTGTTCTTTTCACAATGGGGCACACGCTTACCGCAACAGAACCGTCATTCGCCTCCACTCTTCCGCCGCTTATCCAACAACCCGCTCCCCCATCTTCACCCCCTCCTACACAGCCATTCAACGCTGTCTCACGGCCGTCGAGTCCATTTCAGCCTTGAACGATTATGTCAAATCCCACGCGCTTCTCTCCACACTCGGGACGCATTTTGCCTTTTCGCTCTGGGTCGCCGCACGCGTACTGCTCGTCCACGGATCCACCATCGAGCATCACGTGGACCCAGGTATCACGCCGCTCGTCGATACCCTTCGCGAGATGGGCCATTACTGGCGCGTGGCCGAGCGCTACGGCACGCTGCTGCAACGCGTCCTCGACGAGTACCGCGCCAGCCAGAGCTCGTCGGCAGCGACGAGCGGGCCCTCTGCTCCAGGCGTCAACGCTACTGCTGGTCCTGGCGGCGCCGGCGAGCGCAGCACGCCGTCCAGCGTCAAGATTCTCTCTGACATGCGGCGGTGCGCGTTCGACCTCGACTTTTTGATATCGAGGCAGCCGCGCCTGCAGCAGCAGTACCCGCCTAACCAACACTCGCCTACACAGGGCCACGCGCTTGATGGCGGCGGCCCGAATGGCCATTCTCATCATCATCAACAACAACAACAGCAACACTCGAATCATCTCGGGAGCCACTCACACAACACTCATTCCAACCCGAACGCTCAGCAGCAGCACGGGCATCCCAGCCGTTTCGGAGCCAGCATGACGCCCGCAGCGGCATCGAATCGCACTCCTGCGCCCAACGAGCTCGAATACCTCGATGTGTTTGACTTTTTCAACATGCCACGACTGCCGCTGACGGGCGTCGGCAGCGGCGGTCCCGGGCAACTGGACCATCATCAGTCTGGCGTCGGTCACGGTGGTGGTAGTAGCAGCAACGCTGGGACGGACGTCAGTCCTGGCGGTGATAGCGGTGGTGGTGGTGGTGGTGGCGGCGGCGGCGGCGGGTCGGCTGGGGGAACGGGAGGAGGCGCGGGTGCATTGGGTGGTTTGGGCATGGGTGGGGGAACGGGGGGTAGTATGGGGTTGGCGGATGGGTTCAACATTACGCATTTCATGGTCGACGCGAGCGCTGACTGGTTCATGAAGGGCACGACGGCGTCGTGATGGTGAGGGATGGAGGCACGTGGAAAGTACACTAAGGGAAAAGGAGAGAAGAGGCTAGGTAAGGCAAGTGTCAATTGGCACGGCATCGACTGACTGCATTTTGGATGATTCGGCTCGACTCGGCCTATCCGGTCGGTTTTCTCTCTCGTCTTTGCAGGATGGCGGTGGCGGTGGTATTTGCTTATGTGTGTTTGTACAGCTTGCCATGGTTTGCACGCTCAGCAGGCAGGCAGCCAGCGATGGTGTGTCTGCGCAGTACGTAGCTTGACAGGTAGAAGTAGATAGCTGTGGAGCACAGTGTGTAAAAAGTGTTTAGGTTCGGTCTATAGCTCTAGTCATGACGATGGTACATATGTTTACGCTCTTCATTCTATGCCCATGTTCATTTTGGTGCGTGGTTCCTTTACGAAAGGATTCGGATCAGGCAGTGAGTGAGTGGGTGAGTGAATGGGTGAGTGAGTGAGTGAGTAGTACCTTTTCCCTACTGCCAGCAGTCACTCTATATACAGGTGCTCGAGTCGATCCACCTCTTTACTCATCAACAGAAATCCACATATTCCCACTTACAGATCGGGTAGTTCCAGGACGGCAATAGTATCAGAGAAGAGAGAAAAGAAACAAGGCACGCTCATATCCGAGGACCGCCTTACCTTGCCTTGCCTCGCCTTGCTTTATTTTTGCTTTGCTTTGCTTTGCTTTGCTTTGCTTTGCTTTGCTTTGCTTCGGCTTGCCCCCCATCTCCAGACGGAGAAGCCCGACTCGAACGGCTCTCTCGCTGCTCAGTGACCAAGGGCACTTCACCAGGAGCCATAGAAGCGCCGCTCCATTCATCTCAGCAGGGAGAGGGGATGGATGGGCTGAGCTCATGGGCCAGTCAGTCAGTCAGTCCAGACGCAACGCAACGCTGCGCTGAAACGGACAGGCAAACAGAGAAAGAGAGAAAGTAAAGCAAAGCAAAGAAACGAAAAGAAACACGAGCAAATGCGCAACAAGCTATACTGACTGACTGCGCGGCCTGCAGCATGATGCTGGAACTGCCGCCGGCACTTGCAATGGCGCTGCCACTGCGGATGGAACGCCGCGCCGCGCGAGCCGCCAGCCAGCCAGCACAACATTCATGGCATCAACTAACTTAGCAGGCGCCCAAACCAGTCGGCCGGGATAGAGGGGGCTGGCTGCTGTGTGTGTGTGTGTGTGTGTGTGTGTGTGTGTGTGGTGTCGCAACGGTTTGTGCCGCCCTGACAGCGGTCCCATGGTGGTGATGGTGGTTGATGTGACGTAGGTAGATGGTGCCTTGCTTTCCTTTCTTTGCTTGGGTTGCGTCGGGCGAGGCTGCGTGCCTGCCTGCCTGCCTGTCTTTCTACTTACCATGCTTTCCGCGCGTGCCTTGGGCTTTCGAGCGGCAAGTAAGTAGCTTTGAGCAGCAAGTGACTGCTGTGGAAAGTGGAAAGTCTGGTCCCCCCCCCTTCTGCGCTTGGCCTGGCTTGGCTTAGTTGGCAAGTGTCTAGAGACATTAGTAAGAAAGAGAGAAGAAAGAGAGAGATGGCGGAATTAGGTGCATGTACCCAGGTATTTGGAGTATGTGAGGCTTTGAGCCAGATGCAGTCCAAGGAGCGGAAGGGATGGATGGGTGGATGGGTGGATGGGTGGATGGAGGTGGGTGGGAACGGCGGCGGACGACGACGAGAGGCGCGGGATGATGGGACGGATGGAAGGGGCGGACTAGCGGCGCAACGGCGGTCATCCTGGGAAACGCGCAGCGCAGCGTTGCCCGGGCGGATGGGTGAAGGTAGGCAGGCAGGCAGGCCGGCCGGCCGGCGGGACACATGTACGGAAAGGCTGGAATGGCGGGCGAGGGCGCAATTGATGCTTTCCATTGGTCCCGGATGGAAGGGTGCATGTATGTGGAGCAAAGGGAGGCCTGTGGTGGACGTGAGAAGGCGGTTGAAGAAGTGGAACGGCGCAAAGGATGGGCGAGGCGAACGCGACGAGAGAGAGAAGCAGACGTGAAGAGACGTAGAGAAGAGAGATGGCTTCAGCTGGTGATGCAGACAGATGCAAAGGTGCTTCCGTCACTGGCTCTCCCAGCAGCCCAGTGCCATGGCCCCGGGACCAGCATACGGACATGCTTCCGCCATTCAAGGTTCAAGTCGTTGACGTCGGCGGCCGGCTGGTCAGGAGGTGGGAAAGCCAGAAAAAAAAGGTTGAGAGCTTCTTTCTGCGGTCGGCCATGCAGCGCGCTCGCTCCCAGCCCGTCGCGTGCAAAGCATAAGATGCATCCGTCTGGTGTGGTTGACAAACAGCCAGCGGCCTGGCCTGGCCCGAGCCACATCAGGCTTGACGACGTCATGTCATGTCGACGTGCCGCCCCAGGGCAGCTGCTCCCCCATTCTTCCCCATTCTCCCGGCAGACCACCAGAGGAGAAGAAATTCACCTCAATGGGTCCGGACCAAACACACGTCTCGTGCACCTCTCCGTCGTGTCTGCCAGGCTGGACGGTTCGTCGGTCTTTTGTGCGTCGACGGCTCGCTTGCAGCGGCAAAAAGACTGCTCTGCCACTCATTCCGTCCTGCTTGCTCTGCTCGCTCTCGTCGCCAGATGTGTCTTCGACTCAGTTCCCTCATGCACTTTGTCATTGTACATGCAACGGCCCAGGGCCAGGAGGGCCCGCCAAAGCAGACCCCACGCTAACCCAGCACTACTACTGCCTGTCAAGGTCCCCATGTGTCGGCTAGATCCTGTAGGGGGGCCTTTGTCCCGTACCGCCTTTGCGTCATTGGTCAAAATAGTCGAGTGCGGAGCGCGATTGGCTGGGAACAACCTTTCCTTTTTTCTTTTCTTTTTTTTTTTCTCTCTCTCTCTTCTCCCTGCGAATTCACCGATGTCCGTCCTGTCGGTGTAAGTGGAGCCAAAGGGCAGCGAACACTGACTCCTGAACCCACTGTCAGCAATCGCAGGGGGGCAGCACAAGTCGGCGGCCTTGAATCCCGTGTGGTTGTCGAGACGACGCATGTCAGTGGTGGAGATCTGTCAATTCAAACTTCAAACATCTGATGTGGGGAGCAAGTGGAGGGTTGATCCAGTGACGACCAAAGTTCGCGCTCAGCCGAATCATGGCCCGCCACACCCATCCCAGCCGTCTGGAACTGAGACGCCAACACGTCGCATCTAGAAGCTGCTGAATCTGCCGCTCCCCTGAGAAGAAAAGAGAGGGATTGCGCACCTCAGACACAGGCGGTGTGCGCCGCATTCGCTGAGGCTGAGTAGCGTCATCGACCACTCCCGGCATTTGGGGACACGACAAGACTTTTGATGCGTCGTACGACCGTGGGCACCCACGTCGAGCAAAACATGACCACACAAGAACCGTCTCTTGCGGCTCGCGGTTCGTCCCGCTGGGTCAACTGTCCGCCACATGTGTCGTGATCCGTGCAACAAGATTCACCGCAACCACAAGGCCAGCCCATCAGCCGTCGTCAGCACTATGCCCACAGTGTCTTCAAGTGGCTCCACTCTAGAACAACAAGCTTTTTCGACAACGTAGCGTGGCAATAGATATCAACGCATCCTCCCGAGCTTTTTTTTTTTTTTTTTTTAAAAAAAAAAAGAAGCGGATTTATGCGGCGACAAGGCGCCAGCGGCAGTCACCAAACAGCGGGATGGAGCATGCAGACACGTCAGAGCCATTGAAGAGATGGCAGAGGGAGTACGGTAGGGCCGAGCGTGGGCAGATGGTGTGCCAAAGCGGTGAGCGGCCCTTGCACAAGCCCTCTGTTTGTTGTCGGCTAAAACATGAACGACAGCCAATGAGGCAGTCGCCCAGCTCCCCGAGCTCTTAGCGGAACCAAGACGACGGCCTGAGAGGGTCGATTGTGCAGGATCTTGTCCCACTCCGGGGAGCCCTGTGGAGTGGTTCGTCGTGAGGCGCCGAAAAGCTAGCCAAGTCAACGTCTTCAGGGAAGAGGTGAGCCAGCGGGTCGGGACTGGTCAAGAGGGACAGGAGTGGGGCACGCGCTGAGATGGAGTGAGGAACGGCTGCGCCGCAACAGACGAATGCAAGATGAGGCACGTCGGCCGCCGCGTGGGCGACCAGGTGATGATCATACCGGGGACTGGGACGGTCGCGCGCTGTGGATTCCCCGGTGGCCGTCGTCGCACTGACGGCGAGTGGTCATGTTCCAGGTGCGGAAAGTTGAAGCGTACGGCGGCTGTTGGTTGCGGCGGCAGGTCAGCCGTCGGGTTGATTGGACGACAACACGAGCTGCGGCCGACGTCTTGACAGGGCGCAGAGTTGGAAAAAGCACCGTGTGCGGACATGACGGGTTCCGGAGCTAGGGGGCAAAATAGGGAACACGTCGACGACTGAATCGTGACACGGGGACACATGCTTCTCCCGGGTTCTGTGGTTCAATCGGGATCGGCAAGGCGACGGAGGCGGAGGAGGAGGAGGAGGAGGAGGAGGAGGAGGACGGGATGTAGCAGTGGCGTGTGGTGGATGTGGAGGCCGGCGACAGGGGTCCAGATCGGCTGTTCCCGCGCGGTCGAAAAGAGTCGCGTTTCCTGGTCGGCGGGAGACGGATCAGACAAATAGGGGAGTCGGAGGGGGCTCCGCGTCGAGAGGGAGCGCGTGTGTCGGAACGTGGAAGCACGCAGAGGGCCAGTGCCTTGCAGTTACGGGGAGAGGTTGGCTGCAAGGTCCCCAAGGTGTTGTCGACGGCAAGTCTTCCCAAGAGGGCGTTGTTTGTTCCACCGTTTCAGGAGGGAGCGGAGTCGGAAGCGAGGTTGAGACGAGACGCATGAATTTACGGCTACGTGATGCAGGCGAGCCGCGTTGCGTTGCTCGCAGCCACGGGCAGGGAGTGAGGGTTGGATGCGATGCTTTTTGAACGCGTATGTGTGTGTTTTTTTTTTTTTTTTTTTTTTTTTTTTTTTTGGTTGGGTTGGTTGGTGTGGTGTTCGATCGGGCCAAGGCGAGTTGAGCGACGGCATTGCAGGCAGCGTGAGGAAGAGAGAGAAGGTGGAGCTGACGGCATCCCGATTCCCGATGCCAACCCAACGTAACGGCTGCACGGCCATGGTCATCTCCGCGGTGCAGAGAGTCAGTCAATGTCAGGGCACGTCCGTCTGTCAAAAGTCGTCAGCGTTTCATAATCTTCAGGTCGGAAGAGGGCAGGGCAGGGCAGGGCCGGGCAGGGCAGGGAAGCTGGGCGGCGGACAGGGCGTGCCGCACCGCACCGCACCGCGCGCTTCGAACCGGCGTGGTGGACAAGTAGCGGTGGTGCTTATTGACCTGCCTGGCCAAGTGGCGGTCGAGGCATCGGATTCACGGCCAGTGTCGGTCGACCAGATGGTTGTACCATGGCACCGGGCTACTGTGGAAAAAAGTAAGCTTACGCAGAGGGTCGCGATGCGATGCGATGCGATGCGAGGCAAAGCGATGCGATACGATGCGGGACGGCTCGATGGTCTTTGGAGGGACTGGCGTGAAGAGCGAGAGCACTGGAAGGGAACTAAAGGGAGGGCTGGTGTGACTGTTCTACATGATGCACGCCACGCCACGCCAGCTGTTGGTAGACCCGGGTAATAGTTTGTTTGGGACGGTGGCAAGGCAAGGCAAAGCAAGGCAAGGCAAGGCATGCAGTGTAGTGGTGAGCGGGGAAGCAAAGGGAAGGGAAGAGGCACAGGTAGAGCCAGAGCGAGAGCGACATGTATCCAAGACGGCGGTCGCGTGTTTTCCTAATTTACCCATGGCTTCGCCCCCCCCTGCTGCCCGCGACCCGACAGACTGGTCTTGGGACTGGGACGGATCCCACTGACTGCAGTGCCCTGGCTGCTTGCTTTTTCGTGCCCTCCCTCCCTTCTCCTTCTCTCCTCCCCTCTGCGCTGCATTGCATCGACTCCGCTAGCAGCATCCAGAGCTACTGTGTGTGTGCCCCCCCCCAAGCCAGGCCTCCACAACCCATGCCCCCCCCATCCCATCCCATCCCATCCCATGCCATGCCATGCCATGCACGCGCTCGCTCCGCTCAGGACCGTCCGTCCTCTCCTGCAGCGCCAAACAACAGAACAAATCATCCCTGCTGCCTACCTTACCTACATTACATGCCCTCGTCCTCTGTATAATACCACCTGTCCACGCCATTGCTCCTACTCACGGCCTTTCTCCTTCCTCTTCTCCTGCTTCGTCTCCTTCTGCCTCTCGTTCTCCACGACTCACCCATCTCCCGCTCCACCCGCTGTGCCTTTGCCGCGTGCTCGCCTCGCCTCGCCTCGCCTCGCCTCGTCTCGCTCCCTCCCGCCAGACCTACCCGCCCAGGGTGCTGCTGATCCTCGTCGGATGCACAAGCAAACAGCTGCCCACCCACCCCAGCCCAGCAGCTCGACCAGCCCGACCAGCAACTGACCGGCCAGTCCGAGCCCCCGGAGCCACGGCGAGTCGTTTATGACCTGCCCATACCGCCCTGTCCACCACCCTTCTCTCTTGCTTCCGTCCCCGTCGTCGTCCTTGTCGCCGCCTCCGCTCTCGCATCCTTCCCCCCTCCACCGCTGGCCTCAATGGTTACGATGGCGTCGAACGGGTAAGTCCTTTCGCTTTGCCTCGCCTCGCCTCCCACGTTGGCGTTGTTGTCGTTGTCGTTGTTGTTGTTGTTGACCTTCTTCTTCTTCTTCTTCTTCTGGCTCCCAACCTGACTGCCTACCTACCTTCCCACCTAACCTCACCTGGCCCGCCCGCCGCTGCGCCTGCGCTGTCCTCCTCTCCCCTGCACCCTTCTCGTCCAGCCCGCCAACCACAGCCCCGCTGATTCCACCTCCGCTGACCTGCTCAGGATGGCTGTAGTGGTTCCCCAAAACTACACAGAACATGGCAGACTCTACCATGGCTACAGACGAGGCATCTACATGTATCCTTGCGACGAGGTGCGTCTTGGTCCCCATCTTGTTGCTGCTGTTGCCGCTGCCGACCTCTCCTCTGACTTCGCCTGCCCGCTACAGCAAGAAAAGGACCGCATGGACATTTACCACAAGCTGTTCCTCGTGGCCCGCCGAGAAAATCTACACCAAGCCCCCGTCAATCCCAACTGGCAGCCCCGCATTCTCGATCTCGGTTGCGGAACTGGAATCTGGGCGATTGACATGGCCGAGTGAGTTGTCCCCTGCCTTTCAATGCCCCACGCTCGCCTCGACGCACACGCTGACTTGGCCCCCAAACTTTGCAGCAAATATCTAGATGCAGAGGTATGCACCGCAAAATAAAAACATGGCCCTTCGGAGCCCATGGTCGCTAACTCCGCTGCGAAAAAAAAAAAAAGGTTGTCGGTCTGGACCTAGTCAACATTCAACCCGACAAGTTGTGCACCCCCTCCGCCCCGCGCTGCCGACTCGTTGCTAACCGCCCGTTGCAGAATCCCCCCAAACCTGCGATTTCGCGTGCCACGCGATTACGAGAGTCCCTGGTCGCTCGGCGAAGATTCCTGGGATCTGATCCACTTGCGAATGGCTTGCGGCAGCGTCTCTAGCTGGCCCGAGCTCTATCAAAAGATATTCGCGTGAGTAGCATCTGCTGCCTTCCTTCTGTCTCCCCTCCACTCCAATTCCCCCCTTCGGATGCGCCGTCAGCTAAAGGTCATCGGCAGCCACCTCAAGCCTGGCTACGGCTGGATCGAACAGGTCGAGATCGATCTGGAACCTCGTTGCGACGACGGCACTCTGCAAGCCAACTCACCGCTGCTCCAATGGTACAATTACGTCGCCGACGCCACCGAACGGACTTCCCGGCCGATCGCATACAACCACAATACGCGGCACATGCTTCAACAGGCAGGGTTCATTGACATTCAGGAGACGATCATCCGGGCACCGTACAACTCCTGGCCGGCGGATCCGCACCAAAAAGAGATTGGGAGGTGGTACAACCTGGGCATTTGCGAAGGACTGGAAGCCCTCAGTCTGGCCCCCTTGACGCGCATCTATCGCTGGGACGCCGTGTCACACGTCAAGCCCCTCGTCGAGGCCGCAATCAGGACAATACGGACCAAGAAGATTCATGCGTACAACAACATGTGGGTTGCCCCTGCAGCCCCGATGCTATTAATTGCGCTAACGTGGACCGACAGACATATTTGGACTGCACGGAGGCCTGGACACTGATCGAGCGCCCCCACCCTCTCACGACCTCATGACGACCTCATAGTAATATCTAATGCACGTTGCATTACTTCGCGGGTGCGCTTTCGGCTTTGGAATGTTTCCAGTACTACCTCTGTTGGCGCCGCGGCGCGGCCATGGCCGTCGTGGTGGTTGCAAGCCCCCGTTTTGGCTGAATCGATTTTCTCCCATCCTTTTTTTTTTTTTTTTTTTCCTTCCTCCCTCGTCCTCCTCTCGTCTTGAATTCATGGCTGGGCAAGCGCGGAGGAATGCGAGAGGAGTCGAGTCCGGCCCTTGCCTTGCGTGGACCCGGGGGACACACCAATGGCGAGCACGGCACACAAAGCAGCAGCATGCGGCATGTTTCGGCGGGCTCGCATTTGGTCGGCTTGGCTCCATCATTCGTGCGCCGGTTGGCAGCCCAATTCCACGGCGTCCATGCCCATGTCTCCTTTAGCGCTCACGCTTCGCCTGGCTGGCATGGGCATGGTAGTCAAGCGACCCTCCCCCGCGGTAGCCGGCCCGAAGGGTGCGCGCGCGCCCCGCCTCCCCCCTCTCAAACTTTGGCTCCAGCCATTTTCCCTACCAGGAAATGGAATACAAGATTACCACCAAAACAGTTTCGACGATTATTCGGACCCAAGAGAAAAAAAAAAAAGGAGGAGGTACGGCACAAACTGTCTGGCGTTTCAGGAGCACGACATGGTCGGTGGTGGTAAATTTTTTCTCTCGGTGCTTTGGTGTACAAGCAATATTGGTTGGATCTGGTGTGTGTGGTGAGTGGGTGTGTGTTGCTGTCAGCATGCGGAAAATGCCTTGATCGATACCGCGCAGCTCGTCGATTCTGTCGTCATCCATTTCTAGAGTGTCGGCGCCTTTTTTCTTTTCTTTTCTTTTTTTTTCCTGCTCTCTTTTTTCGTCTCCTCTGATTCCTAGTCTTCGTTCATGTTTCCCGAGTTTGAGCATCGCCGCGTGGATTTTCTGCCTACCTCCTGTTATGCGCCGGTTTCATTTGGTCTTTTCCTACACGCATGGCGGTCAGCGACAGGGGTTACGAGCGAAGAAAAGAAGGACGTCCGTGGTTGCAGCCAAGTGTTTCTTCTCCAGTCAGCAGCTGCCTTTGTCGGACAAGTACGGGCGGGTTGGTCGCATGCAGCAAAAAGTACGATAGCCAGGCCGGAGAGGGCGGTGTCTAGGCGCAAATGGCGGACCGTCAAAACATGGAACGATTGTTGACCTTTTTTCCCCTCTCTTGATGTTTTTTTTTTTTTTTTTTGGGGCGTGTATAGGCATACGTTGACACATCCATGGTGTTGGCGGCGGCAGCCCACGGGGAACAGTGCGTCCCCAGGTTTTGGGAGCCGGGTCTCCCTTTTGGCTGAGCCGAGGTTAGACGACCCCAGCCGACCCCAGGCCGGGTCCGCGACTCAAAGCTCCATCCCTCCACACTCCCTCTCCAACACCCGCGACCCTCTCTACACTGACACAATGCCTCCCTTTGCTCGCGTCCTCAGGCCTGCCGCCTCGTCTGCACTTCGTGCTGCTCGCCCAGCTGCCCGACGCGTCGCTGGCGTGCGTCTTTCCCCGCAGTAAGCTTCCCCAGCATCTGTGCTTTTCATCCGCATGTGATTGCAGTCTTTCGATTCTGCGCATGACCCCCGGGCAAATGCCTTGAGAGCCCGTCATCGCGACGCGTCCAGATACTTGGCCATCTTGATACCCTGTCCCACATCTCACGCCACCGCTGCAGGCTGGAAGTCGAATAGAGTCGGCTGCGGTCGTGTTTCCACGCGCCTGCTAACGTCATTGATTCTGAAGCAACAATGCCACCACTCGCTGCCTCTCCGCCAGCGCCCGCAAGAGCGATGTCACCACTGGAGAAGCCCTAGACATAACAGACATTCCGCCAACGCCTATAACGCACCTGTCTTCGACCGAGGCCCTCATGGGAGAGACGGTGGCCAAGTTTGCGTCCGAGGTGGTGCTGCCGCGGGTGCGCGAAATGGACGAGGCCGAGAAGATGGATCCAGAAATAGTCGAGGCATGCTTCGAGCAGGGCTTGATGGGTATCGAGATTCCTGAAGAGTATGGCGGCGCTGGAATGAATTTCACAGCGGGCATCGTCGCCATCGAGGAGCTGGCGCGTGTCGATCCCAGCGTGTCCGTCATGGTTGACGTGCACAACACGCTCGTCAACACGGCCATACTCAAGTATGGAAGCGTCGAGAGTCAGAAGAAGTGGCTGCCCCAGTTGGCGACGGGGACCGTTGGTACGTCGTCCGTGACCTTTCTTGCGAGACCGCCAGACACTGACAAGTCCACCAGGGTCCTTTTGTCTCTCGGAGCCCGCATCCGGCTCCGACGCCTTTGCCCTGCAAACCAAAGCAGCCAAGACGTCCAACGGCTACCGCATCAACGGGTCCAAGATGTGGATCACCAACAGCATGGAAGCGGGCTTCTTCATCGTCTTCGCCAATCTCGATCCGTCCAAGGGGTACAAGGGCATCAGCGCCTTCATCGTCGAAAAGGGCACGCCGGGCTTCAGCATCGCCAAAAAGGAGAAGAAGCTCGGCATCCGCGCCAGCAGCACCTGCGTCGTCAACTTTGACGACGTCGAGGTGCCTGCCGACCATTTGCTCGGCAAGGAGGGCGACGGCTACAAGTACGCCATTGGCTTGCTGAACGAGGGTAGGATCGGCATTGCGGCGCAGATGACGGGATTGGCGCTGGGTGCGTGGGAGAACGCCGCGAGGTGAGTACCTCTCTCTTTTCGCCCGCTAAAACGTTCTGCCCCCCGCAAAACCCCCACCTGCTAACAGGGCCTCTCGCTCGACACAGCTACGTGTGGAACGACCGCAAGCAGTTTGGCCAGCTCATTGGAACGTTCCAAGGCATGCAGCACCAGCTGGCGCAGGCATACACGGAGATCCAAGCCGCGCGCGCCCTGGTGTACAACGCGTCGCGCAAAAAGGAGGCCGGCGAGGACTTTGTGCGCGACGCGGCCATGGCCAAGCTGTACGCGTCGCAGGTCGCGGGCCGCGTGAGCGGCCAGGCCGTCGAGTGGATGGGCGGCATGGGCTTCGTTCGCGAGGGCCTCGCAGAAAAGTACTTTAGGGACTCCAAGATTGGCGCCATTTACGAGGGCACGAGCAACATCCAACTGACGACCATTGCGAAGATGCTGCAGAGGGACTACACCAAGTAGGTGGCGATTGGTTGGTTGGCGAGTGTGCGGGCTTCGGAGTCAGGGGGGTTTGGTTTCAGGGGTTGCGGACCTCTTCTACGCGCGCTCTCTCGTTCTTTTTGTTTTTGCTTTGGCTTTTTCCTGCCATGTAATTTTCTGCATCACTTGCTCCCTAAAAAAGAAACATTTGATTAATCGACGACATTGGAGGCCGGAGCGAAAACGTCTGGCTCTTCAGCTACACTTGAGGCTTTGTCCATCTCGGTCTGCTTTTCAAGCTGGATGCAACTTTCTCTACAGAGTTATCCTTCTAGTCTTACTCCACTCGAGACGTCTTTGGCTACACGTTTGGGTTGTCGCACCCTGATTTCCCAAGCTGGGGAGAAGAGCATGTACGCAAGTCCATCAACCCATCACTTCGGCTTTCTCACAACACAGTACATGTGATTGGCCGGGAAATTTCACCGCGCGTATCCAACGACACGGTAGAAGAGGCGTGACGTGACCCAGAAAAAAAGTGAGACGACATCCGATCCAACGCTTTTTTTCTGGTTCCCGCATCGATCGATCGACGTCCGTGCAGCTTCGACGCGCAACTGCAACTGCCGCGCGAGGTTGGTTGGTTGCTTGTTCAGCTATCATGTCTGGGTAACCAAACCAGACCAGCTCCTGCTGTGTCAGTCAGTCAGTCAGTGCAGTCAGTCAGTCAGTCACCGCCTATTGCCATCCATCGCCTGTCATCATCACCAGATTTATCTGCTCGGAATCTGCATGAGCATGAGCATGAGCACGGGCTCAGCCAGGCAGGCAGGCCATCTCTTCACTCTCCACTCTGTGATGCTCTCACATGTTGGACGATGGTACTGCTGCTGCTGCTACTTGGGTACGAAAGCGTGCGTTCGTCGGACAAGGGTAGGCGAATAGCAGCACCATCCGACTACTTACCTACCTACATAAACAATCAGAAGACGGGCCAAGACAGAGAGAGAGAGAGAGAGAGAGATGTCTCAGCCAGCCTGCTCTCTCGGCGCAGACAGGTATTGCAGGGCAGGGCAGCAAGTGGGTAGCCGTTGTTGGTGCGCTTGGGTGGTGGGTGGTGGCTCCTTCCATTCCCCGGATCCCGCCATGGCCTGCCTGCCTGCCGCCGCCGCCGCCGCCGCCGCCGCCAACCAGGAAATAGGGACTGACCGACAGACGGACAGCCACAGCTACAGCACAGGCAAGCGGCGGGCTGCGGGGCGTACCGCATAAGTCATGCGAGCCAGGCGGGCAATCAATCAATCAGCAGGCGGCGGCGGCGGACGATAGGGGGGTGAGCTGGGCTCCCTGGGCTGGTCTGGGCGGGGCCGCTGGCTGGCCTGTCTATGGAGAGAAGGTAGGGAGGGAGGGGAGCAGGGCATTGGATGACAGTCTGGCGGTCAGTCAATCAATCAATCAATGTGGGTGTGGCAGACGTCCGGTCAACGGGACAGCTAGCCAGATGGAAGGACACACACACACACACCCACCTAGACACAGAGAGAGAGAGGGAACCGGTAGGTTGGGCAAGGCAAGCCCACCACTACCACCACGGGCCTGCGCTACCAACGCACTTACACACGCGTTGTGCGCGTGTGGCCAGAGACATCGTCAGCGACGGACGAACGAACAAGAGAGACATGTGGTATCCAAGGACCGGGATGGGGGGTTCGTTGTTTGGGTTTTTTCGTCAAACCCCATGTACGATCGAGGGAGGGCGCCGCTGGGGCGTTCTCGCTCCCTGCTCGCCCCTCCGGTCAGTCAATCAGCAGACAGTGAGTGAGTGGGGTTTTTGCCTTTCTTTTTTCTCCGTCCCTTCGTTCGTTCGCGTATGTACTTAATACATAGTACTCCAGCGGGTGAGCAGTGACGACCAAAATCCAGCTGCTGCGCGCGCTCTTTTATTACTTTATACTCGCTTGCGCCGCTGTGCCACCGGTCTGTCTGTCCATGTAGCCTCCTCCTTCGTCAAGAGGACGGGCAAGTCACCTCTCAGAAGCCAGTTCTTTTGCTTTGGGAAGGGCGCGAGCAAGTGGTGTGATTCTTTTCTCTTCTTTTTATCCTCAAACCGCTTCTTTCATTTTTAATTTTTTCCACTTCCGCCCGACGCGGACAGGCGCTGCGGCATCATCGCCGTCACTGTCGTCATTATTCGAGCCCATCTGTCGTGTCTGTTTTCTTTCTTTGATTGTTTCTTCCTGCAACAAACGACTTGACGCCGGCCGGTGGGGCAACGACCGCGCTTCGTCCGGCCAGCCGGGCGCTTACGCGGGTTCTGTCGTTGATTGCTTTTTTTTCTTCCCTGAACTCGTTTGCGGAGATTTTCCCACACGCTGCTGCTGCTGCTTGGGGAAATGCAGACATTGGAGATGCGAGGTTAAGGGGTCTCGAATTAGCTTTTTTGGGCAAGGCGTCCAGATATCGTCGTCTCCATTGTGCTTTTTCGTTTCTTTTCGGCGTCTACTCTGATGCTTGACTTGCCTTGTTCGGGTCGTGGGCGGACCGAGTGCGAACGGCATTGGAATACGATGGCCCCCCAAAAGTAAAGGTGAGTGCGCCCCGACGCGTGGCTAGCTATTGCTGCTGAGAAATACTCTCACGATAAACGGACGGCTGGATCGTTACAGGACAGATGTGGCTTCTTTCGCAACGGTTAGCTGGCCATGTGCTGCGGTCAGCTCCCTGCCTGCGGCAGTCAGTCCCCTGCCCGGCCTGCATCTCTCAGTCCCTCGGCGTCGTTGAGGTTTTTCTTCCGTCTTTCGTCCCGTCCAACAGGTGACGAAGGAGTGACTGCATCGGGGCTCGTCAACGATCACTCAATTCGATCCCCTAACAATCACCTCGGCACACTTTCCTTTCTTTTCCCCCGGGTCTGTTATTTTCACAAGCGTCACCGAAAAAAGCCCATGCGGCGCGGCGCGCGCACGCGGCGAGAAAGTTACGAACATTTCGCGTCCCACGTGCTCGCTCGTATCTCGCGGTCCGCTGTCACCCACTGTCCCTCCCCTAGTCCAAGCCCGTACCGTACCGTACCATCTGGCCGGACGGTAGGCAGGCAGCTGGGGGCGGCTGGCTCGCTGGCTCACTGGTAGACGATGCGCATGCTCTCCCTGCTGTACACACATGATGCATGCATGCACGCATGTACGCACGCACGCGCGCCCCAAAAAAACACGCGAGGAAAGCAAGAAGCTCCGTCCACACGTTGCCCTCGACCGAGCCCACGGTACATTGACTTGGCTTGATTTGTCCGCCCTCAACTTACCTCCCAATTCCATTCATTCATCGCACGACAGCTGCAGCTTCTGGCTAGCTGGCTGGTTGGCTGGCTCCATGCCTTGGCTCCGTCGCTCGCTTGTCTGCCAAATTAAATACTTAGCTGGGCACGAGCTGTCTGCCCATCTACCCATCGGCTGGGTCCGCGTACATACGTACATACATGCTGCCATTCGTCGTAGCGAGGAGCCGCCGCCCCTCTGTGTGTGTGCCGTAGGTACTTTGTACTTACCTGCCTACATATACGCACATACATACGTACATACATACATACATATACACCCGTCCGACGCGACGGCCATCGTTGGTTAGCCAGCCGTTTCCGTCACCGGCCTGGGCCACCGACCGGTCAGAAGGCACGCACGGTGCAAAATTGCGACTGTGGGATGGACGGGAAGGGAGAGCTTGTTCTTGTTTTCGTTTCTTTTTCTTCTCGGTTCTTCTTTTTCGTCTTCCGTGGTGGTACGAGTCGTTCTGCCTTGGAAGCGGCATTGTTTGCGTTTCCACCACCTCGGACCTTGGCCGTTTGACGGCGGCGACTCTTCGTTAGTCAATCGTCGAAGTCTTTCTGTGTCGACATTGGCGGCGCATTTTGAGAATCGGAAAAGAGGCCGGTGGATACTGTCAGACATTCTTGATCAGTTCTTCGACCCTGTCGCGGATCTCGAGATCACATGGACCGCAATTGTCGGAAACTTTCAACCGCTGTCGGATCGCCGATTGGAAATTCTTTTCAATTGCTGCTTGTCTCCACTCCATTCGATCCAGTACCACGGAGCATTCCGTCACACAATTCTTACTAGCTTTACGATGACTCCGGCCTCTGCCCATACACGACGTAACTTCGATTCCTGTCAGCGGCATGGATCAACCCACGACTCGCGAGAACTTACTAAGTAAAGTACGAGTGCGTCGACTTGCTCTTGAAGTCGGCGACAACCTTGGCGTTGAAAACTTGGACTTCTTCCAGCGTCCATCCAAGGCATTTGGTAAACAGGCGGATGGAAAAGGCCTCGATTCCTTCAACGGCCTGCAGGAGGTTGAACATGCCGATTTTTTTCTGCTCACCGTTAGCGACCATTCCACTCTTGAGCAACTGACCATACCAATCTCTCCTCTTTCGCCCACGGTCCCAACGGGACCTTGTACGTCTTGACGGCAATGTTTTCGAACCCGGCGTCCTTGAACCATCCTTCCAACTTGGGGCCCGGCACCAGCTCCTTGCCCATGGCCTGGCAGCCCTTTTTCAGGTTCTCCACGAACTGGTGCATGTACGCGTCCGGCTTCAGCGTTCCGTCATCCGATCTGAAGTGGACGTCGAACGCGTGGAACTCGGTCCAGCCGCCGGGCGTGGTCTTTGAGAAGGCGTTGCGCACGAGCGCAGCCCAATCGGAAATGGCGCCGTCCAAGTAGCGGCAGAAGACGAGATCGAACGGGCGCGCGTGCGTCCAGGGGGATTCGGCGTCGTCGACTTCGAACTTGACGTTGGGCGGCACCCAGGAAGGCTGGACCGGGCTCAGGTCGTTTCCCAGGATCTCAGCGTCGGGGTATTTGTCGCCTACCCGACGGTCAGCAACTTTGAAGCCATCAAAGCTTTGTGAGGTGGCGCACCCATTTCTATCGCCCAAATGCCCTGTGCGACGTTAGCTTGGAATATTTTGTACGGGGTGAAATGAACTCACTGTTCCAGTGCCAACATCGAGGACCCTCCCCTTTTCCAACTGCTCCTTTTTGATTGGAGAGAGAAACAAGTCGCCGTTGAGGACCAGACCCAGCATGTTGTGGAAGAGGTCCAAGCGATCCTGTTCGTCCTCGTCGTTGGGCATGAAGTAGTCTCCGTCCTTGTACGCGTGGTAGCGGCGGCCGTGTTCGACGGGGTACGCCGTCACGCTCGAGGAGAGCGATTGCGAAAAGGCGGATCTGGAGGATGGTGATTAGTTCTTTGCGGCTCGGGGGAGCCTGGATTGCGCGGCTTTACAGTTGACTTTCGACATCTCCCAGCGCCGAATCGCCCTCAAACTGTGTGTCTGTTAGCTCTGGCGCGGTAAGGAATCATGCCAACATACGTCTGCGTCCACCTCGAGCGCCGCCACCGGATCGCGGTTTGCCGATGCTTCAGGGGAGGCCATGATCAAATGACGCAGGAAGAAAGACGAAAAAAGATCCCTTCAAAGACGGAGCAGCTTGAAAAACGGGAACTGCGCTTTAAAAGCCGACAAACCCCTTTTGGATCGATGGCGGGATTGTCGTAGCCATGACCGCGACCAAGCTGGAAGGTGGTGGGTGCAGGTGGGTCCCGAGGCACAGCAATGCCTATACCGTGAAGAACTCCGGCAACGTGGGGTGGGTCGCGTGAGTCGGAAATCAAACGGCTATCGTGCGGTCGATGAAGAAAAAGGCGAGGAGAAGGTGTTGTTCTGCTCCGTGTGCGGGCGGATACATGCATGATGACGTCCGTAGCGCGGTGTGCGTGTCGGAATGAAAAAGTCCCAGGGTCTAGCTGCAGTGGTGAAGATGCCTGTGGTAGCGGATTACAGCGCCCTAGGTCCATTCATATTAGCGAATGAGTGATTCCTGGACGCAACCGTAGTGCCAGGAGACATCATTCTAGACATCCCCCGTGGCGTCTTTCAACGCGAGAACACATGATTTGGTGTTTTTGTGTCGCGTCCAGGTACGCCTTACAGCTCGGGCCACCGCAGTGTCGTCACCTCCAAATGTGGGATGAATGCAATCCAAAGGCCAAATCTCAAGATTGAGAGCTACTACACGCTTTTCGCCGTCTTTAATTGCCGATCGCTTGTCGCCGTGCCGCTTCGCTTTCTTTTTGACTTTGTGAGGACAGGGGCGCGCGTCGAGGGTCGTTTTTGAACGCGCTGCCCAATCTCTTCCGCCAACCTCTTCTTCTCCGCAAATTCATCACCAATTTCATCGATTATGGCGCTTCCAACAGCTTTCAATGCTCTCTGCTTGAGGGTGAGGCTTGAGAACGCCATTGACACAGTCACACGCCATCCAAGCTTCAACACCATCGATCCCCGCCGCTCCAACTATAGTTTGCACTGTCTCTGGGACACCCTGCATCGAACTCGGTCTTAGCTCTTGCAAGTCGACTCTGGGAGGCTCGATGCTCGAGACCCTGCTGCTGTGGCAGAATGGGTCGAAGTCTTTGGGAGAGCTCAAATGGCATGCCGTACGTTTGTAGCCCTTGTTTCAACTGCTTTCCTGACTTTCCGCTGCAGCATCAATGTCGGAGCCCACGGGTCTCATGCTCAACACCATCATGGGCAACCCAAACGCGCCGCCCCTCGATCTTGGAGAAGACATCGGACAAGCAGGTGCTTAATTGATGCCGGACACAAAGACCCGTGATTACATCCTAATCAGCTCGACGAACGGTCGCTGACACCTTTAGGCCAATACACCGAGAACCCTGCAGACCAACAAAACCTTGAAGACATTATCGATTTGGACGAAATTCTTCCGGGCTTCAACGTCCGCGACACTTTGGAAGAGGCTGCCAAGGAGGACTCCGAGGCGAAGGAGAAGGCAAAGTCCTAGTCAGAGGGCGAGTGGGAAGAAGGCGCAGACGACTCGGACTGCGAGGATATGGGCCCAGAAATGCCGCCTGCCGACCGGTCCCCGTTCATGGAAATCCCCCGCGAGCTCCACGAAGAAATCCATGCATACCTCGTGGTGGCCGAAAGGACCAAGCAGCCGCCTCTTCACTTGCTGCCGCACTGTCCCATGCAGAACCAGTGGAATCTCGCGACAAGTATCCTGCGCGTGAACAAGCAAGTCCATGAAGAAGCCCTCGGCGTCTTGGGTCGGCAAAACAAGTTCGTAGTGGTTGAGCGGGCTACGCAGAAGCTCAAGTCGACGCCGGAAGACCGGAAAGACGGCGAATGCCCCAGCTGCCCCATCTGGATTGGTCGGGCCAAATGGGAGGCCAAGTTGATTCCCGAGAGGTTATGCGGGTCAAATTTTCAGAGAAGAACAAAAAGGCCGATTCGAAGGACATTGACTACTTCATTTTGCTTGTCGAGGAGCTCGAAACTCTTTGCATCAACCTGAGCAGATACGTCACTGGTGGCGTGTACCGGACCAACGGCCTCGTTTGCGAGGTCAATATCGCACCTCCTCCCGAGGCAGAGACAAAGACAGTCATCCACCGCAGAGAGGATTCTCTTTTGAATCCACTCGTCCGACTTCGCGCCTTTGCCAAGGTCAACATTCAAGGCGCGAGCCCCGAAAAGACAATGAACACTGTCATGCAGATGAAGCGCAAGGAGCAGACTGCCTTAGAAGCTGTCAAGACTGGCGAACAGATTGCCGAAACCGCTGAGGCGTACAACAGAGTCGGCTATCACTTCATGTCAAATTCTTACCTGGATTGGGGCATAATTCTAATGGGCTTTTATGAGAACGATCTGCTCCAGGGGGAGATGGCTCGGCAAGAGTCGAGGAAGCCGTTGCACGTGCGCTTCCTGCTTCAAAAAGCCCTCAATCATCTTCGGCTGGGCGACTATGAACGAGCCATGGAAACTGGAAACAATGCAGTCCAATTTTGCAGAGAAGTTGGTGGTATGCCCGAATGGAGAGATATTCCCGGCGTGGATCAAAGCCAGACTCGGGGCGTGGTCAAACGCGGCGATTTCATGAAGTGGGCAACCAAGACGACGCTTGATCGTCTCGCAGCCCCCATAAACAGAAACGCGATCACTCCCGTGGACGCCGCTCGCGCATTCTGGTACCGCGCCATAGCCATGGTGATGCTCCAAGGCAACAGCATCATGGAAGAGACTGACCGCATGTTTGCCATCTCGCTTCTCGACAACGTCGACAAGCAAGACGTCGCAAACGAGCTTGTCGCTTTGGCCGAGGATTTAGAAGATGAAGATCCGGAAATTGTCGAGGACGACGACAGGGAAATCAACGGACCGATCTCTTACCCGTCTAGACATGCACGGCGCTTCGCCGACGGGTCTTTTGCTCCCACCGACATTCCGGGTTATAACATTCGGACTTGGGAGAGGCCCTATCCACCGGTTCCTCAGCCAAGACACCAAGTCACGGATGGTGGTATGCAATTCCTCTTCAGTCGGATCAACCCCATGAAGGGCGCACCAGAGAGATTCCCTGGCACCAGATATACCGAGATGTAGGCGAAGTTTTGGCAAGCGTCTTGACAATGCGACCAAGTCTTACATACTGATTCTGCCCGACGGTTTACCGAAAAAATATCGAATTCCTGTTTCGGCTCCCCACGTGCTTGACAAGCTTTCGTGCCGTGCCTCTTGGCTGGCTGACCTGGTTTCTTCGAACGGCCCAACATTCAGCTCGGCGGAGACTCCTCCGGCTCACACATCTCGCCTGTGGCAGCCCATTTTCTTCAGCTTTTGGCATTCCATGGCGATGTTACTGATCACTTTGCGTTTGACTTTCTTGACGACGCCACACGCAGTCCAAGACTGACAACAGTAGCAAACCCAACATGCCGTCGCTGGGCACGCATCAATGTAGCTGTAAGAGGAAGCTGCGGTGAGGCTGGCAACGATGGGTATGACAATGATAAAAGGCGATTGATTTCAGCTGGTAGTCCGGTTGGAATTCTCTCACAAACAAACAAAAGTTCCTTGACATCATGCCTGTTAACTACCCGCTGTTCTGTATCCTCGCGGTACCTCTCTTCATTGCCCGCGGCTTCTCACAGGGAGCTGGCGACCCGCTTCTCACGACCATTAGCAATGATCCAGACTTGACCACCTTCTACAGTCTCTTCAATGCGACGGGTGGTCAATCTGGACTCCCAGGGCCAGATCTCGAAGAGCGCTTCAACGTACCCAACTTTGGACCCTATACAGCCTTTGCTCCGACCAATGACGCGTTCGACAAGGTCCCAGATCCAGTCATCGAACTCTTGACTGCTGCGTCTTCGTATCAGCTCGTCCTGGCCATCCTGAGGACGCACATCGCAAAAGGCTCTCTCCCACCAGACGACTTGAACAACGGAAGCGCCACCTTGGTCTCGGTCGAGGGCTTCCAACTCGAATTTCGACCCCAAGACGGTGGCACCAAGATCAATGGCCAGGCGGTGCTGAGTACCGATGCGCCGCTTCAAGCAGCTAACGGCATCGTGTATAAGATTGATCGAGTCATTGACCCGTTCGTTAGCTACTTTGGCGATGATCAAAATCAGGACAATGCAGTACCTCTCGACAATTTTCCCGGATTTGGTCAGAATCAGGATAATGGCCCTCAAGAAGATTTTCCCGGGTCGGATCAGAATCAAGATAATGGCCCTCAAGACAACAACTCTTCGGGGAAAGATGGGAATGACAACAAAGACGCTCCTCAGGATAATGCTGCTGGACAAGATGGGAATGCTCCCCAGGATGCTCCCCAGGATGGCTCGTTCGGGCCAGATGAAAATCAGCAGAAGCAAGCCGCTCAGGGCCAGTTTCCTGACTCAAATAATAGCAACAAGGACAAGGAAGCCGACCAGGACAACTATTCTGGACCAGACGGGAACCAGGACAACAATGGACCACAAGACGACTTTTCCTGCCCAGATGATAACCAGGACAAGGGAGATCAGAATCAGCAAAACGGACCGGACAAGAATGGACCGCAAGACGACTTTTCCTGCCCAGATGACAACCAGGACAATGGAGACCAGAACCAGCAAAACGGACCAAACAATGAAGACGGGTTCTCCCAGGGAGGCTGCAATGGCACAATGGCGTCGATTCTTCTGTCAGATGCACAACTTTCGACGCTTGCAAGCGCTCTCCAGATCATCGACCCACCGTTCGTCAAAGTCCTGTCGCTGGACGGGCTGGGCAAGTCTCCCATCTTCTTTGCGCCATCCAACGGCGCCTTTGAGCAAGCAGGCTCCTCTGGATCACCTCAGCCGAGCAATGCAGGCGAGCTACCTAGATCATACTCCAGTGCGGTTCAGCCCAGCAACGTGGACTTCTCCTCCCTTCTTTTGAGATTCGGGTTGGTGCCAGATGGCATCGAGGACGGCAAGGCCAAGTCAATTAGCGAGTTCGAGCTAATCATTGACGGGGGACGAATCAACAATGCGGTGGTGGAGAATATTGAATGCGGATGTAACGGCTGCGTGGCGCGCGTCTCGCGATGGATTGATCCAATTTACCGCGTCTTTGACCGGTGAGCGTCTGCTGTTTCTTTCCAATTCCTTGTCGCTTTTCTACTGAAGTCTTGGTCTTTTCCAGCCTCCATAATTTCTAACCATCAATGGCATGTTCTGCTTGAGTTGTCAACGGACTTTTCTTGCGCGCGGTGTGGGCTGCCGGACTTTGATGCCATGTCCGAGTCTAATGCAAGACAGCATGGTATAGCACGATTGACAGCGTGTGATTTTCTGCAAGGCGGCCAAGGATGCTAAGAGACCCAAGTCGTAAGCTGACGGCGAATGTGGAGTTGCATCAAACCACCGTGAGTAAGCAGGGAGCCTCCTGGTAGCTACTAGCCGCGAACTAGTGCCACCATGGACGAAGCCAGCCGATGTTTGGGCAAACGCGCGCCGGTCCCCTAGTTCGGCCGCGACGGCCTCGTGAAAACGAAAAGTCCGAAGCAGCACGTCAGCCCGGAAGACTTTGGATTCTCCGCGAATATAAAGCAATCAATTTGTCAACTATTTCTCTGCATCTGCTGGGATTTTCTGGATTACTCGCGGAAAATGGGCTCCCACCTTCGCAACATTCAGAAAGTCGACGAGACGTCGCATCCGTACATTTTCCAAGAAAATGTGTCGGTGCCTCTGACCAACGGCGGGGTGGTCCGATGCAACGTGTACTTGCCCAAGGAGTCTGAGGAGAAACAATACCCCGTGATAGTCACCTACGGACCGTATGGAAAGGACGTTCCGTACAAGGAGTAAGTGGGAAGTTTTGCTGACGAGAGCCTTGCTGACCGGGAAAGCTTCCACGCCGAGAGCTTCGACAAGGTGGACAAAGATCACCAGACCGACCACAGCGCGTGGGAGACACCTACTCCCAGATACTGGACCGCTCACGGATACGCCGTTGTGCGAGCCGACGAAATAGGAATTGGGCAATCGCCGGGCACTTTGGATGTTCTGTCAAAAGCGACAATCGACTCTTTTGTAGAGGGTAAGTTGCAACTCTTGAAGACAGCAGTCGCTGACCACGCGCAGTCATCGAATGGAGCGCCAAACAAAAGTGGTCGACGGGCAAAGTCGGCCTGCTGGGCATTAGCTACTATGCAGCCACGCAGTGGCAGGTCGCCGCGCGCAATCCGAAGGGCCTCGCAGCAATGGTGCCATGGGAGGGGTTTTCAGACTTTTACCGCGACGCCTTCCGGCACGGCGGCATCCTGTCGAACAACTTTTTCAGCTTTTGGTGGGCCCGCCAGGTCGGATCCAACCAGTACGGATTGCCGGGCAAGGCGGCGCGGAATTGGGGCCCGGACACGATCGAGGGCGACCTGAGCGAAGAGGAACTGGCCACCAACCGCGTCGAACAGGAATCTATCTTCAAGCATCGATACCTCGACGAGGAGCGCATTGAGTCGGTCAATTTTGACCTCGAAGACGTTCGCGTCCCGCTGCTGAGCATCGCCAATTGGGGGGCCATATCGCTCCACCTCAGGGGAAACGTGCATGGCTTTATGCGAGCCGGCTCTGAACTCAAGTACCTCCGATTCATCACTGGCCGCCATGACCTCCCCTTTTACTATCCGGAAGAGGTAGAACTCCAGAGAAGCTTCCTGGATGCATTCCTAAAAGGTGATGACCGCGACGGATGGTCCCGAAAAGGCCAAGTCCCCCAAGTTGAACTCGTGGTCCGCAAGGGCGCGGAAAAGATTGGGTTCAGCCAGCCCGAGGCCGAGAAGCAGTTTCCGAGGCGCAAGGAAAGTGAGTGGCCTCTCGCGAGGACGGAATACGAGAATCTGTTCCTCACGCCCAGCGGTGGTCTCCAGTATGACCGTCCAGATATTGCCAAACCATGCGAGGTCTCTTATCCCGCTCTGGGCATGCTTCAATCGCCGCACATTGTCTCGTTTTCCACTGGGCCCGTCCAAACCGAAACCGAGATCACTGGACACATTGTTGCACACCTGAATGTCTCTGCGGCCAAGGATCCTGAAAGCGGAAACGTGCCGTCGGACCTGGATCTTTTCCTGACGCTCCGCCACATGACGGCTTCAGGGCAAGAGATTTCGTATACGGGCGCTATAGGTGAGCCAGTTCCGGTCGCAAAGGGTTGGCTGCGGGCCAGCCTGCGAAAGACGAACCCAGAGCATCCGTACCACGCCTTTTGGCTCCCCCACCGCGAATACGTGTCCACGGACTTGCTCCCCGTGGTTGCAGATGAGCCGTATGCAGTCGATGTCGAAATATGGCCGACTTCTGTTGTACTTGAAAAGGGCCAGTCTTTGGTACTCGAAGTCAGCTCGGGTGACACGGATGGCGCTGGCATATTTCAGCACAATGACCCTAACGACAGGTAAGCTGGTTGTCTCGCGTCTGCGAATCTCAATAACGTGAATTAGGTCCCAAAAAGTCTTCCAGGGCATCAATCGCATCCATTTCGGATCCGAGCATGTCAACACACTGACGATTCCCGTTATCCCCCAAAAACAAATGATCTGAATGTCTTGAAACAATTCTCAATGCTTTCTGAGACGAAGTTGTCGAAAGATGGGGAACAGCGGCTCAAGATCCTAGTCTAGATACTTTGTAAAAATGTAGGAATTGAATACTAGGTTCAGTCAATCATCGGAAGCTCGAAATGCGAACAAGAGAAGGAGCGACAGTGAGAGGAAAAAATGACACAGATATCAAAGACTGGATGTGGAGAAGGAATAATCCATGACCTCTAACTTATCGTGAACAGGAAGCATGAAGCCACCATCGACAGGCATAACTAGGAGTTCAAGAATCATGCGGGCACTTCCACGACATTGGGAGAGCGCAATTTGGCCTTGATCCGCGCGAAGCCACGATCTTCATGACCAAGCTTCAGAGAGGTAATGGCATCTTCGCTCTCGACCCACGATCGTGGTCGATGCGAACTGTCGAACTGTCAACTACGGAGCGGCATGTCAAGCTGAGTGACGATGTTGACCATCGACCGGACTACGGACAACTGACGCATGCACAATTAAGCTTCTGTGTCGTGACCCACCCCGCCATCCAGCTCAGAAGCGCAGCCAATGTGTAGATGAGTCTTGTCCGTCAAAAGTCTCGTCACAGGTGCAGTCGTACACAAGGTTGACGATAAGAGGAGCATCGGAGAAGCGCGACAACCCCCACTTTGCGGCCACGTCAAAACCCGAACTCTGCTTGCTATAGTACAAATGATTGCCTCGAGCATCATATACCTGTGCTTCTTACCACAAGCTGTCGACAAAGGTCGGTTTTCGCCAAAAGGTTTGGAGTTTGAAGCGATCATGGACGACATCGGCAGCGCCATCGGCCCACTCGAGACCCTGCTTTCGCACTACCAACCTATTCTTTTGATCCTGGGCGTACTCGGACTGGGATATCTCATCTTCCAGGCAGCATTCGCGACCGATGTGCCGCACATCAAGGGAATCCCTGAGCCGGCAGGTGCAGTACCCTTCTACGGACATCTCAAGTCGCTCGGCGACGACCATCCAACGACACTCCAGAATTTCTCCGTCGACAATGCATGGCCGCTGGTGCAGGTCAAATTTGGCAACCGACGGGTCATTGCCCTGAATACGTTTGAGGCTGCGCAGCACTTCATCATTCGCAATTCCAGCGCGACGATTGATCGTCCGCTCTTTTGGACGTTTCACAAGTTCGTCAGTAACACACAAGGTGAGTCGATGCTCGGACTGAATTGAGCCTTTCTGACTTTCTAAGGCGCCACAATTGGGACTTCGCCTTGGGACACGTCGTGCAAGCGCAAGCGCACTGCCATTGGGTCGTACATGACGCGCCCCGCAATCCAGCGAAATGCTCCTTTGATCGACATTGAGGCGCTCGGGCTGGTCGAGGGTATTTTCAAAGCCTCCCTCGACCCAAATGGCAAGACCAGCGTCGAAGTTGATCCGCGGCTCCTGTTTCAACGAGCCTCGCTCAACTTTGTGCTCATGCTTTGCTACGCCTCACGCTTCCCTGATATTGACGACCCGTTGTTGCATGAAATCCTGGCGACCGGAAAGACGGTGAGCACTTTCCGCAGCACCAACAACAACATGCAGGACTACGTGCCTCTGCTCCGGTATTTCTCCAATTCAAGGATAAAAATGGCCAAGGAGATTACAAAGAAACGAGATGTGTGGCTAGAGGCCTTGTTGGATCGAGTTCGAAAGGCCGTCGCTTCCGGAAAGCCAGTCTCGTGTATTGCCGAGTCGCTGCTCAAGGAGAAGGGATCTGAAAAACTGACCGAGGCCGAGATCCGCTCCATCAATGTTGGTCTCGTCTCTGGTGGCAGCGACACCATTGCTACCACTGGACTCGGCGGGCTTGGATTCCTAGCCTCCAAGGAGGGCCAGGCGATCCAGCAAAAGGCGTACGATGAGATCATGAAGGTCTACGCAACTGCCGAAGAAGCTTGGGAGAACTGTGTGCTGGAAGAAAATGTTGAATATGTCGTCGCGTTGGTCCGGGAAATGCTGCGCTACTATTGCGCAATCCAGATGTTGCCACCAAGAAAGACTTGCAAGCCATTCGAGTGGCAAGGCGCGCAGGTCCCCGCTGGTTGTACAGTGTACATGAATGCTCAGGCTATCAACCATGGTCAGTTTGCAACCGCGTCAAAAGATCGAGGCTGACTTGCGTAGACAAAACTGCGTATGGTCCAGACGCACACGTCTTCCGCCCAGAACGTTGGCTCGACGCCAGCAGTCCATTCCAAGTGGGCCTACCATACCACTACTCGTACGGAGCTGGCTCGAGGGCATGCACGGCCGTGGCCCTCTCCAATAGAATCCTCTACTGCTACTTTGTTCGACTGATAGTCTCTTTCCGCTTCACAGCAAGTGAAGGTATGGCCCCGACGTTGGACTACATCGGATTCAACGAGAATCCACAGGGAGCAACCGTAATCCCCAAGACGTACAAAGTCAACATTGAAGAGAGGCGGCCGAGGGAGGAGCTCGTCAAGAACTTGGAGAATAGTCGCGAGACTACTTCCCACCTGGTTTTCACATGAATTGTCTCTTTCGACGGCTTTTTTCTCCAAAGTCGCTGGTCGAAACGAATTTTCTGGTTTCCGGATGAAGTTTTCGTTATCAGCCAGGTTGGTTCGGGGCCTGTAAGCCGGCAGCCATTTTGGAAAGATTCTCGTCGGCGAGCAGCAAATCAGCGAAGGCGTCCCATGCTTGACAATATCGTCGGCCGCATTTCCACCGTTCGGCAAAAGATGAGAGGATACTCGAGCACTTGACGATCGGCTCGATTGCCGGGAGACCGACAAGATTGGGAATGTGATGATCGTGGAGCGGGGAGTCTCTTTGACTGCGGAGCATTAGATATGCCGCCCAAGCTGCGCCGGCTTGCATGACATTTTCCGCCGAGACCCAGATGCTAATTACTCGTCTCTCCCTGTTCAACTTGTGTGTGTGCATTATGAAGGCTGCAGCGGCCATGGCAATCTTCAAAAGAAGACTCTGTGAACAGCAGTGGGTGCCGGCTCCCGGAGACGTAAACAGGGGATGCATCGTAAGGTAAACTTGTGCCTGACCGAGCGACACATTTTCCCATCCGGAATCGGTATTTATCTGCAAGCAGGCTGGTATGAGTCGAGTTTCAACGTCAAAAGATGCAGATTCCTGAGGAAAATTCAACTCCTGAGTGAGCGTGTACAGCGTGTGGTACACCAAGGGCTCAGAAAGACCGTTTGGAATAACGGTGGGGGCAGAGTTGCAATACAGCGAAGGGAGTCGAAAGTGGATCGAAAGAGTGCTGCCAAAATTAGCGCCGAAGAAAACACCAGCAATGAGGGTCAAAACAAATGGCAACGTGCACCCAGTCGCTTGGTGAGAAACAGCTCTTCAGGTGCGGCTGGAGTGGTGCATGACAGCTCCATGGGAGTTCCCGTCACTTTTGACACCTCCCGAGACAGAGAAAAGGTCTTACCTTTCCAAGAGATAGATGCAGTGTCCCAACCGCTCAAACTCTTCGTCCATCTCGGGGGATGACACGCTCAGGTCGTCAAGCAACTTGACGTAGGAGCGCGAGGCCGCGCCGACCACTTCCCACACGCTGCCTTTTGAGGTTACTGGGGAAACGAGATCCAACAAGGCTAGGAAACACAAAGCAAAAATGGTTTGCTTCATTCTGGCTTCCCCAGGGGTGTGTGAGCTATCGTGTCCAGCAATGTAACTCTGGAACCTATCGGTCCACATAGATGCCGTTATACTTTGATCGCTGTCCAAATCTCTGGCTACCAGCGTGGAGGAAACTGCAAAAATGCCGTAGACCGGCAATCGTTCAGAAGCAGTACACTGCCTCAAGGGATGCTCGTAGCGTAGCAAGTTGTTGATCTGAGTTGACGACAGCAGAGCAAAGCTCGATTGGACAACTTTGGCGTAGTACTCAATCAAGGCCCTTTGGAGGTGCGGCTGTTGCAGAGACTGCGTGTCGAGTTTGGAAAAATTGATTTTGAGTGGCGGGAACGCAAGAGACGTATCGTCCTCGACCTCTCGGGCTTTGGCAGCGAATCTAGACAAGCCAGAAACAGTTTGATCTTGGGTTGACTGCCGCTGGACAAGGGTCCTCAGCAGATTTTCCAGCAGCCCTGCAGAGGTGCCTAGTCCCAAAGCTGGCAGAGAACCAGCATCTTGAGACGTCTGCCATGGGGTCTGACAATCGGCATGGGAAAACGGCGAGGGCGATGGAGCGACTTCTGCGGGACCTTTGATGGCATTGATGGTAGATTCCAGACTTTCGACCTTTTTGCTCAGAGCATGCAGGTAGCTCCAGATGGGTCAGCTTCATGAGGAATTAGGAGGAGGCTGGGCTGACCTGCGTGGAACACTAGGTGGTGAATGAAGAGTTAGCATATAGGGTTTCTCTAGTAGGCTTTGTGGGTCTTTACTCGTGCCCCAGGGAATCATCATAATACAAGCATTCAAGATCGACCAACTGACACGAGGTACAAGCTGGCAACTGGAGATCGCACTGCGATGGTCAATTGACGTGCCCTTCATTGGAGGAAGGAGTTGGCGTCGTACTTTGATGCGCCTTTTCCGGCACCTTTTGCACGTTTGCAATGCCATGGGTGGCAGAGGAGGGGAGTAGTTGCAAAGACGAAGACCAGATTTGGTTCAGGGCAGCGACAGCGGGGAAGAGTCGCGTCGCGTGTGTGGGTTTGTGGTGTTGGGTAAATTGGCGTGGAGATAAGCTCAAGACCCTGGCCGGCAGCCGCGGGATGGGAGCCCGAATGCCTGAACACTGACGGCACCTCCACTACGGCACGCACACATACAGCAGTCCCCACATCCATCAACATGCATTGCCTCGAATCCGGATGCCTCCCACACGAATTGCAGCTTCCAATCACCGCATCACCAAGGCCTGTGCCCGATGCCGCCATCGCAAGACCAAGTGCGATCTGAACTTTCCCGTCTGCGGGAGTTGTGCAAGGGCCCGCGTTGCATGCGTGGGTTACGACGCCGTCCGGGGAAGAGAGAGACCGCGCAGCACCGTCGCCTTTCTCGAAGACCGCGTCGCCCAGCTCGAAATCGAACTGGCTCGTCTGAAATCTGAACAGACGGTCGACAACTCGCGCTTGGTTGAAGCCGCCATTTCAGCCTTGACACGCTCCCTTGCCGACACCATCAGCGACCCTTCGCCCTCTCAAAAGTCTCGTCTTTCGGGCTCTTCTCGATGCGGACTCTTGTCTTTTGCTTCTCCAATCTACCTGTCGCAGTCCCCATTGCCGCCGCTCCCGTCAACTTCGGTCCAAGATGACGGCTCCGTCCCAGCCATCGAAGCAACCAGATCAAGTACCATCTCGCTAATTCCCCGACATGTCATTGACATTATGCTCAAAAACTACTCCGAAAATTATCTACCGCAATCTCCCTACATTGATGCTTCTCAGTTGTACGCATCTACAGAAAAAGTATTTGCTCGCGGAAATGAAACCCCCTTCGACGTCTTCGTCGTTGCAATCGCCCTAGCAATCAGCGTAAGTGTCTCCTCAGACTTGACAGAACAGCAGTCTTACAAGCCAGGCAACAACTCTGATCAGGCATGATGAAGAGCGCGCGACGGCATCTGCCCAAGAATTTTGGAACACGGCCAAAGCACAGCTCCCCTACATAACCGATGGCCCATCGCTACAGCGACTTCGCGTTCTCCTTTTGCTCACCCACTACGGGTTTGTCAATCCGTGTGTTGTCGACGTGTGGAGAACCGCAGGAGCAGCTACTAGGTAAATAGCCCGTGCCCAACCACTTTTGTAGCTGACTTTCCCAGATTGGCTGTCCAGCTCGGACTTCATCGGGAACTCTCCGTATCTGAGCAAGAAAAGACAGACTTTGATGCAATAGATACACGACGAAAATTATTCTGGGCCACGTACAATTTGGACGCGTAAGTCGGTCTCGCAATTGTTGTCAGCCAATACTTACCAACAAAGTGCCATTCATTTTGTTGTCGGCCGACCATTCGTCTTCCCAAGAGAAGCAATCACTGCTGAGGTACGTGGACCTCCCAATCCGGTGTCGTCATATTCTAACGATTACAGTACCCTGAGTCCATTTTCGGACCACGCGATTCAGAGATAGATACCTCTCCTGTAATTCATGTCTGGCCACTTCGACAATACGAAGCCGAAATTTCCTCCATCTTGCCCAAGTTTGGCACGGCCACGCCAGTCGAGTGCCCCATCCCCATCGACGCATGGCGCAAACGGGCGCTCCAACGGCTCGAAGACTGGTACGTCGCTGTGCACACGAGCAGCAACGGCCGGCCGGGAGAAAAGATTGAGTTCCGCGAACTCATGTACCAGACGAACTTGTTCCGGCTCAACTGCCCGTCGATGCACTTCCCGACTCCTAGCATCGAGATGCGGCGCGCCTCTCTCAATGCCACCATCGCCCTCGTTAGCATTTATTCTCGAAACACGCGATTCGGCAAGCTCTTCTACATCTGGCATGCCGTGTACCAGCTCTTCGAGTGCGGCGTGTGCATGCTCGAGACGATCATTTCTGGCATCCGTGTGACTCCGAGCCACTTGGCGGGCTTCGACGTGTCCGTCCTCCAGCGCACGCTGAAGGCCATCCCGCAATTGCTGCGCAAGGTGTCGACGCGCTGGCCGCAGGTTGAAAAGCACGCGCAATTCCTGGAAGAGGCTTCCGAGGCATGTCTTGACTGCTTCTTGCTATGGAGCCGTGGCGAAGCTCAGCCGCTGCCGCCTCTGCTTACCGATCTCGAGGAACGGCTGAGACGGCTCATGATCCCAAAAGAAAAGACGAACGACAGCGCGGGGGACCTGCCAGTCGCATCGCCGTCTGCCGCTCCACCTGCCACGCCCGTGACGTCGCTGCAGGCCATACTGGATAATGATGCAGGACCAGAAAACATCCCAGAAAGCATTCCGTTCGCTCCGACCCAAGTGGAGAGTCCATGGAATTACGATCTTTTGTTCGACCTACCCACTGGCGGTTTGGCGCCGAGCGTCCAGAGTGATGAGCTATCATGGGATTTTCCAGGATTCGAGTGAGTATACCTGGACCTTAATTTTTTCAAATGCTCGGGCTAATCAATCTTCAGCCTTGACCAGATATTCTCTGCGTTCCAGGACGGACAAGTCTTGTAAAAAGCGTCGATTGAACTTAGTCTGAACAAACTCCATCGATGTGTACTCGCCGCAAGCTGTTGTCCAATCAAACCATTCCGACAGCAAGACCGTACTTCTTCCACACTTTGGCGTCCTTCATGACGAAGCTGACCTTCCTCAGCGCCTGCTTGTCCTCCCGCGGATCAGCATCAAGCGCAATGATGTCGGCTCTGACTCCCGGCTCGAACCAGCCAAACCGAAAGCCGGACCAGTCGCCGCCGCATGCTTCCCAGCCGCCCACCGTGCACGATTCTAGCGCGTCCTCCACCGGCATGCCCGCGTCAATCATCAACTCGACCTCCCTCGCATTCTCGCCATGGGGAAAGGTCCCCGTATCTCCGCCCGCGGCGAAGCGCACCCCCAAGTCATATGCTCTCTTAGTCTGCGCCAGAATCTGCGGGAAGCGGGGGCCATGCAAACGCTCACAGACGGCCAGCGTAGGGACGAAGACAATGCCCTTTGCAGCCATTCCGCGGAAGAGCTCGTCGTCTGCAAAGTAGCTGTGCTCAATGGTCGTCACGCCAGCGGCAACAGCAGCCAAGCCGGCCTCGATGGTACCGCAGTGTGCGGCAACGGGGCATCGCGCCAGGCGCGCCTCGCGCACAATCATGTCCATCTCCTCCTGGGCAAACACCATGACATCCGGGTTGGGGGTTTCGGGTGGACACAGCACCGAGCCCTCGTACGGATGCAGCTGCTTTGGCGGGAAGCGCATGACGCGCCGGCGGTAGTCTGCGTAGAACTTGATGATGTCTGCGCCCGCCGCTATGCGCCGCCGCACCGCCTTGCGCGCCTCAACGACCCCGTCTACTGTGTCACTGCCGGCTGGGAGGCTACAGCCACCGCTGCCCCCGCACGACCCCGTGCCATTCTCCGTTCGGGGCTCGTAGGCTCCCGTGCTGGCAAGGACGCGGGTCGCGACGAAGAGGCGTGGGCCTGGCGTGAGGCCGCGGGCGACGGCGTCGCGGACGTTGGCGTCAGCCTCGCCCATGCTCTCGGATCCCAAGTCGCGGTACGTCGTATAGCCAGCGAGCAGGGCAGTGCGGAGGTGGTTGGTGGCCCGGATGATGCGTTCGGCGGCCGAGGCATCGCGCTTTTGTTCCAGCGAGGGCTTTTCGTCATAAGATTGCAGGAATATGTGCGTGTGGGCGTCCACGAGACCAGGGAGTACGATTTTGGAGGTCAGATCAATGTCGCTGGGTGGCAGCGGATTGGGAAGCGCCGAGGATGGTCGCGTATCGACAGCGGTGATGAGCCCGGTGATTGGATTGACAGTTATGGAGATGTTTGAGACAAAGGCCTTTTTCTTTGGGTCGAAGAGGAGAGAAGTGTGGATTGTGAATTGTGATGCCATTGTTGCTTGGGCAGTGTGGTGCGTGGTGTTTCTACGATCCAGCTACGAGTCGCTACTTCTACAAGGTACCCCGGTGGTGTCATCAACTACTCGAGGTGGAGAGTATGGACACGACGACGGAGGAGGCCAGCGGCCGAGCGCGCATCTCCGCTTTCCAGAAGTGGTGTTGAGTGCTTCGGCACGTGCGGGGATTCCCTATCGCCGCGTCGGCACTGCAAGGGCTTCTCCGCCTTCTGCATGTGTGTAGCTCCAGGACTAAGGTCCGGTGCCAAAAGATAGCAAAGAATTCGGAGGGGTCACGGGGAACGGCCCTAATACTCAATCGAACACGGACTCAGAGCCTGTGTTCCACGGCGTGAGGACTCATATGTCCACGAATGCACAAGATGGGGAGTGTATTCGATTACCTCCTGTCCGATGAAAGTAGCTCGTTCCTTGTGCCTCAACTGTAGGCGGTGAGTCTCGATTCTGGACATGCGTTGTACCTGTAGGTTGGCTGGGGAAGCATGAGATGATGCGAGGCTACTTGCCCGTGGCCCAGAATCGATCCAGAGCATCCTGGCGGACCTCATAAGCCCAATGATGGCAGGTCTGATGAACGACGGGACTGACGTCGCCAGCACTATCATCGTCTTCGCCATCATCAAATACGGTCTTGATGCCCACTTGGACATATTTCTTGAGTAGAATGCGCCGCCAGCGTCCCGTCTCGCCAACGCACTTCTTCCACCTCGATATCTGTCGCTCATCGTCCGGGCAGCGCCTGCCCATCCAAAAGCGACAGTACCACTGGAACCAGCCGCGGACATCATACTCGTGCATGATCCAGCCTGCGGCCTCCCACTCCTCGATACTCTGTCCGCACGCGACGCCGTACTTGTTGACCTCTGCGTTGTACGAAGGGCTCGTCAGATAGCGCTTCACGTCGAGGCCTTTTGTCCAACCTTCTGGCAGCTCTTTCCAGTCGTCTTGTATCGTTGTTCCCAAAGCCTTCGAGTATAATGGTCGCCAATAACTTCCGCCAAAACTCCCTTCGCGTATGATCTCCTCGGGCGACTTGTTCGGCGTAAAGTCTGGGTGTGAAGGAAAATGGAAAGTCCCGGTGCTGTCGCGAGATGGTTCCAAAGCCTCCGGCTTCCAAGATGTCCAGCCATCACGCAGAGTCTCCAAGTCGAAGCGAGCGGCGCTGGGCTTTGCAGACTCGGCAGGACTAGGCGACTTTGGCTGCCGCGTTCTTGGAGCAGCTGCACGCTCGAGTTCGTCTTCATTGTACGAGGGGCGAGTGCCCCCGCTCGCTATTCTTGCCGATGCGCGTGTTGGCTGTGCTTCATGGAGCTTGCGGCGTTTGGCTGACGGCTTTTTGTCTTTGCTTCGAGGCTTCGCGTCGGCAGGCCGGAGGGCATTGTGTTCCAGGCCGAGCTCCTCGACAAGGGCTTGATTGCGCTTGATGTTCTGCAGTCGTCGCGCTTCGTATTCGCTCATGATCACTGCGTCGTGGTGTTTAGAAATGCGGGTTTGGAGACGGAAGACGCGTTGTGGTACGCGGGTTCTGAGGCGTCTACATACGTCATCGGTCTAACCGAACGAGTCAAATCCACGACCAAGGCTTACCAGTGACAAACGTCTTGGTACACCACAAATGCGAGCGATGATCAAGACCATTCATAAGCTTTGGAAAGCTTTCCCAAGGAGTAGCTAAGCCATCTTTGAAACCACTTTTTGGGTAGAGGCTTAGAAGCATTCAATGTCTACTAGGGATAATATCAGGGACCATTCGAGCACCAGCTCGGGGAACCTCGCGAAATATTGTGCATGTACCTACAAAATGGATTGGCCTCCATAGATACGTAATTTATCCATTGATTTCAAGAAGACGGTTCCCGCTTCTTGTTCTTAGCCGCAGCTTTCATACTTTCCTTACGTACGGTGCGGTGTCACTTACCCAACTACGTTATCAAAAATGTTGCCAGAAGAAGCTCTCGCAGAACACGCACGAAACGAGCAGTTCCTCGTTACCCTTTCCAAAATATACACAACCCTCCATTTGGAACCAGAAAATGGCGATCTCGTTGCTTCAAGTAACAAAACGACCGTCACATTCGTTTCCCAAGTGGCTGACTTGCGTAATAGCATCAGAAAAATTTAGGAAGGGGACCATTTACTTGCAAGATAGACTGAGAGGCGTGTTGGCAACGAGACTTACTCAGTAGCATCTCCGTTTATTTGCTGATCTTCTCACACTACATCCAAACAACAAAGACAATCTGTCAGTGAGTAAAGAGGCAGACTTCCAGCCAGGTGGATTTGAGACGTCCAAGAAATGGCACTAGAAAGTTATCACTCGGCGATGGTTGGAAATATTTAAATGAACAAAGCCCGTCAGGTCAATCAATTTCCCGTCCCCGCGTCAACTAACTACTATTAAGCAATGGTGGTGCTTGTGCCTGTATTACTCATCCACGGCGTGTGATTTACTCCTCGTCCTCATCCTCCTCCTCCTCGTCCTCGATGTCCTCCTCCACGGAGCGGGCCACAATCTCGCTGGCGAGCCTCTGCTTAGCAATGATCTTGGCCGCGGCAGCGGGGGCAGCAGCGGGAGCAGCGCCGTTACCGGCAGCGGGGGCAGCAGCACCGCCCATCTGGACGGGCACACAGCCGCCGAAGGGACCAGCGCGAGCCGGGTTCTGGCAGCGGACGAGGCAGACGTTGTTCTGGCCGGCGACGGTGCCAGTGCATTGCTGGTCCGCGGGAACAGCGGCGACGAGCTCCTGTTTGAAGTCAGTATATGCGAGATGGTGCATTTAGAGAGAGGAGAACGTACGAAGTCGGTCTTAGCGCCGTCGTTGTCGTTACCACGAGCGTTACCGGGAACGTTCTTGGTAACCTGGATCTTCTGCCAGGACTGGCCAGTGCCTGTGGCATCCATCATGCAAGTGTAGGGACCCGCGCCATCACCGTTGACCTGGTGGAGGGTCATCTTCACCTCACCGCCGGGGGAAATCTGGGGCAGTTGACCGCCGCTCATGGCCATCAGGCTTTGAGTGCCAGCCTCCAGGTCATTGGTGCCAGCTCCAACGGTCTCACCGCATGAGTCGGCAGCGTCGCCCTTGAAGCGGGTCGAGTCCTGCTGGAACGGCCTGCGCCTGGTTCCGTCGCGAGGAGTGGTGGGGTCAACTGATGAAAGTTAGCTTGGTCAAGACAGGATACATGGCGTGGACGTACTGCCAATGGCGGAGCCATTGCCGCCCTGGTCACCAACAGCCTTGATGATCGCTGCGTGGCCAGCGACGAGGGGAGTGAGGGCCAAGACGCCGAAGGAAATAACGGTGGGGAAATGCATCCTGCCGGCAGGAAAATGACTTGTTTTTCAAAAAAGGATTGTGAGTGATTAAAAAATGTCCAAGTGACCTCACAGAGGTGTCAAGAGGGAGCGGAGTTGGCAGAAGAGAAGATTGATTGACCGAGCTTGTGCTGAAGAATGGACTTCAACCGCCGTACGCTGGATCTTTATAGCCCCAGGGGAGGCTCTCCTGGACCAGCGCCAGGCCACTGAGTTGCCGCCACAAAACTCCTGCATATCCCAGGTCCAGATTACCCGTCGAATTGCATGCTACAATGATACTCCAGCTTTCGCTTGGCAATAGCGCAAATGTCCAATGGGATGGGGACAAGCGGGGCTGATCCCGAGGCCAAACACCCGCGTCGACCTTCCCGAGTCGCATCTGTGCGCTATGAGGCATTAGCGGAGGCGACTGCGGCAGCCAGAATGCGGTTTCTCTACACTGCTGAGACGTATGATATTAAATCCTCGTGCTTGGAGACTGAAAAGTCGTGCGTCAAAAACGCGGGTAAGCGACGCTAAGGAGCCTCGCTGAGCTCCTGGCAATGCTTCACGGCGCCGGGCAGAGCTTGGCGCTGCCTCACGAAAGCTTGTCAAGGCTAAAAGTTGCCAAATCCGGTAAGCGGCTGTCTGGAGTGGTGTACCAGCGGCAGCGGGAGCAGCCAGCCACACTTGTCAAAGTCTGGACAAGGTCCTCGCAAGGTACTCGAATGTGTTTTTGGACCATCCCAGCAGCCGTGGCTCACAGGTCAGTTCGTCTCGTCAGAGTGGTTCGACTTGCGTGCGTCTGACGGCGGGGCAGGAGTTGGTGCAAACTCAACTGCGGCTCTGTCGTTTCCAAACCGACTTCTGACCCGCTACCCAGCCTCTTTTTCGCGACTTGCACTATCGTAGTGGCAAACCACTGTCGCACTGAGGCTTGTCCGCCCATGTACTTGGATCAAATTTGCGTCAAGCACTCAAGTCCGGCTGAAGGGGCTGGAAGAGATGTTGGGCCGATGTGCCCATGAAACGCGGAATCAACAGGTGAAGACTTGCAACGGGAGCCATCTCCTGCCATTGTAATGGTCAGTGCCATCCTGTTGAATGTGAGCGACCACTTGCCAAGGCCTTGGACACTGTCGCCCAGTGCTACGGTTGCTGTTGCATGTCTGACTTGGACCATTACTATTTCGGCTGGCAGGAATGAGACGATCACGGCAAGGCTCAGCCAGGAAGTGGTCTGAATTCCAATGGATCGTCTGTTCAGCAATGACCAGTGGTGTATTTTTTTTTTTTTTTTTTTTTTGCGAAGAGGTAGCCTGGTGGCCTCGCGAACGAGACCAACAGCAGTTTGCGTCAGAGGACTCCATTCGCTGGAGGTTTCCGGTCTATGCTTTGCTAAAAGCCCCGGTGTTTTCCTCTGTAAAGGATCAAGATCATTCACCTTTGGCGTTGCCAGCTTAATCGTAGCAGCTGTGCGCTCAGTTTTGCTACTGACTGCGGCTGGGTCCGCGATGGGACAAGAATGCTTGAGACATAAGTTTAGTGCAGGGACCAGAGTCACTGGTCTTCTGCTGTCGAAAGATCTGGCTAGATTGTTAATTCAGACCATTGGAATTCAACCTCTTACTCATTCAATACACTCGAAATCAACCACTCCTAGTATCAAGAGTGATGGCAAACATTGGGGGTTCGCCGGTGGTCACCGCGGGCCAAGTCAATCGATGGAGTTGCTAGTCTGGTCCCTTGGTGGAACAGAAGCGGTACGAAGATGCCAATGGCACATGATGCCTCTCATGGCCAGCGTCGGCGGCTAAAGGCCCGATGCCTCAGGGTTGTCGCACCTTCGACAAGAGGAAATGTCGTCGCACTAGGCTTTCAGTAAAGCACAGGCAATAAATATGCTTATACTGTCAACTTGACAATACTTGAAAGATTTATACTTCGCGGTTGTTTATAAGTCTGGGAAGGCCAAGTCAGACGCGGGTTGAGCCCGTAGAGAGCAATACTGCCATCGTCAAGTTGAAAGATCGACGACGCACCTTTCAATTGCATTTTTGTGTCCGTCAGAAGTCCTGCGGCACGTTCAATTCAGTACGGCTCGGCCGATCTGGAGGATTCGAAGACACAGGCCAGCAACGTCGACGACTGCCTTTCTTCAGCACAGGCGCATTCTTTTCCAAGACCGAGGCCCGAAGGGTGGGACATGAGTGTTCTGAACAGTGTGCTGAGAGGCGACTTGAGAGTTTCGCGCCTCTTGCCACTTATATCGGCACCTCCGAATCTGCCGAGTCGTATCCGGTTGAGTCGTTGGGATTGAGGACGAAAAATTCAAATCGAATATTTGGCAGCGACTTTTGTCTTCAACGGGCAAGCGGCCGTCAAGTATCAACCAGAAACCCCAACTCCAACGTATGCATGCGCTGAAAGAAACCTGAATGAGTCCCCTTATGCGATTTTACCTGTGCTTCCCCTTCTTGCCCCTCTTCTCTTTGAGGGCCTCTACCTCCTTCAATGCTTCACCGACTGCTTCACCCGCTTTTCGCTTCTTGTCGCCCTTTGCTTTGACGCTGACGGTCGTAGTCTTACGGCCGCCATGCACAGCCTTTTCGACCTGTTTCTCTGCGGCATCCCAGTCGTGAGCGTCGGCAGACGCATTTGCGTACCTGGAAAATCAGCATTTTGGCTTTTGGGAAAGAGGTAGGTCACTTACTTGTCCAAAGGTAGTGCGTCGATCATGCTCCTCATACGTTCCTTTTCAGCCCTCTTCACTTCATCGGCCTCCTCAGCCAGCTCCTCATCAATCGTCTGCGTCAGTGGTTGGTAACGGCGGACACCTTCGCCATCTTCTTTTCCTCCATCTTCTGGGGCATCTGGCATCTCTTCGGCCACGGCACCTTCTACCAAGCTGCGGAAGTGCGACGAGATCTTTCGAATGACCTTGATGAACATGGCGAGAAGTTGCGAACTGGCAAGACCCAGTTCCTTTTCGACGTCCTCGAGAACCTTGCGCTGAAGGCCAATGGCCAAAAGCAAGCTGGTTTGCACTCCGCTCAGCTTGACAGCGTTCTTCATGCGTCCGGTGAAGTACAGCATTGCAATCGTAGGTAGCATGTCGAGAATGACGTGATAGTCGAGCATGTTGTTAGCGTAGCTGTCCAAACGCTTGAGATCAAAAGGAGTGAACAAAGAGTCCAGCTCGGTCTTTGTAAGCGGCTTGTTCTGCGATGCCGAGTCCAGCTTTGTACCAGCTGATGCCGACTCGTCAATTGACAAGGCAGCGACAGAGGCAAAAGAGCGGAACTGGTACGACAAGAGCGACAAGAAGCGCTTGTGAAAGTCCTTGGAGAAAGCACCCAGCCAGGAAGGATCCGTGTTTGGCGTGTCCAAAGTACGAAGCATTACGCAAGTGTGCTCGCCAGTCAGCTCGTTTGCTGTCTGACGGAGGTAAACGGGGGCGTAGGAAGAGCGTTTCCAAAATTTGTGCAGCTGAGGCGTCAGACCGTACGAAACGCCAACCCAGTCAAGCCCGGGCGGCTTTCGTTCAGAAAGTCGCGCAAACAGAGCCGGCATCGCGGTAATATCGCGAACCTTGACATCATCCTGAAGCAGGTTCGAGGAATCGAGTTCGTTGTCCGTGACACGCACCATGGCCTCTTCTTCCGTAGGCTCGGCTTCAGAAAGCGACGTGAATTTACCCTCGTAAAAATCGGTCAAGAGTTCAATGGCCTTGGAACCATAGCCCATGCCAATGTAGTCGGGATTGGTAGCGATGCGGACCACGCGAGCACCCGAGAGGCCAGCAAAGTCCTCGTCTTGGAATTGCTGGCTGACGAGCCATGGAATCAAGTCACCGCCGGCCCTCTGACCTCTGCTGAGGCTGTTGAGGACACTTTCGCGACTGATTTGGCCCTCCATGGCAACTTGAATGACGCACAGAGGTTCCGGCAGCTTGTTGCTCCCCTCGTCGACTGGTGGGACTAGGACAAACAGCTGATGAGCTGGTGCGTCAGACATGAGCTGAAGATCGTTGGGAGAGTTTTTGTAGTGACTGGCGACGTAGAGGGCCATCATCTGCTGGAGAAACTTTTCGGAAACGGGATGGAAAGAAAACAGGGTATCTCGGTTAACATGCAAAAGCTGACATTGCGAAGGGTGAGGACATCCTTGAGTGTTCATTTTTGAACGGGGCAGAGTGGCGTCAAGACACAACAGCTTGTTCATCCACTTTTCAACGGCGTCGCCAGGAGCATATCTGATGGGCTCAGAAAGAGTGATTTCGCGGAGTGTTCTGCCGCCGGTTGACACTTCGGACCCGTCCTTGGCGGCTTTGCCCGTAGACCGGTCAGTCACCACAGCGTCTCCATTCTTCTTGGAATTGCCACGGGACTGTTCTCTCAGCTGTTGAATCAGCTTGAGGGAAAGCGATCGACCCGTGCCTTCGTAACCATTGATCGTGGATGCCATGAAGACGAGGTAGGGGCCCATCAACTTCCTCACCAAGGGCAGAGGGATGGCTGCAGCCTCATCGATGACGAGAAGTTCGGCTTGGCCGAGCACGTGCGCATCCTGAGGTTGGATGTACTGAATCGTCTGTCTGTGCTTTCGGTGAATGTTGACGCGAACGATGGCCTTGTTGAAGTCGGGGTTTGTCGACTGGATGATGGTGTAGTCGACATGGTCCATGTAGTCGAGGGCGTCAAATCCCTTGAATACGAATTCGAAAAACGTCTTCAAATTCTCCGGGCTAGGTGCTGTGATGAAGACGTTGCTGTAGCCGTGAGCGATTGCCGCAGCGACGGCAACACCCAGCGCGGCGGATTTACCACGCCCTCTGGACGCAGTCAGAGTCACGGTGCTCTGCAGCGTCTTTTCGGCAATGGCATCGACGAAGGTCAGCAAAGCCTTGGCTTGGTCCACCGTCTTGGCCAGCTGGACGAGCGAACCAACGGGCTCCGAGTCTGCCAGCGATTCCTTGATAGCCTCCAACTCTTTTGCTTGCGGCGTTTTGCCTTCCAATTCTGTGTCAGGAGGCGGCAGCGGCTGCACATTCTTTCCGCCGGAGATTGGTAGCACGTTGAGCTCGTCGTCGACGACCAGGCACGATTCGCAGCTGCCCAAGGAAAGAATAAATCTCTCGTTGAACCTCGCGACAACGTCTCCGTGGGCCTCGGTCCGGTATCTCGCATGAATGTCCATGGACATGGTGTACAGCTGCTTCAAGCTGTTCATACCCTTGAGAAGCAAAATCACCAGTCCACCGCCCTCGACAGTCTCGATTGTTCTTGCAAGCAAGTTGGGCGTAATCGCTTCAAAGTCCTGCAGAATGCACATGCCGTACGTGTTTCCGAGAATCTTTTCCGTCTCCTTGTAGTATACGTAGCGGACGTTCTGTGTAGATATGAACAGCTCAAAGGGGTCCTCGGTGTCAACATCGCGGATGCCTCTTTTGATTTCGTTCTTGATCTTCTTTTCGCGCTTCTTCCTGTGACTGCTGAATCCCAACAGCTTGTTCTTGTAGGCCCACAGCACCGACTTGTTCAGCTTGACATCGACGTTGAGTAGAATGTGGTAGAGGTTGACGATGACGTCCTTCTGGCGATCGCCAACAACGACGAAAAAGCTGCGCTTCTTTTCTTGAGCACCATTGCGTATCAACGCCGGTATGCGCGAATCAATTGCCTTTTTGACCATGGTGAAGACCTCCGCGCCTTCTCGGCGGCGCTAGCGGGCAGCGACTCGTTTTCGTTTAGGTTTTGTGGTTGAACAGGAGTCGCCAGATGTTTGAAAAGGGTCTTTGAGGAGCTCGTGGTCGGCCGGAGCTTTGGAAGCGATGATGGGGCGGTTGGTGGGGAGCTAATGGGTCGCGAAGAGAGGTGTGCCACGAAAAAATGGCTGCCAAGCGACGGCGATAACCAGGGTGCCGGCGTTACCGCTAGCTCGTTTGACGCGCGACGCGTCTTCCCTCTCGATTCTCGCGCTCAACTTCATCTCCAACTCCAACCATCAACTCATCCCGACGACCATGGCCAATTTCTTCGACATAAGAGCACGCAAGGCTGCGGCAGCCAGCTCATCAAAAGGCCCGTCTGCCAAGACAGGCTCAAACAGCGTCCAGCCATGGGTTGAGAAATAGTGAAGCTTCCCCAAATCGCAACGCTCATTTCAAGTCTAATCTCTGTCGCGACATGAAGCCGCCCCAAGTCCCTCGACGACGTAACTGCCCAAGACCACACTATTACTGTCCTCCAACGTACTCTCCAATCCTCCAACCTACCGCACATGCTATTCTACGGTCCACCCGGTACTGGAAAGACGTCAACCATACTAGCACTGGCCAAACAGCTCTATGGTCCGGACCTGATCAAATCGAGAGTGCTTGAGCTGAATGCCTCCGACGAACGTGGAATCTCGATTGTGCGAGAAAAGGTCAAAGATTTTGCACGTCAACAGCTGTCGAATCCGCCGGCGGGCCCCTACGGCGAGGAGTACCGGCGCAAATACCCATGCCCGCCGTTCAAGATTGTGGTGCTAGACGAGGCCGACAGCATGACGCAGGATGCACAGAGCGCGCTGCGCCGCACCATGGAGACGTACAGTCGTATCACGCGTTTTTGCCTGATTTGCAACTATGTTACGCGAATCATCGACCCGTTGGCGTCGCGCTGCAGCAAGTTTCGGTTCAAGAGCCTGGATGTCAGCAGCGCTGCACAGCGGCTGGAGGATATTGCAAAGCTCGAGGGCGTGTCGCTGGACAAGGGCGCGGTGGATGCGCTGGTCAGGACTAGTGAAGGTGATCTCCGCAAGGCAATCACGTTCCTGCAGAGCGCGGCAAGACTGGTTGGCGCAATCAAGACAAAGGGAGACGACGAAATGGATTTGGACGGAGAGGAGGTCGGAAAGCCCGTCTCGGTGCCAATCGTAGAGGAGATCGCAGGCGTGATTCCAGGATCAACGCTTGAGGAATTGTTCCAAGCAATGCAGCCCAAGTCGAAGGGCAAGGTTTACACCGAGGTGGCCAAGGCAGTCGAAGACATGGTTGCAGACGGCTGGAGTGCATCACAGGTGGTGAACCAACTGTACGAAATGGTGCTCTATGACGAACGCATCGAAGACTTGAAGAAGAACAAGATCACGCTCGTCTTTTCAGAGACGGACAAGAGGTTGGTTGACGGCGCAGACGAGCATCTCGAGATTCTCGACCTGTGCTTACGAGTGGCTGGAATACTGTCCGAGGGATGAGTGGTGGTAAAAGGGAGGCACAGGCGTTGCTCGGAAGCGAAGGAAAATGGTTGCTCTTTGCATGTTCCAACAAGAAGAGTCCAGTGCGCAGGACGTTAGTTTAAAGGAGGTCTATGTTCCGAAACGCAAAAGGTCTGTTGAGGAGCCTGCCAGGCGTTCGTTGCTTGGGAGTAAAGGGAATGGTTGCTTTTTGCATTCTCCACAACAAGAATAGTCTCGGTGCGCAGGGCATTAGTCTAAAGAGTTTCTAAGTTCAAAGAACCACAAAAGGTCTGTCGAGGAGCCTGTCAGACTGGTATCTCAAAACTGATCAAACGCCTGCGCTAATGCCTCGCCATCATTCATCCCGGATCCCGAGCGCCACTGGAAATCCCCGTCGTGAGACCCTCTGCACACAATTCAACCTTGGAAGTTTTCTGGCTATACTGGCCGGAAAGACTTCCTCCGCACATAAAATTCGACAAACCGTCTCTTTCTCAAATTATAAACCCCGTTAAAGTCGTGGAGTAGTGTGCGAGGTCCTCCCTCCCTGGGAATCTGGATGTTCACGGTACCGACGACGGCAAAGCAGTCCCGAGGAATATCTGAGCTCTGATTGAGCCGCTTGGCAAGCTCCCGTACAAACGCATGCACAAAAGCATGTCTTGCTGACCATTTGAAGGTCTTGAAGTCAGCTTGGGGAGCGCTCTTGGCGGGCACAACAGAGTCTTCCCCATTCTTGTCGCCAGCCTTTTCTAACGCGGCGTTCTTTTTAGAGGCCGCCCTGGCCTGTTGTTCTTGAAGCTTGCGAAGATGTTGAAGCATCTTGTTGTAGTGATCGACAACCTCAGTTTCCTTGATGATCAAAGGCGGCCAACCGAAAAGTTGCCTGACCTCATTTGTTTTCGTCTTTATCACAAAGCTACAGCTGGCGCCGGCAGCGATGGCGAGTGCCTGTATTGCGTCCTTGAAGAGGGTCAATGGTGGTGCAGGACGTCTCTCCAGATGAGGAAAGCCATCGAAAAGAACAAGTCTATCTCGTCAGTTGATGTATACGCAGACATGAGTAATTGACTTACCCAAGTTGGTCGTATTCTCGAGGAGGCGCAGCTGGAAGCTGCGGTTCGGAAATCCAGCCGCCTACTTGCTTGACATTGGTGGTTCGATATCTTTCGGCAGCCGCGGCGATGATCTCTTCTGAGATCTGCTGTTTGTATTGCTGCACTGACTCCTTATGTTTCCGAAAATCTTCCCAGAGTGCGAGAATTTCGTCATCTGGGGCGTATGGATCCCGTGGCAATTGTCGCCGAGTCCATGGGAGAGGTAAGAAGGATCCAAAAGGGAATCCAAGGATGTAGATGCTGCCCTCCAAATCTATCTCTTCATCCTCCTCGTCCTCTTCAGGTGCTTCGGATCCCTCGTCGCCCTCCAACTCTTCGTCGTCTTCAACGTCTTCAACGAACTCATAATCGTCATCTTCATCCTCTTCGTCCTGCCTGTATTCTTCCACGAGGAGATCGAGGCCATACGAGAGATATTCAAAGCCGAAGACGGGTATAGCGGCGTAGAGCACGAACTTTCCAAATTTCCTGACCGTCGTGTTAGCCTGGTCCGCAGCGGATGAAGGGGGGAACTAACCACCATGTCAATAGTGGCGGCCTGTGGAAAATAACTCGTTGCACTCTGGGAACATGATTTTGCGAGTCGCGGTAGAAGCGCGCTGTCGAGGGCCAGTTTTGCGGCCTAGGATATCGAGTTCGACATGGCAGGGTCGAAAGCGTTCGTGTGGCTGAGGCGACTTGGCGGGCAGAGCGTACGTAGTTCATAGCAGCAGGCGACTTCGCGTCGGCGACGAAAGTTTTGAGCGGCTACGAGTGGCGGCGATTCAGGGCAGTGGACATGATCTTGCGCAGTCCAAAGAGGCGTGCGGAGCCGGGGGAGCTGCGGGCGGCCTGTCGATTCGTGGCAAGAATGTGGATTAGGACTGAGCTTGGACGAAGGAATAGGAGCACCGCTGGAGCTGATGCGCTCACTCGGAGACTTGGGCGACGTCGAGTAGAGAAGAGACCTGAAAGTGACGGGAACGAAGGAAATGGTCAAAGATGTCAACACTCGGAGGCCCGTGCCAGGCGCGTAGGTAGGTGTCTTCCAGAACGCCGGTTGCCGGTGCCAGCCCAGCCCAGCGATCCGATTGACGTCGGCAAATAGTTCCCCCATCTTCCGGACGCCATGGCATCCCGTCGTGCCGCTGCTTGAGGTGGACCGCGATCGATGACCTCAAAGCTCGAGCTGCCATCCGGAAGCTCCAGTTCCCAACCACCCGGCTGTTATTCATCTCGCCCGTCATGAAGCTTCCGCACAGCTTCGCCGCCCCGTCGCTGCTTGGTCTCGTTGTTCCGTTGGTCTCGAGCGCCTCCCTGGGCCACGTCTACCTGCACGACCTGAGCGCTCCGCCCGCCAACCTTGATGCAGCTCCTACGCTGACCCCGGATACTGCCCGGCTCATCTTTGCGCAGAGGCTGGGCCTTTCGCAATATCACAACATCAAGACCGTTGACAATGATGCGGTACAATACATCAATGACTTCGGCGGAGACCGACACCGCCTGTTTGGCCAGGACCAGCTTGTAGACGATCGCAAGCAGGTCATGGTCGTGGTTGAAGGCGTCAAGGGAGGCGAATGTAAGGTCAAAACATTGAATCTACAAGCGAATGCTGACGGAATAGCTCTCGACTCTTCCTTTTCCGTCTCCAATCCCCCGACGGTCGAAGACGACTCTCGCCTGCTCCAAGACTTCATGATCCAAGCACAGGACCTGTCCACGTCCAAGGTCGACAGCTCCATCCCGAGCAGCATCAAAGATCTTCTCAACACACTATCGGACACTGTCGAGTATCAAAGCAGTAATGGACTCTTCCTCGCCCATGTCAAGGGCAGCAACATCAAGGCCGACGCCGTCAGCTCTGCTCTGCGCAACCTCGAATCCATCTGTTCTTCCCGCTGGCCGCTTACCTTTGTTGCTATGCCTCCTGCTAGCAGCCGCGCAAAGCGTTCGGACAAGCCTTGGGGACACTACGAAATGCCCGTGAAGCGCTCCGCATCGCCCGCCGCTTCGCGGTCCGAGTCGATTCTCTCCGACTTTGCTTCTGACATGATTGAGTCTCTCAACGAAACTATCAAATCGGGCAAGATTGGTACCAGCCACGCGGAGGCGGCCAACCCGCTCAAGGGCATCCTCCCAGCTTGCTTTTCGTCCCAGGCGGCCTGCGACACTGCGACCAATACCTGCATGGGCCGCGGCAAGTGCGTCAAGAAATACACGGACAAGGACAACAACAACAAGGCCTGTTTTACGTGCAAGTGTGAGCCCCAAGTGAACCAGACAAAGGCAGGGACCAAAACGACCTACTATGGTGGTCCTGCATGCCAGAAGAAGGATGTTTCGATTCCGTTCTGGCTCTTTGCTGGCTTTGCAGTGGCCATTGCCTTTACTGTAAGCTGGGCCATTGGCTTGTTGTACAGCATGGGCGAGGAAGAACTGCCAAGCGTTATTGGAGCCGGTGTGTCCGGTCCTTCGTCGAGACATTAGATGGACACGGCCGAAAGTGGGCAGGTGGTGGACGAGGTTACGTTTTGCGAATTGTTGTCTGGCGAGCGAGCGAGCGAGGAATTCATTCATGTACAAAGAAGGTTGTTTGTTTGGAGGCGCAAAGGTAGCCATGTTTCATGTACAGGAAAAACATTTTCTACAATTAAGCCATACTCAATCACGCCCCACCCAGTTATCCATCCGATGGCATGACCGCAACGCCTGGCGCCCACTGGAATGCTTCGCTTAGTTGTCTGCAAGCAAAACATTCAGTCAAAAACAACAAGCAAAGATGATGAGGCCTTATTTCTTCTTCTTACCCCGACTCTTTGGCCTCTGCTGCTGTTGCTGCGGCGCACCAGTAGTTGCTGGTCCTCCACCCTCGACAAGCACTGCGTCGTCATCGCTGTTCTTTGTCTGGGCTCCGTCCAGCTCCTTCATAAAGTCGGCCTGGATAGTTGCCCGCTTCTTCTCCCACCATGCCTTTTCTGTGGACGCTTGCGCTTGGATTTCGGCGACGCGCTGCTGGAGGAGCTGGTTCTGGGCGATTTCTGACGCACTCTGGAAGATGGTTTGGCCCCAGCCAGGGGAAAAGGCGTTGGCCTGGGATAGCATTGTCAGCGGTCCTTCTTGAAAAAGACAAAGGATGAGTTCCATTTACCTCCTGAACCACGTCACGCAGCTCGGCTTCAATCTCTTTTTCGGCGCGCTGAAAGCGCTGCCACAAGTCGTCGCCGACGCTGCCCCTCTGCAGCAGCGACTGAAGGGCCTGCTTGGAGTTGCGAACCTCGACCAGGCGGTGAATGTCTTCAACGGCGCGGCGCATCAGCGCGGCCTTGAGCACGCTGTCAGGAACCTTGGGACCTTCGGCTGGCTCCATGTGGAGCAAGGACAGGTAAATGTTACGTCCAAGATGCGGGCCGAACCATGGTGCCAGAGACGCAGCTTTGCTGGCCTTCCGAGCGCGGTAGAGATGCGAAAAGGTGGCTAGTGATCCTATGAGGACGCCTAGGTAGGCAAAGGGAACGACGAGCGAGACCCAGTCGACCATGGTGGCAGCGGTAAAAAGTGTCGATTGTGAAATCCGGCGCGGACTGGGCGAGGTGTTTGCGATTCGAGACCTAGACTATCATTGGAAAGGAGAGGTTTGTCGGGAGGTAACGGGCTTTGTGCTCGCAGCTGGATTCTGCCAGGTGGTGAGTGTCAAAGAGAGTCGAGGCCTTGTCCTGCAGCTCCAGACGCAGCGGCAACGTGCCAGGTGTCGACCGCGGCCGCCGGGCTTGGCGTCAACTGGAACGGATCCCGCCGCCGGCGCTTGGGCCATCCCGGGCGCCGACTTGACGTAGGCTACCTTACGCCTGGCCGCGTTCAACCACCACCACGACGGAGCTTGACTGCAGCTTCGAGCATCTTCAACACCTTTTGCCCTTGCTACTCCACCACCTCGGCGCCATCCACTCACCTCAACACCCTCCTATTTACCACTCCCGTTCTCCCCTCACGCCCATCGCTCGCCATCTCCTCTCACTCGCTTCACGACCATGATAATCCGGTTCGAAAGTCGCTTCGGGCGTTTCCGCCTCACCGTCGAAGCTCAAGATGACTTTTCCTCCATCACGTCGCAAATCATCGAGAAACTTCCATCAGGCATAGACCCAGCATCCATCACCGTGGCCCTGAAGACTGCACGCTCAGAAACCCAACCGCTGAGCGCCCTCCACGGTCACACGTTTGAGCAACTCGGAGTCAGGTAAGGCTAGTGATACACCCGAGTAACATTTTTAACCACCGATATAGGCATGGCTCGGAACTCGTACTCGACTGTCGGGAGCCAACCGCAACGAATGGAGCTGCCGCGAGCTCCTCGACGGCCCAGCGCCTCAACGGCAAAGCCATTTCTGCATCAGATGTCCCGTCCGTCCCCATCGGCGGTGCCACCAAGCTGATCAAGAATCCATGGGAGGTTGTCACACAATCGCCCCTCGACAACCGGTTAGACAAACAGGATGGCAAGATCTCGAGGCCCAAGGACCAAAAGATGTGCAGACACGGACCAAAGGGCATGTGCGACTACTGCATGCCCCTCGAGCCATACGACTCGAATTACCTCAAGGAAAAGAAGATCAAGCACATGTCGTTCCACGCGTACCTCCGCAAGGTCAACGCCGGCAAGAACAAGCCCGAGTCCGGAAGCTCGTACATGCCTCCGCTCAGTGAGCCTTACTACCGTGTGCGACCCGACTGCCCATCTGGACACGCGCCATGGCCCGAGGGAATCTGCACCAAGTGCCAGCCGAGCGCTATTTCACTGCAACCGCAAGAGTATCGCATGGTGGACCACGTCGAGTTTGCTTCTCCCGACCTCATCAACGGCCTGCTAGACTTTTGGAGATCTTCGGGGCACCAACGCCTAGGTTTCCTATACGGACGCTACGAAGAGTATTCGGAGATTCCCTTGGGCACCAAGGCCGTGGTAGAAGCGATATACGAACCTCCGCAGGTGGATGAAGTGGATGGCATATCATTGCAAGAATGGGAGAATGAAAAAGAGGTGGATGAGGTGGCCCGACAGTGTGGCCTGGAGCGAATCGGCGTCATCTACACGGACCTCTTGGATGCTGGCGCAGGCGATGGCTCCGTCATTTGCAAGCGTCACGCAGACTCATACTACCTCTCGTCTCTCGAGGTCGTCTTTGCTGCAAGATATCAGGCTCAATTCCCCAGATACACAAAGTGGAGTGAGACGGGGCGCTTCGGATCCAACTTTGTCACATGCGTCGTTAGCGGCGATGAAGAGGGCCAGATTGCCATTTCATCGTACCAAGCGTCCACCACCGCTGTGGAGATGGTCAGGGCCGACATTATCGAGCCGTCGGCGGATCCAACAGTCATGCTGGTCCAGAGTGAAGAAGAGGAGAGCACGCTCGGCCGCTCTCGCTACATCCCCGAAGTTTTTTACCGGCGGGTCAACGAATACGGTGCTAATGTGCAGGAGAATGCAAAGCCCGCCTTCCCTGTTGATTATCTCCTCACGACCCTCACGCACGGCTTCCCGACAAACCCGAGTCCCAAGTTTGCGCTGGCTGGCTTCCCCATCGAGAACCGACAAGCACTGGGTGTTGAGCAGACGATAACTGCTCTTGCAAAGCAATTGGGTGCAAAGACACGTGGTGCAGATTTGAGTTCACCAAGCGGCGTTGGCATAGTTGCCGACTTTCACTTGCTTACCTTTGTCCATGGCCTCGGAGTACTGAGCAAGGCAAGTTGTGCGATCCATCATTGTGGTTTTTGCTTACCTTTTTGCAGGAAGAGGAAGAGTTGCTGTGTCGCATCGCAGTCGACCACAACACGGCGGACGGCTCGCAACTGCAGCACACTCCAGGCTGGGCGACGCTTTTGACGATTCTCAGAGAAGCCGGTGAGCAACCACAATTCCGCAAAAAACGCACCTTTGATGCCTCCTTTCCCGGCGGCGCCTCGTCCGACAAGACGAACGGCAAAGTCGGATCTTCGTCTTCAGAAAGCGAAAAACTTGCTAAGCGCGTCAAATCCGTTAGCTTGAAGTGATGTTGCTTGACTCCATCGGCTTCGTGCGTCTCTAGATCTTCGCCATTATCCACCACACGACATCGGCGCCGAAGTTTGGGCTTTATCAGAGAGGGAGAGAGAGAGGTTTGGTGTTAGGGTCAGGTTGCAAATGGGAGGTATGAGGGGCATGGCTATTTCGGAGAACGATGTGGTAGCATCAGTGATGGTGGACAACTAGCTGGAATAAAGACGAAATGCCCGGTGAGCAAACCTCTTTTGCCATTGAACCGTCCAACCAGCGACTTGCAGACGGCCTTTTCCCTGCAACGATGACCTCGCTTGCAGCAAACGACGTCGAGGCGATGAGCCCCGCGATGGATGGATGGTAAGATCCGGCCGCCTACTTGGTGTCCAATCATGGCGAAACGTGCCTGAGTGATCCCTGTGCACATCTTCCTCTTGGACAGCCACCCGGTACCTTCTCCACCTGCCCGACCTGACGAACCTGACGAACCTGTGCCGCGATCCGGCGCGAGTTCCTGCATTGGCTCGTCTCCGGCTAATGGCGTAGTCACATTGACGGGAACGAGTAGAGATATAAGGGTAGCCATGGCCGCCGGCCGCGTAAGTACTGATGCAAGCAAGCAAGCCAGTCCAAAGTTTAGATCTTTCGCCGGCCGCCATGAGGACCACGACGACGCTTGTCGCCATTGTCGCGGCACGAGGTGCTGCCGCTTCGTTCGACGTGCTGCAACACCTTGGCGGCAACGGGCAGTGGTTTGAGGGTACGTTTATCTTCATCCTTCGTGTTATCTTGCCTTTGCCTCCTTGTCTCCTTGAATGATTCGATGTCTTTCTGTTACCATTTTGACGGCCAAAGCAGGCCCGAATGTGTTTGGCATTGATGATGCGCCGCCGGTGGGGTGCGAGGTCGACATGGCGGCGTTTGCCTCGCGCCATGGCAGTCGGTATCCGGATAAGGGGGCGTATGCTGAGTGGACTGCATTGGCGAAGAAGGTGCGTTAGTTCATTTCGTTGGGAGTCTGGGTGGGATAAGGATGAGAGATGTGAGGGAAAGCAACCAAAGGCAAAGAGATTTGACATTATTTTCCAAAACCCGGGGGAAGGGAGATATATGGGGAGCATTCAATCTCCCACACCAGCCAGAAGGCAACCAAAACCTTAGACTGACAGATATATCCAGATCCAAGAGGCGAAATTCTCCACTGTGGCCCCTGAGCTACAATTCCTGTCAACCTGGAAGCCTGTCCTCACAAACCCAACGCTGCAAATCGCCAACCTCTCAGCAACAGGGTACGCCGAACTGGCGGCCATGGGCCAGCACTACCGAGCGCGCTACCCTGACCTATTCCCCTCCAACGACGACTCGTTTACCCTGTGGTCCAACCTGTATGCATCATCGCCGCGCGTGCTCGACTCGGCCAAGCTCTTCACGCGGTCCTATCTTTCCAACACGACCGTCGACGGCACGATCATAGTGCTCAACGCGACGGCGCCAGAAGCCGTGCCTGGCGGCGACTCGCTCTCGCCGTCGGACGCGTGTCCAGCATTCGACGACAACGGCGGCGGCGCGGCGCTCGACGAGTGGGAAGCCGTGTACCTGCCGCCGATAGTGGCGCGCATCAACGCGCTCCTCTCATCCGCCTCTTCTTCCTCCCCATCGTTCAGCCTCTTCAACACCTCGGACGTCAAAATCTTCCCGTACCTCTGCGGCTTCGAGACGCAAATCACGCAGCGCCGCTCGCCGTGGTGCGACGTCTTCACGGCCGCTGAGATCCTCGCCTACGAGTACGCCCAGGACCTGCGCTACTGGTACGGCCACGGGCCGGGCAATCCCGTCGGAAACGTTACCATGGCGCCGTTTCTGCTGGGTTTGCTGCGCCGCTTTGCAGACGGGCCGGACGCCGTGTACGACTACTACTCCAGCAGCAGCAGCAGCAGTGGCGATGATTGTAGCGGTGAAAGCGAGGGGTCGTTGTGGCGTCCAAACCCGCTGATTGCGGCCTTCACAAACGACGGACCCACCATGCAGCTCGCGGCGGCGACGGGCGTGTTTGACGACCAGCCGCCGCTCTCGGGCGCCAGCCAGGCGCTGAATCGCACCTTCAGAGCGAGCAACGTGGTACCCATGCGCGGGACGGTCGAGTTCGAGCGGCTGACGTGCAGTTGCGAGAGTGGCGCCAGTCAGGACGGCGTTTTCGTGAGGGTGCTGTTCAACGGGGTCGTGTATCCTGTTGCGGCGTGTCAGGACGGGCCCGGTAGGAGCTGCGAGGTTGACGAGTATGCGGAGCTTGTGAGAGCCAAGCTGGAGAACGTCGGAGGCTGGGGCGAGGTGTGTGGGTTGACTGGAGACGACGCGGCCGTGACGGGTGAGGATGGAAGCGAGTTTCTGTGGAGGGAAGTCAGTTGGGGCAAAGATGTCAGTCCGTCGGACGCGCTGTAGAGAGAGCTTCTTGGGGGATGTAATGGCTGGTCTTTGAGACACTTCCGTTTGACTGCTCGCCGTCTGCGTCCTCATGAATGGCATGCTCTATCCTAGCCCCAGTCTGCTAACCCACGCAGGCATCCAAGCGTCCACAGCTTCGACACAGCAAACCCAAACCAAACCACCAAGCCTCCATCTCCCACGGTCCGCACAAGGCGAGCGCGCGAATGAAAAAGGCATGCAAAGGGCCACGGCTTGTTCAGCAGTGGCCGAATGCAAGGAAGGAATCAAAAATTGCCCCGTCCGACACCCCGAAGAGTGTCGGCGCCCAGCAGACGGCGGCGTTGTGCAATGCCGGTCCAGCCGTGGCGGGAGACGCTGCTTCTGGACCGCAGGTCGCCACGAGAAGGTAAGTTGAAGAAGAAGAAAAGGAAACGGAGTTGGGCGGCGACGAAGGACGTATTTATAGGAGGGCGGTGCGGTCTGTGCGGTGGTGATTGGGAGCGCCCGCAGCGCCCGTCGAGCGCCTGCTGAGCTGCAGGCGCAAACAACAGGCGCAAAGAGGGCCGACGTCGGGATGGTGTTCTGGCGTTTGTTTGCCTGCCGTGCTGGACGGCGAAAACTGGAGTGCAGCGGCAATGCCAGAAGACAACATCACTTCGAGCAATCGGCAGATTGCTTCCACCCACCCATCAGCAAATTGCTTTCACGCAATCATGGCCTCTTCGACAAGACATAGTCACGAGAGGCTCAGTGTCAAAGCGCCTCCGCGATGCTGGAATGTTCCATGTTTTCAAGGCGCAAACACTCTCACCAGACGGCCTTGTTTGCTTACCCGACTTCCGGCGACCTCACCGTCACAAGGCATTGCAGCACTGCTGCACACACAACAAAGCGGATCAAGGCAAAAAAGGAACAAAGGACATCGGCAAAAAGGACAAAGATGCCGATGGGGAGGGAAACCATGTGGGCACGACGCAAACATACGGCGCACGGCGCACACCATCCGCGGTTGTGTGTTTTGAAGCGGGCGTCTCTCTGCACACTCTGCATGTGGACTTTATCGATGGACGCTTCCAGGGTTCATTTGTTGTTTGTATGCTCCCTGACCACATCCCCGCTCGGGCAAACCGGGGATCAGCAGGACAGTGAACCATCGGCTCCCTTTGTGTCGGTCTCATGCTGCCGATGGGCAACAAGTTCAGATTCGCTGGATGCATCAAACGTGGAGAAGCGGACTGGAAAACACAGGGTCCAAAGAAGTGGCTTGTCGGTACTGCGCGTGCCGTGACGGAAGGACGCATGTGCGATAGGGCTGCAGCGGAGGCGGTTTCGAGCGCTCAGCAAAAGACAAAGGCAAGGAGGACTTTGTCGCGCAGGACAAGCCTACGAGCAAGCCAGGGTGGTGCAGAAGATGATATTCACAAGCCACCTGCCACCAAAGGAAGACATCAACGCAACAAAGGCCGGAATTGGAAGCCCCTGCCCACCCCACCACACACCATGTGGACGATAACGCCAGCGGGAAATTTGCCTCCATGTGAATATGTGAGTATGGAGTAGGAGTGGTCGCAAAGTCTTCGGGCCAGAAGAATAGACTTGGAAAGACGGTACCAAGGCATGTCTTGAACCAGGTAAAGGGGACCGGAGGGAAGTCACATTGTCAACCTGGCGCACCACGGTTCTGGCATCCCTTCTTTTTCACATGACCCGTAAGGGTTGGTCTCGCATTTGGATGAGCTTTCCTGGTCCATCCAAATGTCCATTTTCTTTCTCCTTTGTAACAGCAACCACTCTTGCGATTCGACCCCGCTTTCCGACTGCAGAACCACATGTATCCGTACCATCATCCATCATACGGACTCTCTTCTCAATTGCTGTTCCTCGCTCTCACGTGTCCATTTCTCCCCTGGAAAACAGAATTGTGGTAGATGAGAAAAGCAATGGTGGACTAAAATCATAATAGCGTCACCATGCCGCCCTGAATTTACAGTTCTCCCCCAGCTTGACGGAGTGCTTCATTCTCCATGAAGACGACCGTACCGCGGGGCGTCTAAAATGGCTATTGATAGTGACATCGTCTAGTTCGAACTTTTCTTACAGCGGAGAGATGGTATCGTGCATCTGATTTCAATAGCTCGCTCGCGCCTCGTCTATAAATAATTGAGTTCCCTCACGTTTTATTCCCCCAACACTTCGCCAGCCTCGTCCGTCTCCTCGAAACTGCCCTGAAAATGCGGATCCCCCCGCAGTCCCCCGCCCTGTGTGCCGTCGCTGGCTACCTCGTCTGCCTCCTAGGCAGTCAAGGTGTGTCGGCCGTGCCAATCAACGCCGGTGCCTTGGGCTCCACGGCGGTCCTTGTCGACCCGAACCACCATCTGACTACCAAACTGGCCCACTTGACAGTACGTCTGACCCTTTTGCTTTGAATTTCCCATGGCTGATTGGCTTCCAGTCCCCCCATGAGCAGCTCTTTGTCAATCATGCTGTTACAAAGGGGCAGTTGGTCTCGACGCACGTCAAGCGCGAGGAATCCAAGGAACCGCTCACCCCTCAGCAGGAAAGGGACGTCGAGCACATGTCCACGGCCTTCGTTGACGGCAAGACGTCCTACGCCGAGGCCATTGCCGTCGTGGCTGAAGTCCCCAAAGACGCCGAAAAGGGTCCCTTCTTGGAGGAATTCCCTCAATTGTCCACGCCACCAAAGGAGCTCGACCTGACGAACGCCATCAGCAAGCCAAAAGCGGATGATGGGTTCGTCACTGGGCATGGCGGTAAACACGCCCTGGAGAAAAGAGAACAACCGGCCGTCAATAAAGCTAAAGCGGGTGGACGGCTCCCAAAGATTAGACCGACTGGAACTGTTGGAAAAGGGGGAAAAGGTAAAGCAGGATTCTGGTCCAGCATCGTGAACTGGCTCAAAAACCTTTTCGGGGGGAGGAAGAAACCCCGCAAGGTTCCAAAAACATCGACGACCGTGGACTTCGTGCAATCAGATTTGACGGGAGGCGTAGGGGACCTTCTCCCAACTGGAGAGGACCGAGCGTCGGGCAGATCAGGGTACGGGAACTCGGACGAATCAGGGGGTGAGGGTGGAAATGGTGGCAAATCGGGAGGATTCTTCAACACCATCGGGAACTGGTTCTCAGGGCTTTTCAAGGGGAGGAAGAAGAATTCCGCCAAGAACCCAAAGACGCAAACCCAGGACTCCCGCCAACAAGAAATGACAGACAAATCAAGGATTCCCTCGGGCCGTCAACAGCCTTCTCAGCTGGAATTGAACTGGCGGGAGGAATTGATGAGGAAATTTGGCCAGGTTGACGACGGAAAACTCTCGTCGATCACTGAAGAGAAGCCCGGCCAGCTGTCCGATTCGTCTTCAGACTCAGGCTCTAGGAAAAGAAAGGGCCCAGATCCTTCAGAGAAAGCAGGTCCTCCTCGCCAAAACGTACAGGATCAAACTGGGCCTTCTGACGGAGGTCTGAAAGAGGGGAATGGGCCGGCAAAGCTTGATACCCGGAGCCTGGAGAAACGGGGAGTTCTCGGAAAGTTAAAGGGCAAGGGCAAGGGCAAGGGAAAGGGAAAAGGGAACGGATCTTTTGGCCTTGGCCCCAAAAATAGTGGTCGTGAAGAGACCAACGAGGGAAAGGGATTGCCAGGAATCCTTGGATCCAAAGATCGTGATCGTGAAGGGACCGGAAAGGGAACGGGATTGTCAAGAGTCTTTGGATCCAAAGATGGTGGAAAGACTGGAAAGAATGGCGATAGTGGAACCGGGGGAAAGAAGAAGAAGAATTGGTTGACCAGAGTGTGGAACAACGTAAAAAATCTTTTCGGGAGCCGCAGGCGCCCAAAGAATCAGGGAGGAACACAGGATACCGGTTCACAGACACTTGAAAGTCAGCAAGGCCAGGAAGGTTCACCTCCGCTTCCGCCAAAGACAGTCCCAGATGGAGAACAGCAGGGCCGGAAAGATTCGCCTGAGATTTCGCCAAAGACAGTCCCAGATGAACAACAGGAGGGTCAAGTAGGGTTCCCATTTCCACCCAAAAACGGACAGAGTCAAGCAGAGTCTTCTCGGCTCAAGAAACTTGGAATCAGTGCGGCAAGAACTGTAGGACAGACGACGGCAAACAGTGTGGGAACGGGTATGGCATATTCAGGGCCACAACTTCTCGAACTTGCCACGTCGAAAGGGGATAAGGACAAGGTTCAGACTGACCAGGCGCCTCCTTCTAGCCCAGAGGAGGGCGAGGCGTCGGCTGCAGGGAGGCTGGACAGTGCTCGTTCTGACCCGACGAAGAAAGGATCTCCAACCGGCGCTGGGACTCCCCCAAGACAGTCGGGTCAGGGTAGAGCAGGGCCTCAGTCAGAGAAAGCTGAGCTTTCGGAAGAGCAGCAGCAAAAGGTTCTTCTGGCAATGCAAAAATGGAGACAAGCCTCCATCGCCAGCACAGGGAGGCAGCCGACTGACGAGGAGTCTCAAAATATGCTTCAACTCCTGGCCGACGCCTCGGGCTGATTCGGACCCTCGGGAAAGAAAAGCTCAGAAGAACAACCTGAGAGACTTGGAAGAGCTGCACAGGCAGGTCCTGGGGCGTCTAAAGCGGGAAGACGATTTGGTTGAAACTGGACGGAGCGGCAGACGAAGGATGCAGCTGCTGTCTTGGGTTTGAAAGTTATTATCAAAGTAAATCTTAATAGTGGTTTCAATGTCTAGTCAATTCATTTAAGAGTCTCGAAAAGCCACACGTCGTTTTGGTTGTGCTAGAGCTGGCGTCACATGGGCTGTTCGACTTGTGTTGTATGCGGCCCTCAATTTGTGTATCCGATATGCCATTTTGGCTGCTGTGCGTCGTGCATGCAATTGGCCTGTCGCAGCCCGTAGCCACTGCAAGATGATGAGATGGAGCGCTGCTGCCGGCACCCGGGCCTGCGAACCGAGCGTGGCGCGTTGGCAGAACAGAAGAGGCATAGGAGCCGTCGCTCCACGTGGTCACAGGCGTGCCACATAGCGGCCAGAGCACTTCACATGAAGGATGGAAAATCGTCAGTCAAAGTGATACTGTACTGCCAGTAGCCATCTTGGGGGTTTCGCTTGCCGTTGGCCAGGGTAAAATCGTGTCTTGGTGCTGCGGGAATGATTTGCATTGGCGCGGAAGACTAGCCAATGCAGTTGGATGGCAGGCTTGGGGGCAAACGGGTCGATGCCGTGTCATGGGGACGGCAATGCAAAGGAAGCGGATTCGGGCCGGTATATCAAAGGCGATATAGGCCACGTCAGCGAGGGTGGCGTGGGAGAGGGAGCGTTTGTGGATGGCCGATGGATTGAGAAATGCAGAGGAACATGGCGGACGGCAGGAGGCGTCGGGGTGACGGATGGGCATGTCCAAGAAGTCTGCAAGGGCGTTGGCGGTGATGCAGATGAGCGGGGTCTCAAACACGGCCAGTCGGTGGAGAGGATGACGAGGCTGGTACTGTAGAAGAAGGTGGTCGGTTTGTTCCGGCTGTCAGTTGGGTGGTGTCTTTATTCCCGCAGGATAGGGTGGGTGAGTTAAGGTTTCGGTGCAGGGGCCAGTGATCATCTCTGCGGTGGGACTGCGGAAGGCTGGAGAGAAAGCCAATTGGCACTTGACGGGCAGAGGTGATACAGGAAATCCACAGCGGCGACGACGAGAAGACGAAATTTTCAACGTGGCTGGACGGCAAGGCGAGGGGTGAAGTAGTGGAGGCGAAGACGGACGGACGGACGGACGTGGAAATAGAGCTGAGGAGTGGTTTGGGTGCGGGCATGATCCTGGGGCGTCAGGCCAGGTCAAGCTCTCGGGCCGTCGAGGGACCAACCTTCTCTCAGTCCATGTTGTCCATCGTCATTGGAATTCCTTGTGGTGAGGTCGGCGGGGGTGCTTTTTCTTTCACTCGTGGCGCACGTCTAACCGCCCTGGTGTGCAACTGCAGGATCAGCGGCAGTCCAGCAAACAGCCAATCGAGGTCGCGTTCCTGCATCCGCGTCCGCGCCTCTGAGCTGCAACACTCAGCGCCTGTCGTCCACCTGCACCTGCCACTGGTCTCCACGTCCATGTCCAGTCCTTGCTGCCCTACACCGTCACGCCCAATCATGGCCTCTGCTCTGTCCTTGTCTCGCAGCCTCAGCTGCATCCACCCCTGCCGCTGTCGACACTATTTAGCATGCTCCTCCTGCATCCCAAAATCTGTCTTGTTGCTCTTCACCAGCCGTTGACCGTGCTAGTGACTGATAGTCTGCGACCAGCGACTTTTCCTTCTCTACCTCCGCTCCTTTCAACCTTTTGCGTGCGAGCACGCTACTCCACTCCTTTCACTTCACCATGCACTCCACCACCCTCATTGTCGCCTCTGCGCTGGCCGCAGTCGCCAAAGCTGGCAGCTGGCTCGTTCAGCACGACTATGCCCACCACAACTTCTTCGACATGTTTGACTTTTACGACGGAGCCGACCCGACAAACGGTGACTAGACTCCACCGTCTCTCCAACTTGGGTTTGTTGCTGATTTCAGTTCCAGGCTTCGTCGATTATGTCGACTCGGCCACGGCCAACACCTCTGCCCTGACCGAAATCACCCCCCAGAACCAAATCTACATTGGTGTCGACCACACCAGCACCATCACCTCCACTGGCCGTCCCAGCGTGCGCCTCAACAGCACCGCCTCTTACAGCTCTGGCCTCGTCATCTTGGATCTCGAGCACTTCCCCGGTGGCATCTGCGGTACCTGGCCTGCCTTTTGGATGTTTGGTCCCGAGTGGCCCCAGCACGGAGAGATCGACATTCTCGAAGGCGTCAACGCCCAGTCTGCCAACCAGATGACGCTCCACACGGCCAACGGATGCCAAATCAGTTCCACCCACGGAGCCATGGCTGGCACTGTGAGCTCGACCGACTGCTACGCCTATGCCGACGGTAACACGGGCTGCGCCGTCCACGATGACTCGACTTCGACTTACTCGGGCTTCAATGCAAACAAGGGCGGTGTCTTTGCGACCCAGATTGACCCCGTCAACCAAGTCATTCAGATCTGGTTCTTCGACCGCTCCAACATCCCCGCCGACATCGCAGCCGGCACGCCCACCATGGAATCCTGGGGTATGCCGAGGGCCCACTTCGGCGGTTGTGACGTCGAGACGCACTTTTCCGACCTGACCATTGTGTTTGACAACACCTTTTGCGGCGACTGGGCCGGCAACAGCTGGAGCTCCGACTCGACGTGTGCCTCCAAGGCCGACTCCTGTGACGACTATGTGGCCAACAACCCGAGTGCCTTCAAGGACGCCTACTGGCTCATCAACTCGCTCAAGGTCTATCAGTACGCCGACAACGCAACTCTGCCAGCGCCCGTGCCCGCCCCCAACGCAACCAACTCGACGGGCAACTACTCTGCCAACTACACTGCGAGGAGCACTTCGCCATATGCACGCAACGCGCGTCCCGTGCGTCTTTCCGCGTAAGCATAAGCGCTCGTCGTGGTAGCGTCTGCCGGCATCGCGCTCAGAACGGGCCGCGTCGACCAACTTTGCAGTCGACGTGCATGCTAGTGGGAGATGAGACAAGCTTTGCATGGCAGCTTGATCGAAGTAAGCTTACCTGCCGATTCCCATCGTCTCCTCGGAGCAAGCCAAACAACTTCACTTCATCCCTTCGTTTTTCTGGGCTGCGCAATCATTTACTTTCGCTTCTTTTGCGCAGCACCTGTGTTTACTTGTTTCTTCTTCTTGTGCATCATCTTATCATCTTTCTCCCACTCTTTTGACGACTTCTTCATGACTGGTATATACCAAGGGCGTCCTGGCCACAGGACGACATTTTACGGCGGCATTTGCACGGAGTCCTTTGCGTTGTTGGTCTCGGGCTAGATGGCTGGGCTGGAGCTTGCATGGACATGCAACGGCACCTATCTTGGGTTTGGTGGGCAACGGACATGGCTCGGGCGTTGGTAGCAATGGACCGGATGGTGGGGCTGGATCTCGCTCGTCATTTGCACTCACTCTGTTGTCGGTGCCGCCCACGATTCGGACGAGCCCTGCAATGTCAATCCTTTGGATGTCCATGACGCGCGTTTTGCAATTTTGTTCTGTGACCTTGAAGTGGCATCCCGCGCCCTTTCCAGCCTTGAAAAGAAATCAGGGCGATAGGGAAACAAAAGCAACGTGACAGACGCAGGTCAATGATGGAGTACAGGTGAGGAAAAGAAAAAAGCCACCCCACTACTGCTCGGCCTCGCCTCACCATTCAGCCCATGTCTTATCGTCGCTGCTGATCATGGCTCGATCCGGAAGTTGTAGCTGCTCGGGGGTTTGGTGAAATAATAGATGTTCATTCGCCAAAGAACGGACGTGTGTCGAAACATGGAGCATCCCAAACATTTGCGGTGGTCAGTTTTGCTTTTGGGATCCTCCTTTGCCTCTCCACTCGTTGTCCCGTCTCGATGAGTCATCATCACCTGACTACGCGGGGTGGCGATCCACAACGTCAGCGCGTCACCTCGACCTTCACTGACTCTCCACTGCACGTTGACATTTTGATTATTGTACCTGCCGCTCCATCTTCGAACATCTTTTGCCCATCTTAGTTTTGGCGGCGACGGTCGCCTGCACATTTCTGCGACCTGCGCTCCGCCGCTCGCCCGTCGCCTTCTGCTTTGCAATGGCTTGATTGCCTACCCAGAAATGTGAAACCAGCGCGACAGTCATGGTTCTCAGGCCTCAGAATCCATCAAAGCACAATGCCATGCCGAAGCAGGCGCCAAAGGATACGCAGACTAAGCTGACCGGCCTCCTTGTGAGGCAGCGGCCAGAGAACAACAATGACAACGAGGAGAGCCGACCGGTCAAGAGGGTCAAGATATCCGACGATAAAAGCGACGATACCCCGCCGAAATCGCCTGCCAGTGTATCGAAACCTGTGAATTCAAAGCCAGATCCTCCGCCGCCTACTCAGCGCCCATCAATCCGCGTGATACCCGACTCGGACGACGAACCTGACAGCGACGACGCGTTTGAAGAGGAGACTGCACCCCGCCAGACCGACCTCGAAACTGCACTTCCCGGCATCACCACTGACGAGGACGCCATCGAAGAATATGAAAGGGCCAAGCATGCGCAGGCAGCGGCGGCGGGAGAGGAAGAGCTACGGCTGAGTCAGGAGGGCAGGGGCCAATACACGCAGAGTTCGATATACGTGGACGCGTTTGATTTGGCGCTGGATACAGTGCTAGAAGAGGAGAGCCACCTCTTTGACGACAAGGAGAATGAAGTGTTTCGCTTTTGGAGAGGACTGGATTACGAGTCAAAGTACTTGTGGGTTTCGGCGGGAACAAGAGCCGAGGCTTGAGCTGATGGGAACAGATATGTACGGCTGTTCTTGAGAAAGACGTCGGCCTGGTTTCGTATCAGCAAGCTGGGCTACCAACGCGACATTTCCGACATGGACAGCGCGGTCAAGACTCTGCAGCAAGAGAGGCCGCTGCCCATGACGGGAGTCGCAGAGACAAGTCATCCAGGCGAATTGGAGCCACCAGAGGGTACAACACTCGGTCACGCCTTTACCTTTGCAGATCGGTCAGAAGAACACATCACGACGCTGGAAGAGGCGTCGTCTCTCCTCAAGCTGGACGAGCTCAAGGCGCTGGCCAAAGACGCCAAGGTACAAGGCAGGAACAAAACGGAGCTGCTCAAGTCGTTTCGACGCACGAGTGGCAAGCAGACCGGACTCGCCTGGGGCCGCTTGAGACGAGGCGAGACGGAAACGTCTGAAGCCGACGGCGAGACCACACGCGAGAGCACGCCGTTGGACGAGAGCTCCAATCGCGACGCACACTGGTTGAAGAAGATCATGGGCGAGACGGGCCCTTGCGTGCGCCTGTCGCTGCCTGCGCTGAAACTGTTTGAACGTGTGCATTTGGTCTTCTACCGTTCGACTGAGTGGACTGAAAAGTCGCTCAAAACCATCATCTTGGCACGGATCGCGCGGCGCAACTTTCCGCATTATGTTGTTTCGCGGTCGTCCAACATATTCCCCTCGCGTGCCATGCTGCTCGAGTTTGAGGCCGCGCTGCGGACCCAGTTTCGCATCGACAACATCCTCGAGTTCAACGGCACGCCTAAGCGCAAGGACCTTGAGGTTGTCCTTGAAGTGTTTGAGGAAGTGTATCCACGCTGGCTTGCGCTGCTCAACGACGAACAGCGAAAAGAAGACGGCATCTACCTCAGCGGCGAAGGCGCATATCTGCGGCGGTTGTCGCCGGCATGGGTCTATACGCGCATCGCACACAAGGCAGCAGCCGTGTTTGGGCGGTTCAAGAACCACAAGCGCGAGCACGAGCTGCTCTCGGAACTCCTCGCCCAACGCCTCTTCCACGTCGCGCGCCGCGGGCCATGGTACCAGCGCAAAGCGTTGCTCGAGGAGCACTACATGGCCGCTCTGACACCAACGCAGGGCCGTAGCGCGGAAGCGCAGAAGCAGCACTGGCGAGAGGTGGCGTTGGCGACGTGCGAAGAGGGCCTTCAGGATCATCTCACTCATCTCGTCTATCACTACGACCTGCAGAAGCGCGTTGGCAAGCTGGAGAAGCGTCTCAAGGTTGCAAAGCGCCTGCAGCACTCGTTTACGCATGTCCGTCTGGCCGCGCCGGTGGAAGTGTACATTGAGGGCACGCGCATCGAGCGGCCAGCGGACCCATTTGCTGCCTCATCCAGTACCGCAACGACTGCAGCAACAACGACAACGCCGCGCATCGCCTCGTCCGTCGGCTCCAAAACCATTTGGCTCGACACCACGACACCGCCCTCTCCATCTAACCCGCTCCCCACCTGCTCCGTCGAGCAAATGTGCCTCGCGCACTACCAAAAGCAGGGCTGGCGCGGCGCGCACGCCGAAGGCTCCATCCTGACGACGCTCTTCGCGCTCCTCTTCCACGACGTCCTCTTCGCCTACGTGCCGCACGTCTTCCAGACGCCGTACCAGTCGGCGCCGCTGGACCTGTCCAGCGACGCCTTCTTCGCCGCGCGCTCCAGCCTCGTCCGGCACCGGCTCGCCGAGATCGAGAACGGCGAGGCGGAGCGCATCGCGGGCGGCGTGTGGGAGAGCGAGAGCGAGCGGCGGACGGCCGTCGTCGGGCTCGATTGGGCGCGGTGGAGCTGGGACGACGTTAGGGAGGTGCTCGCTGCTTTTGGCGGCGAGGGGCTGAGTGCGGTGTGCAGGGTGCTGTGTCAGGAGTATGGCGCCCGGAGGGCGGGCGTGCCCGACTTGTTTTTGTGGAGGGTTGATGACGCTGCTGCCTCCTCCTCCTCCTCCTCCGCCTCCTCCTCAGCTGGTGTCTCGCATCAGGATGACGCCGTCGAAACGTGCGAGATGCAGGCCGACGCGGCCGAACGGACCGGGGATCCACAGGCGGGACGAGGAGGACGTGCAGGTGCTGGTGCCGGCGGCAGCGTCCTCTTCGTCGAAGTCAAGAGCGCCAACGACCGCCTCAGCGACGCCCAGCGCCTGTGGATCCACGTGCTGACGGGCGCGGGCGTGCGCGTCGAGCTGGCCAACGCCGTTGCGGCCGAGGTCAAGGTCGTCGCTGCTGTTTAGACGAGATGAAATGTACAGTCGATGGATGATGGGCTGGTAAAGAGGCTGGGAGAAGCACGGCGAGCATTGTGACAGTAGCACTGCTTTGGTAGAAATCGTTTTATTTCTCTGGCATGTTTTGATGGATGGAAGTGAAAGTGTTTGCACAAGCAACAACGATTATCTGCCACGATGATGATGCCAGGTAGCCACCGATCTTTTCTGATCTGATGATGATGATGATGATGATGATGATGATGACAATATATACAAAGACGATGCCAGACCCAGACCCAAGCCCCACAAACGCCAACGCCGCACGCTATGACGATGACGCCAACCTAGCAGTCGACCTACCTTACAACACGACTGACTGACTGACAGGTGTGGTCACAACAAAGCCCGCACCAAAAGAACGCCATGTCCACCGTGCCGCCCCACCCCAGTGCAAACAAAAGATCAGAAGCGGGCAGTGGGCAATGCAAGCAAGCAAGCAAAAAGACGACGACTCCCTCTCACAACTCGGTCCGCCCCTTTGGCTTCGGCTGCCTGGCGCGCCCGCCGCCGCCCGGCCGCACGACGCCGGCACCGTAGACGTCTTCTCGGCGCGGGATGCGGAGCTCCCAGCTGCGCGGCTTGACGGGGAGGCCGAGCCAGAAGTCCCACAGGCGCGAGAGCTCGACGATGAGGATGCGGGTGCTGTTGAGATTGAAAGGTTAGCACCCGGAGGCGGGATTGGAGCAAGAAGAACGATGGGAGCAAAAACTTACAGCTTCCCCGGCAGCGCCGCCCACTGCCCCAAAATCCACCACGACGTCTTCCAAATGAGCTCCGCCTCCTCGGCAATCGCCTCGGTAATGGTCGGATTGACCTTGCGCGGCCGCATCAGAAACTCGGGGTATCCGTCGTCGTCGTCGTCTTCGTCTTCGAGGGATTGTTCGGCGGCCAGGGCGGCTTCGTGGGACTGCCGCGCGGCGTAGGCGTCGGCCAGGGGCGTCGGCATGTACGGCTCCGCGGACATGTTGTCGACGACGTTGGGCGAGGGCGCGGTGCCAGAGGCCCTGCTCAGGCTGGCAGCGGTGGAGGAGCCGACGGCGGGCGAGGACGAGGATGGGGACGGCTGCGGCGCGGCCGAGGCGTCGCGCTCAGCGATCATGTGGCGGAAGTTCTTGATGGCCGCCAGGCTGTGCGAGATGCGGCCGAGCGTGTTGACGAGGGCGACGAGCTCCGTCTGGCGCAGAGGCGGCGCGTTGGCGGCGTCTTGCTCGTCGTATTCGAACAGCACCTTGAGCGCCGTGCCATAGCCGTTGGTTTGAAGTTTGCCCCAGAGCCGGCACTTGTCGCAGCCCACGCAGTCCATGATGCGCGAGACATTGCGGAAACGCTGTTTAAAGTCCTCTTTGAGCTGTATTCCTGCGGAGTCGGCAAACATGACCGACTCGTCGAAAATGGTTTCGCGATTGTTGGACGGAATCGTGTTCGTCAAGCGGGTGACGAGTTGTTTGGTAAACTTGTCCTCAAGCGGATCGGCGCTACAAAATTGGTAGCTTTGCAGATGATTCCGCAGCTTGCCGACTGCGCGCAGCACGAGGGCGTAGTTGAAGTAGAGGTTCGAGATGCGGTCGGGGTAGTGGTGGAGACGCTCCTCATAGCAGGCCAAGTTGGGGCCCCATTGACCCGTGGACTGGTTCAAAAAGTCCCAGCAAAGATGGGTGGAAATGGACGCGTGCATTCCAGAGACGACGCGGTGGAAGACGCGCTTCTCTACGCACTCGTCGTCAAACTCGAGCTGGTCAACGCGGCCGGCCGGGCTGTCGTTGTGAGCAATGGCCGACTGGATGCTCTGCCGCAACGGCTGCTTGCGCATCACATCGCGCAGATCCAACGCCGCCTTATTTCCGCCATCAATGCCCACAGGCGAGCTGGAGAAGCCGTTCTTCTTGGGCTTGGAAAAGCAGTTCTCGCGGTAAATGGCTTCCCAGACCTGCTGTGCTCCGGCACCAGCGTAACCAGTGAATCGTTCGGGATTGTCCACCAAGCTGACGTAGTCGCCCTTGGCCGCTGCTCCTTCGTCGTCCAACACACAGTAATCGCGCTCATCGCACTCGTCGTCGTATTCGACCACACAAGTTTCGGCGGTATCTTCACCCAGGCTCCCAGCCAGCGGCTTCCCGTTCCTCTCTTCGCGGTCTCTGGGGCTCGGATGTTCGGCTTTGGGGCCCTCCAGCTTTCCCAGCTCCTCGGCACGCCAGACAATCGGAATGTCTTCCTCATTCTCTAGCGTGTTGACGGCGCAGGCGATGTTGCCGCACATGCCATTCTCGTCGGACCAAAAGGGACATTTCTTGTTGTAGAGGTTGAGGCGGTAGTAGGAGAAGAAGTCGGTCTGCTTGGTGATCTTGTCGAGCAGCGGCTTGACGGCGTCGTTTATTCGTTCGAGGTCGGAAAAGGAAGCGCAAGCGTCGGAAACGGTCGATCGAGGGTCGATCTGGGGAAAAGGTTAGTTAGCTAGCTGAAGATGCAAGCAAGGGGCGAGCCGGGGGCTTCCTTACAGCACACTGGGCTGCGCGGTCTGACGATATGCTCTTCGCGTGGTTGGCGTTCGAGGCACCCAGCAGCGCAAAGGCTGCCAGGTAAAAGACGTGTGCGCTCCGGCGCATTAGGAAGGCGGTGGTGTAGTGGGCGTGTCGATGGCAGGGCCCGAGTTCTGGGCGAGGTGGGCAGAGTGATGAGAGTTGGCCCGGGGCGTGGGCATGCAGGTGGTCGTAATAAGGAAAGAGGACAGGTGTGGTTTTATTTGCGGGTGGCGCCGCAAGAGCCGCAGACTCGTACTGTAGCAACTATAGTTGAGCAGTCATGCGACGGTGGAGTGGTGCCAAGGTACTGTGACTGTTGGGGCGAAACAGGCGATGATCTTGCGAGGCGCCAGAGCAGAGGGTAGAGAAAGGTGTCTTCTATTTACTGACTGTCTGTCTATGTCTTGATTATTGATGCGGGCGAAAATGAAATGCTTTGAGCATGGGCAGCCGCAACAGTCCGCGGGGCATGGGTCATCCACGTCCACGTCTCTTCTTTCTCCCCAACGTCACTCCCACTCCTTTCACCGCCGCGCCACCACCAGCAGAGCAGCCACAGTACCGTACGGTGCCACACCTATTTACGCCTGTCGCAAACGGCCTGCGCCAGCCCTGGCCTCACCACTTGTTGCCTAGCATCTTTGTCTCCTGGCATTCCTCCGCCGTTCGACATTGAACTTCTCCGACAGCCAAGACCATTTGTTCCGTCCATCCATCGCGCCGCTCCGCACGCTACCACCGCCCCCTGCATTGGTCTCCGCCCATCCGCTGCACTCGCTCTTTTGACAACCCCTCGAATCAAATCAACGTCCTGCTTCATCTCGCTGACAAAGACGCCGACATATCCCAGCTCCTCGCTCCCGTCCAACGACTCTCTACATCACCATCGGTAAGACAACCACATCTTCTCCTTCACTTCTTCCCCAACTTGATTCCTCACTCAAGTACCATCAAATCCGTCGTTTTCACCTTCCCCTTTGCCTCCACTCCCTCTTCCAAGCATCTTACTCCGTCCAAACTACAACTACCAATGCACTCCTTTCCAAAAATAAACATAAACTCGAACCCTATCGCCAACCTTGAACCCAAAACCCTACCGCGCAACGCTCTCGCGCTCAGCCACTCAGATGTGTGGGGTCGACAAGGACTCTAGCCAAGCCAGCCAACACTCACCCCAGGTCGCGTGTCGGTCTCACCACCAGAATGCTCCTCACGTGCCCTGCCTCGCACCAAGCCGGACATCAGCACCTTGGTTGCTGTCCACGACCTTCTAACCCGTTCCGTGTCGTTCAAACATCTCGACGAGTCTTTCACCAATCTATGGCCCTCGATTCTGCCAGACGGCGTCGGCGTCCCCTCCGTCGCCTGTCGGACCAGCCTCTTCGGTTGCCGACGACCTGCAACCCTCAAAATCCCCGAGCATTGGCGGCTTCAATGGCGGATCGGCGCATTTGTAAACGCCCTCGACTGCTTGGACAAATCCACATGGACGTTGGCTCTGTCGTCGGCTGTCACTCAACGCTGCAAGGAGGTAAAGTGTGCCAAGTCAACGCCTTGCCATGCAGGTATGCTGTACGCACCATGCATGCCATTCATTAATACAAGCCTATCGAGATGTTTTTGCAATGCTTCCTCTTTTACAACTTCAGCGCTGTCTGTCCGGCATGTCTCGTCCACAACGTAAATCTAAGCGGCCGGCTGGCTGCACTTGTGCCGCCAAAGTACCTAGCGTATATTAAAACAAGAAGATAAAAATCGACCACGGATTCATCATCCTTCAGACTGCATTCGCCCCCTACTGCAGGGACTCGACAACAAGAGCAGAGGCACCGCCGCCGCCATTGCAAATGCCTGCGGCGCCAATCTTGCCCTTCTTCTCGCGGAGTACGCCCAAAAGGGTCGTCACGATGCGGGCACCGGATCCACCGAGAGGGTGACCCAGGGCGACGGCACCGCCGTGGATGTTGACCTTGTCCTCGCTGATGCCGAGAAGCTTCATGTTGGCGAGAGCGACGACGGAGAAGGCCTCGTTGATCTCGTAAAAGTCGACGGCGCTTTGCTCAACGCCGGCGTGCTTGAGGGCCTTGGGAATGGCGAGCGCCGGGGCAGTCGTGAACTTGGACGGGTTCTGAGCGGCGTCGCCCCAGCCAAGAATCTTTGCAATGGGCTTGAGGCCGTGGGCCTTGACGGCAGCCTCAGAGGCCAGAACGACAGCGGCAGCACCGTCGGACAGGGGCGAGGCGTTGGCCGCTGTGACGGTGCCGGTGCCGGGAATGAAGACGGGCCTCAGGGACTTGGTCTTGGACTCGTTGAAGTTCTTGGGCTCGTCGTCCTTGTCAACGACGACATTGGGCTTGCCACGACCACCGCTGACCTCGATGGGGGCGATCTCGGTCTTGAACAGGCCGGCCTCTTGGGCTGCGTTGGCCTTCTTGTACGAGCGGATGCAGTACTCGTCCTGGTCGTCGCGGGTGAACGAGTGATCCTGAGCGCACTCCTCGGCCTGAATACCCATGTGCTCCGTCTTGTAAACGTCGGTAAGACCGTCCTTCAGGACACCGTCAACCAGCTTTTGGTCGCCAAACTTCGCGCCGACGCGGAGGTTGGGGAGGTAATGTGGAACGTTGGACATGGACTCGGTACCGCCAGCAACAACAATCTCAGCGTTGCCGGTGAGGATAGTCTGGGCACCGAGGATGATGGCCTTCAAACTCGAGGCGCACACCTTGTTGACGGTCGTTGCAACGGTGGCCTCGGGAAGACCAGCACCAATGGCGCATTGGCGGGCGGGGTTCTGGCCGAGGCTGTAGGCTATCAGCAAACTTGTCCTCTGTTGAAATTGCTCGATCTTGTCCTTACTTGGCGGAGAGGACGTTGCCAAAGTACACCTCCTCGACGTTCTCGGGCTTGATGGCGGCACGCTCGACGGCGGCTAGTTTAGTTAGCAATTGAAGCCATTGACTTGCGACAGGAATTGTCAATTACACTTGATCGCGTGAGAACCGAGTTGGACAGCGCTCAAGCTCGAAACCGAGCTATTCAACAGTCAGCAAAGGTTGAGGGTGCAATGTCGGTGGACGTGTTCTTACCCTTGGAACATGCCAACTGGCGTGCGAGCGGCGGAAACAATGTAGACGGGAGGGAGAGAAGACATGATGGCGATTCGAGGCGTAGGAAAATTGTCCGAAGTGGAAGAGCGAGGTGAGAAGAGGGAAGAAAGAAAGTTGGAGGCGCAGAGGAAAAACAATAGGATGATCGAGGGGTCAGCTTCGAAGCCCGATGGGTCTCCACCGCACGAGCCACCGCGGAGGTCCACTCTCACCGCCAACGCACGGCCACTTGCGCCACACTTTGCGCGCCAAGATGTCGCGCTGAACTGGAAGCTCCCGTCTCTCTTTTACGTCAACCAACATCTCCAATTTTACGCCCTCATCGCCATGGATGACCTCTACGACGAGTATGTTTTGCCTCTCTACGCACATGATCTCAAGCTGATTTCCAAGGTTTGGCAACTTCATCGGCGAGGCCGAGTCCGAAGAAGAATCCGACAATGGCGCGCCCGCCGCCGACGCCTACGTTTACGATGACGAGCCCGAAGATGACGAGCCCGTCAATGACCAGCAGCTCATGGAAGTCGACGATGAGGGCCCATCGAATGCCGTAATCCTACACGAAGACAAGCAGTACTACCCGTCGGCGCAACAAGTATACGGTGCAGATGTCGAGACTTTGGTTCAAGAGGAGGACGCGCAGCCCTTGACGCAGCCCATTGTCGAGCCGGTGGTGCAAAAGAAATTTACAGTCGAAGAGGCAGACCTGCCGCCGGTGCGATTTGCGCGCGACTTCCAAACGGACCTCATGAACTACCCGGACCAAGTGCGGAACGTCGTTCTTGCTGGACATTTGCACCACGGAAAGACTGCGTTCATGGACATGTTGGTCATGGAGACGCATGAGATTCAAGACAGGCTGGACAAGAGGGCAGGCAGGAGTCGGGACGAGCAATTGAGATATACCGACACTCACATTCTGGAGCGGCAACGCGGCGTTTCGATAAAGGCGGCCCCTATGAGCTTGGTGTTGCAGAGCGCCAAGGGCAAGTCGCATCTTTTCAACATTATGGATACCCCGGGCCACGTCAACTTTGTGGACGAAGTCGCGGCCTCTTTGCGCTTGGCAGATGGCGTTGTCTTGGTCGTCGACGTGGTAGAGGGCGTTCAGGTCAACACGGAGGAGATTATCAAGCACGCAGTCTTGGAGGGCGTGGCCCTGACTCTGGTCGTCAGCAAGATGGATCGTCTGATCTTGGAACTGAAGCTTCCTCCGGCCGACGCCTACTTCAAGCTGAAACATGTAATTGAAGAGGTCAACACCGTCATCGAGAGCACCATTCCCGGTCAAGGCGAAAAATACCGTCTCAGCCCTGAAAAGGGCAATGTTGCATTTTCTTGCAGCACGCTTGGCTGGTCGTTTACCCTGCCGTCATTCGCTAAAATGTACTCCGACAGCTACCCCGACTCCGGCATCAACTCGGACGACTTTAGCAAGAGGCTGTGGGGCGACATTTATTTCAACCCCAGAAGTCGTAAATTCTCCAGAAAGCCGCTGCAAGAAGGAGCAAAACGGTCATTTGTGCATTGGATCCTTGAGCCCATTTACAAGCTCTTCTCGCACACCATTAGCGAAAGTCCCGAGGATCTGAAGGAGACGCTGGCCAGTCTAGGAATTCAACTCAAGCCCTCGCAGCTAAGAACTGATGCTAGAGAATTGCTCAAATTAGCGTGCGAGCAGTTCTTTGGCACTTCGGGTGGCTTTGTGGACATGGTCGTTCGGCACGTACCCTCTCCAATCGAAGGATCACAGAGATATCTGGAAAGGTACTACACTGGTCCCCTGGACACCGAGACGGCCGAATCTCTCAAGAAGTGTGACCAGGACGGCCCTCTAGTTGTTCACGTCACCAAGCTTTTCAACACGACCGATGCGAAGACGTTCCATTCTTTTGGCCGCGTCCTCAGCGGTATCGCAAAGCCTGGTGACCAAGTAAGAGTTCTCGGCGAAGGCTACACCATTGAAGATGAGGAAGACATGGTGAACGCCACCATCAGCGACGTCTGGATCGCCGAATCACGATACAACGTTCCTGTGAGCGGTATCCCGGCAGGAAGCTGGGTCCTTCTTGGTGGCGTTGACAACAGCATTGTCAAATCCGCAACAATCGTTCCACCAAAGCTACCGTCAGACGATGACGCCTATATTTTCTGCCCCGTCAAACACTTCTTCGAATCCGTCTTCAAGGTCGCCGTCGAGCCCGTCAACCCTTCAGAGCTCCCTAAAATGCTCGAGGGTCTCCGCAAAATCAACAAGTCATATCCTCTCATAACCACCAAAGTAGAAGAGTCTGGAGAGCACATCATGCTCGGTACCGGTGAACTGTACATGGATTGTGTGCTGCACGACTTGCGGCGACTATACGCAGACATGGAAATCAAAGTGTCGGATCCGGTGACGCGTTTCTGTGAGACGGTCGTCGAGACATCGGCGATCAAATGCTATGCACTGACGCCCAACAAGAAGAACAAGCTCACTATGGTCGCGGAGCCGCTTGACCAAGGCATCGCTGAAGACATTGAATCCGGCCGCGTCAACATCAAGGACCCGGTCCGCGTAGTGGGCAAGTTTTTCGAGGAAAATTACGGCTACGACCTCCTCGCCTCGCGCAACATTTGGGCCTTTGGACCCGACGACCAAGGCCCCAACATTCTCCAAAACGACACGCTGCCCTCGGACGTGGATCAAAAGCTTCTTCGCTCAGTGAGGGACACTATCCGCCAGGGCTTTAGCTGGGCAACACGTGAGGGACCTCTATGTGAGGAGCCCATCCGCAATGCCAAGTTCCGCCTCACAGATGTCAGCCTGGCGCCTGAGCCCATCTTCCGTGGCGGTGGCCAAGTCATTCCAACAGCACGACGCGCTTGCTACAGCGCATTCTTGATGGCAAGTCCGCGTCTCATGGAGCCAGTGTATGCGTGCAACATGATTGGCCCGGCAGACGCGGTGAGCAGTCTGTACACAGTATTGGCGCGGCGACGCGGACACGTTCTGCAAGACGGGCCCATTGCCGGAACGCCTCTATACAAGGTCAAGGGATTGCTGCCGGTCATTGACTCGTTCGGCTTTGAGACGGACTTGAGAGTATGTTCCCTCCTTCTACTTCTTGAACAATACTGACTCCTCATCAGATACACACACAAGGCCAAGCTACCGTCTCCCTCGTCTTTGACCGATGGTCCGTCGTTCCCGGCGACCCCCTTGACCGCGACGTGCGTCTGCGCCCGCTTGAACCGGCCGCTGCTCAAGCAACTGCGCGCGACTTTGTCCTCAAGACTCGCCGGCGCAAGGGTTTGGCTGAAGATGTGGCCGTTGGCAAGTTCTTGGAGCCAGAGTTGTTTAGGAGTCTCAAGGAGAGTGGCATTCTGGATGGTTGAGAGAAATCGGGTCGTTCTGGAGTCTCTGAAGAGGTTAAATAAAGATTCATGGTCATGAGGCGGGCCATTTGCAGGCGTCACAGAAAAGATCAGGGACCGAGATGAGAATCCAAATAAAAGCTCTGCTGAAGCAGGGAAATTTTCACTACACCACTACCAATATCCCACTCATTCGACTTACGCAGACAGGTTTGGTGACCGCAAACCCCACTTTTGTCCGTACTTACCATCCTACCACGCAGCCTTGATGTCAACGGGTCTACCCAGCCCTCGTCCCTCCCTGTCCCCACCCAGCTCCCTTCTTACCATACGATCTCCTCGACTGAGCAATCAACTTGTTCATGCGCGACACCCTCTTCTGCGCCTGGTTCGGCACGTACGCCAACCGGCTCGGTCCATCACCCTCAATATCGTTCCTCGGACTTGAGGCGCCAGGGGACGATTCAGCAGACGACACAGGACCCAGCTCAATCAGCTCGCCCATGCGCGTCTTGACGGTCGTCGGCAGCGGCGCGCGGCCTGGCGTGATCGGGCTAGGTGCCGGCCGTTTGCGGCGCGATGGCGAGGGCATTAGGGCGCTATTCGTTTTGGCTGGGATGCGTATACGTCGGAGAGGTATCGGAGATGCCTTAGGAGTCGCTTGGGAGGAGGAGGGATTTGCAGCCGCGGTGGTGTTGCTCTCTGAAGCGTTTGCAACGGCATCGGGCTCGTCGGCGGCGTTTGCAACTGGTTTTTCGCAACTTGGGGAGTCGGTTTTGGCGGCGCTGTCGTCAGTGGCAGATGAACGACTCTCTTTCTCTGTTTCCTCAACAGCCTCGCTCGCGGTGTCAGGCACCTTTGCCGGCTCCTCGACTGTCTTCTCCGTCTCCTCCGTCTTCTTAGAACCACCAGAAACGCGGCGCTTCTTGGTCTTTGGTTCCGCGTCGGGGGCCCTGGGAAACATGTCATCCAGGTTCTCCACTGGTGAAGGCGACTTTGGACCGGCGTCAGATTCCTCGCGTGCGCGCTTCGTCGTAGAAGAAGCGTGGCTATCGCCGACCACCGCAGATGCCTCTGCTTGCTCGCGCGCTTGCTTCTTCTTTTCTTCCTTTTCTGCCTTTTCCAGCTTGCGGCGCTGGACTTCCTGTTTGTTTACTACCATGGCGCGAGAAACTTTCTGGTGCGAGATGTTAGTGAAAGACTACATGGAGCAGGGGGGGATGTACTTACCGCGTTAGTCAGTTTTGCCATTTGCTTTTTGGTGACAGTTGCGCGTGCTTGCTGGAATGTCTTGGGCTTGCGAGGAGGCATTTTCGGAATGAGTTGCTATCTTTCCAAATGTCAGTGTATCGATTTTGGTTCGTGTGAGCGATGCGGATTTAAAATATAGCTGCCCAGCAAGTATTCCTCGGTTCGATTTACGGGGTTTGTTAGGCGGTAGGAGGTAGGCGTACGTAGTCTTGTTGATTCTACAGCGAAGAGGAAGGAAGGGCAGTTTTAATGTAGACAATGGGGACTGTGAGCATGACCCTGAAATTGCTATTTTGGGAGACTGTCTCAAGTGAAAGAAGTCTTGATTTTAATTGTCTATTGTCTTTGGGACAGTGGCGACGAGATTTCAGGCTTTGTTGGATGACTCTGGCGTCCGCTTTCCTTGAACAATGTCATTGTTGGGCGAGACAAAGGCTGTTGGTTGACACTGAGAATTCCCTGTGCACCAAGTTCCTCGAGAAACGAAAACACCCGAGTCTAGCTGCGGTGATGGACGACAGCTTCTTAGCTCTGTCTTCGCAGTGCATGAATTGTCTTTGAATGCAGACCCTGTGCCACGGGACATAATTCTCTTTGGCATCAATTACCCCTGGCCCAAGCATGACCCTGCCAAGATAGAATCGAGTTTTCGAATCCCCCGCGCGTCATAGCAGCCCATGTGTCTGTTCGATCTTTCTGTCTCAGTTCAAAACGAAGATATCATGGTCAACGCTTGGCAAGTCAGCAGAAGCACTCTGATACGTCTCTCTACTGTGTCTTACATACAATTCCCATTATTGAGAGGAGACTCGAGCATCAGTGGGGCATCAACGCATTGTGTACTTAAGGAAACTCTGGGACGGTTGTGATTGAGTTCCTCAGACCAGGAAAAAACGCACACAACTAGCCTGCGAGAATCAACAGCACGTTCTGGTAAGAACAGCTCGCTCACTAGACATGCTCCTGATCGAAAATACTGACAGAAAACGGGTGGTAGTCAGAGAAACCACCCCTGAATCCAGTGCACTATTACCCCTGAACAAGAGAAATTCGACACACCAACATCATGCCGATTAAGTCCGGAGACATCATCGACGACGTGACGATTTTCAGAACTGATCCGAAAATTGCCGAACGGAAGAGAACTCTTACCATGATCGCTGATGCATTCACTGCTGAGCGTGACCTGCGTCACTTTACCAAAGTGACTCTGATGTAGGTAAATTGAGCTCACATCCCCTAAGCCGGTGCTGAATCTCGGTGTGACAGAAATCTGCTACACACAAGTGGAGATCCTACAAACCATCTGACATTACGCGTTGCGGACAATAATCAACGACGACGCGGAAAGGAGCAGACTTTGCACCTCTACGCCACCAAAGGACCGACAGGATTACAACATACGACACATGTGCTCTATCCAAACGAGCTAGACCAAAGGCCGCTGGCTCATCGTCCCGCGTGGGGACCCTCAAATGTCTATCGCTGGCCGACTGGATGGAAAAGGCGATGTCCACTTGTCCTTGGAATTACAAGACTGCCATGCAAAAAGAATTGTCCATGTAGGGGGGCGACGATCACCATTTTTGACCTTTGGATTTTCTTTGGGCTTTCCTATCTAGTCCGCTTCATCGATTTCCTGGCACAGTGGGTGTAGAACGAAACGAGACACCCTGGGTCTGGCTGCAGCAGCGCATGAATGCTTCCTAAGCGCGACTGTAGCAGTAAATGGATGCTCCCTAAGCGTGACTGTAATAGCAGATTATTACTTCTGAATTGCAGCTGTGGTAGTAAATGAATTCTCCCTGAGCGCATTCATATTGCTAGGAAGTCTCATTTCTTTCGACACCCACTGCGCTGGCGTCCTTATAGACGACCAGAGACCGGGATCTTTCAAAGAGCAAACCATTTTGCCACCTCCATGGAAACATCATTGTACGGAAAGAGACGAGACACTGGGACCATTCGATCTGAAGGCAAGGATATATGATCTGTTCAATATAATCGAAAAGGTTGCAAAAAGGAAGCACGGTGCGGAGGGATTAGCTGTAGAAGTGTGGACAGAGCTCAATGCACTGAATGAACAAAGGAAATGAGAAAGGCAGAATTTAACGAGGCTTGAATGTCATTCAAACAATGCATGTTGTGAACTTACGAAGGTGTGTTGTTGAACAATGACTCTTTTGTCCCGTATAAAACGGATCCATCAGCAACTCATCACTCAATTTCCAAAACACTCCCATATTCTCTCCCTCCCCAAAACCGAAATCATGGTGAACCAAGAGGAGCTCGCCGCGATTCGCCACCTTTTTGGCGACCACGAAGCCCAGCTCTGGAGCGAGGGCCGCGGGCACATGTTTGTCCGTGACAACGAAGGTGAGATACACAACGTGCGGGGCGAAATGTTCGATGAGCTGAGACGAGTTGCTGCGGTGCAGCAGCAGCAGCAGCAGCAGCAGCAACAGAGACAGCGACAACATCAACAGCCACAGGAGAACTATGATGCCGACGTCGAGAGCAACGAGGATAGCTTTTCGGAGAGTGACTCAGACCTGAGCGCTTCCAGCTACAGCTCTTCCGAGGACGGATCCGGCATCTGGGACGAAGAAGTTCTGCTTCCTCCGTTCACCAACGCCGACATCGAACGCTTCGCGGGACACCAGATCCACACCATGTTGGTTGAAGGTCCGCTTTCCCCACAGCAAGTTGCCATTGTGCACCGACTCTTCGGCGAGCTGGCAGCGCAACTGTGGCTTGCAGGCCGTAGGTCCATGATGGTGCGCACGCCCGAAGGTGAGTATTGCATGGTAATCCGTGGAGATCTTAGACGCCGGCAACAGCAACAGCAGCGGGATATGCTAGAGCATTTTCAACAACAGCGGCAGCAGCAACTCCAGCAGCAGCAACTCCAGCAGCAGCAACGGCAACAGCGGCAACAGCGGAGGCGGTCACCCTCGCCCGTAGAGCTTGCGGCCGTCGAGCAGCCCGTAGAGGTCGAGGCGGTTCAGCGTCCAGTTGAGATGCCGGCGCGAGAGCAGCCGCTGTCGACGGCGCAGCTGCTCTTCATCGCACAGGAGTTTGGTGACGAGGAGGCCCATCGCTGGTTCGAGGGCCGCGGCAGCCGGTATGCTCGCAACCGCGACGGTGAAGTTGTCCTGATCCGATCCGCGCTGTTTGAAACGTTCCAGCTGCAGTAACTGCCACAGCTTTCAGTGCTCGCTATGCGCGTGGCTGGAGCTTATAGATTCCAAAGATTCTGCAACAGGTAAGTCTAGAAATAAATTCTACTGGTTAGTCAAGACATTGCTTTCGTAAACTGAAGAAGATGTGACACTGTGGTCTTGATGTTACATGCTCAGAAGATTGAAAAGGTGATACTGAAGACAGCATCGTTGGAAGTGTTCGACACTGCAATCATGGGTGATTTACCTCAATTTCGACAAGCAATCCGATTGCGGAGTGAACTGCTGGGCGGAGAAGCGCGTCTGAAAGAACGTATGGACTGTCGGTGTTACCTCAGATGAAGCGCACAGTGCTCCGAGAGCAGTCGTCCACCACCGCTGCTCTGGGAGAAATTCATCACCCGTTTCTGCATCATCGGAAAATTCTCCGCCTCAACAAGACGACCAAGATCACATCAGCCCACCCATCTCGCGCATTTCCGCCGACATCGGACACATGCCGCTCGCATCTGCGCAAGAGGCACAGTAGCACTGAAGTATGGCTAAACGCCCTGCGATTCGTAAACTTTGCGGACGGCGGCCGTGGTTGGCTGCCAATTCCCGCAACCGCGTGGACCGGCCGAAAGAAGGGAAGAAGCTGCAAGTGTGCGCTCGAGTCGAGTTGCAGAAAGTCAAGGTATCACAGGGCGTTACTGGTGGAAGACTTGTCGTTGATGGTGGGCGCGGGCTGCCGTCGACGAGCGGGTGGCAGAATCCCTGTGCACATCACTCAGGTTGGTTGTCTCTCGTTGTCGCGGGGCCCCGCGGGGTTGAACTGCATGGATCTGCGTCGTGTCCAGGGAGAAGGTTAAGGTTTGGCGATACGGCGTCCGGCTCTTGGGATTGGACACGCAGAAATCTTGATTGATACTGTGACGTGGTGGGCTGGTGGTTTGAAGAGAGACGGGAAGGACAAGTGATAAAGCGAGCGACAAAGACGGTCGAGAGCAAGCTCGACACCGTGGACCTGGAGAGAGCCGAGCCCCTGGTCCTGGATGCCTTCTGGAAAGAGCTTGATCGAATCGTGGATGGATTCTTCCGGGCGCCTCTGCGTGTGGGGAGGCAGATGATTAGAATGATATGGATGTTCGCATAAACAGGACAACTCCTAGATTGCGAGCTCTTCTCCAGTCGTCTTCGTGATCTTGTAAGAGGCTGCTATCTTCCGCTTTATGCTGGGTAGTCTGCATAGCGAAGGGATCATCCATGCTCGGTCCGGTCGAGCTTTTGCCGGGATGCACGTTGGTATCGTGACTTCAACTTGTCGTGAGTTTGGCAAGTGGTTCCGTCAAACTGCTTTGTGGCTCGGACTTCCTAGACCTGTTAGAGTATTTCTGCACGCGCGTCAGCAGTGTTCGATTGCTCCTCTCGTTTCCAAATTCCAGTCTTGTTGCTCCCAACAAATGCAACAGCTGCAATAGACTTCCATCAGATGTCAGCCTTCCGGCGCCGCTGCAGCAAAAATACCACCTAAAACAGCAACGCTCCAAACCTTGTCCAAAAAACACCTGTGCATCCCCGCAAAAGCAAAAATCTTGACGGACGCCATTTCCCCGCGGCGTCGTTCTGGCCTGCTTTGGCGTTCAATCATCAGCACAAGAGCCTCACAGGAGCACAAGTATAGTTTGGGTCAGTTTGCGGGTTCCCCGCAGCTAGCCTAGATTTGTCAATTTTCGACGCCTGAAACCCTGCCCCTTGGGTTGGCGATGGTTGGATTGGATTGTGAGAGAAGTTTGAAGGATCAGCCGTAGATGATGATCGTTAGTGCCTGCCGTATCTAATCAATACCACGTGTCTGTTCCGGGCCGCTATAATAAGCGTGCCCCTGCCATAAACGGTATAGAAGACTTTGTTGCCAGTCTCGTTTGTTGAACTCCTGCGCCGGCGGGAGTAACACTGTGGATTATTGACTAGTCGACTGCCTGGAACCACAGAATCACGCACTGGACTCACACTCACATCCCTTTCTGCAGCCATGCCACTATTCAAAAGGCCCACAGATGTCGAAGGCTCGGCCCTGCCCGCCATCGTCATCGGCACATTCGTGGCCTTCGGGGGCGTACTCTTCGGGTATGACACGGAACTCTTCTAGGCACGCGATCTATATCCTAATCAAATCCATAGCTATGACACGGGAACCATAGGAGGCATACTGGCGATGGATTATTGGAAGAAAGAGTTCACGACCGGGCACATCAACTCCAAGGGAGAGCCTGACGTGACGTCGAGCCAGCATTCGGAAATCGTGTCGATTCTCTCGGCTGGAACCTTCTTCGGCGCGCTGACGGCAGCTCCAATGGGTGATCATCTTGGTAGGAGAATGGGACTGATGGTTTCTACCGGCATATTCTGCGTGGGAGTTGCGTTTCAGGTGGGTACTCGTGTGGAGTGCAGGAACTTGGCTGATTGGAACAGACTGCCGCTACGGCAATCCCGCTTTTTGTCGCTGGTCGATTCTTTGCTGGATACGGTGTCGGTCTGATCAGTGCCTTGAGCAAGTAAAACTGGCGAGCATGACGGATTGAAGCTGACCTTTGTAGTCCCACTGTATCAATCCGAAACTTCACCAAAATGGATCCGTGGATCAATTGTCGGTGAGCAATACTATACTTCCCCATTGATGACGTTGCTGAATGCTTCTCAGGATGCTACCAACTCGCCATCACCATTGGTCTTCTCCTTGCCGCAATCGTGGACAATGCAACCAAGAATAGAAACGATTCTGGGTCTTATCGGATTCCCATAGCTGTACAGTATTACTCGCCTGTTGCAGTTCGAAAATTTCAGACACTAATGGTGGTTAGATTTGCATGGGCCATTATTCTGGTTGGCGGCTTGATTTTCCTCCCCGAAACTCCGAGATACTTGATCAAAAGAGACAACTACCCAGAGGCCGCGAAATCCCTGGGGAAACTGCGCCGTTTGCCTGTTAGCCATCCTGCGATCAACGACGAGCTGGCCGAAATTCATGCGAACCACATGTACGAAATGTCGCTTGGCCGGGCCACTTACATTGACTGCTGCCGCGGAAATCTCGGCGTGCGTCTCGCGACAGGCTGTGCGCTTCAGGCGTTGCAGCAGCTGACCGGTACGTAATCCGCAATAGCATGTGGCGAAGACTGACAGCCATAGGTGTCAATTTCATCTTCTACTACGGAACGTCGTTCTTCAAGAATGCGGGCTTCGACAACCCCTTCACCATCACCATGATTACATCGTGCATCAACGTAGCCACGACTTTGCCTGGCCTTTGGATGATTGAGTCGTGGGGTCGGCGTAAACTGCTCCTCATGGGCGCCATAGGAATGGCATTCTGCCAATTTGTGGTGGCCATAACCGGGACTGTGGCCAAGACGACGGATCGGCCGGCGCAAAAGGCAATGATCTCGTTTGTCTGCTTCTACATCTTCTTCTTCGCGTGCAGCTGGGGCCCAGCTGGTAAGTCCTCCTCTTACAACTCCGGCTCTTGCTAACCCCAGACCTAGCGTGGGTGGTCACTGGAGAAATTTTCCCGCTCAAGGTTCGTGCCAAGTCACTGAGTATGACGACCGCGTCCAACTGGCTGCTGAATTGGGCCATTGCGTACTCGACACCGTACATGGTCGATGATGGGCCTGGAAACGCAAACATGGGGGCGAAGGTGTTTTTCGTGTGGGGGTGAGTCATTTTCAACCAACCACTGAGGATAACGCTAATATTTGAAAGGACATGTTGCTTCATATGCATCATCTTCGTCTGGGCATGCATCTACGAGACCAAGGGCTTGAGTTTGGAGCAGGTAGACGAGCTGTACGAGAAGGTTGATCGAGCCTGGAAGAGTCCTGGCTTTGTGCCCGAAACGAGGTTTGTCGACGAGATTGAAGGAACAAAGGATGGCAAGACTGTGGTGCAGCAGTCAGTGGAGAAGGTGGAGTCTGCGTGATGATTTCTTTTCGACGCCGCCGAATAATTGATTGAAGAATGTGCGAGTTGCAACTGCGAGTAGCCAATAGGAAGAATTTAATGAAGAGTTGATTTCAGAAATCGAAGAAAGTCTCGGAAAGACCTAGCTTCGGCGCCAAAATTGGTGACACTCGTGAAACAGCGGCAGCATCCATGCAATAAAGAGTGCGGACAGGATGCATTCAAGCTTCTCGCAGCAGGGAGTGAGCTTTAGAGCTCTTAGTAGCCGGATCCCCGAGAACAGAAAATGGAGGGATGAAAGCGCAAGTGTTTGCTGTGTGCGTGCCACGATTTCGCTACCTGACCGGCAGGCGCAGGTGGTTAGCAGGCTACCCCAATATGGCCTAGCGCAACCACGCTGGTGGCGCCAGCAAAGAGCCCTTACGCACACCTTCGACCTGCCTTGTTCATCGATGAACCCCATTCAAGCACTTCCTTGGTGGCTGGTGGAATGCGTGTCCATATGCCTTCAGGTGCCCGCAAACTTCCAAGATCCGTTAGTGTCTGCCTGTACCACTAACCGAAAAGAGCAGGTTTCAGGTAAGCACCCCTTGCTGATCTTCGCGTAGCCTGACCTCTTCGCCCCTCAGACAACCAGGTAGTATCCGAGGACGAAGTTGGTTAGAATGTCTTGGAACTTCGCGGTGTCTAACGATCTGGTCACAGCCCTAGGAGCGACAATTGTGGCATGAAAAAGCCAAGTTTGCGTACTTTCTTCCGTTTGAAAGCCTCCCATCGTCAAGAGCCTGGGACTCCACCGGCGCCGTAAAACCAAGAGGACTGTAGAATGAGTGTTGCGCTGATTGAAGACTGTCACAAGTGGAGAGTACCATACAATTGAATATAGCAGGAAAAACTTGCCTCGTTCTTCCTCGCTCCCAAATCACCGCTCGGACATTGAGATTACAGCCTCGCACTCACGACTACTTTTTCCGCCGCTTTGGCCTCCAACGCCTCTCTCGCCTTCGCGTTAAATTTCCTCCACATATCCTTTCGCCTCTCGTGGCCCGCCATGAATCTGTCAAACCAAACTTGATCAAATGGCGGCAACGCTCTCCCCTTGCCATCCTCCGTCGGTGGGCCCGTCAGCTCCCTGATGGTCTCCATGTACTCTTTAAAGTCCGGAAAAACAAGGTTGAACTTGGGACCATCGCCGCGTTGAGCGATACGGTCCTTCTCCCAGCGCTCCTGCTCCTGGACTGAGGGCAAGTTCTTGACGCGTCCTGCGAGGAGGCGAGCCGCGAGAACGGCCTGGTATTCGAAAATCTTGAAGGTCAGACCAGCGTTTACGGCACCTACGAAGACGATGGATGGGTCGGGCGTGTAGATCGTGTGGAGGTACAGATTTGGGATGCGGTTGTTTCTGGGCGTCGGAACTGGCTTCTTCGGATTCTGGGGAGTGGTGGAGGGCTGCTGGAAGAATGGGAGCGTCCAGGTATATCCTGTGCCGAAGATGATGTTGTCGACGCCAGAGACGGATGAGCCGTCCTGAAAGAATACCGTGCGCGTTTCGGGCTCTACTCGGGTGATGGAGGGGACTCTACGTATTAGAGGGTGATTGAAGGCTTCGTCGCCAAAGTAGCCGTTGAAATTGTGACCGACGACGACGGCATGAATTGGTTTTTGGGCGGTCGCGGTCAGGTCGTAGGCAATGTCCGCGGCCGAGACAGACGCACCAACCACGACAACCTTCTTGCCCTTGTATGCGTCCCGGCCGCGGAAGTGCTTGCTGTGGATGACGCTTCCAGGCCAAGCATTTGCAAGCTCAGAGAGTCCTGGGGCAAAAGGGATGTACGGCACACTGTAGTGGCCTGAAGCAACGACCACAGCGTCGAAGCGCTCCTCCCACCAATAATCCGTCTTTTCGCCGTCTTTACGCAGGGTCAATTTCCATTCCTCGCCACGGCCGCCTCCGATATCTACCTTTTCGGCTCTCTCGACGGTGGTGTTGTAGCTGACGAGGTCCTGGTATCCATTGCGCTCGACCAGCGATCGAACGTACTCCAAAACGAGGGTCCAGTGCCGCCAGGGTGCGTCTTCGCCATAGACATTCTTGGCCCACTCAGACAGCTGGTTGGGAAAGGGTTCTTGGGTAAATTCCATAGGAACGAAGTCGACATTGGTTTCGAGATAGGGGTAGACAGTTGACTCGGAGTAGCGAGGCGTTGATGACTTAGGGGTCTGAGCTGGGAGGTGAGAGGGAATTGTAGGCAAAGGCGGGTCTGCTGTCCGGGAGCCTAGCAGGGGGATTTCAGTTGGTTGAAGAATTGGTGGTGGTTTTGTCTCGCCGAGCCTGCGTCGTAGTCAGACGAGCTGGTCATGATTGAGCGATTGAAGAGGAAAAGATTTCGGAGTGCTCCCTGCGATATACTCCCAGATGCATCAAAGCGCTCACATGCTCTCAAGTGCCATATGCAAGGATAGCTCGAAAGCTTTCTGCGCTCCGATGCATCGCGAGTCCGGGGTATTGCGTGAAAAAAAACTTGAGAGTGGCCTACCAGCAGCCTCCAGGAGCTTCACGGCGCTCAAAAACCCTGACGATGTCAAATGTCCTCTCTTTCGCGAGTGCGTCGATTGCTATCGCGCCGGCTGGGCCAGCACCTATGACTGCTACGCGCTTTGCGGGCGCCATTTGAGAAGCAGTGAGCTCGCAGAGATTTGCGAGAACGAAATGTTGTGTAGGAATGAGGGACTAAGGAGATGCCGTTTGATAAAGCAGGTGGGCGGGGTCATAAAGTCGAAGTGATTCGACCAAGGTTGACGGCTCCACACAAGCTTCCTTCCGGTCCTCGAAGCTCGGGCTTGACTATTCTACCCTTGCTCGGCGGGCTTGTGCGGCATTTGTGGGGACAGGTGTGGAGACAACCCAGCCAATGCAGGATATTAACAGTCGCAATGCTAGACAGCTTCTTGTTGATGGCACGTCGCGAGTGCTCAAAAGGACTTGCCGAAAATGGCCGATTTTCGACGCCGTTCGGGGTCGATAAGTTCAAATCCCGATAAACTCAGAAGGGACTTGGCACGATGGTGAAATATGGCGTGCTCAGCGGTATAGACGTCGAACCGCGGGGCTAACTAGAATATCCCTGCAAGCCCGACATGGCGGGTGAACAACGTGGAAGTCCAACTGTTGGAGAGGGCATTGTGCAGAATCAAGCTGCAGACAGATATTCCATCTTCCAGGCCTCATGAGATTTGTTTTTGGTCCGCCAAGTTGCGCCGTATTGCGCCATGTTGATCCTCGATTTTCTCAATCAGACCTGCTTCCACTCCCTGTTGCATCACTGGAAGGATTCCTGGGCAGACATAAATGTCCAGATGTATGGACAAATGGGAGCTATGGCGTGATGTTCCAAGAGCGCGGCACACGAGGGGCATGACGAACTAGAGTTTTTGGGAGACGCGCTTTGGGAAGACATGTACCTGCAGGGCAATTGGTAGTTAATATGCCCTAGCCTCACATCCGAACCCAAGTTTTAGCATTCTGCCCACCTCGCGAATACGCCTTCAACCAACCGCGGACGTCAAGATGGGGAAGCCGGAAGACTTACAGTTTATCGACTTCTCAGGACAGGAGTCGCCAATCTCTGAGCCTGACTGGACGGAACAAGAAGAAACTCGAGCGCGACGAAAGTCTGTCGACAGGATCGCGTCGATTTGTTGCACTGGACTGTCTTGCTGACTGGCCGTGTGTTTGCAGAATCGACAGCTCCGTGCTACCGCTCTTGTATCTAGGACTACTCGTCTTTCAACTCGATCGCATGAACTTGGCAAGCGCTCTTACCGGCGGATTTGCAAAGGACATCAAGGTCAACCAGGACACAATTAATCTCGGTAACCAGCTCATGTTTCTCGGGATCGTACTCCTCGAGATTCCATCGAACATGCTCTTGCAACGGGTGAGCAGCCCTGATATGAAGAAAAAGGAGATTCTGACATGACGTCAAAAAAAGATTGGTCCGCGCAAGTACATATCTGGACAAGTAATGCTGTTCGGGTTCGTTGCGACCATGCAGGTCTTCCTTGTCGACAAGAAGGGCTTTCTGGCCTCGCGCATGATGCTCGGGCTGGCCGAGGCCGGCTATATCCCAGGCGCGTGCTATACGCTGTCGACGTGGTATACCAGGCGAGAACTCGCCAGGCGTATCGCCGTCTTGTATGCTCCCAGTTCTCGCTCGGTTCGAAAGGTCCGTGGTTTGACAGCAGAGCAGCTTCTTCGGCATGTTCAGCGGTAACGCTCTGAGTCCCATCCTAGCGTCAGGCATCCTGAAGCTCAAGGGCGAGCACGGGATGAAGGGTTGGCAGTGGCTATTTCTGAGTACGTTCCCCTTTGTCTTCGTTGAGGCAACAGCTCCGGGCATGCCACTGACAGGGAACTCTTGACAGTTGAGGGTGTTTTCACAATTTTCGTCGGGTTATCACTGCTCTTCCTCCTGCCTGGCTCTCCTGACACACCTGACCCGCTCCTGAGCCCGGGAATAATCCGCTTCAAGGGTTCTGAGAGAGAAATACTGCAAAAACGTCTGGAATTGGATGATGAAGAGAGACGTGGTGGTGCTCAAGGCATGCGAATTCCACCAAAACTCGTGTGGAAGACCATTCTGCACTGGAAACGATGGCCACACTTCCTCAGCAGTTTTGCGGTGTTCTCCACTTGGAGCCCCTTAACGACCTACACCCCGACAATCATCATGTGAGCATATCCCCACGCTTTTCGAGGGCTTCAATATTCGATACTCACAATTTGGACCCAGGCATCTCGGGTTCGATCGCATTGCGGCGAACGCCCTCGCTGCTGTGGGAGCGTCTCTCGCGCTCGTCGTTGTCTTCATATTCGCCTACATTAGCGACCGATTTAACAAACGCGGCTTCTCGGTGATTGGTGCGCACTTTTGTTATTTGGTCGTCCTAGTCGTGGCCCGCCAGGCGCATCCTCATGTCGGAAAGTGGTCACGTTGGGGTCTATGGACAGCTGTCAACAGCTTTGCAGTGGGATACCACCCAGTCCACAACTCTTGGGTGCAACTCAACTGCCGAGAGCCTGGTGAAAGAAGCATCAGCATTGCGTAAGTATTTTTCGGTCTGAAGGTAGCTTCATCCTGAGTCTGACAGCGCTAACTCGTATCAATCAGAATGTGGGTCATGCTCTCCATAAGTGGCTTGATGGTTGGGACGCAGTATTACCGAGGAGACGATACCCCCTTGTGAGTGGATTTCCTCATCATCCCTCGTGCTTTTGTTGACGATTCCTAGTTATCATAATGGGTTGAGGACTCAGATCATCATGGTTGTGGTGGGAATGATGTTTGCCGTTTTGCAAGTTGTAATCTATGCTGTTCATAATAGACGTGTTGCGCAAGGCAAGCACAAGCCGCCCGCGGGAGAACCACCCAGAATCTACGTTCTGTAGAGCTAGGAGGGTCAAACAAACTATTTTCCACGCGAATCTTCTCCTGTATCTGCGCCATGAGCATTGAAGCGTTGGGATATCCGTGCCCATACCAAAGGGTCAATTACTTAAGAGCTCGACTAGGCTACCAGAGTCGGTCGATGATACCGGTGTGTCCATTCCGTGAGGAGGAAGAGTGGCGCGAAAGATGGACCATGGTCTCCATTCTGGCTCCAATGTTTTTTCGAGTAAATGTCAGGGACCAAGGTCGAGGCATCAGTTTCGAAAGCAAGGGGGAATCACATGGCTTGAAATTCAAGTGGTTCAGGGTTTCGTGACTGGTTCAGGTCGTGACTGGTTCAGGGCTCCTTGACTGGTTGAGGGTCGATGACTGGTTGTGGATCCATTACCCGCTCAAAACTCGATGAGTGGCTCAGGGGTCCACGGCAGATTGAGAGACAGCATGGCTCCAAAAATAGGCTGGTGGTCGAAGTAAGTGGATTGAGCTGACCGTGGTCGAGTACTGAACAGCAGAGGATTGCGCGTTGAGGCGACCATCGCGACGTGGAAGTTTGGTGTCGCAGCGAAAGACGTGGCCGTGGGTTGCGGGGTCAAGGTGTGCGCCACCCGCACCGCCACAAGTAGCCGAGCGTGCAGGTGGCTGACTGGCTGATGCCTGGATGCCTGCCTGCCTGTCTGCCTGAGGTGGGCTGCTGCAGCCCTGACTGGTTTGTAACCAACGACTCAAACAAAGACCCACGACGTCTTGCTTCATTCCCTTCTTTCTTCTCCTCCCTCACTGCGCTCGACCTTGGTTCGCCTGGCCGTCAGACCTTGGTACAGTGCACCCCAACACCGCAGCGAGCTATCGTGGTACAGCTGCGTAGGGCTGAGGCATGCGCAAACCCAACGACTGTGACTTCCGTTCGGTCCCACACCTTGCCCGCCCTGTGGCCCTTTAAGCCGCGTCGCTCCCTCGCGCCGTTCGACTTTTCTTTCTTCTCTCTTCTTCACCTCACTCCAACACCACGCTTCAGCCATCTACTGCCCGTTCAACGCTACACGCTCGCCGAACCCACCGCTCTCAAACGCCACCTCTCGAGCCTTCTCACCCGAACAAACCTCCCCACCACCTCGTTCTTCGAACACCATGAAGCGCGACAACAAGACCTCGAGCCGCGGCTCCAAGCGACGCCCTGGCGCTGCGCGCACCGATCGCGACGGCGACATCTCCATGGACGCTCGCCCTCAGAACACCAACAGAATCGGCAAGGCCAGCTCGCGTGGCGGCCCTTCGCGGTCCAATGGCCGACCAACCGTCAACACCAACGCTCTGCAGCGCGAGCTTTCCAAACAGACAAACAATGGCGCCTCCTCAATAGCCAGATCTTCGCGACCCGCACAATCTCCGGCCTCCACAATTAAAGTCCAGTTCAGAATCACTGGTTTCAAAGCAAGCAAGGCCTCAATCAACGAAGATGGCGGAGTCGGCTCTCTCGTCGCCTTCCTCGAGAAGAAGGTGACATTCAACATGCAAAAGAATGCAAAGAGCAGGGGCGTCGCTCCGCCGGAGCCTGTCAAGATCAAGCGATACATCACCGAAAGCCTGGACTCGCTCCTCGTCACCGTCACAAGCTTGGAATCGTCTTACCTCCGGCGACTGGACGGCTGGATATTTGCCGGCAAGCCATTGAAGATTGTGCCTGCGGACAAAGACAGCCCCGACCGGGAGCCAGAGCAACCCGGAAGCAGCAGCGCAGAGCTCATGGCTGTATTCCTCAAGGTGCTCGACCGCCGTTACTCTACCGAAAACAAACTGCTCGACCTCAGTGCCATTGGCCAAGATCCCGACCTCGTCAACCTGGGCATTTTCAACACGGCGTCCACGACCAACAAATGCTTCCCGGCCTTGATGAAGACACTCGACAAGCAATTCAAGACGGCCACGGAAAAGAGGGAAGCGATTCAGAGCATCCTGCTGCAAAACAACCAACTCTCAGACCTCAAGGTCATCAGCTCATTAGCGGCCACCCTTCCCGACCTCAAGAACCTCGACCTGTCCAACAACAACATCTCACAACTCGCCGATCTGGACCCGCTCAGACGAAAGCTCCGCAAGCTCGACCACCTCATCCTGTCGACAAACCCCCTCGAGCAAGCTGTCCCGAACTGGCACGAAGAAGTCATTCGCTGGTTCCCGACGCTGCGCTTCCTCAACACCGTCCAGATCCGCTCAGACGAAGAGGCTGCCGCCGCCGCAGCCAAAGCCAATCCCCCTCCACGCGGTGGCATTGGCAATCCCGGACGCCCCCCCGTCGCTGGCGAAGACAGCGCCGTTGCATCGATGGAATGGGAGGAGCTCTAAAATTCCTGTACAAATCGCAGACGGAGTCAAGGCATGTCATCAGTTGGGATTAGCTAGTCATTTTGCAGCGTCTTTCGACGCATCCACCTGGATGGGACAATTACATTTCTTCTGGTTTTTGGATGCTCATAATCATCTTCGAATTTTCTCTTCGTACTTTTTCTCTTGTAAGGTGACTTTTGGAACGGGAGCAGCTCTGAATACCAATTGCAGACGGAGTCAAGGCGTGTCATCAGTTGGAGATAGCTTGTCGTTTTAAAGCGTCTTTCGACGCATCCACCAGCATGGGGAAATTCTATTACTTCTGGTTTCGATACTACCACTCGGTCATCTTCGTTCTATTTCACTTCTCATTCAATGTAATTGTTGACACCAGCCAATGCAAACAATGCAAACAATCCAACCAACTACCGTCTACCTACACACTAGCTGCTACTACAGTGACCCTGCATTTGACGAGTGTCTCCGGCTGTCTGTGCTGCAGGTGCAGGTGCAGTCCCCAACTACCGCGCGTAAGGCAAGGCGAGGCGAGGCAAGGCAGGTCAGCACTCTATTTTTGATACTCGGCGCGATGGAAGGAGGGTCGTGCATCTTTGCGTGGATCCTTCGACTCGCGTCGGCCGTGGAGATCGCCTCAGGGTCTGTCTGCCTGCCTGCCTGTCCCCTCCGTTGGGACTGCCTGTACGTCTACCCATGTGCCGCTTTCGCAGCCGCAAAGAGCGCGGCGGCACAAGAATGTGGGCAATCGAATTGACGGGAGTGACACACAGAAGAAGAGCTTGTTCTCGATGAGGAATCGGGTTGAATTGAATACCCGTGGTCATGCACCACAGACCTACCTCTCAATCGAACATCCCCGTCTAGCAACAAAACACATACATCAAGGTTTGTCATTGTTGAGTGAACCGATGGCCGCCGACACAGGCACATAGCGGAGTTTTCCATGAGACTAGTCATGTTCAACGTCGATACTAATCACGTTCAACATCCATACAACCTTACCTTACCTTCCCACTCTCCACTTCGGCTTTCTTGTTCGAGGAGGTCCGCATGTGTTTTGCTCTGCTGTCAGTGTACGCAAACACCTCAGCCACGCCCGCCGATCACATCTCCACTCTTGAGCGTCCGTCTCCACTGCTAGCCGCGCAACACGCAGATCCAGCCATGACCATCGAACATGTCGCGCGGCCGCCACGCCAGTGCAGTGACGCGTTCTCGAGCTCCAACGATTGGCCTGTTTTCTTTCGCCTTCCGCGGGATTGGCGCGAGCGGTAGCGCGTTGGGAGTTCGATTGAACGGGACGGTGGCAAATGTTGATTAATCGGCATTGAGTGGGAAGCGGCAGTCCTGGCTGGCCACGACAGCCAACCACGTCGCGTTCGTGCCGGTAATTTGACCAAAAGTCAAAAGCTTTCTCACGTCAAAAGCTTGGACGACGAAAATGCTTCGTCCACTGTTGCGTCAACCGTGATTGGAGCCGGGAACCGCATCCATGGATGGAACGTCGAACTGCCGAGCTGCCGAAGACCACACGGATGCAGCCAGACCAGGGCGCAGCAGGGCCAGCAGCAGCAGCAGCAGACAAGAGCGGTCGTCGGAACGGACAAAAGCCATCAAGCGAACGAGGAGCACAAGATAGACGCCAGACAGGCGTATGGCGAGGGCAGCGAAACACTGTAGATCAGGTCCAAGCGCGTGGTCTAGGCGTGCTTGGGACTGCTTCCACAGATAGACTTGGGGCTGGCTGGTGATGGCGATGATGACGACGACGCGTCCTCTCGGCGGTCCGGCACGCATCTCCAGTCGTCACTCGTCGCTCGGGCCCTGGACGGAGCGGGGCGTGGCGTGCGTGGTGATGACTGCAGAGAGGAGATGGTGTTCGTGGCGGATGGTGGTGTGGTGCGGTGCGGTGCGGTGGGGAGATGGTGGCGCAGGACGGACAGAGCCGTTGGCTGCGGCGGCGCCGGCGCGAGGACAGGGGTTGTGGCCGTGTCCGGTACCAGGCATGAAGGCAGAAACTGGGTCAGGGAGACGAGAAGCGTGATGGGATTCCTTGGGTGAAAAGAATTAGGGAACGGCATACCTGTGAGGCTGAAGGGTCTGAGCTAGGTAGATTGATAAAGCGACAATGCATGTCACTTGACAAATCAGACGACGGGGACAGGTCGACTCGAGTGAAAAAAAAAAAAAAAAAAAAAAAAAGACTTTGTGAGCCAAGCAGCATTTGATCGCCTAGCATGTGGAAAGAGGCTGCGGCTACGTGTGCCACGGCTTTTTACCCAAGCCTTGGGTGTTGCCAGGGAGCGCAGAGCTTGACGAGATGGCTTCAGAGCTAGCGGTGGCGTGAGTAGCGGCAGGGCCCGCCGCGGGAAGCGCGCCGGTCGACTGAGGTGAGCAGCCAGAGGGAGAAGTTGAGGGCCTTGGTTGGCGAAGGACAAGGGCTTTGCTATCTTCCTGAACGGAAGAGCGCAACACCAAAACTTGCCGGTCAATGGTGCGAGATGGCAGAAGAAGAAAAAATCTCAATGCCCTGCCACGACGAGCCGAAGGCCAAGGCACATCTTGTCGGTCTTGGATGCCGTCAAGCGCAGCGCCGAGAAGCGTGCCTGGTGCTGGTGCTGTGTGTCGAGCTAGAGCATGTTCGGGGGATACGGGAGTCCGGTCGGGATCCTGGCTGGTTGGGGTTGGTTGGAGCAACAGCACAGGCGGTCAAGCGGTCGGCGTTTTCAGTGATGCGCAGAGGCTTTTTTGTTCGAGGTGCGTAGAGGATTCTGGAATTGTTTCCGACGGGCGTTGCATCCCAGAGGTGCCAACGGCGGCATGGAAGCAAACGGACCGGATCGCAAAGTCGACATGTCGGCGAATGGAAAATTGTGAGCAGGAGATTTGGAGGACAGGTCGAGGAGGGAGCATCCTGATAAAACTGCCATGAAGCACGCGCTGTTCGCTGAAACTGGCTGCAGCTAGACACCCTTGCAGTGTCGGGTAGAAGAGACATGACCTGCATGGTACGGGAGCGCGCGGAAGCATGGTGGGTTGGCAGATGCAGGCACAGCTGAGCGGCCGAGAGACTAACACGAGTCGTGTGGCACGCGCCGCGAGGCAATAATGGCAGACGGTTGCGATGCTGGGCCGACGGTTGCGGGCGGACGAGGGCGCCGACGAGGACGCCGACGAGGGCAGCGAGAACAGGCAGGGTTTGGATGGATGAGGTCGAGTGGATGCGGGGACGGTGCCGTCGTCATCAGGGTGCACTGGACCAGAGAGAGGTATTCGGTTGTAGACAGGAACTGAAGAGATATGTGATGATGTCGAGGAATGCAGACGACGTAAGACTTCGCTTCGAAGGAATTCGGGCATCACCACCGCACCACGACAACGCAGTCGAGACGTGGCCGGTAACACGATCAGGTCGTGTGGAGGCTGTGCTTCCCTCCCCTCCATGTCCGTCCCCTCCCCAGATTCATGTCCGTCGAGTTGCACTCTCGATGCCCGCCCGCCGCGTCCTCCATGCCCTCCAATCATTAACTAGCTCCTCCTCCCGCGCCCTTCCTTGAGTAAAAGCCAACCTCCAACTTATTGTGGCCTGCCCGTCATCATTCCCTTTTTCTTCCTCCCGTCCAGCTACCTGTTCCTTCGTTGTCCAGCTATCGTCCATCACCTCCACCATTCGAACTTCTCTGTGCTCCGGCCCCCAGCTGCCACGCCGCATCTGCACCGTCCAGGGCTCACACTGCGCCCGCCGCTCGCTTGGTGCATGATAGCTGCCCGTATTACCCTTTTCCTGCGACCCTTTTGATTAATCCAGAGCCCACACCGTCCACCGACCCATAATTCCCCATCTTTCGGGCCTTCGCCGGGACACAGCCCTGACGACCGGACGCACAATGGACGCCCGCCACCAACATCAGCGACCGCGGTCCAAGAGCGGCTTTAGCTTCAAAAGCGAAAAGAGTGATAAGAGCCATGACTCCAAATCCGACAACGTCAAGCGCCCCAAGATCAGGGACTTGCGCGAGACGCCCGCCGAAAAGCACAAACGTCACTTGAGCGGCAACACCAAGGCCAACCCCAACGCTGCCATGGAGGAAGCCCAGCCCAGTCAGTGCACTCTCCACCCCCAGCTTTTGCGCCCGCCCGACCAACACTGACACAACTCTTCTGCAGTCGCTCAGCAGCTCGAGGCCGCCACATTGGGCTCACTCCGCGCCATCCAGCACAAGGACGAGCACGGGAATCCAATTTGTGAGTTCTCTGCGACCGGACCGTTTCATCTTTTTCTTCTAACACAAACACCAGCCGATCCCGATCTATCCAACCCTACCCGTTCTCGCTGGGAGCGTCCGCTCGACACGATCCGCAAGTTTGAGCAGCAGATTGATGGAGAATACAAACGTACGTGTTGCGATAGTCATCAGGCAACAGCTTGCGGCCTATCTACGCCACATCAAGGCGACCGGCGCTGACAGCAAGCAGAGTCCTCCAACCCCGAATTCAGCGGTTACACGAGCCGTCGGAGCAGCTACCACGGAGGAGGTGCGTTCTTGTCTTTGTCTCTTTTGCTCTGCATTCTGCTGCCTCCATCCCTTTGTTCGAAATGCTCGGGAGATCGCTGCCCTGCACTGGCCCTTTGGGCTGCCCCCTCCCGTCTTGGCGCCGACCCACCCAAATCGTTGATCAACCGAGGTGCTAATTTTGGTTCTCGTTACCAGGCTACGATCCGCACCGCTATAACGTCAACAATGGCTCTCGCGCTGGTTTCTACGGCAGTGCTCCTGCTCCTGCTGCCCGCATCAACGACCCATGGTCGCCAGCTCCTGTTCAAGGGCCGCCCCGCAACCGCTATGGCCAGCGCATGGTTGCGCCCGACTACCCGCGGCAGCCCATGCCCGGCCAAGGCCTCTATCCTGGCCATGCCTACCAACACTCACGCGACACTGTGAACACGGGCTTGTCTAATAGCAGCGGAGAGCACTGGCCCAACTCAACAGACCCAAGCAGCGAGAATAGCTCCATAGAGAGGGGTCCAGTACCGCCCGTGAAAGACCCGCATGAAGCCTTCGCTTTTCAAGGGTTTGGAGGAGCCCCCGCCGTCGACGACTACGACTACGGAAACCAGGCCAGTTACGGTGCGCCGCCCGTTGGAGGCAATGGCGTCTACTATCCTCCGACCATGGCCCACGCACCGCCAAACGGCTACAGTCACATGGCACGCATGGGCGATGGCCCGCCTGAGCAGCCCATCAGCCCTCACGTCAACACCAACGGACCCGTCTCACGCCAAGAAGTATCAGCTCACCCGCCTCCGCCGCCAGAAAAGAGAAAGAGTTGGTTCAAGCGCCGATTCAGCAAAGAGTAGGAAAACTGAGCCCTGGCTGGTTCGCAGCGGCCTCGCGTTTTGCCGCCGAGGAATAATGAAATCCAGCCCGCGGCTGTATAATGATTTGGAATTTTGGGTTTGCATTTCGGAGCAGGCGTATTTGGTTCTAACAGATTCCCCGCTTTTTATTGTCAAATTTCGAAGGAAGGATTGCTCTGGGATGTGTGCTCTATTGTCCCGTTTTCTGCCAGCTTGATGGGTTATGGGCTGAAGTAGCGATTTCCGCTTCGGCCAATAGAAGCAGTCACGTATTTTCCTAGGTATATACGCTTATTGCGCCACTGGCTTTTGTGGTGACCTCAGTGCTTCTGCAACTATCTTGACTTTTTCTCCTTGGACTCTGCTTCCAATCTTTCTGATTGATCCTCCTTGAAGGCGACGACGACGTAGGCGATGAGTACGACGTTGGCCATGACGGCTGCAAGGCCTCCCGCCAGAGTTGAGTTTCCTGATGAAATAAGCACAGCAGAGATGACGGAAAACAAGAGGTGGCAACACACCTCCGAAGATCGTGTTGACGGTCAGGAAATACGAGCCGATTGGCAATGCAATCATGGCGAGAGTAAAGCCTAGTAGCTTGATAATGACGGACCTGGGCCATGTCAGCACGTCGGGCGCTTGTGTTGTTGCGTTGGCGCACGTCTTGATGAGACGGACGGGTGCCACGCAGTCACGAGAAAAGTAAATGAACAATGGAAACGCACGCGGGGACGGCCGGAGCGATGCTGCTGTCAGAGCTCGAGGACGCAGCGACGGCGCCATCGTCTTGGTCGAGCAGCGTCTTCTCGTTCGTTGCGATGCGGCGCGAAGTCATGGCTGTGATGCAATTGATTGACGTCGAGTCCAGTCTGTTGGTGTTCGCTTGTCCGGCTGGGGGTGCGGGAGATGGCCTGCGGCGACGCGCCCGGTGCCAAGATTTGCGGAGGCCGAGGGCGGTGAGACACGGAATCTGGCCCGCCGCACAGACCAGACTCGACAGTGAAGTTCGCGGAGCCTCTCATCGCGTCTTTTGCAGGCTCGCCTTCACTTTCACTTCACCACCAACCAACCCCATCTTCCCTCCGCCGACACGTCTCACTGACCACCACCGCTCGACCCTCTTCGCTCAGACTCTCCCGTGTCGGCTCCTTTGTTCCTCTTGAACATCTTCCGTCGTTTGCCCTGCGCGCATACCCACACAAACCCAACGCGCCTCTTGTCCAAACCACCGCGCGGCTCTACCTCTCACGCCACTCTTCGCCGTTTCGCTCAAGCCAAACTCCACACTACTTCGACATCGATCGCTACAATTCCTCGCCCGTCATGGACAGCGATCGCGTGGCAGAATCACCGCCAAAGCGCAGAACTTCTCCGGTGCCACACCAAAACGCTGACCATAAGCGTCAAAAGACGTCACCAAATGGTGGCTACAACAGCTCCCAGGATAGTGGAGACGACCTGTTTGACGAGCATACGATTGCTACCCTGCCTTTGACGAGCCCTTTCAAGCCCCGGCAAGTCCAGTCGCCGCACTTCTCGTCCGTCGCGAACGGTGCTCCAAATACAACCCAGCCCACCCAGATTTTAGACACGCCCATTGCGCGCCGGACTGATCCCAACTCCGTCGTCCAAGTCGCTGCATCCTCTCCCCTCGTCTCGAACCGCGCAGCAACATCACCTTTCACTTCGCCGACCTCCAAACATCGAGTCTCCGGCATCGCCCCGCCAGGCACATCCTTTCGTCCTCCGCCGCGCGTATCCAGCGCTCAGACGCAGCCGGACTACGATTCTCCCATCGTAGACTCGTCTGATGACGATCGAGCCACCTCCAAAGCCGAAATCAAACCTTCACTGGCGCCACCGAAGCTCAAAGCAAAAATCCCTCCTCCTCCTAATGCTGCGCCTTCTGCCTTCCAATCAATGATGAACTCATTTCGCCACGATGATGGAAACGCGACCAGGAGTGCCCCGCCTAAGCGCCCGCAACTTGGTCCTGCTGTTGACAAGAAGTTTGGCTTTCCTGAAATGACCGCCAAAGACATTGGCGACTATGTGGTGACGAAAAAGGTGGAGCGAATGGCGTCAGCATTTTCTAACAAAAGAATATACGACCTCTACAATGCTCTCATGACCTGCCATGGCGAACCCAACGACGCCATGGCATATCTTGTGGAACAGGAAGAGAAGGAGCGACAAAACCCGCAGAAGCAGGCTAGCACTCAGGAGAAAAAGCCTCAGCGCGAAACTATCGACCTCACGTCGTCCGACAACGATGAATCACCGAAGAAACCGGTGCCCAAGACGTCTACGACACTAAAGAAGGACTCCAAATCAACAAAGTCGCTCAATGACAAGTGGGGCGTCAAGGCCGGCCCATCCACCACGGTTCAACGCGCCCCAGCAAAGCGCACTGCGCCGGCAGACGATGATGCCGACTCGTCCCCCGTCAAGCCGGTTCAGCGAAGACGTCTCGTCAAGGGTACGCGTCCCATCCGCGAGAGCAGCCCAGAAGTTCAAGAAAGTCCAAAGCCGGTCCAGTCCCGCAAAAAGAATGTCATCACGATTGATTCTGAACCCGAGTCGGACGCCGCCGAAACGCCCGAGGAACAAGATGAGGATGCCGACCTTGACAGCGACGATCGTATTCTTAAGTGGATCAACACCTGCGAGCCCCGCGACCTGGCCGACACCTCTAACCAGCCACTCGATGTCGCTGAGGGCCTTCTCGCCATGCGTCCGTTCAAGTCTCTCGAAGCTGTCCGCAAAGCTGACATTAGCCCGCCTCCCACTGGGAAGAGGCGCACCGTCCGCAAGACGACTGGTGAAAAGGTCATGGATGTCGTTGAAGAAATGTGGGTCGGTTACGAGGCAATCGATGAGCTTGTCACCGAGTGCACCTCCAAAGGTCGTCCCATTGCTGCTGAGATGAAGAAATGGGGCATCGACATTTTCGGCACGTCCAAGGATGGCGAGCTGGCCATCACGAACCTCGAAGAGGCCGCTAAGCACGACTCTGGCATTGGCACCCCAGCTTCATCTGCCCCTGCCGACGATGACGACGAGGTCGCCAGCAAGCGCAAGTCCAAGTTTTTACAAAAGCCCTCAATCATGGCCAACGACCTTGTCCTCAAGGATTATCAAATTGTCGGCTTGAACTGGCTCAAGCTGATTTGGTCGCAAAAAATGTCGTGCATTCTTGCCGACGAAATGGGTCTTGGCAAGACGTGCCAGGTCATTGCCTTTCTGACGCACCTCTACGAGATTGGCCACACTGGACCGCATCTGATCATTGTACCTGGGTCCACATTGGAAAACTGGCTCATTGAGATAAACAAGTTCTCGCCAGAGTTGGGTGCTAGGACTCAGCCTTACTACGGCTCCCAGGCCGACCGCGCCGACCTCAGGGCAAAAATCGAAGACGAGCGGGATAGCATTTCCATCGTTGTCACGACCTATGACACCGCATGCCGCAACAAGGACGACAACAAGTTCCTTCGCATTTTGAGTCCCCAAGTTTGCGTTTTTGACGAAGCCCACGTCTTGCGTAACTCTCAATCCAAGAGATACAAGGAACTCATGCGCATCCCCGCCGAATTCAGACTCCTTTTGACGGGCACGCCCCTCCAGAATAATTTGCAGGAGCTCGTTTCGCTGCTAGCCTTCCTCATGCCAGACGTCTTCAGCAACCACGAGGAGTACCTCCAGTACATTTTCAAAAACAAGGCCAAGACGACCGACGATGATCACGGCGCTTTGTTGTCAGCACGCCGCATCGAGAAGGCTCGATCAATGATGACGCCGTTTATCTTGCGTCGCAAGAAGCAACAGGTGCTCAAGTCTATGCCGCCCAAAACTTGCCGGGTCGAATACTGCGACCTGCTCCCCAGTCAAAAGCGTATCTATGACGAGTATCTGGCCAGGCAGCAAAAGGTCTGGGCCGACAAGCTGGCTGGCAAGCCGAAGACTGACAGCGCAAATGTCATGATGAAGCTTCGTCAAGCAGCAATCCATCCGCTCCTCCATCGCAGGATCTACGATGATGAAAAGATTGCAAAGATGACCAAGGAGTATATTCGCAAGAATGGCGGCGTCTACCAGGATGCCTACGAGGACTTGGAGTATCGTGATGACATGGGTGTTCACGAAGCTTGTCTGTACTTCAAGTGCCTCAACAAGTACGCCCTCAACAATGACGAATGGATGGATAGCGGCAAAGTGCAAAAGCTCAAGGAGCTCCTCGTCAAATTTCGCGAAAACGGCGACCGAGTTCTTGTCTTTTCCCAATTTACACGCGTCATGGACATTCTCGAGCACGTCCTCACGACTCTCGACATGCAAGCTCTCCGCCTCGACGGCTCGACGCCCATTGTCGAGCGCCAGGATCTCATCAACAGGTTCAACAACGACCCGTCTATCCCTGTATTCATGCTGTCGACGCGCTCTGGCGGCACTGGCATTAATCTCGCCTGTGCCAACAAGGTCGTCATCTTCGACTCGTCCTTCAACCCACAGGATGACATTCAGGCCGAGAACCGCGCACACCGCGTCGGTCAGACCCGTGAGGTCGAAGTCATCCGTCTTGTCACCAAGGGCACCATTGAGGAGCAGATCCATGCACTTGGTGAAAGCAAGCTCGCCCTCGATGCGCGCGTCGCCGGCGAAGAGGCAGCCAACGGTGAAGACTCGGACGCTCCAGCTCGAGGCAGGGGAAAGGCGGCAGCGGCCCCCAAGCAAGCCATTGACCCCGGTGCATCTCTCAACAAGGCGGACAAGCGTGGCCTCGCCATGGTTGAGCAGATGATGATGCAATGCGTCGAGGGACAGAATCACAAGGACGAAGATGGAGGTGCGCCGAACGAAGACACGAAAATGGAAGACGCGGATGCTCCCTTGCCGACGGGCCAGCAGGACCAACAACAGCAAGACAGCTTGAAGGTCGATTTCAAAGAGGGCCTCAAGCAGGCGGGCGTCAGCGTCGCCGAGTCGCAGTGATCATCGACAAAGCCCAGCGCCTTGTCCGCTGCAGCATCTGGTCGCTCAAGCGTAGGGCTGCTTCTTGTGTGCGTCGCTGTGTACCAGTGACATCTTCCACCCAAAACAAAAACTGTACAGCACGACATAGACGGAACGAACACTCGTCTTCTTTCTAGGTGCTTTTCCTTCTGATCACCACATTTTCAGGCGTTTGGACATCGGCGTTTTGCGGCAAAGCGACGAAAAATTATGGCGCCACCTGCAACACTAGACGGGGATGGGCGGTAGAAAGAGCTTCTGCTGCTCCCTCCCACTTTCTTGCTTTTTACTTCCTTTAACTCTCCATGGCGAGACAAGTGTTTCTTGGTGGAATGATGGTCAGCCTGTCGGTCGGCTTGGGTGTGGCTGATGGTTTGGGCTTGGTTGACGTGGTCGTCTGGATCGGTCTGGATGAGTGGGCGACATTTTTCTTCTTGTTTCCCTCCTTCCCTTTTCTTTTCAGTCAAGCGACAGAGGCGGTGTCGTGGCTTTTCTTCATCACTCTCAACCTTCGTGGTGGACGCTCCCTGTCCATCTCCTCTTGCGTGGCTGGGTCCAAGTCCCTGCCCTGGAGGTGACGCGGGCCTGACTGCCTACCGACATACATCTCTTCGCCACGATGCTGCATTTGCGGTCTTCTCAACTTGGGTCCGGCGCGCCTTTCACACACTGCACATTCAGTTACGCGGGAAGTTTCTGCGGCGCTGGCTGAGTTGTTCTGTGGTAGACGTGGTTGGTGGTGTGGTGTGGTGTGGTTTCTTGGTTCACTGTTGAGGGGGACACGGACTTTTTTGGAGATTGGAAGGGTGGAGGGATGGATGGATGGGGACATGGCTAGACCACGCTTGCATGCATGCGTTGACGAGACGGGTGGATTGATGAATCGAATGTAGACACTTGCATTTACTTCCTTTCATTTTCTTTCTCCTTTTGTTTGTCGTTCAGGAAGCGGCGGTTGGCGAGATGAGAGACGAACACGAAAGAGTAGAAACGAAGCGCAAAGACGAAAGATGAAGACGGAGTGCTCTCCAGCTAGAAAGACGGGCACGACTCATTGACGACGATGAGACTTGCACAGACGGGACGGGTTTAGAGGGACGAAACCGACGCCGTGGAAGCAGGATTGGATTGCGATTCCTAGAGCTCGGCAGAAGAGAGCACATCAGAGTCTGCTGGATAGATGGATACATGGGTGGCGAGATGGATAGAAGCATCCGTCTGTCTGGACGTGCAACTAGACTAAACGAGAATTTTGAATCGACGACTCCCACTGTAGCCCCGTCCGCGAGTCCAGCTAGATTACCATTCATTCCGACGTCTCACGCCTTGTCGTCCTGCACTTCCCTGACCTCAAAGCCGAACATTTCGTTCGACGGGACGGCGCGCTCATCGCGCAGCTTCTGCGCCGTCTGAATGCCGGCGACGGGGAGCCGATACTCGAAGCGCTTGCCCGTGCCCTCGTGACCAGGGACAGGGTAAGAGAAAGGGAGGTACTATCATGCGCCGCATCGTCAACATCCGGTGCATGTTCACGTACATTACCGTCTCAGGGGGCGGGCAGAAAGAAAGAAAGAAAGGAAACGTACCTCAGGCAACAGGCCCAACTGCCTCAAAAGCGTCGCCTGGTCCCAAGCAATATGCTCGTGAAAAAGACGGTCGCCTCTAACATTGACAACGCACGTCATGGGCACCTCGAAGCGCTTACCCGTGGGTGGCACGCCGGGCAGCAGCCAATCGACGACCCTGTCGTGCGTGCCCGAGAAGACAAACTCGTCGACGACGCGGTCGACGCCGACGCTGCGCGACACGACCTCGAGCGCCACGTCGTCCGGGTTGGCCGTCACGAAGCGCGTGGCGTAGAAGTGCGACAGCGCCGCGTGTCCGATGCCGCCCGTGAGCGTCGGCACGTGGTTGACGTACGGCGCCGCGACCATCGTGGCCATGGTGGCGGGCACGTCGCGGGCGGCGAATTCGTGGTACGTGTGCTCGTCCCAGATGGCTTCGAGGTCGAAGTAGGGTCCGCCGAGCAGCGGTTTGAGGAAGGAGAGGGTGCGCGTGTGGGATAGGGAGGTTGGTCCTGAGGAGTACTTGGGCGAAGAGGGGAGTGCGAAGTGTGGTGATGCGGTAGGATAGGCGTGAGTTCTGGTTGTTGTCGACGTTGAGGGAGGCGGAGTCGGGAGTAGGCCTGCGTGGTGCCATAATGATGGTTTGGTGATTTCGGCTGGGAGAGCTTGCGGGCTATAGTTGACCACGGCGAGGATGTCAGGGGACTCGTTTATGAAGGCCATGACGGGTCTTGAGAGCGGCGCAGTATATGCTGTCTCGTCGTCAGTCGCCTTGCGGCGTTTCGATCTATCTTCGACACTCACTGATCATTCCCGCGCCTTTCTCCTTCTCTCTCTCCACCTCAGATCCTCCTTCTCCCAGACTAGTGCACTCGTCCATGCCCCTCAAGAGCATCAATGCCGTCTGCAACAACCTCTTTTCGTCTTCATCACCATCGATCAGAACCTGAGCAACACAAAATCCCTCCTCGGCCCACTTCACCAAGGGCGGCGGATCTAGGGTCTTGTCACTCGGCGTCAGCGGCAGCGTCGCGTCAACCAAGAGCAGCAGGCCAGGTCCGTAGCCGCGGCGCGTGAGCGGCGCATGCAGCGTGATGTCGGGGCGAGGATGAGTAGGTTTTGCCGAAGGAACAGACGACGGCGCGTAAATGGGGGTCGCGTTTGTGTCTGACATTTTGAACGAGCAGGTTCAAGTCGTTTGGTTCCTATTTTGGACGTGGCCGAAATGTGTTTGTTGTGTTGCCTTTTTCGCGGACGGCTGGAGAGTTGAAAGTTGGGGTAAGCTTGGAGATGGAACACCGGGAAGAGCCAGGAGACGGGTTGCAGAGAGACAAATGGCCTTCTTCGACTGTTGAAGACGACAGATGAGATAGATGCAGAGCTGTGAGAGTCTATCCTTGGTCGTCAGATTCCTTCAGATGTGTGACCGGGTACGAATTAGCGAGCAGCTGATTCGTCAGTTTCCAATGCAGTCGTGGAAGTCCTTGCAGGCAGGGTCTTTAGGGCGACTTGATTTTGGTGCTGTGCGTAACGAATCCTCCTCAACTCAATCGTGGAAAACAACCCTTTCGACGTCCCCGTCGTGGTCCTTCCTTTTATCTGGCCGTTTGTCTTATCGTGCCTAGGCTTCGCTTCCCGCTCGGATGCTGGCACCCGACATGGTCCTCTCCCCACTTCCGCGGCTTGTCTGCACCAACTCAAAATGGCAAGTGGGCGTGCTTTAACCTCATGATTCTACAAATGATCATCTTTGCAGTTTTTGACACCGAATAGAGACAGATACGCTTGAGCTACAGGGTGTGAATGGTGTACTGTTTGAACGCATCCTTGTTCCGCCTGGGAAAGTCGTGAATTGGGCGTGGTCGAATTTGGCGTTGCAATATGAAATCAGGTGATGATATCAGGTGGGATTGGAACGCCAGTTATTGTGGAAGGTAACGCCGAGTAGTAGTCCTTGCTGTGAAATGTCTGATTACGCTGGGTCAGTTTTCAGTTGCACTACGAGAGTGTCAGAGTGTACGATATAGAGCTGATCCGCGATATCCATCTATAGAAGGGGGTCAATGCGGAGAGGACCCGCCACTCTGAGACAGACCAACATATGAGCAGAGTTGCAGGAGATATCAAGGTATGTTGTACATAGGGAAAAGGGACCCGCAGCTCCACGCATTTACTGCAGCACATCACAGCTTGGACGAGAACGAGGCGTTTGTTTCAAGAGCATATGAAACGGAAGAGCAGCCGGCAGATCCCATCTGAAACACAACGGATGAGCAGGTCGACGGCGCATGCGTTTCAGTGTTGCTGAGATATGTCTCACAACTGCACTGCGTTGAGCAAATATAAGCGCAGCCGCGACGCCCGGGACCCAGGACGAGCACTACGCCTTTCCCGCTCGCTCCCGCCTCGCTCCCTTGTTTCGTGCCGCGCCGTTGCGTTGCGGGCCGGTTCGTCTTGTCTCGTCTCGTTTAATAATGTCTCAGCTCAGCTCAACTCAACTGGCCTGCGTGTCGGCGGCTTTCCGTTTCGTCGTCGTCCATGAACCACGCCCCCTGACGAATAAAACGTGGGCCTGAAAACGTCGAGACGGACCGTGCGTTTCTTCCGCGACTGCGGTTGACAGGGACAAGGCTTGCCGTGTTGCTGGAAAATTGGATTTCAGCCCAGCGGGCAAAACACAAATTGGCCGTTGGCAACGGTGTCGAGAGTCACGCTCGTACCGCGTCGATAAAGTCGACACAACTTCGAGGTTGAGGCGATGATTGGGAAATTTGCCGAAGATTCGAGGGAGCTGGTGCTCGAGGGAGCAGTAACTGCAAAATTTGATTCGAGCGAGCAGCACAAACGAGAAAAAACACAGCAACAGGCGGATTTTAGGTTTGGAAACGATCTCTGGCGGGGCCAACGATGAACACGTGCTCCGTACAGTTGTACACTCTGCTGAAATGACCTGTCACAAAATAGCGGCTGTCTTGAGATCTGACCAAAAGTTCCTGAGAATCATGGTCCCGAGGGACGCTCCAAACTTGGTCTTTCCGCTCGCAAGGCTCACCGTCCCGCTGATCCAGATCGAACGGGGATTAGTCGAGGCAGTGTCGTGGAAAGAATTGTCCCCGCTTTTCTGCTTTTCAGCTAGCGTTGCACCGTAGTGCTACAGGCCCATACGCTCATCTACGCACTGATGCCGCACGCTGGAAGCATTTTTGCAGGGAGGTACCGCCGCGCTGGATGGCAAACGGCGGCCGCAAGGCTTTGGGGGGATTCCTTCCGGGTGGGGAAGTTTTGGGCACTGGTGCCAGACTCCCTTTGGGCAGACGTTGGAGATGCATGGTGTTGAAGGTAAGGATGTCTCGTCGGCGCGTGTTCCTATTGCCTAGTCCACACGACTCGCTTCGTCATCATGCATCTCTTTTCCAACGTCGAGTGGACGTGTTTCCCCAGCCTCTTTCAACCCCTCGACGAGGAGAGATTCGCACCGCCCGCCGGAACCACGTCCAAGGGATCCCAACTCTCAAGTCTTTACCGCTCACCATGCTGGCCGAACCGTTACTTGCCGTCCGTCTCCTGATTGCAGCCGCACTCGTAGCCAGCGTTGCCGCCGGCTGTCAGGAGACTTGCAACGCCGCCTACAGCAACTGCCTGATGGTACGAGTCGGCGGGAGCTTGACAGATGACAACACGCTCTAATGCTACACGCAGAGTTGTCAAAGCAACCCAGCCTGCATCAATCCTTGCCAGCGTAGTACCTGTAAAGTGAGTCGAGTGGTTCCGAGTGGGGGGTCACCTTTTTGGACGGGGAGCGGTGTGGAAGCGGTGCTAACATGGGCGACAGATCGATCTTGTAAGTGGCAAAGACGCCAGGACCCCGGTTCATTGTAGCAAACATCTGATGCTGCCAGTGCGCCGAGTGCTGGTCACTCTGCTAGCAACTGCTAGTAGTGTCACAGTGGGTGTCGAAAGGAATGAAACAGGAAGCGTTCTTTTACTGCCATGGTTGCGCTTTGAGAGCAGTCGTCTGCCATCACAGCTGCGCTTAAGGAGCTGCCGTTCGTTCCTGCAGCCATGTAGACCCGGAGAGTCTATTTTCTTTCGACAGCCACCTTGGTGTTGCGGACCAAACAGTTCCTCGTCCCACGAAGATCACATTTCGCATTTGGAAGGGGTGGTCGGATGACACGACTGTGGTGGAGCGGATGAGATCCTCCAGCGCGTCTAGTGCTTCTTTTCTGCGTCTTTCGGGCCGGCCACGGAAGCGCGAGGCTAGTTAAAAAAGATGCTGCGCCGTACAGCTGTTTTTGATGGACTTGTTGTCATTCTTCCTTGGTTACGATAAGTGGGCGTGAGATTGATGTGTTTGAACCGTCGATGACACCGAATGAGTTGTCGCCACTGGCCGTCGGCGAGAAAGAATATGTCCAGGAGCAGTCGACTCGAGTTGTTGTTGGCACAAAATAGGCGGGGAAGATGGATCCGATCTCCGCTACTGTTTGGCGCGATTGGGCCGAGCGGAGGCATTCGACGGGGCCCTGAACGGACACTGGGCATCATTGCTCAGTCCCTTTTTCGGTGAGAAACAACGTCCAGACGTCGGAGATTGGGCGCGCTTCTAGAGGGTTCCAAGACTCGGCTTGTGGTCGCTGGGCTGGCTGGTCTGTCGCAGTTTCGCCCACGAGCCACAGGCCCGAGGTTTTGCCTGCGGCACGGCCAATCACTTTGCGGGCGGTCGGCGGGTTAGTTATACGTGGTCTCTACAGCTGCCGGAGCTAGCTATATCAGCTGCGACTCCACCTCTGCCCTTCGACCTCTCCTCTCCGTCCCTCTCTCGCCCTGCCTCAACACCAATTGGCTTCGTCCCTTGCTTCTGTTTCTCAGGCAAGAAGCCATCACCATGCGTGCGGCTCTTCTCACCACCGCCCTCTTGAGCGCCGCTGTTGCGCGCGCCGAGGACGCGCCCTCAGCTTCCGCCATCTCCAAACCTTCCTTCACCGTGAGCTTCCTCAACATCCCTGGCTGTCGTCGCAACCGCTAACCCTTCCCAAAGCCCACCTCGCTCAACGCCCCGTTCCTCGAGCAATTCACCGACGACTGGGAGGACCGCTGGAAGGTGTCGCATGCCAAAAAGGAAAACACCGAGGAAGAGTGGGCCTACGTTGGAACTTGGTCCGTTGAGGAGCCTTCTGTCCTCAAGGGCGTCGAGGGTGACAAGGGTCTCGTAATCAAGGACAAGGCTGCCCACCACGCCATCTCGGCCAAGTTCCCCAAGCCCGTCGACAACAAGGACAACACGCTCGTCGTCCAGTATGAGGTCAAGCTTCAGGGTACGTTTTCTCATTGCGCTGCGGGAAGCAATGCTGATCAAAGCAGATGGTCTCGAGTGCGGTGGCGCCTACTTGAAACTTCTTAAGGAGGAGGCCGCTCTTCACCAGGACGAGTTCTCCAACGCCTCGCCGTATGTCATCATGTTTGGCCCCGACAAGTGCGGAGCCACCAACAAGGTGAGACATGGTACACACTCCCGTCGACGCGCTGTTCTGACTTTTTCAGGTTCACTTCATCTTCAAGCACAAGAACCCCAAGACCGGCGAGTACGAGGAGAAGCACCTCAAGACTCCCCCCACGGCCCGCATCACCAAGGCAACGACCCTCTACACCCTCATCGTCAGGCCGGACCAGACCTTTGAGATCAAGATCAACGGCGAGTCCGCCCGCAACGGCTCCCTTCTCGAAGACTTTACTCCAGCAGTCAACCCTCCCCAAGAGATTGACGACCCCAAGGACTCTAAGCCTGACGACTGGGTTGACGAGGCCAAGATTCCCGACCCTGAGGCGAAGAAGCCCGAAGATTGGGACGAGGACGCGCCTTTTGAGATTGAGGACGCTGAGGCTGAGAAGCCCGAAGACTGGCTTGACGACGAGCCGTCCATGGTTCCTGACCCCGAGGCTGAGAAGCCCGAGGACTGGGACGACGAGGAGGACGGTGACTTTATCCCTCCCATGGTCCCCAACCCCAAGTGTGACGAGGTCTCGGGCTGCGGCGCGTGGAAGCGTCCCACGAAGAAGAACCCCGCCTACAAGGGCAAGTGGTCGGCTCCTCTGATTGACAACCCTGCCTACAAGGGCGTCTGGGCTCCCCGCAAGATCACCAACCCCGACTACTTCGAGGACAAGACCCCTGCCAACCTCGAGCCCATTGGCGCTGTAGGTGTGCCCGTTTAAAATGCAATCTGAGCGCTAGCTAACGTGCGTAGATTGGCTTCGAAATCTGGACCATGCAAAAGGATATTCTGTTCGACAACATCTACATTGGCCACTCTGTTGAGGATGCTGTGGCTCTCCAGAAGGAGACCTACGACGTCAAGGCTCCCGTCGAGAAGGCCGAGGAGGATGCTACCAAGCCCAAGCCGGATGACAAGAAGTCTCCTCTCGACCTTGTCTTCACCGAGGACCCTGTCAGATACATTCGTGAGAAGACTGACCTCTTCATTACCGTCGCTAAGAGGGACCCCGTCGAGGCTGTCAAGCTGGTGCCCGAGGTCGCCGCTGGTGCCGTCACTGCGCTTCTGGTTGTTGTCGGTCTCCTGTCTGTCGTCCTCGGCGGTGGCTCCAAGGCTGCTCCGTCCAAGGAGAAGGTCAAGGAGACTGCCGACAAGGCCAAGGACGCTGCGGCCGACGCGAAGGACAAGGCTGCTGAGGCTGTTGCTTCCGGTGCCGACAAGGCCCAGGAGGCTACCAAGCGTGCTACGAGGTCATCTTCGTAGTGGGTTGGATTGGATGGTGGGTGGAGCATGGTCCAGGACGGACAGAGCATTTTAAAATTCAGGCCGCGTACAGTAGCCGCGCCACACTGGAGTTCCGGTAGCAGGGTGTATTGAACGATTGGGAGCTGTTTTAGTTCGAACCAAATATCAATTGTTTTTCCGACCCAAAAAGGACATGTTTGCCGGCCACGTGAATCATCACTTGTCGAATGTCACCAAGGAACAGGGCAGGGCGGAGGGCGTGCAGTGCAGGTGGGACCGGAAGCCAGGGTCGTCGCTCGTCTCCGCGCACCCTCGGCTTTCCCCACCAAAGCTCCCGGCTGAGCTCGCCCTGAGCCGAACATCGTCGACTCAACTTGTCCGCTATCCCACGCCTCTACTGTAAGTCAAATCTTCAAATACCTTGCTCGTCATCCCTCCGAGCTAGCCATCGCTAACTCAACCAGACTCCCTCGACAATGGCCGCTCGCCGCGTCGTATCGCGCAACATCCCCGCACTTGTCTCGCGCGCCCAAGCTCCACGAACGGTCCATCTGGCCACCAGAATGTCTGCTCCCAAAGCTTCACAAGCTCTGACTGCCACTCGTCGACTCCATGCTACCGCCAAACATCTGAGCCCTGCCACCACGACTGCTGCATCCACCGCCACTTCGTATCCCACCTCCCACGAACGAATCGCCGAGCCGGTCGACACGCAGAACTTCCTTGACAATCAGTTTACCTCATCGAAAGCCTCGCAATGGATTGATCTGTACGACCCTGCAACAAACAACCTTGTGACGCGGGTGCCTCAGAGCACCGATGCGGAGCTCAAGGCCGCCGTCGACAGCGCAGAAAAGGCATTCCCCGAGTGGCGCAAGACCAGTCTGCTGCACCGCCAGCAGATCATGTTCAAGTTTGTGGCATTGATTCGTGAGAATTGGGACCGTCTTGCTGCAAGCATCACCTTGGAGCAGGGCAAGACATTTGCGGATGCCAGGGGTGACGTCCTCCGCGGCTTGCAGGTCGCCGAGACGGCGTGCGGCATCACGACGCAGCTGACGGGAGAGCTGCTCGAGGTGAGCAAGGACATGGAGACCAGGAGCTACAAGGAGCCTCTGGGTGTCACGGCGGCCATTTGCCCTTTCAGTAGGTACTTGTGCACGGCGCCTGAACCAGGCTAACACATGCAGACTTTCCCGCCATGATTCCTCTCTGGTCGATTCCTCTGGCCACCGTCACTGGCAACACCATTGTCATCAAGCCGTCAGAGCGTGACCCTGGTGCCATGATGATCCTCGCTGAGCTGTGTGAGAAGGCTGGTTTCCCTCCAGGCGTAGTCAATGTCGTCCACGGCGCAGCCAAGACGGTCGACTTTATCCTTGATGAGCCCCGTATCAAGGCCATATCTTTTGTTGGTAGCAACAAGGCCGGCGAGTACATTTACAGCCGGGCCTCTGCCAATGGGAAGCGGTGCCAGGCCAACCTCGGTGCCAAGAATCACGCCGCTGTCCTGCCCGACTGTAACAAGAACCATGCATTGAATGCAATCGCAGGAGCGGCCTTTGGAGCGGCAGGTCAGAGATGCATGGCGCTCAGTACACTCGTCTTGGTAGGCGAGACAAAAGACTGGATCCCCGAAATCGCAAAGCGCGCAAGGCAGTTGAGCGTCAACGGCGGCTTCGAGCCTGGTGCTGACCTTGGCCCGGTCATTAGCCCCGAGGCAAAGACGAGGATCGAGGCCGTGATTGCAAGCGCAGAGAAGGAGGGAGCAAAGATTGTTCTCGACGGTAGGGGCTTCAAGCCTGAAAAGTACCCCAACGGCAACTGGGTAAGCATCTCGTTCTTTATGATGCAACCTTTACTTACAAAACCAGGTCGGACCCACCATCATTGCCGACGTCAAGCCACACATGCGCTGCTACGTCGAAGAAATCTTTGGACCGGTCCTCGTCTGTCTCAACGTTCCGACCATCGACGACGCAATTTCCCTCATCAACGCCAACGAGTACGGCAACGGCACAGCCATCTTTACGCGCTCAGGCCCGACGGCAGCGCGCTTCCAGAGCGAGATCGAAGCCGGTCAGGTCGGTATCAACGTGCCCATCCCCGTGCCGCTGCCCATGTTTTCTTTCACTGGCAACAAGAAGAGCGTTGCGGGTGGTGGCGCCAGCACCTTTTACGGTAAGCCGGGCATCAACTTTTACACGCAGACCAAGACTGTGACGAGCCTGTGGCGCGCTGAGGATGCGGTGGCGACCAAGGCGAGCGTCAACATGCCGACGCAGAGTTAAGCGTATTTGGTGGAAGATGCAAAAAATGGGATCTTTTCGAATGGGATGATGAGATTGAAAATGGATGGGATGTAACATTGCCTTGCTTGTATCTCGTCAGTACTTTAGCATTCTTCGTGAGCAGAGCAAAGCTTTTCGGCTTTTGAAGAATTTGAGCAAGTGCTTGTGGAACAGAAAAACGTACCCAAGCACAGAATTGAAGCTGAAGGGCAAATGTCCCTGACCCGGAGATCTTGTCTGGCGGACCGATAAGATAAGATGCGCACGGACCTGCTCGCATCAACAGATTCCCTCCCTCGCCGTCAATTTTTTCCGCCTGCTCAACGACAACCGTCTCCTGCACAACAACACGCCGCGTTGCCGCCAGCGCCAGCGCACCGAAACCCCGGTCCAAAATGTCTGGACACTGCAGAGCCGCTTGGAGATGACGATTGTATTGGATTCTGGCTTGATAAAGCCAGTCGCTGCATGGCCGCCATCTGCCCACATTCTGGGTCACACAATGCCTGCCTACATTCTTACCCACTGCCGCAATCGAAGTCGTGGAGATGGGATGTAGGCAGGTTCTTTCAACCATGGTAAGCACTTCTTTTCTTCCTGTCGTCCCGTCTGTACTCGTACAAAGGCGGAGAAAAACACATCCACAAGCCAACCAACACATCCAACTGCGCGACGGCGAGGCAGCCCAGCCGTCGGGGATCCTCGGATTTTCACTCGCACCAGCAGCAACAGCAGCCGCAACAGCAGCACCACAAATGATGAGTTACAACACCCCAAATCATATATAGGAAGAGCCGGAATAGGTATGGCGGAGAGACCCCCCTGGGGCTTTCCGCCGTCGCTGCTTAGACAAGGGTATCTATCTCTGAGAATGGTGATCTGCTACTGCCGCTGTCGCTCTGTTGCTGTGCTGTGCTTCCGGCCAGTGGGTGGGGGTTTGGATTGGTCGGTGGTTTCGCATGCTGTAGAAGTTTTGCTCGTCTGGCTTATGGCTTTGCTGACTTTGTGGCTGCATTAGGGACGTACGCGTGGTGGCGAACAACTGGGCAGGAGACTATCACCGGAGTTTGGAAATGGGCAAATGCGAGGGCTGACAAGGGGTGGGGTCAAAGGTAGGTTGGGAGTTGGTAGGGAGGCGGTGGGAGGATACGCTCCAAACGGGGCAATTCTTGGCCATTCGCAAACGACTCCCTTTTCATCGTGTCGAACATATAATTTTCTACATCCGCTTCAATCAATCCTGGTCTTTGCAACATTGCGACTCAACCTCGTCTCCCCTGCGCGCTCAACCAGTCTACCTCGCCCACCCGTCTACATGCCGGCCTACTACATCTTGGCCGCCTGTGTTAAGACCTCGCGCGTCAAGCCCTGCTCGCCCGGTTTGCGATCGGCGCTCAGCCGCCCCATGCGCAGCAAGCGCGCAATCATCTCTTCGTCGCCAAAGTGCGAGTTGTGCTCAAAGGCTGGCTCTTCCGCGTAGGCAACGCGCGCCGCGTCGACCAGGATGCGCGCCGTCATGCCGAAGACGCGGAAGCGCGAGAGGCTGCGGAGGTCGGGGCCGGCTTGCGCATGGGGTGGAGGCTCATTTGGGGCTGAAGTTTGGGCTTTGGACGAAGCTTGTGACGGAGCTTGTTGGGTGAATCCGTTCTCGTGTTCAACCTTTCCTCTCAAGCCTCCTCCTCCCGCTTGCTCGTCCTTGTTGGTGGTTGACTTCTTGCTCTTCTTGCTGCGCGGCCACGCCACGACCTGCGCGCCAGGCCCCTTGACGGGAACGTAGAAGTTGTGCATCCGCCAGCGACTCTCGTGCCAGTTGGTCCATTCGCCCTCGTACCACTTTGCCGGAAAGCCTGCGGCCTCGATGCCTGGTCCTGGTTCCCGCTCCGTCCTGGGACCTGGGTTCGTTACAGGAGTAGAATTCGGATCGCCCGCGCTCGCCGCGCTCGACGGAACCTCGTCGTCAGCGCTAAGGAAGTTGTGGAAGCCAGCCGTGAACACGGCCGCAACCTCGTTTGCCTGAAGCCGCGGAATCAACGCCTCGCCCGCCGTCCCCGTTGTGATGCCCGCGGGGCCTAGCTGGCCTGTCGGCCTTGTCAGGTCTTTGGCTAGATATGCGACGCAGGGCCGCACGCCCAGCTCAGTGCGCGCCAGGTTGGTTGGTAGTTGGCACAGCTCCTCGACGCGCCACGGCCACGGCAGCTTCGCGTCGCTCATCGGCAGGCCGATCTCCTCGAATGCCTCGCGCCGCGCCGTTTCCCAGGGCGTTTCTGCGGCCGAGTCGGCTTTGCCGCCCGGTAGCGCGGCGTGGCCGGCGTAGTTCTTCATGGCGGCGCTGCGCATCGTCAAGACGACGCGGAGGTCGCCTTGCCGGTCAGCGAAAAGCAGGATCAGGACGGCGGCGCGGCGCGATGCTGGTACGTTGAAGTAGTTGGTCGGCTGTGGGCGGTAGGCGCGGAGGCGTGATAGAGCGGCCTGTTTATGATTGTCAGCTTTGTCCTCATGATACCGGGTGGGGGAGTGCGTGCCGCAGAGGCCGGCGTCAGAGTGGCCATGGTTATAACGGGAATGGGTCCATTGCACGGTTCAACGAAGTCGAAAGGTGACTAAAATGACGTTTGAGCGGCTCTTCCCCAGCGCTGATGGTCGGAGAGGTCAAACGGCCGCGCGAAGTGCTTGTGATGAGAGGTGTTGCGATTGGTGTTGAGTGGTGGTCGAAGTTGATGTCATCGGTCCCCATCCCGCGGGGAATCTCCCTTTTTGCTCATGGCGGGGCGATCTGCCTCGGTTCGGCCCAACTGCCTGTCTGACCTCTCCAAACAACAACCTCAGACTGCTACATTCACCCATCCTCAGTCTACGTACATAATTGGCACCATCAAGCCACGTCGAACCTCCGCTTGATTCCTGTTCGTTCTTCGTCCCCGGTCCATTACCTTGCTATCAGCGGCTGCGTTCGCCCCCGCGGGAAGGTTGGAACAGCGGGGGAAGCATAAATATCGATTGGATATTGATACATCGAGCAGACACGACTTTCGCCGCAACACAAGCCTCAGCTTACACCCAATTTGAAAGACTTTATATTTCTTCGGAAATCCCGAGACTGCGAATGTTTTCCGCCTCATCGAACCTTTTGACCTGAATGCGCAACAAACATTACCTTCGATACACCTGCAGTATATTATTCACTTGCGCCCAGGATGCAATCTTCAAGCTCAATGTTTGAGATGAGTACGTAGCTACTCCTTTAGAACAATAACATTGCGCCACATTTTCTCTACAACATATCTCAAACTCTACGCGGCGCTAAGCTTCAACAAGCCAAAAACGTGCCTCGGCTCTGCTTGTAGCCTTGAGTTGGGAAGCACGGCCTCAGAATTGCATGCAAACGTGGAATTGAGGCTGATGGCAAAAGTCGTGGCACCCAAAATCCAGCTGGGGCTTATGGATACTCCTCAGTACTCTGGCGTACTGTAGCTTGAATGCTCCCTGTCTTCGCTCCACCTGGTGACCTGCCTTTTATCTCGTGTGCACTATCAATAAGACTTGAATAGTGCACGGCTGGTGCTTTCTCGACGACAAATCCCAGCGACCCGGAACCTTGTTACGCCAGGAACACCAATCGAAATGCCCGCGCGATTTATCGCATATGCTCAGTCGGGATTTCTCCAGTTCACTTCTACAGCAATGGCTTCGTTCACTAATCGCCAAGCTGGCCGTTGGCCAAGTCAGATGGATTAGCTTTGAACGTCTATCTTGTCTACGGTGGCTATAGGTCTTATTATTGAGGGTCCGTGCTCTTCTGCATTGGGAGTGGACTGCGAGTGGCACCTTCGTGGCGCCTGTAGAACAACACTTCCGCGGTACGTGCTCTTTTTACGTACCTATCTTTCTCTACACATGCACTTTAGATATTAGCCCCAATCCCTCTCCACCAACTCTCTTTCCCTTGCTCCTCAATCGTCCGTCTCCGTTGTAGCTCCAAACTTTAGCTGACCTCCAAAAATACCATTACCACAGTCTTTTGACTACTCGCCAGTCGCAGTTTCCACGGTTCATGGGTTGTTGACTGTCCGTACTAAAATGCTGATGCCCATACTGCTTAGGTCAATCCCCATGCGACTTGGGCCGGTAAGTTGCGCCCTCCAACGCTCCAATTGATCGATTGACAGCACCTACACCAGCCAACCGCAGGACAGTTTTTTTAGTCCCGCTCCGAAGATGAGTGTCACTTGCAGCGACTCTGAATAACGCAAGGAGAAGCAGGGATTGCAAACCAAAAAACACACTCGGATCCTGCTGGACAGTGTCAGTGTAATGCTATGGTTGGTTGGGGCGCGGCAAAATAACCACCAAACTACGCGCTGCAGTTGGCCATTGGGACATGCCTTCGAAGGTCGTGCTGCATGGGTGCGATGTCGACGAACCGTCGAGTCCGAGTTGATTCCCCTGCAAGCACTGACACATGAAGGAAAAAGTCATGGCACAAACCAAGGTGCCTTTGCCCCCTACTGTTGTCCTTCGGAGATGCCCGAAGTCTCACGAGCACTGTGCTGATCTGGCGAAGATTGAATGCTTTTTGCCTATCGTCTGATGAAGCATACGAACACCTCTTGCCCTCTTCGCTATTTGCTGGACGTACCGCAGCTTTTGCTACCAATCTCTGCTCCTTGTTCTTCGATCGACACCAAAGCTTGGACATCTATCAGCCACAAGATGCAGCTTGCTTCCTCCTTCTCGAAGACATGCTGCGATCCTTCATCGAAATACTTTCTTTCGATCAACCAGTCACACATTCTCTCCCAGCGTTCAGAACCTTGTTCACCCCCTCGATAGGCTGACTGTCGTACTCGGCAGCCTCAGCCATAATCGTACAAATTTGGCCATTGTCGTAAACATCGGGCAGATATGTTCAAAACCCAATTTCGAGGCCACGCAGTCAGTGCAATTCCTCGCGGCTTGACCATCCGGGCCTCACCGACGCACATAGTCCTGTGGTGTTCCACTGCAACGCTCATCTTCTTCGCGTCCCAAATTTGAGCTAGCGTCCCGACTCTGCAGCTTTGTGGCGAACGACCGCAGAGAGTTGTGCAAAGCAATTGGACATGATTTTGTGCGTTGAGCGAAATGAACGCTCCCCGGACGCAATCCTGAACGCAATCGTACTGCGGAGAGACGGCCTACGGAAGTATCTGTCCGCGCCATTTCCCCCAGGTCTCTGCTTCCTCTCAACCTTTTTTCTCTCTCTACAGACTCGGACTTTGTGATTCAATGGCTAAAGCTCTAATTGTTACTACCTGACCGCAGGCGTGCATGGATGGCAGACCTTGACCTGTCACCGAGTATTCACTCAACGAAGTACAAATAAGGGCCTCTCTGTTCCCCACTCTGACTTTTCTTCACCAACGGTACTGGCAGATTCGGCAACAACATGGGGAACCGATTGTATATTGGGCTCGCGTCTTTTTTCCTCCTCTTTTGCCTCATCCAAGGTACGCTCTTGGCGATCTCCCCTACTTAGCACTGCTGACGGACTACATAGGAATGCCCCTAGATCCAAGATCTCCCCTTGAACGAGCTGTTCTAGAAAAAAGGCAACAAAACTTGTGCCCTGACGACGCACACCCCGCCGCCAAGCATTACCACACATCGTACTGCGCGAAGGATGCCGGCAGCATATACAAAACGAAAAGAGCAGAATGCATCGAGAACAACAGAAAAGTGCGCCTTTACTGCGGGGTGCCCAATAGCAGGGCCGAAGTGTTCCAAGACATTCCTTGCGACGAAAATGAGTTCTGCAAGGACGACGATGGACGCAATTGCTTGGAGGAGGACCACCAACATATGGCGGCGTGCGTGGTCGACTTCATCCCGAACAACATCGATCCCTTACACCGCTGCTATATTACGCAGCACATTGAGATTGCGACGGGAGCCGTGCTGCTACACGCCCACACTTCTGGCACGCATGCCAACTGGAAGGACCAACACAGCGGAGTTGCTCACCCAGATGTCAGCTACTTTGATGAGCAGTTGTATGGTCCAACTTACGTTGATCTGCGTGTTGTGTCACCTTGTTTGACCACGGTATACTACTCGCTCTTCAAGGGAATATGAGCTTGTTTGCTGCGTTGTTCATCAATGATTAGGCAGTTACTGCGAATTTGAATTTAGATTTTGCTACTGTTTCCTGGGGAATGCGTGACGATGCACTGTGGTCGTTCTGTCTGGTCAACTGGTCTACAAAAGTCTTTGCGCAGGTGACTCGCGTAGCAACTTTGGGGCCCGGACTTGGGGACCCGAAAAGGAAGCCGGAAGGAGCTTTCTTCCGCTACCTCAATTTCTCTAGGAAAGATAGGGACATGATGAAAGCTAGGCGCGAAAAACTGCATGAGCTGCGTACTCGACAGTAGTTTCGCTCGGACCACAACATCGCGCTAAGCTGGTCCTAAATGCAATCCACAAATCGGGATTTAGCAGTCAGACCAAGCCTATAACTAAGCTTTCGTGTTTTCATTAATGTAATACGAGCAGTTGTGGTGCCGTCTATGTAGTAGAGCATCTTAGCGGAAGTAAAGTGCCGACATCACAGGCTCGGTTTCGCTTTCGCGCATCTACTCGTCGGCTAAGAAGAATCAGCCGCAGAACCAAGCGTGATACCACTGTGAGTGTATTTGGAAGACGAATGGACAAGCTATTAGATTTATGCCACGGTCCGGCCCAAGCTTTGCAACCTGCTCTTATTTGATTGTCGTTCTGGATGCAGGGGTTTTCCTTGGGACAAAACGGATATACCCATCGCATGACGCTACCCGCAGAGCGCCTTTTTGGTCGATAACGACTAAACCTTTCTTCACTTTACCCGATTGTTTAACCACCCAAACACCATAACTATGTGCCCGGTAAATCTGCAGCACACAAAGTCCGACCATGATGGCACGCCATCGACGACAGTCGTCGCTCAAATCTCGCGCCAGGGATAACGGTCAAATGCATCGTTACCATATCTTTCAGCAGCATTTTCAACGTCAAAAAATACTCCTCTTGAATCTACAAGGGGCAATGAGACAAAACCCCCCACTTTGTGCAATACTAACACACGCTCGCGGGAAATTCTGGCTCTTCACTCCAGATCGTCGTGAATTATAAGGGTGGAGAGGAGGGGAAAGCTGGTTTGCGAGGAGTGGACGGTAGATAAACGGATCAGAGGAGGTGAGTGCTGCCGGCTTTCAAAAATTCGTCTTATAGTCATGCAAATTTCCAATGGTCACAGGGGCCTTGAAGAACGCGCCACGATATTCGCGGAAACACCGCCTTCTATCCTTTCCGTATCTGCTTACCCGGTCTGCTCGCTGTCTCTTCGTTTCGCTTTGTTGGTCTGAATTTGTTTGCCGCAAGAGCTTGATCGCATCACTGGCGAGGGGACTTGTGGACAGATTGGTAGCAAGCCAACCATGTCGATGGAGTGGTATAAATCCACCTGGCTGCTCTCCCCGGACAGCCCTCGCATGCTGGCGCTGACTGCCTGAGCAAAAAGTAGGCGATTCAACTGCCACTCGTTCCTCCAAGATTCTGCTCGTTTCCAAGCCAGGCTCGGATTTGATTCATCTGCCGTGGTCTACTAGCTCTTTTTCGTATCTGTGTGCATGTAACGGAAATGCACAAGTGTAGATTTGCGTCTCTGCGAGGTTGCGTCCTTAGGCTTGCATGTTTCGATCCGCCGCCGACTGTGCACTGAAGCCAGGCAGTCTGGCGGACTTTCCAGTCCTGTCTCGTCAATTCTCTTTGTCGCTTTCCGCTCGCACACAAACAACTTCGTCTTCCATTTCGTTCCGCGTAAGCACTGGAGCCTTCGCCAACTATGGCGTCCAACAGCGCTCAGCTCAATGGCGACAGCGCGGCCAATGGACCTGACCAGGAATATCCTCATGGATTGCAGCAGAGGTAGCTCCGCCATTGCCTTTGAAATCTTCTTACGCTGACAACAAAAGTGATGCCGAAACCACGGATGGAGGTTTCCAACAGACCAACCTCGACGCGTCGCAGAACACACAGCAGGGGTACCTAGGCCTTGACCCACAGCACATTCACAAGCTGACAATCCTCGGAAGCAATAACGTCGAGCCTGGCGCCGGCACCTCCCATGCTTCTTCCATGCCGCACGACATGTTCCAGCACCACCTCAGGAGCCTTATCGATCTGCAGACGGAGCTCAACTCCCAGCTCTTCGATCTGCGGCTTGTCTTCGACGCCCACAGCTTCCCTCTTTCGGACGCTGATCTCGACGGCCACGCCGGTTTCTTTTCCTATCGAATGCCGTACAACGACCCCTGGCGCATCCGTCGCGGCCGTCGCCTTTGGTTTCGCCGCGTACACACCGGTCAAGAGATCGTGGTGCTTGGCCCATACTCGAGATTGCAAGTGGAGATAGAGGTTCGCATGCAGCTGACCACGAGGTTCGGTGACTCCTGAGTGGGCTGTCGCCGCGGACTTCGGGCCCAGTAGGAGTGGTTCCATGTCCAATTCGCAGGACGCAGCGCCTCAACCAACGAAAGTGCGCCTGCTTCGAACGCATCGCGGACTGGATCATCAACCGATAAACTTGTAGGACGGTCGTGGTAGGCACACCAAAATCTGGCTCGTTCAAGAGGTCGCTAACGAATCCTCCTTCTTTAGGCCATGAATGCTCTTAATCCTCGCTCCTACTTCAAACTCAACACCAGATCGCTCATAGTCCTTTGATGGCCTCTTGGACATGTGTAATACTCGTAACGACATTGGAATCCGGCAAAATCGTGCCACTTTTCCTTCAAGTCAGTTTTCTTTCGAGCAATAGTGGCATTAAGGAAACTCCTCTGCCTTCGTAGCTTCAAAAGGCTACCAGAAAAACATGGAAGGTACTATGGAAGCTTTGCGGCCAACAATCAAAATTCAGGGGCAAATTTGAGTCCCATGGACGATGGTCGAAATCGACAGCGAACGTGTTCAAAATGCAGCAGGGGCAGCTAAAACTCGTAAAGACTTTGTTTCATAGCCTTCGTGTCTGTTGCGTTACCTTTGGCACTGCGGACGCGAAGTGAGTGTCCTTTTCGCTCCCGGTGCACGACCACTCTCTGCTGTCTTCTCCCCACACACACCCATTTCGAGCACTGCACTTTTTCCTGCTAGCACTGTCCCGATCGAGAGACTGCTAGAATCCTTTTGCCTTGATACTCCCTCAATTCCGGCCCCGTCTTTATGAAACCGTTTGATCATTCTTGAAGCGTAGTAGCCACGGCGTTTCAATTGACTTAAAGCATCACTTTCGAGAAGAGCAGAGGTTGTTACAGGAAAACGAGATCTATCCATCTGCTAATGGAGTCGGCGTGTCGTCGCCAATGCTGACCGCAACGTCGACCGAGAGCGAGGATTGCCTGAGCGCTCTACCGATGACAACAATACGCAGAGCCAGGCCGATATACTCATCGCCTGCGATTCCACGAACATTTGGACCTGGGAACAGCATCTCATGCGCACACCCTTCTTCCAAGTGGGAATCATTTCATGGCTGCAGAATCTGCGACGCATATTCAGCGCTGGCTCCCCTTCCTCAGCTCTGATGGAGCGAACAAAGTCTATACCCCGTACACGAGATAGGACGCTGCCAATGAGGTCTGCCTTCTGTTTTACTTGTTTCCAAAATTATGAAGATTGTTTTGTGATAGGTCATTCTATGTCCGGACTACTTCCATTCTGGTGGATTTTCCTTCTTTGCTGTAAAATAATGTCACTCGAACAAAATGTCGAAACTTTCTGATTGCTTTTTGAGCCTTGCCCAGGTAAAATTAGGTCGCCGTTGCGGATGACCATGGGTGCTATAATCGGAGGTGCTGCACAAGACATATATGGGCAGATTGTTGATGACGAGAAACCTATGGCTGTTGCGAGTGTCACATTTCGCCGACGCTTTCCTTTGTTGCGCCTGCAGGAGCAGATGAGTCCGCGAGGGACGCACGCCTTCCTGTTTGCTCCAGCGCACACTGCGCCAACACCCAGAAAATATTTGCCAGTAAATATTTGCTCTACCAACAGAACTCCCCAAACAACTCTTTGGTTTGATACCCGCGCTCTCATTGCAATTGATCACCTTGTCGGCACCAGAAAAATGTCAGACCACGCGCCAAGTTCCGAACAGCAGCGGCCCAAGTAAGTGCTTTGCGCTTCAACTTTTCCACTGGCTAACCGCCTTCGAATTCAGTGAGCCTACGGTCAACGACCACCAGGAACCTCAATATTCAACCTCCTCCTCCTCCATGATCGGCTCCTCTGTTGGTCATCTTCCACCACAAAACGAGTCGACCTCGGAGGCTAGCGACAATACCGGTGTTGGCGAAACCCTGGAGCAGCCTCGCGCGGAGAACAATCAACGGGGTCTGAGAGCTCGTGTCAGGACCTTGATCGATCTCTCAAGAGACGTGATGTTGGAGTTGGTGGGCATGCTCATAATGCTCAATATCGGCCCTCAGCTTGCCATTTCGGACGAGCAGTTGGTGAGAGCAGGATTCACACCAATGACGACTTCACCAAACGCTGAAGACGTTCTCTACATGCGCCACCAAGGACACCAGGGTCGTGGATCGGCAGCAGACGCCAGCGTGAGCGGCCCTTATACGAGAGAGGAGGCGGTCTCAGAAACGAGGGCTTCGCTGCTTTGGCACTTCAGGTAAGACCCAGTACTCTGCTCGTCAATCTGTGCATGGCTGACTCGCAATCAGATGATCTCTTCGATGGGGACTGAAACGCTCCTCCGCAAGCGAGGCAAATGGAGCTGCTCATCCTCACCTCCGGGATTTTTGATTCCTCCATGAGACTCCCAGGGAAACTCAATAGCCAATATCATGTCCTTGGTCAATCACATTCGGAAGCATGGCTGCCAAGGAGGATACTGCCTGCGAAAGCACAAGAGAGATCAAGGGAGATGTGGCCCGGCTGCACCATGCGGCGCCAACGAGACCGCAAGCCGAGAGAATGATTGAACATAACAACGAGAAATGCTCGCATCCGATCGCCAAGAAAACGGGCCAGTATCAACCAAAATGGAACAGACAACTTGCATCATCCCGAACTCCATCGCACAGAAGAATCAATCAGTGGAAGGGGGGGTCGGGCAGAGCTTTTGGAATGAGGACTGGGAACAAATAGTCTTTCATGAATGCGAGAATGACTTCTTCTGCGAAATTTAACACTGTCTTGTGTCATTGTCTCGCGGGTGATTCTGTGCGTTTTCAGGACCTTTCATTTCGCGCTTTGCATGAGCCGCCCATGAGCAGATTCACTAGTACCTCGCTCTACAAGTATTTCTTCCTTCTCAACCTACTTCCCAAATGCAACCCCAACAGCCTCCAGTCGCGCCCTTCAAGCCTTTCTCTTTCTCAGGTCCACGCGACCCCCTCTTCACGGCGAGGAAAGCCTCATCGTAGCTTACGCTGACCCTTCGTCAAAGGCCGATGTGAGTGGCGGTCTGTCTGGCAACACTGGCTTTGTTCAGAAGGGCGTCTGCGATGATCTCTTCCTTCAATATGGGCTCTGGCGAGTTTGAAAGCTCACAGTAAGTCACAAAAGTCTTCATGCACATAGAATATTTGATAACAGCCATTTCCTGAACTTTAAGTGATGACCACTCTGCCACGCAACTGACGGTCAACAACATTGCAATCAACATTGTCGCCTACGGCTCTTTGCCGAGCCAGCAGGTCGTCACGCTCGACCTCAAGCTCAGCACTGCGACATGCGCTGACGATTTTCCCGCCATCCTCCGCGAAATCTTGCGCTCTGGACTCCCTCTCACGGCGACGATCCATTTCTTCAGGGAAAGCGCCGAGGGGCACATCGCCAGACAGGCCATTGCGTCGGGCGGAACCGCCCCAACGGTTCGACTATTGACGCACGATGAGCTTATACGCTGCTATCCGTCCCTCGGTTTATCGAGATCGGGCTTCCATCTTCTGGAAGCGGCTGAAGGCATTCGCACGTCGTTCTTGAGGGTTGAAGAAGCTCGCCAGCCAGACAGTGGGAGCAGGTGGATTGTTAGCGGCCCGTGGACCTTCAGAGAAGCCTGCACTGTGGTTGAGCGAGAGGGCCGCAGTCTGCCTGACCCGCGTGTGCCAGAGGAGGATGGGCGGGAGGAGGAACAGTTCGAGGGAGTTGGGTCGCCGCCTCCAGAAGAGGCCCCAGCGTCGATGCAGCAGCCGGCGCGGTATTGACTGCCAACTCGAAGCTCTGCCTGTCTTCAAGATTCCGATAATGTGAGCAGGACTGCGCAAGTACCAGGGGAGAGTGTGAAGGAGACGAGGGTTCTGGGTGAAATGCGGGCATGGCTGGTTTCTTTCTGCGAACAATCTAGCTCTGTACGCTGCGTCAATCGACTGCATCTTTCAGCCAATAGGGCAAGATCGTCCAGATTTTGAATTCGTTTGTCTTGGATCTGGCGAGGTTTGACGGTCCTTGTGGAAGTCAGGAGCTTCTTCGTATATTCGTGGGTTGGTAAATGTACTGCGTCGCCATTGCTCGAGAATCGACTTTTCCATTCGATGGCCCAATTTGGCGACTGCCGGATTTGTTGTGTTTGTTTGCCTGCGAGGTGTTAATCCGAAGTGTGCCTGCGCGCCTTCCTCCTCGACCACCGCCCACGCGCACACGCAGGCCCAAAACATTCGCGTCTTGCACCTCCGCAACCTCCACAACCTCTACAACCTCCACGGTCCACAATCTTCGCGACTTGACCACCTCCGTCTCGTTTTCGTCACCCCGAACAACAGACCTTCTCCTGTCAATCATGTGCGCCGCAAAGAACAGAAAGCGCAATAACAAAGGCAAGAAAGCGTAAGTTTCTCCGGTCCCGGGACGAAAAGAACCACTTGCTGACTGCAAATTAACTCAGTTCGAACGCTCCGGTGGCCGTCGCCTCTGAGCCTGGCAACGCATCCAGCCAACCACTCTCAGCTGAAGCCGACAACGCCAGCCCAGCCGCGGAGGCCGAAGACCGGCAAGCCCTCGCCGACGAAGTTCACCGCTCACAGCAGGAGCTCCTCGGCCGACTCCGTGCCGAGAATGAAAAGGCGGACGAGATCCTCCGCGGGGCTCAAGCGATGCAGGCAGAGATGGGTGCCCTCAGAGATAAATTGAGAATGTCGAAGTCCTCAGAGGCGCACGGCGACGCCAGCAGCCAGCCAGAGCGCTGCTCCTGCGCCATCCAGTGGCCGAACGCAGAACGCCAGCAGTTGGCGTGGCTCCATATCGTGGATCGGGAATTGGGCCATAGATTCAATCCCGGGGAGCACGGCTTCTTTCGCTACCTGCCCGCTCCAGAAGGCCAGAACGACGACGAGAACGAAGTGTTCTACCGCCACGAGAACACCGCCTGCGAGATTTGCGGAGGCGCCAGGTGCAAGGTCAGCGGACCCTGGAGCAGAGTGGAAGCGTTCTCCTTGGTGTCCAGGAAGATCTTAGGGGAGTTGATGACGGGCGAAATGTAAGCGAATTACGCCTGTGAAGGCCTGCTTCCTTCATTCTTTTGGAATGGAAACTGACGAAGCTCTTACCAGGATCCCGATAATGCCGACGTGAGGCCCGGAGGAGGCTCAGCCGTCTTTTCTGCTCTAGGAACGAATTACAAGTCCGGCGACAAACTATCTGGCACAGGCATGCAGTGGGAGTAAGTCGGATTAGACGACAACGCAGGACTTTGGCGGGATTTTGCGCTTGGGATGAACAACGCCGGCGGGCTTTGGCAAGACTAGACGTAGAGCTTCGGACGTATGTGCCAGGCTAGCATGTAGCAATCAGTCCAAAACACCTCAACGAGTCCTCTCTTTCGCGGTGACCTGGGTGCTCACCATAATCAAGTTTTGTCAGTGATGTTCCTTCTGTTTGGGCGCCCTCGGACCACATTCGTGGCTTTTGACACCCCACCATCCGCAGGCAAGAACCTCTACGTTGCTGACCCATCACACGCGGAGCACGGATCGCCTCGGTCTGTAAAGTTGGAACTGGCGCGCCAATCAGCCAACGAGCGCAAATGGGACTGTGCGCCTAGGGACATGAGCGTAGTCCCATTCTGTCCAACTTCCAACATGGCAGGTCGAAAATCTCGAATTGCCGGCCAATCAATGGGCGAGCGCGAAGGGGACTGTGCACCAAGGGACATGAGCGTAGTCCCAATTTGTCAACTTCCAACATGGCGTTCAAAAAATCTCGAATTGCCGGCCAATCAACAAACGAGCGCAAAGGGGACTGTGCGTCGAGGGCGAGCTAAAGGCGAGCGCCTGTTCCCAATCGGTCAACTTCCAACATGGCGTTCAAAAATCTCGAATTGCGGGCCAATAGGCAGACGAGCGCAAAGAGGACTGTGCGCCAAGGGTCCAGGAGAGGGTGGTGTCGGTGGAGCAGCTGTACCGCCGGCTCGGAAACGACGGAGGCTCGTGGATCAGCTACTTCCGCCTGTTGCAGAGCGAAGCAGGAAGATAGCGAGACTTGGGTCGTCTTTGCCCTTGGTGATTTTCTTTCCTTGCACTGGCCTGAAAGTGCGCTGACTTTCTCAATCGGATTCATGACGACGGATTGACGGCGGTGACAGCCTGAGGCAAAGTGCCCTTCAACACTTCATGTTTACTTCGGCAACGCAAGACCGTCCAGCTGCGATGCATTCCCCCAAGGTCGGCGTGCACTCCGGCTGATAACGAACCAAAGAAAGCAAGGTTGACGTGACGGAAAAGATTCTTCAAGACCTATCGCCTGTGATCTTGAGAGCCCGAATGATTTGGGTTTTCGTGCTGGATGGAGGCGAACATCCTGAATTGTAGGTCTGAGACCCTGTGGGAAATGCTTCGTGCCTTGAAAGACTGAAGGAAAGATCGAAAAAGGAAAGCGGGAGCATCCAAACAACGCCGATGCACCAAGGAACTACAGCGATTTCACGATGACTTGTTGATAAATGCCCCCGAGAAGGAGCGAATGTCTGCCGCGATCTTTGTGTCAACTTTCATGGAAGCAAAGGCAAGAGCATCAAGCTTACCATGTCAACCACTACGCCAAACACCCCTTCGGCCATCGAGCATCTCCGTCTTACATCCGATGGCCAACACGGGAGAACGGCAAACCGTCAAAAAGTCGACGAAGGCGACGTCAAAAGAAGCCGCGATAGTCCGACACGGTTCCAGGCGGGCGCAGAGACCTACGGACCCACACCTGTGCAGAATAGCCCTGCCCTACGCGATGTCTCATCCCACGCTCTCTCGGTGCAATTCTTCGCGAGCGAATGGGGTGTTTGGTTTCGACTCCACTTGTTCCCCACCCCCACTCCCCCACGGATTACTTACATGCTGGCTCATACATCTTCGTACGGGTGCAGATGTAGGCGTACATCCTGCTGGAGCCATGTGACCGCTAGCGTGGCACGGCGGTACCAAAGAGCCAGAACGGGGCAATCTGATCACCCGGTCTGCCGGGCTGATGAGCCGGAACAATGGTTGGCTGGCTGGAGGCGTGTGGGGATGATAGTGGAGAGCTTGTGAGTGGAGTCGCAAAAAGAGCGAGGAGAGCCAGACGCGCCATTCGCGCCAGGAGATACGCAAAGACGAGCGAAGGATGGGAAGTGGGTGCCGAAGCTGTCAGGTGGAGACGATGCCAAAGTTAAACGGAGGGGTGTGCTGCAAGTGGTTTGTGTGCTACAGTCAGAACTGGGTTGCTTTGCAGGTAGCTTTGAGCAACAATAGACTCTGAGAGGCCCCAAACTATGCGCGCGGAGTGTGTTGATGTCTGGAGCATTCCAGACAAGCAAGCCCATGCCTGAACCGAAGGGCCCAAGCATTCGTTCAGTAGGGATCTGTTGGGTCCTGTCCCGTTGCTTTAATTCGTTAATAAGCGTCCGTAAAAGGCAACTGGTCCAGTGACAGAAGCTAGGAATAGAAAATGTTTGGGTTCCAGGTTCCCTCCTTGACTGGCCGAGTGTCGACGCAATTTTGACCATTAGAGCCACGCTTGGAAACACGTTCATATTACGTGAAGGGATGGATCCATGGTCGTTGATCGAGCAGAGGATTCGCGGGCATCGACAACTGCCAACCACGACGGTCGGTGCCGCGTGTTGGACGACATGGACGGCTGCCGAGAAGAGAAAGCGCAACAGACCGAACTTGGCTAGGTCGACTGATGGCGAACTGGTGTCGTGGCTACAAGTGACAATCAGTCAGCCAGCAAGGCAGGGTATCACCTGCATCAGGCTAGCCGTGTTCGCGGCATCGGGAGGGATTGTGGGGTAAGCGGGCGGTAAGTCGATTGGGTTGGGTTGTGCACTGAAACGGTGTCATCAAGAAACCCCCAGAGTTCCTCGCACCCGGCCACTGGTCAGGCTAGCTTGGGTTCCCCGGAGGATTTTTTCCCTGATGCCAAAGTGCAGGACGTCAACATTGACGCGTCCTGGCTGGCCAGTTCAAAGGCTCGTTTTGGAACAGAGCTGCTGGAGCCCGATGGCCGATGAGCGGGACAAGAGGTAGGTAATGGTTGCATCAAGCAGATTCCAGAAACGGCGACGGCCAAAGCATGGTGGGTTTGGCGCCAGTTTGCGGCTGAGATGAGTGTCCAGCGTCGTGGTGCACGGCATGAATCAAGAAGCAGGCTCGCGTGAGGGGTCGCGAGCGCTGAAGGATGTAGCAGAGCGAATCGGCAGCGGAGGCCGTGTGGAGAAGCAGAAAGCGACGGCGAGGGTGGTGAGTGGTGAGGGGGTGGAGTACATGGCCGTACAGCGCAGAAGTAGGGTGTAGAGGAGGTTGTGGTCGCGTCGTGGTTGAACGGGAGTCGGCTACGGATCCCTGTAGCCGAGCAGCCGTGCGTCACCGGCGTGGGGGTCTTCCTCAGGTCTCTCTCTCCCCCGCGTCGCCACAGACGACAAACCATCTGGCAAACTGAACCTCCATGCACACCGCGCACCGCCTCATCCTCTGCTCCCGCTCCTCCCGCTCCCGCCGTCTTCTGATGCCTCGTCCCATCGTTGATGGATGAGCTGCATCGAGGTCTCATGACAGTCTCTGCCGTCACTTCTCGCATCACACTCGCCCGGGCCATTCATCGGTTGAGAATCTCCGCCATGACAAAGAGAAGGCAGGGAGGAAATCAGATGATGGCTACCATCTTCGGTCCCAGCCAAGAGCTGCTCCACCACGTCTCTACTGGCCCCCCACGCTCCAGTCTCCATCCGCGAGAACCCCAGCTGCCGGGATTCCGCAACTTGTCAACCATCTCCTCGAGCCTGTTCCAAAGCCATCCCTCCCGTCTCAATACCTACTGCTACACCGCCAAGAACTAGCAGTGGCTCATCTATTCTTGTGCCTCGCCGCTCGAAACGCTTCAAAACACTTGGTCTCTTGTCAGGTAGCGGCTCCGCTTTGGTGATACCACGGTGACCTTAGCTCCCGAGAAGACGGCCTATCTTCTCCGGCTGTACCTTGATTCCAGACTGAGCTCCACTCCCAGACTGTCTGTTGTTCACGCTGACCCCCACGCTGCCTCCGCTCTAGGCAATCATTTAAGAAGGGCTTAGTGCTGTCTTCCCTGTCCCTGGTACCTTTGTTACAGCCTTCGAGTTCCTTTAAAGCACAACATCTATCCTCGTTTTGTGCCCATAGTTTTCTTTTTTCATTAACCACCCTTCGGCACATGTGGCAGCTGCTTGAAGGATAGCTTTCGAACATCTTCAATACAAACTACATGTCACCTCACAAGAACAATCCCTCGCCTGTCAACTTGGCCAACATGACTGGAAGCAACACTCCTGCCACTTCTCGGATCGTCAACAACCGCGGGCGCCGTCCTCTCCCACCAGGTGTTTACGTCCCTACCGTCGCTTTCTTCGACCCCGTCACTGAAGACCTTGACCTTGACACTACCGCCTCCCATGCCATCCGCTTGGCTCAAGCTGGTGTAGCAGGCATTACCACACAGGGCTCAAATGGAGAAGCCGTTCACCTGTCACATCACGAACGGAAGCAAATCACCGCCACTACTCGAGAGGCGCTTGACGCCGCTGGATTCCCAACCGTCCCGGTCATGGTTGGTTGCGGTGCGCAATCAACTCGGGAAGCCATCCAGCTTTGCCAGGACGCTTACGATGCCGGTGGCGACTACGCGCTTGTCCTCCCTCCAGCCTACTACCAAGGGCTCTTCAACCAGGACTCGGTCAAATCCTTCTTCATCGACGTTGCAACCGCTTCGCCAATCCCCATTCTCATCTACAACTACCCTGGCGCAGTGTCCGGCCTGGATCTCTCTTCAGACGTCATCATTGCACTGGCCGAGCACCCCAACATCGTCGGTTGCAAATTGACATGTGGAAATACGGGCAAGCTGCAGCGCGTCACGGCTGCCACGCGCTCGTCGACCCTCTCCAAGCCTGGCACGGGATTCCTCTGCATGGGAGGTAGCGCCGACTTCATGCTACAAACCCTCATCGCCGGCGGCAGCGGGGTCATCGGTGGGCTGGGCAACGTCGCTCCCAAAGCCATGGTGCGCATCATGCAGCTGTACGCATCGGGGTTGATTGAGGAAGCGCAGACATTACAGGAAGTGGTCGCGCGCGGCGACTGGGCAGCCATCCGCGGCGGCATCGTCGGCACCAAGAGTGCGCTCATGTCGTTCTTTGGATATGGCGGCTACGCACGCAAACCTCTGCCCAAGCCCAGTAAGGATGAGAGCAAGTTGTGGCGCGAGGCCTTTGACGAAATGGTCCAGGTGGAGAAGAGTCTGTAAGAGTCAGGTTGGTGGTGTGGAAGGGCCGGCAGTGCGCTGACATCACTGGCCACGCGCGATGCCGAGGCGGCGCAGATGTCCGTGAGGGCCGGAGATCGAGTGCGCGGTACAACGGCGTTTGGTTTAATAGGTGGGTGGGTGGAAGTATCCCGCGTGGGTAGGTTCGCCTTGCCCGGGCTGGCTGAACAACATGTCCAGTGGATGGACAACGAGTGGGCTTGGAATCTTCTTGGACAGCCCGTCGGCAAAGCCAAATCGCCGCGTCTAGTCACTTTTCTACCTGCCTACCAACCCACATGAGCATTTTCCTCGGCTTGTCTTCGTTATCCGTTATCAATGCTTTTGCAATGTTTGCTGCTCGTCCGCTTTTGGTTTTGGCCGAAGCTTAAAAAGTTCCCTGCATTGATTTGCGCTGCCATGTCACCCCCTTGCGCCTATCACCATTGCTTCTGCCGCCGCCGCCTTATTTAAGCATAGCACGGATTTGCGCTGCGTTGCTGTGTCATTCGACCTGAGCCCAACCAGTCGCCCGATCATTTCCTCTTTCAGTCGCGCCCGTGTTTCCACGGCATGCGTGTGCTTTGACACACCCAACGTGGTGTACTCCTCGCTCAAATCCGCCGCATGAAGAGCTTTTCGACCGCAGGGCGAGCATCAGAAACAGAAAAAACAACGGTCTGAAAGAAAGGGACAGTCAACGGCAAAAGCGGGACTGCCCCCTTCATCATTCATTTAAAGAATTATTGCATACATGGACGGTACCAAAAAGGGCAAAGAAGAGCAAAAACTGAATTTGGAAGCGGAATGAGAGACTGGATCTGGCGTTTGTCCTTTCAAAGCCTTTTCTTACATGCCCCTCACTGACGTACTTTGACACCTACACATCACTACTCCAAAAGTTGTTTGAAGAACTAGAATGAGATCGGTTACTACTCAACATTCACACAGACAAAGCGTGAAACCGACGCCAGATTGGAACCATGCATCCGTTGACCGGTAGGAATTGACACACGCCGATACAGATTCTGCGGTGTGATGACCGTCTCTAAACTGTCTGAGCTCTTGTCACTGCACAGCTGACTTTTCTGAAGTAGCTGCTTTGCTTGGCTCCAGTTTGCAGGTGGCGGGCCTTGCATCACTGCCCAGTACTTCTAGCGTAAGCACGCTCTTCTCCGCCATACTACACTATGCCATGGCTCTTGGCCACCTTTCCACGCCGCAATCCAGCTGACCGACCGGCAATCATCGAGAGGTGGTCACAACCTCCGCTCAATCCCCTCAACACGACTGGCTGCCTGTTGACTTCGTTTCGAGGCCGCAAAGCGGCGAGGCAGCGGAATCGGAAAGGGCTTACGGCGGGACAAGCAAGTTACCGCGGGACGGGCCTCGATTGGAGCGGCGGGCCATCCCGCCGCTCAACTGGTCCGCTCGTCATCAAGAATCTCTGTTGCTGCATTGGGCAAGAGGCGGGGTTGGAAATATGCCCTGCGTGGGGGTCCAAACGGATCACCGAGCGGTGGACTTGGAGCACCTGCTTGCTCCAAAAACTGCAAGCGCGTCCGCCAATTGCGTCGAGTAAGCTCGTTGGATACCGGCGTATCAGGAGGTCGCGGAGAAGGCACGAGGCACAGAGCTGCGACTCGTTACTGGAAAGCATTGACAAGTGTCGGTCCAGTTGAATCATGTCTGCCTACTAACGTATGCAGGTGCGCGTAAAGGTACCGTACTTTCGCGCGGGGAGTAGGCGCGCGCCTCATGTATCTTCCTGTTCTCTTGCTGGCTTGGGCCAAGGAATTGGGTAGGCACGCCTGAGTGCATGCGTGGGATGATCACGTCGCTGTCGCAGCTTGCGTCAAGGTCGATGTCGAGTCTAGATTCCTGCGCTGCTGCTTTTGACTTTGAAGTACCGCCAGATCGTTGATGGAGATTCGGGAGAGCCACGTACAGTAGTTTGTTCCTCTTGCAGGGCGGAGTCCCAGCCGGTAAGCACTGAGTGGTCGGGTGTCGATCCAGTTCGAAGGGGAGACATCGGATGTGCGTTGAGCTTCTTGCGTGACTAAGAGACGGAGGTAGCGCATATGGACCCTCATGATGGTTTAGCAACTTCTCTTTGCCTGGGGCTCAAAAGGCAATTCTCCTGCCCCGAATTCTTGTGTTGCTTTCTGCGTGCCCTTGGACACCTTTCTTGGGCATCTTCCGGGACTCCCCTTTAAAATTGCGGTTAAGAATACCCCAATGGTCGATACTGCGGCAAGAATATACGTTTTGAGAGGATCATTAGCGGCTTGTGGATGTTCTGTCTCTGTTCCGATTGTACATATGGCAGGAAATTACGCGTGTAATTGAGAAGGCTCCATGGTCCGGTATCTAATTTGATCAATGTTCGCAAGCGTATTACATCGAAGACGTAGCCATGATGCTTCAGACGTTCAATATCAGAGTCAACAAATACTCACGACCTCTAGATACAATGTCCAAGGCACGAATCTGCAAAACAATTGCGAGCTTCTCGTCCGGATGTTCCAGTACAAGCTCTTTGTTGAACGGAGATTAGCGGTCTCTGTCAGCTGGCCAATAAAATATTGTGTTAGGTTAGTTTCAGCTATAGACCGATTCCTCATTGTCATTTTATGTCTACATCGTGAGCGTTGCAAGTCAATTTTATTCCTCAACAGGAATGTCTTGAAAGCGGTCTACTAGGGGTAAATTGCTGACCCGTATAACAGACTTCGTCTTGCGACTGAGAACTTCTTGTTACTGCCATCCAGACGACGAAGGGCATGTAAACCATCAAAAGAATCCGAATACGCTCGGGATCGCTCCGACCTGTATAACAAACTTCAACATCCGGTCCAAAACTTCTCATCTCTTCAATTCAGACCAAGAAGGGCATGTTTAAGCCATGGAGAATCCAGAAACATTCGAGAGCACTCGGCTACTCCAGGCAAACGACGCGAACTGAAGGAGCGACTGCACGTGCACGGTGACAATGTCGCGATGTGACGTTGCCGCCAAGGATCACGACATGTTGTTTCGACCACGAATAAATACCCCGCGGTCCCACAATCAAACCCCACCACAGACGCAATGGGGGACTCCCAGGTTGCAGATGACTTTTGGCTGTTTGGATATGGGTAAGTTGGCTCTCTTGCGATTTCCCTCGACCATACAAATCGCTGATACGTTTGCACAGAAGCCTCATTTGGAAGCCTCCGCCGCACTTTGGTAATCCAGCTAGACCGCTAGCATTCTTCGGGCTGCCCGTATATCCCAAACGACTGACACACCACAGACGAGCGCGTCCCGGGATACATAGGGGGCTACGTGCGCCGGTTCTGGCAGGTACGTCGAGGATGAAGGCGCCTAGAAGCGGCTGGATGGCAGAAAGCCGAGCAGAGCACAAGAGCTAAGGAAAGGGAACCCACCTACATGTAGGCAAGGTACACCGCCAGCATCGACGCGAACACGTCTGCGTATCCCGCGGTGAGCGCTGACACGTCCGCACAGCCAAGACCACCGAGGAACGCCTGAGGCCCCAGGGCGCGTTGCGACGCTCATCGACCGCGCGCACTGGGAGACGTTGACCGACCACGTTCGTGTCTTCCCCTTCCCCAGGTTCATGACCTAGCAGCAACGGCCCTGACAGCGCAAAGCACAACGCCCCCGCCGAGAGGGTCTGGGGCGCCGCTTACCACATCCCGTCGAGCCACGCCGCCGAGGTTCGCGATTATTTGGATATTCGCGAGATAAACGGATACAGCATCCAGTACACGCCATTCCACCCCGCTCCCACGGCGGAGAATCCGAAGCCGAGCCCCATACACTGCATGGTCTACATTGGGCTTCCTGAGAACCCGCAGTTTATGGGGCCACAAGATCCGCAGGCGTTGGCAGAACACATTTTGGAAAGCAAGGGTCCCAGCGGGGAAAATAAGGAGTACCTTTACATGTTGGAGACTGCTTTGCTTGGACTGAGCCCGGAGAGCGGCGACGATCATGTCACTGACTTGGTCAGGAGGTGTCAGGAAATTGAGGCCAGAGCCATAGAAAGTGTGGCGGCCGAGAAAGGCAAGCATTTTGGCAGCAAGCTGTCTGGAGTCGGCACAGAAGAGGTCGAAAAATAGACGGCGCATTGGAGGGCAGAAGCATCTTCTTTGGCGTCCATGTTGGTCTCCAATCGCGTGAGTGTTTCGTGCAACCGTCCAATTGCCAGTTTGATTCGAAAGCAGCGTTATTTCAGCGCTCGCGTTGAGATCTAGTTTTGTCTTGCACGCTTCCCCAGATCTGAATGTTCCTCTTCAACAAGAGGAAACCGAAGGAAAATCATAAACGCTCAAAAGAAACTTTGCCCCCAGGCTCTCGGACTACAACAATATACAGATGGTTTGCCCGTTGCATTGTCTAGGCCCACCTTGATGATCCGTCGCTTACCTGTCGACCTCACCAAACACCAAATCCATGGTACCGATAATGGCGACAGCGTCGGCAAGCAAGTGTCCTCTTGAGACTTGGTCGAAGCAGCCCAAATGAGCGAAGCCCGGTGCCCTGATCTTGCATCGGTATGGCCTCTCGCTGCCGTCGCTGACGAGGAAGACACCCATCTCTCCCTTTGGCGCCTCAATTGCGCTGTACGTCTCTCCTGGCGGGACAGTGTAGCCCTTGCTGTAGAGCAAAAAGTGGTGAATGAGAGCCTCCATGTTCTCCTTCATCGCGGCCCTGGGTGGTGGGGCAATCTTGTAGTCCTCGACCTTGACCGGACCAGCGGGCATTTTGTTGAGACATTGGTGGATGATGCGGAGCGATTGGCGGAATTCCTCCATGCGGCAGAGATAACGGTCGTAGCAGTCGCCGTTCTGGCCAACGGGGACGTCAAATTCAACTTGATCGTAGGCGTCATAGGGCTGGCTCTTGCGCACGTCCCAAGGAACACCCGACCCACGAAGCATGACACCAGTGAAGCTGTAGTTCAGAGCATCAGCCGCGCTGACGACGCCAACTCCTTGTGTTCTTCCGACCCAAATACGGTTGTCCGTTAGGAGTTCTTCTGTCTCGTCGATGCGGTCGCCGAACTGGGTCGCCCATTGATAAATGTCGTCGAGGAGACCGAGGGGCAAGTCCTGGCTGACGCCACCGGGGCGGACGTAGGCAGCGTGAAGACGGGCACCAGAAACGCGCTCGTAAAATTCCTGAAAAGCATCAATCTCACGTAAATCAAAGCATTGGCGCACCGGAAAAGGCCGGAGCTTACCATGAGCTTTTCGCGCTCCTCGAAGCCCCACAAGAAGGGCGTTAGCGCACCAACGTCCATTGCGTGCGATAAGACCGACATCAAGTGGTTCAAGATGCGGGTGATTTCTCCAAACAGCGTCCGAATCCATTTGGCGCGCTCAGGAACCTCAATGTTGAGCAGCTTCTCGACAGCAAGAGAGTAACATTGTTCATTCGTCATCATGGAGACATAGTCCAGGCGATCGAAGTAGGGCAACGCTTGCAGATATGTCCGGTATTCGATAAGCTTCTCGGTGCCTCTGTGAAGCAGGCCAACGTGTGGATCCGCCCGGACAATCTGTTCACCATTGAGTTCGAGAATCAAACGCAACACGCCGTGCGCAGCAGGGTGCTGAGGTCCAAAGTTGACAGTGTAGTGGCGCACTTTGCGCTTGCCCGCCTCGCCGACGTCGATTTCACTCTCCATTGGTTTGAAGTCGGCATCTGCGCTGACCAGGCGCGTTCCGGGCGGTCCACCTTCGAGACTCTCGGTCGCATACTGCGCATAGTGGCGGGGAAGGGAGGTCGAGAGGCAGCGGGCCGAACGGAGCTGGTGTGGGAGGGCAGTGCGTGGCGTCTGGGAGTGGAGGCACATACGCCGGGCCGTCTGGCCAGCAAAACGAGCAAAGGAAACAGGCATTGTTGCTTCTGAGCAACGCCAGACCCTATGCAACAAGAGAGTCGGTTGAAGATGGAAAGGGTGAGTGGAGAGGTGATGATGGAGGTGCAACTTAGTAAAGCGAATGATGAGGTCGACGATTGGATTGCCCGAGGGCGGTGAAACCTGGGGCGGCAGAATCGCGGCTTCCGCCCGCGCCATCACAACTCGGAACTTTTTTCGACACTGCTGCTTCTGGCTGTCCTACCACTTTTGCACTCTTGCCGCCACCAACATGGGACAATTCCGAGAGCCGACCAAGGAGGAGCTTGAGAGGCGCAGGGTACGTCCGCTCCTCATTGCAGCTGAATCTTCTAATCCGTGCAAAGCTTGTCGGCGTTCACGCTGAGCACGTCTCAGACATCACCTCGACCGATTTCCCGGGCCACTACCCCGGTGAGGACCACAAGTGGGACCTCGAGAAGTTCAAGAAAGTAGGCGCATCACCTCTCAGCTCCACAGCGCTCGGCTGACTCGGCGCAGAGCTTCAATGTCGAATTCCACAAGCACGAGCAGTACGACACTCAGTTTTCCCTCGTCGGCATCGACACCGCCGTCGCGAACGCCTTCCGTCGTATCATGATTGCCGAGATCCCTACCATAGCCATCGAGGATGTATACGTCATGAGAAACACCTCCATCATCCAGGACGAGGTGTTGGCCCACCGTATGGGTCTTATCCCGCTCAAGGGTAACCCCGAGGCAATCAAGCAAATGAAGTGGTACAAGAAGAAGACTCCGGGAACAGACGAGGAGGACGACCAGCGTACGGATTACAACACTGTCGTCCTCGAACTGGAAGCTGCCTGCGAATGGCACCCGGAGGGAAAAAACATGGCGCGAAAGGGAGAGACGGATCCCAAGAAGATCTTCATCAACTCGAGTGGTGCGGAAAGCATTGCCCCATCACTAGCACTTCTGCTGACTTTGCTCCAGTCTATGCTCACCAGATCAAATTCCTTCCTCATGGCAAACAGGTGCAGCTTTTCGCCGGCGAAAACGCCATCCAGCCAGCGTACCCAGACATTTTGATCGCGAAACTGCGGCCTGGTCAGTCAATCAACCTCTCGATGCACTGTGTCAAGGGAATAGGCGCCGACCACACCAAATTCTCTCCCGTTGCGACCGCCACGTACCGCTTGCTGCCGCATATCCAAATCACCAAGCCCATCATTGGCGCTGATGCGCACAAGTTCGCGCGATGCTTCCCTCCCGGCGTCATTGAAGAAGTTCCAGTTACCAAGGAAGAGGCCAGGCAAACAGGCAGCGGATACGAGGGACACGAGGGCGAACCCAAGGCAGTTGTGAAGAACCCGTTCAAGGACACGGTAACAAGGGAATGCTTGCGCCACGACGAGTTCAAGGACAAAGTCAATCTGGGGCGTGTGCGGGACCACTTCATCTTCAGCGTCGAAAGCACAGGCCAGTTTGATTCGGACGACATCTTCATCCAGAGTGTCAAGGCTCTCAAGACCAAGTGTCAAATCATGAAGAAGAACATGGAAAACTTGATGAGGTAGTTTGGAAAGTCTCCAATCTCATCATGTTTCATTGAGCCTTGCATAGCTACGGTGTTTTGGAGTTGGACAGGAGTTTTTGCGTGGATTCTAGGCCAGGTTAGGTAGGATTCTGGTTGTTTCAAAAATCTGATATCCACGGTCAGATAGAGTGTGGAGCTCATGGTTAAAGCCATGGGTGACCCCTCGTATCACTCGAGGTCATTGAGGCCTGTCTCATTTGATAGCAAGCAAAAGGTCTGAAGGCATCCACTTTATACATTACCGATACCTGAGTGTCTGTACAAGAAGCAAACAAGGCTGAAGATTGCAACCAAAAAAGCCAGCTCCAAACATGCGTGCGCCTAATTCCAAGGTGGGTGAATGCTTGCCATTGACAGTCATTGCTATAAGCCACGCATGAAACCTTGCTAGCCACGACCAGGCCCGACACCATACACCCAATTTATCCCAACCATCACTGCCCGATGTCCCCAGTGCAGTCAATCAGTCAGTCAACTATGATGCGGCCAGCCGCTCCTCCCGGGCCCAAAGAAAAATTGTACAGCGAAGAAAGTCTAAAGAAAACCTCCCGGGAAAAGCAGGCCGGTAGTTTTTCGAGGTAAAGGTGGTGATGAGCCAAGACACGTCTGCTCAAACACGAAGGCGAGACGAGATGTTTGCAGAGCGCGACCGATAGTCGGAAAGGTCCTAAACACGCACCACAATGCAGGTGGCCCATCATCAAAGGTCACCCAAAGCCTTGGCTCGCAGCTCCTCATACTTGGTTCCATCCCACCTCTGGCGCTGCCAGCCCCTCTCCCTGCCCCTAAGGATGCGGGCAGCGCGCTCTTCATCGCTCATGTTGCGGCTGACCGGCTCGGGCACAGTAACAGGGTGGGAGGAGCCGTGTGCGGCGGCAGCAGCAGCAGGGCTAGAGGATGCGACCAGGTGCTTGCGCGAGAGCTGCACCGAGTCGACGTGGCCCAGCAGCATGGCATGGAAGGCGGCCAGCTCGGCGTTGTAGCGCTGCACGCGGGCACGGTGCTGCTCGGAGCGCTGGGCATGGGGCGAGTCGTCGTCTTGGGCCAGGCGCGCGCGCAGGGCGCTGTCCATGAAGCCGGGGTGCTGGTGATCGGGGGTCGTGGGGATGGCGGCCATCGTCGTCGTGCTGTTGTACGTGGGACGCGGGCCGACGGGGGGAGACGTGGCTGTCTGCGTGCGCTGGTGCGTCGGCGTCTTCAGGATGGGCGCGAGAGGTGTCTTGTCAAAGGGTGGTGTCATGGGCGGCGGCTCGATTGATTGCGGACGCGACCTAAATGCAGTGGGCGAGCCGGGGAGCTTCTCTTGGTCCAGTTGCTGAGAGGAGCGGTTCTTGCGGATGCGGAGAGGCGAGGGCTTCTTGACGCTGGGGTGAGCTGCATAGTCGCTGTCGGAGAAGGCGTCGACGTGACTCTTGAGGCCACTGATCCAGGAGAAGACCGAGAGAACAGAGTCGCGGCGAGCGTCACGGGCAGTAGGCGTGCGCTCTTCCGATTTGCTCTCATGCTGATTCTCCTTCATCGCCGTACCGTCGGAATGCTTCAACTGGGCACCAACAAGACTGGTGCTCGTGAAGTGCACCTTAGTTGTCTTCGTGGGCTCATAGTCCTTTTCAATTGAGGTGGGCGCGGGTAGAGTCGTCAAGGCCTTTTGGTAGAGCTCTCCGGCTTGCTCGAGCATTGGGTCCTTGGCTCTCGACCGATTGTGCATGCTCCGGGCAAGTGTGTCGTAGGACACTGCAGCGTAGAAGAAGAGGTAAGATCTGACGAGAGGATGAGCCTGAATTGATGAATGTCAGATCATGATCAATGCGGTCAAGTTTCAAGGGAACAAACATCGCGACACTTCTCGTCCAAAAGCTTGGTGCAATTGATGGCACACTGCCTGTAGCGGCGCTCGAAGTAGAGGTGCTTGACGGAGTTCAGCGACTTGCGCAGGTCCTGCTCGTTCTTGTTGCCAGTCGCATTGGGGAGCTTGAACTTGGGAGCGCCCAGAGGACTGCAGGCGCTGAACGAAAAGCTCTCCATTGCCGCCACAGCAGCAGCTGACAGGTTTGGCGAACGGTCGACAGAGGCGACTGGGGTCGACATGTTCCTGTTCATGTTGAGGCGTGTCTTTGTTGTTGTTCCGTTGCTAGGAGCAATTGTCAAGGTAGACATGGTGGTCCAGATGAAGCACTGAGCGCGGTGCGGGACCGTCTTGGGGGGACCAACGACTATCCACGAAATTCTCCTCGAGCCAAGGCACAAAGGCAGCTTTGCATGAAATACTAGCCAAACAGAGGAGCGTGACTGCCAGCTGGTTCAGCTCAATGATGGGCGCTACGCGGCTGTCTCGGGTCCCGAAACTACAGTGTTGTCACTAGTTGCTGTTCTTACGGTTTTGGAGTTGTGCCCCAAGGCAGCCTTGTTTTGTTACAGGTGAATCCGTGTGAAGGCGGTTCTGAAGGCTCCAATTAGCAGTTGAAACACTGTTGGATGTCATGGTAGCTAACCGGACGTGGATTTGCATTGAAGTCTTGGGAAACGGTTTGGTGATGGCTCAGATGTCAGCGTACAGCTATATCCCTGCCTGATTCGACGGATGAAGCATGAGCTTACGCCGCGGCGGCATGGAAGCTCCGAATTTTTCTAGCCAATGGATTTAGCTCCGCAAGACTGGCAAGCGACTCGTATCGCATATGGGCTGGACTGCAAACAAGCTTCTCCATGATTCGCTTTGGCCCGAAAATACATGCACGAAAAAAGACTATATGGAAATGGTGGAGCCCAGGCGAACCATGCGAATGTGGATAGGACGGACAAAAGGCCTTTGACGCTTGAGTCGTAGTCGTCCGAAACGCATTCTAGGTATTGTCCCGTTTCGAATGCTTACTTACCTACGTGGCATGGGCGAAGGTCCTTGTGCTGTGCCAACGTCTCTCGCAAGAGAAGTTTCCCTGTCTACCCGGTCACGATGACGTTGCGTTGGGACGCGGCCTTCTTTCCCGTGAGCCAGGCCATGCCACCAGCAGCCGACAAGGCTAAAATAAAACTTGAGTTCAAGACAAACTGGGGGACAATGGCTTGGCCCTCTGTGATGATCGAATGCTTGGGAATAGAACAGCCCAGATGTTTCAAGGACAGTCTTATGTCATCCGGCATTCCTCCTGCCCGAGTGGAATTCTTGTTGGATTTTTACGGCTCGAAATTCCCCAGGCGATGGTGGATAATGATACAGCAGGGTGTTATTATTCCCGGAAGCCAATGAACGGTGATAGCGAGGCCTCTTGGGAATGCCAGATCCGATTGTCTGGTCTATGGGTCTTGGTCGATTTGCCCGGACTTGGGCTTCTATCAGTGAATCGCTTCCGTGGCAGCACAGCATGAACCTGGAAATTATCGGGTACAACAGCCACAGAATCATGAGATCGAACAGGCGAATACTTTACCAACATGAGATATCAGAAGCGCTGGTTGTATTCTACGTACACATCAAGTGCCTTGATCGAGCTCCAGCTAATGCAGCATTGAGATTACCAAGTGCCAACCATCTATTCCTCAGAAGCAGCGGCACCAGTGATAATTTCAACCAGCTCACCAGTGATGACGGCCTGACGAGTGCGGTTGAAGAGAATCTGGAACTTGGTGATCATGTCACCGGCGTTCTTGGAGGCATTCTGAAGATGAAAACGTCAGCTCAGGCCCCCGCTGGTAGTTACGAATTCTACTTACGTCCATGGCATTGCGGCGAGCGGACTGCTCGCAAGCGTGGCCCTCGGCCAGAGCCTAAAAATTATTAGCCTCATCTGTCCGACCCAGGATCATCTGTCAACTTTACCCAGAATAACGAGTTAGCCAGGGCATATTCACGAAGGTTACCAACGACCTCCTCGTCAAGCTCAAAGGCAGAGATGTTGCCTGCGGAATATCAGTGATGGCCCTTTCCAGACGGAATTCCACTACTAACTCGACTGCAGGATGGCGTCCTCGGAGTGAGCATCAATGATGGTGGGCTCGTAGCTCTGAGCGTTGACAAACTTGTTGTAAAGAATCTGGACCGAGTCGTATTTGCCGGGCAAAAGAGAGACCTGGTCCGCAATGGCCTGGGCGTCCGCGAAGGTAGGAACGTCCTTTCCGACACCGGCGAAGCTGAGCTGAATGTTCTTGGCGCTACCTCTGGAAAGTTGCGCCTTGCACTTCTCGCCGAGGATGACGAGCTCGGTGTTGGGCTGCTGGGAAAGCAGCTTGCGGGTAAACCTGGACAGACCAGAGTGGATACCACCGCAGAGACCCTTGTCAGAGCTGCAGACAATCAAGAGGGACTTCTTGTTCTCCGACTCGGTCGGCTTGGTCTCAGCCTTCTCGAAGACTTCGTTTGAGGTGTTTCCGTAGACGCGCGAAGACTCCATGGCCCTGGTAGCACGGGTGAGCTTGGTCGAGGCGACGATTTTCATGGTCTTGGTGATCTTTTCGATGTTGCGGATCGACTTGAGACGGCCCTCGATTTCGCGGAGCGTGGCATAGCCAGCGCTGGGGGCGACATTGAAGGTCGCAGGCCTGCCAATTGCGAGGTAACGTTAGCATCGGGATGGCAATTGATGTCGAGAGCCGGGCAGAGGGAGGGGTGTTGAGGGTCGAGAGGCATACTGGGCGGCGATGGCGGCGGCGCGCAGGGCCGGACGGGCAGCCCTCGAGAGCATCATGGCGGCCGTAGACGTGGCGGAGGGGAGATGGATGGAGGCGATGGCTGCAAGGTTGAGGTGCTCCGGCTAAGAGGACGGACGAAGAAGCTGTGATGCTCGCGTCGTGCCTCACCCAAGCGTGATTTCCAAGGTTCCGTTCCGTTAGCGTCCTTGTCACGTGTCCGGCCTCCGGCATGCCCTGCACTGGCTTGCCCTGTTAAGCCAGTACCTCTTCTCTCTCTTCTTCCTCCCTCTTTTCTTCCCCCCAATCCTCTTCGCTCACGTCCACTCCGCCCTCTACTGCTCGCCACCATCCACCGCCTGTCGACCTTGTTCCTGGTGCGCGTAGGCTTCCGCAGCCGCCTGCCCACCAACCTTCCTCATCCGACACCATCAACCTCGCGCATCTTTGCTCGACTCGGCGCCACCCACCGCGCCGTTGCAGCTGAGCGAAGACTTCGACTCGAGCTCCCACCCGCCCCCAACGTCCAGCGACGTCGACAGCCTCGCACCATGTCTGCCTCCGACAGCGATACGCCGCTCGTCAAGGGCAAGACCAATGGAGGTACGTCTCGTCTCACTGCGCTCGGCTGAGGCGCACCCTCACTTCGCTGTCCACCCTCCCAAGACAGGCGCGTGCCTCGACTTCACTCACACTCCCTCGCGCAATCCATCTCATCATTGCAATTCAACTGACATGACCCCAGCCGTTTCTACGAGCACCATTCCCAAGAGCGGCGACCGACACATGGACAAGGAAACAACCGTCTCCAACGGCCAACTCGAGCCCGGCCTCTCCATTCGCAACGGACCTGTCGAGCAAATGGACGTAGACGGTTCAGCTACGAATGGAGCAATGAACGGCAAGCGCAAATCCCGCGCCAGCATCAATGGTGCATGCTACAAGGAAGCCTCGAGCTCTTCGGACGATGACGACGATAAGCCTCTGGTGCGTCCTCTCACCCCCGTTTGATTTCCTCCGCTGACTCTTCCTCCAGAGCAAGCGGCGCAAGACGACCGTTCCAAAGGACACCTCCGCGGGCGCGTCGGATTCCAACAGTGATGCCCCTCTGGCCCGCAATGCTGTCAAGAAGCCGCCGAAGGTGAAGCCCGAAGATGTCGGAGAGTCTGACTCGGACCAGCCGCTCGGAAAGAAGCTCGTCGCTGCAAAAAAGAAGATCGAGAACCAAGCGGAGAAGGAGGCCAAAGCCATCCGGGCCCAAGAGCGCAAAACTAGCGTCAGCAAAAGGAAGCCGAAGAAGGTCGAGAGCGAGAGCGACGATGACCTTCCTCTTGCAAAGAAGAAGAAGCCCGCGGCCAGGAAGGCTTCCAACGGCGTCAAAAAGGAAGAGTCGGACGACGATGTTCCTCTGAGCAAAAAGGCCCCGGCTGCCAAAAAGGGTGCTGCAGCCAAGACTCAAGCACCGGCCAAGAAGGCTGCCAAGGGCAAGGCTGTCAAGAAGGAAGAAACTGAGCAGGATGAGGAGGCAGAACTGGAGGAGGATGAGTACAGGTGGTGGGAAGCGCCCAATAAAGACGACGGAAGCGTCAAATGGACAACACTTGAGCACAACGGCGTCGTCTTCCCTCCTGAATACGAACCGCTTCCCGGCCACATCAAGATGAAATACAACGGCGTTCCGGTTTCCCTCCACAAGGATGCGGAAGAGGTTGCCACATTCTTCGGCTCAATGCTCAACTCGACACACAACGTGGAGAACCCTACCTTCCAGAAAAACTTTTTTCACGACTTCAAAGAGGTCCTGGACAAGACTGGCCATGCCAAGGGTCCCAAGGGCGAAAAGATCAAAATTGAAAAGTTCGACAAGTGCGACTTTCATGACATCTTCGCATACTACGATGCCCAACGTGAGGCCAAGAAGGCGTTGCCTGCGGCTGAGAAGAAGGCTCTGAAGGCCGCCAAAGACGAAGCCGAAGCTCCCTACATGTTCTGCATGTGGGACGGCCGCAAGCAAAAGGTCGGAAACTTCCGCGTTGAGCCTCCTGGACTGTTTCGTGGGCGTGGCGACCACCCCAAAACGGGCAAGGTCAAGAAGAGGGTCCTGCCAGAGCAAATCACTATCAACATTGGCAAAGAAGCCCGAGTCCCGCCGGCGCCTGCCGGTCACAAGTGGAAGGAAGTGAAGCACGATCAGACTGGAACTTGGCTCGCCATGTGGCAGGAAAACATCAACTTGGCCTACAAGTACGTCATGTTGGCCGCCAACTCGGACATCAAGGGTCAGAGCGACTACAAGAAGTTCGAAAAGGCCAGGGAGTTGAAGAAGCACATCGACAAGATCCGCAAGGACTACACGCGCGACCTCAAGTCCGAAGTCATGGCTGACCGACAGCGCGCCACTGCTGTCTACCTCATCGACAAGTTTGCACTGCGTGCGGGTAACGAGAAGGGCGAGGACGAAGCCGACACGGTCGGATGCTGCTCACTCAAGTTCGAGAACGTCACGCTCAAGCCGCCGAACAAGGTTGTCTTCGACTTCCTTGGAAAGGACAGCATCAGGTTCTACGACGAAGTCGAGGTCGACGCTCAGGTGTTCAAAAACCTCAAGATCTTCAAGAAAGCACCCAAGAAAGACGGCGACGAGATCTTTGATAGATTGACGACTTCTGGCCTCAACAAGTACCTCAGCACGTACATGCCCGGTCTGACTGCCAAGGTGTTCCGTACCTACAACGCGTCTTACACCATGTCGAATCTGCTCAAGGAGATGAAGTCGACGGGAACGATTGCGGAGAAGGTCAAGGACTACAACGAGGCCAACCGCAAGGTGGCAATTCTCTGCAACCACAAGCGCACTGTCGCGGCCAGCCATGCAGCGTCGATTGAGAAGATGCAGGAGAAGATTAACGGTCTTCGGTACCAGCAGTGGCGGATCAAGCAGATGATGATCGACCTCGATCCCAAGCTCAAGAAGAAGAAGGGCGCCGAGTACTTTGCGCTACCCGATGACTTGACGCAGGAGTGGGTCGAGACGCACCAGAAGGCGCTGGTTGAGGAGCAGCGGGAGAAGATTCGGAAGAAGTTTGAAAAAGACAACGAAAAAAGGATTGCCGACGGAGAGAAGGAGATGAAGCCCAAGGAGCTCGACGAGCGTCTCGAAGTGGCGGACGAGATGGAGAAGAAGTTCAAAAAAGAAAACAAGACCGGCAAGGTCGAAGCCGAGGGCAAGGGCGCGACTGTGGAGAAGCTGGAGGGCCAGGTGGAGAAGCTCCACACTCGCATCGAGACGATGAAGGTCCAGATGGAAGACAAGGACAACAACAAGGAAGTCGCGCTGGGCACCTCCAAGATTGTGAGTTTTTGGCGTGCGGCAGGCGTGGACGATTGCTAACGTTGGGCAGAACTACATTGACCCCCGCCTCACGGTCGTCTTCAACAAGAAGTTCAACGTGCCGATTGAGCGCTTCTTCTCCAAGACGCTGCGTGAGAAGTTCGACTGGGCCATCAAGTCGGTCGACGAAAACTGGGAATTTTGATTTGGACACATTATTAGACAAAGACAGTTGCTTTGACGGAGTTTGCGGAGTCGGTAAGAACGAGCATAGCGGTGAAGGCAGCGGGCGGGACGAGTGCCTCGTCGGAAAATACCAGGAGCGGTAGCCAAAAGCGAGCGGCCGTGGGGACTGGGTTGCATTGGGGAAGGGTTGATTTTCGATGCATAGCGAGCAGTGGCACTGAGCCACAGGAGGCGTTTGCTCGAGAGAGGCCAATTGCTGAATATCTGGAGGAACTTTGGTTTAGCGACTCGGCTGGCGGAAGGACGCGCCCAGTGCCCTCCACACTCTGGGGCAGCAGCCGAGCAGTACATGGACATCTTTATCTGCAGGCACGGGACGATCGTGACGGAAGTCTCCAAGGCGAGATAGTTGGTGGGATAGTTGAGTGGATATGACTTGCAGGCAAACAACCCGACATAGAGAGAAAAGCAAATGTTCGCCAAGGTCAGTCAGTCTCCATGTATACATATGTACGCCTTGCAGGATGCATGAGGAATAATAGGTGGATAAGAGCAGAAGGCAGGGGTCCTCGGGGGGGTGCACGTGCTCCCGCCCTTGAGTAGCATGTGGCACAGCACAACAAGCAATGGATGGAAGAAGGAAAGGAAGACAAATGGTAGGTAGACTGAGCGTGACTAGATGATTTTGACTGGTGTCAAAAGTCGTCTCTGGAACCTCCCGTAGTCTACACACGCGTACAGATTGTGGATGACGATGATGATTATTGTCCACCGGGGCAGGGGCCGCGTGCTGCGCTCTCTCATGCTCCCTGCACTGCGCAAACGACGGACGAGAAGCTCAGACGTGATTTTTTACCATGCCCACATGAAACAGCGTGATGCTTCGCCCGTGGAGAGCAAGGGAGTGAGGCGGCGGTGAGGGCGAGGCTTGTCGAGCTCCAGCACCAGCATCGGGTGGTGGTGTACAGTCGACGGCGGATGCGTGACGCGCACAAGGAAGCGCGTCGGTTGTGGACTGAACAAATCTTCGCTGCACCTGAGCGACGGCCGCAATGGGCGACGGGGAAATTTGGTGATCTGCTGTCTGTCCTCAGCGTCAATTAAAGCAATACGCGACCCCCTCCGCTGCCTTCGTCTCGTACCTGAATCATCCCTCCCCTTTGCTGCAACCCGCCTCATCCCAGCGACCCCGACACACTACACCACGGCCGACTGACACTCGCCAATTGTTTCGCTGTTTCAACCTCTCCAAATCCCTTTGCTGCTCTTTAGATTTCTACATTTTCCTCTTGCTCGACAGCGCCCTCGTTCTCGTCGACAGCTTTCCTTTCCCTGACTTCTGCCCCTCCTCCTCGCCAGCGCCCTCGCCGCCGCCGCTTCGACTCCCGCGACTGCTCCGGTTCCATCTTTGCCGCAGACTCGAGGCTCTCCTCCTCACGACACTCTCCACCATGGGCGAGCCCGCGGATAAGCCTTCGGTGCTGATTATCGGCGGCCTCGGTACGTTGCCATCTCCACGCACCTGCCCCTCCTCCACAACCACCACCACCACCACCACCAAGGCCACATGCTAACCCCCCCTCGATCCTGCAGGCTACATTGGCCGCTTTCTGGCCAAGCACGTCCACGACAACGACCTTGCCTCCGAGGTGCGCATCGTCGACAAGCACCTGCCCGAGCTTGCATGGCTTGCGCCAGAATTCTCCGAGGCCTGCTCCAAGCAAAAGTTCATGCAGGCAGATGCGTCCCGGGAACGTGAGTGACACGAGGCATCCAAGCGCAAGAGGGTCCGTCGCTAATGCTCGCCGCCTGGCCCACGCAGAATCTCTCGGCCGCATCTTTGACCGCGAAAACGGACAACCGTGGGACTATGTCTTCAACTGCGGCGGCGAGACGCGCTACTCACAGGAAGACGAGGTCTACAAGGTCCGCTCGTACGCGCTCTCCATGGCTGTCGGTCGCGAGGCGGCCAAGCGCAAAGTCAAGTGCTTTGTCGAGCTGAGCACGGGCATGGTCTACAAGCCAGAAGGCTCGCCGAGAAAGGAGACGGACAAGCTGAAGCCCTGGTTGAAGGTGGCCAAATGGAAACTGCAAGCTGAGGAGGATCTTTCCAAAGTCGAGGGTCTCAACCTCGTCATAATACGTCTGCCACACGTCTACGGACCCTACACGAGCAAGTTCTTGGCCACGGCGCTCTGCATGGCAAGAGTCTACCAAGCGTTGGAGAAGGAGATGAAGTGGTTGTGGAAGGACGAGCTGCGGTCCAACACCGTGCACGTCGAGGACGTCAGCAGAGCGCTGTGGACTGCTGCCAACTGGTACGCGCAAAACAAGAAGACGCAACCCGTCGTCTTCAACATCGTGGACCACACCGACACCTGTAAGTTTGAGCTGCGCCACAGCCCCAGCCTCCAGCCTCCCTTTTTGCATTTTCTGAGACGCGTTTTGGAAGATGGAATTTGGCAATTTGTCTCGCAATTGTCGCTAATCCTGGGGTTATAGCGCAAGGCATCCTGGCCAACTTAATACACGAAACCTTCAACATCCCGACCGGTTTCCACGGCACTCTCATCTCGGCATTTGCCCGGCTGAACCTGGAACACGTTGTTGACGACGTTAATGACGAGACGCTGGATCCCTGGGCGGACCTGCAAGAAAAGGCGGGCATCTCAAAGTCCGGCCCGCTGAGTCCATTCATGGAGAAGGAGCTGCTGAAGGACACGGACCTGAGTCTGGACGGCAGCTTTTTCGAGAAGGAGACTGGATTTGAGTGAGTGCCCATCTTTTTCCCGCGCGTGGTTGGGCATCAGTAACTAATGGTTGTTTTTAACAGGTACAAACACCCCAAACTGACCAAGGAGGAGCTGGAGAAGGTGATAGAATCGTACAAGCGGATGAACTGGTGGCCGTAAACATTATACCCGATTTGATCAAATGTTGCTTGTCCTCTCGCATGTCATTTCTTCACGCATGAACCCAGCACTTGTTCCCCTTCTTGCCATCTCCTTTTTCACACTGTAACATTTTTTCTTTCTTTTTTCTTTTTTTTTTTTGGGGGGTACAAGATCCTTTGCTCCAGTTCTTCTTTCTCTCGGGTACGCGCTGGTTTTCTCCCGTAGAGGAGACGGTTGTTGCTGTCATCATCGCCGAGCACAAGTCATTCAAATCATGTTGGTACGGCCGTCACATCATTTTGTCGTTTGCGTCTAGTCTATTTTCGGTTCGTGGATTCGACTTCAGTCAGCACCTCTCATTGCTATCCATGAGCCAGCTTTGACGGCCACCTCAAGTCTTGGGGACGCTTTTGGGTACGTCCGTCCAGAATCAGAGAGACGGAAAGAAAGACGGGAGGCGGGGAAGGGAGGAAGAAGGAGAGGGAGGCAATGGGCGAGGACTGTTTGTGAGCACAAAGTGATAGAGAGGGTGAGCGTTTTTGGCTTGTATTGATATTTGTGGATACTCCATCGTCGTTGTGCTGTCTACCAGTCTGTCACTTCCTGTCAGTCGGCCGACCGGCCGGCCTGTCGTCCGACAACACAAGCAGGAGAGGTGACGGCGTATATGTACATTGACTGTTGGCACGAGTCGTAAGTAAGTGGGCAGGTAGATAGGTACGAATGCCTTGTGAGCAGCCAGCCAGCTACCAGGTAGCCAGCTGCAATATCGTGTACACGACGCGAGTCTAACTAGTCAAGACGCTCGGCCACGGAGCGTGAATCGAACGCAGGGGAGGAACGAGGCGGGAGGTCCAAAAAAGAAGTGACACTGTTGCAGAGGAGGAGTAAGAGAGGCAGTGCTCTCTCCTGACCTTCTGCGGCACCCACTTACTTCTCCACGCTTCCACTGCCGTCGCGGACGTTGAGTCGTTCCAGAGACTTTTGATTTCGATTTTGCTTTTTCTGTCACAACCCTCAGTCAAGCGACCCAACCCAAGCATCAGACGAGCTCGCTGAGAGGCGAGTTCCCCCCCACATCCACCATTGCTGTCGGACGCGCGTTTAATTTTCCGTTGACCTCTGGCTCGTCCATTCAACGCCAGACATGGCGTGTACCTCAACCGCATGCATCAACGACAGCGCATCTTCGATAGAGACGGAGAAGAAGGAGAAGACGAAGACGAATACAAGCAAAAGAAGGGTGCTCTGCTTGCCATGCCCTCCTTTATCTTATCATGTGACATGACAATCACAAATCAGCATAGGATGTATGTATCTCGCCCTCTCTCGGCTCTTTCGGACTGTTCGTCTCGCTCTCGCTTTCGCACCCTCTCTTTTGCGTACTCGCTCCGGCTCCGCGCTCCCTCCCCAGTCCGAGCGCGCTCGTCTCGGCATGGCTGGCTGGCTCTGCTTCTACGTTGATGAATGCCGATTGCAGCTAATTTTTTTTTTTTTTTTTTTTGTGCTGCGCCGCAGCCACCTCGCCGGCACTCGGCGGGCGGACGACGGACGGTCGTTGACTGACCGTCCGTGTGCGCGCTCGGCAGACGGCGATAAATGGCGGAGATGGCGTGCGTCGCACAGTCTGCATGCGTACTGGGTGCGTGATGGGCGTCTGGGATGGGCTCTCGGGTCCGGGCTCGGGATTCGGGAAATGGCGTGAGAGGAGGACGAGACTGGACGAGGCTGGAACTGGAAGGGTATTTTTAGGGGTAGGAGTGGGGACGCGTTGGGGTGAGCGGTGAGAGATGGGGGGTGGTAGCAGCGGAGTGGAATGGGGTGATGGAGGGGTGAGGGGATGAGATTGGGGAGTTTGGAGGAGGAGGAGGAGGAGGAGGATGTGTGGGTATGAAGTGAGGACTTGGGTGCTTCTCGAGTCGGAGCGACGGTGATGGACGGTAGTAGTACATGTAGTGGCGGTGGTGGGAAAAGAGGCGGCTGCCACACTCGGGGCCAGCCGAGGCAGCCGAGGCCAAATATATGTACCTAGTCCTCGTATGGACAGCAGCAGCCATGCGTACCGCAGCTAGCTAGCTGGGTAGGTTTCCATAGTTAGGTACAGCCCGCGGACGGCGGACGAGGGGGGCGAGGGGGAGAGCCGGCCAGGTCCTGGACTGCGGGCGGTGCGGTGCGTGCGTGCGTGCGTGCGTGCGTGCGTACGTCTGCTTTGGATGAAACGGGTGGACGGCAGGGGGAGGCGAAGGCCGAATGGAAAATAAAACGGCCTGGCTGCTTGGCTTGGTCTGCATCGAGAGAGGAGCGAGGTTGGCGATGTCTGGCAAGAAGGTACATAGTTGCCTGAAGAGGATGAGCATGACGGCATGGGGATCGGCGGCAGCACATGACGACTGGAGCGACTGATGATGAGTGATGGGCGAGATGGACAGCGACCATGTCCGCATGTATGTACAGAGTCGTCGAGCAGTGGACCCCTTGCCCCACGGATACGCATGTGGAGAGAGAGAGAGTGTGTGTGGGTGGAAGGAAGAGGACGGAAAAGGGGGGCACGGCGTGAGGTGAGCGAGCGAGCGACGTGGACTGAGCGGCGACCCTGCAGGCGATCTGCACGTCATGGGCTCGGGCGACGGGAGCGTGTAGCTAGTGTAGCTAAACAAGAGCTAGCAGCGTCTTGTCCAAAGTATCGTCGTCTTGATGTTTTGGCGGCGACGAGGGGAGGCCCTGGTCGCGTTGGTTGGACCGGGAGATCTACAGACGGGTATCGTGTCTTGGCCCGAAGCAGAGAACAAAGAACAAGAAGGACGAGCAGACGCGTCGTGGTTATTGTGAGAGGCGCGTCGCTTGGCCGAGCGCAGGGCAGGGCAGGGCAAGCCAAGGCGAGTGTGGCAGTGCCGGTCTTCGTACCAGAGCCCGGCGGCCGCGGTTGGTTGGCTGGTTGGGTTGCGGGACTTGAGGCCGGCTTGGTGGTGTTGCGATGCGATGCGATGCGCTGCGATGCGATGCGGCTGGAAGTGCGGAGATGCGACCAGGACCCCAGCAACCCGGTCGACTCAGAGTGCAGAGGCTGTGTACAGTAGGAGCAATTCGTGACGGCGTCGAATGATGTAATTCGTCGCGGGAGCCAGGCGGGAGGATGCGCGTCCGCGTCCAGCAGAGTCTGAGTCTGTCTGTCTGGATGGAAGAGGTCGGGCGCCAGCCACCAGTGCAGCCAACACAGCACGCCGCGCACAACACAATGGGTACCCTACCTTACTACCAGAGAGCCCAGGCCTCCCACTGACTGGATACGGCATCCGCATCGAATGCGTCACGTCAGCGCTCCAACACAATTCTCAGTTCACTTCAGGCCAGGTCAGGTCGACAAAAGGCCGCACTCGCACTCGCACTCCCCCAGCTTCAGCTCCGCGCCTCTCTCTCTCTCTCTCCCCGCCCTCCCGTGTGTGTGCGACGGCCGCGCGCCCGCAAGGTGCTCCCTGGACTACGCCCGCGCTTCGCTTCGCCTCACACCCGAACTGCCATAGCCCGCCTGCTTCCGCCATACCCATCTCCCCGTCCCAATCCTCCATTCCTCACCTAGCCTGCCCATAACCTCAACCCAACCTGCGACTGTCTTTTTTTCCTTCTTCTCCTCCGTCCTCCTCCTCTCCCTTCCTTCTTCCCTCACCGGCCGCCCGTCTCCGCCGTCGCTCGTTTCCTCTCCTCCTCTCCTCCTTCCCTCCCTCTCTCTCTCTCCTCCTCGCCGGTCCAGGCTGCCTTTCCTGGCAAGCCGCAAGAATGCCTCGTCCACGCGGTACCCTCCTCCTCGCTGCTACCTGCGTCTCACCACGCTAACCCCTTGCTTTGCCAGTCCTGTCGTTCATGTCGCAATGGGGTGGCTCCCCAAGGTCCAAAACCCCCGCCATCGACCCTCCTTCCTCCCCAAAGCACTCGTCGACCCCCGACAAGTCGTCGCCCATTACGCCGCCCTCGGCCTCGTCCCACAACCTCGACAACTTCCACTCGTCGTCGCCCACGGCCGCCCAGCGCTCTCGCTCCGACTCGCGCCCTTCTTCGCGCCCCGTTTCCATGGTCCAATCCCACCAGCCCCCCGTCATGGACGTCCAGCAGGACACCCTGCCCGAGCTGCAGCGCATCTTCACCTACCTCAACTCTCACTCCAATAAACTCTATCAGGAGGGCTATTTTCTCAAGTTGCATGACTTGGATGGACGTGAGTACAAGTTCGGTCCGAATCGGGAAGGTGATCTGACTGCTCCAGGCGGTCGGCCCAGTCCGGATCGGAATTGGACCGAGGTGTTTGCCCAGCTCGTAGGTACGGTGCTCTCGGTTTGGGACGCCCAGAAGCTCGACGAGGCGGGGACGGACGGTGAGGTTGTGCCCAGCTTCATAAACTTGGCCGATGCCTCGATCAAAATGGTATACACTCCCGCGCCAGCTCTCGTCCTTGTCGCTAACTGTCCAGATTGAATCCCTGCCCATGAGTGGCCAGGGCGGCCAGAACTTGACCAACGTCTTGAGCGTATCCACGGCCGGAAACAACCGCTACTTGTTTCACTTCAATTCGCTCAACTCTCTGACCCAGTGGACCGCTGGCATCAGGCTCGCCATGTTTGAACACGCTTCCTTGCAGGAGGCCTACACGGGCTCTCTGATTGCCGCCAAAGGCAAGTTCTTGAACAACATCCGCGCCATCATGGAAAAGACCAGGTTCAGGCAAGAAGACTGGGCGAGAGTGCGTTTTGGGGCCGGGACTCCGTGGCGGCGGTGTTGGTGCGTCATTACACCACCGGACGAAAAGGACATCCAAAAGGCCAACAAGTCGGCCAAAAAATCCGTCTATGACCGCTCCCAGCCCATTCTCAAAGGCGACGTCAAGTTCTACGACACGAGAAAGGTAACAAAAAAGACGCGGCCCATTGCCACTCTCAAGGATGCCTATTCCGCATACGCCATATACCCGCAATCAAAACCCCTCATAGATCAGTCAACCTTGGTCAAGCTCGAGGGTCGCATCACGATACACTCCAAGCCCGAGTCCACCACCGAAGGCTTCGTTTTTGTCATGCCCGAAGTGCACCCAGCCGTGTCTGGATTTGAAATGATGCTCCGTTTTCTGTTCCCCGTGTACGATGTGTTTGCCATTTACGGCAGGCCCTCACGCCTAATTGCCGACCCGCTCGACACCCGCTCCTTGATGTTTGCGATGCCCACGTCGCGGCGCTACGGCTATTTGGATATTTTGGACGTGGCCAGCCTGCTTCACACTCAGGGCAGCGGCAATTGGACAGAGCGCGAGTGGAGAAAACAGTTGAAAGACCTCACGGTCAAACGGATGACGTCCGGTCCTCCTGATCGCCTGAGGCAGCGCAGCCATACTACCAGCCGCGTGAGCCTGCCGCCTTCGCGGACGCAATCGATCAAGTTCAATGACCAGCAGTCGGCACGCTCCTCTCCTGGGTCTCGCAACTCTTCACCTCCACGGCCCGGTGACATTGGCTTCCCGGCTCCAAGACGCGCCGAAACTGCTTCGCCAACCGCCATGTTGGGCCACAATCGCTCAGTGTCGGAAGCAGGGCCCATGCGTCGGCAGGCCAACGGTGACGACTCACCACCCCGTCCGCCAGCTCATCGCCACCTCCTCAATGGCCTGAATCAAGACAGTGACGGCTACTCGACTCCCTCTGACGAGCAACTTCAAAATTCCTCCGGCAGCTCGCCAACCAGTCTGCCTCACGTCGGGGCAACCGGCACGTCTGGGCCGCCCCCAACCGCTGTGCAGCCCCCGCATTTCACTCATGCGCCTGGTCATCGTCCTCGTAATCGCCCGCAAGACTCCCAAGACTTGCGGCGTGCCCAGTCTTACATTGATGAGGCGACGCTGCAAGAGATGCAGCAAGCTCACTCCCACCCACTGCCGGCTGAGGCCGCTACCATGGGGGCTGCAGCAGCCCTGGCCCAGCGCGATGGAATTGGCAGGCCAGGTGGCGAGGGCGACCGCGCCCAAGCCATGCATTCTTACCGCAGATCGGTTGATGAGAGTCGCCAGCAATGGGCTGAGCAGCCGCAGGATCGCCTGCCGACCATTCCTGCGTCGCCGTATGTTCCACAAGGCACACCTCAGACGGCAACGAGTGCAACGTTTTCGCCGACTGGACCTCCCGTGCCCGAGCACAGAGAGTTTCCCAGCTACTTTCCCCCTGATGCCTTAGCTGCGCAAACTGACCACGGGCACATTGTTGAGAACCCTCCTGCCCAGGGGGTTGTTGCTCGCAAGCCACTTCCAGGTCGGTCACCCCCTCATTCGGCGGACGACTCCGCCGCCCCTCGTCCTCCCTCACGCTCAAGTGTTGGCAGTTTCCAAAACGACCTAATCAACCCCGACCTGATTCTTGGTCATCTGGATGCTCAGGAAGAATTTGAGCGCGAGAAGGAGCAGATTGAGGCCGAGGAGGCCGCTCTTGACAACGAGTCGACGGGCACCCCCGACTATGCGAGCATCAAGAGTGTGAGCACGGAAAAGTCGGTCCGCGTCACTGAGCGCGTCGAACGGCCTCGGACTGGCAGGCTCAAACTGGTGGGCAATGTTCCGAAGCCCGAAGCCCCAGAAGCAATCACGGTTGGCGACGCTCAGTACTCTGGCGAGGCCAAGACGGAAGAGCAGCTTAATCTCCCCAGGATTGACTTTGGCCCTACGTACGATCTGACCAAGGGTGACGCAAGGGCTGTCCACGCGAATGTCGAAGCCGAGGACACGGTTGAAGGGGAGGAGAGATCAGCGTCTCGCATGAGTCTTGGGTTTGATGCGCTCTCGATTCGACCTGGAAGCTCTGGCAACCCGATAGAAAACGGGAACATTGGGAGGGCCAGTCCTGGCGTCGAGTCTCACCGTCGGGCTAATTCGAGATCCCCGCAAGAAATCAACGGCAATCGACGGAGCCTATGGCAGCCCCAACCGGCCGGACCTATCCGCACTCCGAGCCCGAGCCACCGCATGAGCTTCACCCCAGAGGAATGGGTCAATCACCGCGCTTCCCTTGCCGCCGCGCCGCAGCCAGTGTCTGGTCCTGCTGGGGTGGCCCATGGACGACACAAGTCAGCCAACAACCTCACTCCACCAATCAGTCGCAATGCCTCTGGCGACTGGTCGCAGATTCTCCCGCACTACCAGCGCACACCCTCGGGAGAGCGGGATCCCCGTCGGGATTCTTTTGCAACGCGCCGCGATTCCCGCGCTGCGTCCATGTTTCTGAGCGCCGCCGAAGCCGATAGGATTCCGCGACCCAACTCTCGCAACGCGGCTTCGATGCTTCTCAGCGCCGGATCGGCTGGTCTCATCAATGCTGATGCCTCGCAGCTCACAGCGCGCGAACAGGAGCATGTCGCTCGGTTGACCGGCACGCCTCTCATTAGCATGAGGAAGAACTCGGCAGCGAAAAAGGAGCCCGAGTCGTTTGGACTTGTCAGCGCCATCGCTGCCCGCCAAAAAGAAAAGGAGAATATCAAGCAGGGTTCGCGCTCCGCCCTCGTCCACCAGGCCATTCAAGCTCGCCAGTTGCACGCGCACGCGCAGGCCGAAGCCGAGAATCGCCGGAAAATGGATGAGGTGCAACGACGCGCTGAGATGCAGATGCAAAAGGAGCAAGCGGCGCTTTTCCAACAGCAGATGCAAATGCAGCAGCAGATGCAACAGGCGGCGAACCGCAACTCGGTCATGAGCTTGGGGAACATGTCGCAAATGTCCATGCCCATGCAGCCGCAAGGGATGCAGAGCATGCCGAACTTGTCGATGATGGGGACGCCGCAGCCTCAGCAACACTCGCCCATGAACGGCTACTCGCCGGGCACTCCATTCGGCATGGGCCAGCCGCAAAACGGAGGTGGCGGCTACTTTGCGCCACAGCACATGGCGCCGCCGCCGACAGGGCCCTACATGAATGGCTTGGGCAGCATGACGAGCCTCAACAGCGGTGGACCCGTCGGCCAGCACGGCGGCATGGGCGGCGGTGGCTTTACGCCACTGCCGTATGGCGCCAGTTGGGACAGGGACCAGGCACAGCGGATGGGGAGACGCTAGAGAGTGGTAATTTTTTGTGACGGCGAGCGAAGGATGGACGACGAATGGTTTGCGACGCGTGTGGCGTATGGTGACGTGTGACAGACAGACACATTCCGTGCGGCTGTTCTCTCCTCTTTTTTGAGCGTACGGCGGTTATAGCAGCAGCAGCAGCATTTTTTGCGTCTACTCCTTCATACCTTCTAGTTGTTCGCTCCCTTTACCTTTTCTTTCCCTTCTTGTTTCATCATGGATATTCTAGGTTAGGTTGGGTAGGATAGGTTCAGTCAGGTTCCAGGCTGGGTGGGTGGGTGGCAATCATCATACTTTTCACAACAACAACAACAACAACACTTTGTCGCCTCCTCTTCCCTCTCTTCTTCTTGTTTGGGCTTTAATAGCTGCCGTTGAAGAGTTGTTGCGTTGGCGGTAGATGAACATATCGTGTTACTGAGTGAAGAGGTTGGTGGAGGCGACGGGCAAGAGGAAGAATAGGGTCAATCTTCCTTGTTTCTATATTTTTCTCAACGTAATTACTTTTCTCATTGCTATGACGGTGGTGGTAGTCTGGCACCGTTCGTGGGTAATACGTGGATAAATAAGAATATAGATAGCTGCATGCATAAATAGGTATCCATGCCCTGTTATATTCTTCTCCATTTTATATTTTCTTCCTATTACTACTTCTTTTTTTGCTTCGATTTAGCCCTGTCATCAAGAGTACATACTCGTCTCTCTTCTTCTAGACACGATCTTGCCCCAAGAAGAGTAAATGGACGGCGAGAGATGACAAATACGCAGCGAGCAAAAGCCAAAGTCTCTCACGTCACGTAAGGAAGTACCGACGGAAAGTGAACCCAATGACTGGATTTATACCTGCCAGACTATCCTGTCCACGTCACCGCCTACCTGGTCCATCTCGGCATTCACAGTGTCGTCCAGCCAGTCCCGACCGGACAGGGGCTGTATATGTATGTATGTACTTGCACGACACGCACAGCCCGAGACCCGACGCTTTCGCAACACCACGACCCCCAAAACGCTTCCGTCCCTTCCTTCTCACCACCATCCAGCCCACCGCACCAACCCAGCCCAACCCAACCCAACCCAGTAACAGCATGTGCCTCTTCCGTCCCTCGCACGGACGGAACCGACTTCGGAAGGTCGGAACGACGGGTCAGGTCGACGGACGGACGGACGGGACGAACCCTAACTAAACCCAACCCACCCGACCGCAACCCGAACCCAACATGACCGGGAAGTCAGCAGTCAGCGGCCCAACCGCACTCCTCAAATAGTTAGTTAAGACTGCCCGACCTACCTAACCTGGGTAAGTGGCCTGGTGGTGTACTGTAGTAGGTACTGCAGGAGTAGCTGGTGGCCTACATAGTTGGCAAGCAAGCAAGCAAGCAAGCAAGCATAGCCAGGTTGGTTGCCAAGCTGGTGGCGAGCGGCCCACCCGTCGTCGGTCGGTCGGTTGGTCTGGCTGGCTGGCTGTTTCTATTTTTGACCGATGGACTGATTGTTGGCCGCCGCGCGTTTCTGGTTTTTTTTTTTTTTTTTTTTTTTCGTTTGGGCGTCGTAGGTTGGAATGAGATTGGTTGGTAGCGGACGTCGGAGGGGGGAAGGGATGGATGGATGAATGGATATAATTCGTGGTTGTCAAAAGGAGTGGCAGCACTTTGGCGTCGTTGGTAGCGTGGAGTGACAGCTCCCTGGGCAGCCGTAGTGCTGGATGATAGGCCCTTGGGGCGCGAACGTTGCGCTAGGAGGTGTCATCGCTTTTGACACATACTATGGTGGAAGGGTGTGGGAAAGAGGGGGACCGAGCGAGTAGTCAGATACCGGGTAGGCAAGTAGAACGAGCGAGGGGTGTGAGCTAGGTCGGCTTAGGTCGCCCATTGGTCATAAAGTTCTTGAGAAGGGACGGAGGAAAAATGACGGAAAGAAAAAACCATTGCCGCTATGTATTTTCGATACTGCCATTCACTTGAACCCGCACGCTCGCCTCACCTATCGACTTCCCATATCACTCAGTATCTGCCTCTGCGTCTCACGATCGCGACTGGCCTGGCTGAGCGGAGCCAAGCTCCTCAAGTCGCCGACAATGTCCTTGGCCTTGCCAAAGTACACCTCCTGCAGCAGGTTGCGCATCTTGAGCTCGTTGTCCTCGACCATCTTGCCAACGTTGACAATGTGCGACGTGTCGTCGTCGACGGGGTGGTCCTGCTCAACCTGGCGCACCAGGTTGCCCGACAGGTCCATGCTGCCCAAGGCCTCGTCGGCGCTGCCCAGCGACAGGATGACGGTCGACGTGAGCTTGTAGTGCGACGTTCGTGCGCGGTCAAAGGCTTCGAACACGTGGATGCTGTCCCAGCTACCGTTGGACTTGTTGCCGGGGGTGACGGCTGGGGTATGTGAGGTCAGCTAGCTGTGGCCGGTAATTGAACCGCGGCGGGCGGGAGGAAAGAGAGGATTGGTGCTTAATCTCTGTGCTTGTTTCGACGACGTACCTTTCTTCAGCAGCACGCAGCCTGCGAACCCGTCGTCTTGGTCCCACAGGTACACGCTGGATATGCCGCCCTCAAAGTACCTGCATTGCCATCAACGTCCGCCCTGACATTATCCGGTAGTATGACGACACCCACAGTTCTCTGTACACGTCAAACGCCTCGTTGGCCTTGACCTCCATCCTGCGAACGCGCTCGCTCGGCAAGATGCCCTCGCCATCCTCAATGGGCGGGTCGAACTCGTTGCTAAACGGGCTGCGGTAGCTGTCCCCGTCGCGGTTGTAGTCGCAGCACAGGTAGTCGCGCTTCTCCTTGGGGCATCGCCGTACCGCCAGTGGCACGTCCACCGACTCCAGCAGGTCCTCGGTCAGGTCCGGCTTGATGCTGCAGATGCGGTCCACGTGGGCCGAAGTATCCTTGGGATTGAGGCGGCGCAGGAGGTCCCTGTTGGCGCGGCGGGGAGCGTCAGTGAGATGCTGGTGGGTTGGTGGGGACGAAGAGGGGCGGGGTGGGCGGGAACACTGACAGGGCGCTGTCGAGGGGGTCTGCGGAGGCCATGGTGAGGCTGGTAGCGGGCTGGTTGAGGTGGTGATAGGTTTAGTGGAGTTGTAGTCTGGAGGGGAGCTTCCCACCTTCCCTTGACCTGGGGGGGTTGCCCGCCGCCGATCCGTTGCCGTTTCAGGGACTAGCGGGTCCGTAGCTTCGCTTCGCTTGGCCCGCTTCTCCGCAACGCGAAACCCAACGTCAAGTCGTCAACCCACCCCTCTCCCTCTCCTCGCAAACGACTCCCATTAACGTGCTGGTGTTTCAACTCCTGCACGACGGCCGACTTGCTATTTTCCGCCTGCTATTGTACTGACCATTACCTCCGCACGGCATGCACGCTACCGCTGGTGCAACACGAAGTCAATTAGAATACACAAAATAGAATAAAACCTTCACAGCCGGGTATGCCCAACCATCGCCAGGAATTGCCAAGGATAAACAACCTCGCCCAACCTTGTTATTACCGAAACCAACCTCTCCGCCGGAAACCTCAACCCTTTTTTGGCCCACACCCTTGTCCCGTCGGAAAAACCCCTAGATTGCCAAGAGGCCCATGAAGAGACTGCCCAGTCCGACCAGAGACGCACTGTAGCCGTAGTTGCTGTTGGCGGCGCCAGTCGACGAGGACCTCGCTCCCGAAGACGTGTCTGGAGATCATGTCAGTGTTTGTCTTGCCAATAGATCCCTGACTCGGGGCAAACGTACTGGTTGCACTCGCGGAAGCGCCTGTCTCCCTGGCCCCCGCGCCCGTTGCCGTGGCCGACGCAGACGCGGGATTCTTTGCTCCAGTGCCAGTGGCGCCGGCGATGTTGCTGCCAATTGGGAAGTACGAGTTGATACAGGCCTGCTGGCAGTCGGCGTACTCCTGCACAGCTTTGGGGGATCCGTCTCCCTGATTGCACTTGGCCGCGCACTCGGTCGTCTGGTTTGCTTGAGCGCTGTTGGGGTGCGCGACGCCCACACACTTGGCCTGGCAGTCGACGTCACCCACGTCACAGGCGGCAATGCAGGAGGCGGTAGGGGAGAGCGGGGTCGAGGTCAAGGTCGAAGAGAGCTCAGTGCTGTTGGGCTTGAGCTCGGGGGCGGGCTCGTCGGCGGCCACAGCCAACTGAGCAAATGCGACGAGGCCGCTGAAGGCGATGGTGGAGAAGCGCATGTTGGTGTTGAGGTGGTATAGGAGAGGATTGTATAGTGGAGCGAGTGTATTTATTTTGAGCGAGAGATATATGGCAAGTGGAGAAGAATGGAGAGCGAGTGAATGGGGAAGCTTATAAACAAGTTGATCCGGCTAAGGGGTCCAGTGGAGGCAGGAGAGCAGAGGCAGGGACACTACAGATGAATCCGGGGCGAAATAAATAACATGGTCTTGAGGCAATGGCAACCCTGCCTCGGGTGCCCGGTTTGGCCTGCGGATCACAGCATGGGCTCGTGTTGACGCCAATGGGGAACACGATGGGATGCCGGTGGCTGCAAGCGGGAGGCAGAAATAAACATGGGCTATACCAAAGTTGCAACCATTCCACCTTGGCGCCGCTGTCATTGGTCCGCCACTGCCCGCCCTTGAACGCCTTATTAAGCAGCGCTTGGCGCGTCGGGGCGCGTCTTCCCGCGTCCAGGTCCAGGTCCAGCTCATGTCTCCTGCTCGCTCCACCGGACTGCCCTACGGGACTCTGCTCGACTCTTCTGCGCCATTCCAATGCCCCGTTGCAACGCTCGAGTCGTCTGACCCACTCCCCTGTCCAGTGCTTGGCTCTGCCGCCGCCATCCTGGCACTCACGCTGTGCACGGCTATACGAGCCGACTGCAGCCCTCGCCACACCTCCTGCGCACAGCATGCCACCGCGCAAAAAGCGCACCGTCACTATCCCCGACAGCAGTGACAACGAATCTGAATCTAGAGGTGGCATCGGTAAGCTCGTGATTGAGCCTCCAAAGAAGCCTGCGTCAAAGCCGCGGAAGCGAAAGGCCGACGATGACGCCGATGCGCCAAAAAAGCCCAGAGGAAGGCCGCGGAAGAGCGTGCAAAATGACGTTGACTCTTCTCCAAAACCTCGCCGTAGAGCGCGCAAGAGCACCGTCGAAGACGACGAAGGATCTCCACCAACAACTCGAAAGAGAAGGCCTCGCAAAGGCCTGGAAGACGACGAGGCCGCCGAGTCTGATAATGACAAGCCATCCAAAAAACAAAAGCTGAAAGTTCATGAGCCAGCCCACAATGTCGCCTTTCAGGATACCTACTTGACCCAGCTGCCCCGGGACCAGAGTCCTCCATGGGCGATACGACCAGCCGTTTGGCAAAAGCAGGATCTGCCACCACCGCCCCCACCGCCAAAGCCCATGTTCCAGAACTTTCAACCTCAGCAAAAAGCACATCTGCCGCCTCCCCCAAGACAGACTCTTCCTACTCTCGTGAATCGTCCTGGTCCAGCTCAGACCAAGTCTGCAAAGTCTCCTGGCAGCATCTCAGACCGCTCCGGCGCGAGTTCTCCAAACTCGCTCTACAGTCTGTCGCCAAACCTCAGACCTGCTGGGCCTAGCAAAAGCCCGCAGTCTTTGATACCAAATAGACCTGCGTCAAATGTCAATGTTGCTAGCAAGGTGTCTGAAAATCAGGCGGAGCGTGCCCCCGATCCGAAACCTGTCCAAGCAGAGGTGGACCTAGAGAATTGCCCAAGTTCTCCTCCAAATATCCCGAAAGAATCAGAATTTGACGATTTTCCCTCGGCAATCTTTGACGATGACTTCGAGGACGAATGTGATACTTCTCGAACCACGAATGCCGGTAACCAGATGCCGCCTCCAGCTGTGCCGGCCAGAACTGCCAAAAGCCCCACGCAACGAGCCTCTGAAGGGTAAGTATTCACCAAACGCACGCAGACTGAATCACTGACTAGTCTAGTCGATCCGAGGCTCAAGACATCGAGGCCGAACTAGCAGACTTACCTTCAGATGCATTTTCCGATTCAGAGTTCTCGTTTCCTGATGATCCCACAGGAAAGGCTCCAGCACAAGCAATTGAAATTACTTCATCCCAAACAGCTCTTGGACCGACCCCGCGTCGTCTAGTAGCACCCCTGAACGGCTTGAGACAGATGACTCTGTTTGGAAATGATGCTCCCGTCCCACAGTCGCAGGCCAATAAACGCTACAGCTATGCCCGGGAGGAACCACCCACGCATCACGAACTCGACCAAGAAGCCCTGGAAACATGGGTCTATCCTACGAATATCGGTACCATTCGAGACTACCAGTACAACATCGTCCACCGAGGACTATTCCACAACCTGCTTGTTGCACTTCCAACTGGTCTAGGAAAGACCTTTATCGCAGCAACTGTAATGCTGAACTGGTTGAGATGGACAAAAAAGGCCCAGGTCATTTTTGTCGCCCCAACGAAGCCACTCGTGTCGCAACAAGTTGAGGCATGTCTAAACATTGCTGGAATTTCTCGTTCTCAAACCACGCTCTTGACAGGCGACACGTCTCCAGCGCTGCGCCAACAAGAGTGGGAAACTAAGCGTGTTTTCTTCATGACTCCCCAAACCGTAGTCAACGATCTGGCAAAAGGAATCGCAGATCCAAAGAAAATCGTCTTGGTGGTGTTTGACGAGGCACATCGGGCGACTGGCGCGTATGCGTATGTCGAGATTGTCAAATTCATTCGACGCTTCAATACAAGCTTTCGAATTCTGGCACTGACAGCCACACCTGGTGCGACGGTCGAAGCGGTCCAGAAGGTCATTGACAGTTTGGAGATCTCCAAGGTCGAAATCAGAACTGAAAACTCGCTCGACATTCGACAATTTGTTCATTCCCGCCACGTCGAAAAGAGCGTGCTGCGTGAAAACCGAGACATCCTGGTTTGCAGCGATCTCTTTTCAAAAGCAGTGCAGCCAGTCCTAGACAGGCTCAACCAGCAAAACGCATACTGGTCGCGCGACCCCATGAGGCTGAGTCTCTACGGCCTCACTCAAGCAAGGTCGGAGTGGGCGAGGTCACAGGCTGGCAGAAACGCACCTGGGCCTGTAAAAGGTCTGGTCAACGCTTTGTTCATGGCCTTGACGAGCTTGGCGCGCTGCGTTGATCTTCTCAAGTACCACGGCATCCGCCCTTTTTACAGTCTGTTGAAAGAGTTCAAAAAAGAGGCCACTGGCAACACGAAGAAACAGATCGTTGACCATCCCTCTTTCACAAAGCTCATGGATACTTTGAGTCACTGGACAGAGGACCCAGAGTACATGGGGCATCCAAAGCTGGAATTCCTTCGGGAGCGCGTCATGAACCACTTCCTCGACTCCGGAGAAGGTACAGACGCCTCAGGATCCAAGACCCGAATCATGGTCTTTGCGCACTGGCGAGACAGTGCAGAAGACATTGTACGAGTATTGAAGCTGAGTTCGCCCATGATCCGCCCGCACGTGTTTGTCGGGCAGGCGGCGACCAAGACGTCGGAGGCGATGGACCAGAAAAAGCAGCTCGAGGTTGTTCAAAAATTCAAGGCGGGAGAGTACAACACGTTGGTGGCTACATCGATTGGAGAAGAAGGTCTTGATATTGGAGAAGTTGATCTTATTGTCTGCTACGACTCCAAAGCATCTCCTATTCGCATGCTGCAACGCATGGGACGGACGGGACGCAAAAGGCAGGGAAACATTTTGTTACTCATGATGGCTGGCAAGGAAGAGGACGATTCGGAAAAGGCCAAAGATGCGTACAACAAGATGCAGGAAAAGATTGCCAACGGAGACGAATTCAACTTCCACACAGACCTGACGAGGAGGATTGTGCCGCGAGGCGTGGATCCTAGGGTTGACAAGAGACAGGTTGAGATTCCCATTGAGAACTCGCAACCTGAATTGCCCGAGCCGAAGAAAGGAGGACGAGCTCCCAAACGCCAGCCAAAAAAGTTTCACATGCCAGATGGTGTCATGGACGGCTTCATCAAGGCATCGACGATGAATGGCGGCGATGTGGATGAGCTCGGCAACATCCGCCTGCAGGCCAGAAAAAAGAAGCCCGCATATGTCGACCCTCCCGAGGACCGAGTCCCAGCGGAACAGGTCCTTCTCAGCCAGCGGGAAGAAAGGGACCTTGAACGACAGTACCAAAACGTGCACGACGTGGATGGTGATTTGGAAATTCCGCCATTGGCTCTGAATGCCCATCCTGCGTCTCAGCGTCTCTTGACGACCACGAAATATGTCCCAAGCAGCCGGGCTAGTCGGGAATTTGTCAAGACGATGAATCTCGTGCACGAGGCGGACCGTTTGCGCATTGAAGCTCTTAGAAGGAATTATCACGCATCCAATCTTGACGGCTGGAAGTCGGCGGACGAAGACAATGACGTTGAGGTGGTCGCTACTGAAGACCACGAAGCCCCGATAAGGACCATTACGCCGGCGCGGCCCCGAAACCGCATCTCAGACATGGTCATGGAGGCAGACGAGAGCAGTCCGCCGCCAACAGATCCGCGCATGCGCATCGGGACTCAAGGCATCAACCTCGGGTCCGACGACACGGATGGATTTGATGATCCAGAAGACGAGCAATTAGACTCGGAGCTACGAAGCTTTGTTGTAGACGACAACGAGGAGGTGCAGATGTTTAGCTCAAGCCTCCCCGGACGCTCGCGGCAGCCAGTCAAGCTTTTTTCAGATTCGCAAGATTACGACGACAACCCGAGGCACAACGACAATGAAGAAGAGGACGACGATGATTTGCCAGACATTGGCACGTTGCTCAAGACGCCCAGGCAAAGGCTCGCCAAGGGTCCGACAACGGCGAAAATCGCTAGAAGCAGCTCGACTAGCGAGGATGACGTTGTGAGGCAGCGGCAGAGAAGGCGCCTGGTGGTGGAGGATAGCGAAACTGAATGAGGGGGAGAGCTTTGTTAGAGAATAGATACATAACAAGAAAGGCTGCTTTGTTTTTGTTCGCCTGTGAAATTCTCAGGCAGCAAGGAATCCATGGTGGGGCTTGGCGTCATTGCTGCGACGGCGCCCTGCCACCTGCACTCCTCCCGCCGCCGGGCGGTCTCGAGTCTGGTCCCAAGTCCCAACACCCGGGGTTGCCCGTGAACATTCAACACTGCCTGCCAGTACCCATCTTCAGCAACCTCTTCACCAATGATCATTCCCACGGGATCCTCCCTTTCGTGACCTCCACCTCTGCGCACCCACACATCCTGCGACTCGCGACTGAGCCATGACTGTGCATGCCCATCATGTAGCTGCCAGAGGTATGACGCGCCTCGAATCCCCCTAGCCCCCGCCGGCATTGACTGACGCGCCAGCGCGTAGATACATTGGCGTCATGGTCTGAACTTCCTCTCGACGTGCTCAGGCGAGAGCTGCAACGACGACAAGATGAAGGCGAGCGGCCAGAATGCGGGTCCGGCAACAAGGGGTCGTACAACACCCCGCTGCACGTCTTTGCGCTGATATTGATATTGGTGCTGAGCGTGTTCGGTACTTGGAATTCTAAGAGCAAACGCGTTTAGTGCTGACCATCTCCAGCGTGCTCATTTCCCATCATCGTGCGGCGATTCCCCAAACTCCCGGTCCCGCATCACTTTTTATTTCTCTCCCGACACTTTGGCACCGGCGTGCTCATCGCAACGGCATTTGTCCACCTTCTACCCACGGCATACACCTCGCTCACCGATCCATGCCTCCCGCCCTTTTGGAACAAGAACTATCCGCCTATGGCGGGGCTGATTGCCATGGTGTCGGTTTTTGTCGTGGTTGGGATCGAGATGTTTTTTGCGAGCAGAGGCGCTGGACACGTCCACACGGCGGATTATGACACACTGCTGGACGGCGGTGAAGCGGGCGAGGTCGAACATGATCATCACGGCCAGAATGGAGGAGCAGAAAACGGCAGCGTGAGTCGGCGCCGGGGCAGTCTGAGCTTCAACCGGCTCAAGCAGCAGGGCAACTGGGACGGCAGCAATGGGACCAGCCAGCGGCCAGCGGCCATCATGCTCAACGACCATACGCCAGGCGAGACGGACGGGCTCGTTGACGGCAGGTCACCGCGAACGCCGCAATCGGCTATGCCGCCGACACCGCGCTCACCCAGCTCGTACGACAAGGAAGACGACCATCGCGACAGCGCGTCACTGGACCTCGACCTTGAAGATCCCTTTACGACGACCGACTCAGCTGGTCTGCTCAATGGCGCCCCTACACGCCGTCGCTCGCACGACTCGCCGTCTCCCTCCGCCGGACCCAGTAGCCACAACGCAGCCGACATGGCTGGAAGCGGAGTGATAGCAACAGGACGCCTCTCGCCGTCGCAGCAGCAAAGTAAAGCGCTCCTGCAATGTCTGCTCCTCGAAGCCGGAATCCTCTTCCACAGTGTCTTCATCGGCATGGCGCTCTCCGTTTCGACGGGCCCACCTTTCCTCATCCTCCTGCTCGCCATATCTTTCCACCAGACGTTCGAGGGCCTCGCTCTTGGCAGCCGTATTGCCAGCCTGTCGTTCCCCTCCGGCTCCCCCAAACCCTGGCTTATGGCTATTGCATACGGCACCACGACCCCGCTCGGCCAGGCCATTGGTCTCGCCGTCCACCGCCTCTACGACCCCGCTTCCCAGATGGGCCTGCTCATGGTGGGCATCATGAATGCTGTCAGTACCGGTCTGCTCCTTTTTGCAGGCTTGGTCGAGTTGCTTGCAGAGGACTTTTTAAGCGATCATAGTTACATTGCCCTCAGAGGCCGCAGGAGGGCTGAGGCGTGCGGCAGCGTTGTCGCGGGTGCAGCGTTGATGGCTTTGGTGGGCGCTTGGGCTTAGATTTTGTCATGTCTGCGTTAAGACTGACGTACAGACGGACCCGAGTAGAATGATCTGATCTTCCATTTCAACCTTTATTTTAGACCCCCTTTTTTGAGAAAAGCGATACGGGTAATTGTGGATCTGGACTGTTGGTCACGTATCCAAAACTGACAAGGACGCCCGGTTTCATAGACCAGTTCGCAAACAGACATGGTGATAATGTACTGTTGGTTCCTTCTCTATTTCGTACTTGAGGACATAAATCTTCACCAAAGATTCGATGGAAAGTTCACTTGCTCCTGAATCACCCCAAACTGACTTGCTATTTCTCCAAACCCAGGTACCTTCCCATCCAGCCAGGACAGAATCACAGCCATTTCCCTGTCCCACTCAAGTTTTGAGTCTCAACAACTCGACCTCGAGCCTCCCGCTCAACCCGTCCATCTCATCCATCCCTCTCCTGTCCCCTTTCCCACCCCACGCTCTCCGCATCGCCCCCGCCAGCCGCGACCCACGCACTCGCCGCGTCGGCCCAAATGTCCCACCGCGCGAACCGCACTCTATCCTGGCCTCCGCCGGCGCCGGTAGAGCGTTCGAATCCACCAAAGACCCACACAACATGCTCGTCCCACGCGCGTCCCGTGGCGCGACACACGCAGCGACAGCGGCCCGTCGCGACGGCACGGCCAGGGCACTTCTTCCATCCATCTCCACCACTACCTTCACTACCAACATTCCCCTGGCTCGCCCCTTTCTCGAAGTCGTCGCCGTCATCGACGAAATCGGGATCTACGGACACGCTCACGCTCCCTTTTTGGATTTGCAGCTCCAGCGCCGCGCCCATCAGTTCAAAGTACCGCACGCACTCGTCGCGCCCGATGAAGGGCCGGCCGAGGAACGGCAGCAGGCGCTGGGTGAAGGGAGGGCCGTGTTCGTAGATGGTCGGGTTTTGCGGGGTAAAGTAGTCGGAGATGAGGGTTGGTGGGGAGGGTGGGGGAGATGGGGGCGTTAGGGCGGCGAGGAAGGACGAGGTTTGGGCGTGGAGGAGGGCGGCGTGAGACTTGGTTTGTGGTGCCATGGTTGTGCCTTTGGCTGTGGCGTGTAAGCTGAATTTTTTGTATGCGTTGATTCCGACGGTGCCGCTGTGTCTTTGCTGCTGCTACTGCTTCCAGGGATCACGCAGAGAGTATCTGAACATCCATTGATCAGCACAACATTAAGTGACTAAATTTTGACGCAGTGCCGTCTGCATGTGTGGTTTGAGGTTCTTGGTACTCTTCCCCATGGACTACTCACTCATTTTCCGAGCAACTTACCCTTTTGAAATTTGATAGTCTGCCTTGCCTTCGCGCCGTGTTTAAGTTACTCTTTGCACGAGCAGACAGGCAGAGCAGAGGAGCGTGCTTGGCTAAGGAAGAGTCAAGTCTGCCAACTGTCAGCTTAAGGTCACAGATACGAAGCTACATAGAAAGTACGCCGGGAGAATTGTCCTTTGCATCAAGATGACGTACCTTTCCCGTTTCCCGCAGCTCTTCAATCGCTGCAGCTACAAGGCAGTGTATTGGATAGAGAAACTGTGGACCTTTTCTACAAGCCCCCAAACAATTTGGAAGATATTGGAGAGAGCCGAAGCTAGTGTATGTAGTCGTGGCTGTCGGTCCGCTGGCGTCGGGAAGGAAGCAGACCGTCGGCTAACGTCATGGCCTTTTCACGGATGCGGGGCCCCGCCACATGTTCATGCGCCACTGGGGTGAATCGTGTGGCTGTGACATCAACGTCTCAGAGCGCAGTTGCGGTGCAGAATGACAGTTCCTTGAACACTACCTGCAATGCCCATGGATGCTCTTCACGCGCAGCTGTGACGGTGGATGACCGCTCCCTAGACTCAGGAGTGGTGCTCAATGACAACTCCCTGTATGGAGCAGTGTGCCCCTCAATTCACCACCACCCCTGAGTGGGCGTCTAAATGAATGTTTTGGGCGTCTAAATCAAGTCATTTAATAGATACCTACTAGTAGTGAGATAATCTACTTAATTTAGGCGTCCACCTATGTACTTAGGGGCTAAACCTGAGTTATATATGTAGAACTTAGTAATACTCTATAAAGTACTTATATACTTAATACTATAGAAGATACGCCTAATTTACTAGTACTAGTATAAAGAGTTATATATAAATTATTTAACTATACCTACTAAGCTTTTTATGTAATTAGTAGTAGTAATAGTAGTAGTAGTAGTAGTAGTGGTAGTAGTTAGGTATAAGTTAGTTATTACCTAAAAATGCCTAAAATCTAGAGAGTTTTAGCCCCTAAGTATGTAGGTAGATGCCTAAATTAAGTAGATTATCTTACTACTAGTAGGTATCTAATAAATAGCTTAATTTAGATGCCTAAAACGTTTATTTAGACGCCCACCCAGGGGTGGTTGTTAAATGAGGGTAACAAGCAGCAATGCTGAGAATGTCTTGTGCCACCCACCATGAAGTAAGGAAGTCACTTCAACAACAAGAGCCATGGATAGTGTTTGTCATTCAAGACTTGGTATTAACAGTAACGAGAAAATATTTACAGGCGTATTCCATTTTTGCCGAAACCAAAACATTATTCGGCAATCCTAATCATTTCAATCATGATTCAACAAAGTGAATGTCAAAAGAAGAGACAATCCCCAGGCGCAGCTGCGGCAGCTAACGACTGCTCGCTAGACGCACCTGCTCAAATCGTAAAGCTCGACTTGGCCTTGATATCCCTGCTGGATAAACCAACGTGGACGCCAAAGGTGCCAGTGGGAACGCTCCACTCCTGCGAAACAACGTCCCAGATGGACAGATCGCGGCGAGTGAGAGTGAAAGTGACAGTCTTCTCCTCGCCGGGGGTAAGCTCGACCTTGTCAAAGCTGCGCAGCTGCTTGACGGGGGTGCCCTCGCCTGCCGAAGCGGGAAGTTGGATGTACAGTTGCGGGACGGCCTTGCCGGTCACGGCACCAGTGTTCTTGACCGTGGCAGTCACCTTGTACACCTCCTCCCAGATAGCGGGGTTGCCACCGGGAGCATTCGAGGGAGCGGGCACGCCGGCAAGCGAGCTCGAGTTGGAGACGGGCTTGATCGTGATGGAGTCAGACAGGGAGTAGTTGGTGTACGACAGACCGAAGCCAAACTCGTACGGCACCGACAGGTTGTAGTAGTCAAAGTGGCGGTAGTCGATAAGGAGGCGCTCAGTAAAGTCGGATTGCCAAGCGTTGGTGTCGTTGGGGTTGCTGACGGAGCTGGTGATGTTGGCGAAGTAGTAGTCGCTCTCCTTCTCAGCGAGGGTGTAGGGGAGGCGGCCGGAGGGGTTGACGTCACCGTAGAGGATGTCAACAACGCTGTTACCGAACTCCTCGCCGGGGAAGTGAGCCAGGAGGATGGCAGTAACATTGGGGTGCGAGTGCCAGGGAATGACGTTTTGGCCACCCGAGTTAGTGATAACAATAGTGTTGCTACAGTTCTGGGCGACGTTCTCAACAACCTCGTTGCCGTTCTGGTCGAGCTCAAGGCTCTCACGGTCAGCACCCTCAGAGGCCCAGGCCTTGACAAAGACGAGACAAGCCTCGGGCTGAGGCGCAATCATTTGGCCGATGCCACCAGAGGTGATGAGACGGGTGTTGTTGAGAATGTACTGGACGTGGGTGCCGTCGGCCTTGGCGCGAGCCTTGATGGCCTCCAGGGGAGCAACAACGTTTTCGAAGCGTCCAGTGCCGGAACCACCGCCCACCGGGAGAACACCAGGGGCGTAGTTGACATCGCGGTAGAAGAGACCGTTCTCGACGTCACCAGCAGCGTTGCCGAGAACAGCAATGTCCTTGGGCTTGCTCAGGGGAAGAGCACCGTTGTTCTTGATCAAGACCATACCAGCAGCACCGAGCTCGCGAATCAACTTGGAGTGGTTGGCACGGACATCGACGTTGGACTCGCTGTTTAGAGCGCCAGCTGAGCTCCAGAGGTCATACCAGTCGCTCTCGGGCTCAAAGTTGTTGTTTGCGGGGTAGATGCCGCTGGAAGGGTCGACGCCGGGGAAGCCCTCGTCCTGGCCGAGAAGGAAGTAAGGAGTCAACACGCGCTTGACCATGTCGTCGAGTCGCGACTCGGCAACGGTGCCGTTTTGGACAGCCGTGGTCAGGTTGCCACCGTACCAAGAGGGAACGTCGTCGAAATGGGGCTCCCAGTTCCAGGCACCTGAAGCAATCAGCACTTGTTCTGAATGTTTGCAATATAGTAGCAAGCCGGTGCCGAAAGAAATGATGCTCCTTTGATCGGGCCGCAGCAGTGAACGAATGCTGCTTAGATGCAACCGCAGTGCCAGGAGCTATCATTTCCTCCGAAACCAGCTATAGTGGAGCTTTAGCGGACTTACCGGGCATGGTTTGGTCAAGACCGGCCTCGACCGAAGCAACACCACCGTGGGTACCCATCCACTGTAGAATGTGTTAGCGGATAATCGCCTAGTCGAAGAGAAACTACTGACATCGCTCATGACGTAACCCTCAAATCCGAGCTCAGTCTTGAGAATACCGTTCAGAGTCTTGGAGTTCTGGCCAGCGTAAGAGCCGTTGATCCTCTGGTAGGCCGACATGACCGAAGAGACGCCAGCGCGGACTGCGTTGGCGAAAGGCCAAACGTAGAGCTCGTGCATAGTACGGTCCTCAACGTTGGACGAAACAGACTGGACCTGGTCGACGCTGGGAATGGTGTCCGCGTCAAAGGTGCCCTCAGGGTTGCGCTGGGTCTCCTGCTCATAGGCAATCCAATGCTTGGCGACAGCCTGGACACCAGTAGATTGCACACCGATAATAGTCTCCTCCATAGCAACACCAGTCAGGTAGGGGTCGGGCGAGAAACCCTCCCAGTTCCTTCCGGCCAGGGCAGACCTTCCAAGAGGACCAGCAACAGGTCCCAAGTAAATCTGAGAGCCCTTGCCACGGAACTCCTCGCCAAGGTACTTGCCACGGAGGTGCATGAGCTCACGGTCCCAAGAGGCCGCAGTGCTCAGACCAGCGGGGAAGACAGACGCATAAGTCGCTTGTCTGATGGAAAGGGGACCGTCCTGAAGACAAAGACCCTTGAATCCAACGCGAGGAATAGGTGCGATGTTTCTGAGGCGATGTCAGATTGATTTGCGCAAGTGCGCAAGTGTGCAGGACAACCTACCCAACGCAAGGTCCAGGAGCACCAGTGGTGAAGACGACCTTCTCCTCAAGGGTGAGCTTGGCAAGGAAAGCCTCAGCCTTCTCAAGGGCGGCGCTCCATCCAGCGAGGCCGGCAGCGTCCACGCCAGTCATGTTGGCTGCCAGAATCGTCAGTATTTGCCAACATCGCTCTCAACAACCAGACTTACGGGAAGGGTAGACAGGCGGGCTAGTCGTGAAAAGGGAGTGATCCCAGTCCTGGGCTCCCTCGACGCTTGCTACAGCGCCGAGGAGCAGAGCGGCCACAGTCTTGAGAGGCGCCATTGTCAATGTCGAGTTGTTCGAAGCCTGGCTTGAGTATCCTCAGGTGCCGGGTTCTCGAGCATACTTATTGACAACCACGGCAACTTGTCGGCACGCCCTAACCGCGCCCATTGTTGCGTGGGAAGGGGGAGCGTTCCAACCACGGGCCTCTGCTCCGTCCATGTCACGATAGAGACGTCATTTGGCGAGGACTTCCATGGCTGAAGGAGCTCCACAAAGTAAATTTGCGGGGAGGAAAGTGTTGGCGGGCATGCAGAGGCCCACCCCCAAGTCTTTTGGCCGTTCAAGCGAGGGCACATGGTCAATCATCATGAACAATGTCCGGAGATGATCCGCAGTGATGGTAGTAAGAGGCGCCGCGAGGCAGGTTTGGCCCGGCATATGGCACGGGCCTGGGGACCAAATACGTGAAAACACAGTCACTCGACCAAAGAAAAGAGTTCCAGGGACGGCGTAGACGTGTGATCCTTGGTTCATCCTCAGGCCTTCAGTGACTATGTTGGATGTAGAGTGCTGGCCTCGCAGCCGTACGGATAACTCCACAGGTGAGGGGATAATGTGGAGGTCTTCGTACTTCGTGTTCCGGGCAGCATCGAGCTTTGGTGCAGCATTGAGCTGGGGCCTGGTAATGCGTACATTTTCCTACCTAGTAACGGGAATGTCCTCGTGGTCAGTTGGGGTCGGATGCGAAGCCCGTAGCAGAAGCAGAGCCGCTGCTGGCAAAAGGTCGGACCGAGAGCGCGGCCGAGAGAGAAATTCTGGAGGGCCGGCTTCCCCAACTCGTCCAACCTTTCTCCATCTTCTCCACCCCCGGAATATGTCCCGAACTTTCTCCAGCTCCCCACGAGGGCCCTGCCCTGCCCTGCCTGATCTGACCTGACCGGAAACTTTTGCGGCTCAAAACCTTACCCAAATACCTTCTCTTGACCTTTGTGTCTTGCAAACCGTCGCAAAATCGACCCTGTTCGCTGCCCGCGCGGCTCGTCCGCCACCCGATAACTCGTCACACTCGGCACAATCCAGAGTGGGAGGGTTCCATGGCCAGAGATAACTTGGTGGTGGCAGTTGTGCTCGAGACGAGGCTCCCACCCTAGGCGCGCAGGCGGCGCGGCCCTGGCCTGGGGTTGGGTTGCAACGGCGCGAATGGCAGCATCCCCGAGTCGCGAGAGCGCTATCGGTGACGGCGTGAGCGTGGTGAGAAGCCGTCCTCTTTCGGTTGCGACCGCGCTTAGGCCCCGTGAGATTGGCCTGACGGTGCGGAGGATGTCCAGGGCGACGGCAGTTTGTCGACGCACCTCTGCGGCGTCATACCATGTGGGCCTCCTTGGCCTTAGGGGCGGAGAATTCCATGGTTGATCGAATGATTAGGGGTGATGAAGAGCTGACGAGCCCAAACAGGCGGAATCGTGGGGTGTCGTGGGGAAGCTTACCCTTGGCAGCGGACCCTTCGTCATACCTCACAGCTCCTCCGGCACTCCGGTACCTTGTCAGCTCCGTTGTCCGACTCCACCGTGCTTTTTTATTCTTCCAATTAATCATGGAAATGGGTCAATGTCCTGCCCTGTTTTTCGGGCAATCCGTTCGGGACAAATGGTTCCGAAGATGGCGGAACTAAAATTCCGGAAAAAATCAATCCAGCGACGCGCGCTCGAACGCTCCCCAGGCAGTGTTGACATGGAGAATGTTGCTGTCAATGAGAGAGGACCAAGAATTGACAATAAACTGGCTCTGGTGGTTCAATTGATTGAGGGCAAGGGAGAAAAGAAAAGAAGTGAAACTGTGCAACGCACAACTTACGACAAGTGCCACGATGCCAACACTGGCCGACGTGACTCGTGATCAGAGGTTGGTCCCATTCTCTGCTCGAGCCCACATGAGATCGAGACGCTTTTCGATGACTCGTAAGTATTGGGAAAGCGGTGGGCGATGGAATGGCCACATGAAAGGAAGCGTTTGTAGACCCTGGTTTGCCCGGGTTGCCTTTCTCCATTGAGGCGTACCCCTTTCTTGAGTGGCAATGGAACCCAGTGTGAGAGAAGCTGTCAAGTGGAAGCAAGTGTTGTGCAATCGTTGACATTCAGAATATCGAAAGGACTAGATCGAGTGCTACATGGATCTGTCAAATGTAAGCACCTCATTGCATTCGCAGGAAACGACGGGCAGGTGAAGGAGAACACCATTGAAACCTACAGCTGCAATGACTAACACCTCTCCAACTCCATCTCCAAAGTCTAAGCCGAGACCTCCTGCGCCACAAAAGTCAGTGATGAATAGCAAGTCTTGCTGGAAGCTCCCAAGTTACTTACTGCCAACACCATGAACCATCAGCGACTGAAGTCACCGTCCCAAGTGAGCGCTTCTCTTCCACTCGAAATCTCGCGACAACAGGAACGAAACAGCCTGCCTGCAAAGCAGCAGGTGAGTGAGCGATACGTCCTCGGACGCCCCATATATACCCAACCTCCGTCTGACCTCCAGCAAACAAGTTACCGAGCAGCATCGACGTATGTGTGAGTGTATCAGCTGGCGCCTGACCCCAGTCTATGTATTCCGCCGTCCCACATTCTCCAAGTTAGTCCACCACTGCAACCCCCGCCCAAACTCCGTTGGCTGGCCTTCTTTCCCCCGCAAACTCCAAACTCCGTTTTGATCGCCATCTCTCCCCCACATGCCCGAATTTTCACCGCTCACCACATAGCACCCTAATAAAAGCCATCTATACATTCGACGTGTGGGTTGCTGACGAGTCAATACCCAGGCTTTCAAGGCGTGAGCGCCCATCACTTTTCTCCGCAAAGCTCCCACGTCACTGCAAGAAACGATCAAGAACCCTCTTTACGAGTGGATTGAGCAATCTCTATTCAGGCTGAAGGAAGAAAAACATCCGGCTCATTTTCGCGTTATCGTCTACCTGGTTCGCGTGACCGCAAAGAAAAACACTGTACTTCCCCCTACGTCCAGCCAGCCAGTCAGGTCCACCAGATACTCGCCAGCTACCCGCCAGTCGGGGCCAACGAACCGCCCAACCAACCACGTAGACGAGTCTCGTCCCAAATCGTCCGTCTTGCCAAGGCTCTCGCGTAGACGATTGCCTCATCCATCTATCCAGGAAGGTAGGAAGGCGGCTGGCGGCATCCATCTTGGTGAAAGGTCCGTCGATATTCTTTGCAAGGCAAGTATCCGACGTGACCGGGTAGCCAACCGAAACGTCTCTACTTGCCTCAGAACATGATGCGGCAGGTAGGGGCGCAAACGACGATCCAGATACGATAGGGCTCCCCAATTGCCTGCCCCATTGGGCAACCACGCCTGAAGCCACCCGCACAGAGCCCAGCAGTCAGTGCTGAGATGACGGCTTGTTATCGTCGTTCGGTCACGCAATGTGCAGTCTTGAAGAAGCTTGTCTGCCAACCTTACTGTCTCTGGTTCGTCATTGGTCGGAAAAGGGTCTGCGATGTGCTTGTCGATCGTGATGTGTTGCATGGGAGTGCCAGATTGGACATGGAGGCACTTCTTGGATGATCACAACTGCGTTTTTTTTCGTGCGCTCAATTCAGCTATTTCCCATCCAGTGAACGCGCGCAATCAGATTGGCAGTCTACCACTTAGCTCAAATGCAAACTCTTGATCGTATTTTGGTTATCAACCAAGTGAATCCTCCAATGCCACAGCTCGTGGAAATACGGCGATTCAATGTCTTGAGAATCATTCAAGCACGAGGCATAGGGAGAAAAGAATGGAATAGGTCTCATTCTATCATTGGTTGCAACTCTATCTTGCAGCAGAACAAGTCTACCAGCGTCGATTCCAGTAAAGGAGACCACGTGTTACTGCGCCTGTTGAATTCACTTTTGCTTTCTACGCAGCGGATGCACCCCAACGTCTCCTACAAGTACCCAAGGCCGCGTCCGCCAACGAATTCCAAGTCGCTGCGCACCACCCACTCCTCAACACCAACCTTGGCACACCCTTCGGCGCGACGCCCACTAGGCAGCTCCGCCCAGCGACCCAGCAAGCCCAAGCCGGCGTCAACGATGCCGCGCGAGCCAAAGCCCTCGCTCTCGACAGCGCGATACGCGCGCGGGTTGAGGCCACAGTGATGGTCGAGCGAGGCGGTGAGAAAAGTCTGCAGAGCCGTGAGGCGGCGGTACATTTGCTCGTCGACGGCCGTGATGAGAGACAGGGCGCCCGTCTGCGTCGTTATGAGAATTTGGTGCGTGACCGGGACGCCTGCCTTCGACCCGTTCTCGTTGTCGATATCCATGGCGTCGTTGATGATGGCGCCGCTGGTGTCAGCTTGGGCTGGCGTTGGCGATAGCGTCGAGGGAAGCAGCGTCATGGTTGTAACGTAATGGCCAGTGTGGAAGGTGGATTTGTGCAGCAGGCGCGCGCCGCTCACGGACTTCGGATCTGAAATGGTAGGTAAGTATCTTGTGTTTTCATTATGAACTCGGTCAACGTACGGTCTGGATCGTATTGCAGTACGTGGAGGTCTCCGTCTGCATCAGCTGCGATCATGAACAATTCTTTTCCATGCGGGAGGAAGTCGGCAGTCATGACCTCCATGCGGGTGCGCGATTTGCCGAACAGAATCATCTTATAAGGATCCTCCTGCGACAGGATTAGCAAGCTGATTCTTGTCAACATGAAGTGCATTTACTTACAGTGTAGCCCGAAAACCACAATCCCTTGGCCACGTCACCGAAAATGAGCATGCCAGTTCCTGCAAGCTCTTTGGCAACAGTCACGTAGCACTGCATGTCCATGAAGGCGACTGGGAGCAAGGTACCGTCCTCCTTGAGACCTCTGACCATGCACTTTTGGCCCTGGGTCATGAGCAGGAAACCTTGGCTGCCAACCTGCGTGATTGCCGTGACTGGACCGCGAACTTCTTCCTTGGAGACGAGTTTGAGCTTACGATTGGTCTCGGGGCGGCCGGGCTCGGGCACGACGTTGATAATTTCAAAGACATAGATGCAACCGCGGCTGGGCAGGTCTTCGCCGCGAATAAATCCAGTACCGATGCAAATAAGAGCTTTTCGCTCGTGTGTCATCTCATTGACCTCCAGGTTCAGGACTTTGATGGTGAGAACGGCCTCGGTTGACTCAAGGTCAAATCTGAAAACACCGTCAGCAAGTCCTCTCCGTTTAGGGCGTTCAATCTTGGTACCTGTCTATCTCCGTATAATTGTCGGTCTCGAAGATCTTTACCGTGCCATGCTCCACCTGTGGCTTGAAAGTAATGTCTGGCAAGCGTATGAGAAACTTTGCGCTTTGCGATGAATTCTTAATCTTACCTTCATCTCGCCATTCTGGATGGTGCTCGTCGTCGGGCATGGAGAAATCCTCCTTCTCCGCCAATCCCACGGCGAGTATGTCTTTTCCCGGGTGGTAGCATAGATTCTGAACATCCCGTCCCATGGGAATCTTCCTCACCACCCACCCAATGTCACCATATCGGCAGCCCTTGGGCAGCTGGCAAACTTGCATATTGCCATTTTGGTCCACAACTGCAAAGCCCCTTTCGATGTCCGCGGTGTGGAATCCGCCGACGCATTTCACAGCCTTGGCCTCGAGTTTGATCACTCGAGGCATGCTGGCCGCTTCTTTCAGGATAAAACTGGGCGAGGTGCCTGTCATGAAGGCCGTGCTGTAACCACCAACGTTGGGCAGGGCGGTAAGGATTGACTCTCGGCCAAGTGCAATGTCCTCGGCTTCGAGACTGGGTTCTTCAGAGAATTCGGGCAGCTTTGGTTGTGGAACCTTGAGCCAACGAAGGCTGCTAGCGAAGGGCTGGTCAGATCCTTGAGTAGGATAGTGGTAAGGTTGATAGAGAACAATATCGTTGGAGGATGTCCGAACCTAGTCTTGTCAACACGCCATTCTTTTTCAGCACAGAGAAAACTTACAATGAGGTATGAGGACTTGAAGACATTGTCTCCCAGCTCGGCCATGAGGATTTCGGTAAGAGTGGCCTTTGCAGATGAACGCCGGGGGGTGTAATCCGCAGTGAGGTAGGAGGGCAGGAAACACAGGCTAGTCACCACGTGGACAGGATCTGAAAAGTCTGACGGATCAAAGACCTAGACGCTACATCAGTGCCTCTTCAAAGGTGAGTCATTCATGGTTGACATACGTGTAAGCCTCCCTCGGCACTGAGGAGGTAAACCAGGGGCTTATCGCCAGTGGATGCTGATTTGTGGATGCATCCTGAGAGCCATTTTGTGGACAAGACAGCGTCGCCGCGGTCGATTTCCTCCATTTCGCCATTGGAGTCCGCTTGAAGAATTATGACGCTGGAATCCTCACGATGGATCAGGATATACGGGTCGCAGAAGCTAGTGCTGATGATTCGTAGTTCTTGATCATTCTCGTCTTCCATGGCCAACATTTGTTCGAGACCGAGCTCTGATGGGAAGCAAAGTTAGCCATGTGCTCACAAGATAAAGTCAAGCACAATGAACACAAGCCGTGCGGGGAAGCGATAGTATTGATTAAATGGCGAATGTTTTGGTATGCCTTTGTCCAATTCCCCAGTCTTTGGCTTACGTAGCAAGCCTGGTTTCAGAGGGAGGAGGGCCTTGTATAAAAGAGGCAAGATGACAATAAGACGCCATTTTGAAGGCTCATGTTGCATATCCCCGATGAATCGCAAGCTATCTTCATGCCGCACATTTGCCCGAGCTTGGTTTATTCCACTTTGAATGCATTTGCACAGGCAAACCTTACGAAAGTGATCTGTGAAAAAGAAGTTGGACTTACCAGAATTGTAACTGCGAATTTCGCCTTTGAGGACTTGTACGATGCGCGTACCAGCCGCGATGGTCCCTACATCGATAGTGGCGGCATCTTCTCTCTCAAATTCTCCCTTGTCATTCTCCTCAAAGCCTGCGGCAGTGATGTTGAAGATTGCAGTCTCTTCGCCTCCTGCGCTGTTCAACCTGGAAACAATTAGGAGCTGGTCATAGTCCACATCTGCAGAGAGCTTCGCCTCGGCGTCATCCTTGCCGGCAAACTGTATGCCTTCGGGAGCTGGCTTCTTCGCATGGATAGACCAAACTGCCCTGGCATTCGAAAGTTGCCCTTTGCGAAGCACGACAGGATCAATTTCTCGCCGCACGACAGCAATGGCACCGGCTTTGTCCTTGCCTGTAGCCATGACAAGATCGACGTGATCTTCCGACTTTGCAAAGGTGCTACTGGACAGGTCCCTGGTTTTGTGGCTGGCGTGCGCGATGTCTTTGATCGGAGCCAGACTGGGCAGGAAGTCGTGGACTCTAAAAGTGTAGTTTCCAGGGTCGTTCAGCTCCGCAGAGTTGTTTGCGGCTTTGGTAGTTGTCGCTCCGTCCCCATACAAGTCATCGTCATCTTCAAGATCCTCTTCATCAAAGGAGAGGTCGGCGTCATCGGCCAACATTTCTGCATGGGAGCGCTTGCGGGAAAGCTGCGCAGCCTTGCGCGTCCAGCCCACAACTACAGAGTCGCCTTCTTCGCTGCCAATGAACATCCTGTTGCGTCCAAGACTGGTGGCGCAAGAAGCCGCCGTTGCCAGGACCAATCCTCCTTTGTCTTGGCCTACACGTTGCAGCGAAAGCCCAGAGACGGACCTTCCGTCCAGCTTGAAGCTGGCGATGGCCAACGCTCCATCCTTGAGCACAACAAGCAAGTCACCGGTTTCAGATGATAGTTGCTCGATGCGGCACCCCTCGAGCCGCATGCCTAAATCCGATTGGTCTGCCATGGGAAAAGAAGAACACTGCTTTGCGAAATCATTGACTGCCACCGCGTTGGTCTTTCCCGCTTGGTCGACATGGATCAGTTGGTTGGCACCAACGAGGAGGGCGCCGCCGACAGGGAGTGGCAGCGGGACCACTTGATGAGTGTCATAGGGCAAGCCCGGGACCGAGAGCAAGGCTGTAGAGGCTTTTTCTTCCAAATCCAGAGTAAACACCGTATACGTCAGGGCGTCTTTTCTTTCGTACAGCAATGACGCAGCCATCGCCTTTGGTGCAGATATAATGCCAAAAGTTGGCTCTCGATACTCGTGCAAGAAATCCAGGTGCACAGGATGAGTAAGGGTTGGGTCTATTTGCGGGAGTGACAAGGTGAAGGATGCTCTGTAAGGCGTTTGAGCTGTTCCATCTTCGTTTGTGGCCTGACCCTGGGGTGCCGACGCCTCCTCCATGGGCTCGTCAAAGTCGGGGTCGTAGTCGCCTTCGACCAGGTCGTCACCAAGCTGGCGAAAGGGCAATATTGCCAAGTGGCGGGCTCCAAACTTGAGCGCGGCACATCGACTGTTCGGATCCGCAGCCAGAAAGTTGTGATATTGGCTAGGGTCGGCATCCCATGGAGCCCCCTGCAGTTCGTCTCCTTCGTAGTAGTGTATCGAGACGGTAGAAATACCGTGGTTCTGCGGGTCCCATTCGACCAGGCTCATCTTGGCATTGCGAAAAGCGACTAGAAGCGCATCTCCTCCAGACCTTGTTTCCAGGGCCTTGATTCGAGCCATTGATATGACGGTCCCGGCAAGAGGGTATTCGGCGACAAGCACAAGCTTGGTAGTATGTTCGGTGCGCTGGACAAACATGTCGGCAGGCTCACCAGCCTCGGGGCCGGCGGTAGAGAATTGGAACTGGGCATCCTTATTCGCCTCGGTGACGACGGACTTGAGCTCAAAGACCTGCAGCAGAGATGACTTTGCGACGACCAGGTTGTGAGATTTGGGGCCGAGAAAGTCGAGGTTCACGGCGTGGGAGACGGCGGTCGGCGGGGTGAGGTCGGTGTAAACCTGCATGATGGAGTGGAGGGTCAAGCACAGAGGACGGGGGCATCCTGCTGTGGTGGTGGTTGGGGAGGGAGCGGAGACGAAATGTTGTCGCGTCTGTGTCTGGTACGCGGTCCCTTCCCCGGTGCCGATCAGCTGCCGCGCAGATACCACCCAGAGGCCCGAGCTCGACCTCAGCTTCTCCCGGGTCTGCACTGGCGTCATCGGCCAACGTCTGGTCAGCACTGGACCGCACCGCATGTCCCAAAAGCAGGCTTCGCCTCCAACCTCCACCTCCTCTCGCTCCCTCATGTCGCCCTGTCAATCCACTCCGGCGACTTAACCACCACCCCCGTCCTCAATTCCATCGCCGCCATGGCCCTCATTCAGACCAGCTTGATCTGGGTCGCCTACGCCGTCGCCATCGTCATCCTCCTGGCCATCGCCTCCATCTTTGTCTACCTCTACCAGACTCCACGAGATCGCGCCGCCTCCGTCACGGCAATATGCATCTTCACCACGAGCGCCCTGCTGGCCACCGTCCTACTCATGCCTGTTGATGTCGCCCTCGTCTCATCAACCAACATCTCCAGTCAAGGTCGCAAGAAGGATTGGGCCACGCCAGACAAGGTCGACGAAATCGTCTTCACACTCAAGGTTCTCTACTACACGCTATACTCTTTGGATGCCTTTCTCTGTCTCCTCGTTGTCCCTTTCACCTACTTCTTCTACGAGGAATATGACGAGGGAGCAGAGGCCGAGGGAACCCAGACATTCGGCGGCCGAATCTGGGGTGCTCTCAAATACACCATTGCCTTTGTCGTCTTGGTAGTCATCCTTTTCCTTGTCGGCTTCTTCGTCCCGGCTGCGAGGAGCACAAAGCAAAAACATCTGGATCTCGACTATTTCAAAAACCTGCTGGCCGAGAATCGTAAGTGGAAATGCCTATCCCAAGACGCACGTGTACTTACACTACGATAGACGGAGAGAGAGCCCTTACATTTGCTCTCGGTTTACTCATCACCATCGGAACGCTGGTTTACGTGCTGTATACGGCAAGCGGTCTGGCTCTACTGCCGGTCGCCATGATCAAATCCGCTCCTTCGGTGTCGGCGCCGACTCTTTCCGAAAATACTGCTGCTCAGCTTGAATCTAATCGCGAACGGCAGAGGCAGCTCGAGCGCCGCAATGAAGGTCGTCAAGATGGCCTGGATTCTCGTGACAGGCGGGAGCTCGAGGCTCTTTTGCGAGAAGAACGCACGCTTGCTCGACGGGAACGTCTAGCCGCTGAATCCAGCGGCCAAGATCGCAGCTGGTTGGTCAAGACTTGGATCAAGATCGAAGCCGTCTTCCGACCCTTGAAGCTCGTCGGCGGTGTTTTGTTGATGCTTCTGGCCCTCATCATATTTGCATCTATGCTTATTACTGGCATCGACAAGGCCAAGAACTCCATTTGCAAGGCCGGATGTGGATATGTTCTGGGTCACATCAACATTTTCCAGCCCATCAACTGGATCTTGGTAAAATCCTCCACCGTCTTCCCCATCGACTACATCATCTTCTTCTTCCTCTTTTTGTTTCTGTTCTGCGCTTCGGTTGTTGGCATCGCCACTGTTGGCATCCGTTTCCTGTGGGTCACCATCTTCCGCATCCGGAAAGGTCACACCAGCCCGCAAGCCCTTTTGCTGTCAACGGTCCTCTTGACGTTGATTGTATTGGCTATCAACTACTCTGTTGCGATGCTTGTTGCTCCACAGTACTCGACATGGGGTCCGCAAACCTACTGCGATCGACCTGCGCAGATTCCTGGCGGACAACCAGATTGCTCCGACAACAAGAGCGCGGTAAAATCGTGCACAGAGCTGGCTGAGAACCCAGTCGCAAAGGATGTCTGCACGCCAAGCGTCGTTAGCACCTTCATCAACAGGGTAACCGTTAATTTCCCCTTCTTTGGAGTGGTCGACTTTTGGGCCCAATTCGCGTTTCTCGGTAAGTTTGATGGTCATTCTGCGAGATTATGCACTCGTGCTTACGCTTAACAGCAATTTACCTCATTTTCTTCCTCACCACCTTATTCCGCACTCCTAGGCTTGACACCAACCAACTTGAAGCCGACCTCGAAGAAGAGGAAGAGGAAGGCTTGCTGGCTAGCACTGGCCGCCGCTTCAACGCTACCTGGCAAGACATCACTGGTCGCTCCAAAGCAAGGGCTGCGCATTACGGTGCCACTGATGGTGACGACGCTAGCGCGCGCGACACGCAATGGTAATTGCCTCTTCGCCCATGATGCTTAACGCACCTACATACAAGTCTCCATATCCGAGTTGTCGATACGGTTCTTTGTCCTTGAGTTAGTCGCCATGGTCTTATTTCCTAGTTTGATATCCCGATTACGATTGGTGGCGCGCGAACGAGGAGCGAGGTAGCAGAAAATGAAAATACCACCGAGTGGCGTGTGTTGCCCATCATGCTTTGGTTCCTGCGATGCTGGGAGCATGCGTACCTTGAGACTGGTCCAAAGCATAGCTGTCGAGTGTACCTGCCAAGATCGGTAAGTCTCCAATCAGATCCCAAAGGCGCGCCGTTTTCCAACGGTTGGTTCTGCCCCTGTACCAATCTCTTCCTTGTTCTGAAACCATTTGATGAGCGCAAAGCTGCAAACATGCCCTCACGACTATTGGCCAAAACAGCACACCTCATTTCACAGAGTTTCGGGCGCAAGGGAGGACCGATCCACAAAGGCAACAATTTACGGCACCCGGGAAAAATATTGCTCTTCTCATGCTCAGCGCAGCTCCGATGCGCGGTTCCGTTTAGGTCATTTCTCACCATCATAATCAGATGCTTGGGACGGGTCTACTCCGTGCATCCTGCGACTTTCCAGCAGATGTCAAAGTTTGGCGATCAAATACGCCACATGACCGCAGATATTCAGGCCAAATTCCTTGTTTGGTTAACAAGATGGACTTAAGCTCTCCAAATTTCGCCTTCCACCGCTCCGTGGACAAGCAGTCAGTTAACTCTAATAGTCGGAAGTAAACCTCGGTCGCCCAAGCTCTGCTTTACGGCGGCGCTAATTGCCAGATTCTCTCGCTCGTCATACCTGCGATGCTCTGATGAGAACCAGGCCAACGCCACCTCAACGATCTTCCCGCGAATCAGTCTTGGTATCACCAGCGCACGTGCTGCGACCTTGCCTGTTTTGGCAGTAGCAACGAGCTTTCCATCTGTCTTGGCCTTCCTCGCTGTCTGCTGTCTGAAAAATACGACCCATGATGTTGGTTTTCGAAAAGACCGACATGCTGCCTTGAGGCTCTGAACATGGTGGCCAACTGTGGTGGCCAACCGTGATGGCAAAGGTCGTTGGTGGAACAAAAATAGTAAATCAGGGTTCAAGGCCACTAGAGCGAGTCTGTAAGGCTGCGACGGGGATCTTGGGAGTGCGATTTCTTGTCGCGACAGGGATAGATCTAACGTCTGTAGGACATCCGAGCAGGCAGGAACACCTGAGAACTCCACCTGCAACGCGTACCGCGCACGCACGTTTTCGCAAATGTGTGGAGAACACGAACCGTCATTTCAAACCAAAGTCTTTCATGCATGCGGCCAAACGCACCGAGTTCTCCTGTTGAAGTACGGCTCCAGAACCTTGCGAGTAATAACCATGATGGAATAGGCTCTTGCGGAACGTCTGACACGGCAGTGCTCCTCACCTACTTCTTGTGGACTGACTAATCGGCTACGGACGGAACGGCCCTCGTGCACCTCAGACATCGATCCTCTAGTACTGCTGTGGACGTCCTTGGCCAGCCCTCGGCAACAGCGTGGCAGTACCAAGCGGGAACACGCGTAAGCCTCCCGAAGCCATAGAACGAGTTTGGGGAAATCAATCAATTTCCAATGGCTTGAGTTTGCTGCGACTGCAGAGCGCGAGACGCGGCTACATCAGGGCTTCGTAGCAAAGTTTTTGATTGTCGATGCTGCGTTGGTTTCTCAGATCCAGGAACAGTGTGTGAGGCCCGCAAGAGGCCAAGCGTATCAAGAAGAGCTAGGAACGATTGGCAAACTGTCAGATGAGCCAAACATGCCATGCCACTTCAACCAAGGCTCCAAGACCCCGTCGTATGCAGGAACGCAAAGCCAAAAATCTTGTTGACGCCAAAGTCGCCAGTGGTGGCCATACAACATGACTGGGTGCAAGCCCCCGCCGCCACTGCGAGACCCTGGTTTCCAGAACAACTCTACCCTTGGCCTGCCCGTCGACAACAGCCTGGATTTTCATGGATTTTCGCAAATCACAACTCAGGACTGCTGCCACAAGGTAGCGAGCTCCTGGGCCTACCAGCAAAACTCAAGAAGTCGGTACTTTCGGAAGCCGGGTAAACTGCTGTGAGCGGAGAAGGACCATGACCAATACCTTGCGCTCGTCCATGCACGGCCTCAACCACAGCCTTGTTAAGCTGCAAGTCTACCTTTCCAAGCGCGCTTCTAAGCATTGGCCGCAGGCGGGTTTTGAGCGGAGGCAATGAGTTTGCTCCACCAGACCGATCATCCATCAACCCAGACCCTGTCGCTCGTAGTCCCCGCGGCCAAGCTGCATGGGGCCTCTGCACCTCGCTGTCGCTGTAGGATTCGAGTCCCGAGGCCGGTAAGATTGCCTAGTGTAAATCCTGCAATCTATTTGTTCTAAGAATACGGGAAAGAGCATCTTTGACAAGGAACCTTTGGTGGTGAGGCTTTCCGGCCGTGTACATTATATATACAAAGAACTGCTCCAGTTATCCTCCCATCATTCAACCAACCCCTTCCACCTATCCATTCTTTTCCGTTTGACAACGCGGGTATTACATCATCATGCACGGGTACGGAAAAGTTCTTCTCGCCTCCCTCTTCGCGAGCGGCTCTCTCGCTTTGCCTTGGGCTCAGGGCTCCACGGATTCGACCACGGGTACACAGCAGACGAATACTCAAAACTCGGGTCCATCTACTGCGGAAATCAAGTCGAGTGGAACAGGCGGCAAGGTTGCAGAGGGTGAACCCATCCCTGAGGTCTCCGAAGTTGGCCCTGCCTATTCTCTCCTGCTTGCGAAGGAAGTGTACGTTCGCGTGTGTCACCTTTTAATCTACTGCTAATCATACCAGCGCTCCAACGGATCTCGATGGTGTCATTGTGTCCTGGGCATACGGACTCCCTTTCTGCACGCAACGCCAGCTTCTCTCTGAGAGTATCGAGGACTTCTGCAACAAGAACCTTACTTTTGATCGAGTACCTAAGCTGGACGAGAATCTTCAAGCCACCGGAGAGGTCACTCAGATCTCGGGTTACTATGCCGGCTGCTCCGACGACGTGTCACTCGGACGCTCTTACGCTGGTCTCTACTGGGTGGAGGTAATTGGCATGTACGATGGCGTCGGTGATCAACCAGCTGCCCCCGGTGGAACCGACGGATATGTGCAGAGGACTACCAACACCGGTACCAACAGCGGCACGCCACCGACGACTCAAAACACGCAGAACACTCAACAAGGCACTCAAAGTACTCAGAACACGGGTACCTCCTCCGGAGGCACTGGCAATGGCGGTGTTCGAGGACCCGTCGAACAGCCAACCCCCGGCAAGACTGCTTACAAGTGCAATAACGATCGGGAGTCTCACGAGTGTCCCCGTGGTAACAACGCTGAGGTTGACATTATTGCGTTCGCTTCTGTAAGCACTCCAACCTTGTGTGGAAGGTATTCGGAGCAGGTTCTAATAGAAATTAGTGCGGCCAATACGCCTACACCGACAAGAAGGGCGAACCCGGTACTGGTGGTTCTAGTAGTGGAACTACTTCCACCACTCCCCCAACGACCGACAACAAGCAGCAGCAGGGCAACACCCAGCAATCTGGATCCGGCACGGGCACCGGCACCGGCACCGGCGGCGGCAGTGTGGGAGGTCGCAAGTACAAGACGCTTCGTGCCCTCAAGGCTTAGAAGCGTTTTCCAACAACGAAGTTTTAACATGGCTTCTGGTTGCACATGACGGATGGAGATATGGGACTCATTTCATGTAACGGTCAACTGTTTAGGGGATTTGTGTAATTTGGCTTATCCACCGTAGTGTACCCGCTCAATGACGCGGCAATAGATTGTACCTGCTTAACCTCTCCCCTTCCTCTCCCGCCGCCCCACTGCGGCTATGGCTCTTCGGATCCTGTTGCCACTACTGATTTCACAGAGCCAACAGCGAGCAGCAAGGCCTCCCCCCTACATCCTTACACTAAGTATTATGAAAAAGAAATCACCAAAACTTAGAGGGTCGCCCGACTCACGTCATCCATACACATCGTCCTCCCTCTCAATGCCGCCTCTCCGCATTAACCTTCAAGCGTAAAAGCAAGCAGTGATGCGGGACTTCCGCGCAGTTGGTTCCCGTCCAGTGCAGCAAGGCTGGGCAACATGCATATTCATGACGTGTACGAGCTGCTTTCTGGGCGGTGCATTGCAGGGCGGGCGGGCAGTCGGGGATCACGACTGGGGTGACCAATTCTTCGCTCGATGAACACGATGGTGGAGGCAGACGGATGACAGGGAATTGAAAGAGTGGGCAAGGCGCGGAAGCGTTTGGACAGACGGGGACAACGGTAGACGGGGCGCCAGGGTAGGAGGAGGAGCAGTAGCAGCGAACATACGTCAGCGACGGACTGCCAATGAGAAGAGAAAGTTTTTTTCAGTGAAGCTTGAACACGACTGTGTTGTGAGCCTCGCGCGAGAAGCATCTTGCTAACCGCTTGTTAGGATTGGGCTGCATGGACGGCGAGTGAGGCATCTAGTTTTTTTTGAATTACATTCCCCACTCCAAACCGCCTTGGTCGATGAAAGTTGAGAGCAAAATTGATTGAACGGCTCGATGCAGTGGAAACCGTGCTTTTTGCGGCTGATGATATGCAGTGATGGACTTCTCCAACCGCTCCATGCACACATGCGCTTACAGAGCGCAGCAACTCGTCAAATCAAGCGCTGCGCAAGTGGCAAACGATGGAGAAGCCGAGCAAACGCGCAACCTCCGGAAATATCCGTCTGGGCTTACCCAGGGAGACGGAATGCGGTTGTCAGGGTTGAGGGAAGAGGAACATGGGACGCATTGGGTTTAGCGGCACTTCCGCGCTGGGTCGGACGGGGCCCTGCCTTTTGGGCAGCAGCGCCCGAGAGAGGCATGAGGCGCCGTCTCATCCGGCAACTGTACGCTCGCGCGGGTCGAGAGTCTGCTTAATCGCCAGCCGGTTTTGAATCTGTGAGCCGACGAGGTTGGAGCGCTGTTGCGACACGGCCATTGTCGTCCGTGACGAGAGTTTTGCTGATGCCGGAGGCAGTGCTGCCCACTGCCGATGGTGCTCGATGACCTGAGCTACATGCAGCCCGTTCGGCTTGGCCATCAGCTGGGCTTCAGAGTCTCGGGCGTCGCGCCTTGCAACGGTGCAGAATCGAGCTGCTCGGCGCTGTTCAACACGGACTCTTGTCTTCGAGAAGCCTGCTTCGCTGTCTCTCGGCGTACATGTCTTCGGGAAGTTACTCCCTCGCGGCATCCAAAGTCCGATAGCGCGTCGTGCGATTTCTCACTGCTTGCGGCCGGCCCACGAATGAACCCATCTTGATCATCAGGCGAGACGCGGAAAGTCAACGTTGGTTTCGAGCGGTACCTGCGCGACAGCTCGGACGGGTCCTGCGGATGCTGCGTTGGAGCAAGGAAAACAAACAGGGAGGCAGGCATTGCAGGTCGAAGGAATCAGTATTGGAATCCTCCATCTCCCAGACCCACGAAAAGCAAACGCAGCCTGTTTCCCCCCAACTCTGTCAGTGTCGCATCGCTGAGTTCTTCTAGCAGATACCACCATTTTGCCCGAACCGACCTCATTGTTCGACCCAGGCGCTTTTTTGGCGCTTTCAGGAGAATTGCAGAAGCGCGCAAACATCAGTCCAAGGCTATCGGTCATGGGTGGATTGAAAGCAACTCGACATGCTCATCGTACTCCTCGGAACAGAGGGCTTCCAATATCGATGAACACGCATGTTTGGGTCCAAGGCCGGCTGCAGCTAGACTTTCCTCATCAGGTTAGCCCATTTTGTGTCAGCTGTCCACTACTGCACTACTGCATCTTGGACCGAAGAGTCAAGGGTCCTCCTCTCTGTCCCAGGTGGCCCGTGAAGATGACACGGCTATGATGCTCATTTGAGGAGCATTCCATTCTGCCTTGCGACAGCTTGACAGCCGCGTTGCAGGCGCGATCTATCGCTGTGCAGGAAACACGCAAGCTGAGGATGGTCGTGGTCTTCGACAAAGCACGCTGTCTCACGAGCTTCTCAGACAATCTGTGTTCGGTTGCGGAAAATGAGGGCTCCAGCGACCACAATACCTGCCATTCTGGTCGAAAGCTCATTAGCTCTTCCGACCGGCCGCCCATCTGCGGGCGAGACCAGAGAACCACACCCAGCTCTTGAGGCGCTATCGGTTGTTCTAGAAGCTCCTGCGCCGAGCGATACGTTCAGCTTTTATGTCGCGACGGTTCTTCTGAGTCGACTCTGGAGATGGCTCCGCTCTTGACTCATTCGCTGTTCACCCTCTCGGCTATGGTGGCAAGGCCATTACTTTTCATTTGTCTAGAGCAATGTAAATATCGGGACGGACCGCCGCTGCCTCCCACCTGCAGGAGATTGACACGACCCGAAGCGTCGCCAGCCGGCCGGGCTGGACTTTCTTGCCATCTATTTCGCCCATATCACTTTCGCTATCGTCAGAACGTCGAACATCATGTGTGTTCAAGAAAGGGCGCGAGACCTTCTGTCCAACTTATCGTACTCGTAATCCTGTCGCAATAGTCACGGAAACTTGATTCGACCTGTAGACCATCCACGCGGCCGACGCCAATCAATGAAGCTAACGTAAAGGGGAAGACGAGGGCCCAGGTGGCTTTCCTAGGTACCAAGCAAACCTATCCAATTAAAAAGTGGACGGAGGGGAGCGAGCGGGACGATTGGTTCGAACAAGATTCTGCCAACGTAGAGTGTTCAGAGCCTTACTGGCACAGCTTTCATCCGTGGATGCAACGGGCATAGTTCCAGCGCCTCGCCACAGGGCTCTGGGGGCAGAGCAGTGTCGCTCCAGCTCCAGCCTTCCGCGGAGGAGCCGTGTTCATCGACTGAGATCCTTTAAGGTCGCCTTGGTCTTTTGGAATCAGTGGTCCATGGCAGAAGACGTCTTTTGGTAAAATCCCTTTCCTTTTGGTTGCGTGTGGCCCCATTGACCCCAATCCGCTCTCTCCCCCCCTCTCTCTCCAGTAATCCCCAGCTTCCACGTCCTTCTTCTCCTCTCCTTCATACACACGCTCTTCACAGTCTACACTCCTTGGACTCTAATTATCGCGTACCGACTACCTCTGCCCGTCATGGCGAACAGAGGTGACAAGCTCATGGGAGCGGCATACTTCTTCCTGGTCCTTTGCACGTTGCTTGTGTGCCTGCGATCCTACACGCGGGCATTTGTAGTGCGGAACTTTGGCTGGGACGATGGGTTAATGGTTCTGGCCTTGGTGAGTTGTCCGAGAAGGATGGGTTGCTCCGCAAAGCGTGGTGACTGACGCTGCTCGCAGGTTGTCTATTTCATCTTTGTCGCCTTTCTGAAATTAGGAACGCATTATGGGATCGGAAAACACCTACTTGAAATCCAACCCCCAATCAACGTTGTCCCGGCAATCAAGGTAGGCAATTTTCTGGATTCATGGAGCCTCCCCATCTGACATCTTTTGCAGTATTTGAGCATGTTCGAAATGGCGTACATCTGGTTGAACGGAATCATCAAGCTGTCCATCAGCTCGACCCTGCTTCGGCTGGTGGTGCAGCGCCGATACGTCTATTTCCTTTACTGCTCCATGATTGCCAACATCATTGTGACGATCACAAGCTTCTGCCTCTTTCTGCTGCACTGTCGGCCAGTTGCGTACGCATGGGAGCAGGTACTACCGCACAAGGAGGGCAAGTGCTTCAGTTGGACGGCGCTGGTGGTCATTGGCTACTCGGTGTGCGCGGCAACCATCGTCCTCGACGTCGTGTACGCGACGCTGCCGTGGATCATGTTTTGGAACTTGAACATGCCGCGCAAGACCAAAGGCGCACTCATGTTCGTTCTTAGTCTTGGTGTCAGGTAAGTCGAGAAGTCGGGGAGTTCTTAGAAGCCATGTCACTGACAAGACCTAGTGCTGCCGTTGTAAACATTATCCGCATCAAATACGTCAAGACGCTCGGAGACAAACATGACCCGCTTTGTAAGACGACTCACTTAATTCATCCGACTGGCGGATACTGATCGTTTTGCAGGGCTCATCGCGCCAGCTCTCTTCCTGACGGTAATAGAAGTCGGCCTGGGTATGACGGCGTCCTGTCTGGCCTCGCTGCGGCCATTCCTACGCAAGCTCAACTTCGTCGGCTTCGAGTCGCAAAACGACAGCAGCCGCGCCAACGCGAAGAAGACGCTGCAGTCAAGGACTGGTGGTGCCACCATGAACCGCAACTCGGAGGTGTACCAGCTCGACGGCGGCTCGGCGTGCGGCAAAAACCTGACCGTCACTGAGACGGTGCGCTCGCAGAGCGGCACCAGTGACGACGACGAAGCGACGCTGGCCGGCGACCAAGGCAATGCCAACGTCATCAAGGTCACAAAGGCCTTTTCAGTGCGCGAGCAGCATAGCCATGCGTCGTCGTCTTCGGCCGCCTCATCCCCCCATGGCTCGATATGATGAAGTATGGACGGGAGAAACGAAATTGACGACTTGTTCTGCGCTTCTGGCATGGGGAGGCGTTTGGATTTTGGACGACGACATGGGATACGAATACTGAGACGACTATTCCTGGATTACTTTGAGCTTGAGCGCGCGTTTTGTGGGAATTCGTGTGGCTTTAGATTCGATGGCGTCTCGTTGGATATGGCAGCATGAGCAAAGGTCTGGCGGACGTGTGTACGTTAGAGATGAATGTTCAGCAATATGAATTGACATGGATATCTGCAACAACCTTTGAATCGGGCAACTCTTTTTTCTTGTGTCGGTTTACATTGTGCAGCAACTTGAGACATTCTTCCGGCGGGTTCGAGAGTCATATGCCGCCGTGGGTCCTTACTCCTCCTTCGCGATTGTCCTCCGCTCCCTTGGCTTGTCCAGGTCTTCGTACACAGCAACAAGTGACTGCTCCGTAAGCGCAGCTAAGACAGCGAATGAACGCGCCCTAAGCACACTCGAAGTGCCAGATTTCTTTCTCTTTTTTCTCTTTCTTTCTTTTTCAACGCCCACTAGGGCTCTCCTACGGCAGAATTGCCACAGTCTCGTCCGTTTGAGCCACCCTCGCCGCCTCAAACGCCTCTCTCCATTGCTCCAACCCAAACGTTGCTCCCACGCGCAGTCCACCCCTTTTACTCAATGACAGCAGCCCGGACTCGACCAGTCTCAAGAAGCCAGCAATCTGATCCCGCGTATACATCCAGGTCCCCTTCATGCTGAGACCCCGCACCATAAAGTCTTCATATGCAAACGACACGTCGGATGGCAATCCACCCATCAAGCTGATCCTCCCTCCATTCCGCAGCGCCGCAATTCCGGATTTGAAGTGCGTTGAACCAGCAGCCATGGGCGGCGAAATGTCGAAAAAGGCATCTGCGAGACCCCAAGCTCGCAATGCGGCAGCGTCGGCCTCCATGTCGCCGGTGATCTTGACTGTGCTGACCCGCCCGTCGAGTTCGCGCAGCTGCTTGAGTGCTCCCTCGTTGCGACCCATGGCGATAACGCGGCCAGCACCCATGGCCAACGCAACTCGCACGGCTGCGCTACTGAATTGACCTGTCGCTGGCGCAATGATGATCGTCTCGCCCGGCTTGAGACCAATGTCGTCGAGCCCACCGTACGGAACAAGCAGGCGGAACATGTGCGTCAAGTCCTCAACGCGATATCCCAAGCCGCCGGCAGACGGCTCGCCCAAGAGCCGGGTCTCGTTCAACGGAATGCAGTTCTCGAGGGGGAACTTGCAGTACTGGGCGTAGGTCGAGTCGCGCCACTCGCCGTGCATCAGCTTGGCGCTGGCCTCGGTGAAGCCCTGGACTATGCCAGACAGCATGACAGCAGAGCTATTGTCACGGCCGCGGATCGTGCACTCGAGGAGAACCAGCGTGCCTGGCGTGAGTGTCGTTGCGTCGGGTCCGACGGCGACTACGCGGCCTATCGCAGTGCATCCAGGCACCATTGGCATGGGAAACGGGTATTGTCTCTTGCCATTGTAAAGGTCGCCCGAGTAGGAGATGACGGCAGATGCAAGGACTTGCACAACGGCGCTTCCCGGGCCCGGTTGGGGTGTTGGAACCGTCTTGACTTGCAACGGCTCCTCTGTGGATTCCAACTGGAGAACGCGGTGGGTTTCGGGAAGCTGGATCGCTGCGGCCATGACTATTGTTCTTTACGTTGAAGAGGAAGAATGCTTCTTGTACGAACATCGATCGAGGGGCTGACTTGTGCTGTCCAGATGGCTGTCTGCACGATGTTTTATGTGGGCTCGGGTGGGGAACCATGCGTACGTCACCCGGTGGCCACGGCCCCATGGCCGCCTCAGGGGACGTTCGTGGACCCATCATTCAACACAAGACCCTAACAAGCGAGTGTCGTTCTCGATGAACGGAACTGCCCAGGGGATCGGTCAAATGTCGTGAAATTGTAGGTTGGGCATGGGTTAGAGAAAACGAACGGAAGGAAGACGTCACTTCTGCTGGCAAATCTCGGCCCGTCTTCGTCTGGTTGACCGCCTACCCTGACCTCCACCCACCAAGGCTTGGTGACAAAGGCCGTGACACACAAATCCCGAGTATCTGCGAATTGGTGATGGAGCTCTGGTGTAAGGTGGCTTGAAGGCTCCTCCTCAGCTGTATGTTGAAGCGGACGAATACCTCCTCATTGCTCTCCCACTTGTTTATCCTGGGCAAGGATCCTTGGGGGCATTCAAACGACCAGAATCAAAGCCTTTTCCATTTTTCCGATTCATACCTGTCTCAGGAAGCTACTCTCAAGCAGTCGCAACACTGCTCATGATGATCCCTCGAAGCATTCAACCGATGACCCGTCATCCCCGAAAACCCTTTTGTTCGACCCACGACAAGTGATTCACAGGGCAATCCGACCTCAACGATGGTGGCGGCACATGATGAAGTCAACCTCTCTGTCGGACAGTATGCGGCCAGAATAGTCGCGCTCGTCGCCGGCAGGAGAATTACGCCTTGGAGGGGGATTTTGGCGGGGCTAAAGAGACAGGTTAGTGACGGAGTCCACGGCTGTGTGTGCTCAGTAATCGAGCGAGACTCACCTTTGGCTGATCCTCTTCTTCGAAGCGTTTGGCGAGCTGGGGATGCGCCTTGCACAGAGATTCGAGCTGCCAAAGAAAGACCTAGAAGATGCTCAGCTCAACTGACTGTCCACTCGGCCTGAGGACTTTCACCTACCTGATCCAGGTTGTTGCGGCGGCGCGTCAAGGCCATCTTTTCAATGAGGCGGTTGACCATGCCGCAGTCTCGCGGGAGTGTCAGAATCACGTAGCTCGCGTCGTCGAAGCTCCAAGGAGCCCTTTCAAAGCTGTCGATGCGCATGTTGAGCAGTCCACCAATGGTGGTGAGGACTTCAGTGATCTCGAGGTACAAGGCAGCTTGGTAGACGAGGACGTTTTGCTTGAACTCATCTTTCCTTTTGATCGCTATACTTGCAGTCAGCCAACGCCAGATTCCGCCTGAATACGAGGACTTGCGCATGAAATCGGCGGCTTCGCAGGTGCGAGGGATCCACGCCATTATGTAGCGCAGTGCGCCAAGCGCGACGTTGCCGGGAGGGATTTGCAAGTTGGTGTGCTCGTGACTGACGAGCAGCTGGCTCGCCAGGTTCGAAAAGGCCTTGAGCGCGTTGCGCGGACATTCGACGACCGCGCGTTGCATGCCGTCATCGGTCAAGAGCAGCTCAATCGTGGCCTTTGGGCCTCTGGTGAGAGCAGATCGCTCTCTGCGAGGCAACTCACGGACTGGTCCTTCTTGACGTGGTGGGCGCGGGGGAAGCATACTTGTAGTTGGACGTGGCAAGGTGGAAGTTTGATTGTAAGGTTGATGTAGAAGGATGAGTGGTGGTGATGGTAAGCGTCAGGTTGACGCCAGAAAAGTGTTAACAATTATCCCGGAGGCACATGTCAAATGGTGAGCAACGGAAGTACGCCGCGAGAGGCGTTTATATGGATCACGTGGAACCTGACGTGGTGAATGAGCCATTTGCCAGTGAATTTCATGGCGGACCTGTTTTTAGTGTTGCTCCTGGGCAGAAAGAAACGGATGAGGGAAGGGAGAATTCCATACCCAGCAATGGAAAGGTAATGTAGTGTGGTTCCGGGTCATCCAACTGAGGAGCATTCGATCACCAGGACTGGTGAGATTACAGCTGTATATGGCATGACTTCCTTGGTGAACCGAGCCTACATCTTGCTGTGTTGTCCAGAAAGAGTAACCAAAGCTTGACGAGTTGTCGGTGGGCATTTCGAGGACCCCTCTCTGCTTTGGCTAGAAAGAGCTTCTATCCCTTTCTCAGCTTCATTTAATGGAGGAGTGAAGAAATATAACAAGGACAAAGCTCCAGTTTTCAGGTGCAGTGGGTAAGCAGGGTGCAATACAGGCACGCGAGGCGTGGAAGGAGATATTCATCGCATTTGAACGGTAGAAATGGCTTGGACAGAGATACATGCACTGTGTGCTTGCAGGAGCCACAGTCGAACCAGAGCAGGAATGTGGATGGGGTTGAAGTTGGAGAAAGCCATGAATGAGGAGGAGAAGGACAGCAAGACGGGCGAAGGGTTCCTGACGCGCTGGGGTGTCGAGTGGCGCCGGGCAATCATTCGGGCCGAAGCCATGCTCGATTCATGCTAGCTCGAAAGCCCCGACTCCTCTGACTCTTGCGCTAACAATTTCCAAACCCATCTTACAGACGTTTCCCACGCACCAGCAACAGGACCAATTCCAAAATGGCCCCTTCGAAGCACCCCGTCAAAGTCGGAGACTATGTAGTCTTACCTCTCACCGTTCCACCAACCGAATCATACCCGACCGCGACTACGCACTATCTCTACGTCCGCGCGCATTCGCCCAAAATTCCCGACAGCGACTCGCACCGCTCGCTCTTTGCCAGCAACCTTCCCTTCGACGCCTCGGAAAAGTCGTTGCGTACATTGTTCAGCGAAAATCTAGGGGGCGCAAGATTAGACCGTGTTGAGATTGAGGGTGCGCGACCGAAAAAGAACCAGCGCGGCGCAGCGCTCAGCGGATCAGGCAGCGGGACAACAAAAGCAGGCAAGAAGAGGAAGAGGGGTGCCGATGGGGATGCTACAGAAGTGGAATTGCCGCAGACGTGGGACAAGGAGCTTCTGAAGAGTGGGAGCAGTGCAGTGCTCGTGTTTGTGGACAAGGCGAGCGCGGACTTGGCTCTGAAGGAAGTTTCAAAGGTGGCCAAGAAGAAGAAGGAGGTGCAGTGGAAAGGAGAAGACGGGTTGGGTATCGAGCGTGAGTTTTTCGGTCTACACTTACTACTCAATGCTCACGCGCGCAGGATACCGTATCCATCACCACCTGACGTTTCCCCCTCGCGATTTGCTCCAGACTACAGTCAACTCTTTCCTTACAAGATGGGCCAATATGGAGGGCGCACGGGCAAGAGAGCTGGCCAAGCAACGCAGCGTACCAGATGACGATGGATTCATTACTGTCACGAGAGGTGGTCGGGCTGGCCCGGCCCGGGTGGAAGAGGCACAGGCAGCAGCGGAGAAGCTCAAGGAAAAGCAAAAGCCACCAGAGAACTTCTACCGCTTCCAGACGCGCGAGAAGAAGAAGGAGACGGCCGAGAAGCTAAAGCGCGAGTTCCAAGAAGACAGGAAGAGGGTCGAGCGGATGCGGGCGTTCAAGGGAAAGATCAAGGTATGTCCAAGTCAGGGATACTGCCCTGGTGAGATGAGGCTGACTCTAGATTCTACAGCCGGAAAGCTGAGCGGGTATTGGCTTGGCAGGGGGTGCGTACATTGGATGAATATAGAGCAGCAGCGCAGTTGTCGTATCGAAAAGAAGAAGGGGAGGCACGTGGAGAATGTCTGGCCCAAGATTCGGTGGCTGTGCAAGGTGGCGCCCCGAAAGAAGGGGGCCAGAGCTGGCACAAGGGGTGGAGCATTGTGGTGCCAGCATACGAGAAGCCAGGCTACAGACAACTGCAAGGAAAAAATAGTTCAAGAAGGCCAATTGACCGAGACGCAGTCAAACTGATACTGCTTTTCTGCTACCGGATCCAGCAATGGTTGTGCAAGCAGACATGGCCTGTCGTCCTCGCAAGCGGCGTGGCTGGTCTCGCATCCCTGCAGGCGGTGAGCGGCGCTAGGCTAATTTTAAGCACGCGCAGTCATGCATCATGGCTCTCTCTGTGGGGCTGGCTCAGTTGCACTGCACCCTCCCCTCCTTTAAACACGAACAGCTCCCCTCTTCTCTCTTCCATTATCTCAATTCACACACTCTCTCTCTCATTATACCCTTCTCCACCTCCACCTCACCTTCACAATGGCCGCCGTCAAAGATCTTGCGCAAAATGTCCTCGGCAAGCTGAACATTGGCTCGAGCGGTGCCCCGCCCAAGGAGCCTTCCGCAGGTAATAGTCTCGTCCTGTTTGCTTTGGCTCAGCTAACAGCTGTGCAGAGGAACTGCAGGCCCTCCGCGAAAAGTACACCAAGGCAGGCCAGGGCCAAGTCTTCACCTTTTATGACCAGCTCGACACTGCCGAGAAGGCTACCCTGTTCCAGCAGCTGTCCGGCTTCAACCCCGAGCACATCAACGAAATCACCAACCGCGCCCTCAACCCGCCCAAGACCGAGAGCGAAGATGCCACACCCAAATTCGAGCCGCTGCCCACGTCGGCTACATCGTCGGTGCTCGACTCAAAGCCTGAGGACTTGCAGAGGTGGTACGACCAGGGCCTCGAGCTCATTGCGGAAAACAAGGTGGCGGTGGTATTGATGGCTGGCGGCCAGGGAACGCGTCTGGGCAGCTCAGCACCCAAGGGTTGCTTCGACATCGGCTTGCCCAGCCACAAGTCGCTGTTCCAGCTCCAGGCAGAGCGCATCTGGAAGGTACAGCAGCTTGCCCAGAAGAAGCACAGCAAGGAAGAGGTTGTCGTTCCGTGGTACGTCATGACCAGCGGACCGACCAGGGGTCCGACGGAGGAGTTTTTCGAAAAGCACAACTACTTTGGCCTGAAGAAGGACAATGTCATCATCTTCGAGCAGGGAGTGCTACCTTGCATTTCCAACGACGGCAAGATCCTGTTGGAGAGCAAGGGCAAGGTCGCCGTCGCCCCTGATGGCAACGGAGGCATCTACCAGGCTCTCATTACCTCGTCAGTCGTCGCCGACATGGGCAAGAGGGGTGTCCAGCACGTCCACGCATACTGCGTCGACAACTGTCTGGTCAGGGTTGCTGACCCTACCTTCATCGGCTTCTCTGCGTCCAAGGACGTTGAGATTGCCACTAAGGTGGTCCGCAAGCGTGACGCCAAGGAGTCCGTCGGCCTCATCATGCAGAGAAACGGCAAGCCCGACGTGGTCGAGTACTCGGAAATCTCGTCTGAAATGGCCGAGGCCAAGGACTCGAACAACAAGGAGCTTCTCAAATTCCGTGCTGCCAACATCGTCAACCACTACTACTCTTTCCGTTTCCTCGACAGCATCCCACAGTGGGCACACAAGCTGCCGCACCACGTTGCGCGCAAAAAGATCCCCAGCGTCAACATCGAGAGCGGCGAGACGGTCAAGCCGGAGAAGCCCAATGGCATCAAACTCGAGCAGTTTGTCTTCGACTGCTTCCCCTTCCTTCCCATGGACAAGTTTGCATGCATGGAGGTGCGGCGTGAAGACGAGTTTTCGCCGCTCAAGAATGCGCGCGGGACGGGCGAGGATGATCCCGACACGAGCAAGAGGGACATTATGGACCAGGGCAAGAAGTGGGTGCAGGCTGCCGGCGGCGTCGTGACGAGTGAAAAGGAGGAGGAGGGTGTGGAGGTGTCGCCGCTCATCAGCTACGTAAGTAACACGCGAAGCGCGGACGAGCATTTGCTGACAGTGAGCAGGGTGGCGAAGGACTCGAATTCCTCAAGAACAGGACCATCAAGGCGCCGGCCGTCATTGAAAAGGAGGACTAAGGTTGAGGTGATCGAGCGGTACGAAGTGGCGGGCGGCAAAGGCGGCACAACATGTACATGTCAAGCATATGAAGGGCAGATGAATGCACCAAAATACCTGAGACGTTGGTGATATGGCGGCGAGTGATGAGACGAGTGGTTATGTGGCTAGCGGACCAGCATCTGAAGGGCTTACGGAGCTCGGGGGGCCGGTTGCTTGTAGATTGCCCAAAAGGGTGGGGGTGGTCGAGAGGGATCCCTGCGGACGACACGTGACAAAATGGGCTTTTGGGTTCCCTGTAGTCCGGTGGGCGGATCGAGCTCCCCGGATGGCTATCCCGTCTTGATTTGGCCGAGGTGGGCTGCAGTTGCATCTGCATGAGGTGGACTGCACGCAGCGAGCGCGCGCCACGGCCAACGCAACGAAGCCGACGGGGGTGGGCGAGGCATGCTGAAAGCGGCAGCGCTGGCGACGAGGAGCTGAGCCTGGCTGTGTGGTCTGGCAGGAGTACCGTAGAGACAGGACAGGACAGGAGCGCCCGGCTGCACGACCGGACGCATCGTCATCCATCATCGGCAGTCACCCAGGTCAGGTCAGGTCAGGGCAGGGCAGGGCAGGGCGTGGTTCCTCTGTGGTGGACGTGGACCGTGTCAGGTCAAGACCAACCCAAGCGCTGTCGGGTCGGGTCAAGGTGGGTGAGGTGGGTGAGGTCCGGGTGGGTGTGGGTGTGGGTGTGGGTGTGGGTCGGTGCGCAAGTCTCGCCCGGTGCGCTTGAAAAGAAGATCGACCCAAGCGACCCTCGCTCCTCTACCTACAAATACCCACCGCTGCCCGAACCCCCCTCTTCCTGCGAGTTGCCGTTGCGTCGTTGTCCTTGTATACGAGAAGATTTGCTGAAGCTGTGAGTTTGTGCTTCCTTTCGCCTTCACTCGCCCTTTGCGCCGTGTCGAGCTGCGTCGCGTTGCGCTCGCCTTCTCACTTGCCGCGCCTCCTTCTGGCAAAATTTATCGCCGCTGACCCTCTGCTCTTCCAGGCGCCGTTTTTCGCCGTTTGTCACCAAGGTACACCCAATTGTTCTCTCCGCCTCCCTCACAACTTCACTGGAGTCCTTCGACGCTGTTGCGCTCGCCATCTGCCGCCTGTCATGTCCATTACCCAAACGCCCCAACCTTCTTCGACCCTCCGCAACATGCGCCTCGACCCGCTAGCCACCCACCAATTCCAAGCCCAATTTGCACACCTTTTGGAGAGCCGGCAACCAAATCTTTCAAGTTCGAATTTCTGACTTGGGTGTGCCGCAGTTATACGAGGTTGAAAGCAGAATGTCGTCCCTGTCGCGTCGCGCGTGCTACAAGTGTGGCAACGTTGGTCACTATGCCGGTAAGGCCGAAGCCTTGGATGCGCGCAATGTCGGCCGCTGACTTGTTTCAAGAGGTTTGCTCTTCGTCTGAAAGACTGTGCTACAACTGTAAGTCAATTCAACCGAGGCCAAGAGACACAATGCTAACAACCCCCAGGCAAGCAACCTGGTATGTCCGGACGCAATTATAGATCCGCTCAATCTAATGGTTCCAGGCCACGAGTCCAACACCTGCCCCCACCCGCGCACCACCGAGGGAAAGCAGTGCTACCACTGCCAGGGCCTTGGCCATGTCCAGGCTGACTGCCCAACTCTGCGCCTGAGCGGCGCCGGCACCAGCGGCCGCTGCTACTCTTGCGGACAGCCCGGTCACCTTGCTCGCGCGTGCCCTAACCCCGCTGGAATGCGTCCCGGTATCCCTCGCGGCGGATTTGGTGGATTCCGCGGCGGCTTCGGCGGCGGTCGTCCTGCGACTTGCTACAAGTGCGGCGGCCCCAACCACTTTGCGCGCGACTGCCAGGCGCAGGCCATGAAGTGCTACGCCTGTGGCAAGCTCGGCCACATCTCGCGCGACTGCACTGCTCCCAATGGCGGTCCTCTTAGCACCGCCGGCAAGACCTGCTACCGCTGCGGTCAAGCCGGCCACATCTCTCGCGAATGCCCTGCGGCCGAGATCAATGGCGATGATGGTCTCGCTGCTCCTCAGCAGGCTCCGGTCCAGCCCCCTGCACCCACGACTGCTGTCGCCTAGGCAGTGACTGAACACGGCCAGTGGGTGGTCTTTGGGCACGGCAACCACCTAGGCTACTAGTCCTGCCCGCGTCGTTTACATACCTGTCGTTACTTCGCTTCTATACCACCCAGTTGTTTCCTTGTTTCCCATTTTCCCCAGTCGCTTCCAGGTTGCCACTCTTCCTTCTGTTGGCACCGGCATCGTAACGATGACAACGACCCCCACACCACCAAAAAAAAGTAATTTGACGAGATCCCGATACCCATGATTTGCATCCCCACGACACCTCATACCCGAGCGATTGGTGCTCCAGGACTACAGCTTCATATCTCTTTTTTCCGGTTCGACAATCCGATTGGCAACGGCTCAGGATGTTGGAAAAAGAAGAATGCAGAGACGTTGGCAGTTCTGGGGAAACCCCGGAAGGCGGAGGCTGGAAGCGAGTGAAAGTACGAGGGTGAGGGCGAGAGGGACTTTGAGTTGCAGGGAGAGAAGCGGTTATGTTGTCGGTAGTCTAGGCAGGACGTTTGGCAGACTCAGAACCTTTGGCTGCGATTGCTTGGGCACGCCGTTTTGAAATATGCTGCCGCAGTGGTTGATGATTTGGTGAGGAGTTGGTAGGGACGATTTTGTGACGTGGTGCTGTGGATGGGGGGGGCAGAGGTAAGGCCCCGAAGATTGGCGAGCGAGGCACACCCTCTGCCCGCTTCTTCACCACCAACACCAATCAAGATTCCGCCACAACGACGCTTATACTCCATCCCGTTTCAATTGTTCTCGTCACAGCTGTCGCCATGCCTGGTTCTGTTGCTTCCGACGAGTCTGGAGATGTGAGCCTCCTGCTCCCAAAAAAGCTCACGCTTTACTGATCTGCGGCCAGGACGTGTTCATCGTCGACATTGATCAAATCCAAGCCCATGGTATGACGCTTCAAGATGCCGCTCATCCAAGCCGTAAAGCTGACGCCAAGCTCAGGAATCAGTGCGGTCGACATTACCAAGCTCAAGACCAACGGCTATTACACAGTAGCGGTACGCGTCTTCGGCCGGCTTTCTGTGTAGTCGATTCTAACCTCTGCAGTCCGTCCACTCTGCCACACGACGCAATCTGCTCAAGATCAAAGGCTTCAGCGAGATCAAAGTCGACAAGGTCAAGGACGCCATTGCAAAATGCCAGGTGCGCTTCTCACGTTCACCTCTGGGTCCACGCAGTACCGGTGTTGCCATCTCCCTTGACACCCACTGTGCGAGCCTTTGTCCTGCATGTCGTGCTAACCCGACCGCAGCCCAATGGCATCGGATTCATGACAGCAGCAGAGCTTGGCCAGTTTCGCAAGCGCGTCGTCACTATCTCGACTGGAAGCAAGCAATTCGACACCATGCTTGGAGGGTTGGTTACACTCTGGCAGATGCATGAGACACTAGCTAACTTGCTGCAGAGGCTTCCAGAGCATGTCTCTCTGTGAGGTGTACGGCGAATTCCGATGCGGCAAGACGCAGCTGTCGCACACCATGTCTGTCATTGCGCAGCTGCCCAAGGAGATGGGCGGTGCGGATGGCAAAGTGGCGTACATCGGTTGGTTCCACCACCTTCGACAGCAACTCTCCTTCTAAAGAACATGCTTGTAGACACCGAAGGAACGTTCCGCCCCGAGCGCATCGCGCAAATCGCAGAGCGCTTCGGCGTCGATCCAGACCAAACGCTCGACAACATCATCTACGCGCGAGCAGTCAACAGCGAACACCAGCACGAGCTGCTCAACCGGCTTTCCGAGTCGTTTGCGACCAACGAGTACCGGTTGCTCATTGTCGACAGCATCATGGCGCTGTTCCGCGTCGACTACACTGGACGCGGCGAGCTCAACGAGCGGCAGCAAAAGCTCAATCAGTTTCTGACGAAGCTAACACAGATTGCGCACGAGTTCAATGTCGTCGTGCTCATGACCAACCAGGTCCAAAGCGACCCCGGCGCCAGCGCCATGTTTGCCGGCGCCGACGGCAGGAAGCCTGTAGGCGGACACATTCTGGCGCACGCCTCTTCGACGAGGATCCTGCTCAGAAAGGGCCGCGGCGACGAGCGTGTGGCCAAGATTCAAGACTCGCCTGGTATGTCGATGGTCTCTTTGATGGTTGCATTGCTGACTGATGGGTGTAGACCGTCCCGAGGGAGAGGCCACCTACATTATTACCAACGGCGGCATCAACGATCCTGAAAAGGCGTGATATGCCTACCATTTACGACACAACTGACCACTTTGTTTCGCACCTCCGATTTTCCGAGCTGTCCCACGCAATTTCTTTCGATCGATTGCTAAACGGTTGCTACATGTTGACATTTGTCTTTGTTTACGAGGCGTAGAGTATGGGCACATACCGCATTATACCATTTGCTTTTACATTTGCGTTGCTGGAATCATGGAAGACGGCGTCATGGAGGGAAGGCGCTGCTACCCGCAGAGAACTTGAGGGCTGATGAAGGACTGGGCGAATATTGCAGTAATCCAATCACTACACTCTACGCTTGAATGCTCCCCGTCAGTCGCAGTCATAGCGTATGAATGCTCCTCGTCAGTTGCAGTCATAGCGTATGAATGCTCCCCATTAGTTACCAACTATCTTGAGTAAACTTCTCTTGTTGTGTGTGCCACGACTTTGGTAACCAAGCCTCGGACCAAGACACCCCCTGCGGCCACGACTTATCGGCTTTTGACGTGTGTACCCCTACCCCTGTGCTCGAGCCTTGCCTGCGGACCGGTACCATGCGCGGGAGTCCAGGATAGCTGCTTAGGTTACCTTACCGCTTTCCGCGCGCCGGGGGGCGGGCAGGAAGCGTTCACCACGCGTGCAGGGGGGCTGCAGGGAGCAGCCGAGTGCAGGCGGCAGCTTGCAGCTTGCGTCATGGCAACCACAGGTCTTTCGTCAGACCCACGACAACGCCGACCACAAAACGACAGCGGCGGCCCGGCTGTCAACAACAAAAGCGCCGCCTGCACCATGATCTACGACGCCGACGCGGCCGCTGCCTCGCTCCAGCTGCAATCCGAACACGCAATACAGCTCCTACGCACCCATCGGCGGCGCCCCCTCTTGCACCACCTGCGCGCTGGCCCGTCATGGCTGCTACAGCTGCCGCGCCCTGTCGCCGCGACCAGGCGAGGCGCCCGTGGATTCTACAACGTCTTGATCGACCCCAAATTTGAAAGGCGGACAGATGGCAAGGAGGAGGATCTCGAGGCACGGTCGTGGGTCGCGAGGACCACGGGCAGAGCCAAGAGCGTGAGAAGTGTCGAGGAAGTTCACGAGCTGATTGGGGAAGTCGAACGGCTTGCTGGCAGGGGGAGACGAGGGACAGGAGTAGCAGCAGCAGCAGCAGCAGACAAGACAGAGACGGCTATCGATGTCGTTGTCATATCTGCGCGAGGGAAGCTATCCGTGGCCGAGAGCGAAGCTCTGCTCCAAATCGACTCCGACGTCCCCGTTTTCGCGCTCGAGGTTAGCCACCCTCTCTGACCTCCATAATCACATATAGCACTGTTGCCACATGATAGCTGATTACTTGTGCGCCAGGAAGCCATCCCAAGCATCGCCGCCCTCGAGCACTTCCGCCTCGTCTCCCCCATCCCGCCCTTCTCGCGCAATGACCCAGACTGGCGCGCCGCGTCGCTACCCCCGCTGCCCGAATGGCTCGCCGTGTCTAGGCTTGAATGCTCTCGAGGAGGAACAGCCACAACCTCTCCTACGATGAATGAATCGCCGTCGAAATCATCAGCGCTTCTCTTCGCCTTCGCGGTGCCCAACCCGCCGGACCAAGCTTCCTCACGCGCGCGCGAGCCCTGTGCACAAGCACGAGGCCGCAATTCTGCACGTGCGCTGCTGCACAACGGGTGGGCGCCGGCAGCACCGGCGGGACCCACGTCCGAGGGCGCTGAATGCATTATATTCGGTGCGCGGAGAGCGAAGGGCGCAAAAGTCCAAGGGAATGGAGGGACTTCAGCATCTGGGATGAGTCCACAAGACGGCGGTGAAAAAGATGCAGACGAAGATGGCGACTCGTTGCTGTCTCCCGATGCCATCAGAGCCGTTGCGTACGCTTGTCCAAGCGTAGACGTGCTGGCCGTCATGATGCCAGGCGTAGCGGTGGATGAGCAGCGGGAGAAGCATTCTTGCGATTCCAACCGCATCCATGCGCGAGCGCAAAAACTGCTGCGCGCGAGATACTGGATCGACGTTGGCGAAGAGGGCGAGTCCAACACGTGTGGAGCGGCCGCCCACCGTCGCGGCACCAGTGACGGCGATAGCTGGGTCAGAGTGGCGAATAGTGATGCAAGCCAGAGTGCTGGTGGACCGGGAGCTCGGTGGTATACGCCGTGGCGCTGGCCTGGCGCGGGAGTGAGATGGTTGTTGAACGGCGAACGTGGTAATGGTGGAGAGGCAAGGGGCAAGAAGAGGGGACTTGACGAGAGTGACGAGGAGGAAGAAGAGTACGACGAGGACGGCGAACACGATGAAGGCAGCGGGCAGACAGACCATGCGGAGAATGGCATCATTGGGCATGAAGATGAAAGAGAAGGAGTTGAGAACGAGGACGAGGACAACGGTGAAGCAATGGATCCGTGGAGAGACGTCCAGCGCTGCCGTCTCGGCGGTGGAGAGAGCAGAGTCTTGCTCTAACTCTCTCAGTCTGTCCCCATAGTTGGATTACTTTCTACCTCCGATTTCTCATTGGCACTGCCCCTTCCTACACCACCTACTCTTCCTCCTTCTCTTGGTTTCATTTTCCGAGGTCCTTTATTTCTCTATCCAGGCGTTGTTGGCATGCGGCTGCTGGACTGGCGACGGGGTACAGGCGTAATTGGGCATGGGCAATGGCAAGTAATTAGCATGGCGACCATTGAGGCGCAGCAATTCAAACTCAAGCAGCATTGTATGACTTTCATACCCTAGGACACACGGGGTGATTGAACAAAATGAATGGAGTCTCCTGGCACTACAGCAGGGCCTTGGGAGCTGGCACTCATCGCCACGGCTACACTCAATGAGCTGTCCTTCACACGCTGCAACGGATGTATCTACGGGACTTCAATGACGTTTGACGCTCTCTGTGGCACCATCGTTGTAGTCTAACAACGAGGGCAATGCTAATTCCAAAACACATTGTCATCTTTCCAGCCGGCAACTCTCAGCAGAACATGGGTGTCTGCAGGGATACCAGCATCGGCCTTGCCGAACTGACCACGAGACTGGAGACGCGAACGGGGAAGGGCGTGGATGGGAGTTTTCGAACAGACCAATGGACGGGGGGGCTTTAGTAATTTTTTGACATGCTGAGTCGACTTTGGGGAAACTGGCGAGGGATGTCCTTGTAGGCTACGCCGACCTCTTGTTTTCTCGTCGTCTGTTCGGGAGATGTTTGTACAGTACAGGTAACGGAGAATAAGAAATGCGAGTCCTTGGGGCTGAGCCTCGACACGCATGCACGCACGGGAGAATCTGCTGAGCTTGCATTGCTTTTCTCGTCTTTGGGGTGGCAGTGGTGGTGTTGCGAGGCTCGTGCTCGGTAGGCCACCCATCTCGGCCAATGAATGCAATGGTTTACATGTTTCCTTTTTGGGATGTTCTGTTCTTAGCATGCGGGATTCTTGTCGTCATTGTTGCGTCTGTCACATTTGCGGAGGAAACGGCGCGTCAAGAGACGGCCAGCGCAGCAATTGAGCTGCCCGGGCGCGGCGTAAGGACAGGCGAAACGGCAAAAGGGTCATGGGAAAAAGATAGCATGGGGGTGTTTGATTGGCGCAGGCCAGACGGGAAGCTCCCGGTCTGCGCCTCGTGGTGGCATACAAGGCTGGAAGCAGTGAGCCACCTGGAAGCTCGGCAGGCAGCCGTACGGCGAAGATTGTGGGCCTCTGCCCGTTTGTCGCGGCTCCGCGTGGAGAAGGCCACGTCGAGGGCTGTCAGTGGTGTCGACAGCCGACCGGTCAATGTGAGAGCGCTTACGCTGTTGATGATGGAGGTGGGAGAGATGTAGGCGTACGGCAAACGTCGAGGGGAGATGGCTCAGTTGAGGTAACGGAGAGGGAGAGTGTACAGAGAGTGGAAGGTGACCCGGTGGAGCGGTTTGACTTGGGCGGCTAACGGGCCTATCACGCGTCGCTCGACGTGAGGGGCATCGACTACTTCTCTGAGCCTTGCTGCTCTGCTGCTCTGGACGTGTAACAGTTTACAACAATTATTTACCATGGCCGCCGCTGCCCATCTGATGCCCCAGTCGCAGTCCGTCGTCTCTCACTTCTCGCCATACACCGACTCGCCATCCTCGCCCGCTCCCTTCAGCCCCGCCTTCTCCCACTCCACCAGGTACCGTACCAGCACTCGAAGCTCTACTCTTGCTAGCGGCCTTTTAAATTTTTGAATAGATCTTCCGGCCCTCAGGATTCGCTGCACCCTCTGCGCTCGCCATATCTGGTGGAACCTTCTCCCGTCGACAGCAACGGCACCAGCACCACGGATATCGACGACGATGCCCAGCTCGACGTGGCCGACCAAGGCCTGAGCGAAGCCGACGAAATGGACGACAAACCTTCCCAGCTGCCGCAAATCGACACGTCTGCGCGCCCGCGCTCCAACTCGGACGAGGCGCCCCAGTCCGTCATTCATGCGCCGCCTGGATTCCAGCAGTTTGAAAAGTCGCCCGCCGACATGCAATCGCCAGCCGACACCGAGAACTCGGCCAACACGGTTGTGTCGCCAGCCTCGCCAGCCTCGCCAGATGAGACGGCCACAGACGCAGGCAGCAATGCTGACGCCCAGCCCGAATCGATGCCTGCAATCGACACCTCGGTGCCACCAAAGCCAGACCGCCCCACGCCGCGCGCGCAGACGAGGCAGGAGGCCGACGACGAGCTGAAGCACCGGCCGCGCAGTCGCGCGAGCACCAATCTCGAAGGTATGTAGTTTTGCGACACCAATCACAGGCCCCAGCTCACACGCGACAGACATTTCCGAGGATTTTGAGTCGCGCAGGGAGAGCATCGACACGGCCGCTACCAGCGAGGCTGACGCTTCTGATCTTGGCCAATCGCAAACCATGGACCAGGCCCTCAAGCATTTAAATAACGCTGAAAAGGATACCAAGGCCCTCAAGACGGCGCTTAGCGAGTGCTGGACTCTCTGCAATACTCTCGCAGGCCTCAGCTCGTCGCATCGCGAGAGAATGTTTAATTTTTCTGGCCAAGGTGAGCAGGGCGAGATGGCTTGGAAGAGCTGCTGGCGCCTGTGCCAGAAACTGTACGAAACGCGCGAAGACCATGCCAGCGAAGTCAAGCCGACACTGGAGCTGTGTCGCGAGTTCTGCCAGGCACTTTTTGATGCGCGGAGCCGGAGCGACGAGGCTTCTGATTCCGTCTTGCGCGTCAGCTTCGAGCTGAACAACCACCTGTACAACACGGCGGATCGCAACCTGCCCGAGGCCTTTCGGGAACGGACTCTCGACTTTTACATCACCCTATGCCACAGGCTGATGAAGCAAAGGACGTCCCTGCCCGAGGAGACGGATTCGCTCCTTCGCGCTTGTTGGTCTCTGGCAGAGATGCTCTTTAGCCTGCGCCAAAATAAGCGCGAAGGGAAACCGGCCGACGAAGAATTGCTGGGATCTGCAGTCCAGGCCTGCTGGGAGCTCTGCGACCTCTTTCGCGAAGGGTGGACTCAGATACGCCCAGATCGTGGAACTCCGCGCCCCAGTCAGTCGGCATTTACGGCAATAACCTCGACCACGTATATGCAAACGCCGCATCCAGGACGCGGACAATCCATCGCCCCACCTTCCGAGCGCTCTCTCGATGCTGCAACCACCAGCTACCACTCGGCCAAGTCTATGCCCCCTGAGACGCCCACCACCATCTTTGACGAGACGACCGAAGAGCTCTCACCTGAGGAGGAACCGCACGTGCCAAACATTCTAGTGTTGGGCCCGGAGAACAACATTACCCGTACACACGACCGGTGGTCCTCGTCTGCCTCGATTCTCTCTACTTACTCTGATTCGGCGCGGACCTCTTCGACCGCACGCAACTCGAACCCAGCGACCAGCTCGGCCGAAGATCCGCACCTCCTACGACTGCAGACTCTTATCCTCGCCGCAGCCATGACGACCGGCTACACGCGCTCCCTCGGCCTGACGCTCCCGCAGTTCGTCAAGACGCTGCCATCCACCTCGTTCGGCCCCGCATCCTGGCAGGTCGCACTGCTCTCCAGCTACAAGAAGCTGGTGCTCGCAGACCCGACGCTTCGCGTACCCGGATCGCAGTTACCGAGCTTGCGCTTGGGGGCGCCAGAGGTGGGGCGCGCCGTGCAGTGGATGGCGCGGGCAGAGCAGTTTGGCTGGCTGCGCGATCTGTATCGTCTGGTTTTTGGATGCGCGGTCGAGGAGGGGGTTGTGAATGGCGGAGGAACTGCCATTCAAACATAAGGTTGACCGTGTATTGCATGAACACAGCCTATCTTCGCTGCGTCGTGGTCCTGTCTCACTGGTTTGCAGGCACTCCCATCTTGTTCCCACAATGGGTGTTGAGAGAAACCTGGCCTAGCTGCAGTTGTGGACGAAAACTCCCTGGACGCAAGTGTGGCAGTAGACGACTGCTCTCTAGCCTCGTACACAGCCGCTGAACAAATGCCCCCTGGATGCACCAGCACTCCCTGGAGTTATCGATTCATCTGGCGCTCCCTGATTCTGTTGACGGATCAAGACCTCGGGACCAAGGGACGTTCCAGCGACCATGAAAGTCTCAGGAGACCGCCACGGCATGATTTGCTCTGATTCCCTCCTCGCATCTCGAGCATCTGAAGCGCATAGCCTTTCAAAGGCTCTTCCTATCTTTCCTCCGATGGCTCTGGCCAAGTCGGCGCTCGAAAAAGACGGACCTGACGTGGGATCCGGACATCAAAAACCAAGTCAGCATGTGATGGGTTGAAAGCGCGCCGCACCCTACAGGAAAAAAGGAAGTTCACCCGACGCCTTGCCTTGCCTTGCTCCATCCCACCCCCTCTTTGCTTTGAGAGGTGGACTTGGTGGAATCAGCACAACGATGTCCGAGGCATCATCGTAAAAAACACTCGCAGCAGACTTGCCAACGACTTGGTAGCCTGTCTGTCCCAGTGAAGGCAGCATGTCTGCGATCTGGCGCCCCCTTCACTTTCTCCCACCCCATCAAAAAGGCGCGCCAAAAATACCCCTTGAAACGAAATCTCCCTTTGTTCTCTTCGCCTCATCCCCGTTTTATGTACCGCTCGTATAGATACCCCCAATCCTCTTTTCCTACATAGTTTAGCAGTCAAGTTTGGCATGTGGTGGTTGTTGGGGAATGATGGCACAGCGTGAAGAAGAGCCACATTATGGAGACTGGGAGAGGATAATGTTTACTTGGTTGGGTTTGCCATGTATGAATGATTCCAAGGTCGTCAAGAATTGTAATTCTGCCTCTGTGGCAGCAAGCCCACGGTGAAATTCGCTCAAGCCAGCTCGCATTCGCAAAGTCGTGTCCGAAGTGTAAGTGAGCGTGGAGTCGACAAAACATGCGAGGAAGCCATTGCCGACGGGGTTTGACGCATGAGACGGACCGCTAATGGGCTCAACGCTCACTACTGGCGCACACCACGGGTCCAGATAAGGCTATATTGCCAAAAAGACATCTGGCGCGTCTCGTATTCGCGACAGCTCGGGTTGGCAGGCGTAGGTGCGGCGAGAAGGAGCGACGACGGGGTGCGTAGCGCCGGCTTCGTTGAGAAAACACCTGAACGGCCAGATTGATGGCGGCGTGAAAGAATTGTGGACAGGTTTGTCGAGATGAGGTGATGATTTAGTTGGCGCGGGGACGCGTTGTGCACGGAGCACTGCCACGACGGTCCCCTCCAGGATATGACGTCTGCCAACTTTCCACCTGGCTGTCCGTCGCCGCGCCCAAGCAAATCCGTCGCAGTCCAGTGCATCCTGTTTCTCAGTCTCAGCACTCCGCCCTCTCCAGACGCACACATACAGGCTGAACTGCAAGGCTGCGCAACACATGCCGAGTGCTGGATTCTGGTTTGTCGACGGCAAACACCCACCAGCCGCTTGCACCGCCACGTACCTCACCAACCCATGCGAGCAAGCTTGCGCCTCTCCATGTACCTCTAGCAGAGTGCGCTCGAGTCAGCAATCAAGTCCCTTCCTACTTCTCCCTCTAAGCTTCTGCTGTTCCCGAACTCCATGAACCTAATCTGATCTCCTCTTTCCCGCCTCTGCCATGGCTTCCCCATCTCCTCCGCCTTCCGGAGGCTCTCAAGAACACCTACCAATGCCCAATCCGTACTCGCAAGCGCAAGAGGCTATGGCTGCGGCAGATCCGGAAGACCGCCCACCCCACGCGCCCCATGCTAGCACTCCGGAAGCCGAGGAAGTGCTGGTGCATGCAAAAGGCGACAGACTTACGCCGTTAGTCATTCGCGCCTCTGCCAAAATTTCCACGAGCTCACTGTCTGCAGGTCCAACGATCGTGGAGCTGTCGCGCGCGATTCTTCCAACACTGCAGCAACATCCGGGGGAGAAGAGCCACCGCCGCCATACAGCGAGACACTAGGAACCGTTTCAAACGAGCAAGAAGATTGGGGCACACAAGCAACCGTCGCCGGTGGGCAACATGTACCTCTTGTGTTGAGTATTTTGCTGACTGGGAGCGCAGATGATGGACGTGTCAATATCCGCATCGACCAGAGAAACCGGAGGCTGTCAAACCTGCTGGTCCCCGCACTTCGAAACCAAGCCGTCCTCGCCGCCAATGAGCCTTCGCCGCCGCCGTATATTCCACCTACGCTTGCGGGAGAGCGCGGAAGGAACCCCCCGCCTCCCATGAATGTTGTCATACACGTCGTGGGATCTCGAGGAGATGTGCAGCCGTTTGTGGCGTTGGGCAAAGTCCTCAAGGACGTATACAATCATAGAGTCAGATTGGCCACACATCCAGTCTTCAAGGGCTTTGTCGAAGAAAATGGCCTCGAATTCTTCAGCATCGGTGGTGACCCAGCCGAGCTCATGGCCTTCATGGTCAAGAATCCAGGTCTCATGCCCGGCATGGAAACGTTGAAAAACGGAGACGTTGGCAAGAGGCGCAAGGGAATCGCTGAAATCATCGACGGCTGCTGGAGATCCTGCATCGAAGTCGGCGACGGCTTTGGGGTTGATGCTGTCGATGCAACAGAGGCATGGGTGGCCAGCGGCGGCAACGATCCAGGCGTCTCATCAGCCGCGGGGAAACCGTTTGTTGCAGACGCAATAATTGCGAACCCTCCCAGTTTCGCTCACGTTCACTGTGCCGAGAAGCTTGGAATCCCGCTACATATGATGTTCACGTAAGAAAACCACGCTGGTTACCAGACACGCAACTGACCGTCTCTCTAGTATGCCGTGGTCCCCCACGCAAGCATTTCCTCATCCTCTGGCAAATATTCAGCGCTCGAATGCTGAGACTGGTGTCGCAAACTACATGTCATACGGCCTTGTAGATATTTTGACTTGGCAGGGGTTGGGCGACATCATCAACAAATTCCGGACGCGAACGCTCAACTTGGAATACCTTAGCACCTTTTCTGCCATGGGTTTGCTGGCACGCCTACACGTGCCATATACATACTGTTGGTCACCGGCCTTGATTCCAAAGCCCAAGGACTGGGGCCACCATATTTCAGTCGCCGGCTTCTTTTTCTTGTCCCTGGCATCAAATTACACCCCGGATCCAGACCTTGCAGCTTTTCTCGATGCCGGCCCTCCCCCAGTGTACATTGGGTTTGGAAGTATTGTCGTGGACGACCCGAACGCGATGACGACCATGATATTTGAAGCGATCAAGAAGCTTGGGATTAGAGCCCTTGTCAGCAAAGGCTGGGGTGGTCTTGGTGCCGACGAGCTGGGCATCCCGGAAGGAGTCTTCATGCTTGGAAACGTACCTCACGACTGGTTATTCAAGCGCGTCTCTTGTGTGGTGCACCACGGAGGCGCTGGCACTACTGCTGCCGGAATTGCCTGTGGAAAGCCCACCGTCGTTGTTCCATTTTTTGGAGAGTAAGTGATCCTATTACTTGAATTGAAACTATGCTAACAACTCAGTCAACCATTCTGGGGCGCCATGGTAGCCAAAGCTGGTGCTGGGCCGATGCCCACTCCATACAAGAATCTTACTTCGGATAAGCTGGCCGAATCCATTCAGGAAGCACTCAAGCCTAGTTCAAAAGATCGGGCAGAGGAACTGGCCGCCAAAATCAGCAAAGAAAGAGGCTGTGATGTTGGTGCCTCAAGATTTCACCAGCATCTTGACATCGAGTCTCTGAGATGCTCCATCCTTCCTAATCGAGTTGCTGTTTGGCGATTGAGGAAAACACAAGTCAGACTGTGCGCTCTAGCAGCCGTGGTCCTGGCAAACGAAGGCATCATCACTTTCGCAGATTTGAAGCTGTAAGTATAGACTGCCTTGATTGCGACCGAAACTCGCTAACACTTGCTCTAGGTATCGCCCCAACGAATTTGATCCCGAGTCAGGTCCCTGGGATCCTGTGACTGGTATCGCGGGTGCCGTAACAAGCACTGTAGCCAGCGTCATGATGGGCGTGGCAGACATGCCCCTCAGCTCGATGAGGTCAGCTGCTTCGCATGGGAGTAAAAGCCGGTCTCACTCCCGCGCACCATCAACTTCAGCCACCTCTGACCCAAGGCGATCGCATCGAGAAGTCTTGGCCATTGAAAACGGCCCAAGCCATCGGAGGTCACTTTCTGCCTCGTCAAGAGTTTCAGACTCGAGCATTGCTAGCGTTGAGACTCCCCAAATATCAATCACTGATGAAAACGACGAACGCAGTTCTGTTTATACCAGCAGCAAGAGCACTGGTCCGGAGAAGAAGAAAAAGTCTGTTCGTCATGGTCTCCAGGCGTTGGTTGACCATTCCGCATTCCACGCACAAACAGAAAGAGGCGATTCACCGAGCGTGGGTAGCAGCGCTTCAGACCCCAGGACCAGAACATCTGACTGCCAACAATTCACCGTCGACTCTGCGGTCCAAACTGGTCGTAGTGTTGGTAAAATTGCAGAGGCTGGTATGAAGGTTCCGATGGAAGTCATGATGGGGCTGTCCAAGGGCTTCCACAATATTCCCAGGCTGTACGGTGACCAACCTCGAAAGGTTGAGAAAGTCACCGGTTTCTCAAGCGGGCTGAAAGTCGCCGGGCGGGAGTTTGGCCAGGGATTGTATGAAGGCTTTACGGGCATACTCACAGAACCGTACAAGGGAGCCAAGGAAGATGGCGTCGGCGGGTTCGTCAAAGGAATTGGTAAAGGCATGGTTGGCATCGCCATGAAGCCACAAGCCGGTATGTAATTCTGACAGATCCCTCTAATCGACGCTGACATGATCTAGCTGCCTTTGCACTCCCTGCATACACTATGAAGGGCATCTACATGGAGGCACGCAAACACTCTGGCTCCAGTGTTCAAAATTACATCATTGCCGCTCGCATCGCGCAGGGCTGGGAAGACTACAACAACTCTTCGCCTGACCAGCGCGCTTACATTGTGGGAACGTACCGATTCGTCTCCTCCCACGCCCAGAAGAAGAAAAACTTTGGCGAACGCGAAAAGGAAGTCCTGAACAGCATCCACCAAAAGCGCAAAGCAAAGGCGCACGACCACCACCAGAAGATGATAAACCTCTTCTCCCGGCGCTCTACCATGCCAGCATCGACCTTTGACCGTGGTGAGATGAACGGCGAGAGCTCGCGTGCGTCGATCAGCCATTATCAATCAAATAACCCTCGATCGCCATTGACCGCCGCGCCGTGGACCAATGAATCCCAGGCTTCGCTGTCCTCGCAATCGCAAGTTCCTCCAGACGGTCCTCCTGTCCATTCCTCTACCATGCCACCCAGCTCCCCGCGCACTGGTCCTGGAGCTGAGGAGCTAGGTGATAATGAGTGGGACGAAGACGCTCTCGCCGAGGCAATTCGCCAGTCTGTCGCCGAAACCTCGTCTGGCAACCCAGAGGAGGACGAGCTTGTCGAACGCGCCATCCGCGCCAGTCTAGCAGCGGGTGAGCAACGCTATCACCCAGACGACGGCGCTGAAGACGATGAGCTGCGCCGTGCGCTTGCAGCCTCTTTAGCAGCGCACGAAGAGGAAGAGAGCGCAGAGCGCCAGCGCCACCAGGCGCAAGAGGTTGGCGTCGAAGGCAGTGCGGATGATGCTATGCACAAGCGTGAAATGGAAGAAGCTCTGCGGCGAAGCCTAGAGAATAATGCTGGGCCCACTACAGCTCTTGGAAACAACAGCAGCAGTCCTCTACCACCCATACAGACGCTGCCGCCGCTGCAGACGACAATCGACGACCAAGCACGCAACCAGTCTCTCGACTTGCCCGCAACGGCTCCGCCATCATATCAATATGCAGCCGGCGGTAGCAGCGGCGGTAACAACACCGCTACCACACCTAGTGCCTCGTCCTTCTGGCCTGACGATTCTGACGACGACTTTGCCTCGACCGAATCTGGCCCGACGTACCAGCCCGTCACCACCACCACGCTTCCATATCGCGGCAACAACGACAGCACCAGTTCAATTGCCCACCCCGACGGCCACGGCGCTGCTACAGAGACAGGAGGACAGGAACAAAACAACACAATCGCAGACGGGGCAGATGACGAAAGCTCCGAAGACGCCGAGCTCCGTCGCGCCATCGCGGCCTCGGAGCACGAGAGCCGCCAGCAGGAGGAGCAGCGGCGCAAGGACAGAGAGGAGGAAGATATTGTGCTCGAGTACGTCAAGCGGCAGAGCCTGGCGGAGCAGGAGTGGAGGGCCAGGCAGGGGACCAGCGGCGAAGGGAGTGGCAGTGCTGCGGACAGCGTCGCAGGCTCTTCTAGCGGTGCGGAGAGGAGTGGATCGACGGGCGGGGGGTCTTTCCGCGACGTGTAGAGGCGCTACTGGCGTGCGTTGTGATTTGGGTTTTGGGACGTGGATGGGATGGGATGGGATGCTGCAATCAGCAAGGAAAGCACTTGATGCGATACCCCCTTTTTCCTTTATTTTTCCCGTTTTTCTTTTTAAAATATTGCCTGCCCTCCTCTATCTATTTCTTGGTCCAGATTTTCCCTCTCCTTCGTGCTCATGGTTCAAATAAAACAGACAAACAGGTTGGTTTGCTGGCTAGGGGCGGCTATAGTATTCTGTCCAGAAAGAAAGTAGATAGACAGCGTCACGAAGAAACGAATGCTCCTTGTTCTTTCTCTGATGCTTCTTCAGCTTCTGCCTTGTGTCGTGGCAATTTACTGGTTTTGTGGGAAAGTACTTGTACTGTGCCCTGACCACGAATGCTCCCTGTTCGCTCCCTTTCTGACATGGAGTAGTGGCGCCCAAGACCTACTCCACGGGAAACTTAAACTCTCTCCAGGACCACTCTCGAAGCATCCAAGAGCCTAACATATCCCCTGGACAACTTTAGTGCGCCTTGGATCATGTACACACGTAAGGCAGCGCATGCGCAGATGCAGGGTTGACGAGTATATTCCTCCATTGGCAGCGAGGCAAAAACAGTATCTATTCGCGAGTCTATCCAATTCATAGAAGCCACCCAATTTTGTATGGGTAGAACTAACCGCGCGAGGTCCGTCCAAGCTTGGTTTCTAAAAGCCATGTACCTGCCTGCCTTTGTTCTCTGAATGATCTTGAATACTCCCTTGCTCCTGCATCAATCAACATGTTCCAGAAGATGAATGCTTCTTGTTCCATCTTCGCCTTCGCCCACGGGCGAGATATTCTAGTCCTTGTCGCCGCACGTCCAAACTTTTGCGCTGACCCCGCGCCTCTTAGCCCACCTACCTGGCGTCCTCGCCCATAACGACGTCCTCGGCATTACTAATGCCCACGCGCGCCTCCACCGCGCTGAAGTCCTCCTCGCGATCCACTGCCATGCTAGGCCTGCCACTGGGGCTGGGGCTAGCATTCGCACTCGCACTGCCGGCAGTCCTCAACCCGCCGACGACGCCGTCGGCGATGCGCTTCCTCTCCTCGCGCATCTTGAGCAGCACGCGCACGACGCGCTTGGCAATCTCCTTGCGCGCGTTGGCCTTGCCGTAGACGTTGGTGACCTGGCCGACGGGCTCGCCGGGCGCCGCCACCAGCGGGTCGTAGGGGAAGAAGGCCGCGCCGCTCCACATGGACGGCACCCGCGGGTCGGGCGTTACGCGGAAGATGGGCTGCGCGATGCCGAGCGATACGCACAGCCTGTTGAGCTGCTCGCCGGGCGACAGGTCGGCTGGGAGCGGCGAGTTCAGGGGCGAGTTCGAGTTCGAAGAGCTCGATGAGGGCGGCGACGTGCCTGTGGCACCGCCAGTCGTTGTCGGTTCCGTTTTCGATTGTGCTGCTGATGTTGAAGGCGAAGGCGGCGCTCCTCCAGTTATCGCAATCGATGACGAGGGCGCGGGTCCATTCGGGTTCGAAGTGGAGGAGCTGGTGACGGAGACGATGGGGCCAGCCGAAGCAGCATGTACGGCGGCCATGGTTGTCGCGTTGGCGGCTGCTCGTACCTTCTTCTTACTTGGATGTCCTTTTTCGGGCATGTCGCCGCGAGCTCGCAGCCAGAGCACGGCTTGTGAAGCAGCATGGCGCTTGGCGCTCTTCTTGCTGTTGAAGAGGATATCGCGGTCGCCAAAGGGCTGGCCTGGGCGAGTGGCTATGGTGCATTCGACTGAAAAGTTGGACCCGTTGCGGAATTCTTGATACGAAGGCGCCGGTATGTCCACAGCACAGCAGTACTCTAAATCCGGTGGTGTCAGATGGAATGAGAAAAACACGTCTATTATGGCAAGCACAAGTTGTAGATAGCATCGACATACCAGTCAGCAGACCAACCCAGTTATCATCTACCGGAATGGACTCATCGCCCTGCGCCTGTACTGCGCTACCCTGAGCCAAGTCCTGACTGTCGGTGTCCTCGCGCTTCCTCTTTACTATTTGGGCATTTCTCTCCCCCACCGCCTGCTCAAGCACGCCGCGTCCGCTCTCGCTGACAGCGGCCTTGGCCTCCTTCTTGTTGAAAAAAGGGCCCGGATCGCTCACCTCGTATCGCTTCTCCTGGCCGTCAAACATGCGCACCGTAAATGACAGCTTTACGCTCCATCCCTGACGGCCGAGAGGCAGGCCGGGCGCCTCAGTGTAGTCGTAGATGGGCTGTACGGCGGCCTTGAGGCATTCTTTGGTGAACTGTGCGACTGACTCGGACGACCAAGCGCGCCCGGCTTCAACGGGCTGCGGCTGTGAGTCGGCTGTAGCGTACGAGGATGGCGTCGAGGCGCGCGTGCGGGTCAACGAGGTATAGGGCTGCGGCAGCACCGGCGGCGACGTCAGTGGCATCGTATTGAGCTGTTCTTCAAAGTCGTCAATGTTTTGCGTGCTGTCGTCGAGAAGGCGGAGGCCAGGGACACGGCCTTGCGATGACTGCGAAGAGGGCGCTGATGTGGCCATGGCGCTGGGTGGGCGGCGACTATGGCCGCTTTTGAGTCGAGGCACAAGGGAGGAGTGGGACTGAGGCGTGGTAGAGTGCCAATGGGCGAGATGTTGGATGCGGCGTGGTGGAGCTCAAAGACGCGCTGAGGTTGGTTTGTCGTGATAGAGGACGCGTGAAGCGCCGGAACGAGCTCACGTGGCCAATCAAGCGCTTCACTTTCCGGTGCCTGAAAATTGTCTGTGTTCTGCCGGGCACTTTCCATCCATCTCATCGACGAGATCTCCATCAACCAGCTCAGGCACATGTGCTAAACTCAGTCAACAGCTTACGCACGTGGCAACGCCCGCGACTCGTTTTCCCATCATGCTTCGCGAGGGCCGAAGTCGTGCCCAAAGAAGCGGCGCGAGACCTGGCAAAAGCAAGAGGACCTCGCGCGACAGGCGACGAGTCACTTCACCGCAAAGTTTCTTCTCCTGCACCATGATGCCATTACTGAGGAATCAAAAAGCATCAAAGTATCGCTGGGCGTCCTCGATTGTGCCTCGCAGGGGCATATTATGATTCCCTGGGTCTAGCTGCGGTGGTGAGGGGCAGCTTCTCGGGCACACTTGTGGTAGCAGACGAATGCTCCTTGGGCGTCACTGTAATGGCAGATGACTGCTAAACATCTGTTGATGTCGGCGCAGCACCAACAACTTACGCCTGCGACATGGCCATTGGTGTGCCAAACAGAATCCCGTCTTGATGGGAAGTAACGTCTTGTCAATGACGAAGCATACGTTGCATGCGCGCACCAACGCCGAGATCCAGTGCATATACCGGAGTCTATCTCGGCTCTTAAGACTCCCTTTTTCGGCGTTCGCGAGCAGCAGCGATTGGATCTTGATCCGCACGCCTCGCATCGTCAACTCTGTTGCGCCCCACATTGCATACCAAGTAGATTCTGACGGGTTGCACGCCCAGTCAGACGAGCACGGAAAGCTATGCCAATGCGGTGTACGGTTGCTTTTCGAAACTGCCCTAACCAACTCTTCCAGTCAGCAGCCTTCATCAGCACCCTCGCCATCAATCCGACATCGACAACGCGCCAGTTACGTCTAGGTAGTCAGGGCAAGACAGAAAACCACCAGGGTTGGCGAGCGACGGACCAGTATCCCTGATATCCCCCGACCCCATCATCCCAGACCCCTGTGTCAAGGCAAAGGAAATATCGCAGTTGGAGCGAGAAGAGGGTGGAGGACGGGAAATCCGGAGAGCTGCCCCGCGGCGGCTGGAGCCGGGGGTGGGCCTGCGCCGGTTGTGGAGCAAGGGCACGACGGACGCGACGGCGATGCCCCCAGCGCCACCTGCTCGGTGCTGCTGGGTTCATGACTGATCTCGCAGCAGATGGATGGTCATGTGATGCGGGGATGCCGGGGGCCCTTGCTAGTTGGTAGATGTAGGAGAAGGGAAAGAAGACAGGAGTGGAGGAACAGTGGGTGTCGAAAGAGGTATTGCTCTAGCTCCAGGCGCAAACGAGCGGTCAACACCACGTCAACGAAATGCAGGTTGGCAGATGGGCAGGCGCACGAAAGCGAAAGCGAGAAACTGACGACCCGGCGCACGGTACGAACAAGGCATGTACACAAAATGCATGAATGAAGAACCTCCCTATTGACACTGCAACGAGCAAACTAGAGAAGGACCACAACGCAACTGAAAGCAGAACCACGGCGACACTGGGTGGGGGTGACGATGGAGGCACGCAAATCGACATACCTGATCAACCCAGCTACCAACATCTTGATGCAACAAGCGGACCCATGACGCTCATGGCACAAGCTCAACAACCACCCGTCGCACAATCCCCTATCATACATGCTGATCGACGTCCGGGAGATGATGGCATTGCGGGGTGGATTCCGAGACGAAACGGTGCAATGTGGGAAGAGTCTTCGGGAGCGGACGATGATCCATTCTTCACTGCTGCCGAGACGAGCTAGAGAGGTAGGTTGGAGAAGTGAACGAAAGAGATATCAGGATAGTGCCGGAAACAATTCGACGATGGCAAATAGGAAGCAGTCGTTCGCTGCGCCAGTAGCAGACTGGGAGCATCCGTCATCTGTGCCGCAGACGCATCAGGGGCCTCTCGTCGGCGCGCCAGGTGCCTGAGGAGCATTCGGCCGCCGCGCCGCCCTTGACCTCGATCTTTGTTTCGTCGACACTGGCAGTCATGATGACGTGGAGAGCTCTGACTGTGTGCACGAGTAAGGTGGTATTTGTGTAGTTGTGGCTACTATCTACTATGTCTAGCCCTTGATTAATATACCATGCATGCCTAGGTTCCACTTCTATTCACCGTATGTACAAGATTAGGGAAAGAAGTGTGTGCGGGATGGTATTATATGAAGAAATGTACAACGTTTGGTGTAGGAAGCCATCGCAAATGTAAGTGTATGCGATGGGGTTGGTGAGAAGTATTCAAGGCAACAAATTAAACAGAAGGGTGGCGAAACGCAGCAGATTAGAAATTAACCAAGGGGTAGAGAGACATGACGCTGATACCGCTCGACGTTGCGTTGTAGGAGGACGGTGGCAGGTATTGACAAGATGGACCAAAGGCTTCTTTCTCGTCCGTCTGGCCCGCCATCCTGCGCTTCGTATGTTTGGCCCGGCCGACTATGGTAGTGCCGGGTAAAAGTGTCGAATGCTCCTTGTGTCTTACCAGCTCCGTCAGTGAGACGCCAGTGAGGGCTGAAGCAAGCTAAGCCGCAGCCAGAGCCCTTCGTGGCCAACCAACGTGGTTGAAAACGAAGGAAAGAAAAGGGCATGCTGTGTGAATGCCAATTCCAGTATTAGGGATTATGTGCTAGAGATTATGTGATGCGTGTGTTTGGGGGGGAAATGGGATAGAGAAGGGGTAGAAATGCGAGGTTTGATGCTGATGCAGATGCTCCTGGTCAGGCTATTGCCCTTCTATCGTCTACGCCGTATGCGATGCGATGTGGTGCAGATCTTATTATGCAGGGGAAATAAGTGACGGTGGTGTGGGTAAAGAAAGCAACACGGGTTTTGACGGAAGAAAAAAAGACGACCTTTCGCGCAGTCTCGACGAGGCCAACTCGACTACTGGAATCAGACGCTCGTCTGTCCCAGATCGCGAAGTGCGCCCGGTTCCGTCTAGATGGGGCGGGGAGAAAGTTGACCCAGGAAGGGAGAGAAAGGGAGGGAAGGAACCGCTCGCTCCCTTCCCGTCCGTAGCGCTGCAGGCAGGCATGGCTAGCGTCGTGGCGGCGTTGGTCCGTCGCTTCCACCAGTGCCTGCCCTCGTCCAAGGCTCAACACATTAGCAAGAGTTGTGCTTTGTGCGCAGTCAAGGAGCGTTCATCCGCTTGAACTGACAAGGAACTGATAGGGAGCATTCGAGCCCCCGGTTCGGAGAACCTCAGCATTGTGTGCCACCGATGGATGATGAAGCTGATCCCCTGCAACAATGACTCCGCACAAGGGAGAGAGACGCCAGTGTTGTTTCCGCCGTTGCAGTCGCCCTGGCTCCGCTCGCCTCACGTCGCCACCACACCAACAACCGACGCTTCGTCTTGACTCACTACCGCACTTGGCCTGTCCGCGCCCCGCCACCTGCCGCCCGGCTGCTAGGTTAGTCTCCGTCCGTTGCCCGCTGCTTTGTCGTCTTGTTTGTCATGCAACAATAACATCGATGTGGAGCCTGGCTGGTTGTCTGGCTGGATTTTGCCGAACGGGAACAGACACGGGAAAGGTACCCCTCCAGCGCCAATCCCAACAACCCGCTTATTAGAGACGGTTGCGCGATCATAGATCGCCTCCCCTGGAGCCCCGGCCAATCACGCCTAGAATACCCATGGACGTCGGCAGGGCCATCGAGTCCGAGCCGGACCTTTGCACCGAATCCCTCTTTTCGTGACCCTTGACCTTGTCTGCGACCTGGTCGTTTCCCTCGCTCTTCAGGTCTGTCGTAGAGCGTGCGCCAGTACCGTTTCCGTTGGTAGCGGTCATGGCCGACGCGTTGCCGTTGCCAAGGGACATGCGGTGCAGGCTCTCGGCGAGGTCGTGTTGCGACAGGCTAGCCATGGTGATTGGTGATTGCGGAGTCGACAGGGACGTTGTCAATGCCGTGGCGGATGGAGGAAAAGGCAGCGCACAGTATCGCGCCATGGGCTGCATCGATGGCGGCGGGAACGACGGCGGCGGCGGCGGCGGTGGCGGCATTGCTGCCGCAGCCATGTACATGCTGTCCCCAAAGTAAACGCGTTAGTCTCGAAGCCCTGGTGGTACGTACAACGCGCGGGAGTTTGAGCGAGCTCGGCGGGCGGAAACGACGTGGGATCAACCAGGCGGGGGAGGAGGGACGGAATCGACGACAGTCCGTACGGCACTGCACAATGATAGCACCCAAGAGCAACAGCACAGGCAAGGAGCAGCAAACAAGGCAAGCCGCATGCGAGAGCAAACACTGGTATAAAGCGCGCAATAATACACAAACGAATGCAAACCATAAGGAGAACCAATCGTTGCCGGGAAAACCATGAAACTAGCAAAGTTGCAATTTAGAGGAAAAGCAGCATGCTCTAAAAAGCATCCATCCCGGAACCAGTCGGAGCATAGGCTCGTCAGCAAAGGGGAATCGAAAAACTAGCTACAACCCGAGAAAACCTCCATGTCGTGTGGAGAAAATAATAGTGTTGTTCCCGCGAGGACCGCAAGAAGATTAAGAGAGAGCAGCAGAAGAACCCCTGGCTAGGCCGTGTTGTACAGGATTTTCTCTAGACCTCGGTCGTGAAGAAGGGAAAGAGCAACTTTTTGGTATTGGGGGAAAGGCATGAAAACCCGGAAAATTGACTGGAGACCGAACTTGATGATGATGAGAGTCGTGACGTGGCATGCATAAAGTGAGAAAACCATGGACCAAGCCAACCGAGTTAAAGAGCCTTGAAAGACCTTTGAATGCACGACGTACGCGAACTCCCGCTGAACCCTCAAGAAATTGTAAGGAATTTAGCTTACTGTGGCAACGTCAGCAAGCCTGCATCTATGGCGGTTCACTGCTGCCATACCTTCATGGGAGCAAACCCACCGTATGGACCGGGCATGCCCATGTTGGGGTAGACCGGGGGAGGAGGGGCCGGGCGGTAGGGAGTGCCAGCGGGACCAGAGTTGTTTTGGCTGCGGCCCCAGGAAAGACGGACGCGCGAGTTGCCAATGGGGTATCCTTGCATCTGGTTGATAGCCATCTCTGCGGCATGGCGCTGCACGAATTGGACGAATCCACAACCCTTGCCCGGCGGGATCTTGACGTAAGTGATTTCACCAAAGCCTTGGAAGAAAGAGCGGAGCTCATCCTCGGTGACGTAGCCAGAAAGGCCTCCGACAAAGACGGTCGTGTTGTTGGGGTCGGTAAACTGGTTCATGGGCTGAGGAGCACCGTAGTAGCCAAGAGGCGGTGCGCCCATTCCGTACATTCCCACGGGGCCAGGACCGTGCATGCCGCCCATGGGGCCACCGGCAGCGGCTGGGCCACCGCCGCTCTTGTTCTTAGGAGTAGCGGTCGAAATGCGCATCGGGCGGTTGCCGCAGTAAACACCCTGCATCTCGTTGAGCGCGCGCTGCTGCTCACTCTCTTCGGAGAAGCGAACGAATCCGTAACCACGAGACATGCCGCTGATGGGATCCGTCATGATCTTGGCCGACTTGCACGAGGGGTACTTGTTCTGGAACAGCGAGACCAGGACGTATTCGTTGACTTCGGGGCCGAGGTCGCCGACAAAGATGGAGTACTCGGGGCCACGGTCGTCACGGCGGTCAGCGAGGCCTCCTCCGGAAGCCCAATTGAGCTTGAAGGGACGGTTCGTGTTGGGAATCATCTGTCCATTGAGGGAAAGGGCCTTGGAGGCAGCCTCGGGCGTCTGGAAGTCGACAAAGCAGTAGCCGGCATTGTTGCTACCATGGTTAGCTTTGATTGTTGAAGCAAGGGATGTTGCAACTCACCCAGAGAACTTGTCCCGGATCATCTTGACGTTGACTTGCTCGCCCATGCCAAACCAGACACTGCGGATGAAGTTTTCGTCGATCCAAGGCTCGAGTTCACCCATCCTGCCCACGTGTTAGCCATCAATTGCGAAAATGTTGCGCGTCGACCTTGGGTGAAGCGCCAGCTTCGGACCGACGCGACCGTGTGCGCACGCGTACCAGAGGGTTGTCTTGGCCTCGCCGCCAGGGCCTGGCTGAGCGGCGTTGGGCGCGCCAACGGGCATGTTTCCACCTTGGAACTGACCAGCCGCGCTCTCGATGGGCTGACCCATCTGAGGTTGTGGTTGACCTCCAGCGACGCCCTGCGCGTTGGAGTCGTCGGCGCCGGGCTGGCCTTGAAACGAGTTGTCGTAGGGGAAACTCATGGTGACCGCGCGAGGTGCTACGGTAGGTATATTCGGAAGTGTGAAAAAGTTGAAGAAGTGGCTTGGGGTTAACGTCCTAGCGTTGACGACGGTAGAAGCTAGCCGGGCAGAGGATAAGTCAGCACAGGCGCTCTGATCGCACGGCGGAGAGCCATGTGAGAAAAGCAAGAGGCACGAGCCCGCAGCCCTGATCAGGCGTGCAGATGATTGACGCTTGGGGCAGAACTCACCTCGAGAAGAATGACTGCAGATGGCAGATGTATCGCCGAGATTGCGACAAGACGACCTGGATTGCGCGCGCAGGCAAAGCCCAAGGAAGCGGAAGCAGCAAGCCAGATGGAATTGAAGGCGACTTGACTTGGGAGGGACCGCGCGAGCGAAAGTTCAGAGTTAGGAGAACCTAGCAATGCTGAATGAAGGTCGTTTGCTCGAAGCGGCGGAAGCAGCAGAAGAGAGGTCACTCGCAAATCTGCCGAGAGATGAGAAAGAGTCAGTCAGCAGGCGGCGGCAGAAGCGAGAGTGAGTAAGCGCAAGCCAGATCACATGCGCGCGCGCGCGAGGGAGGGACTTTGTCGAGGCGGGGTTGAGCGACGGAAGGCGCGAGGTGGAAAAGATGCGGGAGAGAGGTGGAGTGGTGGAGTGGTGGTGGTGGTGGTGGTGGTGGTGATTTGTGGGCGGAGGGTTGAAGAGGTGCGGTCCGGGAGCGTCAGAGCGAGGTACCTAGCGTCGGCGGCGGCGTCGGCGGCGGCGGCACGACACAAGACGCACGACGACAACGGCCCAAGACAGGCGCGCGCGCGCGCGAGAGGCAAATGCGGTTGCGAGTCGGTGGCTCGACGACCTGACGCGCTTGGCGGGGTGAGAGTGCCGGGGCGGCGAGGATCGCAAACGGACGACGGCCGGGGCAGCGAGGATCGCGGTTGGTTGGGTGAAGTGAGAGGTGAGGTGTGAGACGAGGGAGACGTGTGGGCCGCGGACGCGATTGAAAAAAATCGAAATCAGCAGCGAGCGACTTACCAAGCTAATGACGACGGACTGAAGCAGAGCGGCAATCAGATCGAATGCAGAGAGACTGGCGCCAGACTGGAGAGACGAAAGACCCAACACGCGCGACGCAAAGGGAAGACGGGCGAATAAATAAGCGTGGGGAGTGGTGGTGAGGGATTAGTGTGGAGGTAGTTGTGAGGGCGAGGAGCGAAGGGAAGGGAAGGGAAGACGAGGAAAGGGCAGACGCAGTCCCGTGATTCCACTCCGTCGCGGTCCACGGTCCCATGTTTTGGCCAGAGTCTATCGAGCCCACGACCGCAACCCAACCCATCCATCCCATGCCGCTCCGTCAGGTCCGCAACCAAAGCCCTCTCCTCGCTGCACGACATGGCCCTCTGTACGGTAGGGCTGTTTCAGCAAGATGAAGACGATCGACTTGACCGCTTGCAGTCGCCCATCCCCACCACTGCCAGTCCTCAGAGCTCCACATCGGCTGCCCTCAACAGAGACCCGCCGGCCTGGATCCCCCCAGCTGCAAACAGTCACCTTGACCTCTCTGTGTAGGTACCTAGTCATCTACGAGTACGGTAGCTCCAGATGCTGTACCATGGCGCGCCACTCCCGCCGACCCGTTGCGCTGCCATCCCTCCCGACCGCACACAACACTACCGGTACACACACACCCCTCGCACAAGGTCCGTCGTCTGCTGCTCAAGATCTGCTGCGGGGATTCCACCACCTGACGTCCTTCGCTGTCCGCGTCTGTGCTGGCCCGGACACCACGAGAATCACATTGCTTGTTTTGTTCAGGGGCCGCTCTTTGGCAACTGCTCCACGCGTTTATTGGTTGCTACATGGCATCGACGGGCTCGAGGCCACGAGACAAGTCATCAACCCCACCATCCCATCTCCTTCTTTACTGCTTTGGGGGAACGCCCTCGGCCGCCGCCGAGTCGCCAAACGAGTCGCGTCCAGACTCAAACACCTTGTCGAAGTCGTACTCGCCCCACCTGATGTCCGGGTTGAGGCCAGCAAACTTCCACACGCCGTTGACCTTTTTGTACCAGTGCGTGTTGGTGCTGTGCGCGTGGCCCTTGACGGCCACCTTGGTGCGCGACGAGTCCGTGTACCGCTGGTGCGGCACGCGCAGCTGATGCACGCCAACGACCTCGTCGTCCGAAATCTTCTCCCACTTGGATCCGCCGATGAAGTGTTGGGTCTTGAGCAGCGGGTCGCCAAGCACGTCGGGAGACGAAATCATGCCAATGAACTCCTCGGCTGGCATGGCCTCCCAGAGCTTGTCCAGGAACGAGCGGTAATCGATCTGCAACGGACCATTGGCCATGGCCTCTTCGTCATAATCATGGTAGCGTACTGACCCTCAACGTTGGCGCAATGCACTTGCTCAACCGAGCCCAGTCCTTGGTGTCGTAGCTGTCGGCCCACTCAACAAGACAGTTGCAGAGGCCAAGGTAGTCTGGTTGCCATTAGTAACGCACCATGGCCGCCATGTGAGGCTCCATACCCTCGAAGGTGATGTTTTTGCTGGCCATGTTGGAATGAAGTTTGGGTGATTGAATTGGCGAGGATCGAGTGATTGGTACGTTCGGAGCGAGCAAGACGTCAATGGCCCAAGGTCCCTGATATATACGTCCATGTCACTGTTCGGATCCCCATGCTAAGGCGTGTCCGGCGGACTCTGCGGGGGGGACCCGAAAGCCACGGGCAAGATGCTAACCATGTTGACACGAATCTAGAAGAATTCGAATCGGTTGCGGCAGCTGGAGACGAATGGGAGAATTTAGAAAAATGCACAAGTTTGGGTCGACAGACTCTGGGTCGTGGATGGCATGGCTTGCTATAGCGTGCCATGGTGGAGGGGCGGGGCGGCGTCTGCCACTCATTCCTGGGCTGCACAGCACGGGCAGCGAGTGACGAGGCTCAGTCCACATGCAGTAGGATCGCAGGACCGGCCTTGACGACCAAGATGAAGGTCCGGGTAGATCTTGGGCGGGTAGCTTGTGCACCCGGAGCTGAGCTGGGTACTGTAATGGATGCAAGCTGGCAGTCCGGGTGCCGTGGCGGGGGCGATGCCGGGCGTGGATCGGACCTCATGGCTGACCTGACGGGCGCGCGCGGGAACGGACGGGAAGGCAATGCGGTGCCGCCGGCCCGAAGCTTCGGCCTTCGATTCGGATGGCCTCCAGGAGCTCATTCAGTTGGTTGATTGTTGCTTCACAAATCAGTCTCAAGAACCATCACTCCCAGAGTGGCCCAGCTCCAGCTCTGGTACCAAGTAAGATGGCTGGGTCGGCACCGCGACACATGTAAGCAAGACAACAGCTCCGCATGCTCTCCGGAGCTTAAGCTGCTGGAGCTACTGCACAAATACCTGGGCATCATCTGTTGGCATTTTACAGACGTCGGCCTGGGGCCAAATGACTCGTAGTGCCTGAGCTTCGAACACGGCCGTTTTTGGCAGCAATAGGGACCGCCATGACATTGACGACTTCAGTTGTCGGCAGAGACAAAGCCTCGAACGGGCTGAGCAATAGGAGAGTGACGCAAGCCGGAGCGTCTTGGCGCCACCGCGACTTTGGCCCTCCTGCGACACGTCCAACGCAACAATCCACTTCCAAACGCCTTCACAGGCGTCTCAGTCTCTCACCCTCTCCCAGGAACCAACCCGACCAGCAAGAAACCGCCTCTGCCCCTGTTTCGCCCTCCCTTGACGCCTCCTCCTTTGCTTCCTCAACTTTCACCCGGCCATGTCAGACGCCAAATACCAGCCCGCACCGACGGCCGAACCGCCGCGCGAGCCCCCGCCGACCTACGAGTCTGCCGTCGACAAGACGCAGCAGCAGCCCGCCGCCGCCAATGCCGGCCCGTCGCCCAACCCTCGCCGTCAAACAATGTCGCGCGTGCCTCTTCCGCTGGACCTGGCTGCCTTGAACGACCTTAGAGGGAAGAGGGTCGTCTTGGCCTCGGCGAGCCCCAGGCGGCGACAATTGCTCGCCCAGGTGCGTCAGAGTCAGCAAACGCGGCCAACAATACAATCAAAGTCAGGTTTAACAAGGGGGCGTTCGTTTCATCACAGATTGGCCTGCCGAATGTCGAAGTCGTACCATCAACGTTTGCCGAGGACCTGCCCAAGAGCATGGCGCCATTTGAATACGTGCTCGAGACGGCAACGCAAAAGGCCATGAACGTGTACAAGGTCGAGATTGACAACGAGGAAAAGGGCGAGCCGGCCCTCATCATCGCCGCCGACACCATCATCGTCGATCATTACGGTGCCATACTCGAGAAGCCGCGCAGCGAGCGCGAGCACATCGAGATGCTCAAGAACCTGCGCGATCACGGCGAGCACCACGTCTTCACCGCCGTGGCGTGCATGAGCCCGCTCGAGAGCGCAAGGGATCCGGGCTACGCAATGAAGACGCACGTCGAGGACACGGTCGTGCGGTTCGATAAGAGCGGTGCGTTGAATCATTCATAGCCGGCGCTTCGACGAGACACCTTCCCCTTTCCTTCCCCCTGAAAATCACCACAGGTCCATGGTTATCCGCTGACTTGAGACCGGCACGCAGTCACCGACGACCTCATCCTGGCGTACGTGCGCACGCGCGAGGGCGCCGACAAGGCCGGCGGCTATGGAATTCAGGGCATCGGATCCATCCTGATCGAGCGCATCGAGGGCACCTTCGACAACGTCGTCGGCCTGCCCCTGCGCGCCACGCTCAAGCTGATCGAGGAGGTCACCAAGGACGAGGACGAGATGGACGAAGACCTAGCCGCCGCCATGGACGGTGATGATGTCGAGGTGTAGGTTCAAATTTTTGGAAGGGCAAACAAAAGCCAGGAACACGAGCCGTGTAAGCTGGGCCCGTTGCGGAGCATGAGAAGCTGAGGCTCGGGGCAGCAAGCTCGTTTGCTGTCCCATTTGAAAGTCATGCTATGCTGCATCGGCGTACATACGGGGCATAATTGGTCGACCAACAGCAGCCGAGTCGACGCAAGTCGCATATACCCACCTGCATACACATCGTTGGCAGCTTGGTCACGGAGACCGAGGAGGCAAGAAGCATTTAAACAGCCGTAGGCTCATTGGATCATGTACATGACAGGAGAAAGACATGATGCAAATCGACTTAACCGATAGACTATTCACATTTTGTTCTCGGACCGTTGGTTCTTTTCTTGATCGTTGTCCGTCTCTCTGTCGAGAGAATATCCATGCAATAAGAACGAGGTGCATTGTGCTCCCAAGGACTCGTGCCCGCGGTGGGGGCTGAAGCGCAAGAGTCCTCCCCATTCGATCTGATCTGTTCCCCTCCTCGAGACGGTCTTTGGTGTGCCGCCTCGACTTTCCCCACTCGCTCCCATCATGGATTTCTCGGCTTCGTAGTCTGTTGGTCTATCCGTCTACTCATCATCCACTTCCGCAGAATTAACAATCGATACTTTCACACCGAAAACGACTACGCCACGCCGCCATGATGCGGACCTGTCTGGTACTCAGGGCGAGATGACTCGGCGTGTCGTTGACGGCATCAATGTACACGACATATTATGCACCATGGTGTTCGCAGCCCGAGTCCGAAGCTACGTCATCTCGTCTTCTGCACAGGCATGGTGCTGTAGGTGTAGAAGTGCAGTCTAGACTTTTTCTTCTCAATCATGTTTCCGTCCCTCTTGGCCAATTTCTCATATTTCTTTCTTGCTAGTGAGTGGTTTCCAGTTCCCAATCTCGCGCCTGGCCGGGTGCGACAGCGAGTGTCGAGAAATATGGAATTTCCGTCTGCAATGCAGAACAGAACGACTGCCCCTTGGATCCTGCACCAGAATTTGTCATTCATTCAGACATCCACTTTTGGTGCCACTGGCGGGGGGTTAACTTCAAACTCATCACATGCCAGATGACGGAAACATGCATGTTCTTGTTGACATGAATTACTACGTTTGATTCATTCGTTGCTGGTCATTAAGATGCGCCCGCGTGCTATGCTGCCTGCCTGCCTGCCTGTCTGTCCGTCCGATACAGACAATACAATGCCATGCCAAATGCCACCATGCGATGCTAAAAGCCAAAGCTGGAACAAAGCCATCCGCCCAATGCAGCCAAGTGAAGAGATGCATCCAAAACAATCGCTCAGCCTCCTCTTTCCCCTCTCAACAGCGGAACAAGACACACGGCTTACTCCTTGGCAATCTCCAGCACGGCCTTGCCAAAGTTCTTGCCGCTCAGCATGCCGAGGAAGGCGTCGACGGCGTCGTCCAGCTTGTCGACGTGCATCTTGGCCTTGAACGTGCCCTCGTGGATCCACTTTTGCACGTTCTCCTGGTGCGCCTTGGCGTGCAGCGGGCCCATGTCCGGGTCCATGACGATGAAGCCGCGCATCGTGATGCGCTTGCTGACCACGTGGAACAGGTTGCGGACGCCGTAGCGCTCCTCGGGCGTCAGGTTGTATTGCGAAATCATACCGCAGGCAACTGTGGCAATTGTTAGCAGGTGTGTCAAATGCGATGGTCGGATTGGACAAGGACTTACTGATGCGGCCCCTGTTGTTCATGGCCTCGAGCGCCGCCTCGAGCGTCTCGCCGCCGACGTTCTCAAAGTAAATGTCGATGCCGTTGGGCGCCAAGCGCGCCAGCGCGTCTCCGGGAGCCTCCTTCTTGTAGTTGAATCCGGCGTCAAAGTTAAGCTCCTTGAGGATAAAGTCGAGCTTGGCGTCGTCACCAACGCTGCCAATGACATTGAGGCCCTCGTGCTTGGCCAGCTGGCCGACGAGCTGGCCGACGGCACCACTGGCGGCCGAGATGAAAATCGTCTCGCCCTTCTTGGGCTTGCCGATTTCGTAGAACGACGAGTACGCCGTCAGACCGGGCATGCCCAGCGGGCCGGTGAAGAGCATCGGTTCCAGGTTGTAGGGGTTGTTCAAGTGTTTGAAGCCATTTGCCAACGCCTCGGGAAGCACGCTGTACTCCTGGATGGGGCACATGCCCGAGATGAGGTCGCCAGCCTTGAACTTGGGGTTGGCGGACTTGAGGACCTTGCAGACAACGTTGTTGTCCATGGGCTCGCCGAGTTCGAACGAAGGGAAGTATGACTTGGAGCCGGGCTCCCGCATGCGGCCACGCTGGTACGGGTCGAGCGAAGCGTAAAGGTTCTTGGTCACGATGCCGCCCTTGGGGGGCTCAACCGTGTCGAGGTCGAGGGGGCGCGACTCGACGGCGAGGTCGACGCCGGGCTTGGGCCAGCCCGTAGGCGGGTTCTTGTAGATCAAGCTCTTGTTCTGGGTTTGGACCATTGTGATGTCGGTTGTGGTGTTGGGATGGAGAGGAAGAATTGAAGAGACTCAAAGGGGGAAGGTGTGGATTTGTTTGGAAGGTGCGGATAAATGGTATCAGAATGAAAGCAGAAGGCGAGGGGCTGGCGGGACTAGGCCGTCATATATACAGAGCTGCCAGCAGTGTAACCGCCAGCAAAGAGAAAGAAAAAAATTCAGAGAGGCAATATCACCGCGCCGGCGCAGACGTTAGCCGGCTCCTAACGTACGGACAGAGGGGCCTTCTTTCGCCCATCTTCGACGATTGCATCATGACAGGTCAAGCCAGCGGTCGGCAGTGGCGGCCGTCGGAGCCACTCGTCGAACCCTTACGACTGGCCTTGGCCGAGTGCCGAAAAGAGACGGGGATGAGGGGGTCACGGCCGCAAGGGAGACTGACGTTCTCCGCCCCGAGCGGCCCGATGCCGTGTCGGTCCCGACGTAGATTAGATTCCATGACGCACTAAGGTCTTGGAGGTATTCTTTTGCTCTGGTTTGGAGTGGCCAAAAATTGGAAAGCCGTTTATTCACAAGCTCTTCAAGAACAAAAGCCACAGTCGCGTATCTGCGAGCTCATGGCGACCACAGGTACAGAAGGGGCGCCGGGCAGGAGTACGCTTTTGGATGTCCGGTCCGCATCGCCCGGGCGTGCTGGCGGTGGTCCTTGAGCTGTGAGGAAGGGCTCGAGATGTTTTCGGGGCGAGGTCCAGGCGGGATGGGCCAACGGAGACGGAGACTGTATCGAGTATGTAGGCCGCCGATGGTAGCTCAAGGCTGGTGGTTCTTCTGACAGACGGCCGATGCTGTGGTGTTTCAGAGGGCGGGGAGGTGATTGGGAGTGGAAGAGGGATGGAGCATAAGGATGGTGATCGGCTTGCAAAACTGCGGTGGCTGCCCCGCGCCCACGATAGCCACGATAAGCCAGACGCGTCCTCGCCCTTCGCAGCTGAGAGCCATTGTTCACTCCCCTCTCCAACACCAAACACCATCATCCTTGACGTCACGGACCTTGGTGCAGCTCCAACCTCCGTCGCCTCCTGAGATGTGCGCCAGCCATCGTCCGCCGTGCTCCCCGACCCACAGCCAACCCTGAGCCCACGTTGCTGAGCAAGCCGTCGCCGATTAATAATCCCCCAGACGACCGTCCTCTCTCCCAAACTCTGCACAGATGCGGTACTGTGTGCCGAAGGCATCCCAACAGGCGAGCAAACAACCTCGGATACAAGGCAGCCAACAGAGGAGGAGCGCGAGAAAAGAACTGTCACCAAGCGCGGCGGATACGGATCATCGGGGCCGTTTGACCACCTTGTTGGTCGACGACTGACGTACCAAGCCCACGCCCGCCTTGGTATCACCGAAATGGACAACGGACGTTGTCGCAGAAGCACGACACAGGTGCAGGCAGATCAGTTCAAGAGCCGCGGTAAAATTCTAGATCTGCGTCCATCAACCGGGGTCGGACGTCGCTCGGACCCAGTCATTCGGGCCTGGTCCGGACGGTCTTCCTGCCTGTTGTGGTTCTTTCCTCTCTGTCCTTTTTCTGTGTGAAGCTATGATGATGACCAAGCTGTTCACTTGGTGAAGTGACCACGTCCAGTCAGCAACGAGCAGCCCCGTGGTGATGATTCTGGCACCATCTTTTCCACAACGGCAAGCCACCGCTCCTCTTGCCGGTGGTGGCGTCGGCGGCTGCGCCCGTTTATATTTCCTTTTGCGGCAGAGCAGAAAACCGCTCGACAACGTGGCAGACAATAATCCGACAGGGAGCACTGCTGCAAGTCGGACGGGCAGCACCACAAGCACAGACCCTTCCATCTGTGTTCCTCGCCAGGTTCTGTACGGGATGTTGGCCGACGGGGTCTAGGGAGCTGTTTCCGGCTGCCGAATCGTTGACGCTGCATATCGCGTAGTGTCCGGTGGCCTGGTCATGTCACGCCGTTTTGAGTACCGTTGCGCCTATCTTGCAAATGCCTCTTAGAGTAGGGATGTAGATAGGGGGACAAAGGCACGGATGCTCGCTCCATCGTTTTTTCTCAGAACTCTTGACCAGCCCACGTGTGCTGACCTTGTGGTCTTGTTTCCACTTTCAATCATTCCTCTTTATTCTACCGGGTACAGTCGTGCTGTCTCATGAGCATTGGAGATCCAGAGCCAACAGTGTTCTCAAGAATCGTTTGTTGCCATGGTCCCAAATTCCACGGTCTCGCAATCATGACGCAAATCATTCGTACATCCGTTCTGAACTCGGCTAATCACCTGTTTGATGCAGTTCAGACTCAGTCACACTGTCGAAAGAATTGATATCTTCGTCCATCTGAAGCATTCAATTCATGCTCCCTGGTTGCAGTTGCACTTCCATCCCTTCCCCTTCCTTCTCCTTCGCATCCATCCCAAATCCAGATCTACCCCACAGTAGCCAACAGGCCCCATAGCACGGCTATGGTCGCCGCCAACGCCGCCCCACCTCTGCCTCCACCACCCACAGTCCCCGCGTTGCTGGTGCTTGGCGTCGGCGTCGCGCTTGGCGGCGTCGTCGTGGCGGCTGACGACGACGGCGCCGACGCACTCGCATTGGTGGAGGAAAAGAGCGAGGATGAGTAAGTCGATAAAGAGGTAAGTGCGGATGCCGATGTGGGGAGTGTGCTCGCAGGAGGCACATAGCTAGGGGTTGTTGATGTCGAGGAAGACGTGAGAGGAGTAGATATCGGAACAGGCGTAGAAGTAGTGACAGGAGAAGTAGCGATAGTAGAGGAAATAGTGATCGTACACGTTGTCCAGACAGACAAAAACTGCGGCGTGTGACGCTGGACACCAAATGTTGCTTTCGGCTTGGTGTTTTCCGTGTCGCCATTTGCTTCCCCCGCCGCAGCAGCAGCCCGATGCTGCACGTCTCTGGGAACTGGTGGATGCCACTCCGTAGACAAAGGTGCGGGCATCGGATAGACCGTCGCGGTCACCACCTGCGTCACAGGATCGGGAAATTCGGGGACCGGATAGACGGTCGCAGTCAACAGCTGCGTAACGACGTCAGGAGAGGGTGGGACATCGGCCGTGACGGTCTCGGTGACCCAAACCTCCGTGACGATGATATCTGTGACGACAACAACGGGCCCGTCATCGTGACGAGCTTCGTCTTGCCTCTTCTCGTTGCGCCCTGACAGACTTGCCGCCTGCGCAGGCGCGTCTGTCGGCTTGGTCAGCGTCTGAGTGTACGGCTGCGTGATTGTCGTGCGGTACGGCACAACAGTGCCTTTGGTGGAGCCGTCCGCGTGTGTAATCAGCGTTGTCGAATCCAGTATGAGCGTGAATGTGGCGGAAGCTACCTCGTAGTAAGTGATGGGGTCGTACGTGAAGCGCGGTGGTTCGTCTACACGACGCTGCGGCTGCGCAGTCGCAGACGAAAGCGTCCTAGATGTAGCCGTACGGGCAGGGAGCGCTGACTGCGGCGATGGATTTGCTGGCTCGCTTTCCGTGACGGTCACTGTGACTGTGGCTAATGCACACGCGTTGACGTCGCCATCTCCTCGCTCAGCAAGAAATCCGTCTACGATATTGCTGTGGGAGTCTCCTGGAACATTAAGACCTGAAAGCTCTCTAGGGGGGATCTGATCCAGCGGGGGAAGGACGGTCGCAAGGTCGACGAGGGAACCCATGCCTTTGGTGTCGATTGACATTGTGAGCAGCGGCACTGCGACAGATGGATAAGAACCCATTTTGAAGATTGGGATAACAAAAGCAACATCCAGCTCACTGGAATGGATGCGAAGACACAGCGTGGACGTTGGAGGAAACTTAAGGACTTCCATTTGAGTCGACCGAGAACATCGTGATGTGACCTCACGAAACACGAGACGGGACTTGATTGCTTGCTGGCTCAGTTTGCTTTTCGTGTTGGAGTTGGAGTCTGTCGTGATGTACATGTGCTGCTCTGTTCAGGATACAAAGGTTGTAGTAACACGTTACTGGAGAGCGTCGTTGTGAGAAGCTCAAAAGGCTCTTTCCGGAGGTACAGCGAGCTTTCGACCTCCGTCAAGGTGATTCAATATGAAAACTCAAACTCAAAGACAGACGGATAGTCAACTTCGCTCCTCCATGAGGCAGCCATCTTCTTATGAGACCAACTGTGTGCAATAAACTATAACAGTGTAACAAAGTTCGTACAGGTAATGCACCAAATTTAGACAATTGTTGGACGGTGGGTATAAAAACGGTAGATGTACAACATACCTGCGGTCTCAAGCCACCCGAACTTGAATCAAAGCTTTCTATGCCTCTCTTGTAATGTAAGAACGCCCTCCATGCGCCCATCACGAGGGATCTACTCTGCGGATTCCCACGACCCTTGTCATTCTCTGCTCCATGCCCCACACGCGGTCGTCGACCAGTTGGATGTCCCTCTCGACTCCTCTGACAATCCTTGACACTTGGTGAGCTCCGAGTTCCAAGAGCGAGATTAATGGCACTTACAAACAAGCGTCACCAATCTCCTTTGCGATTCGTCTCGTTTCCAGTCGGGCCAAAGTATTCATCATTTCAACAACATCGCCCTTCTTTCGAAGCCAAAGATAGCGCTCACGAAAACCTGCTTTTCGGTATTCCGTCTTGTAGTAGTCATCGTCGTCGCTGGGCGCATATCCTTCGCCATTACGCACATTAGGATCGTGAGATGGACTCCGTCCCATTTCCACATCGTCGCGCAAGAACGGTCGCTCTAGCTCCCGAAAATCGCGAATCAGATGCCTTATCGCTTCGCGCATGACACGGGTGCTGACGTCGTCGTCGTGTATGTCCTTGGCGTCCGTGACTGCGTGACTGTCCAACCGCATTCCAATGATCTCTTTCTCCGAGGCACTACTGTACCCATTGTTGTTGTTGGGGTATCTGTTGGTGCCGCTGCCCCTTCGCTTCCTGAGTCTGTTGCGAGCGCCCCCCACGAAACTGCTCCGCCGGCGCTGGAAGCGCCGCACTTTGCGTAGATGTGCGCGTTCCTCGTAAAGACCCTGCTTCAGGTTGCCGAGGAAGTCTGGAATTTGGGTCTGAGCCGCTGCGATGGTTTGCAAATTCTCCCAAGAGACGCGCAGGAACGTGGCGACGGTGAAGGCGAAGCTGACGAAGCCGATCGTTGTACTTATGAGCGAGAGCGGCGAAATCTCCGTATGGGTGCTGAGGACGACGCCCATGGCTTGACTGTTGGCTTGGCGGGCTTGGGCTTGAAACGGAGAGGCCCTAGTGGACGATATTGGTGTAAGCGATGATGAATTATTGGACCGTCGTCTTGGACTCCCAGGTTGTATATGAGCTTTTTTGACAAATCCTCTGGGCGGGAGGAAGCATCACAGGGTTTGTTCTGTTCGAAGCGCTTACCTTGTTGGAAATCCTCCACCTTGCGAACTAAAGACATAACCCCAGTGTGAAAGCTACGCGTGGGTTAAGACATGAAGAGAAAGATAAGAGCTTTTGGGGGACCGAAAAGCGTCAAGCCGACGAGCTTGTGGCTGGGAGGGGCGTATATAAGCGGCGGCCATCAGAGCCACCTCGTGCATTATGCGGCGGTATCGTCATGATAGGGACCGGTCGGGGAGTCGACGCGCGAATCCGGGGAAAGAATTGGCATGTCGAGGTCAGATGGCGTTGAGACGTGATGAACGTGACCAGTGGACAAGGACCACGCGGGCCGACAAGCAGATGGGTTTAGCGGCGTGGGCGAGGTCATGAAAGAGTTGGGCTGACTAGGAGGGTTCGACAGTGCGACGCGGGCAGGTCTGCGGACGTGGATAGCTGGCCAGGGAGGCGCAGGTGAGGTGGTTGAGAGAAACCAAAGGTCGTGTCTGTTGGCCGTTGTCGTCACTGCCAAGCGAGCGGCCGAGCTCCAAGAGCTCCTCCATCGCGTGTGCCAACCCAACCCAACGCCTGCGCCTCCTTCGGTTCCCTTCCGCTTGACAGTTCTCCAGCTCATGTAGTCCTCACTCGACCCGACACTCGACTCCTCAAATCTCCCATCGCTAGCTCCATCCCACTCAACATGTTCTTCTTCTTCACCTGCGGCTCGCACAGTATGTCGATCAGCTGCTCCGCCGCCGTGCCATACATGTACCGTAGCTAACACTCAACCAGCGTTCCAGTCGCCTCTCAAGGGCTACGAGAACGTCACGGTCCAGTGCCAAAACTGCGGCAACTGGAGTGGGCGCGTCTACAGGCGTTGGTAAGCGTCAGCAGGAGCTTTCCCCGGTCTGCGCGTGCGCACGCGCCGGGCCTCCCGCCTCTCCACAGCTTCTCCACACTCCCCATGCTGACTCGGCACAGGCAGTGGTTCACCTTTTGCTTTGTGCCCATCATTCCCTTTTCCCTGAAGCCATGGCATGAAGTCGGCTGTCACATTTGCAACTTTTTCCAGGACATCAAGTAAGCCATCGCCCGCCTCTCCAAGTCTCTTCCGCCACTCCACGTCTCGTCCGCCACTGACCATCACCTCCCTACAGATACCGCCCCGACGTTCAGGCTCAGGCTAACGGCGGTGGCCCGCAGTATGGCGGACAAATTCCCATGGAAAACTACGGAGGCAAGCAGCCGGAGACACAGCCGGCGCCGGAGCCGCAAGCCCAGTACCAGCAGCCGCAGTACAAGTAACGCGTCGATGCTGGCAAGCTATTCCGCCATTCAAACTATGCCGCCCGTCCTATCATACTCCAACCATCATTGCACATGCGCGCGTCAGGCTTTAGCTGCAAACAGTCTGTTCTGATCTGGCGGCTGCGACGGGATGAAGAGGCAAAGCTGCACGAGCAAGCGCAGATGCGGAATGCGGACTCTTATGGTAATAGGCTGGGCTGAGGTAGTGCGGCCGGGCGTTTTGGTTTTTGTTGCATGGGTTTGGTGGGGATTGATACCAGATACCTGAGGCTCCTCAAAAATGTTTACTTTCTCCTAATCTTGAATTTCTGTGAACTGGGCCTTGAAAGCTACTCATTGTTCTACCCCAGGCCATATCTTGTGCGTATCACGACTCTGGGGCACTGTGGTCGTCAACGGAACATTACGCAACGTTGGCTCAAATTGTGTTGGGTTGGCGGTGTCAGTGATGAGTATGTTGTGTTGAATTAGGTTGACAAATATTAACTCCGACGATGTACTAGTAATTTTATGCTTAGACTGATCATTACTTTTTTGTTCTTTTCCCTCCCTGAGCCACTCACGAGCTGTATAGTAGGTAGTAGTAGTAGGGGTGGTGAGGTGCTAGGCATCAGGGAAAACCCACCTTATTAAATTTCTAATTAACAATTGTCAACCCAACTCCGTGCAATGAGGGTGCCACATTATGTACATTGACAAATCAGAGGGCGCTATTTGGTTGTGCTGATGTTGACTTTATCAATGTCTGTTGTCAATCACTGAAATATATTGAACTGACGACCATCCTGTTTTGAGGGATAATTAGGAATCTGGTGAGGAACGTTGCATTCTTAGTATTTCTAACTTCAACATGGCGCGACTATTACGCATCTGCAGTTTGGCGAGGTGGATAGATCTTATAAAGCTTTTGTTGTTCACATTCTACAGCTCCTCCAACCAAAACTACATTCTTCACCTCTGGCCATCTCGAACACAAATATGTACACTCTCAACATCTAAAACAGAATGAGAGTCCCTCAAGGAGCTTCGGGGCAAAAGGCAAAAGAAGATGCAGCTTCTGTGGATCGAACACAGTACCTCCAGATACCGCACAGGTGCTTGTAGGCTGAAGTGGACTTCAGTCTGGCGCTCTCCCAAGTGAGCTAAAGCTGCTACTTGAAATTTCTAATGCATTTATCAATCTATAGTCTGCAAAATTGTTGTGACGTCACTTGGAAGACTTCATCACTCGCCGACATGGCGCGGAAGGCGGCGCGGAAGGCGGAGAGAGGTGAGATTGAGATGTTGGGATAGATTTGTGTAAATTCAGTTGCTCGGCTTCCAGCATTGAAGATGCTCTTTTGACAAAACGCGCATCTTCGATTGCTTTTTTGCATGCGTCGAGGTCTGAGAGAGTCCTGTATGACAATTCTCTTGTTTCCTTTGCTAGTTAGAGCTTTATTATCGCCGTCTTGCGCACCTTGCACGACGGACTCAATCAAGCTGTTTTCACACTGTCTTCAGTCATCATCACGTCGCCATGGATCTGTCGTTCAGTTGCGTCGCAATTGCTTCATCAGATGCGCTCGCGTGGTGCGACACGTTGAACGGACCGTCCCACGACTAAGCGAGATCTTCCCGGCGATCTCTCGGACTAAAAATAAAAATATTCGGTTCCGGCGCGGGCCTCACCCCTTTGAAGCCCAAAGTCAAGGAGACGATCTAGGACTTGGGAAAGCTGTTGCTATGTTGCTACAGACTAGAAATATATTTCCTGCTCGTCTCGTGTCTCGCTGGAGCGTCGTTGTTCCGCTGTGCCACTAATCGACCGAAAAGTGCCCCGGCTCTCACCTCCAAACTTGAAGTCCAAAATGGAGGAATCATTGTGTTTTTTGTTGATGGACTGGACTCTGGCATGTTGATTATGCGTCTTCTAAATGTATGGGGTCTGCCAGAGGCGTTGTTGGTCGGCTATCCCGCTAATCGACCAAAAACACACCCCGGCCTTCAGGACCCACCCACAACCACCGCCACGGTCTAGAACTGTACAAAAATAAAGATATGACCACGGCAGGGATCGAACCTGCAATCTCTTGATTCGTAGTCAAGCGCCTTGCCATTGGGCCACGCGGCCAGTCACTTTAAGCTCGTTGGTGTTACGGGCTTCGTTGGAGAAGACCCGGGCTTTTGTGTATATATTCTCCATTATTTTAGACCATTTTCAAGCTGATCTCAACGTCTTCTTCTACTCCAGAAAAAACCGGGACGAAAAAGAGCCAAAAACGCATGAAATTCCACACTGAAGACGTCAGAGGCAGCTAGGAGAACCAGCTGGCTTGACTGCGCGCCTCTCTCCGAACCACGACCAGACAGCAAGGGAGAACAAGCCTGACAAGGAAACTCTCACAAGAGCTTTTCCAAATTCATAATTCAATCGACCCAAACCGGTTCCTGAACTATACAACTAACACCATCCTAGCAAGGGCACATCGGAGAAATGATGAGACAGTGCAACTGCGTTTCGGCATGAGTCTGGGACATACAGAGACGAAAGCGTGCCTTGTAAGCGTGTCACTATGCCCGCAAGTATCTGATGTGGTACAGTGATGCAGACATGTCTTGGAGCAGGCCGAGAGGTACAACCTCTCCGCATCTCGCTGCAAAGCAACCGCACATCCGCGCCCGTGATCAATCAAACGTTGCATTCGTCGTCCAAACCGGAGAGACCTGCTCGAGGTCTTGTTGAATAAAACGGATGTTGGTCAGGGGCAAGCCCGTTGCTGTCTCCCTCGCTTGCAAGGCATGAAGAGACAATGAAATGCGCCAACATTCCAAAACAGAACAATCCGTCCACCACAGTTTGTCAAGCACAACAATGGCCTCATACACGGTCGGTCACTATTGACCTGCAAAAGAGGACACGGCAAGTCGGCCGGGAGGCAGAGTTTCCGTCCCGTCTCATGGCAAATGCTCCGTGCATCAGCAAACTGGTCCGACCGCGCGGGCCGGAGATACTGCACGCTGACCACACCACAACTCCGACACCGATTCCATCCCCTCCTTGTCAGCGCACGCATCAAGAGAGGCGCGAGGTTGGATCAGGTCAGCAGCTGTCGCGATCGCAGCAACGCGGCAGCGTTTGTCAGCCATGTCGACATTTCGCGACTTCTCGAAAGAACCCCTCACTAGTCGCCTGGACCTTGAGAGCTTGCCCCACATTACGTCAAGACATATATATTCACGCTATGAGCATTCGACGCTTTCTCCTGTCAACAGCTTGTCTGCATCTTCTGCATTTGCCGCCGTAATCTGAGAAGATCACACTCGAAATCCATCGAAAATGAAAGAAGCCATTGTAACCGACGCCGAGCATGCAAGTCCACTCACCACACCTGCGCAAGACTGCCATGCTAACTTACACTCAGGTCGCCATCGTCGACTCTCCCATTCCCAAGCCGGGACCCGACCAAGTCGTAATCAAGGTCATTGCCAGCGGCTCCAACCCCAAGGACTGGAAGACGCCCGAATGGTCGCAGAATCCCCACAACTCTGGCGACGACATTGCTGGTATCGTACACGCCGTCGGGGAAAATGTGTACGAATTCAAGCCCGGCGACCGCGTCGCCGCATTCCACGAAATGACCAAACCGCATGGCTCCTTTGCCGAGTACGCTCTGGCCTGGGCGCACACGACTTCGCACATTCCATCGACCCTTAGTTTTGAAGAGGCCGCCACTATCCCGCTGGCTGCGCTGACGGCTGTCATTGGATTATACGTCCGTCTTGGCCTGCCTGAGCCCTGGCACCCGGCCACGGAGAAGACGCCATTGATTGTTTACGGTGGAGCGTCCGCAGTGGGCGCGTTCGCTATCAAACTGGCGCAGCTGTCCAACATCCATCCCATCATTGCGGTCGCGGGTAAAGGTATCCCGTTCGTTGAGGGCTTGATCGATCAAAGCAAAGGCGATGCCGTCGTCGATTACCGGAACGGCGACGAGGCGTTGGTCAAGTCGATCAAGGACGCGCTCGCAAAGGTGGGCGTTGGTGCGCCGAAGCACGCTTTCGATGCCGTGTCTGAGAAGGGCAGTCATGAGAACCTGCTCTCTGTTCTTGCTCCCGACACCAAAATCACCAACGTATTGCCGATCGAAAGGTTTGCTTCGCCTGGCTTCAAGTACCCAGACACTTACCAGGCGACCGAGTGGACCATGGTGGGTGATGTGCACCAGAGGAACAAGGAAATCGGCTTCATCTACTTTAGGTGGCTCTTCAGGATGATTTATGAGGGCAAGTTTTCGGCACATCCCCACGAGATTATTCCTGGCGGCTTGGCTGGCGTCACCAGCGTGCTACAGAACTTGAAGAACGGCAAGGCGAGCGCGGTAAAATACGTCGTCAAGGTGCCTGAGACGGAGGGCGCTGGAAAGGACTAAGTGTAGGACAAGGAGCTTGACATATAGAAAGCGCCTCGAGCCATAGTTCACGAATAACGAGAATTGTTCTGCTGGACACTCGAGCTCGTTTGCTATCGACGTATTTGTTGTGTTCCGATTCGGAAATGGAAAGCGGCTGCCTGCGCAATGCGACTTCCTTTCCTACGGCTTCAAGGCGCGCCCACCTTTCCTTCTCTTTTCCTCCATTCTACGATTAGCTCAAACTTTCAACCACCCACGTCCGCGACGTGGATGCTGCGAACAACCAGCTCCGAAGCCAGACAGCTAACAACCTCACCGGCATTCGGACTTTGCGAAGGAGACATTCGCGTCGCGGTCTCGCCGGTGAGTTCTTGCCTCGATTTAGCTGAATCAGAACATGCCTTCAAACACCTCGAACTCAAAGTCCACGAGAGGACAAAGCCCATTGTCCGAAACTCGTGTTCCCTCTTCATGTTCTTTACATTAGGTACTGACATGAGGAGCGAAAGACACCTATACCCTCCTCCGAATTTACAATCATCCAACTCTGGCGTGGCCTGAATCTGTTCCACCCTTGATCTCATCCAGCAGTACGGCCCACCATCCAGGCCATTTGTCTCAGAGGTCCTACTCGAAGTCCTGTCTCAAGTGCGATGCTACGCTACCCGTTACTGCAGTATCCATACACCCACAAACAAACCATCCCTCCATCCCAGGGCCCAACAACCCGTACCGTGTCTTCCACGAACGACGCCACCAAGATGACGGAGCATCGCATCCTTGAAACACCCAGAGATGTACGTCTGCCCACGCATCAGACGTCAGCGTTCAGCACACTGCCGCAGAATATTGACGGCTCACCCTGTGTTAACTTTGCCAACTTATGTCGTCAGAACATGCAGGATGGTACGTCGATTGGTCGTCAGCCTCCTCCACTCGTGTAACGCTTGCACAACACAATCAACTTGAACCAGGGCACAACCAAGGGAAGGAAGAAAGAGAGAGAAGGAAGGAAAAATTATCATCTCTCCACCCCCGCACGATAAGATCCCTTCGGCACACAGCATCCGGGTAATGTTTCTCTTTTTCCTCGCGCCCTGCCCCAGGCCGTCCCCACTCCCTCCTCCCTCCAGTCTGGGCAACCAAGGGAGAGCAGTCCTGGCCGAGACGACGACGATCATCGACCGCGACTTACCACTCGCTTGGGACACGACAGGGCCAGGACGGGACGACGAGGCGCGTCGCCGCAGGACGAGTCGGGTCGAATCGAGTCGTCACCCATCCCACCTCAGCTCATCTCGCACCCTTCCTACCGCATTGAGAGGGCCAGCCGGGCCAGCGCGTGCAAACGCCCAGCGCCGCCAACCCGTTTTTCCTAGGTCGCGTTTAATTACTGCAGGGCCAAGGGCGTTTTCTGGGGATGGCGCCCAGGGGTCGAGACGACGACCGACACACGCACCTAGACACTGGTGACGCGGAGCGCAAGCCACACGTGTACGAGGCAAACAGGCTGGATGAAGACGGGGGTGGAAACTCGTTTCGGTCTTTGTCTACTCCTTCCTAACAACGCGCCATCCATCTCCATCGCGCAACCGGTCAATCGACCCACACGCGTACGCACTGCACGTTTCCGGGTCGCGAAAAACTCGAGAGGGTGCCTCCTGCACCAAATCTGCCGTGAAAATGCTTGCTCATTTTGAATTAGAGCCTTTTTGGCTCCTCTTTCAATTGACGTACTTTTGCGAGTGTCGCCACTAGACTACAGACTATGGTATACATATTTTACTATTGGACGGGCTGCGGGCTTCAAGACTTGATAGGAAATAGACCGAAAAAGAGTGACAAAAGGAAAGTCTCGGCGGCCATCATCGCAACAACCAAAAAGAAAAAAGCAATATCATCAGGAGAATGGAAGTAAGAAAAGGCTGTATCTAGACATGATCGGTACCATACTACTTGAACCGAGTCTCTCGTTCTTCTCGGGCCTTCCAAGCCAGTCTTGCAAAACGAGCGCGGAACTTTTAGGGTATATAATTGGTTGGGTAGGAGCGCGTTCAGGCGGCGGCTGCTTTTTCCCCTCAGTAATAATGCACAGTCATTTTTGGTCTCATACCTTCCACGACTTGTCGTCTCCGTCGTAGTCCTCATCTTCATCACAAAACGTCATCGTACAGCAAACAATTACAGCCCGAGCATGCCGCTATCCCTCCTGCCACTGGACATTGGGCCTTCGAGATAGCCGCCGCCGCCTCCCATCCCCTGCTGCCCCTGGGACTGCCCGCTCTTGCCCTTCTCCAGCGAGACTTGGCCGGTGGGGTCGCCGTAGCCCGCGTCGGCACCGTACCCGGCGTGGCCGCCATACATGTCGGCGTCCATGAGGCCGCCATACGCGCTCCAGCTCTGGCGCGGATTGTACGCGGCGAGGTGGTCGAAGACGGGCGTGTGCGGCTGCTGGCTGTCGAGCACCTGCTGCTGCTGCGGGTGCGGGGTCGGCGCCTGCTGGTGATGGTGGTGCTGGTGGTGGTGCTGCGAGTGCTGAGACGATCCAGGATGGCCGGCGCCAATGTCGTAGTAACCCCCTCCGCCGCCGCCGCCGTTGTTGGTCGTCGATGCGTTGCTCCCGCCGTGCATGCTCACGGCTGGCTCCATCCACACGTTGATATGACCGCCGGTGAAGTCGAGCGCGTTGGCGTCCATCTCGGCGCTCATGTGGGGTCCGCCGCCTGAAGATGCCAGGCTGAGCGGCATGGGCTGTGGCAGCGTCAACCCCATGGACGTGAGCGGGTCGAGGTCGAACGGATTTCCTGACGCGGTGCCGTCGAAGCTGGGCTGTGTCGAGGTCGTGGGCGTGATGAGACCGGATGCTGTGGGCGGGATTTCGAAGCTGTACTGCGACTCTTGCTTCGGCACGGCAGCAAACGACTCCTGGTGCTTCAGGGGCTCGTCTTTGCACGAAGGGGGCGTCTGATGGGGGAGCATGACGCGCCTCCACGTCGTTTCTCCTTCTGTTCCCGGCTCTGCGTGCCTGAAAGTCCAGCCGACGACGAGGATGCGGTTGTGCGGCTCGGGATATCCGTTGCCACCCTCGCGCGGTATGGCGAAAATCTCTTGCACGGCCGACAGGGACGCCAGCGCCGCCTTGACGTTTTCCTTGACCTTGAGCAGCTCTTCGTCCTCGGCCTGAGCGGCGCCCATTGCCGGGATCAGCGTCTTTGCCTTTTTGTTGGCCTCGCGCATCTTCATCGATAGGGGCCCCAGCTTGGCTGCCCAGAAGCCGCTGCCAAAGGTGCCGGCAACGGCGTGCAGCCTTCGCGAATTCATGTCGTAGCCCAAGACGCTGCGAATAGGGGATGTGGCGAGGTCGTTGCCGTTGTAGAAGCGCGTGTGAGACTCGAATCGGTCGTAGTGGGAGTGGTTGTAGCTGCTGCTGAACTCAATCTGAATTCCTAGCTCGTCCGAATCTTTGGCAATGTGTTTTGCCATGAGCATGATGGAAGAGTCGGCGAGGATCACATCCGAGTCCGTTGTCCTATCCTCGAGCAATTCTCGCAGATGCTTTGGCAAATTTGCCGTTTGTGGATCGTTGTAGGCAAGGCTCTGCCGTTCTGCCCGCTTTGCAAAGTGTGTGAAGCAGTGGAGGGAGCGCGGAGGGTCTGATGTCGTGTCCCGTGCATTCATTTCGAAACAAGCCGGAGTCAATGTCGTGGACGAGGAGAGAATTTGCTGGGGAGGTGGCAGCTGTGCATGGTGTAGATAGGTGTCTTGGATCACTGGATTGTATTCGAGCGACCGCATGCTTGCTTGCGGACCAATTGGCCGTCGCAGCAAGTCTGTCGAATGGTGACGCTTGTGCCGACCGCTGGTGTCGACCTTGGCCATATACCTCATTACTAGGCAGAGTCAGCATAACTCCAAAGCCACTCCTTGAACCACACACTTTTTGGAAATTCCTTGAAGAGCGGCTTCAAAACTTGAATGTGACTGGACACTTGCTTCCTGGTCCTGCCCTCGCCGGTCCACTTTTCGATTGCATATGCGATCAGTTCGTTGCGACCGCGAAGTTTGCCCTCGTGCGGCTGCTTTTGGCGGCCCATGGGAGGGTACTTGACCAAGGCTACAGATATGTCAGACCCCAACCCTCGAACGCAGGAGATGGAAATTACCAGCAAAGAAGGCCATCTCCATGTGCTCTGGCCACTTTTGGTCTTGCTTGTTGTCCGGCGTGCCGTCGTCCGACTTGGGCTGGCGTGCCCGATACTTGCGGTATGCGTCAGAACGCTGAAGCATTGCCCAGAGCCTTTGTGCCTCGTGAGCCACTCGTTCATCTGGTTCATTCATCATCATCATGAGACCATGACTTGACGTTGAACGAGAGCTCTGAGACGGAGGGAGGTATCCGTGTGGCGAGCCGCCAAAATAGTTCTCGGTGGGCTGATACAGCCCATGCTTGCGCTGGTCTTGGTCTAGAAAATCCTGCTGGCGATTGTTGCAACGCTCTTGGAGGATTCTGTTTTGCACTCCCAGGTCGTCAAAGGTGCTCTCGTGATGAATAGACGGGGCGTTTGATGGCAGTACGCATGAGGTTCTGTCCATAGCCGTCCGGGAATGTTGCAGTAAGAATGAGGTCAGAAAAAGTAAGAATGTCTGGGGCGGGCTGCACTCTCTCGAAAAGAGTACACGATGACGAAGGAACGTAGAGAGCTGGACCAAAGGAATGACTTGACAGAGAAAGAGAATGTGGACGAGAACTGTGGGAATGCACGAGACGTAGACGTTGTTTATAGGAAGGCTGGGTATGGACTCAGAAAGGAGTCTTGGGTCCTCGAACAATGCCACACGGTACCGTAGAAACGCCTGGCAGGAAAAGCTTGGGTCAATCAATGACATAAGATGGGTAAATTCTGCCCACGATTCACCGGGGGACAGGATTGGCTGAATCTCAGGTTCGTTTGTTGTCGTGAATGATGGATTTTCATGGATTGACTACTTGAAGAATGCTGACTTGCTTCTATTCTATCACGTTAGCCGGACAAGCAAGGGTCAAAAGGCTCCCATTCGCCATGACAAGTCGCTTTTCTGGTGAGGGTCTAGTTGAGACCCTTTGGAGGTTCGATGGGCCAGGGATGTGGCCAATGCGAGGAATGTTCTTTACACCCACACAGTACAGTTTCTACAATCGAGCCGAGTCTCTCAACAGGAATGCGACGGAAGTTAGCGTGTATGATAAGAAAGAAATTGGTTCGCTAGGCGTCATTGCCCTTGACTTCTCGACAGCATGGAGTAAACTCGCGCCTAAGACATCAGTCGCAGCAAGGTCATTCACGTACGCGTATGGAAAAGGCCACGGGCGTTTGGTATCCGGTCGACTGCTGCCGGGACGAGATCGTGCTGGTCGGGCCGCGGTGGCGGACCCCGCCAATGGGAAGGGGGAGCAAACCGGAGGAGCGCGTCCAAGGTCGCGTTTCGCCGACGAAGCAAGGGGGCGCGGCCTGCAACGGCCAAAGGGCTGTCTGTGGAGCACCCTTTGGACCAGCTTAAGCCTCGTCGAGGTCATCGTTGCCTGCAACGTTAAATTTCTTCCGGCCCGCTCCGGTGAGATTTTGCAAGGCCACCTTGTTGACTTGCGTGCCAACTTTCTTCTGCATCTTGGCGATCTCTTCTTCAGCGTCCTCTGGGTCTTCAGAGGCAAAGTCAAGGACCAGCTTGCGACCCAGCAAGTGGGTGCTCCGCAGCGCGTCCATGGCGTTCTCCGCCTCGCGAGGAGTTGTGAAGTCTGCGAACGCGAAACCCCTCGCTGAGGCGTCAAATTTCTTCGGCACGCGAACAGAGCGCAGCTGGCCGTAGGCTCCAAATAAGGCGCGAACGTCCTTCTTGGTTGCTTGGAAGGGCAGGTTTTTGATTATAATCTTGGTCGTCGCGGCCTTCTTCGCTTTGTCCTCTCTGCGACGCTCTTCTGCAGCATCCAAGCCCTTGTGAGAGGCCTTGATGCTGAGCTGATGTCCGTCGAGGTTGTAGCCGTCCATGGCAGCGAGGGCAGCCTGGGCCTGTTGCTTGGTTCGGAACTCGAGGAAACCAAAGCCCATACTCAAGGTTTGACCAGGCTTCTTTGGATCCGTCTTTGTTCTGACAGTCGCAGAAACAAATCCGTCCAAAGGTTTAAAGACCTCGGCCAGGCGCTGAGTCGTGGTGGCAAAGTTGAGGTTTCGAACGTAAAGGGTAGAGGTTTCAATCTGTTCGGGTGCCGCCGGCGCGGCCAGCAAATCACTGGCAGCCAATTTGACTTTGCCCTCTTCGATCGAAGGCAAAGAAGCACCTGGTGCAGTGATGGGCTGGATGCCTTCCTTGAAGAGGTCTTTGGGGGCCTTTTCCAGAAAAAGAATGGAGTCTTTGATCTTGCGATACGCCAGAGACGCAAAAGCGGAGCGAGCTTGAGGGGGGCTTGCAAACTCAACAACAGCGATTGTGCCGCTGGGAGGCATGAGAAACCGGGTGACCTTGCCGTGGTCTTCAAACATCTTCTTGAGCTCATCCGGTTTCGTCCCATACGGAAAGTTCTTGACAAGGATCGCGGTATCTCCCCTAGCCTTGTGCTTGAACGCGTCAAGATCTACTCCGTTCTGGGTAAAATATGCTTTGGTCTCCTGGATGACGTGCGTTTCTGCGTGAGCCTGTTTGACTGCGGCGTCTGCGGAAGTCGGATCAAGAAGCTCGGATTTGCTGACACCAAGACGATCAGCGACGGAGGACATTACGGAGTCTGCGTTCATGTAGAGCGAGTTCCAGTTGAACGTCGTTTTGGACGACTCGGCCTTGCGCATGATTTGCTTTTGCTTCTTGAGAGGGAGCTTGGAGATGGCAAACTCGTCAAGCTTGTTCTCTCTTTTGGCGGCAGCTGGCAGGATATGCAAGAGACGACCTTGAAAGATCCGACCGTCCATTTCCTCGTAAGCCTGGACAGCGTGATCCGGTTCCTGGAAAAGCACGTACGCAAACCCTTTGCCTGAGTTGGTCTTGGGGTCGAGCGGCACATGCACCTATTGGCGTCAGCGACTGTACATGAAAAGTGACGCCTGGTATGAAAAGGTGGGCCCGCAATGGTTCAGAACGTGAGAAGCATCTACTAAAATATTCTCCCAGGATATCCTCAGCTGCATAGCATCGGTTGTCCCTATCTGTGTTCATCATGCAAAAAATATGGAAATGAGACTTTGGCGACTTACCTCCTCAAGGTCTCCATGCGTGCGGAATGCTTTGCGAATCTCATCTTCAGAAACATCATATGGAAGGTTCCTCAGGAAAAGACGTCCCGTTTGGTGAATCTTGTCGATTTCCGTTTCCACTTGTTCTGATGACTTGTTGTCCGGACTCTGCTCTTCCTGGTCTTGAGCGACATCTTGAGCGACGTCATGAGCGACATCTTTGGGGTGTGAGTTGCCGCTCACATTGGCAATTTCGTCAACGTCGGTGGGCTTTGGCCGAAGAGTGACCTCCTCTTCATCGTCGTCTACCAGACCAAGCAGTCGGCTCGTCTTTGACCGCAACCAATCATCGTCCGTAACAGGCCCAGCAGGAGCTTGGGCATCTGCGGCATCTTCAAGGGCTGGTTGTGAGGCTTCAGGTTCGGTTTCCTTGGTGTCCTTTGGTGCCGGGATAGGCTCAGCTGGGGGAGGCGGCGAGACGCGTTTGGGCTTCTTTTCCACCGTCTGATATTCTTCATCGCTTTCTGCCTCCTCCACCTGGACTGCCTCGACATTGGTATCTGGCTCGCCAACGGTTTGGTCGACTTGAATGTCGTCGTTTTGCCAAGCCTTCACCTTGGAGGGTGCCTTCATCACCTCCATAAACTCTTTGAGCTTGGGATCCGAGGCAACTTCCTGATCAACACCACGTTTGCGCTTCAGGGCATTTTCGGGCGAGGCAGGAGACTTGTGCTCCTTTTCATCGGACACTTGGGCGGTCGGCGCTCTCTTTCGTTTCCTGGGTTCTGGGGCTTGACCTACCTGGAGTGAGGGGTTAGCAAAATCTTGCGCAGCGACTCCAGGCTCAAGCTTACGGGATCGGCTAACGTGACTCCTATTCTCGACATGCGGATGAATGTCTTGTTGAAGTACTTGACAGCTTTGGCCGCAGCCTCTGGTGTTTTGTAGCCAACGAAGCCGATGCGGCGGTGCGCCAGCAGCTTAGCGTCAGTGATGGCATCTTGCTGCGCAAAGTGCTTCTTGAACTCGGCGTCGGACAAGGTTGGGGGGAGGTTCGAAACGTAAATGCGTGAGGAAGCCATGGCACGGCAGGTGTTGTGGAAAAGTTGGAGTGTAAATAGTGTCGCGGAAAATTTCGCGCGACCCGAGTGTCCTTCTCGCTACTAGCGTTGTGATCGCCCGCGCCAAAGCCGAGGGCCGCCAAGCTCGCATCCCGCTTCCACCCCCTGCTCCAGTCCTGCAACATCACCAGTCTCCAACTCTTTCGGACACACACACACACGCGCCGCATTCAACCAATCACACGAGCCATCGGTCGCTGCCCGGACTCAGATTCGCGTCCATCTGCCTCGATTTCCTCTCCTTGCGCGCAGCTTTCTCAGTCGACATCGGTCAGCGCCATGGCTAATGAGAAGGGGCAGAATGCGGACCTGAAGCTTGAAGGTTGGTGCTGCTTTTCGGGCCTTTGAACCACGTTCGCTAAATTGTACTCGCAGCCCAAGTCAAGTCTGCAGACATGGTAAATCGCTGTCCATGACTAGTCAGATTTGGCGTTGCTAAGAGTAGTGCAGACCTTGGAGATGCAGGAGCAGGCAATTGAAGTTGGTAAGCGAGAAGCTGTTGACGTTTTACGCATGGAATCTGATCTTCTTCAGCGATGGAGGCCATGCAAAAGTTCAACATTGAAAAGGTGGGGCGTTCGACCAACATCTGATGTACGCCAGCTGAACCAGAGTAGGACATTGCGCAGTACATCAAGAAAGAGGTGAGTGAGCTGAGTACGCCTGCAGATTTCTATACTGACATGTCCCAGTTTGACGACAAGCGCGGTGCAACTTGGCACTGTATCGTTGGAAGGAACTTCGGCAGCTTCGTAACTCACGGTACGCGCGTGAGCTTTTCCCCTCCTCGGACCAGTACTAATCCATTGACCAGAGACGAAGCATTTCATATACTTTTACCTGGGTCACTCGGCCATCCTGCTCTTCAAGACCCAGTAGGGACCTGGAACCGAGCAACATTCTCACGGCTCCTTGAACTTAGCAAAGCGAATCAGTTTGTCCTTGCTTATGCAATGCGGTTATCGACTGGAGTTGGTCCCCTGCAGCATTCTCTCGTCGTGTAGCAATACCCGCGGCTCGCTCGGTTTGTTAGATATGTCTAATGACTTTCAATACGGTTAAGTTTTCCCAGCCAGATTGTGGTGACATGGGAAATCAAATATCAAAGCAAGACTGCAGAAGCCAGCCGTTGATGGAACACAAGGGCGTTAGGAAGGTACTCCCATTGGCAACGGTCCGGGTATCTTTGTGGATCCGCTTGGAGGTTGCCCAAAATGGCCGAAATTGAAATGGTATTTCCTATCTCGGATTGAGGAGTTTACTTTCCCCAATGACGTAGCTATCATTGATTGCAGGGAATGAAGAATTTCGGCGTGGAATCAGCATGACTTCTTCCATTCCAGCTTCCCTCGCTCGTCGGGTCCTGCCATCCAAAACTCACGTGACCGGCTTGATGTTTTCCGTTGGTTCAGGTTGCCCCCATGGACCAGAGGCCCGTGCGGCCGTCACGCGGCGCGCACCACAAACGCACTCTCCAACTGTGCAACTCGTTCTTCCAAGACTTTTGCGCAACAACACATCAAGAATGGTGTACGAATGGGAAGGCAAAGAAGCCGACAGCTATCGGCTGTATGTCGAGGAGCGGAGATCTCTCGATGAAGTCATGGAGTACTGGAAGCTACGGGGTTTCACGCCAAGGTTCGTTCGTTTGGCTCAGCAGTCCACCGTACACGACTACGGCCGTCGAGTCGGACAACTTGCACACCCCAGCGGGCCGCAGCTGACAGCGACAGTAAACGAGCTTTCCAGACACAATTCAAGGTCAGACCAAACTCTTCAGAACGACTGGCTGCAGTCTAAACCTTCTTGCAGCGATGGGACTTTCCAAGCAAGCAGAATCCGGCGCACAAGAATCCCGCCCTCGTTGCCCGCGTCAAAGAGCTATGGGAGACGAACACCAGCCAGAGGGACATGCTGGAAATATTGAACGATGAGGGGTTTGAACTGCGAGAGCGTGAGCTCATGCGCGTCAGAGCGAAGAATCGCTGGCTCCTCAGAGCGGCCAATGGAATGAAAGGCGCACCTACCATGCCTCCGCCCCAGAGAATGGGCTCATTGTCGGATGCGCTCATGACGGAGGTACAAAATGCAGTAGGCGTACGTAGCCCCATCTCGTCCTCACTATCAGGTTCTGATCGCGGCCGTAGCAAGAGAATTCGAGGACGAGTGCAGCACCCGAGTCATCGGCCCCCATAGATACCGCATCCGAGCAGAGCCCGGAAGTGCTTCGCGAAAGGCAAGACCGCCTGGAAAAGCGAAAGCAGGAAAGCGAGGAAAGATGGGCTAGCAAGAAGAGGAGGCGGCGGACTAGAAACTGGGCAGGCTTACCTCCGGATCCAGCGCAACCTCCTCGTTACCCATCAGAGACGACAATTGACGAAAGCAAAGCATACCTCGACTTGGACAACGAAAAGTATCGAGAGTTGAGGGATCAATTCCAGGCCATTTGCAGTGAAGAGGATGTCATCAAAAAGAGACTGGCAGGTCCAGAGAGATGGCAAGGAGTCAAGGACCGCTTAATTGCCGAAAACGAACACCTCTCTGGTGTCTTTGCCCGGGACCATGCTGGAGAAGAAGGCGACAAACGAGCACTGTCGTTGGACGTCATTTGCACCGACGTCACAAAGCGCATGCGGACCATGGACCGTAGGATGACGGTTGCCGAAGCAAAGAATATCATTGGTGTTAACCCGGAAGAGAGCCGGGTCATCAGAAATAATTTTTACGATATCCTCAAAGCCGAACATTTCACAAGCAAGCTGGAGATGGGTATTGAGCATTGGGAGAAGCTCAAAGAGCAATGGATATCTGATTGTCCAATCCTGCAGCGCATTCTCTCTGAAGGAGACGCGGAAGCTCAACAGGCACAAAAGCTCAAGGCGTTGGAGTTTTTGTGTCGAGACGTGGTCAAGCGCCTACATGACGACCTCTCCAGGCGGAATCCTTCGGGCAAGAGACTGCTCAACAACGGACCGGGGCCCGGACCGGCTCCCCCCAAACCAGGACAGAGCATTGCTCGAGAGCCAGCATCGCAGAATCATGGACCAAGCCCTGCGAAGCCAGCTCCTCTGGGATATGCGCAGGCCATGAATAGCACGGCAGGTCCACCAAACGCTGCAGAACTCCAAATAGATCCTTCGCTCCTTTTGGCGGCCAGCGATCTCGCAGACCAACAGAATGAAGAGTACAGCCGTCAGCCTTCAAGCGAGCCAGAATACATGGCAGCTCAGCCAGCACAAGAATATTCCTACTACGCCGAGCCGTCGCCGACGCCGATTCCAGTCTACTTTAGGTTGCACCAGCACTCGCAGATCCAAGCAGAGCCTCGAATATGGCTAGGGGCGCTGACTTCGGGGACGATGGAGGAGCTGCGCGATCTGTCGACGCGGGCTCACCCGGGAAGCAGTGTTGTGAGGATTGAGGGCGTGGTCAAAGGGCCTGATCTCAAGGAAGTCAACTACCCAATCGACGACAACGAGGAGCTCGGAGGATACCTGGCTCACATGAGCTCTGGTAAGGTCACGTTTGCCGTGCAGCTTGCGTAAGGGTTGGAGCACAGGGCAAGTAGGCAGCAAACAGGATTGCTGATGGCCGTGTTGCGACCATGTACGTCAGCGGCGGGGATTCGGATCCCTGCGGCTATCAGGGCCGGCGGTTGTGACGTGAAAGTTTGGTTGGTCGCGTCCCGTGTCGTCTGCACGCGCGAAGGAAGCCAACGCAAGACAGACCCTTGATAGAGCCATGAGTTGGTGATAATTGATAGGTCCAACCACCCTCCGAGTAGCTCAAACTCCCTGTGCATCTCTCACAGCAGTCGCTGACGGTTGCTGTGTCGAATGCAAGCACTCTTGGCGCCAAGTGCCAAGCACCCCTCCTGTTGTTACAGCTGCGCAGCTCATGACCCCACCAAGCTCCTAAACACGAACACCTCTTCAACCGCCTTTTCGCCTCTCTGTCTCCTTACCTATCCTACGGTCGAAAATTCACTTAGCGTCTTCTGAATCACCATCATCTCAGAAAAATGCCGACTCTTCGGCTCTCCCCAACCCTTCTACTCTCATGCCTAGTCCTGCTAGTCTTCCTAGCCACTCCGGGCGCCTGCTTTGGAGCTGGCAACGTCGCCTCGGTCTCGCGCATTGAAGGCATCAACTGGCGCCATGGTGACATTGAAGATGTACGCTTTCCGCCCAGATACGAACAATGAGCCTTACTAACGCCCGTCGACAGACCCTGCTCAACATTCTTATGGGCAAGATTGGCAAGGGCAAGAAGTTCTCCAAAATGGATGTCAAGCGTGTTTACTTTGGGTATGTCGCACCGGAAAGCTCGCCGAGGTTTTGGTAGCTGATACCGCCACAGAAATTGGCTCCGCGACTACAGCCAGGCTGTCGACGTAAGTTTCGCGCGAACGATCCACCAAGCCACCGCTGACCTTTCCTTCCCAGGTCGGAGCTCTCAAGATGGTCTCTTCTGAGGCCATTCGTCTGCTTCTCTGGATCCTCGGCTTCATGAGCTTTGGCTTCGCCACTGGCGAGTTTGAAGTGACTCGTGACAGGTACACAGCGCCTGCTTCCGGCCTGTTTACACAACGCTGACTTGTTTAGGATTGGCTGCTACCGCCCCGAGGAACACATTGACAATCCCAAAGGCGAGTTTACAAACCACAAAGACCCAAACCGAAGCTAACTTGCCGCCCAGACTATGCCGACAACCTGGACGCTCGCGAATACGACCGCCGTCTTCGCGGACCTGTCGATGAGGAGGTTGAACTCGCCATCGACGAGCGCAGCGGACTCAAGAACTACATTGCCAACGAGAGGGCTGGGATTGACACTTCTGCTGGTCTTGTGCGTAAGCTGTTTGGCCGTTCCGTTGAGCTCGCTCGACGCTACCGCAGGGACGGCAACAAGGATGACTTTTACGAGGCACTGCGTCTCTTGGGTACTGGTACTCACTGTCTTGAAGGTATGTGATGAATCCGTCATGCACGTGAATGCCCCTGGAGGCTAGATCCGCCCTGCACTTGATGCTCCTGAAGGCTAACGGATTGAAGACTTTTCTGCTCACTCCAACTACACGGAATTGGCTCTGATTGAGCTCGGAGAGCGCGACATCTTCCCCCATGTCGGTAACCGCACCAAGGTCGAGGTCGAGGGCAAGCGTGTCTGGCCCTGTGTCACTGGTAGGTACTTCAGATTTGCCCTTCACGCCAAAGGCTAACCTATCAAGGAACGTTCGGTGGTGTTGATTTCCTTCACTCTGTGATGGGCGAGGTCAACGACAAGGCAACCCAGTCTGAGGTCCAGGAGCTTGAAGGTGCCATTAGTAACGCGCAGTCCAACCACGAAGCCAAGTCCATGGTCAAAGATCTCCTGAGCCAGCTCCCCGACGGTCTTCTTGGTGGCGACAACGCCTCGAAGGCTGACGAGATGGAGGAAACGGCTACTGCTGGGCAGATGGAGAACATGAGCGTCAACCCAAAGGACCCGGAAGCATTCGTTGAACAGATGGACCAGATCCGGCGCCAGATCTACCCGATTCTGGAGTGGCACGACAACCTCATGCAGAACATCAACGAGGCCATTGAGAAGGTGCCCGTCCTGCCGGACCTGCTCGAAAAGTTTTCCGAAAACATGAGCATCTTTGTCTTCTCGCTCATTGCTCCCTTCATCCTTCCGGTCATCCAACAGGTCAAGGCTGAGCTGCAGACCGGCTCATCAGAGGTCATTCAAAGCTCAGTGGACAAGCAGCACATTGTCTTCAACGACGACTCGTGCTCTGACCCTACACACTCCATGTTGGCCAAGGACCACTTTTCCAACGTTTTGAACGAGCCCGCCGGCAAGGTTGCCAGCCAGGTATTGAAGTGGGCCATTCCCCAGATTGTCGAATGCTGGGACGATGAGGGCATTGACGCGGACCGCACCATCAGCCGTATCATTGACGGCGTCTTGCACCACCCGGCCCTTCGCGACTACGGCGAGGATGGCGCCAGTGAAGGTCGCCAGCTCATGTTCCGCGTCGTGGAGCAGTGGTGGGAAGAGAAGGACGACGGCGACAAGGACGACTTCCGCGAAAGATTGAGCCGCGATGGCGTGCAAGAAGGAAGAAACCATCGCGAGGGCGTAGAAGACTCTGGTCATGGCTGCGGCAAGCCCCTTGCCATGTCCAGCTCCATCGCCGGCGGTAACTACAGCCAACAGTCGTCCAATTCGGGCAACAAGATCGTAGACCATGTCGGCAACCTTGCGGGAGAGGCTGTTGGAGGCGGTGCCTTGGGCGGCATGGTCGGCGGTCTCGTCGGCAACGTCCTAGGAGGCGTTCTTGACAATGGCAAGTCCGAGAAGAAGGAGTACGAGTCGCAGGGGTACGGCGATGACGGCTCTCGCCAGGAGTCATACATGCAGACCAGCCGCCAGCGTCGTGGCTCTGGAGAGCAAGATCGCTACGGACAGTCCGAATACCGCCGCGAAGAGTATAGTGGAGGTCGCGGTGAGCGCGAGGAATACTCGCGTTACGAGCAAGAAGGCCGTTCGGGTGGTGGCTTCCAGGCCAGCGTTGAAGAGCGCAACTACGGATCTGGAGGATATGAAAGGCGCCAGGAGGAACGCTACGACAACTCCGGTGGTGGCTATGAGACGAGGCAGCGAACCGAGGGCTATGGAGAGAGCGGCGATTACTACAAGCAGGAGTCTCGGTAAGATTCTGAGGCCAGTGTCTCGAACTTTGACTGACCCATACGACAGTGACCACGGCCGTCGTTCCGATGAGGAGGACGAAAACTCCGACGAAGAGAAGCGCAGGAAGAAAGAGCGCAAGCGTCAAGAGAAAGAGCGTCGCCGCCGTGAAGAGGGCGACTATGACTCGGAGGATAGCAACGACTCCAAGAAGCACCGCCGCCGCAAGTCTGGCTCGCGCGAACGCCGCTCCTCGCGTGATCGTCGCTCGTCTCGTGATCGTGAATCTCGTGGCGACGATGGATACGGCATGAGTTCAGGTTATGGAGGAGCACAGTCTTCTGAGGGTTTCGGTCAATCCCAGTACAGCGGAAGTGGTGGGCACGGCCAATCCAGTGGATACGGCCAATCCCAGTACAGCGGAAGCGGTGGATACGGCCAATCCAGTGGATACGGCCAATCCCAATACAGCGAAGGGGAGAGTGGATACGGCCAATCCCAGTACAGCGGCGGTGGTAGTGGATATGGCCAATCCCAATACAGCGGCGGTGGTGGATATAGCCAGTCCAGCGGTGGACCTCCTGGCGGCTTCGGCAGTGGAGACTACGAAGGCCAATCCGGCTATACTGATCGCAGCGAGGACTACGGTCGCGGACCCCCTGGCGGCTTCGGCGGTGGACCCCCTGGTGGTTTTGGCGATCAAGACGAGTACGGCAGACCTCGTGGCGGTGGTGGCTATGGCGGCGGTTATGGAGGTGGATATTAAGTCCCGGGGTCCTCCCCTTGCTCCTGGAGTTGTTGGTAGACTGAGCTGAGCGGAAATGATGATGGTCTGGTGGACGTAGACAAAAAAAGCGCTGCTGTTGACGATGATGACGATGATGAGGGCTTTCTTTATGCAATGGACTCAAACTTTGACAGAATGAAATGAATTGGTTTCAGAAGACATTATTAACTTGGTTTCCTTACCTAAAGTCATGACGGAATGAGTGAGCTCCCTATCTCCATCCTTCAAGTGGAAAAGCTAAGTGAAGGCACCTAGACGTATCTTGGAGCTGGCTGAGCTAGATGTGGTGGTGTGGTGGGGCGAGCGCGCTTGTTTTCGTTGTGTGGATAGTGCAGTGCAGTGAAGGAAGAGAAGATTATTGAGTGAAAGGGGGGGAAGGAGATATCATGGGAAGAAGAAGGAAAGGAAGAAGGGGCAGAAGGAGATGCTTAAGGTAGGTAGTGCGTGATGTGTGGGTGTGGGACATCAAGGTACTATTCTCAGACCGCATCGTACCCACATGCTGTATGGCCATTGACGTCAGTCACCATTTATGGACTTACTCACCCAACCAGGAGGCACAAGAGGTCATGTTACCCACAACGGCTTCATCTCATTTTTCTCACTTTCCACATGTACGACATGATGCATGAGATGATGTACTGTACCAGGGCATCAAATTAACTACCTACCTGTCTTCCCCTGATGATGGCAGACTGACGATGATTGGATAGCTGACAATGGCAGGCGATTAGGAGGTTGGCAGGAGATAGAATAGAAGAAGTCATATTTACAAGTAAGTTATGTATAAAACGGAGAGAAGTGAATTCCTGAACAGCTCGTCGCGGACTGACTGACTGACTGACTGAAACGCTGCGCAAGAACGAGATATCTGGCTGCTGAGCAATGAAACGATCGTCGACACTTTTCCTCCTTTTAACATAGTGGGTAGGGTAACGAAGGGAGACAAGGATGAGATTGAAAATGTCTGGGGTGTCTTGAGGGGTGCGGTCTTTGGTGATGGAAAGACCCAAGAGCTACCTGGTAGGAGAAGTGAATTTGTGAAGTAGTTCAGAGAGACGTAGGTGGAGGAAAGGATGGATAGATAGATAGAATAGCTCGATGGGGCCCGTGATCGGTCTGAGTGAGCCGCCTCTAGCCGGCTGCGGCGAAGAGGGAGAGACAGGGGAGGAGGATAGTGTAGGATAGCAGCCATGGCAGGCAGCCTGGTAGACTACACCACCGCACTTGGACTTTGAGGGCGAGGGTGGTGGTCGTCCTCACACGTGTTCTCAGTCTCGAGTCTTTCGTTTTGCAGTTCTGTCTCCAGCATTAGCAAAATTGCACGCACCTTCTTTGGAAGAACGGACAAATTGCCGCAAAGAAGCGAAAGGGAAGAAAAGAACTCACCGTAGTACGTCGACACGGCCGAGAAAGCCGGCTGTACCAGCATGATCAACGACAGAATCTCGCCAAAGCCAAACACATTGGTCGACGGCAGATTCAACCCGCACAGCCGCGGGCCCTCGTCGTCTTCGGTCTGCGGCGGCTCGGCAAACTTTTGCAAAAAGACAAATGCTAGGCTGATGCTGACGAAGAAGAGCTGCTGCACAAAGGCCAGGTGCAGGTTGCCGAAGAGGACGAACCAAAAGGCGGCGACGAGACCGCGGCCGGTCGACGACAGGGCACGCCCGGCGGCCGGCCAGCGCTTGGCGATGCGGGCGTGCAGATGGAGGCGCGGACACAGCGGCGCGAGGCAAGTGGCGGTGGTGCGGATGGCCGACTCGCTGAGGCGGCGGGCGCCCTCGAAGACCTGGCAAAAGGCAACCCAGAAAGGGTAGAAGACGAAGACGACGGTGAGGAAGTAGAAGACGATGTAGGGAAGCGTGCTGGCGCAGTCAAAGTCGTCGCAGCGGAAGACGTGGTTGAGGAAGAAGACGAGGGCCTGGTAGAAGGGCGGAAAAGGCATGGTGATGATGATGGACGACGTCAGGAACAGCGCGTACAGGATTATCAACACCATGCGCAGTCGCGCCGTCATGCTGTGCTCCTTGAAGTACCTTTTGAGCGTAATGACCGATGCGAGATGCGACGACGAAGACAGGCAGCTCAAATACATGACCAAGTCGACGTGGTTGCGGTGGTGGTCGTTGTAGTCGTGGTACCGCAGCCAGAAGGATATCATTATGGCGAAGCCCGTCAGGAGCTGCTGGTCTGCCAGCGACAGCATCACCCGGTCTATCATTTTGCGTGTCAGGCTGTATCGCCCCTTGACCGAGAGACCGACGCCCCATCGATCGTGGAGTCGCTTCACCGTTTTGGCTGGTAATACGGCGTCCGAATGGCCTTGGAGAATCTGGTCCTGCGTCAGAAGATGTCGGCATCGTCGTGGATGTACTTACATCTAGTATGGCTGCGCAGACGGCCAGTCCCGTTGTCATGGCTGCAGCAACGACGAACGCCGCAATGACCTGTTACCCAGTCTCAGAGCAGGTTCTTGGAGACTTGATGATCGGGGACATTACCCCAAGTCCAGCAATATCCGAGTCCACCTGACATTTCCCATGTTCGCCCGGCAGCGAGGCAAAGTTGACAATCGGAAAGCCCATGGTTATAGGACGGCGTCTAGTCGAGGACAAGTCTCATGTCTGCGTAAAAAAAATACGATATTAATTATTCTTTGGCAAGTAAGAGGACGAGAAAGAGCCACGTCTAATATCGAGATTGTGAGATGTAACCACGAGACTGGCCGGAGTCGGATATAGAGGCATATAGAGAACGATCGATCGCCATCCGACGAGACTCGCGACGTTGATAAGAGCACTGCAATTCAGGACTTGGACCTGCCGCGTTCGAGGAGTGATTTTCACCGCCTAGCAGTAGTGCGCGTGTATGGCAGCCGACCCGCATGTTTAGCATCAGTCCGGAGCTGTAAGCTCACGACGGAGTTGGAGCTAGCGAGGCTCCTTTGCACAACGGCCGCTCTTGGCCTCTACAGCGGTGAAAGTCCATGAGCCTTGTCATGCACGATGAAGCAAAGGCAGCAGTAGCTTTCTCTTCTTGACACGGAACGGGAGAAGTTGGCAGTCGAGGATTGAGCTGGGCGGTCGAAAGGCAGAGCGGCATCGTCTAGGCACATGTTGGTCCACACCTCCTCAATCTTCCTCAACTTGGGGCAAGATGCGAATTTGCGGTCTTGAACACGGACGGCGGCTTTGCGGGAATAGGTGGTTGTATAGTGATACCGATCAGACATATGTTGTCACGAGGTCCAACTGCTTCCTCCAATGCACTGTAATCGGCCGAGATGTTCCTTCACAAAACCTGCTCTCCATTAGCCATTTCGAAGATATTAGCAGTTTGCAAGCCCTGAAACTGCCTATAATAACTCGACCACTTCGAAACCACTCACCTTCAGTTGAAGCCCAGCTAGCCGAGTATCACCAAGGGCAAGGTTCAGAGGACGTCTTTCCTACTCATACAGCCTTGATTCTCCTATGATACAAAGCTACCACCAACAAACTCAGTCGAAGAGGCCCGACCTTAGACTTGTGCAGACGAGACATGAAGCATTTCATGTGATCATGATATAAACAGGAAGCGAAACAAATGGACGAAGAGGAAATCGAGCTCATTTTTAGTCCTTGGCAGGAGGCTCGGGCTTGACGTCCGTGACGGCGGCAAGCAGCTGCTCCACGACTTTGCTCCCGCTCTTGCTGCCAATATCCTTGATCTCCTTGAGCTTGGCCTCGGTCTCTTTGTTGGCCTCCTCTTCGGCCTTTTGGTTGCCGCTCGAGTGCTGTATCGCGGTGTCAGCCGTACACCATGTCAGAGGCCGTCTGCGGGCGTGCTTGGCATACCTCAGACTCAAACTTCTTGAACTCTTCTTCCTTTTGCTTCTTGTACTCCTCGACCTCCTTTTGGGCCTCGCTACGGGCGTCCTTTACGCGCTTGGTGCGGTCTGTATGGGGCCGTTAGACGTCATTCGACAGGGTCAGGTCGTCGGAGCGGCGGTGCGGCGGTGGGGAGGCAGCTTGGTGCTACGTACACTCTCTGGCTGCGAGGCATTAGCTTGACATTGGAATCCAACAGCACGAAGCATACCCTTCTGAACAATCTTTTGCGCCTCACGCTCAGCCTATTGGTTGCGGTCGGTTAGCTATCTTGTTGTCGTTGACGACTTGGCCCGGAGTGGCTTCGGAGCGACTTACGTCGAGCAACGTCTGGATGCCCGCAGAGTTTTGGGCGGACTGCAAGACAGTTAGCAAGCTTCTCGGACAGCGACGAGATGCAGGACTGACCATGGTGGCGGGTAGGCGAGTAGAGGGTTATGGAGAGTCGATCTGGAGAGCAGCTTGGAGGAGGATGCCCGAATGTCAGGCACGCCAGTGCTGGAGCTCGCCGCCAAGGAGCTCCAAAGCGGGTGCACGAGCCGCCGGCCACAATTTCTTTCCTCTGGTCTGCTGGGCTGGCTGGACTTCGAAGTCCATGGTCTGCGTCGTTTGTCAACCTCACCTTCGCCATGTCGACCGCATCCAAATTGACGCTCACCGGGACAGCCCTCGGTGCCTTGGGGATCGTTGCCGCCGTGCATTTCCAGCAAAAGTCCGAGCAAGCTGTACGGTTTCGCCCCCCCAGATCCAATCGCATTGCATCGTCTAACTACCGCGACAGGCCATGCACGCCGGTGTCATTCGCGACCTGGAGCAGCAACGTCTGAAGCGTGAGCGCCAACTCGACTTTGACATGCAGCGAAAATTGGAAGAAGAGTACAGGAAGATTCAGACAGTGTCGGAAACCAAGCCAAGCGGCTAGCAGAGAATGAAACTCCCAGCTTTGGATTTCCACCCTCCGATCTACACATACTGGTCCAAGAAACAGCCTGGAAAGGCCATGGTCTGAAAGGACTACATCCCGTCCAAAACTCGCAGCAGCCCTGCAAACAAGGAGTCCCCTTGAACCGAGGCACACCTGCCAGAGCCCACCGAAGGCCTAGGACCACTTTCCACTGCAGCGTTATCAAAAGCGACGTAGGCAATGGAAGTAAAACTAGTTTGGAATGTCTACTAGAGAGCGCTCATGGTGCAATGTCCGTTCAATTCTATCCTGACGCCCAAGAAGAAGATCGAATCAGTCTACGCCTTTCCACTCCGGCAGAATGCTCAACCTCGACCTCAACACTTTGAAAAGAAAGAACTTTTCCGTAACAAAAGCCTAGCCCCTCATCTTGACGTCGGAATCCTCATTCGCAACATCCACCAACTTTCTCTTTGCGGATCCAGAGGTCTCGCCCTCGTCAACGCCATCACTCCACTCGACCACCTCCCACTCCTCTCTGACGCTGCCGTCTGTTGACGAATACACGCCCCTAGTCTTCCGAATCTTTCCTAAGCGGCTGTCCTCGATCATGGTCTCGAACCACGGTGCGCCTCTTTCTGCTGTGACCTGCAGCGGTCCGAACAAGTCGGCATTCTGCAGGCCGACCTCGCTGGTGCCGCCGCTTTCGCTCTGAACCTGCTCCTGTCTCTCTTCCTCGTCGCTGGACCCGTTGAACAATCCCATGTCTTCCAATTTGCGAACATCACTGTCGCGGAGGCTGCCTAGGGTCAGGCTGATGAAATCGGCATCCTCCTTGGTATGCTCGTGCCAGGCCGAGAGCGGTGTGCCGCAGTAGCCGCAGAACTGTCTGCGGATGCCGGCGCGTGGGTATGCAGCGGATCCGCTAGGGGGCGGCTGTTCCAAGAAGGTGCGGCGAATGTGGTTTGGCTGCTCATCGGGGAAGAATGGCGTGGTCGAGCTTGATAGCCAGTTGAGTGGCACTCGGAGGAAAGCGGCGAATGGCGATGCTGCGTGGTGAGCGCCTGTTGAGGAGACACAGAAATGGTTAGTCCTGGCTCTATGAGATCTTGGCGGTACGCGGCTACTTACGAGCTCGACGTGTGTTGTCGAAGAGAACGCTGGCTAGTTGAGCGGACGATGTAGGCCTGACGACATACTCATTGCGTCCGCAGGCACATGCGCCGTGAAGCTCCATGGCGATGTGACGGGAATCTGACAGGTGGGAGCTTGTCCAGCGGATTTTTTGACTGCTCTGACTGTCGGTGACCAAAGATGACACCGCAAATTATTTCCTTGCTAGCGCCGAGGTGTGCTGCTCGGGTGGCGCTGTCGTGTCTTCAATGACTGTCTCAATGGCAAGTTCGAGTGAGTCGGTGGCAGCAACGGTTTTCGCCGCAGCTGTCCGAGGGTCGGATCCAAGGTGTTGACTGCGTGCTTTGAGGGTTGATGGAAGCTGAAGCCCTTCCGGACTGTGCTCGTGTGTGGTCGAGCGTACGAATGGCGGTGACAGAGACGATTCGGGGTTTGATAAGTTGACGCATATGTAGAAATGTTAGGCGCGTCTTGTCAGTTATGTCATGGGTCGACGACAGCGCCAGGGCCATGTCGCCGCACGGACCACGTCGACCCCGCGGCTCGCATCCGTCAATGGAATCATCCTGAACCCTCCATCCGCCTTCGACCTTTTTCGTTGCCTTGCCGCTGATGCTGGGGGTGTCCTTTTTGTTTGCCATCGTTGCAGCTTGGAGGATAGACCCAGACCCAGGGTCTTTCCGCCCTGCCCTCAGCCTTGGAAGTCGGAACAGCCTGACCCACGGATCAGCATCCCACGCCAACCGTCCTGATTGGTCCGAGACGCCACCCTTTCGAGTTGCTTCTCATTGTGGTGGCGTGAAGAATTGAGGTGCTACCAGAATTCAACAGTGTCACCAACGCAGGTCATGCAGGCAAGCATCTCGACACTTCGTTGACGCTTCATGGACGTTCCAACCGGCTTTCGATTTTGCTATACGATCAAATTGAACGAGAGAAGTGTGAGTTTGATTGGGGAGCACTATTGTCTACAGTGCAGCCCAGGAGAAGATTTTCAGCCTTACAGCCTCACGCCTATTCAGTAAAAGTCGTGGCACACACAATCTCCCACTCACTACAACAATGCTTGAATGCTCCCTATCAGTCGCCAGTACGGGATATGAATGCTCCCTATTAGTCGTCGGTATTAGGGTCTTGACTGCCCTGACCACATACTCTGGCCCATCCTGAGGGCGATACTGATTCCCGACCTGAATCTTGTGTGTGCCACGACTTTTACTACCAAGCCTCGGTCGGTGTCAAAAGGAGTACCCTTTGGCACGGTGGCTGCATCTTGGGAGCATTCTTTACTACAACATCTGCGCCTAGGGAGTCGACGTCCGCTATCATGTTTGCGCCTTGGGGAGTTGTCGTTCAATATTGCCGCTAGGCCTAGGTAGTGTATTTTCTCACGACACCTACTGTGGTGGGTTTTCCATCTTCTCTATTTTAAAACTCTCCTAATGTCATATCTCTCAATTCACTCTTGCAGTTGCTCGCCGACTCTCCTGTCAACGCCGTCCTTTCGTCATCACCAAATTCGTCAGCAGAGACATTTTATTACCAAGCCTCTTGCAGCATCCCCTGGAAGTACGACTTGCGAAAGCGTGCCGCCATTATGGGGCCAAAACTGCCTTGCCGTACAGCACCGCATCGAGGCTTCGCACGAGGTCGCAGCAGGCTGGGGCCGAAACGCTCTCTATCTTGAGGGCTCAGCACTGCTTACCAGCACCCGTGTAACAACATATGCAGCCATCTGCTCTTGAGTATGATCAGGCTGAGATCTGACCGTTGGTTAAAAGTTCCGTGATTCGGCGACTGGAACTTGGGCAATTCCAAGTCTTAGTCCAGTCCAACATGGGTCTCGAAGATATTGTGTTTTTCAACTTGGCAGACGGGAAAGACTGCGATGTGGATCCCGACATAGCTGGCATAGGAGTATGTTACGATGCTGTCAACCCCCATTCATGCATCTTGCTAATTTATCTCTCAGGTGGTGTCTTCTTTCTTTGCCGCCGCTCTCATGACAACCTTGGCGTCGATATATGCAGCAATTTTGGACGGTTTGATCGGCGAAGCTACTGTCCTTCCTGATTGGATCAACAGGAGGCTTCAACAGAAGGGTGATAAAGTCGAAACATACAAGTTCCACCGTGAGGTGTGTAGACTCGGCACCGACACATCATGATTGCTGATTGGGAGCGTTTAGGTGGTAGAGAAAGTCATGATCACACTCGCCGACCAACAGCTCATGACCGGCTATGCCATAGTCATAAGTGGCTACATCCGCGCCAATCGATCCAACCCACGAATACCAACGTGGGACCCCACGCCGGACACTTCGTACCACGCAAAGCTTCGTGACGCGCATTTTGACCTGATAATATTCCTCTCCTGCCTTTCGGCCAGTAGTCACTTGGCCAGCGTGCTTGTGCTGAAGAGATATTTCAAGAAGAGCAAGGTGGTCATGTCCATCCGAATGACACTCATCGTCTGCTTTACGATCTTGCTCGCCGTCACCATTGGTCTTTCGCCGCCCCTGAGCTTTGGTTATCGCATCATTTATGGCAAATCGCCCAACGAGCCTATATACAATCTGAAACTAACCAAGACGGTATCTCTCTCCATTCTGGTTATGTACCTGGCAGTGGCGAGCTTTTTCGTCGCCCTTTTTGTCGAAGAAATCCACGAGAAGTGGAACACGATCCTCGGTCTCTTAGGCTCACGATTGGGTCCACGTCGACGACCCACAGTGACGAGGACCGGGCGGCTTTCTTCGTGGGGCCTCTCGGTCTTGCCGACTGTCCAGTTCATCTCACAGCTCTTTTTCTTCACATTTGCTTTTATTCTAGCCGCGTCGCAAAAGTTTGCAGAGCCTCCTTCCCATGAAAATCAACCAAAAATGTGCTCTCTCGACAGCGCCGAGGCCAACGTCTGGGGGTTTGGGCAGACCCTCCCCATGTTCTTCCTGCTGCAGCCGGTGCTCACCGGAATAGGCGAATACTACGGTTCGTCAGCGAGATCAACATGCAACGACAGACACTGACAAACAACAGATATCAAAAAACAAAAGGCCAAAGACAAGACTGATTCCAAGGGACATTCGTCGACGACGAACATGCTGAGTCCACCACCGCAGAGCCCCGCGTCTTCGGCATACTCGCTCCCAATGCACCGCATCAGCCTCGACCTCGACAGAACCCAACGCCTCTCGGGCGATTGGCACAGGCGAAGTCCTTCAATGGTCTCGTTGCCAATGAGAAATAGCTACGAAATGGCAGAGGAGTCTCCTAGCCTAGCGGCATCCGTTGATGTCGAAGCATCAAGACAAAACTCCGTGCAGAAGACGCAAAACAACTCGCGCGTGTCAACCCCAAGGCAACAAGACGCTAGTGACGCCTCGTCCTACGGAGACAATCCAGCACTGCTGGAGAACCTCTGGTACCCGAAATCTGACAGGCCGTGAGAGTGTGTTGATGGAGATGGGCGAGGCAGTATGAGGAGGGACGTTCTGGAATGCATACAGCGCACCATCCAGCGAATCAAAACGACATCTGAGGAATTCATGCCACACAGTCATCTAATGGACAGCCTCAACTGCGCAACCAGCACGGCTCGGCCGAACCCAACACACAGCGGTCATCGCCATCAATGCCGTCGCCTTCGATCGCAATCTCGTCGCGAAACCATCCGTCTCACCACCATGCCGCTCTTGCGTCGTATTCCAGCAATCCAACACAATCGATCGCAATAAACCCTCACCACTTGCTCGAACACTCAATTTAATCTCGCATTCCCTCGTCGCCACCCACTCTCTGACTCGAAGCGCACTCGGAAATCCACACACGCAAGACGTGCTGCAGCACAACGTGTTCAACACCATTATTGGATTCGAAATCAGCTTGCCTTGCTTTGCGCATATCCCATCATCCCACACGCCATCTCCCCATCTCGCCACCCCCAACCGGAGCCGTGCCGAAGGAAGGGAGGCAAGGAACAGAGAGGTAGGGTGTGCCACGCACGCACGCACGAGTGTGGCGGCCCACGGGTGCTGGTTGGGGACCACAAGGAAAATTCAAGCATCCTAGCATTCCTGAGAGGGTGTGATGGCATGCACGTGGCTGACTGGCTCTCTGGCCAATGGAGATATCGGTGATTCGGCGATTGAGGCAGGCAGGGCAAGGAGCATTCCTCAAATTACCCAACCATGATGACGACGACGACGACGGGAGGTGTGTTGTGCTCCGCGATAAACTTTGCTATGCGGGTTGCTCTTGCGCACGGCTGGTAGTCGAGGATTGAGGGCTGGGGTGTTTGAAGTTTGAGGTACTGATTCATTGGCACATTGAGGCTTTGAGGATAATGTGATGATCGCTCTGGGACGAGGTAGAAAACTGTCTGGTATCTTTTCTTGCTGTATACTATTTCAAGCCAGAAATTTACTTTGACGCTGTCTATGTCTGTAAAAATTTATGCTGATGCTGTACTGGTATGTCATCTGTCTGTACAATGCTCATGCAATGCTGATGCTCCGAAGCCGTGAAAATGCCACACAAAAGCCGCCGTCATGCTGAATGCTCTTCCTCATCCTCTCACGTCCAACAAAATTAACAGCCGACGCCAAAGTCCTTGCAGATCTCTCTTCCCTGCGCCTTGATGCCACTGACCAACCAGAGGCGGTTGTTGGTAAAAACAAGCACGCCGCCGGGGATGAAAGCAAAGTTGTTACTCGTCTCGCCAATGTAAATCTTGCCAATGAGAATGCCCTCGGGGTTCCAGACGTGGACGCCGTCGCCATTGGCGACCCACAGGTTGCCTTCCGTGTCAGCGTGGATGCCGTCAGGGACGCCGTTGTCGGCGAAGGCAAACGTGCGTCGGTTCGCGAGCCGCTTGTTGTCGATGATGTCGTACGCGTAGACGGTGCTGGGCCGCGTGTAGTTGAACTGCATCCATTGCGCGGCACCACTGTCGGTAACGTAGCTGTAGATGTGTTAGCTCTCTACTAGGGGATGGAGTGGAAGGGGAAGGACGCACAGAGTCTTTTCGTCAGGAGAGAATTCAAGGCCGTTGGGCTCGACAAAGCCGTCAGCTACCACTTGGATGACACCCGTGCCGGGCTCGAAGCGGTAGACCTGCTTGGGAACCGTGGCTTCGGGTCTGAAGTACTGGAACCTGTTTGGGGGAATGATTGATTAGTTGCGAGTCAGGGGTAGATGGTTAAAAGGGGGCGAAGAGCTTGGCGTACCATCCGTAGTCGGCATCAGTGAACCAAATGTCGCCCGTCTGGCTGTGCTGGCGCACGTCGTTGATGGACGAGAAGTTGCGGCCGCCTAAGAAAGAGTTGAGGATCACTTCGGTCTTGTTGTTCGCGACGTCGACGGACACAAGCGAAGATGGGTGCTCCTAAAGCGGGTCAGCAATGCTGGACAAACCACAGTGGTCCAAATCCACAGATGATTTTCAATCTTACAAGGTCGCCCTCGTCTGCCCAAACTTGATGGCGCGGCGGGGCCGAAGTGTTAGATCCCGGAGGATAGTACGAAGTGCCACCATTTGCGTTCCAGAGGTCGGGGTATGCGGTCGATTGAATGGACCAGTCGTCAAGTGACAGGATGGTGATGTTGATATTGTCAGGGGGAGGACCGACGTCGTAGTTGGACGAAATAATCATGGTGTTGGTCTCCTTGTTGTACACACCACCCTATTTGGAATGGTTAGCTTTTGGTCGGCATTAGCGTCCGGCTGGATGACGTGCCTCGTGAAATGCCTGGTGCGAGTAGTTGCCAATCAGCTTGGCCGTCGCGTTGGGGCCCAGCAAGTCTTTGAAGCTATCATGGTAGCTCAGCAAGGAAACTGCTGGTTCTACTCCGCTGGTTGCTGGAAGGGTAGAAAAATAGCTCGGGTTTGTGGCAAGTGCCAACAAATCGACTACACAAGTCAGAATCACAAGAGCAAGGCTGAGGGATTTCTGGGACAGTACCGCTGACGAACGGAACGGCAGCCATTATGTAGATAGCTATACACGAAACCAGTGCGGAGAACCAAAAGAACCAGCTTCGAGGGAGAGTTTCTGCGGAAAAGCGCCAGCGTCCCCAAGGCGGCTGCTGGTGCTTATAACGGTGCGCCCGCGCGATGGCCATGGGGAGACAAGTGCAAAAGGATTTGATGCCACGGGCCTTGCCAAGTGCCGGCCTATTCTCGACCGAGGGAAGCGGGGTCTAGAGGAGAACATGATGAAGTGCGGATTAGTTGCAGTGGTGATGTGCACCCCACCGGAGGCCATGACCAAGAAGAGTTCGGCCCGAGCTCTCAGGCACCGGCACGCCGACCTTGGAAGTTTACCGCCGACCGCCAACGACCTTTCTCCATCATCCCTCTCAGCCTCCTGCTTGGCACCCATCAACACCTCTGGGGCCCTGGTCTTGGCTCATTTCCTCGTCGCCGAAAGTCCATCACGGTGTCGTTTGCCCGCGAGTCCCTGAAGAATGACGTCCTTCCCGCCTGGCCAAGCCCGAATCGCGCCGTCAACTCGCCATGGCCGCCATATTCTGCCACGCCGCGGACAGCAGACCGGCTCGTGCTGCGCTTGCTGCGCAGCTTCACAGTGTCCGTCTTCGGCGTGGGGATGAGCAGACCAAGTAGCGAGCAACATGTACGGCTCCCTCCGCTGGCGACCGACCGAGACTGGGATGCGTATCCGTATATTATGCGACGGCTAGCAACTGGATTGAGATGCGCATCCGTCGATTAGGCGACTCTCTGCCCTTGTCCCTGACTCTTGTCCTGCTTGCCAATTTCTTGGTCGTTGGGCCAGGCTACGGCACTCTTTGGGCCTGGATCATCCGGACGTCTAATGAGACGTTGCGCAAGGCGATACAAGAACGGTGTCAACGGCCACAGCGTGCCACAAGCAGCCACAGACGTTCGTCTTCTCTTGACTGTTGTTTACCTCACGTGCCTGCCGATACGGGTCGTTGTTCGTCTCCTTGCTGCCTTTTCATGCACGATTCTGCGGGTGGGACCGCTTTTTACTCATAAAGGCAATTCGGCTACGTAGAAAGGGATTCATCACCAGTTTCCAGTTAGCAGTATGTTGAATTCACGACGTGAGGGAGACGCGCGACGCGAGGACGACTGGAATGTGGGACGTCTAGTAGGACAGGATTGCCACCCCGTCGGTTCTCATTTCTCGCTTCAGCTTCGAAGAGGCCATACAAAACCGACTTGGTTGTCTGCGACAGAGGTAGGAACATCTCACAAACATCGACACTCTTTTGCGACGTTCTTTCCAAAATGCCACTCTTTTTCTCCAGCATCGCTGTGGCGCTGCTTTTCCTTTTCCCCAACTCGCTTGCTCTCCCACACCAAGCCGTGAATGATTTGCGGCCAAGACAGACAGCTTCGGCCCCTGCCGGAGCATCAAGCTCCACGGCCGATCAATTGATTGAAGATATTGAGCGCCTGAACCAGACTCTGGTAAATACGAATCAGGCACTTTGGGTGGATAGAAGACTAAAGCAACACAGACCGACCTCCCAGAAGACGCCTACAATTTCTTGAATGAAGTAGGCGACAAGGTAGAAGCGCTGGAGAGTTTGTTTGCAAGCCTCCTCGGCATCTCCACATCTGCGAGATCCTCAGCGGCATACGCAACGCCAAGTCCATCTGCTTCTGCATCCCGGAGCGTCTTCAACTCTTCCTCACCTGTGCTTACTCCGGCCATCCCCACCAACGAGCCGTTTCTCACCATACTGCCTATCCTTGAGTCGCTTATACCGACCCTCACTCCGACGCCAGGGAACAGCACCATCTCTCCTCTCAACACTTCACTGCCAGTTGTGCCTTCGGTAAATAGCACTTCGACCCCAGTCACAAGCTTTTTGGTACCTTCGGCTCCATCGTATCAAACGCCAAACATTACATCAACGCCACTGGTGTCTACACCGACAGCGCTGAACCTCACTACGCCTTCAATTCTGACACCGACCCCCTCTTTGGCGAACGTTACGACGCCGGTGGTTTCCTTGCCAGTTGCGTCCAACGTTACTACACCTTCGCTGGCTCCTTTGATTCCCAGTCCATCCTTGGTGAATCTCACGACGCCAGTAGTTTCCTATCCGGCACCATCCAACGTTACTACACCTTCGCTGGCTCCCTTGATTCCCAGTCCGTCCCTGGCGAACTTCACAACGCCAGTGGTTTCCTATCCGACACCATCTAACGTTACTACGCCCTCGCTCGCTCCCAGCCCTTCGTCGGTAAACGGCACAGCACCACTGGCTTCCTACGCTGCTCCATCAAACATTACAACGCCTTCGATGGCCCCTATAATTCCCAGCCCATCCTTGGCAAACGTCACGACACCGCTGGTTTTGCCCACGCCTTCCAACGTCACTGCGCCCGTGGTCTCACCTGCAGTGCCCAGCACAACACTGGGCTCTCTGAGCACAGGAGCCCCCCTCAGTCCAAGCTCGTTTTCGAGCGCTCCCTACTCCAATATTACCAGTCACGTGATTCCACCGTATCAAGCTCCCACGTTCAGCTACGCCCCCCTGACCCCTGACTCGACAAGCGTTGGAACAGTTAGTTATTCCTCCCTTTTGCCTCCTCTGGTCCCATCCCTGGCCCCACTTTCTTCAAACAGTATCAGTCAACTTCCCTTGATCCCTGTTCCTACAAGTAGCGATGGCCCTTTCAGCAACTATCCTCTTCCTTCCCTCCTTCTACCTTCTCCCTCAGTCAATGGATCCATTCTCCATATCCCGACCCGAATGCCAATTCCACTCTCTGCCCTCTCGGCTCTCAATGCTAGCTTGGCAACCCGGACTGCCAACGTGAGCTATGCCACCCCCATCATTTCTACCTCTCTTCTGTCATCTCTAGTCACCTCCGTCCTTGGAGGCTCAGTCACTACAGTCTATCTTTCAGTAAGCTAAAGGCTGCATTTCCAATCCTCCATTTCTTTATTAATTCCTTTACATCAGACCGAGACCCTCACAACGACAGTATGGGTGTCGCCAACCCCGTTGGCATCTCCACCCTACCGAAACTCGACGAGTGAGGAACGCTCGCTCGCCTTGGAGGACGTTTGACTGACTTTTCGCAGCCCTCTTCAACCCCACTGGTACCAGCTAGAAACGTTTCGTTCGACCCTCTTGCTCGCAACAACATCGCCTTGTACTATAATCCACAAGAAAACAGCTCGCCCCTTGACCTCGAAAACTTTTGCCGAAATAATTCCAACTTTGACGTCATAAATTTACCCATCATCTCCGGCTTCAATGGCTCTCTTCCCATCATCACCGATTTTCCAGGCTGCGGCCCTCTGGACGAACTCACTGGCCTCCGCGACTGCACTGAACTTGGATCCAGCATCTCAGCGTGCCAGTCCCAAGGCAAGAAGGTCCTTATCAGCTTGACTGCCGGCCGCTTCAACCAAAATGGCAACACGACAGCAACACCAACAGACATTGCGCCCAGCGTTAGTTCGCCTTCGGTCACCGCCCTTGCCTACACTCTCTGGTCCATGTTCAGTGGGCAACGCCTCAACGGCTCGACATTTGCCCCGCAGCCACTCGGTAGCTCCACGGCCGTCGACGGCTTCGGTATCGAAGACGACCTGGCGCTCGCCTATCCCTTCTACTACACGCTGTCTGTCGAGCTGCGGCGCCTCTTCTCCTCCCCAGCCATCTCCACTCGCATTTTCCGCGGCGCCACACCTTCGCTGCTGTCGGTTGCGCAACCTTGCGTCCCGCTCACGGCGCAAGCGTCAGCCTCGCTGCCGCTGTTCGACCTCGTCTACCTGCGCACGCAGGGCACTGATTGCGCATCGAGCGCCGACGAGCTGCGCGACGCGACCGAGGCCTGGACCAGCGCCTTACAGACAATCAACCTCGAGCTGCAGCTACAGGAGGGCGTCGTTCGTGCCAACGAAACCAAAATCTATCTTGGCGACTTGTTGCTGAGCGGTGGTGCGGTTGCCGACGGAGAGGGTGCATCCTTCAGAGCTGCCAATGGCGTTGGCCCTGGCTCTGTCATCGGCGCTGCTGCGACTGCTGCGCTGGACAAGGCCCAACAAGCTCAATCTGCGGCGTCCTTCGTGGACAAAATTGACGCGCTGTGGAGCGAAAAGCCGCGCGTGGCCGACTTGGGTGGTGCTGCCGTCTGGGTCGATGGTGCAGATACAGCCGTGGTGAGCGAGTTCCTCGCAAGCTTGAAGGGCGCCATGACCGTGCCGTGATGACGATGGTCACAGCATCGCTTTCGATTCTCTCTTCTTCCCATTTTTTCTTCTCTCTTCTAACATTTTCATGAAACTTCTTCTTTCGGGTCAGGCGACAGGCGGTGCAAACAAGCAAGCGAGCAAGAGGAGTTGGGATGATTATGCGGTGTCGCGGCGCTGTTTCTACTGTCTGTTTGTGTACTTGATGTGAAGGTCTCTCTGTCTGTCTTTCCTTACATCTCCATGTCTCTCTCCAACTACTCACCTTCTCACATCATCATCATAGTCGCTCTTTAATCACTGGTTACGGAAGGGCAGGATTTGGGGGTTCGGAGTCTTCTTTTGCTTCGTCACAACATCTTTACCTATTTTGGTCCACCACTCTTTCTAATATGATATCCCAATTGTCTTCTTGTACTTCGCGCTGACGCGCTCCCAGTGACTGGTGATTGGCCTTCTGAGCATGCTGCTCGATTGCAGTCTTCAGACCAACCACTGGCTCTGTCCTGAAACAATTCGTGCCGTAAATATTGCTCGCCTCTTCAGCATCGTCATCCCCTTTTTTCCACTTCGCCCCCTACTCACGGATCAAGGGGGAATCACACCAGGACCTGGCAACCGGATGACATGCGTCCCCATCACCCGGTCAATCATGTAGACTTTCCCTGGTAACGGCTTACTGGGGTGTGCAACATGGGAGTGAGGGAGACTTTTTCCTGTTCCTTGCCTCGGCGTCTCCATCTCTCCCTCTTGCTTATTTTTACTCGTCACCCTGGCTGTTTACCGGTTGCCCCTTGCGGAGTGTGTCATCTGCTCGCTAACACTATCAATGCAGCCGAGACGCACCTGTGAATAGACATCGGTACATTAAAGGATTCTCGTATTGAAAGTCGTCTCACCGCTACAGAATAAACATCAACCAATCAATTCACATCCCTCGAATGCTCCAACACGCCCTTCTTTTCCACAATGACGTCCGTCTCCCGTGCAGAGCTGTCGATATCAGTCTCCTCGACTGAGGTCTGGTCGTATTGCTCTTTTCCTGCTGCTTGCTTCCGCCAGTACCACCGCTCCACGAATCCCATGACCAGGGAGCACCAGATGGTCAGCGCGACGACGAAGACGAGAGCCGCTGGGTACCCGTGCGTTTTGCGGTACGTGGGAGCATCGGACGCGGGGAACATGTATTGCGAGAAGGGCGTGAAAAAGGCGCTGTGAGGTTGTTAGACTAGTTTAATGTGGAAGAATCTCTCCAGCCCAACAAAGTGGAGCAGAGAGGAAAAATGTTACTCACTTTCCGATAGACATCATCATCGCCATCACAAAGGCGCGAAGCTGATTGTCACCACCGCAAAGACTGTTGACCCATCCGCTGAGCAGCGGCGAAAAGCAGCCGTACGACCCTTGCATAAAGAAGGCCGCCATCTTGAGCGCCGTGCTGGCCGGCCATACCACGTAGATGACGTAGCAAAAGACCATGACGGAGCCGACGAACGCCATGACAGGCGCGCGGCTCCCAATCAGGTCGCTTGCCGTGCCGCTGCCGACCATGAAGAAGAAGTTGACAGCGCCAACAACAGTCGGGATATTGTTGATTTGCGGAACCGAGTAAACGTTGCTGCCATCGGCACGCTTTTCACTCTTGAGCCACAGCGCCATCCATGTTTGCACGTTCGTGCCGCAGGTGAGACACCATAAGCTGTAGAAACGGGGTCAGCAGATATCCACAGATTCGGATAGGGGGACCTCTCACCTCCACGCAATGCAAAAGACATAGAGTTGCCAGCTCTTTGCGATGCGTTTGACTGCATCCCAGTCTAGTTTGCCCCATTCTTCCCTTCCTTCCTCGCGGATACGCTCGCGTGCGCGCTCTTTCTCCCATTCTGTCAACCAAAACGCCGTTGTCGTCGATGGCGTGTCCGGGAAGAACACCATTCCGTAGATAACGACAGGCATAGCTAAACACGCGTCGAAAACAAACAGCCACCTCCATGCGCTTAGACCTCCTACTCCGTCCATCCCGGTGTAAAGTCCCGACTGGAGATACCCAGAGAACATTTGGCCGAGCACTCCGCTGATGACGAAGAAGGCGGAGCGGCGTCCCAGCTCTGACGCACGGTACCACGAGCCGATCTATGGAGGGTTAGTATCTGAACAAGGACCATTGCGGGGATTCGTGTAAAAACAGAAGACGGAGTAGCGCGCGGGGAAAAGGGGAAAAGGGTGGGTTTTGCGGAGCCGAGCTGTTCAGGCGCAGACCGAAGGCGAAGAGGGGAAGAAGAAAAGCATAAGGACTGAAGAGCGGGGAAATAGGAGTGTGGATGTGGCTTCGCAGATCTCCACTCCCGTCCCAGGTTCAATTGCTTGTCGATTTAGCCTTTAAGGTTGTTCGGGACAAGCTTTTCTCGGAAAAACAGGCTGCAGCGGTTCTGGCAAGGAAAGACTCGAAAGAAGAGCCACAGGAGACAAAAGATGAAAAGCAATTTCACTCACCACATAATGTAGCCCTGGAAGAGCTGCAGACTCAAACATGCCGATGAAGAAACGCAAGACGTAAATCTGCCACGCGTGGTCCGACTTGTAGATGCCTAGGACGAAGAACGACCAGGTAAGCAGACACATTGGAAGCCATATGCGCGGCCGAACCACTGTCAAGATCAGATTCGAGATGGGAGCGCCGATGATGTATCCAATGTTGTAATAGGTGGTAAACAGATTAAGTTCATTGCCGTCTGCTTTCAGTCAGCACTTTGCTTGTGCGCATTAGAGCAGTGATTTGGACACTCACACAATTTAAGCTCTTCCTTCATGCCAGAAACGTATGCGTTGGAGACATTGCCCGTATCCAGGTATTTGATGAAGAAACACAAGCAGCTGTATGTCAAGATGAAAATGTCCAGCTTGCGAATCAGCCATTTCTCTTCTTTACTCGTGCCCGGCTCGTGCCAGTGAAGCAGCGATGGTCTGGCTGGCCGAGCTTTGCTGCTAGACATGGTGGCGGCTGTGTTTGAGGAAGCGCCGCTGCCGGTGTACTGCAAAAGCGCCGCGGCGACCACACGGCTTCTTCAGCATTTTCTAGTGCTACTCTTTTATCGCCACGCTACCTTGGCATTGAAAAGCTGGAGCGTTCGTGTCGTCTGTCGAATGAAAACTCTGGATGGCGCAATCAGTTCGACGACGGCTCAGTATTCTGTTTTGGTCGGGCAAGAGTGGGGTTTCGGTTGAGATAGGCATGCCGACGCCGGGGCGATGGCCGGACTTTGTTCACAGCATGACTGGCTATGCGATTTGCCATATTCGCGCAAGTATCTGACATCCAGAAGCTTTGGTGGGTGTTGCGCTCGTCAAAATCCCGAGTTGTGTCGAAAGTTTGGTGTGTGCCGCCGTTTCCTAGCCCTTGAAAATCCAAGGAACATCAGAAAAACGTGCTCGCCGAAAGTCAAGTAAGTAGGTCGTTTCGGGCGAAAACATATCTCAAAATGCTCATTAATCACAGTAGATCGCAAAATGCCAAGGGTCACTCTGAACGGAGCGAATTTCGAATACAGCTTGAAAGGTCCAGAGAACGCACCTCTTGTCATCCTTCTCCACGGAGGTCGCGGATTTGGTAAGTTGAATCGGCAACTGCAGACTGAGGAGAGACTCATTCAGACAGGTGACCATCGCTCGGACTTTGCCGCATTTCAAGGGCTCTCCAGCGACCATCGAGTTCTCGGATTCGACTTCCGCGGCCATGGATTGAGCTCGTCCACAAAACCGTACACGTTCAAGCAACTAGTCGATGACATTGAAGCCTTCCGCCAGCATTTTGCCGGCACGGAAAGAGCAATTGTTGCTGGAGGTAGCTTTGGAGGATATCTTGCGCAGCAATATGCCATCACATATCCGGAAAAGGTGTCACACCTAATCTTGCGAGGCACAGCTCCATCTCACCACCGTACGTATGCAGCCCTGCTTGTCGAAAGCGCTGATTGAGACCGTGCAGATGAAGAAGAGGCCATCGCGACCTTCAAGGCCCGTTTGTACAGAGCCCCAAACGCTTCTTTGGCCATGCTGGAGAAGGTGTTTTCAAAATTCGAGGATGATGAAGAGTTCCGTTTGATCATGTTTGCTCTGGGACCTCTTTACGTCGAAGAATACAACGCGGATGCTGCACTGAGGAAGAACCGCAACACCGTCTTCCGGGCGGAAACTCATAGTAAGAGGCTCATGAAGAAGAGATGTTACCGCCGCGCTGACAATGTTTGGTAGACGACCTGTACAGCGAAGGCGAAAAGTATTTTGATTATCGCAACGACCTGGTCTCGGTCAAGGCCAAGACATTGGTCATAGTAGGAAGCGAGGACTGGATCTGCCCGCCAAGTACGTCGCAAAATCATGGAAAGAGTCCCAGCTGACGTGCTTGACAGCCCAATCGAGGAGCATTGCGGAGCGCATTCCAAAGGCGCGTTTGGTGGTGGTTCCGGGAGCAAATCACTCGGTCCAGGCGGAGAAGAACGATGTCTTCATTGGCGAAGTAAGGAAGCTGTTGGCGGCATGATGTGGTACCACAGTGGATATTGAAAGAAATGAGGCCTGCTCAGTCTACAGCTGCAGCAACAAACAACTCCCTGTGCGCAATTACGATGGCTCACGACTGCTCACTAAGCGCAACAGTCATAGAGAATGAATGCTCCCTACGCGCAGCTGCATCACTGGAATGTCTCATTTCTTTCAAATCCCACTGGAGATGGAGTGTGGTGACAGGAACGATGGAAAGAAGGATGGGAAGTGTTTGGGCGCAACGAACTAGCCGACAGACTACCCGGCGATAAGCCCACTGCTCCGACGTCGGCCGCCGGATCACGCAATCTCAGACCGACCGTGAGCAACCACACGCTCTCTCGTAAACTCCACCCAATTCGGCTCGGCAAACGATCCCGATAACGATCATTTCGCCGGCCTTTGCTCTTGGTACCTCGAACGATGGAGAATTCTGTTGCGTCGCGACGTGGGATGACCACGCCTGATTTTCCATCTCTCCACGTGAAACCTGACAATGGCTGAGAGAGGAATCTCCATTACCATTGGTGAGCCACTTCTATGCTAATGAAATGGAACAAAAGCTGACCTGAAAGACCGTGGTGGAACATTTTGCGATGTCTGGGCAACGACTGCCGACGGGAGAGAGTTCGTCTTCAAGCTTTTGTCCGAGGATCCGAGTGCATACAAAGATGCGCCGACAGAGGGCGTCAGAAGAGTACTGGAGCTCGTGACTAGATCATCACTGCCAAAGAATGAACCAATCGACGGAAGCTTGATCGAGTCAATAAGAGTCGGCACCACCGTTGCAACAAAGTAGGTCAACTTGATGAATTCTCCCCGGAGCCTGCGTATCCATGCTGACCCAACAGCGCGCTTCTCGAACGCAAGGGAGAAAAGATTGCGTTGCTCACCACAGATGGCTTCAAAGATGTCTGTCGCATTGGAGATCAGACGCGACCAAAGCGTAAGGACTGCAGCCATTCAGCCATCTCTTGGGACTCGCACTGACTGCCTTCAGTATTCGAATTGAACATCAAGAAACCTGGTGCCCTTTACTCAAAAGTCGTCACCATTGATGAAAGAGTTACCGTCGAAGACTATATTCTCAATCCATCTCCAGTGCCCATCGATATCGCGAGTGATCCTGCCCTGGTCAAAACAACCAGCGGTGAGATTGTGCGAATTCTCAAACCTCTGCAGGATGTGCAGGTAAGAGAGAAGCTGCAGGCTCTGTTTGACGAAGGATTCCGGTCCGTGGCTGTTGCTTTTCTTCACTCATATATCTTTCCAGGTTTGTTCCGCGCAGCAGCACCTCAATCACTTCTAACAAAGAGACAGAACACGAACGAAAGGTGGCAGAGATTGCTCGCCAAATCGGGTTTGAATTCGTCTCCCTTTCTTCGGATTCTAGCGCAAACATTAAGATTCTGAACCGTGCTACGTCTGCGTGTGCCGATGCATATCTTTCACCTCACGTAAAGCGCTACGTCGATGGATTCCTCTCTGGCTTCTCAAAACTGCCCAAAAGAGTCGACTTTATGCAGTCAGATGGCGGTCTTTGCACTGCATCCAAATTTACTGGCTTGAAAGCAATTTTGAGCGGCCCGGCCGGCGGTGTTGTGGCCATAGCCAAGACCTGTTATGATCCTTTAGAAGGGAGCTCCGTTATTGGGTTTGACATGGTAAGTTTGAAATCCAGAATCGAACGTACTAGAGCTCACTCTTCTACAGGGTGGAACAAGCACAGATGTTAGCCGATTCGCCAAGAAATTCGAACATGTCTTTGACACCAACATTAGTGGGACGACCATTACTGCGCCCATGCTTGATGTCCGGACAGTCGCCGCTGGCGGAGGCTCTATCCTCAGTTGGCGGAATGGATTATTTGTCGTTGGACCAGAAGTAAATCCCCAGACCTCGTTGCAAAATTGTTCCTGACAGTTCGAAGAGCGCAGGAGCAAACCCAGGTCCAGCCTGTTATCGCAAGGGAGGCCCATTGACTGTAACGGACGCAAATCTCTTCCTTGGTCGACTGCTCCCTGAAAGGTTTCCGTCGATATTTGGCCCGTCTGGGGACCAGCCTCTGGATGCAGAAATTGTCAAACAAAAATTCCAGGAACTAACTGCGACCATCAACAACTCTTTCGATAGCGAGGAATTAATGACGCCGGAAGAAGTTGCTTTCGGCTTTTTAGCAATGGCAAACGAAACAATGAGCCGCCCGATTCGGAACATCACAGAAGCAAGGGGATTCACCATAAGCTCGCATAACCTTGCAAGCTTTGGAGGTGCAGGAGGTCAGCACGCTTGCGCCATCGCTCAAATTCTGGACATTCCCCGAATCATCATCCACCGGTTCTCGTCGATCCTCTCTGCCTACGGCATCGGTCTGGCAGATATTGTTGCAGAAACCGCCGCACCATCAGCATGCCGATACTCGGAAGACAACTTGAAAGATATTCTCGTCCAGTTTGAGGAATTGAAAGCGAAGACGACAAATGATCTGGTCTCCCAGGATGTCCGCCAAGAGCTCGTAGAGCACGAATGCTTCCTGAACATGAGATATGAAGGATCGGACACAAGCCTTTCCATACGTCAGCCAGAGAACGACGACTTTCAGACGTCTTTTGTTGAAACGCATCGTCGGGAGTTCGCCTTTGAGCTGGCCCGCCCAATCGTGGTCGATTCTATCCGTGTACGCGGTGTCGGCAAGAGCAGAGATCAGGACACACAATCCGCCAGTCTTTTCCAGGAATTGGAAAAGCTGCAGAGGCTTCCTGCGCCAGAGGTACAAAGTACACAATCGGTCTTCATACAAAATGCCTGGATCGACGTGCCGGTATTCGAGCTTCCTTTGCTCGACAAAGGAGCTGTCCTGTTTGGGCCGGCCCTCATTGTCGACAATACGCAAACCATTCTCGTCGATCCTGCCTGGAAAGTCACCGTCCTGCAATCTCACATTCTAATCGATGCTCCTGTTAAGGAAAAGAAGGAATCCGGCGATCAGAAAGGAGTCAGCCCCGTCGAACTGTCCACTTTTGCCAGTCGTTTCATGAGTATAGCGGAACAAATGGGGAACACGCTCCAGAGGTAAGAGCATCAAGGTGGGTGTCAATGGCACCGCCGGGAACTGCGGCTGCGTCCACGGAGCATTCGTTCCCTGCCACGGCGTTCTTTTGACACCCAGTGTACATGTTTCCACTGTAGACCAAAATTACTAATTTTGACCAGGACATCCATCAGCACATCGATCAAGGAAAGATTGGACTTTTCGTGCGCTCTTTTCACACCTGATGGAAAGCTAGTAGCCAACGCACCACACATTCCAGTCCAGTAGGTCACTGACTCACAGGAAAATGTCAAACTGCTGACCGAACGTCCAGCCTGGGCTCCATGCAATTTGCGATCCAATACCAGCATCAGCTATGGGATGGTAAACTTGCTCCTGGAGACGTTCTCCTGACAAATCACCCCGACTGCGGAGGCACTCATCTGCCTGACCTGACGGTCGTGACGCCGGTCTTCAACGACGGCCAGCTCATCTTCTACGTGGCCTCGCGAGGTCACCACACGGACATTGGTGGCATCGGCATTACAAGCATGATACCAGATTCGAAGTTCCTTTGGCAAGAAGGCCTCGCAATTAAGAGTCTCAAAATTGTCAGCGGCGGTGTGTTCAGCGAAGACATAGTGCGCAAAGCATTTGCAGACGTGGCCAACATGCCCGGATGTAGCGCGACGCGCCGAATCAACGACAACATTTCTGATCTCAAGGCTCAAATCGCGGCGAACCAGCGCGGCATCACGCTGCTCCAAAGGATGTGCGGTGAATTCGGTACTCCCAGCGTCCAGAAGTACATGTACGCCATCCAAGACAACGCTGAACTGGTAAGCAAATTCACCTATTCAAGGCTTGGTAGCAAAAGTTTTGGCACACAGAACCTCAAATTGGGGGCGGATAGGGAGCATTCAAGCTACCCTGCAGGAGGGTTCTCAGGAGCGTTCATTAGCTCCAACATGCGGGGGCTCATATCTGGGTGTGCCAGGGCTTTGGCGACCGAGCCCCGTTCGCAGCGTTCAAATGGCTGATCAAAGGTTCAACAGGCTGTCAGGAATCTGCTGAAGCGCGTCGCAGCCTCTCATGAAGGGAAGGCGCTGCAAGCAATTGACTTCTACGATGACGGGACGCCCGTCGCGCTCCGCGTCAGTATCGACGGCGACTCTGGCTCCGCCGTCTTCGACTTTACCGGCACCGGTCCACAGACTCTGGGCAACATGAACTCGCCCATCTCGATCACCCATTCGGCCGTCATCTATAGCTTGCGCTGCATGATCGACCTCGACATCCCACTCAACCAAGGCTGTCTGGCACCAATCGACATCCGCGTCCCCAAGGGCACAATCCTCAACCCTTCTTCCTCCGTCGCCGTGTGCGGCTCGACCATCGCCAGCCAACGCGTGACAGACGTGATCCTCCGCGCCTTCAGAGCTGCCGCCGCGTCGCAAGGCTGCGCCAACTCGTTCGGCTGGGGCATGGGCGGCAAGGACCCAGAAACGGGTATCACGACGCCGGGCTGGAACTACGGCGAAGCGCTCGGCGGCGGCAGCGGTGCCGGCCCTGGCTGGCACGGCACGTCGGCCGTCCAGGTGCACTCGACAAACACGAAGACGACGGACCCCGAGGTCATCGAGAAGCGCACGCCCGTCTTGGTGCGCCGCTACGAAGTCCGCGAGGGCACGGGTGGACGCGGCGCCTGGAATGGCGGTGACGGCGTCGTCAGGGACATCGAAGCCCGCGTGCCGCTCAAGTTCAGCATTTTGAGTGAGCGCCGCGTGTACAGTCCGTATGGCATGAACGGGGGCCGTGATGGCAGCGTGGGAAAGAACTTTTGGATTCGTTCGAACGAGGATGGCGAGCCGGAGACGATCTCGCTCGGCGGAAAAGCGGTTCTGAATGCGCAGAAGGGCGATAGGGTCGTCATTTGCACGCCTGGTGGCGGTGGATGGGGCGCTCCTGAACGAGATGCACCAGACGGAGATGTCAGACCGTTGCCGACGCAGTGATGAGTGGAAAGGCTACGATTGTTTCAAACGAGCGCTGTAGTGGAATGGCACGCGCGTAGTCTTGTTAGCAGAAACGGAACCAGTCAAAACCTCTGAGATTTCTCTCAACCTCCTGACGGCAACATGCATCCGTTTTTGAATTTCAATGCCTACATGTGTAACGTGCCTTCAAGAAGTGCCCTCGGATGTTGGTATAGCCAGTGAGCAAACGGCAAGAGTAAGAGCAAAGGGATGGACATGGCAAAGTCTCCTCCGAATCCCGACACATCATCAGGGCATTGCACCCCAATTTGCAGCAAGAACTCACCACCCCCTCAATTCTGCCACGAGCCCTCTCAGTGCTCACAGCACGCCGTATCTCGCCTCGTCCAAGCGCGTCGTCTCGCGCCAGCTGTCCTCCAACCAGTCGACCTTCACCACCCGCGGCACGCGCGCTCCAGGTGCCATAGTCTCAGAGATGCGACTGCGCAGCAGCTTTGCGCGCTGCTTGAGTGCTGTGTCGACTTTGGTGTTGTCCCCTGCGGCCTCAACCTCAGCGCCAACAACAATATGTGTCACAGCCTCTTCATCCAGCCTGCGTGCAACCTGTCCGCCAGCAAAGCGGACGGTATTCTCAGCAAGCGCAAGGCGAGTCGAAGTGGGGGCGCGCGACGGATCATTGTCAAAGAAGACGACGCAGCCGCGGAACATCCACCCAGGCAAGTCATTAAGTTCATCGCCGCCTTCGTCGTGCTCTTCCATAACCTGTTGCAGAAAGCGCTCAGCCGCGCTCTTGCCCTCGCCCGACGAGTGCTGCGCCGGCATGCGCTCAACCAGTTCGCGCAGCTCCGCCACACCGGAAAAGTCGCGCGTGAAGCTGTCACCAAAAGCGTCGACGGCGGTCGCGACCGTGTCAGGCGCGGCTGAGGGGCAGTCGGGCTTAGCGTGCAAGACGTGGATGGGCTCGAACGGCAGCAAGACGGGGCCTCGCGGAAGGTCGGCTTGAGCCTGCGCGACGCAGGATTGCAGCCAGGCTGGGCGGTATATGGAGTGCGTGTTTTTCTTGCGCAACGAAGCTACGGCGACCACGTTCTTGTCGGCGATACAGATGATGGGCGGGGTTCCGGGAGCAGGAGGGGTAGAAGGATTCGCCGTTTGGATGATGGAGCCGCCGTTCGCTTTGACGAGGGCTTCCAGTTCCGCTTTGGTCTTCTTGGGCGGCGCTGTTTCTTGTCCGGTCATAATGTCTGCCGTATATATTGTCAGCCTGTTGTTGGTCAAGTCCCAAGAGGAATATTCGCAACCTACAAAACGTCATGCCTTCAAACACTTTGGTCTGCAGCCCAGCATACGGCGTTGCCACCTCTCCATCTTGCCCAGCAACGACCATTTGCTTCTTTTTCCTGCGGCCGCCCCTTTTCCTTGTATCGTCGACCTTGAACTCCTTTTTTTCAGCATGTTCCTTTTCCACGTTGGCTTTGAGCTCCAGAAATTCCTGAATGGACAGGGCCTGGTCCCACTTCTTGTCCTTGCGTAGTGCCTTGAATCGCGGAAACCTCAATGTGAAGCCCATACGGAACTGATCTGTACCTGTTATTGAGGCTGCCTTCACAGACACGACAACAGACTCGTCCGGTCTAATCCACACATCCGGTCGCTCATATTGCTTGTCGCCGCCACCGAGCTCAATGAATTCAGTCGGTGGTCGTTTAGGATCCCATTTCCGCCACTTGTCGCCCGTGTAGTGACGGATATTGGCATAATCATCTGAAGTCATGCCACCGCCCACCTTGAAAAACGAATAACACTTCATGGGATTTGCGCCATGGCTGATTTGATGCTGGTCCACGCGCAGCCCACACATGAAACTAGACAGCTTGCCGCCCCGGTGTCCGGATCCGTAGTATCCACCGACGATGACGCAGTCGAGATCTTCGCCGAACTCGGTCATGTACTCCGGCTTGACCTTTATCCAGTCGTCGTTGCGCTCGTTCAAGCGGTATGCAGATCGCGGATTCTTGAGGACGAGACCTTCTGAGGCGTCTGCCACCACTTGACGCAGCAATGGGTCGATTTCGGATGCGCTGCGAGCCTTAATGTGGGGATGAATTTCCAGACGACGATCGATGGACTTTACCGTCGACTCGAGCGCATTTCTGCGGTCGCGAAGCGTCCATTGAGTGAGCGGCTGATTGTTCATGTAAAGGCAATCGAACACCTTGAACAATGGCCTCCTGACGCCTCCGAACGGATTCTGTTGCTCTGACAAGGCCGCAGTCTTGAGCGTCCCGAAAGGCGCCATGGCATCCTGTTCCATGTCCCAGGTGATCATTTCTCCGTCAAGAATAATATTGTTGACGCGTTCATCGAATGCATCCTTCAAATGCCGGGTCAGAGCGCTCTTGTCATCTTCAAAACTGCTTCCGTATAGATAGGTGTATTCCTTGGCCTTGCGAGACCAAAATGCGAATCGCTTGCCACCAGGAACGCTTTCATCTTCCATCATGTGCAGCTGCATGCGCTCGCCGTCCAGTTTTTCTTCAATCCAGAACTCATCGTCGTCTTCTTTTGGTTTCATCCTCTTGACCATTTGATCAAAAGATCGCATTTGGAAGGCGGCCAATTGGGGCTGAAAGCATTGCATCAAGTTGACGCCTCTCTCCTCTCCATCAAGGCGGATCGAAGGGTCGTAAAGTTCCCAGCACACTCTACGCAGGCTAGACGAGACGTTGAATAGACTCTCAGCATCTGGGTGCCAGCTGTTGAAAAGGGTCTTTTCCGTGGCTCCCACCTTCATCTGGCGGAGAATGATTCGGATGAGCCACATCATCTCCTCAGGATTCATGCGCTGGTAGAACTCGCGGAAGATGGGGAGTTGATCGTCTTCTTTGGACAGGACAGAGAGCTTGTCGAGCTTTGCATTCACCTCGGCAATGGTCATGTCGCCAGGTTTGGTCCGGATAGGCCTTTTCAACACGACTTCGTAGCATCGTCCAGCGAAGTCGCCGGCCATGGCTGCTGTAGCTTTGAGTCCAGGCAGCTTCCAGTTGAGCAAGTTGAATCCGTCTTCAGAATTCTTGTCAATGCGCAGTACACGAACCAAGAGCTTCCCAATGGCCTTTTCTTTGAGGCCGTACATGGCTCTGTCGCGATCTTTCTCTGGCACAATCAGGCGGAAGGCTGGATAAATGTCGTTGCCGACCTGCGTGCGCCATTTTGAGATGAAGCGATCGATGATGTTTGCTCGAACTTCATGCGGCGCCGGATTCGAGGGACCGTACGGCCTCTTCTTGAGAGCAGCGCTTCCAGGTTTTTTCTTGTTGTCATTCAGAGGGTTGAATAAGTTCAAGTAAAGCTCGTGGAATGGCAGCGTCTTGGAATGATTGTGGGGACGGTTTGGGTATCTGGGTAGCTTTCAACACCCGTGGACTTGACCAATCTCCAAAGGCCTGAGAGTGCAAGGAGTGACCGCAATGTCGGGAATATGTTGGAAACCTACTTTTCATTCAACTCGGCTTCGGAGAGAGCACCGTGGCCATACATCATCTGTTCCTCGTCGGCAGCAGCCAAATCTTGCATTATGGCGTCGGCAGCCATGGCGGTGTAATTTCGTGTTCAGCCAGCCTTGTCGCGTGGATGGGCGGGCTCCAGATGCAACAAAGAGGCGCGAGGTTGCCGGGCAAAGCCGCCAAGGGAGGGTGCGACAGACACAAGGGACGATGAAGCTGTTGGCATGTTTTGGCGTTGACGTGTTTGGTCGGGGGAGAGAAGAGGGACGCCACTAGGTGCAGGCAGCAAACGCCTTCCTATCACGGCTGGCAAGGAACCAAGCGAGCGAGACGAGACGCGCCGACGCGTGCCTGGTCAGGCCGCCTCACCCAGGTCCCGCCCGCCGTCTCCACAGCATGCTCACCTCACCTCCGCTCCCGAATCCCCGCCGCCTCTTGCACTGCCCTCTCCGCCCGACTCCGCTCGACATGCTCCTTTCGCGCACCAGATTCCAGTTCCCATGCCTCCATGACCGCCGGTCCTCCTCATGCCCGGATGCCTTCGGCTTCCGCAAACCACCCTGACGCCCCCGTCCCCCACAACACTCGCAATGCCGCTCTTGTTGGAGCATCGACCGCCTTTGCCAAACCGCCCGTTAAACCAAAGCCCGCCATCAACACTTACAGTGGGAACAATGGAGCCTTGGCTGCTGCGAGACAGACGGCCACTGCTACTCCGCAGCCGCTGCTGCCGCAGGGAACTGGAAACAGCACCTCTTCGCGGGCCTCCCACGCTTCTTTCTCCCTGAAAGCTGGCACTGCTGGGTCTTTGGGTGTCCCTTCAGTGCCAGGAGATCGATCGCGTTCCCCATCGATTGTTGCGGCTACTCGAGCAGCTGCGAAGCACACTCCTGTACCAGACTCCTCGACCAACAAACGCAAGAGCTGGAACAACACTTCGAACGAGTCATTGCCTGGTTCTGGACATGTTGGGGACCTGCGTTCGAGGTTCGATGGATCTTTCAGAATACCATCGCGGTCGCCCCCAAAGCACACAAGAATCTCTCGATCTCCGAGTCCCAAAACCGTGATTCAGCCCAAGCAGTCGACGACATCCTTGGTCCAGCCGCTCCAAAAGCGAGATGTGGAAACTTCGTCCTCAGCGAAACCTCCCCCTCGGAAACCCAATCCCAAACCCAAGCCAATCCTGACGTCGCAAGGCCCGCCTCCGCCTGTCAAATCTCCAAAACCTCAGCGCAATTTCACTACTCCTTTGGCATATCCAGGCCTTCGGGAACCTGCACATGATGAGGTACCGCTCTTCCCCAGAGCTGCTAGCGTAGGACAATCAGGATCATCTCCGGTCAGATCGAAGCCACCCCCGAGACCTGCACCGAAACCCGCCAAGTTCTCAGGCGAGTACAGGCGGGCCAGCGCGGCGTCTTCTTCGCAGGCTCCACTAAAAGTAGCATCGCCAGCTTCTTTGCGTGAAATTCCGGCCGAGGCCATTTCAGACTCGGACGAGGATGCTCCATACCTTTCTGCTCCAGAGACTAGAGAGGAGACCAAGACAAAACCGATACTTCCTCCACCACGCCGCAGTAATTTGATAAAGCCTGCACCGCGGACGCAGAGTGTTGATTTCACCAAGGGAACTTCGACTCCGGCCGATGAGCGGGCATCTTTCCTGGCCAGGTCTGCGAACCACACCCCACTTTCCGCAACCAACTCAAGGTTACAACCGACAAGCTCTGCGTACAAGCGAGAGTCTGCGAAAATGCTGGAGCCGCACTTCACGGGAGACTCGCTTGCCAATGCCATAGTGGGTGCCTCTTTGGCTACTTCTAGGACGTCTACGCCTGCCACAGCACCTCCCCCGCCGGCTCCACGTCGTGGTGGGCACCAGAGCAAACATCACTTAAAGTCTCGTTCGCGAAATCCGAGTCCTCAGAAACGACCTGGTCATCTTCTCCAAACGCTGCGCAAGGAGCCCTCTTCCAGTGATGACAGCGACTCTGGGCGGGATATGAAGCACAAAAAGAAACGTCACTTCCGGCCCAAGCACCCCAACAAGCACAAGGAGGGTTCGCGCAAGCGATGGCGCGAAAGGGTGACGGAACGGGAGAGAAAAAGGTATGACGGAGTCTGGGCAGCGAATCGCGGCGAGTTTCTACCGCAGGAGTATCAAGACTGCGTCCACGGTTTTGTGGTCAAGGACATTTGGAGCAGAAGCCGGCTGCCTTCGCATGTGCTGGAAGTGATATGGGACTTGGTCGATCACCACGGCATCGGGGTGCTGTCCAAAGAGGAGTTTGTCGTTGGCTTGTGGGTCATTGACCAAGCGCTCAAGGGTAGAAAGGTTCCGGTGAACATTCAAGAGAGTGTCTGGGAAAGCGTTAGAGGATTGGGCGTGAAGGTGAGAAAAGTGCGCGGAGGTAATAGGCGGTAATCGTGCGAGACAGCGCCTTGCTTCTAGAGCGACACTCAGATGATCTCCTTTCTGGCTTAGCACAATACCCCAAATCAAGTTTGACAATTCGACAGTGGCCTACATGGCACTCGAAATGGCTCCCAACGACTTGTCATTACACCGTGAAAGATTGCGTCTATTCTTCCTCTGACTAGATGTAGATGGACACCCAGGGCCGATTGACCCCTTTCAGCCGCGTGCTACACGCAACGGCGCGTGGCTCGGAGCGATCCTAACTCTGGGCCCGGTCCCGAAACCAAGCCTACTTGGCACTGGTTTGCTCCTCGGGTACTCCCGACGACGTTCGAGGTTAACAAGCTTCCCGCCGGTCGACCCCGGGATCTTCGCTGGACCGCAACTGCCGAGACTTGACGGCGGACGACCACTTCGGATGTCAAAAGATGGAGCATGTCACTTCCTGGCCTTGCGCTTCGGCTTAGGGAGAAGTCGTTCTTCACCGCAGCTGCGTTCAGGGAGCAGTCGTTGAACACCGCCGCTGCGCCTGGGAACTGTCGTTTACTATTCTCGTTGCGCTCAGGGCGCTGCCATTCATTTCACGTCCACTGTACGGACACTGTTTGCAAAGCACCATTTCGACACAGGAACAACGATCGAAGGGTGAAAAATTGCAATTCTTGCGGCTATTACAGAAACGCTATGAGATGCCACGCTAACTCCCCATTCAAGACTGCCTCTTTTCTGACCAGTAAACCTCTACTTGCGACGCCAATCCGTTGAGAAGAAGGAAAAAGAGAAGGGAAAGAAAAGCTTTTCCGAACAAGCGAATTCAGCTGCTGAACTCCATCTCCTCCTGCGGCACGGCCATGTTCTTGTGCGAGATGATGGTGCTGGGGTGCCAGATGTTGAAGATGATGCAGGTGATGAACATCAGGAGGGCGTCAAAGACGTACAAGTACGCCTCGTGCATCTGGAGGGTACCATCTGAGCCCTGGATGTACTCGGCCAGACGGTAGATGGAACGCCACAGGATGAGCAAGCTGGCGACGTAGAGGATGACGAGGTAGCGCTCCCACGGGACGGAGATGGTCTGGGAGCGGTTCGTGGGGTAGGCGCGGATGCGGTAGTGGAAGAGGCCAGACGCGACGACGAAGAAGCCGAAGAAGAGAATCTGGACAATCAGACCGCCGACAATGATGTGCTCGCCCAGCTCTTGGTCGTCCGCGCTGTTTGCCTTGGCCAGCATGCCACCGCCCGCCGACTGCATCAGGAACGACAGCACGTCGCCGGCCACGAAGATCTTGGTGACCCAGGTCGCCCGCACCACGCTATGGGCCTCGCCGTTGGTCAGCCGGATGATGCGGCCCAGGATCATGTAGATGGATGCAGCGAAGAAGGTGGGACCGATGAGGAGCAGAAGCGACTGGATGATGTACGCGTTGATGGACCAGTTGGGCGCTTTATCCTGGGAGTTCATGGCACGACCGACGTAACCGACTGCTTCGACTGTGTGGGAAAGGCCAATTAGTCTTTGCAATGGGTGGAATACGGGGTTGGGAGCAACGTACAGAGTCCTCCAATGACGAAGGGGATGAAGTACCATGTCTTCTTCATGGTGAGTTGGATGACATGGGCGACGGAGCTGATACCGAAGCAGGCGATGAAGATGACCGCAGCCGCGAGGCTGGGCGAGTAGTTGTAGAGCGTGTATTCGACGGTACCAGAATCCGAAGCCATCTTGATGGTCTTGCTTGGTTGGTGTCGAGGTTCAAGTCCAAGGTCTGTCGTGGTTTGTTGTCTGTGTAGAGAGGAGAACTGGAAAGAACAGCGGGCAAAGGTTTTGATTACTGCGGCGCTGGAAGTGACGAATGAGGAGGAGTGCCGAGGAGCTGTCTCGATGCGCCGAATGAAGGTGTGTTGTGTAGTGTGTGCCTGAGAAGCAAGTCACTGGGGAAAAGTCAAAAACATAAGTAGAAAGTTGGAGCCTGGAGGAGCATCAAGGCGTTCTGGTGGCTGTACATTTTTTGACCCTGTGTACCCACTTGTTTCGTTTATTCTTATCGTTTGCAAACGGTTCCTTCGTAAGGCGCAGCCGTCGGAGGGGTTTTTTTGGTGGTTGGAGCATTTGTCGTTTTCGTATCTGCCGATACGAAAATCATTCGTGCCTGAATCTGGCTAAAAGCCCGTGCAGGACCCACTCCTCCCGCGCTTCTTCCAAGGGCCTTGGCAACACGAGTACGATTATTCTTTGCCATCAAACATCCGCCGAATCTGATTGGACGCTTGCCTTCAACATGCGGACGGCAGGCGGCTCTGTCCGCCATTTGCGGCTAAAACCTTTTCTTGTCCCTGTCGAAAATCTTTCTTGGCCTTGACCACATCGATGAACATTCGAATTCTCTTCTCAACAGTCAACCGTTGACAGGGAAAACGGCATTGAGCAGTTTCCTACCTAGCCATCATCGAGCAACGTCGATGCCTTCAACTCGCCGACATGTGGCACTTGCGAATCCCCAGCAAGAAAGGCGCAAGTTTCGCATCAGATGAAGGCAGGCTCTCTTTGTTGTTTGTCTGAAAGTCGGCAAGAGGATACCCACGGCGATCATACTCGGCTCGCATCCGTGTTCGTTCCTTCGGTTTCGGCTGTGTCTTCCAATTTTCCGGACCGCATTTTGCAAATATGCGGAGCATACATATGTGGCTGTCTAGAGCCCTGCATGTTACACGTGTTGCCTAGCTGTCCTACTGGCCCCTCATCCTGCGAAAACAACATCTGCTCCGCGCACAACTCAGAATACGGGAAGAGCACAGCCTCGAATGGCTCGACGCGTCGGGACTCTGGTCTTCAGCGGCCCAGCCTCCCTCGGGCTTCCGATGTTCTTCGGTTTGCCGAACGGATGTCCGCATTTAAAACCGAGAGCAATCGCTGAATTCCTCCTGCTGTTCTGCTCCCACCCTTGAGTCGACGGGTCTGCCATTAACGTTTCCTGGACCAAATGTAGCAAACGGCAGAACGGCTTGGAAGATCGTCCATCTCCCTTCTGCGTCCCCACCAGGAGAGAGCATTAGCAGCAGTGCTTGCGTTGTTTGCGATTCGTTCAAGACGTCGTTGCACCGGAACTGATACTTCGGCTGCCATTCCAGACCAGAGAAGAACCACACATCGGATTTGAGGGTGGAGCTGCGTCAAGGAATCTTTCAATAGCTGCGTCACGGAAGAGATGGAAAACAAGACGTATCGTTGGGACATCCATGCGGAAAGATTGCGAAAACTCAGCCGGAGCGCTTGCTACGCTACCTGCGATGACGTTGGTGCGCAAGGCGGCCCGGAAAGAGATGACCACCGGCTCCGTTGCCGTCGTTATCAGGGCACCAGGCTGGATTTACGCACTCTGGTGGTCCGGATTCGAATGAAAGACGATCTCTGAGCTATTCCCGGGAGCTCGAAAGCCCGAAAAATCGTAGTCACTTCAGGCTGCCGAGGCTGGAAGATTGCTGTTCTCAAGAACGTCATCAGCGTGGTGACTGGCATGGTCTATCGATGGAAAGACAACGTACAGCTAGTTGGTTTTGTGTGGGATGGCTAGCGCCGAACCGGACAAGCGGGCAGACGAATTGCGTCAATCCAGCTAGAAGCGACTCGGCGCATGCAGCAAGACGCTTCGAAGGCGATTTTGGCCTAACTGACACCTCGATGTCTCGTACACTTTGCTGCCCTATTGGTGGTTCCGACAAGCGAGCTCTAATGCGCCTGACCTAGGAGCCGCGCTACTGTCTATTCCTCGGTTGATGCTCTCACGCCAAGGTCTCAAACGCACCCCAAGTGGCGAAGAGGAGAGTTGGAGGTACCTTCTCGATTGTCGATTGAGCCAGAATTCTAGAAGTATCGGCAACCGCGGGATCGACCGAAGAAAGCTCCAACGGTCCAAGTCTTGTTCGCCGTCAAGCCTCGTCGGTATCTTGGCTACTCAGTCACCGACTTGGCTGGGCCCAGTAAAACACCACGATCCTCCAGACGGACTCCCTGAATCTTTTGCAAAGACTAGCTTTTATGCCTCGGTAAGATAGTGGACCTTGGTAACGCCATCAAACGGTCTTGCCAATGTTTTTCTCTCTTCTGCGCGACCCACGTGGCCGTTGAGGCCTAGAGGTTCTCCGTTGTCGTCACTTGCCTGGAGTAGCCAGGGCCTTCCCATCGGCCTCGCGTGCAAACAACAGACTGCATCCATGGCGGCCGTAGCGGACGTAACCGAGGACCTGGAGCCTTGGGATCCGGGCATGACGGCCATGCGCAATTCGAAGTTTCATGCCAGCGCTAGAACGATCCCGCTTTCCGGAACCCGGGGAAAGTGAGATCGTTGCCTGTGGCCTTGGAGATACTGACCAAGCGGAGGTGATAGATGATACCTCCTTTTACCACGGTGACATCCAGGGGATCTGCATCCCCCTCTGCAGATGAGTCCGGGGAGCTGTCGTCCAACACCACAGTTGCGCCTGAGACACTGTCGTTTACCACTGCTGTTAGACTGAGGGAGCATCAATTCTTTTGGCATCTACTGCGCTGAAGATCTGCGACGCGGAGTTGCCTACCTTCCGGTGCTAGACCAGAAGCACGTTAGTCTCCGACGCCCAAAGTTCCATGTTTCGCTGAGGCTCGAGTTATCCACGATACACCGGTCAGTCTTGGTCGCTTTGGTGCTAGCGCTCTTGGATACGCAGAGGTCCCGTATACTGAAGCGGAGGTATAGGCGATTTTTCGCCGACTGTTGCTTGAGCTTGTTGACGTCTAGGCCAGTTCCTGTTCCAAGGCAGCATCGTGAAGTAGGCCTCCGGATCCTGGAAACGCCCGAGAGGGTGTGGCAGTATACCTATATATCTGCTCTTGCTCTCCCTTATTTCCCTATCATCATCTCCACACACAACAAATCCAAACACACAGATCTTCCAAGCACACACAGATCTAGCAATGGTTCTCAAGTCTTCTCTCGTCCTTTCAGCATTCCTTGGACTGGCTGCCGCAGCGGCTATCCCCCGATGTGACGAATTCGAGTCTGAACAGGGGACAATCAGCCGACGGTCGGATGTCGATATACAGGCCGAAGTCGAAGTCGAACAAGACAACAAGGGAAAGATTGGCAAAGGAAAATGCGCCTCCGTAATGGTCGTCTTCGCTCGTGGGACGACTGAGATTGCTCCGCTCGGAACGATTGTGGGCCCTCCTCTCGAAACCGCATTAGAGGCCATGGTGGGCAAGAAGAAGGAGGTCATGGTCATGGGCGTGGACTACCCTGCCGACGTTGCCGGATTCTTGGTGGGTGGTGACGCCAACGGGAGCGCCATGATGGCCGCGACGGTCAAGGAAATGGTGAAGAGCTGTCCAAATTCGAAGGTCGCAATGGTCGGCTACAGGTGAGATATTTCCTCCCTGTCCTGTTTTGCGTGGCCTCGGAATTCCAACTGACAATCTCTATAGTCAAGGAGGACAACTCGTCCACAACGCAGCCGCACAGCTCGACACTGCCGTTGCCGCTCGGGTCTCTGCTGCCGTCATCTTTGGAGATCCAGACTTCCCCAAGCCTGTTCCAAAGATCGATCCGGAAAAACAAAAGGTCTTTTGCGCCAAGGGAGACGCCATTTGCAAGGGACAAGCCATCATCCTGCCTCCTCACCTGAGCTATGGTAGCGACGCAGAGGCCGCGGCTCAGTTCATCATGGCCAGCTATGACGTCTAGAGAGTACATCAATGTCGGGGCGTGGGCGTCACACCTTTTCTCTTCAGGGACTTTGCGATTCGTTGATAGATTTCTCTGCACCTAATTTTCCTGGCCCTTTTCATCAGCAAAGGCATAGCGTTTTAGCGTGGTAGTACAGGACGGCGTTGATGATAATAGAAAGAGTCGACAATGGCCAGTATGCCTTTGTTCATGTGTGCCATGACAAACGATTCGCGGCGTGGAGGCGTCCGGAGACAACACCGGGATGACGTCTAGAGAGTACATCAATGTCGGGGCGTGGGCGTCACACCTTTTCTCTTCAGGGACTTTGCGATTCGTTGATAGATTTCTCTGCACCTAATTTTCCTGGCCCTTTTCATCAGCAAAGGCATAGCGTTTTAGCGTGGTAGTACAGGACGGCGTTGATGATAATAGAAAGAGTCGACAATGGCCAGTATGCCTTTGTTCATGTGTGCCATGACAAACGATTCGCGGCGTGGAGGCGTCCGGAGACAACACCGGGTTTTAACCGTAGCGGAATGCAGGTGGCATTGCCAGCGGGCGACAGACAGGGAGCGTCCAACTATTCGAACATGGGACAACTGCGTCAAGTACGCCTTCCCGACGAAATATTGTAGACTCACACGCACAGTCCTCTCCTGCACTCGCATCCGTAGTGCCTTCAGGCCGCTTGAGAGCAGATAAGGAACCGCCATAACGGAGTCTCAAGAATCAAGGGGATTGTTGTGCATTCTCTACGCGATGGGCAAGCCTCAACTCATCGACTCCAGTGATCTCCGATTCCCAGTGTGGCAATTGCGAACGCAACGACTTTCCACAAGAGGCCTCGGAGAACTGGGCGAGCAGATGACCTCTTCAAGAGGGACGATAGATGACCGAGAGAATTGAGCGAAGAGGTACATCGGTGCGTGTTCTGGAGAGCCGTGAAAAACTGGACCAATAACCCACGCCAAAGCGCGACAGGACGATGTTACCCTGAGGCCGCTGTCCTCAAATCTGACCACATCGACGCCGAGTGATCCAGTGGAAGCGATTGACCTTCCGTCAGTGTCAGACCTAAGTTCAGGGCATCGGTTCCAAAATCTGCCGGATTAAAGGTTGACTTGCTGGCTTGAATCTCAGTTTCCACGAACAGCACCCACTGGTGCAAGACGGCGTTGAAAACAGGCAATCAGTGTCGATGATATGGAGGTCGTTGATCATACGAGATCGCGCAAAATCCAAGATTCAGAAAGAGGTTTCTCAAGGAGCATTCAAGCACGGGTTGGTTGTTCTGCGTAAGCTGAGAGGATCGTTTCTTCCCGTGCCCGGCCGCAGCGACGGACGGCATCCAGGCGGCATCCAGCGGTGAGCCTAATCATCGTCATGGCTTGGGATCGACACGAGATGAAAGACAAAAGGTTGTAGTGAGTTGAGATGACTGCGAGCCTTGGGTGGGTGAGTGACGGGGAGTATGGTCAATGAGCTGTGCCGGGTTTCTGCCGCTCCGCAGAGTCTTGGCCGCGAACCGGAGTCGACGATGCCGCCTGGCCTGATCCTGGGCACGGGCAGCCGCCCGCTCCTCAAGGTTCAAAACAACTCGAAGAACCTTTTGGCGTCCACTTGTTGGAGCCTCACTCGACATTCGCGACAGGATCTTGCTTCCAGCGTTCCCTCAAACCCCTTCGACATTGCCTCAATGGCTTCCATACGTACCCTAAGCATCGTCGCGGTGCTCGCCGCAATTCTCTTTCCCGTGTACAACTGGCTGGAAGCAAACCTCGAGAGCTTCTACATCTTCGATCCCACGGACCTTCACAGCCTATCCCTGCGCGCCATTGAGACTCACAGCAACGATACCAAGGCCATCGTCAACTACATCACGTCTGAGCTGTCGGGGAGGGACTCTATCACGACCCATGTCAACATCGAGGAGGAGTGGGTTTTCAACAATGCTGGAGGGGCCATGGGAGCCATGTATATCATCCACGCCAGTGAGTCCGAGGGTCCCTTGCAGGAATGAGTGAAGGCGCCGTACCAATCATCTTCCAGGTATAACCGAGTATTTGATCATCTTTGGTAAGCACAAGAAAGGTCGCAGCCTGGGGGTTTAGATTGTTGAACCAGATGCAGGCACCGCCATCGGCACCGAAGGTCACACTGGCCGTCACACGGCTGATGACTACTTCAACATCCTCACGGGCGAGCAGCGCGCCTATGTGCCCGGAGCATACGAGCCCGAAGTACGTGCCCTCGTTTATGCATGTCACTGGCCATAGCTGATCGCCGAATAGGTCTACCCCGCCGGAAGTGTCCACCACCTGCACCGCGGTGATGTCAAGCAATACAAGATGGAGGCGTCCTGCTTTGCGCTCGAATATGCTAGGGGCTGGATTCCACCCATGCTTTTCTTCGGATACGCGGACACCTTTTCGAGCACGCTCGACTTTCCAACTCTTTGGGCTACAACTAGGATCACGGGTCGCGAGATGATTTCGAATCTGCTAAAGGGGAAGTTCTGAGCGTGGTCGTGTCGTGTTTACCGTGCACTCTGAAGATATCCGAGGAACGGAACAGGCCTCCCACGCCGCCAAGCGTCCAAGTCGAAGAGCACAATCACCGAAGGGCCGCAACCCCATGGCACCCGAGTCGGTCGCCAGCACCTTCGGCTTCGAGACATTTGTAAACGCCGAATGGCGGATCCACTGTAATGTGAACAATGCGATTGGGGAAAAACAAGTACAGCAACAAGCAGTGTCTTAGGCAAGTCTCGATTTGATCACGAGTCTGCTGTGTAAATGGAATCCATGTTCAATATGAATGCGCAGTTGACGAAATGGTTGGTCGCGGCTAGCTCCGAATCTGCGGTTAAAGGCAAGCTACCCCGGAGATCCAGAGCGTTAGAGTCTCCTAGCGGCATGAGCGGCCCCTGTGGCTAACGGCTTTCTGCTCGAGCCGTCGCTAAAATATCAGTCTCCTTCCCAATCCAGGCAAAGTGCCCGTTGACCATAATGGCCTCTTCTCTGCTTGCACCGTCCCTCCAAGCAACCCGTGTACCCGTGGCCGTGCAGCTGTCGGCCATAGGGTAGCCGTGTGCCTTGCACGAGGAGCTGGCGGGTCTCCAACGCAAAGCTTATATAGACACTATGAATTGCATCTACGACTGCAACTCCATGGGTGTCGCGCTCCCGCCGTTTTTCTTCCCCGGACCTGGACCTTGAGCCCACTGACCGCCGGTCATGGCTTTCCTCAAGCTGTGCTCTTTGTCTTTCCTTTTGTCTACTGCCTTTGCTGCCGATACGTACGCTCCTGTTTCGGCAACATGCGCCTCGACGGCCCTGGTTCGCGATGCGTCGGGTCTCTCGACTGAAGAAACCACCTGGGCAGAGTCGCGCAAGGCCATTGCCGACGAAGCCTTAAAGACCTGGCTCGCAAAGCAAAATTCAGCCTGGGCAGACGCAACAACACTGCCAAAGCTGGCCCTCAGCAGCAGTGGAGGAGGATACCGTGCCATGCTTGGCGGTGCTGGAGTAATCAAAGGATTCGATTCGCGGGACAGCAACGTTTCGACCTCGGGACTCTGGCAAGCGCTGACATACCATGCTGGTTTGTCTGGCGGCGCCTGGCTCGTCTCGTCCGTGGCGGGCAACAATTGGCCGACCATTTCGTCTCTTGTCACCGGGTTGTGGGGTAATACGCTCGACGAGACCCTTTTGCTGGCCGAGGGCTTGGACGGCGCCATCGACATCGCGGCGGACCTCAAAGCAAAACACAAGGCCGGTTTCGACACGACTCTGACTGACACCTGGGGCCGCCTTTTGTCCTATCAAATACTATACGGCGACAATGGAGGCGTCAACAAAACCCTGTCCGATATTGCAGGCCTCTCAGAATACACTTCACACAATGCCCCCTTCCCGATCATGACCTCGACCGGCGTCAAGCTCTGGGAAGGAGAGTGCAAACCCGACACCCTCGGAACGCAGTATGAGTTCTCGCCCTTGGAATTCGGATCATGGGACAGCGGCGTCGCGGCCTTCGTACAAACCGAGTACCTTGGATCCAGTCTCTCCAACGGCGCGCCATCCGGCGGTGACTGCGTGACCGGCTACGACAACCTGGGCTACATGTTCGGCACCTCGTCCTCACTCTTCAACCTGGCCTGCATCCCCGCCGAAGTCAACGCGACGGAGATTGGCACCCTGCTGTACGAGATACTGATCAAAGTCCACGAAGCCGCGACGAGCGATTTGTTCGGCGTTTTCCCCAACCCCTTTTACCAATACACTGCCTCGAGCGACATCGCCGACCAAGACACACTGTACCTGGTCGACGGAGCCGAGAGCAACCAAAACGTGCCGCTGTGGCCGCTGATCCAGCCGGCGCGCGCAATCGACGTCATCTTCGCCAACGACCTCAGCGCCGACACGGACTTCAACTGGCCCAACGGCACGGGGATTCTGCAGGCGTACGAGACGGCGATGGCCGAGGGCCTGACGACCATGCCCGAGATCCCCTCGATAGAGACGTTTGTGTCCGAGGCCTTGAACACCAAGGCTGTCTTCTTTGGCTGCAACGACCCGGACGCCATCACCATCATCTATCTGCCCAACTTCAGTTTCTCGGCTGCTAGCAACGTCTCGACGCTGCAGCTCGAGTACGAGGCGATTCTGACGAGTGGTATGTTCTCCTCTCTCATTGATCCCTCGAACTTTTGCTGACATTTTGACTGCACAGAACTCGTCGCCAACGGCGTGCAAATTGCCAGCAATGGCGGCAAAGCAGACTTTGGACCTTGCCTGGCCTGCGGCATCATGCAAAAGAGCGGCGCGACGCTGCCGAGCGAATGCACCGACTGCCTGGCGTCGTACTGCTACAACTAAATGCTCAGGCCCCGGATCTCCCCCTTGGTCAGCCTCAATCTACAAAGAGGCTTCTGATCTTTGCCGTTTTATTGCACCAAATACCACTTGTTCAATCATAGACCGATTAGAGATGAGAAAGCGAGCAAGCAAGCGAGCGAGTCGAGCGAAAAATTATTTCGGGTTGTTCCATGTTGAGCAAGCGAGGATGTCTTACTTGGATATGTATATTTATGAACCTGCCTTGAGCTTATTGCAGATGAAGCCTTTACTTCGCAACCCATTCTACTGCATTTACTCAATTGCTCTGTACTTTGAACGAGATGCGCAGGCGGGTAGGACGAACAGCGGCTGATTGGTCTTCCAGCATTCTTTCGCCCGTATTGATTGATCCGTCCAGCCGACCAGACAAGGTAACATGTCCCTTACGCACCCCAGCCACCGAAGAAAGCGCGGAGGAGACGAAAAGCGCAAGCTCCGTGACTCTGTCATCTCCAGAAGCCATCCTGCCCTACCGAAATGAAGCTGGAGGCCATGTTGCTCGTGCGCGCGGGCGCAGGCTCGTGCTCTCTCTTGCTCGTGCTCTCATGCCGGCGCGTCCGGGTACCCGGAAACCTGTGAGATGAGGAGCTCGTGCCTGCACGACGCGCGACCGGGTGGCGACTCAGATCCGCAGCCGACTGAATCCAACAACGATGCCCGCGCCGTCCTGTCTGCGGACACTCGGCACCTGAAACAAAGCGATCAAGCAAGCAAGCGACAAGCGAGACGGCGCTGCGGAGGAGACGACTGGAGCGGTCGCCCCTCCCGTGCAGAACACGCGGAGCACGTGGGTGTGGTGGTGGTGATGCGCGTGCAGCGCAGCGCGGCGGCGCGACGCGGAGCTGCAGGGTGCTGCGTCAAGTGCCCGGAGCAGGACGTGGTTGGTGCGGTCCTTTGGCCGGGTTTGGCAAGTGGATGTGGGTCGATGGGGTGGTGTTCGGCTGTGTAGATGAGGTGGAGTCTGCGGAAGCGAAGTGAAGCGGGCACAATGGAGGCTGGATAGATGGACAGTTGGCTGGGACGAGATGCGGGTGGAAGAATGGTACGACTTGACGCCTGCCACGAGCAAAAGAAGAACGAATTGAAAGAGCGCGGAAATCATAGAGTGTCCAATATCGTAGATGGATGCAAGTTTTCTGCCAGCTGAGCGCATGGTCGACTCTGAATTCGGCAATTGTCCCGCGAATGCATGTGGTCTCCCAGGATATCTCCCCAATTACTGCAATCGTGATATCAGCGGTGCAAGGACAGAGGAATGCATTGTCGGCAGCTACTCGGCTTCTCGGCCGTAGTTGCTTGTATGCAGGGAGTACGCAGACACATGTAACTACATACCAGGTCGAGTGGTACTGCTAGCTGCTTGTCGATGCCAGGTTCCCCACTGTCCGCGCAAAAGAGGCCAGGGACCAGAAGGAGCCGCTGAAATCCATGTCGTACCTTTTTAGCCGCAAGGTGCGTGTCTTAGCGCTTGGACTGTGCAGGTTCTTTCTCTGTCTCAGCTGTGGGTGTACGTACCAGTAGTTGACGGCGACACAGATACCCTCTTCCGAGCAGCTTTGCGCCACTTTGTGATACCTACGCCACCACGCGCGATTAGCAGGAATTATTGGTCAGGTTTTTGATACCGGACGTACCACATGGCAGGTAGATAGAGCATGTCTCCTGGCTCCAGGGTCACCTTCAACGGCTTGGCCAGGTCAGAGAATGGACTAGTCCTTTTGGTCGGCGCATCAGGGTCCCAAATCGGACATGGCACCTTCGCGTCGCCTTCTGCCATGTTGACATCCAAGTTCCTAAGCTGCTCGTCGAGGATAACGTCTTCTGCGTCGCTTCTGCTGGCCACGCCTCTTGGGCCATAGCGTGCGGCCGGTAGTTCTTGTTCATTGACGCATGCAGACTCGACAGGCGGCAGTAGCGTAAAATGCTTACGGCCGAGGACCTGCACGTAGATATTCTCATAGTTATCCTTGTGCAGGACTGTCGTACTGTACGAGTTACCTAGCCAAAAGTTGATGGCGTCCGGTCCTGTTGGCTGCTCCAGAGCGATTCGAGCAAATGGTATATCGGCGGGCACATCCGCAAAAAGGGGCGTGTACTCTCCGCGGAGGTTGTCATTTTCTGTTGTTCACATTTTCAAAAATCAGTCCTCTGCATGCAGCAGCGGCCGGTGGTGTAGGCACGTCATTTGCCGCGAGTTGGGCTTCCTTACGGGTTTGTGCATATCTCCGGACTCGAGGCTCTGTTCCGCGTAGCTCCTGGTCGGCAATCTTGTCCAGGACCTGCGAAAACGGCTCTTCCCGCTCATACGGCTCGACGAATATCAGTCGTCCGTCAGACGTCTGGACAGCCGAGTCGGCATTCCCTTCGTTGGTGATGGCCACGTTGACGTTATGCGCCTTCAAGACCTCCTTGAGATGGGAGGCATTCCATTTTTTTAGGGCATCCCAATGCGCTGCGCCGGATCGTACGATAAAAGGTCTGTTTCTTGCAACGTAGCGCATGAACTCCAGTGGGCTAGGCTCCTCATAGAGCTCATCCACCACATGTGCATTGAGCTCATGGTATGAAGTGATGAGTTCTAAGGGACGAGCTTGATTAGAGGTATGTTGTCGTGAGAGCAGATTTGGGGTTGGGCGTCAAATTCCTGTACCTCGAACTGAGTTCGCGACACGTTGGTCAGACAAGGCCATGATGTGGATGGACGTCTAAGGAATGCCCTTGGAATTCAGTTGAGAGAGAATCGAAAAGAGCATGAACTGCATGGCATTCTTGCAAAACGGGACTACGACTAACCGGTAAAGACCCTGGATTAATTTGATAGCAACTGTGAGTCCAGCTCGCGATGATCGGTGGACGAGAGTTGCCGGCACCGTCACTGTGGAAATCGTAGGATTGGCACTTGGCCAAACAGTCACAACAAAGTCGACGGGAGCCGGTTGGAGATGGACGGTTCCGGTCCTTGCGTTGCAAGACGGGAAGGTTGATCTGCCGTCGACGAAGGAAGTTTGCCGAGCGGCATCCGAAGCTTAACCGTTACATCATTCCGCGTCCGCAGCGCGTTCAGGAACCATTCTCAATCACACCAAACCCCCAAGGACCTGCTTGTCTCGACGCCGAGGCTCGTTGGTCGCCGACCAGTTTCCACAGCATCTTGGACTCAGCGTCGCTGCTCTTTCGATGCCCGCTCGAGTCTGGCGCGCTGTCGCTGGCAGAGGCGTCAAGGATGCCAACCGCCTACTAGCCGGCTACATTAGTGCCTCTCTCATCCTTCACGCCTTTTGGACCTACGGCTTCACAATCAGACCGACTGCTGGCGCGTCAATGGTACCTACCTTGCCTACCTTTGGCGCCGCCGTCCTCATCTCGAAACAATACCGACGCGGCCGCAACATCGAAGTGGGAGACCTCGTTTCCTTTGACCATCCGATGAAATTGGGCGAGGGGGCAATAAAGCGTGTGATTGGTCTGCCAGGCGACTTCGTGTTGCGGGATACTCCGGAGAAAGGCGATGGCATCATGTTACAAGTGGGTTGTGTTTGGACCTCAAAGGACTGGCAACGAGGCTGACGAAAGGTTGGCTAGGTCCCCGAAGGTCACATGTGGGTAGCTGGAGACAATCAGTCCGCTTCAAGAGACAGCAGGATGTTTGGGCCGATCCCGCTAGCATTGGTCCGAGGGAAAGTGCTTGCGCAGTTGTATCCCTTCAAGGATATGCACTGGTTCAAGAACGGAATGCAGGAGCCCGAGGAAGATTTGGACTGACACCAATGGCTATCTGGGACGATTTTGCAAACACGGAAGAACATCGCGGTTCAGAGGTAAGACCTTGACGATGTTTCTTGGCATGCAAGCTTCGTTGACTCTGTACAGAATATCGTCTGACCAGGACAAGGCCTTTAGGTGAAAAGATACGATGCAAAGTGAGGCAGCACAGCAAAACTCACATCAGAGACTGTGTTGTAGATGCAAATATGCGGCCGCTTCCGTTTGGTGGACCCCACGCGACCATGAGCCGTCCAGTGGGTACATGTCTAAGCGACGGATGGCCAAAAGCAAAACCCGGCTGTTACGGAACACTACCTTGTGTTGAGTGAGCGGGGAGAGGCATTGGCTGGTGTAAACCCTTGGTCAACGCGCGAACTCTCTCCACATCTTTCTGTTGGCTTGAAACTTGGGTCTCATGTCGGTATGCCATGAGACGAAGGGACTCATTGCTCAGTGGCCAGCAACGCACACCGACACAGGGCTGTCGAGCCAAGTGCACTTTTTATTTTTGGCATAGCAGGAATGCACTGCCTGGATCCAACCGCGATGTCTTCTCCCGTTCCGCCCCCATCGTGAGCGCACGATTCATGTCGCCAACACCTATGTGACGTTTGGCGGCCAAATAGCTTCCACAGGGGATTACGACCAGACACGGAGAAATCAGGGATGGACTTGGTATTGAATAAGGCTGAATGTGGAGCAGGCTGCGGCTAAGGCACCAGTGGCATCATTGATACTCGATGTTGCGACTCGATGTGTGTAGGACAGCGGCAAATCAAAGAGTGCAAGAGCATCAATTTTATGGAACCACGACCACTCATTGCCGAAGTCAAAACTTGGCAGCATGCAGGTTGGACACCGGTTGTGGATAAAGATGGTGGTCAAGTCGAGCGACTCCTGTGAAGTCATACGGGGGAACAGACCAGTGAGGCTGGCTGTGCTGTGCAGATCAGGCCACTGTCCAGAGGGCGCAGAATGTCATTTACGATGCGAGCAGGAGCAGGAGAAGTGCCGGTGAGGTTGTCTACTTTGCAGACGGATGCGTCGAAGATATCAAGAAGATGGGTACGCTAGAGACGGGACGGTGCGGGAGAGTTCGAGGGTTGTTGGCAACGGGGTCTAGACTTCGGTAAGCGGAAACCAATCAGTGGAGAGGAAGATCTGAAAGCATGACCCCAGAAGTAAGGCGATCCCTCGGACGGGCGGGCCTGAGCGAAGCTCGAGCTGGTCGAGCAGCGCAGCACAGACGAGACGAGGTCGAAGTTGAAACGAGCGAGGCGAGGGCGAAGAAAGGGCGAAGAAAACGGGCGCAGCAACAGCATCAAAAGATGAGATGCATCGATTGAGGCTGCGGTTCAATTAAGCTCGCCTGGCAAGCACCGGCACGTGTTAGCGGGCATGCTGATTGGATTGCAGGCTTTCTTTCTTCTCGCCTTCGAGTCGAGTCGACGACGTGGGCGGCTGGCCCCCAGACAAAGGGACACGGCCCTGTGGCCTTGCCGCCCACCTCTGCTTTCATCTTTATTCGCTGCTCGAGTTACACTGCCAACCATGGCTTTCTCTGCTAAAATTATCCCTTCTCCCTTGTCTCGTCCTTGTCAAAACCCCCAGGCCTGGCTTGCTGTTGTGTCCCTCTTCCACCACTCCACCTTCCTGTTCCTGCGTCACTTTTTCTCCGCCCATTCCTCCCCTGCCCTCCCCGCCCATTCCTCGACCTCATTCTCTTCACCTCCCTCCCGCATTCCCTTGCCTTTCCTGGGTCTCCTCATGGCCAAGGTCTAGGCTCGACCTCAATCTCCCATCGGAATTCTTCCGTCATATTATCGCAGCATGACGACTACCAACCAAGGCGAGGGCGCTTTGTCGCCCGAGCCCGCAAAACAAACATCCGATGTTGAGGCCTCCGACAGGTCAACAGTGCCCGCGGGCTCCAAAAAGCCCGAGCGACTTGCATGCTTGTCCATGATCCCGCCCCGTTGGCGAATTCCCGCAGTCATTGGCCTCACCATGCTCGTCGTTCTTTGCATCGTCCTCAGTACAGTCCTCAGTGTCGTGCTGTCTCGCGAACATCGACCTGGCCGCCACCAAGATCCCGAGGCTTTCAAACCAATAATTCCGCCATCATATCCCCTCGCCATCAAGAACCCGTATCTATCGGCATGGATTCCTGGCGAAAAGGCCCGGTCGCTGCCTTCGTCCAGAGCCGAGTTCTGGACGGGAACCAAGCTGGGATGGTCCGTCATGGCCAGTGTTGACGGCGACGTGTACCGCTTGTTTGGTGTCGAGAATGCGCTTGATTCCGTCAAGACTGCCACCGTGGTTGGGGCTCAGTACACCTCCACGAGGTCCACTTTCAATCTGACCGTTGGCGACGACGTTGGATTCTCTCTCGAGTTTTTGTCTCCAATTTTCCCTGGTGCTGATGACGAAAGTATGCGCAAGCAAAGTCTCCCTCTCAGCTTCTTGACCGTCACTGCATCGTCGAGCTCCAAGAAGACCATCAGGATTTACTCGGACGTCGACCACACCTGGCTCGGCAACAATTCTGTCCCGAAATTCAACTTGACCAAAGACGTGTCACATTCGACGCACGCGTGGTCTTGGGAGCGAGGAGACCCGCGAGTCTGGGAAGAGCGCGAGAACATGGCCTTGTGGGGTCAATTCATTTACTCTTCTATCGCTGAGGACGGTATCAGCATGACTTCGAGTTTCGGCAAGCGCGACGATATTCGCAAGGCCTTCATCCAGGACAAGAGGCTCGAGAACCTCGACGCCGCAGTTCCAAGCTGGAATGATTCTGGAGTTCCGGTCACCGGGTACGCCCACGATCTTGGAAAAGTATCTGGGTCCAAGAGCGTCTCCTTTGGAATAGGCATGACGCGAGATGCAGGAATTCTATTCTACGGTGAAGAGCAGACTTATTACTACCGACACGCGTATCCAGAGTCATCGCCTATCAGAGCCATCGAAGACGCGTTTGTAAACCTCACGTCTACAAGGACCCTGTGCGACAATCTTGATCAAAAGGTCCGCTCTGAATCCCTGGCAGTAGGCGGTCCAAAGTACGCCGACATCACCACGCTTTCCTTGCGCCAAGTCTACGGAGCCCTGGACGTCACGATCCCACGAGCTTCGAAAGACACTTCCCAAGCATCTGTCTACATCAAAGAGATTTCTTCCAATGGCGACATTCAGACTCTGGACATTATCTACCCGGCGGCGCCGCTGTTTCACTGGCTGTCGCCAGAATATATCCGCTTAATGCTCCGCCCACTCGCAATCTACCTCGAGATCGGCCAGTGGCCTCACGATTGGGCAGTCCATGATCTAGGGGATCATAAGTACAAGGGAGGCTATCCAAAGGCCGTTGGACACGACGATGGCCAAAGCGAGGAAATGCCACTAGAGTCGACGGGCAACCTCCTTATCCTCGCATACATGTACTACAATTCTACACAGGATCGAAGCACGGCGCAACAATTCGCCAGCGACTACAAGCCACTATTTACCAAGTATGCTACGTTCTTGCAACGCAACGGATCGATTCCGTCGGATCAACTGTCTACGAATGACGGCGCTGGCAAGCTCGCGAACCAAACCAACCTGGCCATCAAGGCGGCCGTCGGGTTGAATGCTTTTGGCCACATGTACGAGAACACGACCATGCAAGACGAGGCCCGGAATATGGCAGAGAAAATCACTTCGCCAGAATACGGTCTTTCTTCCGACGGCTCGCATCTGACTCTACGATACGGCCACGACGACTCGTGGTCCGTCATGTTCAACCTGTACCCTGACGTCCTCCTCAAGATGAACACATTCAACCAAACCACCTACCAGATGCAGTCGAAGTGGTACCAGCACCTCCAGGCAGACCGATCAGGCCCCGGCGTTTCAATTGATTCCCGCGGAGACTACGGCAGCACAAACTGGATGAGCTTCGCCGGCGCCACCGACCCGGAGAATGCAGCCGGCCAGACGGGCAAGCTCTTCATCAGCAAGATCCACGAGTATCTGCAAAATGAGAGAAACAACGTGCCATTCTGCGATCGCTACTTTGTCGAGGGCAAGTTCGAGGGGCTCGCCAGTCCAAAGTTCCCCCGCGCTTTTCGTGCACGACCAGTCATTGGTGGACATTTTGCTTTCCTTGCACGGCGGCCATGATTTTACGACACAATTCTCATGCATAGCAAGAGGGAAAGGGGTTTGGCACTTTAAACTTGGGAGGTCTTTGGGTTCTGTTTTGCATTGGCCGGTTCGGCGTTTGGTTTTGGTGGTACTTGTTTTGCTGCATGTGATATCCCAAAGAGAAGACTGTGCTAGCCGGACACCAAGGAGGTTTGCCGGCATGCTTTGAGCAAGGGAGAGGACTAGAGACCTCACAGAGCAGACCAACAGTAGAATGAAGACGAGAAAAGCATTTTTCAAAATTAAGCTTTGCTCTAAGGTTATTACCATGTGCCAAGACTGCGTTGCAGGGGTTGTGCTCAGAGTCATGCTGGCAGAAGATGTGCTTCATGCTTGAGTCGCACCGCTTCCACTTCGTCTTGACTTTTGACCTCAACATTCTTTCCACAACCAAAGCACCGGTCACGACCAGGTAATCGGAGAATTCTTTTTGAGTGATGGTGCAAAGACTCAAGACTAACAGGCAAAAGAACCGCGTGCACAGCAGCAATCTCACCACACTCAATCCCGCGCAAAAATTTCCATCCACCACCAACCGCAGTCGACGACATCACCGCTTCAACCTCATCCTCCCACCTTCGCAACCTTGACACTCGCATACAATCCCACCATGTCATCGCCAGACAAGACTCCAGACGCGCCGACCGCGACCATTGCCGCGACGCCCGAAGCAGTCGGCTTCAACAAAACGGCCAACCGGCTCTCCATGTGGTTGCTCTTCGCCTGCCCGGCCATTGCACTACTCCCACCACGCAAACTGGACATTTACACATACGGACTGGGTGCCATGACGCTGCTGTCGGCGGACCATCTGCTGCGGTGGCGGGGCGGTCGGTCGGGGATCCAGTACGCGGGGCGGGCGCTGGGCGCGGACACGCGGGTTGCCATGACGCCCGAGGAGTACGCGGCCATGGAGCGCAGGAGGGTTGAAGCGGCGGCGAACGCGACGTCCATCGACGGTCTGCCCACTGAGAAGGCGCGCGCGGTGCAGGAAGCGCTGCGCGAGCAGAAGCGGAAGAAGAAGGAGGAGGGCATGTTGACGAAGGTGTGGATGGGTGGTGAGGAGGAGGGATGGCAAGAGAAGCGGCTCAGGGAGGAGAGGGAGGCAATCGCGAGGGGCGAGGGCTATGGTGATTTGATCAAAAAGTACTTGGACGAGGCGTGGCCGTGGAGTAACAAGGAGAAGGAGGGCGCCGCCGAGGATGTGGAGAAGGGTAAAGAAGAGGGCAAGAACTAAGGACGGTGGACTGACGGACAAGAATTGTAAAAAAGAGGGGTATTATGGATACATGCAGACGGCGTTCGACTGGTTGGGAATGCGGGCTTCAAAACTCTTGACAACTCTGGGTCAGGATCAAGTGTAGGGACTTGTGGTTAGAAGCGATGCCCCCTGTGATTATCAAATGTAGCTCTTGAGCTGACTACTTCCAGATTCGTACATACTCCTGTGGGCTGGTGATAGACTTGAATCTCTCCTCTTACAACACGATCAAGGAAAATGTTTACTGCCTCCAGCTGCCGCTCTTCCGCACTTTCAATCAACTTGACACTGTCGAAACTACGACTCCGTATCTAACTTACTTCGGTCTTCCACCTTCTACTCCCGGAACACTCTCCTCACATACTGGGAACCTGTACCGCTTCAATGCCGAGCGGAAGATTTTTAGACCAAAAGTGGTGTCAGGGACCATAAACATCAAAGCGTGGTAGCCAACGGCGAGCTTGCTTTCACGATCCCTGGTTTCCATCAACCAGGACCTGAGCTCCCCCAATGCAGGCGATTTCCTCGAAACCCAAGAGCAAGCGCCAGAGGTGGAGTCGTGTCACAATCAACCACCCTTGTTGAATGCTTTCACAAGCAGCAGGCGAGGCAGTTCGTGATGAGCGTTTTCAGGGTCTGGTAAAAATCAGGGAGGCGGTCGGACCAATTACCAGCAGGCTTTCGCCGTCCCTGATTCACTACGTCCTTGTTTGCATGCCTGCGCTTGCAACTGGGTGTACTCCAACCGGAACCAAGGGCTCAGTCGTAAAGCAGTGGCTACTGGGACCGCAAGAAAGCATAAGCCTTGAAATCCCAATCCTACGAGAAAAGTTGGCCATTAAGGCTCATTACGTATCATTCTCTGGCAGGTCCCGGACTTTGAGCCTTCCCGCGGCCCCTTGACGCAACGGTTTTCGTGCAACGGCTATCGAATGGGCTGGTACGATGGTATAGGGGTTCCGAACTACACACGACAGACCCTGTCCCAACTAGTCGGGGCGACCCTTTCGTGTGTCAATTAAACATGATTGGTTCTTATTTGACTTCAACCTCTCTCTCCAGTCGACCACAGTTGAGTGCTCCTGTTAGGTCACGTAAGCGCTGCTGAATGGGCTTAAAAAGGTTTCCCCCTCCCCCCGAGTTTCCATCTTCCTTTTCATCTCAAACTTCTCACACTGTACAAGTCTTGAACTCAGCAAAAGCTACTTTATGACCCACACACACACACAACACACGCCCACACATCTTCAGCAACTTTCAGACTCATCGCGAATTTCCAACGCCTGCGCCGTCATGGAGACCTCTGTTCCTACCCTCAATCCTCAAGAAGCCCCCCAGGAAGACTCCGGCAGACGCGACTCTGGCGTCGACATGATCAGCCCTCTGAAGTCTCCATGTCTCTTGGCCATCAAAAGGGCCACGGCTACGGGCACCCATCATCTTCGCACCTTCCTCTTGTATCTCCTCCGGACCGATCACGCGACCTTCGCCACCAAGCCTGGCGTGTCGTGCCCATGGAGAATCCCTTACGAGTCAACATTGCTATTCAGCAGGATCAACCTACGCCTGGGTCCCTGGGAGAATCTGACCCTGAACCAACGCGCCAACCTTGCCGAGACCGCGCTCCGTCCCGCCGTCGCCCTCGGAATCGCTCCATCCGCAGTCCTCGACCTCATTGCGCGCTTCCAAAGACGCAGCTACATCGGGCCCACGGGTCGCTACAGGGCAGGCTACCTAACCCACCTCGTCAAGTGCCGCGGCCTCGCAGCCCTCGCCGCCAACCTCATTTACGACCGCGAGGTCTTCATTCCGGCCCTCACGGACGACTGGTGGGCCGGCGACGACCAGGTCGACGAAATGGAGTCCCTCAAGACCATCAGGACCAAGCTTATCGCCGCCGTCGCTACCATGGAAGCAAAGTTCTTCGAATCACTGGACCACGATACCGTTGTGCTCCGTCCAGACGCCATGAAGACACAAGCCCGCGCTGGCAGGAGCATCATTCAGCGACTGCGCGGTAAAGAATCTCTCGCACTCTCCCCTGGACCCCTTCGCAATCTCCCCACCGAAGAGATCGAGGTCAACCGCGACGCCAAGTTTGGAGAGCTCATCGAGCAGTGGGAGGAGTGGGAGACGCATGAACCCCACGCCAACCAGCAGTGAACCGAGGGTCGTCGTTTCTGCTTCTGCTTTCAATCTTTCCTCTGTTTGTTGACCTTCATGTCCACGCCTTCTATGCTCACTGTTGTAACCCTTTTGTTCAAGCACAATTTTTCATGTTGCAGGTTCCAGCATTTCTGCTTTTGCTCAAATTCATCCGAAGACAACAAGACGGCCAACCGTCCGCTGCGTTCATCTAGCATATCGCCTTGCACTTTAAGAGCGGAGTTCCCCTTTCTCTCATGTACACACGAAACCTTTCCCCACTTCAGTCCTCAAAGTTCTCATTTGCTACTTGGCAGACAACACGTCCGCCAGACGCGCAGTACTCCGCATCTTGCGCAAGCTGGGCTGTCTCCATTCATCCTACGGTCTACCGTATTCGTCTGGCACTCTGCACTTCAAAGTCGGAGTTGTCTCATCTATCATGTTCACACGCAACCTTTCCCCACTTCAGCCCTCAAAGTTCTCATTTGGGGTTTTGCGACTTGATGGACATCCTGTCTTTTGGACACGGCAGCTTCCGCATCTTGCGCCAACAGGATGTCCAGTCCTCGGAAGACCAAAAACAAATAGACGTAAGCTCCGCGCCTCGTTTCGCCTGCGAGGCTGGCGAGGGGCGTACTGTACTCCTTTTCCTAGTCTCAATGACAGGAAACGTGGAAACAGACTAGCTATTCAACACGAATCAACCTTTTCTTCAGTCAGTCATGCAATGTTCATCCTGGCATTTGTTCAGTGAAGAGCATGTGTGATTCCCATTGAAGTTATCCCATCCCATGATGACTCCGAAGCTCGAGAGCTTCAATCCCGACTCCCAGAGATGCATCCCCCTCATCCTCCATTGTGGAGTTTTGCCGCAGACCAATCCAAGTCACGGCCTGCTTTCTATCATCCAATGGTCCAGAAAGCGCACAAACTCGCCCATGGCATGCGACTCAGTGACGCCCTCATGGCCACCAACCTCATACCCGCGGCACTGGACAACCATGCCCATATCCTGCATGACCCTGCACAAGCCCTCGCTCCTCGCAACCGGCACGATGGCGTCGTCTCTGCAGTGGAGAAGCAAGACGGGCCGTCCCAGCGCTCCAAGCCAGTGTGGCATGCCCGCGCGGCCCGACGGCACGAAAGCACGCATGCGCGTCTGCGCCTCGGGATGGGTCTCGCTCCTCGCGACGATGTCCTCCATTTGCGTCTGGCACGGCAGCCAGCCCGCGAGCCCAACGAAGCAGCCAATGTCGTTCCAGCCGGTCAAGAAGGCGATGGCCGCCATGGCGCAGCCCTGGCCCATGCCAACCAGGCAGACGTGGTCGCCACCGACGGCGTCGACTTCGTTGTCGATGAGGTCCATCAGCGGCCCTAGATTCTGACTCATTTCGTTGCGCTGCGCGTCGGCTTGTGCAGGGTGCTCCGGCTCGGCCAGGCTCCAGTAGACGAACCAGGACGGGATGGACGTGCCGGAGGGCGTTGTGTCGCGGAGGACCGAGGGCGGAAAGATCCATTTGACGTTTGGGAAGGTCGCATCGAGGCTTTGGCCGGTGGACTCACTGTTTTCGAAGAAGGCTGTCGCAAAGGCGGCGGGAGTCGTTCCATGGTCGTGCAGGAAGATGACAGTGTGCTGGTGCTCGTTTGTTGGAGGGATAATGGTGATGCCAGATTCAGAGGACGCGTTGAACTGCTGAGAGGCGTGAGAGTAGTTTGAGCCAATCTTCTGTCGTTTCCTAGATTGGTTGTCGTCTTGGAAGGGTCTTTGATTCGTCATGCTCGGGTGAACCATGGCGTGATCTCGGTAACTGTGGTGGAGGAGGGACAGGAGCGTTCATGTGCGGTGGTCTAGGAAAGGGTACCGTGGTGGAAGTGGGAGCGTTCAGGTGCGGTGGTCTATGAAAGATTCCCGTGGTGGAGGTGGGAGCGTTCAAGTGCGGTGGTGTGTGAAGAGCGCTTTAGAACTGGTCGGGAAGCAAGAAGATATCTGCGGCTGATCGTATGTGCAGCCTCAAAGTCCCTAGTTGAGGCTGGCACATGTTATTTTGAGTAACTGCTAGTTGTGCCTGCTTCTCAGCCGCAGGGGATCATTTATGGAAGTGCTTCTATCGGGCTCTCCTTCCTAATATAGTTAGTATTTGCGGCCCGCCAGCCACACTAAAGTCCACCATGGAGACAAGATACTTAAATGCAGTCGACGCATTTGCGGTTTTTCTTACATTGCCTTAGCCATCAAGTGAGGTTGGATTAGACTTGTGCGGTTAAACTCAAAACAGTGCTCGGCGCTGCTATTAACCAAAACTTTAAGCAGCATGCATCGATTTCGTCAGACTCTTTATGTTCGATTTTGTGATTCTGCTCGCAAGTAGTCCACTCATTCAGTGAAGACTGCACTCGCGCATGAAGCCTCCTCAAGGTTTGCAGGGAAGTGTTGGTCAACTTACAGGCTTTGGCTACTTAGTATCAGGGGCCGTGCCGATTTAAACCTGCATGCATGTGTGAGGACAACAAGCAAAGATGTCCGAAGTTGTAAAAGACAGCCAATAAGACCTTCGGACCGAATCAACAACCCGCAGCCTTATGCGTGCTCGAGATGTACGAGCAGGGGGCGTATTAACCCAGGTTCTTTGATATGAACCAATCAAATGCAGCAGTCCGAATCTTGTGGGTCCAATCGCTGGCATCGGTCAACAATCGAGAGCGCGACTTTAACGCCCGGCTCATGCACTTCGAGTTGGAGGCGCGACAAGTTTCCACAAGGAGCTTCGTTGCTGAAAAACTCCAAAGGACCACATTAGAAATGTTGTAAGGAGCATGCCCGTTCCAGTTTCTTAGATTCTCGTGGCATTGGCAGAAACGTAGAAATGGGGTGCCGCGCGAATGTCCACAAACACCTACGTTACAGAGCGCGTAGCTGAGAAAAAGACATGGCAATGATGGTCTGATAGTCCTCTCTATGCAAGTCTGGCAATGGTCTTGGCCGTCTTCTCTTACAGCGCAATACATTTGGCGTAGTCGCGCTCTTTGCTATTGTAAATGGTTGGATCATTTTCTCCGAGAGAATTGGCGATGGTCTCCCAAAAACGCCGAAAGGTTTGGCGGGGCGGAACTCATCGAAGGCCCTCTCCTTCCCATCGCTCTGTATCACAATAGTATCTTACCACGCTCTCCGCGCCCAGTTTGTCGTTCTTGTGCAAAACTGCTAGGTCCATGTTGAGCGGGCTGTCCCATACTGGATTGCTGAGCAGTTGATGTATACAAGTGAGGGTCGTGGATATGGTGAAAGCAGGCGACCATGCATCGTTCCTGTCCAAAATGTCGAGGCAGATCTTCCCGGTCTCGAACTTCACATTTGGATGGCATATTCGAGTATGGAACGTAACATGAGGAGGGCTGAAGGGGTAGTCTTGGGAGGCTTGGATATCAAGGAGCCAGCGACCATCTGCACCAATTTAGCTTGGGTGTGCAGAAGCGTCAGGAGGGTTCTCTACGCTCGTATGGAGTTCCTGGGGAGCCCTTCATCACTGCTCTCCAGCGCGTCAGGTCACTGTCGTCCAGAGGACCCAAGCACTCGAGCGCATCCGTGTCTGTCAAGTCTGCTTGCGACTCGTCATAGAGACGCTTCATGCGAGATTGAAGCCTCCGAGCACTCGACATTGGAAGGACCGCCTAGTTGCTGTACCGACGGTGCGCGAGACGTATTCGAAAAAGGGTTGTTCGTGGAAGAAGGTTGAAATGGCGGACGGCGGGTGTGCTTTCGACGATGATGTTGATGGTTCCGCCAACCTCGGCTCCGTGCGTGCAGTGAGTGGGCTGGCGGCGGCGCCAAACATCGGCGTTTCCAGGCACCGACAAAGTTTCTGGGGGAGCTTCGCGGTCCACATCTTTGCGACTCCGTTCCACTATCCGCATCTGCCCACACCATGGCTCCCGTTCATGCCACCCTCTCGGATCTCCACCGTGCCGACGGATCTGCCACTTTTTCGCAGAATGGATACAGCGTGATTGGAGCGGTCAATGGCCCCATCGAGGTCCTTCGGAGAGACGAGTTGCCGGAGGAGGCAGCGATAGAGGTCAATGTCCGGCCTGCCTCTGGAGTTGGAAGTAAGATTTGAGAGTCGAGCTCATCTATCGTGCATCTAGTTGACGAGCTCTAGGTCCAAAGGAGCGCCATCTCGAGAACCTCATCCACTCGACACTCCGCCAAGTCATCTTGGTCCGCAACCACCCGCGAACTCTGATCCAAGTGACCCTACAGGTGCTTCAGGTGCCCGAAGGTGATGCTTCTGACGATAAATCCCGCTCTTCGGTATGAAACTGGAAGTACTTCTGGTCTCGACGACAGCTAAAGGTTCTAGATTCTGTCCATTCTGCCTGCCCTCCTCCAAGCTTCGATCCTCGCGCTTGTCTCCGCCTCGATCCCGCTCAACACGACTTTCTCTTCTGCTATAGTCGCAATCACACCAGAAGGCCAAACGGTCACATCGCCCTCAGTCAAGCAGCTTACTTCCGCTTCCTCGACCCACGTCCTGGCCTTTTCAGCTCGTGGAGACCTGCTCGTGTCGGAGAGTGAAGGCGCTTTCGATATGGACGCATGGGACAATGCGCACGATGTGGCAAAGCGCATCTGCACTACTACCACTACAAAAGCTGAGGGAGATATGGAGTTGGACTTGCTGAGCGACCACCAAAGCTTGCACACTGTGCTCAAAGAAGTCGTCAACGCAAAGGTCCTAAAGGAACAGGCCTGGAAGGATGCCCCCTGAGTACCCTCCAATGGATTTCGACTTTTTGAGATGGGTCGGAATGTCCATGATATGGCCAATATGCCCCGACCCGGCCTGCCACCAGTCGCCTGACGGGCTCCTCGAGGAGATCTGCTGTGGCCAGCTTTGGCCAATGATTCTGCAAAATTGCCAGGAGCAGGACAACGTGGATACACAGCGAAGGAAGGACCTGGAAAATGGCAAGATGGAGGATCCGCTTGCGAAGCAATGCAACCGCTTGAATGCAGTTCTTGCTCTGCCAACTGGCCCTGAAGAAAATTGAGATGGCGGAGCTCCTATGGATGGAAACCAGGGGCATTTGATAAACTTCGCCTGATTCCTGGATTATACCTTAATGTTCAGTTGCTGGGCAATTGTGGAACTTGCCAATTTTCCCCGCCATAAACTGGTGGGAATCAATGAACAAAGGACGAGGACAGAACACCAATTTTACTCAGAAGCTTGCCGTGGTTGCTGAATGTTGTGATCATTCGGTTTTGATCTTCTGGGGCCGCCCCCTGACCATAATGGACTGGTCACATTCGGTCGTGTCTTTCTACTATTCTGCTGCTTTGATTCAATGCGCCGAGCAGCTCATACATTTCCTCGCTCCACACCCGAGAAACGACGTCTTCTCGCAAAGCTTTCACGGCATCAAACATTCTGCTCTTCTTGACCTTTCGTGTTCCGACTTGGTTGCTCTGCACATTGTCTTCGCTTGCTGTACGAGTTATAAAATACATTGCGGGTCTATCATTAAGCCAATCCTTTCCGAGCCTTTTCCAAACGCCGTTCAAAGAGCTGTACATGGTAAGATTATTTCCCTCTCGTATTAACCAATCTTTACGTTCCCTGACACGCATTTTGTCCATAGGTCGAAGCTATCGGGATTGTCGTCATCAACATGGTGGAGACCACCGTCGCGCTATCATATTTTCGATTGAGAGTCGTCTGTCGTCCGTCGTCCGTCATTCAGGCCTTTTCATAAATGGATTCGATTTCCGAAAGGTTTGGGTCCGCTAGGAGAGCGTTGAGCCTGTCTTGAGGGTCCCATTTTGGAATGCAATAAGTGGTATCTTGCGGGGTTCCCCTGAGCTCCACGTTCTCGACCATTTCCCTGGCTTCGCGCAGCCACTCATCCCAAACTCTTGTCTTCGGCGCAGCTTCGCCGAGTTGGACCCACCCTGTCCGTTTGGTGACCGCGATGGCCGTCCAGAGCGCCTGGGTGAAGGTGTTGTTCTTGCAAGTCTCGGTTGTTTCCCCGTTCGTCTCGATTTTGTGTCTCCGGACCCTGAATGCAGACGTGTTCCAGTGCAGTCTAGAGGGCAAAGCAGCGACCAGCCAGTACGTGACATTGAGAATCAAGTAAGCCGCAGCAACGGATACCTGAGTCTTCGTTTTGGCGTTGGCGAGGCAAATGACACCCACCATGAGCAAGAAGGAGCCGACGAGGGAAATGATGCGGTACACTCGCAGGTCTGAGACCAAGTACTCGATGGTTTCCGGAGCAAAGAAGATTTCTCGGGCAATATTTTCCTCGCATTTCACGATGAGAAAGCTTCCCCGTGGATGACGAATGACGACATCGCCGCGCGGTGCAGTCCCTCCTGGGTTCCTTCTCCTTGGAAGCTTCAGGGTCCATTTGTTTCCGATTCCAATGACGGTCGCAAGGAGTGAGAGTGTGCCGGTAGCGATAAGGCCCATACCATCTTCCCATATGATGGACAGTACCAATAAAGCAATGGAAAATGCGCAGCCCAGGCAAATGTTGAAAGTCAAGTAACTGAAATTATGCGTCTTGACAACGGGAGCCTCGTCATGACGGTCGATTTCGACGCATCGTACATCGAAGGGCTTCAGGGATTCCGTGTCGCTTGGAGCAATCAGCGTGAGAGTTTTTGATTGGATCGGGATCCTTACAGAACAATGTCGCCAATGTGGTTGAGCTCGTTACGGTCGTTTCCCGAGACTACTCCCGTCACTCGTCCTTGGACCGCTTCGAGTCTGTTCGGCCGAGAAACGCGGAGCATCGCGTGGGGAGCGGGAAGTAGGCGTGGGAGAAAGATCCAATTCGACAAGGTCGATACTTGGGCGTTGGACAAAACGGAACCTTCGCCGAGAATGGCCAAAATGCCAACAATATCCAGGTCCAGGTCTTCGAAGTGTTGGATTGTGCTGAACCAACCCGGGGCGTCCCCGTTTCCCTCTTGCTCGCGCTTGAACAACGACAACATGTTCCGAGTGTTGATATTGGTGTTGGTTCTTTTGGTTCTTTCCAAGGTCAGTCCCGATGAAGTTAGGATTGCACGACACTAATAGGCGATGCTTGCGAACGAAGGATTATTTGGTGTTCAGCCTCTCGGCGTATAGGACTTCGGAAGTTAGAGGAGCCAGACATTTGGAGGAGACAAGGCTGAATTTTGTTAATCGCATTGGTCCTCAAGGCCATTGCGGCCCCCACATAACACCAAAGTTGTCAGCCTTGCACAGGACATGGGTTGGTTGGCGGTGAGGGGCTTGTGTCGAGAAGGCTCAGAGCCCCCAAGGCGTGAGCGCTTCCTCTTGCCTCTCTGACCAAAAGAACTCCTGGACATGAAGTGGGTACATAACAGCGGCTGTGCAATCGAGAAAACAGCAAATGCTCAGAGCCGTTGTTCTCACATTTGTCTAAGCGCCAGTTGTGTCTTTGCGGCGAGGACGTTCGCGCTTGCGGATCGACGCACTGTTGCCAGCGCAAAGGACAAGAGGCGGTCTTCCCACCAACCTCACAACACAACTTTCGGAGTGGGGGCACCAACCACGGCACCAAAGCTCTTCATACACATTACTGGTCGATGATACACTGTGAGTTCACCGCCACCTGAGTTTCGTTCCAATTTATCGCCTTCGCCTTCCCTTCCTTCGCAAGATGAAGCCCGAGTACATTATGCGACGTTGTGAATCATTCGCGCACAAAGTTAGCCCCCTGAATCGTTAAGTATACCCTTTTCGTCTCACTCTTCATTATCCATTTCAAACATCTTGTAAACTTGCTGTATTTTGTGTACCAAAGTCATGTTCATCGCAATTCTCTCAACGTACGCGTACAACGGCGCGGGGTACGAAAAGGGGCGCAGCAGTCCAACATGGTTGGTGTCGCTGTCTTCGCGCGCGCGAATCGTTATCGGAAATTGTCTTAATGTGAGGCTGACTCCAGCCTCCTCAGGCTGACAGCCACAGTCGAAACTCCGCATACAAAGAGCGCTTTGTCCTTGGGAAGAAGAAACTCACCCCGAGCCGACGTTGACCTCATTGACAACAGCCGAGACTGGAACCCGCTTTTCGATCGCCAGAAACAGATCTTCGCCTTGCACGCTCGTTTGATGCATTGCAAGACTTCTTAGCTATCGATACGACAACAAACATTTGGACAGAAGGAAAGGCCAAGAGGCTTGGACGAAGATCATCTTCAACTATATCACGTGCGAATTTTATACAAAGTATGGTTGAATCTCCAAAGAAACTGTTTGATGCAATTCTGCCGGCCAGGTTTGTCTCACCGCACGTAATGCAGCAACTGCTTTCGTCTTGTTCCAGTCGCACAAGGCTGACAGCAACAAACAAAGAGCTAATGACATTCAAGGCTCAAGAAGAACGACAACCGAACAACCACAAGTGAGAAAGAGACGAAATCGCTGTCTCATCGACTTTTGATGCGCAATCCATCGGCAAAGCGAAAGAGGGAGAACGCTGCGAGTGAAGAGGCGGCAAAGGCCAGCAAATCAGCGCAAATGGATGCAACCACCAACGGAGGCCCCAATTCCACTTTCAAGCCGCCATTCAGTAATTCTGGAAAACGGGACTGGCAGGAAGTGGTCAAGGAGAACCAGGATGCTTTCCAGCAATGCTTCAAGGACCCCAAGCTCCAAGAATCCGTCCAACAGTATGAAAACTCACGTGGAGAGCTCTTGAGGAATCTGGAGCCCAGGTGTTGGGACTACAAAGCCAAGACGACTGCTTCCGAAGTAGAGCTGAAGGCCGCCGGCATAGTGCGGCGAATTCGAGAAGATGAACGAATCAATCTTTTCGGCAACGTCCCATCGGAAGCAGTCCCAGGCCCGACAGCAAGAGACATGGGCGGTCAGTTCTTGACCAACAAGTCGAGGATTGAAGAAAGCAAGCTCTTTGACATAGTAAAGCATTTGCCAAAGGGGGCCCACTTGCATGCCCACTTTAACGCGGAACTCGACGTGAGTGATTTACTCAAAAGAGCTCGCGACATGGATACCATGTTCGTCAGGGCTACACGGCCTTTGTTAGAGCCCTTGGACTATTTGGAAACAGAAATGGTATTCACTGTGCTTCCCACAGACCATCCAGAAGCGGACCCTTTCTCTAGCGACTATAATCCAGATTGGAAGTCGCCTGGAACTAATCCTTGGATGAAATGGAAAGCATTTCAGACCAAGTTTCTGGATAAACGCCCTGTAAACCTCGGAGACGTAGATGCGGAATCATGGGTGTGGGGGAAAATGGTGTTGGGCGAGGAAGAAGTTTACGGCACAAAGCAGACGCTGAATGGGTATGTGCATGTTGCAAACCTCCGTGGAGCCAACCAACTTACTTTCATGATAGTATCTGGGCTCGATTCAACCAAGCCACCCGCTGCTTCAAAGGCCTTTTGAACTACGAGTCCGCCTACCGTGAATATGTCCGCCTTGCCATGCTCAACATGGTCAAGAACAAAGTCATGTACGCCGAGCTGCGCCCAATGCTTCTGGACAAATCCTTGCCAACCGACGATGGCCTCGGCAAAATCGACTTGAAGCGGCAAATGGAAATCGTGACCGAAGAGATTGATGCGTTCAAGGTGCAATTGGGGGAGACTGATATCTCCAAATTCCCCTTTGGACTCAAGATTATTTACTGCACGCCTCGGTCTATTCCCAAGGAACGTATGCGGAGCGAGCTGGCGGACTGCATCGCGCTCAAGGAACATTTTCCCGATCTCATATGCGGTAAGCGCTGGCGATGCCTTGGAGTATATCAGAATCTGACTTGAGCAGGATTCGACCTCGTGGGAGCGGAAGACCGACCCAACCACATTGGCTTCTACGCCGAAGAGCTCCGTGCCTTCATGTCAGTGTGCAAGAAGAAGGGACTCAGCATTCCGTTCATGTTCCACGCGGGCGAAACGCTGCTCGACACGGGCGGCTCTGCGTCAAACGACCCCAACTGCTCCAACTTGTACGAAGCCGTGTTACTTAACTCCAAGCGCGTCGGCCACGGGTTTTCGCTGCTGAAGCATCCCCGCGAATTCGTCGACCAGTTCAAGGCAAACGATATTTGCGTCGAGCTCTGCCCCGTGTCCAACGAGATGCTTGGTCTGTGTCAGAACGTCAAGCAGCACCCATTCCCGGAGATTCTGGCTGCGGGCATCCCGTGTACCATCAATGCGGACAATCCGGCACTGTTCCAGTAAGTATCCTTACCTGACACTCGACTTGAAAAGAGAAAATTTCTAACAGCGTGCTCAGAGCCAACATGTCGCACGAATTCTACCAAGTCATGGTCGGTGATCCTACCATGAGCATTCACGGATGGCGACAACTTGCGGAGTGGAGTCTGCAGTACAGCTGTCTGGCTCCAGAGCAGGTTGAACAGGGCTTGAAGTATTGGAGGGATTCATGGGAGGAGTTCTGTGCTTGGGTTGTGAAGACGTACGGAGACGAACAGAAGGTTTGAAGTCAGATCGAACGCAAGTGGAACATATATCAGCAAGCAACAGTAATCTCGTATAATTGCAAGTCTCCCACATAGAAATGGATTTCAAGTTTCGCAGACGCACTCCCTATGCCAGCTTTTGTCGCTCATCCAAGGCCCCCCGATTCATCACTCCTGGACTTCCACCTTTTGAAAGGTATCTGTAGAAGAAATACACGTCAGCTTAGGCAATCACTCATCAACTACTTCGCTCGCATCCTCAAATCCTCACGACAGTATCGACTTCGATGCCCCTAGTAAAAGTCGACAGCAACTGACCTGGCATCTGTGGCATCCGATTCGCCCTGTTCTTGCAGAAGAACTCGCCCTTTGGCGGCAGCGCCTCCGGGTCGACTAAGCTCCCCACGCACACCTAGCACGAGTAGGACTTTGCCGCATCCTATGTCAAGTGGCCCCCACAAGCGGGGTGCTGGTCAGCTGTGCTCGCGCATACGGAAAGATACTTTGGGCGACGGCCAAGGCTGAGGCGCGGTTAGGACGTACTCCGTACTCCAGAATGAAGCTACCGCACGTGTCGCAGTACCCGCGGTAGATGGCCGTTCCAGAGTCGTTGTCGGCTGCGTGCTCCTTGGGCTTACCCTGGGTGAATTTGAAGGCCTCGCGCGGGATTTTGGCCTCAGGCTGTAGTTGGCGCCGAAAGCTTTCCATGGGCAAGTTAGACACGGACATGGCTCATAGGCGACGGAACCATAAGACTGACTTTGTAGACCTTGCAGTGGCAGAGCAATGTCCTTGTGTCATCGGCAGGTTGGAGGTAGATTTCATTTCGTAAGTGATGCCGCGGCAGCAGCAGCTACCCGTAAGCTTCATGTTTAGGACAAGGTTGGCGTATCAGTAGCAGTAATGGAGTGAACAGTCAGGTCCGCGATCTGGAAATTCAGCCAGGACCGAGAAGACCGTCTGTGGACTGATTGCAAGAGGGTAGATTGAGGTTCCTGAGGTTGTATCTTCCATTGCTGCAACTGTGACGTCACGCTAGTGTCCACAGTCGGCAGTGAGGACTGGACGTAACCATGGCTCGGCAGAGGTAATGCCCTGGGCTATGCCGCCGAAGTCCATGGCGAGTCGCTCGACGTGAACACGTCAGATACTCTCCAAGATTTCTGCGACCACTAGCAAGTTGACAGCTTGTTTCTTCATTGAAGAGGAGAATTTGTTCCCATTACACAAAACCAGGCCATAAATGAGTATGCGCGCCAAAACTCACATCACCATGCCACCTTACTTTTGCTTCATCTCTGATCCCTGGTATCTTATCCCTTCAAAGGCAGCAGGAAGTTGCCTCCAGTGTGTCCTCCCTCAGCCGTCTTGCCACCCGGCAGGTATGTGACCGATGGGTTCTTGGACAGCATGGTCGCAATCTCCTTTTGAGTCTCAATTCTTCTGATCTGGAGCAGACCGTCTCCTGACTTGGCGACTGCCTTGCTGATGGTTTCAGCGGCCTCGGCTTCACCCTCAGCGCGGATGACGTTGGCCTGCCTTTCTTGCTCTGCCTTTTCGACGACGAAACGTGCGCGCTCCGCCTCTTGCTGCGCAATCTGCTTCTCTTCTACAGCCTTGGTGAACTCCTTGCCAAAGGTCATGTGCGTGATGGATACATCCTCGAGAGCGATGTGGAATTCTTGGGCGCGCTTGAGCAGCTCGGTGCGGATGCGGTTGGAAACGGCCTCACGTTGAGTGATGAGCTCGGCGGCATCGAATTGGGCGACGATGGCCTTCAGAACTTCGTTGCCAATCGAGGGAAGAACACGCTCGTCGTAGTCTGTGCCAAGGCTCTAATGTTGCATTGTCAGCGAATGAGTCCGAGAGTATCCAAGCCCACTTGAGATTGGATTTGCATATTGCTTCGCGTGACAAGATCGTACCTGGTAGATTCTGGGCAACATCCGAACTTCAGGCCTGTGCAGCACTCTGAGCGTCAAGCTCACCATCTGCAGGTCCTTGCTACCAGTTGTGGTGGAGATATTCCTTGGCTTTGTGCGCACATCGTAGACGATAGATCTTTGCACCCATGGGATGAGGAAGTGTGTGCCCTCATTGACCACCGTCTCTTTCACACCCTGGAACCTGTCGAAGATGACTGCGCGGGTGCCGCCTCGGACGTCGTAGATGGAAGCTTGGGCAACAGAGAGTGCAACGAAGCCGGGAATGGCCCACTTGTAGGCTCGCTGCATCAGAGCCTCCATTGTTGCGGATGTTGCGGCGGGTTGCGGGGATGTGGTTGGAGAGCAGCGGCGGCGTGGAGGCGTGGAGGCGTGAGGTGATGCGTAGATGGAAGCTTCGTCCATGTCCAGTACCGACATCTCTTCGCGGAGATCGCGCGCGCCGACGGCCACGTGACGCCAAGACTGGATTGCTTCATCCGCGCTGCGATTCGGTGGACCTGGACTTGAACATTGCAGAAGACATCCGAACCCAACCTCTCTCCCTCGCCCTGCTGTGTCGCCAGCAACAACCAACCTCAACCTTCTCCCAAACCTCTTCAAACTACACGTCTCGGCTTCGACACAATGGGTGGCGGTGAAAGATTGCCTGGCCAGTACGTCCTCCTCGCCTCCAAGCTGCGCTTTGAAAATGCCGCGCATGCCACCAGTTTCATCCGGAAGAGCTAACACGCTGCGCGTCATAGGTACATGGGAGGATGGGGTGACTTTGGTATGCGATTCTAACCCTCCATGCACTCTCGAGTGTCCGATATCCACGTCCGCTCGACTTCTTCTCCTTGCGCCGAACTCGCAACACTCAACCTTCTGGGCCTGTCAATGGCTGACGCAAGTCCTCAGGCTCCCCTGCCCAGAAGGGCGTCAGCTCGTACGGTCTCTCCATGAACCGTCAGCGGGCCCTCGGTGGTGCGTTCCACAACGCCATCTTCAACACCTTCCGCCGTACCAGGCAGCAGATTCTCTTCTGGGCTCCTTCGATGGTTGGTGGATACTTCCTCATGCACTGGGCAATTGAGAGGTGAGCATAGAACCCTTGGCTCAGACCAGGCCACATCGTGGAGCGTTGTTGGCTAACCGACTCGTCCGCTTTAGGAACGAATTCCTGAACTCGAAGGAGGGCCGTGCCTTGTACGCCGACTCTGAGTAGGCTAGTCGCGGATAGGGTCCGGAAAAGATGATTTCGTTTCTGTCCGTTTTGAGCCGTGTACAAAGCCTCGAAGATTCCGATAGAATTACACCTCACCCAAGACATCTGCTTTTTCTACGATACATCAAATACCTCAAAGTGAAAGACATCATGCAATGCAGGCTGGACTCCCCGCAAATGATTTGTAGCTTCTCCGGCATTGTACTTGAATTCAGACCCGCATTCCTTGCGCGCTCAATCTCGACAAATGCCAGTCAAACAGAAATGCTCACTGGAAGGATTTGACTCCTGGTGTGTTTTATGCACAGAATCATAATCCTGTTGTATTGTGTGCCTGCCATAGGTCACTGACTGACCCGGCTGCCTGTGCATTCAGTCTAGAGCTGAGCTGTGGAGGAGTCCAAACGTCCAAACCCTCGTGTCCCTTGTCGGGGACTGCAATGCGGCCGTTTTCAATCCCTCGAAGTTGCCCCGACTCTCCTTTTCCCAGCACCACTCGCTGAAGCTTTTCAGCCCAGGAATTTCGGGGTCCACTTGCGTCCGTCTCGCCGGCCGTGGCTCTCTTGGGGTTGGCGACTTGGGACAGCATTCAGTTGCCCTAAAGATTGGCGCTGCAGCTGAGCGCTGCCCCGGCCATCCTGGACCAGCGGATTGGGGCGGGTATCTCAGTGTATGCCGTAGCTATCCAGCTGGGGTTTTCAGAATGGTTTGGCTACTTTCCGGCTCTCGGTCAAGCCCGTCCTTGGATCCCTGAATTCTTTCCAGCTGATCGGATACATCTGATTTTCGGCTTCACTCTTCGCCATGATGACGCCGTACTCGTTTGATGCGGTAGAGAGGTAGTAATTGGACTGGTCGCCGAGTGAAATCTGTTCCAATGTTCAGTGGCTAAGTACTCATAGGGAAGGGCCTGCGACTTACCACAATACCACGCACGATGTCTCCAACGCGGAAGCACTCCCCCACCTTCACGCGGTCCTTCTCTGTTGCCCTGATGTCGTCCTTCCTGATGATTCCCTGAAAGCCATCACGACAGACCGTCTCCCCAACAACCAGTATCTCTACTGTTGCTTGTCTAGGCGTAAGTCGTGTCACGCGCGCCAGGACGACTGAATCAACCTCTGGGAGTACATTTGCAGCTCCCGCACCGGCAAGAGATGACTTGGAGGAATCAGAGGGGCGCGCGACAGACAGCGAAGGCAGGTTCGTGTTGTTGCTGGCGTTGGCGGCGCGCTTGAGAGGCTTGGTTTCGGAGACCGGGCCTAGAAGCGACGCGTAGAGACCGGAGCCGTGGATGTGTGTTCCTGGTCCGGGGGCATATTTGTCGGCAGGACCAAGCGACTGGCCTGGCAGACTCAATGCGGGGCTCGACATGGCGTCGTGGTTTGGCGATGGTGTTTGGCGACGAGTAGAGGAGCTGTAGCTGTGTGGTCGACCAATTGGAAGCGACCCGACTTGAATTGAACTTTTTGTGTCACGTGTGAGCGGCTTTAACTCTTAACCCCGTATGACGTCTTTCCTTTTCGGTGACCGATCCGATTTCCCGCCAGCTCCCCGCACCAGTCTCGTCCTGCACCATCTCAACCACTGCCGCGATTCTCCTCATGAACTTCCTCGCCTCAATTGCCAAAAGAACTTCTATTCAAGCAGCCTCCCGTATCAGTTCTAGGGTACTGGCACTTTCAATTCCAATGGCGCAAGCAAGCTCGGGCTGACCAAAGATTAGACTCCGTTTGCCCGAACCATGCATGTCCAGTCGATCCCGATGTGTAGGTTGGCCCCAGATTTACAGGCCACCAAGGTGCTCGAACTGATTCTTGGCCAGGGGAGGGGACGGGCAATAACTATGCCTACCTCATTTCCGACGACAAGACGAAAGAAGCTGTCATCATTGACCCCGCAAATCCCCCAGAGTAAGCATCTATTTGATCCAGAGGGGTTTCCAGCACTGACGAGTATTCAGAGTTCTTCCTGTCCTGAAGGACCAAACCGAAAGCGGCGCAATCAAGCTTTCCAAAATCATCAACACGCATCACCACCATGACCATGCCGGTGGTAATGGAGAGATTCTCAAGCACTTCAAGCTTCCGATTGTAGGCGGCAAGGACTGTGCGCACAAGACACATACTCCAGGCCACAAGGAGACCTTCAAGATTGGCGATGGCATTACGGTTACCGCTCTCCACACTCCTTGCCATACACAGGACAGCATCTGCTACTTCTTTGAGGATGGAAGCGAAAAGGTTGTCTTCACAGGAGACACACTCTTCATTGGTGGATGTGGACGCTTCTTCGAGGGCACTGCTGCGGAGATGCACAAGGCCTTGAACGAGACGCTGGCCGCACTTCCAGATGATACGAAGGTGTACCCTGGACACGAATACACAAGAGGAAATGTGGCATTTGGCAAGAAGGTTCTGCAGAATTCTGCCGTACAGAAGCTCGACACCTTCGCGCAGCAGAACAAGGAGACTCAAGGCAAATTCACGATTGGAGATGAAAAGGTGAGAATGGATACTAATCGGAAGGATAACACAGCTGACAGTCTCCAGCAACACAACGTTTTCATGAGGGTGACTGACCCCGAGATTCAACAAAAGGTCGGAAAGACTGATCCTGTTGATGTGATGGCGATCCTTCGCGAGATGAAAAACAAGTCGTAAAAGTAGTTGAACTACGCTTCTTTCCTGCTAGTAGCCCCAATGACTTGAGGCTGGGGATTTACGCGTATACTACTTCCTGAACAGACCCGCCGAGAGGCAGTGCCATGAATGCTTCTACCACGTGTGTATCGAAGACCAGACTCGAGGATGAGCATGAGTGCTTCCTGCCATTTGCGCATCGGAGAATAGATTCTTGAGGATAAAGTTGAGTTCTTCCCGCCATGCTACGCGTGGGTTAGAGCATGCATACTTCCTCCCACGCGCGGCCAAGAGCAGACCCGCCGGGGAGCAATGTGAATGCTTCCCGCCACGAGCGTATTGAAGAACAGACAGACTCGGAGGGTAGAATGAATGCTTCCCGCCACACGTGGACAGGACCAGAGCCGGTGAGGAGGTGCACGCATGCTCCCGCAACGCTTCAAAGAACAGACTCAAGGAGCAGCACGAATGTTTCCTACCATGCCACCTGGGGGCAAACCCATGAATGCTCCCGCAACGCTTCAACGAGCAGGCCCGAGGAGCAGTATGAATGCTTCCTACCATGCCACGCGTAGGCAAACCCATGAATGCTCCCATCGATCCACCACATATAAATTCACTTCGTCTGGTCTTGAACGCTTCCATCGAGCTGCAACACGTGCAATACCAGCCCCGGGCGGCCGTTGCTTCCTCTCGAGCACTCTTTCTCTCTCACCACCGCACCACCGACCCAGGCGCTGTCAGTATAAAATCCACCACACCCGGCCTTCTCTTCCTCTCACAAACACTCCACTCCATCCTCCACATAAGGTCTTCCCAACTCATCCAGCCTCGGTCGCTGCTTCCTCTCAGACGCTCCTTCCCTCCCATCACCGCACTAGGGCGCCATCAGTATAAACTCCCCTCCACTCACCCTCCGCTCCCTCTCCCAAGCACTCCACTCCATTCGCCACACAACATCTTCCCAACTCATCGAGCTTCACTGTGATCTGGACCTCAACAGCATGAGGAACCCTCTCAAAGGTCTCGTCATCGCCGCCAGCGGCGGGTTTGGCAAAGATCGGAGCCCTTGCGCAATGAAGAGATGGGTTGAAAACAACGGTGGCAAGTGGTCGACTGTCATCAACGACGAGGTCACCCATCTGATTGCGGATGAGGCTCACTGGAAGGATGAAAATCCATTTGGTGAGTTCACTTTGTGCTGTCTCCCCCCGCCATTCTCACCTCTGTTCTTTGACAAATCTGTGGCACACATCAAGGTACTTACATTTTGGGCAGTCAAAGACGCAAAGACCAGAGGCAATATCCACATTGTGACGTGGGACTGGCTTGATGACAGCTTGGCAAAGCAGTGGCCCTATGCTCCAAAGAAGTACCTATGGACGACCGTCGAAAAAGCGGGAAAGATCACCAAGAGCACCAGAAAGAAGGAGGAGGAGGAGAAGAGCGAGGAAGGTATGTCTACCTACCTTTGTTGATTTCATCTCGGTTCAAGTTTTGGCGTTGTTACTAATACATCACAGTGAAAGCCTTCGAGAAGGGCGCAGCAGCAGCCAAGCGTGACCTCCAATCCGGTACGTCTGAAGAGTCTACGTCTGAAGAGTCGTCAGCAGGCGAAGAGATGGACAAGGACAGCGGAACGAGCAAAACCCGGGGCAGAGGCCGGGGAGGAGGGAGAACAAGAGGCAGAGGCGCAGGCAGAGGCAGAGGCAGAGGTGCAGGCAAGACTGGACAGAAGAGCAATCCAACGACGGAAACTCTACCAGAGCGCACCTCGGACGACGAATCGCTATCACGCGAATCGAGGCCCAAAACGCCCTCGCCCTCACGCTCCTCTTCCCCTACTCGACCCCTCGATTCTGCTGTCCGCAAACTGGAAGCATTCCGCGCTGCCGCCGCTGCTCAACGCGCCGAAGTGCTCAATCGAAAGATCCGCTCTAACCTTTCATCTGCTTCTCCCTCAGATAACTACCACGTTTACGTCGACCAGACGGGCTTCCCGTACAACGTTACGCTAACGCGCGTCAACGTCCTCGCCAACACATCCGAGCGCATTGAGCTCTCTCTCTACGAAAGCGACTCTGCACCGATCAAATTCCATGCCGTCCACATTGCCTACAACGGGCCCAACGGAGCCGAGGAAAAAAAGATCCTGGTCAACCCTGGTGCTGACTTCGACGACTGTTACCAGATGTTCCGTGCAGCGTTCAAACGCGTCTGCCTGATCCCATGGGAGGATCGACTTCTTGAATTCAAGGTGCATTACAATCGCTTCAGGGAAAGGGAGATGCACAATCGGCGGCGCATGGAGATGGATCGGTTCGGCGAAACGTTCACGACCAACGAGGGCGAGGACGATCTTGACGATTTTGACGATGAAGGAGCATTCGTTGGTGACAACGGCAGGAAAAGGAAGAGGAGAAAGAAGAACAATGCGAATGACAGCGACGACGAGCGCGAGAGGGTTGTCAAGAGGTTGTCACCTGAAGACATCAAGGCCTGCGAGGTCCGTCCCTTCAAGTACGCTCCGCCAACCAAGGGTAAGCCGTTCGGCATGGTACCGGGATTCAACGTCGTGGTCGGTGGGGACGATATGAAGGCCGACCAGGAGTTCCTCACGATAGCCAATCTTTAGGTATTATGCCAGGAAGCAAGCGTGGGCATTGACAGGAGGATTATCAGGGAGGATACTGCATATTTTGGGTGGTTTGAGGTCTGAAGGGTTCCTCGAAGTCCATCTAGAGGGGATTCGAGGTGATCAAAATTGGGATTTAGGGGTAAAAGCTCATTGAATTTTGGAAGTCTGGACTTTGGCTGGACAGGTAGTCATCATCAAGGTGGTATCACAGGGGATAGTGGGAGAAAAAATCAATTCCTTGGTTGTGGTGATTGATGAAAGCTCCCGGAGTGCACCCAAGGCGATGGATGCTTACTCAAAGTACAGAAGTGGCAGTAAGTAATCGCTACTTCTGATAGCGGCGGTGAGTGACGGATCCTTCAGCTCTAACAACAGTACCGTACCTACGAGTTCTCCTTTCTGCAGACCACGGCTGTGTCGTGTCGTGTCTCCCCCAGCGGGAATACGAAGCTATTGGTGACGATGTCATGGTGCGGCTGTGCGGTGAGGCGGTGCGGTGGTCGAGCCACAAGCGGGTCCCGTCGATCAGCGGTGAGATCCAGGAACCGGACCTGAGCACTGCAGGTTGCGGGGCACCACCGCACGCCCATCTCATCTCGCTCCCGCAACCTGACCACCGTCGACTTATCATCTTCCTCCGCCCTCTTGCATTCTCTTCGACATCATCCAGTTTGAATTCCATCTTGTACTTTAATATTCAACATCTCTCACCATGTCTTTCCCGGGCACCCAAATCGGCCACAAGCGTTAGACCCTGTCCGGACCCTGAACCCCTGTCTCTAGCTACTGACCGTCTCTCCCAGCATTCTCCCACCACGGCCACGAAGGAGCTGGCGACGTTGAGGCAGAATACGACCGACTGCGCGATCTGGCTCGTCAGGAGCATGCCAAGCGAAAGGACTGCTTTGACAGGGCCCACGAAGCCTACGAGTCTGGCGACGGGAAAGCCGCCCACGACCTCTCCGAGGCTGGCAAGCGACACGGCGCCAAGATGGAAGAGTACAACAAGCAGGCCTCGGAGTACATTTTCCGCGAGAACAACGCGCCGGAACGCGTCGATGGTGATACCATTGATCTTCACGGCCAGTTCGTCGAAGAGGCCGAAGACATTATCGAAGAGCGCATCCGGTACGCCCAGGGGCGAGGCCAGAACCACTTGCACGTCATTGTGGGCAAAGGAAACCATTCAACCGGCCATGTGCAGAAGATCAAGCCTCGCGTCGAGAAGGTCTGCCAAGAGTTGGGCTTGCAATACCGCACTGAGGAGAATGCCGGAAGGATCTATGTTGACCTAACTGGTGGAGAGGCTCATCTGCCATCGCACTTGGGCGGTGGTGGCCAAATCCCGAGTCACCATATCCCGAACGGTCACCAAGGCCAGCAGCAGCATCACCAGCAGCAACAGCACCACGAGCAGCAGCACCCGCAAAGCGTCAACTACGGCGCCCACCACGAGAAGCCGCAGGAATCGCACCACCACTCCTCGTACGCCGACGCAGCTGCAGGACACGACCAGCCGCAAGCCCTGCCCCAGAAGCAACACCACAACAAACCACAAGGTAACTACCAGCAAGGCGGTCACAACAACCAGCAACAACAAGGCCAAGGCCAGAACGATGAGATTGACGAGATTGTCAGGAAAGGGGTTCCGAAACTTGTTCGGGCTCTCAAAGGCTGTTGCGTGGTTATGTAAGAAGACCAAGCTGCGGTCGTTGTCGTCCAAGTAGGACGCACACGCCGTTGTCTTGTCTTTCCCTGCCTTGCCTGCCCTGCGCGCGCCCCGCTCCCATCGTTTGCGTTCCGTCGTCTTCGTTTTCGCGCACACGCCTGTCCGTCCGTCATTCCGTCGTTTGCGTTGTTTCGTGCGTTCGTGCGTATCTCGTTCCGCGTCGTCGTTGTCGTTTTCGCGCTCCCCCGTTCGTCATTTTCGCCGTTTACGATTCGAGAGTACGCATTCTATTGAATGCCCCCCGCTGCGTTGCACGCTGCCCAACGTGGCTGTAGAGATACCCGCAATCATGGGAAGAAAAATACGAGGGTGGTAAGTTGTCTTTGGCTGCTCATATCTAATTTATACACGCACTCTGCGTAGCCATTTCGCTGAAGGATGTTTGGAAAGCTACGCGGAGTAGATATTGGTGCGAAGTTGGCGTGCCTGTCGCGGAACCACACGGTTATTGGGCGGAGGGCGAGGACAGGATGGATCAAGAAGGTGCCGAGCCTACTGGCACAGTGATGTGTGTCTACAGACCTTTGTTGCGGCATCTACGGTGCGCTGCAGTTTGGTAGCGAGGACGCAATCTCACAACCAACTTTCCAAGCACTTCTTGTACTTAATCCTGCCTATCGAAACCCTCATCTCAACACCACCAACGTCTAGCCAGTTCAGAACAGCACAATTCCAGCTTTCCACAAAAGTCCCCGGTCTAGAGACACATCTCGCCAACAACCACTTCAAACCCCCGTGACAGTTCTCAGAAATGATGGAACCACAAACAACACCACGACTCGAGCGCTTCGTCGACGACACAATCACGGCTCAACACATGGCCGACGCATCGCGCCTCTTCTCGCAACACTACGGCGTATGGGGGCCGCTCGCGACACGTCCGAATCCATCGGCTCGGCCGGGGAAGCGCGTGGAAATGTCGCCGTCAAAGCTACACAGAGAGTGCTGTGCGGATTTGGGGCAGAGGGAGACACAGGCGACGGACGTGCATAATGAGTACGTCCGCGCCGTCGTCGTCGTTGCGGGCGAAGGAGAAGGAGAAGGAGAAGTAGAAGGAGAAGGAGAAGCAGGCGGTCAGAAGGAAGAAATCATCGGCCACGTTCTAGCGACGCGCTGGGTCGACACGACCATCGGGGCCAGCAGCGGCGGCCGGCGCGTGTGCTGGATCACACAGGTCGTCGTGCACACGGCGTGGCGCAAGAGGGGCGTTGCCACTGCTGTAAGCCAAACAAGTCCCTCCCTCCATTCTGACCATCACTCGACCGAATCCACCACTCACCACGACGCAGCTGCTCCGCCTCGTCAACTCCTCCACCCCTCCAGCCGCCACACCCACCATCTACGCCGTCCTGACCTCGCACGCCGCGACCCTGCGCGCCTGCTGTCGCGCCTTCAAAGACAACGCGCCGCTGCACGAGGACGGCGCGCTCGACCTCGGCTTCATCGCCGCGCTGGCCCGGCCCGTCGTGCGCGGGGCCCCGGTCAAGTACGTCCGCGAGGCGGAGCTGCGGGGCAGGCTCTTTCGCCATCACGACGGGAAGGCGGTCAGGTCGATGGCTGTTGGCTGGATGCGGGGCATGAGGGAAGAATTGAGACAGGGAGAGGTCAGAGAACGAGGAGGTGGGGGAGATGAGGGGATTGGAGGGGGCGCCGTCGCGAGCGCGTACACTGGATTCTACGTTGATCACGGCGAGCCGGACGAGGCCGTGGCCGTTGCGAAGAGAGAGAGCGGCGGGGTGTGGAAGTTGGGCGAGCTGGGTGAGGGATGTGAGTATTTGGCGTTGATGGTAGGGTCTGAAAAGAGTTGAGAGGTTGGTTGGCATGAGAGATATAGAGCATTGTCCAAAACAAGCAAAGCCGCACAGTGAATGACGAAAAATATTGCTCTTCCGACAGTACGTATGCATCTAAGGAGCGTTCATTTGCTCCTACGCTTATGCTTGAGGAGCATTCATTCACTGCCACTACGCCTGCACTTAAGCAGCATTCGCGCCTTTTTCAGTTGCGCTTAGGGAGTAGTGGTTTACTGCCGCAGCCAGACTGAGGGAGTCGCATTTCTTTCGACACCCACTGTGGCCGGCTCGTTCAAGACACACGCCAGAGTCGTCATTACAGATTGACCGGAATCCAGTAGCCAACTAGACAATGTGATCATTTGTCTAGCGACCAGCCTGCTACTGAAAAGCAAAAGATCCTTACACCAAGTCCATCCTGAAGCAGTTGGTCAAGATCCACCACGAACAGTGCTGAGATAAATGCTGCACGTGCGGTGGTCCACTACGTGACATGGCAGTACTCTGAGTGGACTCATGGAGTGGTGGTGAGTGACAATTCCCCAACAGCACCACTAGAGACGTGGCAAATGGCTGCTCCCTGGACCTGACTGCTACCCAGCGCTCTGCATCCACGGCGATGATGCCTAAAAAGGGCGCCATCGATAGTCTTTGATTCCAAACAATTGACCATTCTTGGCAACCCCGGCACATCAAAGTCTGCGGTCAGCGACCAGACCCTGGAGACCATGACGTCGGCTGTGTGGTCGGAGGGCGGGTGGCTGATACCGCAACGGTCGCCAAGTCGACGACGTCTTAATTAACCGTATGGCGACTGACGCGGGTAGCGCGGCTGAGTACGAGGTTTAGTCGTACGACGAGCTTCATTTGGTTGAACTTGCAGGAGATTTCGGCGACGCGGGGAGCTCTGTACTGTATTTGTGCCCAAGAAGGCTCCGTTAGCGACCTGTTGTCAAAAGCGTCAAGTGTCGTTGTCGAGTGCAACAGCAGAGGGAATTAATGACAAGGAGATGACTTGTGACGTGTCGCGACGTTATTCACCCGTGCCACCCAGGAGAACGAAACTCAGGAACGAGGCGGGCGGGAAGGTTTCTCGGGAGGGAATGGAGCGTTGTGAAGAAGGGTACTTGAACAGGGGGCCAAAACAAATAAATGACAGGATTCGGAGTGGCTATTCGCCGAATCACGCAACCCTCGTCTCTACGCTCCCGTCTCCGATTGAATTAGTGGCAATCGGGTTAGGCAGAGAAGATTAAGTCGTTTTTGTTGACGGGAGCGGAGAAAGGGGGTCCCAGTTGAAAATCGTGCCATGTTGGCACGACACAGGGATGCTCCCCGAAAGAGGAATTGTTGCGACAGGGGCGGAGGCGGCATGGTGTTGATGTCTTTTTGAAGGTAGGAAAGATGGACTTACGCTTGCGCCGTACTGAGGTAGAGATCTTCGGGTGGTGGAAGAGGCCGTCGCTCCACCAGTCTGGCCCATCTCCTTCTTCTCCAGAGCCCCTTTTTGCCAGTGCCAGTGCCTTCTTCCCAGCTTTTCTTCACTTCTTTCTTTGCCATCAAATTATTGATGTCGAGTGAATCAGTCGACTCGCCGGCTCCGTTGGCCATTGCCACACCTCCAGCCACAATAGCACGACTAATGGCCGGCGCGTCGTCTGCAATGGACTGCACAAAGTCTTCGTCGTAGTGGATGTCGGTGACCCAGCGCTCACCTTCAACTTCGACCTCAACACCAGTGATGCAGCGCTCCTCGACCCACTCTCTGCTGAACAAGTCAAGCCCCCACTTCTTGTCGGCCCACTGCCAGCCCTTGGGAGCCTCCACGTCCTCGAAGAATCGACTCCCACGTGGTCGGTCACCCGCCACACGGTCCTGGGAGAGTGGCGTGTAGGGCGATGTGCTAAAGACGAAATGCTCATAGATGGCATTGGGCGAATCTCCAATTCTTCGCTGTAGCTCAAAGATTTCGACTTCGCGGAGCTCCGGGGAACCTGGGGTGAGATCAATGTCACCGACGACAAATGTTTCAAAAATTGTCTTGGACAGCTCGCCCTGATGTTGGACGAATTCGTCCACGTGGGTGCTGGTCAGGAATGCTTGAGAGCTGGGATGGAGACTGCATATAGCAACCCAACCACCGACGAGAAGGACGAGTCGCCAGGGCAGCACCTGGGCAACAATAAAGAGAGCACAAGCCGAGATGAAAAGCACGAGGTAGACGGCCGAGGAGAGAGCTTCGTTGGAGAAGTTGGTGGGCGGAGCGAGGTAGGCAATGGCTGCGTCGTGCGCACGTGAAAAATCCTCCATGGCATTTTGGAGATCCCTCATGTTGCGCCAGAAATCCTTGCTCAGCTCGGGAGCAGGCTTGATGTTCTGGGGCGGGCGGATAGGTGGGCCGTAGAAATCATGGATATCTGTGGGTCCATTGGTCGGTGGAGGAGGGTGGCGCGCCAGGTAGGCGGGCACCATGACGAAAAAGAGGCATACGGCTAGCGGAAGGACTGCAAGGAGATGAGGGTCCAAGACTGCAAAGGAATATACAGCCAAGAACGAAAGCGTATGTGTAGGGTCCTTCCAAGAAAAGAGGCGGATGAGGCGGTTCTCGAAGACGAACAAAATACCAACCCTGCCAGCGGGTCAGAGACGTCGGGGGCACAGTGGGTGTGGAAAGAAACGAGACTCCCTAGCTATAGATGCAGCAGTGAACGAATGCTCCCTAAGCGCGACTGCAGTAGCAGACGAAAGCTCGCTAGCTGTACTTGAGTTGCTAGAAGGTCTATCGCATTTCTTTGGACACCCACTGTGGGGGTGATGTTAGCAGATCTTACCTAGAATTAAAACGTCTGAAGTTCGTTGCCATCACGGCTACATTGAAGCCTGGACGATCGACATATTCCCTCGATCTCCTGTCTTTGGGCGAACCGGCCTTGTCGTCATCGCGATCATCGTCGGCGACGGGGCCTATCATTTGCTTGAGGAGGCTGTACATGGTCAGTTGGGGACAGAGTGAAAGGCGGGAGGTTCAAGAGTAAAGTAGGTGCACGTAGGTAGACTGAGACGGTCATGCTGCCTGTGCCGAAAACAGCATGAGGCGGCAGCGGGGGAATGCGCGCTAAAGCAGACAGCGGACTTACGTCTCCATCACGCGGTCCTGCAGCTTGGAGGATGACTGAGACGACTGAGAAGACATGGACTCGCTCCTGGACCGCGAGTGCGAGTGCGAGTGCGAAGAGGGCGTCGAGGAGTTGCAGAAGGTTTCGATCTTTTCTTCGAGCTTGCCTTTAAGCTTGTCGGACGAGAGCGATTGGCGCAGGGCAGCTCGCTTGCTGCGGTGCTTGGGAGCATTCGGCTGAGGGTGCAGGTGGTTATCGTTGTTGTCGTTATCGTTGGGCGGGGAGATGGAGACGACGGGGATGGGGTCGTCGCGGTTGGCAAAGTCCATGGCTGTATAGTGTAGGGTTGGATATGTAGGGTCAGGTGTGTGGGTGGTGATGTTGGCGGCGCATGGTAGGGCCGGGCCTGGCAGGATAGGCAGGCAGGCAGGGCAGCGCAGGGCAGGGCAGTCAGTAATATCCCGTCGGACCTCAGCCAGCACACATGTGATTGCCGCAGCAGCAATGCCGGCGACTGGGCAGCAGCGGCCGACTCATGTGTGAGGTGTGCAGTTGTTGGACAACAACCAACGACACCGACCGAAGACGTGTTTCTCCTCGCGACGGCGTCGAATTCGTCTTGTTTTCCATATTCCCGTAGCCGTGGCCGTTGTCGCCCTCGCTGCGCTAGAGCAGACGGACTGTTCCCTGCTTGGCGGCCGGGATGGCGATTCTGGCCCAAAACAGCCAAAGCCTGCCATGCCATTTGATGATACTGTCTTGCTTGCCGGACGCCCTTTGTGCCTTTTGCAACCATCGACCTTTTACCGCCGTCATCCTCCACCTCCTCCTCCACCACCACCACCATCCACCCCCACACGCCGCCCTCGAACCACCACTCGCAGTCCAAGTCTCCATCCCACGCGACCAGCCTCCTCTCCGCGCTCCACTCGCACCAATTCACCGACCCGCCCGTCGTCTTGTTTTGCCCCTTGCCCCTCCGCCCTCGCCGTCGCCTCTCCGCCGCCCACTGCCTGCATCCACTCCGCTCCCGCGTCGCCTGCGTCTGTTCCCGCCGCCCGCTTTAGGCATGGAAGCACCCACGACGCCCTCTTAGACCGCTCCACCCTCTCGAGCTCGGACAAGTCCATCTCCAAGCCACGAGGTGCGCACACACGGCTGAAATTGGTCCAAAACACGACCTGCGAGGGGCCTCTGGGGATCCAATCTCCCCCCCTTAACAATGGCCACGCGCAGGTCCGCTCAAGGACACCACCGAGACGCCTCGTTGCCCGTCGCCCTCTCCTCTGCTGCCGACGACTCTGCCAGCTCTGGAAGTAAGCCAACTCCTGCCCCGGGTACCTGCATATCCTCCGAGACCCTGCCACACCAAGCTAACGCTGCGACTGTCAACAGCAGATGCCTTCGTCCCCAGGCGCTTCCCCAATCGAGTCGCTACCGAGAATGATAGTCCCCAGCGCAAACCCACCCCCTCCTCCTCGGCCCAAAACCTCACCGCCGCCGCCTCCCAAAAGTCAAACTTTGCCGGCCGCCGCAGGTCTACAGTGAGGGAGCATAAGCCGCTCATGGGACCTCGTGCCATGGACCAAGGCAGGAGGTACGAGCACACACGAAATGTCCGGCCTGTGCGCAATGGGGCTCTAGCTTACTGTCGAAGCAGGATCGTCAGTGGTTCCACCACCGCTTCCAACAACAATGCCTCCCGGCTGCCGACCTCTGCCAGCGAACCTCAGTCCTTGACTGCTCCCACCAACGGCTCCAACCCGCGCTTCAGCTTCGGGAAGCTGCCAAGCCGGGCGGAAAGCCACTCGTCCTCGTCCGACTTTTTGCCCTCGTTCAACTTTGACGACTTCCACGAGAGCATCGGCTCCGGCCCAAAACTCAGCGAATTCCCTGTTCCAGGAGGCGGCCGAAGGATGTTTGCCCTGGAAGAGAGCGACAACGATACCGTCAACAGCGTGGCGTCTTTTGCAGAAAGGAAAAGGGCCGGCAGCCGCGCCCCTAGCAGCTCGTCATTTGCTGGCAGGCCTGGGACGTCGCAGCGGAGGCAGACCGCGAGCCGAACAGATTCAGAAGCCGGCAGCATGGGACCGCCAGCCGCGCCAGCGTCCAACCGCGCACGTCGCCAAAGTCAGGGTTTGGGTCCAGCTCCCGTCACAGATTTTGCATCATTCTCATCGGCAGAAACAACAGTTCGCGGTCCTCGAAAATCCATTGGTCCAGGCCTCACGCCCAATGCCAGCGATGTCCAGCCTCATTTTGGCCCCCGGCGAGAAATGTCCCACGGCAACTTTGGACGCGCATCGTCACCCAACAAACCGAACCGCAGGGGGACACTGGTTCCGAGTCGCAGCGCAACAGACGTGCCTCGCCTAGCCGCAACTCCACGGAGTAGCAAGGCCAAGAGTATGGTTACGCCCTCCACCCAGAGTTATTCATCGCTCATTTCGGAATTCGGCCGGACCACAGGCCCAACACGATCGCCATCCAAGTCAGGACAGAAAGCAGGGACTCCTTCAAACGCGAACAAGAGAGGATCTCTTCATCATGCTGGAGGCCTAGGCGCGCGCACCATAAGCCCTACGGACGCACGCCGACTAAAGCGGCTTTCCATATCCCAGTGCACCCCGGCGATGCCCCGCGATCCTCCAACTCCTCAACCCGACATGCCACAGGAAAACTTGACAGCTCCCTTCAGTCAGACATTGGCCATCAGGAAGAGCGTTACCCCCTCGTCATCTGCTCGCAACACCCCAGACAACATCCCGAGACCTGTTGGCGCTGGACCCTCGTTACCAAACAGCTCCAGCCTCAATTCTCTGCGCGGGAATGCTAATTTACCCTCTCGATCCAGCCAGCAGATCTTATCGACGTCACGGCTACCAACCCCGAAACCCAGGAATGTGCATAGTTCGGCCGGCACCGAAACCGAGGACGTGCCCCCAGTCCCTGCGATACCAAAGGCTTTTGAATCTCCACAAACAGAGATTGACCAGCCAGTCTACCCGGAGCGCCAAGGTCCTGCTACTCCAGGTGCAGAGGGGAGCGGCAATGTAACATTGATCCAGAATACCGAAAGTGACAGCAGCAATCTGTCCTCGATAGATCAACCCGCGGAAACCGCTCCAAAGGACGCCAGGAAGACCAGACCTCTGAATCAAAGGAGACGAGGTTTGACGGTGGGCGACTCCGAAGGTGACAAGACTTCTTCTTCGGCGTCTGGAACGACGGCCAAGAAGAATCTCCAACCACTGCGGTTGCCTCCTTTGAACCTTCTCCCTCTGAGTACTCCGACGGCCAAGCGCATCGCTTCTTTCCAGCCTTTTGAAGGGGATGCCGCTGGGGACGCCTCCACCCCGCCGCCAAAAAGAAACTACACCAAGACCCCGAGTACTCCCCTGACTGCGTCGAAGGCGACTTTTGGATTTCGGGATGAAGGAGAGACGCCCATTGCCGCTGAAATGCGCAGCAGTACTTCTCATTACCATCTCAGGTCCACGGAGACCCCATCATTTCCCCCGCTCCCATCAAAACCGATCACGACCCCCAATGCACGCAACGCCACAACCACACCATATGGAGCCAATTCACTGCCCAAACTGGGAGCGCAACTCGACCATTTGGTTCCAAAAGAGAGCGACGAGTTTGATTTTGGCAAAGCGGAGGCGGCGCAACAGACTCAGAGACAGAACCCTCCTCGTGCTCAGAATACTGAAAAGCCGCACAAGCTCGATACGTCATCGATAACTTCGACTGAACCAGAAACGCCCTCCTCGTCGTCATCCATCCGCCGAAAATTGAGCCTCAGCAACTGGAAACGGTCCTCGTCAAAGAGCTCGCATAGGGCCCAAGCGTCCCAAGGCCATATCCCTTACCAGGCTAGCAGCGACGCACCGCCCCAACCACCGAAACACAACGACATGCCCCCTCCGCGACTGCCGACATCTACCACATGGAGTGGCCCTGTCAGTGACACTGAAACCGTCGTAAAACCGCGCCCTTCCTACGAAGCCGCGACTCGCAGAAAACCGTCCAGCACCCTCTTCGCTAGCGACACCGAAGCTCAGAAAACTCGCAACGGCGAGCGAAAAGCTTCCGCCGGAAAAAGCGCCACCAACCAGGCAAATGCGTACACCGGCCCGGTCACAAGGTCGTCTTCCAGCCAGCTCATGCACAAGATGCTCGGTTCCAAAAACTCAATTTCGACTCTCAAGGCCCGTTCGCTGGACACGAATCTGGACCGCGAAGATTTGGCTGCGGATGAGGAAATGAGGAGGCTTGCCACAAGACGAAAGGACTTCGAGCACGCCGCAAAGGAGGTTGACGAGTTGCGCAAGCGCGCCAAGCCTCAAGACCGGGTATCGCCCGCCACCGCGATTCAAATGGTTCCGTTGAACATTTTCGAGCGAGGTGAAATCATCGACTACAAAGACATCTATTTCTGCGGCACAAAGCACGCCAAGAAGCACGTTGGCGACCTGCATGCTCAGACGGCAAATTTTGGTTACGACGACGACCGTGGAGACTACAACATCGTGCTAGGCGACCACTTGGCTTATCGGTACGAGGTCGTGGACGTGCTCGGCAAGGGCAGCTTCGGACAGGTTGTACGATGCATAGATCACAAGTCGGGCAAGTTGGTCGCTGTCAAGATTATCCGCAACAAGAAGAGATTCCATCAGCAGGCTTTAGTGGAGGTCAACATCTTGCAAAAGCTGCGCGAATGGGTAAGTTGGAGTATTTATTGAGCAAGGGCAGAGTCTAACTTGGCACAGGATCCCGACAACAAGCACAGCATGATCAACTTCACCCAGCACTTTTACTTCCGCGGTCACCTCTGCATATCTACCGAATTGCTCGGCATGAACCTCTACGAGTTCATCAAGGCTCATGACTTCAAGGGGTTTTCCCTCAAGCTGATTCGCCGCTTCGCCAGGCAGATTCTCAGCTCGTTGGTGCTGCTCAAGGGAAAACGCGTCATCCACTGCGACCTGAAACCCGAAAACATTTTGCTCGCCCACCCTCTGCATTCCGAGATCAAGGTGATAGATTTTGGCTCCAGCTGCTTCGAGCACGAAAAGGTGTATACGTACATCCAGTCCCGCTTCTACCGGTCTCCAGAAGTCATCTTGGGTATGAACTACGGCTTGCCCATTGACATGTGGAGTTTTGGTTGCATTCTGGCTGAACTGCTCACGGGATCTCCCATCTTTCCGGGTGAGAATGAGCAAGAGCAATTGGCTTGCATCATGGAAATTTTCGGGCCCCCTGAGAAGCACCTTATTGAGAAGAGCAGCCGCAAGAAACTGTTCTTCGACTCGCTGGGCAAGCCTCGCGTTACTGTGTCTTCGAAGGGTCGCCGAAGGCGCCCAAGCAGCAAGACGCTGGAGCAGTCGCTCAAGTGCAACGACGAAGCTTTCCTCGACTTCATCGCTCGCTGCCTTAGGTGGGATCCCGAGCGCCGTCTTAAGCCAGACGAGGCGATGCAGCACGAGTTCATCACGGGCATCAAGCGCCCCCGTGGAGGTCCTCGCTCGACAATCAACGGGGGCTCGGCTGCTTCGCACACAAATTCGCCCGTAAGACGCATGAACACGGTGGCGCAGACGCCGCAGCGAGGCAGGCCTCTGCCCGAACCGCCCGCTACGAGTTTCAAAAACGCACAAGGCGCAGCCAACGTTCAGGGCAGCACGGCATCGACTGGGTCTAGGAATGCTTCCGGCAACACGGGCTCACCAGCCAAGGTGCCAGGTCGTCGACATTCGACCGTGAGCAATTTGCATGGCAATCTCGGCATCCGACGCGCATCAAAGGAGCAGTCTGGCGGGTCTAGTAATACGGGCACGTCGTCCAACCAAAACAGTGGACTGCCTCGCGTGGCGCAGAGGAGCATCAGCGGCAAGCCTGATTTGGCGTCGGCGGCAGCAGTGGCGAGTCTGGTAAGTGATCAAAATCTGAGGTCTTCAAAGACCGAATCACTGACTTGATGATAAGCGCACGCGATGAGCAGCAACGCAGACGACGGCACGCGACCAGAAGAGGCCAGTCCGACCGAGTGAAGGACATGTTGTATGACGAAGACCTTTGTCTTTTGGGTCAGTCGAAGGCATATCGACGACCGATGTTTGAGTAGCAGCCGACCAGGGAGGAAAGACCAGAGAGCAGAAGCTAGCAAGCATCTCTGGGGATGACCAGTCTTTTTTCTTTTCCTTTTCCCCGTCTTGGGGCGCACACAACACACAGCTACTTCTCCACAGATTTTATGCACATGCATGCATCAAGTGGCCAAAACATTATAGCCTTGGTTGGTTGCTTTGCCTAGCTGCGATGATGGCAGACTCTTTTCTCCCTTTTGTTTTATTCACCCCCTTTTTTTTCCCTCATGGACCGAACCACTCACCACCCAACTATACGTTGTTGTAATACCCGGCGTTAGTTCTTTCTTTCCCTATGACCTCTTCCCTCATGGTCCGCTTGCTTGCCTCATGTCGTTTTTCTTCTCTTCTTCTTCTCGGTGGTTTTTAGGATTGAATCAAGGATCGGTGGATGACTGTAGTGACGGGTCGAGGAAGCGAAGGCGTAGACGGACGGACCGAGACATTTTGGAAGAGAGGAGAAAAGGAAACGGGATGGAACAGGACAGGAAAAAGCAAAGGAACAGGGGAAGGGGTTCTTGACGTCTTCTATTCGTTTGTTGTGAAGCCAGTCAGACAGCGAGACAGTGAGAGACCGCAAGAGAGAGAGAGAGAGAGAGAGAGAGAGAGAGAGAGAGAGAGAGAGAGAGCGAGAGCATGAGGAGCATTCATTGATGGGCATCTCCAATGGCATGTACGCATGCATCATACATGTATTTTTTCTTCTGCAAGGGGACCTCGTCTTCGTCGCCCAAAGCCGACCTGACCCCCCGACAAATCCTCATCTGCGTCAGTGAGGCTTGAAGCCCCGTGGCAGCAGCAGCATCAACAGCATTATCAATCGGCATGCACAGCACCGTGTGGATTGCGGTCGGTCCGCGTCCGTGTCGAGCCCAACTCTCGCACTTGACATGACGCTTACAAATCAGTGGTGTGCTAACCCTCGACATCGTCTGCTTCCCTTTGTGGCAATGCTTCCTCTGCCTCCATTCTCGGTCGGCGGCGGCGGTTGTCTCGCTCGATTGGTCTTACCAAGAACCACGGCCCGTTGACAACTGGTAGGCAGTAGTAGTGAATAAGCAGACTAGCGTCATGGTGACGCTGCCGGCAGAACCACGCCGACCGGGCCGGAACTAGGGGACGGACTGAGATGGATCATTGCTGTCGTGATTGCCGTGGCTTTTTTTTTTTTTTTTTTTTTTTTTTTTTTTTTTTTTTTTTACAGCATGCGACGGACCGGCCGACCGACTGGCTGGATCCAGCCTGGCTAGGAGTGACAGAGAAGAGGGGGGGGAGGGGGACCGTTAGAAGACTGGAAAGAAGGCGGCGGAAGCAGCGATGTCCCCGCTACAGTCGCCGACGCGACAGGGGATGGATGAAGCCAGCAGCAGAGGACGGCAGGGGAGCTTCAGTGACTGGGGTTTCGTCTACGGAATCATGGCTGGGAAGAATCGAAATTGGCGCGCGCGCTGGAGGTGAGTTGTCTTGCTGCTGCTGGTGCTTCTTGTCGTCGGGGGAAGTTTGGAACATGTCATGAGTGCGGCTGCTGCTGCTGCTTGACAGACCTGACAGGAGAATGATCGGCGTCGCTGCGATTGGCTGGTCGGTCGGTCAGGTCGGCTGGCTTGGAAATGCGCCGTTTCGCTCTGCTGACCTGGTCTGGTCTGGTCTTTGTTCAACGAGAGAGCGAGCGAGCGGCTTTGGCGGTTGGCACCATCAACCAGGGATAGGGGAACCAGGGCGCATAGCGAAGGCTCAAGGGCGGCTAACGACCTGCGCCGAGTGAAGGAAAGGGGGTTTTTGCGATGATTCAACAATTCTGTGGTACCACTGTGGTACGGAGCATGAGATGGGAAGCGGACCGCAGCGAGCGAGCGAGCGAGACGGGGTCGGTGTCGGTGGGCGGCTGTGTACCTGGTTTATCAGATAATGGGTGCCTTAGCCGCGTAGGAGGCGAGGCAGAGCAGCAGCAGCAGCAGCAGCAGCAGCAGCCATGGCAAGCAATCAATTATTGATACGATGCAATGTGATGTGTTTTGTGCGTCGAATGGCTGGCTGGCTGGCTGAGTGAGTGGCTATTGCTGACGGGCGGCGGCGGGCTTTGGTTCGCAGCTCGGTGAGATGATGTGCATGTGGTGCCTGCGTGGGTGGTGCATGCGCAGAGAGGCGGCTTCAGTCTTCACATGGAGAGAGATGATGGCATGTATTATTGATATGTTATTGGTGTTTGTAATGATGGCCCAATGATGTAGGCGTGAGGCGGAGTTAGCGGACGTCATTTTCAATTCAATTCTTCTCTTCAGGCAGGGATTCTTCTTTTTTTGCCCTACCCTGATGGATGGTTTTGTCGGCGGCCGTGATTGGGCGGCGGGGCCTGTTCTGCACGGCACGACCATCACGCCAGACGCCAGACTCTACACTACGGGAGACCGGGCAGGCGGCATCTGGGGTACATGTAATAATGTGTAAAGGAACCGACATCTTTCGACCCGCCGCAATCGGCTGTCCGTCTCCAGCCTCAATTGGCCCGCTTGTTTCGTGTGCGCCTGTTTCGGCTTCGAGTCGGCACTATCCACTGCTCATTGTTCGACATTTTGCCCCACATCTATCCATCCTACACCACCACCACCGCGCTCTCTCTCTCTCTCCATACTAATCCTCGACCCATCTCACTCCCTCCACCGCCTATAAGACGACTCCCGCCCGCCGCCCTCCCTCGCCCTCCCCTCCTTCCCTACCCGACCTTGTATATACCCCTCCTCAACACCCCACATCCTAATTAGGTAATCCACCGCGCGACTGCTCTTTCGCACTACCCGCTAGTCTACCACATCATCACCCGCCGCTCCTCCTGCGTTGGCCTGCCCAGAGACGTCTCGACCTCTGTCGGTCACCACTCTTCACCTCGATACCTTTGCGCTCCGCTCCCCCGTCGCGCCCACACTCCCGCCGACACTATGCTGCCGCAAATTCCACAATTGAGCGACTATGACGTGTCGCCCGTCAATGGCTTCCTTCCCACCGAAGCCCCCCTCGACTTCCTGCCCGATCCCTACTACCAACCTTGGGAGACAACCGTCGCATCGCTGCAGGCATTGATCCTCACCCAGAGAATAAGGCGCGTCGTCGATGCCCTCCCCGTCCTCTCCACAAGATACCTGGCCGACGAACGAGAATGGCGCAGAGCATATTCCATACTCGCCTTTATTGCCCACTCATACATCTGGGGCGGCAACTCACCAGCAGACGTAAGTGATCCAACATCCCGGACCCCACTCGGTCACTTGCTGATATCACTCCACAGAGAGTGCCTCCCTCGATTTCGGTTCCTTTCCTCTCATGCTGCCGTCACCTCGAACTGCCTCCCGTGGCCACGTACGCTGGTCTCGTGCTGTGGAACTGGCGCCCACTCGACCCCGCTGTTCCCGTGGACAATCTCGAAAACATCTTCACCCTCAACACCATGACCGGATCGCTGGACGAATCCTGGTTCTACCTCGTCTCTGTGGCCATTGAGGCGTGCGCCGCACCCACCATACCCCTCATGATCAAAGCCTTCGAAGCCGTCCGCCTCGACGACGGCGCGACCGTGACCGAGTGCCTTCGCTCCTTCGCCGAGCACCTGGACAAGTTTGGCGCGCTCCTGCAGCGCATGTACGAGCAGTGTGATCCGCACGTCTTTTACCACCGCATTAGGCCGTATCTAGCCGGCTCCAAGAACATGGCCGACGCTGGCCTACCCAACGGCGTCATCTTCGACGACGGCTCCGACGCGCCGCAGCGTTACGTGCAGTACTCGGGCGGCAGCAATGCGCAGAGCAGCGTCATTCAGTTCTTCGATCTAGCCCTGGGCGTCGAGCACCGCCCAACCGGAGAAAAGGCAGCCCCTGGCGCTGCGCCTAGTCCATCGTCGTCGTCGCAGGACGCCGCCGCACCCCCGGCCCAGCAGCACAACTTCATCACCGACATGCGCACCTACATGCCCGGCCCTCACCGCCGCTTTCTCGAGGCCGTTTCGTCCGTCGCCAATGTCCGGCCGTACGTGCGCGCCCGCCCGAACGATCGCGCCCTCACTACCGCCTACGACGCATGTCTGGCAATGCTCCGCGCCTTCCGCGACAAGCACATTCAGCTGGTGTCGCGCTACATCATCGTCAAGTCGCGCGAGACACGCAACCGCAGCAGCAGCCGCTCGCGCCAGACGAACCTCGCTTCGGGCTCGGCGGCGCCGTTCAAGCCCACGGCCATTGGCAGCGTGGGCGCGGAGCGCATCCACGGCGCCAGTGGAAACGACAACAAGAACATCCGAGGCACGGGCGGCACCGCGCTCATTCCGTTCCTGAAGCAGGCGCGGGACGAGACGGGCGAGCCCGCCATCGACGCCTGGGCGCGGCGGCTGCTCAACAACGGCCCGTCGGACGCGACGAGCGTAGCGTCTGGGTTCGGTGCCAGCGGCAGCAGTGGTCGCGTTGGCGCTCGCCTGACAAAGGTCGGCGAGCATGCTAGCGGCGAGATGGAGATTGTCGGCTTGGCGGGCGTGTGGACGGCTGATGACAGCGAGGGTGGCATTTGTCACTGGTAGGAGTGATTGAGACTTGAGTTGGGGAGGGAATTTCTTTTTCGGCGTACAGTATCCACCTGCTTGCTAGTGGAGAGCCCAGCATTGGTATGCACCATCGAGCAAGCATGTGCCCCGAGGAAAAGAAGACCAAGGGGACATTAGCGATGCGGGACAAGAGAACCACGACGAGGCCGAGCAGACGGACAAGAAGAACGATATACCAACAGACGATACGAACGACGGACGGACGGACGGACGGACGACATGCCCATGCCATGGCATGTGTTCCTTCTTGCTTGCTGACTTGCTTGCTTGCCCCTGCGCAATACCACATCATAGACAAGAGGATGAAGATGGAAAGAAAAGTAAATGAATGGATGAATCTCAAATCAATTACTCTCTCTCTCTGCTGTCCTGTGAGTGAACAAGTGACGAGACTTACTGAGCATCTTAGCACTGAATAGTGACAGAAGAGGACCTTTGGAAAATGCTTTCATTCATCTCATGGGCAGCAGGTGATTTGCTACATGTCTTAATGCGTGCATACAGACGGATCAGGTACGTAGCCTAACTAAGTAGGTAGGCATCTCTCATGGACGCTGCTCCAGTTCAAGCACCCACTCACTATCCGACCGGCGTCCATCCATCCGCGAGGCCGTGGGCGGCCATGGCGGCCGTCAGAAATAAAAAAGGGGGGGATATCAGACAAAAGTATTAAGAAACCCGTCGGTCGCCTCAACACGGCACGACACAACTCCAGACATGGCCACAGCCAGCCCCGTCACTCGTCACCTCGGCTGAACTCTACTCTGCCTCGCCCTCGGCCGCCGCATTCTCCAGGACCTCCCTCTCGCGCGCCTCCTCCAGCTCGCCCAGGATGTCCGGCAGCATGGCCTCGACGTCCTCGCCCGGCCGCAGGCCCAGCGCCCCCGAGATGAGCCGCTTGAACTCGTCTGCGCGCTCGCCGCCCATGCCGGCGAGGCTCATGTTGCAGACGACCTCGGCGACGAGGCCGCGGCGCAGCGTCTGCGCCGACCGCAGCGCCAGCGCCAGGCGCAGCTTTTCGCGGAGGTGCGCGGGAGACGAGGCTGTGGTGGGCGAGACGGGCGGCTGTTGTTGTTGTTGGTGATGATGTGCTGATGATGCTGGTTCCGTCTTTGGTTGCTGCTGCTGCTGCTGCTGCTGTGAGGGCGTCTGCGCGGCTTCTTCTGCTCGCAGCTTGTCTTGGAGGAGGATGCGCTGCTCCATTTCCACCAAGGCTTCCGCGTCACGCGTCAGATTTTCCAGCAAATCTTCCTGTGAGCGCGCTTCTACTTCCATGTCTGTCGTGACGAAGCTGCCATTGGTACCGCCAGTGCCGTCTCCGGTTGCTGCAATTGCCGCAGCGACGGCGCCGTCAATGTCCTGGACGCCCATGTCGCGTAGCTGCCGGCGCAATGCGTCGACTTCTGCTTGACGCTTGCGCACCACGCGATCCGCGTCTGCAGCTTCCGCTTCCTTCTCCACCAGGTCTGCGTCGTAGGCTCGCGCAAGGTTCTCCAGCTTTTCGTTGATAGTCGGAAGGACTTTGGACATGAGCGTCTGAGCCGTTTGGCTGGAGTACTGGCTGTGGTAGGTTTGCTTCAAGAATTGTGCTGTTGCATTGGAAAGACCTCCAGGAGGACCGGAGCCGTTACGGTACCCAAACGAAGGTGTGCCCATGGTCCCATTCAGACCACCACGGCCATCGGGGGCAAAGGGCGAGGACGAAGCAACACGGTGGCGTGCATCCCGCCGCCTCGCATTTAAGTCACGAATCAATTCGTCGGCCGACTCGTTATGCTTGTTCTGTATGTCGACTGCAACGTTGCGACCTAGGAGCGCGCGGACTACCTTTCGGGCACCGTTGCGAGCCGCAATCATGATTGCCGTGTCGCCATTCGAGTCTTGTGCGTTGAGAAGGCGCGTCACCTCCTCGGGTATCCACGTTTCGGACAGTTTGTTGACGATACAATCGAGATAGTAGCGGGCGCAGGCGTACTTGTTCTTACTGCTGGTGGTCGCTGCAATGTGGTGAAAGACATTACTGCCGTACCAATCAGATCTTACGACTGTGGGCTGTAAGATTCTGAATAGTTGAGGCATGGTCTGCTTGTCGAAATTGTTTGTGAACATGACGGCGCGCATGAGAGGCGTCTCAAGATTGTTGGAAAGCGAATCGATCCGGGCGCCACGCTCAATCAAATCTTTGACTACGGGCACGTCGCCCATGGCAGCGGCCCAGTGCAAGGCTGAATGGCCCTTTTCGTCGATCGGTTTGTCAAGACTGACATTTGGCGGGGGCATTGGTGCCTCAGGAAAGCGGTCCTCTGATTCCAGAAGCATAAAGTAATCCAATAGCGCATCCGCCCACATTTGATGTTGCTTGTCCTCGACGGAGTATTGGTCCGCATCGCGCTTCCTTTTGTGCCCTTGGTTGGAGTACTGCGAATTTTGCATCATGTCATGGTCGTCCATCATGGACTCTGAAACGATGGTGACATTGTCGGGAGTTTCTTGTTCCTCGTACGGCTGGCTGACGGTCTCGAAGTGATCTTCGCTGATTTGACTCACGTTGGTGTAGGCTGAGAGGGTCAGCATGTACGCTCGGGAGTCCCGTCTATCTCAAGACTTGTATACAGCGCCATGGCGAGGCCCAGCCCAACCGCGCTGAAGGCTTGGCGCACTGTAGCACCAGCAAAGGATTGGATAGCTCACCTGGGAGTCGTCGAGCGAGGCTTTGGCGCGCCGCCTTGGGCCGATTTGATGCAGCAGTTGCATGCTTTGGGGCAGGTGGTGGGCTTCTGTCGCCAGGGACGTAGTCGAAAATGGGTAGGAGTTTGTCGAGCACACCGTTGCGCTCAGCGAGGAGGCGTCCGTCAGGGAGAGGGATCCAGGTTCCTGCAAGACTACTGTTTTAATGTGCAGGTCATGATGAGGTGTGGGCCAAAATGCCGACCTTGGTATTTGCCGTATCCGCCCTGGACCTTTTCATGCACGCCCTTTTGAACCTCGCGTTCGAGGATGCGAGTGCGGGCAGGCTTGTCAAAGTCGGCAACCTTGAGGATGTGGGTCGCATTGATCCAGTCGTCGGCTCGGCGGCGCATGACATGATTGCTCTTGACGTTGAACTCGTAGACGGGGACCTGGCCAAGGCAGTGGTGTTAGCTGGGCGGGGCGGGGCGGGGGGGGGGGGGGGGGGGGGGGGGGTTGGTGCAGCGCCGGCAAGAGGAGCTCACATTAGAGTAGGTGGCCGAGTAGATGCGGGTGGGGTTCGGTTCGGGAGGCATAATGAAATGGGCAGCCCGTCGCGGTGTTGCGACGATGGAGACGTGAGCAGCGGAGCGGTGGACGACGCGGCGGCGTGTAGCTGCGCGTTCAGGTCCTCAGACCGCTTTCCGCTCTCGGTTTGGCGCTGGCGCGCGGACATATCGGACCTGCGGACTTGACTTGAGCACCGACATTGCATTTCCTCTATCCAGAAATTCAGTGCCACCACGACAGCAAGGCACAGGGCAGAGATGACGCGGCCCTGTGAAAATGCCCGTATTCGGCGCCAGAATCGCGCGGCAGCAACCATGCCGCCCAATCAATCGCTATCCTCCTCAAGCCTAGCCTCGTACCCCCAGCGGTGAGAAGGGCATTCACGCCGCCGCCGTTCGGTGCCGTGTGGTGCTACATAATCGCTCTCGTTCCACCTGGAGGGAATTCCTCCCAAGACGTCAAGGCCACTTCTTGCGATGCGCTTTCAACTTCTCTCCCTCCTGCCTGGCCTAGCGGCCAGCGCCGCCATCGACACGCCAACTCATCAGCCTGATGGCCTGCATAACGCCAACCACATCTTCAACGCCATCCATTCGTCTCTTCGCCAATGGGGCTCCTCCCTTCAGCACAATGGCATGTCCTTTTTCCTGGCTTCGGTCCCTGAAGGAACCCAGTTCTACCATGGCCGACACAGCAACGAGACTGTAAAGGGAATCGAGTGGCTTGCCTTTGAGCCCGAACATGCCATGGTCTTTGCAGGTCCCCGGCCTCGACGACCACCACCCGGACCTGGACCTCCTGGAGAAGCCCCTGGACATGGACACCCGGGTCCACCTCCTACGCATGCTAAGGGCGGATCTAGGAAACACCACGGACGCAAGCCGCCGCGTGATCCGCATGATGGCTACCACGGTGAATGGAGCCCCACCGATGCTACAGACAGACAGTCCCCCATGGGAAAGCCAAATTCGGAAAAGGCAAAGTCTAAGCAGGAGGAAGATTCCGCTGGCTACCTCCACACTTACCGCACCAAACACCCTCTTTCGTTGCTCTACATTGACGGCATGTCGGCTGGAAAGACCAACAAGGGGACACTTGATTCGACTGACATTCTCCTTCTTGGCTGGAATATTAGCGACGACAAGCCTCATGGCAGATGGGGAGAGGATGCTCGTGCACAGCAACTCTGCGACATTGCAGCACACGAATGGGGTGACCGGATCGATGGCTTCCTGCGGATGGAAATGGGCTTCGAGATTATCCTCTGCGACTTCGAAAAGCACCTCGACACTGAGCGTGTGACCCAGGTCCAAGGCCGCGTCCCCGACGAGCGTGGTCCGAGAGGAGGATTCGGCGACATGACCTACTACCGTGCTGTGGCCGCCCGCTTTGACGGTATTGGTGGCGAACGTGTCCAGCTCAACTACGACGACTTCGTCACTGCTCATGCCTATGGGCTTGATCTTTTCCACGGCGAGCAGCTTCCGCGGCTGGCCAACGTTTCCAATTCGACCCTGCAGACGATGCGTGCCGACGTGACCGCCATGGTGCTTTCGCATACCCCTCCGGCGGTGTACAAGAAGCTGCCAGCCTCAAAAAACTGGCAGAATATTGCCGACATGGTCGTTGAGCGGTACTCGTCAAGGTTTCCCGATCTTCTCTCATCGCGTGTCAACTCTTTGAAACAGCTCCAGGCTGAGGTCACAGCAATCCTTCGTCCGTACATAGACTATGGTCTTCGCAACAGCACAGCAGAAGTCGAGCGCTGTGCCACGCCTTACCTTTCGCGCGAGGTTCTGGAGGCACCCGAGGCTGCTCCTCTTGCAGCGCACGCGATCCGTGGGGTCACGACGGCCATCTGCAGCAGTCTCGTGAACGCTTCCCAAGCCAAGACGCTAGAGGACGCTCAGTCATTGATTCGCAACCTCACCGAGTACCTTCAGTGGACGACGTGGAAGCGCTGCACCGGATGCGAGGCAAACGAGGTTTGCTTTATTCCAATTTGGCCTGCAGGACGGACGCAGGACTACGAGAACCCGCAATGTCAGAGCAGCCTTCCAAACAGCCGAGGAGATTCTTATTGGGGAGGTTTTGGTCCTCGTGGTGGCAAGGAGAAGGATGGGCACTACCCGCATCCGCCACCATACCCCTACCCCTATGGGTACGCCTCGGAGGGACGCCGTGGAAGCTATGAGTTGTAGATATTGGAGAGATACCCCGGTGGATTTTGAGCAATGGCGAATAATTAAAGTAAAGCGAGAAATCTGCCCATGTGCTGGAACCATGACGTCGGGAAGCGCGAAGGCATCCATTCCTTGACAGGAACGAAAGCAACCAGGCTCGGAGCAACCGTTGGTGAGTGGACGTAGGGGTACCGGGGTTGGCGAGGTCCTAGGTGGATCGGACCCGAACAAGACATGGCTGGTGAGAAAAAAGGTCTCGAATTGGAGCAAAACAGCCTCCTGCCTGCCTGTAGCTGGCACCACAGTGGAGAGCAGCGGCATGTGGCATCGCAGCATTGCAGCTGCAGGCGGGGGGACAAGTCGTCGCGCAGCCTCTCCCCACCGGAAGCAGTGCAACCGAAGCGCGACGCCGGCCGGGAGCGTGCTGAAGAAAACATGGATGGCGCCGTGCCTGTGCCTGTGCCTGTGCGAGAGCGATGAATGGATGCAAGCTGGGCTGGGCGAGAGCTGAGAGGGCTGGCGGAGTGGTCTATGTGGTGGTGAGTCGCGGCGGTTCGGTTCGCTGTTGCGTCGCCCTTTGCGCCTGCGCGTGTTTGAGCACATTTCCATGGCATATTGAGGAGCTTGGCCGACGACTCTGTGACTGGTTCCCACAATACCTCAACAACCGAAACACCATAAATACTTCTGCTTGCCCTTGACCATGCGCCCTTCCTCCTCCCTTTGCTCTCCACTCGTCCTCGCCCGTCTCCTACTCTCCTCCTCCGTCGCCCGCCGTCCTTGACTTCCGTTGACCCTCTGTCCATCGCCCACTCGCTGCGCCGGTCCCAACTCGGTGCTATCCTCTCCAACCGACCCTCAGCTGAACCACGCCATCCAACCCCAAACCTCGTCTCGCCGACTGATCCGACCCTTGAGTCGCCACTTCCATCATGGACTCCATGTCGGGCATGTCAATGTCGGGCATGTCCACATCGGCAACGCCAACCTCGACCATGTCAGGCATGAACATGTCCGGAATGTCTGCCATGTCAATGACCGCCACCGCTTCAGCAGCCATGTCTTCGAGCACCTCCATGAGCAGCATGGACATGGACATGGGATCTGGAAGCTGCAAGATTTCAGTGCGTGCCTTTGCCAACCCTCTCAGCTCCAGACTGCTCAGATGCTAATCATCATTTCGAGTAGATGCTGTGGAACTGGAATACCATTGACGCCTGTATGTGCTGTTTCGGATCTCCCTTCTCTAGCGCCTTTTTGTTTCGTCGTCCCTCGCGTCGTCTGATTCGCCTGCTCCGTGCATGGCCCTGCATCTCTCTTGCTCTGCATTTCCCCATTCGGCGTGTCTGGAGAAAAAGCAGTCAATGGCCATGCTTGCATCAACCCGACCCCAACCAAACACAGTCTGCTCCGTCTCATGTCCGCTCGACTAACCTGTTTCCAGGCTTCCTCTCCAGCTCATGGCACATAACTTCGAAGGGCATGTTTGCCGGTTCCTGCATCGGCGTCATTCTGCTCGTCATGGCTCTCGAATTCCTACGCCGCACCGCCAAAGAATACGACCGCATGCTGCTGCGCCAGCACCAGCGCGCCATCTTCGCCAGCAACAACTCAAGCCGCTCTACCATGCCAGCACAGTCCAACAACGCCGCCGCTGCAGGCGGCTGTTGCGACGGCCCCGACGGCGACGATGACGACTCGGGCGCCGCGACGGCCGGCGGCAAGGCCGGACCCGCAGCTACAGCCAAATCACTGGCCACCGGCAGCTTCAGCAAGGGCTTTCGCGCAGCCGCCAGCTCGGGCAAGACGCGTTTTCGCCCCAATCTCGTCCAGCAGCTGATTCGCGCGCTGCTGCACATGGTCCAGTTCGCCGTGGCCTACTTCGTCATGCTGCTCGCCATGTACTTCAATGGCTACATCATCATTTGCATCTTCATCGGCGCGTTCCTGGGCTCGTTTGTGTTTGGCTGGGAGAGCGTCGAAGTTGGTGCGGGTGCCGAGGAAGAGGTCACCGTGTGTTGTGGATGAGCACGTGAGAGACTGGCTGAGAGGTCGATGCTATGGGGACGCCCCACGACCAGACGATACGAGATTCCGGGTTAATAATACCTCTCTACTTCTTGCTGCTCATGGCACTTTCTGCATTTTGCGATGGGAGTTTCTGGCGCAGGTCTTGCATGGCGCGGCATAGGCGTCGGTGCAATGGAGAGAGAAAAGAGGCGCTGAAGATACCACCAAATGATGCCTGGCGTCATGCGAAGGGAGACAGGAGAATTTCCTGCATTAATGAATACACCTCTTTCATCATCCACTCAGGATCAAGAGAGTAATGTCGACTGCAATGTGTAATTTAAGGGCTAGAGACTACCTCGTTTTTCTCTTAATGCTGCCGTTGCTTCTCTGTTGCCAAGCACTTGCATACGTACGGCACCACCTTCCACGAGACAACAACTGCCTGCGACATTGTCGAATGTAGGAACGGCCGCATTTGGCTGCTACCATTTTTACTGCTTGCTCGAATCACACCGGCGAGTTCTGCTTGTGGACGCGCTCTTCGCACCGGCCTCGTTTTTTGGTCGAGATACTTTGATGGATTTTGCCGGGCGGTAAGGATGATGAGGGAAGTGGAATGCAATCAGGCAACTATCCGATTCCGAGCGAAGAACTTAATTGCACTGGGCGATGACGTTGTCATGTTCATAGCACTCAAGCCTTGCTTGATCACCAAAGACTCAGGATTGCTTGATTTGATTCGATTCGTTTGCTCTCAGCATTCTCGTCCCTCCTCCGTCGTTGTTGAACAACAGGTATCGTACTGTCTCCGCTCCCCTTCCCCTCTGTCTCTGTCCTCCCTTTCTCCTCCTCACAATCCATACAGGTCGTCGCTGCGCTTGGCGTCGTAGGTGTATCAAAAAACAGCAATTGAGCCGCCCGAAAAATAAAAGAGAGAGAAAAACGCCAGCCCGCCAGTGGGCTCCGTCAAAAAACGCCGTCATCGCCATCCTAAGGTCGTGTCGCGGGTAGTCAAAGATCTCCAACCCCTCGTCGCTGACCCCTCGATGCTCCCCCTATATCGTGTTCTTTTTCTTGTTCTTTCTCTTTTGTTTTCTCTACTCAGCGTCCCTCACCAAAACACATCCGTCCCCTGCCGAATCGCCCACTCCTGCCTCTCGGCCGCCGCCTCGCCCAACTTGCGCCGACTCTCGTGCTGCACGGCCGCCACAGCACCCACGCCTCCCGCTCCCATGCCACCAGTCGTCGTCGTCTTGCCGCCCTGGCCCTCGAACGACGCGACGCCCCTGCGGCCGACGGCCCGGGCGCCGGCGCGGCTGGCGGCGCCCACGCCGCACAGGAGGATGCCGGCGGCGGCGCCCGCGGCGGCGATCTTGCGCGTGGGACTGGACGACGTGGCGGCCGTGCCGGTCGAGTTGAGCGAGGGGTGGACGAAGGGTGAGGCGTGCGCGCTGGTGGTGAAGTGCCGTGTCGCTGTCGCTGAGGAGGTGGTTGGGTGCATCAGGTGCGAGGTTGTCGTGTTGAGCTTGGGGAGGGTCGATGTGGTTGGTGGGCGTGTTACTGCGTGGGCGTTAGTTGGTGACAATGGTGTTGTGGGGACAGAGGGGGATAAAACGTACGAGGCATGTTTGTTGGTCTTGTGGGGGTTGTGTGGTGTGGTATGGTTTGTGGGTGATATCAGATCAGATCAAATCAGATGTTGTGATTGTGGACGAGGTGATATGTTGTTGGTCGTTTCTCTGAACGTGGATTGGTAGGGTTGAGAGCTGCAGTGGACAAGGCTGACACTGGTGTGGTTTGCCTTTGGAGGATGGAATTTTGTGTGTTTGTGTGGTGGCGCGGAGTCTGGTGGTAGGTATTAGAGGTCAAGACTGGCGGATGTCTGGATGAATGGCAAAGGTGCGTGAATTTGGTAGTGGTTGTAGGAATAGTGCTTTTGAGGTTTGAAGTCGTCAATATAGAAACACAAAATCCATCCTTCATCGGGCGGCACCTGTCAATAAGTATCTAGCAGCGGGGAGCAATCACACTATGGATCGGAATGGTGGTGTGCCACAAGCGGGAATGGGCGATTGCGCACATGTGTGAGAGGGTGTGGGGTGGAGAGAGCGCAATCCTGGCCTGACATGGCATTGCAGCAGCGTGGCGACTGAGGTCCAGCTTCAGATCGCCGGAACGGGCAGCACGTCAGAGGGGCAAAAAAGGGTCGACATGGCAGTGACGAAGCGATCAGGACACGCTCACGCAGCCTCTGAGCGAACCCCTCCCCTCGCATCACCCCACTCAGATCATGCTCACCCGATCCGGCTGCGGTCGCGCCATCCACCTCCCAACTCCCGAAACGGTTGCACAGGCACGAGCCCTCCCTTGTGAAGCGCATGCTTGGCCTAGATTCGTCTGCTTTTCTGCTTTGTTTCTGCGATGGTCATGAACGCCTAGCCGGTCGTTGAGCAATCCCGCCCTACCTTTCACCCGGTTGTCGAGGCCCCAACCTGCAATCCGTACCGGACACCATGATGCCGACGAGACCGAGATTCCGACAGAGTAGCTGTCAGGTTGTTGGCGAGTTGCAGACTGATCTTCTGCTGGTCGGCTAACGTCGTGTGAAGCAGGGCCGGATCATGGCGACACCTCGGGGGTCCGCCATTGGGCCAAGCTGCGGTACCGGTGGGGATGCGTATACTGATGGTATAGCAAGCTGTGATTTTATTCGCCGTCTCGCCCTATCTTTCTGCGCGGATGAGTTGCAGATAGATGGACTCGCTTCTTATCTGCTGCAGTCAAGGTGGAAAGATGATGCACGCAAAACAAGGAAAAACAGTGCAATAATGCTTGCTCCCTTTGTCCATCCATCTATGCAATGCGCCAAAGTAGACCACATTTGCGTATGCGGCGAAGCAACCCGTTTCGAGTATAACGAAGTTGTTTAATGTCTCGACTCTGGCTCCGTCGCCATCGTCAAAGGCTAGAAAACCCGATCCTAACAAGATGCAAACCAAGGAAAATGTGCGACTTCCACTTCAATCACGTGCATTCGAGGGCCGAGGACGGAGATGCCATGTCTTATTCTCCTACATCCAACATACTGCCGAGGGCAGCTCGATTAGGCCTGGCCAAGCTTCCTGCGCAAGTTTCTCGTCTTCTTCATGAGCTTCTTGTACTTGTGCTTCTTCATCTTCAACTTCCTTTGACGCTTGACGCTGATGGCGTGCATGGTGGGGCGCCCAGCGTGCTCGGCGCGTTCCCTGAGGAACTCGAGCCACTGATGTTCGCGAATCTCCATGCGCTCGAGGAATGGCTGCCGGATGTGAACAGCCTCGTCAGCTTCCGGCTCCTCGATGGTCGCTCCGTTGTTCGTCGGTACGCGGACGGCGGGCGAAGTGGTGGCGGAAAAGGTCTTTTCGCCAGTCGCATCTGTCGTCTCGGTGACAGTGATGGTGGCCTTCCATACCTTCTTTTCGGGCTTTTGGCGGGTCGTGGGGGATGCGGCATCGGCCTCGGCGGTGGCGGCGGCTCCTTTCGATGCGTTTTGGGTCCTGGTCTGCGGAGCAGGTGGTGGCGGTGGGTTGAATGGTCGCATCTGAGCCAGGGCCTCGTTCAGAGAAAACTGACGTTGGCCATCAAGGTGATGGACGACTCCGTCGCTCTCTGCCGAGTTTTGCAGAATCTCCGCCCTGAGCTCCGTCTCCTCCGACTCTTGTGATGCGCCTTCCAGCGATTTGACGACGTTGCCCAAGGTATAAATGGTTTGTCCGTACTTGGACGCGTTGCTCGGTTTTCGAGATTCGAAAATGGCGTTGAAGGATGATTCGGAGGCGGTCGTGGGTATCAAGGTGGTGACGGACATGGGGCGGTGGACGGAGAAGAAGGAGGAAAGAGCAACGTCTTTAAATCATCAGCTCTGTAGCCGTCTTTGCTTTATTCGAACTCACCATTTTCCTTGAGGTAGTTGGTCGGAGGGACGTGGGGCACATTCATCTTCTTGCTCCTTCCCCGGGGGGCAGCCTTCTTCTCCGTCTGCTTGGATGGCTGCGTCTGCGACGCACCTGGCCCTCTTGAGTTGTCCGGTGGGCATGATGTACTCGAGTTGCGGCGCTGCTGATTGCGACGCGCGAGGAGGTGGTTTGCGGCAGCTAAGGCACTGGCTGGACGGGAGCTAATGGCGCACGATGGGGAGGAGGTGGTGGAAAGCGAAGATGCCGTGCGGGCCACACGACTCATGGAGGTTGTAAACATGTTTGATCGGCTTGAACAGCCTGCGCGACGGTCAAGCAAGCTGGAGGTGAACGAGTGTCGTGTCAGAGGCCATGGACGGGATGCGCCAGCAGATGGCGACAAGAGTCGGGCCAGTCCGGAGAGGCGCCGATCACGTGCGCAGTTGGGGAGGGACCCGACCCGACCCTTCCGGTAGCCGGTCACGCTGCAGTTCCGGTTTCTTCGACTTTGACAAAACCAAGTCGCCATCTTCGTGCGCAATAAGTAGAATAGTCTTTGGCAAGTTCCATATATCAACAATCGCCTCTGTGAATACATTGAGCCATCAATCGTCCCTACTTTGTGTATTAGGAAAAGGGCGCTATGCAGCGAGGCGCCTGCAATGTTGCTGAAGCAAAAAACAGAAACATTTCCCAGCAACACCAAACCGAGGTATCCTTCAAATGCAGCCAAGTGGTTGAACGAGAAAAGTCAAAGGGACGTAAACGCCCTGAACAAAGCAAGAAATGAAGCCTCCCAGAACCAGCTATCGCCAACTTTTACAATATTAACGCGTTGAGGTTGCGCTGGACAATCATGTCTTGCACAGAAGCCATCGTCTTCTTGAGCAAGTCCGTGTCCGTTGCCGTCGTGTAATGGACGTAGAGCTCCTTCTTGGGTGCTCTCACGAGGTTCCTAAACTTGTTTGCAAAGAATTCTTGCGCCGCCTCAATGTCGTTGGGCTTGCCGTAGTAGTCGGGGAAATGTTTGTTGATTGGCGAGCTGCCCGTAAGCAGCTTCTCGCGGAAGAGGTCGACCTTGTTGAGGAAGAGGATTAGGGCGGCCTTTTCAAAGTATTTGGAGTTGGCGATCGACTCGAAGAGCATGAGCGCTTCGTGCATTTGGTTCTGTCAAGGGGGTCAGCAACAGCTCAAGGCAACCAGAATTTCGACCAAACGCACCCCATTCCTGTCTTCGACCAGCACATGGTCGTAACCGCTAATGGCTACGAGGAACAAGACGACCTGCACATTGTCGAAGACGTGTATCCACTTCTTCCGCTCCGATCGCTGGCCGCCTACGTCGAACATGCGGTATGTGAGGTTTCCCAGGTCGAAGACGGTCTCGCTGATTCCGGTGGTTCGTAACCTCGTTCGCAAAATGTCTTGGTCGGTGGGGAGGTAATCTTTGGTGAAGAGGCGGTCGATGTCGGTGAAGTAGCTTTTCTGGTCAGTTTCAAAGCGTCCCAGGGTCGCAGCGGTGTAACACACTAGCTAAGGTTGTCATGCAGAGCATACTCGTTGCCCCTCATAATGGCCTGTTGCACGTTTTTGTCGGACCACAAGCCAACGAAGGCGTCCAAGTAGTCTCGGGGCATGACATCTTCAGGGCCAATCTCGGGTTCGCGGTTGATGAGGTCTGCGTATCTCTATCACATTGCGTCAGCAAGGCGGCTTTTTGCTTTTTGCTTTGTTTTTGCGGGAGCGAGTGCAGGGGTGCAAACGAACCGTGGAGTCGTCGTCGGCAAAGGCGAGGCCTTGTTCTTGCATGGCGCTGAATATTATCTCAAAGGCATTGATGAGGTTGTTGAAGATGACGACGCGCCATTGCTTGCGTTCGGCTTTGGAAAAACCGCCGGCGTGGATGACTCGCATCTGCTTCAGGACAGTCGACTTGCCGCTCTCTCCGGCACCTGGGAGGAGTCAATTAGCAGACTGAAGGTCGCGCGGACGGGGCGGGTGTACCGAGAAGCAGCAGCTTGACCTCCCTCTCCTGCCTCTTCCTGTCATTGCGGAGCTGACGGTCAATCTCCTCATTCTTCCTATTGTTGGGGTCGTCTGCTTTTTTGCCAAAGCACATGATTCCGGGTGCCATAAGCCCAAAGCACGAGCGCTTGGTTGAGGTCATTCACAACGTGGGCGGGAGGAAGGTGTTTAGAGGCGGGCTGACGGGGACCGGGAGGAATGTGCTTGCTGAGCAGCGGCGACCTTGAGGTTAGCGGGCGGCGGAACAAGAGGACCAGAGCAAGGAAGAGGGAGCACAGCAGGTCAGGTTGGTGGCTTACAGTGCAGAGCAGTACTCGTACAGTGCGAGAAGTGTTGCGGCGGATTGGCCAAACGGGCAGCAGGGCAGAAAAAGCACGCGTAGACAGCAGAGGGACCCCTACTTGTCCGTGGATTCCCAGTGTCGCAAGACGAAGCAAAATGATTCAGGGACAGGAGAGATCCCTGTGCGGGAGGCCGAGATTGAGAGTGGACCACGGTGCGCGGGGTTCAGAGCGAGCGAAGGCGTCGAGACAACAAAGAGACGGCGGAAGCAGTTGACAATGACAATGGACAGATGGCTGCAAAGGGGGGACGAGGAGGATAATTTTTTGGAGTAACGGTAGGACATGATGTAACGGAGAGTTAGGCAAGGGGCCAGGGCGACGGACAAACAGATGGAGTCTGGTGCACGCGCTCTCTGCACTCACTCCACGGCAGTCCCCACGCCCACGCGCTGCACTGCAACGGAAGCCAGGCGCAGGTGCAGGAGAAGCGAGAAGGAGCAGGAGCAGGAGCCGGAGCCGGTTCTGCCGCACCGCACTCACCTCCCGTCATGTTCCCAGCAGCCACGTGAAGTGAAGCTCGACCTAGGGGCCATCCTTGTATCGACCGAGCCACGCCGTCGGATACTCCATGTCTCTCTCTCTCTCTCTCAACCCAAGCCGATCACCTTCTTCACCATCAACTCTTCTGCTTCCCCCCCGAGGCTTCGTCGTCGCCGCCGCCGTGTGCCGAAATCTCTGCAAAGCTTGCGTCCTCCCCTTGCTAGTGCGACGTCAGGTACCTCGTCTGCTCTGTCTGATACTCGCCGTCCCCACTCGCACACCACCGTCCAGCCCAGACTTCGTATCTCACAACCAAGAGCGCCCGACCATCGCCATCTTCCTTGCTCCATTTGCTCGATAGAGCCTCGGCGCCCGCGTTGCCGTCATTCTTTCTGAGTTCCACCCTATTCCACTGCCAAATCCTCTTTCCCTCTGTGTTGAGCACGCGCATAGACCCACCGCTGGGTGACGACCGCGGCCTTGAGATTACTGCCGGACAAGAGACGGCTTCGATATCTCCATGGACCAAAAAGCCACACAAAAGCCCCCGGACCTGCACATTACCCGTCCGCGCCTCGCTCCGAGCCCCTCCACAGCCGCACCCATCTCCAGGGCGCCATGCTGAACGCGCTACCAACTCGTTTTGTCGCCGGGCCCCCCGTCCGAATAATCCCACGTGGCCCACGGTCCGCCGGTGCACATGTCGATCACTGACTGTGGCTGTTTGAAGCGCACCCAATTGACATGCTCCTCCGCAAAACAAGGGGCCATCATCTCCGACTCCTCAACCCCGAACCGCAACATGCCCATTGCTATTCTCCATAAAGAGGCAATCGTTGCGTGTCGTTGGTTCCGCGATCGATTGTCACGGTTGACCCAGAACTAGGAACCATGCCGAGATGCGGACCACAAGTTCTGAAGATTGGCGAAGGCAACCACGGCAACCTACAGGATACAAGTTGACGGGAGTCTTATCCATGCCAAGTCGCATTAAAAATGCAGGAGGTGATGAACCCCATCTTGTGAAAGCAGTGGCGTTATAAGCTACGACTCTTACAAAGCCTCGACTTTGCGACGGTTGAGCGGCTTGCTCGCGCCGGCTGACAGGGATCATGAAAGTTCCTTGTCTTATTCGCTCTGCCCTCCAAGTACAAGCATGGATGTGCTCTCCTTCAAGATGCATGAAATATGTGACTTGGCTTCAAGTACCTCCCGCCCTCTGTCTCACCATCCCTGCGCCGCGCAACCCAGGACCCGAAAGAGTTATCATTTAAGCTTTTTGCCCCTCGTGTCGAGAGCCACGACCAAATCAGACACTTTGATAGAGTCGCGTATACGAAAACGGCGGCAGTGCAGTCTCTGCGGAAGTTGGCTCAATACCTCTCCTCTCACCTAGTATAACCCTTCCGCGCTACGATATTTGCCTCTTCACCATCTCCTCCCGAGACTCTCCAAATCTCTCCATGTTCTAGCCCCCTCGTCCCGCCATATAACTGCCGTTTATGCAGTCTTCAGGGTCACCTAAGAGCATGCAATCCTGCACTCAAGTCTAAATTTTAGTTTCCTCTTACTTTTGCGAACGGACGCATTAATTTGGATAGCGAACACCAGTCGGCGCTGCAGCCGATTGTCAGAGCTCAAGCTCTAGCAAGAACAAGAAGATCCAAAGGGCTGAGGTTGGAACTCATTGATTGCCCGCTTGGCGGGAGACCTGATCATCTTGGTTGCAGGGAGGGATGAAATGCTTGGTGTTGGTCGCACACATCTCCGTGGCTGTTTGGGTGATAACCTCCTCCAGTTGAAAGCTATAGTTGACTGCTTAAGCTCCCCTTTTCTAATGCCCCCTTGACTGTCGCATTTCGTTCCCTTTTTCCATCTCGCGACGCACTTTCGTTTTGACAAGGTCATGTATCAGCCAGCCATCACGAAGGGACTCTCTTCGCATCGTCCGCGCACGCAACACAGCCATCAAAAGACAACAGCGAGCGCGAATTCGGCGACACGACGCATCTGGAGAGCAGTGCAATTTTGACGATGAAACTGATCGTCCCAAAATCAGGCAGGATCGGCCCGTCGCGCGCAGCAAGTTCGTGACGATCGGCGGAAGGAAGAACGGTCCAGGTCAGCCGTTGAATACCTGGTGTTTACGGGCTTGTATCCGCCGTGACAGTGGTTGTCGAAAGAAAATAAGTCTCCCTGGGTCCACCTGCGGCTACGGACGACTGCCCTCTAAGCGCGACTTTTAGACTGAATGAATGCTCCTCAAGCGCAACTATAGCAGCGAACGAACGGTTCCTGAGCAACCATGGCCGCGAATGAATGCTCCCTGAGCGCACTCACGTTACCAGGTCTTATTTACTCCGACACCATGTTACTGTGTGCAAAGCGCCTTGATAAACAGCCGTGCGCTAGATGCTCAGTGTTAATATGCAGCACTTGCGTTGTGCAACATAAGAGTGCAACTGCACGAGAGTTCTGTTATGCATAATCGTTGCATACGCCACAAACACCGCCTCTGTGTTACCAGACGGACGCACGATCGGATCGCCTCTGCAAGCTTCCGCAGAGTTCTCAAAATGAATCACAGTCTCATCGTGTCTCGCGGTGCCGGCACCGATGCCCGAGAATTCAACTGTCGCGTTCCCATTGGTAGAAATCAACCGAGCACGATTGGATATGTTCTGAAGGAGGACTCCTCCGCTCGACGACTTTGGCGACATGAAAAGCGACCCGCCTGGCGCGCCAAACATGTGCTCCACGCGCATGAGCTTGACTCGTCTCTCAACGGCTGTCTCCCGATTCGCCCTTCGGCTCAAGGAAGCCAGACGTCCCTCGGGTATGGACCGGATCATCCGCGACGCCGTACAGGCTAGCCGCATACCGACTCCTTCGCCGGTCAGCTCCTCACGACTCCTTGACTCGCGATTTGGCGACTCAATCCAGCTCCACTGCGAAGCGATGAACCAGCGCCCTGGCAGCATCGTGGCCCTTGAGCAGACCTGTGCACGGCACTAGCACCAACTCGGAGAAACTGACGTCGCCATCATCCTCAGCATGTTTGGGTTCAACGCCGAGGGGAGCTCTTCGTCGCTGCGTCTGAGGACGACGGTTGGCGAGAGCATCACTTTGCCCAGCTGGCGTCGATTGCTCATGGAACCGACAGAATCACAGCCGCTGCTCGACCCGCGCAAGGCGGCGGCCGACTTTGCACCTGGTACGCCAAGCTACCGCAGTCGTTAGCCGTTTCGGCACCAGCAACACTTGTTCTCCTCCCACCGGCCGTCATGGCCACGACGTCTTCCCAGCCATCTTGATAATCTGCGTCCCAATGCCAACAGTTTGCTGATGGATGTCTCTCTCCCAAGCCGACTTCGCCCTCGCCCGCCGCGACAAGCATGGCCGCAAAGTGCCACAAGCCATCGCCCACCGCGGCTACAAGGCCAAGTTCCCAGAAAACAGCATGGCCGCGTTTGTAGGCGCGGTTGAGGCGGGCGCGCAGGCACTCGAGACGGACGTGCACCTATCCAAGGACGGCGTCGTCGTGCTGTCCCACGATCCCTCGCTCCAGCGCTGCTTCGGCAAGAAAGAGAAGATTATCGACTGCGGTTGGGACTACCTGGAGACGCTCCGCACGGTGGCTGAGCCACATGTGCCGCTGCCTCGTCTGCGCGATCTGCTGAAATACTTGACGACGGAGGGGCTGGAGGATATTTGGATTTTGCTTGATATCAAGGTGTGTAGCAAAGGCATTGCCCGTGCTACTCCAGCCCCAGAAGGCAGTGAATATCAGTGCATGTGCTCACAAACACCTCCTGCAGCGCGACAACAACCTCGACGACGTCTTCCGCCTCATGGCCGCCGAGATCGCGTCAGTCCCGCCCTCGCCCACCGGCAAACCTTGGACTGAGCGCATAGTTCTCGGCATCTGGGCCGTAAGCGCAAATTCCCCATTGCATACTCATCCTCCCACCCAAACTGACCAAACGCCAGGCAAACTACCTCCCCTTCGCCAGCAAACACCTCCCGCACTACCCGCAAACCTACATCTCCTTCTCGCTGCCCTGCGCCAACAAGTTCCTGCACTCGCTCCCGCACATCTCCTTCAACCTGTACGCGCCCACCCTCGTCGGACCGTTCGGCTCACGATTCCGCTCCCAGGCGCGCCGCCAGCGCCGCCCCGTCTTCGACTGGACCGTGAACAAGGAGGCCCTCATGCGCTGGAGCGTGGCGCACGGGCTGGACGGCGTGGTGACGGACGAGGTGGAGCGGTTCCTGGCGGTGCGGGAGAGGTGGAGCGGGCAGCAGCAGCTCCCCTCGGCAGTGGAGGGCAACGGCGACGAGAGGGAGAGCGGCGGTGCTGGCGCGAAGAAGAGCAAGGATGTGCCGCCCAACGAGATTTGGGACTGGTCTGGCTGGAGTTGGGCGCAGCTGCTTGACCTGGCGCAATTGCAGGTCATCGTGCTGCTTTTGACGCCCGTCATTTGGTGGTGGCAGCGTCCGTGGGGCGCGCTGAATCAGTTGGACCGCATTGGTGCTAGTGCACAGAGGGACCGGCGGCGGAGTGAGTAGAGGGTTATGTAGCGAGCGGGAAGGTTGGTCGGTCAATGTCTCTCAGCAACACAAAATCTACGCTGTATTTGCAGACGCGTGAAACACTCAACAGTACATACAGACGGGCTAAAAACGCACACGCAGCGACCCCTTGTACCCCTATAAGCCCCATGAATGCTGCCTCCGGATCAGATACCCACCTTGCTTAGCAACCCATTTCGCAACAGATGCAGCCACCCTCGCGTATAACTTTATACCAACTACAAGCGCTTGACTTGGGAAGACTGATCCTTTACGCGCCACGTAGAGAATCAAGGTTGAATGAAAAGAACGGACGAAGCAACGATGATGAAAATGAAGGCTGGATATGCACAGAAAAGACAGACGTGTGTTCCGACTTCAAAAGACGTCGCTGGCGACGTGCTCGGCTCACAGCTTGATGACGTATTTACCGCTGACCTGGGAAAGAATGGTCAGCATGCAAGATCAATGCGCAGCGTTGTCCTGTCCAACCCAGGTGTGGTAAATCTACTCACTTTGCCTTGCGCCGTCTCGCGACAAATGCGGTTCAAGTCATCCAACTTGGCAGCCAATGTTGAAGGCTTGACGAGGCCCCTCTCCACAAACTCAATAGCCTCGAGCAAGTCCGTGTGTGTACCCGTGCAGCTGCCGATGATGCGGTAGCCAAAGTCGATCAACTGAAGCGGGTGGAAGCTCATGGGCTGGTCGGGTGGTGGGATGCCAATGCCGACCAGAGTTCCAAACGGCGCAAGCATGTTCAGCGACGTGTTGTATGCCGCGCCGCTGCCTGCGGCGACGAGCACGGCTGCGGCGCCTTTGCCTTGGGTGGTTGCGGCTTTGACGGCGGCGGCTGCGTCGCGCTCGCTGGCCACATTCACATAGGTCTCAGCTCCCAAATCTAGGCAGAATTGCCGCTTGGGCTCGCCCGCGTCGACGGCGATGACTCGAAAGCCCATGGCTTTAGCGTACTGAATGCTCAGCGCGCCCACCCCGCCGCCGGCTCCAGAAATGGCTACAAACTGGCCGGGCGTCGCGCCCGAGTTTTTGAGCGCCTTGTACGAAGTGATGCCACCACATAGGATGGGAGCAAGGACCTCGTCGGGCAGGCCCTCTGGCAACGGCATCAAGTACCGCGCCGGCGCAATGGTGTACTGCGCAAAGGTGCCGTCAAACTTGCGGCCAGAGTGTAGCTGCTTCAGACAGCGCGGGTTTTCTGCACCGTTGGCGTGCAGGCAAACGGCGCAGCGCCCGCAGACGTCGCGGATCCACGCGATGCCGACGCGCTGTCCGAGGGGTATGTCGTTCGTGTTTAGTGAACTTCCGACTTTTACGACGCGCCCGATCCCCTCGTGACCAAGAACACGGCGAATGGGCCCGAGCCGTCCGGTTGCGAGGGCAAAGTCTGTCCCGCAGATGCCGGTGACGGAGAGTTGGACGAGGACGTCATTGGGCCCGAGTTGTGGAAGAGGGACGTCTTGGATCTCAAAGCGCGGGTTGTCGGACTTTTCCTACTGAGGAGTGAGTCTTGATCCCATAGCCATTGAGAAGGTATGAGATGTTGAAGGCAGAGAGTTAGAAGCAAAAGGAGAAGTGGTGTTTCGAACATCGGGCGCATGTGTGAGATCATAATCGCCCAGAAACCCGATGACAAAGGGGCGTGCGCTGTTAGCCATGTGGTGGATCGACAGGCACAGTGGAATTGATGGAGCAGGAAACCATGCTGAGTGGCACAGAACCACATGAAACAATGGGGACGGCGCGAGAGAGGGCATACCACGACGACAGCGGCGCGCTGGTGCGACGGAAGGTTGCTCATGTTCCTGGCTCTTTTCTTCTCTGGTGGTACCACAGATGAATGGAAATGCGGTTGAGCTCGAACCAGCGATTTAGGCTGAAGAGGAGGGAGAACAGGAGAACAGGAGGGAGAAGGATTGGGGTTGCGAGGTGCTCTCATAGACCGCTAGCTGGCCCCAAAAAGCACAGAAAGAGTGGGAGGACGCGACAGGGGGAAAATCCGGGGGCTGACAAGGTCTGGCAGCCCAAGGCTATCTGGCAGCAGTTGCAGATACATCATTGGTCGTCGAGGGCCATGTCGAGAGCTTGGAGTCGGCAGTTGTGGGGTAGCATCGTGGGGCCCCACACAGGCAGATGCTATGCTGTACGAGATTTTGGACTGCCATGATCCGAAGTCGCAGCCGTATACGGTTGGCAGGGGAAGCGCTGGGGTGTCTGGTCTTGAAGCTACATGTAAAGAGACGTCTCGAATGCGGGGGAGCAGGCAGTCGGCCTCCGATCCGCTCCGGAGCTTTTCCGCGGCGGGGCTCTCAATAGGTACTACCAGCTACCGCATCCAAGAAAAGTCCATTGACTCGGGCACTTTCTTCTCCAAACCACAAACTCCCTCCGCCCCGTCGCACTTTGGAGACCGACACAATGACGGCTCCCGACCTCATCGACCACTCCCCGCACCATCCTGCTGCGTCGCCGCCGCTCGAGTCTGCCCGCAATCTCGTCCTGATCGACAACTATGACTCTTTCACCTGGAACGTCTACCAATACCTTGTGCTCGAGGGCGCCAACGTCACCGTCTTCCGCAACGACGAAATCACCCTCGACGACCTCATTGCCAAGAATCCTACACAATTGGTCATCAGCCCGGGTCCGGGTCACCCAGAGACCGACTCGGGCGTGAGTAGAGACGCCATTCGGCACTTCGCGGGAAAGGTGCCAGTGCTTGGTGTGTGCATGGGAGAGTAGGTGCCTGCAGCCACGGCGCAGGGCGCAAGCTACTGCTAACCTTGACGTACTCAGGCAATGCATCTACGAGGTCTTTGGAGGTCGCGTCGACGTGACGGGAGAGATTCTCCACGGCAAGACCTCCCCCTTGAGGCACGATGGCAAAGGCGTCTACGCCAATGTTCCCCAGGACGTTCCCGTGACCCGCTACCACTCGCTGGCTGGGACGCACCCGACTCTCCCGGAATGCTTGGAGGTCTCTTCCTGGATCGCGACCGGCCCCGACGGCGGCAAAGGCATCATCATGGGCGTGAGGCACAAGGAATATGTGGTTGAGGGCGTTCAGTTTCATCCGGAAAGCATTCTGACGGCCGACGGCCGTTTGATGGTGCAAAACTTCTTGAAGATGCAGGGCGGCACTTGGGCGGAGAATGAGAAGCCTTCCAAGACTGCCACGTCTACTGCGGATGGCGCGCAAGGCCCTAAAGACGCTGCGCCAGTTGACAAGAAGACTTCGATACTCGAGAAGATTTACGCGCGTCGCCGGGAGCTGGTCACCGCCCAGAAGCAGGTTCCGTCGCAAAGACCCGTGGACCTCCAGGCTGCTTATGACATGGACATTGCCCCTCCGCTGGTCTCATTCCCTGATCGCCTCAAGCAGTCCCCCTACCCATTGTCGTTGATGGCTGAGATTAAGAGGGCCTCTCCCTCAAAGGGAATAATTTCCCTTTCTACTTGTGCCCCGGCCCAGGCGCGCACCTATGCGCTCGCGGGCGCCAGCGTCATTTCTGTGCTGACGGAGCCTGATTGGTTCAAGGGAAGCCTGGACGACCTGAAGTATGTGCGCCAAGCTCTGGAGGGCATGCCCAACCGACCAGCAATTCTGCGCAAGGAGTTTATCTTTGAAGAGTATCAGATCCTGGAGGCCAGACTTGCGGGTGCGGACACCGTCCTTCTAATTGTCAAGATGTTGGATGAGGCGACCCTCAAGAAGCTGTACTTGTACTCCCAGTCCCTTGGAATGGAGCCGCTGGTCGAGGTGAACACTGTCGAGGAGATGCACATCGCCGTCGGCCTCGGTTCCAAGGTCATCGGCGTCAACAACCGCAATTTGACCAACTTCGAGGTCGACTTGGAGACTACCAGCAGGTTGATGAGTATCGTGCCAAAGGAAACAACTGTTTGCGCGTTGAGCGGTATCTCTGGGCCAAAGGATGTTGAACCTTACAAGAACAACGGCGTTGGAGCCGTCCTCGTTGGTGAGGCGTTAATGAGAGCCAAGGAGACGGCGCTATTCATCTCTCAACTGCTGGGAGGCTCTGAGGACACCGTCAGAACAACCAGCAAGGGTGCTCCGCTCGTGAAGATTTGCGGCACACGCTCTGCTGAAGCTGCCAAGGTTGCCATAGAATCCGGTGCTGACCTCGTCGGCATCATTCTCGTTGAAGGCCGCACACGATGCGTAAACAGGGAGACGGCTCTCGAAATCTCCGCCGTTGTTCACAACACGCCCAAAGTGCGCAAAACAAGCACTTCAAGTAGCGACTCTTCCAGCATCCCCAATGCCGCCTGCGAACACTTTGCCCACACAGCAAAGCACCACCTCTCCCGCTCCGACCGCACACTTCTCGTCGGCGTCTTCCGCAACCAACCGCTCGACTACGTGCTTAAGCAGCAGCAGCTACTCAATCTCGACATTGTCCAGCTCCATGGCTCAGAGCCCGTTGAATGGGCCTCTTTGATTCCCGTTCCGGTGATCCACGCCTTCAAGCCCGGCGAGCCAGGTCTTGCGCGCCGCGGCTACCACGCAATTTCTCTGCTCGATTCGGGCGCCGGCGGCTCGGGGCAGACGCTGGATTTGACCCAAGTCAAGGACGCATTGGAGAAGGACCAGACTTTGAGAGTCTTATTGGCAGGCGGTCTGGGCCCTGAAAATGTGAGGGATGTGCTGGAAGGGCTTGGGAGTCTGAAAGAGAGGGTTGTTGGTGTTGATGTCAGTAGTGGCGTTGAAGTCGATGGGAAACAAGACTTGGACAAGATCAGGAAGTTTGTGACGGCTGCGAAGGAGGTGGCGTAGAGCGAACGAGGAAGAGAGAATTGATTTCGACGAATAGAAACCCAAAAGGATTTTGCTAGACCTCGATCTCTGGATAGATGAGAAGTTAGAGCTTCATGATTTCAACACCTAGTCATACCTAAATTGGTCCTATCTTGAGATGAGAGTGCAAGGCTGGATAGAATCGACAGTCAAACCGCCCAGACAAGGGCAAGAATACCACAACAATCAACCTGCCAAATGTTGATGTATCGTCCAGACGAATGTCTTTATTAAGTCTACACGATTCGTAGAAATGAGCATCGGCAAATTAGGTATTTCGGTGCAGCTGCTGGTATTTGCTTGTCACAAGGACACCGCCAGTAGCCCTGTCTCGCTCCACTTTGTGGTATCCGGAAAAGGTACTGTGCTGTAAGCATCGATGACGGCCTCCAACCCTACTGAACATCCAAAACTCCAAGCCTTTTTTTTTTTTTTTTTTCCTGCCCTAAAAAAGAGTATATCCATTCCACAGCGCATAACCTGCAACTGCTACCATGCTGACCATTGCCCAATAGACCTGCATCTCAACGACGCACCAAATCCACAGCGTACCGACAGGCGGCGCCTGCTTCATGACAGCAAAATAGCCGTACGTATTCCCAATATACAACGAGTAGCAGCCCGCTGCAATGCTGGCCCCAAAGAATATGACCTCGCGCACAATGCCCAGCTTTTTTGCCGTCTGCGTGTGGAATAGGTAGACGACGAGCCACAGGATGGGGAAGACGGGCAGGCTTTGCTGAAAGACCTCGCCCCAAACTATCTCCTCGCGGTATTGATGGTGGCACAGCACGGCGAACGTGAAATGCGTCACGCCGAGAGAAAAGGCGTACAGCACTGCTTCGGCGGCGGGGCCAAAGTCCAGATCGTCGTTTGGGCTCATGGGCCATTCGACTTCCTCGCCTTCGAGGCTCTCGATGGGCTTGCCGTTGAGCTGCTTCATTCGCTCTTCGGCAATGTCGAGCAGTGTTTTCGATTGCCGCTTCGTGAAGTCCGGGACTGCCATGGGAATGTCCAGATGCGATTGGTCCAGGTGTTGCCGTGTTGATGTCGAGGTGCCGGAGCTGCTGGCGCTGGGTTTCTCGCCGTTTGCGCGGGCCGCGGCGCGGCGCTCTTTGCGGTTGCGGGGTTGATTCGTCTCGTCGGCCATGTTCAATGTCGTTTGACGCGCCCTATATTCTTTGGGAGAGAGCGTGTCGCGTGTGATGCTGTTGTTGTGGAGTGAGAGGCGCGGCTCTGCGGTAAGCTCAACCTCCGCCGAATGATCGACGCGGCGCCGACCTACGTCAGACAGGGTCCAGGATTGTTCTCTCTCCACGACCTCTGACGACGTGAGCGGCGGCTTCGGGTCGCCTTTTCACCTCAATTGCTCGCAGGAGGCGTCGTTCATCATGAATTGGCTTCTCTGGGCCTCTTTGCCCCTCCTTGCTCTGTCTGTCTGGATGTACACGACGCAGCTCAGCAAGTCTCTGCCCACACTCAAAAACAAGAAGATATGTCTCTTGATCGCGCATCCCGATGATGAGGCCATGTTTTTCGCGCCTACTGTACAGGCGCTTGCAAAACCTGAGATGGGCAACCACATCAAGATCCTCTGTCTCTCGAGCGGTATGACAGAGACTGTTCACAGGTACAATTGCAACTCCTGATGCTAATGATCCACCCAGGCGATGCCGACGGCCTAGGAGAAACCAGAAAGAAGGAGCTCGTGAAGAGCGGCACAACTCTTGGTCTGAGAAGCGAAGAAGATGTTCTCGTCATTGAAGACACGTACGACAAGCTTCTCGCGCCCTAAAGCCAACCACTGACGCAGCAACAACAGCAATTTCCCCGACTCCATGTCCGTGACGTGGGACCCGCGCCTGATATCCAACCTCCTCACAAAAGCCTTCGCCCCACGCATGGCCTCGCTGCCGAACACCTCTCCCCCCGAAGCAACCATCGACGTGCTCATCACCTTCGACGCGCAAGGCGTCAGCGGCCACCCGAACCACCGTTCCCTCTACCACGGCGCACACGCCTTCCTCAAGGCTTTGATGCACCGGCATGCCGGCTGGGAGTGCCCGGTGAAGCTGTACACTCTGACTTCGGTCAACATTCTGCGCAAGTATGCCAGTGTGCTGGACTCGCCCGCGACGGTGGGCAGCATACTCCTACAAAGGAAGCAGACAGGATCTTTCCCCTCGCCGCTGTTGTTCGCTAGCGGTCCATCAGATGTTGCTACTGCGCAGAGCGCAATGACGAAAGCACATGCTTCGCAGATGGTCTGGTTTCGCTGGGGCTGGATCACAATTGGTAGGTACATGGTTGTAAACGATTTGAGAAGGGAGAAGGAGCCGTGAGATACCCAAAAACATACGGAATTGGAAATTTGACTTTGAGACAATGCTCCAATCGACCCCGCGAAATTGGGCTGGTCTACGCTCCAATCTGGGTCAAAATTGTCCTAGGACTGTCTGCCTTGCATCTTGCCATCTGTTGTTTGCTCATCTGCACAGGTCGGCAGCGCGGCTGCATCAATATGTCCCATGATAAAGCTGCGCTTCGCTCTGCTTGCCTTGTGGAAATCTGTGTGATTCGCGAAAGAAAAGAATGCAAACAATTCAAGCCATGCCAGTCTCCACTCATTGGTCATGACGGTCGTCCTGCCCCGTCACACTCAAGCAGTTTGCTTAATGTTGAGGCATTGGATGGACATCTCACGCATGGGAAACAGTCCCGGGACTGCTCTAGTCTTCGATATAAACGACCCGTGAGATGCATTCCCAAATCCGTCGCGTCTTGAGAACCCCATCATGGACAAACCTCGCACATGCAGGCGCGACAGCATTACGACCATGGGTCAGAGTGGCGCGTATCCAAGCATGCAGCCCGATACTGGTAGCAACACCACCAGGGATATGGATATCCTAAGTACGTATATCTGGAAAGCATTCAATGATCTTGTCGATCCTAACACCGCCTAGGATTCCTTTCTGTATAATGTTGCCTTCCAGCCCCCCACCGAAAACCGGTCTCCATAAAGCACGTCGTTCCAGAGCACGCAGCCGACCACGAGGAGCAATTATGCCCAGCGCACTCGGTAAAGCTCTTTCAGGATGACTTGGAGGCTTTCTCCTGGAGGCTTTCTCCCGCAAGGTGGTCGACATTGACGCCGTCGAATATTATCCAGCATCCGGTAGGAGTTTGAGGTCGCGCGCCAGTAACAACGACAGCAACGTCGCAAGCGAGTCGGGTTCAGGGCCTGTGTCCCGAACCCGAACTTCCAAGGGGAAGCAACCAGCAGCAAAGGGCCCAGCTGCCAAAGGTCAAGCTGCCAAAGCTCCAGCTGTCCCAAGCAATCGTGCACAAGAGCACATCGGACGACATAAGCCAGATCATTGGATGCCATGGCCAGCGTGCATATGTTCTGGACATGGAACACGCACCCGGTGCTTCGAAAGAGGCGAGTTAATCGCCCTCCCCGGCCGCGGCGACAGCGTGTCACCGCCGCACTGCAGCTCCTCTCCATTGCAACTCCGGGTACCCTCCTACTTTGGAGTACAGCGAATCGCGGAGCGGCCTTGAAAGATGGTGTCGCTCGAGCGAGAACAACCCGCGCGCATCAACTACATGCGCACAAACCTCCAGGCTCATTCAGGAGCATTGCCACCTTGAATCGAATGGCAGAATCACGCTCTCCATCCTGACGAACTTTCATGAAGCATCCAATGGACTGGCTGTATTTGGAATGCCTGTTTGCGCCTTGGGAGCAGTCACTCAACACCACCCGATGCACCCAGCGGCGATAATCCTTCAGGAACAACAACATTGCATCCGGAGAATCGGCGTCGGGAGAATGTGGTGAGTCAGGGGTTTCTAGATTTCTTACGCGCAATCTTCGTTGACGCATAGACGAGACGGAGGCCATTCCCCTGTTTTTTTCGAGGTTTAAATGACGATACATTATTGGAAGCCAGGTTCAAGGGGAGAGGACTTTTCATGTCACATTTTGCGATTCCCGTACTCATATACTGTGTTAGACAGGGAAGGAAGTCAACAGAATGACGAGAAGAATTCCGGATGGTTTGAATGAAACTTGAAATTCCAAAACAGTATCTACATCTATATAAATCAAATGTGGACAGTGAACTATATACAACGAAGAAAACTCTGTAGAAGGAGTGTAATGTGTCGATAATCAAACCGACACGTGCAAAACTGAAAGATTCAATCTTCCAGATGCGCGCCGAACATCAGTGAAAGACCGCGCAACAAGAATGGAAAGATGATAATGCGAGAATGTCAAAAAGAAAAGAAAACGCAGAGAATAACGTAAAGATCCAAAACCCCAAATCTAGGCAAAGCCACGTATGGCGAGCCAACAGGAACCAAAACTTGATGCATCAACTTTTCTTTTAAAACGACTCCTCCTCAGCAAGCGCCTCAATCTGCCTGCGATCCCACCTCCTGCTGACGGTAGCGTTTCCGGTGACCATCTTGAAAGCAGTCTTGTCCGTGCCAATGGCTCCAGGAGCAATAGCAGGACCGACGCCAGGCATGTCAAAGTCGGGGAAGTTGGGCCAGTTGCCGAGCTGGCCGGGGTCGCCACCCACACGGATCCAGGTGGCCTTGGAGGGGATGCCGTTGGCATCAACGATAAACATTTGGAACCACGAGGGCGGGCAGACGTAGCTGTTGGGCGGCGCCGTGACCGTGCATGTGTTGCCGCTGCACGAGACAGCGGGGATGTAGGTGCGCTGGCCCATGGAGTTGCCGTGCGTGCTGGAGACACCGCCGAGCAGCGACACCTTGATTCCGGCCGTGTTCCCGTTGGTGACGGTGAAGGTGACTTGTTGACCGTAGGTCCAGTCGATGTTGTTGATGTTAAACGCGGGGCGGGTAGAGTTCTTCGAGTTAAGGATGTACGGCGGGTTGAAGACCTCGAGGCGGTACTCCTGGGGGTAACGCGGATCTTCGGGGTCGGAGCCGCTGACGAGGACGCGTCCGTCGTCCATGAGCACTGCTTCAGAATGGTACAAACGGCCAATGGTCGTGTTGGCCATGACGGAGATGCGCTGGTTGACCGGCTTGGACGGGTCGTACAGGAGAGCGTTCAAGTTGGGGTCGACGCCCAAGCCGAAGCCGGCAGTACCTTGGTGGGCGCCGTTGAGGATGAGGAAGGTTCCATCGGGAAGAGCAGTCATGCATCCAATGACACGCGTGCTGGGCATACGCTCAATGGTCCAGTTGGCGTTCGGGGCATCGGGAGCAATCGAGACACAGTTGTCGAGAGCCTGACCATCAGGCGAAGAACCACCACAGATGAGGATACGCAGAGGGTCGGTGTAGGGAGCGACTTGGGGCATGAGCATAGCAGTGCCCTCGAAGGGGTAGGATCTGCCACTGAGGAAGTTGTTGACGGCACCCGGAATGTTGGGCAATTGCCTCTTGGGTTGCAGAGTGACCTGATCCAAGATTTGGGCCTCGTTGTAGTAAGAGACAAAGATGTCCCCTGAAGGAAGGTGTGCCAGGAATGGGTACAGGTTGTTGGGATCGGTGCGGTTGAGGTAATCGGCATACACCACAGGACCAACTTTGGGAAGAATTTCCAGGGTGGGAATAGGCACTCCGTTCGAACCGCCTTCTCCTCCAACGACGAGAACAGAACCATTGGCCATGACCATGGCGGATGGGTACCAGCGTCCGTTCTGCAGGCTGAGCTCTTTGACATTCTCCTGCCAGTCGTTCTTGCCTGCGACACCCGGGGCTGCATCTGGCCACAACAAGCGAGTGCCGAAAGTCGAATCAAGAGACCAACCACCAATGTTCAACACACGGCCCGCACGATCGGGTAGCATGACAGAGGCCGAGCAAAAGATGTCAGTCTTGACGTGCTGGGTCCTGAAAGCGGCGGTGATGTTGTTCGAGAAGTACGGGTCCAGCTCGTACGCACCAGTCGAGTTGGGTGGGCCGGTTCCTGACTTTTCCACGAAGCTAATCTTGCCGTTTCGCATAGGAGTCACAACAAGCGGGATGACAACGCTTCCCATGTAGAATTCGTAAGAGCCAGCGGCGTTGCCCTGCGGGTAGTTGAAGACAACAAGTGGGTTGGTGCTACTCTCCCAGGTGTAGTAGGAAATCCTGTTGCCCGCTCCGCAGATTGTGGTAACATTGCCAGTGCATGGGAACGAACAATCAGACTCCGGGGCAAGTTTAGCATTGGCCTTGGAAACATCGCCCTTGGTGCCGCAGAAGCATTGGTCGCCGTATTCCATTCCACCGGCGTCGTATCCGTAAGTGGAGCACATCGTCAGACAGTTCGTAGCGGTGTTGTTCTTGGAAAGAATGAGCTGGTTCGGGAAGACTCTGACTTGGTTGACGTTGTCGATCAAACATCCCTGGTACTTCCAGGCGCCGGGAAGACTGACATTTTGCGCGGTGGGGACGCCATAAGAGGGCACGGTGGTCAGGTTGGAATAAACCGACATGCGGTTGCCGGCACCGCACTTCTCCGCAGCATTGCCACTGCAGGTCATGGAGCAGTCGTTGTCCGAAGTCAGGGTGGCGCTGTTCTGCAACAAGTTGCTGCAGAAACACTGCGAGGAATATTGAGTACCGGCGACGCTGTATCCCTGCTTGGCACAAGTCTGGATGCAAGCCTCGTTGGAGAGCGTGTTGCTGTCAGGCTGTTGGTTGGACATGATTCGGCCGTTCTTGTTGTCAACGTAGCAGCCCTTGTAGTTCCAACCGGAGATGGAGGCAACCGGAGCAGCGCTGGTGCTCGAGCTTGCGATGGTGCTAGTAGCCGAGGAGGCGGGCGAACCATTGCTGTAGCGGAAGAGGTTCAAGCGGTTGGGGCCACCGCACATTTGGGTCGAGTTGCCATTGCAGGCCATGGTACATCCTTCTGTCGCAGGCGCACCTCCATTGCGGAGCTGAGAGTCACAGTAACACTCGCCTGCATATTCAACACCAGCCAAAGTGTAGCCGCCCTTCAGACAAGCTGCCTGGCATTTGTCCTGCGTCATGGCGCCGTCGACGTTCGTACCCTGAGCAAGCGTGCGGCCATTGACTCCGTCGCTATAGCATCCGAGGGAAGTCCAGCCAATGAAAACGCTAGAGGTTGCGGCGGCGGCGGAAGATGTCGTGTTGGAGACAGGAGTGACCCCAAGAGCCGTGCTGGATGCGGCCTGAACAGCAGATGAAGAGTTGGCAGCTTGGGTGGTGCTCACGATGGCCGTAGTGGCTGTGCTCAGAGCGGCAGACGTGGTGTTGGCTACTGGCGTGGCGCTGACGATGGAGGCGGAGGTTTGCGTAGTGCTTGCCACTGGCGTGGACGCCGCTGCGGAGGTGACAACAGCCGATGATGACGAAGACACTGCCGCACTCGACACGGAAGCAGTGGTAGAGACGATGGACGACGAAGAAACTGGACCAGTACCCTTGACGGAGAGCTTAGCGCCCCAAATGTTGGCGTTTTGATTGGCGTTGCCAGCGAAAGAGTTCTTGAGATAGCAAGGACCGTTGGGAGCAGCCCAGGAGACATCAACGCAGCCGGGAGTATTGTCGCAGTCGGTCAAGCAGCCAGTGAAGCTTCCCGGGTTGGTGTTTTTGATATCAGCCCCAGCGCGATCGGTACCGCACTCGAGAGTAAAGACGGTTCCGTTGTAAGTCGTATAAGTGGGAACAGACGCGGTAGAGCCAGAGCAACTCGGGGGAGGCTTAGCACTGCTCTTGTAGACGGACAACAAGTTTGGACCGCCGCAAGGTTCAGTGGCATTGCCAGAACAGGCCATATTGCAGTTGGAGTCGGTCACGTTGGCAGTGGCAATCGAGTTACCACACCAACATTCCTGGGAATACTCTCCACCTGCAAAGACAAAGCCTTTGGATTGACAAAAGGCGATGCAGGATTCGATCGTGTTGGTATTGCCGGCCTGGTTGATGCCAGACAAGGCCCTGGGATTGCCAGAGTCGGCATAACATCCCAGGTAGCTCCAGCCCGGAGCTGGGTTTGGAGGGATCACCAAAGCGGCCCGCTTCTCAGTCAAGAGAGAGGCCGCTTCAGCCGACTCAAGAATCGAAGGTAAAAGAAGAAGGAGCGATTTCCATTTCAAAGAGTGTGGGGTTGGTGGTGCCATGGTGGCTAGGACGGTATTTGCAAAATACCAAGTAAAGAGTGACTGTCGAGAAAAGAGTGACGACGAAAAAACGAAGAAAGGAATGAAACCCGCAGTCTCCTAGAGAGTGAAGAAGATGCAAGGCAGTCGATGGTGAGCAGCAATCATGGCGAATCTCGTCGTGTTTATACTTGATCGACGAGGTGTTGCCATTTTTGTCAGGGAGTCGAGACCAACCAGCTGAAGGATAGCACGTTTCCAAAACGGCTAGGTCAGGGACGAGGACCTCGTGTCCAAGGTACTCTACTCTAGCTTGGCGAGTAAGACGGTATCTTGGACCCCGGTTTTCTTCAGACACGGGTAGAACAAGGCGTTTGTCTAGGGAGTAAGCAGACTTGTAGATTGACAGATGGAGCAGCTGCAGCGCTCATACAGGCGCCCCATAGGGAAGATTGCCACATTGCCACATTCCAACATGTCGCGCAGTGCATTTTGGAACAGGATTAGGAGCTTCATCCGGGAGCGTGTAAGCGGTTACAGAAAATGCATAGAAAAGCTGGCAGAGCTGCCAGGTATCATGGGAATTCTTCAAGCTTCCGTTCGAACACTTGTGGCTTCGAGTCGGGGCAGCGGTGTAGGCCAAGCCACAGAGGGCTGCAGCCAGTCGTCTGGTTTCAAAAGAGATGTGGAAGTGTTTGGGCGGGTCCGGCGTCGAGATGGTGAGTTGACGGTCAGCCCGATTTCCGTAGCGCGACGGGATAAGCGACGGTCCGTGCGCTGTGTTTACAGGAAACGCCCTTTGAACGTGGAAGCGTGCTGAATACCACCCATGATTTTTGACGGCTTGCTTCTCGTACCTCTCTGAAAAGCTGATTCTTTGCGCCTGTCCCATTGGGCTCCTCGACTGTCGCCACCGTGACCATTAGATCCAAGACTTGACACCAGTCTCAAGCCGTTCGTTTGCCGAGAGACCTCCAAGTCGTTCTTTTGGCTATGCTTTCGAGTCACTTGTGACTATGGGAAGGTGCGAATGTCCGGTGTGTCTCATGACTTCGTATCAGGTGTGATAGAATCTCGCGCTTGTGTTGGGCGATTTTCACTGATCTGGATGTGCTTTCCAGATTTGTGCCAGAACCACGTGGAGCTCGGCAGGACCCGTTCTATCGCAGCTTTGGAGAAGCTACTTACATGTACCTTGGTCTTCGGCTCGCTTCTCGAAACTCTCACCACCTGCCGCCAAGATTTGAGGCTCGAGGCTGGTTGCCACGAGAAGCCTTCCGCAAGCCAAGATCTCTCTGGTCCATGAGAGCTATCTGATAGGCTTTCTCGGGAGAAAGTAGGCGCGGGCGATATTGTTGGTTGTGAAGCTGGAGCTCTGAAGCCATCCTTTGGCCCATTCGTTTCATGGCTTTCTTGTCCAAAGTCGCCAACTTGAGAGTCTACTTTGAACTCTGCGACAAATGGACGTGAGGGTTGGGAGCATTCTTCATACATTTTCAGGGCGAGTAGACGAAAAGCATCCCGACCTTGCTCAAGTTGATGGGGCAGGTTCCAAACTTTCCATGCAAAATGCCACAAAAAACATACAACCTCGAACGCGCAGAAACTGCAGTCTCGTGTGCCAAAACTTCACTCTCTAAGCCACACTTCAAACCCACACATTGCGTGTAATCTTGCCCGTCCAATCATCTCAGCTGTCGCCCAAGTCATGTCTAGCGTACCGTCCGCCGCATCGAGAAAGGTGGACCACTCGGCCGGAACATCCCTTTCCTCGCTAGACCGCCAGACAACTTAGCGCTCCCTTTGACAACCAGGGTTGATGGACGAGCTTACAGCGACCTGGATGCTGGGTGGTGTCGCGTTCTAGGCTGCGGATTCTCGAGCCAAAGACTCGGCAGGGGTAGGGGTATGAGAGGCGCAGAGCGTAGAACCATGCGCACACATGCGGAGGAACAACAGAGCAATGAAGACGACAAGAATGAGGGTTCTGTGTAGCGATGAAACGGGAGACATGCAACTGTCTAGCTGCTGCCCAGGTCCTCCTTGTCCATCCGTCTGCCTTTCTTCGCAACCAAACTCCTCGCCATGGGACACACCCACACGTCTGGACCAACTTCATCATCCGTCGTCCGGTGCGTCTCAATCAACGTCTCAATCTGCCGCGCGACCGAGCCGTTTGAGCTCAATGTCGTGATGCCCGCCGACCAGCCGTAAAGAAAGATGCTCTGGTTGATGGGTGTCAGATGCGGAACGACTTCCTCCGCCACTTTTGGCAGATGTGCCGAGGTTGAGTCAAATTCAATGACAGCGATGGGTAGTTGCAAGTCAGACGGCACAGGATGTATTGACAAAGCCTGCAACTCCTTGCGCAACTCGGCACTCGATTTCCCTCTCGTAGCTTCACCCTCTATTAACAGCTCGGCTCTCCGAACTTCAGTCTCGGTCCCAATGGTAGCGACAATATCGCGCATCCGATCGGCCGCCTCAGATGTGCAGAGCAGCCGCCGCGAGCTAGCGATCGCTGGGTAGAGCACGTGAGGCATCAGCGGTTGCTGCTGCTCGTCGCGGATCTGTCCTTGGACGGCCAATGGATACCACGGTTGGACCTCCACACGTGCGTGTGAAATGTCCGAGGCCAGAGCAACAAGGAGAGTGCAGTCAATGTTGAGCTCGGGAGTCAGCGCGTTCAATTCGTTGACGAGGAGATTTTCCAGCGCAGTCTGAGTTGGTGGAGGTAACTCGAGAGAATCCTGGCACCGAAGCTGAATGTAGGGCAGTCGACGTATTTTGGACAGAATGGCTGAGATTTCTCTTATGCTTCTGCTCGATGAGATGCGTGGCAGGATCAGCTGGATTTCCGGATGCCTGTATTTGTGGCGGTTGGAAAAGGCCGCGGAGGAGAGTTGGCGGGCGAGTTTGAGTATTGGTACCTCGTCATCTTCATCGCTATCCGACGGCCGAAAGCGGCTCAAATCTTCGTCGTCGGAATCGCTATCGCTATTGCACCAGCCTTGACGTGCCAGTTGAAAGAGTAGTTGGCGCTCGGAAACGGCGGAGACTTTGAGCCAAGTAGCACCGTTGTCGACAACGGCATCTACAAGCACGCCGTCTTGCGTCTTTTTAACGTGCTCACGGATTTTGGAACCGGGCGATTGGGAGCGGTCTTTGGACTTGCGGAGGTTTTTTGTATTCCTCCAGAATGTCTGACGCAAGGAAACTAAGCCCTCGTGTCGTTTCACGGATGTCCATTGAGCTTCGTAGGATGCCAGGTTGGTAGAGCTCAGCTGGTGTTTGATTTTGTTGTCTGCTTGCAGGCGAGTGTGGACGTCTTCAATGTCATCATTGGTCTTTGCCTTTTCGAGTAGGCGGCCAACGAAGCGCTTTTCAGCGTTGACGTCGGATATCAATGCACGAAGCCCGCTGACGGTGGGCTTTTGCTTTTCCAGGAGTAGTGCTTCAAATGTTTCAAGCTCACGCAAAACAATGTCGCATCGAGCTCGCAGCTCTTCTGCAACCCGTGATGCTGGGACGTCGATGGCCGAGCCTGCTTCAGAAGCCTTCGCAGCTTCGATGGCACCACCCATGCTCTTTCTCGAACCGGCTCCGGCTGATTGGAATTGGAAAGATGATGTAGTGAAGCACAGGAGTCTGTACTTCTTTGACTGGGCCAGAGAAGATGCAGGTAACAGAAAGGTCAGCGTAAGATGGGTGAGTCCAATGAGTCAAGAAGAGAGAGGTGGTGGAGGCCAGGACCGGCAACAACTTTGCCCTGGGGGCAGCCCACGTCGCATCCGATGTCTTATCTCCAATCCATCTTAGATCCGCGCCTCTGCCGAATAACTCCCCTACCTCGGGTGCCTCCCGTCCTCACCTCTCCCTCCTCTCACCCGGACTGAGGGTGTGCATGAACCCGGGCGGACAACCACTCACTCCAAAGCTGCATGTGCTCTTGCAACATTACCAAAACCTTCTCAGCCAAAGCCAGATCGTCAGGAGAGACACGACTGGACGTGTCTTTTGCCCCACGTTCCCCAGGCTTCCGGTCCCCACTGACTCGGCTCATTCTTACCGCAACTTGTTGGTCTTCTAGCTTTGTTTCATGGTCGCCAGATAGGCTTTCAAATTACTCTTGAATGCCTCTCGATATTTTTACGAAATGACCCAAACCCGCCATTGGCCTCACGATGGCGGAGAAAAGGCAGGATCCGAGCGACTGCAGTACTGCTTTAAATTTAGCTTCGCCGGCCCATCATCCCCGTTGCCGGTGAATCGAACGTGGGCTGACTGGCCCTGGCTCCTGCCGCACCATCCATCCATGGGACCCTGACCAGCAGCGATGAACTGGCCCGCTGGCCGCTGCCACGCGAATAGAAAACGGCATCTGATATAGTCCCGCTGCCCCGCTCTGCGCTGCTCGAAGCTCCATCATCGTGAAGAGCGAAATCCCCAATTGACGGCTACTCATTCGAAGGATCAAGACTGGGACAATTCGAATCACAATGGGAATCCCTACCGAATCCGTTGGGTCGCTCCCGCGCCCAAAGTTCCTACAAGACATCATTGCGCAGTATGAGCGGGGAGAAGCATCGCAGGCCGAGCTACTCATGGCGCAGGAAAAGGCGGCGGCTGAAAGTGTACATCGCATGCAAGAAACGGGTCAGGAGCTTGTCACCGACGGCGAGCAGCGGGTATGTCTCACATTCAATTTTGGCGACACGGTGAAGGTGACGTCGGAGAAGACGTATTGATCCAACCAGGCCTCTTCGTTCGCTACCTACCCGGTCATCGACACGCTTGGAGGAAAAGGCCTCGGCCCAAACTTTGCACCAGACGGCCAATTCTTTGCCTATTTCGACGATGGCCATCACAGGCAGTTGCCCAGATTGGTTAGCGGACCATTCAAGTTCAGGACATATGCATACCAATATCTGGAGAAGAGCAAGAGCTTGGCCAAGCGGTCTTCAATGAAGCAGGCAGTCATAGCGCCAAGCATGCTCTATCTGCTTTATCCACTTGAAGGTCAGTTGAGCCCCTCGGTACCGTCGCTGGTGATTAACTCTTGGCAGGCGAAATCGAAGGTTATCCCAAGGACGAGTTCGTGAAAGACTTGATCAACGAATGCGAAAAGGACATTCGAGGCTGCTTTGCCGCCGGCGCAAAGCGCGTGAGCATCGATTTCACCGAAGGCCGCCTCACTGCCAAAAAGGACCCGCGCAATCCGTGGACGAACGCGGGACTGCTCCAGACCTTTATCGACCTCAACAACGCACTCCTCGCCCGGTTCAGTCCCGAAGAGCGGCAAAACATTGGCGTGCACACATGCCCCGGCGGCGATTGCGACAGCGTCCACAGCGCCGAGGTTCCATACCACGAGCTGTTGCCCAGCTTGTTCCAGATGGATGCTGGATACTTCTTGATACAGTGCGCGAGCGAGAAGGACAAGGAAAAGGTGTACAAGGAAATCGGCCAGCACATTCGAAAGGACGCAAAAGGAGTCAAGCAGGTAGGGCGTCCTACCCGAAAGAGGACAAGCACATCCGCTTACCGAAACGAAACAGGTCGCCTTTGTCGGCGTCGTCAACCCGCTGAATCCAAAAGTCGAGACGCCCGAGGAGATCTGCGAACAGCTCATCGCGGCGTCCAAGCACATCCCTGTAGATCAGCTGGGTGCTAGTGAGTGGTCTTCAAACGTCATGATGGAGCGGGATACATACTGACATACCACCCAAAAGCTGACGACTGCGGCTTCAGTCCCTTCAGCATCGACCTCAAGCCAAAGCACGGCTCACCAGACGTTGCGCGGGACGTTGCGTTCGAGAAGATTGCAAACAGGGTCAAGGGCGTCAAGTTGGCGAGCGAAAAATTGGGCGTGTAGGTCCCCGACTGACTCTCTGCTTGATTGCGGGAGTACGAGAGACGGCCTACGCTGGCGTTTGTCGTTTGATGACGAGGTCCTCTTTCGTTGTATGTACTCTATCCTTGACCGTACTGCCTAGGCTATGGAATGTTTTGCGAAACTTTGGTGGAACCGGATTGCTCCGTCACCTTTTGTATGCAACCCATCTTTTCGAAGATGACACTTTGGGGCTGGTGCCGGTGCATTCTTCGGCCATGTGCTGTTTCCAGGGTGCTGTGTTCAGGGGTCCCGTCGAAGGACCCCGAACCAAAAAAGAATCTTCTCCCTCGGATTACCTACCTCTTCCACCCAGAGCTGTCAATACCTCATACATACAGACACTCCGGCCTGAGCGCCCTGTGACAAAGAAGCAGCAACGACCACGGTAGTCAAAATACCTCGACGCGGCTTTTCAGCCACGCATACCACACAACTAAATGAAAAGAGTTGCCGAAAAGGTAAAAGCAGCATCGGTGCCTGAGTGATGACAGCGGGAGCGGAGGCAATCCTGGTGCTTGAGCGACGACAGCGGGAGTGCAGGAGATGTTGGCGATTGAGCGGTGACGACGAAAGAGAAGGCGAGGCTGGTGTGGCAGCTTGACGACAGTTAGAATGGCGGCGATGCTGATGCAGAAGCTTCAAGATAGCGTGAGCGGACGCGATGCTGATGAAGCAGCTCGAGGGCAGTGAGAGGCACGGTGATGTTTGCGCAGCAATTTGAAGCTTACAGATATAGAGTATGAGTGAACCGACTGCGCAGTACTTATCCCACTTCTACAGAAACACGGCGTCTATAACCCATCATGTGTGCTTTTGTGCCACAGCTACGGCCGCAGCCCTAGAATGACGACGACTCAGCGTCAGTCGTGACAGTCACTCCACAAAAAGATGACGGAAAGACAATGGAAAAAAAGAGGAGAAGATGAAGAAGACTAGAATAGATGAATGCCATTCCATCAGCACCCGCTGGTGGAGGGGGGGATATAGAACTATAAATGCATGCATGCATGTGTGCTGGACAAGAGCGAGAGGGATCAAGAATGCTCACTCGCCGGGTCTTGAGACGTGCCTGCTTGCCTGCCCAAATAACGGAACGCGGAGGCTGAAGGCTCCAAAATGCCATGAGGAATTCTCTGCTCTGCCCGCAGGTAAAGCTATGCGATGCGATGAAGCTTTTTTTGCAGGACACTGACGCGATCGAGTAAAGGCTCCAAACGCAGAATCAGACGAGATCCGACGCGCAGGTTGAATCATCGAGCCGAATTGCCAGGCAGTCCACCTCTTCCGATGCCATCGACGAAGCGAAAACGGACTTGACAGGTAAACAGCAAGGAGGCAAGCAATTGCGCACAATGCAGTCAAGCCAAAATCAAATCAAATCAAATCGTATTTGTGGTCAAATCTCTCTCTCTCTCTCCCTCTCTGAGAGCAGCAGCCGTATCACCGACTCCTCTCCTTGAATCATTCCATCCCCAACCTCCTCTCACCTGGTGCACCGCAAAATTGAGAGAAGAGAGAAAGAAGAAGCAAAGTCGAAACGAACCATGCCAACCCCGGCCCGGCCGAGCTCAGCCCTCCCTGTCCTCCTCCGTGCCTCGATTGAACGACTTTTAGGGGTGTGGTTAATCTCTCCCGTCTGGCCAAGAAAGGGACAAAAAAAAAGGCGTGACGATACATGATGACTGCCCGGCCTACCAAAAACCACTGCTACTGCCGACGACAATACGAAAGGGGGTATGTTGTGACAAAAGAACTCGAAGAGAAATAACAAGACGAGTTTGCAGAGCAGATAGACAGAGCGAGAGAGCAGATAGCAGAGGAACGAGGAGGTAAAAGTATAGGAGCACGTTACATCATGATCTTTGACGATCGAGACGACAGGACAAGACAGACAGGACAACGAACCGGCTTGCCAGAGCAATTTTTTTCGCTTCAGAAATTGAATCAAGAGCCTCAATGCAGACAACCAACGGCATATGCCGCTGTTGCCGCGCGGAGAAAGACATAACGAGAGCAGCAGCATGAACTATAAAGGAACCCCAGAATCCGACAAAGAAATCCGTGTTGACATGCTTTGGTGAAAACCCCTTGGAGTCACTCGTCAACCCATTGAAGCAGCAATTTAGTGAAACCCGTCGACCTCTAACAAAAAAGTGGACAACTACAGCATGAATGCTGACGCAAGGGAAGAAAGAGGAATCTTGCATCCCAGCTTTTTACAGAAGAGGGGCAGCGACCATACGGTAGTTATCCAAGCATGGGTAAAGATCTCGAGGATGACATAAAGTGGAGAGACGTAATCGGAGGAAGCTCGACCGTGGGCATTGCAAGGAAAATCGTCTAGCCGGAGTAGCCCTGGTAGCCGTTGTTGACTTGGCTGAAGCCACCAGGGGTCGGCTGAGCCCACTGCTGAGCTGCCGCGCTGCCGCGACCAAAGCCACCAGCGCTGCCGGGCATTTGCTGGTAAGGCTGAGCCATGGCAGGGCCGCCAAAGCCACCCTGGCTCTGCGCAGCAAAAGGCTGGGCACCCGGGCTGGGACCTGCTGCTGCCGTTAGTGTTTGGACTAACATTCCATTGGTGGGCAACTTACCCTGAGGAGAGCCCATGGGACCACCAGGGCCACCGTACTGAGGAAAGTATGCACTGGGGGTAGGAGGGTAGGCCGAGTTGGGACCACCGGCGGCGGGCGAGTAACCCTCGAATTGGCCAGTGGGAGGACGGTCCTTGCCCCACTGCAAGAGCTCGTCAGCAAGGAATGGCACGGTGAATGGATTGATACATACGCTGCACTTGAGAGGACGGCCGTTGACATTGTAGCCGTTGAGCTGGCAAATGGCAATGGCAGCGTTCTCGTGAGTGTCCATCTTGATGAAGGCAAAGCCACGGTCGCTCTGGAAGCGCGTCTCGACCACGTAACCAAAGTTTTGGAAGAGAGGAACAAGGTCGGCCTGGGTGGTGTAGGGAGTCAAGTTGCCGACGTAGACGGTCGTCTGCCATTGAGGGGTCTGGTTGACAACCATGTCGTACGACTGAACGCCATGGGTAGGGAAGTGGTGGTGTCCGTACGGGGTGGTCGGGGTCATGCCCATGGAAGCCATTGCCTGCTGCTGGGAGATGGAGGGCTGGCCCTTCTGGTTCGCCCAGTTGCAGCGGATGGCACGGGAGCCGAGCCACTCGCCATCCATGGAGCTCAAGGCCTTTTCAGCATCAGAGCGGTCGCGGAAAGCAACGAAACCGTAGCCACGAGAGCGACCCGTCTTCATGTCCCACATGACGCGAGCCTCCGAGACAGGGCCGAAAGCGGAGAATGCCTGGAGCAGGACCTCATCGTTGACCTCGTTGGAAAGATCGCCGACAAAGATGTGGAAGTGGTTGGACGTGTCCTCCTTGGGCTGGGTGTTGGACTGGTAAGCCCAATTGACGCGGATTTCCTGGCAAACGAAAATGTCAATTGGAGCCGACCGTCTTGGCGTGCAATCAAACTTACGCTCTGGTGGACGCGACGGCCGTTGAGGGTCTGCATGGCGCGCTCGGCAGTACCAGGGTCGTCGTACTCGACAAAGCCGTAGTTGAGACCCTTGGAGTGGAATCTCTGCTGTGAGAAAAAATCAGTCTCGTTAGGAGCAGCGTCCGCAAACTGCGGAGTGAGGAAGAAGTCAGCAAGGCCAACGACGGAAGCCGCGAGGGGCGCGCCGCAAGTGCAGGAGCAGCGGCGGCGGGAGCAGGAAAGCGCAATTGGAGCAGCACCGCACCTCACACGCGTTCAAGAACCAAGCCCGTGTGACCGGGGCCGTTGTTGGCAAGAGTGTTGTTGACGCGTGTGTGTGGGGAAAGCGGCGGCGACGCGGCGAAGCAAAAGGTGGGGGCGCAAACATACGTTCTTGTCGGGAATGATCTTGACCGAGACGACGTGACCGGCCGTCTCGAAGATTTGACGCAGGACGTCCTCAGTCAGGCGAGGATCCAACCCGCCAACGTAGAGGGCACGCTTGTTCGGTTCGGGAGCTGCGCGACGCACGTAGCCGCCTGCAGAGGTAGGCGACATGACGCTGCCAGACATGGGGGAGCTGACGGCGGTAGGAATGGGATTGGTGTTTTGGGGGATTATAACAGGCGCGAGGGACGGCGGAGGCATATGGCCCTGCGAGGCCTGGGGGTTGCCCTGAGCACCATTGTCGTAGCCGGGAGCGCCAGCGGGTGCAGGCGGCGGGGGGAGAGCGGTGCCAGAGGCTTGCGGCTCAGACATTTTGAGATGGTGTTGGATGACTGTCGGGTTGATGAGCATTTGTCGGATCAGCAGGTCGCTCTGTGGCCTGCGTGTGTGGCGCGTGGGGGTGGTGGTACTAACGCAAACGAGTTGAGGGGAGCTGTGATGCGAGGGAGTGAGGAGTTGGAGGACCGGCAGCTGAAGAAAGAGGATTCGTGGCGAGGTGGTCGATGATGGCGGTGGTGGAGAAGCGTGGTGCAGCGCAGAGACGCAGAGCAGCGCAGAGAACCGCCAGGCGGAGGAGCGAGGGCAAGCGAGGTAGGTGGATAATCCGGCTCGCTGGAACCTTTTGGGGGTTTAAGAGAGGAAAAAAAAAAAAAAAAAAGAGGAACAACGAGAGGGGACGGAAGAGATGGAGGAAGAGGAGGGAGAGGAGGAGGAGAGGAGGAGGAGAGGAGGAAGAAGAGAGGAGAAGAGTCGGCAGCGTCGTCGATGGGGAGCGTCGAGGTGGCGGGCGGACGTGCTGCTGGGGGGGAGGGGGGAGGGGGGAGGGTGAGGCGAGAGAGGTGAGGACAGTATCAGACTGAGGGACTGACTTGACTGACTGACTTTGGTTGTGGGGTGAGGTGTCGACCGGCCAGGCCTGACAGAGCGCTAACGACGGGCGGCCCGCCAGCTCAGGGCAGGGTGATGGGTGCCAGCCCAGTGCCAGCGCCAGCGCCAGCGCCAGCGCCAGGGCCAGGGCCAGGGCTCACTGACAAGGCACCCAGCTGCTAAACACCACGGCACACACGTGCTAAGAGCCTCACCTCACCCACCCTCCAGGCGCATTCCTCACCCGCGCTTGACTCGACCTCACCTCTGCCGTCCCTCTCTCCGACCCTCAATCGACATCCATCACTCCATCACCACCATGGCCGCCCCTCCACACCCTCCCCACTCGCTGCAGCTGCTCGACTCGCTCCACACTTCGCTCAATGCCGCCGTCAGTCTCACTCCCGTCCTCTCATCCTCGGCTGCTCTCTGACCTCACCTAGCTCCTCGAGGTCGCCTACTCGATGAAGAACCCGGCCCGACCCCAGCTCAACCACATTGCAGTCACCAACCCAAATCCTCAAAACCTGCCAGGCCCCAAGTACGCCAATCCTGCTCTGACCTTGCACCTCGACCGCTTCCACGTCTCGCTGGATGACCTGGAACGCGAGCTGGTATTGTCCGCTGCTGCCCCGCCGTCTGCACACTGCGCATACTAATGCAACTATCCATAACCCAGTTCCGCGCCCAGTCAGTCCTGCGTCGTGACGTAGCCGTCCACCGCGCCGCCCGCGAAGCACGCGAAGCCGAGGAAGCGCGTGCCGCTGCCGAGGAGGCGCAAAAGCAGAAGGAGGCCCAGGAGCAAGAGGAACAGCAAAAGAAGGCTGCCGCCGCCGCCCAGTCCAAAGCAGCAGCAGCATCGCGCTCGCCGACCATGCACAGGTCCGCCAACCAAGACAACGATGTAACCATGACGGGAACCGACGCATTCACCGCGTTGCCTTCGACCGCCGCCCACACTGCCGCCCCACCAAAGACACTGCCCAACAACTCCGCAAACAAGCCGCTAGCCGTCGAAACGAGCGCCGCATCCAATGCGCAGACTGGTGGCGCGCCAGAGACTGCTGGAACCACAACGGGCAGCGACGACCTCTTCGGACGGACCCCGACAACAGCAGGGCTCAATCATACAGACTTGGACAGCATGTTTGAAGATCTTACAAACGAACAAGACAATGGCAGCGGGGATGCCGACGATCAGCAGGGGGAGATTGACTTTGCCCTGCTTCCAGGGCTGGAGACCTACGCCAACATCGACTCAGGTGGAGACAAGCAGCAGCAGCAGCGGGCGGAACCCACACAACAGGCGGACGAAGGCGCCAAAAAGGAGGACGAAAGCGTCGGCGACATGTTTGATTTTGGTCTCGGGTCGACCGATCAAAGCCAGAAGCAGAATCAGGGGCAACAGCAGCAGGAGCAGCAAACGTCGACAAGTGACAACAAGCAAGACAACGCCGCCGCCGCCCCCAACGACGACCAAAAGCAAGAACAGGACCAACAGCCGCAACAAGACGCCGACGCCTTCAACCCTGATTCGTACGCCAACGATTCGACCTTTGACGACATGTTCAACTACGCCGACTTTGACTTGGGCGGTGACGGCGCCGGCGACGGCACGGGCGCTGACACGGCATTCGACGACGACTTTTTCAACATTTGAGCGGGCGGCACCGAGACTGGGTCGCAGACCAGTGACTCGGAGGCCTTTTTGTCTCACGTGGCTTGTGCCACATCACTACATATCAATTTGCCAACATGTCACAATTGGATGCTCGGAGCCTGGGCCCAATGCGGCATTCTTTAGACGGACTCGGTCCTCTTGGAAGGGTGAGACGCCTGGGAGAGCAGCAGGGAGGATGAGAAAGACCGCGCTCCAACACCCGCTACATTTTACTAAAAATGGCCGTGTCTGTCTGTCTGGAAAGGTAGTTGGTTGGTCGGCAGCACCCAGCAGCACCCAGCAGCCGTTGGTTAGAAGCCGGGCACGTTTGTCTCCAACGTCCCATCGATCTTTCTTCGCTCGAGCGAATCAGGTGAGCCCACGAAGCGAAAGATAACGTCTGGGAAGAAGGACGTGAGGCAAGGCGAGGTTAGATGGGGAGGAGAAAGGAAATATGAAGACGTGAATCGACGTCTCGTTGTTCTGCGACGCAGCGCTTTGTTTTTGGCTGTCAAGTGGCTTTGCAGTGACAGAGAGTTGCCAGAAGAAATACAATGGCTGGACATATGTGAGCCGTGGACGTGGGATCAGGCCTCCGGACACAGACAGCAGCAGCAGCAAGCAAGCAAGTAAGCCACGAAGCGAAAGGAAAAAAAAAAAAGTCGGACACGTTGTATTTAACTACAAACACACATGTGCCCCATCCACCCATCCATCCATCCATCTGTTATCTTCTCTGCCTTCTTATCTGCACCGCCTTCTACGGTCCCCCAATCCACACATGTAGTTAGAGTACGCGCACGTCATCAATCTTCATCCAGGGACCAGGGTGCGGGGTGCCTACCATGTGTGTGCTCCGGCACGTGGACTGGGCCAGCGAATGAGGGTGCGGGACGGGAAGAATAGGGGGAGGAGAGGGGGTGTTGGAAAGGGGAAAGGGGAAACGGACAGCAGCGATCGATAGCAACAAAAAGGTTACCGTGGTAACCCATACGTCAACCGCTCTTCAAAAGCGGGATCGAGTAAAGGGATCAAGGGCGGGGGGGGGGGGGGGGGGGGGGGGGGGGGGGGGCGAAGACGACAAAACTTGGTCCATTCCCCGCAATCTCAACACAATACATCCAAGCATACATATATACCGGTCCATTACGTATTCACCAGCAGCAGTAGTCATGCCCCATTACACACATATATAATTCATGCCGCACCTATTCGGCCTACTTCTTCTTCCTTCCTGACCTTCCCACCTGGCTCCCAAACTATGTACACCGCCTCCGTAAGGCCATGGAATGCTCCCCTGTTATCCATCCTCCCTCCTCGACACACACATATGCTCGGATGCTTCCAGAACCCGAACCCGAACCGCATCATCACCCGAATCGCGTCATCACCCGAACCGCGTCACCACCCGGACCGCATCATCACCTGAACCGCACCATCGTTGGCCCACCGCCCATAGATACAGGGTGAGGGAAAGAAGCAGGAGAAGAAGAAGAAGAAGAAGAAGAAGAAGCAAAGCATACGCACTCGTGCGTCCCTGCTGGGAAGAAAAAGTTGGGTGATAGAGGATAAATAGGGCATGGGGGATATCGTGCAAATGAAGAGCAAAGAGGTCCGTAAAAGATGTTGATAAAGCCATCCATGCCCACTGGTCCTAAGGCAGCTGCAAACAAGAAAACAGAGTGAGGGGGAAAAACATGATAAAGTTGAGAGCCGCCGGAATTACAAAGCCGTATAAGGGGGAATCAGAAGAAAGGAAAGATGCTGGCCACCGATGCCTGAATGCCACTGGCCCGTGAAAAAAAAAAAGTCTGTCCCGGCTAAGTGGTATGTAAGATCTGGGAAAGAAAGCTGCTTGGACAACTTGGTCGTGTCCGTAATCGGCCGTAATCGAGAAGCATTCTTGCTTCGTCATCTGGTCATATCTCCAGGATGGTCTCCGGAAACTCAATGGTCGTCTCTTCGCCCGCCAGTGCAGTGTGCAGCTGGCTCATCTCCTCCTCGTCGACGACTCCCTCCCACGTCACTCTTTGAAGCTTCCTCTCGGACATGCGCTGTGATGTAATGCTGCGCAAGACACTAAGACCGTACCAGTCCGAAGGCCAGAGCGACTCCTTCCTAGACGCAGCTCGGACCCATTCGCCGTCCATTATGTTGATGTGCAGCGTGTGCAGCGAATGGCGGACCTTGAGGTACTCGGCCAGCTCTGAGAAGAGGTACTTCCAGTCTTGGAGCGTGTTTCGCGACCCGTGGCTGTGGATGTTCAAGCGCAAGTGGCGCACCTGCTGCAAGGTGGTCTTGGTGATGAAGTTATCGATCTTGGTTCCAGGAGCCGTTGAGCGTGGCGGCGGCGCCGAAATGGTCAGGGGCTTGACCTTAAGAAACATGTCGGCCTCCTTGGAGAGCTGTTGGTTGGTGAGAACAATTGACGGAGTCGTAATCGGAGGCTCCATTCGTGACAGTCGTTCAGATCCCGGGGCCCCCACGGCTCGGTTGGCGCGTACAAGAGCGCGGTCTGCATCGTTCCAGTCGAGCACGAAGCCAAGGATGCGTTGACGGACCTGTTCAGGAATCTTGAGAAGATATGCCGGTGGCAGCTTCATCAGATCTAGCGCATGATGGGCATGCAGGGCGAGAAAGCCGCCAATTGTAACCTTCTTGATCCCGCGAAGGGTTTGGATGGTCTCCATGAGCATCTTGATTTCGTCCAAGAAGTAGCAGCGGCCGCTCTGTGGGCACGTGTTCAAGTGCGACATGACGCCCGCAGCGTTCAGGTCGATTGTCAACTCCTGGAGGTGGTGGTCCTCGTTCCAAACCTCGACCGCAGACCTGATGATCTGGAAGAATTCGAGCAGGTCGCACCAGATGTGGTTTTCGCCGTGACGCAGGTCGCGTGTGATGTTGACCTTGCGCACGTTTTGCAGCAGTGCTCGACATGCGATGTCGGTAATGTGGGTGTTTGGCGTTGTCGAGTGAGGAATGGTCAATGTTTGGCGGTGGAGGACGTAGAGCGCCTCGCGGCTGATTTGTTTGTTGGCCATGAGGATACCTGGAGTCGAGAGATCTTTCCAGTGCATATAACCGACGTCCTGAACGTGAGCTTCGTAATGCTTGTTCACGGTGCGAACGACACCTTCAAAGTCGAGGGCGAGCTCGTAGACCACGTTGCGCAGTTCGGCAGGTAGAAGGAGGAACGGGAATTGTGTGCGCATGAGGGCTGCCTTGGATCGGGTCAGGATGCTGCGACCGGTGGAGTGTCTCTGTTTGACGCCTTTGGCCCTGGCGGTATCGGCCGAGGGAGTGGTGTGGTATTTGACTACCTTGGAGGCAGGCAAGGTGGCCAGAGTAGCACGGCGTCGCTTTCCCATTTTGAATCTGGCGGATAGGCTCGGGTGGTTGATGGTCCCAACCAAACTTTGACGAAGGAGGAACAGACGGAGGGTTGTCGTGGGTGAGGTAACTAGGGATGCCCCATTCGGAGTTTAAGATGTGCCTTGTGACAGGGAAGGGCGGTGCACAGAGCGAGGAGGGCGAGGAGAAGTCTGGCACGGGTTGCAGAAGAGGACGTCTTAGAGAGAGCGACCGTCGGGGAGTTGAGCGCGCAAGACAGGCCAACAGGCAGACAGACGGTGGAATCCACGGGCTGGTTGCGGCGGGCACCTTGATGGGGTGGAGAGCAACGGAAGCACTCGGCGGAGGTTGCAGTGTTGGGGGCGGGAGAGCGACGAAAGAGAGGGAGAGAGAGAGAGAGAGAGGGAGAGGGAGAGTGGGTGAGAGTGAGAGGATGAGAGGCCCTGAGCTTCAAGGACCGGTAGCGTTCATGTAGGCAGAGAGGTGTTGGATTTCTGTTGCATGCAACAGGTTCAAGGCAGTTGAGTCGTGTCGGAGGCTGAGAAGGGGAGCTTGGCGAGGCTGGCAGGCGCGGGAGGGGTAAGGTAACAGCTACCTCACCTGGGCTGGGCTTGGCTGCCGTTGCACCTCCACTACATTACGGTAGACGTAAAGACTCCCTGCAATCCCCCCGTCGGCAGGGTACTGTACTGTAATGTATGAACGCGGGCGGTGGGCAGATTGGCCCCCCTGTCCCGTTCAACCAGTCCAATTTCCTGGCTTTGGGACAGGAGTCACAAACTAACTTCACCGGGGACCTTGTGTTTTACGCATGCCTCAACGGGCCAAGCGGCCCTTTCGTGGTTGACCGTTCCGTTGGTCCTCCTGATCCGGCCAACTGCTGCGGCCTACTGGACTACCCCCTTTCGAACTACCATCTTTAAACCATCAAAATCCCCAGCGCCTTGCTAAAAATCAATTCCCCGTGTGCCATTTCCTTTCCATCTCCCATCTACGCCTTGGCCGGCGCCGCCTCTACCAAGGCCACCTCCTCATTGTCTGGTGTGCCGGCCACTTCTCCGCCAGGCCCATCCTCGTCATCCTTTTCCCCTTTCTCGAGGGCCGCGCCGTTGCCCGACTTCATAACCTCGTCCACCATAAGCGTCGTAAACTCTTCCAGGTGACCATCTGTCCCCTGCTCCCCGCCCGCCAGCTGCAGTCCATTGCCTTCCGTCGAGAACCAAAAGTTGTCCAGCGTGTTGGTCGACGTCGGATCCTCGTACAGCGAAAAGTTGAACCCATTGTTCCCGTGCGACGGCGAGCTTGGCACCGGAAAATCCGAAGTTGGAAAAAGGTCCACGTCGAACTCGCTGAAATCGAAAAGCCGTGCTGTGCCCGGCGAACTCAGCCAGTCGCGGTTGCGTGATGCTGACCCTGGCGACTTGAATAGGTCCTGCAGCGATGCCGAAAGCGGTGTGCCGTTGGCTTTTGGCGTCTTGATAGTTCTGGATGGCGTGAGGTTGAGCAAGTCCGCTACCAGCTTTCGCGCCGATCCCTTTGGCGTCAGGGCCACGCGATTTCCTTTTGATCCCGGAGTCTTCAACACGTCTTGGGCGGAGCGGTTCGCTGGAGTCGCCGACTTCGAAGCGTTGTTACTGCTTTCCTCAAACAAATGTGCGAAGCTGTTATCCTCGTCGCTTGGAGGTGGCATGTTCTCTTTGTCCTGCGCATTGGGAGCATGCCCAAAACCAAAGGGAGGGGGTTTCTGACCAGCAGTCCGCCAAAACTTGCCCTTTGATCCGTCTGCCAGCGACTTGAATTGACCGTCCTTGCGAGGGGACGGGAAAAGTAGTCGTCTGGTTGGCCTCTCGGACGGCGAATCTTCCTCAATGTTGATGGGAGACTCTTGAGATCCAACAACCCTTGGAGGACTGGAATAGACTTCACGCCCCAAACTTCGTTTTGGCCCAGGAAACTGTGACTCAACCTCGCCGTCCAGAGGCTGCCAGCTGGCTGCCCTTTGCCTCTTGGCAGGACGCGTCCCTTGGACATTTTCAGCCAGGTCATGCTCTGGTGATGGCTCGGACTTTTCGTTGTGAGCCTTCTGGAACGCCGAGTCTCCATTCGATGATCCCTCCTGAGGCGTGTCAGCTTGTCCCGACGTGTCTTGCTGTGCCCACTCCATCAGGTCGCTGGGGTACGCAGGATCAGTGCCGAGACCCGACATGGGCTCTTCCATGGCATCCGAAGTACACGAGTCCTTCTTTAGCGGATTCCGCTTCCTGGGCCTTCCGCGTTTCTTCTCCTTGTTTTTGGGTTCCCATCTCTCGGGAGGTCGCATTGTGCCGGCTTTTGCAAAATGCAGCCCGCAAGGATTGCAGAGCTGCATAGGCGTGTAATCATTGTTGGCCTTGTCTTCGTTGTTCAAAGACCTCTTGTACAACTTGTACTTGGGCCCAGCGTTCTCTTCGTCCTGTCTCGGTACTACAACCTCATAGCCAGCAATAGCGCCAGGCTCTTCAAGCGAGGTCGCAATATTCTCTGGCTTGCCCTCGACAATTTTGTAGAAAGCTTTCCGCCAGGTAGGGGTTTTGATTTCTCCACAAACGGCACAAAAGTCAGGCATCTTGCCCTCCATGATACAAACCTCGAGTTTGTCCTCGATGGCCTTCTTGCGCTTCGCCCCAGAACCACTCCGACAAATGCCAGCTGCGGGAGATGCTGACCTAGAGGTGGACCGAGGCATTTGAACAGAGCCAGAAGGCTTGATATCCTGGTTTCCTGTGGAAGCATCGGCTGACCAAGTTTGAGCTCGCGAAAGAATCTTTGGCTTCGCGACGTTGGTTGACTTTTGAGGAACGCTTGCGGCAGACCCTGGTTCGCGATGCATAGGCAGTGCATTAGTTGAATCAGGTACTTGATTTGCGGGAGGGCTTGTATTCGAAACGGGAGAGATTTGATTCGCCGTAGGTTCCGCATGACTTTGCTCGCGAGTGGGATGTACCATCTGGCCCAGCTCGACGAGTTGCTGAGATTCGGACTGTTGTTCTTGGGCCGGAGGCAGATGCATCGGAGGAGGTCTTGGCGAATCAACTCTGGGTTGCTGCTGCGATGGAGGTGGGGTTTGCCATGATGCAAGAACAGGAGGGACGCTCATTGGTCTAGGCTGGTGAATTGGACCAAGATGAGGGCTCGAAACGGGACCAGGTTGGTACCGTTTGAGGGGAGCCGCAGTCATGGGGGCGAGTTTATGTTGCGTAGGGGGCGGAGGGGGTTTTTTCGTGTCGTTGCGCTTCCTGCCTCGTGTTTCGGGCTTTTTAACCACCACTTCGCCATCCGACATCACGGCACGAACAGCAGCGGCGGCGGCGGCTTCTTCGGCCTTGCGTTGATGTTTGTAGTGCGGTTGAGGACGTCCAACTCGTGTTGGAAGCATTTCAGGAGGACCGGGAGTCTCCATCTTCCACTGATCCGAAGCAACGACAGTTGGAGCCTCGGACGTTGGATGCTGTGCGCCAGGGTATCGTGTGTTCTCGGGCGCTACCTCAAGTTCCATGACCGAACCGCTCCCGAATCCAGAATCATCGGTGCAGGTAAAGGTTGGCAACCCTGGACTAGAGGGTGCAGGGGAATGGTGATTCGGTGGACATATGGGTGGCGACGATGGAAATTCAGCGGGAGAATCTTCTGCATCAGCCATTTGGTCATCCTCGGAAGCCAAGCCGGATTCCGAATATGGCCCACGTCGTCCGTACTGCGTGTTACCAAGCGACGACTCCCTACGGAGGGAGCTGACATTCATCGATGCTCGGGCCCGCGCTCCAGGCAACTCGGTCGGCCTAGGAGTTGGGGGGCGTTGTGGCGGTTCCAAGGAGTTGGAGGGCCCTTCGCTGGCCAAGTTGATCGGCGATGGCTTGTGAACGCGGACAGAGGCGGCATTGCTGGCAGTGATACGAAGTGTATCTGCTCGTGGCCCAAATTGAGACTTTCCATGCCAGTCTGCCTGCACGACTCGCGCTCTTTTCCTGGGTGGACATCCCTCGTGTTCCAACTCCTGATTGCGGCTCTGCCCACAGCTGGGATCCGATGCGGGCTGCGTGAATGAGGGTGCTTGGGAAAATGGACGCTCGCTAGTGTGGGACGCGCTCGAAACTGGTCGCGACTGGTCTCTCTGGTGTTGTTGGAAAGCGACTCCAGACCGGACGCTCCCAGCGGGGCTGCAAGCTCTGCTGCCTTGGCGGCTGTGACTCAAAGGCTGTGCTGGACATTGCTGACTGCCGCGCCTCTCCTCATGTGGCGACGCGTTTTGAGTCAATAGCTGGTGCAGTGATTCTACGCCGCCGGGGTTGACACGCTGAAGCGCTGTAGATTGCGGGAACGGTGTGCCTTGGAGGTGTGCGGTGATGGTGTTGATATCCGGGTTGGTTTTGAGGAAATTCATCCACGCGCTATGATCGAAACCCTCGGGAATAAATTGGCCAAGGCTTCGGTACTTTTCCATGGTCTCGAGGTAATCGCTCTGGAGAATCGTGGGAACAGGCACTAGTTTCAACTTGACCTCCAGCGTCTCCTTGACCCCTCCGCTAAAGAGGCCCAAAATGTTTTCGCGTACTTTTCCCGTTATCATGGTCTTTTGCGCGTTTGTGGGCGCGTCCAAGGTTGAAGAGGCAGATGCCAGAATCCACGAAAGCATGCCTTGGCCGACCAGTGGCGTCTCGAATTCGGAGTAGTCGTACGCGTAGACTGTGTAATCGTGACCGAGTTTGGCAACGAGCTCTGGGCTGAAGAAAATCACGCGTCAGCCAGGGGCACAAGCGACCGCAAGATTTGACACGTACCTAGCGTTCACAAGAGACTCGACACAAGTCCGAAGTTCAATTACGCCAACCTGGGTTTCGTCGTCGACCATGACGGTGGGAATGTTCAACGCGTTGGGAAGGCGGGCGAGGCAATACGTCTTGTGCGAGTCGTCGAATGTGTAGAGTACCTTGACTGTTGAATTGTTAGACAAGGCTCAAGGAAGTCTCGGGAGGAGTGGCAGCTCACCACGCATGACGCGCCTCTGTATGCCAGCGGCCGGGTCATCCTCTTCTTCGCCTACCGCAGCCGGCACGTAATGAGGCGACGACTCCCCGTAGGTGAAGGGGGAGGACATGTTGAACCAAGGCGGGATGCATCCACGTTGGGAAGTGGAGGATGGTGTGTGGAGAAGGAGAGATGGGCCGGGGAGATCGACGATTTTAAGGCAGGGTGGATGAGGTGGAGGGTTAGCCGTGTCGCGCCTCGAGGCGATGTTTAAGAGGCTGGCGCGTGTCTGATAGGGTCCCAGCTCAACCGAAGCTTTGCAGGACGCGAAGCGCTGCAGCCAGGACGCGTTCCCCAACTTGTGAAAATGAAAAGCGAGAGGCCACCCAAACACGGATTCTGCAATGGGAGCTGCACAGCTGAGCGCCGAGGAGTCGCGTCTGGAGATGAGCGTCAATGAAGGGTAGAAATACAAGGGCGGCGTGAATGGTGCTGAGAGCCATGACGATGGATGTGGTCGACGGGAATGCACGGACATTGATTGGACAAAACACGGGACGCGTCTGGTCTGGCGCCACAACGGAACCGAAGAAAGGAATCCTTGCCTGGTGATGAGGCGCATGCCCTGCCCGGCTGTGGCGTTGCGGAAGAATACACCACCGATCGCCCGACCGGCCCAGCGCGTCGGCTTCCAGTTCCTACCTATCGTTACTGCAGCTTCCATTCGCATCCCCAGTCCTCCGCTCGTCGTCCGCCAGCCCATCTATCGCCAATCCGTCCAGCCCCGAGACTAACCGCACGACATCCCTTCACCATGGCCGACGCAAAGATCCAGTGAGCTTTTCTCAAGCGTTCCACCCAACTTCAAACCTAACATCATCACAGGGAACTCATGACCAAGTCGCGCGACCAACTCACGTACGCCATGCTCCAACCCCACACTATTGCTCGACTAACGCCATCTCAGCGAGTATGAGATCGCCCAAGTCGAAGAGTACGAGTTTCAACAAGGCCCGCTCTCCATCCTCCAAACCGCCGTGCGCCAGCACAACCAAGTCCTCATTTCGCTCCGCAACAACCGCAAGCTGCTCGCGCGCGTCAAGGCCTTCGACCGTCACTGCAACATGCTCCTCGAGAATGTCAAGGAGATGTGGGCCGAGAACCCCAAGACTGGAACCGGAAAGCCAGGCGTGCGCATGGTGAACAAGGACAGGTTTGTTAGCAAAATGCAAGTTCGCCATCTCAACCCTAGTGGGCAGCCCTCTGACCGCCTTCAAACAGGTTCCTGCGCGGCGACAATGTCATTCTCGTTCTTCTCAGCTAAACAGTTCCCCGGGAATCTCCTTGGGTCTGTTCAAATGGATTGGGTGTGGGCACAACTTCTGGCACGGCGTTGATATACCAAAATCACGATTTGACCTACGATCCGGGCAATCCCCATCTACTACTGGCTTCCAATTGACCAATTGTCAATGTACGTTGATTCGACGGCTACTCGGTCATCGACCAGATGGTGGATTCTAAATATGTGGCAGTTCGCCCCTTGAGCCTCCAAACACACTCGCCAGACCACTCAAGAACTGGCTCAATCCGTGCGCACCAGGATCTGGGACCTCTTGCCATCCTTCGGTCCCAACGTAGACCGTCCGCCCCAAACTTGCCTTCATTCCCTTTGTACCTTTGGCTCCGACCTCCGCCGCCTGCGCCGCTGACTTGACGTCCCCAGTCTTGGCCATTGTCTCGACAAAAGGATAGAGTGCATCCACCAAAGTGCGGTCTCCCGGTCTAGCAGGCGTGTACTTGGATAGAGCTTCGACGGACGTCTCAAGTGCCTTGGCCCAGTTTTGCGCTGTGGCCGCCGTCGGTGACTTGGCAGACTGTATCCGAAGACCGTGCGAAAGCGCATTGAGGAAGATAGCGTAAATTGCACCAGAAGTTCCATCCATCTCCTTTTCGACCACTTGGGTGATGTTGTTGACCAGGACTGCCGCGTCTTTCGGCGTCTCTATTTCCTTGAGCATTGTCAAGAGAGCTGACGAGAATTAGCAGATGTTGTGTCCGGGGCGAGACGGGATCTGACCTTCAGCACCTCTTCGCAACCCAATGCCACAATCGCCATCCCCAACGATTGTGTCGTATTTTGTGACCTCGGGCTCCGCAGCAATGACTTGCTTGAGACCTGCTTCGAGCGCCTTTTGTGCCAGCGCCGGGTCGACTAGAGTTTCCGTTAGATTTTGAGACCCAAAGTCTATGCTGAAATACTCACGCTCCAGATTGCTTGATTGCACCGCGTCATCTCCAGTTACGTCCAGATCAAGAGTTCGATCAGGGCGCTCCTGCCACGTCTTGGTTCGAACGGCATTGGCCCAGCCCACTGCCTCTGCCGGTGCATCCAACAGCTCAAGCAAGCTTTTCCCTGCACCCAGACCGGTGTCTGCAACCTTGAGCAGCGACACGGAGAAGCCGAGGCCGTTCAAACTGGTCATGAAGGTTCCCGAAAGCACTCTTTCGGGCTTGATCTTCCAGTCCTTGTCCAACTGTTCAACGACTTCCGCAACAACGCCTCCCAGTTCAAGCGGGCTCACGCCGCCCAGGTTATTCACCAGCAGCACAGTCTTGTCCTGTTGGCCATTGATGTTGATAAAGCTGCGATCCTTGTCCGAGGGATCAAGTAACTTGGTCAGCATATTTTTGACAAGCGCCGGCAGATCAACCTCGCGACGCTCCGACCCAGCCTCATTGTGGATGCCCATGCCAATCTCGACCTCGGAATCCTTCAGATCTTCATCGGTTGGTCCAGTAAGAGCGCGACCAGGGACGTGGACGTGAGCCAAGGATGCACCGATGGATGCCAAATTTGCACACACGAGCCGGGCAACGTCTGCTACTTGTTGTAGGGACGCTCCTTGTGCTGCCAGCGCGCCCGCAATCTTCTGGACCAAGACCGTTCCAGCGATGCCTCGACGTCCGACCTTGCCGCCCTGTTGGCGACCCACGCCCACGTCGTCAGCGACTACGACCATCTCGGCATCGATACCGCTTGCGCGCGCCTTCTCGACAGCCATGCCGAAGTTCAGAACGTCGCCCTGCGCAAAATACCGTTAGGTTCCTTGTACGCGCAACAATTCGTCCCGGGCGCACTCACGGTGTAATTCATCACGACCACCAAGACGCCCTTGCCCCGAGGGACGCGCCTCAGGATACATCGTCGAATCTGCTCTGCATTCGGGCTCGCAAAGATGGTCCCGGAGACCGCGGCTGCCAAAAAGCCATCGCCGACAAAACCCGCAAACGAAGGCTCGTGGCCGGCGCCTCCGCCAGAGACGATTGAGACACGAGGGGCGGCCTGGGAGTTGGCCGATGGCCGCAGGTACACGATTTTGTTCTCGGCGTCGAGCGCAACGGAGGGATTCGTGTGCGTCGCCGCCTCCAAGGCGCGGTTGACAAGGTGCGTCGGATCGTGGACAAAGTGCTTTGCTGGCGCAGCGTTAGCCATTGCAAAGAAGAAAGTGTCTTCCTGATCGATTGGAGCTCGTAGTGGCAGATTGGGTCGAATGTGCACCAGTCAAGAGGCGGAATGCAAAGGGTAATGTACGCGCAGGTGGGGCGCGCGGAGAGAGGGGAGCGGGGTAGGTTAGGTGAAGTGGTGGGTTGGAAGCTACAAGCTGTTTACCCGCCCGCTGCCAAACATACCTGACATGCTCGCAGTTGGCGATTGACTGGAGGAAAAGCTACACGGAGAGAAGAGTAGGGCGCGACCATCAGCGACTACACGACGGAAATTTAAGCAGAGCGAGCACGACACTTGGAGATCAGCAAAGCAGGCAGAATTGTTGAGCCCGCCAGACCTTCCTCGCGCGCAACCTACCAGCCAGCACAGCCAGGCTGGAATCAGCTCACGCGCGCGCCCTCCAAAATTACACACCACCGAAGCGGCACCCTGGATGCGCGTCGTGGTACTCACGAGACTGGGACGGGCGTGCTGGCTGGCTGGCTGGCTGTGCTGGACTGGACTGTGCTGCGCCGCATGCACAGAAGGTGGGAGCGACGAGAAGCGAAGCGGAGGAAGCTCCCCCAGCTCCCCTCTTCTCCACACGCCTCCATGTCAGCAGCCCCGCGGCACCGCAAGACCGTGGAAAAACAACAGGTGATGCGAAGCTCATCATCCTATGTCTGCCGCTTTTCCGGATTTCCAGAAGGCCGGCCGTAGCATGTCCAACGGCATCGCCACAACTGCTGCAGTGACGATGCGGCAAACTGGCATCCCGGCATTAATTTCGAGCTGCCCCTCCCTCTCCTTCTTTCATGCATCCCGCCGCCCAGCCCATCCAAGCACCTGGAACCAAGCGGCAAGGTGATCCCCGTCCGTCTTGGCGGCCAGCGAGCGAGCTTCGAGACTGTGCCTACGCGAAGGTCCTGACCTGACCAAGACCCGACCCCACGGCTGCCCAACCGTAGTCACCATGCCTTGGCCATTTTTGGGCGCAAGACGCGCAAATAATTCCCCGCGCTTGTGCTTGGTGCATTGGATAGAGTTGGTTGGGTCGTGAAGCGGTCGGTGACCGATGCTCGGTCAGGAGGCAGACGGCTACGCGCTGGGCGGACGACTGCTGCTGTGCGCTTCTCGCTGCAAAGAATATTTTTTTCCTCCTTCGCCGTTGGAGGTCAACGTATGCGGTAAAACGACGCGCCCCGCCCCGCTGCAGCAGGGAGTGGGGACGCGCGATCTCTGGAGGCGGGGAGACGGGGAAAAAGAGGCGAGCTGTCTTGCGACTGGCCAGGGTGCGGGCCTGAGCCGTGGCAATGGTCGACGTCGCGCAACGACGCGCCCTCGTATGTCCCGCTCGGCGGCGCGCTTCCTTTGGAGCCGCGCTCGTCTTTTCTGCTTCCGCCCGGGCGGCATAATTTTCTGTCAGTCTGCTGACGGGGTAAGTGAGGCGACGCACGCGGTCTAGACACGCTGAGCAAGAGCTTGGAAGCCCGGTTTGTCAAAATTTGTCCATTGTTTCGATCTGGATCAGCAGATGGTCGGGTATAGTGTACACGAATTGTGGTGGCTCCTCTCACATCGCCATCATTTGACTTTCATAACTTCATCCGCATGTGAGTGTCCTGCTCATTTCAAGTCGTAATCTGGGTATACAATGGGCCGTCGCTGGGACGGGCTTTGGGCATCTGCTCGTTGTTAGCCCCAGGGCAGCGCAAAAAGCTGAATTGGTGTGACGGACCTAACACTTTCTTTCCGTCATTATCCAAGTTGGCCTAGGTCGAGATTCTAGTCGTCGCCTCACTTGCGCTTGTCGGCACTGGAAGCGCGTCAGCATCAGCGAGCGGGTAGAGACAGGCGGTGTGGGTGCGTGGGCGGGTGTCGTTTACTCTGCAATCTCGCCCTCGCACGCCGAGCGAAACTCCTCAATCAGCAGCTGCAAGAGAGCCGTGCCAGTCTTGTAAGCACCAATCCTCGAAAGCTCGTCGATCGCATTTCGCATTCGACTCTCGTCATGCGTCGAGGCGAGGCTGTACAGGCGGCGCGCAAGCTCCTGCTCCGTTGGAACGTCCATGTTTTCAAACTTGTCCAGGGCGTCAATCATCATGACGTGAAAGTCTCCCAAGTTGCTCGATCTGCGTTTGTCGCCTTTGCTCTCGGCGCTCCTGCTCCGTTCCGAATTCTCCTTTTTGCGGGCCTCGACGCTCTCCGCAAAATGCACGCGCTTGGTGCTGGGAGGTGACGTCTTCAGAATGGATTGTGGAAAGGCGTGGTGCGGAGGGACCGTGGTTGTGGGCGGCGGGCCACTCTGAACGCTCTGGCGTCGAGGCCGCATTCCGTGTTGCTGAGTCGACGGAGGCGGACCAGGTGGCATGCTAGGGACGCTATAGCCGCGGCTATGGTGATGGGCAGAGTGTGAGTGGCTGTGATGGTGTCCTGGGTGATGTTGAGGCGGAGGGCCAGGCGGAGGGCCAGGTAGAGGAGCGTGAGTCTGCGGATGATGGTATCCTGGGTACTGGGCATGCGCAGGGGCAGGATGGCCACTCCAAGGCGGTGGATAGATTGTCTGGTTGCTGCTGCGGCGGCGACTGGGTGGAGGTCCAGGTGGTGGTGGAGGAAGATTGGCAGCGTGCGGACCCGTTGTTGGGACAGACATGCCGCGAGGACGTTGGTAGTGGGGAGGCGGGTGTTGAGGATAAGACATTTTCGTCGTATCGGTAAGTTTAATCCTGTTTACGCGTCATTGAAGAGAGAGTTCCAAGAGGAGTGAGCAGCGGCCATCTGGGAGGAATTGTGAAGAGGGTGAGTACAATGGCTTTACCTGTTGACAAACCTTGGACAGTGGTGAGCACCAACAAGGATGGCTGGCTAAGGTACCGAGTGCAGTAGGCAGAGGGTGGCGGATGATGTCCACGTTGTGTGTGTTGTCTCGGGCACGAAGCGGGCGCCGCGGAAACAAAAACGTCGAGTGGTCTGTTTCAAGAACCTCTGACGTCACGGGATGCGGACCGCGACTGCCGCCTGGCGTTTGAGATGGTCAAGTGTCAGGTGTGGTCCTCTCTACCTGCCTGTCTGGGTATGTGATGGAGGCGAGGTGAGCTGTCGGGTGCCCGTGCTCCTCTTGCGGGACGGCACCTCAGCTTGGCTCACCACCACGCCCGTCTGTACAACTCCCCTTCACAGACGCCCACTGGCATTGCACCCTCCAATCCAGCTTCTCAGATTGCTCAGGAGACTGCTATCAAAGTGTCCAGTCTGTCTTGAAACCACCCAAGATCCACCATGTCAGACGGCTGTGCAGAGACTAATGCATTCGCTGCCCAAGGCTACCCTGCATCGTGGCCAGCATGCGAAAGTTGCCAAAGTACGCCAAATCGGTCATGACGGCCGGGGAAAGGCATGTCAGGCTTGCGAGATTGCACACTCACTGTCGATCAAGCACTGACTAGAAGCATTCCTAGGTCCAGAGCATGATCCACAGGCTCATGAGCGAGCGGAATGAGACCAAGCAAGCCAACACCCTCCTATGCCTGGAAAACGAGCAGCTACGAGCCAAGCTAGCCGACGCCGAAGAGAAGATCCTTGAGCTACAGCTTGAGCTTGAGCTTGAGCCCCAGCTTCCTTGACCACGAACAACGCAGACATTGGCTCCACCCGGACCTACCTTTATCAGCACTGGAATTCGTCACGACAAAAGCTTATTTGATGAAGCATCTTCAATCGGCACGAATATCAGCAGGAGAGCCCGCAGTCCCCTGTCTGACACCACCGTCAGCTTGTGCACGGTAAGACGAGGGTCGCCGCCGCTTTGGAATCACTTGGAATACCTACAGCGCTTCCGCACCTGTGGCGGAACCTTCAATGGTCGGACAAATCTTATTTTGCGACCGCGACTAAGCATAAATGCTCTGCTCCGAAAGCTTGCAGAGTCTGTCCCGACAGACACCCGAGCGGACTGCTCCCGCAAATCCATCAGATAGCTCTGGTCCATTTCCAGCTCCCCGTTCTTGTGAGCAGCGATATCGTTACTCTTCTCGCGGGGTTGACTAGTCGCCATCTTGCGGCACAGTATGATGGTCAAAACAACGCAATTCGACCAGTGGGTGTTTTGGGAGGCTCCCAAGTTGATTCTGCAGTTTCGCGCGACTGTGACTTGGCACAGACTGCTTCCGTGGTGTTAAGCTTCGTCCTGGCCAGATATTGAGTCATAATCGAGCCAAGCTTTCACCAAACGCACACCACCTTCCAAACCTGACCATTAAAGCGACCCTTTGATACTGACAAATCAAGTGCATAGCTCATTTATTGGCCTTGAGCTTGCGCATTACAATAAACCCCAACTATTACTGTTGTTATCACATGTCTCGAAAAGAACCCCTCATCAAGCAAATGGTACAGTCGATTCAGATTCGGAACACGGCGAACCCTTTGAGATATCATTGGACGACTGACCAGACTCGTTGTTATCTTAGTTCATGAACGTGTCCAGCCCGCTTCTGAAACAACAGAAGCAAAGTCAGTAGCCGGTTCAGACTTCCACGATGGCTGAGTTGGTATCCAATCGGGGACACTGGCATCTTGCGGGGCCAATTCGAGACTGGTCCAGAAACCAAGTCTCGATTATTCCGCCTAGGGTATAAACTCTCAATACCTACAACTGAATTTCTGTTTCTCAGCTCTCGACACTTTACCAAAGAGACCACACAGTTCGTCACTCAAGATGGAACCTACACTTGGAACCTCGCCTGTACCACATGGCCAGGAAGACATCCCTCCGGCGGTATGGGCACTTTTCACAGGGCCAATACCCAAACGCGGATCCACAAAAAAGTTCACTGATTCGGATTGGCCAAGGTACCGAGTTTTGAGCGAAGATGATGCTCGATCCGTTTTGCAGAAATACAACAGAGGCAGAGCAGGGCCCGGACAACTAAAAGAAGAATTCATACAGTTCTACGTCCGAAATTTCGATTCCAGAGGCTATCTCGTTGATAGTAGCCTGACAGCCTCGCGTGGACGGCACGAACTGCCGCTGGCCGCCGAAGTTGCCCAAAGACTGATGGAGGAAAAGAATGCAAAGGATTCGGACAAGTCATCGGGCAATAAAGGCCAAAGCGCTGTCGTGATGGGCATCCCGGACACAGCTACGAACACCAATTTGAATACCAATTCCAATGGGTCCACCTGCACACTTTTGGAAACAACAACGACGTACCACAAGGAGACAAATACAGAGACCGTAAAGATCGCGAATTTTTCAACCGCCGGGAAAGGCCATCGACTGGACGGAGGAAGCTTGCCGAAAACCCCAACCAAGAACAAGGTTGGGCAATCTTTGCTGTCTTTCCCAGAAAGGTGACTAAGGATGACAGGAACCGACATCCGTTCTGAAAAGGCTGGCGGAGTCGCCGGAGCTCCGAGAGACGAACAAAAGGCTCAAGAGAGAGAATGACAAACGAGCGACCGAGTTACAACTTTCAAAATCAAAGCTCCATAGAGTTGAGGCTGAACTATCCATTCAGCGATTGCAAGTCGCGGGCCTTAACGATTCGATCCGCTCGCTTGAGACCCAAAATCAGCAGCTCGAAGGCGAAAGATCCAACCTGGACTCTGAGTTGAAGGAGACTTCCGGAAAAGCCAAGGCTCTCATCAGGGCTTTGGACATGTCTAAGGAAGACAAAAACAAGACAACAAGCCAATTGAACGAGAGAAGCGCAAAGTGCAATGAATTGGAGAATGTCGTTCAAGGAAAGACCGATCAATGCAATCAGCTCCAAGCTGAGATAGCGGCAGCGAAAAAGGAGAAGGACACTGCTCAAGGTGAACTGCAAGAGAAGGATGAGGAGTGCGAAAAGCTCAGGAGACAGGTAGAGCACGAAGGCCTCTACGCGAACGTAACAAGGAGTGTGGCAGCAAGGCTGCTATTCGCTGTCGACCAGATGTACGACCAAATCGACTCTACGGAGCAGGATGACTTTCTGGAAGGTATCAAGTCGGAACTTGGAGATGGACGGTACAACTCTATGCTGGAGTGGGGGAAAAGGATGACACAGCAGGAGTACTCCTAGCCTCGATGTGGGCACATTCCAGCAGGAAAAGGATTGGCGGTGCCACACGGACTTTGAGAAGTTCTGGCCTCAAATTGGATTTTTCTTCAAGGTCAAGTTCAGTTTCGACGGGATTCACAGATTGTCTTCACTGGGGATCACAAATTGCAGGTTGAATGGTAGTTAGATCTGTCTCTCGACCAAAGCCCTAGGAATCTTTTCACGACGCAGAATAGGATACGTGACTCTGCAAGTCATTGAGACCGTCGCGACAAACATCCAGTCGTGCAGTTTGCCTGTCATTAATACGGTATTCCGCTCCCTCGCTCCCGGAGTAGACTTCATTTCAAGGTTACTGACTTTGATGGTGTCAGTGACCAATCAGACTGGTCAGCGGCCAGTGATTTGCGGGATATGTCTCAACTCCCCATGACTTCTAACTTCGGGGTCAACTCTTGAATTTCCTTTTCTCTTGGGGGGGTGTCGATGCTTTCCTCGTCGCTGGAAACATACAAAAAACCGCAGCTTCCCACATTTCTCTGTTGCTGAACCAACTTGATCCAATTCCTTGACAACTGTGAGGAGTCATCAATCATCTTGTGGACTTCCATCACGCCACCAACTACTAGACAAGCTACGAGGCGGGAATTCGGGAACAGTGCGTTTACTCTCTGGCAACTCATGAAGACGGGGCCGTGAGAACATGAGTTGCAATTTCTGATACAGGCGAGAGTGTCAAGGCCCCACAGCCTCGACCAAGGCGAGGAACAGCGCTCGCAAGCGACACTCAGAAGCAAAACAGCAAGTCTCAGAAGGTATCACTTCAAAGAGCAACATCTCTTGTCAATCCAAAACTCCGCTGCCAAGCGATTTTGCTGAAAACGGCCAAGTAGGTGACCAACGCATGCGCAATGCAAACAAATACATCGCACTGCTGCAACAGCGACCAGAGCTGCTAGATATCGAAAATAGAAAGACTGGACATCGAGCTGCGGTAAATACGTGGCCAAAATCAAGAGCAGCGATCAGAGCAATCCGACATCGAAGAGCAAGAGAAGAGCTCCGAGCAATTCTACCAACACCTCGTCCGGAAAGCGGACGAGAAAGCCAACAAGTCGATGGAAGAGCCGCCGCACCCACCCGAGAATGCGGCAGAACGCGATACTGTTCTTCAATAACGCTCCAGAGTATTGCGGATCACAGGGACTTATCGGCGACTGCGCGTCGGCCTAGTAACCCAGCCTGTCACCACCTGATGGTGCCGATTTCCGAGTCGCTGGCCAAGTTGCTCTACAATGTGGATCAGACGAGGCAGCAACTCGGCACAGGCACGGCCCAGGGGAAGGAGAAGGAAGATTTTCTCGCCGAGATTAGGAAATGCCTCGGGAACGATTGGTATGCGAATTTCCTCAAACTGGGGACGATGGTGTGTGAGCAGGGCTTCGTCTATCCTGGAATTGGAGCATTGCGCTAGGTAAGAGGACTAGGGGCGACAAGGGACTGTGCGATTTGGTTGTCTTGATGGTAAACCGTTGTATGCCGGAAGGACTTCTTCATAGCGTCGAATGCGGAAAGGCAGTGCTGGACGCTGCTTTCTCGAAAATCCACGGGAGGTTTGCAGAGTTGAACAAGCCGTCTTGGAAGCGTTGGAGATAGAGGAGAAGACATTATTTCCTCTCTTTCGGTTGGCGCCTTTTGAAAATCTGGTCTTTCATTCCAATGTTACTTTGGTGTTGTTGCTCTTTGTATCGAATCCATTGACTCCTACATTGAAAGCTTCACTGATCGAGTGTTAGTTGATGTAGCAACTCATGTCCTCGCCAGGTTGAGAAAGTAAGTTGAAGTGTCCCACTTTCTAGATTTCATCTTGGCCAGCCAATCGGATACTCCGGCTGCAGGGCATACAGTACATTGATGCCGGCATCCCTCTGGTTTTCAAAAATTCAAAAAAAAAACCCCCATACTGCTTTTATTTCCAGTTCTGCCGGCGCCTCGCGATACTGAGTAGTGTTGTTGGGGCAGTAATATTTACTCTTTTAGGAAGTGACTAAGCGCGGGCTACAAATTCGGCTCGACTCAGCTAGCTACACCTTACACTAAGCATCCCACCTCAGTCAGTCATTACAGTCACAATACGAGTCTATCCCCGACCTAGTAGTTATTCGTTCTATCGGTGAATCTCCTTGTCCCCGATCGACCGGACTTGTCCGGCAGCCTGCGGGGTGTTTCTTTAAACACTCCAGCTTGACATTATCCTATGTAGATTTTCTTGCTCCCTCTGTCTTCCTCGCTGGAGTCATAAATCAAACCTGGTCGAAGAAGCCTTTCAAAGTTCTTGAATATCTGCATGTGATCTGCGCGTTGCTTGGTGGATTTTCATCATGGCAAGAACAAAACAGGCCGCCAGAATGTCGATTGGGGGCCATGGCTTCGGCCCAGGAGTACCACAGACGCCTTATTAACCCTTGGACGCCTCCTGCAGACGAGTACGCGAGTACATGTGTGATAATATCAGACGGAGACGACATTCAAGAAGTGGCGACCTCGACCAAGGGGAGGAAGAAAGGTGTCCGCAAACGCCAACCAAAACAAAACAGGCAGACGGTGCCTGCAGGAGGAACTTCCGGAAGTCAGGCAGCATTGTCTTCCATCCACTGTCGTTTCCAACCGCACTGACGTTGTTTGCAGATGGTCAACGCAACATCTCGTGCGGTCCATCCACGATCATCAAGTGGCTGGCAGAACGCCCAGACTTGCTGCGCACAGAAGTCGAGAGACTGCGCGCCGATAATGAGCGGCAGGACGAAGCGATCCAAAACCAGGAGCAGAAATTCGCACAATTCAGAGCAGACGCAGCAGATCAACAGCCTCAGGGAAGAGCTGAAGGGCACCAAGATTTCGAAGAATGACGACGAGAAGAATGTGGCGCTCGAGGCTAAGATTCAGGAAGAGCTGCTTTACAGCGTTGAACAAATGTACGATGAAGTGCTCATGGAGAATGCTAGCCAGGAAAAGGACGACTTCCTTGCCAAAATTAAGGAGGGCCTCGGAAGTGGACGGTATTCGTACTTCAGAAGAATCGGGAAAATGATTTGTGAAGAAGGGTTGGATTTTCCTGAACTTGAAATGTATCAGGTGAAAATGGAGGCCAACTAGGACAGCGATGAATTGTACAATCATTGTGAGCTGAAGGAATTTGACGGCGGTGTCAAGAGAGGAAGATCAATGCTGGATGAACATTGACATCTTGGAGATATGGAGAGAAATTGTGGTAAGTGGAATGCAGTTTAGTAGTCCCGTACTGACTTGGCGCTCAGGGCTCCTTTCACCAAATCAAATAACTTTTCGTTTGATGGTTTGCCTGATCAAGGCTGCTTGATTCTGTAACCGTCCTCTTGCTAGATTGTGAATGTAAGGTGAAAATCTGGCGTTTGTCCAGATCTGTTCTTGGCCAGCCAATCGGATAGTCCGGTTGCAATGGTATATCGACACACGTACCTCCGCCCTTTCGCTTTTCACAGCTCACTTCTTTCATCTCTAATTTTTGCCGGCACTCGTTAGCATACGAGCAGTGCGAAAAGCTGCAAGCACTGTGTCGAGAACGAAAGTAATGCACCGCGTTTTCCCCCGCACTGCAGAAGACACTGACTCGTCCTCCGCTTTCAGCCTCCATCGTCGGTCTCGCGTCGACGTGACGGGATGGCGAGTACAACGGATTTCGGCAGCGAGGACAACGAATTGTCCCGTGAACTTCAAGACCAGGGCGAGCAACGTACTCAGTTGCTGTCGAACGATGACGACGTACCTTTCCGCGATGAAAGCGAAACCGTAAATCCTCAGTTGCTGTTGAAAGACGACGACGCGTCTTTCCGCGACGAAAGCGAACCCGTACATCCTCAGTTGCTCTTGGAAGACGACGACGCGTCTTACCGCGACGAGAGCGAAACCGGACATCTACCTTCCAGCGACGACGTCCAGTCTCCTCCAGTGAGCCTGAAGCGTAAACGCGGGCGTCCCAGGAAGGAGCAGAGCGTATGCCAGGCTCAGGCAACTGCCCTCCAAGAATGTCACACCGGAGTCAAGACCGAAAAAAGGAAACGCGATCGTCCTAGAAAGGAGATTGCTCTTCAAGACGATGGCATCCCAGTGAAGATCGAGAAAAGGAAACTCGGCCGTCCGCTGAAGTTTCCTCCATTGACGGCTCCGCACGAAGCGGGCTACGGGCAAGCTGCTGCTGTCGTCTCCAAGAGACCACCAGAGGATGCCGATCTCCGCGCTGAAGTCGAGAAGCTGCGTTCCGCGCAGGAGCAGCAAAACGTCACCAACACGGAACAAGCGATCAAAATTTCTCAGCTGGAAGCCGAACAATCTCGCCAGGCATGCGAGGTCAGACAGCTCAGGCGGGAATTCCAGGCGTCAAAGGAATCAAAGGAATCGTCGGAGAGTCAGCTGTACTGCCGAGGCAATAGCAATATTTGCAGGTTGCGTTGATTTGCTAAGGCGGCTTGGACCGTTGTGAGGCTTTGGTTGAGAGCAGCTAGGACGTTGCTTTCCCGGTGTTCGAGTGTGCTACCTTTCTCTTCCTCTCTCTCTCTCTTTCTCTCTCTCTCTCTTTTTTTCTCTCGTGGTTCGGTTTCCTACGTAGGGTGCTTTCGAGGGGACTGGAGTTTGCTTTCAATTTTTCGAGGTCTCAAGGGCAGGAGAGCGACCACAAAAAATCGAAATCCCAAGACATGCGTCCAGAGCGAGAGGACCAGCCATCCCAGACGACGGACCTCTAGCGGACCGGCCCGTCCTACCGCCACACCCTCAGTCCTAGCTTCGTTGCCCTTTCGAGAATGGGCGTTGTGGCAAGGCGACCAACCAGATGCGGGAAAGACGGATGCCATGCCACGCGGGCCGCGGCAGAGGCAAAGGAATGGGCCGAGACTTTTCCGACGATGCATCTCGCGCGAGGGCATAAGGCACGGAAATGGATTGGTTGGAGGAGCGGTCAGTCGGGAAGAGGAGCGAGTGAGTAGGCGATGGTGAGGGAGCGGAGGGCAAATGTCGTGGAAGGCGCTGGATGAATTCTTCCTCTCCAGCTGACGCCGAAAAAGCAAACCTTCATGAGCTTCTTCCATCTCCATTTAGTCTACAAAATTGTATCCTGCTTTCCGTTTTCTCCCCAATTTTCTTTGTCTAGTTTAGGAGTCTTTACCGGCGTCCCGGGAATAAAAGCATCTCACAATAATGGCTTCACCGGACATAGAGCAGACGCAGCGGTTCCTTGCACTCACACCAATCTCATGACGTCAACCCGACCCTAACAGTGGCACACAACAACCCCATCAGATCTTCACGCCCCTGACCCCTCCCCTGTCCGCAGTGACGCGCATATCCCATCCCAGTCCACCAATCCCGTCAATATCACATCACACACCAACGGATGTGACGATGCGGGGAAGCTTACCAAGAAGAGACGTCACCACCACCACAGCGTCTCTCCGCTGTTCAGATCTATTGACCATGTTCACAAATCAATCGAACCCCAAGGTTGTATTGCGTGTAGGCCGAGTCGGCACCCATGAGAGTTTCGATTTTGGTGAATGAGATATAAGACTAGGTCTTGGGAAGGAAAATAGGGACATTACTTGTTTAGAATATTCGACTTGCTCAAACGCCTCATTGGCCTACCTACCTGTCTACGTCTAATCGGAACCTACTGCTTTCCGCACACCATCCAAACAACCCAACTTGTCCTCCAGCAGCCTCCAGTCTCTATATTTTCACCAAACAGCGTCAATGGCCGCCCCATCGCAGACCATGCGCGCCATCGCGCTCTCCCGCCACGGCGACGCAACCGTCTTCCACAGCACGACGCTGCCCAAGCCGACAGCCAGCGGGCACGACCTGCTCGTCCGCGTGCACGCCACGAGCGTCAACCCGGTCGACACCAAGGTGCGCGCCGGGACATACGACGACTACCAAACGACCGCGTATACCCCTGGCCCGGACGACAAGACGCCGCAGAAAAACGCCCTCGCGTACTTTGACCGCGCGCCAAAGCCGCCGAACCACGTGCTGGGCTTCGACGGGGCGGGCGTGGTGGACGAGGTAGGCGACGAGGCGGCCAAGAAGGGCTGGCGAGTCGGCGACGACGTCTTTTACTCGAGCTCGCCCGTGCGCCAGGGCGCCAATGCGCAGTGGCAGCTCGTCGACGCGCGCAGCGTCGCGCGCAAGCCGCGGAGCTTGTCGTGGGCGCAGGCGGCGGCGCTGCCGTTGACGTGGATTACGGCGTGGGAGGCGCTGGTGGAGCGGATGGGCATAGCAGAGGGCGAGGAGGCGGGCGTCTTGATCGTTAACGGGGCTGGCGGTAAGTTATTTTGCTTCTCCTTTTGTCCCCGTTGTACCTGTACCTTTGGACGACGTGAAGTGCGACGGCGAGGCCGCAGAACGACGACCCCGACCGTGTCGCACCCAACGCGCTGCGCCCATCTGTTGCCATACCCAGATTGCCACACAAATGGACCGCTCACGCATCTTTCCATGTGTTTCCAGGCGTTGGGTCAGTCGCCACGCAAATAGCCCGGCGCATTCTCCGGCTCCCCGTCGTCGTAACGACAGCGTCACGGCCCGAGACGACAGAGTTCAGCCGCTCCATGGGCGCGTCGCACGTTATCAACCACCGCGAACCGTTGCCGCCGCAGGTCGAAGCGCTGGCCCTGCCCATGCCGATCAAGTACGTATTCATCACCTACCGTACTGAGCAGTACATGGATGCCGCAGCGGCCATCTGCGCGCCCTTTGGCAAGGTTTGCAGCATCGTCCAGACCAAGGAGCTCAACATGTATGGCGCCCAGTGGATGGCAAAGTGCCTGACATTTGTGTGGGAGCTGCTGGGAACCAAGCCGTGGTACGGCGTCGACGTCGAGAGCCACGGCGAGATTCTGCGGCGCTTGGCGTCCTGGGTCGACGAGGGCAGGATTGTGAGCCACCTGCGCGAGACGATGCCGTTGACGGTCGACGGCATCGTGCGGGCACACCAGGCAGTCGAGGCCAGCAGGGTCGTTGGCAAGGTCGGCTTGGAGGTTCAAGAGGATGGGGGCGTCTTCATGTGAGGTTGCAGGTCTTGGTGGGTCGTCTCGTCCAGCGTCTATCTTTCAGGGCCTGCAGTGGCACAGGGGCCTCAACCCACCTGATGCGTTCAGTATGACTGCCAAATGATGGAAGATGAACTCTAATACATACCACTTGTGAATCAATCCACCCACATGTCGGTTAGCTGTTGAGACCCACGCGTCGATGGTTGTGAAGACGGAGGAACTCTCCTGAAGAAGACGGCTTGGAGAGAGCCCGTCCCCTGAGAAGAGCATGTTGCCTTGGCCGGAATGATGTCGGCATACGCTTCGACGCAACAATGACCGAAATGCTCTGTCATGTAGAGCAGGCCCGTTGCCTCAAAGGTGGACAACTCGTGTAGGAAACGCAACGGCTGTGCGCCAGCATTGTGACACTCTGACGTCGAGGGAGGGATTAGAAAGGGCCGCCCCATCCTGATCTTCACGCTTGGAGATCTCGCGCGGCCAGTATCCCGCAACGACGTCAACCCAGAGGACGTTGGCAGCCATGGTGTGCATAGCAGAGGCGTTGTTGAGTTCCATGTACACTATTAAGTGGATGTTGGCTAATGAAACAACCGCTCCACCATCTTTGCAAAGCATCGCGCGTGCGGACAGTGCAGGGCCAGTGGAGCTCTCATTTCTCATCACGTCAGGTAAAGGAGCTGATGATTTTCACGCCGTGCCGGAGGAAAGAGAGTCAAGTGGTGCCTTCATGTCGCAGCCCATCCCACACGGCGACGGCTGACTCGGCTTCGTGACGAGACCCTCTCATCCCACAGCAGGAGTTCAAGAACATGTGCCTCGTTGCTAAGGTGAGACATGGATTCGCACGCAACTGCAGCAAAGAGAATCTACGAACGCTGCTCAGGAGTCCAGAACTAGCCAAGCGGCTGGAGGCGAGTAACTTCCGGGCCCGCAATTCTCAACAACAGTCACGTGCGGCAACAATTTTGCCCAGTTCATCGAGATCTCGATGGCAGCGCGGACGGCCAGTTTGGCCTAGTTTAATTAATATAAGCAAGTGGGCGTGGAGACGACTTGCGCTGCTGCTTGTCCGCGTCGACGACGGCCCCCCACCCCTGTTGTCTTCCAGCCAACGGCGCCCTCATGCTCTCTGCAAACGCAAATGAAGCTGGCGTTGGACTCGCGATGGTTGGGACCTTGCTCACGCCCTGTGGTGTGGTGGGGTCGGGTCCGTCTACAGGCGCCGCTGTTGGCTAGTGGCACCCAGGAGAGGACCCAAAACCGCCGGCGCTTTTTTCTTTCTTCGAACACCGTCGACTCGTGCCTGATCTTCTTCTTTGAGGGCTCCCGTGGGCCCTACGGGCGACGAGCTTGACGGTCCACGATGTTCCCCAGGTCTGAATGCCATCCCGGTCTCTCGCATTGGCCTTGGAAACCGGAAGGCTAATGAGATTGGGCATGTATGAGGTCATTGCCGGCCTGCAAGGACAAGAGCCGCAGCCCCAGTTGGACAACACTCCGCCCGAGCGCCACTCAAACGCCACCCGTTTGGTCCAGCTGTTTGTGCATTCCCGGATCTGCAGCAAGGAAACTTGGCGTCTTTGCGCTGCTGACGTCGACTGGGTCCAACAGCCGGTGGATCGCCCCGTGTCCGCGATATGTACCGCCTGGTTCCCTTCGCTCATTTAAAACTGCTGGTCTTTTAGCGTCGCGTGCCTGAAAAAGTTGTACTTGTTGCTCTTCACGAGGGAGCCTGTGGCACTGGTCTGCAAAAGCCAAGCTCTTTGATTCTTAATTGACAGGACCGAGCCCGCGGCGTCAAAGGGAATTTCAAAAACCCTCGATGCCTACCCCTCCCATGATTCTGTCGAGTAGCTGATATGATTGATAGCCATCCTCCGCTACCTCTCCGCCTTTTGGCTGGCTACAACGAACTCTGGTCCGCCCCATCAAAAGACTTTTCTTTTTTTTTTCTCTCTCTTCTTCTTCTCTTTCTCCATTGGTGTCTTTCTTTTTAGTCTTGAATTCATGAGGAAGGACTCATGTGGAAAGGAGGGGAAGAGCCATGATTTGAAGAGCCATGATTTGAAGAGCCATGATGTGGAAGAAGGAAAACGAAAGCGAAGTGGTATAGAAGAGGGAGAGAAAAGAGACAAACACCGGAACACCCAGCGACCACAGATGCACTATTCGGACTTTTCCTTCTTCATCGCGGAGGCCTCAATAGGTTGCTCCGACCAACCTTCGTTGGGTCCGCTTCGACCGTGATCGACTTCGACTGGTTGCCCATGTTAGGAGTGCCGCCGCCGCCTTCTGGTCCGAGGCTGTTGACACGAGCACAGACTTTTGAAGCTTCGACTTCGATAAACCTATCGATTGGACCGTATCGACAGTCGGAATGTGCGAATGCAGCGTTTTTGAGGTCAAAGAGTTCGCTTAGAAGAGCGGTCCTTCGGGCGTGCAAAATTGTGTTGTCTGCCTGCAATGCTCTGCACCTTTCGTCCAAGGAAACCACCCACTCCTTCTTCTTCTGCCGACACTTGTGTGCTGCCATACGGTTGCGCTCTAGGAAGTGCTCCCGCTTCAGCTGTTCGTCGGCATCCAAGTCTTCGGAGGGCTCGACCGTCGAATTCTTCCTTGAGCGTGTCCTTGGGGAGCTGGTACTGGATTTACCCTCCGACGAGGCCTCTCTCTTTCTGTTCATGCCGTTGCCACGCTGAATCTGGTCTGGACTATTGCTCTGGCCCCCGGTGGTGTGACTCCGCAGCCTCCTTGGCTGAGTGTCCCTCTTGGGAGTGTTGTCGCTGTCAGGGGTGTATTGACCGTGCTTCTCCCGAGCAGTGCCATGGTGTAGGGGAAGCGGAGCAGCTGAAGACGAAGAGCGGGCAGGAAGTGACCTCTCCCTCCCGTCGAACGTGGAATGGGTTCCGCCTCCTTGAATGGCAAGAGCTTGGGGAGTTGGAGCAGATGAAGCAGATGAAGACGAAGCGCGCAGATGAAGATAGCTGTCCCTGGGGTCAGGTGCAGGCCAGGCCATGCCTTGCGGGGTGAAAAGAGCTTGAGGATGCACCGTTTGCAGCTCTGGGCTGAGTGTCCCCGTGGACAAGGGAACGACGTCTTGGGGTTGTTGGGGTGGCAGAGACGATGGCAGAGCCATCAATGCAGGCGAGGAAAAGGACGTGAGAAGACTGCCGTCGTCGGGGCCTGGTGGTACGGCGTCGAAGGGAAAATCATCGAGATTGTCGAGGTCGCCGGCCATTGCGGAGAGAAAGAGGTGGAGATCAAAGATGCAGTAGTCGAGTCGAGCGCATCAACGCGCCGTTCGAAGTACACAGCAGCGGCCGAGTCGTTGAGAGACAGACGGAGGAACAGAAGAAGCTTTGCAGGACCACGTTCAGCAAGAGTCTTGCGACGCGTCTCAGGGTACAAGATGGGTGTTTGTTGAAGAAATTTTTTCTCGAGGGGCTAATCTACTGGTACTGGAGGAGAAGCGTGGACGAGTCGACGGCGCAAGCAAGGCTCGAGCACAGCCAAAGGACGAAGCAACGCCAAAGACGATGTGGCGGCAAATATCGTCAGATGAAGCGGAGGGGTGGTGTGTGGTGGTAGAGGACGCCAAGACTGGGGGCTTGGTCGAGGACGAGAAGAGGGCTGGCGACGGAAGTTTTGCGATGACTGGGGTGAGTGACGAACGCAAGAGCCTGGCCTGGGGAAGCGTGGGAGCAACAAATGGAAAAACAAGTCGGGCGGACAGGTGGGCGAGGGGTGAGGCGACCTGAGGGGGGAGAGAGAGAGAAAGAGAGAGGGCAGTCCAGTGAGGTGGTGGGCAGGGCAGGGCAGGGCAGGGCAGGGCAGGGCAGGGCAGGGCAGGCGCCTGCACACCCAACCCACCACGGACTGAGGGAGAGAGGGGGGGGGGGGGGGGAAACTCGAATGGCAGTGCGCCGGAACGCGCTCCGAATGGCTGCGCCGAGAAGGACCATGGCATTCTTTATTTGCCATGGGGGAAAAAAGAGTGGGAAACGGGCAAATTGCATCTGCCTCTGCGGAATGCCCCGTCGGCGTCACCACCTCCGGCCACAGCACCTTCCTAAGGTCAGCGTCATCACAGGGGGCATGCGATGCGCTCCTCTCTCTTCATTGCTTCGGTCTGCTCTTCCGCTCTCTCTCGCTCTCTCTCCCGGTCACCGCCCGCCCGCTCCCGTTTGGCCATTACCGTGCCGCCAGCCATGCTGGTGCTGGACCTGGAGCTGGACCTGCTGAGCCTCCACTCGACCTCCATTCATGCCACGACGTGGGCGGACCAGAGACGCAAACACACCCGGCGCTACTTTGCTCAACCCAGTTGACTCGCACAAGCCACGCGCTACGACGTCACAGTGGAGGTCAGTTTGCATGCATTGTGTCAGTTACCACCACTGCTTCGACGGAAAAACAGGTCCTGGCCCTATGATGCAACCCTCTGCCTTCACTTCTCGGCCATCCCCCCGGCCTGCACCTGTGCCATTGGTGTGCGATTGGTAAGCGACGGGAGCCGACGACGCCAACGGCCATCGCAGAAGTGTTCCTCTCGTCGCCACCGTCCTTCCTCAATGCCTGCCAACCAGCCATCAACCCCTCCCGAAGGCCGCCGTGTGTCTCTGTCGTGAATGCAGGTAGGTATTCTCAGGCCCGACAACGTCAGCGCGCATTTGAATGATATCAGCGGTAGAGGTAGAGAAGCTTCAGACACGGTCCTACATGTAGAAAACCACCGCCGTGGAAAAGTGTAAATGTCTTGCACTGTCGTGTCGTTGATGCCCTGTTGCCCTGGTTCTGAAACGACCCAAGGAACATGAAGCCCAGGGGAGCCGGAGCCCGAGGGCCCCGACCGGGACCGCTGGAGATCGTCACGTGCAGAGAACCCTGAATCACCTGCAGGTCCCTCTCCCTCCACCCACTCCGCCAATCCTCTCCTCGCCGCCTGGCCCGACCGACTCCCGACTTTGCTGCACAGCCGAACCTAACGCCACCTGCGGTCCGTCCTTTCCTCTTTGCGCTCGCGACCCCGTCAAGGCCCCGCCGATCCCTCCTCCAGCCTGTCCTCCGCGAGCCCATCACCACATCTACTGCCTCGCCGCCTCACATGTCGACCGGCATCCTCACCACCGCGACGCCTGGCTTTCCCGCTTCCGCAAACCAGAATGGCCATGCCCTGTCGTGTCCTTCCTGCGGCACTTCTGTCGCCGACCTAGCCGACGCCTACCCCGACTATGCCCGTCAGCGCATTGCCGAGCTCGAGGGCCAGGTGAGGCTGTTGACCGAAAAAGCCTCGTCGGCAGGTACGGCGCCCAACCGCTGCAAAACCCACGAGCCACTTGCATCTCCGCTAACCTGGTTGCAGCTGACAAGCTTGCCGACTATGAAGACGAACTACGCCGCTTGAAAGCTCGCCAGTCCTCTGGCGCCGCCTCCGACACCGCCGACGACACTAGGCCCCATACTGCAAACTCTCAGGGAAGAGGCTCGCGTCTATCCAACCTCCTCTCACGCCGAAAGTCGTCGTCCGCCCTTCACGCTCCGCCTCCTCCGCTCCCGACAACCACTCCACCCGTCCCTCCAAATCCCCCGGTGCTACCGCCCATCAAACATATTGACGAGGAGCTTCGCGAGACCCGGGAAGCCCTCGAGAAGGAGCGGGCCATGCGCGCAGAGGCTGAATCCAAGGTTGCCAAGCAGGATGCCGATGTCGAAGAACTGACCGCTACCCTCTTTCAAACCGCCAACGAAATGGTTGCCACCGAGCGAAAGGCCAAGGCAAAGTTGCAGGAGCGTGTAGACATATTGGAAAAGCGGGATCAGGAGAAGAAGATGCGCCTCCAGCGACTCGAGGGCGCCGTGCAGCGCATCGACAGGATCCACGGACTCTTGGCCTCCTGAGCTCCTGTCTCATCTCAAGACAACTCCTGGGAAATTGCCTTGGTTTCGATACCCACTAAGCGTCCGTCTTTGCCCTCTGAATGTGTAATTTTCAGGGCACATCGACATGAATCATGCCACGTTGTCCTGCGCGCTCCCCAGTCGCACAGCCGAGGGAGCCACGCCACGAGATTGCCATGCTTTGATGATTCTACAAAATCAAGCGACTTTGATATCAGCAAAGCCTTCTACTCCAACTTCGCAACTATCTGCGGGGTATCAAACAGCTTCACAGCCGTAGTTGAGCTTTTGTTGAGGATGCCCAAAAAGCAGCATCCGCGCGCTCGGACGGGGGTTGGCCAGGAATGGCTTGTGCGGTCGGAATGCGCCTCCAAATCACAATGGCCATGCCTGTCTCCTTGGATACGGTCTAAGGGATCGCAGGGACTGCAGGGAAAGATCTGGACCCCTACCGACCACGAGTCCTGACATGCACGAATCTTGGTTATCGAGGGATGGTAAACGGGACCCTGGAATTGCTTCTCGCCGTTGGCAACTCAGCACAACAGCCTTGGATTTCAAAAGGCTGCCTTGATCCAGTGGGATTGAGCTGCGCTGATCGTCACTTCGTCTTGGGGTTTTGCGAAAGCAGAGTTGTCCTGGCACTATGCGTTTTGATTGCGCTACTTCAAATGCCACGTCTTTTATCCTATGCGCTTGCCCTTTGGTCTCGCGTCAATGTATTAACGGGTGACGGACTGGCAACAAAAGGATTACTCGGCGCCTTGGGCTCCAACGACCTATCTCAATACGGCAGCGAAATACCTTGACCCCATGGTTGTCAAGGAGGTAGCAGAGGCAGGGGAAAATACCCCGGGGATGTTCGCTTCTACACTGGGCGACACTGACTTCAATGATACACAGAATCCAGACTGCTTCGCCTACACTGTTCGACTGCCGCTGGGATTGGGTATGTATATATGTGTTTTGAGCAATGGTGAGTATGATGGCACAACGCTGCCCGCCTGCTTGCCTGTCTGCCTTTTCCTCTGGTTCCCCTGGGTCTTTCGCTGGCATTCTGGCTGACGGGTCTCCTACTGCCCTCTTTTACTTTTAAGTCTCCCCCTAACAACAGTAAACCACGGCCCATAAACGAACAAGAGGGAGAGCGAGAGGTGCGACGCAAGGTGCGTGTCAGGCGCCGAATCTGACCGACTCCTCGTCACCGCGAACGTCTTCTCTTGGCTTGTCTGTGCCCCTCGGATCGTGCAATACATCCGGCAGCATTCGGTCGTCCTGGGATCTGAAAATGGGGCTTCCCTGAACTGCATGTGAATTGACGCGTCCACTAACTACCTCGCTTGCCCCACCCCCATTGCAATGAAGCAAGCTAGCTGGCTGACTCGCCGGGGCATGTTGAGCCGCGTACCTGGATATCTCTCAACGAGAACATGCCAGAGGCTCCTCCTTTACCGCTGCTCTTCTGTCCGGCGCGCTCGATGTCTGGTAAAGCAGCAAGCAGAAAACTGCGTGGAAGATGCCGCGTGTCCAGTCTGTTCTTCGGCCCTTGCTACGCACAACCTCAGGTGGGCGGGAAGAACGGGAAAGGACAATATGAGATGAGGTGGATGCAGGATTGCAAGTCGCAGGAGCTGTTGTCCATCATTGCAGCTCCTCCGACCCAGAGTCTCATGCTTAAGTACCTATCTTTCAGCACACACCGGCGGTCGGGGTCGTCTCTTTGGGGTGTGGGCAGGTGAGTGCCGCAACCTTCACCCTTTTTCATTGGATTTTCTTTCCTCACTTTGCGTAGGCAACACTCACTCATGTCCCTCATATAATCGTACGGCGAACTCATTACTAGTCAGATCCCAACATCAAGAACGTCGTTGAACCTACTTCTCATTTATATCGACTGCCGAAGCGGCGGCGGCGAAGCCAAGGCAGGAAGGAGGTATCTAAACGATCGGCGTGGTCTAAAAAGAAAAGGAAAGGAGAATCGGCTCGTTTTGAGACGGGAAAAATTTGGCTACGACGACAGCGACGGAGATGACGACAAGAGAAAAGGGATATCCAGCTGTCAGAACCAGAGAGCAAGAGAACAAGAGCACAAAGAGGGAAAAAGAGACAAAACGCCAGGGGAGAGAGAGAGGAAAGGAAACAAAGACGATCAGATTGACGCCAATTCGCCGCAGCCGCCATCACCGCCCACAACGCCGTTCTTCCGCATCTACCGGTACTTCTCGTATGTGCAACGCCATGGGAAAAGGAATGTACAAGCAGAAAAGCCTCCTCTCCTCGTTACCGCACAGCCCTCACCACAGCCTGAAAGACACTGCGCTCCTTCGCCCGAAGCACTTTCTCCAACTGCGCCAACACAGCCGAATGAGTCAAGTTCTCAGCATCGCCGCCACCACCGCCAACTCCGCGCCCGCTGCCACCATCGCCGCCGGCGCAGGTGTTGCCATCGTCATTCGACGCCGGCGCAGCAGCGGCGCGCTCGTCAAAGGCGCGCCCGCACTCGCGCAGCGCGTCCGCCATGGCGTCCACGAGCGTGCGCACGCGCGCCAGCTCCGTGAAGATGATCTGCATGCGCGACTTGGCGTCGCTGCTCATCGACATCAGGGGATTCGAAGTCGTCGGAGCCGGCCGCGGCACCGACGGCGGCAGCGGCCCGTAGCCCGCTCCGCAGTGGAGCATGCCTGGTGCGGATGGAGCGGTTTGGGCACCGTGCGTGGTCGTGGTCGCGTCGATCCCGAGACCTGACAGCGCGGCGAGTGCGGGGGCGATGGTGTTTGTCGTGGTGGTGTTGGGGAGAGAAGTCGAGGCAGGATGGGGAGGCGGCGTTGTCGTGGTGCTGCTGCTTGCGCTGCTGCTGGGGCTGTTGTCGCTGCTGCCACTGCTGCCGTGATCGCTGGCGAAGGACCGCAGCACGCTGTGGTAGCTGGCAATGAGGGAGATGGTGAGGATGGTCAAGATGTGCGGAGTGCGCATTTCTTGCATGCAGAGCCCGCACTGCAATATTTGCGCGATCGAGTCGACAATCGTCTTATTACGGACCAGGATGCGGATTTCCAGTGGCACACCAGATCCCCCTTCCGGTGGCGTCGAGTTGACCTGGGCCATCATCTCCAGCGCCTGTGCCATGCAGTCGTGCGGCAGCGTTGACTCGTTTGTCCGCGGCGTGCCGACGCTCGTGCTGCAACTCGACATGGCAGATGGCGAGCCGTGGGAATAGGCGTCCGTCTGCCACTGCTGCTGCTCTTGTTGATGCAGTTGTCCGAGTGCCGTCATGCTATCGTTGTCGTTGCCCAGCATGGCGATATCCATGTCGTCCATGGCCCCCATGGAGACAGCTCCGTCGCCGCCGACGTATCCTGAAAGATCCGCGAATGCTCCAATTCCAGCGCAGTCGAGATTCATGGAATCGTTCCCAAAGGTGGTAGGAGGGGGATCGCAGGCGGGAAAGAAGTCGGGCTGCGCTGGTGGAATGTATGGCATTGCAAAGATATCTTGCGGAAACAGGCCTGGAAACGTGCCATTTCCCATACCGCTAACGCCGGCGGAACTCCAGACGTTATCATTCCATGGAATTGTTGGCGAAGGCGTGCGCAGTTTCTGGTCTGTTGGCGGGAAGTGGTGATACGAGGTCCGTTTCTGGCTGCCAGGAAAGCTGCTCTTCTGGTCGTCATGCATTCGCTCTGGCGATTTTCGAGGAGAGCCGGCACTCGAAGTCTTCTTTGTGCTGCTGATGCTGCCGCCAGTGGTCCTCTGTTTGCCTTTGCGCATCGACGGGCTGTAATCACAACGCAACGACTTGGTGGCACAGCGAGCGCAAATGGGCTTGTCTCGCGTGCAGCGCACCTTGGCCTGGGCACACGAGTTGCAGCTGTCGCGGAGGCGCTCAGGCCGCTTGGGTGGATCCGCACGGCTTGAAGTGTGCATCGTGGAGGCAGATTGTGGGGATGGTCGCGAGGAAGAGGACAGGTGGTATGGAAACGGTAGCACCTCCGTTCAAAGCTGATGCCAAATGGCTGAATTGAAGAGAATAGAGTCCAGACCGGGCCTCCTGAGCACGACTAGCCGGCCTTTAAGACGATTCGAATCCATCGGGACAGGCTCGCGTGGGATGCGGAGGGTCGGTGGGCGTACGGGAGGTGAGCTTGAGGCTGATGCCTTGGTTAGCCAGGGCAGTAAAGCACGCGTGGAGGGCCCCCACCAGCGACAGGCCCTTGGGGATCGCCATGCAGGGATTTCCGATCATGCAATGGCGAGGTGGTGGTTGTAGTGGTTGTGAAGGAGAGGTCCAAGTGTCCGGCAGGTCAGCGCTAGGATTGGGCAGGGCACGAAGCATGCCTCGTCGAAGGAACCGCAGCTAAGCTTTAGGTTGGCAGGCCGGCGCCGCTGAGGTAACGGCGCTGGAGTCTGGGGCTAGAAGAGGCATGCGGCGCGAGTAGAGGCGCCAACGGGGCTGCGCTGCGGGCCGCTCCTGAAATAAACTGCCTGCCCTGCCCTGCCCTGCCCTGTACCCACACCGCTCCACCGCACCTTGGGGCCAACCCACGCCTTTGGGTGCCATCCTCTGCACCTCTGCATCTTTTTCCTCTTCCGGATCCTTGCTGAAACATTCCAGTTGGTTCCTCATCCTCTGGCTGCGGACCAGCACCACCACCTTCATGACTCGACTACCACCTGGCCCAGGGACGTTGGTATCCTCCTCACACCATCTACAACCTCCTTCGCTGCACCGTTTAGTCGCCGACCATGGGGTCCAAATGACTTCATCAGGAATCAAGGGATCCAATCGACGACGTCTTGCAGCCAGCTAAGCTTTTGCTCTGCGAGGGCCGCTTTGCCGAATGAAGATTTGTCGTCTCACCAAATGTGCTTGACGAAGCTTCTCCTCGCCTTGGTGCTCCTCATAGTCTGGGCAAGCATCGAGATGCGGCTCATCCACCCACCTCTGCCGCATCCAATTGCGCCTGATGAGAGCTCGTGTTGGATGCTCCCTAGTCCTGCACGTGGCTTTCAGGTTGCCCACCAGCGGAAATACTCGACAAGACATGGAAAGTCGCGCCTTCGGCCTCTTCTGAGACCGAATCAAGCCAACGGAGGAACCACCGACGTCATTGTCTCATCTCCTTTTGGTTGGCTGAACGGGCAAATGTGGTCTACTGCAATCTGCATCGAGGGAAACTGGTTGGTCTGTTATCTACTCGTTTCAGAAGCATACGGCAACCGTTGCGAGCCGATCACCACTGTTCCGTCAGAGTTGTGTAACGACAACATCGTGTTGAGCGCAACCGGCATATTCAAAAGAAACCAAAGGCACCAGTGCCGCAGCCGCGTTCTCACAGACCCCAGAGCTCGGGGCTTCCGCTTTTCCTCCAAAACCCATGGCACCAAACCCGCATCCGTACTGCGACAAGATGTGGAAACAGCCAGGCAGAAACGAGGTTTTTTGCTTATTCTGTCAGATGGTGGGTGTCTTGGACTGACAACCTTCCGCACAATTCTTCTATTCGGCAATTGGCTCGTACCACAAAGCTCGGAGTTTTGGAGTCGCATGCAACCGTTGTCAAATTTCCTGGTGATGATTGCATACGGCACTGCACTTGCCACCAACAAACTTCATAGCAAGGGCTGCGTCGGTATCAGCGCTGGTATTCGGTCCTGACCTGGTTCAAAAATGACCTATTTTGAAAGTTTGGCCCTGGTATACGTCATTGGCATTCCTGAATGCAGAAAACGCCTTGCCAGGGATGCTCCATTTGTGCAATTCAAGAACATAATCAACTAGTGCTGACAAGATTAGATGGGGACCGCCAGACAATAAGGGCAATGATCATTTTCCGCCCCACTGCAACCTCCATACCAGCATGGCTTACTGCAGCAAACAGAAACACCTATTCTATTATCAACATCAACGCCTATCCCGCTCTACTGCTTGCTCTTTCACTCCAGGTGGAGTCTGTTGGGATCCATAGAAACGCACTCACCTCTACATCCCCGAGGCTGTCTCGACACAAGGGTGCTAAACCCGAAACCGAACCCGATGAAAAGGGTCTGCCGGTCTTGTCATTGTTTTTTTTTTTTTTTTTTCTTTTCTATCAACATCGAAGACATCTCTCTGGCGTCCACTTGAGTGCCCGCAACCTCGCCCGGGCACTCTTCACATGTACCTGGGGCTGGCTGGGGTTTGAGCAATAATTTGAACCAATCAAATGCCTCCGTGACAGAAGAAAGAACAAAAAGCAACAGAAAAAGCACGATTAGTGGCCACAGGTCACCCACAGCCAAGTCAGCCCAGCCCTACCCTACGTTCCGAATCCCGACACCGACTCCATCTGCGTCACGTCACGCCAGCCCCGACAGCCATCTTCGCACCACCGAATACCGAGCCGATGGAGCCCTGCCTTGACTTGGACCCCGAGTGACAGGCAAATGTCGACGACTCGTGCTGTTCTTTTGGCTTACCTGCCTTTCCGTATCCACATCCTGTTCTGAATGGCGTGCTACGACCCTTGAAACGGCGTGCACCGCAGTGGTAAAGGCCAGCCAGCCACTGTCGTAATCCCTCCCCTCGCTCGGCACTGCAGGTCCGCTTCCCCGGACGGCGTGGTGATGGCGATACAATACCCGCTCCTGAAGGCGCTGTCAAATTTTTCGCGTGTCCGTGTCCTCCGAAGCGCCGTCCGAGCCTTGGTAGAGCCGGGGCACAGCATTTCAAGCCACTATTCCATATGAGGTGCGTTCGCGGTTCATGAGGGTTGTTACATCAACGCCGTTCTTTTTATTTTGTTTGTTTGCTTCCAATCGCCTTCAGAACCGACACAAGCGGGTAAGACTTGCAGAGGGGCGATAACGACTGTCCAATCGTTCGAGAGCCTCGACGTTTTGAATTATCTTTGCTTCGGCACTCATTTCGGCCTCTGTTTGATTGTCTGCCTAGCCCTTCCCCGCCACGTGGGAGGTGCCTTGTGTGCTACAGTCGCTGCTACAACTCTCCGCCTACTACAGCTGACTGTGAGAATGGGCAAAACACCACCACCTCATCTCTCATCTTGCATCAGGGCTGGGCAAGCGCTGGTGCTTCCGTGCCACATGAGGCGCTGTCAACGACACCGCTCTTTCACTTGGGTTGTGAGGTGGAAGCCTCCGAACAACGCCAAACTCGAGAGTAGTGTCTTGTTGCGCATGGCTTGGAGTAGACTCATCGTGGCTTAACAGACGGACGCCACAGGAAAATTGAAGTGTTGAATGCAGAGCCGCAAGCCAAGGAAAGTTGCTGGCCTGCTGCCTCGCAGAGCTTGTCAGTCTCCGGATTGGGCTGTATCTGCCGATCGACATCAATTTACTTTCGCCCGTCTCGCCTCGCCTCGCCTCGCCTTGTCTCGTCTCGTCTCGTTTGCCATGTCGGCTTCATCGCGTCTTGCAATTCTGGCCGTAGCTGCTCAAATACGCCTCGTACCACCGCGCTAGAAGATAAGTACACAGTCCCAAGTGTAGTGAGAGACCAGAGCGGGCGACTCTTAGCCTTGAATCGCCTTAGATTCCGTAAAATATCTGTCCAGATACTAAATTCCAATGTTATCCCAAGAGAGGATTCCCCAGCCAGTTTGCGAGCATTAACGTGGTCCCTCTCTGGGCCAGACCAATCGCCCACATGCCGACAAGCCATCCACGACGACGATCATCTTTCCCGATTCAGCTCGTCCCGTCTCGACAGCGACCGTTCCCATCAGCACAAAATAACTGCCGAACAAACTCACACTAAATGGGTAGGTACTCCGCAGCGAGGCCCATGATCATCTTCTAGCTGGTCCTTGTTGCCCTGCACGAAGCTTCTGCAGTTTCTACCATCGAACTTTATTTCGGTTCGCGAATCCACCCATCCGCCCATTCATCCTTACTCTCTCCCTTATCGTCCCAATCTGGCAGCCAACACACGATACATCAGAACTTTGTCCAAACACCACCCCACGCCCATATCAACTCCACCTCCACCCGTCCACCCTGTCCACGTCCAAACCCGCGGCCCCTCGCCTCGTGCCACACACATCCCGCAAAGCTTGACACAGCTTGACACAGCACCTGTCCCACACCCACACCGGTAAAGCCCTGCACAAGCATTGGATGGATAGGCTTTTATTTCCCTATTCTACAGTACTGACTTGGTGACTTGGTGACGTCTCAACCGCGCCGGGCATCTCGTCTCGAGGCCGGACCTGAGTGGCTGGTTCGGGTCGGACGGAATTGAGCGATGGGCACGAGCGCCGGATACTCGCTCGTGCAAGTCTCTGTCGTTCGAGATGAGTAGGCGTTTTGGCGTTTTGGTGAGGGCGGTTGCTGGGCTCCTTTCTGGGTGAGTGGTCGGCGGCACATCTCTTCTATCCCCTCCCACGCCGCTGGCTTTTGCTTTACCTTCCGTTCCTCTGCTATCAGCTCGCTCGGTTACTTGTCTCGACAAGCCAAATCACACCAAGACCTCCGCTAGTCATTCGCCGTAAGTGTTCTCTTTTTGGCTTCCGGCTTATGTTTGCTTGAATTTTCTTGCCTCTTGACGCATGCAAAGTACACCATGGAGGTGCTCTTGGCTCCCGCTTTTCGTCGGGCTTTGTCACATCTGTTTGCTATCTAGAGAGGCAAAGTGCGGCTGTGGGACATGTGAATGTGTGTTTTTGAGGATTGCGGGTAACGGCGTTCACATCCAGATATGAATCAAGTTTTTGATACCAAGCAAGAGCGCTGTTACGTGCGATACGCTATTTGGAGTATAAAACGGGCTATGAATCAAAAAAGATGAACAGGGAGGAAATGAGGACTTTGGGCTTTTTCTGTTTCTTTTTGGTTACCACGCACCCACTATACCCGCGATCGGAATGTCGATGCCAGTCGTATAACTTGCCACGTCGCTGAGCAGATAGACGTACGCGCCACCCAGCTCCTGCGGCAAGGCGAGGCGGGGCATGCCGCCATAGTACTGCATCTTGAGGTTCCAATCGGGGCTCCGCTCGACGTAGTAGGTCATTGCCGTCCGCACAAAGCCCGGCGAGATGCTGTTGACGCGGATGCCATGCTTGGCCCACTCCATGGCGAGCGTGTGCGTCATGTTGCGAACGGCGGCCTTTGTGCCACCATAGGGAGCCGACGGCGCGGCCCGGTTTGGTCGGTACGACGTCATGGATGCGGTGAAGACGATGGAGCCCTTGACGCCGAGCTTGATGAACTTGCGCGCCGCAATCTGCGCGCACGAGAACGACGCGAAGACGTTGAGCTTGAACAGCTGCTCGACTTGCTCGCGCGTGAATTCCAGCCCCGGCTGGTGCTTGGTCATGCCGGCGTTGGCAATCATGCCGTGCAGCGAGCCTTCGGATTCGATGATGGCGTCGAGCGCGGCTTCGATCGAGGGCTCGTCCGTCACGTCGGTGTGGATGAATTTGAGGTTGTCATGGTGCTTTTGGAGCGCGTGGAAGTCTTCTCCCGGCTCTGATATGTCGAGCGAGTAGACGACTTTGGCCGAGTTGGCGAGGCAGACTTCGGCGATTCCCAGGCCGATTCCGCGGTTAGCCTAGGATGGTCAGCGTGACTGTTGTTTGCACGCCATTGGACGGATCTACTTACACCGGTAATGGCAATGACCTTGTCCTTTAATGTTATTTGCCAGTTCATATTTGGGGGAGGTTGAGTGCTGAGGTAGGCAGGCATGGCGGAGCCCTCTCCTTGAAGCACTTCCTGGCTAGTGCTGGTTCCGTTGGTCGAGCTCATGGTTGGAAGCAGTATGTCGAATGTAGATCAGTCTGGGTAGGTGGGAGGAAGGATGGATTGATGGAGATTGGGTAGGAGAAGACGAGTTTAAGTGCACACTTGGAGCTTCTTGAACAAACAGCTGGTCCGCACCCGAACTGGGCTCTCCGCATCCAAATTGTGGGCCGAGGGCACGTCAAGCAAGACGGCGGCGGTGCGGGACGGTCGGTAGGATGCATCAGTGAGTTTCAGACGCCGTAACGGGAAAGCTCGTGGCGAGGAAGTGGAATAATGGGTGAGGGGTGAGCTGTTTGGAGGGTCAAGGTGGCCCCGAGACGAGACGCGGAGCTTGTGTGGACCTCGAATCGAGGCTAGCGCGACAGCTTAAGGTAGGTCATCCCACCCGTTTCGACACGTGCCCCCAGAGCTGAGTTGCGAGAGCCATGCACTAGTATTTATTTAATCTTGGTCTCCCCTTGCTCTTTCGCAACATCTCTTGCCCTGCAGCTCAGATCAGCTTGCGCTGTTCTGGGCTCAACCTGACCTCATCGACGGTTCTTGAACATCCGACCGGGAATGCTTCGACACCATCACGTGTTCTGCGGCTCCCTTCTGCTTGAAGTCCTGGCGCTGACAACTCTCCTTTCGTTCCTTAGACACACCCTCCTCTTCAGTGGCTCTGGATGCCAGCTCATGCCGCTGCGCCTCAACTTCTTCGCCCTCCCTTTTTCTGTGCCATCGTGTTTTCATTTGCTCGGTCTTTCTACCGCGCGCGCGCGCCAATGCTAAGAGTCGCCATGTCGCTCAAAGTTAGTTCGAAACGGATTCCTTGTCTTCCGGTAGCCACATGGTCAAAGCCGCGGTTCTTTTCTTCCATCTCTGCAACTCTGCTTTTGACATGATCTTCACTCTGTCTCCATGGATTTCTTCAAATCTTATTCCTCCGTTTTCTAGTCAAAACCCCCGAAGGACTTTCGAACGCGTGCACCATGTGCGTTGAGTCTGATGAGACGCTCAGCAACGCTGCCGAAGAGAAGAAATTGGTCCGAAAAATTGACCTGTACCTCCTCCCAACAATATGGCTCACCTACTGTCTGGCGTACATAGACAGAATCAAGTAAGCTTGGTCCAGCATCATACTGCTGCTAAATCTGACCGGGTGATGTCAGCATTGGCAATGCGAAGATCGCTGGCATGAACGATGATCTGAACCTCACGTCCAACCAGTACTCCATCTGCCTCGTGGTCTTCTTCGTCAGCTATGTCGTATTCGAGATCCCTTGCAATTTGATCCTCTCCCGCACACGCCCTTCGATCTTCCTGCCGACAATCATGTTCGTATGGGGTGCCATTACTTGCTGCATGGCGGCGGTTCACACCTTTTCGCACTTGGTTGCTCTGCGGTTCCTTCTAGGCATCGCCGAGGCTGGGTTTGCTCCTGGAGTTTTGCTGTTGCTTTCGTCTTGGTACAAGAAAAACGAGCAGTCGAAGCGTTTCGGCGTGTACATTTCAGCCGCGGTCTTGTCGGGCGCTTTTGGTGGCATCTTGGCTGGAGCCATCACAGAATCTCTGCACAAAGCCCATGGCATTACGGGCTGGCGTTGGCTTTTCGTGAGTCTTGCTGCCGGATCCGAACGCTCCTTGCTGACAGTTTTTCAGATTGTTGAAGGCGCTGCTACTTGCGGCGTAGCGATCATCTTCCGGTTTATCCTGTTGGATTTTCCAGCAACGACAAACAAGCTCTCATCGGCCGAACGAGAACTGGCTCTCAGCCGCTTGGAAGACGACAAGGTCAACTCGATGAGACAAGACTCGGCGCATCTTTCTCCTCTGCAGGCGATCACCCTCGCAATGCAAAACTGGAAGACGTGGTTGCTCGCCGTCGGCTACATGGTGAGAATATGGATGCTCCCAAGCTGGCTGTTTAGGCTAGGCACTGACTGACCCCTGTCAAGGTAATTGTTGGATCATCAACGCTTTCGTATTTTTACCCCACACTCGTCAAGCAGCTGGGATACACCTCGTCTTCGACGGCTCAGTATATGGTTCGTTCGTCTAAATTCTACCAATCGGTTCGGGGGTCAACTTTACTTGAACCTACCATGTTAAACATCATGCGCTCTTCTCCCCGGTGCCCATCCAGACGCTGACCAAAGCGAAACATTGCAGGTCGTCCCCATTTACTGTGCATCGTTTGTCACGCTGCTCATTACAAGCATTCTCTGCGACCGCCGACCTGTTCTTCGCGCCCCAGCAATATCTCTGCTACTGCTGCTAAGCACCACCTGTGCTGTTACCGCTTCCGCCACAGCCGCCTCGACAGCACGCTACATCCTCCTCATTTTTCTCGCATGTGGTCTCTGGGCTGCCAACGGTCTCGCACTAGCTTTCGCAGCCAGTAGCTTTTCCGCACTTCCCCAGGATGTGCGCGGCGTCAGCTTGGCGTTTGTCAACTCGGCGGGGAATCTTGCCCAGATATACGGCGCCTACCTGTTCCCCGAGGAGGATGCGCCAAGGTATCTGAAAGGCTTTGTGGTTGTGTCAGCGCTCTGCGGACTGGGTATCTTTGTGTACGCTGTGGCGGGCGTGGCGCTGAAGAGGCCGCTGATGCTGGATGATGAGGCTTGCAGTCAACACAGTCGTAGGACCGAGGTGTGGCAAGTGAGGAACAAGTGGAAGAGTTGGCATTTGTAGATATGTGTAAAGATGTCAAAAAGTAAGTTTCGTTTACGTCGTCAAACTTTTCATCGATGGTACGCGCTTTGTGCCTCTAGGATCGCGAAGATGACTCGGGACACAAATGGAAGGTGAAGACTTTGCGTGGAGTGTCAACTGGAAACTTCGTATTGCTAGATTGAAGACGACGAAGTACTTCATAACAACGCCCAGAACCCATCCAGACCCAAACATCAACCATTCACCACCCCATAGCCTAAGCCCAATTGCCACCCTCGACGAGCGCCTTCAAAAACACGGCAACCGCATACGCGCCTGGGTCTGGCGGAGCATCCTCGCCCTCCTTGACCTTGCCCACATACGTTGCCCTGCCAAATCGAGGCTTCATGTGCTTGGTCTTGTCCGCACCTTCCTCCGCCGCACGCACAGCAGCCGCAACATCGCCCGATGCGCTCAACGTCTCAATGAACGGAATCAAGGTATCCATGACTGTGCGATCGCCGAACCGCGCGCCGGTGTACGCATACAGATTCTCCAGCGCGCCGAGAGCCGTCGCTCCAACGCTCTCTGGCGACACTTGGAACGATGACCCTTCGCTGGCGGCGGCTCGGTTGAGGTTTCCCGTAAAAGCCGTTAGCAGGATACTGAGGATGGCACCGAGCGACCCGCCCACATCCTCGACAGCGCCGTTGACGGCTTCGAGCGCGTCCAGCAGCGGCGGCGTCGCTGTGTTGAAGGGAGGTGAGGATATGAGGTTGAGGATATTCTGGCTGACGCCCGCTACGGCTTCGCCGCAATCGCCATCGCCCATCAGCAAGTCGTACTTGGTGATGTCGGGCTCAGCGGCAAGAGCAGCGTTGCAGGCGTTTTTGAGTGCTGGAACAAAGGATGGTGCAGCCGCTGGTCCTGCAGATTTGTGTGCACCATTTACAGCGTTGGCTTTGAGCTTTTCCCTCCTTTCCGCGCTCTCTTTCGAGTGCTGCGCTGGGTTGTAGCCGTTGTGCGGCCACGCTTGCGCCGTTGTGGGAGCATCGAGCAGTTTGACGATGTCGGCCACTGGACGATTCACTGCCTTGGCGAGGCCGGAAAGATTGCCCAATGTCAGAGAAAAGCCAGGACCATTTAGTGACGTCTCAAAGGTGCCGGAAAATATGCGGCTCGGCTTGATCTTCCAATCCTTCTCGAGCTGCTCCAGAGCGATTTGCGTAAGGGCCTCTAGCTCCAGAACGGATACACCACCAAAGTTGTTGATGAGGAGGCAGATCTCATCCTTCGGGTCAAATTTGACGTACGCCCTATCAGAATCGTTGGGGTCAAGAGCGTAGAGCAACATCTCGTTGATCAAATCTGGCGGCGAAGGCATTGGCGATATTGATCGAAGGCCCTGGAACTGGTGAGCAACATTCCACTTTCATTCCTTTCGGACTCACTGGTTCATTGTGGATGCCCATTCCAACAACGCACGTGTTCTCGGGTATCCTCTCGAATGCTGTCCTTCCAAGCACATGGCAGTGGTCCAAACTCGTGCCAATGGTTGCAAGGTACTCATTCACTGCGGTTCCCAGAGCCAGACAGTCCTCAAAGCTCCACAATTCTTCAGCCGCAGCACCGAGAAGCTTCAACACTGCCAAGAATCAGCATCGGGACGTGACCAGGTAGCTGGGCGGGTTGGCTTACACAACAGGTTTCCTGCAAGCCCTCTTCTCCCAACAAGCTCCGTCTGTTTCCTGCCCAGCGCAACGTCCTCTGCCATGGGTATCTGGGCAATCTTCTGTCCCGCGGCGTGCGCTTTTTCCCTCGCAAGACCAAAGTGCAACCTGTCACCGGTATAGTTCGTGATGCAGAGGATCACGCCTGCATCTGAGGGCACGTGTCCAATTCCAGCCATGATCTGCTTGGTAGAGGGGCTGGCAAAGACGTCGCCAGAGACTGATGCCGCGAGCATGCCATCGCCAACGTAGCCTGCCCATGCCGGTTCGTGGCCGCTTCCTCCTCCTGAAATAACAGAAACTTTGGAAGGCGGGTGCGATTTTGAAAAGACGACGCGGTTGGTCTCGTCGTGCTCCAGGTGCGGGTTCCGCGCTACCATGGAGTTGAGCGCCTTTACGACGATGCCATGGCTGTCTGGGAAAAAATGTTTTGTGCTCATTTTGAGATCGGCTGGGGAGAAAAAGGGCTGTTTGCTGGCGCAAGAAGTGACTCGACCCAGCTGTATTTGAAGCGCAGTATCGTGTCCAGAACGAGAGTGGATAGATCAAAGCGGGAAACCGCTTTCGGCGCGTCGTCAATCGCGCGTCACTGTCCATTTGACTTGATGCTTAGCACGTCGCGAGGGCTAATTGGCCACTATTCCGGGTCCCCGCAAACAAAAAAGGAGGGGTAGGTCTGGGGGACGGACTGCCGCATTGGTCGGGAGTTTGTGGTTGTTGCCGGGTTGCCCAAAGAGGAAATCCGCGATGGTCTGCTGGAGGGAAGGTCAGCGGAAAGAGTTCGGATCCGGACACAGCAGATCCACGTGCCTCGTCAATCTCTGCGGCGAGCGAAAAGTCCAAGGTTCGGTTACCAGATCCACCGCCACGGGAGCGCGACGGCTGTGTAGGGCCCAGTCCAGCCTTGCATCAATGGCTGCGCGGGAAAACCCCCTGACGACCCCCCATCACGTGACCTTTTCCCGCTCGCCCCCGTGTCGACAGGCCGCGGTCCACAGTCGTCGCATCCCCGTCTCGCGTCCCCCCGTCTGTCCCGCGCGGGCTGGGCTGGGCTGGGCTAGAGCGGTCGCGCAAACAGCCGGCCGCACGTGTGGCAACTGGATTGTTGCGCTGTTGCGGGTACCTGACGGAGCGCTCATCCCATCGCGGCGTCCAGCTCAGCAGGGCAAGGCCTCGAAACGATGCTTGGGACACCATCATTGACCGGCGATTCCCCGTCCAACGTGCCTGCTCAAGACGATCCCACGACAGCTCAAGCACAAGCACCGCCAAAGCGCAAGCCGCGCAAGTCTCGCGGTCGGGGGTTGCGGACGACGACTGGATGGTAAGTGGGGAGCTGACGGCTCTGTCGACGCGCACAAAGAGGCTCAATCACTGCTTATAGCACGACGTGTCGCAACCGACACATTAAATGCGACGAAGAGAAACCGGTTTGTGGGCCCTGTGCCAAAGGAAACCGCCCCTGCGTCTACAACGCCCCAACCAAGGTAACTATCCCCTGCCGTTGTTCTTTTTTTTGCCCTCGCACATGTCGCGTGCGTGCAACCAACCGCCATTGTGTGCAACCACATAGGGCTGAGCTGCAGCCGGCTTCATGTTGATCTTCAGTCGGCACCCATGATTCATGATTATCAGACCACTGGACATGGTCCTGCTGCTGAAGTGGTCGGCGAATGAATGCTCAACCATTACATGTACCAACCCTCTTTGTTTACATCTGGCAGGCCACTGGCGGGAGCCCCACGAGCAGCCGCAGCAGCCAGGCCCCTCCTATCCTACCCCCACAGCAAGACCAGTTTCGATTACCCTCTGTCCAAGCCCTCCAAGCTTTCCCGCAGTCCCCGGAACTCCATGGCCACGCCGCTCAGACCCAGAGGGCTTCTCTTCCCGCCCCGACGCAGATCCGCTGGGGTGCTGCATCTGTAGAGCCATCAGGCATCAGGGAAGGACAACTTCCCGAAACCACTCCCTCCCACCACGTCTCCCCGCCATTGCCATGGAGCACTCCGCAAGAGGAGATCACCTCTCCACAGTCTACTCTAAGTTCCAACCCGTATCCTGCTGAGATCGCCCCTCTCCGCTGGTTCGGACTTCTTGCCGACGACGCGGATAATCTTAACCGGCTCGACTTTGCTCAGAGCCTCGGGGGGCAAGGAGCTCCCAAGCCACCGGACGAGTCGGGCACCACAACTCTGCGTCTGTCCAGTTACGGTACCCAAGGTTTCCATAGTCCATCCTTTCCTGTCGGCGCTCCAGCTTCCACCTCCTACTCTCAACGGTACCCGTCAACATCAGGAAATCCAGCAGAGACCCCCCAGTATGCGGCTGAACGACAACACTGGCAAAGCTCCGTGGCCCTCAGCGACCACGAGCTGCCAATTTTCAAACATTTCGTCGAATGTCTGAGCATTTGGCTCGACCTCTTTGATCCTCTACGCCACTTTTCCACCTTTGTCCCTCAACTGGCCATGAAGAACGAAGGCCTGATGAAGGCCATATTGGCTCTATCCTCCAGACATTTGTCCATACGCCCCGGCACAGCAGGAGAGTCACTGGACCGTACCGCCGCTGTGCAGTACTATTCCGAATCCCTACAGTACCTTCAAGGTGCCATGCGCTACGATTCCTTCAACCGCAGCCTCGAGCTGCTCGCCACCGCCATCACCATCTCCACCTACGAGATGATTGACGGCGCGGGCTCTGGCTGGGAAAGGCATCTCAAAGGCGTCTTTTGGATCCAGCGATCCCAGGACATCAATGGGCAGTCTGGCGGCCTCAAGCAAGCCGTGTGGTGGTGTTGGCTGCGACAGGACGTGTGGGCAGCCTTTAGGGAACGCCGCCGATGCTTCAGCTTCTACAAACCTACCCGGCCATACCAACTGATGGACCACTTCGATATCGCTTCGCGTGCCATCTACCTGTTGGCACAGTGTGTGAATTATGCGTCAGAGGAAGAGACGAAGATGGGCGAGGTGAACCTGCAGTTGCGAATAGAGCGAGCGGGGACGCTGTTCAACATGCTGGATGAATGGCGCGCCAACTTGACTGTGCACTTCAACCCTTTGCCTCTCATGGGCGCTGTCACCGAGACAGCAGGGCCTTTTCGGCCAATCTGGATCAATCCGCCTGGCTTTGGTAAGTCTATTTTCAGAGATCGTGTTGTACTTACTTTGCCATTGTTTGTACCTGTACCGCAAGACCCCCTATACCCTCCAAAGAAATTGACCATGTCTGCGATCGTCCCTCTCCGCTGTGCTTTCTCTCGTCCTCTACAGGACCCCATTGGCTGACCTCTTCACAGCTGCGGCACTCCAGATGCACAATTTCGCGCGGATTCTTCTCCTTGTCCACCAGCCCGCCGCTGGGGGTTACCGTGAGTACATGACGAGGGACGCCGCGCTGCAATCCGCCATAGACACGATAGGCGGCGTGGCCACTGTCCTGGATGCGCAGCCCGGCTCGGTCCACTCCAAGGGCGCGTCGAATGAGGCCGACGGGGCGGCCGTTGTCAGTACCCAATGCCTTTACGCTGCGGGACTCTATGTCAATGATGATGGAAAGAGACAGGAGATATGTAGATTGATTGAAAGGCACCAGGAAAAGACGAGATGGCCGGTGCAAAGTCTGGCGGACGAGTTGAAGTCGGAGTGGGCAAGAGGTCGCCCACCCTGAGAGAGGTGCCCCTGGGTCGTCGTAATACGGAAGGAGTTTGGCTCAATTTTCGGGGGAAAGCGCTTTGGAGGCTACCAGACGCCGCAGAGATCTTGATCTCATCGGCTCTGGACACATTATTTGCAGCGTTGAGGAACGGACTCGGGTTCGGATTCGGGCATGTCTCCCGGCTCTGGCCTCTTCTCATCTGCCGAAGAGGCTCACCTTGCCCAAGGTGAACACGGCGGAAAAGATGCGGTCCAATTATTGAGCGACGGAGGAATCCTCCACGTGCCTCGAAGTTGATGGCAGGGCGCAATTTTGAGGTCCTCGTGCTTGAAAACCCCATGGCGTACTTGGGAGATGGATTCGTGGTCCGCGAGGCCAATTTGGGCGCTTGGGCGATCAGTAAACAGTCGCAATCATACTGTGCTTCTGGTTGTCACGCACCTTCGGAATAGGCATCGACTACTCGGTGATGTGCACCTGACAAACAGCGATAATTGAGCTCTCATTCGAGATGGCCAGCACATGCGACCAAGCTAATCAGGAGAAGCCGTGGAGTATTCCAAAACCGACATCAGCACTAAGGTAGCTCCTCTCTGCAATTTCATGCGACCTCGCCTCATGAGACAGATTGCATGGAGACATGTTTCGACGGGGACACCAGTCGGAGAATTTCTGGAGACTTTTGGACTAGCCCTTCGACCTGCTACCACCAAGTTCAGTCATGGAAAGTCCGCATCGAGGGTTGTGACAGCTTGCCAGAAACAGCTGCGGCCCTGGCCTTCCGAAACGACGGACAGTGCCGCGTTTCCTTTTCTTCACTTGACCATGGCTTATGCTGCTGACACGTCCGATTTGGGGCGACTCTGAAAGCCTCGGAAAAGCGGCAGGTGGTGAGTGTGCCGGTGCTGCCGTGGTGTTGCGCGACAGGAACCCAAAGTGAGATTGGACGCCAAGGACAAACGAGCCTTGCGGAATCAAACTACCAAGCGCAATCCTCATCGCAGTGATGGAGTATCTCCGCGGCTGAAGCCTCCTTCACAATGGTGAAATCCATCTGTGGAGGTGGAGGTGATGCAGACCCCATCTGGGCGTTGCTCGGTTCCTGTTTGGGCTGGCGTGTGGTGTGTGGTGCGAGAGGCAGATAGACGGGCATTCGTTTCGATACCCGCTCGCTCCTCCTGGCCTACTAGGGACTCCTGAGTCACATCTACCTTCCCAGGACCAGGACCTTTCGACAGGCGGATGTCGTTATCCAGCTCCCTTGGATGGAGGCTTGCTGGTATTTACAAGACCTTGTGTTCTTTGTCACGCGGGTATTCTGCTTACTTGCTTTCCTGGGGCATCCAATGGCCTCTAGGCATTCAAGCTGATTTGTTCAATCCACTTCCAGCTGCATTCAACTCGCTTCCGGAAAACTTCCTGTTGAACGGCTTCTTCGAGACAAGTTGAGTGCAGTCATCACGCTGATATTGCACGCGATCTTTTGAAAAGCATCCCTTCAACTTCAGAGTGCATCAGCTTGGAGAGTCCATCCATCCACCGAGGCAGCCTCTTCCCCTTCTTTGACGTCCTCAATCGGATCCCTCGGCCATCTCCAGGACCGGCAACGCGATGGCAACTCCTCTTAGTCCCAACACTAGTCCCTTAAGACGCCAGAAGACAAGAGACGCAACCTTTGACGAGGCAGTGCATCTTTGGCACCTGCAGCGCCGTTCCCAATTGATGCTGGAACAGTCTATCCGACCCTCGCCAACCCAGATGCAGAGTATAACATTCTGAGTTCAAGTGGGAAGGGAGAGAGTCCGCGGGCCGTCGCAATTGAAAAGATCTCTCATCGCAGACAATCTGTCACGCTGCTTCATACAAAGCGCAAGTTTGACGGGCTCCAGATTTGGACCGTCCATCCAAGAAGCTCCTGGCGTTCTTCTCTGCGGTTTTCGAACGACCGCACCCCACCACCAAAGAAGAGGCCGTCAAGCAATCGTCTCCTACTCCGGTAAGCAAGATGCTCTTTCTGAGACCCCTGAAATCGATCATGGTCTGCCCTATCACTACTGTTTCCAGCGGCGACCAGAGTATACTCACAAGCTGCCACTCTACCTCTACCTCTACCTACTTGTCCGGGTCGATGGCCCTCGAGGCCAACATAGATCTTGCTTCGCCGAGCGAGGAGCATTTCGCCGCCAGGGATTGAGAGAAATCCTCTCCAGAAGTTCGCATACATTCCAAGATTCGAATCGTCTCCGGTCCCAACGACTCACTCCCTCGCCCAGGGAATATCGGAGAAACCACTGCAGTGGGGTCGAAAGACTTTCTGGGTCTACCCGCAGCCGTGGACAACGGCTCTGTAGATACACCTGTGGTAGCGGAACATAGCTTATAAGCGCAACTGGCCGTAGACGACCGCTCCCAAGCTTCATCCACATCAGTGAATGAATGCTCCCCAGACGCAGCCGTAGTGCCAGAAGATCTTATTCTTTGGATTCTCACTGTCCTATGAGCCGAGAAGGAGCAGTCGAGTATACGACGATACGCCAGAGCGAATACGGACAGCTCGTCGGAACCACGAATTCCGGGGGACCCAGTTGTCTCGCATTCTGCAATCAGGGGACACTCAATGTTTACCGTTCGAGGTTTCGTCCGAGTTGGATCAATTGTCTCCTGAAATGACGAAAGAACGTACTGTGTCACTCAGAAGAGTCCTTCAACTGCTAGCGCTTTGACGGGGCCATTTGTGCGAGGTCCGAGCAGTGGCTCTTTGACGTTGAAATGGTGCCCCTGACAGTAAAAGAACAGTCCTTGTCTAGTATCGAACAAGCGCGTTGCTCTTCGACGCCGTCTATCCTATTCCAACCGACTTGACCGTCCTCCGAGACAGCGCAGCGAGCTTTACAAATACTTCGTCGAAGATTTCGGACACAGAACGACAGAATCCCTTCGATAATTTGTCACGTACTAGCAAGGCTCTCTCCTGGCTCATACCATTACATATTCTCGGAAATTAGGGGAGGATATGAACCGCCGCGGAGAAGTTGTCCCATAGCAACTTGGAACTCATGGACTGGATTCAAATCGATCAAGCTTGACAAAGCCCCCTCGACCTAGGTACCTCGGCCCGCACAGCGAGACATTACTGCTTACGAGAATTTTGAGAAAGTTTGATAAACGACCATATTTGTACCTGTTCATTTCAGGCCACAATGAGACTAATCGCTGTGCTTATCCCATTTCGGACTTGGTTTTTTTTCCTTTTTTTTTTTTTCTTTTTCAAGAATACACCCCCTTCCATGTCTACAAAATGGCGAAAAGTTCAGGAAACTCACGGGCGGAGCTATGACTACTGAGAAACAAGGAAGTCGGGGGGCTAGTTGATCAAACCATATGAAAAGAGGCGCCTTTCGCAATAAAGCATGCAAAGGTCACGCAAATTTGCCCTTCCTGACCACGAAGAGTCCACAGCCAGACGCGTCATCAGTGAAAGTGAAAGCGAAAGCGAAAACTTGTAACCATCAACTTTTCGGCAAGCGAACATGAAACAGGCACGGATCTGTTACCACAGCACAGTTAACCACATTCCCTAGCATTTGTATTCAAACCGAGGCTCACGAAAAAGGCGTGGGATGCTTTTACTTGATAGGCCAAATGAACATCCAATGAGAGGCTCTCCCAAACAAGGCGCAGAGAAACAAACAAGCTCAGCCAAAAAGACTTGGCTGTCAGCCGGTGCAAACACAAAGGCCGTCAGCTCCATGCCGTCGGTTGTGCTTAGCCCGCTGTGCTGGTATCCCAGCTTGTCGTAATTCTGTTTGTGCCTTGGGATTTTTTGACGATTCAATTGGGTTGACGTCTGCAAGCACCCTCCCGCGGCGGCATCGACTGCTCCTCCAGCTCTGTCTTTTGCGGCAGCAATGCAACCCGCGCCAGTGGCAGAACTGAAAATATGACGTACAAGAAGGCCTCTTTTGCCGTCCGAGTTTGAGTTCCAAGCCGTCGGTGCCCCCCCATTGCGCCCTTCGGCGCGCATGGCATCAACTGCTCTGAGCACCACCAGCTGTTGGTCACAATAAACTTCCCCAAGTGGCCTCATATAGACTTCAGTTCCCGCGGCGGGCACGACGGCGGCGGGCTGCCGTGCCGGCATTCTTCCCGGCCCAATCATCAGTTTCGTGGGGCCGTCTGCTGCTTACGGAAGCTCGGTGCGAGATGCAGAGGATAGTGCATGGATGGTGGGCGGTGGAGTGGTTGTCTATAACTGACTAACGAGGTGTGACTAGAGGGGCTGGCATGGATGACGGGACAGGGCCTCGAGTTGACCTATGTAGTGGTACCATGCAATGCCGTGTGTTGATGCGGCTAGCCACGCTACTGCGTGGATGGCGAGCAGATAACAGTCCACGGGGCCGGGAATATGTCGTCAGAGCCGATAAGCAAGTGAGCCAGAGAGGGACATGGAGACAAGGAACCGAAGTGTCGAAGACGGGACCGACTACCGGTGCGCGTCTTCTCTCCCGCGTCGCGTCGCTCGCGTGCCAGATTGACAACCTTCAACCTCATCTTTTCATCCTGGTTCCCGTCACAAACTCTTTCGTAATCCGTCAGCCGCGAACATGCTTTTGGCTCTTCCGAGCCAAGTGCTTAGCCAATATGCTTCAGCAGCGACACTTCTTTCAGTCACCGCCTTACTGTTCTTGATCGCCGATGCGATATGGAAGCGCTCTGCCCAAAGGTCGTCATTCGCTTCCACTGGTGGGACGAGTGTCGGAAAAACGTCCTCCTTCTACGGTGCTCGTGACGCTGCTCCCATCGATGTGACGCAAACAACGCCGTACAAGTCGGCTTCCTTTGACCCTACCACCGAAAAACCAGAACAATGGTGGCTCGACGATTACATCTCGGACCGCGTGTACGCGACAACGATGGCCCTCCGGTCACTTCCACCCCATGACTGGCTCCGCATCGATAGCAACTACGCGGCGCGTATGGCGCACAAACGCAATGTTCTCGAAGCCTCCTCATCAGGCACCCTAGGCTATGAAGCGCTATGTTGCGAAGAAGGCGGCGCTGAAGCGTGCGAAGAGTTGCTTGGTCTACTTGTCGAGTATTTGCCACGGCGATTTCCAAGAATTTGGACTCTGGAGCAACAAGAAGGACAGAGGCGCATGAAAAATTTGTCAACAGGAGAGACATCCCTGGTGGATAGACCATACGGGGGAAGGAGTGCGCTCGAAGTGATCGGCAGGATAACGGAAGAAGATCTTGCGATCTTGCTTCCTGGTGGTGAAGGGAAGAGTGCCGACGGTCTAGAGCAGGAATATGTGTTGAAAGCTGCGGTCTCGGCTTTCCCGGCTGGGTTCGACATCAAGGAGAAGATGAACCAGCCCCTTACATCTATCCATGATCCGGTGCCTGCGTACAAGGAGCGGCTGAGAAAGGCCATGAATAAGTGAGCGTCATGTTAAGCGATGTTTACATCGGGCTAATCAGTGGCGCAGGTTCTTCAGCAACTTTGGTCCAGACAAGCTGATGATGAGGGTCAATTGGTCGATCAACGACAAAGAAGAATTCTTTCTCGTCGACGGAGGTCACCTTTACGAAGGTGACGACGGCATCGTAGATGAGAGCGTCGACATCAACCAGGTCCATTTGCGAATCGAGCGACAGGTCCTGCGGAGACTGCCTAAGACTGGTGCGATGTGCATGTTGACCAAGACGTAAGTGACAATCCCAGAGGCAAAGCTGCCCAGCGTAGTAGACTGAGAGCCGCCGCAGTTATTTGCATCGCCTTGTCGACATTGCCGAGTATCCAGGCTTTGCGGCGAGATTAGGAGGGCTTCTGCACAAGCTTCCTGAGAAGCTCGCTTTTTACAAAAGAAGGCCTGTTTGGGGGAAAGTTGTTCTGCAGTATCTGGACGAAATGGCCCAAAGGCATCCTCAGGTCTCCGGTCCACAGCACAGCGGGAGTCAAAAAGAATGAGACTCCAGGTCTAGCTGCAGCAACAGACCACAGCTCCCTAAGCGCATCTGTGCTGGCGGACTACTACTCCTTGTTGGGCGTCACAGTGGAAGTAGATGACTGCTCCCTAGGCGCAGCTACGGCAGTGAACGATAATTCCAGGTGACGATTCCCATGTGGCAAACCTCGCGCAACACGTATCTCCGACGTTAGAACCTCAGATGCTCGTCTTAAGACCGTCTTACATTGTGGCTTGCTCCGAGGTGGATTTTCCCATGGTGCGGAATGCACAGGGTGGTGTTTGTGTCGCCGACGTCGATCTGAAGCCAACCAGTGCCGGATTGCCAGCGCATCGGTCCAAAGGCAGAAAGCCGACCGCGCAGAGGTTTCTAGATGTAGTTGCAGCCCGTGTCTTGATCCATGCCGGGAACGGAGCAGCCGAATCGGTTGGGTAATGGATGGCCCGAAGATTCGCGCAGGGGGTCGTGATAACCGGCCCCGGACTCATCCCCCACCTCTGTAAGCCTTAACATCAGCAGAACCACTTTGAAAGTTGAGATTGCATAACCCACTATCGTTTGACATTGCAGACGTGTTCGAACGCTTCCAGGGATTACCATCACCACCAATGGCGAACGCAAACGCATATCTGCCTCCGCGGGAGACGACGCAGCCACTGCTCAACAGTATTCCGGACAAACTCCTCCCAAGATTTGACCCTGCCTTTGTGGAGCACCATAACAGGAACCAGCGCGGACGCCTTCATACTCATCAAGTTCCAATCGAGTGGTATCGCGCTGATCCCCAAAAGTACGCCATTGTTTGGGGCCGCGAAACATTCCCCAATGCCAAAGTGAAGATCACGGAGGAAAACTGTCCGGTAAAGGATGGTGAAATAGGAATCCGAATCTACGAGCACGTTGACTCTGGGATCACGGGAGAGAAGCGTCCAGTCTACATGAACTTCCACGGGGGCGGCTGGGTTTTTGGAAACTTGGACACCGATCAAGAGTTCTGCAAGATGATAGCGCACAAATTGGGTTGCGTCGTCTTCGATGTCGACTACCGCCTTGCTCCGGAATTCCGGCACCCAACACAAGTACAAGATACTTGGGCCGCCTTCCAGTGGATGCGTCAGCAGAAGTCGGACGAGTATAGGCTCGATTTGGACCGCGTGGCAGTTGGAGGGGCGTCAGCCGGTGGCCATCTCGCTGCTGTGGTGGGTCTCAAGTGCCGTGATGCCGGTATTCCGCTCGCCTTTCAGGTCCTGCATGTCCCTGTGTGTGACATGCACGTCTTTACACCAGATGGGAAGTTGCGTGAGGATTGCTCGTACCCCAGTTACAAGGAGCTCTGGGTATGTCTTTTGGAACCCTTGTAGGTCACTCGCTATTGCTGACACTTTCGAGGAAACCGTGGCGCTCTCTGGCGAGCGGATGACGTACTTCCATAACCACTTTCTTGGGAACCCGAGGCCCAAGGAGTTTGAAAGCGTAAGTCTGATGCCCGGGGGCACCCTCTCTTGAAGCTCACTGAATCGGCAGCACTGGGAAATCTCGCCGATTCGGCATCCGAATCTGGCTGGGCTGGCACCCGCTTTCATCGCAACGGCAGAGATGGATCCATTGAGAGACGAAGGTGAGGCCTATGGTAAGAAAATGCGAGAGGCTGGCAATCAGGTTGAGATCTGGCGGGCTCCTGGCGTCCCGCATACATTTGGAATCCTTGGCGGTGTCCTGGAGACTGGTAGGCAGTTCAACAAGAAGGTCGTCGAGGAGCTGGCAAAGGCGTTTGGGGTTACAGTGCTGGCGTAGGCGTTGCGAAGTTGGTGGGGATCTGGATCAAGGCAGGCTTTTGAGCCAGAAAATTGATGACGACCCGAGTTGGCAAAGGCATTTCAATGGAGTTGCAGAGCGTGGTGTTGTCGCGAAATGCTGCGAGTTGGTGGCATGAGTCGTTCTGCACGGGCCGCCAGACCTCTGCCGAGTCATTTGACGCTAGTCCGCGAAGGGCACGTCAAGCGAGCGGCACGGAGAAAATCCATCGCCAACGCTCGTTCGCTGCACCTCCAGTCGCGACTATTTGAACCAGGCGCAGGATATCCATCTCTTTGCGCACCCAACGACAACACATCACATCGTCAAAATGGTTCAGGGACCTGTACGTTCACCCAAATCGCTTTGCTGCCTGCCGACCTCTTGAATGAGTCCTCGGCCATGAGAGCAGTAGGCTAAGTGTTCAATAGAAGAGACCTCACGGCGCCGGCGGCATCAAGGGCGGCCCCAAGAAGAACCAGAAGATCACGAAGAAGGTATGACGGATTGTTCTCAAGCTTGCCGTCGCATTGGAGCTCACAAGTCCCGCAGTTCATCATCAACGCGTCGCAGCCCGTCAGCGACAAGATCTTCGACATCACCGCCTTCGAGAAGTTCCTTCACGACCGCATCAAGGTCGATGGCCGCACCGGCAACCTCGGCGACACCATCCAGATCTCTCAGCAGGGTGACGGAAAGATCGAGGTCATCGCCCACCGCGAGTTCTCTGGTCGCTACCTCAAGTACCTGTGAGTTGGACCGACAGGGCACACGCCACATACAACGGCTGACGCATATTTTCAGGACCAAGAAGTTTCTCAAGAAGCAGCAGCTCCGTGACTGGCTCCGCGTTGTCTCCACCGCCAAGGGTGTCTACGAGCTCCGCTTCTTCAACGTCGTCAACGACGAGGCCGAGGAGGATGACGAGTAGAGCAAGATACCCATGATATCAAATGAAATAGCATGAAGAGCTCTTGCCTCTCATCTTGGCAATCCTCACAAGCACTCCCTTCGCAAACTTCGTGATTGCTCAAATCTGGGTCGTGAAACAGTCAAACATTCGAAATGGCTAATCTACAATTTGCGCAAAACCAACGTGGAATTGAAGGAAGGTATTCAAGCTGGAGCGCATTCTACCGCTACCAAGAGGTAGTCTTTACACACGCTAAGAAGTGAATAGGCCCTTGATGCAACCGCTTTCGTCAATCAGAATGAAATGGCCTTGGTCGATAACGTTTCCAAGTGATCCCTTGGCCTCCTAGTTTTTGTCCTTGGTCACTGGAACTGGTGATTGCGTCCTGAGCTGGACGGCAGTCGCGCTATCATCAGTCGTTGAGGTAGGATCCCACTTGATGAGATAAAGTCCATCCGTCTCTGTGGGAGTGGCGCGGTAATTCATCTCAATGTCCCCAGAGCTTGAAATATGATATGCCCAAGCACCGTACAGCCCAAAGCCCGTGGTAGTCCCCGAGTCTTGCGAGGTCGACACGCTGACGGTCTCCAGCCCCGAGTCGGAAGCTTGAATTGTCCAGTAACCGGTGCTGGATCCATTGGAACTGTCGACAGTGACGTGCCAGGTCGAGTCTCTGGCATCATCCGTGGAAACTACAAAGTCAGAGACGAAACATCAAGAGCAAGGAACGCTTACTGGTCAGGTTGGAAATGCTTGACTTGTCCAAGGAAGACGAGTCACCCGCGTATACGAGGCCTAATAATATGGTCAGCAAACCATGCCGGAGTCGAACGACGTAATTCGACTGAGCCCACCATCGGATGCGAAGACATTCAGTCCGACCATGTCCTCCCCCGAGTATGCGAACAGCTTGAAGTTCTCGGCCCGAGGCCTCAACACGGCACATCCACCCTGATGGACGACAGCCAAAAAGACTGCCGCCAGTGGCAAGATCGACTTCATTTGAAAGATTCAAATCGCAAGAGAAGGCTTGGAAGGAAAGTGAAAGAATTCGGGCTTGAATGAACGGACAGGCGAGTTCTAACACCCGAGCGAAAAAATACTTTGAAAAGGACGTGCCACGATTAAGTATCATTGCGACTACTGCCGGGAAAGCACGAGGCTGGATTTTACATGCGTATCTGAGGTCCACAACCCTCGGGCGCTTGTCGCTCCGAACCAGCCCCTGCAGTACTCGCAGCTGAAGGGTCAACGGGCCACGAGGATTGCGTACACAACACACCAGCCGCAGCGACGGGTGCCCCTGCCGAGCCCGAAGACACATGTACGTCTTACTCGCGGCCTGAATCAAGTGCGCCTCTGAACGCCGCGTGGTTGTCCAAACGGATGAGGATTACTGTTTCGGACGGGCCAAGATGCAGCCTGTAAGCACGTCCGCTCTCCGCGTCTGCACGTCGGCGGTACCAAGGCTGCACCACCATTCAGCCAGGTACCTGTACCGACAGGCAGCTGCTTCTCAGGTGACGCGCGTTCACCAGCACCCGTCGTGCATTTCCAACCTTTGTATAGCGTCTCTTCGTCGTCAACGTACATGACGATCATGAACCTCGACATCCAACAAGACCCAGTCCTGAAGTCGGCCAGGATGTCTTATCCGCCGCCAATTGTCGGGACAAGGGTATATTCTTCAATCCCGCACTCGGGTGAGCCCTGCAGTGACGCCCGAAGCTCGAGCTCCTCGGCCGGTCTCGCCTACTTTGAATCACCTGGACGCGGAGAATGTTTGGAGTTTTATGGCCATGCAATCCTCGCTCTGGAGTCAGCATTTCCAAAGAAGGATAGCACAGCGAGGAGCTGAATTAGCGAGCTCGAATCCCCGTCATGATCATCGGAATGGCAGCGTTGCTCGACATCTCATCACCAGCTTGGCCTTGGGGCCAAGTCTGCCGCTCATAGAAGTGGCAACAAGAATGCGTGATTTGCCGCGGGGAATCTGGAAAGTCGGGTCACTGGACAGGGGTCTTCGCCAACAGTTCTTACACCTCACACCGTGCGAAAGTCTGCGCCCAGTCCGCAGCGTTGGGAATTCGGCGAGATGCTGACGCAGATCGTGGAAACTCGCCAATCCGGGGTGAATCCGCCCCACAGGGTGCCACGGCGCTCGGGGGCCAACCTTACCCGAACACTTTTACATCGACATGGACTACTCAAGCTTGTTGCATTCACCAAATAACAGCCAATACCAGGGATGCTGTGCTTGCTGTAGGGATTTTGTTCCTGGCCGAGGCGTCGCTGGAACGCTCCTCGAGAGCATGCACGACTCGGCACCGTTTTGTCCCTTCCGCTTACGTTCACGCTTCGTATGTGTGACTGTCCAGGCCAACAGTTCGTACCAAGACCCATGTTGCGGCGCAGCCTTACGACTCTTTCACTGCTCATGTGCTGCACCTTTGAAAAGCATGCACAGCCAGCTGTTTCTGCGCTTATCAAGCATGGCGCTCTGCAACCCTCGCCCCGCTACAGCCACGGCGAAAGAGTCGTGGCATATTTTGACCGTTCCGACCGTTTGCAAGGAACATGGAATCCAAGACCCATTTTTGGCCGCCACCAGTGTCAGCTGGCTGATCTATCCGTCCAAACTTGGCAACGCATCGTCATCAGTCAGGCAATGTACTGATGCGAGAGGCAAGGCCTTCGTCAGCTTTGGTGCAAACAGGGGAAAGCGAGTCTTGATCGGAGCTTTTGATAACTTCTAGGCAGCCTTGCACCTGATGGGGTGGTCTCACGACATGTCGACAAGTATTGAAGCGTCTGCATGCAATCTTACTATCCCGATGTTACTGGGGAAAAATCGGCCTGACCGGATCTCGGTTTGAATGCTTCCACCACGCGGAACAAGCGCCCAGGGCTGCGATTTCTGGTCAGCTACACCACCGTAATCGCAGTCTGGGCGCTGGCGGATGCTGCGGTACGTTCTTGATGTCTACGTTGTCGCTAAGGCCCACAAGTTGGACAAGGTGCAGTGCATCTGCAGCCCAAGGCTGCATTTCTTTGCGGACGAATTGTATTGAACGTGCATCGCCTGCGGCCGGCGAGACATCCAATCGAGGTCAAGCGCAAACAGGCACTCCCGAGAAGGCTTCAGGAGAAGGATTGAAGCTGAGAAGATGTGCTATCTTTGAGAACAAGCTTGAAAAGAGGCTCATCTGACCCTCCATCTTACGGTTTGTATAATAGGTCCAACTTCAGCCATTGCGAAGGCAAAGCAAATCATTCCTTCTCTTTCCAGTCTTTGGTTGACCACGCTCACTGCTTGTTTAAACCTTGTTTCCTCTTTTTTCTTCTGTACAGGTCCAGGGTTGCCCAACATGTGGACTTCTCTGTTGGCCAACGTCTTGCTATTTGGGTCTCTCGCAGTCGCTTATCCACAAGCATCCGTGACTGGAAATGGAACTTCACCTTCGTCCACTTCTGCTACAGCAACACCAACCCAGAACACAACATCGACAGCTCCTACTGCAATTTGCTCCGGCAACACGGCTAGCGACAGAAGCCAGTGGTGCGACTATGACCTCTCCACGAATTACTATGATGAGGTCCCGAACACTGGCGTCACCGTCGAGGTAAGTGCTTAAACACTGTGTTCTTCGAACATGTTCTCTTTCGCTTCACTATTTGCCTGCCAAAAATGGTCGGCCGATTACTTGAGGTCGGCGGTTTTTTAGCTCCGCATGCATATGTACATCTCCGTCGTATTCTGCGTCAGCCCTAAACTCGTATCACGGCTCTCCAACCTTTGGTGTACCTTGCATCAAAGCTCCTGGAATCCCCTCAAGGCACCGATGCTCTATTGCTTCCTGATGTCATCTTGCGAGGCGTCTGACTAACAGTTGTCCAGTACTGGTTCGACGTTGTCAACATGGATGCTGCGCCAGATGGATTCTCGCGCCCCATCATGGCTGTCAATGGAACGGTACCTGGTCCCGCGATCGAATGCAACTGGGGTGACACAGTCGGTACGGAGCCTCCCGACTCCTCCCGCCTAGGGCAAAACATTGGTTCTGACTTCAGCAGTTGTTCACGTGAGGAACAGTTTGACGAACGGCAATGGAACCGGTACGCTTTCCTCCTTGAATTGGAAAACACACTGCTAACATTCGGCCGAAAAGGCATTCACTGGCACGGCATTCGTCAAAACTGGACCAACTATGAAGATGGAGTCCCTTCCGTCACTCAGTGCCCCATAGCCCCTGGCGACTCCATGACTTATACATGGAGGGCAACAGCCTATGGCTCGACGTGGTATCACAGTCATTTCTCCCTTCAAGCCTGGGAAGGTGTTTTCGGCCCCATCATCATTCATGGGCCTGCCTCTGCCAACTACGACGTGGATCTCGGCCACCTCATGTTGAGCGATTGGAGCCACCAGACTTCTTTTGAACTCTATTCCTACGCCCAGACTCAAGGTCCCCCGCCGATCGACAACGGTCTTCTCAATGGTATGAATGTCTGGAATAATTCTGGCACCCTCGAAGGCTCCCGCTGGGAGACCAATGTATCCTCGGGAAGCTCCTACCGTTTGCGTCTCGTGAAGTAAGTATCTACGCGACACTCACAGCGCAGAGATGCTAATGCGTGGTCTTACAGTACTGCCATCGATACACACTACAAGTTTGGTATTGACAACCACACTGTAAGCAATATCTCGCCGACTGCTGCCGTCAAGCGCTGACCAAATCGTAGCTTACTGTCATCGCGATGGATCTGGTCCCAATCAATCCGTACACCACCGATGTCCTAGATATCACAATGGGCCAACGCTACGACGTCATCGTCAACGCCGACCAAGGAAGCGGCGACTACTGGGTTCGCGCCGTCCCGCAGTCGAGTTGCTCTTCCAACAATAACCCTGACGACATCCGAGGAATCCTCCGCTATGATGCTTCTAGCACAGCAACTCCTACGACAACGCCGTACACCAAGTTCAACAATACTCTTTGCGTGGATGAGCCGTACGAGAGCCTAGCCCCCTACATGTCTGTGTCGCCCACAAACCCCACGACCGGCGGTGACGATCTGGACGTGACCGTCGGCACCGTCAACAACCTCTTCAAGTGGTACATCAGGTCAGTAACATGAGCAAGAAGCGCCTTGATCTCGTCCTTTCTGACGTATCTATTTCAGCAACCGCACCTACGAGGTCCCGTGGGAAGACCCGACGCTCGAGTCCATCTACAACAACGACACCAACTGGTCCGACAACGACCACGTCGTCACCCTCGACCAGGTCAACGAATGGGTCTACTTCGTTATTGAGACATCGCAGGGCGTACCGCATCCGATGCATTTGCACGGTCATGATTTCAGTATCCTCGCGACGGGCAATACGACGTACGACAGCTCCGTGGCGCTCAACACGGCCAACCCGCCGCGCCGCGATACGGTCAACCTGCCCACCATCGGCTACGTGGTGATTGCCTTCTTGACCGACAACCCCGGCGCGTGGCTTATGCACTGCCATATCGGATGGGTGAGTTTTTGGGGGAACAAGCATTGATGGTGGCTAACACGTATCGCAGCACACAAGCGAAGGCCTCGCCATGCAGTTCGTCGAGCGGGCCAGCGAGATCGGCGACAGCGGGATCGACGTCCTGAACTCCGTCTGCGATGCGTGGGACGCGCATGTGGCAGAAGAAAACATCGAGCAGGACGACTCGGGCGTGTAGAAAGCCACGCTCACGACTTCACTCGTTCGTCTTCCTTCCAGCATTTTTATATCCACTTGTTTTTCTCCTCGGCGTGCGGCGGACGGCTTGGCCTGGTTTGGAAACATTTGAAATCTACTACTTTTTCAGTGTTCGTTTTTGCTATTTAGCCGTTTTCTTCTCCTCCACTATGGTATTGTGGAGGAGGAGCCGGAAAGAGACGTGGTCGCCAGAAACGGAAACATCGTTCGTGCAGCAGTTGGATCATGCCGACTGGACTGGAGCTGGATTGTTCAGGCCTGGAACTGTATAGAATGAGCCACACTCATCTACCGCGGACCTCTTGTTTTGCATACCATCATCTCGGGACTTGTAATATCGAACCGAAATATCATCGCATTTGGGAGACGTGCCAGATGTTCAAAGACCTTAATTGGTTTGGAGCCTCTTTGCTCCGCAGATGCTTGAATTGAAGTTCAGGAAGACCGCAGAAGATGTTTGTTTACCATTGCTGTCGACAAGACATAGAAGTCAATTGCGGAAGGTCCCAGCACACTCCTTCGACGTTCTACAAATTGGCCAGGTCTAGAACAGCCAAGAGCCCCGAACCACAAGAGGATAGCTCCCATAGAAGCCGCCTCCCGCCCGCTGTCAACGAGTCGAGGCAGCAAGCAAGAAAGCGAGCAAGCAAGCCTTCCAGTGGCCAGCCCGCCGACCATTCCGCCGCCGCCGTCGCGCGAACCGCTCCCACAGCCGCTCCCGCAGCCGCCACTCCGCTTCCGCTCGGGAGACCGGCATTTAGCGCCAGGGCGGCGGGCAGCCTAAAATTCGGAGTGGAAACGGGGCTGAGGGCGTCTGTGCCTCGCCAGCAAAGAATCGAAACAATAATTTGTCAGTTCCCCCGTGCTGTCATATTCGCCAGTCGTTCGTGGAAAACGGGATCGACACTTCGTGATTGAGAGGATCAGCCCGGCTACAGGTACTCCATGACACTGCAGCCAGGGGGGCTCTTGGGGGTACCTAGACCGGTCAACATTTGGGACCAAACAACTTGGAGCCCTCAAAAGCCGTTTAGTGGCCGACCGGCCAACTGCCTGCCCCAAGCGTCGCCCAAAGGACTTTCTCGAGGCTTACGCTGGCAAAGCCGGCAGCGCGCTGCAGCATATGTAATAACAGCTCGCTCTCGCTTGCTCTTCGGCCAGATCGGCGCTCATTCGGAGCACGCACCGTCATCCAGTCCTCGATCCTTCCCGAAACCGATCCATTGGTCCCGACGCTGGCTGGCTGGCGGCGAAAGGGTAAAAAATCAAACTGCCTTTGATCGCGCCGCTGCCACCTGCCTTTCGGCACTCCTCCAGCTGCAATCACAGGCATGACGATAACGACAGGCCTGCCGCAGGTCTCGGCATGGCCGGCATCCAGCTCGTCAGTGTCGCAACCACCAATGGCAGAGTTCACGAAGCGAGCGTGCGGAGGAGCAGTGGAGCTGCTGAGAGGAGCGTCGGGCTTGGCGGCTGCTTGGCTGATGGCGGAAACGCCCGTCGTTTGGGGCTCAGTGTCCGTCGGCGGGAATTTTGATTGTTTTGAACTGGACAGAGGCGCGTATTCGCGGCGAGTCAAAAGGGTCTGTGTGGGCGGCGGTGGTGGTGCGTGGTGAGGCCGAATTCAGTTGGGCAAATTTTTCCGCCCGGGGGCTACTTGGGGTCGCTGTTAAGGCCAGGTCCAAAGATTGATGACTCGCTCGGTGACCTGCTGCGGTGACGACTGTTGTGTCATACAGCCCTCGCGATAGCTCTTGGGTTCCTGCCTTGTTCCTTTGGTCCTGTTGCAGCTGCGTTTGACCTTCTCTTCCAACAGGCACAGGCAATTTTTCAACAAAAGCCTGCGCCTCGCGCCGAACCGCAATTAGCCACCCGGCAAACACATACGATCTCTTCCTCGCAGTCCAGTCCATCGTCATTGTCTGTCGGCAGTCCATCTTGAGCGTGTCTCTATCAGTCTCCCGGACTTTGCAGTTACCGCCGTCGTTCGTCATCGATAGGACCCCTCTTCAACACATGCTCGAAGCAACACCAAGTCCTCACCAGTACCAGCCTGCCACCAGGATGCCTCCACCTTGGATGCACCCGGCTCTGCAGGACACGGACTCTGAGAAGTCCATGCCGCGGTCCGGAGGCCGTCCGCCATGGTTCAACTCATTGCCAAGCAGCGATTCTCAACCCAAGAGTCTCGCTGCTTGTGGGGTTCCTAATAGTGTATGCCCGCACGGAAATGGAAGCACGGCGCTGCTTGCGTCTCAAGGAATAGTACCGGTGCCAGATGGAGAGGCAGAAAAACCGTCGACAACATCGTCATCAGAGATAGCTTCGTTGCGTGCGCCACGGTGTCTTGAAGGTGAGGATGGCGGGAGCATTCTGTGGAAGCTCATAAAGAACTATACGCCTTCGTGGGTGAGTACCCCCAATTGAATGCTCTTCCAAGCTCTTTTCCAAAGCACGTAGCTTACTCCGGCAGTACTCCATAACCATGGCCACCGGGATGGTAGGGCTCATGCTCCATGCTTTCCCATATTCGAACGACTCCATACCCATCATCTACGCCGTCCTCTTCATCATCAACATCATTACGTTTCTTGCCATCACCATCTTGACCATCTTGCGCTACGCACTCTTTCCCAAGACATGGAGCGCAATGTTGCGCCACCCGATGCAGTCTCTTTTTCTTGGATGCTGCCCCATGGGTCTGACCACACTAATCAACCTCTTCATCTTTGTTTGTATAGAGGATGCGGGATGGAATTCCTCGTGGGCGCCGTATTTTGCTTGGGCGCTGTGGTGGGTCGACGTCGTGATGGCGTTGGCTTGCTCCTGCGGATTGCCGTTTTTGATGTGCGAGCCCCAATGTCTCATCTGATTTGCTGGTCCAGGCTGACCTGACATGACAGGATGTATGTGCACCCAAGCACAAATCTTTCAGCAATGACGGCAGTGTGGCTGCTTCCGGCCGCCACGCCAATTGTTACAGCTTCGAACGGTGCCACGGTCGCTTCTATCCTGCCGAACCAGTCGCATGCCATGATCACTCTGCTCACAAGCTTTGTCTTGTGGGGCATCGGTTTCCCAATGGCCCTCCTGACACTGGCCATCTACTTTCATCGTCTGGCCATGCACAAGCTCCCGCCGCGCGAGATGATCATCACCGTATTTATGCCGTTGGGTCCGATTGGGCAGGCGGCTTACACGTGAGTACCCGGAGTGTCGTTCCGCAGACGGATACTGATCTTTTCAGGATTATGAATCTCGGAAAAGAATCTCTGGTTTTGTTCCCAAAGGTAGGCAGTCATTCCAAGCTCTTTCTCAACCTCAACTGACCACTCATAGACTGGAACTCTTCACGAATTGGCCGGTGATGTCCTGTACATCATGGGATTTGGTGTTGCCATCATACTGTGGGGGTTTGGTCTCGTTTGGGGATTTTTCGCCGTCGCCTCTGTCACGCGCTCCCGATTTCCGTTCAACATGGGATGGTGGGGATTCACGTTTCCGACAGGCGTTTACGTGCTAGCAACGTTGCAGCTAGGAGCCGAACTTCCGTCGGCTTTCTTCAATATCCTTGGCATGGTAGGTTGCGTCTTCGAACTTGGGAAAAACCAACTGACGATCTTAGATCATGGGTATCGTCACAATCCTGATTTGGTTTCTCACGGTCGTCGTTACGATTCGCAAAACTCTTCTCGGACAAGTTTCATTTGCAGCATGTCTGCAGCGATCAGAAACATTCCGGCGGTGGAGGAAAGGCCACAATAACGACAGCGTGTAATGGCGACAAGACAATAATGTTAATACAAATCTTTCTCATCTCCAGGCTCAGACCAGATCTTTCATGTCAAGCTTAGGTTTTCGAGGTCGAAAGTCGGGTCGTAGTCCGTTCGATCTCGAAGATCCATCCACTTGTCCAATCCGACCTTAGTCCAACCCCGTTCTCTCAAGATTCCCAGGCGCTCTTCATCGTCAATCATATCGGTGAGGTGGCGACAGCGATAGTCACGACAAGTGACAGACGTCAGGCTCCTCAACCGCGGCCAAGCGAACGCTATCCCCAGCATGTTGTAGCTGAACCTGAGTTCTTCCCAAAGATCGGCGTGCTGAGCACGAAGCATGCGATCCGGATCGTCCATGATGTTGGAATCAGGGTCGGGTGCAAGCTGACAGTCAAATGCCCGATTTCCCAACTCAAGGGCCGCAGGAGAACTTTGATTTCTCCAGGCAAGCTCGCTGATCAGCCACTCGAGCACTGGCTGCAGGTTTTCGCTGATTGGAAAGATGGCGACGTACGTCAGAGATTGTGGTACGTAGGAATCCACGTCTTTTTGGAGCAAATCGCCGAGAATGCTTGGGGAACGCTTGTACTGGTACTCGTACAAGCTGTATGCCTTGATGGAGGATCCTTCGTTGTATCCGACATGGGACCAGCGTCTCTTTGTCATGAGCGGGGCGGCAGGATTCAAATGTCTCGTCTCTCTTGGACACATTTCGGGCGGTTCAGCGCCAAAATGCTCTGGGTCCTGTCGCAACTCGACCAAGTGGTAGGGCATGTCGAAAGCCCAGGCATCCACGAAGCATCTTCCAGGTGAGCCTGTCAATGTCGCAAGGCTAGTCGGTGGGGCGGCAATTTTGACAATTTGTGGCTCAATGCAAGAGAAAATGGTGTCCCAGAAGTCAATAGCCTGGTCTTGGTTGATTTTCCGATCATTGGCGCTCTCGGGGACGATCTCGATGCTCGTACAAACCACAAAGGTCTTGACATGTCTGTTCATCTCATTCCGCTTTGAGAAGTCCAAAAACTTGGCAACTTCTGGTCCAAGGTCTCGCAACCAGTAACGATTCGTGGTGGATCTGCGGGACGCCCCCTGTAACGAACCCAGTGAGATCCTGGCATGGCGAAAGAGGGCCGGTATCACAATGCGGCGCCAGGAACGGTTGACAAGTGACAGACTCTTGAGGGTGCGTTGTTGGGAGCAAGCAAAGTGCTGAGACGGCTCTTCAAAGAAACGCGTGGTTGACGGAGGCTCGGAATCGAGGTAGGAGAGGATTTGCAGGCGCAACTCGTTGGGGATCGCGTCCATGATGATGTGGATAGGAGATGAAGGGAGAAGAATGGAGCAGTTGCTCGGTGCGAGAAGCGATGTTGACCACCTAAGCACCAGAAGGGAGGGCGTGACGGGCCGCCCCCGCGCCCTCCCTGGTGACGTCGGTCGGCTGGCTGTTCGGCCAGCTCGGTCGGGCTCGGGGGGAACCAACTCCACAACCACATCTCATCCCTTATTCCCGGATCACCATGACCTTCGACATGATCATTTGCGCGACATCACGAACCCCGATCCGTCAGCTGTCTCATGGCCATGACCCCACCTGTACATCCACCCACAACCGCTCGGCTGCCACGATTTCTTCGAAGCAACCTCGTATCAGCGTGACATTCTTGCCGTTCCGAGACCCTTGATTCTCTCCAGGCCCAAACAGGCATAAAGATCACCATGGCCAAAGGCTACTGGCCCTTTGCATTCAAGAATAGCAGCAGTCGAGGCTGTTGATTCGCGACGTTTCGTTGCGAGCCGCTCTTGGGCCCACGCTACGCAACTCCGCAGGGTTTGCATACTACTGCGCACCAAGACCATCTCTTAAGTGATTTCAGTGCCTCTCTTTGTCTCCAAGCAACGGCCATCTGGTTGCCGCTCAGTTCCTCCAACTTGTTGTACATCTCACTCAACCCGTCTATAAATCCAACCATTTGCGCCAAACAGTTTCCAAAGAACCGAGTTCCTGCATTCGTTCAAACCAACAAAAGCTTTATGACCATGCTCTTCAAATCCAAACTTCTGCTCAGCCTGCTGAGCTTGTGTCCCACATCACTGGGCTTTTCTCAACTCAAGTCGAGGGACACTGCTCTGACTGGCCTTTACACCTTGACATCCTATGCCCCAGGAAACGCCACGCTCAACGGAGGCAAATTTCAAGGCCGGGGAGGTCTCCTCATTCCTAGAATTGGCTCGTACTGTCCGTCGTTTGTCGGAACTTCGTGCCCAAATGGCACCGACAGCGTCTTCAGCAACTCTCTCTATCCGGTAAGCCCCTGCATTCTTCACCCTGCCCCGCATGTCCACCTGATGCCACAGACTTGGGGCTCAGGGCACATACCACACATATCTCTATCCTCACCCAGCAATAGACATGCCACAGAGCGCAAACTAACATGGCACACACAGTCCTCAATGGTGCCCGGTGGCCAAGATCTCTACGTCGACGTCAACGGCCAGATAGGCATCACCGTGCAGCACTCGCACAGCATCCCCTACGGCGCATATTGGTCGTACCAAGGATGGAACTGGGTGGCGCTGGAGCAGTGCAGCGGCAACCAGTGCGGCTGCCCCGTCGGCGACGCCCGCTACAACTGCACCAAGCCCACCGGCTACTTCACCTTCAAGGCGCCGCCGCCGTTCAACGGCTCCAACCCTCCAGGCTACGTTGGCGGCGTCATGGCCTGTCCCTCCCCGTACGACCCCACCGGCACCCAGCTGCTGGCCTGGGCCGTCACACCCCAGTTCAACCAAAGTGGCTGCACGCCCATCGTCGGGCTGGGGACTCATCCTTACTCGGGAATCAACCCGCCCGTCTGGTCGTACTGAGTGCGCTGTGTGGGGCAGGAGACGCGGCATGGAGCGTGGTTGTGTTGGCGGGGGAGAACAAAAGAATGACGCGCGTGCAGCGCGCGCTGGATGGACGGCTGGCTGCTTCTCGTTGCCCTTCTTCGTCTGCGGTTCTCTTGCATATCTAAAATTCTTGATCTGTGGCTTTCCCCGCATGCTTGATTCGGAAGTCTATTTGTGCGCGCATTGCGAGTTTGTGTTTGCATTAGTCTTCAAGGGAGAGTGTCACGGTGTCGAGGTAATCGAGGACTGGGGCAACTCAACTTGTGACAGATCCTCATGTGAGCTTTGTGGGATGTGAGCCTTTCAATTGACGACTCGTCCAGTTTTATCGCAAGGCTGGGCACCGGGTCTCGATCTGGACGCAGGGCTGAGTCCGTCGAAAAACCTGGGGATGCCGCCCGATATGGATCAAATTCAGGGCCTCTCCGACACGAGTCTTCAGCCCCACGCGACACAAAGGTCAAGACGAATTGTCTCAGTCAAAGCATGTGCGACTCAAACCTTCATTGAGCAACAATATTCATCGACGCCATGCGTAATAGAATCTTATTGAGGGTATCACCTTTTACTTGACAAACGCTCAAAACTCTCCTCCCTCCACTCGCCATGCTCTTGAACCGCTTTCATCTACACATCAATCCTATCAAAGGTGTACTTGCCGACATTCATGCTGATTTGTTTGCCGATGTCCCTCTTGGTTCTCTGCTTGACCTCGCCACGAAGGTTGGTCGAAGTCATGCTGATAGCATTCGTGACCTTGAAGCCAATAGGCAAGATGGGGTCTTCGACTGTGTGTACCGTGATTGGCTTGCCCTTGGCGCCGAGACGGGCGGCCGTGGGAGCACGTTCTCTGCCTCTTTGGGCGCTCTCAAGTTTGGAACGGTAGCGGACGAAGTCGTTCAGCAGACCCTTCATAAACTGTGCTTCGTGAATGCCCTCGAGCGCAGCAGAAACCTCCATGCGCAGGTTGTGGACCGTTTCGGACTTGGCGTCAGCGCCAGAGGTGAGCCACCCGCCTGCGCCAATTGCGTCGAGCGCACAGCCGAGGAGGTCGGCGATGATGGCGATAGCCCGGTCAGACGGGTCGCCAAAGTCGTTGTTCTTGTGCGGGCCGTCTTGAAGGTAGGTGTTGATCCAGCCCCCTTCGTGCAACTCCATGCGGAGGATGTCGAGGAGGAAGATAATTTCCTTATGGGTGAGAGAATCGCGGAGGGTTTGCGTGACAAGAGGTGCTGGGGAGGCGTGGAGTTTTGTGAGAGCCTCAAGAAGAGAGTGAGAGCGCACGAGAATGCCGTGGTCAACAAAGGATTCGGCACGCGCAAGAGCCCAGGCAGCCGCGTCGGCCTCGGTCTCAAAAGCTTTTTCCTCGTCTTCTGTGTTCGCAGCATCTTCTCCAGAGTCGTTAGGGCGCGCGGTGAGCTGGCCCTTGATTTCGGGGAAAGACGTGGTCTCCAGGCTTTGAATAAGGACTTTGATTGCCTGCACGATGAGATGAACATCTAGGGCAGGGTGGCCTTTCAGAACGTCGCAGAGGAGTTGCATGCCAGGGTCAAACTGGATGATTGAAGCAATGACGTCGCTGGCAGTTATTGTCTGAACGCCCGTCGTATCCTGTCGCATGGCTTGCCTGATCATGTCGGTGGCCAGGAAACCCGTCCAGATGAGCCATTGGAAGGCATTCGGGGGAAAGAATCGTATTCTCAAAGTGGTGTGTTTTGACGACTCGGCCACCATGAGGTCCTTCTTTTCAGACGAGAGCGCAAAAACCTTTTTCAGCAGATAAACAGCCTTGTGGCGCTTGGTCTGCAGATTGACGTCCCATGCAGATGTCGGAAAGTTCCACTCTGGGAGCTGGTCTTCTGAATCATCCTCTGTCGACTCGACCTTGACGTCCTGCGCATCTCCGTTTGACGTGGGAGCCTCGTTGGTCCCGTTAATCCCATTGGCCTTGGTCTCTGACGGCTTGCCATCCTTGCCCTTCAAAGGAATCCCGACCTCTTTGGCAAACAGCTCCTCAAAGTTCTTGACATCGTCCTCCTTGATGAATGCATCTAGTTGCTTACGCGAACTTTGCCATTCTTTGCTGGGAGCATCGGCTGGGTTGATGAGGCAGAGTCCCAGGGGATACGGTCCTGTCGATGGTGCGTCAATGGCCTTTGCCTTGTGTCCTACGCCTTTGCCGATTGCGTCGATCAGCAACCCACCGCGGACCTTAGCCCGCTTGGATGGAGTGAGATCAGTGCCGACTTGGAGCCCGACAAGTTCGTCGTTTGCCAAACCAACGACCATACCGAGGTCGTGAACGTAGTGCAGCAGCGTCATGAGGACGGGAGAGTCGAGAGAAATGGACTGTTTCCTCTTTTTCCCTTTGCTGCTCTCGCTCTTTTGGCCGAGTGGAAGGATGGCTTGGACAGAGTTGTATTTGACGTCGTACAGACCGCAAGACACCGGCGAAACGGCCATGAGCAGCGATGAGGACACGCGGACGAAGTTTTGAAGCGGGGTTCCAGGCACGGTCAGCTCAGACTTGAGGCAGGGTGTGGTGTTCGAGAAGTCGTGTGTGTAGATTGAGCCGGCAGAGAGCTGATAGAGCAAGCCCGTCGAGACGTGCAGGGAATACGATGGTGCTGAAGTCTCCTTGGTATCCTCGACACCCGTGCGTGGGACGGGCAAGTCCAGAAGATTTTGCACGACCGGTCGATTCAGCGTGATACCCCCCATGGTCTTTGCTCGGACGCAAAATACGCGCAGCGTGCGGTCTGCGGAGCTCTGGTCTGCAGGACGGGTCACCATACACAGCAGGGTGGTGTTTTCCAACGCCTCCGAATCTCCAGCCACGGTAGGGTCTAATGCCGCGATGACATCCTCTCGGCTCTTGAAAAGTCCACGCCGCGCCGTGTTTGCATCAGTGTATATAGCGTATTCCACCTTGCTTCCCTGGTTACCCTGGGTCGATCCGGTCTGGAGTCCCTTGGCCGACGACTTTTGGGTTTGAAGATCGGCGGAAAGACAGTCGATTTGACCATCCTCGTACAAAACGACGACTTCATGGGTGTCATCAGAATCCTTCAGTGGAAGAACCTCGACTGAAAATACGTTGCTGGAAGTCGAAGCGATTGTGTATGAGGTCTTCTCCGGATTGCCGGTGGGTGTGTTCTGGACCTCCTCTGCGAAGCAAAGGATTTGGCGCCTGGCGCTTCCAGAGCTTTCTCTGACGGCACCATAGGTGTAGCGTTTCGCAGGGCGCTGCTTTGATGCTTTCGAGTATACTGAGAGTGGTGGTGCGGTGAAGGTAATCTGGGGAGCGAGCGCATACGATGTGATCAGGCGCGGTGTTTGGATCTAGGCTCAAAAGTTAGTCATTCCAGCACCTAGCATAGCAATGTGCACACCACTCACGCTATATATGCTGAGGCTGTCTCCATCGACACTGACGGCGATTTCAGACCGCTTCCTCTTTCTCGCGCCGCTCAAGCTGTAGACGGTGGAGGCGAGCGTGCGGCCGTTGATAGGGTCGATGGGCTTTGGCAAGGATGCCAAGGTGTGGGGGGCTTCCAGCTCCTGGCCTGACGACATGGCGGGTTACTGGCCTGGGGATTGAGTGAAGAAGTCGCGGAGCCACAGAATGGCACGGATGAGGCAGACCAAGATGTCTGGTTGCGCCGCCGTGGACAAAAAGTTCGCGAGACACCGCGTCGGCCAAAATTTGTCCGACATGGATGGCGCATCTTCGGCTGATCTGCACGTTAGCGTGAAATGGGACCCGCTGAATCAGTCCGTCCGGTCGCGCGTCACTCTTTACGCGCTGAACGCGAACCCTAGTGCACGCTTCTCCACGACCACCTCTGCAACGCTCGAGCATCGCGCTCTCTGACGCTCCTGGCTTGTGGCTCTCTCACATCACCCATCCTCTCGCAATCCTCCATCACCACAACCAAGACATGCCATCCTCGTGAATGGTACACGCGGTCGCGCCTACAACGGCCATGAACCTGGGTAGCCAGCAGAGAGTGCACCCGTTTTTCACCAAAGCACAACGTATGGAGCCTTCTATGTGTAGAGGGCATCTTTCTGATACGCTTAGGACTTGACCCACACGAGCACCAAACCGATGTTGAAACCTCGACCACAGAGCGTGCACCGAGAGATGAGAATCAACCGCATTCAGAAAATGCAAACGAGAAGCACAATTCTCGGGGCGACCCATCAGGAGCTGTGGGAAGCACGATCAAAAGAAAGAGTGGTGAGGCTGTACCTTCCGAAAAGGTGAAGCAGACCTCGTTGTCTCTGTTCACAAAGACAAATGGCTCCGCAGCCTTGGAAACACCAAACACCGACGCGGGAGATGCGACTTCAGGGTTGGAGCCAGATGTCAATCACGACAGGCGGAAGCGGCAGAAGAGAGAGTCGCCCGTGGTCGTTATTCCTGTTCGACAGGTGACTAGCAATCGGGTCGAAAAGAAGCAAGAGCCAGATCAGGAAAGCTGGATTCAACAGTTGCAAGAAGAGGCGGCCAAAACCCAACTCGAGAATGAAACCTCTGCGTCGGTCACTGAGAATGTGCAGCAAAGCCCCCGTCATGGCACTGGTATCCCACCAGCATCTGTGCACGAGCATTCTGTAAACAACGTCGCCCCAACGCCATCTGCGCCCCCGTCTTCGCCGCCCAATGTTCCTATTTCGCCAGAGGACAAAATTGACAGCCCACGAAGGTCCACGAGAAAGCGAACGAATAACGATGGCGATCCGTCTTCCATTGATCAAAAATCTCCTCCAAAAAAGATGCTGCGTCTGAACGCCCGCGGCCGATTCAGCTCCCCTGTGTCAACAGTGCCGAAGCCAGAGTCGGTTGTCGAAGACAAACAGAAGCGGACACGGAAGAAGACTGGCAAAGCCCCGAAGCAGCTCATTGCGAAGATGACCTACACCATTGGCGAAGAGTCCTCGCTAGCCCTAGACATTGATAACATCTTGGCCGGGACCTGGCGAGCACCAACATCAAAATCTTCCAAAGCGCCTGAGCTCCTGCAGCCAAAGAAAGCAACGGGTCCTCCGAAGCCAACGCATCCATTTTTCGCAAGTAAATCGACCAAGAAACGCAAGGACGAGGTCATGCCGGAGCCAGCCAAACTCGATCCCACACTCACGAGCATTCCGCACCGGCGGGAGTCGGCAATTACTCCCGGAAAACTACGAGCCCAGGCGGCAACATCTCATGGCGACAATCAGACTTCAAATTACTGCCCTAAGCCAGCAGTAAAGCGTGTCGGCATAGAAGCCCCGTGGCCGTGGAAAGGCATTGCTCGCGTAGATGGTGGCGGTGCACAAATACTCGATCTGGAATCGCAGCCCAGTACTGCGGTCTGTGGACGCCGAAAGCTCAAAAACAACATCTTTCGTGTCCCGTCAGAGGAAGACCTGATCTTCAATCTGACCCAGCAAATGAAGACTCACCTTTCGGAGGACTTGGATAGCTTCTCCCATTGCAAATACGGGGCACGATTTCCAACCCGATTGCTAACCACTGGCCCGGAAATTCAAGATCGAGTCCGGAAGCAATTGCGGGAAATGGTATCTTTCGATGAGGACGGAAATCCATTAGAATCAGCACATCCCCTTTTGAAAAGTCTCTTCGACAGAATCGCAGGCACCTTGACACCTTTCGACAAAGGAATCTGCGAATCCGTATCCTGGGTTCAAAAGTACGCCCCGAGGACGAGTGCCGAGTTCCTTGGATCTTCGATGGAAGTTGCCGCTCTCCGCCAGTGGCTGGAATCGCTCAAAATCTCTGCTGTCGAAGGCGGAAGCAATGGCTTGAAAGGGGGCGCGAAGAAGGGCGTTGCTTCCAAACCAGCAAAAAAGAAAAGGAAAAAGCACGACGAGATGGATGACTTTGTCATCTCTGACGATGAATTGGGAGAGCTCGGTACCGCGGACTCTGAAGAAGCTGGTCAACTGGCCCTCCCAGCTGGGCAAAGGTCTATGATCCGGACGGGTGGTGACCGGGTTGGTGGTGGTCTAAAAACCCAGAATCTGATCCTGATTAGTGGCCCACACGGAGTGGGAAAGACTGCCGCCATCTACGCAGTCGCAAATGAGCTCGATTTTCAGGTCTTTGAAATCAATTCTAGCAGTCGTCGCAGCGGCAAAGACGTCCTAGACAGGATCGGCGACATGACTGCCAATCATATTGTGCAGAGAAAATCCAAAGAAGCCAATGACGTGGATACAGATCTGTCTACTGTTGATCGAGACTCGGAACGACTCGCGGATGCCCTCGAAAAGGATATCCAAAGTGGGAAGCAAAAGAGCATGAGTTCCTTTTTCAAGCCCAAAGGCCTGACGCAGTCAAAAGCAAAGCCACGATCCAAACCTACGACGAAGCCCAACCCCGAGAAGAGCTCTTCACAGTCCACGCTGGGTGGCAAGCCAAAGCAGACCCAGAAACAGTCGGTGATTCTGCTCGAGGAAGTAGACGTCCTTTTTGCCGACGACAAGAGCTTTTGGCAGACCGTTGAGCACCTGGCCATTTCCTCCAAACGCCCAATCATCATGACCTGCACGGACGAGTCGCTTGTTCCGATTCCCGATGCTTCCTTGCACGCCAAATTGCGCTTCGCCCCTGCGCCCCAGCCTGTCATGAGCGATTACTTGCTGCTTCTAGCTGCTGCCGAAGGACATGTGCTTCAACATGAGGCCATCTCCAAGCTTTGTGAGAACAAGAACCATGACCTCCGTTCAAGCATCATGGAGCTCGACTTTTGGTGCCAGATGGCTGTTGGCGATCGAAAGGGAGGTCTGGAATGGATTCATCCACGGTGGCCGCCTGGTCAAGATGTCGATGAGCGTGGCCAGACACTTCGCGTGGCTAGTCAAGGCACATACCAAGCTGGGATGGGCTGGCTCAGTCATGATGTCCTGTATGAGGACAACCATGTCGGATTTGATCGACAACACGAGCTCCTGCTTGAGCTGACGGACTTTTGGGGCTTTGAGCCTCGCTCGTTCAAACCTGCCTCCAGTAGCAGCCTCCTGGGTGTTTCGGACTCCATGACACTGCAAGACATGGAGCGCTTGACAGAGATGTCTAGTGCCACAGATGTGTATTGCAGAGTCGATATGCCCGTCAGAAGCACGGTAGGGATCTGTACTGCTCCCTGTGATGGATTCAGCTGACAGTACCACAGACCGCCATTGACCCTACCCAACCTCCTTTGCCTGAAAAAGCACGCTCCAATCACTTGGAACCGTACCGTGTTCTTCAAGCCGATCCCTTCATCGACTATTCTCATTTAGATACCCACATGGTCATTGCATCTCATCTTGCAGTGCAGCGTTCCTCCAGCGTACACCAAACCTCTTCTACCACATCCCTTGATCCGACCGACCTCATCCTCAGCCACCTCGACCACAGTCGAAAATGGAAACCACCCACGCGACCCTCGTTCTTCGTCTTCGACCCTCTCGCTGAGCCTCCCGCCAACACGGTCTCAAGCATTTCACCCGGCCTCATCGCCTCTTCCTTTGACCGCAACTTTGCGATCATCACCACAGATCTCGCACCATACGTCCGCTCGATAGCCGCCTACGACCTGAAGCTGGAGAATGAGCGCATCCAGAAGAGCAACCTCCTTTCCGCTGGTGGCAAACCCAAGCGCTCTCGCACAACGCGTGCTGCCCGGAGTGCGCAAGAAGGCGGGCGTAGAGAGCAGACACGACGCGAGCGATGGTTCCCGGCTAGCTTGAACTTGCGCGAGTGTCTCGAGAAGACGGCAGGAGAGAGCTGGGCTGGACTGGGCTCCAGGGCAAGGCCTGTAACGGCGGACGGTGAAGAGATCGACATCACGATGAGTGGCGGCACAGAGACTGCCAGTCCGGCTTCTACTGCCGAGTCCGCGGAGTAAGGGGAAGGGTTTGGGGGGATTTGCTGCTTTGCTTTCGGGGCACACTTGCATGGCATTTAGAGCTAGCTCACGGCGTTTTTGCGGTACCCGGGGTTTGCTACAGGATCTGGACGTGCTCGTCGGCTCTCGCTATGGGCCGAGACATTTGCTTCACTATCACACTCCAATGGACATGGGAAGGACGGTCTGTTCCCAAAAGTTGCTAGTCATGAGGTAAGGGAGGAACTTGAGCTTTACAAATAGCTTACATATCACGGAATGACAACTACCAACTACGAATGCTCCTTATCATCTTGCCTAATAGAGGGGTAGACGCCGATGGATGGTCCTGAGTACCCTCCAGCCAAGGGCAATTTGCATGCCTCCTGTGAATCCCTCGTCAAAGCGGACGTACGCTCCCTGTCCGTTCAGACATGGTTCGATGTTGATGTCTTTGCAACGACTTTTGCAGACAAGGCCTAAAAGCTGAAGGATTCGGAACCCGTCTCCTGCATGTTTTCGGGACAAAAATTGCAGTGTGACGGACGACGGTGCCGGGTAGTCTCTTCCGATGCAGCCAGCAAGGTCGCGGAAAGATTGAGGTCAGAGAATACGTACATACATACATACATACATACATACATACAATCAGTACCAGGACTTGGAGAGCCTGCAGCATCCGTGGCCGGCCGGTCAAAGCGGCGCTTACTCTGCAGAGGCGCGCTGGAGCCGCGTCTATAGCATTCGCCGTGCATCTTGCATCCGCCGGTCAAGACATGGCGAGATTGTGGCCACAAGCTGTGGCACACGGCGAGAGTGACGGTAAGGAGGAACAGGACACCCTGTAAACCTGAACGGAGAATTGGAAGGGAAGAGAAGGGGAATTTCTCTCCCAAGGTCAGGGAAAAGAAGCGTGAGGTCTCTCACATGTGAAGACGGTGAACAGTGAGTTCAAATGGAAGAGGCTCTTGTTGTGTGACACGAGAGTGTCCAAGCACCGGAAGCTGACCTCGTTGACCTCCTCGGAAACTCTTCTGCAGCATCCGCATTGAACCGTGCACCTGGTCCTCCGGGGCGGTTGATATGACATTCGACTGACGAAAGCAGTGCGACCTGAAAACTTTACTTGAGGCATCCAAACCACCGATATTCGGGATACACACACCCTCGGGGTTTTGGATGGTGTACTTTTCCCAACAATCCTGGAAGATTGGTCCAGTGGCTGTTGCCGTGCAACGCGAAGCTTCTGCCACGCAGCAGGCGGCGTGACAGCAGGCGGCAGACGTGTCGAATGAAGAAGCAATCTTCAGCGCTATCATCAGGGTCGGCGATGCAGTGAACCCGGGGGTGCGGACAAGGACTTGAAGAAATGAGGGTGGCGGCAGGATTCTTCAGCACCGGCGGCGCGGGCCGCGTAACCTGCGTGACGAAACGAGACCGAGGGCGTCAGAGGAGCGGTGGGAATGGACCTCGAAGTGGACGTGTGCATGCAGGTTGACGATGACCGGGGCCATATTCTTCGTGTCAAGCGTGCAGAAGATATGCTGTGGTACGCTGGCGCATTCTCAACGACCGCAGGCGGCGACGATGAGACGACAGTCGTGATCCGATGTGTCACAGTCGCGTTGGGTCGAGATGGATGGAGGTGAGTTGTTCGGCGGTGAGGAGGTCGAGAGAAGTAGTGCATGGTTTGGGCGGCGCGGAAGTGATGGGCACTTCCCTGCGGCCATGGCCATGATCGACGAAATCCAGGGAGGGAGCCAGGAACGAGACGGGACAGACGTGATGTTGTTTGCTGGGATGGGCCGTCTGACGGCGGCAGCCCGAAGATTGAAGGAAACCAAAGCGCGTCGCTGGCCGTCGTCTGTGGGCCACCGGATGTTGCTCCACGACCTCACACCCTCTCCCCGTCCAGGTTACCGAACCTTGAGCCTCCTGGCAGAATCTCCCCTCCCCCCGCTCCACCTGCACACTGCAATAAGGTGATGCTACCATAGCGCTAGAGTCGACGTGCAGTGCAGTTGGCGCGACTAGCCTGGCGCCGCTTCCTTCTCGTCCACCGCCATCACCACACCCACATGGCTCATCCGCCGACATTCAAAACTGAGCGACCAGCATGGCTCCCTCGCCATCTTGGCAAACCATGCTCTTCACGTAGCCTGTCTGAAATTTAGCTTTCCGCCGCTCCTCCTCTTGCTCATTCTTCTCTCTCGGGCCCGAGCCTTCTTTGTCATGGACACCAAGGAATTTGCGGCTCACTCACTCCACTTGGTATGGAACTGTCCAACACTCTTCCTCGCTTCTCACTGACCAGCAAACAGCCAGCGTCGAAAGGATCCTCTTTCACCACCATCGACGGCACTGAGGCTTTCAACGAGGCCAAGCTGAAGGAACCGCCCCAAGCTTTTAGCAAACCTAGTTTAATTCTTCACCTCTGCTGCCTCGTAGGCTTCTTCTGTTCCACCGTCAACGGCTACGACGGATCGCTGCTCAACGGCTTGCTCATCAACGATGCATTCAAGACCTTCTTTCATGGATCCGAGGACGGTCTTTGGGCGGGAATCGTCACCTCCATCTACCAAATAGGCAGCGTGGCTGCTCTCCCGTTTGTCGGCCCCGCTATCGACAAATTTGGACGCAAAGGTGGGATGCTCATTGGCGCTGCCATCATCATTGTCGGGACCATAGTCAATGCCACGACATACTGGAGTGCCAGTATTGGCCAGTTTGAAGCTGGCCGCTTCATTCTGGGTTTTGGCGTCTCCATCATGCAGACCGCCGGACCCATGTACGTTGTGGAAACGACACATCCTGCCTACCGCGGTGGTAAGTGATTTCTGAAGAGGACACACAGCACAGAAGCTGACTCGCCGATAGTTGTTACCGGACTGTACAACACATTTTGGTACGTCGGCTCCATGGTTGCCGCCGGGGCTGTTCGAGGAGCCATCAGCAAGCCCGGGAACCATTGGACGATACCAATCTGGCTGCAAATGCTCTTTTCGGGGTTGGTGATGTGCTTTGCGTGGTTCTTGCCCGAGTCGCCGCGCTGGCTGTACGCCAACGGCCGCACCGACGAGTGTCGTAGAGTCCTGACAAAATTCCACGCCAACGGCAACGAAGACAGCATCTGGGTGCGGCTGCAACTCAGAGAGTACGACGAATACCTGCGACTGGACGGCAGCGACAAGCGGTGGTGGGATTACCGCGGACTCTTTCGCGATCGCGCGTCGTCGTACCGGCTGCTCTGCAACATTATCGTCGTGGTGTGCGGCCAATGGATGGGTGGTGGTTCGTACATGCCTTCTCACATGCTCATGGCGCTTTGCTGACTTGGGCCTGCCAGCCGTCCTCACATACTTCATGTCCTCACTCCTTACATCGGCGGGCTACAAGTCGGAGATGGACAAGGCCAACATCAACCTCGCGTACTCGTGCGAGCAGTTCGTCATTGCGATCATCGGCGCCCTCAGCGTCGACAAGCTGGGCCGGCGGGCGCTCCTCCTCTTCGCCTGCATTGGGTGCAGCATAGTGTGGATCGGCCTGTCGGTCGCAACGTCGCAGTACGACCTGCGGCAGGACGCCGCCTCGTCCAAGGCGGCCACGGCCATGATCTTCCTCTTCGGCGCCGTCTTCAGCTTCGGCATGACGCCCATGCAGGTGCTGTACCCGGTCGAGGTGCTCAGCTTCGAGCAGCGCGCAAAGGGCATGGCGCTGTCGAGCTTCGCCGTCAACGCCGCCGCGCTGCTCAACCAGTTTGCCTGGCCCGTCGCCCTCAAGAAGATTGGCTGGCGCACCTACATCATCTTCGTCGTCTGGGACGCCGTCCAGGCTGTCGTCATTTACTTTTTCATCCCCGAGACCAAGAATCGTACGCTCGAGGAGTTGGACGACATTTTCAACGCCAGGAGCCCGCGCAAGGAGAGCACGAGGAAGAAGACGGTGGCGCTCAATGGCGAGAAGACGGTCGTCATGGGCGACGAATCGTAATCAGCGTGGATCGATCGCGAGTCTTGCTGCATACATGGTTGTTTGTGAAGCGTTCTGGCATATTTTTTCGGGGGGGGTGTTGTAGAGGAGCACAGCGCTGGGTTCAACAGGAGTCGGGTCAATATTGAGCAACAATGGCGAATAATCGACATGGACATCAATCTGCACGCACAAAGCCTGCCCTTGCGTCAATAGTTACATCTCTGACGATGGAGTCTTCTCCGGCTTCGGCTCTCTGCAGATATACTCATCTCGGACACTGGCGCAGCCGGCGCCGTCCGTCACGATGCGAGGAATCACGTCGCACAGGCGGACAAACAACGCGCGCGAATCTCCTGGCGTCAAGGCGACACACACCGCTTGACGCAGCACAGAGGCCCGTTGGAAACGTCCCGCAGCTCCGCGCGCGGCGCGGTTGCGCGACCCACATGCAAAAAGCAGACATGAAGTTGGTCGGTTTGACGCCGCGTCTGGCGGCTGCACGACACGACGTCTTCACCGCCACCCGAGCCATCCCTTGCTGGCGTCCAGCAGAAGCCCCACTACTTGGTCGTGCAGAATGGGAGAGCAAAAAAAAAAGAAAAAAGAAGGCAAAAGAGATTGCACGACACAGACAGGACTCGAACCTGTGCGGCCGAAGCCATTAGATCACACCGAATGAGAATTCGAGTCTAACCCATTAACCACTCTGGCACTGTGCCTTGAATGCGATGAAGTTGGAGTAAACTTTGACCATTATAAATCTACCAAATTTTGTAGGCCTTCCTTCAAGCACAGTTGCAACACTGCTGCATTCCAATCATCATTTTCCAAATTCAAAACAGGGCAAGACCCATGAAATCAAATAGATGGGGTAAGAAGCTGCCAAAGCCGACGCGAAGAAGTGCGGGACTAAGCGAGGGATGGACCGCCCCGGGACGTTCTGCGCCGATCCTACCCGTCGAATTCGCAATGAGATCCCGGCACCGTAGTGCGACCAAACGACTGGCGCGGATGAAAGTCGCAGTCAGCGTGGGTTGGGAACGCGGCGGGAGCATTCAGGCTCATTTTGACTGAGCAACAGATCAGACGTGTCGAGTCTGTCAACTTAAGCCCGGCGTCGTTGTTGGCAAGGGTTTGGCGTTGTTTTGCTGCTTTGCTATAGATAGGTACCTACCTAGGCAGGCAAGGCAAGGCAAGGCGGAGAAGAAAGTCGGGCCAGCAAAAGCAAAACAGCGGCATGCATGTTTCGTGTTTTCTGTGGGACGCAGGGCGCTACTGCTGCATGTGAGATGAGGCAGATGAAGACTTTGGAAGAAGACGGGTCCTTCTACGCCTCGCCGTGGGGACGGGGCTGACGAGGCGCGGCGCGACTATTGGACTGGTGGTGCTGTGAGGCTTGCTTTGTCGTGATTGATCAGGCATGGATGAGGTGTTGGACGTGAGGACGGACGTTGGGCAGACGAGTCGCACAAGGCCTGTATCCCAGCAACTTGCACCTTAGAAGATGATTCCGCAGAGCCTCCCGTCTCCCGTGAACAACATGAACCAAGCTGAACCTGACGGGATGACGTTGGGCTGGCTCAACGTCATGTCTCTCGCTTGGCCTGCCTCACGTTGTGGACTGCCGTGTCCGACTGACGGCAACGAGCCCACAAAAAATGATCAACACCATGAGGTCCATCCATGACCACCCATGTTCAGCGCCTGACCTCATCCACCCACCTCTCCCCACGCTCTGCGCAGGCCCTTTCTCCAGGGTAGGGTCAGGCACATCAAATGCCATCTCGCAGCGGGCGCCAGGCCCATTCGAGACATGGCCCGTCAGCGTCACACGCGGAAGCCCGCATGCGATCATGGGCGCCGGCATGCCCCGCTGAGATGGTTGTCAAAACCTCCAGACCATCACGACGCGACTGCATACCCAACCTGCCTACCTTGGCTGCGCTTGTCGCGCCCGTCGCCTGATCCTGCTACACAAACAAGCCCAGGTCAGATGCTTGTCGCCGCTCTCTTAAATTCCCCCAAGGACCCTGCCGCATTCTTCGCCCTCTCACTTCTGTGCCCTTTTTGTCTCTGCATTTCTGCCTGCATATAGTCAAGAGAGTGGCTGTCCATGACGCCAGACAACCTCAAGATGCCACTTCCGCCAGGCTCGCCTTCTCCTTCGCTCGCTGTTGAAATCAATACTGCAACGCGGTCAGTCCACATTTCCCCCCAGATTGCACCATTCGCTGACCAGTCCGCATGCAGACCTGCCCACACGTCTCTGAATCGCCTCATCACCTCTCGCCTTCCTCTCGGCCTCCCTCCGCACGCCGCCTCCCCTCGCCTTTACGCTTTTGGAATCCTCCATTTCGCCCACCTCTTCTTCACCTTTGAAAGCTGCTGGCTTGACCTCACACGCGCTCAACAACCTTCAAACCCAACCTTATCCTCTCTTCTTGAAGACCCATGGATCAGCGTCAACGGTGCCGCTTCCGACGACCAGAGCCCCAACCCGAACGCTGGAGCAGAACAATCAGTCCATGACCGCGAGATCCTCAACCTCCTTGCGCGCCTACTCCCTCCTGGCCTGCCTCGCTCAAAACGTCTGCGCACCGACCTCGCTACACTTCTTTCGCTCTCCCCAATAGACCTCGACGTACACCTTGCGACATATCCTACGCCGCTCCTCGCCACTACCACTGCCCATATCCGTCGCAGACTGCGCACACATCCGCACCTGCTCCTCGCCTACACCCACGTGCTTTACCTAGCCATATTTGCCGGCGGTCGTTGGATACGACAGCAGCTTCTGAACGGCGGGCCTGAATTCTGGGGATGCGGCGCAGTGGACGGCGAGGAGCACGAAGCAGCATGGAAGCAGCAAGTCACCTCCAAGGGACTGAGCCTATGGTTCTTTGACGGCGCCGCAGACGGCGAGGACGTCAGGTCCGAATTCAAGCGGCGCTGGGCAGAGGTGGAAGTCTTGCTGTCGGCGGAGCAGCGAGCTCAAGTCGTCGACGAGTCGCGTCACGTCTTCGCCATTGTCGAAGAGCTGGTCCGAGAGCTGGACAGACAGCTGGACACGCCCGGCACTATGGGCCTGCGCGAGGACGTTGGTCAGGAGATTAAAGACGTGGAAGAAAAGGGCGACGCCATCGAGCTGGACCCTGTCGCCCAGCGAGTCGAGGAGTCGTACGCGAGGTGGGCAAAGCTCAGCCGCCGGAGCAGTTTCGCTGGCGCCCTCGTGCTGTTGGGTGGTTTCTACTGGTGGGCGGCGTGCTGTCTGGGCTTAAGCTTGGGTCTCAACGGCATCGCCGTGGGACCGGAGTGGCCAGACATTTGATTCCATCGCATAGCGGGCATATGATCATTACTACCTGGGTTAAAGGTTTTGGGTAATGCATGACGGGTTTGCGAAAGGCGGCGTCTAGGAGGGGAACCATGGTTGCTTCCGCGGGGCTACAGGTTTGATACCAGATCTTGACGTTGGGCTGATTTGGCTGGCGGTGCATCGGAGTTTTCTTTCACAGCTTGGAGAGCCTTTTTTTAACTTCCGAGGGCAAGGCTCGAGACGAGAGTCAAATCGTCGTAAAGATCCCCTTGTCGTAGAAACGATAGATTGCTTACTTTGGCTTGAATGAGAATAGTGCTTCGACGAACGTGAATCTAAGAGCGGGCAGTGCGGATAGCTGAGGGATGGCGGAGACGATCCACCCATCAAGAAATGGTTCCTGAGAGCAAGACGATGTTGGGTTTGTCGGCGGGGATGGATGAGCAATGCGCAGCGCAATCAAACCAACGGCCTGCATGATCGACAGTAGCCGACGTCAGCTTCGCTGCAAGCTCCCGGTCTCACCCAAACAACCACGTTTCACACAACCATCGTTGCTTCCTCGCCTCAACATTCGCTCTTTTGCCAATTACATGTAACACCCCTCGGGCCCTCGCGTTACATCCACCCACACCATTGCCAGCCAGCCCAGGCGCCCTCATCCACCATGACCACCCGCGGCCAATTCAATACCAAGAACCCCACCATCAAGCGCATACGTACGCAGCCTTGCACCTACTCGCCCCGCATGTCGATATTCACTAACAGCTGCTCCAATAGTCAAGGAAGCTAGCGAACTTGCCTCGCAACCCTCGCCCGACTTCCACGCCGAGCCGCTGGAAGACAACCTCTTTGAATGGCACTTTACGCTGCGCGGCCCGCCGGAGCCATCGCCCTACGCCGTCGGCCTCTACCACGGCCGCATCATCCTACCTGCACAGTACCCGCTGCGCCCGCCGTCCTTCCGCTTCGTCACGCCATCGGGCCGCTTCGAGGTCAACCGCGAAATCTGCCTGAGCATCAGCGGCCACCATGAGGAGACCTGGCAGCCGGCTTGGGGCATACGGACCGCGCTAGTAGCCATACGCAGCTTCATGGACACGGACGCAAAGGGCCAAGTCGGCGGGATCGACAGCACGGAAGCGGCGAGAAAGAAGCTTGCGAGCGAGAGCGTGGCCTGGAGGTGCGGGGCTTGCGGGAAGACCAACGATGAGATTATGAAGGAGAGGGAGATTGTGGAAGAGGCGGATGAGAGCAGGAAGCCGGACGAGGTGCCCGAGGAACTGCGGCTTGCGTATAGGGACGAGATGGGCGAGAAGGAAAAGCAGAAAAGCGAAGCGTCCGCGTCGACTTCACAGAACGCTTCCCATGCGGAGCGCGAGCAGCAGCGAGCCTCTCAACCACAACCTTCGGACTCGACCCTGAGGTCTCGAAACTTGCCAACGTCCAATGCCACAGCACCAGCACCGGCTCAGCCTGCACAACCGACAGCGCAAGCAGCTCCTCAAACAGCCCTCGCACCCACGCGCACCATCCCCGCCGTTCCGCCTCTCCAACAACAACAACAACAACAACAGCAACAACCACTCGACGACGGCATACCAGCCTGGATCGATAAAGCCATCTACGGCGTCGTCACGGCGCTCGCCTTCCTCATCCTGCGCAAGTTCTTCTACTGAGACGCAGCCTCCCTCCCCACACAAATATTTTCGCTTCTTCATCCATACTAATTTTCTTTGTGGCCGTATCTAGTCCTTCTCTCGATGAGCCACATCACGAGATGGAAAGGCGGCGTAGCGGTGGCGTTGAGGGAATGGCGTGGCGTTCGGGATACCAAGCTTTTTGCGCTCGGGTTCTTTGTCCTTTTTCACCGTAGGTGGTCTCTTGATTGGAGTGGCGGAGATTGCTTGATTTATGGATGGATTGAGTGAGTGAGTGCGGTGTGAGGTGTCATGGCTGCTTTCTGTCTCTCTTACTCCTTTGTTTCAGTCACAGTTTTTCCTTTACTCTTCTGTTTTGTTGGGTTTCCAGGCTCAGCTTACGGTAGCTTCGAATGCAGACCGGGAGCATTCAAGCAAGATCTTCATCCCCCTTTTGCCCTACTCTTGCTGAGTGAAGTCGTTCTCTCGACACCGTCCCATCCACGACCGGCTCCGCATGCAGCAAAAAGGAGCCACACGTCTACACGAACCCAGGTATGTGTCGTTCTCGTGGCACCCGAGGCCCGCTGATCAAACTGCCTGTTTAGGATACTTTTCCGTGGCAGGGGAAGGGAGCGGACGGGAAACACGGAGGTATGCTCACTGCAATGCATATGTACATGCATGTACCAACACACCAAGCAAGAAGGCAAAATTCCTGTCCGGAACTGAGGAAAAGGTATCATTTTACATGCAAACGAACAATTGGAGCAAAGCTGACAAAACAAAAGGACAGTGCCGCCGCCGCCGTCTATACCGCGCCCAAAGACAGAAAGCAAGGCAACAGGCTCAGAGACAAGAAAGATCAATCCAACACCTTGTGCATCAGCTCGCGACAGGCGCCGATGAACTTGAGGTACACCTCCTTCTTCTGGAACAGGAACATCTCGCGGTCGAACGGCAGCTTGTACGCTCCGAGCAGCGCTACCACGGCGTCATCTGCCCAAGTCAGAACATCGTTTCTAATCTCACATTTCGCGTTGGAAGTGTAAAAGCAGGGGAGGCGAGGGGAGACTGAGACTTACTGTCCATCTGTCGAATCTCGTCGCCGTTGAGCGGCGCCAGCGGCGGGACTTCGTACTTGCCAAAACTGTCTTTGCGCATCGAGGTCGGCAGCGCATTGAGCGGCTCTGTCAGCTCCGTCGTGCCGGCATTCATGTTGCGCAATTCGAGGCGCTTGCTGTGATGATGTCAGCCTCTCCATCCGGCACACGACAGCTTTTGAAAGATCACAAGCACACGACGACAGCAGCGGAGACGACGCACCTTTCCAAATCCCGGTCCATTCCGTCCTTGACCTGAGCGAAGCCGCTCGTGGCGAAGCGCTTGAGGTCTTCCAGCTCGACCTGCAGGCGCTCAATGTGGCTCAGCGTGCCGAGCGAAAGCGTCGTTTGGTCGTTCATCATGCGGAACTTCCACTGCTCGAGCTCGGAGAGGGAACTGCAACGCCTCCGATGGGCGTCGTCGGCTTCACTTCCTGGATTCGGTTCGCCGTTCAGCTCGGCGCGGGGCGGTTCATTCGATGAGTGTTGAGCAGTTGACGCAGCGCTCGGAGGAGGAGCTGGAAGTGAATTTGGCACGGCTGCAGCACCAGAGCTCGTCGACAATGCTGGACCTGCATCGTTGTTCAATCCCCCACCGGATCCGCCATCTTGATCGCCACTCGACGACGGCACATCATCCAGCTCATCAATCTTGCCCAACGACCCAGGCAACGACAAGCCCGACAACGACAGCCGAGGAAACATGTCCATCTCGGTAGCCAACGCCGCCGCCAGACTCAGACTGTCGCGCTGCTGCCTGAACTGCACCGGCGGTTCCAGCGGCGCCGACTCGATCGAAGTGCTTCGATTCTGTTGCGGCTCTGCTTCCGGCGCGCTGTAGTTGCTCGCGCCGCCGCCCATGCCGCCCATCATCACGTCTGGCGCGGCGGGCAACTCGGTGATGGACCCAATCCGCATGCGCACGTCGTCCGTACCGATGCGTAGCCCACCGTCCGACGCGCCTGACCACGCCATGGATGTCGGCATGCTCCTCGGCGTCGTTATGGCCATGCCCCTCGCCGCGCTGTAGGGGTGGTACGGCCCCGGTCCGTATCTCCTCTGTCGCGACTGCGCGCCCTGATAGCTTGCCTCTTCGACCGTCCCAGGCGTTGCTGGTCGTAGCGCCCGGTTCGGAGGCATGACGCCACTCATGGCTGCTGGTCCCTGCTGTTGCATCATAGCGCCTGGCAGCGGCCTGGATCCGACTGTCAGGGCCGCTGGGTACGGGTGCCGCGGTGGAGATGAGGGCGTCTGTTTGCGAGATGGCAGCGCGGCAACGGCAATGGGAACAGGCGGGTTGACGCGCATATTGCGCGGCTGGACGGCGCGAGTAAAGATGATCTGAGGGCTGGACGGTGTCGGAGAAGGGGCGGCAGAAAGGGGAAAAGACGGGGGTGGTTGCGGAGTGTGAGGCACAGAATGCGACGGCGCATGGCGGTAGTGGCGTTGCGGCCGCTGCTGCTGAGGATGGAAGCTCTGTGGGCGCTTCTCAATACTGCGCTGCTGCTGGACGTGTTCTTGGTGGTACTGGTTCTGTCCTGGCGAGAGACTCGGCCCTTGGGGCGGCATGCTGTGCGCGCGCATGCCCTGCTGCGGCGACACGGCCAGCCCGCCATTCGCAGGAAACGGCTTCGGATGATGGAATCTGGGCGGTTGCACTCGAGGCACGTTACCATTCGTCTCCAGGCGGTTGCTGCGGCGGATGGGCTCGGTGGCAGGATCAAAGGGCACGCCCTCCTCCTGGCCAGGAGTGCGCGGAGTCGACGTCGCCCACCACTGCGTGGCAGCCGGGGCCGTCCAATTTTGTTCCTTATTATCTGCAGGAGGCCATGCGTTGTCTGCGTCCATCGGATTGCCAATGGTAGCGGCATTCGATGCTGGGGTCAGCGTGTCGAATGGCGATGCGTTGCAGCTCCGGGAGACGAAGCAGGAATCAGGTGCGTGCAGCATTGGAGTAGGGGAGCTGAGAGCAGACGGGTCAACAGTGTCAAAAGGTGCCGATGAGTCGAATTGCGCCAGAAAGGCCGAAATGTCCTGCTCTTCTCTGCTCACGTCGCCGTCGGGAAACGACGTGAAAAGGGGCAGTGGCGGAGAAACGCTGTTTGTCGATTGAGTGCTGGCAACGGGTCCTTGTGACTGCTGCACATGGAGCGGTGACAGAGCCGGCGACGAGCCATCTGCCGTACGCCCACCATTCGCGGGGCCTCCAGCCATGAAGGGAAATAAAGGGTGCAATCGTTTTCTGGAAGCGGGATCGAAGAAGACGAAGAGACGACACAACGGCGGGAACGATGCAGCAAGGCAGAGACAGGCAACAATCGAGCACACCGGCACGCCGGGTCGAGGTAGCGAGGCAGTTTGGGAGACTTGGACGACGGAATGTTCAATGAGTGCTGGAAGATTGAGCTCGCCAGAGTTATGTGAGTACCGACAGGTGTCTCTCCGTCTTTTGCTCGCAGCGGCCCGCCAGCGGTTCAGAGCTCCTGCCAACGACTTGACCGCCTGGCTGGGTGCACTGCTCGTTTGTGTCGGTTCTGTCTCATTTCGGTCCATTGCAGACACCAATACTGGCTCCGATCTGTACGTGGTGGCGGTGTGGCTTCCTCATGTTTGAACAGCGAGTCTGCAGATGAATCCAACACCGCAGGCATTGTGAGCTCCAGCGCGTCGGCATTGCCGGTATCATGCGTGGAGAGAATGACTTGGAGCAAGAATCTGGACATTAAGGCCCTTGAGTTGATCAATCGTCTTCTCGGGTCGATCGTCTGTCTCGCACAAGACGGGTGAGCGGGCTGTCGCTGAGACCTGAATAAGTTTCGCTCACGAACAGCTCAGTTGGCAGATCGTGTCATTGTGCGGTGTCTGTCGGTCAGTTGCATATCCGCGATGCAGTGGCCCGAGCCACACAACAATGTCTCTCTCAGGAAGCCGCCTGCAAAGCCAAGACAAAGGTTTCAGAACAGGAAGCCACGCATTGGTTTCTGTCGCCTTGTGGGAAAAGTCTCCTCGGTCTCGGATAGTGTCGACGCTCGCTCTGGGGATTAAGGGGTTGAGAGCGTGCGATTTGACCGTTCGCCCTGTTCATGTGAGTGGCACCCCACAGACCCCTTCCGACCGCTCTTCAAAAGGAAGGTATATTGGTTCCTGGCCGATGTTCAGGCTTTGAAACCCCAACTTTTACTTGTATGTACAAGAAATGATACAGCCCGCTGCGTTACGCGTCAATTCGTCGCAACCCTCAACAACCCGACCACAATCCTGAAAAAGCGTCAGCGCACATCCGGTTCCCGGCTTGGAAATTCTCACCATTGGCATAAAGAGAGTAAGTGTCAGCATTCGCAATGGCCTGTTTTGGACGGAGGGATTTTGTCGTTCGATACCCGTAGCCGATGTCTATCGTACCGGCAACAGAATCCAAATGCGTCATCTCGTGGAGAGTGGTGGTGGCTCTGTCCTGTCCATGGCACTCCTTGGTGAGATCCGGATAGTCAGGGGCATAATATGCAGGGCAGTAAACCTGCAGCCCAGTCGATGGCGAAGTGTACGCCAAGGTCAACCCGTCACAGTACTCGAACCCATCATCGCAGTGGATGCGCGTGTCTCCACCATCAAGCTTGCCGCACTCAGCAGCGACTTTTGCGTACACTCCTGCCACTGCCTTGCGCATCTCCGGGGACGGGTCTTTGAAATACTTGGCAAATGTTTTGGGGTCTCCCATTGAGGCTGCCTGCTGAGCGCCCTGAGACAACTTGGCACAAGCGTCCAATGCTCTCAAGACAGTATCCTTTTGGGGTCCAGGGGGGCAGCTCTCGAGTACCGATCGTTTCTTGAGCTTCTGGACTTTGCCGTGGAACTCATCTCGCTTTTGTCTAGCGCGATGGGGATCGACGCTGATGCGTATTACGTTGCTCTCGTACGGGACCGCTCCAGAAAGTTCAAAGGAATCACCTTCTGCGTAAGATATTACGCCGCGGGAAAGCACGTCGTACTCCTTCCCATGTAAAGCATACATCTCGGCAACGTCAAAGGTAACTTCATGACTCTGACCAGGAGGTAGGTTCAGAAAAGATGAAGGACCCAATCCGGTAATAACCGGCCGCAGACGCACACCTTCAAATGGGACTTGCGCATCTACACCGCATTAGCTCTTATCCTGTTTCGACAAGCGAATGCTTCCGATTGGTCGTTTTTTGTTGTTCAAACATACCAGCGGAGTGCAGCTCGGCTTTCTGAACCGCGGCGTTATCCAGAAAATTGCCCTGTACCCCTTTCAGTAAGCACGTGTACCTTGACATGGTGTTCCTCGCTCTACCTTCTTGAACAAGTTCAGACTGTCAGGTCCGTTGTTTGTCACAGTGGCCTTTATCTCGGTGTGGTTTGCCAATTCGAGAATAACGCTGAGGTGGGAGTCTCTGTTGACGCTAATGACTGCACAGCTGGCTAGTGATGCCAGGGTGGCGGGTGCAAAACACTTGAATAACCTCATATGTACTGATGAAGGAATGTCTTTTACAAACGAGGGACTGGTAAGGATCGACAATGACTTGGAGTTGGACCGAGCGCAAGTTTTTGAAGCACATCAGAAGCAAAGTGTTCTTATAACAGTCTAGAAGTGCCAGCCGCACTCTGTCACATTCTAGATTGTTGCTCTAGGCATGTTGTAACATATACTTGGCAATGGGCCAGCCACAAAGACAGGCCGCAGCAGTAGCGGACTGATCGTCAAGGTCTTGAAGCATTCGGCTGCTTGGATTCGTGGAGAGCAGGGAGGTTCGATCTGGCCTGCCTTCTCCAGCTGAATACTGATGACGATGAGAACGCCAACAACCAGCGAGAAAGAGAACACGAACTCGTCGATTCGTTGGGTCGCCAAAAAGCCAAGTCAGACAAGCCATGTTGGGTCCTATTCGAAGTAGGCATGTCAGGACCAAAAGACGACCAGTCATTACTTACCCAAGCGTGAAGAGTGACATCAAACCGCCTCATCACGCCCGCATCCATGGTGAGACACTGGGCCGCCACCAGCTGGACTCACGCCGTTCAAACATTCTGCGTGAGAAGAGCACGACACTGTCATTACACAGTGGGTATTGTGAAGACGTAGAGTTGCGTGGACACGGAGGGATTCACAAAATTTTCGCAAAGATGTTTGGTCGAAAAACACATCTCCTCAATTGGCGCAGCATGTGAACACTTGGCTTTTCGAAGCAGAGGTCATGCAATTTCCTCCATCACGAGAGACGAGTTGTGCAGATGCTGTTCTCGGCGGAGACCTGACTGTCTGCCAATGCAAATAGAGGACTCGGGCTGAGTGCTATATACAAGCACTATGTTTGCAGGATATATCGCTACTTGGTGTATAGATGCCCGTGCCACATGGTCTCAGTGGGACGGTGGCTTGTGGGGAATGGAAAGTGAGTAAGGATAGAGCCTGTAGTTGGAGAAGCTTGGCCTACAGGGCTGCTGTAACCCTTTGCACATCATTCATGCCACGTTCATCACGTCCCCGCATCGGGGCCTCTCCTGATTCAATCCTCGGCTCTCAAACCAGTAGATCATCCGAACAGGCAAACATGGCGTCGATTCGCCTGTCAAGGCGTCAGGGTACTCCCGAACCTTGACAGAAAAATGACCCTGTCACAACATTGTTCAATCACCCCCGTGGCCGACCGAATACCTCGGAATCTCGCTCCACTTTCTTCCCAATCGCCCACGACGTACGCAAGCGCAATCCAGAAACTTCGACTCAAACATTGCGCTTCATTCCGCAAGGGTCTTGGAGTGGCACGCAGGTGAATCGACCTGCTGTGCTTTCCGCGGGTTCCCGGTCAACCTCGTCGGCCGCGGGAGTCGTGTTTCAAGCAAATCGCCGCTCATTTCTTCATGATTTCTCGGCGACAAGCAACCTCTCTATCCGCATCCTGCCCCTCGTCCTGCGCGTTCCCGTTCCATGCCTCGTCTCGCCCCATCTCGCCAATCCAGGCATGTCGTTGCCGCAAGTGGAAAATTAGCCCCGGTTCTGGATCACCTTTGGGGCGCCAATGCTCTCGACGCCGGAGAAGGTCCAACAGTTGCTGCTCAGCTACGGTACGCCTTCGACTGGTGTTGATTAGTTGGAATTAGTCCACCGATGCACACATTCCTGGAGTGAGCATCATGACGTCTGGTGATGCTAGTGCCCTGCTCATTTCTTGCCGTCCGTTCCCCCCTTCTCTCCTCCACGGCTCGACTGGGCGCCCAGACGCTTCACTGCTTCTGAAATTTAGTTGCCTGTTTCTCCCAACGGCTGTCACAGAGTGTCGGGCGACTTAGTTCAGGAACGTCGGCAGCTATCTTTTGGCCTTTTCCTGATCCAGCAACCACCATCCCACAGTCCCACAGCCGCGCGACGTCATCTTGCAACACCATTCCACTGACGGCGCATCTTGGCTCGACAAAACCCAAAGACAATGCCCTGTTTGCGGTCGCTGGCGAAAAAATCATAGGACGAGTAAGTCATTGGATTGTTTACTGTCCACGTTCACTTTTCCGTCTTGCGCATCCCAAAATGGCTAACCTTATTGTCAGCACTACCGCCGAACATCCTTTTCGAGGGAAGCTTCGCCAAAGTTAAGAGCCGCAGCCGGCGGCCGAGTCGGTACCTCGCGCTATCGCGCTGCGCTGTCTCACGACCCGCGTGCTTCACTTCCCCTCCTTCTGATTCTCTCTTGACCTGCAACTCCATCTCTCGCTCGCCGGTCGCTCTGCTCCCGTTGTCGTCACCATGGGAGTCTACCGACAGCGCCCACTTCTTACGGCGCTGGTCGTCATCTTTCTTATTACCACTTTCACGTACTACACGGGGTATTCGATCCAGCCGGCTGACACATTGGAACCCATTGAACGCCCGAAGGTGCCAGTAACAACGTCCGACCTCGCCGTCACTCTCCACCAGGTGCACAAAGACCCGCCCACGATACAAGTTATTGTCGAAAACAAACATCCCTATTCTTTCATAACCATATTACTATGGGACTCACCGCTCGACTTTCTGGCTTTGCCAATTGGTCTTTTTGAAATCAAGCCGGAGGGCTCGGACAAGCCCATCTCGATGAACAAAACCGATATCAAGCGCAAATATCCGCCTCATTGGGACCTGTTGCTGGCATTGCGTCCTGGCGATCGTCGCGCACAGGATATTGTCTTGGAACCCCCGCTTGTGCCATTGGGGGAGCTGCGGGAGAGGGGCAAAACGGCAAAGGTGACGATGAAAGGCCGGTGGAGAGCTGTGTGGAAAGGTGACCTCGACGATGTAACTGAAGAGTCGTTGAGAAGCATAGAGGTCAACCGAGGGGGTATGATGGGCAGGTTTGAGAGCGACGAGCTCGAGATTGACCTGTGGGAGACGGAGATTAAAGAGAAGCCGGCGGAAGAAGACTGGCGGGAGGGGTATTATCCAGAAGGCCCTCCTCCAGAACAACCTCCCCCCGATGAACCCTCGCCAGACGAGCCTCCACCAGAAGGACCTCCGCCCGAGGAAGGTAGACTGGAAGGGGAGCTGCCGCCCGAGGATGAGAGGCCCGACGAAGAACGTCCCGTGGAAGAACGGCCACCTGAGGAAAACGAGGAGGACCATGAGGAAATCGGCAAAGTGCACAATGAACCGGAACACAACGAGAAAGACGAGAAAGACGACAAGGATGACAAGGAGGTCAAGGAAGAAGGTAAGAAGGAGGACGAGAAAAAGGACAAGGATGAGAAGGGCGACCAGGAGGATAAGGAATCCAAACAAGACGAGAGTGACGAGAAAGATAAGGACGACAAGAAAGATGAGGACGACAAAACATCGGACAAGGATAGCAAGAAGGAGGATGATGATCAGAAGCCTACGGACGAGAAGAAGAAAGAAAAGGACGACAGCAAGAAGAACAAGGACGGGGAAAAGGACAAGGACGAGAAGAAGAACAAGGAAGAGGAGAAGGAAAAGGACGGAAGTAAGAAGGGCAAGGACGAGAAAAAGGATGACAAAAAGGACGACCTGAAAGCCGACAAGAAGAAACCCCCTCCCGAACCAGGTCGCGATGATGAGCACCCCGACAAAGACTCACACGACGACGAGTCGCGAAAAGAAGACGACGCGAAGCGCATCATAGGATAATCGAACCATCCCGTATATACCCGCTGCTCTTAACTGCATCACCGCTGCGGATAATCGCATGCAGCAACCGCAGCAGTCAGTGCAAGTCGTGGAAGGCGCATTTGGCATGGAGTTGCGGTTTCCGAAATGCTTCCATACTATACCTAGTGTTTTTGTTGTAGATAGACCTTGCTTTTGGGTGCTTGGTTGCTGCTATTTCTTGTTAGATAGTTCGAGCAAGCCACTTTCAAATCGTCTCTTTTGCCTTCAGCGCCTCGCCGTGTTTTGTGCGCGTTGCTCGCTCAACAGCGTCGGCCCTATACCCCAACGCATGCTTGCCGTTGGATTCCTTCGCCACGCCCTTCATCATGCTAGCAAACAGAAGCTCATTGTTCAAAGTGTTGCTCGCCGAATAACGGTCAGGATCCCACGCAAACAAACAAAAATTGAAAAAATTTCGGTCCACTCACCTTCCCCCATCTCCACACCTCTACACCGCCACACTATTCCCCCTTGCCCCACAGCAAATTTGACCACCGAAAGAACAAAAAAGAAATCTTCCAGACGAACTGGAAGCGCTGATACGACACAGACAGGACTCGAACCTGTGCGGCCGAAGCCATTAGATCACACCGAAACGAAGAATTCGAGTCTAACCCATTAACCACTCTGGCACTGTGCCCATTCTGCCAAGATAGAGTTGATAATGTGTTTATGTTCTGTGACAGATTGAACAGAGAACGAGGATGGATTGCACGGCGTTCGGCACTCGAGCAAATGCGAGGCTTTTGGATCAAAAATGGCGTGCATTGTGGATGCAGGACAGGGGATACGAGGCGAAAAAAAGGGACCTTGTACAACGCCAGTGATGGCAGCAAAGGCGGTCTGAAGAGGCAAATGAATGGGGAATGCGAAGCGAATGGACGACTAAACACGCGCCATTACTCGGCCCCTTGGCTTGGAACAACACGAAGATGATGGGTGCAACTGCGATAAACCTGAAGCTCGCTTGGAAATTCGATATGGTTGAAGAGAAGGCCCTGATATCAACGGAGGCGCCGGCGAGGTTTTGGTCGCCAGAGCAGGGGAGGGTTGGGGCGGGCCACTCACTTTCCGATCTAACACAACGCTAACGCAAGCGCCAAAAAGTCACCCTGAGAACCGGCAGAGAAGTCTCGCCCCACCCACCCAACGCCCCTCGGTGCCACATTCACTAACATCACCACGGACCTCCAGACTGTAAAAAGAGCAAAAGGAAATCCCCGCACGTGTAACACGTGTCTTCGACGCGAGCAGGACTCGAACCTGCGCTCCCGAAGGAAATAGATTTCTAGTCTATCGCTATAACCACTCAGCCATCGCGCCATGTTGAAATAGACGGCAGCTTTTGCAAAATATAATGCTACCCTTCAGCCGGGGAACAACCTCTGAGGAGGCAGGAACTCGATCGTGTTGTTGACTGCTATCATTTTCAAACTTCCAAACAAGTGATCGCAGAACAGACACCGCTTTTTATGATTACAAGGGGTAAGGCAAGGGGCAAGGAGCTCCGATCGTGTTTGGGAATGATTCGGACTTTTGAAAGAGTTGAGAACCCCCGGGAAGAAAACAAGGGGAAGAAAGCTGGTAGGTCGAGGCTGTCAGGGCAAAACAACTTCGGTAAGCAGAAGGGAACAATCCACCTGTCATATGGAGCGCAGTGACTCAAATGAGTGGCCGTGGAGGGCTTGACGGACGTCGAGGGGCCACTTGTGAACTCGATATTGATGGTCGGGAACCCTTCGATGCGAGACCCAGTAAAATAGTCGGGAGTTGACAAAATCTCGTGGAGCATGAGCTGGACTCAGGGCCTATCCCCGAACACTGATTGGAGCTGCAAAAGCTTGGTTGATGTGAACTGTTCTTCAATTAACTTCTCAAAGAGACCGTCAGTTGCCAGCATACATGGCCGTCTGATGATGGCGCCCTTGTTTCAACGAGCACACTTGTCTCATCCATACGTCTCCTTCAGCCTCTTCTCCAAGTACTCTCCACTCTTGACGGGCGGGTATTTCCTCTCCGACAAATTTTTGTATGTGTTCGGAATGGTTTCAATGACCTTATCAAAGTCTGGGTTGCAAAAGTAGGCAATGCTGTACCTCGCAGGATATTTTTCGAGGTCTTCTTGCCCTGGCTGTAGCGGAGGCTCGACAACGCGGTGTTTGGTGCTCTGGATGGTGTCGTTGGACCAGCGGGCAAGCAGGTCACCGGCATTGACAACGACTGTTCCAGGAATCGGCTTCGCATCCACGTAGGTACCTTCGGGAGAGAGGACTTGAAGACCGCCGCGTGAATCCTGAAAAAGGAGTGTTAAGGACCCGTAATCTGAATGCTCCCCAGCGCGAACTTGCAACTGTCCGTCTTCTCTTTGGAAAATGCTTTTGTCGACTTCAGGGTAGTGCAGCAGCCTGAGCGTATTGTCGCCTTTGCCAACGTACTCGTCGAACCAGTCCGCATTCAGACCGAGTCCGAGGGCAACCGCCTTCATGATGTCTTGGTGCAGTAGTGCGCACGCATTCCAGAAATCCTTCATCGTGCTTTTGAACAATTTGCCCTCGTCGTCAATCGCGTCTGGCCACATGTTCGGACAGTCCGGCTCGTCGTCGCGTCCAATTTCCATGCTCTCCTTGAGGTCGGGCACAGCCTTCCGCAACGCATCCACGTCGCCGGCAAAATCAGCCCGGGTGACTTTTTCGCGTCCATGGGCAACGTAACCGCGATTGGCCTTTGCGCTATACCAGGCCAGGGTATCTTTTTGGTCTTGTGGCCGTGCGAAAAACTGGGCGCTTCCAGTGAAAGCAGTCTGAACTGCCCATGGCGGGATTGGGATATTCTTAAAATAGATAAAGCCTGCCCCTTGGAAGCCGTTCACAATCCTTCTACCAGTCTCAAGGCGCTGCAGATCATCACCACTGTGGAAAACTTCAAAATCGATGAGCTGTTGCAGACTCAAAGGTTAGCTATGGAGCCAATGGGAACCAAGGGTCTTGACTCGCGGCAGGTGGATCGTACAGGAATGTTGAGGCCGTCCTTTTCGACGGCAAATGCCCCAGAGTCCGCAGCGACTGTAGATTCACCATTGCGGCCAAGGAACGCCTGATCTCGAGGTTTATAGTAAGGAGAGTCCATTTTGAGGTTGGAGGATTGCTCTGGAGTGGGCGTAGACTGCTGGAGATCAATTCTGGGGCTGAGAGGACGGAATATGCGGGACGAATCGAGAAGCTAAAGGCGAGTGGTGATCCTTGGACGTGCAGTCATAGCTGATGTTGGACTGGAACATTTAAGCACGCGATGCAGAGGCGTGGCTTGCCCCGCTCTTGTGATAGTTACAGCGGAAAAGGGCAGGTACAAAACAGGAAATGGGGTGATAACGCCGCGGGGGAGCTTATCTAGCGGGGAACACGGGATCCTCAGGCACCGTCGGCCAACAGGCGGTCCTCCGCGATATCCCTTTCTCCAGATATCGATTGCGGGTGTGCCCAGGATAACGGCCGCACTGCACGGGACCCGACAGTCGGTGGGTTCCGACGCAACTGTCGCTGTTGTTGCGGACCCCAGACCCTTTTGACCTGTCTGCATGGTTAGGTAATAGAGTCGTGTCTTTAAACGAACCTCAAGCAACTCTGTCTCAATATCTCAGGAAGTCGCGTACGGCAACACCATCTCGACATCTTCTTGTTGAGCTTCAATACCGCGAAAATGCCGACCGTCGACGTGCACACTCACGTGTACCCGCCCTCGTACATGTCCCTCCTGCGGACTCGCACCACCGTCCCTTATGTCCGCAATTTTCCAGACGCCCCTCAGAATGCCCGTCTGATCATTCTGCCTGGCGAAGATGCCCCGGACAAGCCAAGCACAGCACGCGGTCGCCCCATCGGACCCGAGTACTTTGACATCAAAGAGAAACTCAAGTTCATGGACGCCCATGGCATAGAAAAATCCGTCATCTCGCTCGCCAACCCGTGGCTTGACTTTCTTCCACCGGACGAGGCGGGTGCAGCTGCATGCAGTATCAACGACGAAGTGGACGCCATCTGCGGCCAGTATCCGGGCCGGCTGTACGCTTTTGGGACGCTCCCGTTGAGTGCGCCTGCGGAGACGGTGGTTGAAGAAGTGAAGAGACTCAAGACCTTGAAGTTCATGCGCGGAATCATCATGGGAACTTCAGGGCTGGGCAAGGGTTTGGATGATCCGGCGCTGGACCCAATTTATGCGGCACTGGAGGAGCAAAAACTGCTGATTTTTCTGCACCCACATTACGGATTGCCGTCAGATGTGTACGGACCGCGGGCCGGAGATTATGGCCATGTTCTGCCTCTTTCTCTGGGATTCCCATTGGAGACCACTATCGCGGTCACAAGAATGCTCCTCAGTGGCGTGTGGGAGCGTTTCAAAGAGCTGGACATCTTGATAGCGCATTCAGGCGGCACGCTCCCATTCTTGGCTGGCAGAATCGAAAGCTGCATCAACCATGATGGCCACTTGAAGAAAGAGGGCAGACTCGAGAAAATGAGGAATGTGTGGGATGTGCTGAAGAAAAATATTTACCTCGATGCGGTGATTTATTCAGAGGTGGGACTCAAGGCGGCTGTCGAGGCGAGCGGCGCAGACAGACTCATGTTCGGTAAGTCTCGATGGCGAAAATGATACTTGAAAATCGAGTGCTAATGATGACAGGAACCGATCACCCATTCTTTCCACCCTTGGATGAAGACGAAACTGAATGGCTGAGCGTCAAGACGAATTATGCAGCAATCAAGTCGGCGTTTGGTGGGGATGAGGCAGCCGCAAAAGCTGTGCTGGGGGGTAACGCAGTACGGATCCTGAAGCTAGACTGAGAGAATGTCGGGGGGCGTGGACGGCATTACTTGTAGGACTAGGCCAGCAAATGAAGCAAAAGTGGTGTACATCCGGGCATGTAGCGAGTACGGAGTTGCGCGTTCGGACCAAGCAAAACAATTTCAAACCCTGTGGATCGCAAGCGATCAAGCAAGAAAGCGACGAACCAGCTCACGTCGGAAGCCAGGAGACTAAGAGCCCTCGACAGCTTGCTGGAGTACGTCCCAGCCCAAAACATTCCACAGTTCTTCTTCAAACCAGCTCTTGATATCCTTCGGCTCCACTTTTGGAATTTGCGGTGCAGACACTGGCTGAGTAGGCATGCGCAAACAATCCATGAATTCATCATTATCCGCGCTGTCCTCGAAGACGGCGTTGAAGAGGGTCTGCTGCAGCCGCTTTCTTGCAATAAGCCCAAGTCCAGCTCGAAGCGACGATGTCGTGGCTTTCAATGGGATCTTGCGAGTTGCACCGGTTGCTGTGCGTTGCCTCTTTGGCTTTGCTGATGTCGACGCAGGTTCCTCTTGAACCAGGTATTTCGGTGCAACGGCGACTGCGCGTCGGAAGAGAAGGATCAAATACTGAAGCTCGAGGCTCAAGACCCGGTCGTCTATCGAGCCGGCCGTAGGCTCATTGCTCTCTGGGTGGTTCCAAGCGTGGATGTCTCCTTCGACGGTTCCGGTCGAAACGTGGCCAAAGCTGCACTGGAAAACGCGCTTACCACACCGCTGGAGAATTACGAAGAGAAACCCTTCAAACACCTGGCGGTGGAGGAGGTCGGTAGGTGATGGCGCGGCAAGGCAGCTGAAGAGGAACTTGAAAAGTTCATGGGCCACGTCGAGCTCATCCTGAGGCTTCTTCATCTTTTGGCCCCGGCGAGCCTGGCCGCTTCCTGCATCTGACAGGCCTGAGCCAGCCTGAGACCGCGCCGTCTCTCTCATATCGTCCAAAATTCCCGAGAACCCCGTGACGATGCCAAATATGACGCCGGACGTAGCCTCTTTGGCCGCTGGATCGTCTCCAGCCAGCTTGTTGAGCAACCGCAGGATCCCGGTGAATGAACGGGTGGCAACATCAAACGCTGTCTTCAACTCGGTCTGGTATGCACTCATCACCGGCTCTGGGATGACTGCGTTTTGTTCTGCGGCGGCCAGGAAACCTTTCGACGCGATGCGCTGCTCGTACCTTCGGCGAGCACCAACGACAACGGTCGTCAACGATTTTGAAGCGTGAACTAGATGATACGATAAATCGCTATGCCTAACATCAGCCTCGTGACAGAGCTTGTGAGCTTTGTACAAATGTCGCGCCAGCGCTAGTCCCTCTATTGCAACATTAGCGGTGCTCCATGTCGAGGATGCCAGGAGCATTCAATGCCGGGAGCATTCACCTTTTCCAGAGTCTTCTAGCGCATCAATATCGGCCACGGTGCTGTCGTTGATTTCGCCGGGACCCTGCTTGCGTTTGGAGCGGCTTGATGCAGAATCTGCAGCTCCTTTGGCAGTCTTTTTCCGAGAAGGTTCCGCATGAGACCCTTCCTCTCCACGCTCAGCCGCAACCTTCATCTTGTCAAGGGCCCTCTCGAGATCCATGATTTGGGCCTGCAAAGAGGCCTGTGTCTCTTCCGCTCGTTCGCATCGTTTGTGCCAGAAGGTGGCCGCATCGAAGCGTTGCTGGCTGGCGCGCTGATTGCGAGGATCTGTCCGAGGTGTGAAGCTCTCGCGGAGACGGAGGATATAGTCTGCAGTGGTGAGGATGTGAGTCAGGTGCCAGCAAAAATGACGTTGGGAACGTCACCTTCAACAGAGAGCTCATCTGGTTTGCTCTTGATTATTGCGATAGCAAAGGCAAGGTGAAGTGGATGTGGCGCCGAATTCGCTTTGGGCTTGGCCTGAGACGATTGGATTTGACGGTTCATGGTGAGGTGGTGCTGAGGTTTGGTCAGGGTCCGAGGGTCAAAGGCGCTGAGATTGTCCACGTCTCTACGCCATGGCAGCATGTCGCTGGCTCTAGACTACCAACAAGCGCTAGAAAAATCCGTAGATTCGAAGAATCTTTAATTGCGCTGAAAACCTTGCTCTTTTTAATGCACCATGAGGTGCTTTGCAAAAACTCGTTCTCTTCTCGACACCAAAAGAGTTACAAAGACATGGCATGATCTCGTTCAACTCCTCTCTGCCTTTCTGCGGAGACCAGAACTTCCACAACCGGCGGCATTCCTCTTGAAACAAAGACCTAAAGTAATACATTCGTCTGTGAATTCGTCTTTACTTCTACCTGTACCTCGCGCCATCCTTCTTCTTGTACGGCAACTTCTCCGGCTTCGGCGCCTTGAACTCAATGTCCGATCCAGGGAGTCTATACTTCTTCGCGATCTCATCTGACCATGGGTCAAACTCTGACCTGAAGAAAGTGACACCAACAGGGCTCAGGGAGTTTTTGGCCATCCAGGTACGGAGGTTGAAATTCTGCCTGCCTTTGGATGGTGCTGCGTTTTCCACGACCTTGCCCGCAGGCTGTTCCGCCACCCAAACCGACATGCGGTGGTACGGCGCACCCTTGATGGCGGCTGGTGGAAGCCACGGCAAGACGACTTGGGATTCCGAAAGCTGTCCGAGATGGACAGTCTTTTGCGTGGGGGAAATCGGGATGTTGGTAGCGATGAAATGGCAGCGGTGATCAAAGGTGTCTTTTTTGATATTCGGCACATCCGAATCGACAACCACAATGGACACCAATATCTCTCCTGCGTTGAAAACTTGAATGTCAAGTGTGCCGGGGTTCTCAGATGTCCGCGAGTCTACAAAGTCGCCCGTGCGGACCTTGCGCTTGCCGAAAGCCAGGTTGACGTCGGCGGTAGGATGGAATGGGTTGTAGACGTCAGGAATGACGTACATCTGTTCGAGACGCTGCTTGAGGATTTTGAGCTTGTACGATCGCCACTTCTTGTCGGCGAGATAGCGATAGATGGGTTTGTTCATGTCGCCTGAATCACAGCACTTAGCGCGTGCCTAGTCCGCGGATTGCAATCATACGAACCTAATCCGTCCTCGAACCTCTTCTTGATCAATGGGTCGTTGATGTCCGCGAGAATCTTGAGCTGCTCCAGCTGATTCTGCATGCTGCGCAGCCTGTTCTGCTTCTCCCACTCGCCACCCGACACAGAGGGATCCTGTTCCTTCAGTCTCTGTATCCTCCCGCGCATAGTCTCGATGGCCTTGAGCTTCTCCGCTCGCTCCTCAATGAGCACCTTGCGAGCCTCCTGGAAACATTGGTATGGCAGCTGCTCAAAAGGTATCTCTTCCGCGGTGCGTGCAATGGCGGCGCGGCGTCTTCGGGAGCCAATGGGAAAGACTCCGGTCTTGATGAGCTCTTTCTCGTCGGCGGGACGATAGACGCGATTGGGATCGAGCGTGAGATTGGTCGGAGGCGTGGACGTCGATGATTGTGCTTCGACTTCCTCCGCGACGGCCGGGGTGGTTGTGAAGCTACGCGCTTGTAGAGCAGAGAGCCGTGCTGGCCGAAGCTGGCCTGTACATCTCACGCAGGCCTGTAATGGCCTGGTAGCCTGTTTGGCGGCAGACATGGTCGCAAGAGGTTGGCGCGGTCGTGTGGTGTTGCGGCGATGTTCGCAGACAACCGGAATTTTTGCCAGGTACTCCTCCGCCCAAGCTCCGACGGGATCTCCATCCAACTCCACCTCCACATTTGACCTTTGCTTCGCCAGCGCAGCTGCTTCCAACGCCTCTCTTTCCTTCAAATACACTATTCGACTTGACTTCCCATCAAAATGGCAGCTCCTCGACAACTCATACGGCCGGCGCAAGCCCTCACACGTGTTCTAGCCCAACCCTCCTTCTATCCTGCTCGATTCAACCTTGCCGCAAAGCTTCAAATACCAGTAGCTCTCCCTATCACGCAGATCCGAACGGCAATTCGCAAACCGTTCACAAAAGACAGGGACAAAGATCCCCGCGTCCAAAAGTCCGTCGTCGACGAACAAATCGGCTCCCTCTACGTCAACATAGTCCAGGATGACGGGACATTTGTGCCAAAGCAGCGCCTCAGAGACGTCCTCAAAGACATGGACCGCATCTCATACTTCCTGCTGCAAGTCGCCAAGGCGCAAGAAGACCACGAACACCCGTATCCCGTTTGCCGAACAGTCCCCAAAGACGAGCTGAGAAACATGGAGAAGGAAAAGAACAAGAAGAAAAAGACGTGGGACGACCTCACCAAGGTGGTTGAGATTACCTGGTCAATCGCAAAGCACGACCTCGACAACCAAATGAAACGAATGACGCAATTCCTGGAGCAGGGCCTGCGCGTCGAGGTTGTCCTGGGACCGAAGAAGCGCGGACGTACCGCCACGCCTGAAGAGATTGAAGCTGTGCACAAAAAGATAAAGGAAACGGCTGCATCGATCCCTGGCATAAAAGAGTACGCCGAGGCCGAAGGCGAAGTCGGCCGCGTCTTGAGTCTGTTTTACGGCAAACCCAAAGAGAAAGTGGCGGAGGAGCAAGAGAAGCAAAAGGAGGAGGCGGCGGCGGCGGCGGCAGAAGCGCAGAAGGCCGAGGACGAGGACACGTCGAAAAAGTCGAAAAAGGTTTCGAGATACAAGATCAAGGAGGAGGAGAAGCGGAGGCAAGCAGTTGCAGAAGAAATGCAGGCAAGAAATCGGGAGCGTCGAGCTGCACTCGAAGATCCTGGGTACCGTAGGCACAGGGGCATGCCCAGACAGGAGAGCAACTACAGACAGGAAAGCGCCTACGAACGAGAGCAAAGAAGGATGAGGGAAGAGCGCCAACGAGACGCTGACTCGACTCAATCGCCTGCGACTCAAGTCCGAAGACGGCAAACTCAGAATTTGGGAGGGCGGACTGGGTCGTTTCTGACCGACCTACGTGCTGATAGGTTCACGCGATGAAAGAGCGGACATTGATCCTATTGCACACGCAGTCAGGCAACAGAGTTTATGAGACATCGTTGTCCTCTTGGGTTTGTCTTAGGAGAACTAGAGCCGTGGAATCGGCCCACTTCTCGAGAGCGCTGCACAGCTGCCGCTTGCACCGGCTGTGCGGACTTCTGACATGTGCACAGCGCTTAGTCGTGAATCTCAAGACGCCCGAAGGACGAACAAGCTGGCCTGAGGATTTTCAGTATGTGGACACAGGGGCTGGGTGCTTCGCTGTTTTCAAGACGAAGATGTTTGTGAAAAGCAGAGAGCCTGAGATGCATGAGCCTGTAATAACAAAAGGCAATAGACGTCTTGATAGATTATCATACAGTCAACACATAGATGCCCTGGGCAGCAAACGCACGCGGACCCATAGCAGTCCTCGTTAGCCTGGGACCAGACAGAACGTTACAGCATTCATTCAAATTGACAGCTTAAAGCGAACCAGCCATGCCGAGTTGAAGACAATGCTGTTTGTGATGAAGGGAATTTTGAAACTCTAGATGAAGTGTTTCACTCGAATCCGAGCCACCATCTCAATATGGTCTTGGGATGAGCAAGACCAAGACCTCCCGCCCCAACGACAGCCTTGAGCTGCGTTGCCAGCTCGCCATGCCATCTAAACGCCTGGCCATGCCCTGAAATCAGAACCTCGTCAAAATCATGAATTTTCCCGCAACTCCTCTCGGCCATGCTGTACCGCCGAAGACTAGGCCTTCATCTCCGTATCGACATCCTTCTGCGGCTGGTGGTCGACCGCAAACACCTTCTCCTTGACCTCCGCTGCCAACAATCCCATCTTCTCCTCTTGTGCAATCTTCTCTCCGGCCCTGGCGAGCTTCTCGAGGCGCTCATCTTCGCCGGCGCTTGACTTTTCGCTCTTCAACCTGCCCCAGAGGCCTCCGCCAATGCCGTTCTTGGCCGACTCAGCTTCTTGGATCTTGCGCGCCAGGTCCGCAATCTGGTTTGTTCCGTAATCACGGTTCGTGAGCAGCGGAGAGGATGAGAGAGTGCCGACCCAGTACTTGTTCCACAAGCTCTCAAGGATCTTGGAGTCGAGCGTCGACTTGAAATGCGACACCTCGAGCGAGTAGTAGCGGTTGCTGTGCGCGCCAAAGTCTTCGATTTTGCCGAGCGGAATTGTCTGAAAGCCATCGCCCGTCGTTGCTGCCTCGGGCTTGTAGTTGTCTGGGTATGTCCTGAACGCGCCAATTTCGACCTTGCCGGCGCTGACAGTGCGGTCCGGGTCGATGACGACTGCGAGAAATGGGTCGTTGAATGTCTGCTGTTGCACCTGCGTGTTGACGTCGATGCCTGACAGCCAGCAGCCGTATCCCGGGTGGCTGTGGTACCAGCCGATGGCGTTCTCGAGCTGCCCTGCTTCGCGCGACTTTGACAGGTATTCGACCATGTACTCGTTCGCTTCGTCTTGGGCGTTGACACGTGTTTCTGTTCCTTCAACAGGCAAGCGCAGCGCGTCGGTGACGACAAAGGTGTCGCCGTGCACTGAGCCGAGCATGAGGCCCATGACTTCAATTGAGCCGCCGGATCGCGCGTGCATGACCATCTTTAACAGAGCTACCGCCGAGATTCTGACATGTTTGAACCAATTCGGATCGCTCCTCCAGGGTCGTGCATCGTTAATGGCTTTTTGGTCGGCGGGAGAGTAGTTGAAGAGGGCGTCGCGGGCAGGGTCAACGAGTTTGATTGAGTTCTCGAGCTCTACAGAACGGTTAGCGCTTTGAGATAGGCGATGCAGATCGTTGGGCAATTACCCCAGCTCTTGATAGCGTTGTCCATGTTGTTTGAGGTGGTGCTGGAGCTGGGTTGTGGTTGGAGTCGGAGAGGTATGTCGGCGCCAGGTCCCCGTGAGCTACCATGAGTCCGTGCTTAACTCCGGCTTATCGGCGTGGTGCAAACAGATCAAACAGCGTTCCCATCCATCTACGGTCTGGTAGTTTCACTTTTCGCGGAAAACATGCACAGCATTTTGTAGCAAACCCGTTCAAGAAAACATGTATTTGTGTCTGGTATCATTTTATGCATGTCCCAAGCTCATCCAGAGCAACGCCGTAAAAATCCATCGAACGACCGCTTGCCGCAACATCAATCTTTCAACACCCTGACAAGTCCATGACAGCCCTTGGAGTGGATATACTCCTCGAGTCTGAACCGGCCGCCTACCAAATCGTGGCATCCTTGTCGAATCGAACCAATTCCTTGCCAGAGTCCTCCACATCTTTCTTCGCTTTCATTCTCATATAGAAGATAGGGCAATCTCTGCTGCTGCAAATGACCTCGTTGTGGACGCTGCCCTGGCATCTTTGACATTGCGTCCAAAGGCGAGCGAATCGTACCTCGAGCTCGCTAACTTTGGAAAGTGTCTTTTGGTACAACTCTCCAAATCTTGGCCTGCAGTTTTCGCACACTGCCCCGTCTTTCTCCGTGGCATTGGTCATTGGTTTCTTGCAGCCCATGCATGTGGCAGTCTTCTTCGCAAACTTCATCAACCCGCCCATGGTTGGAGCAGCAACGCTAATGGTGCGAGTGTGTTCGCCAGTCAGCAGCTGGGCAGCCTTCTTCTCGCCGAGAATTGGCTCGAAGATACGACCTAGTGGTTTGGACAGTTGGTTGTCGAGGTAGTATTTGGTATCGATGGGAAGATTGTTTTCCAGAACGTAGATAGGGTCTTCAGACTTCTCGTAGTTTTTGGAATCCGCGGCACCTTTGACAATCACGTAGGCAACGCGGTCACCCAGGGCTGGTGCAGATCCAGCATCGCGCTTTCTCATGCGTTCGGCGAGCTCGACATGGGCTTGCTTGGCGGCGTAGTCAGACTTTGAAAGTGCTTTTGTGATCACCAGGTTCGACATGTCGATCTTGTTTTGGAGAAGGTCAGAGATGGTCTCCTTCACAAATCTAGCACCTTGTCAGCTCATGTCTTGATTCAAAAACGGGCCATGGCTTACTCTTGAGCACCATTGACGTCTCTGTCAATGAGCAGCATTCGCAGGGAAGTCTCAATGACGGTCTGAACCAAGCGGCAATTGTCACGGCGGACGGTCTCGATACCTTTCGTATCCATCTTGTCCCACTTGTCCGGTCGGCTGTAGTACAACCCAGCGTACCTTTTCTTGTTGATGAGCAGGTACGGAAAGTAGACCTTCTCGAACTCAAGCTTGATTGGCTTCACAAACTTGGACGAGACGTGATCGGCTGCTTCTTGTCCAAGCTCCATGACTTTCGGTAGGTCCGAAGGTCCAAATTTGATCATGACCGAATCAGTATCGCCGTAGATGACTTGAGAGTCGTGCGAATAGCCGTTGGCTATGGTGTAATGTTTCTCGACTTCATCCTTGGTCTTCTCAATCATCTGGCGACCATAACTAGTGGTGCTACTGGCGATTGCCAGGCAAGGTAACTTTCCGTTGGTAGCTCCAGTCAGACCGTACACGGAATTGGCACTGACTTTCAAAGCAAGTTGGCGACCGTTGAGAATAGCCTTTTTGAATGCATCCGTCTCGATGGCGAGCTCCTTTTTGGCGCGTTTTCTGGCGCCCAGAAGTTCTTCCAGAATTTGGGACAACAGACCCTTGCGTACTTTTGAAGTGCAAAACATATCGCCATTGGGTGTGACGATGTAGTCTTCGTCTTTCTTCAATTTCAGTTTCTCAATAGCAGTCTTGTTCAGCAGCGTGGTGTAACAAAGATTGTGAGCTTGCATGATGCTGGGATAAAGAGAGGCGAAATCCAGTGTGGCAATAGGCACGTCGTAGTATCCACGTGTCGGTTCGATGACTGTGGCACCTTCATATTGCTCATCCGTGCTGTTTACGGACAAGTTCGGAATGACGAGGTCTTGCTCCAAGGCTTTCCGGAAAAGTTGACTTAGGAATTTCACCTGCTGTCCTCTGGAAAGAAGGTAGTTGAAAGGAACACCTGTGACTCTGGCCATTTCTGTGTAGTTGACCAAGCACATAAGTTTGTCCATCAAGCGCAGTGGAAGGTACGCGTCTTTCAAGCAGTAAACAGCTAGACGCCGCCTCGAGTTTTCATCTCCATTGAACAGCTCGGTGATCATGGTGTGGTGGACATCTTCCTTTTGCTCCTTGAGGAAATGGGCGCAGACAGAGTTAAGTGTATAACTCCGCAATTGATAATCTCGTTGCACCAGCTGAAGCAAGTCCAGTTGTAGACGTCCGTTGGTGTTGGTGGCTTTGGTGTCGCGATTACCCATCTGTTTGCTGGAAAAATTCGTCTCCTTGGCCTGTGACATGACGTTCCTCAATCGGGACCAGTAAGGGAAAGTACCCAATTTCAGGTGTTTCGCTCTGTCGAGCAGGTATGGGAAATCGAAATTGGAAATGTTGTAGCCGATGATAACATCAGGGTCGACTTTTTGGAGAAAATCCTTCCATTCCGTGAGCATTTTTTCCTCTTTTTCGTATGAAAGGACTTGAGCGTTGGTGATTAGAGCGCAAGAGTCTACGCAAAACACGTTTCGAACAAAAGGCTGCTCTTCTCCGTAGCGAGTGACGACGTTTGCGATTTGAATGACGGGATCCACGTTCGCCTCGGGGAAAACGCCTTTGCGGCCAGCGCATTCAATGTCGAAAGAGAGGACGCGGAGGGGCGCCATTTTGGCCCATTGACCTTCAGCTGGATGGGCCATCAAGTCTCTATAACTTGCCGAAGCTTCGATTTGACAAGTGGATTGTCTGCTGTTGTGCGGGATCATCCAGTATCTTCCTTCCTTCACGGACACCCAGGACATTCCGGGTAGCTGTCATCGTCAGGAATGACTGAATCACGCTGTAGATTCGGAAGCATACCTTGCAGTCCACCATGAATCTGAGCACATACTGGATGCTGTCAAAGGTCAAAATGTCGCCTTCCGCGCCCTTCCACAGACCCTTGTAGTTGGCATTTCCGCTTTGAATCGTCATGCGCACTCGATTTATGAATTTCGGGTCGGCAACGGTAATTTTGAGGTACGGGCTCTTTTGATTGCCTTGGAAGCCATAGATGTTCTCTTTTTGCTCAATTTCCACAGAGTGTATCGCGGGTTGGTGCTGAGCTATTTGGGTCTCGAGGTAGGCCTTGAACGGGCGGCAATCACTGGGCTGAAAAGAGATTGGGGCGGCGACATAGAGGTAGTGTTTGAAGTCGGTGACATGGAGAAGAACAGAGTGGCCAGCCTGCACCAAATTAGTCAAGTACACGCAGCAGGTGTAGAAAGCATTACCTCAGTCACTCCAAACAGCTTTACAGTGGTGCTTCCTCCGTGGATTGTTCCCTCTTCGGCGTCAATCTGCTGAAAGCACAGCTCTTGCGATTTGGGATCGAAGCCATCGAGGCTGGGACGTTCCCATTGTTGGTCCTTCTCCGAGTTGGCATGCTTGAGGTCGCTGATATTTTGCGAAAGCTGCTCCAACTGCTCCTCGAACTGGCTCTTGGGCTGACTTGAAGAGACGGGGGCAGTTTTGGCAGGAGCTCTGGCAGAGATTCCATTGAGCTTGCGCTTCTTGGCTGACTGCGGAGAGTCGGCAATGTTGCGGCGGGTGTTTGTCGTCTCAGCGAGGACTCGTTTGGCCGGCGGGGCCATGGTAGCGGCAGGCATATGGTTTGGTTTGACTGTAGCGGGCCACGCTACATTGAAGGGCTTTGGTGTTGATGAAGCTCAGGCTAGGGTATGCGTGAAAGGGAAGGCGCGCTCGAGAACGCGAACGCGAACGCGATTGGAAACGCGTGCCCGCCGCGAGTCAAGAGGCTTGCTCATGTAAGCGCATATCTTGGGCTGCTGAGTCGCTAGTCCACTCCGGCCCAGTTTAACCCGACTGGAGCAACGATCGTCGCCGTCAGCCGACAGACGACGACGACGACCTGGGACCCGTCTTTTCCTTTCGCCCAGCTTCTAACAATTGAACCTTGACGTCCTGTCGTCCTCTCGTGCGTTCGCCAAGGTCATACGTCCCAGCAAAAGACTGCAGGCACAACTCCTGCCAAGCACGTTGACCAACGATGCCCTCGACACCAGGAACAAGGAGCATTCGTTTGAGACCAAGCCTTGGGTGGATGCCCATCATAGTGCCTGTGGGATACATGCACTCTGCCTTTTACTCCAACTCAGCAGCAAGAGTCAGCATCCGACTTCTCTCGGACTTTTCACGCCGCAAGCTGGATGCAATTCGGATGCAGCACACCCAAGCTCCGTGCCGATAAAACCGAATTTCGCGCCTGAAAGACACCCCAGCCATGTGCACGAGTCTCCATTACTCCATTCGTCTGCTTGGATTGGCCGCCGCCCTCTGCCGAAGCGGCAGCTCATGGGCTTTTCTCTTCCTCGCGGCGGCTGGTGGAGGCTTGCAGAGCTTTGAACCTTTGAGCGATCTCTCGCCGAGATCTGTTCAAGGGCAACTCGAAAACCCAGGAGTACAGTGACTACAGCACCGCGTCCAAGACCAACTCACAACGACTCTGCGCACCATGAGAGCCACAAGCGAACCCAAAAGCACAGCCCTCCCATCGAACGTAGTAGTATATGATGTAAGGACGGGTATCAACCGGAAGGGATGAGAGAGTTCTCTGCAGCATGTGTACCGAAGTCCACCGAGAATTGCTTGCTAACCGCTGCACTGACCTTATGACGGAGCCTTTCTGCGGTAGCTTTTTCGCAAACTGCCTAATGCGGTATGGTCTCCCGTCGTCGCTTGAGCTTTCTTTTTGACCGCATCAGACTCTTGGGCCAAGATCGAGGCATTTGAGTAGCTTGACTGATCGCAGTTTTCCATGACCCTTGTCCATGGGACAGTATGAATACAAACACACATCGCTCCTGTGTCTGGTTCTTTCACCATCACTGCTCTTTGACAGGTTCAATTTTCACGTAGCACTCTTTTGTCTTATCCTATCCGTAGTTTTGGACCAGCTCGGCAAGGCCAGGAGCCAGCATCAGGTAAGCTCTTATTCCTGGGTCACAAGGGCCTTTGGTCACTGAGGCGGGAGGTCACTAGGACATAAGTCTGACTTGATATCAGATAAACTCAACCAAGGCCATACGGCTCCCCTTTTGCGCCAGACAATTGGTCTCTTCCACTGGATACGGGCATCGCCATGGACCACCACATGAAGAGCTCCCTGTTCTTGGAGAAAGCCGAGCCCCAGCAGCGGATTCGTGTCTTCGAGTCACTGCGTGACCTTCTAAATGACAAGATTTACCGATTTGAAGTCACTTACGGCCTTTACGTCATGGACTTTTGGGGAAAGTCGATCGTCTATGCATTCATCGCAATCGCAATCGCCTTTGCCATGTGGCAAGCGATAATACCGCTCTGCGTCGCGTCATATCGGACATTTTCTCGGAAGCTCATCCTGGAACCAAAGGGCTTCTACTCGTCGATCCAACCTTCTCCGCGGGCTTACTCGACTGCCGTCCTGATAAGCAGCGTCGTCGGCAATTTCAACGGTTCAACGACTGCACTGCTCTGGTGAAGTCCACTGCTCCACGGTTTCCGAACGACCAAGGCATGGTCTTCCGAGCTGGTCTGACTTCAGACCATGGTGCTGTGCACCCCCTCCGCGCCACTCGATTGTTCGCAGATGACTATCCAGTCTTCCTACCTGCGCTGCTACAGCCACCGGTTTCGGTTCCATTATGACGGGCGTTTCTTTTTCAGCGACTCAATACCCTTCTTGCGATCGGCGCCCAGCTCTATTTTGTTTCTTTGCATCACTTTGAACGTTTTTCACGGTGAGACGAAGCGCCGATGGCATTCTTGCAGTAACGCTTATTCATGAGGAGTATTCTTTGCGGGACTGTATCTAAGAAATCGACCCGTCCCTTGATGATAACAGTCTCTGGCGTTACTACTCTACACTTTGTCTATCCGGTTGGTTGGACTGTGGTCATGGCAGCGGTTATGTCACAGTGTGTCAATGCGATTCTGGCTGGCAGCTAACCTTGCACAGCCTTCCATATTCCCCGCAAAATGACGGGTATACCCGAACGATCAACCTCCCCTGGCTCCACCCTTCTGGGCAGACATGTTGTCCCTCAGGCTGGGGGATTCGCATGCTTAAATTCATAGGCTCGGGTGGAATTCTGATTGATTCGGTTGTGTCTGTATCGAAGGCGGCGGAACCACATTAGGAGCCGAAAAAACATCTGGCACCGCGTCCGCATCGAGCAAGCATCCGTCCACCACCACAGCTGCCATCAGGGAGCTGTCATTCACTTCAACAGCTAGACCCCCGGAGCGTCAATTCTTTCCACGCCGCTTTGGAGCCGAAACTGTCAACTCAGACGTCTCATCTATCCAGACCTGACCACAGGTTTCTTGTGTGCCGATTCTCGGTTTGTTTGTGGCTCTGGCTGCGGTACATTCGCTATCCCTCGACGATACTCACGGGCTCGCTCTACTTCATCTGAAATCTCGGGTATTCCGGAATAGTAACAAGGCAGGCCTTTGGTAAACATTTGAAAAAAGTCTCCAGATTTGCCACCTACACTGGCGAAACCTCAGGAACAAATACACACATGGCTCTTTTCAACGTATCCTCCATTGTGTCTCTAGCAACACGAGCGGTCGACAGTCCGAACCCCCAGCCTTGCTCGATCTCGCACAATCTACGGCAACGATAACTAAGGAACACAAGCTTTCTGCGGCTGAGAGTGCCGAGCACTCGGGTCAGCAAGCGATCAAGCTCCCTTAGACGATATGATTGGACCACGGCTCTGACAGCAATAGATTTCTGGCCCCCAAAACATCTGCCTGAAATAAACCTTAACCCCCAAAAGACGTCCCGCATCATGCTATCGAGGCTGAATTTCGCGATATCAACTGGCCAGATTTGTCGACAATGGAGAAGCGACAAACGATGCGTTAACCCTGACCAAGGACAGCAAGCATCGTTACTTTTCAAAGGCATGAGTTGCGAACGATCCCTTCCTCGCAAGCTCAGATGCTTGCCCATCAAAAACAGCAGTCTAACTGCTTTTTAGATGGTGGCTGCTTTGTGTGGAGCAGTTCCGCCCCACAACATTCTCAGTCAAGAACAGCCATCTGCAGATCTCGAGCTCTCTTGAGCATGAGCCTCCGGACATCGGTTCTATATTTTGACGCGGACGCACAACAAACATAATTTGGCACCATGCAAGATGACGACGCGTCCCGACTGATCCTCAACTGGCACCGAAACGCTGCAAAAGTAATTGTTGACAATCAACATGCGGTGGTCACAGAGTATGAAAGAACAATGGGACATTTTTGCGCTTGCTCAAGAGCGACTAATTCGCCTAATCAGCAACGCACGCGGCCCATGCGGAGCCTATTTTGATCATCGCTCACGATGGGGCTGTTGTTACACTATCACCATGAGGCCATAGCATTCGGCCCCAAACGAGGGTTCGCCGGTGCAGTCAGCTTTCCCGAACACCTTTTGACTGGAGCAAATCTTCATAAGCCCCTGGTGTTGACGTCGCTGCGTTCCTGTCTCTCACCGCATCTACGAAATACACACGGGCGCGTGCCTGTGGCCTCAACAGTACCATCTCCATCGAATTGGCCCCTGCCGGAGGAAGAGAGTCTCGATCTGGTCCGCAAAATGGGCCGCGTTTCCTTGCTCCTGTTCAGCCTGTCAGCGATCGCAGGCAGAGCTTGCGCTCAGATGGATGGCGCGACTCCATCATCAGAAACATTCCTGCGCAGAGGATATCATTCTTGTATGTCAAAGTTCCCCGCAAGCACCATGATTCGGTGTCGTACTAAGTAGACGAAGCGACGGTAGGAGGAGGCTTCGTGTGGATCGACGGCGGCAACTTTGCGTACACCAAAGACAGTTCCGTCCAATTGGAGTTCTCAGACACCCTTCTTGCGCTCGACCTTTCCGAGGACTGGACAAACGATACGGTGCGCTTCATATCAAATTCCAAAACGTTACCAGCGGGGTCCACTCCATCTACTGCCCCCTCCCTATTATACGGCAACGGCCTCTGGTATGATGATGATAGCGGTACTCTCTATACGGGTTTCTCTGGCTATCGTTCAAGCTTCAACATAACGGAGAACGATGGCTGGCCCATGGAATTGACGGCGTTCAAGACCAATGAAGATGGAGGAGGAACATGGAGCACTGCTCTCAACACCTCAAGTAACGCCTTCGATGGCATGATTCGGCCTTTGCATCCTGCCGTCGCTGTTGGAAATGGCAAGGGATACGCCCTCGGCGGCACTACGCCCATCAACGGAACGGAGCAAATGGCCGGAGGCATGCTCTCTTACGACTTTTCGACTGGACTCTTCAGGAACAACTCGATACAGATCCACGGAGGCTACACGAACCTCGCCAATTTGATCTGGGTACCGCAGTTCGGAACTGAGGGCTGCTTTGTGCTGATTGGAGGTGCTGGGGGAGCGTCTGACGCGACCAGAGATTTCTACTCGTGGGAAGAGATCTACGTCATGGACGCCGCAACCGAGGTTTTTTACAAGCAAAATGCCACGGGCGACTATCCAAACAGTGGTCGTCAGGAGTTCTGCACCGCCGTGGTGGCTTCCAGCAACGAGACGGTCGAAATGTAGGTTTTTACTACGATCCCCTCCTCCATCGAGCTATTCAAAAAGGGCCCAGCTGCTCACAATCCACCACAGCTTTGTCTACGGGGGCTGGGGCGGCGCCTTGGGCGATGATGCAGCGACGCCTTACGACGAGATCTTCATTCTGACGCTGCCGGCCTTTGAGTGGATCAAGCACGACTACACGCCCGAAGCGGCGCGTCTCGCCCACAGCTGCGAGGCCGTCGGCGGCAGCCAGATTCTGCTCATCGGCGGCCTCGCTGGCAGCACCGACGATGCCACGTACACCGGACAGTTTGGAGTCAGAGACACGAACGACCAAGGGCTCGGAATCTTCAACATGACGTCGTTGGTGTGGGAGGACAAGTACACGGCCAACCCGCCGGCATACAGACAAGCCGACGTGGTGGCCGAGGCCTACGCGAGCGGGTAAGAAATGACAAGCCAAGGGCATCACGAGCGAATGAAGCATCGACGCTGACTGTTTACGTGTGAAGGAGCGCCAACGACAGCATTTCCTGGAACAACGACAACATCAAATCCATCTTCTCGCACAAGAACTTCACCATCACGTCCAGCGGCGGCTCCAGCTCCTCCAGCAGCAGCCCCAGCGCAACCAGCACCGCCGCCTCCAAATCCTCCTCGCTCTCCGGCGGCGCCATCGCCGGCATCGTCGTCGGCTGCGTGGCCGGCGTCGCCATCGTGGGCGGTCTTCTCGCCTTCTGCTGTCTCCGCCGCCGCCGACGCCAGGCTTCTGCTGCAGCTGCCGCCAGAGATGCGGCGGCCGCCCAGCACCAGCACCAGAATGCTGGTATTCAAGAGGCGCCGTACGGCAGCGAGGTCATGGAGATGCAGGCCGAGAACGGCTGCCTCGAGCTCGACGGCTCCGCGAAACCGCCGTATGGGTATTCACCGCTGGCCGAGCTGCCAGGAGGCGAGTTTCCCCCCTCGGCGACGCAGCAGGAGGTGAAACGATAGCACAACAGCAAGGTACGCGAGGAGAGAGAATCTTTGTAAATGACGACGGGACAGACATTTATCATTTCTGAAGACTTGACTTGTCCGCTAATCTTTTTATCTGTCACGAAAGACGGCGTTTTATCTTGTTTTGGCGTGGAGTTTGTTGAGACATGAAGGGGCTTGGTGCATTGCCATCTTATGAATTGTGGCATGTAATTCTATTGACAGAGGCCGCCGGTTTGGCACACGCGAGTCGCAAGGGCCAATTGGCATTTTATTTTCATTGCGTCTCGCATTTTCCCTGCGGCACTGTATCTAGTTCGATTCTTCTTGTCCCCGTAGCGCTGGATTGCTGAGTAACCAACAGTACAGTGACACAGTGGGTGTCAAAAGAAATGAGGCTCTCCCGGTCTGTCTGCCGCAATGAACGACCACTTCCTAAGCGCATGTACAGGTGTATGAATGCTCCTCAAACACAGGCGGAGCAGCGGACGAATGCTCCTTAAGCGTAGGCGAAGCAGCAAATGAACGCTCCCTAGACACACTTGTATTGCCAGGAGTTGTAATTTCTTTCGACACCCACTGTGGTGAGAACCGCGGTAATCACCAACGCAAAATATCAAGGATTTCATTTCAATTACAATGGCTATTCCAGCAACTGACTACCTGAGCAGAGACGGTACTAAATGAAGGGAGAAGGGGGAGAAAGGTCCAGAGGCAGCTCGCTAGGAACGGAGGACTCCTGTGGACGCACAACCAGCCTGATTTCTTTACTCTGTCCTGGAGACTCGTCACATCGTCACCTCGTACGTCATTCTTCACTTCTGAGAGCGGAGAGCTATATCTTGACCTCGGCGGGAATGGTGATGCTCAAGACATCGACGCCCTTTTCAATGTCCGCCTTGCTCGGCATCTTTCCCCTGCGCATCAGCTCGGCGCACTGCGCCATGACGGGATCGCGGCCCATACTGGCCATGGCCACGACCGTCTGACCCTTGGTGTAGTAGGCGACGAACGATGCCTTGTCGGGCTCGCCCACGACCACGACGTCGTCGTACCCGTTGACCGTGTTGCCTGCGTACCGCAGCTGCATGCCCAGCGCCGACCAGAAGATGGGGATGAAGGCCTTGGGCTTGGAGGCGCCCTTGGTACGGATGCTACCTGCTACGCTGCGTCCCGCGTTTTGCGCCACGTTCCAGTGCTCGATGCGCACCGGTTTTCCCTCGCCACCTGGTCCGTGGTAGGGGTACGTCGCGATGTCGCCAATGGCGTAGACACCGGACAGCGAGGGCACGGCAAACGACTCGTCGGTCTGGATGGAACCGTCCTTGAGCAGCGAGAGGGCCTTGTTGTCGCGGAGAAAGCCCGTGGCGGGGGCGACACCGACACCCTCTATTACCAGGTCGGCTGGGAGTTCGGTGCCGTCTTTTAGGTGCACAGCGCCGACCTTGGACGAGTCGGAGCTGCTAGGCGCGGCTTTGTCCACCGACGCTTCCATTTGGAACTTGACACCATTCTTCTCAAGCAACCCACGGAAGATTTTGCCGACCTGGACACCCATGACGCGCTCCATGGGCTCCTTTTCCATGCCGACGACCGTCACGTCGTTCTTCTTTTGCGCCAGACAGTTGGCGACTTCCATACCGATGAACGAGCTTCCAATGACGACGATCTTCTTGCCATTTTCGCCGACAGCGTCGAGAATCTGCTGCGCGTGCGACACTTCGCGGAGAACAAAAACATTCCTGAGATCGCCCTTGAGTCCCTCCAAAGGAAGCCATCGCGGCGAGCCTCCAGTTGCGAGCACGAGCTTGGTGTAGTCGTACGCCTTGCCCAACTTTGTCGAAACCTTTTTTGCGTCAAAGTCGACGGCCGTAGCTTCGTCTTGGACAATGTCGATGGACGCATCCTTGTAGAAGCTCTCCTGCCTCCACGCAATCTTGGACACGTCTGCGAGCAGCGCCTTGGACAGCTTTGTCCGGTCGAGCGGCCTGTAGCCTTCACTGGAAATGACGGTGATGTGTCCGTCATATCCGCCAGCTCTCAGACCCTCAATGGCACCGACGGTACCCGCACCACTGCCATTCGATGTCCGTCAGCGGGAAAGAGCCGTGTCTGAGGCATGGAGAGACTTACCCGCCAATTACGAGCACCTTCTCGCTGCTCGTAGATTTACAGCTCAGACCCAACACCCTCCGATTGGCCTTGATTGTCTGCTCGTCTCCCTTGATGTAGACACCATCGCTCTTTTGGATAATTTCAAACTTGGCCAGAGGGTCTAGAGCTGGAGCGTCTTCGACATCACCGGTTGCGACGCTGAAGCAGGCTGCATTGCCGTCAGTCCTCCGTCATCTCTCAAGTGGTGTAAGACTAGCGAGTCCCGTACCTCCGTGCCATGGGCAAGTCAACCTTCCCTCGCCCGTGACGACGCCCTTGACCAGCGGTGCACCGTAGTGGGTGCAATTGGGGCTCGTGGCGTGCAGCTCGTCCTTGAGCTTGACGAGCAGGACCTTTCCATTCTCAATGCCCTCGACTTCAGCCTCTTGCTTCTCGCCGTTCTTGAGCTCGACCGAAGTGAGGCCCTTGAGCTTGTATTCCTGGAGAGCAGCCATTCTGAAAGCGGACGAGGAGAAAGTAGCGTGGGTAGACGGATTGCAAGCAGGTATGTGGACAGCAATAGGTCTCAGAAGCGGGTGCGATAGTGAAGTGATGGCCAAGGACAGGCGTAGGGCTGCGGCGGACATGAACACGTCAACAGCGTCGGCGGGGAGCCAAGTGGTTGGGCGAGATCAGGTCAGAGTGGGCGGGCTGAGCGTATGAGACAACATGACGGACCGGGAAGAGCGGGGAGAGCGAATGTGGGCAGTAGGTCGATGATGAGTGCTCCCAGGGCGGCATGGCGTGTCGGCCAATCAGGGCCTTTGTGATGACCTGATTCCGGCTGCGCGACACGACGTCAGTCTTGCGCTACGGAGCTCCATCCCTGCTATCGATAAAGCTGTCGACATCCGACGACTTTGTTTTATTCCCCGACGACATCGGATCTGATCCCAAACACCACGACGCGAGCGGCCAAGAAATCACAATGTCTCTGCCGGAACATGCTCCGGAGGCTTCACCTCCTTCAAAGGCTTCTCCAGCCCATCCATCCTCTGCTTAGCGTCGTGTCTCTACCCTTCTTTCATCATCTCATGACAAGACACATGCCAACGACGTTTACGGCCAAAAAGCTCCAATGTCTCTGTCAACAGCCTCTGGCGCATCGTAGCCATTCCAGGCCGATTTAAAGCCCACAGAGCCATGACCGATGATGAGGAGGAGCACCGAATTCCGCTAAGCAGAGCCGCCTCCACTGCTTGACGCCACCCGCGACCCTCACAATGGACCAACCATCGTCGCCGAACCCAAAAGACTGTATGTCTTTTCCCTCCTCTCCCTACCACCCGCCCCCATCGTCAGCTCAAGCCCGCTCTCGCACCAAAGGAGCGACCAATGCAGCGCCTCGCCCTGACCAAAGCGAAGCCGCAACTGAAGCCGCAGCTCCGGCCTCCGTAGGCGCAACCAACGACGACACGCTTCCCCCGACGCACGAAGACGTCCTGCCCAACAACCTGCCCGAGCCAAAGGACGACCACGCCTGCGACCACCTGTGGGGCCTGCAGCTGCCCGGCGGCATCCTGCTGCGCTCGACCAGCGGCACCGCCGTCGACGTCTCGACGCTGCCCGGCCTCTCCGTCATCTTCTGCTACCCGCGCACCGGCAGGCCCAAGGACCCCATCCCCGCCGACTGGGACGCCATCCCCGGCGCCCGCGGCTGCACCCCGCAGGCCTGCTCCTTCAACCGCACTCGCTCCTCGCTCAGCGACCTAGGCATCGCCCACATCTTCGGCCTCTCCACCCAGGACTCCGAGTACCAGCGCTCGTGCAAGGACCGCTTGCAGCTGCGCTTCGACCTGCTCAGCGACGCTGGCTACGAGTTTTGCGAGAAGCTGCGCCTGCCCATGTTTGAGTGGCGCGATATGCGCCTCGTTCGACGTATTACGCTGCTCGTGCAGCAGGGGAGAGTCGTTTGGGTTGACTATCCTGTTTTCCCCGCTGACCAGAGCGCTGAGAAGGTTGTTGAGTTTTTGAAGAATCAACCCATCATCTCGGGAAAGGGTGCCGGATGCGGTAATGAGGAGTGAACGGTGAGGGAATGCCATTGGTCGTCACCGTCGTCTGTTTTGTCGTTTCTGTGTCCCGTAGGGCCGCCAAGTACCACTTGGTCAGTGGTGGTCCTTGGTTTGGGAGAGACATAGAATCGGTCTCAAAACACTTACTCTCCTTAAGCGTTTCCCTGCAAAGGTGATCAGCTCAATGCGTGGACAAGCTCAGGATAGCCATGAAAAACAGGCAAGAAATGCTATAGTTGAACATCTATGCTACACCAGCCATGCGCCCCAAATCCTCGAACCACCTTCAAGGAAAAGAATTTCCGAATCAATCGATCCCTCTCGCTCCAGATACCAACTTCATTCGCATGCTTCGCTTTTTTGTCCCCCAATGGTCGCGTCAACAGTCGATAAGCCTACTCCATGCCCTCGATCCATGCCCGACCCACCTCCTCCGCAACACCCTTCCTCAAAAAGGCACACAGCTCACTCCCCGTGACGCCCTTGCGCACACCCTTGCGCCAGTCCCACCCCCTCTTTCCAGGAGCATCTGCTCCGGCGACCAGCACGCCGCTGCCCTCGGTGCTGGGAAGCAACGAGCCGCTGCCGCCGAGGAGGCTATAGGAGCTACCGGTAAGGTTGCTGATACTCTTCTTGAGGGCACGGGGCGGACTGGCGTTGAGCTGGGGGGCGCCGCCCTGAATCTGGCTATGGCCCTGGGATATGGCAGCTTGGAGATGCTCTTCGCACTGCGAGTAGACCAGAGACGGCGACGTTTGAAGGTCTTCTACGGCGCCGAGAAGGGTCGTCAAGTCGTCGAGGGAGAGGAGCCTCGAAGGGCGGTGGTTGATGAAGGGGAGCGCTTCGCCGAACAGGGTGAGAAGTCCATCGACTTGGACCGCAGAGTCGACGTCAGGGTCGTACAGACCGCCGCGGATTGAGTCGGCGGCGCTCGAAATGACGGCGATGAGAGCTTCGGCTGCGAGGCGCTTCCTTTGAAGAAGCCGGAGAGAGGACTCTTCTTCGTCGCGCAAATCGTAAAAGCGGCGGAGAGTGGCGTAGCCGCTGAGATATTTCGAAAGCAGTCGAGCAGCTTCGAGGTCGGAGCGGGACAGTGCCGAGAGGGTTTGCTTTGGGGTCGTGATGAGCGCTCTCAGACGGTCGTCCAAGTCGGCCTGTCGGGGATAGGCGCTTGAGTGGATCAGGCAAAGAGATATGAGCAAGTCGAGGACGTCGCGAATCTTTTTGGAGTTGTGGGCACGGGCGTAATAGAAAAGAGCGGCGCCATAGTTGTAAGAGTTTTCGGCAAGAGACGTGGCATATCTCTGCTAAGTATTAGCATTGTATAAGGCAGTGTGAACGGAGTACTGACCTCTGCAATCATGTTGGCGTGGTCAATGAGCCCCAGGTTCGTGCAAACGCTGAGGATCTTGTCCACTCTGTCAGACGAACTCAATGGCAGCCGATCAAGAAGTTCGCTGATCTTGTCCTTTGCGGCCTCGGCATGATCCAAGCGACCCAAAACCTGAATGGCCAACTCCCAGCCCTCCCAGCTTGCCATGCCCGTCTTGCTGAAAAGCAAGTCTGCATATTGCTGGAGAATCTCGTCCTTTTGCGGCCCTTGACTGTCGCCCACGCCAAAACTGAGAACCATCAAATCACTCTGGTTAAAGTTCTTCATGAGATTTCTTGAAGCGGGAGTGTCTCCGAGCCATCCACCAGCACTCGCAATCTCGACGATTGCCGCAGTCAACGTGAGCGACCAGCCTCGGGTAAGACCCAACAGGCCCTCCATGTTCTCTTCCATGACACATGCCAATGCGATCTCGATGGGGTTGTTGCTGTCAATTGATAGACCAGGGTCGTCTTCGGCCATGACTCGTGCCAACGACAGCTCCAACCTCCGTTGGTATGCCTTGGCAGGAGCAACATCGACGCTTCTCATTTGTTGAGGGTGCCTCGATGATCGCCGGCTGGCGGCCAGACTTCCTTGGGGCACTTCGTCCTCCTCCTCGCCGTCCCACCAGGCAGTGAGAAAGACAACGGCTTCGAGCCAGTCGAACGAAGCCCCAATGATCTCCTCGGGGTTACCCAGGAGGAGATTGTACAGGAGCTGGAGGTTCTCGTAGATGGTGTAAGGAATACGACTCTCGGCCCGGCGGCTTGCCGTGCTGAAGCTGAATCTTCCATCATCTCTTGGGTTGTATGTGGCACCCTCACCCTCGGCATATTGTCTCAGGTCGTTCAGCGCGTAGTCGACAGTCATTCGGTACATTGACCATTGTCTGCCCTTGATATCCCAGTCATCACTGTGGTGGGCGGGGCAAGCTTCCAAAAGCTCAATGGCTTGGAGCACCGCATCTTCGACAATGATCAACTCAGAACCGCGGTATCCTGGACTGTTGAATCCGTCCTCTACTGCAGTTTCGGCGACGCTGAAATTCCCCTTTTGCAGAAAAGTGATGGCATCGCTAAAGTTGCCGCGCATCACTGACGAAAAAATGTTATCCCAGTAGCCAGACTGAGCAGAGTAGTCGCCCCCAAGCTGGAGCAAGTTCTCGAAGTCGGCCGCACTGGGGTCATGGCGGGTCTGGAGCCAATCCAATAGAACTTTGGGAATGGTTTTTTGTCCACGGAATTTGGGTTTGGACAATTGGGAGGCGCTGAAAGCCGAGATTTGACCACGGCGGGACAAGGCCAAATTGCTTTTGCCAGAGTCGGATGGGGGAGGGTGGTGGATGGGCAGCAAAAGACTCGTCACAAAGTCTGCCTTGACAAGAGGCGACTCGCTGTCGGTGGGACCAATGACGTCAGGGAGGGGAGTGTGAGGGTGGTTCCAAATGTTGCAGAGGTCTCTGCAAGCGATGGAGAGGGCCTCCTCGGAAGCGTCCGACTCGCCGAGCCTGTTCAGGATGCGCTCTGTCTCCAGGATCAAGTCGTCGGGTTCTTGCAAGGTCGAGATGGCCCGGGCGCTTGTGGCTAAACCTTTTGCAATGCGGCCAATGTCGTAAGTTTTGGGCGGAGCTCCAAGCTGGGTGAAGGCGGGAGGGCGAGGTTCATGCATTGTGGATGCCCGTGACCGAGTTGTGGGCGACGCTCGCAGAGATCCGTTGGTGTTGAATTTTGTTGGTGAAGCGGGCCGGCTCGATTTGCGAGATGGAGCCTTGCCGGCAAATGGATCTTCGTCCATGACAGCGTCTTCGTCTTCCTCCATAACAGCATCCTCATATTCCTCCCTGCGAACCATTCCGTGATTATTGTAGTGGCTCCGAGGCGGACCATCTTCGTCCATTTGACCATAATCAAAGCCAAATCCTCTGTTGACCGGTGGGTCCATGTCGTCGGCTCTGCGCACCGGCTCGTCGTCAAAGGGGCCGTAGTTGTAGTGGCCGTCGTCGGTCTGATCGTCGTCGAATGGGTGTCTTGGTGGACTGCTGCTAGGTGCAGAGTAGAAGCTACGTGCCGACTGCGAACGCGTAGGAATTTGGCTTCGACCTCTGCCGCGACCTGTGGGATGTGAAGACAGAGTACGGCCCTTTTGAGATGGGCTGGGGCTGGGTCTGCCAAAAGGAAATTGTGGGGAGGGCGTGTTGCGCGCCGGGGTGCGGCGGTTGTAGGAGGTGCCGAAGATGGAGGACCTCGAGGTCGGCGGCGGACCGGTCGGAGTGGTGGAGCGCGAGGTTCTGTTGGTGCCGGGAGGCCTGCCAGCCGGCGTGGTGGAGGCCATGCTGGATCGACGCGTCGCGTAGGGCGTGTTTGGCAGAATTTCCCGGCGCAGATTGTTTTCGCGATTGTTGTCGCGGTGGCCGTACATGCGCGACAGAGCCGAAGGCGCCTCGTACTTGACGCGGACAGGCGAAGGACGACGGCGATGGCGATGGTTTAGACAGTTGCAGCGGCGCTTGGGGTCATTGTCGGGGGCGTCGCAGTCGTCCTCGTGGCAAATGGAGCCGATCGAGTCTTGGGAGTTGCCCGCTTTGTGATGGTGGTGATGGTGGTGGTGGTCGTCGTGTTGTTGGTCATGGTGCAGGTCTGGCGGGTCCTCGTTGAGGCTGTGGACGTGGAAGTGAGTCGGCTCCATTGGGCAGACGTGGCGTGTCTCCAGCCGACTGTCTTTGGATGCTGCCCTGTCGCTGTCGGCGTTGCGAAACAGTCGGAGTCGACATGATTGAGGCTCCAGAACCGCCGCCGATCTCCATCTCACGTGCGCGCGTTGCCATTTCCAGACCGGACGTGTCCAGCTGCAGTTGCTTGACTCGTTGCAGTGCTCTCCTCCCACGGCCTCTTACACCCACGACCTCACTGCTGCAGGAACCGCGTCCATCACGCTCCTCCACTCTTGCGCTGTTCTAAGCTCTTGGCTGCCAGCAAACACTCTCTTCCTTGCTTCGCCCGCTTAACCGAAAACACGCCTGTCTCCCTTAGCCGGTACCTGTCTCAAGAATGTCACCTTCGTCACTCCCGACGCGCTTCCATCTCGACCAAACCCTCTGCCATCTCAATGGTGTGCTGCTAGCCATCAGAAGATGATCCCGGCCATTGAGATCGCAGCAAACAGCATCGAGCCCGATTCTCGCTATCCACCGGTTTTGACAAGCACGTTGTCGCGCACACCAACCACCGGAGCCGGAACCGTTCCGATAGGCTTAGGCAGTCTGCTATTCGAGCGCATTGCTGTCGGATCAATGCCATCCGGATCATGCTATGCCGAGGACTACACGTCTTCTCCGCTTTGCCTTTCATTCCCCGTCTAATCAGATCAAATCGCCCAGCAAAGTCGCCATCTGATAAGAAGGCCAGCTCATCTACCTGCGCGCAACTACATTCAACCACTACCCTTTCAGAATGCCACTCGTCTCTGGAACCTGGAATCGACTGCTCCAAGTCGATGCTCTCCGTCGCTCATCGCAAGCCCTAGTTGCTTTGAGCGACAAGGTCGCCGTCTTTGGAGGAGAAATTCGACCCAGGCAGCCTGTCGACAACCACGTCCACATCATCCCAATTGGAAATGCTGGTATGCACGCATACTCTTGGACCTAATGACTCGGCCTCCTTCTAATGCGCTCTAGGCGAAGCTCCCATTCGGAGCGTCAAGTCCGAGGGCACGTCGCCATCGCCCCGCGTGGGCACCGCAGCAATCTCCTTGAAAGATGAATTGTTTCTATTCTCCGGTCGCGGTGGTGAAGCAATGGCCCCAATTGAAGAGCATGGCGCATTGTGGTCTTTTGACACTGCGTCGTTCAAGTGGTCCCTCATCACGCCGGCCGACTCCGAGGCGCCGTTTCCTCCAGCGCGCAGCTACCACGCTCTTGGTTCCGATGGAAATGGTACCATCTTCCTCCACGCAGGCTGCCCAGAGGCAGGGCGGCTATCTGACTTGTGGTCTTTCACACTGTCCACAAGGTCGTGGAAAAAGCTGGCCGATGCTCCTGACCCACCGCGTGGAGGAACTTCCATCGCCTTTCTTGATGGAAAGCTGTACAGAATGAATGGCTTTGATGGAAAGACTGAACAAGGAGGCACGCTGGACGTATACTATCCCAAGACAAATTCGTGGTCTTCGATCGAATTCCCTCCTGATGGCCATCATGGTCCTGAGCCGCGCAGCGTTGCTGCACTACTGGCGGTCTACGTTGCACAAGGGCCATCGTTGCTTACCCTTTTCGGAGAAAGAGACCCCAGTCCCTTGGGTCACATGGGCGCTGGGAAGATGCTCGACGACGCGTGGCTGTTTGATCTGGGTTCGGAGAAATGGTCAAAGATTCAGATTTCGGGAGCGGAAAAGAATGTCTCGGAGTCGTGCAACCCTCAGGCGCGAGGTTGGTTTTCTGCGACAGTGCAGAATGCAGAGCCGCCCACGACGGTTTTCGTCCACGGCGGTCTAGGCGAGGACAATGAACGGCTTGGCGACCTCTGGCGGCTGGATTTTGGTCCCTGAATCAGCACAGTTGGATTAAGGTTTTGCTCGGGGTAGCGCTGTCCAGTTTATGCTTTCCAATAGGCAGGTGTGTCGTTTTGATTGGATGGTTTCGCTAGCTACCATTCAGTCCGCCGCTACTGCCAAGGAGCAAGGCAAGGCTGTCCCCGGACCTTCACCACGGTTGCTTGCGGAAATCACCAAGGTGACACTGTTCAAAAGTTGCCAACGGCCCCGACGTGTTCGTGCACTGCTACCTACACTTTAAAGGCAAACATTCTCACCTCCTGTCAATCGACTTGCCAATGTGACGATACCATCGCTATCCATCACTATGCCTTCGTTTTACTCCCTGCTCTCACTTGGCATCTTTGTCTACCCAGCACTGTCGACAGTTCACTTCCGACAAGAAATCCATCCCGGCCATGGAGGTCCTCCACCAGAGCGACTTTCGGAACCGCCCCCTTCAAATCAACATATCGACCAGCCTTCATCCTCACTCGCGCCTCCCCATCAAGACTCCGGCCGACAACGGCCTGTGTACGACAGGCCGCCGCACCAAGCCGCCGCCGTGATATATCCCGCCGACTCGCCCGCGCTCTCATCACCGGAACACGAAAACGAAAGCCACAGCGGCCACAGCGGCAGCCTGTTCACTCTTTGCCAAGAGACTCCGCTTTCCACAATCATCTTCGGCTCCATTACTGCCTTCAGCTCATCCAACGGCTTCCCCATTGCCAACTTCAGCGTTGCCGGCTGCACGAGCACACGGTCTACCCACGATCCATGGGCACCGGGTCTGGCGGCGTGTCAAGAGCTTGGTAATGAGGTGCGTCGGTGCCAGGAGCTGGGAAAGAAAGTCGTCTTGAGGATAGACGGAAACGGAGGTAGAAGTAGGGGTAGCGAGGGTCTGGAGGAAGGGCCGACTGACGGCACTACCGCTCTACCCACAGACGTGGAGAAGGACGTGGCCGACGATTCGGAGCAATATTTGGAGTCAGGATCTGCACTACTACGGTTCAAAGACGCTCCGGACGCTAGGCGCGCTGCTCTCATGCTGTGGAAGTTGTTCGGGCAAGGGGATACACACGGCCCGGTCGGTGCGGATAGCATGCGGCCGCTTGGCGACGGAGTGTCTGTCGATGGATTCGATCTAGGTATGTCTTGTTCTCGCCTGCTCATCAGGCAAACTGTCTCATTGCGTCCCGGAGAGCGGGTGCTCCCACACTCAGTCACGGAAGCTTGGATGCAAGAGTCGAAGAACACCACTTACCTTCCCCTCAACTCTCCCCTATTCGCTCCTATTCACCTCGCACGGTCCGTCCGTCCGGCAAGGTAAATCCTGTGCTGACAAATCCCCCCTCACAGCACCTTTCCATCGCACCAGCAATACCAGCCCGTCTCAGGCGTATTTCTTTGCAACCTTTGCGTCGACTCTGCACGATCTGGCCCACCGGCGCAAGAACATCAAGCCATGCCAAATTTCTGCGACGCCGGCTTGCCTACCCGCGGCCTTCTTCTTTTTCCCATACAAAGTGGATGAGCTCCGTGAAGCCGTGGACGTTGTGTATGAGCCCGTAATGCGGACGCCGACAGACGATGATGAGGATGAAGAAGGCAAGCGCGAAGAGGGATGCGCCGGTAGATACAGGCGAGCCGTCGAGGAGGAGGATGAAGCAAGCAAGTTGTGGACAGCGTTGTCTGTGCCGCAAACGAACGAGGGAGAGGACGAACACAGTGGTGACGCTTCGGGGAGCGAAGGACAGGACAGAGACGAGTTGAAGGTGTAATGGTCGACTCGTTACCGGAATGCATGGCACGGCATGGCGTGGCGCGGCATCCCAACCCTCTTTAGCAATTTCATTCATCTTGGTGTTTGCGGGGTCTTGGGAGGTCTTTGTTTGTTTGGCGTTCCAGGTTCTCGGAAGATGGGTGGGAATGTGTACATTCGAAGTTTGGGTGCAGCTGTGGGGACTGCGGTACGAAGCCACACTGTAAGCGCGGCTTCTTGCCTCGTCATTCACTACCCTGGCTGATTATCGTCGCTACAGATATTCCGCTCTCGCTTGTATTTTGGATACTGATTCCAAATCAGCCTTCCTCGCTTGCTCTTATCATATCGGTGTGGGCGGAATACGTCTCCAAAACCACATGACAATTGAAAACCATTTGAAGCAGACTATGCTTACCCACCGACGTTGTTGACAGTTCACCTGCAGCTGTGATGCTAGATTTGGGAACAGACGACATATCGCTTACAGCCGCCACGATTTGATTTCAAGACACAGATCAGTGGGACTAAAGCAGGTATATCGATAGAACCAGAATGCTGCTTCTGTATTTTTGTGGCCCAGGTTCTGAGTTTGTCAGCTGAGGGCTGAAGAGCGGAATTGGAGAAGCTGAGTGCACGCGCCGTGCGAGAGTATCGTCTCCAAAAACATCACTCTGCTGACAAAAAGCCGGCGGTGCCATGACAATGACGACGACGCATTCCAGCCAGTAACCGAAGGAAAAGGTGGGTCTTATGCCAAACATGGCAATGTATGCTCGTGCGACACCACTCACTGTGTGGGATAAAAGAATCGCCATAATTGCTGGCACCAACAGTCTGGTCTTTACAAGTCGCAAGTTTTACCCCTCCACATACAATGGCATCCATTGAGCAAACTTTCGAGCAGGCCTGCGCTTCTGGTGACTATCCAGGCGCTGTGCTCTTAGCCACCAATGCCGACGGTGCGAGACAAACCCTTTCCCATGCCCCAGATCTAGCACTGACTTCTAATGATCTCGTTCAGGAAGCTTCCGCTACGAAAAGGCCATTGGCAAACGCTCTTTACATCCAGGATCTGACAAACAACCCCTGGATCTACATACAGTCATGTGGATAGCGTCTTGTACCAAGCTGCTCGGAACCATTGCTGCACTGCAGTGCGTGGACAGGGGTCAGCTATCCCTGGACGCCCCGGTCTACAACATACTCCCTGAGTTCAAGGATCAAGACATTATTACAGGTTTTGAGAATGGGAAGCCGCAGTTCAGGAAGCATACGAAACCTATGACGTTGCGGTGAGCAAGCACGCATTTTTCCAATATCAATCAGCCTTGACATGGACTGACTATCCCTAGACACCTCCTCACACACTCTTCTGGCCTCAGCTATGAGTTCTTTCAACCATTGCTTATAAAGTGGCGAAATTCTCGCGGTGAACCTTTCATGCCAGGCTCCACCGTCGAAGAGCGCATGAACATTCCACTGCTCTACGAGCCGGGCACCGAGTGGAAATACAGCTGCGGGATCGACTGGGCGGGAAAGATGGTCGAGCGCGTGACGAAGATGCCGCTGGATGCATACATGCAAAAGCACATGTTCGCGCCGCTCGGAATCAAAGACATGACGTTCAAGCTGGACGAGCGGCCAGACCTGCAGGCACGCATGGCCGACATGATCGAGCGCGACGAGCAGACCGGCAAGCTGCGCCCAGGATCCTTGCCCGAGCTGACCCAAAACACCAAGGACAGCTTCGCTGGCCAGGGCATCTACGCATCTTGGCCAGAGTACCTCAAGGTGCTGCAGAGCCTGCTGGCCAACGACGGCAAGCTGCTCAAGCCGGCGACGGTCGACTCCATGTTTGAGCCGCAGCTGTATCCATCGTCTCACACGTCGCTCAACACAAGACTTGACAACGACGAGCCTCAGAATGTGGTCAGTGGAAACTTTCCCCGGGGAACGAACCGTGATTGGGGCTTTGGTGGCGTGATCAAGCTCGAGGAGCAGCAAGACTGGCGCAAATCCAACGTGTTGACCTGGAGCGGCTTGCCCAACCAGACATGGTGGATTGATCGCGAGGCGGACGTCTGCGGTATCTGCGGTCCGATGATGCTACCCCTGGGCGACAAGACGGCGCAGGACTTGACCCAGTTTTTCAAGCTCGAAATAACCAAGCTGGCCAGGGCGGCATAGAGACTTTTTGGGTCTGGAGTCGAAGCTTGATTGGGAATTGCACTGCTTGGGGACGTTAGGGGTGATCCTCAACATACATCAAATATTGGACCGCGTCGTTTTCATCCGTCGAAGGCAGTGCTTGAAGACAATATCTGCTCCTCGCTTCTCGAAAGACGAGTGGATTGGAAATTTCCACTGAGCCATGAGAGCTAATCGCTTCGGATCTTCGAGCTCAAATTTTAATGGCTAGAGTCAAACCCGCCGTTCACTATTACAATGGGTGTTGAAAGTAGTAAGACCCCCTGGGTCAAGCTGCCGCAACGTACAACTGCTTCTTAAGTGTTGCCATAACATTTTATGGATGCCCCTTAGACAAAGCCGTAGCAATATATGAATGCTCCTTAGAGACAGCTATAGCAGCAAATGAATGCTCCTTAGACGCATTTGTTTTGCTAGGAGGCCTCATTTCTTTCGACATCTACTATGCTGATGATCAAACAACATGACGTCTTTGTGAATTCGGCCGTCATAGGGCATCAGTGCAGAACCCCTAGATCTTCTTAACCCCTTAATGCTCCACAGTCCATCAAGTAACACGGTACCTAAGCTAAATGCACAGAATGCACTGAAACAAAGAAATGAACAGCAGTCTAAATATTCTGGGTCGAGGCAGTACAGTCCGAGCACTTTGCTCTGATCCGTCGGCCTAGTCACATCTTTGATGTATTACAGCAATGCTCAGAACACGGCTGTGCCTGGGAATTTCAGGGGAATGGAACAGGGGCGGTGGGAGGTATTTATACTTGCCGTGATCGTGAAAAGGTCCTAGCACACATCTTCACGGCCCAGTCAAGCTCGTGACCCGGAATGTTATGCGGTTCCATTGACTTGCCGTGATCGTCACAAATTCCCATCACACATGTCATTCAGGGGGCAGTTGAGCGCGTGGCTTGAGATGTCATGCGGTTCCATCGACTTGTCTGTCACACAGGTTATTCACGGGTCGGCCAAGTGCGTGACCCGACATGTCATGCGGTTCCATTGACTGGGCGGGCCTGGAAGTATAAAATGCTTTCCAGGCCCCCTTGAATCTTGTGAGCCCACTCCTGCCAACGACGCGCGGTTTCGAGAGAAAACGACCCCTGGAACGGACTGGCTGTGTCTTGCCCTTGCGTTGGAATCACCACACACAAGAAACCTTTGACTTTCTCTTTTCCAGTTCGCTCTGTATGCTGTAAACATTGGAGAATAAGCGCATGTCCATCACGATCTGTTAATGCCTACCAGTAACATCGGACGTTGATGCCATCCGCCTTGATGTCTCCTCAATCTTGTTTCTCAGACCAACTCGACAAAGATCTTGGATGGCGGACGCGGAAACACGAAACGCGCAGCTTTGGCTTGCTGAGTGAACTCCCCGCCGCTCACGGTCCGCCGCCCTCCATGCCTCCGCCAACGTCTCCTCTTCCACTCCACCTTGCGCACGAATGCTCCCTGTGCTCCGCCAACCAAAACCAGCCACTCAGAATTTTCCTCTCCGCTCCACCCACGACCACGCCCATGCCCGTGCATGCGACCCTCCACTTCCGCCCGAGCAACATCTCGGACCTACGGGCCTTCGGGCCTTCGGCCCCGCTCGGTCTTCGCCGTAACACCGAGCCCACCACCACTCTTCACGGCCCAGCTCCGCTACTCCTGCTAGCCAAAAAGGTTCTTGATTGGACCATGCCCCCTCTTCTCCTCTTCTCCTGTGGTCTCCGCTCCTCTCCGCCCCTTCAGTCCGCGGAGTAGGAGACAGCCAGACGGCAGATGCCGTGTCCGCTGTATGGCAAGCAAATCACTTCGATGTCCAGCCTTCTCGCCCGCCGGTCCTCTCAGAACACGCGTGCGACCGCGCTCCCTGCCAAATTTGCTCACTTACTTCCTCACTGCCCGTGTCATGGCGTCCCGTCCGGTCCGTCCACTCATTGAGATCTGCCCGAGACACGGGGAGGGTGCGGGTGCGGGTAAGCTTAAATGGACGACAAGTGGACGAGGCGAAAGTCGGTCGGTCGAGAACCGCTGCGAAATTGGATGAAGCGGTACGGCTGGACTTGCTTGAGTGAGAGGAGTGTTGAGCGTTCAAGCAATCAGAAGTGACTTCTCTTCTCATGGGACAATTGGTCAGTGAGCTTCTTCAATCACGGCGAGTCCAGTGAATCATGACGTCCTGCCTCAGTTCAGCAATACGCCGTCGATGGTTGCCTGTTTGTGCGCCAGCAAGAAGGATCAATAATGGGAAGGGGAACTATCGTGTCTCATCCTATACTCGCCAGCCGAATGCGAATAGCGCGCTAGCCGAAATGATGCAGCCCGTCCGCCGCTGCACCCTGCTAGCCCATCATGAAGCATGTAGGGGTCGTTGTAACAAAAAAGGAGAATACTGAAAAGGAATACACGAAAGCGCAAGAAAGAAGAAGAGGTCTAGGACTGAAGGAAAGAAGCTGTCCGCAAAACGCCACAGTATGGCTACCACAGCACCATCAAGCTACCACCAAACAATCCCGCAACGATGATAGCAAAGCCGCTCATAATGAGCTGCAGCGGCAATTGCGGAGGCAGCTGGCCCGTAGCCAACCCCACCACGGCATATATTTCCTTTTGAGCCGCCATGCCAAACTCAAAAGTAGGGAGTGCGGAAGTGTAAGATGTGTTGACAGGGGGCGAGTAGCTGGCGACGTCGACGCCCTTCGCGGTCGCTGTAACACCAGGGATAGACAAGTTGGTGATTTCCTCGACGTGTGAGTCGTTGGCATAAGGTTTCGTAGGGGCGAGTGCAATGATATTCTTGTGCAAATCGTAGACGACGTAGGCTGAGCGCAGGAATGTATCGCCCAGAATGACTGGGCCATTGCCAGCTCTGTCGATGCCGAGTTTGCAAATCGGTACCTTCTTGGGCTCTTTGAGTTGTGGCGCAACATTCGGGAGACTTGCGAAGGGGATCACGAGGTCCTCAAAGGGGACGGCGATTGTGGGCCCATTGGTGCCGCCAAAGCTGAACTTCATGGAAGCGCCTTGCGAGCCTAGCGCGCAGGGAACCAGCCACACATTTCCATTTTCGGGGTTGAAGGCACCAACACCATGGAGAATCCGCGTTGCAAGGTCGTCCGGAAGTGAGGTGATGGTGCTTCCGCTGTCGAGTGAAGCGGGCACGGTGAGATCTTGCTGGTCGTACACCTTCTTGCCAGACTTTTCTGTGACAGCCAAACCTGACAATGCAACGGTGAATCTGTCGTAGAGCCCAGTGTCCCTCGAGCGCACAATGGGCACTGAAATAAGATCTCCTTGGAATTTTTCAGTATCAACGCCCCCAAAAAGAATATTTCCAAACTTGGCGTCTGGAGCATTCATCAGCTTTCAATGTCGTAGCTTAGATGCTGTAGCTCGTCTCACCATCATCATTCAGCCAAAGACTGTATGCGAGGCTCGATATGTGTCCCCTTTCCAGCAATTGCTTTGGGACGTTGGGATACGTGTTGCTGGGGTCTTTCCTCGCTGAGACTTCTAGGGCCTCGTATCCAATTCCCATGATACCACCTTCAGTGTCTGGGGTCATTCGGGTCCCGGTGAAGTTGATGCCCAGACCCATGGTCAGTTTCGTAATATTGAGTCCGCCCATATTCAACGTGTCTGAGAAGTAGATGCCCGTGACCCCGGCGCCATCCTCATACAAGGTTTCGAACTCGCCTCTGGTGGAAAGTTCCTCGAAGGTCGAGGAGAGCTTCTTTTCAAAGACGCCATACTTGCAGCCGGTTCTTTTGCATTCGTTGCTGAGCCTGTCAGGAAGCCACGTGTCGGAGCTGCCGGTGTCGAGATGGAGCTGGAATGATCTGGGAGGCGTGCCGACGCTGACATTGACGTTGTATCCCCAACGCTCGTTTTGGAGCCCCAATTGCACGGCTTCACGGCGGGCGAGTGGCGGTAGCTGGGACACGTCTTTCTTGGTCCTGGTGAAGGGAAGACCAACGACCTTTGGTTGCGGCGCGTCGGCTGCATGAGCGACAGTCGCGACGGCCGCCAAAATGGCAAACAAAGTGGCCGTAGAATGCATCGTAGACGACTGGAAGGGGGATTGGGTGATACCGTGTTGGGAAGAGGACAGAGCAAAGCCTGCACGAAAGTGTCGGGAAAAGAATAGCGGAAAGACTGGCGATGACCGCGTCGGGGAAAGACAGCAAAAAGATGAAGACAACGGTATCGGGAAGAAGAGGGAGAAATCCTGCAGACGTTCATGAACACTTGATCAGTGCTTCGGGCACACGTCCGGCAAGCGCAGCAGAGGTCGAGGCTGAGCAGTCGAGAGGCACAAAATGACAGGTGCTACTAAGTCGAAGCTTGATCCTCACTTGCCCTTTGAAGCTTGACCCGGCATCACTTTCTCGTCTCCATAGCCCAAATATTGGCAAGCGTGTGGTGCATCTTGCGTAGACCACAGGTCCACAGGTCCGTGAACGTGATCTTCTTCTGCGCCCGTTCTGCTTCCAACTAAGCATGCTCTCGAATACACTTCATGCCTCCATTTCGTCTTGTGGGTGTTGGCAAGCGCACCTGACGTGGATATCGCTGATTCGAGAATAGTCCGAGGGAGGAAGTCGAGGAATGGCGATCAACGGGAAAGAGACGCGAACTGCCCGCATCGCAGGAGCAAGACATGTCATCGACATCATTGGCTTCCAAACTCACCCATCCCCAGCCCGTGCTGCCGCATAGGTATGGTCTTCGCAGACAGACAAAGGAGGTGCGTGGATGGGTGCCGAAGCTGCATTTGGGTGATTGAGCATGTGCTGCGACACGTGCGCATGCTGTTTTGCAGTTCGTTTGCCGCAGTCTGCACGCCGAACATTGGTCCAGTCAATTCTCGAGTCAGCAGCTCCTGGCGCAACAATAAATCTTCCTCGCCTGCTGCATGCGCAAGGCGAAAATGTCCTTTACGCTTCAATCGTGTTGAGACCAACTTCAACCATTAACGAGGAGTCGCTCTATGGCGAATGCTTGCCGGCATTCCCCAGGTCCTTTGGAAGCGGCGCGAGAGGCCCGAATGCTTGACAATGTTCTGCCTGTGCGTCCACACAGCTCGGTGCAATATATTCTTCTCTGGCCGACCAGTCATCGCTTCATCACACAACGATGGTTGTGGTGGGTGTCAAAAGGAATGAGAACTCCCTGGATCCATCCGTGGCGAGCGACAGCTCCCTAGGTGCAGCCATGATAGTGGATGGCAGACCAGCTGTGGTGGTGAAAGAAGGCTCCTGAGGTGTGCTGTTTACTTCGACACCCACCACTGCGAGGCAAGGAGGCGGGCAGTGAAAAGAGACGCGTAACCAGGCCGACAGGGTGGCCAACAGGGCAGGCAGATGGGTGTCCTGAAGGTGGCAGTTGACGCGAGTGCCGTGCCACAGACGCGACGACACAACGCGACGCCTGTTGCCCCGTCGGCGTCGTTATAGGCAATTTTCCCCCGGCGGCAGAATTGTGCAGTTGCTCATTGGAGGCTGCGAATATCGACCGAGGGCAAATTCAGGTCGATCGGCGCAATTCGTGGTTGATCTTGCCTGAACAAGGACTCTTTTTGAAAATTTCGACCCCAGATGAAGCATGGCCAATTTGTTGCGGGTTGCCGGATAGGGCGAGCTGTCGAGCTGTCGAGTGTGGCGTTGACATGACGATGGCAGAAGAGGCGTTATGTCAAGATGGAGTGTTCATTGCTCACTGAAGATGAATTTGCGAGTAGGTGCCCACGCCTGATGACGCACCAACACCAAGATGCCTCGTGTAAGATGGAGCTGGATGAAGCTTTGTGCGAAGCTCCAGCCCTGCTGCGAGATTAGGTTTCCAGACCCCTGCTACCCGTTGCTGTCTTCTTGGCGCCAAGTCTTTAAACCTCCATCAGAGCCTCAAAGTTCGTCATTCTTCCAAGGCGCAGGCTGTTGGCTTGATGGGGTTTGGCTTATGGAAATGCTTAAAGAAGCACAAGGTCCGAAAGACGCGGTGGAACGCAGCAAAGGTGCTGGATAGGCAGGTAACGAAGAGGACGAGGACATTGCGCTATGAACATGCTGCGCAACAACGTGACGGCTTGCGACGACTTTCTTCCTGTTGCAGTCGGGCCCGTTCGCGGAATCCATTGCATCGCCGCCCCTCGTTATCACTTCCCCGGTTTCCGAGGAGTCGACGGCCCATGTGGGTTGCCAACACCGTGCAGCCCACGTACCTATTTTCTACTTTCTGAGACGTGCAGCCCGGAGGCCGCGAGGGCGACAGGCATTTGACAGAACAAACGAGGCCTCCCCCGCCAAAGATTTGGATTGATTATGAATGAATGGTGCATGATTTGACGAGAAAAGAGGGGGCTCAAAAGAAGAATGACAAGCACCTCACCGCCACGCGTGTCGGTTGGAAGAGCCTGGAATATAGACGACGAGTAATGGCCAGGATCTAGCACAGAAACAGCGTAGTTACATGACTTGTTTGTTCTCTATACATCAAGCGCGCCCCCAGCTTCAGGCACGGGCTGTGTGACCTGGCGCAGTCGAGAGTCCAGAATCCTTTTGACAGGTTTCACAGCCATGCCGGCACATGGGAGGTTAGCAGGCCGCGTCTATGGTCGGCACTTTGGGATGCTTGAGATTCGGGAAGGAACCGGATTTGCGAATCAGAAACTCGGACCAGTGCCGTTACACGCGTCAGCTAGAGTTGAAAGCCGTGCTATTGGTGGTTTTCGACGCCCCTGAAGGGCACTGTGGAAACAGTTTGTGACGGTGCCTGCCAAGAAGCGGAGCCGCTCACTGCTAGCAGGGCTTGGCGGACGCGTGGCCTGTGAAGCATTGAAACATGGCGACAGCGAGAGGTCAATTGTAGCCGTGGAACTTCCAAGCGGAAATCTTGCTGATGGGACAAATCAGACAGCGCCATTCTGCTTTGCCAGTGGGTCCCGTCACACCTTACAGCAGCCATAGCGCGACTGCACCGCTGCCCGAGTCGACGACTGCGTAATCACCTTCCCATTGATTGACCAGCGCTGTCGATGCAGAAATGCTTGGACCGGATGGCGGTATGGACGTGTGGAATTGAGGCGGAGAAGCAGTGCGACTGTTGCAAAAGGAGGACGAATGCTCCTGATGTGCTCCCGTATATAAGGCCGGGGCGACAATCCAAGCTCTTCTTGTAGACAGCACAATCATTCCAGACTTGAACTCACCTTGATACCCATACTCATCTTTCACTCTCTCCAAAAATGGTCCGTCTTTCTGCTGTTGCGGCCCTCGCGGCCCTCTCGACTTTGGCTGCGGCCCACCCCGAGCCTCACCACAACCATGCCATGGTCAAGCGCGAGGTTGACTACCGTAATGACCTCGCCAACAAGCAGACTCGCTCTCTTGAGAAGTGTGCTGGTTCGCAAAAGATGAAGAGGCACCAGCAGCGTGCCGTCGAGCGCCGCGCTGCAACTCTTCAGCGCCTGCGCAAGGAGCGCGGTGTCTCCGACAAGAAGATCAAGCACCGCCGCACTGTTGCCGATCTCCAGGCCTTTGAAGAGGTCAACCACAACAAGACGGGCGTCGTCTCGACCGATGTTGAGGCCAACTCCCTGTTTGGCGCCAACACCAGCTGCATTCTCACCCCTGAGAACACCATTGGCCCCTACTTTGTCACTGGAGAATACGTCCGCTCCGACGTCACTGAGGGCCAAGCTGGTGTCCCCCTGCATCTCGAGATGCAGTTCATCGACACCAACACCTGCGAGCCTCTGCCTGACCTCTTCATTGACATTTGGGCGGTAAGTGATTCCCGAACCTGTGCTTCTCAGCGTGGGCTGATGTCTTTAGTGCAACTCCACGGGTGTTTACTCCGGTATCGATGCTTCCAGCGGCCAAGGCGGTCTGAATACGACGTTCTTGCGTGGTGTCCAGGAGACCAACAGCGAGGGTCTCGCCACCTTCGACACCGTCTTCCCGGGTAAGTCGAAAGGATCCAGCACAACGGATGAGGCAAGAATTGGAAGCTCCCAGGTGCACTCAGAGATGTAGTCGACGACTGCTCCCTAGGTGCACCCATGGTGATGTGGCGAATGACTGCTCCCAGCTACAATGCCAGGAGCCACCATTTTTGTCAACACCCACTGTGAGGTCCAACTGAACCTTTGCTAACAATGCCATCAAGGTCACTACGAAGGCCGTGCTACTCATGAGCACGTCGTTGCCCACGTTGGCGCTAAGCTGTTAGCCAACGGTACCTCGACCCAGGGCACTGTTGCCCACATCGGACAGCTCTTTTTCGACGAGACACTCCGCGAGGCCGTCGAGGCCACTTATCCGTACAATACGAACACCATTGACGTCACTACTAATTTGGCCGATATGTGGGCCCCATATCAAGCTGAGAACAACTACGATCCATTCCCGGAGTTCGTCTACGTCAACAGCGAAAAGATTGAGGGTAAGTTTCGATTTTCTTCCCAGGGGGTTGCAAAAGACGGTAACTCCGGGGTTCAGCCGGCTACTGCCGGACTATCAGGGCTTCTGTTTCTTCTGCGATCTCCTGTTCCTCTTTTGTGGAAGGGCCTTGCTAATGGTGCCTTGCAGATGGTCTCCTGGCCTGGATCTCGATTGGTGTCGACAGCACTGCCAACCGCAACACCAACGCCACCAACGCTGCTTACTACGATGCTGCCGGTGGCCATGACAGCGGCAAGAGCGTTGCCGGCGGTGGTGGCAGCGGTTCGGCCCCCAGTGGCTCGGCCCCGGCGGGTGCCTCGGGCACTCCCTCTGCCTAAGGGACGAGATGTTGTAGATGGATATGGAGATGGAGACTTTGAAAGATTAGATTTGGCGTTTCAGAGCTTGGGAATAAGCATTTCGATGAATTGATTGATTTTTGGTATTGCAAGCTGAAAGTCCTTGGTGTGTTTTGGTGAGAGTCCAGATGGTGGCGTTCCGCGGCGGCAGATGTCTTCTTGTGTAGATGATATTGGATGGATGGAAACTGGCCTTTTAGGAATTCGAAATGAGCATCTGAGCAACTGATTAAGTTTGATGCAAGCAGAGATCCAAAGCCGTGATGTGTGAGAGGCCATATGGCGGCGTGCCGCCCGCGGGCTTGGCGTGCGTGGTCGGAAGCTCGGACGCTCTATGGGCTTCGTTCCCAACAGCTGCTCGCCGTGTGCATCACCGCGCCTCTTTCCGCGAGGGAACCCACCGCACCCAGTCGCACTTCACCGACTCGACGCCTCCACCTCTCCACCTCTCGTCTCCTGTTCCTCCACCATGGCCTCCACCCTCAAGGACGAAGGTGTGTCTGCTCCACCTCTTTCTACACTAGCCGAGCATATCTACCACCATGTCGCGTCGCGAGCTCCTTGCCCTGGCCGCCTCGAACCCCCACGACGGCCGCTCCATGAGAGATGCCAGCCACTCCTTCGACTGCTTCTGCGGGAAGAAATCCAAAGATGGTGACGCCGTCAAGTGCACCGGCTGCGGATGGTACTCGCACAAGTCCTGTGTCGACGGCCTGGGCATCGATCAGAGCGTCTTCGAATGCTTCAAGTGTCAGGACGCTGAGCGGTACCCAGTTGCTGATGGTAAAATAGCAAAACGGAAAGCTGATGATAATTCGGGTTTGGGCAGCCCGAAGCGTATCAAGTCATCCAACTCCCCCACCGGCGAAGCGTCTGCCTCCGCCGAAGCTGCTGCCGACCCTCGAGACCCTCCTCGTGCTCCAAGGACGGTCCCCTTCCCGGAGAAGGTTTGTCGCATTCCCCAAATCCCATTGCGTATGCTGACATGTCGGTTCTAGCCCGCCGTCCTCGAAGAGCGCAATGGCGAAATCGAATTCCGCGTCGTTAACAATGACAACGAGCGAGAGAGCACCATCATTCTCACCGGCCTGAAGTGTATATTTCAAAAACAACTGCCCAAAATGCCCAAGGACTACATTGCGCGGCTGGTGTACGACAGAACTCATCTCTCCATGGCCATCGTCAAAAAGCCGCTAGAAGTCGTCGGGTAAGTCTTATGGGTGCCAACAATGACTCCGCGCTAACCACCTCTAGCGGAATCACCTATCGCCCTTTTATCAATCGACACTTTGCCGAAATCGTCTTTTGCGCCATTTCGTCCGATCAGCAAGTCAAGGGATACGGTGCGCACCTGATGTCGCATTTGAAGGACTACGTCAAAGCCACCACTAAGGAACAAATTATGCACTTTCTCACGTACGCCGACAACTACGCCATTGGATACTTCAAAAAGCAAGGCTTCACAAAAGAGATTACACTTCCAAAGCCGCAATGGATGGGCTATATCAAGGACTACGAGGGCGGAACCATTATGCAATGTAGCATGGTGCCCAAAATACGGTACTTGGAAGTCGGCCGCATGCTGCTGAAGCAGAAAGAAGCTGTCAACGCCAAAATCAGAGCCGTCAGTCGCAGCTACGATGTTCACCCGCCGCCGGCGCAGTGGGCTAAGGGCCCCATCACCAAGATCGACCCGCTTTCGATACCCGCGATCAAAGCGTCGGGCTGGTCATCCGACATGGACGAGCTCTCGCGCGCGCCGCGCCACGGTCCCAACTACAACCAGCTCCTCCACCTCCTCAACGACATGCAAAACAACACCAATGCATGGCCCTTTCTGCAACCCGTCAACAAGGATGAAGTTGCCGATTACTACGACGTGATCAAGGAGCCCATGGACCTGGAGACGATGGAGCAGAAGCACGAGAAGGACATGTACCCGAGCCCGGAAGACTTCATCAAGGATGCCATGCTCGTCTTCAACAACTGCCGCCGATACAACAACGAGAACACGCCGTACGCCAAGGCGGCCAACAAGCTGGAGAAGTTCATGTGGAGCCGCATCAGGGAGATTCCCGAGTGGAGCCACTTGGAGGCCGAGTACGCCAACGTCAAATAAGGCGACGTCGTCCCCCATGTCTTCCTTTGTTTGTTTCCTTTCGGATTGGTGTTTTGATGATGGCTTGTTTACGACTTTCGCCCTCCCCCCCTTTTCGCTTTCTCCTTGCAAATTAGGATACCCACCGCTCTTGCGCCATGGGTCGGACGGCGCTCGGGTGCTTTCTTTCTTCTCCTCTTGGGTCGGGACTCGTTGACTGTGTTGGAAAAGGGATCAACGAACACGGCACGGTATGGTAAGGTACGGTATGGCAAGGCAAGGGAATGAGAGGAAAGGCGTTTCTGGGTACGACCAACTGGGTGGAGAAATTTCAGTTCCCCACCACGGGTAGAAGGTGAACGTGTTTCTCTTTTTTGGCATTGCAATTTTGATATGCAACACGACGCGGAGAGAGCCATGCATGGCTGGCCGGAATAATGTCTGTTCTATGAGCAACCTTCTGATTCGTCGTCGAGACAAAGCTACATGTAAGCATTTGAATTCGAATGGTCTTCGCTATCCTGAACCACATCTAGAAGCACCAGCTGCCATGACAACCTGTTCCCGTCTCCAAACCCCATGTCTGAAAAGGACCAGTCTCAATCTCGCCATGCCAAAGCACAGCCGCTATGATTTCATTACTTCGTCGTCATTGTTACCATTACTACAGTGATCACTGTATGATCATCCCCACGTCGCGTCGCTCCCCTTGCCGGGTGCGCCGGCCGTGAGGCTCGGCGGCGTCGTCAGCGTGTAGCTCCAGGCCTCTTGGCCGTCGACGAACAGGCGGTACGTGAGCATGCTCTGGTCGCTCGTCTTGGGGGACGTGATGTCGATGGCGCCGAACTTGGAGTTGCCGTCGGGGATGTATCTGTTCAAGTTACGAAAATTAGCGTGGTGAGGATGAAAGAGGAGAGGGACGATGGACGCACTTCAAGCAGACGTCTTCCTCGTCGGCCTCGTACGTGCGGACAGGGAGGTAGAACATGCTCAGCGGACTGGTGCTAAACTCGTGCACAGCAGCAGTGGGCGGCCAGCGGCCGCCAGGGGGAGGCGGGAAGGCCGTGGCGGCGAACTCGTGGCGGTCGCCCGACAGCACGACGACGCCGGAGCGCCCCGTGGCGCCCACGTCCCACATGGCCTCGAGGACGCGGCGGCGCTCGGCCAGGTAGCCGCCCCACGTGTCGGCGGCGCTGGGGCCGACGCGCCAGTTCTTGGTGAAGGGGATGCTGCTGACGACGACCTTCCAGCGCACGCCGGGCTTGGGCGGCGGGGCGCGCAGGAAGGCGAGCAGGTCGTCCAGCTGCTGCGCGCCGAGCATCGTCTTGCTCTCGTCCCACGTGTCCTTGAGGTGGTTCAGGTCGCGGTAGCGCCGCGTGTCGAGCAGGAAAAATTCCGCGGGCCCTTGGACGAAGGAGAAGTATGTGTCGGAGGGCCGCACGGCGGGCGGGTTGACCGAGACTTGGTAGTGTCGCCATGGCTCGTAGGCGGCGTTGAAGACACCCGTCTCATTGCGGTCCCAATCGTTTTCGATCTCGTGGTCGTCGAGGACGTGGATCCACGGCAGATTGGACGAGACGGATTGCCACTCGGGCGACGCGTAGACGCGACGGTACTCGCTGCGGTAAGCCTCATTGTTCTCGCCATGTCGAATCGGGACGTCGATGTAGATGAAGTCGCCGAGGAAGAGCATGAAATGCGCTTTCAGTTCGTCAATCAGCTTCGCCAGATGCTTGAACCCTGGGACATGGAGAGGGTGGTCGAGCGGGTTGTAAGGTACCCGCGCCTTGATACAGCTTGAGTGCAGAAAAGTGTACTTTTGCTGCTTGTCCGCCCGCGACGAGATCTTTCCTGGCGGGGGAGCAGTGACAAAGTATCCCGAGTGGTTGTTCGAGAGAGCATATTGATACCGAGTATCCGGCTTCAGCTGGGAAAGTTCGATGGCTGCCGTAAAGTCCGTCTCGTCCGTCAACCAGGCAATCTCGGCGGCATGTTTCCACGCCGTGTCCTGTGGATAATGTCCCGAGTCTAATGAGAACGGTGGGTCGGCGAACCGATACGAGATGAAGACCGGAAGCTTGTGTCCGTCAGGTTCTCTGACCAGAATCTTTGCACTCCTGTCTCCCACATAGCCGACTCTCGCGAAAGAGAGGTCGTGCGAAGGCCAAAAGACGGGCGCGCGAAACGCCAAATCGAGCATCATGACGACAAGGACAAAGTTGATCCCAAAGGTGATCCAGCTCCAAAATGCAGACGATGGGCTGGGCAGGCCAGTCAAAAGCGTCTTCAGAACCTGCGGTCCCTTCTCTTCAACGACGACTGTCTCGTCGACATCCACCTTCTCCACGGTTGTCTTTCCATTGCCCTCGACCGACTCGGTGGGGCTATCATCGTCCTCGCCCAACGCCACCGTCTCCTTTGCGATAATGTCGATTTCATCCGAGACGAGCTTGTACGGGGACGTCGAGAAGAAGCTATTCAGAAAGGACGGCACGTAAAGGACGACGCAGGTTAAGGCGATGCGCGGAACGGCCTGCAGCGGCGCAAGTTAGCGGGGACAAATACAGGCAGAGACCGGTCCCTAGCGACTAGTTCAGAGCGACCACTGGACGACAGGTGGTAGAAAGGGAGGGAGACCAACGCTCGAGGGTATCTGTTCGAATGCAGCAACGTCAGCATGAACCGCGACGCGTCTATTGGGCGCAGTGTGTACGCACCCATCTCAAGAAGACGTAAATGGAGAGTCGAAGGATGATGGACGAGGTGGCGGCAATGTATTCCGAGACGGAGGCCATGTTGCCTGCTGCTCAGCGCATGTCGATGATGGGAAAGAAGGCGACTCGAGAAGTGCTCACTCACTGTAAGCTGCTGGAGCTTGCTTGCAGGACGGGAGCACGCACGATGCGAAGAGTGACGCAATTGTCGCAGCCGCGAGTCAGCCCTTCGTGTTATCCTTGCATGCTTAAATGCTCCTGGTCCGCTCTTGAAACTCTACACAAACGTCTGCTCCCGCTCCGGTTATTGCGCTGCGGCTGTTTCCATGCCGAATTCCGCGTGGCCAAGTAGATGCTTCCCTCAATCATAGTTCCTACACACTCAGTCCAAGTGCAGCTGCAATGCCATTGTGTTAGAGCCCGAAAACTCACCATGCTTATTTTCTCTATCCACTGCTGTCCGAAAACCACAATGCCAAAAGCCAAGGAAATCCTTGACCTGATCTTAGAGCAACACATCACCGTGCATCTAGACTACCATAAGACCATTCAGTCGGATACCTCATATTAACATTTACGCGTCAATCGTCGTCCGCTTATCGCCTCCAGGCACTCGCTCCTCCCTCCACTATCGTGCAAGAAAACTTGAAACCAGACGGAAAAGAAACAAATAGAGGTACAGCGCCAGATACCATGCATGCTGCTGTGCATCTTTGCTTTCAGCTCAACGACAAACGCCGAAGATGGTTGCAAGGCCCGAGCCATTGCAAGTATGAAGTTCTGTCAAGTTGGCGTCTTTTCAACTCCGGATTAGGTTTCAACGCTCCCACCATTATTCTTATTCTCCTCCCCGCGGCCGCCATCCCCGGCTCCAGATTTTTCTCTCTTTCGCTTTTGATCAATCAAAAGCACTCCCACTCTGCAAAAACGCACCATCTCGCGCTGCGGTCTGCGAGAACCAGGCCTCTCCACACACCCCTTTCACCTACTTTGATGACCGTCTCCCACACAGTCCCGTCTCCGCCCTCTTTCTCTCCTTCCCGTGCGCCGCCTACTCCCGCCCCCGTCGAACACGACAGCATATGGTCGCTCTTCCTGACAAGTCGGAGAATCTTACCCGAAGGCGACTGGACCGCAAGCTTGGCGGGCTTCGAAGAGCCTGATGAGGAAGATCCAATACCAGCAGATGCACCATTGGACGAGTAGGTTTGGGTCTTGGGGTCCGAGCCGGAAGACGAAGCACTGAAGATGGACCCGGCGTTGCTGGCAGATGCGGAAACCATGGAAAGTGCAGATGTAGGGCGAGTGAACGGCAAGGGGCTCATGCGACCACTGATTGGGGTAAGGTTGGAGCCAGCAGATGCCGACGCGTGGTGGCCGTACGCCGTATTGGCGCTGAAGTAGGAGCCCGTGGAGGCCGGGTGCTGACGCACGGTGAAGACGAAGGTGTTGTTGATGGCGAGACGCGCGCATTGTGGTTGCGCTACGTACAAGTCATGGCGCTGGGCATGTGGAGTTGGATGGAGGGTAAGGAACTCGTAGGGAGGATTCTCGCCTGTGTGATTCAAGGGCAGCGCAAAAGCGAGCGCGTGCGGGTTCGACTTGATTGAATGCTTTGAAAAGTGTTAGATTGCTCATCCAAGTGGCATGTGGCACGGATTGATGAGAATATACTCACCCGCAAACCTCTTTTGCCCACGTACACCTTCAGGGTCGCCTGGCCCTCATCACCGGGCAAGAGCGCCTTGACCGTATATCTCTTTCTTCCACCAATCCACTCAGGTTGGCAAAGAGCCTTCTTGGTGCATGTGTCTCCGTTTTCAAACAAGTCGCCATCGCGGTCCCTCTCTAGAACCCTAGCTTCGACCTCTGCCAAAGCCTCCACGTCTTCAGGCACAAAAAAATGAATGTGCGCCATCTCCAACTTTTCGAGATTGAGTAGACTGGTGTCGAAATCCACAATTTCAACTTGATGGTGGAAATAGGCCGGACAGGCGCACGGAAGCGCCATGAGGACTTCGTGCTCGAGCGGGGGAACAATGTGCTGCTGTTCGGGCAGTAGCGGAACGTGTGTGAAGCAAATCTGGCTTGGCCTGGCAAGGAAAAATCCTCCTTCTGCCTGAGTGCTCGGAGCGCTGCTGTACGCGCTGCGCTTAGGGTTCTTGGGACTAGCCAACGAGCAGTCCATGATGCGCCATTCACCGTCAACTATGACAGCGTTCCACCAATGATTTGGATGCGCGACCAGGTCAAAGTCGAGGACCTCTCCTGGCGCTTTCAGGTAACCACGCACAACTTCTGCATGGATTCCAGCAGCCGCACACATTTCAGCCACAAGAGTTGCAACCTCTTGGGTTGTGCCACGCAAGGTTTGAATCACACGCCGAGTATTGACGCTGCCCTCAAAGTCTTCTTCCCAAGTGATACGCTCAGATACCCAGGTGAAGATAGCCCTCAACCTTTGCACCTCGCTCCGGTAAGGGCGGCAGACGAATCCTTGAGCGAGGCTGGCTGGAGTGGTCATGACGGGAAGACCTTGGATGAATCGCGTATTCTTGTCGACATTGGCCAGATTGCACTGTGTGAAGTCCGTGGGTGATTCGACAGCCAGGCCGTCCAGATTCTCGTCACCCTCCATGGTGTCTTCGAGCACCTCAATGGGGTTGATTACAGCAATGTCGTTCATCTGGCATCGTTCAGCCCGCTCAATCCGCTCATTCTTGCTCAGCGAGTTCGATCGATTGACGTCTCTCCGAACCTGGACCCAATCCGAGGTACCAAGACCCATGTCTCTTGTTGGACTAGGCGCAGCAGTACCGCCTGCAATGGATGTGACTCCGTTTGGCATGACACTGGCCCGAGAGACTGGCCTGCTGGGACTGCTTGAAATTGTATGCCGAGCACTCGCAGCGCCTGTCTTTGCCGACTCAACCATTCTCTTAAAAAAGTTGCTCTTCCTCGGCTTTGGTGAAGACAAGCCTCCGAGGAGGCCTCCTTGTTCTCCAGAATTGTCGACAGGTTGCTGCGTGGCATGGCTCGAGTGGTAGCTGACCCCGGTGAATGGTGTTTCCGGTCTGTTGTCCGACAATCCCATTCCGCTGTCCATTCTGGTACGAGAAACGTCTACAACACTCTTCGATCTTTCCCGATCCTTTTCGCGAATGCTGCCTCCAATACCCCATTTTCTCCTGGCGAAGCTACCTGCGCTCGTCATGCTGACCCCGCCCAAAGAGGTTCCGCTCCATAGTGTGTGACTCGTGCTGTTTGACGTGTCTGTGCTATTCGTGGCGTTAGAGGATGCATTCGTGACTGTCGTTTTGTTCGTAAAGGTGCGTCCAAGCCCCTGGCGGGCGATTTCGTACGCCGATTTGCGGTGCTTGAGACTTGGCTTCGACTCCAACCTCAGACCTCCCATGGAACTCCGTGGTCGTGCTTGAAAGAAGGACGTAGAGCGCTCTGCCCCGTGAGAAGTCTGTGGGCGATTTTCGGTCAAAGTATTCTTGGGGGGAGGGGCCGGTGGAGCATCGTTGGCTGAAGGAAAGAAAAGTTCGTCTTGAGGCCCTGTGGTCAATGACTGCATACTCTGCAAGTGCTCTTCCATCCGCTGGAGATAATTTCCAACCTGCGGTGGGCTCTCTGGCGTAGGAGCAAACGAGTTTGACCGAGCCAAAAATCCTTCTGAGCGCCCATTCGCACGCCCTTCTTCCTCTGTATCGAATCCTATTGAGGTCACAGGCCGGCGCTTATTTTTGGGCGTTAGAGCTTCTCCAAACTCATTCATTGCAGACCAAGTGTCGCGTGTGCCCTTTTCTTTTGTAGGAGAGGGACTCTCAGCCCTAGATACTCCCATGTCTTTGAGAAGGGATTGGACGTCATTCATAGCGTTGGTCAATGGCGAAGGCGTCAGATTTGCACCTGGGCGCGCTCGCGGGTCTTCGCGGGGCTCAGGAGTTCGGAGGGCGTTTCGATTTGGCTCACGGCTCGTTGGCTCTGGCGACGGGACTCGGCTTGTAGTGAACCTGCTGCGATGCGGAGGAGGCGGAGGAGGTGGCGGTGACTCTTCACCCACTTGCGTTTCAAACGGCGCTGGAGATCGACCTCGGGATACCGGTCTGAAGGACCCATGTTGAAGATCTGGAACGGGTGAGTATGCTCGATACTGTTGAGGAGGTCCCGGAGAAAGCGCCGGGGACGGTGCGTAGAATTGATCCGGTGCTGGCGATACGGCACGGGATATGGGCCTGTGTTGCTGTGGACCTGGAGATATTGCACGGTAGGTACTGGGAGGGGCGGGAGAAATAGCCCGCAAGTCTCGAGGAGGAGCAGGCGATACGGCACGGTATGCAGATGGCGGAGCAGGAGACACCGCACGGTAGGTAGATGGCGGAGCGGGAGACACCGCACGGTAAGTAGACGGTGGAGCAGGAGACACCGCACGATACATCTGTGGCGCGGGCGATACAGCGCGGTAGGTCTGCGGCGGCGCAGGGGACACAGCACGAGATCTTGGAGCTGGAGAAATAGCGCGATACTGCGAGGACTCCTGTCGTGGTGGTAGAGGAGATGTGGCTCGAGACGGTCTCAAGCTTGAGCCTGTGCGCTCTGGCGCAGGCGAAACTCCGCGAATTTTGCTGAGCGTGTCGTTGGAGCCTCGAGGAGATGGGTTCGGGCTATGTCCAGGCGGAGTGGCATGCTTCATGCTCGAATAAGGCCGGTGCTTCTTCAGGCTATCTGTACGATCAGAGCTCAATGAGCCTGACCCGCTTTTTTCCAATCTCTCTCTTGCCGCGGCAGCTGGGTTTGGACTTCCTGCATTGTAGTAGGCTGTGAAAGGCTTTCTAAACATGCTCTTTTGCTTTTGGGGGACCTGCTTTGGGGGTGCCATGCTGTTGCTGCCATTTCTGCTCATGGCGAGAGGCGTGGTGTTGCGACTATTTCCGGGCCAGAGGCTTTCGTCGAGAACCTCGACGAAATTGGAAGGGAACAAGCCCACGGCATGCTTGTTGCGCTTCAGTCGGCCCATCCACCAGGCGCCATCTCCGGCATTGAGGCATTCAATTAGGTCGCCCTCGATGAAGCCCAGGTCGCGCTTGGTCTGTGGCGCAGCTGTCAGCAAGGTGGGCGAATTTTTGTGCAGGCCAACGTTACCTCTCCTCCCCACGAGTAGGTGGCCTTGCACCAGCATGGGAATTTTGTTGGCAGCGCAGGCGCAGCTGGTGGCATGGCAGGCGAGCAGCAGAACCGCAAGTTGCGGCTCTGAGCTCAAGGCGGGTGTGAAGCTGAGAGGCCAGTCGAAGTCGGGTCGGGTCAGGTCAGGTCAGCCAAAAAAAAAGACGCGCAGGGCCATTCGTGTTTGGCGACGCGATGCAGCAGCGAGGAGCGAGCGAATGGGGACGAGGGCGGAGGCTGGCGGCGGCGGCGGCGGAGGTGATGCGGGATCGATGTTGTACTCGGCAGCCAGTTCAGCGGCTGGTGGTCGTCTGTTTACGTCCTGCCTGTTTGGGTGGCGCCTGCCTTTCCTAGGCGACGGCCCCAGGATCACCGCCGTAAGGCGGCGCAAGGGGCTCGACCTCCCAACCCAAACCATCTCATCCTCCACATTGCCGTTGCACAGCACCGCGTCTTGTCCTGTCCCGCGTCCTGCCCTTCTCCAAAACATCTCGCCGCCCTTGCTGGCCGTTTACTTGTCACCATTGCTTGATGTTTACGCATGCACTTTATGGCCACTCATTGCCCCCTCCAATTCTTCAATTGCACTACCTCCGTCATCATTCCGCATCATTCCAGACACCCGGTTGACCACTATTGCGTAGTCGGCTGACTCTGACCCTGTCCCTGACCCTGACCCCGTCCCCTTGTTGCCGCACCTCTTCCCCTGAAACCACCTCTGCCCCTGCCACGGCCGCGGCCTGCAGGCGCGTCCAGGCTCGCCGGCGGAGCTGCAAAGTTGTAGTTCTGCGGCGTGAACTGGACGGTGTTCTTAACCAGCCCCTCGTCCACATTGTCAACCACCGTGTAACCGCCTCGGTTCGCCTGCGTTGCACCACCTCCACGACCTCCGCGCGGCACAAATCCGTTTCCGCGCGGCGCAAAAGTCCCGTTCGCTCCGCCTCGACCGCGACTCGCATATGGCGCACCGTTCATTGCCTTGGATTCGCCTGTCGGCGGGGCGGAGTGGCGGATCGGAAGCGACTGTACCTGTTGCTGGGGAGCCTGCACGCCATTGCCATTAATAGGCGAGGCAAACCCTCCGCGACCGCGACCACGCGCGCCTCCTCGACCGTTGCCACGCAGAGCACCGGTGAATGAGCCTGGCAGCGGTGCAGGTACCGGGGCCGGCACATACTGTCCCTGGCCGCCAGCAGCAACAGGCGCACCATACGCAAGAGGCTGGGGAGTCGACTTTGGACGCTTGGCGCTGGCTGCAGTCGACATGGCCACGCACTGTCGCTCGCTCAGGTTGAGGACTGCAGTGTTCGGAACGGTGGAGCCACGGAAGGGGGTGCACCTATCTCCAAGCGAAGTGCCACTCATGAAAGTAGTGTCAAAGACGACGTCCAACAAAGTCGTCCTGGCAGTGCGTGTCATGCCAATGACAGTGCCACGCTGCCCGATGGGGACTCTGCCAGAATCCAACACATAGACAACACGGTCGCCAAGGGTGAACCTTTGAGAGCCAATCACTTGCTCCGCGTCAGTCGGCTTCAGGAGCGCCTGGCGAGGGACGCCCCTGATCTTTTTGCCCTCTGGAGGAGGCGAGTTGGCCAGGTTCTCGTCGGCAGCAGCCTCAATTTCCTTGACCGCGTCCGAGTCGAGTTGCTCGGCTTCCAGCGGCACCTTTTGGAATTTCTTCGATTCGATCGACTTCAACCATGCTCCAATCTCCTTCATCTTTTGCTTGGCAATGTCCTCGGGGTAGAAGTCCGTATCTTCGTACATGTCCCCCTTAGGGTTCGCCTGGATGACTGCGAAGAACTCCGGAAACTTGACCATGTACTCGCAGATGAGATTCACGGCCTTGGGACTGTACTCCCAACCAGTTTCTCCCTTGCGAGAATAACCCAAGACCTTCATCTTCTTGGCCTCGAATTTCAGATTCAGGCCTAGATTCAGCCGCAGACCACTCGAGTTGACCGAGAGGGCTGACGTGATCTTGCTCAAGGCCAACGGGTTCATCCTCAGTTGCCTGGCAACGGCGTATGATGGCTGGTAGGCTTGCTGAGACTCGACTCTTTTGACGACTTCTTTTCCAAAGTCTCTCTCCTTGCCCTTCATCGTCAAGACCCAGCATTCAGCCTTGTCGTCATGGTGAGCCAGGACCTCCAAGGGTCGCCCGTAGGCAAAGTCGCCGAGGAAAAAGGCGCGCGAGCCGATGGGGAATTCCTCTGCGATGGGCACCGCGGCCCTCTCCAAGAAACGTTGGTCAGCGCTGACAACTTGGTCAACGATGGCCTGGGACGCGTAATCCGTCTCGAGGCCAGAAATCACGCCGTACTCCTTCACCGTCGCGCCATCATGCTCCTTTTTGAGCCCCTTGAGCATGTCGACGTGCAACACCGATTCGACATCGCCAATGTCAATTCCCAGTTTCTTGTTGTAGAAGCTCTCGATACGGTCTGACTTTTTCTTCCAGTCCGAAATTTCTTTCGGGCCATGGGGGATAGAAATGACTTGACCGCCCTGCTCCACGTAGTCGAAAAGCTCATCCGAAACCTTCACGACCTTGGCTTCTTGCAGGAAGGGATAACCAACGTGAATTGCTTGTCCAAGCTTCTTTTGTGCATCAGAGACCTTGTTGCGTTCTTCAGTGCCCAGGAGAGTGACGACCATACTCTCGTTCCTACTCTCCTGTTGAAAGACATTGACGCCGTGAAACGCCAGGGCGCCGTGGAAGGGAAGGACCTTGAGACTTGGGAAACCGGCAAGAGCATCAATACCGATTTTGACGCCGTCGACGAGACCGACATAGTAGTCCAATCCTTCCATGGTAGGCAACTCGAAGATGTTCTCCACACAGTGACAGTGTGCAAGGTCTGGGAAAATTCCGGGTAGCGAAGATGGGTAAACGAAGTCCAACTCTGGTTGATAAGTGAACTTCAACGACACTCCGAATTCGTTACGTTGGCGTTCATCGTCGGAGAGTTGGGTCTCCTTCGTTGCCATGGCAGACAGCAAGCGCTTCTCCTCGATAAACGGGATCTTAACCACGGCCTCCCACTCCATCTTCTTGCCGTTCATGTCCAGTTCAAAGTCGCGCGGATAAAAGTCGATGATCGGAGAATCTTTGTTTGTCATCAAGTCGTGGTAGGCAGTCGGGACAATCGTTTTGCTTCGATCGGGAAGGACACCCATCAACTGCTGGTAGGGCCGGAACGGTTGACCCAATTTGAAGTTCAAGTTCGCAGTAAGACCCTTCTTGACATCTGCAGATGCTGTTAGCACTTCCAACACTGTGTGTGTAGAACACTCGAGCTTACCAGAGATCATGGGAGCGTAATGATAGCCGTAGTACCAGGGCCAAGAAGCCACACCACGGTAGTAATAGTACAGGACCCACTGCAATCCCTGCACATAGTTCTCCGCCAGCTTCCTCATTTCTTCCTCGTTGTCAACCCCCCAGCCAAGTTTGGACTGGTAATAGTTGTTCTTCCAGTCTTGGTACTTTTCTTCGTACTTTTTCTCCATCGCTGCTTGAACGTCACCAGGTGAGAGGTCTTCAACCTTGGCCTTGTCGTAGCGTTTGAAAACGCGGAAGATGGCGGTCTGAGCCTCTTCATCGTCTTCCTCTTCCTCCTCCTCATCATCGCCCTCGGGCTTTGGAGGGAAAGTCACTTGAATGTGACGCTCGCCCTGATCATCATCCACCGTCTTCCACGGCAAGCGAAGACTCTCTGCTAATTCTTCAACGAACTTTCGATCGCTGGCAGGCAAAGTTGAGGAGAGATCGAGAGGCTGGGCCGCGCCGCTCGGGGGACGGTTGTTGACATACTGCTTGACCTTCTTGTAGAGCTCCTTTTGGTTGGACGTCATGACGACCTGGCCGCGCCTATTGGTACGCTCCATGACGTCCTCGCGTCCCATTTGCTTGCCCTTGAACCATGCAGCATCTTGATTTTCCGCTTCAAAAAAGCGGTATTCCACGTGAGAAAGCTCGTCCAACAAAAGCGCCAATCGCTCAAGATTAATAACGCCGCCCTCGTTGATGTAGCCCTTCGCTTTTGGCAACACCGTTTTGTAAACGTTGAACATCAACGCCAAAGCTCCCTCGTTGATGTGAAGATGTGGGAGGTTGGGAAGGAAATCGTTTCCAACAAAAAACGCCATGAGAATGAAGTCGTCGATGACACGTTCCATGTCAAAAGGAAAGTCCAGGGCACCAGGCTCTTCTAGTTCTTGGAATTCCAGCTCCAAATACTCGCGGACAAGACAGAGATGCAACAAGAAGAAGTTTTGGTGTTCCAGTTCCTTGGATTTCTTCTGATTCTGCCGTCCGAAAGTGACTTCCTCGCGCAAAAGGCAGAAATGTGGGTCGTGACTCAGCAGACCCAACATGATCAGGTCGGCATCGAGACCGTAAAGACAGTGTCTCCTGTTCGGGTCGTATCCAGGTTGCGCCTTGGCTTGGCGAATGTATTCCATGATCTTGTGTTCTCCTTCGCCAGGAACCTCGTGGCCGGAAAGGACAATCTCCACGCCTTGCCAGTCTACATCTTCTGAAACCTTCTTATTGACGAAATACTTGAGGTGTCTCGTCAACCTGGCCATGAACTCCGTTCCGGGTGTAATGCAGTTGCTGTCAAAAGGGGGCTCCTTTGGCATTTCGATGCCCTCTTTGATGGCCTTCTCCCGCGCTTGCTCTGCATCCAGGGCAGTCCTGAAGCGACGAGCACGCTGTTGGTTCATCTTGGCGCGGGGTGCGACACCATCAATCGCCATGAAAAAAAGCTGTTTGGGTTTGATCTTCCCGAACAGGTGCTCAATGTAGTTGAATATGGCGATGAACATCTTGTCCTCAGACATGCGGTGGGTCGGCGAGTCCGAATCATTGTGCGTGCAATTGTGGATGATGCCGTTCATGTCAAGCTGCGCAATTGGTTAGCAATAGGAACGGCGCCGCCAGCTTTGACTCACGTAGAGACAATCGAACTCTGGTATCCGATTCTCCGCAATGAGCTGGGAGATGGTCGGATACCGCTCAGAAAGCCATCGGAAAAACTTGGGAACACCCATGATGCCAGTGTAGGAAGGATGTCAACGGACGCAGAATAGAAGCGAAGTTGTTGACGCAGCTGGGCTGCGGGGAGAGAAACAATATGGCGGTGGGATAACTGATGGCCCAAGTGAAGGCGCTTGAGCGAATAAAGCGAAAGCAAGAATGAACGACCACACGAGCGTGTAGTCGAGGGTGTCTTGATCTCGACGCGGAGTCTTCGAAGAGAGAGAAGGAAAGGCGGAGGCGACCCCAGGCAGGGCAGCTAACATCATCGCCGGCCGCCAGGCCCGTGCGGCACGTTGCCGATCTTCCGGGGATCAGCCGGCGCAGATGAGCTTCACGCGTCCGACAGCTGCAAGCGCGTCCGCCTCAACACCATCGTGTTCGATTCCGCGCCACAAACCACTGCCACTCGCAATTATGGAAGATCGCAGGATGATGGGTATGTGGGACTTGCTGCTCTCCTTCTTCCATTCTCCATACACAGAAACACTTTATTCGAAGCTTGGAGACATTGCTTATGCGCGTTGGAATCACAGATCCCGAGGAGCAGGCCCGCGAGGCGGACGAGGAGCTCGTTGAAGCAAAGGTGGCGAACGAGGAATACAAAATGTGGAAGAAGAATTCGCCCTTTCTCTACGACGTCCTCTTTGCGTGAGTTGCGCCGCTCTCGATGACGACTCGGACGAAAAGTTGACACCCAGGCAGCCAGGCTTTGGATTGGCCTGCTTTGACAGCGCAGTGGCTTCCTGACAAGCAGGAGTAAGTCTGATGAAATCAGAATTCCTCAATTCCTCGACTGACGAGAATGACAGAGTCCCCGGCTCCAACCTCGCCAAGCACCGTTTGATATACGGCACCCACACCTCGTCCAAGTCCCAAAACTACCTTCACATTGCTTCCATTGAGATACCCACCCTACAAGCTCCTGACCCATCCGATTACGACGCCCAGAAAGGCGAAATAGGCGGCCATGGCGCGGCCAAGACACCCTTTCAATTCACGACGGTCCAGCGCATCAACCACCCCAGCGAGATCAACAAGGCTCGATACATGCCGCAGAACCCCAATCTCATTGCCACATGGTGCACGGACGGAAGAGTCCTCGTGTTCGACCGGACCAAGCACAGCAGCGAGCCCGACCCCAGCGGTGTCTCGAAACCGGATATTGAGCTGGTTGGCCACGAAGCCGAGGGCTTTGGCCTGAGCTGGAACCCACAGGAGGAGGGATGGCTAGCTACCGGCTCGGAGGATTGCACCGTCAGGCTGTGGAACACGAAGGGAGATTTCAACAAGAACGACCCGACGATTCGCCCTGCGAGGACGTTTGAACACCATACCGCCATCGTCAACGATGTGCAGCACAATCCAATCAATCCCTTCCTGTTGGGCTCCGTCTCCGATGATCTCACGCTTCAGATCCTCGACACTCGCCAAGAAACGAACAAGGTTGCGCTCCATCGAAAGGACGCTCACGCCGACGCGGTCAACTGCCTGGCATTCCATCCCCACTGGGAATCCATCGTTGCAACGGGCTCATCCGACCACACCGTGGGTCTGTGGGATCTGCGATTCCTGGACAAGAAGCTCCATAGTCTCGAGAACCATACCCAGACCGTCATCAACGTTGACTGGCACCCAACGGACAGCGCAGTCCTTGCTAGCGCCAGCGTGGACAAGCGCATCAACTTCTGGGACGTCAGCAAGATTGGAGAGGAACAGACTCCAGAGGAGGCTGAAGACGGCCCGCCAGAGCTGTACGTATTGATAGATCAACATGGTGCGCATTTTGCTGACTGCAACACACGAACAGGCTCTTCATCCACGGTGGCTTCACCAACAGCGTCACCGACTTCAGCTGGAACCGGAACGATCCGTGGTTCATGCTCGCCACGGCCGAGGACAACCAACTGCAGATTTTCAGGCCGGCGAGGACCATTGTGCAGGCGCCGCAGAAGAAGGTGACGAACAGAGACATTTCCGAGTAGTCAAGTCTAAAATGATGCGAGTTGAGGGCGCGAGAGCTGGCTCGCAAGTGCATGGCGTTATGGCGGGACTCATTAGGTGGGAGAAGGCAGGACTTTAGAGCCAAGCACAGCAACGGGGCGCCTGCTTAATCGTCAGGAGAAAGGCCTGGCTAAGCGCAGGATCAAAAGTACGCAGCTTCAGGTCTGCATTAGCAATACTTGAAAATGGGATTCAAATTTCAAAACCTCCCCTAACAAGGCCGTCTGCCTTTCCTCCACCCACAGGTTTCGAGATTGTCCAACTCTTCGTTTCCTTTGGCAGGCCTTTGTATTCTACTCCATCCGACCGCTTGACGAATGAGCGTAGCTGAATCCACTCCCCCCCCTTTCCGTACTTATGCCTTCCCTCAATTTCCTGTGCTGTGCAGCTTGTAGAATCTGTGTCAAGCATTCTGTTCGCGTCTTCCGTTCCTTGCTGTGCTTGCTTGAGACAAGTAAGCGATAGTCCAACCACGGAGCAATGCTTCTCAGAGTCGATATGCAGAACCACTGGCCCAGGAGTTGGGTCCTTCTTAAGTGCTGATATTGGTTGGTCCAAAAAGGCTGGGCGTAGCCTGAGCGTTGCTTGTGTCGGCTTCAGAGCTGCTTGGAGCAGACAGAGAGTGACTCGGGGCAGCACCAGCAGAGCCAGGCTCGGACTCGGCAGCCTTCTGCTCATCACGCAACTTCTGGGCGGCCTGCTGAGCCTCAAGCGTAGCCCTGTAGCCCTTGAGAACGTCAACGTAGCCAAGCTTGTTCTTGAAACGCCTCTTCAGGTCCTCGTTGTTCGGCAGCGGGATGGGCTCGCCAGTGCGCCAGTTTACGTAGCCCCAGAGCATGAAGTCGACAAAGCAGCGGTTCATGTCGAGCTGGCGACGGACGCACTCACCAAGGAGCAGCTCGTCGGGACGCAATAGCGGCGGGCGGCCCGGTGTCCAGTCCTCGCACGAAAGGCTGCTGATCTTGCTCGCGGGCACGCCGAACATGGGGAGGTTCTTGGGGTTCTCAAAGCCCGGCGGCGCATAGTCCCACTCGACAACCATGGTGAGCAGCTCCGTCTGCGTGTTCAGGCGCCAGCCGCGGAGCGCCTCCCACAGTGGCTCGAGGCTGCGCTGCGCCAGGAGCAGCTGGGAGAGCACGCACTCGCCGTCACCAGTTATAGGGTCTGAGAAGCGCATGTCGAGCTTCATCAGGAACATGAGGGCGACGAACAGGTCGCGATTGTGCCAGACGCGGTCGTTACGGATCAAGCTGAGCCGAAGCGCGGTGCGCGGAAGATCCAGTAGCATCCACATTTTGAGCAGGACCTCTTGAATGGGGTGTGGGAACCGGTGGCCCTCGAGCGCCATGGCAAGAAGAATGTCGTGAGAGACGGCTTCCCGAAAGGCCACCATCTGCAGCCACTTGGGACTAGGCACCACGCGTCCGCGCTGGGTTGGGTCTTTGGGGTGGGGACGGAGGACCGGGTCAACGATGCAGAGACTGCGACGGAAAGTGTACGGTGTGATTCTCATAGCGAGCGGGGCGTGAACACGTGCGAGGGCCAACATATACGTAGTCATGTGCGAGTTGACGAGGTAGTAGAACTTCTTGCTGATGCAGTACATGTTCAGGAAGTCGTTGACTTCCATGTGCCTGGCAACGTTGAGAGTGAGGTCGCTTTGGCTAAATATGGCCTCAAAAAGGTTGAAAGCGCGTGGGCGGAGGCCCTTGGTGGCGAGATTGGCTTTGCCAAATAGAGGGAACGATTTGCCTGGCCTAGTAGCTTCAGGGGCCATGAGCTTCCTCATAGGTGAGATCAGGCTTGTGACCGGTCCGTTCGGCGGCGACGAGAGAACATCTTGCATCGGAATATCCTTGGGAGGTGGCGTGGGAGCACGTTCTTCGACATCTATGGCTCTGCCTTTGCCTTTGTTTGTGAAGCGGACCGGAGGATCCTTGGGTGGAGGCGTCGGAGGGCGAACTTCAGCGTATGTCGCCCTACCTTTGCCCTTTCCCGAGTAGTAGGCGGGCTCTGGTTCATGATAATCTTCAACATATGCGGCTCTGCTGTTGCCTTCGACCGGGTAGGAGATGTCTGGTTGGTAACCGGTTCCTTGTTGGGTGACGAAATGACTGCCAGAGCTGCCTTGAGCCTCGACCAAGACTGAGAGGGGAATATGGTTGCGTCGTTCTGACAAGTTTGAAGAGGATGGAGTCGAAAAGTTGTTGGTAGAGTGGCTGCTGCCGCTCACGCTGGAGCTGCTAGGATCCTGAGAGTCTGAGAAACGTGAGCTCGATGCCGAAAAGCTCGTGGTAGAGACCGCTTACCTTGGCCGTTGATTTGGTGGTTGCTGTGACTGGAAGCCCCGTCGGGCGCGTCCGTCATCTCATGATCCTCAGAGGTATTTTGCTGCTGGTTCTCAGCAGTGGGGACGGGGGCCTGTGAAAACCCCTTCCCAAACATCTTGAAGGGAATGTTCAAATTGGGATGTTTCTCGGTTCTGTCCAAAGGGAGAAGGCGTGTTGTTTGGTGGAAGCTGTTTCGGTGGAGGAAAACAGAAGCATACCTTACACACAGCTCTTCGCCGACACCATGTTACGCAAGTAGGACTAGCGGGTGATTAGAAAGGTTTAGCGCCACCTGGTTCGAAGCATGGTAAACTGAAGTGAAAATGACAGAAATATGGGGTGCTCTGTATCTGGAAACTGACATCTTCGTTATTGATAGATGCCAGGATTCCAGACAAGGCATGTGAACATCATAAAGATAGAAGCGGCAAGACAAAAACCCCGTTCCATTTCGTTAAAGCAGTAGACTACCACAAATCATTTTCGAAAGATGGGGTATAGAGGCCGCGAGGCTGGATGAGTCTCCATCTACTGGAGACTGAGCGCCTGTTGAAAGGCACGGCAAAATCTGCTTGGATGCAGTGGTTAATAGTACAGATGCAAGATGTATCACGCATCAAAGCCATGCCGCCGCCCGCCATTGTGGTGGATGAGCACCGTAGCCCCTCCAAACGCCAGAGTTCGAGCCGAGCAGTAACGCCAAACCGGTAATTGTATCCAAGACCATGCAATAATTTTGGGATGCGCCTAGCGTCTCCCGAAAACGAGGTTGAGAAATTCTTCCCGGGTTTTCGCTCTGGAACGCATAGCACCGAGCATGCAGCTAGTGGTTGTCGTGGAGGTAGTCTTTTCAACGCCGCGCATGACCATGCAGAGGTGGCTTGATTCCATGACGACGGCGACACCTTGGGGTTGGAGCACCTCTGAGAGAGCAAGGGCAACTTGCTTGGTGAGGCGTTCCTGGACTTGCAATCGTCGCGCAAACATCTCGGCAATCCGAGCAAGCTTTGAAAGACCCAGAACGCGGCGATTGGGAATGTATCCAATGTGCATCTACGCAAGTAAGCCAACGAGTTGTATCTCTGTGCCAATGTGATTCTACCTTTCCAGTGAAGGGGACCAAGTGGTGCTCGCAGAGCGAAAACACTTCGATGTCCTTGACAATGACGAGCTCGTCGTGGTCCTCGTGGAAAACTGCCCTGTTGACGATATCAAAAAGATTCTCTTCGTAGCCCTTGGTAAAGAACATCATGGCTTTGGCATATCGTTCCGGGGTTTCCAAAAGACCCTCGCGGTTAGGGTCTTCGCCCAGGCATTCGAGTATGGTCCTGACTGCGCCAGAGAGCTTTGCCAGACGCTCTTGTTTCTGTTCTTCGGTCGCTTCTTTGCGCTCCCTTGTCCCCAGACCTGGCGTAGCCTCAGTCAGTGTCATGAACATTGTACCGATGGAAGGGAGTTCTCACTGGGCCAGCTCAGCCCGTCAAAGTCTATCGTCGGGTGTTGTGTGAAAGGGCTTTGAGGTCTGCTTGTTGCCAGTGGCGTGAGAGGGCCCGCAGTGTCGCGAGGATCACGAGCATGCTCCTCGTCGAGGCCGTTGACGGCCGCAGCCTTTCCGTTGGCCGAATCCACCTTGGAGTGTATTTGGGGCTTCGCGTAAACGCCGTTCGGTGCTGACAGGTCTATGGGTTGTCTGGCGCTGCTCAAAGTCTGGATTGAGGCGTAAAGATTCTCGCGTTCCTTGCGGTCCCTGGCTTCGGTGTGCGTAAGGCCGTTGGAGACGTGCGGAGGGACTGCGGAGAGCGGCTGGGGGTGCTCTGGTTCCATTGCGGCAAAATTCTTTGGGGACTGGTTCGGCCGGATTGGTCGTGGATTTGGCGGTGGTATTGTTGAGCGGAAAACGGGAGCGATGATACAAAGTCTACAGGGCCATGGCTCACGGGGCGCAGGTCGAGGTCGGGCACTTTTTCGCAGTCGGTCGTAAGCTGCCTGGGACAGAAAAGATGCTATGACACATGTCCGTCGTCGGGGGACGGGAGTTTTCCATTCTGTTTGACCGCCGGCGAAGCCCAAAATGACGTTAGCGGTTAGAGCCGTACGTCGCCAAGAAGGCTCCCCGCCGCAACACTGGCCGACCCGACGAGTCTTGGCCGCAGCTCCTCACAACCTAACTGCACCCCCCGCCTCACCATCAGCTCTGGACCAACGCCTTCGCCATCTTCATCGCCATTCTTCCCTGCGCTGGCCACCACGGCTTCGCTCCGCCTCCCTCGCTCGCTCGCGCCGGGTGCGGCCTTCAACTCGGCATTGACGACACCACAAACGCGACAGCTCAGCATCCACACTGCCCTGCCCTCACGGGAACCTTGAGCCTCGACCGGTCGGCCTAGGTGAACCCTTGCTACGACGACCATTTCCAGATTGACGTTGCGATACGCGATGGGAGGCATCGGTGTTCTCGCCCGGCGGTCTGCGCGGAAGCGCCGTGGTGTTTCCATTCCGCAACTAGGGGCGGGACATGGCTGGAAGTTGGATGCTGAATGCTCGGATGGAAGCTGTTTTTCAGACTTTAGTTTCTGCTCTACTAACCCGCGCCGTGAGCTCCCTCGTCTAGGGATGCTAGGTGTCTTCGCATATGGAGATGGTGGCTGGGAGTCCAGCTACGCTTTGTCGTCAGCCGAGGCATCGTCACCTTGAGCTTGAAGACTTGTCTCGGCGCATCGCAAAACGAATCGAACGACAGCATTTGCTGCCGCCGCCAACCTCGAGCCTGGACTCAAGCTGACCCACCATTGATGGGGGCGCCGTGCGACTCAACCCAGGCTGGCCGGCCTTCAGCGAGCGTTTGTGGAGAAAAAGAATGTCTGTTGAAGCGGTACATTGTTGCAAGTACATTGACGTGTAAGCTGGGCGATTTGGGTCCTGGCTGAGGACGCTTCATGAAAGAACAACACCAGCTGCCACAGTCGAGGCCAAGCCGAGTCTTTGGCATCTCCGCGCCGTGGAGGTTCCTTGACATCTACAGCATCCGTCAGGTGTTCAGCTGCCGTGGCCGCACCGATTCTGATTGCATTGAGGATCCCCACACACGACGCCGTGCACCGGCAGCCAGTCGGACGAGATTCACAGTCGTTCGGCTTGAATCGCGCAGCATTGTTTCGTAGATAGCTTGGATGTGGCGGTTGGCAGACGGCACGTGAGAAGCGGAGCTTGGATGTGGGCGGCGGACGGCGGCAAAACACAGCAACAGTGCACGATTGACGGCATCGATTGAGTCGCTCTCTCGACTCCAAGGCTGCGACGACGCTTCGCTCCATACTGACACATTCTGAAGATTTGACGTTGGGACTCTCCGCCGGCGTCAGGCCGCTTAGATCACCGCGACGGCTACGCTTAGCCGGCTTCGGGAGACGGACGGGTCAGAAGCAGAGAGCCTCACCCATTTCGTGCTCTTCACCACCACCTTCTATCGCGCTGCCCGTGGCTCAATCTGACGCTCAAGCCGGCGCGAATCTGCTCTTCCCTTCTTTTTGCCTTTTTTCACCCCGCGTCGCCGGGCCGAGTCGCTGCCTCGGTGCACCGTCTTCCCATCTTCGCGTCTCGCAAAGCGTGCCCGACACCTGCATTCTGCTCGAAAGAGCTCCATGTCTTCTTGACCTCCATCTATGGCTGGGTCAACGCCGTTGGTAGATCAGTGGCGACCCGAGGAACTAGCACCACGGAACAGAGGCAGGGCCAAGGGTGAGGGTAGCCCGTCGAGAGAGCGGGGACAATCGCCAGCTGCAGCGCGCCGCGGACGAGGCCACGAGAGGAACGCTCCAAGTCGCCAGTCTCCATACCCCGAACACCACCACCGCAATCGTCCACCCAACCACTCGGGCCCACGGTCGCGCGAGAGGAGTAGGAGCAGGTCGCGTCGCAGAAGTCGAGACAGGCGGTCCCCTACGCCAAGAGATCCAAAGGACGACCTCTACCGACCGTTGGGGAGAACCAGAGAATCCGGCGGAGAGAAGCCTCCACGCGAACACAGGCATCGACACGAATCCCCCTCGTCCGCAAAACGACGACGTAGCCCGACGCCCCCCATCTCCAAAGACCATTACAAGCGCTCGAGGCGCCACCGTAGCCCCAGCCTCGAGGGACCGCCCTCGCGTTCCCGTCCAGCGGATAGGCACGGAGACAAAACCTTCTCTCCACGTCCAGCACGCAGCGAGCGGGCTGCAACGCGTCGCTCATCGCCAGACTCCCATATCCGCACCTCGACACGACCAAGTTCGCGCTCGGACGAATCTCACGCCAGACGCGCACCGTCTCCGGGACATCATAAACGAGCTGCCAGCCCCAACAGACGAGAGCCATCACGGAGGGACGATCACCGTCGACGTTCCTCTCCTCGAAGGCATACAAATCGGCGACGGACGCCGTCTGTTGAGGACAGAACCAAGGGTCACAAGCCGTCTTCTGGGTCATTGTTGAGGAGGCATAAAGATACCGACGTTCGGCCATCTCGACGGCCAGTCCGTTCGCCGACCCCACCATCCAAGCGATCTCTATCCCCTCCACGAAGGCGACTTTCTCCTCCGAGGTCAGAAAAAAGACTTCACCACCCTCGCCAGTCGCCGCGGCGCAGAAGCACACGTTCGCCACCGGTTTCAGCACGCCACAGATACGGCACAGACCCTCGCGCTTCCCGCGAGCTTGATCCACCCCGATCAAGCAGACCTGGTTCTCGACGAAGCACGCCGCAGCCTCGAGCGGGCTACGAGTCTGATACTGCAAGGTCCGTCGACGAGGACAGAAGGATGCGGGAACCATATCCCAACCAGGGAAGACCCTCCCGGCCTCCAGTCGACACTCGAAGCTACTCCAATACTCCACCGTATGCCACACCGTCGCATCTTTCGCCTCAGTCACAGTCTCCATACCACGGCGGCAGAGGGGGTTGGAGTGGTCAGCAGCCTTATTACGGAAATCAAGGGTGAGCTTTCAACAGTTCAGATATAACGAACGTGCCTTTTTGCTGATGCGTTACAGATCTCCCCCGCCTGCATATTCCCCTAACCAATCAACGTATCCAGGGAGTTATCCTCCATCGCAAAACTCGTATTACCATCAACCTTCGTATGGCACTCAACAACAACCTGGCTATCAGCAACCGCCTGCTTCATACCGCGGAAACCACGGCGCTTACCGGGGTAATCATTACAACTCTGCAGATCGCCGCTATCCCCCATCGACGTCAACGTATTCAGCCCCACCTGCCAACATGAACCGTGGACGTGGCCATTACAGCAACTTGTCGTGGACGCCTGCCACTGGAAGCAGAGGCGGCCGTGCCCCCATCGACAAGCATCGGAGTCTCATCGCCCCCTCGGCCATGAACATGAGCGGTGGTGCGTCCCAATCCCAAGTCTCGGATCAGGCGACGTCACCGGTAGATGAAGAGGATAATCCCTTTCGGCCATCAAAGGACTTGCGGGTCGAGGACCAGAATTCAAAGGAGGAAATGGCGATGCCGCCACCCACCAAGCCGAGTAGCGACAGTGGTCATGGGCAAGGTGGCACCAAAATCAGTTTCGCTCTCAAGTCAAAAGCGGGACCGCAAGCTGGATCAAATCCCAAGGCAGACTTGACATCAAAACCACGGGAGCCATCTGTGCTCGAAGTTGCTTCGACCAAGGGCAAACCCATTCCGGTTTCTTCGTCAAACTCCAAGCCAAGATTTGATCCACGAAGCGACCCACGCAGTGACCTGCGAAGTGACCCACGAAACGACCCTCGCAACGACCCTCGCAGCGACCCTCGCAATGATCCTCGAACCGATCCTCGAACCGATCCTCGAACCGATCCTCGAACCGATCCTCGAGCCGACCGCCGCTACGACCCATACGACCGCAGGTCTGACTACCGTGCAGAGGACAGGAGGTCAAATCACAGGTACGATGAACGAAGGTCAGACTATAGGTACTCGGATCGTGAGGAGAGAAGACCGGACTACAGGGCCATGGACGACCGAAGATCCGACTACAGAAGAGATGATAGGGATAGGCGGTCTGATTGGGACGATCGGAGGTCAGATTCTGGGGCATCGGCTTTCCGTCCCACGGATTTCAAGGTCACCGAATACAGACACCCAGAGCCAAGAGCGCGGAGGCCCGAGCCAAAACCGCCAGCTCCACGCTTTGAAAAGAGGATTATGAAGCGTCCCAAGCCAAAACCAGTCTTAAAACCAGAGTTTCAAACATCCGACTCTGTCTACTATCGAAAGCCCGGAAACGAATCAGTTGTGGGGTCTGGAACTTATGGAAAGGTTTTCAAGGCCATTCATGTCTACACCAATGATCAGGTTGCGCTCAAGAAGATTCGAATGGAGGGTGAACGAGACGGAGTAAGTTTTAATCTGCATTTCGCTCATTCCAGGCTAACACATTGTAGTTCCCAGTCACGGCGATTCGCGAAATCAAGTTGCTGCAGTCTCTCAATCATGACAACATTGTCAAGCTGCAAGAGGTCATGGTCGAGCGCAATGATTGCTTCATGGTGTTTGAATATCTTTCACACGACTTGACGGGACTGCTCAACCACCCCCACTTCAAGCTTGAGGCCTACCACAAAAAGGATCTGGCGAAGCAACTGTTTGAAGGGCTCGACTATCTCCACAAACGTGGCGTACTTCACCGAGACATCAAGGCCGCCAACATCCTCGTCAGCAACACTGGCCAGTTGAAGCTTGCAGATTTTGGTCTGGCTCGTTTCTACGCGAAGCGCAAGAAGCTCGACTACACCAACCGCGTCATCACCATCTGGTACCGTCCGCCGGAGCTCCTCCTTGGCGAGACACAGTATGGACCAGCTGTCGACATTTGGTCCGCGGCCTGTGTGCTTGTCGAAATTTTCACAAAACACGCCATTTTCCCTGGTGACGGTGGTGAGATCAACCAGCTCGACAAGATTTACAACATTCTCGGCACACCCACGCGAGCCGATTGGCCTGGCATTGTCGACATGCAATGGTTTGAGCTCTTGCGACCAACGGAGCGCAAGCCCAGCACGTTCGAGGAAAAGTACAAGGACCGAGTCACACCTTTTGCTTTTGAGCTTCTCGCAGCCATGTTTCAGTACAACCCAGACGCCCGCCCAACCGCAACTGACGTCCTGGAACATCCTTACTTTACTACAGAATCGCCCCCTCCAAGGCGCTCTGAGCTTGAGACGTTACAAGGTGACTGGCACGAATTCGAAAGCAAGGCCCTGCGCAAAGAACGCGAGCGGCAAGACAGAGAGTCCCGGCGGCGTGAACGCGAAGACGCCCAGCGCAAGGAGGGTGAAAAGCGTCGGGCAGAGACAGCCGACGCGGTTGGAAGCGACCGCGAGGCGAAGCGGGCGAGGCAAGACATCAACACGGGTGATTTCGAGACCAAGGCGAGCGGCAGTGGTAGTGGACTGGACTCTGGGGAGCCCATGGATCATTGACTTTGGTGAAGGAACAAAGGCTGGAAAAGACAAGCGGATTGATGATTTTTGGCCGCCCCCTGGTGCCGAGTGTATGTTTTTGGAGCATGTCGAAGGACGTTGAGCCAAAAGTTGAGCATGAGCGATGGGTGTATATACCACTTGGGCAACCAATTGAAGCTACCATTCAGTTGGAATTGATCTCTTGCGAGGTCTCGATTCTGAATCTGGTCTGCTCTTCTCATTTTCGTCACTGCACGTCAGCGATGAGCTCGACCAGCGTATTATCCGACGGCCGACATTCGTCATTGGTGTTCCTGTTCGGAAGCCTCCCCCTTACCTGCTGTTGACGCACTCCGGGCAGTGAGCAGCTCTGCGGATGTGTCTGATTCGTCGTCAACGAAGAAAAGGGCAGAAACGACATCGCCCCTGAAAAGAGTTTGCGGATGAAAATCTTCTCACACAAGGAAGTGGGAAATTTTTCTGGGCCAAAGATTGCGTACCTCCGCATGTTGACACAATTGTTGACCGTGGAATCAATCCATTGCTTACCCCGATGGTTTGGAAAAGTGCGTTTGGTAAGAATCCACAATCAAGAGGAAGTTCCCATTGCTTCTAGATTGGGTTTTGAGTTTGAGCATTCGACACCGGCGCAAGTTTGTCTTGATAACAAGCTGAGGAGAGTAGGGTGTGAGGGGTATAAAAAGGAGCAGAGAGGCGTCACCCTTGGTCAGAGGACACCAGTCTGCCTTGACTTTATCCCCTGCGCTCCTTTTCCGTGGGAATTTCTCCAACCTCTTGCTGAAGAAACCACCCTCAACTCAGCAACATGGAATTCCCACTCAAAGTAGAGCCCCTGAAGGGCGAGCTCGGCGCCGCCTACGTCGAGCCCAAAGCCGACAAGATCCTCTGGATCCTCCAACAAGACCCCTTCGTCATCCGCTTCCTGCTGCAATACCAACTGCTGCCCGCGCTCATCGAAGACGTCGCGCTGCAGGACGCCATCGAGTTCCGCGCCGCCCACGGCTTCTCGACGTCCAGCCACAAGTGCGCCGCGCGCACCGGCGATGGCATCGACCTGCGGTACGCCGAGGACACCATGTTCGCCATGGATCCCAGGCTGCTGCTCGGCCTGTGCGTTCGCGACCTCATCAGGCCGGCGTTGAACTTCAAGAATAACCCCCGCATCGCGGATTGGCTGGGCCTCACTTGTCCGCCTAGCATTCTGCCGCGGGGCTTTGGTGGCAGGTTGACGTATGAGGAGCATTCGTCGCTGGACTGGATGAAGTTCAACAGTTGCTGGTCGGACCGCAAGCAGTACTGATGTCGGAAGGGGTTCGAGAGTGGTGAGTGAATTCATTTGCCTTTCTTTGATGCTGGAGAAGGCGGGCGAATGCTGATTTTGTTTTGGACTGCAGTGCCGAATCAGAGATCACCAGAACAGGGAATGGGGAAAGCAAGACGACATGCTGGGTCCTTGGGTGGTGCTGAAGGAAGTCAAGTGGTCTGGCAACAGATGCGCATGGGCTCCATAGTCTGGGAAAGGGGCGTTCGGGGAAAGGGGGGAGATGCAACGCGCGGGTCTCTCGTCAATGACAACGGCCGCACGTAGCCGAAGAATGGACATCAGCTACAATTCTCTCGCAGCAACTTCAAGACGCCATGCTTTCAATGATCTGTTTTGACGTTGCCCTGACACCCCCCTGACACCTCCCCTAGATGTGACTACCCCTGAACCCCCATCTCACAACTCGCCCCTCGAGCCAACGCCCCACCATCTCCTACCAAGTCCACCCCAAGTACCCTCTCCCAGTCCAGCAACCCGCCCCGCCCCACACACACCCCACACCCTGCAGTCATGGTGGTGTCGCAGTTCCACAATCGCACTCGCTCCCTGTCCAGCATCGTCCCATCGTATCGCACGACGTGCATGGCCGGATAACCAGCAGCAGGGTACGACATGGAGGAGGGACCGGGACGACGATAAACTCCGTCGACGCCGAACTTGTCGACTGCTAATTGTCCGACGCCCGCCCGCCCGCCCGCCCGCCACCACAGATGATGCTGCTGACGGACCGGAGAGCGTGAAGGTGTCATCTGCCGCCCGGCTGGCCGGATGGTGGCAGTGAGCCGGTGCCGATGCTTGCTGGTGCTAACCAGTGACTAGAGAGGTGGGAAGGACGGTGGATGGACGAGCGTGGTGTGATATGGTCAAAAGTCAGACTGATGCGTTGATTCATCGAGTAGTTCTTGTTCAGCGGCTCGAACAAATGTCAAGCCCCTTCTCTAGACGACCAAGTCTCCCAGAACCCAAACCCCAAGTCTCTGGAAGCAGGGAAAAGGGCGAAGAAAGATGGACAGCAGCTCGATTGTCGAAGTCGAATCGCGGACTGTCTCAATCCACGTGCTGGCGGGCCCGTCGCACAGCAGACGAGCAGACTGAAGGAGAGACATGCAGCTGTCATGAGAGTTTGTACATACACGCAAACAAACGTCGTCCATGCGCACTTGGAGAGACTGACCGACTGACGAGCTGACCTCCTCACACACACTGGCCTCTTTCCTTGGCCTCTCGCTCTCAAAGCTTCTCCGTTCTGCTGCTGTGCGGTAGTAGTAGCGTAGGGAACGTACCGCACGCGCATCGCTCACCGACAAAGTCCGTCATCCAATAATCCATCCAGCCAGCCAGCCAGCATCGGCGCACGCACTCACGTCATCTCGACACCACCACCACCACCACCACCATTTCGCCCCCAACCCAACCAGCGTCCCGGCCACCGACGCTGCCACCGACACCGACACCGACTATCCGGACGGACGACGGCCGGCCGGGACGGCGGCATCCTTCCAACTCACCCCGCGCGCGCGGTGCTCGCTCACGTCATTGTTGCACAGAACGACGCGACGGGGACGCACTGTACAACCACAAACACCACCACCACCGCCTCCGCCGCCGCCGCCAGACGTGAGAAAGAGCCGAAGCCGAACTGAGACACGCATGGATGCCAACCATCCAATGCGTGCCGCGATTTACAAAAACCCCGGGGCGCCGAGGAGGACGACGAGTGAGGGCACGAGAGAAACTAGCTGGACAGGCGGGCAGGGAGCGGAGCAGAGTTGGTGTCGCACACACAGCACGCAACGCGCGACACACACTGTCTGTTGCGCTGGAATCGCGGAGGAGGCGCCATCCGGGGATCCGGAGGGAGCGCGTCGGGTCTTGGTAGTATGGTGTGGTGTGGTGTGGTGTGGTGTGGTGTGGGAGCGCAGAGGCTTACCTACACCGCCTGTGTTAACGACGACGACGACGACGACGACGACACAATGATGATGATGATGACTACTTTGACTTGTCGTTCCAGCCGAAACGATGTTCTGCCTCTCATTACCAATCAATCAACGCATGAACGACGACGCGGGTAGCTGCAGGCGGCATCTGGTCTGGAGCGAAGCTGAATGACTGACAGACTGACTGACGGGCTGGCTGGCTGCATCGTTTGGCTCAGACGTCGATACTCTGATACATGCAGTGGGCTGGTGATTCACAATGAGTGAGTGACTCGACCGCGCATCTGTCCGTCAATCCATCCATCCATCCATCTGCCCATCTAGCCGCGCGGCCAACGGGAGAGAGCCTCGAGCGTTGATGGGCGCACAGATTGGCTCTCTCACCGGGAGGCAGTTCAGACAATATGACAAAACGAAGCGAAACGGACAGACTGAATGAGTGATAGGATACAACAGCGCCAAGCGTAAGCGGCGGCGCGGAGAGAGGCGAGGTGGGGTGTTGGCCAAGTACTCTGTCTGGGGTGGGTGTGGGAGGAGTGAGGTAAGCAGACAGATGGGAGGAACCAATCAAACAACGAAACAACTTCTCGAGCAGCGGCGAGAGAGATAAGGAACTGTCACTTACCTGGCTACTCGCACTCTCTCAGTCTCCCTCCGTGCTGTGCTGGCCCATTGAGAATCCGGGCCTCACGCGGTGCCTGAGCCTCGGTAGGGTAGGATACGGTACGTAGTCGACGAACCAGTACCTGAGAGCGTCCGCGCATGCACGTCTCAATAGCGTCGCCGGTTGGTTGGTTCCCCTTGGGCAGCAGCATCAGCAGCATCAGCGCCAGCAGGTCTGTCCATGTCCGCACGCCGGGTGCCTGGCGCGTGCGCTGGCCATGTGTGTATCTGTTGGCCATGCCATGGCATGCCGGACAATGACCACTCAGGGGAACTGGGGGAAAAAGGCAAGCCAGGAACAATAGGGGGGAGAGGTTGCGCAAAACGCGTTTGTCGTAGACTTGAGTTCCTCATGAAAAACAGGAGAAGGAAGAACAGGATGAGAGATTATGTTGTTGTCGCGCAAATCCAAAGAGATGATGATTCTTGCCGCAAAACACCTTCGCGGCCTCAATACCAAGCTCAGCAGGCAGCAGTCGCGCTCAGCAAGAAAGCGGCGGGCAAAGCAGGCAGACAGACAAGCTAGCACACGCAGACGTTTCGCCCCGCAACCCAGCACAAGGCAATCCGGTTGCACCGCAACTGCTCTCACAAGTTTCAACCAAGAAAGCCTTTTGGTCAGACTGCCCAGGCGATGCGGTCGTTCGTTCAGTCTGAGCCCAGCCGGCCCAGGCGGTGGATGCTTGCAACTGCTTGGAGGAAGAGGAGAGCGAGCATCGTTACCTCTGGTTGGTAGGGCAGGTAAGTTCGTACCAAACAGCCATGTTCCCTGCCGCTGGATGCCGCTCGTTTTGCAGGGTTTAGTTGCCTTAAAACCCTACCTAGGCAAGCTCACGAGCTAGGCAGCTAGTTGCCGACTGGAGCTTGCTGAGCTTGGGGCACACGCGCACGCAACCCACGCACACGAGACAGGGCAGCAGCAGTAGCAACATCAGCCGGGCAGGGGTCCAGCTGCGCTTCAGAGCCGTGGCTGAAACACTTGATGGTCCCTGGTCACTTGGCCCGTAGCCAGTCTCTTGCTCGTCCACCCAGTAGGGCGGGTTTTGTTTTTCTGCCTGAGGCCAGTCGGAAACAAACCATGTGTGGGATGGTGGTGGTGTTTGGGCTTTGAGGGGACTTAATTGCTCTACTGACGTGGGGAGCATGGAGCGAGACGGAGAAATATCTGAATGGGCGTTGTGCTTGGTACTGCGTCTTTGCTTATCGGTCTGCGTGTAAGTGGTCGCGCGGAAACCCTCGGCAGGCCGGGTCGCGGGGTTCGTCCTTGTGGTTCTGCTATACTCATTAGTCTGGTCACATTGCGAGAAGGAGAGGAGAGAAAGAGGGGCGGATATGGGTGGCAGCAGCAGGAGGGGAATGCGACATGTGCTCTGCGCATGCTTTGCATAGCCTGGCATGGCATGCAGCCCAGACAGGCAGAGGGCAGACGGCAGACTGTGTAGATATGGTGACCGTGTGGAGAAGACAGTAGAGAAGGAGGCTGCTGAGGGGGAGGGCGGTCTATCATCAATAGACGGGACTACCTCACATGCCACATGCCCACCTGCGCAGATGCAAGTACCTCAGAAGTACCATCCACTTACTCATTTTCAGAGCGCAACAGTAGCTTGTGAATGCCCAGGCAAGTCTACTCCACTCGCCTGCCTCCCTCCTCTTTTTCCCTCCCCCTACATTACATCCACTTTCCTGGATGCGCAGATGGAGAGTGGCCGGTGTGAAATGCCTTGCCTACGTCATTGCTAGTTTTGGTCGCATGTCAGGTCAGTGACTGACACAGACGCGCACCCAGCAACCGTTTCTCCGCTCCCATCTCTTTTCTTTTCTTATTTCCGTTCTTCTTTGCCTTTTCCATGCCCTTCCATCGTATTTCTCCGACAGCGGCGTCATCGCACATTTGCTTTGCCCGCGCAAAGCCATGGGCCAGGCGAAGCTGACGACCTGACCTGTGCGGCGCCGCATCATTTGTGCTACAACGCAGTAGGTCAGAGTCAGAGTGAGCGCAGAACAAAAGCAAAAAGACAAAAAAGGCCGAACGCGCGCCAGACACCGCGCGTGCAACAGTCGATCATGCAGTCAGTTAGTCTACTCTGCGCTGTGCAACAACGCCCAGCCCAGCCCGGTAGACGGGCAGCGCGATAGTCCGTCCGTCTGGGCCCTGTGTTTGTGTCGCCATCAGCCAACCTTCGGCCGACGACGAGCACGCACGCGCTCAGGCGCTGATTTTGGCCAGTGGTGACTGGTGAAAGCCCAGTGAGTGTAGCGCCTGTCCATCTGCTGAGGTTAGCAACCCAGCTAGAGAAGCGCAAGGTGACAGGGACGTCGCAAGTTCTTGTGCAGCAGCGGCTAGCCTTGCCGAGTGGGGTCGTTTGGGTCATCGCGATGAACGTTGCGTTGGTTGCGATGCGAAACGCGTCGTGTGTGGCCCCCGCAGGCGACGGGTATCGGAACGAGTGGGGTGTGGGAGGGGTTCATGTCGAGATCGTGCCGGTGCCGTCATCGTCGATAAGGCGTTGGGAAGCTGTTCCTTGTTCACATGCCGGCCGTGGTACATCGCAGTCGCCGAACAAGAGTAAAAATCGTATGCTCCAATTGATGTTGACTTTCGTTGTTGTTTTTGCGCAACGAATGCTTGCTTGCTTGCTAGCCATACGTAAACTTTGTGTCGTGGTAAGCTGCTTAGCCCATCCAGTGAAGGATCATGGGCTTTGAATAGAATGAGAAACTCTGCCTTCCTTGAGCACTGCTCTCCATATTGATCGAGTTTGCCCTGCCGTGATCCAGTAAAGAGGAAAAGAAAACGAGGAAAAAATGGTCCGCTCATGGATCCTCCCAATGCAACCTGGGGAGAAAATAGAGAGCCGAGAAAGAGTACACACTATGTTTTGACGGTCAAGCCCCCGGCATGTACCGCCGTCGCTTCCAAGATAAATGTCATCAGTACTAATCGCCGCCAACCAAGATAAGGAAAACGCAGTAAATCACCAAGAAAGAGGAAATTTTGAACAAACGCCAAAGTAATCACAAAATAGCCGCCGAGGGTCTAACGATTGGAAGTTGGGACTGTCAGCGAGCGACGGAAGGTCTAGGAAGAGGTAGAAATAAAAAGACGCTGGCGCGCCTTTCGGAAACGGCCGTGGGTATCGAAGAGGTTGGCAACACCGGAGTGAGTGGGATGAGGGGCATAAAAGTACAAGGTGAAAAGGGGTCGAGTGGGGGTCGCAACGTCGTAGCGGTCGTAGCAAAGAGGTGTCGTTGGCGGGGACGCGGGTCGTATAACTGAACCAGTCATGTCGTCAAGCAGCATCAAGCGTGCTCTTCGAGAACTAGTAGAATCCCAGAGTGCTCTTCCTCTTCCTCAGCTTGCGCTGAATTCCAGTCGGCTCAAGCTCGTCTGGGAAGGGAGGCAACTCGAAAGGAGGTTCTCTTTCATCCGCTCCTCTGGGGACCAATTTGAACTTTCCGGGAACGCTCGACTTGCGGCGTTGCGCAGCCACTCCAGCGGCGCTGTCGGGAGGCGATACAGCGCTCATCCTGGAACTGCTACGACGACCATATACCGAGCTTGCTGGAGAGGAAACAGAGTAAGTACTTGGTGTGACTGGGGTTGGCGGCATCGAAGGGCCTAGGGGCGAGGGAGAGTACAAGCTGTGTTTGACTTCGGCTGGCTCCGTCATGGGAGAGATGGGCGACAGGATGGCAAAGTCCTGCTCGGGGGCCGGCTGTGACTTGGATTTGCTCTTGGACCTGTCCCGTTTGCTGGCGGGCGTGACAGCCATCTTGGCCAGGGTAAGGGTGCGGCTGATGCTGCGCAGGCGGCGATGCGTGGGTTTGCCTTCGGCGCTCTTTGGGGAGACTTCCTTCTTCTCGAATGGGTCCGTGTCGAGGAACGTGGGCGTCTTAACCGACTTGGTCGAAGCGAGGGACGTCGTCGACGGGAAAGTGGGCAAGTGGACGGAGCCTGAGCGTTGGCGGATGTGCAGGACAGAGCCGCGTTTGGACCGGGGCGGTTGGGAATAGGACGACCTGGCGGAAGACGGGCGGCGGAAGAAGCTGGAAATCGTGGGGGGCCTTTCAAGGGCTGGCGAAGCTGGTTCCTGTTCCCGAGTAGAAGAACGGCTTAGCGTAGATGGAGTGGGCGTCATTCTGGCGCCATGTTCAACTTCACCTCGGGCGAAGCCAACTTCGCCCTCAGTGGACCTGCGTCCCTTGGAAGGACTTGGGGTTCTGCGGCTTCTCAAATCCATCACGGAAGCTCGTTGCATGCGGCGGTGGTTTTCCCTGGTTTTGGCGTTCCAGCCTGGGTTAGAGTCGATCGGTCCCATGGAAGTGGTTACGTCAGTTGTAGACCTCATTAGCCTGGGGCGGTCAAACTGCCCATACGACGGGGCCATGGCCATGCTAAAATGCCTGGCAGACTTGGTGGTCCGCAACGAACCCGTCGAAGGAATAGGCCTCAGGACGTCGCCGTTCTGGACGAGGGGCGACTTGGGGAGAGGAGGGCGTTGAGACGTGGGCATGGCGGTCCTGCGTCTCTCGGCCTTGACGTCTCGCATGTCCTGTCTCAGAGAAAAGTTTGGTCGATCGGCACTCGCAGGGGGGGTGTGGCCGGCCATGAAGGACATTCTCGACGTTCGGGGAACAGGAGACTTGAGTATGGGGACAGCGTTGGCCACGGACGGCACGCTGATTGTTTGTTCTCGGACAGTAGGACTTTCGGATAGGTCCACGACCTTGGCCCGGCCGGCGGAAACGTAGGATACTGCTGTAGCGACCTTGCACGGGCTCGGAATGGTGGTGCAAGAGTGGCGTGGAGACACGACTTCGGCTTCCATGATTTCGACATCGTCTTCGTCCAGTTCGAACGACTCGGTGGAGTCCCGATCCGTGGGAGAGAGGTCCTCCTCGGAGGAGAGATATCTTTCATGTAGCAAGGCATCCGAGGATCGCAATGCAGGATTTTGGTGGGTGGAAGAGGGCGCAATGCGGATGCGCTCAGAATCGTCGAGGTCAGGCGTGCTGGCAGGGCTGCCTGAACTCCTGCTCTGCTCGTAAGGTTTGGCGAGAGGCCATTGGGGGTGGTGAACGCGTGAGAGCGGCTGGACGTCAACCATTTTGGCGGCGCTCGACATGGGGAACGTCTGTCGGCAGAGAAGGAGGCAGGTGGGAGTTTATGAAGGCACAGGGCCGAAGGGGTAATTGGGAGAAGTCAAGAGAAGTAGGTAGGTAGTGGGAGCTTGACCCAATACCGCGTTTGCGCAGCTTGCCTGAAGCCTGGTGTGGAGGGATCCTGGAGTATTGTCGAGAAGGGAGTCCCCAGCAGGCGGAGGAGTGATCAGGGATCCGGTGGTTCGAGGGACCCTTTGTCGGTTTTATTAGGATGAACCGACGGTTGTCAGTGCGCGGGCATGAAAGGTTTCAGATACAGACGGGCTTGGAGGGAGTGGGAGGAAATGGAGGAGGAAAAACGGCGGACGCGACTAGAGTAATTAATTGGCAGCGCTCGAGGGCGGAAAGGCGGAGAGACGGGCCCGTAAGTAGGTACTGACCTGCAGCGCAAGTGGGTGTGGGCGTGGGCGTGGGCGGTGGAGTCCAGTGCGGTGGAGGCTTGTGGCCGTCAGCTGGTGGTTGCAGGCACAGTAGCCCTGGGAGAACCGAAGTCCCCTGCCCTGCCCTGCTCGCACTGCACTGCCCAGGGGCACACCTCCACCACCACCACCACCACAGCGAGTCAGCAAACGTCGCGTCGCGTCGGCCCTCTGGCCCTTTTGGTGGCCATGCACCTCGGTCACACTGCAACCGCTGCCCTCGCGTGGCCGGCGTGAAGACGCTGAGGTGAGGGTACCTGATGGATACCTACACTCCCTCTCCATCCCATCCGGATGTGGCGCGCCGAAGCAGGGTTGCTCCGTGTTTCGCCTGGCTTCGCGAGCGCAACCACTCGCAAGTCGACGCTCGACCACGACCACGTCCACGACCTCGTCCGTCACCACCATCAAGGTCGCTGACGGATGCGACAGCTCAGACTCATGTCACTCTCACGGGCAGCGAACCAGCAATCCGCCCTCAAAGCTTGTCTGCCCAACGGCGCTTGTCGATCGAGGCACCATCCACGGCGGCACGCTATCGGTTGGCTCTCTCAGGGTCCCGTCTGCCATCCATCGTCACGACCGACTCATGGCCTGACGCACATCATCGCCTCTGCAAAAACAACCGCGGCGGGCCCACCGAGGTTGCGATCACCACCGACCGCAGGGGGCGTGCCGCCCTCGTCACCACACCTCCCCCCCCCCCCCCCCCCCCCCCCCCTCCCCAGATGCAAATGCCATCAACCACCACGGCTGTGCTGTCGCTCTTCATCAACCGCCCTCATCTACTCCACTCCGCTAGATCAAGTAGGTAGCTCTCGCAAACTAGCAGCTGCCGTCCCGTCGCCCATTCTCGTGTCTTCTCGCCCGGCGTCGTCAGCTCCACGAGAACGTCACTCGCCAGGGACGCCATCAATGCATCCGTCTTTGCACCGTCTGCTCGTGCCTCCGCTCCGGGCCTGTACATGGCCAGTGTTGGCCTACTTTAGCCGCCTCCATGCGGGAGCTGGCTCGCTTGCATTGCGTTTGTTGCATGCTCCCGGCCACATCGTCGATGCATCATTTGCTGCCAAAGACCACCGCGCGCCCCCGAAGCCCTCCGAATCCGCATCTCCTTGCCAGAAGAAGCTGGAGTCGTCGCCGAGGCCCCCAGGAAAATCCTCTCGTTCCTGCACCTGCATGACGACGACCATCGCTTGGCTACATCACCTGATGGTCCTACTTGTCCACCTACCGTGGCTATCCTCCTCGCCTATGTGCAGACCCACTACAAACACGACCTCGATGGCTTTTTCTGCGTCAAGCATTTCACCTCTGTTTCAATCTGCTCGACCCGTGGCTTTGCAGAGAGCGTCGTTTGATCCCCTAGCCGGCTGACACGCGAATTGCGACGGAACATTTTTGGCCGTTGGCTGCACTGCAATATGTCGCATGCCGACATTGCTTTTGCTCCTTCTCTCATGCAGGGAAGGCGAGTCACCCCAGGAACGGTTCCGAGCACGATAAACCTCCAGCCTTGGCACCACCACCACCCACTCCATCACCATCACCATCACCAAATCCTCAAGGGCATCAAAACATGACATGTCCATTTTTGCCGTGCCATTTCCATCGTCGCCGCCGTCTGTCGCCATCGGGCCACGCCGCTGCTAGACCAAGCCATCAGCCAGACTAGCCGTTGACGCCCAAACCCTCAACCGCCACTTGCAACGCCCTCGTTCCTACGTAGCTTGCCCCTTATTTTTAGCCGTCATCCCCTCTGGCTCGCCATGGCTGCCCGCTGTCCAGAGTCCCAGCCTCACGAATTTGCCAGACTGCCCAAACCCGCTAACCACGACCAGTCCGCAAACGGTCGGGGCATCCACGGTTTGCCATCATCGTCTCAAACAGCAGCCAGTCTCTCTGCTTGTAAGCAGCAGAAAGCTAAATCGTTTCCTAGATGCAGGCTGCTCATTTCTATTTTCGGCGCATCTGTCCACCTGCTGCTACAACCTCGTCTCTTGTCAGTTGTTTGCAGTCGGCCTGCGAATGCTGCCGTGAACCAGGTCTGCCGGGCGCCCGAATCGCCATGCTAGCGTACCTGACTTCTGCGTCGTCCCGCCTTGCAGCAAAGTGTCCGAGTCGACAGCGTCCTGACAGCTTGACCGCTACTGCGTCGTTCCCTCGCCTAATGCATCGTGGCGCAATAGCGGGCGTTGACGACATGGCGACTTTTCGCCTCTGCAGCAAACGGCGGCCAGCCATTGCAATTCCACCTTCTGCCTGCGCCAAAGAGACGAACAAAGCCAAATCTCCACCGTCGCTGTCAAAAATCGACATCACCACGCCGCCGTATCGACTTGTCTCTTCTCATTTGGCGCTCCGTCGTTACTCTCTCTTTGTTCCTCTCTTCCTTCAGGCTTCCACATTCATCCTCCCGGTGCTGTCTCCGTCTCCCTATCACACCTGGGCAATCAAGTCCCGCGCGCTCGGCGGGCGTTGGGCGTGCCGCCTCCACTGCTGATCTCGCAGCTCTTGCCTTCGTTTGTCCTCCATCTTTGGCGTTCCGAGCTTTCAGAGAACATCATTACCCACGGCGACAAAAAGCCCCGTCCCTCCATCGTAGGAGTAGTCCGGCTTTGGTCCGCCTTAAATCCCCCAAAAGACCCTTCCCCATCCACGTCCCATATTTTATTCTGTCCGTGGCTTCGGCCAAAAGGCGATCACCCACCTTCGCCTCGTGCCTCACCGCCCTTTTGACGACTCGTTGCCTCCAGCTCGGTGGTTCGGCGCAGGCAACCTATACACGTGTGTCCGCCTTGGGAAGCCCTGCACGCCACGACATCCACAACATCACTCCTCCTCCACTACTTGCCCATAAACCTACCCTCTCCATTACCCCATCTACCCACTCCCACACGTCGAGCCCTCTTCTTTTAGTCCACCCAGCTAGGCCCCTAGCTCCCCAGCCCCCCTCCTCTCCATCTTGGCTCTTGGCTTGGGTCTACGTCGTCGACGTCGCCGTCTCGTCCTCTTTCCCACCACCACCAGCGCAGTGCTTACGCGAATTGGCTTTGCGCGGCCTGCCCCCGCTGCCGCAGCCGCCGTCTCGTGTGTACCCGGTTTGGCCTTGTCGCCTTCTTGACGTCAGGCACGCTTGTCACTTCGACGCGGACAGGCGGGTGAGAGGCTTGTGTGCGTTGAGGGAATCAATGCCGTTTCAGCGCCGCCGCGACGGAGCGTGAAACGTGGGGCGCTGGCTGCTTGCTTGCTTGGACTATGCTGTAGGAAGACGTGGTGATGAGCATGTTGGGTACGAACTTGAACAGTAAGTGAGGGGGCTGGGGAGGGAAGGGAGGGAAAGGGAATAGAAATGTGGTGGTTGGTCGTTGGTGATGAAGCCAGTAGGAGCAGAATGTTTGGAGTTAGAGCTGCACATCAGCTGTCACTTACTCCATGTCCTCTTCAAAGACTGTTCCCTTTCGCAATGTCGCGTCTCTTGCCGACTGCGGTATGAAAGATTGGCTTTGCGAAAAGAGACATTCAGACCCGTCGCTCACACTAGACTCCACCATCATGAGCCTGCCAATGAACCCACACAGACAACGAGATTGGCTGTAGGAGAAGAGGTTTGCTGGTAAGGGGTGATTTGGGTCGGGCTTACCTTCGATCAGGAAGAAGCGGAAAAGAGGTGTACGCGCGCCTGTGAAAGCCATTCAGAAGAAACACGTCCGGTCTGAAGAGTAAGACAACAAAGACGAAGCACGACCATGCTATGTACCTAAACTCGACAACGACATGCAGGCATTCCACACGTCGGTACACATCTCTCGACTTGCTCTGTCGTCTTGTCTTGCAGCAGAGAGCCTTCCCTGATCCAACACCAACGAAGAAGAAGAAGACGACGAACGAGGTGGCAACATCAATGGCGACGATGTCGATATCAAGCGTCGAGAAGTCGTTCAAAGACGAAGCACCTCCCACCATCCACCCCCGACATGTCTGACCCCGTCTGCTGCCACGGGCAACAGCACAAACCACAGGCCAGACCGCCGCCAAAAAAGAAACAGACTACAAGCCACAGCGGGCACCGAACAAACCATCAACCTCCTCCACGCCAAACGCGCAAATTCGATGAGCGGTAGATGGGGAATCTCATCGTCGTCACGCTCCCTGCCTCTGCTGCATGCTGTAGATGCATACGAGCTAGCCGCCCGAACAGCGTAAATTGCGGCGATGGAGACGAGGATGCGTTGTCTTTGGCTCCCTGCCTGCCTGCCTGTCTCGCACCTCGGTCGTAAGGGCGAGCATGCAAGGTGCGAATAATGGCAAACAGAGGAAAAATAGATGGGCACCGCGGGACGGGACAAAGATAGGGATAGAGATAGACACAGGGAGGGGAGGCATGGCCGATGCGGCGTGCGGTCAGGGGGGGGGAAGGAAGGAAGGAAGGAAGACAGGAAAGAGGAGAGTGCGAACAAGGGTCGAGATCAAGGTCAAGGTCAGGGTTTGCAAAGAGAACGAGATGCCGAAAGAGGGAGAGCGATTTAAAGAAAGGAAAACAAAAAAAGAAAAAAGAAAAAGAAAAAGCAGACGAACAAGAAAAAGGGGAGATTGCATGAAATTTCCCCTGCGCGGGAAGAAGCGTGACAGGGGAGGTGGCTGTAGGCTAATAGGCGCATAAACGGACAGGCGGATCAGCTGCTATTAGAAAGCTATTAGGAAGATGGGGACTTGCGGGTGGGTAGGGATGGTGACGACATTTGCGTCATTCACACATCTTGATGCTGTCTTCCCCCTTGGTTGGGTTTGTTGGTATCTGCTTTGCTTGGCCGACTGTGCGGAGTTGCGGCGCCGGGAATGAAGCATGAGCAAGATACGAGATCTGTTCGTTTCGCAGGTTGGTGTGCTCGTTCGCGTTGGGAGAACGAGCGGTTTGTTTGCTTGCGGCGAGGCGGGCGGATGGGAGGAAGGGATGGTCGATGCTGTCAATGGGACTGGAGCTCCTGACACTGTGGGTACTGTAGACATTGCTGTGAGGATCAAGACCACACGGCGCAAGTCAACAGATTGGGACTGCGGCTCTTCACCTCAATCTCTCCAGTCGCCGTCCAGCTGGAGAGCGATCTGACCAGCCAGCCTCACAGGGCTGAAGAAGACTACCGTCGTGATGGAATGTCGCTCTGTGCAATGCAGGGTCCAAAGAGCCGTTGCGAGCTCCTCCAAGTCATGGACAAGCCGCATCGATCCTCGCACTCACACGACGCTCTCTCCACCGGCAACCAACCGCTCGCAATTCCAACAACCCCTCCTCGTCACCTCATTACCGCGCTCCTGGAGGATGGACAGCAACTCCCTCCAACCCGCCATGCCTGTCCCAGCACACGGACACGGACAAAAAAGATCTCGCTCACTTCCATCCGGCGGGACCAGGATACCCCCCGTCTCCACCTATCGGTTAGGAGCAAAAAACACACCTCAAGGCACGGCGCGTCTGAAACAACAAGGAATCTAATCTTTTCTCCGCCGCTCTTGTGAAGACAGACGGCTTGCTCGAATCATGCGTGCCCCTGGCAGTGATCGACCCACACGCTCGCAGCGATGGACCCAGGGCGAGGGACGTGCGTGCGTGTGTGGGAATGGTTGAGGTGATTTTGAAAAATGTCTCGCGATGACAGTGCTTGTTGGAGAGAGATGCGTGAGATTGGGGCGCCCGTCAGTGAGATGCCGCGGTACGGAGCGGGTGTTGAAGTGAGTCCGAAGATACATGTCTATGCCGAGGGGGTGGCTGATCGTATGAGTATGGCGGACAAGTGATACTATGATGAATGAATCCCCGCGGTATCTGCCCTGGTGCACTCATTCTACCCATTGACTGTCATTGAAGCGTAATGAGGCGGGCATGATTTGGTGGCTGTTGAGCTTGATCGCTTGCTTGGCCGTTTACAGCGTCGTTGCCAACGTCTTCGTTGTGAATCCGTCGCATCAGGAATCCGCGAAAAAGTGGTCGTCACGGAGATGGCTGTTGGTCGCGCTCAGCATGTCCTCCCTGTCGTCGTGCGCTCTACTTACAACGTCTCCATCGCGTGTGTCCGGCAGTATACTGCCGTACTCGTGTTCTCTCAGTAATCTGCGCGTCCCTATCTTCAATCACCCCTATTCAGCCAACCCAAACAAGAGGCTCCGCTCCGCAAGACCCTTCATTTCGCAAACTCCCGCTGCGAAGCAGGGATGTAGCTGCTGGGGTGAGACTGGGATGTGGTGGTCGCCAGGAACAGCCGAGGAGAGGAACGAGCCAGGGCAGGCAGGCTTGGCCATCGGGTAGACAGGGGCCCCTCTCGACCGGACGATTGAGAGTTTGGCATGACGGAAATGAGATTGAGAGCAATGGCCACAGCCCGTCGGTCGGTCGGCCGGTCGGCCGTGGCTCCACGCGGCTGCACAGGCCAAAGTCTGTTTGGACTGCAGATGGACGGAAGAGGATTCCTGCCTGTTGGCCTGCAGCGGGTGGCGCTGGGACTGGCAGATAGGGTTTTCGCGGGGTTGCTTGGCTCGCGGTTCTCTTGGAAGACATGATGTTGTTGCTGGAACTGCGGATGCGCGGGAGATTGCTGCAGACGCGTACGAATGCCTCGCGATTGGGGATGCTCGTCGGTCGACATGGCAATTTTGGCAGTGTGAAATAAGGACTCGTATACCAGTGAAGAGAATGAGGGGGTAGAAAGTAGAGGACGTCTTGACGCGCTTGTTGGGTCTTGGCTTGAGAGCATGATAAGGCTTGTCATTGGCTATCGGACACTGGAGCAAGCACACGTAAGGCTTAACAAGTAGTCTTTCGACTCCTTTTGCCTTTCCCGAGTATCCGAATACCATGTGACGAAAAGACAAAGGTCGCGTGTGCTGGTGTATCCTTCCGAAATGAATCGCAAAGCGACGAAAGCAAAGTTAACCGCAAGCATTCAAAGCGGTCGGCAGGAAGAGTACTGCCCTTGAGAAGGAACGACTTTGAATACAGGTACTCGTAGAGAGTAGCAATGAGAATGCAAAAAGGAATTGCTGCTTGTTGAAAGCATAAGACAAAAGGGAAGTTTTTTTCACGAAAAAATAGACCCGCCAGCCGGTACTGACAATCCATGAATCAAGTAAAAGCTACCTCACTGGCGGTAGCAGAGCTCACCTCCCCCTATTCACAATCCATCAAGGTTTTCCACACCTTCTGAGCTTGGCATATTTTTCATTGCCCGGTTGTCCTATCGATAATATCTATACTGAAGCTTCTGCGGCTTTTAGACTCCAGTTGAGATTAGTGCCTGGTATGATAGTCGATGAACGAACAGGCTGTTGGGAAGGCCATGTCATGTACCAGATTTGAATTCGGAGCACTGACATGTCAATCAAAGAGCGATGGCTCTAGCAGCAGCGCGTCATGCTCTTCAAAGTCTTGGCCTGAATCGCAAGACGATGGGAAAATCCTGATCCTGCACAGGGTGCAGTTTGTGTGAGAAACCAAGTCCGGGGTCTCGTTCAATCACCCTGTCTGCCCCTTTGCTTTGTGCTTGGGCAATCGGATTTGATGTGGCCTCTTTTACCACAGCCAAAGCACTCGACGCTATTGTTGGCGCCGCGCTGATTGTTCGCGCCTCCCGAAATGCTCCTCAGTCTATTCAGGTTGACCTCCTTCTTCTTGCGGCCCGCTGCAAACTGTGCCATCTTTGCCGCCTCTGCTTCTTTTTTCTCCTTGCGCTTTGCGCGCGCCGCTTCCTTCCGCTGCTCACGGATCATGGCCGCGGTGGGATCCTCGTCCTCGTCCGCCTCCGAGCTATCAGATTCACTGTCGCTACCGCTGTCATTGTCCGGGGCCGGTGGGGGAGGCTTTTTGCCAAAGGTCATCCGCCCCACCTGAGGAACATCGTCCTCATCATCTTCGTCATCATCGTCATTGGCGTTGTCCAGATCGGCGTAGCCGGCGCTGACTACGTTCAACGAGCCCTTTCGGCGTGACTCCTTTTCCGGCTCCATGAATGAAAGGACCCATCTGGTTTCACCAGCTTCAGCAGCCTGGCGCTCCATGGCGGCGGCGCGCTTGGCCTCTTCAGCGGCGATGGCTGCTTGAACTGCCTCATAGTCGGTGGGAGTCGCCGGGGAAGATGCGGCAGAGGTGCGCTGGCGCTTTGTAGGAGGACCAGAGGGCGTAGATGGTGACTTGGGCGTAGTGTTATGAGAGGCGGCTGCGCGTTGCATAAACTGTCATTCATTGCGAAACATCAACACAAAGCCATAAAAAATTGAAGTGGACCTCTTGATTACTTTCATAGACAGGAGCCGGTTCGAGGGCCCTGAGACCTTGGAAGAGCGGCCATTGGGAGTCGTCATGGCGCTCGGTGGGTGAAGAAGAGGGTGATGTCAGTGTCAGGTGGAAAGGTCTGGCGTGAGAAAGGCGTCGTCGTGTTTGGCGGTGGTCCACAAAAAATGAGGAGGTTGTGGAGTTGGGCGGTGGCGGCCGTGAGCGTGACCGCCAATCGTTGCAGACATGGCAGGAAGGAGCGGCCATCACTTACGCACTGACGAGCTCGGGCCTCTCTCCTCCACGCTCAGCCAACATCAGTCCACATCTCGCGGGGAAACGCTCCTACACTGTTAAAGCTCCCATCAACCGCGACGAGCTCACCACTCAAGTCTCATCGATTTCAAATTTCACAATGCTCAGACAAGCACCTCTTCGTCTCAGGGCTTCCATTGCCCCTGCCTCGCGCACCTTCGCCCGCGCTGTCTCCAACAACTCTCAAGTCCCCCCGACCGGCACCGTCCCCGCAAATGACCCGAACCCCAAAGACGGCGTCCAGAATGTCTCCTCGACCAATGCCACCCCAACTTCTTCAATGGGAGCAACCGGCGAGACGCTCGTAGAGAGCGTCGAGCAGGCTGAAGAGCTCCGCACTCAGCAAGCTCCCAACAGGAAGGGCATCTGGAGTAGGAGCCAGCAGCCGAGGGAGCGCGCCATGGCTGGTCCGAGATTCGAACAGACCATCATGGCTGATCAGGTATGTCGACAATGGCTGTTCTCGAGCTTCCTATCACGACGACAAGCTCGTCAGAGTGAATGGGGCGCCGGCATTCTGAATAAAGCTAACCTCGACTTAGCCACGCCCCCATGCTGCCATCGACCTCATCCACAAGCAACCCGTTCGATGGGTAAGCCAACGCCAGGTCTCCTGTGACGGCGGCGGTGGACCTCTCGGACACCCCAGGATCTTCATCAACGTGGACAAGCCCAAGATTTGCTGGTGCACTTACTGCGGTCTGCCTTTCGTAAGCGTCCCTGTTCACTCCTTGGGGCCGGAAATTCGATTCCGAGACCTCATTCGATTCTTGTGACATTGGTATGCTAACAACTCGATTCCAGGCCCACGAGCACCACAGGCAGCACATCGAGTCCCAGCCATCCACTTCCTATCCCTTGGAGGCTACCGGCCAGCCTGGAGAAGTCGAGCCCAGCCAGAGCATCACAAACAAGCCGTTAGAGCAACGGTAAGCGCGATTATTTAGAGATGGGGCCGTGAACCAGGCTTTCAGTTTTCGTTCGTGTTTTGTGCTCATTTTTCTTCCCAATGACAGAATTAAAGAAGCGTTGCTCCAATCCTCCAAGCGAAGAATCAGGTCGCGAATTGGGTCGCAAATGGCAATGTTGGTGGGAGCGATCTGAGTTTCATGAACCACTGAGTTTTGCCTGGCGTTCGAGGAGCATGGTCATTGAAGCGGAGCAGTCACTTTTTTGTTTTTCTTCACGAACTTCTAGACGCCTTACGGATGCGTTGGCTTTGTCATTTGTACTTCTGGTTACCCCAGATCTACGCCCAGTCTGCCACGGCTCGCTGCCGTTGAGGCAGATCCACTGTCCAGCTCAACGTCTCATACAATAGAAGCTGCATCAGCCATTCCAAAGGAATCCATTGAAGCGTGGAGCCGTGAGTTGTCTTGGATGTGGTAATTCTACCGCACCATGTCCCCGTCATATCTCTGTTCATGACTTTTCGCCCTGGATGGTTGCCACCACTTTCCTGGTGTGCTTGTAGGCGCGAAACTCGAGATACCAGATACCTTGCCATGTGCCTGTAGCAAGCTTGCCGTCCTTGATCGGGATTGTGACGCTAGCGCCCACAAGTGCCGACTTGATGTGAGCCTATTAAAGCAGATCAGTGAATGGAACAACCTCAACCAAAACTTTTTCTCGTCCCCCAGGGACTCTTCAATCTCACGCCCTCCAACTCCGGCGCGCCCGGATCCTAAGGCAAGAATCCACGTACCGGCATGTCATCCAGGCCCTCAGCGCTGTGCCTGTACAAATTGCCCTTTGTGTCCTCGGGGGCCACGCGGTCGAGGGCATCGGTCATGTCGTCGCGGACATCCTCGTCCCAGTTCTCGTTGAGGCTGAGGGCGCACGACGTGTGCTGGACGAAGAGGTTGAGCAGGCCGACCTTGTAGTTGCGGATCTCGGGGACGCTCTGCAGGACGTGGTCGGTGACGAGGTAGGAGCCCTTGGACTTGGAGGGCAGCGTGAAGGTCTTTTGCGTCCACGACATGGTGGGCGGCGGCGGCGCGGAGGCGGAGGGGGGTGTGGTGATGCTGGCTGGGGAGAAAAGTTGTGCGGCCGGAAAGCAGTGGGCGGCGGGGCAGCAGTCGCAGGTCGGGAGGTTCGGCGCCAATTGCTTGCTGGAGAAGAGGGGCGCAAATGGCAGGGAGAGGATGGTGATGAAGAGATTGGGGAAGAAGGCGAGGATCAGGACGAGCAGGAAAAGGACTGAAGTCGAAGCTGTCGCGGTGGGTAGCGGCATGGTGGTCGGCGGCGAGGCGGCGACGTCATTGGGTGCCAGCGGCCAAGACACCTAACCTCTCGGAAGAGGCGCTTGGACCGCACTGCTTATTTATACACGTCCTGTCAACGGTCCAGTTCTGGTTGTCACGACAAGCCCCAATCGATTGTTGTGTTTTTGTTCGCAACTCCTCCAGCCCCATCTGTACCGCAAGATTGAATCGTATCCAAAGAAAACCACGTCAAGTTGATCCGCCGGAGCCCGGAGCCCATCCGTAAACCAAAACCAAAAGCAGAAGGAAATTTTTTCGGATGACCTTGATCCAATCCGTCGAAATGCAAGAAGGATGAAAAGCAAATTTTTGAAAGAATCGCGAGCCGTGGTGCTGGCGAATGATAACGGCTGGGCTGTGCCAATTGGGTCGAGGCTGGGCAACGCGCTGAGCCAGTGATCCGAGAAACTCACGTCTTGACTGAAAAGCCGAGACTGCGAGTAGATTTTTGTTGCCTTGTCAAGGCTGGTCTGAAGAGCTTGGAGACAAAATCGTCAAGCCTGTCGAAAGTGAAGTTGACCTTTGCTTTCGTCAGCATTTGCTTCATCAGACGGATCAAAACACGCACCTCGGCATCACTCTTCACTGCGAGCGCGCACAAAGTAGAGGTTGCCGTGGCGCTGGTCAACGCGCCATTCGCCCGGGCGCAAGTTGTCTTCGATGAAAGCGTAAGGGCGGATGTATCTGGTGCCGTCGAGGTCTCTCACCCAGAACGACTGGTCAGGGCGAGGGTTGCGCGGCATGATCTCGTGGCGGCCGTTGGCACCGTCGCGCTCAGCAAGAACCTTGTTGTCGTCACGAACTTCTGCTTCGGTCCTGCCATACCAGACGTGCTGCTGGTTGCTCGGATTGTTGTAGACGACGCAGTCGTTCGGATAGTAGTAGCCGTAGGGGTAGTCGAATGGGTAGAGCGGCTGGACGAACTCAGGTCGGCTGGGAGCGTACATCGGGACCAAGTGCTGGACACGCGCTTCAGCCAAACGCCTCAACCTCTCAATCTCGACAAGGTATCCGTCAATGGCGGGAGCTCTCTCGACAACACTGGCGCTGCGAGGGCGGTACTGGTGCTGATGAAGTCTGTTGTCATTGGGCTGAGGGTTGGGGCCAGACTGAGGGTTGGGGCCAGGCTGAGAGTTGACGATGCCAGTGCGACGGCGACGCGACTCCGACCTCTGCCAGGCATCGTAGTTGCTCTCGCCGAGACGCTCCATGATCTTTGCCGTCGGGTTGTGATGATGATGATGCGGTGATGGAGTGCGAAGGTCGGCGCGAGTTGGATTTATTTGTGGGTGGGTGGGTTGAAGATAGAGAGAGAGGGCAGGAGCCGGGGCAAAAGGCTCGAGACTGACAACGAATCACGAGACTGGCAACTCACCGAGTATAGGCTGGACCACCAATGCACCCGCTTGCACTTCGACTTCTTCGACTGCTTCGCCTGCTTCGACCGCCTTCTCCTCAGTGAAGGCCTCGGCACCTCTTCGAACTCGTACTCGGTAAAGGGCCAGCACATGTTTGCTGGCTTGCGATGTTGAAGTGCTTGAGCAATGGTGGAGACAGTTGCTGAAAGGTGTTGAAGAGTGGGAGAGTATCTGAGGGCTGCCAAGTTGAACACTCTTCACCGACTCTGCGACCACAGCGTATTCACTCCGAATGTGTGTGCGAGAGCCTTGTTCAGGGGACCATACATTTAGGAGTGTGTCACCCTGTGATCTCTTGATGTTTGCTATTTTCTTTGCACCACAAACACAGACAAGCGTCGGTTGGCTCCAAGTGGACACAAAGAAGGTGTCCTGGCATCTGCCACCAGCGCGGAGTGCCTGATTCGACCGGCACTTGACCGCTCAGACGATTCTTCTTCCCAGCTTGCCGATAGCCTCTGACGGTGCATCGTGTCGAGTATCCACCTTATTTCTTGGCTACATGGCATCAACATCTGGCCTCTATTGGAGAAGGTATTGATGTTTAAAGACCAAGCGGAATACCAATCTAAACTTGCCTGGCTTTCGTGCACTGATTCTTCACATAGCAATCAATCCGGTAGGAAAATTCTCGAAGAAGACATCCTTGATGAAACTTTGGTGGTTTTCGCGTGACACCCACCACTTTCGATATCGCGCAAAATTTGCCACAGGTGGAAAGGCCTGCGGTATGGTGAGCGCCTAGTTGCCATTTTGGCTTGGAGAATTCGAAGCCGTCGATTTCTTTTATCAGAAAGACAAAACACTTGTTACTCCCGGCGTGCCCGATGTCTATGTCAGATTGCTTGACATGCCTTATTTCCTTTCATGTTCTGAAATTGAAAAAACGCCAACGACTCCAAGCCTTTCGCCTTTCGCCTTCCTGTGTAAGAGAGAGGGTCTCCAGTATCTTGCAAGACTTCTCTCTCGCGTTATATCGATGCTCCCTTATCTACATATCTATGGTCAATCTATGCAATGCCGAAATGCTTGTCTCTACCCACGAACTTGCCCATTTTCCCGACCGTTGATGAAATCGTTTCAAAAACATCTTCACGCAGCCCCAAATTCAGCCCGCTCGGCCTCTTCAACCTCGTCCCTCCTCTGCTCCTCACTGTCACGTTCGTGCTCACCCGGCCGCTCTTCCCAGCCCTTCCAGCCAGTGCCCGCTTGCGCAAATACGACACCCACGCCGACCGCGACCGCGACCAAAAAGAGGCCCCTCAGAGCACCTTCGTAAGATGCCACTGCGACCTCTCGTTCCACACCCTGCAGCTTTCCAACCAACGCTGGACTGCCGACCAATCTCCTGATCAACTCCCTGATACGCTCCTCTTTAGGATCGATACCGTGATTTTGGAAGCCCTCGTAGAGAAAGCTCGAGAGGAAGCGAGCAAAAATGCCGCCACCGGCCGCGGCACCAAACGAACCGGCAAAGCCACGAAAAGTTGCAAGGAGGGAGGTGACAATGAAGTGGGTGGCGGGCGGCGTGAGGTGCAAGGCGTGGACCAGAGTGTAGTTGACAACTGCGCCGGTGACTGCGCCGTTGATAAACGTCAGGACGACGTAGCCCGCCGCGGGAAAGGCAGCAGTGCCGCTCAACGCCATGGAGAGGAGACTGATTGGAAAGAGCACAGTAAAGAAGAGGGACGGGAAGTAAAAGGAGCCCGCGCGGCGTATGTGCAGGGCGCCAACGGCCAAGCCGCCAATTGCGAAGCCCAAGTTTGTGGGAATGAGAATTGAGCCGGCAGCAGCGGGGGCCCAGAGTCGCACGCCTATGGCGTAGACAGGCGTGTAAAAGAGAACAGACCAGCGTGACGCCATGAAGGTGACGGTGGCGAGGCAGGAGAGGAGTAGGCCTCGTGAGGAGAGCAGAGAGACGGGGATAATCGGGTCAGGAGAGACTCGGAGTTCGACGAAGGTAAACAGGGGAAGAAAGACCAAAAGAGAGACAAGAATGGGGATGGCTTTGATGCTGCGGCCTGAAAGCCCGAGCAGGAGAACGAAAATGGTGAGCGTCTGAGAGTAATCAGCATTGGCTACAACAAATGGGGCGTGTCAACTTACTAGAAGTACAGCTCCTAGATAATCTATCTGCATTAGCCTTTCACGCAAAGATCGCGTGTCGTTCTTTGAAGCTCCAAGATGCGAGGGTATGCTCAAGAAGACGGCGATTCCGGCCAATATCAAAAGTGGCGTCTGTGGCCAAAACACTGCTCTCTTCGCAAGGCGTCAGTCACAGTGCAAGTCCAAACCGCTTCCGAACTTACCCATCCAAGTCTAGGTTCAATGACTCCACCTAGCACAGCTCCAAGAGATACACCAGTGGTGATGATGGAATTGGTCACACCCAACAGCAGCCCACGGTGTTTCGCTCCGCCAACTTGAAGGACGATGATAATGGCAACTGAGGTGACGCCGGCTCCTGCAGAACCTGCGACCACTCGCCCCACGAGGAACCATTCCAAAGATCGTGAGAATGCAGCAATTAAGGATCCAAGTCCAAAGACGAGCGCCGAGACGAATATGCAGATGCGAGGAGAGAAGACCTGACTGAGTCGACCCATGAGAGGGGTGATGCTAGACATTGGGATCTTTCAGTTGTCAGTTGATATACAACACATTACACGCTGTATTTGTAGCGGAAAGCACAGTTCTGGCACATGCGAAGATGACGACTTCAAAACATTTCCCGAATTCGCTGTTGGAAATTGAATGGAGCGGCAGTAGGATCAAAGATGGAGCATCATTTCCAAGACGTACCAGGTAAGCCGAAGTGAACCAGGTAGCCTCTTCAAATGCATCAAATTCTGCAGCAATCGAGGATTGAGTGGTCGTGAGAAGGGAGAAATTGCAGGCTATGTCGTCATCAGCAGCTGGACTCGCATCAAACATGGAATTCCAGGCGAGCCAATAGAGGGGGATGTGTAACAACAACGCAGAAACTCAGAACCACTTGGATGGGATACGCGTGCCCCAACTTTGTGAAACCTTTCCCAAGGCATGGATGCTGTTCATCGCGCTCTGCACTTTGTCTGGCTGAAGTCTGCGAATGGTCGCACCAGCACACCATGTCAATTGCACCGACCTTGAAGGAATATAATCATGCCAAGAGAGGCAACGATGGCCGCTCCTCGATAGACAGAGATGGTCTGCTCAGACCCGTGTTCGACATGCCGAGCCGATGATGTCGACGACTTGGAAGAATGTGATGACGGGGACCGAGGTGGTAGCAGGGGGGATGTTTCGCTGGAGGGGCCGTTTCTGACAGTCATGTTGAAGGATGATGGGAGGTAGAGTGCGGAGAAGGGAGCGAGGGAGCCATGTGTTCCGCAGCCTCGGGGGAACCAAGATCAAAGTGGGAGAGTCAGCCATGTCTTTGATATGGGTCAGATAGTTGATTACAAAGGGAAGGCCGAACTCGTCGGGTGTGCCAGGTGCCGTGGGTGGAGTGCCTGAGGCCGGAGGCTAGCAGGGATCTTTCCGCGGTGAGGTGCCCTGTGCATCTTGCTTGGTGGCATCTTGACCAAGCTGCACTGTACCTCATCCAACCCACTTGATTTCCGCTCGCCACCAAGGCTTCTTCATGATACCCTTTTCCCCTTTACGTCATGTCGTGATTTCTCGCTCTCTTGCTCTCGTCTTCCTCTGGGACCTCTAAACCCTCGTCTTCCTTGTCTTGCGCGCAATGACATACCGGTCTTGGCGGCTTTGGCCGCTGCTACGTGAGCTTCTCCTACACGATCTCCAAGACTTGCGAATCTGACACTCATTGACAGTAATCGCTCTCATTGTCGCAACCATCGCCATCGCCCAAGACCATGCCCCCGAAGACCGCCATCAACACGCGCACAACCATGCCCCTCATCGACAACAAGTGCTGGCCGACGGGAGCTGGTCCAAGGTGTCGCACGACACCCCGGTGAAGGGTAGGCACCACACCGTGGACAAATTCGTCGTCGCTGACCCGGGACCAGGTGTGCACGAGGTCGAGCAAGCAATAACACTCCTTCGCAAGATTCGACCGTCGGGCAGTCGCCTAGCCACAATCGCAAAGCCAAACGGTGTCCTCGGCTCGACCGCGTACTATGCGAAGGAACTGTTCTTCCTCCTGTTCATGAATGGACCTCCCAAGCAAGATCTTCTTTCCTCAGAAGGCCAGACAAGAAAACTAAGCCCACCACTGGCGGATGCCACTCGGCTTCTGGCTTCCGCTGCCGAGGAGGGAAACCCGGACGCCATTTTCCTCTTGGCCGAAATGAATTTCTATGGAAATTATACGCACCCGCGAAACTATCCAGAGGCATTCAAGAGATATCATGAGCTTTCAAACCTGAACGGCAATGCTACAGCTCAACACATGCTTGGATTTATGTACGCTACAGGAATCGGAGGTGTTGTGGAAAAGGACCAGGCCAAAGCAATGCTCTACCACACGTTTGCAGCTGAGGGCGGGAATCTGAGATCTCAGATGACGATTGCCTACCATTACCACACCGGCATCGCTACTCCTCGGGAATGCGAGCAGGCTGTGCATTGGTACAAAAAAGTTGCAGATCAGGCGGTAGAGTACATGCGCTCAGGACCACCTGGTGGATACGTCATGATGAAAGAGGGGTATAGGATTGCAGATGACGTTGGTGGTGTGTACGGAGAAGGCGCCAGCGTGAGCAGTGCAGGCCCAAATGCAAAAATCGGCGGGGCCACTTCTGATGCCCATGCGGCTTTTGACGACGTGTTGGAGTATCTGGATCTAATGTCCCGGAAAGGCGACCTCAAGGCCACTTTTAGCCTGGGCAAACTACACTACGATGGAGGCAGGGAACTCAAACGGGACCTCAAAGCGGCGAAAGCATACTTTCTCGAAGTCGCTCGCGTCGTCTGGAACAAGGAGGGCAAGGTCAACAAAGATCTTCCTACTGGCGCGGAAAGACTTGCATCCAAAGCGGCCGGATACCTTGGACGAATGTTTCTGAGGGGCGAGGGCATCGAGCAAAGCTTCTCCATTGCAAAAATCTGGTTTCAGCGCGGACTTACGCATGGGGACGCCCTTTGCCAGTATTCACTTGGTCTCATGTACCTGGAAGGCCTTGGAGTTTCGCAAGACGCTCTCAAAGCGGCAGACCTTCTAGCCGCAGCAGCAGACCAAGACCTGTCTGGCGCCCAGGTTCGTCTGGGAGCCCTTTTCCTGGACCAAGGAGATGTGGGAACGGCGAGCAAGTACTTTGATTTGGCGGCACGCAACGGCCATTTTGAAGCTTTCTACTATTTGGCCGAGCTGGCCCACAAGGGTATTGGAAGGGACACGTCGTGCAGCCTTGCTGTCGCGTATTACAAAATCGTGGCTGAAAAGGCTGAAGTCATCGTTTCCCCTGTCAGAGAAGCCAACGACGCATATGAAGCTGGCGACGTTGAAACGGCTCTTGTCAACTTCATGATGGCCGCAGAACAAGGCTTCGAGACGGGACAGGCGAACGTTGCCTACCTCCTGGACCAGGCGCGACCACGGCCAGTGTGGAACTCGTTGCTCCCCAAGAGCCATGTGCCCCTCCTGGGAGACTCTTCACTGGCCCTGATTTATTGGACTCGGTCAGCCAAGCAGAGTAATATCGACTCAATGGTCAAAATGGGAGACTACTATCTTGACGGACTTGGAACCTCTCCCGACCAGGACAAAGCAGCAGCGTGCTATCAAGCCGCCGCCGAAACGATGCAGAGCGCCCAGGCTCTTTGGAACTTGGGATGGATGCACGAGAACGGGGTTGGACTGGACCAGGACTACCACCTCGCGAAGCGTTTCTACGACCAGGCGCTTGAGACCAACAGGGAGGCGTACCTCCCCGTGACTCTCGCTCTTTTGAAGCTCAGGGCAAGAAGCTGGTGGAATACGATCACGCACGGTCGCATCAACAGCATCCAGGACGAAGATGGTAAGTCTTGAGTATTTCTCGCCTTTGCTTTTGCATTTGGCGCCGCCGCCGTGGCCCTCAAGGCGCGCGTCTAATTGTCGTCAACAGAACCTCGCAAACCTCGCTCTCTCGCAGAGTGGCTCACTGCATTCCTGGAGGCAGATGCGGCCGCATACTATGAACATTTCGAGCCAGATGATCTGGATGGCGAGAGAGGATACGACGATTACTATGACGAACTGGACGAAAGCATCCTGGAGACACTGCTCATTCTTGGCTTGGCGGGTGCACTAGCGGGCCTCGTTTGGTGGCGCAACCAGGCGGCGGAGAGAGCAAGGAGAAACAGAGAACAACAGCAGCAGCAGCAGCAACAGCAAGGAATGGACGCTGCCAACTTTGGAGATGTTGGGAACGGCGGAGCGCCGGATAGGGGATTATTCCCGCCGCCGGACGATCCGAACTTTAATGGGTGGGTTGTGGGTGGAGTAGGGCATTGATGAAGGTGCATAGAAGGATACCTCTGTGTTCAGTTCCTTTTTTTATACATACAGATATTCCTGCAGCGGGTGCGCTAGAGAAAGTATCCGCTGGTGTCACCAATGATGGTGGACCTTGACCAGCGTAGGCCCTTTGCTTGGCGCGTTGACGTTCCCCAAAAGCTTGTCTCGGAATGGTTCTTGAGCTTCTTTCAGCACGGTGGTTTTTAGCCGGCTCAGCTGCGGTGGCGACCTTGTGCCAAGATGGGGCTGTGAAATCAAATAGCTGCTTGAAGCAGGGCGTTGTTTGCACGGATGGCATAGCGCTAGGGAGGCACGTTTGATGTCTAGACCGCGAGGTAAGACGGGATCAGCTGGCATGTGGTGCGCTGTGCATGTCGACCCCAGCATGCAAACGAGACGGTAGAGCACATGGTGGCCGAGTGGTCAGTCGTTGAATTTTGGTCCTGGTTCTGAAAAAGTCAAAGTCGACCAACCTGTGTTTACATTTCAAATGACAGCCAAGCTTTTTGACCGTTCGTGTTTTCACCAAGACAAATGGCCAAGCTGTCGCTGGCATTGCGCCAGAGGAACAGGGGACCTGTACATTGTCGCCTGGCCAAACAGGAGCGAGGCAAACGCGCCGTGTAGTGTTTGGTCGCTACATGAGGTGCGGGTTAGTATGGTGGCCCGAAACGAACTAGGAAGCAGAACGCGGTAGGCAAGTGCAAAGGGAACCGCGCTGGAAAGAGGATGATGGACTTGGACTGCTCGACAAAAGGCGGCCAAGCAATTGAAGCAGCTAAGGTAGGTAAGCCAATGGTCGTGACCTGAAGCCTGTTTGCCTGTTCCAGCCAGTGGTCTCGTCTCCACCTGACTGCCCTGGTCAACGTGAGCTCAAATAGCAGCCAACCACCCACCTCACCCGCTCTGCTCGGGCTGATCCTCCTCCGCAAGCCTCGCCTCTCCTCAAGGACTCCAATGGACTCTGAACAGCTCGAACAACATTACCGGCGCTACATCAGCCAACTCAATGCAAAAAAGACCGACGACCTAGACCTCAACGACTATGTCCACGACGAGGTCACGCACAATGGCCGCCGCATGTCTCGCAGCGAATACGGCGCCATGATCGCCTCGAGCATTACGGCCGCCCCAGACCTCTTCTTCGACGTCCACCTGCTCGTCGCCAACGACGACCAAGTCGCGGCCCGCATCAACTTCAACTGCACTCCCGTCGCCGAGCTCAACGGCAAAAAGCCCACGGGCGACAAGGTTGCCTTTTCGGAACACGCCTTTTACCAGTTCGAGGACGGCAAGATCCGCGAGGTTTGGGCTTTGTTCGACGAGCCTGCTCCGGTTGCGGCGGCGGCGGGAGCACCTCCACCGACAGCGACAGCAACTGCAACGGCGGCAGCAACATAGGCAGGCGGCGAGGGTGGTCCGGATGCTGAAATGGTGCAGAGTCAGCGCGGAAGGGTCCGCGGGTTAAGGTTGGCGGCAGCGGAGGAAGCGGTTAGCGGAGGGGTTTGGCGCAAGTCATCGTATCCATCACCCACATGGTTAGGTTGGTCAGCTAGCATCCGCCCGCATGACACGAAGCACAAAAGACATGGCCGTTTTCTACTTTGGGCCGAGGTCTTTAGGTCACTGGCGAGGCGTTCGGACGGGCACGTTCTCAATCCCATTTCTCTTTTGCACGCTAACTACACCGTGGTTGTCATGTGAGTGCTGGCTTGTGGAGATTCCGCTTCTCCCGGGGTTTGTCGTGATAACCAATGCCTGGTCCGCGGGTTTCCGTTGATGGAGACAGCTCGAGTTTGACTGCACCGCTGCTGAAACCAGGAAGCTCTGCTCAACAGTTGAGCCCTGGTCGTATATTGACCTCCAGCCCCGGCTCCACAAATACGCGCTGCCACCCGCCGTCCCTAACTCGACGTCATTGCGTTTGGATCCAACCCACATCGTCAACATGTCTGGACAAGAAGAGAATGCCCCGTTTACCGAGCCCACCGCCTACAACTACCCCGAGCCCAAGGCGACGAACAAGCCATTTGAGCAGCCAGACGAGCCAAAGAATCCCGTCGTCCGCGGCCTCCCGCTGTACTATGGAGCCTCACTGTGAGCCGCGCCGCTGTCAAATCCTCCATCGACGCTGACTGACGACATTCTTGTAGGATCTCGTCGCTTGGCATCGTACAAGAATTCCTCTGGAAAAACACTGGCTTTGGCCGGTTGCGTGACAGCTCCGAGCTCAACGACGTTGAGCCGCGCTACAATCCCACCGTCATCCCCGTCCCCTCGACCAACGCATCCAACTCTCAACCCGCGACGCCAGCCGACGCCCCGCGAGTCCCTGCCGCTGATGCCGACGGCCGCTTCTATACCGTTTACGACTACCACGAGGCGTACAAGACTGGCAAGGTCACCCCCACTAGGGTGGCTGAAGTCTTGCTGCCTCTGATACGGCGGGACGTCGAAAAGCCCTCGGAGCACTCGAAGGCGTGGCTCGATGTGAGACCGGACTTGATATTGGCGGCCGCCGCCGCGTCGACGCAGCGCTACAAAGAAGGCAAGCCGCTGGGTCTGCTTGATGGCGTGCCCGTGACTGTCAAGGACGAGGTTGACCTGGCTGGACACAGGAAGAGCATTGGCACAACCCACGACTATACAAACAAGGAGGGTGCAACGTCATTCTGCGTGACGCAATGGGAAGAGGAGGGAGCTGTCATTCTTGGGAAGTCGAGCATGCACGAGTGTACGAAGACCCCAGACAGATGCAACGTGGGAGCTAACCAGGACTTGCAGTGGGCTTGGACACGACGAACAACAATCCCAACCACGGCACCCCTCTGAATCCCTACAACTCTCACTACTACACCGGTGGCTCGTCAGGGGGTTCAGGCTACGCTGTAGGCTCGGGCCTGATACCCTTAGCGCTGGGGGCTGACGGAGGAGGCTCCATCCGCATTCCGTCGCAATACTGCGGCATATTTGGCATCAAGACCAGCCATGGGAGAGTGTCGCTGCGTCCGACCAGCAGTCTAGCCAAAAGCACCGGCGTCATTGGGCCCATGGCAGCTAACATGGCAGACCTCGAAATCGGCTACCGCACGCTGGCGCAACCCGACCGCCTCAACCCAACCTCTGCGCGCTTCCCTCCGCCCCCGACCTCGATCAACCTGCGCGCCTCTCGCCCCAAGGTGCTCGGCATCTGCAAGCCATGGTTCGACCGGGCCGACGCGCCCGTCAAGGAGCGTTGCAAAGCGGCGCTGGACCACCTCGTGCAAACGCAGGGCTACAGCGTCATCGACATCTCGCTGCCGAACCTGGCAGCGGGACAGTCGGCGCACGCGCTGACCATCCTGGCCGAGATCGGGTCCGGCACGCCGTCGCTGGCCGGGCTGACGGCGCCCAACAAGATCCTGCTGTCGGTGGGCGCGCACGCGTCCGGCATCGACTTCCTCGCCGCCCAGAAGCTGCGCAACCTGCTCATGCAGCACCTGGCGCACCTGTATCGCGCGCACCCGGGCCTGCTCGTCGTCACGCCCACGACGCCCAACGCCGGCTGGCACATCAGCGGCGGCGCCGCCGACCTCGCCTACGGCGTCTCCGACGGGAACCGCTCCATCCGCAGCATGGAGTACGTCTGGCTCGCCAACTTCACCGGCTGCCCGGCCATCCAGGCGCCCGTGGGCTACGCGGATCCCGCCGAGGGTGACGGCCCGGTCCCCGTTGGCCTCATGGCCATGGGGGAGTGGGGCGACGAGGAGACCTGCATCGCCTTTGGCTACGACGTCGAGGCGTGGTTGAACGGCGGCTTGAAGGGCGGCCGCCGCAGGCCCGACAAGTGGGTCGATGTGCTGGCGCTGGCTGTGGAGAAGATGGCCAGCGCCGAGGGCGAGGGCGATGGCGAAGTCTCGGGCAAGTTGTAGGCTTTGACGTGCGTGCTGGAGGACTATAGTCCTTCATGGTGAGATTTTGGGTTTCGTCTTGGATGTGTGTTTAAGATTTACGAGTTATTTGGATGGAGGTATCTTTTTAGACATCTTCTCTTGCCCTTGACATTGGATATCAAGAATCATTTCAACAAATTTGTCCCTATTGGTGAAATAAAACATTGAAAACGACGTCGTCCACGAGGAACGATCCCGCGTAACCGAGAAGCAGAAAGCGAGTCAAACCACACCAGACACAGGATCAAGGTCTGACGGTTGAGCTATCGCTCGTCAACCGCTCCAACAGTCTTCCTTCACGGCTCATTGTCGTCTGAGACAACAGGCAAAGCTGAGTTGTCGCACGGGATGGGATGGGCGAGTGCCTGAATGAATGTCTACCCATCAGCTCTTTGTCGGAAGGGCAGGCGCACACATGCGCAACAGAAGCATGAATGCAAGTTGGCGTGCATTTGTGAAGTCACAAAGGCTTCAAGTCTTGGCTGGCGAGCATGCCAATGGCTCGACGAGCAGGATAGGGATGTATTTGGTAGCAGTGCCATCGACGAGGTGAAAGGATTGCTCTTTGACTTGCGCAATGCTCAAAGGGTGCGTGGAGAGAAAGGATCGCTCTGTGAAAACGACGAACGACTACAGGTCAGACAAAACCGGAGGACTCAAGACAGGGAAAGGAAAAGAACAAGTCGTCATTCAAGAGTCCGAGTTGGGTCAATATGGCGCAGCACGTGAAATCTGGATTGCTGCAAACTTTGGGTCTAGTTTTGGCTACCTACTTTCAAAAATCCTCGGACGCGCACCGCACTCCTTCTTGGACTGCTGTTGAGAAGCCGGGTCCAGTGAAAGAAGAAGCAGACGCGCGCAACTTGCCCCGGCTCGCGAAGCGAGAGAGGCAAGCCGAAGAAGAGTGGTAGGGAAAGAGTTCGACGGGGCCCGTGTGTTCGTGTCGCCTGCCTCGACCGTCTAATTTGAAAATCGCTAGCAATCAATCCCATCCATCGGACCGCTGCCTTCCTGTGATGTCGTAGCGGCCGGATGCTATCCCTGATATCATAGCATAAACCGCAAATCGGTCGTAAAAACTTCCGGCTCCTGTCCGCATGACAAGCCCCAGCCCATTAAGCGCTTTACAGGTCCGCGTCCTCCTCGTCGGGCAGAGGCATGTTGGAGGCAGCCTCCATCTCCTTCTGGTACTGCTCGAGAACGGCCTGGTCGACCTGCACCTCGGGAGGAGCAAGGGCGGGAGCAGCGACGAACTCCTACGTCAAGGATTAGTAGTTTTCTAGGGAAGTGAATCAGAGGCACGTACGAGAGACTGGTTGCCGACGAGCTTCCTGGCGAGCCACAGGAAGGGCTTCTCGAAGTTGTAGTTGGACTTGGCCGAGATGTCGTAGTACTGGAGGTTCTTCTTGCGGTGGAACGTGATGGTCTTGGCCTTGACCTTGCGCTCCTTCACGTCAACCTTGTTGCCGCACAGAACGATGGGGATGTTCTCGCAAACGCGGACGAGATCGCCTAACACCCGTCAGATTTTCTTTTCGTGGGCGTTTGGAACGGGATTCTTACGGTGCCAGTTGGGAACGTTCTTGTAGGTGATGCGCGAGGTGACATCGAACATGATGATGCCGCACTGGCCATTGATGTAGTAGCCATCACGGAGACCACCGAACTTCTCCTGTCCAGCGGTGTCCCAGACGTCGAACTGGATGGCGCCAAGGTTCTATCGATCTTTGTGAGTGTGCGTTCGACGGCGAAGGTTATCGGGCGAGGGGGAAGCGTACGGTGGTGAAGCCGAGAGGGTGAACCTCGACACCGAGCGTGGCAATGTACTTCTTCTCGAACTCTCCCGTCAAGTGGCGCTTGACGAAGGTAGTCTGCGGGGTGAGAGGTCAGTAATGATGGCGGTTAAAAAGCTTTGAAAGGCGGTCGCCAGATCATGACGCAACGGCGGCGTGAAGGGTGGCGCTCGGCGGGAGGAAATTCTTGCACTTGCCTTTCCGGTACCGCCGTCACCAACAAGGACGAGCTTGAAGGTAGGGGGAGCTTGACCCTCGGCCATGGTGTTTTGTGATCGATAGCGGGGATGTTGATGGTGGGTGTCGGTTGTTTGGACTGAGAAGGCGGGGTGGGTTAGTGTGGTTTTCTTCTTGGGCGCAGGCAGCCGGTCGGCTAAGCGAGCATGAGGCGGGAGGTTGCAGGCTCACAGATGGGGAGGAGACGTTGGATGGGACCTCGGAGCGTCAAAGATGGTCGTGGGGCAAGAGGTCAGGGAGGAGTGGTTGTGTCTTGGTCGGAAGATTTCGAGTTGTTGTGAGGACGATCATCAGCCTTGGTTCTTGTCAGCTAGCGCTGTCGGCACGTGACTGGAAAATTCCGCCAAGCCCCAGACGGGACTCAGACGGGCGACAGTCACTGCTGTCACTGCTGTGTACCACGCTGTGAGTTGGCAAGTCAACAACATGAACCTAACCCAATCGTCAAGTCAAGGCAAGGCCTCCATCGTGTCGTGTCTTCCTTGATCAATCGCCCGCAGCGCCTACAAAACACCCATGCTTCCCAACGCCAGTTTTATGCCTGCCCACCCATTCCTTCCACCCCGCTTGCGCCACGAAGCCCACGACCGCCACCCAACGCCATCCAATGCCCACGCATCGCCGCTCCACCGTCTACAAGTCCGTCCCTACAGCGGCAGCAAGTGGCAGCCCAGCAGCCCTCGTCCACCCCAGTTCCGCCTGGGAGTCAGCTGCAGGCTCATCGTCTCTGGAGTCGCTCCCTCTCGCGACACCTGCAACGTCAACGGGCGCTGCAACTTTGTCAGCTGTCCATGTCCATTCACCATCCGGTGTCTATCGAGCCTGCTTACCCCCTCGCTCTGCGATACTGCCTCGGCCACTTTGCTCAGCTTCTCATGGTTCATCCAGTTCGCGCTCCCAAACTTGACAATCTTGTCGCCTGCCTTCAGCCCTGCAGCATCCGCGGGACTGCCCGGAACGACGCTATTGACTTTGGCAAACGGAGCCTGGAGAGCAGCATCTTGGTCGGCTCTGGCCGCGGTCGATGTTCCTGCAGCACCCTGAGCAGCCGCTGCTTCTCTTGATGCGGCGTGGTGTGCGTGCAGGCCGATCTCAATCTTGTCCATCAACGCCTTGAGATCATTTTGAAGATGGATGATGCGCGCCCGCGTAATGCGCACTGGCGACAGCTACAAGTTAGAGCGGCGTCGGCCCTGGCACACGGGCTACCTACGCACCTTGGGCTACGTCAATGTCATCTCGCGGATATCCATCAAAGGTGGTCAGGCTCGTGCGCATGTTGACGCCGTGCTGCAGACGGCCATGGTCAGCTACCTATATACGGAGGGCTCGGGCGCGGAGGAAGAGAGGCGGCGCACCGAGTCTAGAACGGAACTTAGCGCTGACAGCTCGCCCTCGACGCGCTGCTTTTCCGCGATGAGGTCGCCAAGGGACAGATCCTGCGTCGATAGTCCATTTGAGGCGCCGTTGGTCGAGGCCACGGCGGGCGTGTGAATGTCGTCCATCGGGAGACCCATGGAATAAGAGGGTGAGGTGTGGGTTCCGTTGCGCAGGGACGAGACGAGACGAGACGAGGTGGTGGGGGATTACATGCAAACGCACGACCAACGCGTCGACTGGTCTGACGAAAGCGGCCGAGAGCGAGATTGACGCGGCGGCGAGGTGGATGCAGTGCAGTGCCTGTGGTGGTGGCGGGGAGAGGCCGTGCACGGGCCGGCGACGCCCTCCCTCCCTTCCGTTCCATCGGATTGACCTGACCCCGGCCCCCGTCAGGTCTTGACCTCCACTCCTCGTCCCTTGGCTCCGACAACGTCAACAACGGAAATGCCGTGGTCATTGCAGACAGCGAGGCCTAGTGCCTGTAGAGGCCGCGTCGTCACAACGGCACGGCATCCTACAACGCATCGCAGCGCGCCAAACGACCCCCGCCTGACGTCTCACCTTTGGTTGCACTAACACAACGGCCCTATCCACGGCCGTGGGACTCACTTCTAGAATCCATCCACATTGCTGTTTGCATTCCTGGTGCACTGGGCCGATTGCGGCCCGTTGGCTCAGAACGACGGACGGACGGACTTGAGCGCGAGCGAGGGAGAGAAAGCAGTCGCGGCCCAACTCCAACATACAAACCTTCTCTTGCTTGATACATACTCCTGTCTGTCCTGTCCGGTCCTGTCGACTTGTTCCATCGGTTCCTGCCTGCCTGCCTAGGTACCTTGGCCAACGCAACCTACCTACCTCACCGCATGCTGGCCTGCCTCCCACTGCCGTCTGGTACCTACCACTACATGTACCTTGCTGCTGCTGCGGTCCCCGTACCATGACCGCTGCGCCCTCTCTTATTCTCTGCGCCCTCTCTCTCGTCGTCGTCGTCGTCCTTGTCCCCGCTGCGTCCATGACTTGTTGATTCCAGTCATGGCATACGTCCTCTCGGTGCCCTCGCATAGCCCACTCAAGCGCTCGTTCAGCGAGACCCCATACCTACGCTCGCCGTCTCCGCTGTCTCACGACTCCGCCAACACTGTCCGACGTTGTAAACCTAACAACGTATCAGCTACCTCCCTCATCTCTTTTGCCTCGGCGCAAAACGGCCCATGGCTCAAACCAAACGAGAACACTCCTCCAACCGTCGCCTCGCGCTCATTGCTAGACTTGATCAATGAGCTGTCTGCCTGTCCTTCCCTTCACTCTTCCCTAGAGTGCGTGCCGGAAAAGATCTCATGGGTCTCCAACATTCCACTCCCTCCCTCCCCGGACCCTCGTCGCACCTCGTTCGAACAGACCGCCCTCTCCATCCACGTCGATAGACCAACCGAAAACTGCCCTTCGCCGGTGCCTACATTCCACGAAGATCCCAATTCCGCCTCAGAATCCGGAGGTTCGCCCACGGACGATCGAGATGCCTTTTTTAGCTCCGCTTCGAGCATACTGGAATCTCCTGGAGAGCCCACAGACTCTTTCTCTGCGCCGGTGATAGAAGAAGAAAACGACGATTATGACGATGACGCTGCCGAGGAAGATGATGGAATCGAGACAAAAGCGACGCCCTTCAAGAGATGGGTCAGCACGCTGAGGCGACGCAACAAGAACCCAGTCAAAGGTCGCAAGTCCAGACCGGAGAATTTGCCAGTGGACGACTTTCCCCCAGAGCTATCGAGGATCAGGACCGAGCACGAGGCAAGATCCAGATCAGGTCACACAAAGTCGTCGTCTCTAGCATCGTCAATGGCTTTTGTCACGGCTGTCAAGTCAGCATCCGTCACTTTGGCGAGCACTAGCATTGCGCCACTCAGCCGCCTCGGGACAAGATACAGCAGAGGAAGAGATCGCGGTAGCAGCATCACTGACGCTCGATCTGCACGGGACACGGCATACCAGTCAATCATCCCTGTCATGGATGAGCGCGCATGGGAGAGAGCCAAGCAACGTCGGCGCATCCTTGAAGAGATTATATCTTCAGAGGAGGGTTACATTGGAGACCTGAAAGTGTTGTCAAATGTGAGGAGAAGACGCGCCATGCAACGGAGACAGGGTTAACAGATTCAGGTATACTTGACGGTGCTCGCGTCGGTCCCTTCGGTCTCACCGCAGACGCGCATGTCGATCCATCGCAATGTTTCACAACTTGTGCAGCTGCATGAGGATCTCCTTGGAGAGCTTCACCGCATCATCCCGAATTCTGAATTCACCCAAGATGACAGCGTTTTCGAGCATCGACCGAGGCCGCGCCATACTCGCTGGCACAGTATTGATGGTCTCCCACACAGAGCTTCCGGAATTGCCATCAATCGTAGATCGCAACGTCACTCGCTGGATATGTGCAAGCCAGAAGAGCCGACTCCGTTGGGCGTGACGGCGGATACGGAAACTGTTGCGCAAGTCGCCAGGCTGTTTGACCAACTTGTAAGTGTACCCTTCCTAGGCATTGGAGCCATCATTGACGGGAAGTTCAGATGAGACGATTCTTTGCATATGAAGAGTACAGTGCCCAGTTTGAGTCGGTCAACAGCGAGCTGGAAGCCAGTCATCGGACCATTCCGGCATGGCAGACCTACGAGAGAGGCATTGAAGCCCTATCGAGTATGCTAGTCTCAGCAAACAAGAGAGATGCTAGCTGTCGGAAGGGCCTGACTCTGGCAGATTTGATGATCAAGGTCAGTGCGAACCAATTCCATCTAGAAGAACGTTCTAACGCTGGCCTTAGCCCATCCAGCGCACTTCGAAATACCCATTGTTCTTTGCAGACCTAATGAAGCACACCCCTGTTGCTGATGACCCTGTCGCACACGCCGAGCTAGAAAAAGTCCACTTTCGCCTCAAAGACGCGAACCAGGAGATCAACAATGCCAAAGACGACCACCTCAGGAGGAAGCTTATCGAAACAACTTGGCTCCTCCAAGACCGACTTGTCTTTGCGCAAGATGTAAGAGACTCGGCCGAGCCAGTGTATGAAGTTGCTGACTGTGACATAGCAACCTATTCCTCGCGTCGTATTGACCAGGCTACTTGGCCATGTCGTCTTGTGTGGTGTTTTACACGTCACATACCAGACAAATGATCCGCGCATTCACGGAAAGTACATGATTTGCATGTTATTCAGGTCTTGCCTCATCTTGGCGCAAACGGACAAGTCTTATTCCAACTACAACGTCTTCGCCATGATCGCCCTTGGGAACGGCAGCATCGAGAGGTCTGACAATGGTCGAGGTGAGGGCTCTATCCTGAATCTTGCGCTGGGATTTGTTTCACTGACCCGACTGCATCAGGCCTTCAGTGCCACACGGCACCGTTCACGTGGAAGCTCATCTTCGAGTCTAGCAACCGGTTTCACGAAGTGATTCTCAGCGCATGCTCGGCGGAAGAAGAAATGGTGTGGAAGAAGACGCTGAAGTCGCACATTTCTGCGGAAAACAGCGATCTCGTTGAGGGCAGGAGCTGCATGCAAGATCTTTTCTCATCTCTCTCGGTCGAGTTGAAATGTCTTGGTGCAAGTTTCGGAACTCCAGACAGCCTGACCCGGAAGATGGCCCTTCGTCGCGCTGCAACTGTTGGGCCGAAGATGCACTTGCAACAAGTCATTATTAAAAACACGCAAGCACAGAAGAGACCAGATGTTTCACAGTCGACAAGCTCGCTTCCAGTGGGTCGATCTCAGTCTACAATGACCTCGAATACTCTCATTCCCACGCTCGCACCTCGCCGCGGCGAGCGAATCCGTCTGGAAACGGTCATCGGTGACGTATGGACCAAGGAGAGCATTCCGTATCCCGGTATGGGAACCCGAAGAGCGGAGAATCCAATCAGAGCGTCGGCCAACTCTGTCATGCGGAAGCTCAGCATGGCCAGCATTGCGAGTAACTTTTCCTCAAAACGCTCTGGCAGTTACAACAGTCTAAGCCAGCTGCGCAAAGACGACCCATGGAAATCGAGGAGGAGGTCACCTTCGGGCACACTGTCCAAACCAGCATCTCCAGCTCCGCCATGTATCAAAGTTGACTTCCACAGCGCGCCGGAGCAATTCTTGCCAGCGGATTTTGAGCTCGTGACGCCAAACAACCGGACGAGGAGGACGGGCCATGTCGCGGAAAGGGAAAGCGACCGCATTGTTGGGCCGGGCACTCTGCCTAGAGGAATGAGCCTCTCTCCGTCTCCGCGACCGTCTCCGCACTCGGGCTTGTCGAAGAAGATTTCAATGCCGTCGCTGGGTCAAGCCAGAACGCCTTCTACACGCGACGCGTCAAGAGAAACAAGACTGCGGAGGAAGCTGTCAATGCCAACACTGCCCAGCTCGCCTCTTCCGGCAAACGGGTATGAACGACCGGCCACGGCAGCTGGGCCTGCTGCGGCACCGAAGCTGGATGTCAAGCTGCCGCATTGCAACGAAGCGGATGATGCTGGTCTTGCTTCACTTCCAAACTCGCCTGGAGCGACGCCGTCGAGGAAGAGGTCGATCAACGTCAAGCCACGTACGAGGTTGTTCAAATTCTGGGCGCATTGCAGCGAGTCGCCAAAGGGCGTCTTTGCTTCGATTCGCGGCAACACGACACCGTCGCGCTCGCCATCGCGTCGCGTTTGATGGCCGCGTGCTTGGCAGAGACGCAGAATGCTGCGTTTGCGGTCGCGTCGTGGGGTGGTGCGACGTGAGGGCTGGGTGCGGAAAAGTCAGACGGGTGGGACAGGATGGAGTTGCACAAGACAAAGCTGACGTTGAGATATGATATCATTGGCAAGAGTTCAGGAGAGGCAGAAGTGGAGCTTCGTTTTGGAAGATGGTACTTGCTTTGCGGTTGACGCAACTTGTTGGTTGTGGAGCCGTGGCTGGTGGGTTCAGGGCGCAGGTGGCACGGGCGTTTCTGCGGTTAGGTTTTCTTGGGAGTGAATGGATTTGGAGAGGGGGATCATCGTCATGCAAGGTACCCGGACACTCAGGGACATGGTTGAGGAAGGTGTTTCTGGGACGGAGGAGTTTGTTTGTTGGAGGCTCTCCTCTTCTTGCTGGTCGGTTGCTTTTGGGACAGCTGCTAGACGGCCGCAGCATTTGGACTAGAAGAAGACGGAACACGGAGCTGGCACTTGACAGCATGAACAGGATGATATCCATAGCGAGCAGAATACAATTTTAGACTGACTGACTGGATGGCAAGCCAGCCTCCATCATCAATTGTCGCAGATACAGGGCGTTGACGTGACCTCAGTCTTGGAAGAGCATCGAAAGGAAGCGCAGCACAGCCAGTGGAGTGCCAGTGCCAGTGCCAGTGCCAGGGAGCAGCAGATCGTGGGGTCCCTGCGCCCGTGCGCCCATGACGTAGCCGCCAGCCCAGGTGCTACAAAACCACCCCGCCGCTGCCCTCACCTCTCCCCTCCATCTCTCTTCACACACACCACTACAAAGCCTCTTACAACTCTGCTCGTCTCACTTATCCCACCAAACAACACACACACTCATCACCCTCGAAACCTATTCTCTCGACACAATGACTCGCGGCAACGACACCCAGACCAAGGTCCACTACCAGGGCAAGGAGGAGGACTTCATCATCTTCGTCGACGACGTCGAGGCCGTCCAGAAGTGGAAGAACGACAAAAGCGTTCCCCTCGCCCAGGTTGTCAGCGGCTGGAAGGTCTTTGTCACCCACAAGTAAGCTTCCCCGATGGCTCTTCAGTCACGCGACACAGGTTCCTTCTCAAACGCGTTGCTTGCCTCCATGGACTCATCGGATGCGCCCTCATCGATGCATCCACGGCAAGCTCGCACTAACTCTTTCCAATGGCCTCCGAAATCATGCTCAAGGCAACTTATGCTAACGCGGCTGTCTACAGGCACGGCGCTCAGGGTGTCCTCGACGGTGCATCAAAGGCCGCACTGGAGAACGAGTTCGGCACATCCAAGGACGACGACGTTGTAACTCAGATCCTGGAGAAGGGTGATGTCCAGGCCACCGAGGTAAGCTCCAACACATCTCTAGCGTTGACTCCAGAAACTAACGCTCCACCAGAACGCTGGACGCAATGGAGACCGGAACATCGCCGGCGGCCCTCGCGTCGCACACTAAGCGGCTCAATGGAGCTCAGCTGAGCAAGCGGACACTGGCTACGACGACGATGCATATACCCAACCAAAAGAGTTTCGGCTCGTTATCAGCTACACCCAATTTCTTCTCGTCAGAACAACACCACGACGGGCGTGGTTTTGGTTCTAGGGACAAGGCGTAGTCCGCCCATTTCGTTTTTTCGATTCAAAGCCGGGCTCATTGATTGAGAAAAGGGCCTGGAAACCACCTCAGGGTCGGAGATACCTACCACCTTGCCTACCTACCTCTCTTACATAGCTATGCCGTATAATGTCGGCGTCTCTTGAGGAGATGAGACGGAAATGAATGACACGATGTCTACGACACAGTTTGAGCCTCCATTGCGTGTTTGATTGCTCTCGTCTATTTTGTGTGTCACTGAATGGGCTTACGAAATCGCGTGATGGCCCCATCTGAGAACACAGCTGCCTTGCTTTGCAAGGCGAGCTGGCCCCAGCTGGCACCCGTGGACCTTGGAGGTCCCACCAGGAACCCCACCACCGTCGATGACGTCACACACATCTCACCACAACTGGAAAGGAAGACGACGGCGGGCATTTGCATGCATTGATACATTCCAAACACACCATTCCATTCTTGCCCCGGCAACCAACCAACCAACCAACAACCGGCAGAGTAAACATTCCTCCCTTCATATAGCATCCAAGTAGGACACCGTAGCGCGCACGGCAGGGGCAGCGGCAGCGGCAGGGCCAGGGCCAGGGCGAAGGGATTGGCAGGCAGCATGCTGCGCGCGCCGAACCGTTGTCCGTACCGTGCCGTGCCCGAGCCGTCCGTGTCGTTATGTAGCTACTTTCTTTCTCTGCTTTGTCGGTTGACGGGATAATAGGAGTGGTTCGTATCGCTGCTGCTGCTGCTGCTGTTGTTGGTTGTTGTGCCTCATGACTGCCGCAGGGTACCTTGGTACTTAGCCCGTGAGGATCTTGGGCTGGCTGGCTTGGCTGGCTGGCTGGCTGGCTACCTTGGGCATTTCCTGCGTCACACCTACTTCGCCCGCAGGAACGGCACACTTCATGGATGGATCGATGGATTGATTGACGCGGGGTGGGTGTTTTCGGCTTTCTTTTGATGCATTTGATTGTCATTTCTTTTCTGTGCCTAGGTTACTGCGTGCCTGGTACTTGTAAATACCAATCACCACCACCACCATGACTCTCCCCTCCTTCCTCCCTGCTCTGCTCTGCTCTGCCCTCCCACCTTTCCCTACATGTGCCGATGGTTGACACGCCGATGAGTACTTTCACCTCCGTGCTACGCTCCAGACGTACACGAGGTTGATATTACAAGACTGTATTAGAAAAACCGCGGCAAGAACGAGTGGACGAAAATAAAAAAAATTAAAAAAACCCCCCGCCCCCCCGACCAAAAGAGAAAGAGTGTCTCGAGGAGAAAATCCAATGAACAAGAAGACCATGAGAGCCAGCTCCGCACTTGGAGATAAAAGATTCGACAGTGCCGGTTAGACAAGAGCAAAGCAAAGCAAAGCACTGCTGGATTACAAAATGAATGAGTGCGTGGCGGCGCAGTTGTCTGGGTATAATTGCGTACCAAGCGCACGAGTACAAAGAGCAACTAAACCAAAGCCGTGGGGTGGTGGAAGAGAAGGTTATACGCAAGATAGAAAGAAAAGAAAAGAAAGCTTTCGACGCAAACAAAAGAAAACCCAGGGTATCATTATTCGTCTTCGTGTCGTCCAATCCCCTCCGTCCCGCCTCCCATTGTTAACAAAAGGAAAAAGAAAAATGCCACTCGAGACCAAAGATTTTAGAAAAAGGGGATGTCTCAAAGCCAAACCATACCTTAGTCTCCTGAGACCAAGTCGACAACAGAAACATCAAACCAATGCCAGCCTGCGTTTGGCTGTTTCTTGCAAGTCCAGACGAAGAGGGGCTGTCGCATTATCCCAAATTTGGCCATACTCGGCCGAGCATCTTGCGCCAGCGGCCACTACGCGACTCGTTTGCATCAGCCACAGTCGACGCGTCTGGATGATGGTCGCGACCCAGCATGGAAAGGGCGCGCTGGCGAGCCCATTCGCGGCGCGAGGCGGTGCCGGCAGCCGGACGTTGCGGTGTACCAGCAGCCGCCGGTCTCGATCTGGAAACGTCGGCCATGTTTGGCGTCGGGGCGGCCGATGCATGATTTCTGTGATCCCCAAGAACAGTCGCGGTCGGCGTTGCTGCCATGCGACTGCGCTCTCCAGCGTCATCGTCGGGACACTCGGTAGATGAAGCCACTGCTGACCTGCTGGTTTGCATTTCGACATCGGGCCTCGCGTTGGCGCCGGTTGCTCTTCTTGCGGCGTTGCCCATGACCATGAAAGCCGCTGCGCGCATCAGACCGCCTCGACTGTTCTCTGCAGCTCTGCGCATCTCCTCTTCCCGTAACTGCTCCTCGCTCACGCCGCGTGCAGCTGCTCTTGACCGCAGTCTCCGAATCCAGCGCTCCCTCCGAACCATGGAGTTGGTGATGACCGCCGGACAATAACCTACGGGCAGCACCGTCTTCTTGCATAGCGGGCACAAGGAAGAATTGTCGCGCAAGAAGTTGTCTATGCACTCGGGGTGGTAGATGTGGTGACAGGGAAGCTCGCGGACTTGCGTCTCCTTGTGGACGAAGTCGTCCAGACAAATTGCGCATGTTGGCTGAGAATAGGAGACGGAACGTTCGGACGTGGCAGGCACAGCCGGAGGATCGGCTCTGAGCGCGTTTCCGCTGCCGTCCACCGAGTCCCCGACAGGAGGCGTGGCAGAATTTGCATCATAAATGTAGAGGGGCAGGCGATCCAGAACCTCTTGAGGTACAGTCAGACGTCTGACGCCTAGCGCTTCGAGGTCGATTTCGCCTCGGATGACTCGATCACGAAGCTGATTGCGCAGCCTCTTTTGGTGCCAATGAACACCAACGGATGAACCGGCAATGGCTAGGATCATGAGGCCAAGGACAATGAGCAGAAATACCCATAGACTGGGCAATTGGGAGCCACCGTCTAGAAACAGTCAGCACTGCACACGCTGTAAAGGCGTTGTAGACCCACTAGTTGGAATCTCGACAATCTGCCGCACGTAGTCGCTGGGATGGTACAGAGATGATAGGTTTCGGCCATACGGAACACTGGTGAGATTGCCAGAATACGCTGCCAGCTCTGGCATGACCAGGCGTCCCGTGTAACCGGATACGGCATATATTGCAAAGTCGCGGTCAGTCTTCCATTGGCCGCCATCGTTGAGATCCCATAGCACAGCGTTTGCGGGAGGTGGTATGCCGACGCTGTTGTCCGTGGGAAAAAAGATGAAGGCCCTCAGTAGTGGATCGGCAGCGGCGTTGGATAGAAATTCGTGGACGCACTGGGCCGAGGACCACGGAGCTATGGCAATCTGGTGATACTTTTTGGCCGGAGGCAGGTCGGCGTAACGAGTGACGTTGGCGGGAATGTACGGAGCAGTGACATTTCTGCAGAGGTCGGTCTGGAGGTCCGGAACGTAGAGGGGGCCGATGATGTTTTCGCCAGGACTGATGCCGTTGGTAGAAAGGGTTCGTACGTTGGTGTCGGGCAAGTAGAAGCCGAGTCGCGACTGCACAGAAGGTTATGGTTAATTGTGGACATACGACAACGTTGAACAAGCTTACTTGGACCAGAGTCACATTGTCGGCGGGCTCCACAGAATCAAGCCCGGGAAACACAGCCGTCTGGAATTGGATCTGCTGGGCAGCTGGGTAGAAGGAAGACGATCAGATCAGCAAGAGGATTGGAACGCGAGGGCGGAGGCGTGTACATACTCATAGTACGCAGACATGCGTGCGGACGAGGTTAGCGGCAGCAGGAAGAGGCGGCAAGAGGCAACGCGACGGCGGTAGAAGAGAAAATTGGAGAGAGAGTTGCGGCGAGGGCGGAGAGAGGATCAAGCAGCCAAGGTACGGTTAGGGTAGGGCATGTAGCGTGGAGTTAGTGTAGAGAGAGGTAATGCGTAGTCCCCAGCCCCCAAGCCAGCCAGCCAGCCAGCCAGCCCACACAGCCCACAGCCCACCACCCACCACCCACGAACTCCATACGATCCGGCCACCCCCAGACGCGCCCGGCATCCACCTAGGTCGATCCCGCCCGACGCACGGCCCGGCGGTCCCGCTCGCCAGCGCCAGCCCCGAACTCCCGAACTCCCGAACTCCCGAACTCCCGCTCAGCTCACTAGCTACCCTACCCGACCTTAGCAACCTACCGACCGACCTCTCTGTACCTTACTGCTTCCAAAACACCCGCCCCTCTCCAATCCTGGAACCATGCCTATCCACAGACCCCCCTCCAAGTCAAAGACGCACTCTCAGTCGCGCGACCGTCGCTCCCGCAGTCGCAACACCACGCCCATTGACCGCCAAAGCGTCCAGCCCTCCGTCGAGTCGACCACCTCGCCCTCCGTCATGCAAAATACCCTGTCGCACCTCAGCAATCCCTCGGCCGTCTTCATCGAGGACATCTTCACCAATGGCTCCTCGTCCCAGGCCATCCCCTCGCCCGAGAGCCTGCACGCCATGCTCGAGGACGTCAAGAGCCGCTTCCTGCCCGCCCAGAGCCTGCGAGTCGAGGCCAACGAAAAGTTTATGCGCCACCTGATGCAGCGTCGCAAAGCTCGCATGGAGCGCCAACACGACCTTGACCGCGCCGACCGCGAGGCCGAGGAGAGGAAACACAAGCTCAAAATCAAGCCCAAGAAACGCGAGCCCGACGAGGACCGCCCACTTGCCGTAGGCGCACACGGCCTGGCCAGGCAGGATGGGACCGATATGCACAAAGGTAGGCACCTTCTACTCTTTTGCTGTCCTTCCCTGGCACAAGTCGACCCAACGCCTCCATCATCTTCGACTCCCAAAATCTCGCATCCTTACACAATGCGCCGACATGCACCATCACATACGCAGTATATGCTTCAGGCAGACGAGGAGCTCCTCAAATGGGTCCGACAGCTCGGTGCTGTGGAGGGAGAGGTGGCTCCGAGGTGCTCTCACCCACCTGACTGCGTCGCTAGCCTGCCCTTCGTATTCGGCCCTTCAGTATCTCTGTACCCATGATGTTATTTGGTCGTCCCTTAACATGGCGCCCAAGACACGACTCTTCCCCGCGCTAATCAATCTTTGCAGATGCATCCTCGACCATTTCCTCGCCAATCTCTCAACCACCTCCATCAGCCACCGGGACTGGTAATATGGACAGAGCTTCTGTGAGCGGTTCTGAAGATTCACACCAACCGGAGAAAGCGCCTGCAGTTCCCGCCTACCAAACGTTTGGCCCTGACCCGACCAAATTCGACGACCCTACGATATACCACATCCGCGAAATCGCCGACGACACACCAGAGAGACTGAAAAAGGAAATACTGGGGGTGGCGACATATCCAAAGAGCGACCTGAAGGATCTTACTCCTGGCACTCCACCAGACCGTGACTTTAGCAATCCGAAACCGCAGACTCAGGTCAACGCCAACGTTTTTGCCAACTATGTGGAGCCTTATATTCGGCCGTTGACCGAGGAGGACTTGTCTTTTCTCAAGGAGCGTGGAGATCGGATAGCGCCATTTAATATGCCGCGTCGGGGGCCTCGCCACTACAAAGATGTTTGGGCGGATGAAGACGGCGCCATGGCCATCGACTCGACGAGCGACAAGCTCCCTCCCAACGAACCCCGGGGTAACATAGAAATGATTAACGACGAGGTGGCCGAGACGGACGCTGTGGGACCAGGACCGCTCGTATCGCGCCTGCTCTCCACCTTCCGCTCCGAAGGCCGCAACCCCTCAGATTCCAACGGCACAAATTCCATGACCGAGATGGAAATCGACGGTGAAAATCCACCGGATACCGCGGGTGCACCCTCGCTCCCAGCAACTCATATAGCCGAGTCGAACAATGCGTCCTTCAAGAACGGCACGACTCAAAAGCCGGACTTTGTGACTATGGAGGAGCGTGCCATGCAAGAGCTGATACACATTGGTTTTCTTTCTGCCGACGACAAACCAGACTACGATGGGCACTTTGATGATGAAGTCGCAGCGCGGTTACGGTATTTGCAAGATGAGCTGCGACGGCAGAGTATAGTGAACGGCGCGCGCAAGGCGCGGCTTCTGGAACTGGCCCAGCACCGCATGGCACAGCAAGAATACTGTGCCATTGAAGACGACCTCAACAATCAGCTCAATGCTGCGTATCTCAAACGCAATCGCAACCTGGGGAAAGGAAAGAAGAACACCAAGAACCGGCCCGGCGGAGCGGGTGGTGGATCGCATGTGGTGCAAGTGGGCGGCGGCGTCAGCGGGGGTGCTGGCGCCGGTGCCAGGGGCCTCGGCGAGGAAATTCGCGCTCTCATGGAGAAAAAGGAGCGCTGGACCAGTGTTATTGGGCCCGTCGTCGACTATGGCAAGGCGGGCATTCCCCGCGAAAGCGTATTCGACGAGGAGACGATGAAGCGCTATATCGAAAAAGAGCAGGAAGGCTGGACCGAGGAACAAGAGTAGCACGCATGCTGGCTTTCCTGTGGCGCTGTATTTGCATGTGGCGTGTACATGTTGCTCGCGCGTTGTCGGTCTACGCCGTTTCGTACCGCAGATGGAGAATTATTCGCAGAGCTTTCACACCTGTCTGCTACCATTTGCTCCATGTGCTATCTCTGCAACGCCTTATTTTTGCCTTCCCTCGGCCGACATGGACTTTTCTGGCCCCAGGCCGGGTCTACTCTCCCAGCGTCGTCGAGCAGCTGGGCGTCGAGTAACAGCCATCTTTTCCCCCTTCATTGCTCCAGACAGCCGAAATACCGCCTACACTGCCCAGGAGACGCCGAACAAGGCACTTCATCCCAGAGACTCGCCGCCAGAATCTCACTCTCCAAAGCTATCCTTGTCGTCATCTACGCTGTCGCCAATCCGGTCCTGTGCGAATGCACTCAATCAACATGTCCTCCTATCGTACCCACACACGGAAGTAGATGCTTGACCCCTTTGGAGTTTGGCTTAGCACCAGGCCGCAGTAGCCTGCCATCAGTATCAAATTTGGCGTCGACGTCTTGAGATTGGTGGGCCCCTGGATTTGGTATAGACAGGCGGATGACAGGGCTGGACAGGGCACGTGGGAGTAGGAGTGGCAGTGAAAGAGGATGCGCGGACTAAACACTACGAACAACTCGCTGGCTACCCGATTCGGCAGTTGCAGTGAGAGGTCTTACCGGATTTGAACCATCCAAGGAAGTGTTTGGAACGCAACTTCATACGTCATAGGACGGCACGAGGTGCGTGATTGGGTCTATTCAGGTACAATTTCAATATTGGGGATCAGGATTGCAGCCGCCGCAAACAAGGCCAAGCGCGGACGTGGCATTATTACCGGCTCAGGTCTTGAGCGAGGTGATTCGATTCGCTGTATTCAATCCCAGAAGACGTTCTCGCAGGGACAAATCGGACCCGTTTGGCCAACTAGAACCGCATCTGCTAGCCAGTGATGATGGGGGCTAAGATGCTGCTGGTGGGTGGAGGGCGCGGATGATACGCCAGCAATTGGACGCGGAGAGATGGTGCGAGCAATCTTTTCCCAAACGCATCTGCCCGCCTGACCGATATCTGATCCTGTTTGCAGAAGAGATCTACGCGTGATTATCTATCTTGTGTCGTGCCTGTTGTGAGCCCCGGTAGGAGAGCCGCAGTGCAATGCCTTTGGCTGGCGCGTCGTTTTTTCTCCTATATATCTCTGCCCGAAAGTCATCGTCTTTTCAGACCAGGCCAGACAGACTCGGACCGCCAGATAGCTTTGCCCTTGCTGTGGACAGCTGGCTTGCTTGCTTTTTCCAACCATGACGCACCCTTCCTCGGGTCAAGTGCAGAAGCACAACCAACACCACCACGTTCAACACCACGGGCACCACGGGCACCACCAGCATCAACATCAACAGCATCATTCGCACCACTCGCACTACCACTGGCACGAGCACTACTCGTACCACCACCACTCGCACCACCAGCACCAGCATCACCAACACCAGCATCATCAGCATCAACACCATCAGGGCCACCAAAACAACAGCAGCAACCATCATCACCAGCACTCCGCCCAGCAGCACCACCACAAGCACCACTAGTTAGCACCGGCGCTAGCACTGGCAGCAGAAGACGCAGGACTGCAGGCAGGCCCAAAAATAGCCATGTCTGCTGCGCGCTGCGTGCAGCGTGCAGTGGGGGCGCCAGTCAGCAGCGGCGGCTGGGCGGCCGAGCGGTTGATACCAGTGGCTGGAATTAGAGCGCGGGCGGGCGCGGCGGGGGCATAGAGGGAGGGAGGGAGGGGATTTCCGGGTCTGATTGTGGCACGGCAGGTACGCACGTGTTGGGCGTGAGTGACGGGCAGGAGCGCGGGCGGCGTCGAGTGGGGGCGCGTTGTTGGTTGGGGTCCAGGAGGCTTTGGGTGCTTGGAGACGGGGGCTGTGGCTGGAAGCGGAAGAGTGTCGGAATAGTGTGGGGGCAGTGAGCATGTGGTGGAAGTGAGAGGGACGTGGATAGTGTAGTCATTGAACAGAGGAATCGTTTTCGGGATACGGAGATGGGCAAGTGCTCTGTTGTTTGTAGATTTTCTTCATTTGTTGTGGACAAAGTATTCATTTGTCTAGAGACTATGATGATATTGGACTCAAACGTTACCTTCAGATCAGTGGTGAAAGGAGAAGGTTCAAAACGCCATGAAATGCCCAAGCGGAGGTGGTATAACGAAAGTGAAGCCAAAAGCCCGACCCATCCCAACCCAATCCAGTCCAGTCCGGTCTATGCGTTCATTCATTCCTGGCAACAGCTCGCTCAAGCGCTGCAGAAAACCCAAAAATGCCGCCCAAAGAAAAAAAGAAAAAGAAAACGAGGGACAACCAATCAATCGAGAATATACCCAAAATAAGTAGAAAAAGGCTCGCGCCGCACGGCTCTGACCACCGCAGGAAAGATGTCAACAGGCAGGGCGAACAAGGAGGCCCTGAGCCGCTCTAGTCATAACTCCCCCTGAAAGAGGAACCCGGTGCCCTCGCCCCCTTTGACGCGGAACTCGGCGCCCTCCTCGGCGCCCACCTCGGGCAGGGGAACCGTAGCCCTAGGCGTGGAGCCGTAGCAGCTGTCGAGGCGCTCGTCGAAGCCTTCCCAGCCGACGCACTTCCAGCAGCGGAACAGGCTGGTTGGGTCCCACTTGCGCTTGATGCTGAGCAGCCTGTCGTAGTTTGCGCCGAAGAACGTCTGCTGCCACTCTTCCTCGCCGTAGTCTGCCTCGTTGAGGTAGCAGCCGCCGCCCGGCGTCAGTTTCTTGATGAAGTCGATGGCCGTGCGGGAGGCCTTCCACAGCTTCGCGACGGCCGCCTTGGACGTGCCGTCCCAGTAGCCCGACACGAAGTCGATGGTCCACAGCGCGTCGCGCCAGGCTGGGTGCGCCGACGTGGCGCCCTCGCTATCGGGGGTGTTGGCTGGCGTGGTCGCGTAGATCTGGAGCATGAAGCCTGGCACCTTTGTGCCGGCCGCTAGGCCGTTGAGCAGGGCGTCGACGAGAGCTGATGTCTTTTCTCCTGGCGCAAAGAGCGGACGCGGAACCAGACGTCCGGTCTCGACAACTGCCATGCCGCCCGGTGCATTGCGCTGGATGATCCAATGGTAGTCCGAGTCGGTAGCCCAGTCCTTGTAAGTGTTGAAGTGCTCGTACGCGTGCTTGTGGATGCTGAGGCCGGGGAGCGAGGTGAGGAAGTTGGCCCATTCCGAGGTCAGGTCAATGAGATGTGACAGGGGCTTGTTGGACGGATATACGAGGTGGGTCTCGATCTTGTCGTGGCAGAAGAAGTTGTAGCCCGAAATGTTGTTGGCTGACCAAAAAGGTTGACTCTGGACGAAGGCGTGAAGAATGGTGCGGTAAACCCATGACTCTCGGATGTCTTCGGGGATGTCGGTGATGTTTGCCAGGAAGCTGTAGGTGTTGAATTGAACATGGGGGTGGACCTTGAACTTGTAGTTTATCAAGACGGCATATGTTCCACCGCCGCCGCCCCTCATGGCCCAGAACAGGTCTGGCTCGTTGCATTCGTTGATAGTCCTGAAGACTCCATCGGCAGTGACCACATCGAACTCGACTGCCTGGTCGACCATGAGACCGTAAGAGGGACCAAAGGGACCGTGGCCAGCCCCCTGACCGAAGCCTCCAGCAGGGCCTACGGTACCGACAGCACCTAGCGTAATATCCATGCCTCGTGCCTGGAAGAAGTCCCGAGCTTCGCCAGCGCTCACACCAGCACCAATCACACCAATGTTTTCGTGCGATCCAGCGCAGTTGTGGAGAGAGAAGTTTTCATGATATTCCAGATTCCGGATGTTGCGAGTCCACAGCGCCAGCGAATTCGCAGCCACACTGCGTCCAAGATAATCATGGCCAGAGTTCTTGATGGAAAGCCTAATACCGGTCTTGTTGACAAACTTGAGAGTCTGAACAACGTCGTCTGTGGTTGTCGCGTTTACGTAGTACGCTGAGAGGGCTCCCAGAGAGCAGGGTTCTTGTATTGGTGCGCTCTGCAGCTTGCCCGTCTTAACCAGGCATTCTTGTTCTCCACATCCCTCCCATTGAAGATTTTGCATCGCGCCATAGACCGAAGCTCTTGCAATGTCGTCTCCGTAGCGACTTTGAACCCAGGCACACTGCTTTGCGTCGTAGTTGCTCGAACCCTCAAAGCATGAGCTGGCAATGGGCTCCGTGACCCGTAGTTGGCCGCCGAGACTGGTGTTGAGAGCACGCCATTGGTCGTTGGAAGGCCAGCAGGGCTCACCCGGTTGGCATGAAAAGGAGGCTGATGATAGTTGTGCTGCCAGAAGCAGCAAAAGCGTCTGCGGTAGTGTTGATAGAGTAACCATGTTGCGTTGGGTATAGGACGGTCAGGACCGGTCTGTCAAGATGGGACCACGGCTATATGTAAAACACATGTCGAGCAGAACCAGGGCCGTCTAAGGCGCTGCTGCGGCTGCGTCGCCGGTAACAGCAAAAGACGAAAAAAGGACAATGCGCCGCAGCAACCCCCATCACCGCCCGGAGTCTAGGGTAGTGAGAAGAAAGTAGCGAGAATGATGAACAGAAAAAGCGTCATTGGCTCAAGCGCGAGGCATCATTGGCGGCGGCGCAGGCAGCCAGGCGCTAGAGCGCTGTGATGAGGGCTCAGCCTTCAAATCGGGGGCCATTCTTTTGCGCAACTGACGTGATACTGCTTAGCAGAGCGCATGTTCGAAGAGAAAACGGTCGCGACGGCTAGGCTAGGCTAGGCGACTTGTCCCCGCGTGCGCGTGAGCCGTCAGACATTGGCGGCGGCCGCGGTGAAGGGGTTCTGGGGTGGGAAAGTCAGACTTGCAGTCAGCCACGGCACTGTAGATCCGCTTGTCGTCGCCGCGATAAGATGAACAGGTACGTGGACACGGGCCAAACCATTCCTGAACCAGCCCTCCGACGGTGAGTGACTGGTACTGCGCCGCTTGCAGCCTGCGGATTTGCGGCAATTGGGATGGGAGGAGCGTGAGAGGTATTCATGCGATGACGCTGTATTGCGTGCGCTGCTGGTTCGCGAGCACCGGCGACAACAGCTCTATCCATTTCAGTCTAGGTCGATGGATAGGTCGTGGAACACATTCGACAATTTTTTGCGCAGAAGCCGAGTCCTGCGCGACGAGACCTGAGCTATTCGTGGATTTGTGCAACTTTGATGGGACGCCAATCAGCCGCATGTAACAAGGACGCTGGCCATCCCGGAGGTAGGATCTAACCCAACGGAATAATCCATCTTGGGAATCGAATCACTCTCCCCAGAGACTGTCCAGCGCAAGAAGGCACCAGATGTGGACTGGCCCCCCGGCGACGTCAGTAATGACGCGCTCCATTCCGCAGCCTCACCGTCGCCCTTTGGCTTGTGGGTTGAGATGGAGGAGATTTCTCAGTCGGATGCATAGTCGGATGCATACTGCACCTTCTGTCGGCAAACGACCTTTCCCAGATGAGGAATATGGTGCGTGGCGTGTGTGGTACAACGATTGATGTCGACTCGGCAATGCCCGGCAATGGTTGATGGGTTGGTTGCAGACCAATGACCATGCGTTTCCGACAATGGGGCACGCACGATGCTGCTGTGTTCCGATCATTCAGCCTCATCATTGCCTTGCGGCCTGCCTCGTCGCCTGGCGGTCGCGGATACGGCCACGGGAAGCAGCAAATGCCAAAAGTCGTCTTCTCTCCGCCGTGGCGGTCTTGGTCCATACAGTCACCGTGGCATGGATCATTCGTCTGCTCAACGGTGCGTCAGCTCAGCCGATTGCGCGGGCGATCCTTGCTCGTCGTCTTGTTCCTTTTGTCCATTGGCGCTGGGCGCGCTGCTCTCGGGCTGGTCTGGACCGTCATGGCGATAGGGCTGTGAGGTTGACTCGTCAGTCGTTTCCGGTATAGATTGCCTGTAGTCGCGTTCCTTCACCGTAGCTGCACGGCGGTCAGTCGCTGAGACGCTGCCCTGCGCATGGGACTGAGGGAGATCCGCGCAACCGAGCGGTTACGTCAGTGGGGTGAATCGGCCTAGGTCAGGACGTGGTATGAACATATTGACCGTAATTCGTATCCCGCGGCTCAAAGCGGGAATTCGAGACTTCTGGATGCTTCACGTCCAGTTCCAGAGACATCGAGGGAGACACACAGCCAAGGCCGTGGGGGTGAAACCGGAACACGTAAGATGGCCAAGTGCTTGGTTGAAGTTTGATGTTTCGCGGATGGTCGAGTTCCTTTTCGACTCCGGTCTGGCGGGGTCGTTTGAAACGAGAAGGCATGTCGTTGATTCAAAGTTTGGTGATGAAAGAGAACAGGCAACAGCCAAACACCAGCTTGAAGGGCGCTAGTGGCTGTGCTAGATGCCTGACGGTCAATCCTGAGGCATGCACTGGAGACCCATATCCAACACAACAAGCTTGGTATTCAACACGTGGAGCCGCCTTTCCGCCCCAGCATGCAGTCGGTCTCCTTGGTCAACTTCCTAGTTTTCCTGATAAACTCCACCGCTTGAAAATGCCCCAAAAAGAACAAAGAAACCACGCAGACGTTGAATCCCGGCAAATATTGCCCCTTATTGACCTGTCTCAACGCTAGCCACGAGACACTCCAACGCCCGCGTCAACTCGCCCAATATCCTCTCCTCCAACCTGTTCTCGCTAGAGCTGTTTTCCTCCAACGGCTTCTTGCTCAGGAGCTCAACCTCCTTCTCTGTTACTGGCACTATCCTCTCCCTTAGACTCCTCCTTCCTTGCACCCAGCCCTCGACGTCTTCCTTGACAACCGCCTTGTCCCACTTTAGCTCTAGCATGCCGCCATCCACACCAGCAAGCTCCGGGTTCTCTTGGCGGAACCTCTCTAGAACAAGGGAGATGAGTGCAAGAGAGTGTGCCTCGGCAGCAGAGCCAAGGTTGACCCCACCAGCGTTCGGATCTTTGGCCGTGGGTGTGATCCTAGGATTGAGGCATCCAGAGGCACGGGCAAGCTGCTCAGGGAACTGATTCAAGAAGGCAGCGACCTCCGGCGCCACAGCAGGGCCAACGGCGACCAGAATGTTCAGGCAGAGCGGCAGGATTCCCTTGACCCAAATTGAAAAGAGACGATGAGGTGCGTCAAACGGCCCCATTCCCCTAGGTCGGCGGTACAGATTCATCAGGTTTGCTGTACTGAGACGAGATAAGACGCCCTCGACGGCCAGCATCTCCGCCATTGGGAAAAGGGAAGAAAGCTCGAGCAGGAACAGAATGCTCAATTCGCCAAAGACCGGATCGTTGTCAGTACCGACGATCAATTTGTCAGCCCACGTGAATAGTGACACCGCATAACGCACGGTATTGCAGTTGGCGAACAGGACGGTTATTTCGGCTTGGATCCCCTTGATTCCTGGAAGGCGGAGAATGCTCTGCAAGAGTCCGCTGATGAGCACAAAGTCCGCAGGCTCTACGCTTTTCGCGTCCTCGTGCAGCTGACTGGCAAGAGACTGGAGGCCTCGTGCAACGACCTTGTCAAGAATTTCGAGTACCTGCGTTGTATTCTCAGGCATGGTATTCCTAATGCCTCGTTCTTGCTGTGATGCTCTGAGGGGGGCATCCGACCGAACGTGAGGTTGCAGGGTCAAGAAGAGAATCTTTAGCAGCGTGCGGTAATAGTCAGCCTGCTCTCCAACAAAAGCAATGTCGAAATCTTGACCAGAGAGTCGGATCGTCTCCCATGCCACGTTGAACAAGCCTCGGAGGCGTTCGCCCTTGAACTCGGCCGCCACAAGCTTCTGCATGAGCACAAAGGCGAATTCTGCTCGGATCAAGACTAAACGCGCAAAGAGCTGTTGAGATCCTGTGGCTTGCTGGTTGGCCCTGAGGCAATCTTCCACCACCTGAGTCAGAATGTCCTCCAGTCTGTTGTCCTTGTTGGCGATGGAGGCGAGCTCCGTAGCGAGGAGCTTCCAACTTTTTAAGAGCATGATCTGCGTCTCCACTTGCGAGAGATTGACGTTGGCCCTTTCGAGCTCGTTGCTGAAACCGCCGTTACCATCTCTTCCGACCCAGGTCTGGTCGAAGCCAATGACCTTCTTGGCGAACTCCAAGTCATAATAGTAACCCGTGCCGAACTCTGTCTTTTGCAGCGCAGTCTTTTTGAAACTTGAAAGCTGACAACCAGGAAACCTTCTTTCAATGTTCCTCTTGAGATTGGAATGCAACGACTGGTTGTAAGAGGGCGGCTCCACGCCATGTGCAATCAGATAGTTTAATTTTGCCATGACGTGCTGCGCAGGGCGGACGTCACCCAGCTGGCGCGCATAGTGAAGGCACATGGCACCGATATCTGCAACCAATGAAGCCATGTGGGCCTTGATGCAGTCTTCCACGAGCTCCCCAGGTGGACGATTCGGTGTCCCTTGACTCAGATCGCGGATAAAGTCCATGATGGAAGTCAGGAATTGGCGGTGTCGGTGCATACTAGTCACTGCCCACGGCCAATGATTCTGCGCCACACAGATGAATTGCAGCATTGCCACAGCTCGTCGAGGCTCCAGATTCTGGATTTCACACAACTCGTCGAGGGCGATTTGCAAGACTGGCTTACCCCTGGGCCTGCCCTGGACTTGCTTTGCCGTGCTCTTCAGAGAGTCGCGAGGAGTGTTGCCGGTGAGCAGGTAGATGGAGAACCATTGTTGCTTGCTCCCCACGACAGCTGAAAGCAATCTCCAGACGTCAACTTCAAGCTGCTTGTCTTTCAAAGGTCCGCTCATGATTGACATGACGCTGAGGAACGCCCTGGCGGTTTCGGGTCCTAGATGCCCTAGGAGAGACGGAGGTTCTCTGTCTCCTCTTGCAGCACTTTTGACTAGTGTTTCAAACAGTCTTAGCACCGGAGACTTGAAGCTTTCATGGGCTATTGACAGCCGTGCGAGAAGCGGCGAAGCCTTGAAGAGCTTTTTCTCAAGATATGACGTGGGCAAGTCCAAGAGGACTGTTGCCTGCAAGGCAAGGGAGGTGAGTTCAAGTGCGGAAATGGTAGAGGCCGTCCAAAGCTGCACAGTTTTTACAGACGTAGTCGTCGTCGGGCGGTTGGTTCCGTAGAAGAATTGATTGAGCAAAGCGTGGACTGAGATGTCATTGGCAGACTCCGACGCGTATGTGTCCAAAACGTATGCAGCAGCGGGTGCGAGAACACCGAAAAGCTTTTGCTGCGCATCGGTGGTCTCGTTGTCAAAGCCGTAGACTGTCTGGAGGATGAGGTAGAAAGTGTCGGTGATGAGCCAATTCAGCTCTAATCTTTGCTCAACTGCTGCGAATCTCCAGCTGGGTGCGCTTTCAAAGACACCGACCAAAGTCTTTGTGAAAGCCATGATTACTTTGGTTTTGATTTTGTCAGAAGATGATCCGCCAGCAGCTGGAGAGGCCGCAAAACGCACGGCGGCGCGGCTATTCTGGCGGCTAGAAACGGCATGCCCGATGCAGTCGTCCGTAAGCGCTTTGAGGAGCCGAGCACAACTCAGGAGAAAGTCGTACCGACCCGCGACCATCTCGGTTCCTGACACAACGGCCTCGAGATTGCCACCAGAGCCCTCGATATCCAGCAATCGGCTTCTCGTGAAAAACGGCCAGACCCTGTTGGGAAAGACTGAAAGGAGGGCGTGGATGAATTGGATGCAGTTGACGAGCAGCTCCAGAGAGCCTTCGGAATTTGGCCTCTCACGCAGTCCCTGAAGCTCTTGCTCAAAAATGTCGAAAATCAAACTGATAATGTCGCCTTGATCGTCCTCAAGGCCCTCGCTGGCATCTTCCAAGATGCTCTGGGCTTCCACTTTTGGATCTGCGTCTGCAATGTGGGCTTTGATGGAGGCGGTTATCAACATGGCAAGAAGGCCAATGTATTCGCTCGCAATCTCTATGCTGATGTGCTCGCCGCTTCCCAGTTCGATGACGTCGTTGCCTGCGAGATAGCTAGACAAGTGCGTCGCCAGATAGCGCAGCACCGAGTGCCTGTATACCCAAGCAACAACGAGCGGTCTGGCATCTGGGTTCAGAACGTACCCGACAGTCCTGGCAGGCAGAATATGCCTAGACTCTACGTGGAGAGTGTCCTCGGCCAAGACAACTTCGTTACCCTCTGGAATTTCGACGATTGGGCGCTTGGTCAATTTCTTGTTCCAAAAGAGGCTCAAGTCCTCTGTGAGCTCGACGGCGTAAGAGTTTTCTTCCTCGCGAATTGGCGTGTACGAGACGAACTTGGGGGGCAGCGTCTGGGTGAATTGGGCCTTGTTTTGCAGCCAATCTGCCACCACGAGATTTCCTTCTTCATTGAGCTCGGCGGCGAAACACGCTGCCCGGCAAAACTTGAGCAGTGGCAAGGTTTCGTACGGATATCGCAGTTTGGCTTCTTGAAGGATGCCAAGACCGTCCTCTGCCAGAGCCGCATCTAGGACGGGGTCTCCTGCTGCGGCTGCTGGCTTGCCGATGAAGTCCCAGTAATCTTGGCCGCCGTTCACGACGGCAAAAACGCTCAGGATAACTTCAGGAGAATACTGCACTGTGAACATCCCATCGCGAATGAGGGACATCAACTGGAAGCGCATGCGGTTTTCGACATGCAAATCCACCCATGCTCTTATCCCCTTGTCGCTGCGACCAGATCGTCCGTCGAAAATCTCTCTTACGTTCAATGCCAGGTCGGAGATAAGCTCGTGTACCCTAGCATTCGCCACTGTTGCTTTTGTGAGAAACACGATAGGCTCGTCGTCGATTTCTAGATCGATGGTGATAAAAGCGTCGTGAATCTTCTCCACGAGAGTGTTCTGAGAAACCGCGCCGCCCTGAGTTAGGGCATGGTCGCGTTCCTGCGCCAACACAGCACTCTCCTGCTTGCAGATGAGGCCAAAAATCACAAATGCAAATGCACCCAACGTCGCTGGTGTCGGACCTTCACTAGCGATAAGGAAGATGTCCAACAGACTTTGGATACACTTTGTGTTGTGCACCCACTTTTCGTCTTGCAACTCGTTCTCCACGCTGGCGTTCGCGCCATCTGTTTCGATGAACCTGAGAGCCGCTGGCAGGTTGAGAATTGCCACTGAAACCATAGCAACGAGGATTTGAAAGTGGGGAACCAAAGCGGGTTGGGTTTGAAAGGGCAAAACAACGTCTCTCAAGAACTTGAAATCCTCCAAGAGCCGGAACCAGCTCAAGACGCAGACCTGAGGGAGGGGCTCGCTGGCGAAGTCCGCGTGGGTGAAAATGAGTTGGAGAAGCAGGCCGGCTTCCGCGAATTGGCAATGGCTCCACAACTCTGCCGCTTGCACGCTGCCTCCCTGCTCTTTGAACCATTTGTCTCCCGCATAGCATTCGGACAAGCGAACCCGAACTTCTTCGATGCCAAGGTAGATGGAGTTTTCGCCTTGCGCCAAGAAAGTCTTCCTCCCAAGCTCTTGGACCCATTGCGCACATGCTCTCCGATCGGGTGTGCCAGAGCGCTCTTCTTCCAGAGTTGCAGCTCCAATGCGAGCAATAAGATCGCCCACGCGCAGAATGTGGATCCTCTCGGAAGTGTAGACTTCGAGAATCCGTAGCCGTCTCTGCTCCAGGGTGTTGAAGCCTGCAAAACTCTGACCAATGCTGCTGGCCGTCGCCGCCATGATGGATGATTTGGGCAAAAAGGTTGATGAGCCCAGATTCGCGCCTCCAGCAGCGTCTTGCACGCTGAGGGTCTCCTCTTCTGTAAATCCACTCAGCAGCTGTGCAGCAGGCCGTGCCTGCCACTCCAGCAAAACAATCCTGAGCGCATCGATTTCATTGACGTTTGCCTCTCCAGAAAGCCATTCTGTGTCCGCCTTGATTTCTTTGATGTCATAATGGTCGTTTTCTCCTGGAGTAACGTTTATGGCGGCGGTCTTGGTCTCGTAGCTTGATTTCGACTGGGGATTCGGCGGTCGGAAGGGCTCGAATGGTTTGTTGAGCGCGGCGGCGACGCTCTCGTCGTTCAAAAAGTTACGCAGGGTATCGTTTTCGCCATTGGGGTCTTGGTTGGAGAGGGCCGAAAACACGTCCTTCCAGGACCTGAAGCAGTCAGTAGAGCCCATCAGTCGCGCTGTGTTGATGAGGTGCGTACAGGAGCGGCTGCTCTCCGCCGAGGCATCTGTCCAGAGGAGGAAAGACAGCGGCGTCTCCAGATATTGCGGCCATGTCGCGCGTATGTGCGCTTCGATTTGCGCACTCAAAATGCCATGGAGTGGTGTGGCAGAGACTGGAAGAGTCGAGCTGGATTGGAGCTTGGGGAAAACACCGCGACGGACGCGGTCCGAGTGCAAGCGCGATTCCGCTCCGCCCACCGCCAAGATTCTCCGACGGCTTCTTCACCAATCACGGCCTCCATCTCCTTCTACACAACGAACGCTGCGACGTACATTCTTACCGTCATCAAATCCCGGTCTTCTCTTCGGCGCCTTACAGAATCGATCGCGATTCACGAACGGCGTCCACAAGTAGCAGGCCTTGATCAGTCGCTTGATGCAACCGGAAGCATCCGCGCTCGCCGACTTGACTCTTCGCGACTCCGCTTCCAGGCAGCCCTTTGCTTGACCCAATACTTCAGACAGAAGAACATCGCTCTTGCTCAGTCTTGAAGAATCTTTGCAAAGGACGTCTAAAATTCCGGGAAAAATCAGGATACGCCTGCTTGACTTGAAAAGTCGTTCAGCAAAGGCGGACGGACGTCTTTAAAATGTGCTCCAATCCTCGAAACTGCCTCTTTCTCTCAAAAGCAAGCTCTTTCGACTTCTTTGGCCCAGGAAAGACCGCGATATTTGAGTCAACAGCCCAGTCTTGGCCCAATGAGACGTCTGATACTGATGCGGTTGCCTCACTCCAACCAATCTACTTCCAGGCCAACCCATCGTTGTACACCTTGATTATGTACACGTCGTAATGATTAATTGTCACGCGCTTGCTGCGGCATTCCAAAACTTCGCTCCCGTTGTCACGAACCGTTGCTGAAACCTTCATCCGACGACATTCGAAACCAGCCAAATTCGGACCTCCGGCTTCGCACCACGAGGCGCCTCAGCCATGTCGAAGCCTAAATTCTAGGAGCAGAATCTGGCTCTCAAGGACGGGCCATGTTTTCGTCTTCAATGCGTGATCCCTCGCCTTGCCAATTCGGTTTAGATGGAGTTCGCCCAGAGAGCTTGCCTCGCATTGCATATTCATATAAACTGATTTGTTCCGCAACACTTAGCTCTTCCGGCCAGTCTTTCTCTTTGTTTTTGCCAAAGTTGGACACACTTTCCTTTTTCCCCAGAAACGGTTTGTTGCGAATATTCTAAGCACTGGATTTCGACTACCACTTGCGTAATGTTTTTAAGGCTCGCCCTCGTAGCGTGTCTACTGGCACTGGCGGATGCTCGGTAAGCCCTTCAATGTTCTCTCTTGGGATCGTCTGCTTACCCGACCCAGCACCGGACAGGAGCAGATACCAATCGCCGCAATCAGGGCCATCAATGGCGCCAGACGAGGGCAGGCGGATGCAATCGCGGACAGGGCCGTCAGCGATCTGACGACCAATGCCAACTCATGTGATAAGGTATAGCAAAACGATATCCGCAATTGACTCGTCTTGATCTAAACAGTGTCAACATAGCTCCGCCGCGCAGACCAAATCATGGCTCAACTAGGAACTGGCGCAGATTCCCTCAAAGCCGCCATCGGGATGGTGGCAGCCGAGAAGAACTTCAACAACAACCGGGGCTCGGGCTTGCCAGCATTGTGCGGCGAACCGGCTCTACCTCAAACCCCACAGCTCAGGGGCATTACTCCCCTCATCGACCCAGAGGTGCTCAACGCCCAGGTGGCAAATCAGCTGTCGGCGAAGACGGAGGCTGCTCCCATCGATGCAAGAGGTATGCCCAAAGATTCAATTTATGACAACGCTATGAAGCTGATTGAATATTAGGCATGAGTATTGCCGACCTCATGGTAGCAAATGGCTTTACCCAGTTCGTCAGAGAATCCTTGGACGGGACTACTACTAGCAGCCAAAACCAAAACCCAGCCCCTGCTTCAAATAATCCCAATGTAAACCCCAACGCCGCAAATCCAAACGCAGGCGCAAATGGTGCTGGAGCTGGCACGAACAACCCCAACGCTGGCGGTGCCGGCGTTGCAGGAGCTGGGGCTGGCAGTTCAAACAATGGGAATACAGGTGCCACAGCCTCAGGGGGTGGTGGAAGCTCAGGCATCGGTGGTGCAAGTGGAAGCGGAAGCAGTAGGTCATTCTCAAAACTTCATCACCATCCTCATTCTGACGATTCTCGGCAGTAAGCGATCCTCTCGTCATCAGTCCTCAATTTTCAGGGCAGGGGCAAACGGCCCAAGCCGCGAGCAACGGGGTCAATCTCCAAGCGTCAAGCATCAGTGGAGTTGACTTTGGCAAATGCCTCCCTACCATGAAGTTCGAAGGCGGACTCGACGGCAGGTCCGCCAACGAAGGCGCGTTCCAAGCCATCGACCCGCAAATTGCAGCCGGCCAACAGGTACGTAGACTCTGTCATCCACAACAAAAAAGGCTTCCTCCACACTGCTGTCATCATGATCCAACAACTGACGCTGCTCCCTCCAGTCCTCGCGCGACCCCAAAGACATCACAGCCCGCGTCTGCGCCCAAGTCAGCAGCGCCGCATGCGGCGCCAACGACGCAGCCCAGGGCGCATGCGAGTCGGCCAGGGCGCAAATCGCGGCGCAAAACGACAACGACAAGAGCACGGTGGACGCGTGGAACACGGCGCTGGGATTCGCCGGGACCAAGACGAACCCGAGCGGCGGCCGCGAAAACCCTCGGAGTCGTCGACGACTCAGGAGTCGACGCTTCGACGCGTCGTAGAAACTTGCTTGCGTCTGCGGCGGGGAAAAGGGGGGGGGGGGGGGGTGTGGAGGATCAAATGTAAACGAGGAATTCAGGTGGTGGTAATTTGATATATACCTTCCTTTTTGAACAAACTGCGGCTCGGGGGTTTTCAAACGGAGTTTCGATTCGTTCGTCGGTTGATGATCGTAATGCGCGTCGTCAAGTTACGCAGGCCAAGCACACGGGCTTCTATGTCCAGCGAAAGGGGGAAAGGAGAGCAACGAGCGAAGGCGCCGAGCTCAGGGTGGAGGAGTGGAACAAGATGACGATGACGGCACAAGGAGCAGTCTTGGTAGTAGATTTGTGTTTGTGGCGCAATTCGATTCTGTACCTGTTTTACCTCTCCTCAAAATGTAGCAGCAGCCCAAACGACTAGCAGTAGGCCTGCTGCACATTCCTGTCCTTTGTATAACAATGCATTCATTGCCTTCCGCCTCCGTCTCGAGCGACCTGGGAGCCTCCCGCAGCCGCCCTGCCTCGCCCGTCCCTCTAGTGTTGAAGCCAAAGGGCGCCCTGGCTTTCCCAAGCAACTTGGCCGCCACACCACGACCACTCGCTGCCGACGCCTGCCCGTCTCAAACATGCCACCGCTGAACCAGCCAGCCAGCCGTGTTGAACTAAACCCAGGGTCGTCGAATCGTACCCGTACGTGCACTGTCGAATCCAGTGCCGTCCACCTACCTGTACGCCAAGGAAAATGCTTCAATACCACACACCCAGCACCTGATTTTTGGTTTTCACCTTGTGTAACTCCTCTCTCTGCTGCCTTCAACTCCGCTCCCCAAATCAGCACAGTACAACACACCCACCCACAACTCCCCCACCACCTCGTCCTTAACCAGTCTCTTACGGCTCACCCGGCCAAATCTCATCCGCAATCTGGCGAATCAGCTGCAACTTCTTCCACATGCCATCCCAATCAATCAAGTTGCCCTCCTCGTGGCTAGCAAATCCGCACTGGGGGCTGACACCCAGACTCTTGAGCGCCTGGTCGCGCGTCTGGCCGCGACCCTGCGCAACCACGTCGGCGGCCTCAAAGACGCGCCGCTTCATCTCCTCCTTGTCCTCGAGCTGCGGGAACTTGGATGTGACGACGCCCAGCACCACGTTCTTGTGCGGCGGCAGCGCCGCCAGTGGCGCGAAGCCGCCCGCGCGCGGCGTGTCGTATTCGAGGTAGTACGTCGATGCGTTGAGCGTCTGGAAGAGCTTCGTTGCGATGCGGTCATATGCGCCTTCGGCGAAGTGGCGCGAGCCGACAAAGTTGCCTGGACGGGAAGGTGAGCGTCAGTGAGGGGGGAGAGATTGGTGAGGCGGGCCGTTGGAAGTGGGGCCAGAAGGAGGGGAGGGGATGCGGGGAGAGAGTTAAATATCATCCCGTGATTCACGCACCTCTGCACAGGTGGATGCCAATGTGCATGTCGGCAGGGACCTTCGCGATGCAGTCGTTGTACAGCTTGATGTATGCGTCGAGCGTCTCGTCGGCCGTGTGCTTGTTGCGGTTGTCGTTCTTCCAGCCGTCAAGCATGTTGTCGGAGCAAAAGTCTGCGCCTTGTGAGCCTGGATTTCTTTCTATTGGGCCACATTACAGAGGCTGGCCTCGTCAATGACTTACACGCCAAGTTGGGGTCGTCGTATTGGACGTTGCGCACGCCGGCCTTGTACAGAATGTCCAGCTCTGTCTGGTACGCTTTGGCAATGTCGGCGAAATACTCCGCGTCGCTGCTGTACACATCCGTTGGGTACGCCTGTCCCTCCCTGTAGCGCAAGTGGTACCAGTTCGGCGCCGCGAGCGTGAGCTTGATGTCGCCCCAGCGCTCCTCGGGCACGAGCGTCTTGAGGTGCTCGACCTGGCTGATGTAGCTCGACTTGCCCGTGTGTCTAATCTTGCCAACGCAAATGACCGTTTCGCCTGGCACGTGGTTCGTCTCGAGGAAGGCGGCCATGTCGGGCACGTAGGTGCGGAACATGTCGAGCGAAGGCTGCTGGACCTCCTTCATGCCTTCGAGCGTGGGCCAGAAGGAGCCCCAGAACATGTGACGCCTGCGTCTGGAGTCAGAGTAGATTCGTCATTGCTGTCGATGGGCTGCTACGTACGTGTACTCGCCATCCGTCACGGCGCGGAATCCGAGTTCGATCTGCTTCTCTACGGCTTGCTTGATGGAAGCATCCTCGACAGGCTTCAAAGCCTCAGGCTTGAGCTTGCCATCATGGACAGCCTGGCGCTTTTCCAGGAGTTCCTTGGGACGGAGCAATGAGCCAAGGTGTTCGGCGCGGAAAGGGGGTTGGTGATGCTCCTTGGTTGCAGACATGTTGGTTCGAGTCGACTGGAAATCCGATAATTGTCGTTGACTAAAAAGGACGACCCAATCGTAGGTGAATTAGATGTATGAACGAGACGATCCAAGACTTAACAGGATGAGGGGAAGGAGCAAAGTGAGGAAAGGAGGGCTGGGGAATTGAATTTCAGCTGCTAAGCTCCGGAAGACCCCTCTGTGGGGTAAGATCTAAACAAGCCGACGAGGCGGAATACTCGACTTTCATGATTGGTCCGTTTAAAAGTTTAGTGGGTAAATATGTCCGTGGAGAGTGTGGAGACGCTCCGCTGTCGTATGCTCGCTGAAAACTGGACCAGTCCATGGAAGTGAGGAAAAAGCTGGAGCGTTGTTCCGGCGATTCGCGGCGTCCATCGGCTTTGTATGCTTCCGTACCTAGCCAGCATCTCATGGACAAGGTTTTAATGCTTCTGTGATAGTCATCTTGTCCCGATGTTGCCTGTAAAAACCATCAGCGACCGCGCAGTGGCAGTTCGTCCGATCATGCTGGCGGGTGCACAATTTGAAGAATGCCGCGTGGAAACTGTGTCGTCAAACCAATGCTCGTCGGATTTAAGCGGGGGTCCATCCGACTCATGACGCTACCGGGTTCTGGGGACTGTTAAAAGTGGGGACCCTCCCGGACGATCAATAAACCCTGTCGGTAGCTTGGCTGTTGCCCGCTCGCACCTAGTTGCGTACTCGCGACCACTTCCCATCCAGCTCATTGGTCGATACCTCTCGTGAATTCCGTATCACTGCGTCGATAGAGGCGTTAGTCGATGTCTTTACGGTGGGAATGACTTCTGGATCTTTACCTCTAGTTCAAGCAAGTCCCTCCGCAAAAGCCTGCGTCCTTGTTTAGAAATACAAAGTACCGTAATCGAGCGAAGTGAGGATAGACGGAGGATGATGGAAAGGAATCTATTCTAGAATCTATTGCAGAATGTGATGCAACCATGGATGCAATGCAATGCCGTGATGCAAAAACCCCAAGTGTATGCAACGAGCAGTAGTCCAATCTTCCAGGCTGTTTTTTCAAAAGGGAGTAATGCATGTTGGCTTCAAGGTCCCAGAATATCAATCTCTGAAACCAGGGATTGGCAATCAGACCATTTCTAGGAATGAATGCTGCGCTGAGAATGCCATGCCTCGTTGAGGCGGTCTGAACTATTTCAGTGGAACGAGTCCGTTACGAGTCCGAAATTATGCGCCTTCCATCCGAGCTCCCGGGTTCCCGAGTCGATGATCCAGGCGAGCAAGTGATTTCGTCTCCGCAGGTAATCAGATCGACGGATGACGCCGTGCTAACTACTGAAGAGCATGGGCTAGCCACTGGCGGTGGATATTGGTCGTCCAAGTAGTCCGTTTCCTCGGGAGAACCAGTCGGTGTTTCTGGCGACGGACCAAAGACGGAAGTCGTGAATTTGAACTGTGTTTCTGGGCTGGGTAAAGGTGACGGGTGTGGACCGAGATTCAATTCCTCCATTTCTTGCAGGCTAGGACCATCCTTTACTGTATCGATGGTCGCCATTGCTTCTTCGAGAGGCTGGACAACATATTCGGGGTAGGCAGCCGCCAAGAAATCAGCGATGCCAGATTTCGGATGCTCCTCGACGATGAGATTGTGCTCCGCAGTCATTATATCCTTGGCATACCCTACTCCCGCTTGCCCAGGACTGCTGAAGTTTCCTGCTTCTCGGATTAGAGCCCGTGGACATGGTGATGAAGCAGCGCAAACACTGCAAGCAGAATGCTTTTTGCTGCTAACCTCCAGTCTGTCAAGAATATTTAGGAGATCCTGAGTGTCCCACGTCTGCCAGGTCTGGGTCAGTCTGGGCGACGCATCCTGCTCACAATGCCATTAGCAAATGGCAAACACGAGCAAAAGAGACTGGGCGCTCTGATCATGACAATCAGACCTCCTTGAGCCTCTTAGATGGTCTGCCCAGCAGGGTATCATCCGGAAGTCCACTGCGCTTGGAGCCTGGCAGACTCGACGTCCTAATGTCGTTGTCGTCGGCTTTGACGGCGCGGCGCGGATACTCGATCTTGGATCCTTCGAAGCAATTGTCACTAGGCTTCTGGCCGTCGGCCAGTCCAACCTTGAAATACGGATGGTGCAAGGCCTGCTCAGCGGTGAGACGCTTCTTAGGGTCGTATTCGAGCAAGCCCTGCAGGAGAGCATAGCCCTCTGGACCAGGAGTTTCACCAGGCCTGTCAGGATATCCATTGGTTCTCATGCAAGAGTCGTACCAGGCCCGAAGGCCCATGGGCCTGTTGATGCGTGGATTACCGGCGGAGAGCGAGGGGAGCTGCGGATACTCGGGCATGGCACGGAGGAGCGGCCACTCTTCGACACGGGGCATGCCCATTATCTCGACGATTCTTTGCATCTGGTTGCGCTGGAATGGGGGCTGTTTTTTATTGTCGAGCTTGGCCTCTTCTCCCTTGAAAATGGGCCGCAAAGCCAGCAGCTCAGCAAAAATGCACCCAACCGCCCAGAGGTCGATGGCAGGTGTGTAGTGCCGGGCGCCAAGTAAGAGTTCGGGAGCACGATACCAGATGGTTACGACAACCTTATCGCCGCTGTAGAGGGAGCCAAGGGGCTTGTAAAACAGTCTTGCCAGCCCGAGGTCACCAATCTTGACGGCGCCGGCGCCTGTGACCATGATGTTGGCTGGTTTGAGGTCACGGTGCATGACCCAATTCCTGTGCAGGTAATGGAGGCCTTTGAGCAATTGATACAAAATGGATTGGATGGTCCTGGCTGGAATGGGCTGGCGGGGCGTTTGCGTGTGGTGATGGACGATCTGGAGCAAGTCGTGTTCGGCGTACTCAAAGACGATGAAGATGCACTTGTCCTCGAGAATGATTTCAACCGTGTGGACCACGTTTGGATGCTCGAGCTCTGTGCACAAGGCCATCTCGCGAATGGCAGATTGAGAGATTCCCGTGTACTGTATCTCGCCTTCCTTGTCGGGCTTGAATCTGGTGAGGGGAGGTTAGACGGCGGGTTGCCTGATGGGGAAATATTGATGGGGCAGGGATGGGCAAACTTTTTGATGGCAAACAAGCCAACCTGGCCGGTCCTGCTCTGAGCCTTGAAGACTCGTCCGTAGGTGCCGCTACTGATGAAGCCCAGGATCTTGTAGCGCTCCTGGACGCGCTTCTTGCTCGAGTAGCCGCCGGCCAGCATGACGGCGGGTTCAGAGGATGGAGCTGTCAAGGGCGTCTGGTTAGGATTTGATTGCCAAAGGAAAAAGCGCCAGCGCACGACAGGGACAAATAGCAAGCAGGGCGGCAAGGGCGGCACTGAAATGCCGTCCGTTCATCAGACTGGAGGAAAGGAAAGGAAGGGAAGGAGAGGCGCCGACGGAGTCTTGGAAGAGAGAGGCCCGGGGTCAAGGCTGGGCTGGGGTTATCGATACCGAGCGTGGTATGAGGTAAGCTGCTTGTGTGCATCATTGCACCGGCCAGCGGCTGCCCACTGCCGCTGCCACTGCCGACTGAGGCGGATGCGGATGCGGGCGCCGAGCAGTAATCTGGGGATTTGGAAGCCATCGGATGGTTTGTCTGTCTGGCTTCCTTGGGTCGGGACGAACGCGTCCACCATGTTGCTGTAACAGCTGCCAGCCGGCGCGGGAAGCTAATGTGCATGTAAAGTCATGGCCTCCTCGGCCGGATTCCTGCACCGAGCTAGCGGCAACCACTTACCCTGGTCCTCACCCCAAGACTCCGGTCCGCCATCGTTGGTCATGCCGACCTACGGCCTACCTACATACATATTCTTCCATACACCTTGTTTCCGGCCATCGCAAAGCTGTGTCCACCAAACATCTGCGTCGCTGCTCTTGATGACTGAACCCCCGCTGCTTGCACACTTCTAGCCTGCGCCCTCGCGCGGTATTCCACCCGCTCCCTTGGACTTCGCTATCCAGGAGAAGCCCGTCTCAAGCCTCCCTCGGGCACAGGTATGCTTCCTCAGCCCGCCACAACCACCACCACAAGTTGACATCCGCCGCGGTCCGGAGCTTTCCACCCTTTCCTTTCCCTCAGCTCGCTCGCCATGGATTTCCGCAGCTGGGCCAGGGACCTGACGGCCTACTTCATCTTCCTGCTCTTCACAGCCACGCTGGGCCCGCTGCTGTTTGGCTTCCACCTGGCCGAGCTGAACACGCCCGAAGATGTCATCAGGTGCAAGAAGAAATCGCTGTTCGCCAAATCGGCCGCCAAGCTCCCGCAATGCATGCCCATGGACCCGGCCCAATGGGGTCTCGTAGGCTCCATCTTCACCCTGGGCGGTCTGATCGGCGCCCTGTCTGCCGGCCCCGTGGCCGGCCGCTACGGTCGTCTCAAGTGCATGCAGTTCACCACCGTCTTTTTTGTCCTTGGTCCCGTGCTTGAGGCCTTGTCGCCCTCTTTTGGTGTGCTCGTCTTCGGCCGCTTTGTTTCTGGTCTGGGTGCTGGCGTTGCCGTCGTCGTTGTCCCCATTTACATCTCTGAAGTTGCGCCTCCGGCCGAGCGCGGCTTCTTTGGTTCCTTTACCCAGATCATGTGCAATGTAGGCATTTTAATTACGCAGCTGCTGGGTTACTTCCTCAGTCATGGCCGCATGTGGAGGCTGATTTTGGCTGCCGCCGGTGTAATCGGAGTCATCCAAGCAGTTGGACTCATTGCTGGAGTCGAGAGCCCCAAGTGGCTCGCGGACCAAGGAAGGCCCTCAAAGGCAAAGAAGAACCTTCGCAAAATCAGAGGCCAAGATGCCAACATTAGCGAAGAGGTTCAGGAATGGGGCGTTGGAGACGTTGACCAGATGAGCGGTGCGTGTGGCCCCTCGAAGCCCCCAACGCAGCTAACACCCCCCTTTAGATGAAGAAGAGACGCTCCTCAACAACCCAGAGGATAGCACCATATCGCCGCCTCCAGACAAGGCCAACAAATCACCGATGGGAACACTGTCCGTCCTTACGCACCCCGAGACGGCGCGCGCCACCTTCTCCGTCATGATGGTGATGCTAGCGCAGCAATTCACCGGCATCAACAGCATCATCATGTACGGCGTCTCCCTACTTGCGACACTACTCGCAGCCAACTCGGCGCTTCTCAACCTGCTCGTCTCCGTCGTCAACATCATCGCCACGACGAGCGGCGCGCTGCTCGTCGAGCGCCTCGGCCGCAAGACGTGCATCCTCGGCTCCATCTCCGGCATGGGCGTCTCGTCGCTGCTGCTCGGCCTCTCCATCCTGCGGCACATCCCCATCCTGTCGGCCATCGCCGTCGTCGGCTTCGTGGCGAGCTTCGGGCTGGGACTGGGCCCCGTCCCCTTCATCCTGGCCAGCGAGCTGGTCGGGCCCGAGGCCGTTGGCGCCGTGCAGAGCTGGGCCCTCGCCGCCAACTGGGTCGCCACGTTCGTCGTCGCCCAGTTCTTCCCCATCCTCAGCGCTCGCCTGGGCGGGCACGTCTTCTTCATATTTGCGGCGCTTGCGATCGTCTTCGGCACTTTTATCGCGTTTTTTGTCCCCGAGACCAAGGGGAAGCGGAATGCTGATGAGGTTTGGGGCCGCCAGAGACCGGCGTCGACGAGGGAGGACTAGACGCGTGTGTCCTTGGGCGAGAGATTGCGAGCTACCAGCGCAGCGGTCGTCGTGCCATACCACTCATCGGTACAGTGAGCATGCGGTTCTTGTCAAATTGCTTCCCCCGTTCTTCTCTTTTTACTTTCGCCTTGTCTCATTGCACCTTGCGCCGCGCTTTCCACTCGTTGCATCCCATCTTCGCACCCCATCCAGCTGGCGATTGTTCGGGGTTGGTGGCTATGGGTTGGTTGGTTGGTCAGTTCATTTGGGACACGAGTTACGATAGCGATACAGACAGACAGACAGAAAGAAAGAAATGAAAGAAATACAGGCAGGCAGGCAGCAGGCGTTTGTCCATCTAGCTCTCCCACAACCTCTAATAACCTTGTTCGTGCTGCTTTCTACATTCTCTGTCTTTCCCCACTGCGTGACCTGCCCTATCTCGTCTAGTTCAACAACTTGTGCATAGTACTCATAGCCTAAGTCAGACTCAGTCATCCTTCACCTCATCACAGGATCTGTACAACGGAACCCCTGGTCCCCTCCCAGAGAGTCAAAGCCAGCAGCCAACGAAGCACTCGCCCAACGACCACCACTACTACCACAACCGTACAAACCACGAAACTCAACGCCCTCACATCGAGCAATGACCCGTCGTGGTGCAGTGGTAGCCACGCTGGATGGTTGACTGAGGAGCACATTGGCAATGCCGTGTGGAGCCCAATGGGTCAGCCATTGGGGAACCCGCCCTGGGGTAAGGGGAGCTTAGTTCAAAGTCCAGAGACCCGAGGTCGATTCTCGGCGACGGAGTGTCTTTTTGCCTTGTGTTCACTGCACATGTACGTGTGCGGGGGAAACAGAGAGGGAGTGAGGGAGGGAGGGGGATCTTAAGGAAGGAGGAGGGAGAGGAGGTATCAGGGCTAGGGAGGTTGAGTTTTGGGGGTTCGCTCTTTCAGAGGTAGAGTTGTGAGGGTTGTTGTGCTTTCTGTTTGGAAGAGGTGACGGAAGAGTAGAAGACGTTTCATTGATAGGAAGAGCCATATTGTTCTCCTCGGTATTTACAGGTTTTTCTTTTTACTTTTGCATGCAACGACTAATGCGTGGGATGGGATATCTTGTACATGACAGCTGCAACACGCTCAACTACTTCGGCAAACAAACAAAGAATCCCAACGTCTCACTGACCTACCTTGATGGCTCGTCCCCTTGTCGTCCGCGTCGTCGTTTCCGCTTTCTCGACCGTCCCCAAGTCTTCAATATCCGGCACCGTCTCGACCTTGACTTGATCTTCGGCCAACTCCTCTTTAACAGCGGCACTTACCTCGGAGCCTAATACTCCCACTTCTCCGTCAATTTCCTCCTTGATCACCTTCTCCTTCTTCACGGTCGTCTTCTTCTTGCGCTCCGCCACAACACTCGGACACAGCGCGGCGGCAGCCAAATCGCACTCGCCACACTTCCTGCCCACAGGCGTGCAGACAGTCTGGCCCAAGCCGACCAGCAGCCAATTGATCTCGTGCCATTTGTCGCGGGGCAGCCAGCTCTCGAGCTGCGCACGCGTCTCTTCAGGCGTCCGCGTGCGGTGCCAACCCCACAGGTTTGTAATCCTGTGCACATGGACGTCGACCCCGATGCCCTCGTCGCGACCCCAAGCCGCCGACATGCACAGGTACGCCATCTTGGGCCCGACACCCGGCAGCGCTGTCAAGCCCTCTATCGTGTCGGGAATGTCGCCGTCGTGGCGGTCGCGCAGAATCTCGGCAGTGGCTTTGATATACTTGGTCTTGTTGTTGTGAAAGCCGACTTTTTCAATCAGCCGGTTCAGGTCTGGAGGAGCCACGGCCAGTAGCGACGAGAGCGTAAAGCCGCCGGGCAGATTGCTGCGCAAATTGGACATGGCGGCGGCCGTCACTGTGTCTTTGGTTTGCGAGGAGAGCATCAGCGCGACGAGCGTTTGTAGACGTTGGTCGCGTGGTGACGATGCCTCATCCGCCAACGTTTCGCAACCCATGGTGTCCACAGGCGCGGGAATGCGCCGCCGCATGGCCATTGTCGTGCTATATACCTGGTCCCAATTGGGAGGAGGGTCAACCTTGGTAATGCCATCGGCAGAAGTGGTCGCTTTTGCGGATTTACGCCTAGGCTTTTTCGGTTGTGAGCTGGGCCCATTTCCCACTTGCACAGACTCTTCTGCGACGCATTCTTTCAGTGATTCAGCGGTGCCGGATGCTGCTCCTTTGGTCCTCGACGAACGCCGCGTCGTCACTGAAGTAGCGGCCGGGAATGACGAGGCGGAGGTTGGATTCAGAGACCCGGGCTCGCCGGGCGACACGGCGCCGCGCTTGCGCTTGCGTGGCGCCGCCGTCGTAGAGGCTGGGTCAGTGGCAGGCTTCAGCGAGCTCTTTTCGAATGCGACAGTCTCTCCGTCGATGTCGGATGGCACGGACGAGAGATCTGACGATGGGTCGCCGGCAGCGGACGGAGGTTGTGGCGGGGCTTGCGAAGAACTTGTCGAGGGGGCGGCGTGGGAGTGGGCTTCGCCGCTGTCTTCGTAGTGATGTTTGATCGGCGCTCGCGAAACTCGTCGTGTTTTACGAACAGAAGAAGCGCGAGCCGAGTTGGACAAGGTCGGGACTTTCCATGGCGAGGACGACAAAGCGCGCATCGCGAGGGCAGCATCCTGCGAGAGGCGTGAGCTGCGCATGTCGAAGATGGAGGGAGAGGAAATGGTGCAAGTGTTGGTGATGTTGTGGAATCAGCAGACGGTGATAGGACGAGAGGGGAGCAGCCCAGAGCACGGCAGCCAGGCACACACACGCGGGAACACTGGCCCAAGCTTTGGTGCTTGCAAGCTAAATGCTCTTGGCGTACGCAACGCGGCGTCTCTGTACCGTAGAACTCTCATGCGCCGATTTGGCTCCACGCCTCCCAGGTACCGAACTACAACCTCAAACCTCGACGACGATGCCTCTCCAGCCGACCGATATCCCCTCGTTCGCAACGACCCAGCTCTCCTTGCTCAATGCCGAACTCGAAGCCGAACGCGCCGAGACCGCCCTGCTTACCTCTGCACACGCGCCCCAAACGCTCGCGCGCGCCGGCCTCGCCATCGTCAACCTGACCGTCGCGTCCCAACGCACTGGCCTGGGCGGCAAAACCGTGCTCGATCTCGAGCAGGATTCGGCCGTCAAGGGCGCCACCGGCGAACTGCCCCAGCATGGAATCCGTGTTGGCGACATTGTGGGCCTGGCCGAGCAGCCGGCGGGGAGCGCACGCAAGAAAGACAAGGTGGAAAAGAAGGAGCGAGGCGTCGAGGGTGTCGTGCTAAAAGTTACGAGAGGCGCCGTATCCGTGGCACTAGACAAGGAGGAGGTCGAGGTTCCTGGCGGACGACTCTGGCTGTGGGTTCCCTGCTGCTGTCTCGAGAGGCTTGCGCGAAAGTCCTATGCTGATGGCTACGTGTGGCAGAGTCAAGCTCGCCAATGATGTCACTTACAAGAGGTACGTCTCTAATATTGCCTTTTTGGTGCGACGCACATCTGATGGATCAAAGAATGTCGCAAACAATGACTCGGCTGCAGAAATTCACAGAGAGTGAATACAGTCCTTTCATTCGTGCTCTGTTTGGCTTGTCGTCGCTCTCTCCGCTCCCTTCCGATCTGCCAAGCCCCGATTGGATCGATGCGACCCTGAACGACAGCCAAAAAGACGCCATCAGATTCGCCTTGGGCGCACGGGAGCTTGGTCTGATCCACGGCCCGCCAGGCACGGGTAAGACGCACACGCTGATTGAGCTTATTCTGCAAATGCTGAGGCAGGGGTTGCGGCTACTCGTGTGCGGACCAAGCAATATCTCAGTCGACAATATTGTGGAGAGACTGGCGCCTCATAAGGTGCCCATGATTAGGCTGGGGCACCCGGCTCGGCTCCTACCGAGCGTCTTGAACCACTCGCTCGACGTGCTCACTCGCACGTCGGACGCGGCCGAGATAGTCCAAGACATTCGCAATGAAATGGACCAGAAGCAAGCGAGCATCCGCAAGACCAGGAACGGGCGGGAACGCAAGGCAATCTACGCAGAGATGAAGGAGTTGAGAAAGGACTTTCGGGAGCGGGAGAAGCGGTGCGTCGACGAGCTGGTGCGGGGCAGCAAGGTTGTGCTTGCTACACTCCACGGAGCCGGGGGGTTCCATCTAAAGGAGCAGCAGTTTGATGTGGTGATTATCGACGAAGCCAGCCAGGCCCTTGAGGCGCAATGCTGGGTGCCGCTGCTCTCGGCCAAAAAGGTAGTGTTGGCAGGCGATCACCTGCAGCTTCCGCCGACGATAAAGTCTTTGAATAGCAAATCGAGACAGGGGCCGAAGAAGGACAAGGTGGGCGAGGCCAAGGGCATGACCCTGGAGCAGACGCTCTTTGACCGTCTGCTGGCTCTGCATGGGCCGTCGATCAAACGCATGCTCACGACTCAGTACCGCATGCACGAGACGATCATGGCGTTTCCCTCGCAGGAGCTGTACGAGTCGAAACTTGTTGCAGCCGAGTCAGTCGGGGCGCGGCTGCTGTGCCATCTGCCCTATGGGGTTCAGGAGACTGACGACACACGGGAGCCGTTGGTGTTTTGGGACACGCAGGGGGGCGATTTTCCCGAACGGACCGACGACGAGAGCTCGCTGCTGGGCGACAGCAAGAGCAACGACATGGAGGCGGCGGTCGTGGGGTTGCACGTCGGGCGGCTCGTCGAGGCGGGCGTGCGGGCAGAGGACATTGCGGTGGTGACGCCGTACAACGGGCAGATGGCGGTGCTGTCGCAGATGCTGAAGGAGCGGCACCCAGGACTCGAGCTCGGCAGCGTGGACGGGTTCCAGGGGCGGGAGAAGGAAGCGGTGGTAGTGAGCCTCGTTCGGAGCAACGCCGAAAACGAGGTGGGCTTCTTGGGGGAGAAGAGACGGCTCAACGGTAAGGCTCTTCAGTTGTAGCGTGCCGAGGTCTGAGAGACGACCTAGCTAATTGTGACAGTGGCCATGACGCGGCCCAGACGACATTTGTGCGTGGTAGGGGACTCGGAGGTGGTGGGCAGGGGCGGCAAGTTTCTCAAGCGGTGGATGGAGTTTTTGCAGGACCACGGCGACCTGCGATACCCTAGCGTCGACGAGCTGTCGGTGTAGTACCTGGCTACAGTAGCATGAGGACGACGACGGAGCTTTGTCTGTTCTGTGGGAGTTGAGGGTGCCGGAGCGGCGGGATCTGCCCGGCCCTCATTTTACATTCGCGACTGCTTGTGCAACAGCGGGGTCCAACCTCAGACCCCCCCGTCCCGTTACTTAAGCTAGTTACCACCGATACCCTGCTCTGCTCTGCCTACTGTTCCCAGCTCTCCCATCGTCCAGTCGTCTCGACCTCCGCGCTGCTCAAACGCCCGCTTGCTTTCTTCTTCTTCTTCTTCGTCGTCGTCGTCTCCCTCTTCTTCGTCTGCTTCTGCTTCTACCTACTTCTGTCCTTCCCTTCCGCATCCCGCCGCCCCGTTCGATTCGACATCGCTCGTTTGACACCCGACCACTTTTTTACTTACTTCACTTGTCCTCTGGTGATACGGCATTGAACCTCTTCCCACACGCTCGCGCCCCGTGCTACACTAGCCGCCCCGGAGCTGCATCACCATGGGCCTTTCCATCCCAGCCCTGCCTCTGCATTGCCAGTAAAGCCAACAAACAACGTCAACCCCGATTTTGACCCGCCGCCCGCCTGCCGTTCCAGCCATGGCTGACGCACCTGTCGACCGGTCCGCCGCCTCCGTCCCTGCTGCAAAGCCACCTGCACATCGCCCAAGTTGGAAGGCCGAAGCCATTCGTCGTGGCCATTTGAGATTTAACGGCCCCTCGCCGCTCGACGACGACTTTGACCTGGACGACCAAGTCTGCGACGAGGGCCCTCCGTACAAGAAGCGCTTGACCGACCCCAACTCCTTCTTCAAGGATCCCGCCGCCCCTGCTCGCCGCCTACTCCACAAGGGCCCCCAAGCCTCCATTGCCTCCTCTCTGCGCCCCACCAGTCGGCATGACCTGCGCTCCTCAACCGACGTCCGCGAACCCAGCATCATGCAGAGCAGCGACTGGTCTTCGAAGCATACTCCCGACCGCTCTGCTTCTTTCCTAGCTTCGTCCTTTTCCGCCTCTCATTCCGCCTCTCATTCGGCTTCCCATTCTGCTTCTGTTGGCACTGTGACCAAACGCAACACCAAGCGTGGCTCGATATCCACCGCGTTCAAAAAGATTTTTGGTGGCGGGAGAAAGAGGCAGAATGAAAAGACCGACTCACCATCGCCGTCGGCCGGCGCCCACTTTCACCACCGCAGCGTAATAATACCGCTCCGTACAAGCCCCTTCAATGTGCTGACACGGCTCAGGAACCTCTGGGTCGTAAAGTCTCCCCACCGAGACCTCTTCTTGTACAGCATCGAGCTGTTTCTCAAGACTCGCGTCGTTCCCAGTCATTCTCTGCTCGCAACTCGTCACGCGCCACGCCAGTCTCCCACCTACCGTTCCCCATGAACGTAAACGCGCCACCTCAGGAAGATGGTAGCCAACCAAGTTACATGGAGCATGGAAGACCTCCTCCCCAAGGGCCTCGCCGCCGCGCAACCCTTCCAAGCGTCGTCAGGAACTCCGCCGACGCAACTACTCTATCTGCCATTTGGAGCGAATCGCAATCTCGTACAGGACACGATGATCAAAGTGTACGAGAGGATATCGGAGTCGCCTATTCTGGCTCGCCAAGATCATCAAAGAGGACGTCTCGGCGAAGATCTCGCAGCGTGAGCGCGATTGACGACCTCAGGCACTTACCCGACGTCACTCCCAGCCGCCAAAGTGGCCAAAGCTTCCAAAGTAGCAACTGGCACAAGCATCTGAGCTCGAGCCCGGAGCCAGCCACAAAGTTTCGGCAGGCCAGGGACTTTCGTTTCCCGCCGAGGGTCGATTCTCGCTATCCAAGTCACGAAGCTCCTCGCCAGAACGCTCATGTCCAGAGCCTGAATGGCGAGGAAATTCGTGCTTTCGATTTTGGGCCGTTCCATCCAAGTGATCCAGGGACCCCCCGGACCGGACCGCAAACACCTTCAGCCAGGGCCGAGTTCGGGCTTGGCCTTGAGCCACCGCCGACGACTATTGAAGATCGTCTGGAGCGGTTGGAGACCAATATGCGCTACTTTGACCAGTCGTTGCGCCACATGAGAGGTCGCAATAACCGCCAGACTATCATCCTCGAAAACTCACCCACTAGACGCCCAAGCTCATCATCGCGCGCCGAGCAGCTCTCCGATTCGTCAGCTCGAAGACCCTCCGGTCCCTTTTCCGAGAACCATACCAATTCGCCGGTGACCCCTGCCACGTCCTATCCTTCTCACTCGCAAAACCCTAGCGCTAGCGTCCACGAGTTTCCTGTGTTGGCTACGTATCCAAGTATGGGAACCATGAGCAGCGCGCCAACCATGGTTGCAACTGCACATGGCCTTCCTCAAACTTCGTACTCTTACAACGACGAAGGACTTGCTTCCCTTTACTCTCTACTCTACCAGGAACGCACGGCTCGTCAAGATCTCGAGTTGCAGGTGGAACAGCTCCGTCGGGAGATGGAAGAGCTCAAGCTGCGAGCTGATCGACGCTACTCTCGTGTCTACCAGGCTCCGGTCCGCGTCCAAACCAAAGGCGTCACAAAGCAAGCTCAAGTCACATACACTACGACCAGCGCGCACACAACCACCAATTTGTACAACTACGCGTCGTACCCTGGTGCCCAAAACGCCTATGCGACCTCTAGCCCAAACATCCTCCTGACCTCGGCTCCAGCCAGCAACATGACATCCTTGAACGGTTCCAACGTGCCTTCGACTCACGTCTCGGTCCACTTTGACCCAGAAAGCGAAGCCGAAGTGAAACATCTCCGGTATTCGGCCATTTCGCTGGACGACCCAAACCGCGCGGCGCGGAAATCGCACTTTAGCTTTGACAGTGAGCAGGAGTCGACCAGCTGCGGCAATGGCAGTAGCATTAGTCCAGCACGCGGGGGACCCGTCGGCGGCGAAGAGTTGACGGTCCTGAGCGATATTCCGATTCCGTCGTTTGAGTCTGAAGACCGTAGTCCGATTGATGGCTACACGACGCCGTACGAGTCGCCGTACGAGAGCCCAGTGCTGGAGAAGCAGCCCGACGAGTCACGCTTGTCGAAGGTGGGCGTGAAGATGTTTTGATGATGGCACTCGGAATGCCTTGCTTTCTTGTAAGCACAAGAGATCTTTCGTTTCACGGCACACAAAGGCCACTTTGGATGCATTCTTTTGTAATGACTTTTAACGACGGGCGTCCTGTCTCTGTTGCTGTCTCTTCTTTCACATAATTCACGTCATTCGCTCCTTGCCTTTTTCTCTGTCGACTTTTTACTTGCTTTCATGTAGCCTTGCCCAAAAGATACCCTTCTTGATCTCTTGCGTAATCTCTTTGGAAGAGGGGTGAGGGGAAGGAATGAGGCGGCGACAGGTTGTAAACCGTCGTAGTGGCGTGGTCGTCTACAGTAGTAATTTTCGAAAGGGTTCTCCATCCAAGCGTCTCGTCTGCTCTTGAAACCTCGCATGCCGGATTTTGGTACTGGTTGTCTACTTGCCAAGGTGTCAGTTCCATTGTTGAATAACGAGATGCAATGAATTCCTTCTAGCTCCTGACGCCACCTATGATATTCTTTTACTCGACTGTGAGCATGATGCCTCTGAGAATCTCATGAAAGCTATAGCCCTCCCGCAGCACCCTCCCGATTCACCAGCCACACAGCAAAATCCACATTGTCCACGCGCCCTCCCACTACCGAATACTCCTGACCAACTCCCTCAAATCGCCACCCTCAACCCACGCCTCACCGGGCGCGCCGCTCGTCGCAGCAGCACCAGCAGCAGCGCCGCCAACACCACCACCAGCCTGGACGCCCCAGCCCTCGCCGAGCTCGGCGACGACCCTGGCGGGGCGGCCACCGACGACGGAGTTGCTGGGCACGACCATGTTGGCGGGGACGACGCTGTGGGGCAGGATCTTGACGTTGTCGCGGATGAGGCAGAAGGGCTCGAGGACGGCGTGCGCGCCGACGTGCACATGAGAGCTGATGCTAGCAGCGCTGATGCGGCAGTGCGGGCCGATGAAGACGTTGTCGCCGATCTTCATGGGGTAGTGCGAGAGTAGGCCGCGCGAGACGCGCGCGGGCGGCCGGATCGTGCAGTTGGGGCTGATGATGGTGCAGCGGCCGATGCTGATGGCGTTGGAGTGCTGAGAGGATGAGGGCGGCGGCTGCTGCTGCTGCGCCGTTGATGATGTGGTTGACGAGCTTGTTTTCAGTCGGTGCAGGTCGCCGCGCAGAACCACTTCGGATTGGATCACGGTTTTGCCGCCCAGCGTGATGTTGGCTGTGCCGCTGATGTGGGCGCGGCGCGAGACTTTGTTGCCCGAGTCCTGGGGTGCGAGGGGTCGTTAGCTTGGGGATTGATGGATCATGGTAAAGAAGGACGAGGGGAGGACGGACACGGTTTGGCGAGAAAAATCAACTTGGTGATGGACGCTGGCTGGGCCTTTTTCGGCAGGGCAGTGCAAGGAAAGCTAAGGGGAGAGGGCAGACAGACGCAAAAGCACAGTATCAATATGTCCTGCCAAGTAGCCAACGTGCTCTTTTCAAAATAGCTATTTTGAGAAGAAAGACATTGAGAGGAAAGGCAAACCTTCTCGCGACAGAAGCAAATGACGGAAGAAAAGCAGTGACAAGAAGGACTCCATGAAAGCACCCAAAAAAGCCAAAAGAGAAATAATGAATTCAAGCTGCACTCACCGTCTCAATGTACTCGCCCTTGGCGGCTTTGCGCGCCGCGCTCGGACGCGACGACATGCTGTACGCGACAAATTTGGAGTGGAGCGGGGTATCGAAGAAGACTACAGCACGCTTGTTTTCGGTCTCGAGAATTTTCTTGTCGACGTGATGAGGTGGTGGAGTATAGTTGTTGCACTAGTGTTTGGTTGCAGTTCCCAAGTCGTTGACAAGCACGTGGCAGGGCAAGGAATAGGTCAGATCACGTGAGCCGAGGTCGACGACGCTCTGCCCATGATAATTCATACCTTGGAGTTGCCTACTTTTTTGTGGACTTCACACATGAGGAAAGAGCTTTTGCTGCTGATCTTGCCCTTCTATGCCGCAATCTTGGATTCTAGACAGACTGCCTGCTTTGGTTCCACTATCACGTGTATCTCACGCTTTGACCATCACCTAGCCCTCTGACTTCACCCCATCTTCGTGCGACCTTTTTAACTGCCCTATCAACGGATCGACCCGTTGCGCGTCGCCAACGAATCATGAAACAAGCCCAACTGCAGTCGCACGCAATCTCCTGAGCCGATGAAGCGACAAAAGCATCCAACAAGCCGTCACCTTGCCTATCAGTGCCGTTGTCCGCGCAAGCTTTCGAGGACCTTCGCGCACGGGTAAGACAATCAACGTTTCTTTTGGTCGAATGATGATCGACTTTGCGCCGTCTCGCCAGCTGTGCGATGTGATTGAGCGCGTTGTGCAAGGGTGCTGGCCGGCTGGCGGCACGTTGAACACAGAGAGCGATAAGCAAGCCTGCCTACGGATGGCTACCCTCTTTGGTGAGTAGGTTGACGCATCTACGCAGCCAAATGGGAATGTAGGTTGCGCGCTCTCTTTTTGCACCGCTTGTCATGATTGAACGAGCACTCTTTTCTTTTGGACATTCACTGTCCTAGGCCGCAATGGAATCCAAAGCCCCCGGCACTGCCTGTCATAGCGATGAGCGGCTGTCGACAGCTCATCCCGTCACCTATGATGACGTCGATGTTTTTGGCTACGAGGGCAACCATCAGGTGAGAACCATTCGCTATTCTCACGACGCTTTCCAACGGACAGAGACTCACGAGCTCATTCCAAAGTCGAGATTCTCGCGGGCCGCTCACGCTCACAATGGCTCTAGATTGTCTACAAGACCCTGTCTTGGCAAATGGTGGCAGTCCTGATGATTTGCGAAATCGTCTCCAATGGCATGCTCTCACTGCCATCGTCGCTCGCAGTCGTAGGAACTGTGCCTGGGCTCATCCTCATCATTTTCCTGGGCATCTTTGCGACGTACACGGCATGGCTCCTCGTGCAGTTCAAACTGCGCCATCCAGACGTCCACAACATGGGCGACGCCGGCTACATCCTCTTCGGACCCATTGGCCGTGAAGTGCTAGCCTTTGGCACCGTCCTCTTCGCCATCTTTGGTACAGGCAGCCAGATGCTGGCTGGCGAGATAGCACTGGCAACGCTTTCGGACAACAAGCTATGCGCCATGCTCTACACCGGCATCTTCGCCATTCCCATTCTCATCTTCAGCTTCCCGCGCACCTTCTCCAAGCTGACGCACCTCTCCATCGCAGCCTGCGTGTCGATTCTGGTCGCCGGTCTTGTGGGCATGATCGGAGCTGGCGTGCACCCAACGCCCAACCGCAGCGTGCAGGCGGCCAAGTCGTCCGACTTCTACTCGGCCTTTGTGTCCATCACGAACCCCGTCTTCGCTTACGCGGGACACTTCATGTTCTTCACGCTCATCTCGGAGATGCGGCGGCCGGCCGATGCCATGAAGGCGGCATACTGGCTGCAGGGCTTCGCAACGACCTTTTACGCCGTCTTTGCCGCCGTCGTGTATGCATACGCGGGCAACGACGTGGCGAGCCCGTCGTTCTCGAGCCTCGCGCCCAAGTGGCAGAAGGCGGCGTACGGCATCGCGCTGCCCAACTTTTTGATCGCGGGCGCGCTGTACTCGCACACGGCGAGCAAGCTCTTCTTCGTGCGGCTGTTCCGCAAGAGCCGGCACCTGCACTCGCACACGGTCCGCGGGTGGGCGGTGTGGACGGCGCTGATCGTCGCGTCCAACGGCGCGGCCTTTGTGCTGGCCGTCGGCGTGCCCATCTTCAACTACCTGCTCGGCCTCGTCGCCAGCCTGTTCGCCGCGTGGTACACGTACGGCGTCGCGGGCTTCTTCTGGCTGCACGACGCCTATTACGACTTTGACGGTTGGCGCACGTGGGCCAAGCGCTGGCCGCAGACGTCACTCGCCGTCTTCACGATTGTGGCGGGCGCCTTCATTTGCGTCGCTGGCACCTATGTTAATGTCAGGGGCATTGTTGATGCATACAGAGACGGTACGGTGTCGGGAGCTTTCAGTTGCTGATGTTTCAGTCAGGGGGGCGGTACGGTGGTGATTAACATTATGTGCACTCTCTGTTCTAGTGCCTCGACGGCAAATGAAGGAGCTGAATGCCGCTTTATCCGCTGCGGACCATGCCAACAAGAAACCCATGGTACACGCTCTATTCCCGTTCCAGATGCATATGAAAAAAAAAAAAAAAAAAAAAACGAAGGCGCCGTGTCCCAATGCTTCCCAGAACTTTTTCCCCGATCCAAAAAGAAAAGAACAGCGAAAGACCCATAAACGCTCCAAAATGCTATCAACAACCAACGTACCCATGTCACCACGTCCGACTACGCCTTGGCACGTCGGCTGCTGCTTCCAGGCTGGCTCGATGCAGCGCCTCGGCGCTGTTGCGCCGCGAGACGATGCGGCCCTTTTCCTCGCGAAACAGGCGCCACAGCTCGGCGCACCAGCCGGGGAAGGCGAGCCAGGACGAGGGCTCGAACAGGTAGTCGATGAGGGGGTCGAGGGTGGCCATCATGGCGGGCAGCTCGCGCAGCAGCAGCGGGGCGGCGATCAAGTACAGCAGGTTGATGCTGAAGAGCCAGTCGGCGTTGTTGTCGGTGTTGGTGCTGCCGTGGTAGTTGTATTGGTATTGGTGCTGGTGGTGATGATGTGATGCGACGTGAGATGATGTCGATATTGTGGGGTCCGCAGGGTAGCAAGTGTCGAAAGCGGCGGCGGAATGGTGCTGGTAGCCGAGCAATGGCAATAATGCGTTGGTGGGGAGAGACCCACCCCCGCCACCACCGACTCCACCGACGGCAGCCGTTGCAGCGGCCAGGACGTGCAGTGATGCGAGGGCGCGGGTCGAGAGGGGTATTATCGCGGCGGCGGCAGCAGCAGTGGTAGTACTGAATTTTAGGATTTGGCGTTAGTTTCGACCGGCACGAAGCGAGGACGACTATGCTGGGGCCAGACTTACTTCATGGTGGGATTTGCCGGAGCCCTTGATTGCTGATTGCTTATCCGATTACTGTTGGGTGGAATCCGCGTCGTGAATTGCTCCTCTGCTGGATGTTGAATGCGTCGTCGTGTCTATGTAAATGGGCGGCAAAGCGATGGTTCGACCAATTGACGTTTCGTTGCGAGGCGTGAGAGACGTCTAATAATGAGGCATGCTCTTCGTGTGCTGCGCGCGTGTTGTTTGCATGTCCGCCGGGGACCATTCAAGCAGTTTGACGGCGATGATGCTGCGACGGGAAAGACCAAAACAGGACGGAGCAGAAAAGATGGACAAAGACGAGGCACGCAGGAAGAACGCAGAGGCAAAAGCAAGACCAATTGACCGCAACGCGAACGAGGAGGTTGGTCTGGTGTGTGCGTGGTTTTTTGGATGTGATGGGTGAGAGAGGGAAAGAGAACTGAGACCAGGCCAGGCACGAGCGAGGATCGAGGGGCCAACACCGCTCCCCAATATACCCAATCCACACCTGGGTGACCCAGGAGCAGCACCGGGATAGGCACGGCGGGCGCGGCGGGAACTTGACGAGAGAGAGGGCCGGCCGGCCGCAGCCAGTCCGACGGAAAAGACGGGAGGGGTTAAGGGTACAACCTAGGAACATAACTTCAGTTCCTTCGCAGGGACCCCAAGGAATTATTTGGCGCGTCAAAATCTGACTTGCGACGCGCACACCACCATGGCCCTATCGCTCTCGTCGTCTCGTTTTCCTCGCCGCCGCTGCCGTGCACCGTCAATTGACTGCGAAAGCATCGCAGACATCGATGCCATGCAATGCAAAGCCATGTCCATTCCTGTGCCCAACCGTTACCTGGTTGGGCTGCCGAATGCGGCAATTCGTCGTGCTGGTTGCCATACACCAGACCACCTAGGTGGTGCGGAAACATATCTGCCTCCTTCCCGCCACAAAACCGCCGCTTGTAGAGTAGTAGCCTGCTCGGTTGTTCGTGTGGCTCGCTTCGCTTTGACGGCGAGCGTGTTAGTTGAGCGAGCGCGATGCGGTGCCATGTCTCCACCTCGCCTTGGTTGCACCATAATCGCCGGCTCAGCGGCCCTCGGCGAATAGTTTGGTGGGTAGGACGGTACATGCAATAGGCAGCGCTCGCACCGAGGCCAGCATCTGCAAGCCATCGTAATCGTCTTGGCCTCCTGGTACTCGCTCGGATTCGGGTCCGTGTTTGTGGAGAGACCAGCGGCGGTTGCGGCGTTAGACAGGCCTGCGGCTATGCGCAGCAGCAGCAGTTCGGCGTTAAGTGTCCGTGGTACAACTATGAGCCCTACCTAGCCGAGTCCAGTCGCGTCGATAATATTCTAAGCTGATGCATTTTCTTCGCTGGCTCTCTGTCGTAAGCGCACGCCTGTGCTCGGGGCCCGACGTCGAGGTACGGATAGCCTTTCGGCTGCTTCACAACCCCGGGACACGTTGGTTGCGGCATCGCGCGGCGCCGGGGCAACAAATTGGGTGCCGCAGTCCAGTGTCACTGAGTGGCTCTCACAAACATCACTGCCTCCACCGTTTTTCCTCTTCGGAGACTTCTCGCACTCGGCTACCTCATCCAGCCCACCACCAACATCACAATCCACCCAAGCAGGCAGCCTGTCCGCTTCATCCGGCGTCCGCCCCCTTCGCCCAGGCGCGATGACGCCGTCAAGGTGGACGCGTGAACACCAAGCGCGTTTTTGTTGGCGACATCATGCGCCGCAGCAACAGCAGCAGCAGCGGTGCCTGCCGTGGTGCCGTGGTGCCTGTTGTACCTGGCACCCATCGGTACACGCAGGTTCTGCGTGCGACGCTACTGGCCTGCTTCGGTTGTGCTAGCCGCCGTGACTGGTCTCTCTGAAACGTGGGACGCGAAGTAGCTTCCCCCATATTGAGACAAGCGGGCAAGCAAGGGAGCAAGCCCAGCGCGAGCGCCGTTCAGAACTCTATTCCGCTCTGACCGCATCTCGAATCTCGATTTCCTGCGACGGCCGCATTTGGATGGGCGAGAGGTTGAGACTCGAGACGCCAAAGTGGGCGGGCGGTCGGTTGAGAACGAGGACGGCTCGACATGAGCCGGCTCATGTTCAGGAATGAAGATTCCCCGGCCGGATGCGGTGAGCTTGTGTTTGCTTCACGGTCGCCGGGCCGTTCACCCAGACTTTTCTTTTTTTTTTTTTTTTCGTCCGGCGTAGACACGAATTGGTCAGCGATGACCGGCGACCATGCAGCGGAAGGATGCGATTTCCACCCCGCCATAGCGCAAGCACACAGCCAGAAGCGAAAGAGCGGGGAAACCTGGTCGATGACGTAGGCCCTGGGGCCCGCCGCCTTCGGTTTGTCAGGTCCACCGGCAGTCGCTTGTGCTGTGCCTCAATTGGTCGCTGGCTTCCAAGACCCTGAGGCCCTGCAGCGCTCATTGTACGACAGCCAAACCCACGTTGACCGGCCAATCGCACGACATGTGGAAAGAAGGATTCTGAAAGAGGTAATCTACCCCCATGTCAACACCAGTGAACCATTGTGAGAGTGAGTCGTCATGGCCGGCAAGCACCGCCACAGGATACAGACGGCGGCAGTCTTGACTTGTTGCCTGCCTATCAGAGACTACGGCACACGCTATGGGCCGTTCTCACACCGAACAGCCAAGCCCAGGTCTCCACCTCGTTGATTGATTTCTTGATCTGCCGAAAATATGAGCTACTGTCATATGCTCCTCGTAGTTCGGGGACTTGGCGAATTACAGCCACGGTGGACGGATAGCCGGACGCAGAGACAGAGCACGCGGTGTGGAGACCAGCACAGTCTCGAGGCGCGGCTCAGTGTTGAAGTAAGGGAGCTGGAATACTAGCACTTCTTTTTAAACCGCCGTCCAACTCGAGTAAACGGTTGCTTCCCAATCCCAAGCCCGCGCGCAACATGGCACCCATCGACAACCCCGTCCTGCCCCCTGGCTCCACGATCCTGGTCACAGGCGTCAATGGCTTCATCGCCTCGGTCGTGGCCGACGTACTGCTGTCCCATGGCTACAACGTGCGCGGTACGGTGCGCGACACGGCCAAGCATGCGTGGATGGCATCGCACTTTGAGCATAAGCACGGCGCTGGCCGCTTCGAGCTCGTCCACGTCGCCAACATATCGGCGCCGGGCGCTTTCGATGCGGCCATGCAGGATGTCACCGGCGTGGCTCACGTCGCTGCCATCATGAACCACGATCCAGACCCGAACAACGTGGTCCCGCCGTCTCTGGAGGCAATCAATAGCGTCCTGGAGAGCGCGGCCAAGACGCCTTCGGTCAAGCGCTTCGTCTTGACCTCGACGGGCATGACGGTGCGCTCGGTCGATTCGAGAGACCATGTCGTCTTGACGCAGGCGTCGTGGAATGAGACGAGCGTCGAGCGCGCGTGGAAGCCGCCGCCATATGAGCCCGAACGCGGCCTGGAGGTATACGGGGCGGCCAAAGTGGCAACTGAGAAGGCCATGTGGAAGTTTGTCGAAGAGCGGAAACCGGCCTTTGCGTGCAATTCTGGTAAGTGTGCCTTTGATGATTGATGTGTCACTATTGCTGACTGGGGATTTGTGAATCGGAATAGTGCTGCCCGCATTCACCTTTGGTCGTCTCTTGAGCCCTGAACACCAGGGCACCCCGTCGTCCACCCAATTCGTCGCTGCGCTTTTCAAGGGCGACATGCAAGTCCTGGCCCATATGACATCCTTGATCAAGTGCTGTACGTGGCGGCCCCTGAATCCACCTGTTTATCTGCTGACGACGTGCTTCAGTTGGATACTCGGACGTTGATGACGTTGCGTATTTGCACCTTGCTGGCCTCATCCACCCAGACGTCCAGGGCCAGCGCCTATGGGCATATGATAAGTCATACCATTGGAATGACTTGCTCGCAGTTTTCAGAAAGAATTTCCCTGACCGCCAATTCGTCGATGACGTTGCAGGAGTCTTTCGTGACCCAGCAGAAAATCAGCCTGCCCAGAAGTCGAATGAGATCTTGAGGGACTTTGGGAGACCTGGGTTGGCCGAGATGGAGGACAGCATCGTCAAGTGGATTCCCCAATTCATCTGAAGAACGAGAAGATGTATTGGAGGGCCCCGTGAGTGGTTTATCTTTCTATGCTCTATGTTAGATGTTAGGAAACGAAACATGGCAAGTCACTTGATCCAAACGAGCCAGAATGGAAAGTGAGTGAATCAGAAGCAGGCCGAGAATATCATTCTGTCAACGTTGACTTACAGAGACACCGGTCTTGCAAAGGATAGGGATTGTTTCACTCCTTTCAAATTTTCGCTCCGAACTCAGCGCCATCCACCTTACCTAGGAATCCCACGACTCTTTTGATCAAGTCCTTGACGACTTCGTCTGGGCTTTTCATCAGGTTGTGCGACGCTCCCGGCACGATACCACCGTTGATATCGTCCACGGAGCCCCCAGCCTCCTTGACAAGCCTCATCCATGTCTTGACCAACGCCTCCTTGTCCACAGACTTGGGCACGAATTCATCACTGCCTCCGTACAAGAAGCAAACGGGTGTCTTCGACCTGGCAATAGCTTCACACCACTCGCCCCACCTCTTTTCACCCAGGTCAGAACTGAAATAGTCATCGGCTCCGCGGTGTTCAGGACCCGGGCTGGTCAAGTCGAGCCACCGGCGCGCACACACCGGCGCCGGGCCCATGAGGTCTTTTGTGAAGCGGCTGGGAAGAACATCTTCGCCACGGCCCTGTTCCACAAACTCGCGGGCCGCAGCGACGCCTTCATTGTAGTCTTTCTCGCCAAGCGCCAGGTACAGGGCCTCACGATCGCTGACGGGCGCCTGCAGCGCAATGCCGTCAACCTTTTCCCTCGCGTCCGCCCCCTTGCCTGTCACGTATTCGGCCAGATCCTGAGTGCCGGTCGAGTGCCCCATCAGCACGACTTTGGTGCCCGGCCGCAGCTTGCGGAAGTATGCGACACATTGTCCGATTTCGGCGGCGTCCTTTGCGATGCTGGACATGCCCCAGCCGTTGTAGGCGGACGAGAGGAGCACTTGTGCGAGCGTCCAGGTGGGCGGCAGCGATGCTGCGAGGTGCCTCACGTAGGAGACGGTGAGCAGCCCATCTCCAAGTCCGCCGACCCAGAGGAGTGTGTTGGGCGGGCTGGATTCGGTCTGTGTGGAGCTGGACGGCGTCGAGAGCTCAAAGGCGCTGAGCTGCGGTGTGAAGCGGTGGACTGTTCCCGGGACAGAGAATGGCGTGAATGGCATGGTCACGATTGAGTTGTTGTATCCGTGATATGAATGATGTCGTCGGCAGAAGTTTGAGGTTGGTGGTCGCGCAATGGTGCGGTCGCGAAGCTACCCCGCGAGTGGGAAACAGGCCAGCTCTTATCGCACCCCGCCATCGCAGCAAACTTTCAGCCATCGACTCTCCGCATACGCCGAACCCTCCATGGAAAATCTTCACGCCATAATGTTCCCCTTTCTTGCAATGAGCTTGCTGCGAGTCAAGAACATCCCCATTTCTGCAGCTTTGAAACGCCGACCGCGTGTCAGGCTACACCGATCACGTGGTCACGCGCCCAACATGACGGAATCAGAGACTCGCGTTGCGCGAATGCAACACTAATTCGCGCAATGAAAGTTTCAAAAAAGTCTCGGATCATTCCCCTTTCTTCAAACGGTGAGGCTTGCTCCAGAGAACGGGACTGCAACATGTTAGCATATGAGCCTCGACCAAAGCTGCCAGTGCTCGTTCAAGGCGGTTTGAAGCTCGCTTCACTTTGCATGACCTGGAGCCACTGTCTCCGCCAGATCTCATAAGACTTTTGGATACAAACAGCCTCCAGGGGAAAACAAAAGGCTGCAAGAACAGAGGCCAGAAAAATGTTGAAGAAGTTTTGGTAATGAGTCTGCAACGGACGAGATGAGAATGCTTGCGCGGGACGGTGTGTAAATGGTGCAGAGGAACATTTTTCTTCTCACCATTCTCAAAACCATGTCTGCGTTTGTCCAAGGCGTCGAAGTACATGTAGACCTGTCTCAGCGATTACGCGTCTCCGTGATGGCGCGACACAGGAAAACCTACTACTTCATTTGGTTTAGCTCGACGCGGCCGGGGTTGACCTCGCGCGTCGCCCGTCGAACTCGGTTTCCCCCGCAACTCCTCTCTTTGTCGCTGACAGGCTCTCACGATACTTCTCTGCTGGTTTTCATGTCGGAGTTGTCCTTTCGCGCGGTTCTCACTCTCAACCAATCAAACCCTTCCTGTCGTCTAGTCGCGCGACTCTACCATACCACAAAGTCCCGGTTCGATCGATCCCTTGCTGGCCAACGTAGAACATGCCAGAGATGTTCAATCCGACAAAGCCACCGGTGCTCAGATGCAACGGATTTCAGTTTTGTCGAGACCGCTTCACCTTGGAAGATACGGATATTGCGCGCGTTGAAGGTCCACGCCTACATGGGCTTTTGCATCCAGAGACACTGTCGCTGCAAGGCCGCATGGTAGCCGCAGAAGAGGCTCGCAAATTATTCAAGAAAGACTTCTTCGCGGCACAGTTGCGCTTTTATGGAATTGAATTCCGTATGTCCAGCAAAGTCGCCGATCTTCGAAGTCTGCTTGAGGAGTCGGTTCATCATGGCAAGGTAAGTACCGGGATTTCACTTGATTCTCTTACGGCTTTACATGAAGCCGTACCTATAGACTGATATCGTCTCAGTGCGACGTTGTCCCCGAACCAATAGCGCGCCTGGAGCAAAGAATGTGCCTCGAATATGAATCGATGTACCAAGCATGGAAGAAGCAGGTTCGCGCTTGGGACGAGGAGAAAAGGCAACGAGAAACCGAAGCCAAGGCGAGAGAAAAGGAGCGTCAAGATGCAGCCTTTGCCCAATGCAAAACACCCAGCGAAAAAGCAAGCTATGACTTGCAAAGATTCATGGATTTCTACTACTTAAATGAGGGAAAGCCGGATAAATCGAAGACCCCTGCGCCTATGGTCCTTCAAATTCACCCCAGAGGCCTTGACAAGAAGCTGAGTCTCCATGATCTATCTCAGAGATACGATCTCCACACGAAATTTTGCATGTCGCACGAAGGCCCAAGACACTGCATTGGATGGGATCGCGACGCTGTGTACCGCTTGGCGGACAACATCAATAAAGAAAAGAAAGAAGCGGAGAGAAGAGAACGTGATACTGACTATCAGCGTTGCGTCGCTCGAGCAAGACAGCGCTGCCAATCGCAAGGCAATACATCATTTGAGCTTCGCCAATGCGTAGGCTCATATTCCATTGAATGTGATGCGGCTCTCAAGTTTGACAAACGCTACGAAAACAACCTCACGATGGACATATCAACAGCTGGAAATGAGACTCTGATTGCCGCCTACGATTTTGGGGTGATAAAGGGGACCATGCTCTTGAGTCTCTCTGAAGAGAATCTGGACGCCATTACTGGAGCAGTGTCTAAACAGCAATACTATTCTGACTACGACGATGAAGAGTACGACGAAGACAGTGACGAGGCAACGAATACCTTGGCAAAGACTGTTCCAAAGACTGTAGCAAATAAACGAGCAGCAGGAGGCCCTTCAAATGCTTCAAAGAAACGTAAAAGAATACCTACCCTCTCTCGGCGGGTCTACTACCGACTCCGAGGCCAAGAAACTGGCGAAGGTCAAATAATTCCTGACTCCGCGCCAGGCCACCTCGAATTCCTATCAGATGGGTGCACAAAATTTGTGGGACTGGCCTACGATTTCCCCTACATCGACCGCAACGTCAGATTTTTGGGATATAAAGTATCGGAGCAGCCGCTAAAGAAGCCGGATCCATGGGACGCTTTCTCCTACGGAACTTATGGACTTGCATCCACAGGGAGATGGAATTGAACGACTCACCGTTGCTCGATGAACGAATTGGTCACAGAAGATGGAGATCTGTTTTAATATCCCCTACATGAAGAGGTCAATGCTGTTAGGTTTCAGTGATTCACGAAGTCAAAATCCTCTCCAATCAAACAGCGTTTGGCCTGCTCAAAACCCCTTTGCTTCGGGTACACGATGCTCCTCTGGGCCTGACCAACAACGCCTCGTAAGGAACATTACCAAAGAATCAAGGAAATTGGGAAAACAGCATACAACACAGGAAGATTCACTTTGCTTACGATTCCTCTCCTAATTCACTACCAGTGGATCACTAGTCACCTCGACACTGTATGAATTCAACCAATCAATGACGTTGGTCGATCCCGCAGCCCGAGCCTCTTCTGAATCAGTGCCTTGCGCTTCAGGGCAGATACTTCTCGGAAGCGCGCGCTTATTTCGTCGGCTTCCCTTAAGCCCAGACGCGAAATCGCGCGACGCGTCACGTAAACCACACCACTGCATCTTGGGTTCTTCAACTTATCACCAACCACACTCCGCCGCGTCCAAGCAGTTCCTCTATTCGCCCATCTCACCTTTGCCACTCGACTTGCAGCTTGGAAAATGGCATCCTTTCATTATGGTCGTCCAGAGCCTCCAGTGTTCAAACAGAACGGCTTTGAACTCCGTGACCAGACTTTCACTGTGTCTGGGTACGAGCGTTTCGACAGCCAGCGCTTGAGGGAAGTCCTCTATCCTCAGCCCCAACTAACTCAATCCACTGGGCAAGAAAGTGTTTTTCGCCGCGCAACTGAAGCATTACGGCATCGACTTCCGCCCATCAACCCCGGTCGCCGAGATACGCACCCTACTCGAGGAGTCAATTCGTCAGGGCAAAGTACGCGGGAGAAGGGATCCCTAAGATTGAGTCTCGATGCTGACTGGTCTCATCAACAGTGCGAACAGATTTCAGACTCCGCGATTGAAGTTCAGCAAAAAATGAAGCGCGATGACGAGCCACAGCGCCAGGAATGGGCAAACGAGTTTCGAGTCTGGGATGAAAGCAACAAAGCAAAGTGTAACACGCCCCAGAAGAGAGCCGAATACGACTTCGAATGGTTCTTGAGTCACCACTACTTTACTGATGGGAGAGAGCCGGATCGCACCAAGACACCAGATGTCTTGGTCTTGCAGGGCTTCGACCACAAAAGGGACCTGATCGCTCGTACCATCCCTGGCCTTCACACAGCCCTGTGCCGCTCTCGGGACGAATTCACAGAGACTCCTGACCTTTGCATCGGTTGGGACGAAGCCTCTGTCGTTCGCAAGGTGCAAGACACAAACAATGAGGTGGAGGAGGAGCGACAGCGCAAGGAGGATAGAGAGCTGAAAAAGCGCGACGAACACTGGCAAAAAGATATTGAGCCACACCGACGATATCTTCATCGGCGGCATACCATGAACACTCCTCCACTGCAGTCATTCGAGCTGCGACACTGCGTCGGCTCATATCTTGTCCGCTGCGACGAAATTGCCAAAAAGGAGTGGTGGTGCTCTCCACGCATGCTGCACCTGGATATCTCGCTTGGTCCAGACGGGATATTGATTGGTACCTTCGATTTCAACCTCATCGAGGGCACCATGCTGTTGGGGTTCTCAGAGGAAAAGCTTGATGAACTCGTTGCTAGGATCGAAGGAAAAGAAAGACGCAGGCGAGAACGCGAGGCCAAACGCAACAGGTACAGGTGCCACAAGCACGAAGACTGCTGGGAGGATTACCCAAGCGATCTCGACGACGATGACGAGGAGGAGGAGGAGGAGGAGGAGGAAGACGAACTCAACGCCTGTGCTGCTGGCACCAAACGTGCCGCGCCAGACACCACAACCACGCCCTCCTCCTCGCCTGCCTCAAAACGCCAAAGGACAACGCCCTCGAACGCTATCCACCTACCTCGCCGCATCTTCTACCGCATGCACGGCCGCGAGGCCGGCGACGAGATGATAAAACGCCGCCCCGAATACTTCTCGTCCCCTTGCGCCGGCCTGCTTCACTTTGCCGACGACGCGTGCACCGCATTTTCTGGTATGCTCGACGACAACGAGTTCGTGGGTGAAAACGTCAGGTTCGTGGGCTGCAAGGTGCCGGATGTGCCGCAGTGGAGCGCTGATCCGTGGAGCACGTTTTCGGGGAGACACTCGTGGTTGTTTTGAGGTGTTGGGAGAGTGGGGAGAGAAGTGGCTATAAGTTGAGGTGTTTGTGTTGTTGACGTTGGTTGAGGTACATGTCCTTTGGATCTTGAGGACTGGTACTGTACGTATCAGAAGCGCGCCCCTGATCTCGGGCAAGTTCCTTGACAAGCAGTACCAAGAAACCTCGACCGTATCTGGGTGAGGAAGGCGAAGCCAGCCGAGTTCCATGGTTCGATTACCATTAAGGGGCACCTAAACGGAGAATTGAAGGTATAAAGCTCCCGCGACCTCGCTTTTTCCTTTCCAAACCTCAACAACGCCCAACATGAAGTCAGTCTCTCTTCTTGATCGTCCACACGACGACGACGACGACTTTACTGCGAACTCTCATTCAAGCATATTACCGACGACATCATTGCCATCATCCTCAACACCAGACACAACGGACCGGCTCGATCCCGAACTGGATGAATATGAATGTGTCACAGCTCTGATCACATTCTTCCTCGTGCTCTGGATCGTTGCCTGCATCATTATTCTAACAATACTCCCTCTCCAACCGGTGGTCAAATGTGCAATCATTACCACGCCCGAAACATGCCTAAGCGTAATCCTCCTCTTGGTGGACAAGAACACTCCACCGCCGACGTCCCCTTCAATGATAAGACCATACCTCGAGAGCGCCTATTTCTTTTCTGTATTTCTTAGCGGCATAACGCCGGTGTTGGTACTGTTTCAACAACCCCCGCAGTGAGAATGCTGGTAAGTCTGCGCCCTCAGATCGTGTGACAGTCACTGATTGGGAGCATTCAAGCGACTCGAGACCAGCGTACGTGCTCAGGAGCATTCAAGCGATTCGAGACCAGCGTACGTGCTCAGGAGCATCCAGCAGTACAAGAGAGCAGTGACAAGGAGCTCCTGAGCCCTGATGCGCAGAACCTCACGATGGACCCAAAACAGCGAAACCAAAACAAAACAACCCCACGACGTCACCACTCCGATCTCGGCCCGCGCCAGCGCCCCCAAAACACACCAGCGGAGGTCAGTGCGGTGCCTGCGTTTCACAGCAGCCGCGCACGGGCCAAGCGGGGTAAATTGTGGATACAAAAATAGCAGCCACGCCGCCCGCACCGGCACGACGTGTGCCAGTCCAGCCAGCCAGCCACGAGCTCTCAAACGCGCGCGCTTCTTTTGCTTGGCGGATCAACGTGTTTGGCTGCTGTGGCACGCGCGAGTCGCAAGGCGGGAATGGAGAGTTTAGGGACGGGCCGACTGACTGAATGTGGGATGATCGTTGGGGGAGGGGAGGGGAGGGGGCGAGGGGCTTGGTTGTGGTGTGGGTTGTGCCATCAAGGTTGCGTGTTTTTGGTTTTGCGCGATTTGTAAATGGGGAGGGGGATGTAGAGGTGAAAGGGATGATATGACATGGCATGAAGAAAGGAGCTCGTGCTTGTTGCGAAAGAGTTGGTCGTACAGCGACAAAAAGGTTAATTGTACATTTTGGGTAGGCTTAGGTTCGGGAAGACAACCTGCGACCAGAGCCAGCTCAACTACATGCCTACGCAACATCCCAAGCAGCGACGCCACTGTAGCCCCTGATGCCATAGCGATCGCGCTCCCACATGTCTCTCGTCACGCCTCTGCCACTGCCCTCGGGCCCATCAAGCCATTTTGTGCCGGCGCACGCCAGCACCTTGTGGCCGGCGCCTGGGACGCCCAGCTCGACGCGCTCAATGTCGCACCACCAGAAGCGGCCATCGTGCTCCATGGGCAGCCACTGCTTGTTCTGCCCGCCCCGGCCCTCGATGATGACAAAGTACATGAACTGCTTGCCTTCGCCGAGCGCCTCCGGGTCGTAGTGCGGACAGCGCTTCTCGAACTCGAAACGCACGACTGATGGACCGTTGGGGTCGTGGACTCGCACCTCTCTCTGCCACGGCTTGAAGGACACCACGTTCAATCCATAGTCGCCGGCGGCGCCATAGACTTGCGGGCCCGGCGGTGCCAGGATATATTCCTCCCACGGCACCGTCGCGCGCCCGTCTGTGCGGAAAAAGTAGCGCGAGTCCTCTGGGTAGTGCTTCATTCCGAACTCGTTGTTGTCCATGATGAAATAACTCGGGGTGAAGTGGCGCTTGTAGCTGCGCGAGGCCCCGTCGACGCTTCCCGCGCCCCAACACGCATCGATGAGCTTCCACTCGCCGCCGTCGATGCGGACGGCATTCCATGCGTGGCCGCATTGAAAGGACGGAACAGGGGAGCCAGGCGCCAGAGGAGCGTACCCAAAGCCCTTTCCATGGCCGCCAATGACGACACTTTCCAAGCCGACTTGTGCACCCAGAGCAGCAAAGAGGCCAGCGTATCCTTCGCAGACGGCTAGACCGCTTGCTATTGTGTTTGCCGGTGTCGATGGTTGGACACAGCCACCGAAGAAGGCGGCGCAATTGTAGTCAATGTTGTGGTGCAGCCAGGTGAAGATGGCGCGGGCTTTATCGGTGAGGGAAGGGAGAGGATCGCAAAGCTGGTGCGCCAGCCAGTTTAGGTCATGAGATGGAATTGATTCGCGGGGGAACCGAGCAGCATGCGCGTCGACAGCGCGGAAATCGCGACATTTCAGACATGCCCCACTTTGGCCATTTGACCTGGGTTTGCTTGCTTGAATAGAGGCAAGATCTGGTCGGGATGAGAGGGGTATAGGAGGCGGTGCTCCACCATTGGGTTGGCTACGAGTGGAAGCAGGACGGCTTGTCGGGACAGCGGGGGGAGTTTCGGTGCTCTTGTTCAGGCCCCATTCGAGTGCAGAACGTCTTGGCTTTGTCTCTGATCCTGAACTTCGAGTTGAACTCGGCCTCGTCGGCAGTGCAGGTCTTGAAGGGAGACTGGGGGGCTGAGACGGGGTGGGTTGCAAGGCCGTCGAGCTCTTTTGCCTCGTCAGATACTTTGAGCGCACGGGGTCATATCTTGCCAGCTCGGCGTCCTTCTCCTCTTGTGTCTTCTTTGGTGGCAAAGGAGGGAGTTTCGAGGGATCAAACGGCGGGGCCTTGACTCGACCCGGTTGCGCCTCTCCAAGTGATGTAGCCGTAGTGCCACTTGTATTTGTGTAACCCGAGCGCGCAGAACCCATGGACTGTGTAGAAGCTATTGTGGATATGGATTCCTGGGAATCTTTCCTCAAGACGCTCTGACTCGAGGTTTTCCGTGGCGGAAGGCTTGGGGGAGGTGGCTGACGGGGAGTGTTCGTTCGCGAGGGTAGTCTTGGAGGGAGGGATGGTTTGGCAGAGTTTCCATTCAACGCCGGCGGCGGCAATACCGTCCTATGACCGCCATTATCTGCTGGCTGGTTGCCTACACCTCGTGCAGTTGTCGGCGCATAGTTCTGGACCGGAGGTACGTTGGCCGTCTGAGAGCGTTCGGCGAGACGCGGAGGCGGGGCTGACGGCGGCGGAGGGGGAGGTTTCTTCTTGGTGTTCGTCGCAGCGTTTCCATGGGACGGAGGAACACTCCCGCCCTGCACTTGCTGAAGGTTAAGCGCGGCTATACGAGCCTTCAGGCTCAGCGAGGGAGCAGACGCTTCTTCGGCCATGAGTGGCAAGGTGGGTCGAGCAGCGGGCCGTTGCGGTTGGTCGGACAAGAGGCGCGGGGCAGCGAGGATCAAGGAGTAAAGTTAAAACGAGTCGTGGGACCTTGAAACTCGCAAGAGAAGCAACCAGTTGAAAAGAATGGGGGGCATGCAAAAGGAAATAAGACTGACGGACGGCGGGAAGCAGTCAGAGGTCCAGTCTAGGTCGTGATGCGGCTCGAGACACGGATTGGCTAGACGAGACCCTGTTTGCCATGCCTGCCAAATTTAGCACAGGATGGATACATAAATTCCGCGGATGGATTCCAGGCACTTGGGGGCGGATCATGCGATGTGCTGTGCTCTCAGACCATGAATGCGAGTTTGATGGGGTAGGAAGGTTACCGCGACGCAGGCTGGGCGAGTCGCATGTGCCATCGTTGTATGCATCATCGAGCGCCCTTCGTTGAGATGAGGCTTTCACCACTTGACGAGCACCACTGCGCAACTCATACAATTTGACCTTCAAAAACTTCCATGAGTAACAGTCAATCTAGTGCCAGGATGAAGAACCACCGCCACGACAAGACATGCAACCCGCTTTGCAACCCGCCAAATGACCGTCTTGGAATTACCCGTCCCCATCGATCCCACCATCACGAATTTGTTGTAGGCTTCCTCTTTTTCTCTTTTTTTTCGGAATTTTCTGTTCTTTGCTAGACCTCAAGACCGCGGTAGCTATCTCCAATTCCCAACACCCCAGAGCCTGTCGCCGTTTTGAACCAACACATAGAGCACGAAGGAGACATTGGGAAAGGAGGAAAATAGAGTGACATGTTGGAGAGAGAAAAGAGAAACAAAAGACCTCTGCGTCTTCCACCGGATCATCTTGCCCTCCCATGTCGCGTCATGTCGCCATTGCGTTCTTTCATCTTTTGCTTCGGCTCAACATCCACCAGAGAAAAAAGCCTTGTATGAAAAACAGCGAAACCAAGCGAGTCCACCCGCTCCTTGGACCCTTGGACCCTCGCCAAAAGGCGCGCTCGATTTCTTTTGCTCGATTTCTTTTCGGAAGGTTATCTCGTCTCCTCGTGCACAAGTCCAACGAACTTTTTGAGTAATGTAAGGATCGTCGGTGAAGAAAGAAGCCGATGCGCAGGTTTTCCTTATCCAACGGTGGTTTCGAGAGCCACCTTGCAGCTGCCCCCAGCAAATGCCTCCTCTTGCTATTGTTTGAACAATGTTTTGAAACGTGAAACCAAGTATTGACACGAAACGCCACAAAAACACCACCGCGTTAACGGTCCGAGCCGGCCCAAAAGTGGCCGGCGACGGCTTCAACGATTGACTTCTAGGAAACAAATGCAAGGCGGAGACGTGTAAGGATCGGATCGTCGCGGACAAAGACTGAAAACCACCAAGAAAAGAGATCAACCGCTAAACCTCCAACGCCAGCGCCAGGTGACAAGGAAAATCGCATACCGACATGGGCAAGCATTGAGGTTTACCTCTTGCGCTTCTTCGTCTTGTCGGCCATAGATGCAACAGAAGTGAAGCTGCCGGCAGTCGGGACAGGACCGTTGACTGCCTCGAAGAATGGCGGAGGCTCCGGGACGGACGACTTCTTGATGGGAACACCCATGTGACGGCCATATCGGCCCTTCCTCCCATTGCCCTCGTCCTCACTGAGGCATCCATCGACGCCAATGCCGGCATCCTTGCAGCGTTGGCAGGGACGCTGACGGTCGCAGCCTTTCTTGCTCTTCCTGCAGCGCTGGCATCGGGGCTTAGACGAAAGGTCCTCCTCATCGGCAGCGAACTGTTGCACGTTGAGGGAGGCGCTTGACGTCTTGCGAGACGCCGGAGGCAGCGAGGTAGGGGAGATAGGCGGCTTCGCGACCTGGGGCGTCTTCGCCTTACTCTTATGGTTGTGAGGACGAGGCTTTGAAGGCTTCGCCGAAACCTTGGCAACGAGCCCAGGGCGCGGCTTCTTCAGGAGCTTGGGTTTGCCAACGCCGTTATCTTCAGGCACAATGTCATCGCTATCGCCCTTGAAAGATCCATCCTTGTTGTCCTCGTACTCGTCGCAGCTGTCTTCACCGCTCTCAAAGCTGCGGGGGAGCTCAGTGTCGTGCAGGCGTGCCGCGGACGGCAAGGCACCCGTGTGGTGGGGCAGCTCGTCTTCTTCGCTGCCTTCATCGCTAGCCTCATCGGACGAAGCGGCCTCAGCACGGCCGCTCAGAGCATCGTCAATGGTGGAAGTCGAGTTGCGACCGTGCGAAGAGAAGTTGGAGGCGTCGCCAAGACGCATGAGCTGGAGAGCGACATCTTCGTCAGAGATGACGCTGCCCCCGATGGTTGGGTCGGGCGTGGGCAAGACACCACCCGTCGAGTTTCGCGGGAGGCACTGTCCGGTGCCACGTGTACGCAGCCGATGTCCGTGCGGCTGCGCACTGGAAGTGGTGTATGGAGTTCCCATTTGGTACCCCTGCATGTACGAAACATCCCCATGGCTCTGCGGCGACGGAAGCGGGTTGGTGTATGAGAATGTCTGCTGGTTCGAGTACGAAAAAGGAGAGGCGTCATTGATGCTGCTGATGCGTCTCTGAGGCGAGACAGAAGACATGGACGTCGTCATAGGCACCTGCGGCGGCGCGAACAAGGGCAGTTCCTGAGCGGGAAGCACTCATTAGCCTCCTATTGTCCTCAGACGCAGTCGCCATCAAGACTTACCGAACTGTCAAACTTGGCTCGCTTCCGTCGGCCACCCTCGACTATATTGTCGAGGCTGATGTCCGCACTCGCAACATTCTCACGGCGGGAGCTCGTGACGGAGCCTGCCTCACTGTCGCTGTAGTCGCCGTTGAGGTCGGCCAAACTGCTGTGAGAGCTAGTCGCCCGAATCTTGAGACCTTGCCGGGAGCGAGACTTGGGGTTCGTGCTACGAGAGAGGCTGCGCCGCCCACGGTGGTCGTCAGGGGACAAGCTGCGGTTTCTGGCAGTCCGCGACGGAGGTCTAGAGAACTGCCCTGGAGGAGGCATGTTGAAGGGTTCCTCCAGCCTGCCCTTCCTCGGAGACATGGAGTGACGAGGAGTATGACTGTACTCGTCGACCTCTTGGGGAATCCTCCGAACGTAGACTGTCATGTTGTGGTAGAAATTCTCGTACCGAGCAATCAGCGTATTGCCATCTTTATCTTCAAAGCTGACGCCGTAGCCTTGACCGTCATAGATGCCATGGAAGTTTTTGACGGTCGCAACAATGGACTCAGTAGTGTCATGAGGCCAAATGTTGACCCTCATCGGCAGCCGCGCACGATGCTGCGGTGATTCTTGCAGCAGCAATTCGAAGCTGACGTGCTTGGGTGGCTGCGCCAGAGGCATAGCAGCAGGGCCAGCGTCAGCGACGGCATAGCTCTGGTAGATCGAGCCCATGACGTATCCGTTATCGCCTGCGAACACCCCTGTGTTGTGTAGTTGTTGCGATGATGGCTGGGCAGCGATAGGCGACTCGTTTCGTGTGGTCCGCTGGGTAGAGTCGGTGAGCAGGTTGGAAACTTCCATACCAACGACTTCAAGCGATGAGACGAGCACAAAGTCGTCCCTTGTGGTCGCCGTAGATCAAATATGAGTCGGAATCGCTCGGGCGGACGCAACTCTCACCGATCCTGCCGGTGTCGCGAGAGGAAGAGGGGGTCGTGGGTTGGGTGGAGAAAGGAGGAGGGCAATAGCCTAAACCCACGAAACCTGTTAGCAAACGGCATGAAAAGCGTTTAATGGCCATGGCCGCTGATGCTGATGGCATGAATGAGATGTTGACAGTCGTGGCTGTCTCGCAGGCCGTCGCTCGGGGGTATCCAAGGGCGGTTCAGCAGCTCAGCGACAGCACCCACCGATCCTGGGGAGAGGATCTGGGGTGAATCTCGCACATAGCCACGGTCGCATAGGGAGTATAGAAGTAATGACATACCCTTGAGTGTGGGATGGAGCGTTGGAGTTGAGGTAGAAGGCTTTCCGCGAAGGGCCGCCGGGCGTCTGGCACACCGATTCTGTGAGTTCACGATCGAGGAGGAGGGCCGGTGTCTGGCGTCCAAAGATGATTTGCTGCGTCGGCTGGCAAAGTACGATGGATTCCGGAGACGTACCGTGCAAGACTGGGTAGATGAAGAGAGAAGCGTGGGTGGGACACAGGTTGGTGGAGAGAGAAGCGTGGGTGGAACACTGCGACTCTAGTAGGCGAGTCTGGTTTCCGGCCCGCCTGATGCTTTGCTTCAACCCATCCATGTGGCGCCCAACACACACGCCGATCCGAGGGACATGGCCTCAGATGAGCAAGACCACTGGATGCATTTATGGACGTTTAATAACTCCTCAATTGCTAACTGCAGGTTGTTTGGTGGTAGCATGCGGCACTTGTCGAGGTCCGCCGCCCAGCCAGCGCCCAGAGAGCCGATAGACGGTCGCCAGCCATGACGACGCTCTACAGATCTAATTTCACTGTACAAAGAATCGCAAATGTATATAGCTGCTTGATCGAATCACTTTGCACAGGTAGCAGCGGGCGACATGGCAGCGCATGCGCCTTTTGAGGGGTCATGTCCAGGGCCGAGGGGGCTTGTATCGTGACGACAGATGCAGTCGGAATCAGCTTCGCGCCGGTCGATCCAAGGCGGCTGGAGATGAGAGGTCCTCGAGAGAACCCGGAGCCAGGCACTTGAGGGAAGGTGACAGGCACAAAGCCCCGTTACAGGGCTATTATCAGCACAGCGCGAGCTCTCACAGTACAAGCCAAACTTCCCGACTTGCGCTGCAGAGCGGGCCAATCCGCAATAAGGCCGCAAAGGCAATGCATGCCGCATGCCAGTCAAGCTAGGAGTAGGTCGCTGCGAGAGACGCAGGCCGGGGGACCAGTAAATACTGTTGTTGGCCGACCAATGAAAGCCTTTGCCGCGGGGATCGCACAATCTCTCGCAGCTCCCCCATCGCATTGCGCAGCTCCAGACACCCATATCCCATCATGAAGCAGTATTCATCATGGTCGCGGGTGCGCGACAAGAGCATTCGAGGGAATATGATGGACCGCCAACGCAGCGCTGCGTCTTCAAGGCGGTTTTCGATGGGGCATCAGGGCTGAAGCTCCACAGAACGATGGCAGCGGCACCGTCGCATCATGGAGGGAGCCTCCCAGAGAGCCGCCACCAGAGCGCACATGGCAGCAGAGGGCTACAAAAGGGCCAAAGAGCAACAGCGCAAGTGTCCGTACGAGTTGACGCTTTGGCTGCGGTCGCGATGGACTAGGCCCAGGCATGGATAGGCGGGCGCAGACCTGAGGCTCCGCAATTGCGCCGGAGGGGGACAGGCCACGATGATGCGACTGATGAGTGCGGCATATTCCCCACAGTCGACACCGGTGGCCAGCTTTCTGCACAAAGACAAGCGAGGGGTTGCATTGTTGCAGGTTGGAGGGTCAATGACGAGTCGCGCGCAGTCGGCGGCTGTAAACGGCCATGCAGTCGCTAGGAGCGGCGTCACGAAGGTCGGACAGCACAAGGAGCGCGCGCGTGCGATGAGAGTGTACCATGAAGGTTAAACGGCCAGCGCCTCGAAAGTGAATGGCGGTCGGCGTGGCAGCGTTTTGTGGGCAGGCAGGCGCAAAGCGCAACAATGGAGGACAGCGGGCGGGCGATTGACTTCCTTGATAGGCTGTGGGGCGGCAGTGCTGGCAAAACGCAAGCCATGACGGGGCGGTCCATCATGGTGTCAGTGCCCTAGGCAAGTGCGCAAGTGGCCAAAAAGCGACGAGGGCGGATTTGAGTCGAAGACAAAAGGCTGATGGAAGAGTGGCGGAGTGTCAACCAAGGCCACAGCGCCGTCACGTTACTACGCGCCCCGGGAGCGACCGATCGCGTGGAGCCGCCCGAGACCCGAGCGCATCATGGACGGGGCCCGCAGCGGGACCGGGGCTGGCGCGGGCGGGTCGAGGATAAGGCTGAGGATGGGTGGCAGAGTAGCGATCGGATTGACAGCGTTGCAGCGGGCGGCAGGCCAAGTTGGTTGGTAATGGAGTCGAATTGCAGAAAGGATGGCGGTAGAGTTGACGCGACGAGGCGGGGATGACGACAGAGGCTAGCCCGGCAGCATCCCGGCAGCCCACCCCAGGCCGTCGTCCAACCCACGGGACCAACCGCCGCAAGTTCCCGCCAGTGGAGGCCAGGGAGGCCAGGGAGGCCGGCTTGCCGACCTGACGGGACAGACGGTGGGTGCAGCGCGACAGGGCCAGTTTGCGGATGCGCTGAATGGCATGCGCTGTCCCGGTCTGGTGTTGAGGATGCACCGGCAGTAGTCAAACAAATTGGCAGACCGCCGCCGCGAGATGCCCTGCTGTCCAGTGGGCGCTCAGGTCGTTTCAGGCACGAGAAGGGCAGGCGGCCAAGAGTCGGTAGGGCAGCCACGGCCGCGCTTACCCTGCTCGGCTAGCGAGGCCGGGTCTGTGTTTACTTTACAGCCGTGTTGACCTCTCTAAGCAGAGGTAAACAGTCGCTCGTTGATGCCAAGCGGCTACCACCTTTCTTTCCATTCCCCTCGCACGCTCAGCTCCATTCTTCTCCGAGCACCGCTTATCCACGCTTCTCTTACGGATAGCTATACGTGCTTCACCGTCTCCCACCCCCGCGCCGTCTTGCCGACCGTCGCGACAAGACCGACGCGCGCCGCCGTTGTTCCCACGTTGTTGTTGTCGTCTTCCCGTCTCGTCTGTTGTCCTCCGCAGTCATCTCCGGAGAACGCTGTCCGTCTGTTTATCCTCCCAACACAGACGTGACTCCAGACGACATATTCCATTTGCGCTCATCATGGACGCCAAGGTGCGTTGCTCCAGCACCCGCCCACCCACTGCCCAACCGCTCGCGTCCATCCACATTCAACTCTCTTTTTACCATCCGCAGATCCTGGCCTCTGCGCACTCCATCCTCCATTCCCAATTTCTCCTTCATCATCTTCGCGCTGATTGACCCCGCTAATCATGTCCGATGACCAGCCTCAGCGACCTTTGCGGTCTCTTCGCATACACAATGAGAACAACGTCCCGGCCGCCGTCCCCTCCAAGACACTTCACCAACGCAACAAGTCCACCCCGGCCTTGTCGTCCGTTGCGCAGACGGGTGGCATCAAGGCTGCTGCAAAGCGCACTGCTTTCGCAGATGTCAGCAACACGGCTCGCAGCAGCAAGCTGGTGAAAGACGACTTGGTCGCGCCCGGTAAACAAACCAATGGCAAGAAGGATTCGGGCCTGCCCACCGTCCAAGAGTCATCCTCGAGGTCCTCTGCCATTCTTCGTCCTGCTCAGCGACCCGTCAGCTCCATAACGCACAAGTCAAGCGCTCCGGAAACGGTATCGTCCACCCTTCCAAAACACGCAGAGCACAGCCAACCAAAGAAGCTTGGCTCGAAGCGCAACACTGCAGTCTTCAAGGAGGTCGTTCACCATGATGCACCTGACCAGGACGACGTTGAAGAAGACTCCAACGTTGCGCTGCACCACCAGGCCCATCCTACGCGCCGTGAGAGAAGCAACACTGCCCCTCAGCTGTCGCCGCCTTCGGTGAAGCTCCCCAAAGTCACCAGTGCCTCTGAGGACGCCATCGAAGACCAGATTGCCCGAATTGCCCGCGAAGAGTCAGTCACCAGCATTGAAACAGCTGTTGCACCTGAGGAATGCCAAAACTATGTCACCTACGAAGACGAGAGCCCGGTACAAGAGGATGAGCCTGTTTCTCCTAGCTTGCAAGAAGATGACGAGGCCCTTGAAAATCAACAACTCGAGCACGACGAGCTGGAAGAGGCTACGGAAAAGGCTGGCAAGGCTTTGTTGACCGCTGAAGACAAATACGAGGAGCACTGGGAGGAAGAAGAGGAAGAATACTATGACGCTGACGGCTACACCACGACGCGCTCTCTGAGGCCAAGGACGGACAACACCACTGGAGGAGCTACCATCGTCCTGGCGCCCAGGGTCACCGCTCGCACTCGCCGACGGCTGGAGGAGTGTAAGAAGATGGCTCTGAAGCACAAGACACAGGAAGACTACGAGGACGAGCACTGGGACACGTCAATGGTGGCTGAATACGGAGACGAAATTTTCGAGTACATGAGGTCCCTCGAGGTAAGTCATTCACTTGGTACTGGTGCATTTGCATGCTCACTCATAATGCAGGAGAGGATGAAGCCGAATCCATTCTACATGGACAACCAAGCTGAAATCCAGTGGTCTATGCGTTCGGTCCTGATGGACTGGCTTGTCCAGGTCCACCACAGGTTCACACTCCTTCCAGAGACCCTCTTTCTTGCTGTCAATTACGTCGATCGTTTCTTGTCCTGCAAAGTTGTCTCGCTTGGCAAGCTACAGCTTGTCGGCGCGACTGCCATCTTCGTCGCTGCCAAGTACGAGGAAATCAACTGTCCTTCGGTTTCCGAAATTGTGTACATGGTTGACGGTGGATACACCGTTGACGAGATCCTCAAGGCTGAGCGCTTCATGCTCAGCATGCTCCAGTTCGAGCTCGGCTGGCCTGGTCCAATGAGCTTCCTCCGCAGAATCAGCAAAGCTGACGACTACGACTTGGAGACACGTACCCTGGCCAAGTACTTCCTTGAGATTACCATCATGGATGAACGCTTTGTTGGATGCCCTCCCAGCTTCACGGCTGCTGGCGCTCATTGTCTTGCCCGTATGATGTTGAAAAAGGGAGCCATTTGCAAGGGCGAGTGGGTAAGTGAATCTGAGACACGGCACGCCACATCATTCTTGTACTGACTCTAAATAGGGCCCATGCCATGTGCACTACTCTGGCTACACTTACGATCAAATCCGTCCCCTCATCGGAGTCATCCTGGAATGCAGCGAGCAGCCCCAGAAGCATCATGCGGCCGTTTACGAAAAGTACTCTGACAAGCGTTTCAAGCGTGCGTCCTTGTTTGTCGAACAAGAAATCCGCAAGGGATTCACCATTCCCGACATTGCCCCTCGGGATGACTACGAAAAGAAGTACGGACCTCTTAACACTTGCCACCCGCCACCCAACATCTTGCGCTACGCCAAGAAGGATTGAACCGGGCAGGTCTGCGGTTCTTTTGTGGCATACACGTCTGCCTTTTGATGCGAGCCACGGGAATCTCACGGTGTGCAACAATTTTCAAAAAAAAAAAGTAAGCGTGGCTTGCTGCACACTTCACCTGCAATGTTCACCCCCTGATCACAACTAACGACCGTTCCCCCTGTTTCCAAGCCTTTGAACTTCACCATCATTTGTATTTTGGAGTTTGCCTTTTCTTTTGCGGTTGGGATCAAGTTGATGACATGTCTTTCTTTCCTTTTAGGCTCAATGGTCCCTTGAGACAAAAGCCTGAGTTGATACCCCCAATAAACACGGACTAGTGGCTCCCTTGGCTCAGAAGGATCATATGATCAGCGAATTCGGCAGGCCTGCGATTGCTTTCTGCTTGGTCAAGGCGGTGGCTTGCTACAAAACCCAGTTGAACCTTGGGCAGGGGCTCTATTTGGACGAGTCGGCAACACTCAGATTTTGCTCGTCCTTGAGAAGGCTGACAGCTCTTCTCTCTTGCGAGAAGTGATACCCAACCTTTACCTTTTTGGACAGGCTGGCCGCGGTTCGACGTTTCGACAATTTGTCGGGCTTGTTTTTCCTTCACCTTTCATTTTTGTGGTTCCGATTGCATTTCAGCTCCCTGGACGTTTTTTCTCATGGATTCGATGCACACAACCCCTTAACAAGATACAAAGATAACGACGGTATGAGGCGACGATACACGTAATCATCCAGCACAACTTTCCCCCTATTCCCCCGCTTCCCCACGTCAACAATTCCCCTTTCTTGTTCTTTTGAGCCGAGGTTGCCTTCTTTTCGATTGTTGCAGCGTTTGCACTTGGACGGATGCTTGTGCTTCCGCCGATTCTGGAGGGTTGGACGAACAGGGTTCGGGTGCGGGCGCTAATGGAGCATTGAGAAGGGCATGGCATTGGACCTGGCAATGACTGGCTGGATCAAAAAAGACTGGTGAAGCCGGTGCGGGTAGTCTAGACGTTCCAGCATGAGGGTCCAATAAACTCTTTCTTCTTTTATCCCATCTCCACGCCAGCTTGTGCTCAGGTTGATTCTGGTGGTGACGGCAACATGAGTCCGATTGGAGTCACATCTTCGTCGCCATGGCAACGGTGAGGGGTCGCGAACTGGTTGCGGAGAATGACGCTTTGGGGTGCTGAGTAAAAGAGTGAGACTGAGCAAAAAAGTTGCTTTGGAATGCTTTTGAATTTTTTTCATTGGCGCTGGCAATCCCACGCACGATAAGGGCGCGCTCGGCGCCTTTGCTAGTTGCTAAACGGAGTTGCGTGGCCGCAGACAGGCAAGCCACATTGGGCGTCATGGTATGGCATCCAGCCTTGCCCAGCCAAAATTCTTCTGGTTCTACCCAGACGGCATCTTATCCGAGCTGTTCGTTCGCGCCGAGAGGTATGCCAGACGCTTGTTCAGTCGCAGACGAGCCTTTCCCCCCAATCCATGCTGCCTTTCGTTTTCCCCCAGCATCCTGCCCGCCTAGTCCAGTTTTTGAGACTCCTCACATTTTAGCATCGCCCTTGTGCGGCTCGCCACTCCGCGCGTCCGTCCGTCATCGGTGCGTTTGAGCATCATGAAGCTGGTTGAGGAGAAATCAGAACGACCGAGTCGCCTCGTACAAACAGCATCTCGGACTGCTTCTTGACCGTCTGTATCCCGCAAGTTAGCCCGCATGTCCACACGCGCTGCTCGCAGATAATGTGTTGCGGCCCAGCATTGGACGCCTCTCTGTGGCAAGTACTAACCCGCACAACGTCGTCCTCGTTCTCGTCCTCCTCGACCACGTATATCGTCTCCTCGACATCGCCGAGAACCAAGTTGCAGTGCGAGTCGTAGGCCTGCATGCCTCCATGTCAGCTCGATTGCTCCTTTCTCTGTTTGCGTCTGCGCGACTTACGTGTAGCCGTCCTTGCAGTTCGCGATCGCCCCGTAGCTTGACAAACACGACCTCGTCAAGGCACAGGCGCACAAGGTCGAGCGGCTCGTTGACAGGCGCGCCGGCGCCAGCATCTTCGACGTCAGCCATCGGGTGGCTGCTCCAGCGGAAGGAAAGGTGGTAGAGCGTGGATTGCCGGGGTGGATGGTGGATTAGATGACCGAGTGGTCGAGCTGGCGCTGGTGGACATGTGCCCGTCGTCTGGCGTCGGAGCTAGTGCCAAGAGCGGCGGGGCGGAACGGAAGCTCGGAAGTCAGCTGAGTCCCGCTCCACCCGCTGCCGCCTCCCGTGCACATTGTCATTGCGAGGGAGCGGAGGACATGCTGCGGGACGTGGAGAGCGCAAAGCCCCAGGCTTGTGCTTGCACGATTTCCGACGGCTGCAAACGATTCTATTTTGGCTCTTCGACAGCCTGAGGTCCGGTACTGCCTTGCAACGCACGTGATGTTGATTGGAGCTGATCTGCCCCGTCTGAAACTGCCACGACCATGACGTGCAATTCGTCGGATCAAGACTCCACCAACCCTGCCAGTCATCATTTACTCCAGATCCACCGTGGCTGCGCCTCCATCCATCCGTCCATCCATCTTTTGTAAACACCCTTCACGGCACTTCTCTCGCTCTCTCCAACTTCACACCTCCCGCAACAGAAACCGCTCACCATGGCCTCTCAAGACGAGCATCCCCTCCTCGCGGGGCGGCCCCCGGTCATGGATCACTTGACGTACCTTACCCTCATCGAGCACAACCTCACTCCGGAACTACTTCCAATGCTCCACACGGTTCTTCAAGATGCAGAGCTTACTGCCAACATTGGCTGGGACCTCGTCATTCTGTTTCTTCCCCTTCTACCAGCGTCTGACATGTGCCTGCAAGACATTGCACGATTGGGAAATCCACGCGAGGTTTGCCTAAAGGTCACAGAGGCCCTGAGGCTCCTCGATTTCGAAAGTCAACAAGAAGAGGAGGATGACGACGAGGCTCTTGCGCGCGCAGCAGACAACGCCGTTCTAACAGACGACGAAAGCGTTGCCAGCAAGCAAGGCGAGTTTGCGCCGAACCGTTCCAAGGCTCCGCTCCCTGTCCTGCAGTTCAATGCGCTCCTCTCCATGCTCGCCATATTGCACCCGCGCATCAAGACAAAGTACCCCAGCCGCTTCCTGTCCACTTCTCTTCAGGCTGTGCTGAGTAGCTATGGCGAGGCTGGCGCTTACACGAGCGACCTAACCCCTGCGGTGACGCAATTCATCAAGACACTTTCTGGAACCAAGAGACCGCATCTTCCTCCCAGGACTAGCAGCTTTTCGGTGGCGAGCCCTCCCGCCACTGAATCCGCTCCAGACCCAGAGGCCGCGCTGGAAGAAGCGACCCCTGAGGAGGACGAACTCCAAAAGAGGCTGCTGCAGTCCTTCCTGACCCACATCCTGGAATATTATCTGGATTCTCTCAGCTCAGACGGGGATCTGCCAGCTCTGGCGGTGACCAGCAGAGTGCATGAGAAGCTTCACCCAGAGAGAACGATACCTAACAAGAAGTCTATCGCGGACCGCTTCAATGAAGAGGAGCCCTTGGTCGCGCGAATCGGCATCGTCGGCCAGCTGGCCGCTCTGGCAGTCGACCTGGAGCTGAGTTCGGACGATCTCTACAAGACCATCATCGACCCGACGCCGGAGGCGAAGAGCCTGTCGAACGAGGAAGACGACCCCCCAGCTTCGGCTTCGGACATTCCCCTTTCAAAAACAGGCGCACTCTATCTCTACACGAAGCGCAAGGTCGGCGAGACGCTGTACGATCAACCCTCGGATGCCAGGGACATGTCGATATTCCCCGACCACGCAACCGTTTTGCAGAACTATGTTGGTGTCGAGTCGGCTGGAGACAGCGGATTTCACTCGGACGCTCTGATTGACTCGATTTTGGCCCTTGGTGTTTTGGCGGTGGAGAAAAACGAGGTGGGCGAGCCAAAGGAGGATGACGAGTTTGTGCGTTATCTCCAGACGACGTCGCTCCTCTCGGCCAACAATCCATCGCCTACCCTGCGCTACCACGCGCACTACCTCACGTCGACAGTCCTCCGCTCTCAACCATCGGATGTCGTGCGCCTATCATTCATCCGGGACACGCTCGAGCACTGTCCGTACGAAAACCTCAAAGCCGTCGCCGTCGGTTGGCTCAAGGGCGAGACGGTAGAGGCCAACATGTCTGCCCTGCAACCCTCGAGCGGATCGTCCGGCCACTTGCACTCGCACTCGCGCAACGTCTCGACGTCGTCTGCCGTTTCCGAGGTCGTCACTCCTTCCATCTTCGCCACTCCCGTCGCTCTAGCTACCACGGCGCCCTTCCTCTTTCCCGACCTCAGTTACGACCTGACGGGGCCGTCGCTCAGCGAGGCGTGGACCAAGTTCAAGCTGGACCTCGCCTTCTACCTTGCAACGCTCAACTTTTACATTCTCCTGCTGACGGCACAGCCGCTGCACAAGCAGCTGGACGTACAAGGCCTGCATGAGGGCAATGACGTGGGAGGCAGCTTTCTTCACCCGTTGCGCCAGGCAGCGCAGACTTTCAAGAAGGCGCTTGGTGAGGGAGGAGAGCTGGCGGCTGAAGGCGAGGATGTGGAGAGAGGGCTGGCCGAATTGAGTCTTTTGGAGCATGTTCTGGATCGGGTGGAGGAGGGCGTCAAAGCGCTGAATGCTGCGTGATGAGGCAAATGGTCGCAGCAGCATAGGGTTAGGTCGTTTTGTGCATGGATCGGATATTTGTGGGCGAACGGGTTTGTTCTGAGGCGAGATGCAAGAATCGATAATTATTTCTGTACCTCTGACGACATGGATTGCAAGGGGTGAGTTACACGTGGGGAGGGCAGAGCACGCGGGGGGCGTTCAGGGAGGGCCGACTGGACACCTCCCCCTCCCTCCCGCCAGCAGGCGCTAAGGCAGCTCGGTCCCACTGTTTCGGAAACGGCGGGGGCGAGGAAGCTGCGGGCCCTGAAGAAGAGGGAATGCCCGAGCTATCCCCATTCCATACCTGCCCCAGACCTGAGCCACCTAAGGTAAGGCATCGGATCAGGCGAACGTCACGTCTGGCCCCACGGCAGATGATGACGAGAAGTCGACGACAACGGAAGCCATGACCTTCGCCGTTGACTAACATCCTTTCTCCTCCTTCTGCGCTGTTCTGTCTTCCTGTTCCACCTCTCCACACCCGTCTACACGTCTTCTTGGGAACCCCACACTTGCCAACGATAAATAAACCCATTCGCGCCCATTGCGCTCTCCAATCCATACCGCTCCCGTCATCTCACCTTCGCTCTCTTGGCCCGCGAGCTAGCTGCGTAGCCATCAGTCCAGCGACCCTCCCCGATTCTCGAGCCAGACAGTCCAAATCCTCACACCCGCCGTCCACCCATCATGCCGACCACGCACCCGCTCACGCACTTCGAGGCCCTCACCTTCGACGTCTACGGCACCCTCGTGGACTGGGAATCAGGCATCTACACAGCCCTCTCGCCGCTGCTCGACCGCCTGCACAGTCTCAACCCCAACCACCCTTATCTCTCGTCGCGCAGCACCGCCCTCCGCGCCTTCGTGAAGCACGAATCCGCCATCCAATCCAGCCACCCAGACCTCCCATACCCGCTCCTCCTCGGCGAAGCATACAAGGAACTCGTCGAGCAGCTCCCGGTGGAAGCGCCCTCGGAATCCGAAGTCGCGACCTTCGGCGCGAGCGTGGGGCGCTGGCCCGCGTTCCCGGACACGGTCGACGCGTTGCGTCGGCTGCGCCGCTTCTACAAGCTCGTCGTGCTGTCCAACGTGGACCGCGCCAGCCTGGCAAACTCGATCGCCGGGCCCCTCGGCGGCACGCCGTTCGACCGCCTCTACACGGCGCAGGACGTCGGCAGCTACAAGCCGGCGCGCGCCAACTTCGACTTCCTCGTCGCCGGCGTCGAAAAGGACCTGGGCGTGCCGAAAGACAAGATCCTGCATACGGCGCAGAGCCTCTTCCACGACCACGAACCGGCCAGGGAGGTCGGATTGGCTAGCGCGTGGATTGCCCGTGGCACCCGTGAGGGCGAGGCGGAGAGCATCATGGGCGGCAAGATTGACGACTTCGAGGGCCGCGTCGACTTTTCGTGGAAGTTCCATTCTATGGGCGAGATGGCTGATGCTGTCGAAGAGGCGTTCAAGAAGGAGGGATTGGAGCCGAGGAGACCTTGAGTGACCTGGGCCGACTGCTGCATGCACTCTTCTATTCCATGGAGAGAAATGAGAGAGGCGACGCGAGGTAGCTGGCAGGGAGCTACGTCGGAGTAAGTCAATGAAGAAGAAGTTGGTCCAAAAGTCGCCTTGTCTTGTACCGATACCTCTGTTTGTATTCTACTGCTACTGCCACTACTGTACGATGGCGGGTTTTCTAGTTGCTTTGCTTGCGTCTGAGCGACCTGTATCTCTTTCGTTGCTGTTGTCGCCGCTTGCGTTGTCTGTGTGTGATGCAGCTAGACGACTACTATTCGTGTCATTGATTTGGACTTGATCGAGTTCAATGGTTACGGCAGAGTACTCGATGGACGGACGGCCTGCTCCTTAGGTAGAGTGAACGGGATGATTGATACTGAATACTATGAACGTGTGTGGAATCACATACACACATTGCCCCTTGTGGATCAGCAAATTCGCTTACGCGCAACGAACGCATGAACTCGGTTGAACTTCCAGTGTCTTTGTGAATGCCTTCAATTGACTGGCCGACTGAGCAAGCGCTCTCAGATGAAGCATGTCCGGAGCGCGTGGTCTTGCGTCCCCTTTTGTTTTTGATGCCGTGGCCGGCCCCCTTCCTTTTGTCATTTTCCTTGGTTACTTATTGGTCAGTGTATTTACTCACTGCGTCCACTTGGGGTTTATGTTGACTGGTGGACTTCTTGATGCTTTTTCTTGTCCTTTCTCTTTAAACTGGAAAGGATATCTCAGTGGCGTGTGGTGCATGTGTGGTTAGTTGGAGAAGATGTTTTACACCGCGACGCTGTCTACTGGTGCGAAATAATGTCTCTTGTGGTAAGTTGACGGGTCTGAGAGACTGCCACAGAACTACATGATCTCTCGGGTCCTTTCCTATTGAGACAGCCCCTCGATGAGTATAGCATAAGTGTTCCCAAAAGACGCTTCTTATCCTATCAATCCAGCAAACCGTTGGGCCCGACACTGGCTCCAACACCCGCCTCCTTATTCGCCAGCTACATGTGTTTAGAACGGTATACAGTCCGCCTGGGTAGTGCTCCTCCTGGCGCGCTTGGAAGCTCGCGCCGGCGGCGACGGCGGCGATGCGCTCGTCGGGCTCTCGGCCGCCGTCTCATACTGATACTCGCTGCCTCCACTCCCTCCACTGGGCGCGCGCATCACCCTCTCCCTGCGCTTCTGTCGCCTGCTGTCGGCTTTGCTACTGCCCTTGAGCGCAACGCCCTCCTCTCCATTCCTGCGTTTGGTCCCAGGCTTGGCCGTTTTCGCGTCGGTCTCCTTCTTGCTCTTCTTCGCCCGCGGCTCATCGTCGCCCGGCTCCCCTTGCTGCCGCTGCTGCTGCTGCTCTGACCGTTCTTCTTTCACGTCGCCCGTCTCTTCTTCTGTCGCCTGCGACAGGAACGACGAGCGCTTGCGCTTCCGGCCCGCACGCGCCTTGGCCGCGACTGCCTTGCTCGCCATGGCGCGGCGCGCGCGGGCCTCGGCCAGCCGGCGATCGACTTCATTGCTAATGTCGTCGAATTCGGAACGGAGCGCCAGTTGCGCCGAGGAGGCGTACGCGGGGTGGATGTCGCTGGCGGTGTTTGGTGTCGTGGGCTGTTCGTCTTTAGGTTCGTGTCCTCGTTGTTGCGGGGTCGCGCCCGTCGATGGGGAGTCTCTGACTGAGAACGTGGCCATGGGCGGGGGCTGGGGCTGGGGCCGGGCCATTGATTTTGTGGGCTCGTCGAGTCGCGCTCTCTTGCCTGACTTGGGCGCTGCGGTCTCGGCTGGGCTTGATCCTGTTTCCGCTGCGTCCAATGCTTCGGCACATATGGGAACGGTATCTGCATGTCTTTTCTTGTGTTGTTCTGCTGCGGGTGCTGGAGATGATTTTGCCGGTCCCGGTGTCGGCTGGTTCGATGATTTCGCATTCTGGTTGGTTTGAATGTGGGCTGGGGACATTCTCGGCCTCTTGCTCTGCGGATACGTTTGAGGACTGCCATCGTTCGCATCGCTGCTCAGGCGCCGTTTGTATCCGGCAGTTGGGGTTGTGGTGGGAGCACAAAAGTGGCGCACAAGTATGGGGTCCACGTGATGGCTTTTGATCCGCGTCCCATTGAGCTGTGAGGCTGCCCTATTTGCGGCCTGGTAATCGGATAGGTCCAAGGTAGCCATGTATCGCGTCTTGCACTCCCCGGAGAGACCATGGATCTTGGTTTCGGCGAGCCGGGGCAGACGCAGAGTGTGCTTGAAGGTAATCCTGAGATGGAGGATTAGAACACATCAACTGGCGCGTACCGCGTCACTTACGGGCCAACGCTCTCGAAGTGCTTCTGCAGCTCTTCTCCATGTACATCAAGAGGTATGTTTGCCACGATTATGCGGTTTTGCATACTTCCCTCGTCCTTGGATTCATCCGGAAACAGATTTTGATGCCAGGGAGGCCGCATCGATTGGAACGATTTGAGCATTCCATTTGGAAATGGTGGAAGGACTGGTGGAAATGCCGGCATGTACAAATTCGGATGCTCAGAGACGCGCTGACGCTTTGCGGCATTCCCAACTTGGTCCGGTTCCGTGCTTCTTCTCCACGACGGCTTGTTTGAAATATTATTGGTCTGGGTGTTGGCAGATGGCTTTGGCTGCGTCCGGCTTGCGTTCAATGCAGCAGGACTGCTGTCTTGAATTTGAAGGCCCTCCATGAGTTCCCCAGCGCGCTTTGCGTCGTGCAAGATTTTCTCAGCTCTTTCGTTCATCTGCCTGAGTTCGGCTGCGACAGGAGTAGACTGGCTACTCTGGATAGCGGATACGTAGTCACGGATTTGCCGCATCATGGCCTGATGGCTTTTCAAATTTGATAGGTGTGCTTCCAAAAGCGCGTCCAGCGCGGCTTTGTTTGGCGCTGCCATGTTAAGCATTGAATGATTTGGTTTAGGATAAGATTATCGCAGGGATGTCGTATGCGGCGTAATGGTCGTGATCATGTCCTCTGTGACATGCTTGCAATCCAAGAGCTAGTGGGTCTGGACAGGCCAAGGATGATTCGAAGTTGCGTGTTTTGTTGTCGAGGGCGGGAGACGGTTGACCTGGCTGGGGGACGTCACGTCTTGGCCAATCTCGTCGAATCGGACCGAAGTTGCGGCAGATCTGCAGCATGGATCAACTGCAACGCGTCTTGCTGTTCAACGACGCCGCGACACCGCAAAACCAACAACCTCGACTTCTTTTGTCGCAACTGCTTGAAGGACCCATCGCTCACCGGAGTCACCATGTCGAAGGTGAGCGTCAAAGTTTCTCGTCGATTGAACCAGCCGACTCGTGTTTCTTCACGCCCAGGCCACCGCTGCAACTCTTGCAATCGCGCTTTCGCTGCGTCTTTACGATGGCAGCCCTGTCTCTGGTCATCGATGCTCATGAGAGCTTGACCATCATGTCAGCCTGGAGACAAGGAATCTCGCGATGCGACGATCAATCTTAAAGGGCCATTGGAAGCTGGCCTTGTCAGAGCGTCTGCCACCCGCCCGCCGCGGCGCGAATCCATTTTCGACATGTGCCGATTATTTTGAATGATAACTTCACAGGAAACGCAGCTTCTTGACTCGGCACTTTGCTAACAGCTAACATGATGCTGCCGACGCAGACTCGATGATCAGCACACACGCATTCTCTACCCAATCCACTCTGACGGAATCCTCAATGACCACCTTGCAGCCGCCCTTTCCGTTGTCAACGCGAAGCGTCCCCCAACCCGAATGTGTATTTACAAGGCCACAGCGTTCAGGAGATGCTTAGCCCTAGGGCTCTCCATGAGTTCATCCGCGCAAGTATACTGTCTCAGCGTGGCGTGGTTCACTCAGAGCCCGCTGCCGAGCGATGCGTCAGGCCAAGATCAAAGCACTGTACGTTTGGGCCCCTACTGCAACTCTAAGTAGGGGGCACAGATACGCAGCCAACATGTTGGATATGGTTATCAGATGGAGCAATCTTCCTCGAAGAACCTGATGCGAGTGCTTTGGAGAAACCCCACCATTCATCCCACTTTGATTACTCGGGGACCGCCGAATGGTCCAAAGTCTGCGACGAGAATACATTGAATGGCTCTTGTCCCAATCCGTAGGAGCTTGAACAGGTCTTGAACCGGTAACTTGGAGCGGTTGTCCAATTCCAGGCCTGGAGAAAGGGCGTGAGGATGGGGGCTTCTCTTTGCACAATAGCCACGGCATGCGATCATCATCGGCACATTGGCCGCTCTGAATTTGCCTTTGTGGAAAAGGAAAAAAAGAAAACAGAGATCCTGGCCACTGATATAGCGCTTCGCAAAAGACCGATTTGTCCATGGCTCAAATGATCAGAAAGACGACTGGGCAGCGGCGTCTGGCAGTATATTCACTCCAATGAAGCCATTGAAAGCGGACGTTATTGCCAAAATATTCAGCCTTTGCAACCAGCCAAGCTGATCTTTTCTATTTTTAGCTTATCGCGTCTACTCCGCATATCAGCGTGTCGTCGTGACCCCTCACGCCCTTCACGCCCTGCGTTGACATGTGGATGATGATATCGGCTCACGCAATAGTGTTCCGAGTGCGAACTAGTCCAGCGTATAATATTTAGGAGTCTAGGTATTTAACAGTCAGGCTATTCAACTCCAATGGTCTTTTCATTAGCTTTTGCATCCCGTTTTTCTCGCAAGACCATCCCAAATTTGTGATTCTTCTCCACCTCAGTCATGGGTTCTCAACAAAAAAAGTCAAACGTTCTTCTCGTTGGAAGCGGTGGTGTGGGGACCATAGCAGCGGTGAACCTCGAGGTCGGCGGACTCGCTGAAGTTACGGCGGTGTTGAGATCGAACCACGATGCTGTGGTAAAGAATGGCTTCCACATCAAGTCGTGCGACCACGGCGTATTGTCAGGATGGCGGCCATCAAAAAGTAATTTCCTGATTCAGATCAAACTCACGCCTTCATGTATACTGACTGGAAGATGTCAGTCGTCAAATCCATCCCAGACGTGCAAAAAGAAAATCTGCCACCGTACGACTACATTGTCATGAGCACCAAAAACATTCCCGACGTACCACCCACAGCAGCGGACTTGATCAAATCCGCTATAACGCCGCACCACACGACGGTAGTCCTGATCCAAAACGGGCTGAACATCGAGAAGCCCTTCTTCGCCGCCTTCCCTAACAACGCAGTACTCAGCGGCGTCAGCCTCATCGGCTCGCACGAAATATCCCACGGCGTGATCGAGCACGACGACAACGACCGGCTGGTGCTGGGCCCGTTCCGCAACCCAAACCTCGACGCCGCGTACGAGGAAAAGGTGGCCAAGGAGTTTGCGCGCATCTACAGCGCCGGCGGCAAGACCAACTGCACGTACACGGCCGACGTGGGCTTCAGCCGCTGGAAGAAGCTTGTGTACAACGCGTGCCTCAACAGCATCTGCGCCATCACGGGGCTCGACACGGGCCGCATCCGGCTCGCCGACGGCGCGCTCGACGCCCTCGTGCGCCCGGCTATGGAGGAGATTCGCGCGGCGGCTAAGAAGGCTGGCTACGATTTGCCGCCTGAAGTCGTCGAGGCTACCATCGACATGGATCCGCTCACAATGTATCTGCCGCCGTCGATGCTGAATGACTTGCGCAAGGTACGTCGACACCAGCTCTTTCCCCATATTGATCAAGCAAGAGAGGGGAAGCGTGAGAAACCGAATATGTCGAGCTAACAGACACGCAGGGCAACTTCATCGAAGCAGAAAATATCCTCGGTGAACCAATCCGCGAAGCTGAAGCCCTGGGCGTTCCGACGCCCACGCTCAAGGTCCTGTATGGCCTCTTGAAGGCCATTCAGTGGCGCACCAAGGAGGCACGGGGGATGGTGGAAATTCCGCCAAAGGAGGACTTTGTGGCTCAGTCTTGACTCAACATGCAAGGCGAAAGGAGACTGCGCTCCGTGCTGTGAACGGCTGGTAGAATCGACCACGACATTTGGGAACCGATCAGGGCATGTCGTTCTCTTTGCTACTAGCAAGGGGGACAGGTTTTGGTCAGCCGTTCGTGTAAATATGAGTTGTCCCACTGGAAGTCCAATGATGACAAAGTTTCAAACGCCATGGCTTCGATGCGCAAGGAAGCTTGATTTGGGTGAGCAATGAGGCGAAACACGTCTAAATAGACACAACCACATATCTGTGGCTCCCCAGAATGCTAGCTTCCACTGGACAGAACACGCAGATGCAGCTCCTCGTGGAAGTAGCAGCCTCAGTCCCGACACGACTCTCGACGCCCATGTCCCCCACGGCTTAGGTTTTGTATAAGGTTACTGCTTGTAACTCCTGTTAAATTCAAATATGCAATGCACGTGCCTACAAGGAGATAGGTGGCTGTTGCCCCTGGCTGTTGAGACCGAGTTCAGGGCGCGCCTTCCTCTTTTCCGCCCTATCGTTGCTTTGATTGTGGGGCGAGAGAGGGGACCTAGTTGCGCATGTCTAAGCCACGGCAATCATGCTCAAGACTGATTGACATGTGTAGCGCAGACTGGGACCATGGGTGATGTCCCGGCTCATGCACCACATGCTCAGGGCGTCTGCAGTCACCGAGTACAGTCCAAGATTACGGATTGCGGCTTGAAGCCCGTCATTCCAAACTTGATTCAGCTCTTCAGTCGTCAACGCGTGCCCTTTTGCCTTCACGCTCGTCACGGTCCCTCTCCGCTCCACCAACCCGTTTCCTCTCGCCCACAGGGCGTGCGTTGGCACCCGTAGCGCCGTCTCTGCCCTCCCACCCGCCACCAGCATCCGGGCGGAACCGTTCGTCGACGCCTCTGAAATCGCCTCCTCCGGGCCCACCTCTCCTCCGATCCAAAAAGTCGCCCCACCTGCCCGTATCCTCGCTCTTCATGTCCTTGTACTTTGTGCGACCCTTGCGACCGAGCTTGGTCATGTCGCGAATCTGCATGTACTCGGGGAGCGTGTCGACGTCGCGCACCTGGTCAGTAAAGCGGCTGCCCATAATGTCGCGGCGGTCGAGGCCCATGTCTGCCGCGTCGTCCTGGAAGAAGGCGCCGCGGTGGAAGTACTTCTGCATGCCGGCCATGGTTCCCTTGCCCGCGCGCTCCTCCTTTTGCTGTGCCAGGTACGCCGCGTCTTCGGCCTCGCGCTCCGGCGTCGTGAGGTTGCGCCGCCGCTCGATTTCCTCGCGCTCCTTTTCGGCCTCCTCGATGGCGAGCCGCTCGCGCTTGACGCGCCGTAGTTCGCGCAGCCGCCATGCTGCGTGCTCCTCTTCTGGATCGATGCCGTCCGTGTCGTCGATTTCTGCGTCTGAGCCCAAGTTGTCTTCGTCGTCCCAGTGCTTCTTGCCCGCTGCGCGCGCCGCGGCCGCCAGTTCCAACTGTTCTTGCACCAAAGCGTCCGCCTTTGCTTTGCGACGCGCTTCCTCTTCGGCCTGTATCTCGTGCTCTGACTTTTGTACCGCGGCAGCGTCGTTCCCATTTGTCCCATTCTTTCGCTGATCCTTTTTGAGGAAGACGGGCCGTAGCAGCTTTCGCCGACGCGCGGCTTCGTCATCACTGCTCTCGTCGCTCTCTTCCTCTTCGGAGCTGCTTTCTTCACTGCCGCTCCCGCTCCCGCTCCCACTCTCGCTTTCGCTCTCTGTCTCGAACCCTTCCTCCGCGGCGTTCCTCGCTGCCTTCTCTGCCGCTAATCGCCGTTCCTCAGCTTGTATTGCTTCGCGCCGGCGAGCATTCAAGTCGACATTTTTGAGATTGTTGGCGATTTGACCCGCGCCGGCGGGAAACGAAGTGGCCTTGGGCGCGGTGGATTGCTTGCTTTGCCGCTCGGGCTCTTCGTCGTCGGGCTCGGAGTCGGACTCGGAGGATGAGGAGTGCTCTTCGGCCGTGGGCTTTCCAGGTCGGTAGCGCGCAGGGCGAATGGGGTTCGCCGTCATGCGTTTTGGAGGCATGGTAGGCGGTCCGGTGGTTGGTTTGCGGGGCGCAATTGCAAACTTCTCGAATGGATAGCAGGCTCAGGCCGTGTTGCTCCCAGAGATTAATGCTGTTGGAAAGTGCTTGTAAAAAGAGGCGCTGCTGAGGACTCGATTGGCGTGATTGGGTGTACTGTTCAGAGGTAGCGGAAGAGACGAGTGTCGTTGGCGTTAGGTTCGGTCCGCGCCAAGCTTCATACTAGCGCCGTAGGGCTGAGAGCTGGCACAGCAGGGGTGCTCCTCAGGGCTTTGAGTTGTAGGTAGACAAAAATCGCGAATTTGAGTCAAGACAAGGCAAAGAGTTTACCATTAGCTTCATCGGCTGGGCTGTGGCGCAGCTCCTCCATACTCTAAATGTACTGCCTATGCTAGAACAACCATGCACCACGCCATGCCGCCTACCAATTGTCGAAATTTCCGAATCCGCCTGTTCGTACTTTTTTCTTGACTGGCTCCTCTGGCTCGTCCCATTCGCCGACAATCTCGTCATCTTCCGCTTCGGCCGTCCTTTGCTCCTCAACCGCTTGTTTTAGGTATTTACCAACGCCTCCGCTGCCCGCATTTTCCACCGTTCCATCACCGCGGATCCGCTTGCCGGTCCATGTTGTCTTGTCATCCTCGGTGCCACCTTGCCGCTGAATCTCTTCCTTCTCTTTCTCCTTGGCCTCCTTCTCCGCCTTCTGTTTCTGGAATTCTTCAAACGGATCGACAAACACAACAACGTCTTCGAGAGTGACCGGCGGGTCAGGTCTATTTGTTTCCGAGTTGGTCGGCGCGTTCTCCAGCCGTGACAATGTCTCGAGACCGCCCACAACGCGGCCGAATATTGTGTGCTTTCGATCAAGATGCTTGGCTGCGCGGTATGTGATGAAGAACTGACTGCCGTTGGTGTTCTTGCCTTTGTTCGCCATGCTCAGAATACCTCTCGCATCGTGCGACTGCGGCCCTTCAAACTCGTCGTTGAAGTTTTTGCCCCAAATACTGTTGCCACCGCGCCCCGTGCCTGTTGGATCACCTCCCTGGATCATGAAATTTTTGATGTTGCGGTGGAAGGCCATGTCGCGGTAGTAGCCCTTTTTCGCCAACTGTACAAAGTTCCAAACAGCCTTTGGTGCATACTCCGGAAGCAATTCGACGTTGAGTTCGCCGAGAGACGTCTGCATGCGGGCGTAGCCCAGTGCCTTGACCCGTTTGGGCTTGAGCATGTACTCCTCCTCTGACAAAATTGCGCGCTCATTCGACGTATGTGGTGTAAGCCCGGTGCTCGTAAATGATGCGGCAGCCTTGCCCGTCGTATGCTGTGCGGCATTATAAGGTGCGGGTTTGCTCTGGCTCTGGCCGGCTCCGGCGCCCTGCTCAGCTCTCGCCCGTGCAAGCGCCGCAGCCATGCCGCCACCGTTCGCCTTTGCCTTTGCAGCTTTGTCCCTGTCTGCTCTTGCTTTTGCGACTGCTTCTTTCGCCTTCAACACCTTGGCCGAACTACCCAGCGCATCAGCATTGACGCCGCTTGCCCTCTGCTCCTTTTGTTCATCCGTCAAGATATCTGCGCCTTCCTTCAAATATTTGAAAGTGCTCAAATCCCGGGCCTCGAGGTTCTGAGGGTCTTGAAGCGTGATGATGTCTTTTCGGGAGAATTCATCATCCGTGACCAGATCTCTCCAGTTCTTCGCTTTAATGTTTAACCGCTCGATGGTGTCCCAGGAATATACGTTGCCGGTGTTTTTCAACGCGACGAGGTGTGTATTTTCTGTAAAGACTTTGTATGTGACGGGATCCGCGTATTCGCCGTCCTCATTCTTCATGAAGTTGAGTTTGATCAGATCCGAGCTCTTGAGCGGTGAGCCGTCCACGGGATTGGTGCCATGTTTCTTGAGCCACGGTAGGATGTTGGTGAGATCGAATATCGTGCCTTCGGCGGTGCAGACGGGGTGCTCGAATGGTTGGAGTGAGAGCGCGCAAAAGTTGAACGGCAGGCGCCTGAACGAGGCGCCGATGACCTTGGATCTGTTGACGCCAGAGCCATAGCTAGCGGAGTAGGCATCTTCAGAGGCCCATTCGGAGTGGGTTATGTAGAGTTTGTCGGTACCTTTGCCCATGGTGGAAAAGAGGATTCTGTTGTGGTGGACAGGAGCGCGCAGACGAGAGGACGCGGCGCCATGACGAACGGGCGGCCGGGCATCCAGCCACCACCGCATGGCCCTACTAGTGCACTGACCAAGCGGGGTGAAGGACAGGAGCTGCCGCCGGGGGATCAGTACACTACCACCACCACTTGTTCTCGGCGCTCGTCGAAGAATCATCATTCATTCCGTCCACTTGCAGTCCGCCGCCTCGCTCATACAGTGCCATCAAGGCGTGTCTCTAAAAATGCTTCCACCCTAGCCTCTGTGGCACCGTCGCCCGCCGCCTTCTTCCAAAAATGTGCGTTTTTGTACAGTTACACACACCATCGTACAGGAACTCGAGGCAATAGCCGCGTCCGGATGTATCCCCCTCCAAATAATCATTACCCTCTGCTGCACCTCGACGCCTTTTGAAAACTGATTTACGGGGACTCCGGACACTCCAAGTAATAGCCATTAGTGCGCAGCAACCGTTGCAGAAAGCAGAGTGCTGATAGAATCGTGTCGGCACTCGTCGCACTTTCAGGTCGAAACTGATGCGTGTGACCGTAGTCAAGAACGAGGTCGTGGTATCAAAGAAACAAGAAATGAAGCCGCGCAGCAAGCTTTCGTCACCTCGGCATGGCCAGAGGTCAAGGAGAAATTTGCGCCCAAAAGGCACAGAGCAGCATTGGGATCGTCAAGAGCCAGGTTGACAAAGCGGCACTGGTTGGCGCCGCGTTGAAGAGGTTGAAAGGGTCTCCGCCGCCGTGGCTATTCGGCGATGATGTGTCTGTTGTCGCTGGAGCAGTCGACGCCGTCGTTGTCGTTGCTGCTGGCTCGTTTGCGCCAGCAGTCGAATCGGCAGTAGTGGATGCAGTGGTTTCGGAGGTGGGCATCGAAATTGACAAAGTCGTGGTGGTTCCAGGTACGCTAGTATCGACCTGGATGCTCGTTGCCGCTGTTGGTGTGGTGGACAAGTCCAGAGTACTGCTCCTTACAATAATTTGGGATGATGTTGTCGGCGCCGCGGTGGCGCTGGCGGCATTGGAGCAGAGAGTCGAAGGGCCTTGACCAGCCAAGAAGATGGCGATGATGGAGTCGTTGTCCACATCGGCATCGTTGCAGTCCCGGGCAACCTGTGCCGCTATATCGGCCAGGCCGGCGATGCATCTGGCAGAGCAATTGGCGGCGGTTTGGAAGTCATCGCCAGAGCAACCAGAAATGGACTTGCGGTAAGTGATCAAGCATTTGCCAGTCAGACCGGTGACCCGAGGCGTAAAGTCGGCAAGAGAAGCGGAGCGGGCGAGAGATGCGAGAAGCAGGACGAGCAAGCCAGGGAACAGCAGCGATTTGGCAGACATGGCGGCAGCGGCGGTGCAGACAGACGAGGCCTCGGCGGAAGAGGCAGCAGGACGAGGAAGACGAAGAGAAATGTGGACAGGCGACCGTGTTGTGTCAGCTGTGAGCCGCGGCAGCAGGGCAGTGTCGAGACGTCGAGCGTATGGGGTGGGTAGAACAAGAGGCGGTTCGTGCCGGAAGAGGGAGATGGCGTTGTCCGGTGCAACGTCCTAAGGCCCTGGGGGGGTAGAAGCAGGAACGTGGAGAAGAGAGGGCCTTGGCTTCCAGGCAGTCTGAGAGGCAAGGGAAGGGAAGGGAAAGGAACCGCCATGTTTGAGCCTTTGAAGCACCTGGTCTTGTCTTGCTACCGCTTCATGGTGGCCATGGCGGTCCCGAACGGAGCCTACCAGAACCCACCATCGAACCAACCTACCACCCGAGAGCGGCTTCAACAATTTTTCAATCTTCGTCTGGCTCGAGTCGCTCCCGTCTGAAACGCCATTGACGTGTGTGTTCAGTTCCTGCAGGGGCTGGCGCATGCCCCGGCGCTTGTGTACCCTCGTCCCTCCCGCCGCATTCTCCTCCACGGCCAATCCAAACCACAATCTCCGCCGCCTTGCACGACACACCCAATGATGCTTCCCTGCCAAGTCAAAACACCCTCACGTACACACGACGCGACCACACGGCCGTTTCACACTGGTCCAAAGACAAACAACACCTCGCTTCGATTCTTCGTCTACCTATCTTGGCCAGTTTCAACGGTAGCGTTGGCTCAGTCCGTCATACTGGCCCTTGTTCACAGGCAACACGTACCCGTGCCTGAGACCTTTGGGAAACCCGGGGCAGCTGCTCGTCCACCGCCCCGATGGAATGTCGTTCGACTCGTACGCCATGTATGAATTTCGGTCCAAGAGAAGGTGACCCTTGCCCTTGATCTGGTTATCCAAATAGGGAGCTGGTCCCTCCACGCTCTTTTCAATGTCTCCTTTACCAGTCCATGGCCCGTAAATTCCGCTCGTAGAAACCTCGGAGTACACGGTATTGTCTCCTTCCCTTTTGATGAACCGGACATAGGTACTGCCGCCCAGGGACAGTATACTCATATCGATGACCGAATTTGGGTTCGCGTCAAGATAGACGAATGGCGGTTGGTCAAATTTGTGGAAGTCCGAAGTGTAAGTTGCTCGGATCACACTGCGAATCCCATTTGCCCGGTGTTGGGGGTCGTCCTTGGAGTACTGTTTTCTGGTAAGACTCATCCGGTAATACTGAAATACAGCGACTCACTATCTTCGCGGACCAGTAGACAAAGAATTTCCCTAAACCATTGGCGTTCAATTAGTGGCCTCTCTCACAATCGGGTGCCTTGAGACTACCTTTGGATGCGTCAAATAGTGATTCTGGAGCCCACAACATTCCGGCGAGGTCTTCCTCTACCTTGATCAACCTTTCTGAACCCCAGGTGATCAGATCTGAGCTTTCCCATATGAACATGCTCAGGGAACCGTGCCTCGTGGCTTGGTTCAAGTCCGCCTGTCTCTGTTAGTTTTGGGTTCGCTGATATGTGCAAACTACAAACCTTGGCGAGGTCGAGGTCCGTCCCGAGTATGTACCACTTGTTCCCGCGGCCGACAACGATGGACATGTCTCGCGTGGCGCCAGTTCCTCCCTTGGGGATCAGAACGGGTTGGTCACCATTTAAGGGGCGGAAAGAACAGGGGTCATTGCCGTTGCTCAAGTAAAACCAGACTCTTTGATCGGCAGTTGTGTCTCCCTTGAAGAATACAGCAAAGTAGCCAACGAGATCCGTAGTCTGCCTCTTGTCGAGTGCGCCGAAATCTAGCGGTAGGGCGCTGGCCGTGACCGACACGTAGAAGAGAGCAAAGAGCAGGAAGATGTTTCGACAAAGATTGTACGATGCCATTTGGGGTAGGAGGACGTGTGACCGTGATGGGTGACCATAATGCTGGAAATATGATTTATATGATGTTTCCACAGGACATTAAATGAGCAAATTTTGTGTTAGAACGCCCGGAAGAGATCCTTGGGCGATATCAAGAACCCTGAACCGTTTGCATTTTGCATCGACCAAAACGCAATATCCGTCCGCTTCAGCGAGGCGGACGCTGGGCACAGAATCTTGTTGGGTCGACGAGGGCGCGGAACAAGCTGACCGTGCAATTTTGGGTAGGAAGAGAGTCGCCTCGGTCATTGGTGATTAAATTTGGTGCTAAAAGGCAAACGAGGGCCCTTGGGGAGAACAAGAAGATGTCATGCGGGGAGACCAGGCGCCTTCCCTGCTTGGGTGCCTTATCTTTTGGCCTGCCGCGCAGCCGCAATGATGTCGTCTCGTGCGCCAAATCTAAATCCACTTCCGCCTCATCCCATGCTTCCCAAATGTTGCTAATTCTCCCACCATGAAAAAGACGCTGCTCTTAGTCTTCATTCACGGCTTCAAGGTGCGTCCAACTGCCTCGATACCATTTCCTCGGGTCGACCACTCCAGCTAACCTCAGCTCAGGGCGGGGACGATACTTTTGGAAAGTTCCCACAGCACCTGCGCGCCGTCGTCAGCAATGCGCGGCCGAAGATTTCCGTCGAAGTAGCTACCTATCCCAAATACGAGACTCGAGGCGACCTCCGCGAATGCGTCACCAGGTTCAGAGAATGGTGCGCGTCCCCCGCGTGCGTCTTCAGCTACGCGCTCGCTCACCGCGACATCCAGGCTACAAAACAAAGTCATAGATCTCGAGGTGGCGAATGGCACGCCGTCGCCAACGGTGGACCCCTCTGTAAGAGTGGTTCTATGCGGCCACTCGATGGGTTAGCAGGCTCGACCAAGAAAACCAACCAGCTTCGACTAAAGACTACTAGGTGGAATCGTGGCAGCAGAGACCGTCCTCTCGATTACGAATGACCAACCCATCCAAAACGACGCCTCCGAGTCCGATCCCTCCGTTTCCTCGAGCTCCCTCATGTTCCCTTACATCCAAGGCATCCTCGCGTTCGACACACCGTACCTCGGAATTGCCCCCGGCGTTGTGGCACACGGAGCAGAGGGTCAATGGAATGCAGCAACGGCGGCTTACTCCGCATACACAAGCATGGCGAGCACTTTGGGAATGGGCAAGAACCAGCCACCAGACCCAGGTGCTGTCGAAGCAAGCAAAATGCTCCCCGCTGCCTCAACGGCTGCTGCCGCAACGGCAGCAGCGGCTTCGGATGACCCAAACAGAGACACGGCCAAAGTTCCTGGCTGGCAAAAATGGGGAAAGATTGCCATGTTTGCTGGCGCTGCTGGAGCGGTTGCAGCAGCTGGTGGAGCCGCGTGGATGAACAGAGAGCAAATAAGTGAAGGCTGGCAGTTTGTGGGATCTCACCTGGAGTTCGTAGGATGCCTCGCGCGTGGTGAAGAGCTCAAAAAGCGCCTCGCATCTGTTGCCGCCCTCTGTGAGTCCCAAGGCCTCGGCTTTGCCGACCTCTACACTCAACTCGCCGTCGACGCGCAAGGCAAAGCAACACAATGGGCTGCTGGTGTGGTTGGCGACCGCCGCACCTTTTGCGTTATACCCAAATCGGAAATCAAGAAGCACTTTGTTCCCATCGTGAACGAGAAAGCGACTGCTGAGACCGCAGCGCACATGGCCATGTTCGAGCCGAAGGCCCACCCAGGCTATTACGCCATGGGTGAGCTGTCCAAGGAGCTGATTGTGGACTGGACCTCCAACTCGTGGTACGAGGAAGCTACCGGGTATGAAAGTCCGAATAGACGTGGATCCGGCTCCTACGCTGACGACCAGCCAGTTGACGACGATGTCGAGTTGGTCGAGAAGCCCGACGTGGACCAGACTGATTACGACGACCTGGCCGAATCGATTTTGAAGTACCGGAACAAGGCATGAGGTACAAGCAGAATGCTGTGCCGTGCTGCATTTGATCAGCTTTTCTTGTCTATTTTTGCGCAGTCTGGATAGAAACATCATTGCTATCGCGCAGGACCGATTGAGTTAAGGTTGCCGGCCCATATCGCTGGCTGCTGGGCATCACGCTTTGGAAAGGGCTCTCCTCCTGAGCTCTGGTCTGCGTGTTTTTGTACCATGGAAACATCAGCACCTCAACAAATACATTCGGCGGGTACCCCTGTGTCCACGGAGACACATCGCCCTTCAAAAGCCCACTCCACTTGTTCATCTGCATTGGCCATCATAAGAGTACACACCATTGCCTTACAAGGCCGCTTTGGTATCCACTTATCACACAATTCAACATCGAGATACACCATCGGCTCCCCAGGGACATTCACTCAACCGAGCGCACACCATACGCCGCGGCACTTCTACAAGGAGCCAAATCAATATGCCATCTCTCAGAACCCTTTTGAGCAGCCTCGTCAGCTCTCGCAAGAGCAGCAAAGACCAAAAATCCAAGCAACCCCCGACGCCTGCGCTGCCGGCTCCATCAACACGCAAGCAAAGGCGCCGCGCCAAAGCGTCTCGTCAATGCCCATCCCCGCCTCGAGCACCATCCCCGTACCCAACGATGAACACGGCATCCCAGGACCGGCCCTCCGAATCGACCAGAACGCACTTGTCGCCAAGCGGTACGTGGTCGTCGTACAAGAAAGCGCAGGAAGTGGCCTTGAGGGACGGAGAGGAGAAGGAGAGGATGGAGCAGGAAAGTCAAACTAGCGAGAGCAATGGGAGTGAGAAGGGTTCGGCGGCTGGAACGCGCGAGAGCAGGGAGTTTCGGATGTGGCTCAAGAAGACCGTGGATTTTGACAACTTCACTGCGGGCACCGTAAACTGAGCAACGGCTTTCTCTTGTGCCGGTCATATCGCTGGTCTGGTGGCTTCATGGCGGATGGGTTGTTAAGAATGGTGGCATTGGGCTCACTACTTCATCATCACTCAAGCAACATGCTTTCAAGTGCAGCTTTGGTTTGCTAAATAATCTAGACCAGCAAGCCCACCAAGGTCTCATTGCCTGTAGCAAAATGGGTATCTCCCTCACTGAATGCCACGGTCCAGAATTCCCGATAAAACCTCCTGCTACTCAAATTACCATCCTGCTGCAGTGTGCGCCGTCAACTACAAGCATTGCCACCCTCAGAACATCGTGGAACTGCTCGCGAAGCTACTACCCATCTGCCCCTTCTCCACCAAGCGATCCCTCTGGACCAGCTGACGCTGGCACACGCCCGTGGCCTCCTTCTGTCGATCCGATTCTCCACTCGTCACTCCGTCGTCTTGGTGATCCTTCTGGGCCGTACCAGTGACTAATTGGGAAGGAAATCAGGGAAAGCCTTGAAAAAGTCTGCCTTCCACAGACGGAGACCTTCATCCGTATCTGCGTCGTCCAACTTTTGAAACCAAGTCGCACGCTCCTGGTCGGACATTTTGGTATCCTCTACTATCTTTCTCATCCGTTCTCTGGTGCTGAGGGCCCTAGGACGGTTGTCGCCGGTCTTGATAGCAACCGCAGTCTTAGTTTTGTTGTTGTTGTTGTTGTTATTATTGTCGTTGTCATCGCGCTCCGGCTCGCTACTGTCGCTGTCGATACTGATGATGTTCTGGTCCTTCAGCTCCTCCTTGGTGACCTTGCGCCTTTTGTTCGCTGTTCCCATCTGACTTCGACGATACGACTCTGCCAGGGCCATGCCCCTGTTGCGCTGGAAAGCGATGCGATTCTGGTGGGCCTCCCTGAGACGGACCTGCTCCCTCGTCCAAGCCGCCTCGTCCTCCGGCGTCCACAGCGGAGGGCCAGTGTACGCAACGCCCTTGGCAACAGCCTCTTCTCTCTTCTTCTGGCAGTACTCGACAAAGAGGTGGGGCGTCCAGCGCAAGTCGTCCTGGAAGCAGCGCAGACGCGCCATGCTCTTGTTCCAGACGTACGTGTCGGCCATGACCCAGCCCGGCCTGTCCCAACCGAACAACTGCGCGCGCACGCCGACCGAGACGCGCTTGTAGATGCCCCACCTGACCTGAGTGCCTTCGTCTTTGAAGTTGGCGCCGTATGCCGCGTCAAGCAGATGCTTGTACTGCTCGTTGATGCCCATGACCAGCGCGCCGCGCACGTGCGTCTCCTTGTAGGGCTTGTTCAGGTACTGGCCCATCGCCTCGTCGTGGTTGCGCATGACGGCCGCCAGCGGCACGTCGCCCGCCACGCAGTAGCGCGTGCAGTAGGGCAGGGCTGCCGGGAAGTAGTTGTTTGCTAGACGCATGGCGGCACCCTTTGGTAGACCGAGCTGCTGGGCGAGCACCTCGGGGAAGAGCTTGGAGCCGTAGACGAAGAGAGGAAGTCCGGTGACGGCCTTGTCGGCGGCTGCTGCTTGGTTTGGTGTGCCTTTCCTCGTTTGCGCCCGAAGGAAGGGCATGGTGAGCTTGATTCCGGTCGGGTCTGAGATCGAGGCCTGGAAGCTGTCAGGCTCGTCTTCGTTGAAAGTCATGGTGCGGATCTCGCCGCTTTTGGCGGTGACACGAGAGCTGGACGCGCCATTGCCTTGCTGCTCGGTAGGGAGGTCAGGCACGTCGCTATAGTCGATTCCGGCGAGGGCGAAAAGCTCGCGGTCGTCCGGATGTATTCCTTTGGGTGTTGTTGACGTTGCTTGGGATGTTCCTCGAGCCGTTTCTTGACGACGACCTCCTCCATCACCACCTTGCTTGGGAGCTGATTTGCGAGTGCCTGGCATGCTAAATGTGACCGAGCACTGGCGGTTGAGATGAAGTTGAGGCGAAGGTGGATGGAAATGTAAGAAGTGCGTGATTTGAGCAATATCGTTGAGCTGGTTTGGCGGAGACGTGCGTGTGAAAGCCTTGACTAGAACAGTCACCGGCGCACTGGTGCGCCGACGTGCCTTCCTCAATGGGCAGCGTTGCCACGTGTTGAGGCTACGGCCTGGCCTCGAAGATATAGAGAAGGTGCGCAAGGCTATCATTTCCGCCGATGACTGGAGGCCGAGGGAGAGACGCATGCCACGGGAGAGGGAGCCTCAATGCAGTCATGAAGTTGCAGACATGCAGGATTCATATCTTACAACAAACCAAACTAGGAGAGACAGCAGGTGATAAAAGGAATGGCCACACCATGAGTTCGTCGCCAGTCGGAAGGGTAGTCTCTGCCGTGGTGAATGTTCCCTAGGTCCAGCAGTGCCATTTCTTTCGATGAGTATGGAAGGCTTTGAAAGAGTGAGCTACGTAGGAGAGAGAGAAAACCCCCCCTCCCCCCGTAGTTCTGAGAAGACTTAAGAGAGGCAATGGAATCAATTTTGTGAAAAGGTATTTTATCCTATCGCTTGGGTCGACAAGAAAAGCAAATGAAAGACTGTGAGCGAGTCGCTAAACGGTAACTTCAGAGAAATGGACGAACGAGTGAGGATCTTTTTAATCATGACTGTTGATGACATTACCGGCCTATGAAGAGTTTGAAGTCCGTAATGGCAGGATCCTAGCTTTGAGGCTAAGTATAGAGAAAGACATCATGGTGTCTTGCCTGCGGTATTGAATGTACTACCAATGTAACCGCAGGCATTGCCAGCCATCGTCAAAACAAAAGGCGGTGTCGGGTATCTAGTCACCACCTGAAGCTGGTGTACTGATGCATTGGCAGAAGAACTGTTAAAAATGCACGAATCGGCTCGGGTGCATTGTGGCAAGGCGAGGATGAGGCGGGAGCTTGCCACAATAGCGCCGAACGGGTCGGGTCCCAAAACAAAAGGCCGTACGTCTAGTCGAGAGTCACGATGGCGTTGGCGGCGAAGGCAGTAGCATTGGAGTTGGGGGCGACAGGCGAGCGGGAAGAGGACAGCTGTTGTTGGGTTAGAAATCGTCGCTGGGCGGGTCTGCGCGCTTCGACGTGGTTCTGGGGGTGAGGAGCACGCTTTCGGCCTAGCTCCGGAGAAAGGTGCGAAGCTTGGGCCTGGCGGACGCTCGCAACTAACATCATCGCCAGCTTTGCCTCGCGTCTCCTACTCATAACCTCCTCCACTCCCCAACACCCCGACCCTCCATCTTCAAACCCCATCTCACTCGCGCCCGTCCAACAACCGCACTTGCATCTACCATCTCCCGCCGCATTCAGGCCCGCTCGCTCACCCGCTCTCTCTACATCCACTCCCGCCTTCTAAGCTGTCCCGACCATGTCTGCGGAGCCGGAGCACGCCGCCGGTAAGGGCAAGGTGAAGCTGGAGAAGTAAGTCATGATCTGGAGCTGCCTCTAACCACCACTCTGCTAATGAAGATGCAGCGACCCCTCCGGCGCAACCAAGCACGAGGTAAGCCGTCCAGACACGACGCCGCTGGCCGTCAACGCTAACAACGCCCAGGATGAAACCGCAACGGCGATTCTCAAGAAGAAGAAGAAGCCCAACTCGCTCATGTGAGTGATACTCCAAAGCGCTGTCCGTTGACTCCGCTGACTCGCTACAGTGTTACCGATGCCGTCAACGACGACAACTCGATCATTTGCTTATCCAACAACACCATGGAGACGCTTCAGCTCTTCCGCGGTGACACCGTCCTTGTCAAGGGCAAGAAGAGGAAGGACACTGTTCTCATCGTCTTGAACGACGATGAACTTGATGACGGCGCCGCTCGCATCAACCGCGTGGTTCGCCACAACCTCCGCGTCAAGCACGGCGATGTCATTTCGGTCCACCCATGCCCCGATATCAAATACGTAAGTTACACCGCCGAACTAGCTCCGAAGATACCATCAGTACTAACATCAGCAGGCAAAACGCATCGCCGTCCTGCCTATCGCCGATACCATCGAGGGCCTTACCGGCTCTCTGTTCGATGTCTTCCTTGCGCCGTACTTCCGCGAAGCCTACCGCCCCGTCCGCCAAGGCGATCTCTTCACAGCCCGTGGTGGTATGAGACAAGTGGAATTCAAGGTCGTCGAGGTTGACCCCCCGGAGTTTGGCATCGTCGCTCAAGATACCGTCATTCACTGCGAAGGCGAGCCGATTCAACGCGAAGATGAAGAGGGAAACCTCAACGAAGTCGGCTATGATGACATTGGTGGTTGCCGGAAGCAGATGGCTCAGATCCGCGAGCTGGTCGAGCTGCCTCTCAGGCATCCCCAGCTGTTCAAGTCGATTGGTATCAAGCCGCCTCGCGGTATCCTGATGTACGGTCCTCCCGGTACCGGTAAGACTCTGATGGCTCGCGCCGTCGCCAACGAGACGGGTGCTTTCTTCTTCCTGATCAACGGTCCCGAGATCATGTCCAAGATGGCTGGTGAATCGGAATCGAACCTCCGCAAGGCTTTTGAAGAGGCCGAGAAGAACTCCCCCGCCATCATTTTCATCGACGAAATCGATTCCATCGCGCCTAAGCGTGAGAAGACCAACGGCGAGGTCGAGAGGCGTGTCGTTTCCCAGCTCCTGACGCTCATGGACGGCATGAAGGCCCGTTCCAACGTCGTCGTCATGGCCGCAACCAACCGTCCCAACTCCATCGACCCTGCGCTCCGTCGTTTCGGCCGTTTCGACCGCGAGGTTGACATTGGCATTCCCGACCCCACTGGACGTCTGGAGATTCTCTCCATTCACACCAAGAACATGAAGCTCGGAGAGGACGTCGACCTCCAGCAGATTGCCGCCGAGACTCACGGTTACGTCGGTTCGGATTTGGCCTCGCTCTGCTCGGAGGCTGCCATGCAGCAAATTCGCGAAAAGATGGACCTCATCGACCTGGACGAGGACACCATCGATGCCGAGGTCCTGGACTCTCTTGGTGTCACGATGGACAACTTCCGCTTCGCTCTTGGAGTGTCCAACCCCTCTGCTCTGCGCGAGGTTGCCGTCGTCGAGGTTCCCAACGTCCGGTGGGAAGACATTGGTGGTCTCGAGGAAGTCAAGCGCGAGCTCATCGAGAGCGTCCAGTACCCTGTCGACCACCCGGAGAAATTCCTCAAGTTTGGCCTTTCCCCCTCCCGCGGTGTCTTGTTCTATGGTCCTCCCGGTACTGGTAAGACGTTGCTTGCCAAGGCCGTCGCCAACGAGTGCGCGGCCAACTTCATCTCCGTCAAGGGCCCTGAACTGCTCTCCATGTGGTTCGGTGAGTCGGAGAGCAACATTCGAGACATCTTCGACAAGGCTCGTGCCGCTGCACCTTGCGTCGTCTTCCTTGATGAGCTCGACTCCATTGCCAAGGCTCGTGGTGGCTCTGTTGGCGATGCTGGTGGTGCTTCAGACCGTGTTGTCAACCAGCTTCTGACTGGTAAGTAATTCTGATTCTAATCTCAAAGCCCCACGCTGACCTGAAATAGAAATGGATGGTATGACTTCCAAGAAGAACGTCTTCGTCATCGGTGCTACCAACCGCCCCGAGCAGCTTGACCCTGCTCTCTGCCGTCCCGGCCGTCTCGACACTCTTGTCTACGTGCCGTTGCCCGACAAGGAATCCCGTGCGAGCATCCTCAAGGCTCAGCTGCGCAAGACTCCTGTCGCTGGCGACGTCGATCTCGACTTCGTTGCGGCCAACACCCACGGCTTCTCCGGTGCCGATCTCGGTTTCATCACTCAGCGTGCCGTCAAGCTTGCGATCAAGGAGGCCATCTCGGCAGACATTGAGCGCACCAAGGCCCGTGAAGCTGCTGGCGAAGACACGACGATGGATGACGACGTTGACGCCGAGGACCCCGTGCCCGAGCTTACCAAGGCGCACTTCGAGGAGGCCATGCGCTCTGCGCGTCGCTCGGTCACGGACGTCGAGATTCGCCGTTACGAGGCCTTCGCCCAGCAGATGAAGAACTCGGGTGGAAGCAGCTTCTTCCGCTTCCCCGACGCCAACCAGGGCCAGAACGGCTCGAACAACAACTTTGGCGAGGGCGGCGACGACGAGGGTCTCTACGATTAAAAGTCGGAAGCTTTTGATTTGTTCAGAGATGGCTAAGAGGATGGCGTGGTTTCCTTTATGATAATGGTTGCATGAAGTGGGGACTTACAAATTTCCTCTGGTCCTCGGGGTCGGTGTCTGTTCGTGGCCATCGTCGTCTTGGGAGGTTGCTGGTACTTGATTTTCCAAACGGCGAAATTCACAAATTTCCAACTTCCCTCCCCCCCGACTGCCCGTCATAGATCAGGTGTTGCTTTTTCTCCCCTTCACAAGGTCGATTCGTGCTATTTTCTTTTTTCCACTCCACCACCCCATCCATCTGCGCTGCTTGCTTATTTTCTTTTTCTGTGCTTTTACCCCCCTCGCCCCAGTGGTTTGCGTGCGCCCCCCATCGATTCTCTTGCTGGCTGGTTCGACGAGATAGGCTAGGATAGTCTCTAGCTAGTACCCGCCCGCTCCCACTCTGGCGGGTAAAAGAATGAAAGCACACCAATACCACGCTTATCAAATTTGCTAAGTTTGTGATTTGTTTTTGCTTTGTTGTGCTTATTCCTTGTTGGGCTCGTCGCCATCGGTGGATTTGGGAGTCGCGTTGAGCTTCTTCACGTTCCACAGACAGCTTTACTTTGTCGCTGGTGGGCTCGATATCTCGTGAGCCGGAGTCCTTGTCTAGTTGTATTGTGATTTCGATGTTGCGAGTAATGTCGAAACTGGCGTCGTAACCGCCATTTCTTGCTCATTCGTTACATAGATTGAAACTGTTGGAACAATTCTACTCGCCTCGACCGACGACGCCTGCCTGCCTCTTGCCTTCCTCGCCCGCTCGCTTGCTTCCGCGTCGTATCTATCCACGTGTCTGGCTAGCTCTTTTTCTACTCAAGTCACCAAGAAGAGCAGAGCGCGTCGCCATTATAGCACACAGGCCAGGCTCGCGGCGGTGGCGGCGGCGGCGGCGTCGCGTTGCGATGTGGTGGTGTGATATGGTGTGGCAAAGACGAACGAGAAGAAAAGCCCGCAAGCAATGGGGTGGCTGGCGACTGAGATATCAGGATGCTGGACACACGAAACGAAGAGCGGAAAGACAAGACAAACGTGCTATGGGTTGTGAAAGCTTTGGGTCTGCGTACGGGCAAGCGGGAACGGTTGGACGGGCATATGTGGAGAGCGAGCGGGATGAGAGGCGGGGGCCATGCGGAGAGGCAGGGTAGTACATCACTTGGGATTTCTGTGGACTGATGTGTTGTGGCGGATGCCAATCACACAGTTTTCAGACAGAGAAGGACCAGGATGAATGTTTTGATGTGATTCTTGGTAAGATGGACTACCAAAGGTACTTGTACCTGTGAGTGCGGCCTTTGCTCTTCATGCAAACGCTCGTCGTGCTGCCGTCATTCTGCCCAACCCAGGAAACATTCTTATTGATGGCAGTCCTGTTGTCTCATGGCGCTTCACTGGTAGTGTCCATATCAAGAGGCCAATACAGAAGAGCATATTGCCGCCGTCTCGTATTCGAAGCAAAGGTCAGGCTAGTTCCATAGTAAGCAAGGAGCATTCGAGTCTCCATGCGCAGCAACAGACCTCATCGGACTAGCCGCTGAGAGGCGGGCAGGGGCTGAGCGCTGCTGCGCGCCAAGAAGGGCCTGGACGTTGGCGTCATGGCCTGGCTGGTGGACAAGGCGCGCAACGTGGGAGCGGTGCGTGCCGCCGCTGCCGTCACGGCGGGAGGCTTCAAATTGGATGGGGGCGGGTGGCGTTTCCAGGGCGCAATCTTAATCTTCGAGAAGCCTTCTTCGTTGCCAATCGAAGTGGGCTGGACAAGGTCTGGGTGGCGTTTGACAACCGGCGAGGGCGAAAGAGAAGGTGCAGATTCGGAGGTTGGTGCGCCGACGGAGCGTCTGGATTCGGAGAGCGTCCCCTACAATGACGGATTGTTCGGGCCCAGACGGACCTGGATGGTCGTTTTTGGTTTGATTTGCTCATTCGCCATGATTTGCAGCAGTGGCAGGCATTGGTTCAATCTCTAGTTTTTTGATTGGAGGAACGTTGGCGATGACCGTTGGAGGGCAATGGAGTATGAGTCGACGTTGGTGGTGTTTGGGGTGTCCCTGCTCCTTGTGGCGCGGGGCTAATTGGCCGCCAGTCGAGTCGCATGGTTTCTTGACGCGTGCAACTTTTGAAGTCGTCGAGCATGTGAGAATGCGCCCGGATTGAACATGACCTGGGTTTTTGTCGCAGCGCACTGACAACGGCAGGGTCGTTCAGTCAAAGCTGATGTCGCAAACGCGCTCAATCTCTTTTCTGACAGCCCTGATTCCTTCCCGCACAGCCCTATCTGGGACTTTGATGTCGACGCCACTTCCGTTCTTCGACGATGTCCCATTGACAGCACCGTCACCGTTTGCGCTGTCCTTGTCTTTATCTTTGTTGTCGGTCGCGGCGTCTCCTGGACGGCACTCGGCCATGACGCGTGCCATCAGCTCCTCGTAGGTGGTGCATTCGCCGTCGCGCAGGAGCTTGAGCACGTAGGAGTGCAGATTGTGTGTCCATCCCGACTCTTGCAGGGACTGCTGCAGGGCCGATTGTATGCGGGGGATGGCGTTGGCTGAGAGTAGAGCGGAGGTCAGGGCGGCCTGAGTGGCGGGATTGAGAGTGGTGGCAGACGAGGAGACGGTCACGGGAGTCGCGGAAGGCATGTCGGGCAGAAATTTTGCTCGGGGCGGAAATCTCCACGCGGTGACGATGTCGAGGGAGGTGGTGGTGATGAAGTTGGCTCGGAAGAGACGGTTGATGAGGACTAGTCGCGGCTACAGGTGGGACCCGAAATGAGATGGGCGGGACGTGCTCTGCGAGATCTGAGGACGAAAATATTGAATCTCGGGTGAATGGCGACGAATGCGGGCGTAAGACGACTGAAAGCGATGGAGGACCGAGCAGAGCAGCGCAGAGCAGATGGGGAGTGAGTTGGCCGGGCTGACTAAGAGGGTGGGTGGATGGGCGGGAGTGGTGCTAAGCTTTGGCGCGAGAGTCGATGATGATGATGATGATGATGAAAGGCAGAGGCAGAAGCAGAGGAAGAGACAGGCGGATGGGACTGATCAAGAGGGACGGTAGAGGATGATCCGCACGGTTGTGGTCGTGGCCTTGGACTTGGTTGACTTGCATTGCTCCCCTGACGCCCGAGGCCCCGTTACTATGAATGGATGCAGTGACCTCGCGAACCGCCGCGTGCCACTGCCACCTACCTTGCCTTGCCTTGACTGAGGTGAACTCCTCCTCAACCACCACCCACCACCCACCACCCACCACGGCCATCTCGACAGCGACGTCTGCCCACCCTGCGCGTGCCTTGGCACATCCCAAGACAAGACCCGTTCCTCACTCAACCTGACACTCACAGGCTCAATCTCGCTTCTGTCTCAGCAGGGTTGCTGCCGCCTTGTAACTGCCTGTCCAGTCCGGTGGCCTTCGCTCTCTCGACAAAGACTCTCCACAATCTGCCTTACAGGGCCTAGAAGCCCCAATCCCGACTGTACCTTGGCTCCCTCGAAATCCACTGCTGCTGCTGTTGCTGCCACCGCTACCGCTACCGCTACCGCTACCGCTACCGCTGCTGCGCAGCTTGCTCCGCCGCCCGCCTTCCTACCGCGACCAACCACAAACACCGACAACACTGCTCCGCCCAACCTCCCGCAACCACCTCCACCATCGCAACGCGCCCGCTGCGCCGCCATTGCCCCTCTCCTCGACCCCATCGCATCCCCGCAGTCGATGCGCCTGCCCTCTGCGCACTCTTGCGTACCATGGCAACCTACCGAACATATCAAGAGGACTCGGACGCCGATGACGAGTATGAGCGCAGCGTCATCACCTCTCCCACTCTGCCACCGGACTGCGAGACCAGCCCCACAGACTCGGAGCCTCCCTCCGCCGAACACACCCCAACCACCTTCACTCATTCGGCCGACAGCTACGTCAGTCCCAAGGGTGTCATAACAACGTGGACCTCGGAACAAGTGGCGGATTGGATATCAAACCTGGGCCTGAGCCAGTATGCTGTAACTTTTCTGGGTGCGTATGCTCTGCGTGGAGCCGCCGTGGACCTTTGCTGACGCCGACCAGACGAGAACGTGGACGGAGACGCCCTTGTCGCTTTGCAGCACGCAGACCTGAAAGAGCTGGGCATTTCGAGCGTGGGTCACCGTTTAACTGTGCTGAAGGGTGTATACGACGTCAAGGTCAAGCAAAATGTTCCGCTGGATCCCGACCACTATGTGCCTCTGTGTTGGTCTTCCCTTCCCACGAACGCGTTCAAGACTAACCAAAACAGCCGCCGAAACACAGGCACAGGAAACCGCCCCCACGCAAGACGACATTGCGCGCATCATTGAGATTATAAAAGACAGAGACGACCGCATTCGTTTGGCAGAACACGAACTCCGGTCTATGAGGGACGACCTGAGCAAGATGGCAGAGGAAAATCGAAAACTACGCGAAGACGTCTTGCCAATGGTTCGGGAGGCCAAGAACCGATCACAGCCGCTGCCGACCCCGGACGCGCAAGAGAGAGACAACCACCATGGATCGCCTCCCGAACGTTCAGGTAGCACACTGTCTCGCAAGTTCTCCACGAAGAAACTCTTTCTCGGCTCGGCGCCAAAGAACCCATCGCCAACAATCCACGAAGGGCGGACGCTAGCTGATACGTCCAACCTCGACCCCTCAGCTGCTGCCATGGCAGCTTCCAACCACCTCACGGCATCTCTGAACAACAACACCCTCACAGGATCCACGCTCAACGCCTCCCCACAACCACCACAACCATCTCCTACCTCGCCCGCATACAGCACACATGCCGCTTCCCGGTCTCGAAGAGATCATGGCGACGACGGCAGCTCCTACTATGAGCGTGATGCCACACTAGCAACACGGTCAGGCTCGCGCAGAGAACGAGATCGCGATCGTGAACGGGGCGACGGCAATGAACCTCTTTCTGCTGGCCGCAATCCCGAGACTGCCTCGCTGGCCCCTTCGACCGCTGGCACCTCCAACAACCCCCAAGTCGAAATCTTCAAATCTTTCCGCGTCAGCATTGATGATCCTTGCCACAAAGTCCTTCCGGTCGCTCTCAAGAAGTACAACATCACAGCAGACTGGCGGCAATATGCGTTATACATTGTCCATGGCGATCAGGAGCGTTGCTTGGGGCTTAATGAAAAGCCGTTGATACTATTCAAACAGCTAGACCGCGATGGCCGAAAACCGATGTTTATGCTGAGAAAGCACGCTGCACCAATCGAAGGCCACTCGAGCACAATCAATCCCGGTGGACCTGGAGGGTACGGGGCGCAAGGCGTGGCCGAAGGGCTCCCAGGCGGCGTGTTATAAAACAAGAGGGCCAGGAAAGTGTCAATCATAGCATGCAGGAAGACTCGTTCGTCCGTCTGAAAAATACGACGGCGTCAATGGACATGTTGGTGTGAGGAGAATCATCGACGCCGCTCATGGCTCATGTCCTCGCCGCATCAAACATACGTCCAGGATCTCTTCCCACGGCTCTCCTGCAGCGCTCCAGGCACGCTCAAGCATACCCAAACGCTCTTCTCTATCCGCGCCTCAGATCGAACATGTGGTTCGCGAAGGACTTCAATGCTACAAGTCGGGCGGTGACTTCCCCATTTCCCACTTCCATTCGGCTTGCGCATCCCACTGGTGCTCTCGACCAAGAACCGCAGCCATTTCTTCTTCTTATTCGAAATTTCAATCATGTGCGACGGCCTCCCCTGCATCTTCTTGTGGCGTCTCTGCATACATCTCTCCTTCACTACGCTGCGCGCGCCCACTAAACTTGGGTGTACGCCTGCGATATCATTGCCGGATTCTCTTATTGCGACGCCTGTCGCCGTCTTTCTATAACTCTTCTCCCTCTTCCTCTCCGCCTCCGCCCATCAAATCTATTTGCACCTTCGACTGCATTTCCGAGAGGAGTTGCTCGCCAGGTTAACCTCATACCTGACATTGTCACTTTTCTACCCTAGGTTGCCGTTGTGTGTTGGTTGAACCTACCCGCCGCGGCCGCCATTTGGCGAGAAATCCAAGGCCAAGGTCTCCCACACTTCATCAATCCACTGGCTTTTCATGGTCATTTTCAAGACACTTACAGCTTGCAAGTTAGTCCTGGCCTTTTGCATCACTATATGGGGTTGGGGAAGCAAAAGATTCGTACGACAAGCGTGTGTGGCGGGAGAAGCAGGACAAAGTCTACCGTGAGCCGGAAGCGAGAGAGAACGAGGGATTCGCAGGTGTCCCCGTTGTCTTTTGCGCTCTCCTTCGCCTTGCCATCTACCTTGGGTTTGCTTCTCTTGCCCGCCGTCTCATCATCATCATCACCATCATCTCTTCATCTTCTCGTCTCTGGACTCTGTTGATCTTTCTTCTTTGATCTTTCTTGAATCATTCCCCGCCATCTTGTGGCTTCTTCCTCCTCCTCTTGGTCGCCTTTTTGCTTGTGGGTTGGTGAATGCCTTTCTCTTGCTTCTCTCACGTTTTCTATCTTCCCTTTTTTTCAATCTTCTTTAGTTTTTACTCTTGGCTTCTTCCCATGCGCTTTGCTTTGCTTTTTTCTCATCGGGACGGGTGCTCAAAAGTTGGGTCGGTCGGTCGGGTCGGTCGGTTGGTTGTTGGTCGGATCGGCTAGGTTGGGTGGGTGGGGTAGGTGATGCCCACGGTGGGAAGAGCAGAAGAAGAAGAAGCTGAAGCTTTGCAAACAACATGGATGGCGCGAGTAGAGGTCGAATCCATCGGTCGGTCGGTCGGTCGATCAATAGTAGTAGTAGCTGCACTGCACCTGCACACACACACACACACACACACACACACTGGAAAATGGACCAGAGATCCGTTTGGTCCCCCTTTTTTTCCCTGTCGTATCGTATCCATGTAGCTTCGCGGACAGTTGTATTTGCATGCATGCATGGGCAGAGGTGGCGTGGCGGCGTACTGTATCACATATGTATGTAGCATGTGCGCCTGGCTTTTATGAAGCTGGATGAAAAAGATGATTATGAGGCCCATTTCTCTCTTCCTCTTCACAAACAGATCAGTGACGCGACAAATGACTAGGCCCTGCCATGCCCTGTCATGCCATGCCATGCAATGACGATGCTGCTGCCGCATGTGGCTGCCTGGGTCAGCTGCTTCTGAGAACGCACGGAATTGCAATCATCTCAGCGAAAGGATGGATGCATGCATGGACAGATGGATGGCCATCGTCATTTGATTTTGGCAGCCGACGTGGGGACGTTGATAAAAGACTCAGCAGAGGACGAGGGCGGCGTGAATTTGATGAGGTCAACGCGGTCTGCTCGCCGCTGGATCAGGGCAGACAGACGTCGCGATGCGATGCGATGCGATGCGATGCGATGAGATGCGATGCTGTCGAACGAGCACAGTTCAAGCAGATGGACGAGCAAGTAGAGAGTAGTAGATAGTAAAGGTAGTTGATATATCGACATTTGCAGTTAGCAGAAAGGTGATGATTGTAATCACGACGTGGAGAGGGATGGGGAGCGAGCGAGCGCAGGGTGCCAGAAAGACCCAATTACCAAGCAGGTCGCTTGCTCACTCGTTGGCTCTGCCTCCTCCTCCACCTCTCCTTGTCTATATCGATCCTCACCATCACCACTAACACCTCCGCTTCCGCGTCAAGACTCGCCTCTTCCTCTTGTCCGTCGACCCGTCTCCTCTCGTTTCATCATCGCTCTCTCCGTCTTCCAGCGGCTCAAGCGAGTCCTTCGGGCGACTTCTTCTAGCGTGTTCATCGCACATTGCTTCATCCTTACTCGGCGCAATCAAATAAATAATGCAAGACAGATTAAAAAGAAGAGAGACAGAAAGATGACCGACTTGCAGGCTTCGATGCCCGCCCAGCACGTACGCCCAAGGAAAGTTGATGCGACGAAATCTTATCGAAAGGGGAAAAAGGAGGGAGTGGTTGCCCAGTCGGGAACGGTCTGGCACCAATTAGGAGTTGTGTATGAGAGAAAAGTAGGAGAGATTGGTGGAAAGATGCAGGGAAAGATAAAAGGGAACGTCTTGTGGTATCACGCGAAACAATATGAACCGGCCGGCCAAACCTAGAAAATGAAAACAGCGGGAAAGGGGCAGATGGCTTGTCGTAACTGGAGAATAACGCCCAATCGTCTCAACGCAGCGCAATTGCAAGTGCATGGACCGAGTCCGCCTCGGTTTTAGTAGCCGTGCATGCTATAGTACGACTGGCGGTTACCACCAGTATGATAAATGGAGCCGGAATCGAGATCCACGCGACCATCGTTGAAGGCGGCCGTCTCAGGCGGAGGGAGAAGTTCTTTGACTTCCCAGTTGTGTGCTTTGATGCCGACGCTGAATTCGAGATCTTCTTTTGTGATTGAATCCCAGTACTAATTTTCACGTGTCAGCAGGGTCGGCGAGCTATTTTTGGTAGGGCGAACTTGCCTTGTAGACCATCATGACGCCAAGGAGGTTGCAGATGGTCGCGAAAAACAGACCGTCGAGGTAGTGTGCCACGTTGTCGCAAATGGTAGAGCTGAACGTGTAGAGAATGACCTGGCCAATGACGAAGAAGAAGACGCCAAAGATGATGTGGCTGAGCGGCCAACGGTCCTCGAGCGTGTTCAGTACCAGCATGAGTTGCATGACCAGGTACACAAAGATGAAAATGGCGTTGAAGAGGTACAGCACGACGAACATGCCGGTCGTGTTCTCAGGGCCCAGTCCTGCCCACTCTTTGAATGTGAGGAGCGACACGATGAAGGACACGCTGCCAAAGACGAGAGAAAATGCGCGCAGCAGCCATACTGAGAGCCGTGTGCCGTCTTCGTATAGTTGGAATCCGACGAATCCGTTGACAAAGAGGCACATGCACAGCGCAGAAGAAAAGCCGTTTTGCGCAGCGGCAAAGTATGGAAAGGCACCGCTGCCTGGCGGTACGACGCCTGCGTCCAGGAGAAGCGACAGGATGGTGAGCACCATGTAAATGTAGAAGAAGGTGGTGATTTCTTTGCGGCCTGTTGCGTTGTTACCGCGGTTAGCATTGTGACGTGGCTATGGAACAGGGTCTCGAGGGTCTCCAAGGGGGGTCAACATACCAACAGCTGTAAACTTTGAGCGCACATGGACGATCATGATGGTCGTCATGATGAGCGCAAGGATATGCATGAAATCGGCCGCCGTCTCAAAGATGAGGGTATTGGCCAGCTCGATCGTCCGCGCATAGCACTTTGGCTGGATTCCATGGCCGTCGAAGGAGATGTTCGAGGGTGGGCCGACGAGGATGCACAACGGTATAGGTGCCTGTTCGCATAACGAGTCGAAGTCGCCGAAGCCCATGCTGGCGACAGCTGAGTGTTTCTTCTTGCCGCTACGGGTACTGCCGCCCGGTTCCGTGTCGTCGCGGTGATGTCGCTCTGTCGTCTGTCTCGTATGGCGACAGCGGACAAGGGTGTTTGGTCGAGGGATGTGAGGCGCGCGCAAGGGACGGTGACGGGGTCTCGGCAGCGATGGGGCTCGGCGGCGAACAACGAACGAGAGTTGTGTAGCGAATGGCAGCGGCGGCGATGAGAGCGACGAGGTGGGCCGAGGTGATGCAGGTGTTGGAGTGCAAGAAGAAGTGAGAACGGTGTTGGGTTCGACGAAGATTGGCGTGCAAGCCGGTCGGGCGCTGAGAGCGCGGCTGGGCAGCCCTGTCCTATTGTGGGGGCCCGCAGAAAGTCGTGGCAGGAAAGATCAACACACGGGTCTCCCGTCGCTCCTAGTCCTGGTCGTCACCCCGCAACCCATCGCTACCTACCTAGAGGTACTCCACTACTCCGCGTCTGGAAAAGAAAAGAAGAAGAGGATTCAGACTCGACACTTGTCGCTTGTCTCGGTCTCACCCGCATGTCTCACTCCCGCGCTGACTCCGCTGTCACGTCTTCACTGTCCAATGCCAAGTGGCGCCGCCAATTTCAGTCAATCCACTGCGCTGCAACCGAGCCAAACACGGCGCGTCGACGCTTGCAACCTCAGGTCACGTTATATCGCTAGAGTCACTCGCTCAACCATGGATGAGCACATGATGATTCTCACTAATCGCAATCATACTTGTACAAAATACAAGACCCAAAGAGCGCATTACATCCTTCATGACCCATTCTCAGAGCAAAAAACAGGGCAGTGGTAAGGCAACAAACGCTCTGGGACTCTCCAATGTCAAGCACGCAGCAGAAACGAATTGGTATATCATAGTCCATGGACACCAAGAAAGCAAGAAAGCGATGGGAGTCGGTATTAATGATGAGGACCAGAATTGAAGGCAAGGAAAGGAACAAAGAATACAAAATCCAAAGCAAAAAAAGGAAAAGAGCAAAGACCCAAAAGACCGGGGGGGAAATAGTACCAACACTTGTGCGGGTCCAGCCGACAGATTTGTACGCTCACCGAGGAATCGCGACAGAGGTGTCGATCCGAGGATAGGAGAGAAGATGTAAGAGAAAAAAAAGGGAGCCGCAGCTCGGAGAGGTACACTGAGCGAGCCCACACCCAAGCCAGCCCAATCCAACCTTGTGTTCGCCGAATCCCCCAGGTTTTGGGCAACGAGATTATCAAGGTATCTCGGCTAATGAAAAACCCACTCCCAGTGATGCGAATCCGGAAAATGCAAACGACTCCGAGCAAAGCAAAGCATAAAATCATGTGGAAAACGAAAAATCACAAACTGTGTAAACATGCCCCTACGGGATAATCGGAGAGGAGATGATGGAGAGAAGAACAAGGAAACCCGTCTCAATCTACTTGGGCGTCAGGCGAAAGGTGTAATGAATCGTGAAAATCGTTACAAGGAGATGGGCGCGTTAGTATGCGGTCTGCATTTCGAGCACCTGGACTGGCTGATTCGGTATCGAAGGAGTCGGTGACCCCGAGCGAGAGGACATGGCGTCCTCGTAACCGACGAGAGCCTGTGAGTGGAGCTTGAAGGATTCGCCCATGAGTTTGGTGATTCTGCGCCCAGTTAGTCTTGATCAATCGTCCGGTTTTGTGCCAAACTTACCCCCAAACAACCACTTCGTCAATCATGCTGCCCCAGAGGCGAGCCACAGTCGAACTCAACTTGGCGCCATACACGTCGACCGAGTCATCGTCGAACAAGTTCCTAAGCTTGTTGTACATGACAAGTTCATCCTCAGTTGCGGGCTCCTCGTCATGTTCCAGGCGATAGAGCCACAAGGTGAGGATGACCATCAAGTCCAACCCGCAGAGAGGATGCTCGATGCTCCAGTTGGTCGCAGAAGTCCTGGCCACCCAGCGGATGCCTTGAAGCGCAGCGACCTCGATGCACTCGAAGCACTCTTCAATGACTTTGATCATCTCCTGAGATCGCTTCACGTTGTCTCGAGCATTGGTCATGGACGCAGCCACCTCGTACGAGTCGTGGTATCTAAGAGCCTCTTGAACAGACTTCAGGTCAACCAAGAGTCGCGCACGAGTGTTGCGATACATGGCCATAGCATTGAAGATGAGCGGGTGCCCTTTGTGCGGCGCGCTGAGCTTCACAACCACGGTTTCGGGCTCGCAAATCTCAAGGGATTTTTCCCAGGTCTCCAACGCCAGCCGCAGCTTGTACTCAGTCACGACGTCTTGGAGAGCCTCAGGGCTGCGTTTGTGATACCAAATCTCCAGGAAGAGAGCGTTGATCATCACCCTGGTGGCAAACGCGCTGTACCGGGCAGTCTCGCCCTGGAATAGATTGCCATGAGCTTGGCGGAACGTTATGATGTTGGAGGCGGCGAGATTTTCGCGCCACGAGTCGTCGTCAGAGGGATCCGTGTTCCAGAGAGTCTCGGACGAAGGCAGCTCGAGCGTGTCGAATTCGTTGAAGCTGATGGCAGGCGTGTGGTTGTACGTCATGGTAAGCAAACCGAAAAAGATGTACACTGCGTAGTATGTACGGCGGCACTGCTCATCTTCGATCCATTCCTCGTGAGTAGGATGCGCACCCTCACGAGCGTCGGAACGGTGCTTCAGCTCATAGCGGTTACCAGCGACCATCTGGACGTGTTAGCAGGTTGATCAAGCGATCGTTTGTAGAGCGACTTACGTTGGCAAGAAGACTCTTGATGGAACACGCCCATTCAAGTCCCTTGGGATCACCGCTCCAGCTTGCAAAAATCATATTCAACAGAGTGCTTTGCATGGTCCAGAGGGGACATTTCCGGGAGCTAAAGTTCTCCTTGTGCTGCAAGAACTGGTTGATGAGAAGTTTGGCGCCAATGTGAAGCATGTACGCTTGGTCCTGGTCGAAAGTGTAGAGTGCACCAATAGAGAGAACCGCCAGCAAGAGCGGGGCGGAGATGGTGGTCGGATCGAACGACGCAGGATGCAAGAATGGCAAGTGGTGATGAAACAGGTTGAAGTACGTGGTCAAGTACCTGTTCAACAAAGTGACACTGGGCAAGTGGAAACCCGCTTCGTTGAGGAATTCCTGGCTGTCGCAGCGCCGGATGTTCTCAAGAATCTTGACGCATGCCTCTTCCGACTCGATCTGAGGAGCCCGCGCCATGGTCAGCGCTTGGCTTGGGCCAGGGGACCGACGGTAGTCGACGGGAGAAACGGGGCCCATCAACGGGTACGGCGAGAGGGCACCAGGGGTGGCAAGGCCAGAGCCTTGAAGAGAACTCTGAATCGAGGGAAAGGAGGGCGCCAAAGTGTCGTTCGCAGAGGATTGGCGCTCCATGATGGGAGCAAGTTGGTTCGGATGCGACTGGCCATTCGCGACGCTGTTGAAGTGCGAATCCTGCGATCCCGACATGCTCGAGGACAGCGAGTTGGACTTGGCTCCGTCGACGGGGTGGGGCAACATCGAGTCCCACATGGGCATCTGAGGGAGGGAGACGGTGCCAGAGGAATAAGCGACCTGGGGCTCGAGAAGGGCAGGGCCGTGCGGCGACATGACCGTTTCTTGCTGTGCCTCGTGGCCGGGGTCTGGCTCCTGGCTTGCCATGGCCTTTTGATGGAAATCGGTGACCAGCATGGCGGCCGTCTCGATGTCGACCATGGCGTCGTTGCTCGCTTCGATCTGCTCGAGGGTCGCCGTGTCGATTTCGACCGAGGGCTTCGACGGACCAGCGGAGGGCGCAGGCGTCGACTTTGGAGCGGCACGGCGCTTTACTTCGCTGTGGAGAGGGACGCCGCCGTCTTTGGCGTGGACGGTGCGGTCATGTCGCAGGAGCAGGTCGCGGCGGACAAAGGTGCTTCGGCACTTGTGGCATTTGAAGGGGCGTTCCTTGGTGTCTGTGGCAGTGGATCAAAGTGTCAGTGGCGCGGAGGGCCAGTTACGGTAGGCGAGGGGTCGGCGGCGAGTGGGGACAACGTACGCGATCGTTCGTGTCGGCTGCGGTGCTCGCTTCTGCTGAAGGCGCGGTTGCAGAACTGACACTTGTACTTCTTTTCTGGCTGGGCTTGAGGCTTGCGGGCGCCTGTTGAAGGCGAGCCGGAGGCGAGCAGAGCCATGGCGGCAGCGGGCATCGAGGCAGGGCAGCGACGGTGGTTCAGCTGTGGTTGGGGTCCGGGGCGGTCGAGGGTCGACTCGGCGACTGGCGCGTTCGGTTCAAAGCGTGGTGGTGTTGTTGCTGATGAGCATTCCGTATGCGCAGGATCATAGGACGGCAGCGATGGGCGGCGACAGGAGACGAACGACTCGTCTCTCGTCTGGGAATGAGCAGAGGGGCCAGGCGACGGGGCGACTGGCGTTGGAGGGCGGTGGGTTGTGGGAGGGCGCTGGGGGTAGGCGATGCAAAGTGAGTGATGGTTGGAGATTGATTTGGAGAGGTGGGGGAAGAGCGGCGGGCTGGAGGAGGGAGACGTTCCCCTCGTTGAAGGAAGGCAATGGTGGTCCGTGCGTCGCGACTGACGGCCGGGGGCTGCGGGTGCCCTGGTGCCGACCGACGGCCTGCCTGCCCTGCCTGCCCTGCCTGCCCTGCCCTGCCCTCACCCTCATTACATGTACCTTCAATTCATTACCTACCTCCGTCTCCCTTTCGCTCTCCACCCGGTCCAAAATAATGGCCGTCGCAAACGCTCGCATCGCTCTGCATGGGTGCCAATTCACAATCTAACTGGTACAGGCACCGGCGCAGGCGCAGGCACACCGGCAGGCACAGGCACAGGCGGCGGGGAGGCGGGGGGCAACAAGTGACAACGGAATACCTTGCGCATTTTTGCAATCGGCGAGGGATGCGCGCGCGTCGCGTGATGGCAGCTTTTTGTATTATTGCGCTGTGTGCCGACCTGGCCCTGGCTCTGGCCCTGAGGTCCCCTCCTCTCTCCTCTCTCCCCTCTCCCCTCCCCCCTCCCCCTCTTTACTCCTACTACTACTGGACATGCACCTACACTACAGACTGTACCCTGGCCACCAAACGCATTCCCTGCCCTTCCGAAATTTTCAACAAGACGTCGCCTCTCCTCTGCAGCCTGTCTTTGCTTTTGGCCCTCGTCCAATCTATCATCAACACGACGCTCCGACCAGGGCCTTAACTCCAGAGTCATCCGCTCCGACCCCCATCACATCAGCTCGCTCCGCTTCCCTTCCCTTCGTTGACGTCGTCGCCAACGTCACCACGGCCTCGTCTCAACCCGCCGCATCATTTTCCCGCCCTCGTAGCGCCCGTTGCACCGCGCCGTCGTCTTCTACCCGGATCAGAAGCTGAGGGCTGCTGCACTGTCCTTTGTGAAACACTAATTTGCGAGGGCCTGGTCGACGTCGTCCTGCAAGAGGTCAACGCCCGCCTCTTGCTCGGCCACGATCTGCGCTCGTCTCCGGCGCCTTGCCCATCTCCAGACCAACGACGGCCAACACTCGCCGGCACGGGAAAACGGTGACGCATGGCCAAACCCATCTTAGCTGCCTCTTCTAGTCCCCGCTATCCACCAGCTGCCCGTCAACCGCCGCGTTGGCCTGCACCCATGCCCACCCTGACTCGGTCAACATGCCCTCCGGTCCCAATCAGCCCTGCGCACAGGTAGAGAGAGACCGCTCTTCTGCGCATGAGGCTGAAATCGCAACGCCTTGTCACTCGTTTGATTTGTCCTCGGACTGAAATCAGCGCCTGCCCGGCATCCAAGCCTGGCATGGTGCGCCAGCCTCCTTGTTTTCTTGGCGGATTCTGTGCCTGATCAAGCACACGTCCACGTCGCACCTGTCTCTGAGCCGTGGCACAGGCGACAGGAAGGTTGGATGCTCCCATTCTTCTCGATTTTACAGAGGTAGGTTGGTCGTCTGGGTACACGGCCCATTTATCTTTTTTGCAAAGGACACGAACAAGTTCTGTGCGTTTTGATTGCTGCTTCTGTCTTCTTTCCGTCTTGTTTTCATATCACGCCTGTTGGCACAAACCTACCTATGGTTGGTTGTTGTGCAGGTGAAATCACATCCAAGTGGGGCCATCTTAACGAATGTACCACCCCGCGCTGCAAAATCACAGCTTGCCTTGGCTTGTCTCGAGCGGCAAACGCCCACCTCCTTCAACTGGCATGGTCGGCAGCGCTCATCTCCGCCAGTCTCGGCGTGCGCGTAGTGAGTCGCGTCACACAACTCAGAGCCCCTTTTCACTTTTCTTAAACTGTCCACTTGCGCCTGCTTGATCGATTTTGGCTGAGCATCTTGGGACGGTGGGCGTTCCGGGGTTGAAGTCGAAAGTTGCATGGCCCGACTGCACCCGGCTGCACCATGCGACCCGGTCAGTTATTCCCAGCTTCCGCTTCCACGCGACACTCATGACTCGGCACGCAATCTTGACCGAAACCTCTGTTCCTGAACACATCGTCGATCCTTGAACGATGGCCGTTGGGCGGCTGTTGGCGTACATAGGCAAGCGATTCCAAACCTCCCGCTGCGGCTCCGGCCGCTTCAATGAATCGAGAACGTCAACATACATCTCGTGCTCAAGGGGCTTTCTCGGTTGCTTTTGTTTCGACTACGGCGTCGTACATACGTGCCCACGTCTGGACTTGTCCCGGATGGACTGAGACCAAACCAAGCTGCAGGAATGGTGGCGATCACAGGCCGCACAACTAAAAAACGACTTGGCTGCTTCGCCCAAGAGTACGTCTTGGTGGTGTTGTTGTCGGAAAAAGTGTGTCGAGCGACTTCATGAGCAGCACGCCGGCCTTGGCCAATGTCCCGACCGACATGCCCGACACGTCCTCTGGTTGATTCCCCTCCCCGCCAAAGTCGCTGTTCTGAGAGATCTAGCAAGCGCCCCAATGACGGCTGTAGGGCCAACAACCAAAGTTGAGCTCGCCTTTGTTGGCGCTTGATTGGAAATGTCTCGGGCACGTGGCCAAAGACAAAGAAAACTTGATCCGGCGCCGACAAGCTAAACTCAGACGAATTCTTCTTGTAAATCTTTTTTCCAGCGCGGGGCAAGGTGGCTGTGAGGCACTGGGCCGCCACAGCGGCGACACTGAATGCCTGCCAACCATTTGGCCTCGAGGTCCCCAGCGCAAGTAGTCTGGTTTAGAACACAATGAAAACAACCCGCTTAAAACGGCGTTAGAAGCGACATGGCGGATAGTCTCACGACGGACTAGACAAACTAAAAGCCTCATGCGCCGAGGGAAACTACTGGAATCTAGAAACCGCAGCGTGTTGCTGGGAGTATGGTGAAGTTACTTGGCTGCCCCGCTTCACAAACAAGCAATAACCGGCGGCTCGCCGGACCCGTGAGATTCGCCATCCGCAGCGGGGTTGCGTTGCGTCGCGACCTGATCTGGCGGAGGTGTGGCCCGACCTGCAACGCCGGGGACTACGACGAGGTGATGGTGAAGACGATATTCAAGCGGACGAAAGCCATCGAAGCGTGCGGTGGATATCCAAGAAAGATGGCCCCAAGCAATGGTAGATCGTCTGGGGCTATCCCTGGGGTAGCTCCACACCGGCATGCCATGATTGGACCGAAATTTTGAATGGACCATGGATGTGAAGCTACATTGGCACAAGATTGCGCGATTAGATCTTGAGGAGAAATGACCATGTACAAGAAAGACGGTAGGTACAGCCACAGGGCTGCATGTATGGACGGGAGCAACGGGAGGGAGTGCAAGGCTGCATCTGCAGCGGAGTGCTGATGCCCAAGACGGCGATTCCTCGTCAAAGGAACAACCTTGTCGTCAAAAGTCGGCCGTGGTAGAGGATCTTCGCCTCAGAGCCTGCCCTGGCTGGTCAACACGTGGACCAAGCTTGCGGAGATTGGTTTGACGTGAGCGTCGAGCACGGCGTTCGGGTGCTCGTCTTGAGCCCATAATCCAAGAGGTGCAGGGCATGGTCGGACAGTTTTGGGGGGGGGCCAATTGCAAGTCGAATGGTAGATCCCGGCCGCCGGCCTGGCTTTGTTCTCCACGTGACCGCTGGGCGTCAACCCTGAAGCGCAACGGAAACCCTCATACCTGAGCCAGTCACCACCACGTTGCCGTCGGACTCCAGGCATCACCACTCTGGACTACTGCTCCTGCTCCGCCCTCCTGCTCCATCCTCTGTCGAAGAAAAAAAAGAGGCTGCGCACGCCCATGTGGTGCCGTGTCCCTACGAGCCCATGCTCTTGAAGCCCCCCGGTGGTGCATCGCTCGACCTGACCCAGCTGGCCTCTCGCGAACCCCCGATCCCCTCCTCGCGCCGAACCAAAATTCACACGACACGACCCTTCGAACCCTTTTCCCCTGTCAGCCCCGTCACTCTCCCTTGGCTCAGCGTCGCGCTTCTCCGTCTCGGTCCGACTCCGACAACGACGGAACGCGAAAGAGGGGCACCAGGGCCCTGAAAGCCGGTCCATCGACGTGCTATCGCGACCGCCGCTTGTCCAGCTGCGCTCTTTGCCATCGCCATGAACGGTTACTCGGGCACATTGGCCCCGCCAGGAGGCATGTACGTGCGGGCCTTGTACGACTACGAGGCGGACGATCGGACCAGTTTGAGCTTCCGCCAGGGAGACATTATACAAGTCATTACCCAGTTGGAGAGTGGCTGGTGGGACGGCGTCATCAACGGCGTCCGCGGCTGGTTTCCAAGCAACTACTGCGCCGTCATTTCCCGGCCCATCGACGACGGGCGCGACGAGAGCAGCGCCGACGAAGGCGACGGAGCCACCATAGACGGTTCGCAGACGGACTTGGGAAGCTTCTCGGAAGCTTCAGACACGGATGACGATGGAGGCAAGACTTCTTTGCCGTTGGAGGGCACCGAGACGACAAAGGAAGAAGAGGCTGCGTTTTGGATACCCCAGGCGACCCCAGACGGACGACTTTTCTACTTCAACACGTTGACCGGCGTTAGCACAATGGAACTGCCTCTGGAAACGCCCTCTTCTTTGTCAGAGAATGGACCGCGAGACCGGACGAATGTGAACATGCCAGAAATGACAAGACCGCCACCAGAACTCATGGCTGGAGGCTGGAACATGTATAATGGGGACACGGATGACGAGAACTCGGCGTCTGATGTCGAAGGACCAATGGCCGGCTCCCACAGCTCATTGGTGAGTGCCAATATTTTTTTGCGCTGGGTGTGACATTGTGACTAATGTGCATGCAGCAACGGCGGCGCTCACTCACTTCCAACGGCGTGTCACCTGCAACATCCATGGACTCCATAGGCGGTGGATTGACGCGCTCACGCTCAGACCTGCACGAAAACGCCCAACCCTCAGGATTTTCTGGCCTTGGTCCGCCTTTGGGCACGACTTTGTCTACTTACGCCAACAACTCGTGGGTCGGCGGCCCGATGACTTCTGCAGTTTCCCGTCAATTCTTTGACGACGCGCAGGCAGTACCTCTCACCTGGAACAGGATGGTGGAGGATATGCGCCGATCCGTCGAGCGTTACCGCCAGGCCATCAGCAACAGCGATCGCTCCGAGTTTGTAAAGCGCGCTGAAGACATATCAGATCACCTACGGCTGCTTCTTGCTGCTGGATCTGGCACAACCGACAACCACTCTGGCAACCCTTCGATCATATCCGCCAACAAGGCTCTGTATCCTCACTTCAGAGAGACCATGTCTCGCTTTTCGAAACTCGTCTTGTCGTCTCATATCGCGGCGGCAGACTGGCCACCGCCCGACTCATACTCCAAGTGCCTGAAAGAAGCGGACGGCGTTTTGAACGGAGTGTATGGATTCGTCGAAGTCGCTAGGCAACAACGCGGCGAGGACATTCCGCGCCTAATCCCTGGTTTCATCATTGGCAGCTTCAACGGTGGCAACTGGCAAAGCAACGGCTTGAGTTCGCAGGACCCCATGAACCCCATGTCCTTCATCGATCAGGACGACCAGGACGAACCAAGCACGCGCCTCGACGACAAACTTGTTGAAAGGCTCGATGACTTGAAGAGATTCATCGTTTCGAGCATCAGGAAACTCGAAGAGCGTCTGGAGCTCGACGACAAGGTCATAACCAACGCTGCGCATAAGAAGCTCGGTGATCGGGTGTGCAAGTCCTGTACCAAAATCCTCGAGGTGTATCGACCATGGATCTCAACCGTCGAGTCTATCAATCTTGCTCCAATTGGGTCGACTTTCCAAAACCCTCAGGTCGCCGACTTTAGTATTGCCAAGCAAAAGGTTTACGACATGATTTCCGAGCTCATTCTAGCGGTCCAGGCTGTGGGAGCTCCGCTAGGCGACGAATGGGCAGAGAATCGTGGCGAGGCAATTGAGGATCGTCTCAACCATGTGCGGAATGTCGCCCACGATCTCGAGTCAAACACAGCCAAATTGTACTTTTCCCTCCAGCTTCTCTCGGATCTCATGCCCATGGACGACAGTCCACCGATGGACTCGAAGCGCTACACTGAGAGCGACATTTACAATCACTACCAGCGCAAAGGTTCAACAGCAAGAGCTCTTCTCGACGAAGACGTCCCCGGAGGTGGAAACAATGCCAAACTCAAAAAGTTCTTTGGTGAAGTCCCAGCACCCGTCATCCAGCAGCAAGCTGCCGAAGAGATACCAGAGTTTCTTCAGTTGGATCACGAGGGTGAAATTTCATATGATTTCAAGACCACGCCTCCTGCGCTCAAAGGTGGCACCCTCGCCGGCCTCGTCGAACAACTTACTCGCCATGACCGTCTGGACTCTCCATTCAACAATACGTTTCTGCTCACGTACCGTTCATTCACGAGTGCAGCCGAGCTCTTTGAGATGTTGGTGAAACGGTGGAGCATCCAGCCCCCGGCCGGTCTGTCTCGCGAAGACTACCAGCTTTGGGTGGACAAGAAACAAAAGCCCATCAGGTTCCGCGTGGTCAATATTCTCAAATCCTGGTTCGACAATTACTGGATGGAGGACAACAATGAAGAAGCCCAGGCCCTAATCCAGAGGGTCTACGCCTTTGCCAAGGACCACGTTGCTACCAGTGGCACCCCCGGAGCTACTCCTTTGATGGCTGCTGTAGAGCAGCGTGCACGTGGCCAAGATGCTCCATCAAAGCGCCTTGTCTTGACGCTCAATACTCAAACGCCACAACCCATTCTGCCCAAGCACATGAAGAAGCTCAAATTTCTCGACATTGATGCAACTGAGTTTGCTCGCCAGCTCACCATTATTGAGTCGAGGCTGTACGGCAAGATTCGGCCGACCGAGTGTCTGAACAAGACTTGGCAAAAGAAGCTCTCTCCTGGCGAAGCTGACCCAGCGTCAAATGTCAAGGCGCTGATCCTGCACTCCAACCAGCTGACCAACTGGGTGGCGCAAATGATTCTGACGCAGCAAGACGTCAAGCGGCGTGTGGTTGTGATCAAGCACTTTGTCTCTGTGGCTGACAAGTGCCGCATGCTCAACAACTTCTCCACCCTCACATCCATCATCTCAGCGCTCGGCACAGCGCCGATCCACCGTCTTGGTAGGACCTGGACGGCGGTCAACGCGAGAACAATGGCGACGCTGGAGAATATGCGCAGACTCATGGGAAGCACCAAAAACTTTGCCGAGTACAGAGACACTTTGCACAAGGCCAATCCGCCGTGCATTCCTTTTTTCGGTGTCTACCTGACCGACCTGACGTTCATTGAGGATGGCATTCCTTCTCTGATCAAAAAGACGAACCTCATCAACTTTGCAAAGCGCGCAAAGACGGCCGAGGTCATCCGAGATATTCAGCAGTACCAGAATGTGCCGTATCCTCTACAGCCGGTGCCGGAGCTCCAGGACTACATTCTGACCAACATGCAATCGGCGGGCGACGTGCACGAAATGTACGACATGAGTCTACAGGTGGAACCTCGTGAGCGTGAGGATGAGAAGATCGCGAGGTATGTAGCTTCCTTTCAAAGGCGAATTTGAGGTTACTAATTTAGACAGACTTCTGTCCGAGTCAGGATTTCTATAATGATACCCCCCTAATCTATAGCATTTTTGTTGCCGCTCAGGGCTGCCGACACAGTCCCAAGCTTTGCCTCGGCCATGATGAGTGCACCACTTGCGTAGGAGCTTGGTTGGAAGGAGTTTTGTATTTGGAAGTCTTGGCGGGTAGTGTCCACGCCAGTTGGATACGAATGATCTACTACAGCCATGGCGTGATGAGAGGCACAAAAGGAATCTCAGCAAGCAAGGTGTAACGGGTTGAGGAGTATTTCGAGCAGACAGTAGAAGGAACTTGGATTCAATTTTTGCTTCTAGCAATGGGACGCCACCAGACCATGGACGCGATCGAACTTTTGGATACGCAAGAGCGGTTTTGCAGTGTGAAACGAGTCAAAGCCGGCGCTACGGCCAAAGCGAGGTGGTTTGCGGAGGGTTGAGGCTGTCTTGTGAGCATGTACTTTGACTGATTTGTCTCTTGACGGCGATAATACACGGTCTCGCGGACGATGATACGATCAACACTTGTACGGATACCATTTATTTAATCAAGCCCAGCATAGTCAATTCGGCAGACGAGAGAAGGATGCGTGCCACATTTAGGAGTTGAAAGGCACGTCCCGAGCACCGGGCTGGTCCACGCTGAAGCTGCTCACCAGGTGTGTACATGGTGCCCATTGTCTGCAGGCTGGCGTGGTGCAAGGCTCATGTTTTGCAGCAAACAAACGGGGTTGCCACCGGTGTCCCTGTGGATCAGCCGTGCGGATGCCGGAAGAGTTTCAAGGTCGCTTGGGGAAGCATACACGTCGCACCGGCGCGCCCTTGCGTTGCAGCAACTTGGTGTTTGTCATTTCCTGGTGCGCTTGTCCTGTGCAACACCAACGTCGTGCAACACCATCTTCTGCTCCATGTCTCCACCTTGAAAGCGTCATGGCGCCCAGTCTTGCCTGAGGTGCCTTCTCGTCGCAGCTTCCCTTCCCCCGCTCTGTGCATGCACTGCACTGCTCTGCCGGTGCCCTGGTTGGTTTTTCCACCATGTGACGGTCCACCTATACCTCAGGTCGTCGCAGTCTCGTCTTGTCGCTACCTTAACACCAGACCGCTCTCGCCTCTGTCTTCTTCTCTGGGGCGGGACTGCCCTCTTACGGCGCTGTGCATTCCCTCTGATCCCCTCGTCCTCAAGTCTCGACTGCCTGGTGCGGTGACGGACTGGCTCCTTCCATCTGCCACCGCAGATTCGTGCGTGTGCAGCGCTTCTTTCTTTTGCCTGTGCTGGCCACTACACGTCGCTGGCGCATGATCAACCACGCGACATCAGACTTTCTAGGACTTGCACACTTTCCCTCCACTGCTGCCACGCAATTTTGGGCTCACTCATTCACTTTTGGCCATGGCTCCGGTTTTCCTCCACCGCCTCGGTGTGTTTGGCGTGCTTTGCGCTGCGATAGGCAATGGTAAGTTTTGTTTCTCGGTTATGCTCTCTGGAGGCGGCGGCCAATGAGCGTTCGTTGAATCTCTTGTCAGTCATGGCGGCAAGCTGCGATTGCGGCTACTCGGTCAATTCAACCAATGCGACTTCTTATGCGCTCTTTACCGACCTCGTCGAGACGGATTTCCTGCACGCTCAAGATCTCAAGGCCGCTGGGTGGACGCCGCAAGTCTACAACGTCACCCCCGACGCGGCGCGTGGGCCCTATGGCAAGATGGCGCTCCTGGAGAATGTCGTGCCAAACCCACTCAAGAGCGATTGGGACTGGGCAGGCGATTCAGTCCATGGAGGCGACCCTGGATTGCAGGTGTACGTGCGCTCTGATCCGATCGACGACATGATTCCAATGGGCGAACTCGTGATCCAGAGGACCGACATGTTGTTTGGGAGCTTCAGGGTCGCCATGAAAATCACCAGCGCATCGGGAACCTGTGGCGCATTCTTTTGGGTAAGACGATGAGCAAAGCTCAGCCAAAATTGGTGTCAGAAAAAGCAAGGGTAACAAATTGGCAAATCCGCAGTTCCGCAACGACACTCAAGAAATCGACATGGAGTTTCTCTCCAAGCAGCTCAACGACACATCGAACCCCGTCAACCTCGTGCTACAGTCGCCACAATCAGCCCAGGCTGGATTCGACGCCTCGCACACGCAGACCTACGACATCTATCCGCTGCCGTTCCGGCCAGACGACGGCTTCCACGAGTACCGCTTCGACTGGCTCGACGACCGCGTCTCGTTCTACGCCGATGGGCAGTGGCTCAAGGACATGACCATCGACCTTCCCAATAGCGCCGGCCACCTCGTCCTCAATCACTGGAGTAACGGCGACCCGCTGTGGTCCGCTGGCCCGCCATCCACCGATGCCATTCTCACCGTCTCATACGTCAAGGCCTATTTCAACTCGAGCGAAGCCCAGCGCCAGCGCGACTTTGCACGCCGCTGTCCTAAGCCCGATGCTGACAACCAGTGCGTCATTCCGGATCAGACGCGTGCACCGGACGGTCAAGGTCCGGATGGCAATGCCACGGCGCGTACCTTTTTCTTCTCGGCAGACCCGGATGACGTCGACAACCAGACGGTGTTTGACGGCTGGCCGAACGAGAGTAGACGGACTGACGGCGGCGCCGAGTGGGGGATGCTCGTCGTTGGATTGGCAGTTGCGGCAGGATTGGGGTGGTTTGGTCTGGTATGAGGCCGCAGAGAGGTGATTCGAGTCGTTGGAGGTGTTGTGTTGGCTCTACGATCAGGGGGGAAAGATGGAGGTGGAAACCACAACCCCTACCCTTTCTCGTCCCCCCTTCCATATCTTTTTCCTTCTTTCTCTTTCCATCACTGCATTCGCTGCTTCTTTCTCTTCTTCCTCTTATGGTAGCCTGTCTGCCTGATACCCCGTCCTCCAGCTCTTCTGCTGCATGCACGTCTTCCCACTTCTCAAGTGCTCTGTATTGCCCATTGTACAGTAAACCGACAGTCAGCACAGCACAGTTGCATGTCTTGCTTGCCGCAGAGACTTTTTACTTGATCACGGCACTCCTCTTGTCACTTTTCCTTTCTCTCCTTTTCCCTCGGGTCATGCTTCCCAAATTTCTGTGTGGTATATTAACATCGTCCTCTCTTGTCAAAACATACTCATACACATGGCAGTTGTTAGGAAAGCAAAAAGGCACCTTGCGCAAAACCCAAAAGAAAAAAAGAAACAACCACGCTACGAGTCTGCAGTTGCGGTCCTTGTCTCCCACGACATCAGGGGACCTCGATTCTTTAACCCTCATGGTCTTCGTGGAGCAAACCAAAGAATTGTCGATCTCTCCTCGCTGTCTTCGTCATGGCTCCCGTCCGGTTGTGCCTACCCTCAAAAGGTTGCTGATTTCTCAGGACACCGTCGTCGTTTAGGATGCTCCTCATTCGCCTTTTTTCCTGTCGCTAAACCCATTCGTCAGATCACTTTCACCACACCATCTCTCCAGCCCCCATTAGCACCGGCCCCTCCAGCGCCCTCTCATCCCGCTTTAACCCCTAATAGTGCCGAGTCGGTCCGATGCACTTCACTTCCCAACACCTTTTTCCAACCACAACATCCCAAACCCTCTTGTCAAAGCAGATCAACCCTCTCACGCCTCACTTAAGACACTTTATAAATATGTTAGCCACCTCGCTTTTCAACAACGGTTGATTGGTCTAGTTGGTCATGACGTGGGTCTCATATTTTCAATATGATCACTTCTTCAGGAGTGAGCGATCCCAAGGTCACCAGTTCGATCCTGGTATCGACCAGTTTCTTTTGCACCTTTTTTTGCTTCCTGTACGGGGATCTGGGTATTCATGTGGATGAGGGATGGATGCGTTGATGTGTTGTTTGATTGGATGGGGGACGGGGAGGGATGGTGGCGGGCGAGCAGATTGGGTGGACGATTAGGGGCGTGAGGGCTTTTGGTTGTGCGCGGGTGGTGCGTCTGTTGCGTTTTCTTTGGTTGTCGTTTTTGCTGCTTTGACTTTGTCTTAATATTGTTGTTGGGGTGACTGCTACTCGGGCCGACTGGTAGCTTTTGTCGGTCGACGGCGATGCGAAAGGATAGACGCACCGACAAGACTACACAGAGCATGGCAGGCATGCATGCATATCGGCAGACAACACCGTACCCTTGACTTAAATGATAGCTCCTCACTGTATATATTTGTGTTTGGCAGACACAGTTGTTCATCCTCCCGAATCCCCATCACCCTTCTCACATATGATTTTAGCTTCATTGTTGTTAGAGAATTTGTATATAAACTCTCACGCCCGCATCCTTTCCGCCTTTTTCCTCACAAATACGCCACGCGCTCAGTCAGAGGAAGGCCGGCACTCCCGCCTCCGCATGTGCAGACCAACAAGAAGAATAATGCACATGTATGGCTGGAAGGGCGGTGTATTGTCCAGTCGCTGCCGCCACCGCTGCCCAACTGAGTGACTAGACAAATATGCGTGTATACATGAACACAGCGAGGAGGTATGTACGTGGTGGCCAGAGAGGAGGCACATGCCGGTCAACCAACTGCCGCCACGCTGCGCCGCCGCCTATCTCAAGTAGAGAGAGAGAGAAAAAGAGAGAGGCAGATCTAGCTCCCACATCTCATCTCCCCGTCCGCTCCGCTAGGCATCTATCTACTACAGGTACGCTGCCATTGTTTGTGCTGTACTGCGCGCCCCCCGGCGGCCCCGAAAGCGCCGCCCGCCTGTCTATCGGTCCACACGGTAGGCGTCGACGCGGTCAATTCATGAGAGCAGGTGGATGAGAGGGAGAAGAAGGCTGGCTGGCGGTTTCTGCAGAGCATCGCCAGACGCATAGAGTAGAGACGGACGCCACGAGTCGCGAACGCCGGCGATTCGGGCTGGGGATACGCGGAGCGGGTAGACGAGAAAAATGGAGACGAAGAAGAAGAAGAAGAAGAAGAAGAAGCCCACAGCCAGAAATATAAGGTTTGTAGGTAGAAGTCTCGGTCGGTCGTGGTGCCACGCGCCAAAGCGACGACAACGACGGCCACGACCAGGGAGGAAAGGGGAAGCCGGGGTAGGCCGACAGTTAGACAGACAGACAGGGAGGATTCAGTCCACACGCCGTCAATGCAGAGACGAACGGGCAAGACAGCAAAGAAGAGACGCGTGGGATTCAGGGCCTCGACGACTCCGTCCAGCGGCAAGGCTGAAGAGGAATTCCGGCCACGTTTGGAGGATGGCGGAAACGGAGAGGGAGCGACGGAGGGGGGCATCCGCAGCGCTCACGGGTGTTGAGCCTCGTTGCTTCGCATGGCTACGCCGTATTATGGCGACGTTGGTGCTTGAGTGCTCCCTGGCCTTGTCTCGAGGAGATTAAGCGCTCCCTCTTCATCCCTACTTTTCCCTCCTCGGGACGACCAAACGTTCTCCGTGGGTAGAGCATGTAGGCGGACGAATTCCTTAGTCGCGTGCTGCGACCTTTCGAGCCAAGACTCGAGAGAAACTAGCACGGTGGGCCTGGGGTGCCGAGAACAAACAAGGGACAGGAGGAAGCTGATTTTGGAATGGGAGGGGTCGCAAAACCCGTGACGACCGCTTGCGTCCGTAGATGCTGCGAGGCGGGACAACCAGTGAAGACGACGGATCCGTCCGCATTTGACGCACCGCACCGCACCGTCTCCTCACGCGAACAAGGCACGCACGCACGCATCATGCTACGCACCGGCACCTACTCAACCTTCATCCTATCCACTATGGCACGAATCGCGTCGGCGCCGTTGCGGCCGTGTTCGCCTACTGCCAGCTGGCCCTCCTCGACCAGCTTCAGCGCCTTTTCCCGCAACTCCCTGATGCAGCGCGCGCTGTAGTCGAAGCTGCCCTTGCGCTCCATGTACTGGACGGCGTACTTTTTGACCTCGGGATCCGTCGTCTTTTGCTTGAGCACGTTGACAAGGACCAGGTTGGACGGGTCGGCGCGGATGGCGTGGATGACGGGGAACGAGAATTTGCCTTCAGTCAAGTCCTCGGCGAAGCCTTTTTGCGCGCTCAGCCGCGCCGATTTGAGGTTCAGGTGATCGTCGAGAATCTGGAAGAGGAGGCCGATTGTGTTGACCAGGGGAACGCAGTCGCTGCGTCGGTTAGTCCCAGGAGCGGACGAGGTTGGGCGCAGTTGGGCCGCCGCTGCTAGCTACTTACAGTTCCATGCTCGACTCGGCTTGCATCAGCTTCACGGCTAGTCGGAACAGGCCGCCCGTCTTGTTGCTCACCATCTCGAGGTAGTCGGCTTCGCTTGGGCACGTCAACGTGTCGCGCCAGAACAGATCCATGCCCTGCCCGCGGTGCAGGTTAAGTAGCTCCTCGGTGAAAATGGTCATGGCGGCGGGGTTGCGCAGCTGCGAGAGCGACTGCAGCGCGAGAAAATAGACATAGTTGGCCGAGTTGATGGTTTGTGCGGTGCCAAAGATGCTGTTCGCGACGGGCACGCCGCGGCGCAGCACGGAGCTGTCTTCGACGTCGTCGACCCTGGTGCGTCAAATTGTCTTAGTCGCCTGCCTAGCAAATGTCCAAAACCGTGCATGGGCTTACAGTAACGACGCCGTGTGCAGCATGCCCACGACCTTGGTGATCATGTCCAGCGACTTTTCCGGCACCTGCAGCCAGGCATTAAAGGCCGTGATGAGCTGCGTGCGAATGTCCTTTCCCGGATGCCCGTACAGGTACTCGTAAGGCCCCAGCAGTATACGCTCCTTGTCTGCCGACCAACCGGTCGAGCCCTTGTTATTGATGAGGTCTTGGTCGATGCCCTTGAGCGGGTCCGGGGGCGGAGGCGTCATTGGTACGGGGTATTGGTGTGTTTGGTGGAGCTGCTCGGGCGAGGTCGAGGTCGAGGGCGAGGACATGGTGTTGTTGGATTGGGTTGGAGCGGACATGGAGGATGCGGGGCGCGAGTTCTTGCCCGACGAAATCCAGTCGACCTCGGAGAGCGGGCGCAGGACGGATCGCTGGGGCGAGGAGCGCTTGGGGGAGATGGACGACTGGCGGTGGTTACTGTTGAGGATGCCACCGTAAGACGAAGAGCGGGGCGGTATGGCGTTGGGGGACTGCAGGCTGTGGGCGCTGCCAGCCGTGGCCATGGCTACTTAATAATAACAGAGGTGTACTATGCGGGACGGGCGACTCGGGGGTAGCTCCAGTGAGCTAGGAAGGAGGTCGGTTCGGCAGGACGTGTCTCAGAGTTGACAGAGGCGAGGGCAGAGGTTTGAGCGATGGCGGTGTCGATGCGAGACTGGAAGATGGTTGGGTGTTTGAGGCAGCGCAGAAGAAACAGGAGCTCGTGTCGTGGATAGGATACGGTGGGATAGGATTGGAGCCCGGGTCGCGCAGGTAAGGTAGAGAACGCGTGGGGATGACGCTGTGACAAAGTCAGGGATCGCCCGTCACATGCCATCCGGGTGATCGACCACCGCAGACCTCACCACCACCTCGACTCCCGTCACCTCACGACTTGTCAATTCACCATCAGGGGCAGCACTTGGCTACCCGCCCGCCCCCTTGACGACCGGCACACCACAGCATTGCAAAATCGAACATGGTAGGATGCTGACTCGCATCAAGACCGCAGTTGGTTGCAGGAGGAGCGCAGCAGGAACAACGCCATAAGACCACGTGGACGCCCTCCTTGCCTCCAATCCATCCTCAACTTGCGCTGCATGTCCCAATCGGACACACCAAACTCGTGGCCATGCATGCATGTCAAGGCTGCAGACGGATGCTCCGCATTCGGTTGCCCTTGCTCTAGCTACCAGCCTCGGTTCCGCCAGCGTCATGTCAAGAGGATATTAAATCATTATCCTACACCACTCTAAAGGTGCTCGTCTCAAGCCACTGCCTCTAGGACAATGAGGTGGGCGTAATGGTCGTTATCGCCAAGAAATGAATCCAAAGAACCCTCCTCCCATGACGTCTGCATACGCTGCAGTTGCTCGTGTATTCCATTCCATCAGGCCCCAATGTTCCGCAGAAAAATGAGCAGAGTCGTTTAAACAAGGCGGACGGGGAATCTCGTCTCTTCGTGAGTCCGTCAATGAAAACGCCAAAGTCGAAGCAAATGTCGAAATCCAAAAGGGGCTCGGGCCACGTCCGAAATGATGCAAGAATCCAACCTCTTTCAAAACTCTCAGACCACGGCCTTGCCTCTCCAGACCCCATCTTCACTATCCCTGCTCCTTGCACTGTCGACGCTTCCTCTGCTTCCCAAGCCCTCGAGCCAGTCCACAACGCCCACCTCGGGCTTGTGGATCCTCACGCACCACAGAAACCAATCTTCGAGCCACAGCAGATTCAACAGAATCCTGTTGCCCTTCCATGCAAGCCAGCAGACCAAGGCTCCGGCGACGGCGTCGAGGACAAAGTGGTTTGCCGTGGCGACAATGGCGACGAGGATGGTGAGCGGGTAGAGGATGCCGACGAGGACGCATGCGACGCGGCGCGGAGAGGGGAGACGAAGACGGAGAAAGGGAAGTGGACCACGGACGACAATCGGACGCGCGTGATGCGGGGGGAGGGGGATCGTGAGAATCGTCAGGCCGATGAGGAGAGAGTAGCCAAAGTGAAGAGAGGGCATGGCAGCTGCGAAGGGATTAGCTGGCTTATTTTGGGCAAGTTTAAGGTTTCCATACCATATTGGTTGCAGAATTTGTTCTGCGTCCAGACGCTGCCCGCGCCGTCGGCACCATGGACCGTGTCGACAAAGCCGTAGCTGCGCGCCTCCTTGCCAACGTCACCGGGGACGTCGGGGTCGCTCAGCAGGCGAGGGGGCATGCAGGGCCATAGGGTAAAGACGATAAAGGCGATGAGGTTGCACACGGCCATGGTGCGTCGGCGCGCTTCATAGAGACGGGGGCCGGCAGGGCTGCCCTCAATTTCCCCGTAACGCTTGCCAGCTTGGCGCTCGTCGAGGCGGTTGCGGGTCGTGGTGAAGTAGTAGAGCCAGACCAGGAAGAGAATGGTGCCGGGAATGTGAATAAAGGAGTAGATGCGGTTGATCCATGTCAGGGCGGTAGGGTGCTTGAGAAAAAAGTGCTGGACGGCTAGCTCGTGGAAGATGTGAAGCTTTTGCTCGATATGGATAAGCTGCAGGGCATGTTTGCGGGCCACATCGACGGTGCCTTCGACGAGGGTGACGGCGGTGAACGCTCGACCGAGCTGGTATACCTGTTGGACGATGTCAAAATAAGCCTTGGATCGAGTTGGGTGGTTGGAATGGAAATTGAATGCCAGAACCCTGGCGCGGGTCGGGGCGAGCGAGGCAGTGCAAAGAAACCCCAGGCAAAGCATACCCAGTAAATCAAAGCCCAGTACCACGCTTCTACCAGAAACGGCAACTTGTTTAACAAGCGGCTCAAGAAGCGATCCTTGAAGACTCGGGTGTTTGGCGACGTCACGGCGCGGCGGAATCCAAACAACTGCAACTCGCGCTTCCTCCAGCGGTCTTCTTGCGGCTGGGGAGATGGCAGGCGACGCGGGAGCAGGCCATCGACAGCCGTGGGACTCTCGAGACCAGATTCGATGCTGTCTGGCGAGTCGCTGCGGGCGTGGCTGGGGCGATATCTGTCGTGGCGCGAGGAGGCGAAAAGACGGTACTCGGAGTTGCGGTTGATCCACGTGCCGCCAAACAACAGAGTCACGACGACGAGAGGTTCTATAAAGGCGCCTGCGCCCATGGTGAGGGCCGAAGAGGAGCACGCAGAGCAGGGTAGGAGTAGAAAAGAGGGAGGCAAAGAGGTCGCGTGACAGGCGAGGACAAGATATGGGAGAGACGGCGTGTACGTGGATGGGATGGAGCTGAGGATGACAAGAAAGAGCGAAGCACAAGAGATATCTACTGTAACAACCCGACAGGACAGGCGCCTACCCTACCTAGAACAAAGCCAAGGGGCGTGCACACCTCAGCGATGATTACTGCTGCCGGTGCTGACCTGACAGGAAGACCGACGGGACTGCCGCTGACGACTGGTTTACCACCCACCCACGACCAGACCTCACCTCACGGGCACTTGGACACCCGAAGCTCCGGATGTGCCTGGTTGACCTTGTCTTGACGCCCGTCTTTGTCCGCCAATCTCTTGTCGCCGTCCGGAATCGCATGGAACCAGAGAAGCCGTCATCTGACAGCTGCATGCTAGCCTCGAAGCGGTCAACAGGCGCACGACAGGATACAACTGAGGCGACACGGCTCACGGCTCACGGCTCACGGCTCGCGGCTCACGCCCTCGACCGAATTACAAACACATCTGGATGGATAACGCCCCGCCTGGTCCGTTCGCCTTGCCGACCATCATCCTCAGCTCATCCATGCCGTTCCATGCGCAGGGCTCTGTATTACTTGCCCCGTCTCTCGCTGCCCTCGCATTCTTGACGTACCTACATCAACACACACAACAACCAATCCCCGCCACCGCCGTTGGATTCTGCGTCCTTGGAAAAAGAAACCAGCAAGCAAAACAAAACAGAAAAAACGGCCGCCGAGTCCGCCGCCCACAAAATTTCCACGACCCTGGTCCCGGTCCCGGTTCCGGTCCCGGGAGCTTTCTGACCTCCCGTCGCTCTCGCCGTCCGTCCATCGACGACAAGAAGATTCGTTTAATGCGGGCAGCTCCAGTACCAAGCCCGCCGCCTTGCGGTCAGTGTCCTGCCAAGACCAGCCCAAATAAACGAAGCGACTCGTGTGGATCCGAACGCGTACGACCGCACGTTACCCCATTCTGAACATGGCCAATTTTTTCTCCCACTCCTCTCTCACGTCCGGCTTCGCGGGTCCCAGCTACACACAAGAAAGACAAGCAGAGCACCGACTGGGCAAACAAAGTAGCAATCAAGCTTCGACCCGAACCTCCGTCTTTCGTCCAGCTCGGTACCTATCCTAATCTACCAACAGCGGGTCCCCAGCAAACGCCCACATGCAAACACCATGAACGACAAGGAAAATAAGGCCGACGTGATGCCCCGTCCCGATCGATGCGCAAACCACTCCACAGACACAGCAGTCCAGACAAACACAAACACCACGGAAATAAAAAACAAAATATTACCAACACATCCGTCTCGTATAGTATCCCCGAGCTCCGTCGGCCGTCTCGGTCTTCCGTCGCAGCTGGACCATCCAGATCCGAATCCGAGATCCCGCTTGGCCCCCCCTCTATCTACCCCGGCGGCCAATGATGGGTCACAAACGCCCGGGTAGCTGCGGATAGCGCCGCCCGCCTCCGTGTTGAGGTATGTGTGTGAGCCATGTCGTCTTGAAGCTTGATCTCCGCCGCCGCCGTGAACATGTGGCTCACGAAAACTCGACCGCCACCGAGCGCTTACAGGGCTGTCCTTCAATGCCAGCCTGCTTGGTAGTTGCGTGCTGGTCATGGACATTTCTTGATCTTTCGAGCACGCGCCATGCCCAACAGCTCCATGTCCATGCTCCATCAATTCTTTTCTTCTTGGTCTTCGTCAGTCGCATCATCATCATAGCAGTGCGCCCAGCACCCCAACACCGGCCCCCAATCCCGCCCCCACGTAGTGCCATCCAGGCGTGGGTTGCGCGCCCGCCACGTTGTCGACGGCCGTCGACCAGATGCCCAGCCCGATGCTGCCGCTGCCTGCCGACGACATTTGGTCGGGGACGGCGGCAAACGTCATGCGGAGAACGGTTGGCGTCCATGTTGGCGACCCGTTCGTCAACCACACCTCAACCCACATGGTGGTGGTCGAGACGCTGGCCGTAGGCCCCGTTGTCACGGTCGACGAGGGCGCTGCCGTGACCGCGTCGGCTGCGTCCGTGGCCGCCGTCGTGGTCGTCGATGGCAAAAGACTAGTCGAGGAAGTCGAAGATGAAGTGGTTGAGGTGGTTGAAGTCGTCGATGAAGAGGTAGCGGCGGCTGCCGGCGCGGCGGCTCCAGCTGCGGCCTGATCATCCGTAGCTACGCTTGAGCTTGACGATAAGCTTGTTGACGACGCTGCTGCCACCGGGGCCCCCCCTGCGAGGGTCGAGGTGGAACTGCTGACGGCGGAGGTCGAGGACAAGGCGGCTTCGCCCGCCGCGGTGGTTGAGGTGTCTGTGGAGATGGGGGCCTGACGGAGTCTGTGTGCGTGGAACCCCAGAGTAGGGTCCTTGTGTTAGCCGGATTCGTGTGTGGGGATTTGCACGAGTGCACGAGGTCGGGCGATGGAAAGAAAAAAACCAAAAAAATTTGCTCCATGGTCGTGGCAAGCCAAAGACCAAAAGGGAAAACAAGGCTTTACTTCGACAGAGTGTGGACTCGAAGTGATCACTAATTTGATCCTTTGAGGCAAGGAAGTAGATATCCCGACTCCCCGCCAGAAGAGACAAGACGTCCGAGTACACACGTCCGCAGAATGTAATCGATAGTACCATGTCCACTGACATGGAACCTGGGCAGGGAAAGGATTTGGGGGACTCAGGATACTTACTCGAGATTCGCCGCCGGAGCTGCCAATGGCAAGACGACCGTGGGATCCGAAGCCATGGACGCCGCAGCTTCGGCCGCATCCGTCATAGTGGGCGCCGCCACGTCCTCTGGGACAGGAGCCACGGCTGCGGCGGCGGCGGTGGCGGCGGGCATCAAGAAGACGCCAAGTGCCACGCTTAGTGCGGTCAATGAACGCATGATGTTGATGATGCTTGACTGCTATAGGCTTTCCCCGCCTTTAGATCCAAGGGGATGGTTAGGCTGGTTCGAAGCGGAGAGCTGAGGCTTGCGGTGGTGGTGGTGGTGGTGGTGGTGGCGCAGTAGTACGGACGACCAGACGGATGGGTCCTGACAAGTCTCTCTTTTTTGTCGTTGTCGAGAGCTTGGGGTGAATCGTGTGATGATCACCACTGACTACCAGTCGGCTGGATCTCTTGGTGGAGTGATTTTTGTAAAGACCGAGGTCGATGCGTTTGACAGGACGGACCGCGAGGTAGGTCGAGCAGCAGTAGCAGCACAATCAGTTGATCCACTTCGAGTGTCCACGAGCGAGACGGACCGGGCCGCGATCAAGCAGGGACGGGCGGAACCACTGCGGAGCCGTGTAGATGGAGAAGAGCAAGGACAGGCGGACAGAAGGCAGGGCGATGACGGTTCTCCTCCAATTCAAACGAAGGGACTGATGGACGGCGGCGGCACGGGACACGAGAGACAACAGAAAAGACGACGACGGACACAGCGGCAAGCCAAAAAGACTTGGGTGAAAGCGCAAGAGAAAGAGAGAAAGGGGGAACAGAAGAGACAAAGACGGGAAAGAAAAAAACAGACCTACCAGATCACGGACATGATGTGCTATCGCGGAAGAGGCGACTCCACCTCTCTCAACGGAGGAGAACCCACAGACTCACGACAACACCCAACGGCAGCAAGCAAGCGGACATCGTGAGCCAGAGTCAGAGCGCAGGCTCATCAAAGGACGGGGCGCAGCGCGAGCTAGCTGCGTTATCGCGGCGTTGTCGTTGCGTTTTGGCCCCACACACACCATGGTGAGTACGGGCGCACACGCTTTCTCCCTCTCTTTTATTTTTATTTTGCCTCCAACTTCCTTCAATCCAGTTTCACCAGGCTCTTAGGCACGACGGATGGCCTCGGGAGCGTTTGCGTTGCGGTGAATGTGGCTGTGGTTGCGCTCGCTTGGTCGTGGTCCCCATCTATCGTGCCGGGCATCCGTTGTAGTGGACGCGAGAGTGAGAGAGAGGGAACACCAACAGAAGAAGGTGGGATGCCGCATCTGATCCAACCTTACAAATCGAGTACGGGTAGAGGAGAGCAGTGCGCGTGGTGGAGTCGTGGGCTGAGCAGGGCTGATCAGCCCGTCGACACGCATGCAGCACTCGTCAACCGCAGCACAACAGCACTTCTCTTTCTTTCGTTCCTGCTGGGGCTTGTCGTCTTTGCCTATCGGAAACAGACCGGCTCTGAATGAGAAAGGGATTAACATTGTCGCTTGGCACGAAGTCAAGGACAAAAAGAGCCTTCAACATCGTGCATCCGGACAAGAGTGGCGGACATGATGATGACAGGGAGGGCAAGGCAGCCGAGATAGGGCGAAGGCGAGAACCGAACGAAGGGTCTCCGTGGCCCCAGCGTGCGCAAGCAGACGTCGGTGGATAGCACCACGACAACTCGCCGCGCGTTCGCCTTGTCGAATTGCGTCTTCCAGTCTCGCACACATAGCCAGCGCCGTTGACACCTCATCCTATTCAATCGACGAGAGAGGTGTGGTCAAGGAATGTGGAGATGCCGAGAAAGAAGCCAGGAAGATTGAAACCAAACAACAAGGAAGCGACGTCTCGATTTTTTCGGCTGCTGAGAGGCATTTCCTCGGCATCCATCTCGGGCCCGTCCGCACTGACTTGCATCTCGCGAGTCAGAAAGTATTGCAAGGAAGTGCCATGTGCAGGCCCGAGAGCTCCATGGATGTGCCATGCACCTGCACCACACACCACTACTCTCGACTCTTGTCACGCACCAGAAGCGTCTACAGAGAATGAGAGGCTTTGAATGGTTTATCGGGCAGATTTGACCGACCTGCCATCCTTTGAGGCCATACTGAACACACCATGAAGAGGACAAAGACCTGGGGAAAAATCCACAGAGAGAGGAGGCAGCAAGTAAGTTATGGACCACCATTCAAAGACGGTGGTGGTGGTGATGGTATTGAATTGGAGAGAACTCCTCCATGCTACCAATCAGCCGGCAGCTGCGATGGCGCATTCAACGCCTTTTGAGGTGAACCAGGAGATGTAGCGCCGTGGTAATGCAACCAACAAGTGACCCATGTAAAAAGACTCCCGCCGCCCGTTTATCCATCCATCCATCCATGCTTTTTGACCCAATGATGACCACCTGTACGCCTCGACCGGGTTGTGCTTGTTCCCCCCGGCCCACAGTCCCACCGACAGTACTAACCGACAATCTCCTCAAAGTCGGGCGTGACGACGAACTTGCCAAAGACGCGGCCGAAGCTCATGGCCTGCCCGGCGTCGCGCCCGACGCGCTCCTCCTGCGGGTCGATTTTGGAAATGACAATGTCCTGCAAGAAGCTGGCCTCCATGCCGGCGTGCAGCTCGAGGCTCGTGCCGCCCCAGTCGAGCGTCGTGCGGCCGCTCTCGTGAACGCGGAGCTTGCCCACCTTGCCGCTGGACAGCACGGTTGGGAGGTCTGGGCTGACTTGGTCGAGTCCCGAGGGGCCGTCGTCTTCGATCTTGACGGCTGGCTGCTGCGGCTGCTTGTTGGATGACTCGGCCGTGGCAGCAGCGGGCGCGTCGACGTCGTGAGGGTGCGTGGGCGAAGTTGGCTCGGGCTTGACCGTGTCCTTGACTGTGAGACTGGGCAAGACGGGCGGGAATTGAAAGAGGTAGACGCGGTCTTGACGGTTGTCGATGGCTTCTTGCTTGGGCTCGGTCTGTTCTTTGGGAGTGCCTTCGTTCATGGCAGTATCGCCGTCAGCATCGCGGGGCGTGCTAGTGTCCGCGTCTGCGGCAGGCTCACGCGGAGGGACGATGGTGCCGAGTTCCTTTGCGACACTCTCCCTGGCCTCGAGGATACGCGCCTGTTCAGCCTTTTCCTCCTCGGTGTGGGCGACGAATTCGCCCCAGCGCGGCTTTCTGCGCGACTTCATCCTGGGCTTGGTTTTGCGAGACAGCTCGGGCGACGACGGGGCGTCCTTGATGGGCGCTTCTGGAATGTCCGTCGGGATGGCCGAGTCTTCGGTGGGCTCGTCCTTGATGTTGACGACGCCGTCTTCGTTTTCCCAGCCCCAGGCGCCTCTCCAGTGAGCCTGCTCGCCGGTCACCTGAACGTCCTTGGCCTTTTGTTTGCCCTTCTTGCTGGAAGAAGCACCGTCCTCGGTTTTGATTTCAGGATCACCTGGCGCCTCGGCGACGATTTTGCGTGCGGCGTTGTGGTGCTCCCGGCGCTGAAGACGGACAGGCGCGAGGCCAGTGTTGTTGTTTCTTGACCTCTGCTGGGCAGGTCCTTCCCCGGTTATTTCCAAATCGTCAAATTCGTCCTTGATGTTGATCCTGTCCACGTCGATGCGCGGGCCCAAAGAATCGGCTTCTGGGTCTGATGAAATGTATCCTCCGTCCTCAGCCTCGGGTTGTTCACCATCGCCCCCCTCGCTCTTGACAACTGGCTTGCGCCTGCTGCTGCCCGACGAGAATCCTGCGCCAGATGACTTTCCACGGTGGATCATGAGCCGGCTCTGGTCTGTCCGCCTGTTAGCTGCGCCCACCACACCACATAGGCTCATAAACACTCACCAATGCCAGTCGCCCAGCCCTCTGTGAAGATACCCTCCTCCTTGTGCTGCTCCCTTGACCCCATGAAGCCGCCCCTACCACCCCTTCCGCCACGGTCACCACCACGTCCACGTCCGCGCCCACGATCCCCACGGCCTCTTCCGGCGCCCGCAGCCCTGGCTTCCGAGTTCAACTGCGCCATCTTTTCTCTCCTTTTCGCCTGCGCCTCGGCCTCCATTGCCTCTCTCTCTTCCTTGCTCCGTCTTCCCTTGAATGTCGGCATCCTAGCCATGGCCTTGGCCTTCTTGCCACCCCTTGCGCCCTCCGTAGCGCCCGATAAAGCAGGCGATGCCGCAGCAGAAGGCGCGCTACTGGCAGCCGAAGCCATTGCGGCAGTGTTTTCGGGTTCCGAGGCTCCAGCGGCTGTGTCGGCGGCCTCTGTGTTGGTCGTTGTCGCGTCCGCCTCGCCCGCACCCGTCATGTCCACGTCGGTCGTGGGAGCGGTAGACGTTGGCGCCACTGCAGGCTCATCCTTCGGCACGAAGAGCGACTCTTCCTCGTTGGCTTGCGGTTCCGCCTCGGTAGCTTCTGGGCGGCTCTCGGATGCAGCTTTTGCGCCGCGGCCACGACCACGGCCTCTGGGATTCGTTGTGCCTCGCTTGGCGCGAGCGGTGCCCCGCTTGGGAGGCATGTCGAGTCGAATGCGAATCAAGAAAGAAACAAAGGCACGGGTCGTTGTTTGCGGAAACAAAGGCGCAGGTGGACGTGGGGGGAGCTGTTGGAACTTTTTAGCGAGGCGAGTCAGAGCTGTACCACCATCGATCTGCTGCGGTGGTGACGTAGGGCACGGTTCACCAACATTTCCGCCCAAGCTGAAGTGAACCAGGGTGGGTGACCATTGGCGAAACAAAACAGGTGGTCTAAGTACTTGAGAGAACCAGAGACGGAAAAGAACTATTGGCATGGGCCATGTCTATCCTACAAGCTGATTCTTGAAGAAATCCAGGTAGTCAAGTCATCCATACCGGCATGTCACATCCAACCAGGGAGTAGCAACTTGAGGTATTGGTTTAAGTCTATAAGATTTCCCGGTTGACCCGTTTGTACCATCGCTGGCCATTCTATCCCTCGTCCATCTCTACACAAGTTGTGGATACTTCACCCCAGTATCAGAAATACCATCGCTCCCCTCCATAATTTCCATCTCCTATCCAAACATGCGAGTATTATTCCCGCTAGTAGATGATTCTTCAAACAATACACTAAAAGGATCGTAAGGACAAGCCCGCCGCCGATATGATGATTCGCTGAAATACAGGCAACAACGCTCATAAACGGATTAAATGCATAGAAAGGACAGGCTTTTTGGCGGCGGGCAGTCTGGATGCAGGCATGCAGTCGTGACGGCGTAAAGGAGTGTGGGTATGGAGCTATCAGAATAGAAAACGAAAAAATAAAATAATAAAGACAGAGAAGAGAATCTGAAGATATACAAGTGAAGGATCCTTATGAAAACCTGGCAATGCTGGAGATTGACGTGAAAGGTTGCCATGACAATTTCAAGTCACCTTAAAGCAACCAGGTCAGGCCAAAGACGCCACCAGCCAAGGCGGCCGCAGCCTCGACGCCGGCCATCTTACAAGCCGCACCCGTCTGGAGCGTGGGAGCGCCCGCGGTCGCAGTGCCCCCTGAAGCTTGAGCAATTTGCGTTGCATCAACAGTGGCATAACTAGTCAGCGTCGAGCGCTCGCCATTTGGCAGCGTCGTCGTCGACAAGACAACGCTGCTGACATTGTCGGGCGTGTACGTCGTCTTGAAGGTGCTGGTGCCGCTGGTGCGCGTCAAGACCTGGCCAGAGCTGTAGGTGGCGCGCGAGTAAGCATTGGCTGCTGAAGTCACAGTGACTGTCGACCCGGCGCTGTTGGTGGTGGTAACAATGACGCCAGGTTGGGTGGTCGTCTTGCCCTCACTGTTGGTGGTAGTTACGGCCACTGTGGCGCCAACCAGGGCCGAGCTAGCAACGACGGTGGTGCTGCCGGCGCTGTTTGTCGTCGTGACTGTCACATCAACGACAACGGGAGTGGCAGAGGAAGTTTTGGTCGTGGTGGAAGTCTCTTGCGAACTGGACGGAGTCGTCGTGATCGTAGTCGCAGCAGCTGAGGAAGAGGACTCTGTGTCAGTCGTTGTAGAAACAGTTGTAGAAGTAGCAGCAGCAGTACTTGAGGGCTCGGAAGAAGTCGAAGAAGAAGCTGAAGATGATTGTGAGCTCGCAGAACTTGACGATTGCGATGTGGATGAAGATTCCGGGGCGGAAGACGTCGACGATGCCTCTGCTGAGGAAACGCTCGCAGTAACCACCGTCGTTCTTGTAGAAGTCGGAGCGGCAGAGGATTCAGAAGAAGACGCAGGGGCAGTGCTCGAGCTCGACGAAGACGCACCTGGGGAGGAGCTCGACGTAGCAGCGCTCGAAGTGGCCGTGCTAGTGACGGTCGAGGTGGTACTGGTGCTGGCTACAGACGAGGACGGGATGGTGGACGTAGCAGGGACAGAGGTCTCAGACGAAGCGGGAGATGACGTACTTGCAGCAGAAGTGGCCGTCGAAGTCTGCACCGTCGTGCTGGGAACCGTCGAGGTCGAAGGAGCCTGCGTAGACTGCGTCGTCGAAGGGGGCACCGAGGTGCTTACGACCGAGGACGTGGTTGGGGCGGCAGTGCTCGATTGGGACGGCGAGGATTCGCTCGTGTTGTTGTTGGTCGACTGCCTCTTGACAAGCTCAGGCTTGGCTGCAGCAGCCTCGTCTGCCTTTGCATCATGTGCGACGGCAGGGTATTCTTTCTGGAAAGACAATTGATGGTTGTGCAGACAGTCTTGAACCGAGTCGGCAGCGGCGTCGAGCAAGGCTTCGACTTTGCTTTTCAGGGCAAGGGAGTTCCCTGCAGGAAACGCCAGGTCGGCCTGGACAAAAACGTTCGCAAGCGGCAGGGCGAGGAGAGCGAGGGAGCGAAGGGACGGCATTTTCGATTTGTCGAGGAAAAAAGGCTTTCGGAGTCGCGGGATGGAGGGTCAATTATAGACGCGTCGAGCAGTGGCAGACTGGCGCAGGCTCTTTGTCAACAAACGGCACATTGTGGGAGGGGAGGCGTGAGACGGCAAAAAGCAGCGGCGGTGGATTGGACGTGCAACCAACGGCGATGAGACTCACCAAGTGGCCGAGTGGCTGGACTTGGCTGTGTGGTGCAGCGAGGTGCAGACACGAGGGCGTCGTCGGGCTTGTCGATAAGCAGAGGAGATGTGTGGTGAAGGAGAGACGGTCGAGCGAGAGACCTGGCCTGGCGCAACCAAGAGAGCGAGGGGGAGGTTGAGGAGGCGGAGAGGGAGGACGGGTGAGGTATGTCGGTAGAATGGGCGAGCAAGAGAGAGACCAGGGCTGTCGCTTTAGAAGGAAGGAAGTGAATGGTACGAGCAGGCGCAGGCGCAGGTGTGGAGCGGGATTATCATAGCATGGCATGGCATGAGCTGTGGGTGGAGCCTTCCTTTCAGATTCTGCCATGATGCGCAGCGCAGCGCAGCGCAACACAGCGAGCACAGCACCGGCCAGCCAGCCCGAAGCCGACGCAACGGATGGGGGAGCATACATAGCATGATGATGACCGTGTTTTGCGTGCATGCTGAGACATGTGCTTCGATGGCACGTCAGTCGTATATTCGTCCATCCGTCCGCTGCGTCGGGCCCTCCGTTGACGTCTCCAATGACGCATTATACAAGCATCCCGTGCACTCAAATACGATCCCGGCAGCTATTTTCTTCGTCCAACTTCTTCGCATTCATTTGCATCGCCAATTACCCTCCCACACCGCAAGCCTGCCCTCTTCGACAATCACAGCTCAACAGGGGGTGGGTGCCAGGGGGACCACGACACGTTGGCGTGCTCACCACCGGCCGAGAATGCCGCTGCTCGTCCCCTTGCAACAGCAAAATCCGCTTACACCGTCTTGCATATCTGCATGCTCGTGCTAAGAATAGCAGTAAGCTCGGCAGATCAAAAAGGCTTGGCCGTGTGTTCCCGCTGATCATGGCCAACTGAAGTTGCCCTGGCTGGGCTGCACCGCCTCGGGTCGACACTGCAACGCTTCAAGGCTCTCAGCCAACGCCAGGTTTCACTCAGATCCGCTGTCATCTTCGTCGCGGCCTTTGTGTGCGAGCGCCCGCATTTCCAGGTCAGCGCTGCCCGAAGACTATGCCGAATAAGCGAGGCTGTTTGTTGGTCATTGCGAGCCAGCATAAACGAATAGATGACCATGACGACGGCGATGATGAAGGTGGCAGAGGTCTGATCTACACGGCGACACCGAAAACCTGTCCCTCTTGACCCTTTGCTGCTCCGTCGTCTCAATAGTGTTCGGACAGGAGGCACGGTCTCGTCCATGCCCGCTCCACCATCACGAGCGCAAGGACAACAGTCCGGATAGCAGCAGCGCAGAGGCGTGAACTTTGCTTGCAACAGAAAGCGCTAGGTACTCTCGACCCGAACCTTGTTCACGACAATCGAACAAAAAAAGGGCAAAAACAGGCTCATTGCGTGGCCCAACTCTGACTTCGCGCAGCCGGATCTGCCCGCCGTTCTCCCCCTCTCTCTGCAAAGCGCAAACCCCTTCCAACTCGCGATCCACAACCTACCCCTCCACACACCACCCCTGGCCCCCCGCCCCATCCACCAGCATCAACCTTGACGTCTCCGCAGCACCCCCATGTCTCTCCCCCACACCACCACATCTTCGCGACATCCCTACTCAGCTGAGCGACCCCTTTTCCCACCTGCCCATGGCCACGCTCCTGCTTTTCTGCCCGAATGTATCCATATTCTGCTGCTCATCCTGCCTGCATATCCGCCGGCCCGCCAGAATCGTACATAGAGGGCAGGCCAAGGAAGTCTATCCGGCAGCATGCGTTGTTTGCATTCTACCCCGCGAGGTATAATATAGGGCGGCCTCCACTCGTCTGCCGGAAAAGGGTCGCGTTAGCCACGCGTGCTTTTCGCTCAGGCAGCGCGTTTGCCTTGCTGCCGTCTCGGCAAGGCAGGCAGTGGAAGACATTGGTCGAGTCTCGGGATGGAGAGACAGAGAGACCATTGGCGAGTCCCCATGGTTGATTTTCTTCCCCTCTCTATCAAAAAAAGACTGGCTGAAAGAACAAGCAGGCTTCAAGCAGACGTGTACCTACCTTGTCCAATCTAGGAGGACTGCTGCTTGCTTTTTTTTCTTTTTCTTTTTCTTTCGTAGCTCGTTGTGACGACAAGAGCCGGCGCAGTAGCTAACTCACGACTCCAACTTTGAACAACACTTGACGACCGAATCCGGTGGCTTTGCGCGAGTTCCACTCGGACATAGCAATCAGTCGAACGCAAAACAAAAGGCAAACAAATGAAAAGAACAAAGATGAGAAGAAATCGGCGATACGTTACGGTTCGAGGTACTAGACTCCACGTGTAGATACAAAGTGTCTCTCCTTCCTCGACCCCCTTCTCGCATCTTCTCCTACGACCCCTGTCCACATCCTCCCATTATCCCACCAGTCATGAGGCGAGGAAGGAAGAGGAACCATTGCGAGAGAGCGATGAAGGAACCCGACTGCTTTCCCTCCTGCCAGCACCCCGACCTTCGCTGAAATGGCCCTTCGCGACGACCCCCACTCAAGTCCTCGAGTCTGACTGCGGCCATGGAGACTGCCGACGTGCCATTCGCAATGCGTTGCCAAGCGGCCCAGAAATAAGAGAAACCTTTACGCTCTCTCTCTCTCTCTCTCTCCGCCATAACTGGTGTCAACGACGCACGCGGGTCGCCATGGCCACAGAAAGATGAGGCGACTGATCCAAACAATCGAAACGGGACTCGGGCCGACGCGGCCTGATGACCAACCAAACCAACTCCCAAACCCCCAACACATGCACGCTCGCTCGTACCATGCAAGACACCAAAGGCAGGCGAGAACACAGCCTGCCAGACCTGCACCACTGCTTGCTCTCCCCCCGCCTCTAAACATCCAACATGGACCGAATGCGTTGAGTACGCGGCGATGCCGTCGAAGTAGGGGAGCCGCTGCGCGTTGACCGAACCTCCGCATCAGTTGGGAGCTGCTGTAGCCTGTCCGTAGGAATTGCCGTCTCGACCGAGCCGTTGTTGATAGGCGGCGCATCCTCGATGCTGGGCTCAAATGGCGGAAATTCGACTACACTGCTTTTTTCGGCGGGAGCGGACATGGGAGCTGCCGCCGCCGAGGTGCTCCTGCTTGCGCTGTGGTGATGACCTGAGGTTGGTCGCGAGCCTGACGGCTCCCGTGGTGTGCCCGGGAGCGGGGTGTAAAAGTGGTCGTCAGGGTCGACAGGCGGAGTGCCGTGCGATGGTGGTGTCTGAGTAGGGGTGAGGTCGACCTCGGAGTCCATTAGACGATTTGGACTGACCCCAGGGGTGGGCTTGGTCTCCAAAACTTCCGGAACGGGGCTGACGATGTGAGCTTCAGGGAGTATTGTAGATGTACGAGGCAGTTCAGCCGAGCGGCCACGGCGATGCTGGGAGTGGGCAGCAAGACTGGACGAAGAGCGTTGCTGTCCCAAACCAGCTGCCGACCCTGCATAACTAGTGTGACCATGAGAGTCTACCATGCGGTTGTTGGGTGGGCTCTTCGCGCGTTGCTTGGCCTCTTCTCGTTCCTTTCTCTCCGCAAGCTTCCCTCTGAACCACTCAATCGGTCCCGCCTTCTTTTCCGCTTCCCTGCTGGCATCACTCCAGATCGAAGCCTCATGTGGCTCAATGGTCAAGCTCTTACGGCCACCGCGCGACCCAAACGAACTCATGCTCTGCTCAGCTCCGGGGTTAGAACCGAATCCATGCTCAGTGACGCCCTGGGACGGCTCCTTCTTGTGGGAGATGCGCCAGTGTCGCTTCCTCTCCTTCTCGGTGTGGTCATAGGTGGAGGCCTCGTCCCCGTGCTCGACTTCCGAGTAATCTGCTGTCGTGGAATGCGAGCGCGTGGATGCGCTTGGGGACATGCTGGGTTGGAGCGGGTTAGCGCTCATCGGCTGTTGCTGCTTCGGGGGTGAGGATTCTGGCATGGCTGAAGGTTGCGTTTGTTCTTTGATTGGCGTACCTGCCGCGACATTTGGAGGGAGCGGGGATGGCGGTGCTCCTCCCGGAAGGGTCCCGTGGAGAGAGTGCGTCGAGCTGGCTGCACTGGGGTTAGTGCTAGGAGCCCTCTTCTTCTGCAGCTTATTAGGCCTGCGCTTCTCCTTTTGCTCCGTGTCCGATCCAGGTGAAGCCGAAAACATGGTGGTAAACGAGCGGAATCCACCTGGCATTTCGCGGTCAGAATTGTCTACCCTACCCTTTTGTGGCGTCTCCCGGCTGGGAAGGAGGCCGGTCGCAGACGTCACACTGGGAGGGGCGGCTAATGGGGTCGTATCGTTGCTTGAAGGGGGCGAAATAATGTGTGTTGGGCTCGGGGGTGGCCGACCTGGTCTGTTTGACTCGGGGATTGAAAGAGACGCACCCGCGGGCGAACGCGGACTGTTGTGCGATTCGCTATATTCTCGAGAAAATCTCTGAGGGATGATGGCGGGAGATCTCTTTGAAGGTACCGTGTTGCTCCTATGCAAACCTGTTGAGGCACCACTCGCGGGACTGGCTGCCGTAACCGAGCCAGATGCTTTGGACTTTCGAGAAGAGACGGAGACGTTTCTGCGCATGATTCCCTGCTGTCTGACGCTCTCGGCTCCAGCGCTGGCGTTTGAAGTTGACCTGCCCAAACTGTGCGTCTTTGAGCGGTTTGGCGTTACCGGAGTCTTGGATGAAGGTGAGGGAGGACCGCTTTCGACCTCATCGACAGTCTTTTGGTCCGCAGCGGTGCCTTGCATGCCAATAAGGAAGTTGTCCTGGTTCTCAATCAAAAAGATGAGTACATCCTGGCTAAGCCGGTAGTCCGGAGGAGACATGTCGTGGTTCGGGTGGGACAGGATGCCTGGCTGGAAAATGGCGGCAAGGTTGGCGGTTGTCATTTTGTTCAGGTCCGACTTGGAAGCAAAAACTGCCAGAAGATCCAGAATGTAGAGCAACAACTGGCGGTTCAAGGGCGGCAATTCCGTAATCAGCCGCTGGTATTCCCGAATCGCCCCGTCCATGTCGAAGTCGCCCACGGTCTCTCGCTGACCATCCATGGGGCCGACAGCCTGAGCTTGGTGGTCCCGCAGAGGCTCTCTGAACCGCTCGTAGAATTCCAGTGGTATTATGGGCTCGGGCAACTGATTGAAGTATCGCCTGAGAATGTTGGCCGCGTCGTGCACGGTATACCCTGCCCAATCGAGGCCCTTGCCATAGCGATCGGGAGAGTTGAAGGCTTCGCGGAGCTCCTTGATGCGTTTTTCGGAACCGCTCAACCTGAATATGCCCTCGACGTCGACAGCTGGAAAGCCGAGCCGAGTCAGCGCGATGCGAGAGCTCAGCGGGGAGGTTCAAGACGCACCTTTCTCCTTGAGGAAGACACCACACTTTGCCACCACAATTGGAACGTAGCCATATATGTAGCTTTCCCCTTGTTCGTTGAAGAGCGAGATTGCGACGTTAGCATACTTTATACTCTCCTGCAACGGTACGCCGAAGATGCCCTTTGGCTTCTCCTGGTCTGTTTTTGAAAGTGTCAGCTCCGGACGAGTAAACATGATGCGCGAAGCAAACTGGGAGCAGCGGCGTAAGACTCCAGACAGGCGCTTGGTTTGCCGGTGCACCAGAGTCAAGCATCGCGAGGGCAGCGAGGGAAGGGCGCCTAGGGATGAGCGCGCCATGGTCCACACTCGGAAGAATATACCTTTCTCCTCGTCTTTCTTTGCACTCCCGCGTTTGAATTGTCGCCACCACGATGCCAGATCGCGCTTCGAGGGGACATCGCCAGACTGCGACTCGGGGGGCGGGTCCCAATTGCGACCCGGGACGCTGGGTTGTGCAGTGGATGGCATGTCGGCGGGTTACGACGAGGGCTCACAGCCTCTGAGTCGGCGTGCTGGGGCTGTTGTACTCGCAATGGCGGGCGTCGTCCTCTTGGGGGGGAGGGGGGATGCGACAAGATGGCAGCGATTCCTAAAATAGAGAGAACGAAGCGAGGGCGTGCTGGCGAGGAATCGATGCAGCCCAGGCGAGCGGCGCTGCAGAGCGAGCGCGCTGGAGCGGGAGCGGGCCAGAACAGAGGGAGGTCGCCGATCGAAGCGTGATATGTGGGCGCGCGGTGGAGGCGCGCAGGAGGGCCGAGGATGCGCGTGCTGTGGGTGAGGATGCCTGAAGGGCGTCTGAACAGATGCAGGATGACCGTTGGCGTCCGAGGTCGTGAAACGTCAAGGACGCGAAACCCAAGTTTTGGCGGGACGAGGCGGAGAGGCCTTGTACTGGGTGATGTAATGCGAAGATGGACGACGCAAGCAGAGCTGTGGCAGAATGGCGCTCACGAGGGGTCAGGCGTGCTGCTCGCTGGGGGTTGGCGCTGGCGACGATGGTGGAGTCGTCGGCTTGGATGGATGACGATGGTGGTTCCCTGCTGACGGGCCGGGTGGTGAGAGGGAAACTGGGGCGAGCGAGAGATGGCAGCAGGGTGGTTTTCGGTAGAGCGAGCGATGGGGTCGGCGGACGGGGAGGTGGAGGAGGAGCAGCAGTGCGCAAGTCCAGCTCAGCAGCAGGCTTTCAGGCACTCAACTCTCAGGCTCGCACGCGGCTGGCAGGCTGGCCAGGGTGTTGGGGACGCGGGAACAACGCAGCAGCGCAGCCAGAAGGAAGCGAAGGCAAGAAGACGTGAAGCGCGAGACGAGAAGACGAGGGAGGAAGACGGAGGGCAGCACGCGCTGTACAAGACGCGAATACAGTACAGTACAGCACAGTACGAGCAGAGCAGAGCTGGGAGAGAGAGGGTGCGGTAGAGTGGACAGACACAGGACAGGACACGAGCTAAAATAGCAGCTAACGCTGCTTGGGCAAATGTCTTCTGCTGGTGCTGCGTACGGCAAGGTAGCTAAGCTGTGGGAGCGGCGCCAATCAGGGTCTGTCAGGTCTGGTCACGTCTGTGAATAGGTGGAATTCTTCGTCTCATCACGCGGCGTCCAGTAGAGCAGTCGGTTGTGGTGCTCCAGTCCAGTGGCCTCTCCGCTGTTTCTAGGCCCGGGCCCGGACCAGCTTCAGCCAACGGAACCCTACGTCAATCCCCAGGGCCATCCACTGCCGAAATTTGTGCTCAAAGCTCCAACTGCACAACACACACACACACCTCCCTCCAGCCCACTCCACCCCACCGCCCATCCACATCCATCCAGGTCAGGTTTTCGCTCACCGATTCTCCTCGCTACATCATCAACTATGGATGGGTACGCCGCGCCGCCCCCTCCCACGTCGCCCTCCTCACGCTGACCCTCGTGCCTACACCCAGTCTCTCCGGTGCTGAGCAGCGCGAGCTGCAGAACCGCATGGAGCGCAAGCAGATGAAGGAATTCATGAACGTAAGCCAAGTCACCGTCGCTGCAACTCCTTCGCCCGCCCAACCCAAGCTCACCCATTCCCGCCGCTAGATGTACTCCAACCTCGTCCAGCGCTGCTTCGACGACTGCATCAACGACTTCTCCTCCAAGTCGCTCGGTTCGCGCGAGGAAAGCTGCATCTCGAGGTGCGTCGACAAGAACCTCAAGGGCACCGAACGCCTCGGAAACCGCTTCCAGGAGCAGAATGCTGCCATGGCCCAGAGCGGAGGTCTGCCTGGCAGGTAGATGTCTTTTTCTCTGCGCACAGCATCTGTTGTACACTCGCGTCGTCGCTTGGCTGCAATTGTCTGAAAGAAGAGAAAGAAAAAAAAGGGCATCTTTGAGGGTGAATTCAAGGGGCGTTCCGGTCAGTCGAGCTTGTCCAACCAACCAGATACCATCATCTCTCCACTTGGACCACATTCGCCGTCAAAATGCAAGAAATCTGGCCATACGATTCCAATTCGAGATCGTCCTGTCCGATGGCGCGCGAGATCGTTGCTTTCCAGGCAGCACCCGTTTGACAAGGGCAGACCAAAAGATGTTTTCGTGCCCACATGTGAGGTTTGAGCACTCTGCCCTACATGATTATTTTTGTAGCTCGCAAGTACACGATTAGCAGTCGACCAGTACATGTAGCTGTAGGATTCCTCATGGCGCCCGAGAAGCTAGGCTGGCCCATGCACAAGAAGCCATGGACTCCTGCAAGGTTCTCTCCCGTCGGCGTCGCACCTTTTCAGCAAAGTTGAGATTATTTTTACTTCAATGGGTCGAGCGAATACGGGCCCCGTGTCGAAGGCATGAATCCAGAACACGTCCTGCAGCCGGCCCAGCGAGACGACCTTCCCCAAACAATCAAGCACCACGCGACGTGCAGCCTCGTCGAGCCGCGCGGCACCCGACGCCAACCGAGATGCTGACTTGCCAGCAGAGGACGGTGGAAAATGGTGGCCAAGACCTAGGAACAAAACGTGGCTCGCACCACGGACGCATTCCGCTTGGTGTCTGGCTTGCAACAAAATGGCGTGCAGCTTTTGGTTCCACTCGTGGCACCGCCTTTCCGCAGAGCAATTTCCGGGTTCGATAGACTGCACTGCACCGGCGACATGATTTTCGAGTGCGCCAGATCGAGTCGAGCGACAGCAGTGATGTAACATGACGATGTTCTGATATGGGGGCGAGACGTGGCAGCGGGACAGGAACTTGGTTTGTGTCAATGAGGTCACTGCTCTCCGCTGTCTGTGACCATGCGGCCGCCACAACTCAGTCTGCACTGCGCCAGTGCCACAGTCGTCTGTGGCGGTGCAACGCCGAGCGGTTCTTGGTAGGAATGAGCCTGCTTTCTAGGGATCTTGGGCCTTGGCGCCGGCTTAAATACTGGCGACGACTCGATGACGTGGGATCACCACCATCACCCTCCCTCCAAACATCGCGACACTGACCTTTTGCATCTCTCCCGCATCGCAAACGATACCGCACCCAGCTCCTCATCACCTATTCCGTATCCTTCATATCACCGGACAGTTCGAGCAGAATCGGCTAAAATGCCTTTGATGTGGACAAAGCACTTTGGCGGCAGACGCGCGGGTAAGTGCCCATGACCAGCAAACGCACCGCGAGGCATTTCCTGACCAGCGCAACAGGTGGCGGAGTCGTCGTTGACAAGCATGGCGTGCGCCGCGCACCCTTCCGATTTAGCTGTGGGAGGTTCAGCTGCTTTCGCTGATGGTTTCCCGTGAAATTGGAAACTACATCCAACCCCCCGGTCAGTCTCAAATCTAGGAGCCAGTTCCTTGTGTCTGACTTTCGAACAGCTTGAACAATACCAACACTCCCAAAGACTCTTCCACCTGACGATGCGCAACGGCAAATGTGGGTAGCCACGAATCTTGGGAAACGACACGAGACCTGACGACGGTGTGACTGGTGTTAGAGGGTTTTCTGGGTGCGCAGGGTAGCAATTTCATACAAACTTCCTTATTCAAATCACCAAAAAGCTATCTGGCCTACAAGTGAACGAATGAATCAACACGCCCATGAACCGTAAGCTTGTGAGTATCAAACCCATCACCTCCGCACGCTGTCCGTTTTCTACCCTTACGCGAAGCCTGTTCTCCAGTCAGAGCATCCAATGCATTTCCGGGCCGCGCGACAAGAAGATGCTTGGCTAAGTATCCAAATGTTGGGAAGCTGACATTACTCGTCTCGTCGAAGTGCGGTTGCGCATGTCATGGTTTCCGTTCTGGCGACCAGGAAACTGTTACCTTAAGCTTACCGACAGACAACTACAAGTAGGAATGGAGCAGGCAAACTTTTTTAAGATTAGCGCCCCTTTCCCCTTGCCTGCTCTGGCGAAATACAGGAAGAATGACTCCTAATTGGCTTTGGTATTGAAGTTAGTGCAGGCCGCTTTGACCTACGTAAGCGCACCGCTTTTTGGCTACATTGCACCTGTTTGCCCGGAACTGCCTACAACAAGAATGCCCGAGCGCGAATCTCTTTTCCTCCACTGAGCACCTACCTTCTCCGGCCGGCCCGGTGGATCTAGAAAGTTGCTTGTCGCTAGAATTTAATGAGGCGGCGGGTAATTGAGTCGTCAGGCAGAGATGTCGAGCAGTTCACCATCCTCTTCTGCTTTATAAAGCTTCGGACATTCGTTGCCTTGTTGGGTCAACAAACACACCAGCAATCATCGAGATGGGTTTTTTGTCGCTCTTGTCGTCCACACTTTTTCTTTCTCTTGCCTTGGGGTCACCCCAAGCTCAAGTTCAAAACGCACAAACCGACTCCAAGTCGAAGCCTCCGACCACTGGAGCAGGCACAGGCACCGGTGTGAAGCTCGCCGACAACCTGGAGCGAGACAAGCAGACCATTCAGGAATTTGCAAAAAAAGTCACCGAAGATCCCCAGGGTGTACTCAAGTCGTGGCAAGGTGACGACCCTTGCAAGTTCAAGGGCTTCAAATGCGACAAGACTCCAAAAGGCTATTGGGCCGTCTCTGCGCTCGACTTCAACGGATTCCACCTCGGCGGTCCTGACATGGTTCTTGAAGGCCTTCTCGACAAGCTGGTGGACATTGCCATCTTTCACGCCAACTCTAACAAGTTCGTCAAGACTGTGCCGGACAACCTTGCCCAGATCACCTGGTTCTATGAGTTGGACTTGAGCAACAACCAGCTGTCTGGGGAATTCCCAAAGGGTGTCCTCACGGCCAAGCAGTTGACGTTCCTCGACCTGCGCTACAACCAATTCGAAGGATCTGTTCCATCCGAAGTGTTCCACATGGATCTTGACGTCCTCTTCCTGAACAATAACAAGTTCACTGGTAGCATCGCCAGCGACCTCGGAGCCAGCCCGGCTCTTTACATAACCCTTGCCAACAACCAGTTCGACGGCTCCCTGCCCAGCGAGCTCAACAACATGAAGGGGCTCAAGGAAATTCTCTTCCTCGGAAACAAGTTCTCCGGCTCTCTGCCTACCGAGCTGGGAGGCATGGCAGCGTTGACTCTCTTCGACGCTTCCGACAACCAGTTGTCAGGAACAATCCCCGAATCGCTCTGCGGACTCCCCAAGTTGGAGAAGCTCGTCTTGAAGAACAACCAGTTCGCCGAAGACCTCGGCCCCAAGTGCCTCGACGCGCTCAACAAGAAGAAGCTCGACGTCGCCGGCAACTGCATCAAGAACGCACCGAACCAGAAACCCGGCTGCGGTACCGGCAAAGACGACAGTAAAGGAACTGGCAGTACCAACACAGACAGGACAAGATTGGTTCAAACCAATGGCAATGCTCCTCAGGGGAAGCCGTCATAGGGTGAGCGGGGATACTTCAGAGATTGAGTAATGTTTTTTTGGTTCGTATTTCGGACCAGCCCGTGGTCCGGCGTTTCGAGTTGAAAACGTCGCTTTGAGGGAAAGATGCATTCAGTTCTCTGGTGGCTGTTTTGTTACTTCTTGTCTCAAATGCGAATGAGCATTTCCCTGGTGGAACTCGACAGCTATATTAGTAGTACTGGATGAGGTTATCAGACGTCACACTCGCCTCTGCTAATTCAATCAACCAACCACTTCTTGCCAATACCTGCATCTTCTCGCTCAGTATGAAATGATCAGCCGTCAGTGCTCTTGAGGGGTTTCGACGAGATGCGCTGTACTCGGAACAGCCATTGGCGATAACGTTGGGCCCGTGCACCGCCACCCTCCGGCGGCTCCGCGCTAATGTGCGCCTCCGCCTCCAGATTTGCCGGCGCCTGGAAAACCAAACCTAATTTGCTCCCCGCAGAAAGTCTTTTGAGATCAATCCTCGCATTCAATTCCCCTTTCACAACACTTCGTTTCAGAAGCGAGAAAAAAGCTGTCTCCTTGACCACCGTCAATTGCGATACAGTAACACCGTACCATTTGCTTCGACGCCATGGCGCCCACGATTTCCAAGCCTCCTCCACGGTCAATCTTGATCATCAACCCTAATTCCACCGAGTCGATGACCAAGGCGCTCGAGCCCGTCGTCAAGGCCATGGAGTATCCTGATGTCAGCCTTCCCACGTGATCTTGCATCTCGGCATTCATTCCATGTCAGGTTATTGCCGGCGTTTGGTGCAGGACAAGGTGTGACTTCGGCTTGGTGCGCGGATGGAAAAGAGCATGGCTACGCAAAAGGAGACGCGCAATTTTTCGTTTTATTCTCAATCCAATTGGCCCTTTTTTTTTTTTTTTTTTTTTCCTTCGTAAAAGAGCACGCACGAGTAAGAGGAGGAACAAAACAAGAGGGCAGCCCATCCGTCGTGTCCACCGGAGAGATTACTGAACCGCGCCTTGTCCATTCTTCACGACAGTTATACTTCCTTCTACGAGCCTCATCGCAGCTCGGTTCATGCTTGTCGCCGGACTAACGCCCTCGCTGTCCTGTAGACTCTCCACGCCTTCTTCACCGGTCCGCCGAGTTCTCCGCCTAGCATCAATGACCTCCCGACCATCGCCGCGTCGGCTTCGGCCTGCCTGCCCCATCTTCGCCCGCTGCTGTCCACCCACTCGGCCTTTCTCGTTGCCTGTTACTCGCCGCACCCGCTCGTCCCACAGATCAAGTCGGACCCCTTGCTCCTGTCCTCTTCGTCTTCTGCACCCAAGCCCGTCGTGGGCATCATGGAAGCCAGCGTGACGGCGGCGCTCCTGACCCTCGCCCCAGGCGAGCGGTTCGGCGTCGTCAGCACCGGCAAGGCCTGGGAGACGATCCTGGGCCGCGGTGTCAGGGAGTTCCTTGGGACGTGTCCGACTGCCGAAGGAGAAGGAGAAGGAGAAGGACAGCAAAAGGGTGAGGGTGGCAATGCTACCATCGGCGGAGAGACTGAAGACGACCGCTTCGCTGGAGTCACGACGACCGGTCTGCATGCTACTGAGCTGCACACAACGCCGCGCGATGTCGTCGAGCGCCGCGTTAACGAGGCCGTCAAGAAGCTGCTTGCGCGCGGCCGCGTCGCCGCCATTTGCCTCGGGTGCGCTGGCATGGCGGGCATGGACGCGTGGGTGCGTGAAGCATGCGTCGAAGCATTAGGAGAGGAGCAGGGCGGGAGAGTGCGCATCGTGGATGGAGTGAAGGCGGCGGTTGCTTCCATCGAGGGAGCTTTGAGGATGGGGGTTTGACGGTGGATATGCTGTCACAACGATAGCAATGATGGCGCAGGATGGAGAGGAACGGCAAGGAGTAGATGACCAACGAAGAGTATGTGCTGGGAATCGTGAGATGGGAAAAGGTAACAATCCGACTTGTCCACAGAATGAATTTGACGGCCGCTTCACGATGCGTTGCCATGTACACCAGTGGCCATGAAGATCTTTGGAAAAAGGGCAATCTACTACTCTAAGCGCACGGAGGAAGCAAACAACAGAGACTGAGGAGAATGACATGGCACCAGTGAACAAGTACAGGCCAGTGTTGGTTAGACCTCCAACTTCCAAAGACTTGTGTCTACCGGGGCCACAGCCTCAGAATTGTGCGCCATTGAGCTCGAGTACATATCGCTCAAGCAAACACAAGTCCTCCTTTTCCCATTGATCTTCCCAACAATGCGAATCAGACAGCCTACGACATAGAGACAGACTCATACTCATTTCACCACTTACAAGGCAGACCCTCTACCCGTGACGCCTCCTCATCCCAACCCGGGCATGCGTCAAACCCACCACATGACCAAAGCAGTGCGTCAAACAACCCAACCTAATCACCTTGAAGCTTCACTGTAAAATAGGAGAGAAATGGAACAGTGTTGCCAACCACCGATCATCTCCGCGATCTACATTTGTCTTTTATCCCAACCGACCAAAGCTTCGGCTGACCGCACGGCAATACAAATCCTCCCATTTGCCGACCTACAGTATTACACATCCGCAGCCCTCATTCTGCCCGCACCTCACCACCGCATATCCGTCACCCAAACAGCAAACCCAAAAAATCCAAGAACTATCCAAACCAACCAACCGACCAACCGACACAGTCCCGGTATACCAGGCCCAGGCTCACCATCCGCTGCCGGGGAATATCATACCTACATAGCGCGCACAGCACCAGCGCGGACACAATGCCTACAAAGAAGTCAAAACAAGCAAAAGCCGCCACTCCTGCCTCACCCGTGTCGCGCGCGCCTGGCACGGCCGCCACGCCGCAGACGCCCCCAAAAACCTAAATCGAAACCAAGATTCGCGACTCCGACCTTGGCAACATTAAAGGCTGCTGCACTAATTAGGCAGGTAAGGTAAGGCTAGGTAAGGCACGGCAGGCAGAGTAATTAGTGGACTGAAGCTAATCGTGGGAATGGAGAGAAACATGCGCGGCAGAGACCAGTAAATGAGTATAGTCAGTCGCCGCGCAATCATAAGCTTCTATGGCTCTGCTTGTACCGCGCGGAAGACAGAAACTTGAGAGATTTGCGAGAGGCCTTCGCGTCGTCAACGAACGAACGAGCGAGAGAACTAAAGAATGCTGTCTGACGTTGCTGTCCGTCATTGCTTCTTTCCCCCTTACTTACCTAACATAAACCATTAATGCGCAGGCATGCCAGCATACGGGCGGAGGAGTAAGCGTGGATAGCCTTTTGGGTTTGATTTGATTCGATTGATCATGCTTTGATTGGTCGAGCGGCCAACGCAAATAGTTGATTTGCTCTTTTATTTTTTTGGATTCCTTATGCTCCAATCCGTATAGTTGCTCGCCTTCCCGTGACATCCATTCGCCCGCAGGAACGAAGGCAAAAACGGCTCCTCACCGTGTTTAAGGCTTCGGCTGCGGCTTCTTCTGCTTCCCGCTTGGCGGTCGAGTCGTCTGTTCGTCTAGCTGCCTGGTAAGATACTGTGCCTGACTTACTGGCCTTCTTGGCTAAACATACATGACTTGGCTAACATACATGCTGCTGCTTATTCTACTGTAAAACACTGGCCTCCCTTTCCGTCTTGGAGCCCACCACCACTTCAGAGTTCATCAATTCGTTTGCTCGTTCCAGAAATGCTTGAAAAATGTTGGCTCATGCAGGACACCGGATTCGCTTGAAGACGCCGTATCAAAACATTCGTCCTGCTCGACACCTTCAGCCATCGCCTCAGCATGATCAGGTCATCCGTACAGGGGATGCTGAGGCTCAGTCTGCCTTGATCTTGACGTAGCCAGCCAGCATGGGAAAGGCGCTCTCGAACGCGGGAGTCAACGTCCAGTTCTCGAGGTTCCGCAGGTGCGCTTCGAACGCCGGGTTCAGGACGTACTCCTGATGGGAAGCAGCGCTCTCTGGAGCTCCGTCGCCGCCAGGCTGCTGCTCCGCGGCGCCCTTCAGGCCACCATCAGCCGAAACAGCGTCGGGCCGTGATGAAGGTTGCGGGGACGCCTCGGTGGCCGGGTCTACAGGGATGCCGCTCGCCGTGGTGTTGATGCTTAAGCCAGCGGCGCTGTTGCTGTTGCTTCCGCTGCCCAACGGAGCAGGAATCAGAACATCGCGCGGGTCGTACGGCCAGTTTAGTGAGAGTGACGCCGTATACGGGATGAAGAAGTTGTCAAGTGCGGGAGTAATGTGCGGGTTGGACTGGAGAGATATCAGGCGGTCGCGGAGACGAGGCCTTTCAGGTTGGTTAGTTGGGTTTTGATTGCTGTAGAACCTTCGCCAGTCACATACCACGGTACGTAGTCTTGCCACATTGGATGCGGAACGAATATTTGACTGGGGCGAGGCGTCAACCAGTCTGGTAGGCGCTCGTAATTTTCCTCCGTTGATTCAATATGCCATCGCATGTACAAAAACATGATGTACAGGACGGCGACCTTTTCGGGGAGACCGGCCAGGTCAGGGAATGTGCCCAAGATGTCTGTGAAGACTCTGGACAGTGGATGGGACTGCACGGCGCGCTCAGGATGAATCAACGCTGTGAAGTTGGGATACGGCGGACCGGCCACCGACTTCAACGGCAAGCCCTGAGCTACCTGGTTGTTTCCATCACGCAAAAAGTCGATGAGGACGTTGTCCAGCGGACATGTTGCGTGCAGCGTCCGGGGGAAAAAGGTGCACACCTCAAGAGCGCGGTCTTCCGGATTAAAGTCCCATCCAGACGACAAGTTTTCCTTTTGAACCCCGAGACTCAGCTTGGGCCTGTTCTCCACCAAAAAGCCAACTCCAAGGCGTTCGTCGGAGCTTTGTGCAAATTCGAGGTCGGGGTGGATGTTGCTCCGTGGCTGCTCGTACGGCGGTTGCTGTTGATTCCATGCGCGTACATTGCTGGTAGGCGGAGCTCCCGGAAAGGGCCAATTGCGGCCGTTGGATGTTTGGCTACTGGGTGAAGACGAAGGACCTTGTGTTGAAGGACCTGGACCTGGGACTGTTGATACCGAGGGATGAAAGGCGCGTTGGTCTGGAATTGGTATGGGTTGCGGAGTGCGAGAGCCAGGGAGCTGCATGGGACTTCTTTCAGCTGCAGCTGCCAGTTCTAGAGGTATCCGTTAGCAGGGGATCGCTCAAAGGCTTTTGGGCTGCGTGCCATTGAGACCGTGGTTACCGAGAATGGGCTGGATGATGGACATGACGGTAGCCAGGCGGCGGCGTATGTCCTCATTCTCGGACTGGATGAGATCCTTTTGGCGCAGGGCATTGTGGAGGTCATTGATGTGCTGTTGTGACTCGAGTTCCTTGATCCTGTTCTTCAGGCTCTCGATCTCATTCTTTGTGCGCTCGCGAATGGCGCGCTGAGCCTCGCGGTCGTTGGCGCGCTTGCGGGCAAGCTGCTCAGGAGTGAGGTTGGCGACTCCGCGCGACGACGGGGCACCCGAAGTGCGACGGCGCTTTGGGGCTGGCGAAGGCTCAGCTGTCTGGGGCTGGCCATTGTTGCTGTGGTCGCTGACGTCCATTGCGATGAGCTGCAGATGGATTGGGGTGTTGGAAATTAAGTCATGTTACGCTTACGTCGAGGCTCTCGGGCCTATCAGAAAGGTTCTCATGAATAATAATCCGACCGCCCGACCCGACGCCCCAACAGCGGTAAACCAGTGCCTTTGAAACGCTGTCCGCTCTCTGCACTCTGTCTTGCATCTGAACAAGCAGATGGTGCTGTGGAAATTTGCCATCATGACCTCGACGCCTTTGAGCTCATCCTAAATTTCAACACGAGCATCCAATGCCGCCACCCCGCCGCCCGATGCGCCTCGACGGCGCTCTCGCCCTACTCGTCTCCATTTGCTGATTGCTGCTGTCGTTGATGAGCTCTCGATGGGCACTGCAATGTACAAAAGTGGCAGCTGGGGCATCGCATCATGGACGAATTTGTCGGGGCCTGAGCGTCGAGGAGATTGCGGCTGCGAGAGATCGACTTCGATTGAAAACGACCTGGGAAAACATGGTCTTCAAGCTTCAGCAACGACCATGGCGAAGTCGGCTTACCGCTGGTCGAGTCGACAGAGCCTCAGGGGGATTCGGACGTTGAACTAGGCTGAGAGCTAGCATGGTCGGCACTGCGACTTCAAACGGCCATCAAGGCTCGAGTGTCGCCGAGCTCTGCCAGCGCAGTGCGCACTTGAAGAAGGTGGACCAGCACAGACTTGCTGTTGGCCTTGTGCCTAAGCAGGGCTTGACGACACGGGACACGGTGTCAGAGCCCCAAAAATGCAAACATGGTCGAGGGCGAGACAGTGGACGGGGCGAGACATGTTGGGGCTGTTTGCATACACAAAATTGTCATTGATTCCAAATTGGGAGCGTTCTTGGAGAGGCACTGGTGTTGAGCACGGCAGTTCGCAAGCCATGACTCGCGGAATGCCGAGCGGCACGAGGAGCAGGATGCATGAGGCGTCGGAGATGGCGAGCTGCCGAGTTCAAGACAAATTCGTTATTCTGGAGCAGGCAAAGTGAAAATCAAGCGAAAGCAGCTGCTGGGTATTGAGCGGTGGCTGCTGCAGACTGACGTGTGGACTGTGGAGAAGCTAGATGAATGGAGTATTGGATCGTGCGGGATGCAGGGCAGGGCAGGGCAGGGTGGGTGTTGTGCTCGTGCTGCCCAAAAGGGAAACGCAGGCGACTTGCAGGCATGTGGAGTTTTGTTTTGTTCATTTTTTCTTCGACGTTCCTTTTGGCGGGTGAGAACGAGCATCGATGGATGAGATGAAGACGCACGACATGGCATGGCAACACCGTCATCTAGGACATGGACAGTCCAGGACGCGCAACCCAAGGCCGGCGGCCGGGTCGCTTATCGCATGCAGATGGAGGAGGCCTGTCGCTGTCTGACTTGGTTCAGAAGTGGGGCAGAGACAGATCGATCTATAGTCTTGGGTCTTGGAGTGCCGCAAGGCAAGGTAGGCAAGGTAGGCAAGGTAGGCCAGCTGTGTTTGAGAGCAAAAGCCTATCTGGCCCTTCGAAGAACAATACATGTCCACTAACACGCCGGCGACCACGCTTGGCATCGGCCACGGCAACTGAGGACAAGTGTGCGCCCGTCGATGCTTGCGACAATGTGGCCAAAAAGATGTAGAGAAACAGACATGGAGACTCTTGGAGTTGGGCGGGAGGCTGCTCACGCTCACAATCTGCACAGGGATACTCGCAGCTTCGCCTCTAGCGGCCGATTCAATCTCCGGACGCCTTCTTGAAACGCGCCCGAGCCCCTTGCGCCGCCCACACCCACGCCCACGCCCAAAAACTCCAATGCACCGCACCTGGCCCGTCAGCGCGTGTCGTAGTCCAGTCCTCTGCTCCTCATCCCATCCCATCCCATCCGTCCCAATCCAATCCAATCCCATCATCAACTTCTCCCCTCCTTCCCCACGGCCACATTCCCCTCCCCGCTGACCCTCGTCCCACCATCCTCTCTTTTGATCTCGGTCGCAGTGCGCTCGCTCCCTCGTTGCCCGCTCTTTGTTTACTCTCCCGCTGTCCAGCCACTCTGGTCCACCGCTTTTCTGTCAGAGCTGCCATGACGGCATCCCTTTGCGCATAGGGCCTGCCGAAACCTCCTACCCTCCAGCGTCGCTCTCTGTCGCCTTGCAACACCACCGCAGTCACCCCCGCCCGCTCCCTCACTCTCGCTTTCGCTCGCTGTCTTTGCCCGTCGTCCCCTCGTCTCTCCGCCGCCGTGCGACCCTCCCAGCCTCCGCACCTCCGACGCTGAGCTGAATGCTCCTCCGCAACCATGACACGTCCTACCATAATCAGAGCAGGTGAGACTCGACCACATCATGTGCCGCGCCCGCTCCGCCCAGTCGCTCACGGTTTCGCGTCAGATACCATCGACCTGCAGGATCCAGGTTCGCCCTCGGCCTCAGACCACAGCCGGCAGCCAACACAACCCGCCCCCCTTGGCATTGGCCCAGCCGCTCCCCATCAAGCCGCCGCCGTCAAACACGTTGAAGAAGAGCGTCAAACGGAAGAGGACGACCTCGCCCACCAGTGGAACGGCGATCAAAATCACAACGGCGCCAACGGTAATCCGAACCACTTGGAACACGCTCCCGACCCCAACGACGACGCCGACATGGCAGACTCCGAGACGGAGGACATGGACGATGACATGCTGGACAAGATTTCCAGCTCTCCATCTATCGACGATGGTGGGTACTCTCTGAACTTCACTTGCGCTTCTCCTACGTCTTCTCCACTCCGTCCTGCACTTTCAGCCCCTTCAGCCCCAGAATGGCCAACTCGCAGCACTTCATTGTCCGCAAAGTCTACTACTTGCAATTCCCCGTCTTGTTCGACATCGACTGCTTCTGTCACGTCGCCCCCATCCGACTTTAGTTCTTCATCGCCCTTCACTTCAACGCCTGAACATCTCCCGTTGGTTCTCCAGAAAGGAGAAATGGTTGGCCTCGGTGATGATGTGTTTTCTTCGCCGTATTTTTCTCCGCCTATGCATTTTCCCTTTCGCATGGGATTTCGCGCGCACAGATCGTCATCCAAGGATCATCATCATCATCATCATCATCTCGTCAATGTCACTCCAAGGGACCAGTCGGAATTCTCCTCACTGGGCAGGGATGCTCAACACCCCAGCTCACCCCCGCTCCCTTCGGAAGAGCAAGATTCTGGATCCAAGGAGAGCCTCAGCTATTCAGACGAAATGTCGGACAGCATTGGCCCCCTCTATAGCGAGCAATGCCAGGATTTTGAAGACGATGAGAACGACGACGCCATGGTCTTTGACACACCCCGTCCACTGCCTCCAGTTCCAACGCCAGACAGCATGGATGAGCTTGAATCCACATCAACCTTGAACGGCAAAGTCTCTCCTTCGGAAATCTCTGAGACGTCTCTCGAAATCATTGAACCTGGCTCGCCTGCCTCCTCGTCTGAAACTTGGCAAACCGACAGCTACGCGTCCAGCTGGAACGAACTTGACGACGATGATGATGATGCCCGCGACGATTTTTCTTTTCTTGACACCGAGCGCATCGACTCTGGATGGGGCGGAGAGTGCTTACGCGAAACAGAGGACATCGACTTCGAATTCGTCTACGCACTGCATACGTTCGTCGCAACCGTTGAGGGTCAGGCCAATGCCACCAAGGGAGACACGATGGTTCTGTTGGACGACAGCAACAGCTACTGGTGGCTGGTCAGAGTCGTCAAGGACAGCAGCATCGGTTACCTTCCCGCCGAACACATCGAAACCCCGACTGAGCGTTTGGCTCGCCTGAATAAACACAGAAACATAGACGTAGGATCAAGGTTGAGGTATCGGCTGCATCTTGCTAACCGTTGTCACAGCTCGCGGCGGCGATGTTGGGCGACACGACTGAAAAATCCAAGAACCCGCTCAAAAAAGCAATGAGACGACGCAATACGAAGACCGTACAGTTCACCGCCCCTACATATGTCGAAGCATCCGAATACGAGTATTCCACGGACGAAGAAGATGAAGACGATAGCGAAGTGTTTGGAAATGGTCATGTACACATCGAAGAAGCGCAAGAAGAAGATCACGACGACGACGCGATTGCGGTCGAGCCGCTCCGGATCGGCTCCAAGGACAAATCGGCCGACGACCTGGATGCGCTCAAGTCTGAAGAGGAAAGAATGGGCGACAAGTCTGAGGAGCAGAACGAGCGACTATGTCGGTCACCCACTACTACTACCTTCAAGTCAATATTGGGGAAGCTAACAACACGAAAGTGGACGCCAAGGTCTCGCGGAACGGCACGCTCCGAAACACTGACTCCTTCTTCAAGGATGATACTGTAGAAACGCGCAAGATTTCGCTGACGCCGAACCTCCTGAAGGACGATTCCTCTCCATCCACAACCAAATCCGTCGAAACCAGGGAGCGGGGACCGAGCTTGGATAGTCTTGAAAAGGAATTGAAATCCCCAGAACGAGTCAAGGACGACAAGAAGAAGAAGGAAAAGAAGCCGGGGATGCTCAGAGGTCTCTTTGGTCGCAAGGACAAGAAATCCAAGGGTTCAGAGTACGAGGCTGGTGAAGAGAAGCATTCCGGCGAGTTCTCGCGCGAGTCCTCGTCGAGGGATTCAGATGATATTGGCTCGCCAAGAGAGTACACCAAGGCCGAATCAGAGTCCCCGCAAGCAAAAGAAAAGGCGAAAACTCCACCGAAAAAGCCCGAACCAAAGGTTAATGGTCAACCGAAGCAGCCGGCTGCTGAAGTTAAACCCCTGCAGATCACGACGCCTGAGAAGGCGGCGGCCCACCAGAATGCAGCCGAAGCGACTATGCGTCTCGTGGAAGCGGAGCCTGAATCGAGGGAACCCGACTCTTCCGAAGCTTCACCACGCACACCTACAGATCAGGAGTCCCGCGCAAGAAGCGGTTCCAACACGGCCAAGCAAGCGATATCGAACATGCTCCGGTCGAACAATACAGCCCAGTCGCCAGAGAACAAGATGCCGCCCCGTCAAAAAGTCATCAAGTCGAAACAACGAGTACCCATGGACGATTTTGACTCGACACCAGAATACGAGACCACCGACCCTTTCGCGGACCCGGAGGAGGAGAAGCAGCAGCAACCTTCATCGTTGTTGGGCAAAGACGATGGCAAACTGACACAAACCAATGGCAAGCCGGAAATATCAATCGATACATCGCACCCTGACCATCCACCAGCACTTGTCGGCGACACTTCCAGCCAGGATGAGCCAGACATCTCTCCCGTTTCTCCCTCAGGTTCCCCAACCCGCGGCAGGCATCCCAGCGGCCCGCCCTCCTCAACCAAAGTTTCTTCTCCGACCACCACGGGCCCGCCTCCTCGCGCTGCCCCTGCTGCCCCTGGAGCCATCAACACCAGTATTGTCCCCAGTCCGACACTATCTGGCCATTCGAGAGACCCTTCTTCTGCGGCAAGCCTACCTCCTTGGTCAGACGCATCCCTGCGATCGTACCTGGATGACGGCAGCGACATTAGAGACATGCTAGTCGTGGTACATGACACGAGCGGTGTTGTCCCCGTTGGCCCAGAACATCCAATCATGAGTGGTCTGTTCAAAGAAGAAAGAAGCAAAGTAGCACAGATGGGGACGCAGTTGGATTCTTTACTTGGCGACTGGTTGGGGCGCAAGCAAAAAGCTCGAGAACGAGCAACGAAAAGTCCACCCAACGCTCAACTCGGTAAAGTCTAGAGACCGTTTTATTCACGTCTTGTTGGCGTTTGTTTGGCATACGGTCCTCGTTCTATTAGTCTCCGGCGGCGCTTTGGGAAAAGGGAGCTCACGCCCATTGGTAACGCGCAGACGGAGGAGCGTTTTGATTTTCTTCTTCTGTTTCAGACTTTTGCCGCGCTGCGCTACTTTGCTGACTACAGTGCGCGCGGTCTTTTGATTTAATGCTGTCTCTCAGCCTCTGCTGCCCTGCAACAGGAACGACGAAATGCGCTCTGCTGTTCCGGGGCCAAGTTTGGGCGGTCATCAACCCCCTTCGGATCCTCTCTTTTGATCCTTTCCTTTTATACGCTCTGCCTACTACCAACCTTTTCTCCTTTTCAAATTCTCACTTTCGTTTCTTCCTCCAAAAAGGACATCTTTTGGAACTGGCGTCCTCATTTGTCACCTGGCCCACGTTCCACGTAGTTTTTCTTTCTCTTCAAACTCCCCATGTACCACTGTATACACCACTCGCACCACCCTGTCGCCAGCTTAATTCTCTTTCCTTTTGTCTTTTTGATCTTGATCAAAACATTCACATACGTCGGACTCGACCTAGAGGAGGGAACCACTGGAGACTTGGGCGGGACGTGGAACTGATACGGCCGGCATCCTCACAGTATTGATGGTAGAAGGATACACACGCGTTCGCTGCTTTGCGTTCTTTGGTCGATGATGAGGGGGCGTTTCAACGATGCACAAGGACACCCCCTTTTTCTCTTTCTTTTCTCCTTTTCTTCTTCGTCTACTTCTGTTTGCCACCACCTTGACGAAGGCATGACATGTATACCCTTGACACCTTTTTTGATTTTACTTCTTACCTTATCTGTTCGTTCCTCTTAATGTTGAATTCTGTACCGTACCGCACCCCCGAGTCGAGTCGGTCAGGCAAACAGGTGGTGGATGGGAGACCAGCGAGCGTTGTGTTATTCCTACCTCTTTTCTTCTTTCCCTTTCGTCGTCCGTCTTTGCTCGCTTTTTGTCCGGTGGGCCCTGTAGTTGTTCCTCGTCGCAAGCGTTGAAGCGCGGAGTAGTGGCAGATTACATATGCAAAGCTGGGATGGGAGCAGGCAGTAGCAGCAGCAGTGGTAGCCTGCGGTAGCGGTAGTGTCAGGCTGTCGTAGCAGGCGAAGCCAGTGGCCAATCCACCACATCAATACACTTAATGATTGAAGATGGGACTTCCCTTGTGCATGATGCCTTCTCTGCATTGTAAGTCCAGCTCGCTCTAGCAGACGCTGCGTTGGGTGGCGGCGGCGCCTACCTAGGAGGGAGGCGCTAGTTGGTCGTGCAGCGGATACGCGCAGGTAGTGGGTACGAGGTTGGATGTATTCCTGCCTGTCTGTGTGTACTTGGAGCAAATGGGTTACTGTAGTTACCTTAGGTACATCGTAGGAAAGCGCGTACAAATGTGAGCGGCCAGCTTGGACGACTTCCGTTGCTAGACCACCAACTGAAATGCATTACACAAATGCAGGGCCCATCCAAGAAGAGATCGAATAAATGCGGGCATTCTTGTCTGCCTGTGCGTCTGTCCAAGTGTCCGTTCGTGTCTCGCGTTTTTGTACACCTTGAACACCAGACCAACCCTGCTCGCCATGACTCGCCTTCGTGTCATCATGCTTGCTAAACAGCCAACAGCAAGAAAGAACAGGAAATGAGGCAAGTGCCATAAACCAAGTCACTCACTGCTCCCTGGAGGCTCCCTGGAGAAATATCTGAAAAGGGGTTCATGTTCAGGTCGTGGAAAAGAAAGAAAGAAAAGGGCTCCGAAACGCCTGTGCCTGCCCCATGTGCAGCCAGTCCCAGCTACAATGTAGTCGTGCATCATGCCTTGACCCCATAGCCCCATGCCCCATGCCCTATATATGATGTCTACCTCTTTCCCAGTCGCCGAGTATTGACAAAGAACACTCCCCAATGCGCCAGCAGCCGTAGCCATATTCTCACACGCACACAGCCTGTACGTTCGCACACGCCCAATACACGTCGTCGACTAGCTTTGCCGCTGCCGTCGGGGTTGCGTTGCGGCGCCCTTTTTGAGCAGCAGCGGAATGACGTCGCTTGCCTTTGTTCGGTTCAGCGTCTTCCGGCACACGGGGCACTGTGACCGCTTGGGCCCGTCGTAGCCCGCGCGGTTCTCGCCGGCTATCAGGGCCTCCATGAGGCAGGTGTGGCAGAAGACGTGACCTGGGGCGCTTTGTAAGCCTCGCAGCCTTTGACATTCAGGGGGAGATACTATGGGGGGTTGGCCTACCGCACGCAGTGGCTGTGATGTCCTTGGGCGAGTCCATGCATATCACGCACGTAATATTGGACAGGCGCAGCGGTGCATCGGCCGGTGGTCGTTCTGCCTGTGCCTTGACTTGCTCCACCCGCTGCTTCTGCAACGCTTCGGCCAGCGATGTCTTGTCGTCTGCCAGGTCAATGTGCTCAATCTCGGACACGTCTGGCGTGTTGTGGCTGTTTGTATTCAGCGTCCCCGTAGTGAGGCCCGACCGAGACGAGTCGCCCCTGCTGGCCCTTCTTTGCGGCATGCTTGCGCTGTTCAGCCGCGGCCGCTTGCGTGACGGTCCTGACGATGATTCGGGCGTGGTTCGTGAAGACGACGTCGACGCGGCGGCCGCCCGCGAGCGCTTCGTGGTTGAGGGCATGTTTGTTTCGCTGAGTTCGGCAAAGTCGGAGAGGCGACTTATGGTAGAGCGTTCTTGGGACAGAGGGGGAGTCGCTTCCTCGCGGGTGAGGTCGACGTAACCAGGGCTCCTGCGGCTCTGCCGACGCGGCATGTAGGGTTGGTCCTCTTCGGCACCAAAATCTTCGTACTCTGGGTCTAGGTCTTGGTCGTCGAAGTCGTCTGGGTACAAGGCGAACCACCCGTGGTCTTCAGAGTCCAAAGATTCGTTGCCGCCGCGGCTAAAGGACTGAGGGTGATGTGGTGTGGAGGGAGCGGCGGAGGGTTGGCGATCGAACCAGTTGAGTTCACCCGTATTTGGGGAGATGCCTCTCGCGACTCTCGAGAAATAATCGAATGGAGGTAATAAGGGGTTGTCGTCGTCAAAGTCGTCAAGATGGGGCAAAGGCTGTGGCCAGTTGTTGGTGAGATCGGGTCCAGACGGGCGCGGACTGTCGGAGTGGTGGTGGAGGTGGTGGTTGTAGCGGCGGTCGTAGTTCGCTGACGACATGGTGAGGCAACAATCAACAATGGGTCGTGGTCCGTTTGTTTATGGGCTGCTCGCACTTCGTTCTCTCCCGTCCAGCACTGAACTGAAGTGGCTGGCGCAAAGCCAATTCAAGGGTGCGGTGGATCCTTGCGGCAAATCACTCGTGCTGACTGATGAGGTAACCAGCTACCTTGCCGATGCGCTGCGACGCAAAACTAAATTGCTCCCTCCGCTTTGCGCTGCTTCGTCTTCGTCCATATTCCACCGACGACAACAACATCTACCAATTCCCAGGACCATGAAGTGACGGCCATCTCCGCTTCGCCATATGATGAGAATTCAGTATCGTGGCGCCACTGTCGTCAAGCCCGCAACCCTCCGCGCGCCGCGAGCGCTGTCTGCGCGTCACGCCACTCCTCTGCCATGTCTCGTTCGGAGATGGTATGCGCAGGCTGCTCAATCGCCCGAGCAGCCTCGCGAGCGCAGGAATAGCCTTCTCGGTAAAGAGCTTTTGCTCCCATCGCACCAATCCCCGCGCTGACTCTGTCCAGTACCATCCGAAGCCCGCTTCAACGAGATAGGCATCCAGCAGCTCAGTAGCAATGTTCACCCGCAAATATTTTCGTCAGGACAGCCGCGACCGTCGCAAGAGCTCATAGACCTCGCAAAAGACCACCTCACCAGACATGAACTGCTCGGAAAAAACCAAGACTCGACACCACCCGTTGGCTTGGAGCTGCCGCCACTCAACGGCAAGACTTTGGACGAGCATTTTCATAAAATCGGAATGGACGTCGCGGAACCATATCTTTCTCTGGCAAAGGAATACATTCGCGCCAATGCTCCTCCAAAGCCCCGAAAATGGGTTCGCCGGAGTGGATGGACGAAATACTACTCGGACGGATCGTCGGAGGCCGTAAATGCGCCGAATGAGTCTCTGCTGACTTTCGACACCGAAGTCATGTACAAGGAAACTTCGTATGCCTGCATGGCCTGTGCCGCGAGTCCCACTGCGTGGTATGCCTGGATATCACCTTGGTTGCTCGAGGAGAGCGAATCTGACGGCCACCTGATACCGTTGGGAGACCCGGACAAGCCAAAACTCGTCGTGGGACACAACATCGGCTACGATAGAGCAAGGATAGCGGAGGAATATTCGTTGCTGCAATCCAAGACCTTTTTCATGGACACCATGTCATTACATGTTGCAGTGAATGGCATGTGTTCACGACAAAGACCGAAATGGGTGAAGCACCGGAAAGAAAGAGATTTACGGGACAAGATTGCCAGTTCTGACGAGAATGTCGACCTGAACTCGCTGCTGCAGTCGGGCAAGCTCAGCGACGAAGAGGAGGAACTCTGGATTGGGAGGAGCTCGATCAACTCGTTGCGGGACGTGGCCAAATTCCACTGTGACATCACCATCGACAAGGCCAGGAGGGAGTATTTCGGAGAGCTCGATCGCCAGGGAATCCGGGAAAAATTGGACGAGCTGCTGGACTACTGTGCTGCCGACGTCGAAATCACGCATCGAGTGTACAAAAAGGTGTTTCCGCTGTTTATCGAGCTATGTCCCCACCCGGTCAGCTTCGCCGCGATCCGGTTCATCGCCCAGGAAATCCTACCCATCAACGAATCCTGGAACGAATATCTCGAAAATGCAGAGGGCACGTACCAAAAGATGTCGGAAGGGGTCCAACAGCGTCTGGTCGATTTGGCGCACAAAGCTTTGGAATCCAAGGACGATCCAGACCATTACAACAACGACCCTTGGTTGAGCCAGCTGGACTGGTCTGGTCAGGAGATCAAGATGGTGAAGGGAAAGAAAAAGAGCGACCCTCCCAGGCCGTCGGCCAGCCAAAAAATGCCTGGTATGCCCAAATGGTACAAGGACCTATACCCCAAGGCCAAGGGCCCGATAAACTTGACGACCCGAACACGAGTCTCGCCAATAATGCTGCGCCTCTCATGGGACGGATTTCCTCTTGTTTGGTCGGACAAATACGGCTGGACCTATCGTGTTCCCAACGAGACGCCGCTGAGCGATGAAATGAAGGCGGCAGTGTGTGACATGCATGAAGAGGAGGATCTCAAGCTTCGAGACGATCGGGCAAATGTATACCTCAAGGTGCCCCACAAAGACGGACCAACAGCGCGCTGTACCAATCCCATGGCAAAGGGCTATCTGCAGTATTTTGAGAATGGCAGATTGACATCTGCATATGCCTACGCCAAGGAAGCTTTGTCCATGAATGCCTCCTGCTCATATTGGATAAGCGCTCGGGAGAGGATCAAGTCGCAGATGGCTGTTCTTGAGGGAGATGCCCATCTCAATGGCGAAGCTGTTGTGCCTTCTGCTGAAGGAGTCGAAAAGAGAGACGGAGACAAGAAAATTGGATACATCCTTCCCCAAGTCATACCCATGGGCACCATCACCCGCCGGTCCGTCGAAAACACATGGTTGACAGCCAGCAATGCCAAGAAGAACAGAGTTGGATCCGAGCTGAAGGCCATGGTCAAGGCCCCGCCCGGCTACGTCTTTGTCGGTGCCGATGTAGATTCCGAAGAGCTCTGGATTGCCAGTCTTGTCGGAGATGCTCAGTTCAAGCTCCATGGCGGCAACGCCATTGGCTTCATGACGCTGGAGGGCACCAAGTCGGCTGGAACAGATTTACACTCGAGAACCGCTTCGATTTTGGGCATCTCCAGGAACGATGCCAAAATCTTCAACTATGGACGTATCTACGGAGCAGGTCTCAAATTCGCAGCCCAACTCCTCCGCCAATTCAACCCAAGCCTGACTGAAGCTCAAACAACGGAGACTGCGTCTAAACTCTACCAGGAAACCAAGGGCAAGAAAACACTACGAAAGATTCTTCTGGATCGCGGATTCTGGAGAGGAGGCACCGAATCGTTTGTGTTCAACAAGCTTGAAGACTTTGCTGAACAAGAACAACCCCGCACCCCTGTGCTTGGAGCCGGCATTACGGAGGCCCTGATGAAGCGATTCCTGAGCAAGGGAGGCTTCATTACCAGCCGCATCAATTGGGCCATTCAGTCCAGCGGTGTCGATTATCTGCATCTGCTGATCGTAGGCATGGACTTTCTCACACGCCGCTACAACATCCAGGCCAGACTGGCCATCACCGTACACGATGAAATCAGATATCTTGTAAAGGAAGAAGACAAGTATCGAGCTGCCATGGCCTTGCAAGTCGCCAACCTTTGGACGCGCGCCATGTTCAGCCAACAAGTGGGCATCGACGACTTGCCACAGTCTTGCGCCTTCTTCTCCGCCGTCGACATTGACCACGTCCTTCGTAAAGAGGTTGACCTAGACTGCGTCACGCCATCGCACCCCAATCCCATCCCCGCTGGTGAAAGCATCGACATTGAAGGCCTCCTCGCAAAGGGCGATGCCGCATACCTCGACCCGCTCATCCAACCTCTCCCAAATCAAGCACCCAATCCCGAAAAGTACACCTACACGCCCCGAACGCCCGTCATGGAGACACTGAACAAGAACATCAACATGTCGCTCCTCAAGGCGCAAATCACATCCGACGACAACGAGCTCAAGGAAATCATCAGGGAAGTCCGCCCCCCGCCAGCACCGCGCGTCAAGCGGATTGGCACCGGCGCAGGCGTGCTGGGCGACGGCAACAGCAAGTCCGCTGGGGCCAAAGCGCCGCCCAAGCCGCACTACCCCCCGCAGAGCGCCAACCTGATAGAGACGGACGAGTTTAACGGCAAGTCGTTTGTCAATCTCTATGACCGCAAGGTCAGGGGCACCCCGGGGTCGTCACAGTACCACTGGCCGAACCGCTTCGACAAGTCGGGAGGAGCTGGGTCGCGGAATTGGCAGGGTCGTGTGTAACTTGTCTTGTGCAGTACATGTACGGAATCTTGTCAAAAATAGGTATCTCCTTTGGAACGGCAAAAGTCGGGTACGGGACGGCTTTATGGGGTCAGGATTTTCTTTCAGGCGCAGCGTTGGGTTTGGCTTTTGGCATGAGCGTCACGGCGAAGGGAACAAGGGCGAGGTCGGATTCTGTCGTTTTCATCCACTGTGATTCTTTCGACGCGTTTTCCTTGGGAAGTTGTGGTTGATCTTCACTTTCTTCTCCTCACGGCCGCAGTCCTTTCTTTGTTGTATTTTGTTGTTGTATTAAGCCATGACTTTCTTCCACAGTACAAAGCGACGGCGTGTGCCCCGTTTGTATGTCTTCTCTTGTTTGCAGATACCTGTTGATGGTAAATCGGCGCGCATGTCAAATCAATTCCTTTTCCAGATATTGATACCATCTATTTGCGCCTGCTGGGCCAGGCGTTGCCACGATCATCGTAATCCATAGTCACTCGACGATAACTGTGGCCTATCGATGCCTTGCAGAACACTGGTAAGCTCGAATCTGTCGACTACTACAAATACGATTCAGAGTTCTACATGCCCTTATCGCCCAATCAAGTTTGTTCCTACGACGCCAGTCCACAGTCCAGGTGCGGATTTGATCGAGGAAAGTGATGGAGGAAAGTGATGGAGGAAGTGCTGTCTAACGACCCATAAACACCTACATGCTGGACCCAGCCGCGCAGAATGCTGTATCCATGCGTGTTCCCACGCACATCTATGTCAAGCTCTATCCCGAATGCTCCTTTAAGACCAGGAAATCCTGTGCGTCCGTGTCAGTCTTACTTCTCGCATCCGGAAGAAGTAACAGAAAGAAAGTTTGTAACTTACGCAAGCATGATACCAGCGCCGGCGGCAATGGCCACGAACTGCGTCAGAGTCTTGCGAGTCTCTTCAGCCTTTTTCGGTCCCGTCTCCAGCATCTCAGGTATGACAGCAACAGTGCCGACGTAGAGAAAAGTACCCGCGGTGAAGGGGAGCAGCATGTCGCCCCACCTCAGACTAGTCCCCAAGAGACCTGGACCGTCCGTGTCCGCCAAAACACCGGAGGAGCTGCCTCCGATTTCCTGCACTGCTATGCCAATGACTGTTCCGAGGAAGGCACCGACTGCGGTGACAAATTGGGCGCCCATGGCTGCGCGCTTGCTGAAGCCTGACTGCACGAGCAGCGCAAAGTCGCCGACCTCGTGTGGGATCTCGTGGAAGAAGACGGCGACGGTCGTGGTGGCTCCAATCGTTGGGGATGCATAGAAGCTACTAGAGAGAGCCAGGCCATCGGTGATGTTGTGTGTAAAGTCGGCGATCAGGTTGAGGTACCCTCCAAGTTTCACGCTAGTGGAGGGTTCCTCTTTGGGCGGAGGATAGGCCTGTTGAACCGCAGAAGAAGTTGGTTTGCGAGACTGGACGTTGGAAGTGTCAGGCTTGTCCACGCTGCTAGATGTCGCCGTGGAGTCCTCATCCTTCTTCTCAGATGAATGATTGTGGCCATGGGAGTGATCGTGCGGGTCCTGGCCGCCAGTCGCGATACGCAAAGCCTTGTCCATTGCTACGAACGTCATGAAGCCAACCATGATGGCCACGCCCAGAAGCAAGTTCTTGTTTGGCTCGACCAGAACAAACTTTACTTTGTCGACTTCATCCTCTCCCAGAAAGATCTCGGGCAGGAGATGGAACAACGTGTCGCCCATCAGCCCACCCACGGCAAAGGCAACCATGACGCTGAGCGACGAGGGGTCGATGTTTGGTGGGCATAGTGCCAGCAAAAAGTTTGGCGGCCCAGAAATGTATAGTGTAGCAAGCAGCGCATTGACAGCTGGACTGCCGGGGAAGAGGACGCCAAAGATGCGTGACGTCAGGCTGCCCGTGGAGGGATTCGAGGCGATTTTCTGGGCGTTGAGGTCCTGGACAATGGGGCATTCCTAGGGAGAGCTGGTTAGCAATTCCGCCATACTGTCAATAACGGCATTGGGAAGCAGAATGGTACCTGCAGCTGCTCTTCGATGTGTCCCGCAGTCAGGATCCCAGCAGACGCTCGGTCATGCTCCGAGGCGGCGGCATTGACGTAGCAGGCCAGAGAGGCCGCCAGAAGAGCGCCCGCGATGAATGACCGGCGTATCGACATTGGGAAGAAGCGAGAGGGAGAGAGAGGAAGAAGTAAGCCCGGATACCTCACGAACGACTTCCCATGGGTCCGTTATCGCGCAGCGGGCCCTTGAGCTGGTAAAAGGGCCAGCGGGCGTCGGACATACGAGCAAGGGCGCGTGCTGCACCTTAGGTAATTACCGCTATCGATAAGCGACTGGCCGCTGGCGGTGCGAGAAAAGTTCCCGGCTCAGGGCGTCAAGTCTCCACTCGACCAAGACCAACAACAGAAGCCATGGGTCGCGAACTGCAGAAACGCAAGAACCGCTCGTCAATCGCCAAAAAGCGCCAAAAGCCAAAGTCCAAGAAGAAGATATTGAGCAACCCCATCATCGCCGCAAACTGGTATGTCACGCCCCAAAGAAAAGAAGATTCTTCTTTCTTCGCACACACGGCAACACAACCTCGCTGACCACCGCTGCTCCAGGAACCAAAATGAGACTCTCACGCAGAACTACCGTCGCCTGGGCTTGAGCACCAAGTTGAACCGCGTGACCGGCGGCACCGAGCGCACAGCCAAAACGGACAACCCTGGAACCGCACCCCTCGCCCTCAACCCCAAGGCCGCAGCGGCCGCGCCAGAAACTCAAGAAGCACGCATCGAGCGCGACCCGGAGACAGGCGAGGTGCGCATCGTCGACGACGGCAGCAACAAGGCGCGGGCGAATCCACTCAACGACCCGCTCAACGACCTCGACCCGGACGACGAGGAAGAGTGGCACGGCATCAGCGAGCAGCACTCGCTGCCGCAAAAGACGAAAAGGGACGGCAACAGCGCCGCCGCCTCGTCGGGCCACAATGGCAACACGGTGATTGCGCAGCTGGAGGCCGTCGCGGCGTCCGGGGAGCGCAAGGCGCCGCGCAAGCAGTCGGAGCGCGAGCAGGAGTGGGTCGCACGGTTGGTGGCCAAGTACGGCGACGACTATGCGCGGATGAGCAGGGACGCGAAGCTCAACCCGATGCAGCAGAGCGAGGGCGACATCAAGAGGAGGGTGGCGCGATGGAAGGCTGCCGCTCAAGGCCAGTAGGCCACTCAACTGCCAGACCGGAGACATAAGAGGGGGGCGAAAGGGAACCCGCATCATCACGATGCGAACGGCTGTCGTGTCTGGCCCTTTTTTAAAGTTTGCGCGAGCATGCTGCTGTGTGCGTTTTGGAGCAGCACCCATGTATGTTGCTGTACTCGGCCTGCCTGCAAGCAAGCAAGCATGTCAGCAGAACACAGGGCACGAACGCTCACATACACCAGACATCAGCACGCACAAACCACAGCGCAATGGGTTGCAAGGGCACGGAATGGCGTTTACTCGGCGCATCGGGAGTTGTCATGTGTAAAATCTTCGATCCATCAATCAATCCTCGGGGGATTAGTCATTCAACGGCCAAGAGTCCCAGGTCGCGAGCAGCAGCAGCGGCCATGGGACGGACCACCTCAGCTAGGCAACGTAGCAAATCCGCATGTACTGATATGCGGTCATGCATGGAACGGAGGTCCAGAAATCCAAGAGTTTCAAACTGCTGCCATAGGTAACGGTCTGTCAAAACCCCTACTAAATCATACACGCTTTTACTACTGCTCTAACAGTTATTAATATTCATCATATGCTTTATATCCTACCTATATTTTTTTTTAGGACATAATCTTAATCTACCCTCCTACCCTCCTAATTTATTACTATCTATACTCTTAAACTAAATCTACCCTCCTATAAATTATATAAGTAAGGGGGCCTATAAGTAGTAAAATTTTTACTATTCTCTTATATTATAATCTACCTCCTAGTATTTTATAAAATCTTATTAACTTTTTTAATACTACTCTTACTACCTTATTATTACCTTACCCCTATCTTTTAAGATACTCCTACCTATTAGAACTTTATACTTTATTATAAATAAAGTAAAGGAGGCTATCCTCCTTACTATTATATTTATAGACTAATCCTAGAAGCCTATTAATAATAATAATAAATACTATTAGGCTACCTTCTATATCTTTAATAAGAACTATTATAGTTTCTATATTTATATCTCTTACTATTAAACTAATAGCCTAGTTTATATATATACTATAAATAGGTATATATACCCTCCCTCTACCTATATTAGGTCTAAGTAGGTTAAGTAAACTAAGTACTTAATATAGGTATTAAAGAAGTATATTATAGGTAATTTAAAGGTTAAAGCTAAGATAATCTATTTAATATACTAGATCTTTACTAGATAGAGTATTTCTTAATAGTAGATAAGATATACTCTTACTATAATTTAAAAGATACTTAATAGTAGTAAGGATATTAGCTTTTATAAGATTAGGTATCTATTTAAGTAGATTTATTAATTAATAGTCCTTAATAATAAGCTCTAAGCTAAACTTAAAAATAATACCTTTACTATTTATAAAATAAAGTAGTACCTTAATAGAACCTACTTTTTCTACTATTTTATTATACCTATAGGCTATTAATAAGCTCTCCTTTAAACTATACTAACTTTAATAATTAATTTAACCTTCTTAAAGAGCTAGTATAGTATATATCTCTTTATTACTACTATAAAGGACTTTAATAATAAACTACTTCCTATTATTTAAGGAGTATATCCTATTAAGGATAAGCTATTTTAAGACTGTTTTTATAAATATCTATAATATATACTCTAGTTTTAGGATATTCTATTAAAATAGGAGAATAATATAAATATTATAATTATTAGTAACTATAACTCTAGATTATTTAAGGCTATTAAGAAGTACCTTATTATTATAAGTTTAGTTAGGATATCTTTTCTTAAGTCTAAATTATATTATTATTATTTTTATCTTAGCCCTAGGGCCCTACTTATTCTTATCTACTTACTTATACTGCTAAGCCTACTAGCTAGTGCCTGCCTTACTTATCTAAGGTATCCCTAACTATCTATAGACTATAATAGTAGTAGCTAAAAAAAGGAGTTATCCTTAACTTAGAATTTACTATCCTCCTCTACCTATTAAGAAATATTCCCCTTCTAGGATAAGTAAGGAAAGAAAAGGAAAATTAGAAAGAAAGAATAAAATAGGTCTATACTAGGATGTATTTAGTTACTAGTATCCTTATCTTTATCTATATTAGACTAGTCCTTACTACCTATTATATTATTATCTTAAGGTAGGGCTAATAACTAGATAAGGAGGTTTTTTTATATATTAGTACTATAACTACTTTTACCTTCTCCTAGTATAGGTATATAATATATAGTAATACCTATATCTATATAGAAATTAGGGTAAAGGTATCCTAAGGGAATATAGCCTATAAACTAATTAGTAAACCTAATATTAGTACCTAGGAATTATTACTCTAGGCTATCTATATCCTATAATATATATAATATAAGTAGTTATAGGGTAAGTAGTCTAGTAATCTATATATATTCTAGAGGATCCTCCCTAATATATTAGATTAAGTAGTTTAATCCTATATAGAAAGTAAGGTTATTAACTAGTATAGGAGTAATAAACTTATTAGGGATAATTCCTCTAATAATAAGGTATATAGCTTAGTAAGGGTCTATTATAAGGAGTATAGCTATTAGGTCTATATATTAGTAGAGAGAGCCTACTTCCCCTAAGTTAGAGTATTAATATACTATATAGCTTATTAAGTACTCTAGAGAAGTAGCTATACTTAGACTAGTAATATTATCTTAATTAGTAGGACTATCCTTAGGGATTAAGGGGTTCTTTATACTAGTATTAGATCTAGTATACTTACTATTATTATTAGGTTTACCTAAAAGTAGCTTATTCTAAGTTATAAGTAGGGTATTATTAGTATCTACTATAAATATAGTATAGTTAGGGTAGTCTAGGTAAACCTATAGAGTAAGCTTATTTAGGCCTTTAGATTTTATATCCTATAATATTATATCCTTATTAGGAGGGGGTATATCTTAAAGTATTTCTATAAGCTCTACCTTATTATTATTAATAGGACTATTATATTAGTACTAATCTACTCCTACTCTAGGAGTATAGAACCTAGTACCTATAGACTACTTATTCCTATTTTTTATAAGGGTAGTAGTAAATATATAGAGCTCTACTAATAGTATATTACCTCTTATTATATAGTCTATTATAAGAGTATAATAGCCTACTCTATTCTATATTTCTTACTTATAAAGGTGCTACTTTATACCCTTAGGGACTAGGATATCTTTATATATAGAGAAAAGTAGTCTATTATAACTATAGATAGTAAGGCCTCCTATTATCTAGGGGTATATCTTATTAATATTAGGGTTATTAGGCTTCTTCCTACTAATATACTTATTATAGCCTTCCCTACTAATAAGTCTATACTACCCTATAAGTATTATATACTAGATCTTACTATTCTTATCTTAGTAGTATAAGGCCTATCTATTAGGGTAATAATATAGGTTTAGCCCTCTATCTTTATAGTAAAATAACTAGAGTTAGTAGAGATTATAGAACTTAAGATCTATTATTACTTAATAAGCTAAGTAGTAGAGGGTGCCTATTATTATAGAGGATAGGCTTATACTAGGTAGGGGAAGGTACTAATCTTTAATAAATATACCTAAAATATAGTTAATAATAGGAAAGTTACTAGTATCTATAAGGAATATAGTATCCTAATCCTATTTATACTCTATAAAAGTCTTAGGGTTATAGAATAGATAGTATATACTTTCCTTTAGGAATAACTAGTCTTCTATTTTATCTTAGGGACTAATTACTACTAGTTTATTTAGTATAATATTAGGCGCGCCCCTTAGTTTCTTTAATTATATAGTAATATTTAGTATACTAGTAGTCTTCCCTATTTTCTTTATCTTCTATAGTATAGCTAGTCCCTTAGGGTCTACCCTTTCTTTTCTCTACCTTAGTATTAGGGTGTTTAGGAATTCCTTTCCTAAATCTATATTATTATTAGGAACTTAGGGTATATATTAAATTATAGTTATAATAATTTTATTAGTATTATAGGAAGTATTAGTAAGTTAGTAGATTTACTTTCTAATAGCTAAATTCTAGGCCTATAGGTCTATATTAGTAATATCTACTATTTTATAGCTTACCTTAACCTATAGAGTTACTTTAATTATACTAAAACTAGGAGGTATCTATATTAGGTAAGAAGCTAGTATTCCTATACTAAGAAGGCTTATAGCTAGGTTAGGGGTAAGACTAGGTTAAGGTATAGTTTCTAGTAAGAAGGTAGGTATCTATTATCTCTTATCCTTAGTATCCTTCTTTAATTCTTTAGTAGTAAAGTACTTATACTTATTATTATAATTAGTATTATACTTTCTTATATATATTTCTAGTATACTACTATCTTTATTATCTTAGTAGAAGCTATAGGTCTAGTATCCTAAGCCTCTAGCCCCTAATATACTATATCCCTGTATAGTTATAGAGGTAGGAGGTAGTATATTTATTATTAGTATATTTACTATCTATATTATAGTGCTAGTATATAGGATAGTCTTAAAAGGGTCTACTATCTCTTTATTATTAGTAACTTAGTTTAGTATATCCTGTTATAAATACTTACTAGTATTAGGAGAGAAGTGGTTATTCTATACTTCTATTCTAGGGATGGTATTATTTTACTTAAGGGTAGGTATACTATTACTAGTAGTAGGGGTATTATTTAGTATTATATCTGCTAGGGGAACTATACCTATATTAGGTACTATATTATAGTTATTATATAAAAGGTTTTACTATTCTTATAGGTTAGTAATATTTATTAGGGTAGTACTAGTAAGTCTATTCCTATTATAGTCTAAAGGCTAACTATATTAGTCTCTTAGGTAGTTTATATATTTATATTATAGATAAGGTTATATAGTAAGGTTAGTATAGGGTTATAAGTTAATATCCTATAGGGCCTAGTATTAATTAGGTATATATACTATAGCTAGTACTAGTTACCCTACTAATATATAGCCCTCTTCTTACTTAGTAATACTTATATATATAAAATATTTTTAGTAGTAATGTCCTTATAGGCCTCCCTTTATTAGAAGGTACTTAGGTATACTATATTAGCTCCCTCTATAAGGTAGGTACTAACTTAGTACTCTTCTCTAATAGTTTAGGATTTCTTCTCCTTATTCTTTATACCTAGTAGATAACCTTACTACTTTAATACTATAGGAATAGCTATTTCTAGTAGTATATATAGTAGTTTATTATATAATAGCTTATCCTATAATAATTTATTATATACCTTAGTAGGTAGTAGCTTATCTATATTATTATTTTCCTTTAGGTCCCTAGGTATAATAGTAGTATATTAAGGTAGTCCTAGTTTCTATTAAGGCCTATACTAGTCTAGCTTTACTATTATCTCTTTATTTAACCTTATATTATATTCTTTAATAAGATCTATTACTCCTTCTAAATTATCTAAGTTATACTATACTTAATACTATAGCCCCTAGCCTTTCTAGTTAATTAAGTATTATAGTTTCCTAGTCCTATAATATTTATACCTATCTACTAAGTATAAGATTTTATACTTAGGTACTAGCTTATTAGTATTAATAATAGGTCCTAGCTCTAATATAGTATTATACTTAAAAGGGTTAGGACTATCCTTTTCCTTTTCTAATTAGGAGATATTAATAACTAGATAAATCCTTAAGCTACTAGGGATAGCTAGTTTATAAGCTTATATACTAACTACTTATATTACCTTATAAGGTCTAGTATATATATTCTAGAGTTTCTATAGTAGATTACTATATACCTTATAATTATAGTATAATTATAGATATACTTTATCCCCTAGTTTAAACCTAACTAGATAGTATTTACTATTATATTACTCCTTTTATACTATTACTATAAAAGTGAGGGCTTCTTAGGCTTTAGTATAGTAGTTTAAATAAAGGGTTTTTAAGTCTATATCCTTAGTAGATTCTACCTAGTTATACCTATTATCTTATAGGTTAAATCTATATAAGATTTTATAGGGGGTATATCCTATTAAGGTATTTTAGAAAGAATTTATAGTCCCCTAAATATAAGGGAGAGTATCTACCTAACTCTAATTAGGATTAGCTATAATAAAGAACTATAGAGTAATTTCTATTATCTAGTTAGTATACTTACTTTACCTATCTATCTAGGGATAGTAAGTAGTAGTAGTATTTAGGTTAATTTTTATTATCTTAAAAATACTACTTATAAATTACCCTAACTAATAGGAATCCTAGTCTATAATTATAATAGAAGGTAGACCCTACCTATATCTATAGAGTTCCTTAAACTATAAACCTCCCTAATTACCTATAGTCTAGGTCTCTTAACTAGGGATTAATAAGATTACTTTAGAAAATTTATAAGTTATAATTAGAAGTATATTAAAACCCCCTTTACTATATATAGGTAGCTTAGTAATAAAATTAATATATATAATAAAGAAGGGGACCTTTACTACTATAATAGGGACTATTAACCTATTAGGTTTATATTAAGGTATTTAGTTAATATAATAGTTAGAATAGTAATTAATATATACCTATACCTACTAGTATAGGTACCTTATATAGTAGTAAGTATAAATATAATCTATATATTAGTCTACACCTTAATAGAAATACTAATTATATACTTATTTAAATACCACTTACTTATAGCTTTAGGGAATATATAGCTATTCTTACTAGTCTCCTAAGTAGTCTATAAAGTAGATTAGCCCTTTCTATAGAAAGAAGTATAAACTAGGAACTAGTCCTTTATAGGTACCCTTATTTTCTTCTATATTAGTAAGGGGAATAGGCTTAGCTCCCCTAGTAGGGGCTAGTATTACTAGTTTAGTAGTTATAAGGGACTATAATCCTATAGGTATAGGGTTCCTACTAGTAGGTTAATTTATAGTTATCTTAGGGCTTACTAGTCTATAGTTATATTCCTACTACTACTTAAGGGCCTACTCTAAAATATAGAGTACCTTTACCTATTATATATCAGCACCATATACTATATAGAGCTCTTACTTAAATCTATTAGAGAGCTCTACTAATACTATATAGAAGTAAGTAGTAGTATTACCCCCTTCTAAGGTATACCAAACTAGGTCCTTATTATTAGGGAATTCTATACTATTAAGGGTATTATCTACATCTATAGTTACCTTAGTATAACTTATCCTATAGACAGGTATATAAGCTAAATATATCTTGATTAGACTAACTACCCTAGCTAGGGCTAGGGGCTAACTATATAGGCCAGGGCCCCTACCTATACTAGGGCCACTACCCTAAATATACTAGGCGCTAAGTAAAGATACATAGATATATAATAAAATAGTAGCTATATACTAGTAATATCCTTATTATAAAGTCTAGTTATCCTCCTATATATAAAACTCTAGTTTCCCTATTAAGCCTAAGTAGTCTAATACTTTATAGGGCTAATTATTAGGTGTCTAATATAGAATATTAGTAATACTAATATTAGGGGCTATAAGACTTACCTATTTAGCAGGGTAATTAGTAGTATAGTTAATATTAGTTTTATACTATTATTAATTATTAAGGAGCTTAGTAAGTAGGTTATTCTAAGCCTTAGAGTTAATATTATTATTAGTAGGTAGGATATAGATATACTAAATATTAATATTATAGTCCTCCTAGAAAGTCTAGGGTAGTAGTCTATATATAACTATAAAAGCTACCTATACTACTATACCATTACTAATACTAATATTAAAACCCTTAATAAAAGCCTTAGACTTAGTAAGGTAGTAGTAGTAGACTAAGGGTATATACCTTAGGTATATAAGCTAGTTATCCTTATACTAAAGGGGGTTATAGTCTAGGAGTAGGGTAATATAGTAACCTATACTAAGTTTAAATTATAATATAGAGATAATTATCTTATTCTAAGAAGCTTAGGTAAGGAGACTACCTAGGATTAGGTAAGTAACTATAGTAGGGTCTATAATACTTAATAGTATAGGGATATTATACTCTATCTATAGGGTATAGGTCCTAATACCTATAATTTTAGGGTTTCTTATTATTAGGTAATTATAGATCCTGGTTAGTATAGCTTTATTATTATTAAACCTAGTAGTAAAGTAGTTATTAGGTACCTTAGGTATAACTATACCCTAACTTATATAGGTAGGGCTACTACTAGCTATATAGTAGGCTTCTTCTTATATAAGGAATATAGTAGCTTATATATTAGCTTTATTATTAGCCTACTTATTCTATTAGTATATCTCTTATAATATCTCTTTAGGGATATAATTAAGCTAGCTACTATAGGTGCCTAAAATAGCTATAAGGTAGTTAGGTTATACTTCTAGTATATCCTTACTATATATCTTAAGGAAATTAGGGTCCCTTATAATATTACTAGTATCCTCTAGGGTAATATTAGGTAAAGTATATAAGTAGTAGATAAAGTCCTTATCTTTTATAGGGACTACTAGGGCCTACTAGTTCTTTCTATTACCTATCTAAGGGGTATAGTACTTATTACTAATAATAAACTCTCTATCCTTTTCTATTAGGTACTTTATAAACTTCTAGAGCTATAGTATTAAGAACTAGTAAAAGTTAGTAGGGTCTAATATTAGTAGATAGAATTATAGTTCTATAGGGAAAATTAAGTATATATAATCTAATATAAATTTAGGGACCTTAAAGGTATAGTCTAGGATTAGAAGTAGACTATAGTACTTATATAAGTTAACTATAATAGTATACTATAGGGTAGTAGAGTTAATATCTAGGTCCCCTTCCTTCTTATAGCCTAGGAACTATTAGTAACCCTAGTCTCTATAAAATAAGTATCTACCTAGCTTAGTAAGATAGCTAAAATAGACCTATCCCTACTTATTAATAATTAGTAAACTAAAACCTATAGGGTAATATAGTCTATTTATACTACCTTTTATAAGGAAATAGGGATATAGGCTCTTAGTATTATAGTCCTTAAGATTATAACTAGTATAGTAAAGCTAAATAACTATTAGGAGTATAGTAATAAGTTAACTAAATAAATAGACTCCTTTTAGTAGTAAGGTATTATTATAGATAATATAGTAATAGGCCCCTATATACTTAAAAAGTAGCTATTTATAGGTATCCTAGAGGAAGTAACCCTTTCTATAGTTAGAGGGTTTAAAGGTATTAATATTATATAGCTTTAGCTTCTATAACTCCTTTAGGTATATCTAGTTACTAGCTATAGTTAATCTTACCTTACCTTTACTAGGGTTATTATTATTATCTCTATTAAGTATTAAGGTATTATTATCTATAGTACTATATTTATTAATATTATAGGTAGCTCTACCCTTACCCTTATAGTAGGTTATAACTAGGGCCTTATTATTACTAGATATTAGGATAAACCCTGCTACTTTATTAGTATCTAGTATAATAGGGGCCTTTCTAGTTAGCTTAAGAAGCTATTTATACTCTAAGGGAGTAGTTATAGCTATTAGTAAAGTATTATTTAATTAGTTTCTATTATGGTCTAGGGGCTAGCTACTATTCTTCTTTATATTAGGGGTCTTACCTCTACTACTTTATCCTATAACTATAACCTCCTCCTTATTACTTTCCTTAGTATTATTACTTTAAGTATATTAGGGTTACTTAGTAATAGTAGGTAAGCTACTTATAGGTGTACCCTACTTAGTTATTATTAGTATTTCTAATAGGAGTAGGAGTAAAGATATACTTCTAGGTATCTCTAGGGGTATAACTATAGCCTTTAGTATAGTACCCTTAGGTTTAGTTAGTATAGCTAGGGGTGAGTCTATAGTACTACCTTTAGTACCTTTCTTTAGCTTTATAGTATAATAAGGAACTATATTAAGTAAGTTAGGCTTATTAGCCTTAGTTAAGTAGGTAAAGTATTAGGTACTAATACCTTTAGTAGCTAAGGTGGTTACTAATATACTAGGGGTGCCTTTCTTCTTTAGGGGTATAGTATAAAGGATAGTATATAGTATAAGTTAGAGGGTATACTAGTTATAAGGGTAGGTTAATAGTATAGTAAAGATTAGCTATATACTAAAATAGTAGATCCTAGGTTAGTAGGTACTAAGTCCTAAATAGTCTTAGATTAAAATAACTAACTTAGGAAAATCTATTTAGCCCTCTATATTACTTATATATCCTCTATACCCCTCTAAATAAAGGAATAAAATAAAGAAACTCCCTTATAACTCTATTATTCTTTATTATCTACTATTCCTTCTATTAAATAAAGGAAACTATTACTCTCCCTATTATATAGAGGGGTAATTACTATATAAACTATAATATAAAATAATAATAGGAAATAAGGAAGAATAGGAATACTAATACTAACTATACTATATTTATAAATACTATAGGCTAAGGGCCTTTATATAGGGGGGATTACTACTAAAGGGCTAGAGTACCTAGCCTAGGAATAGGTTTAGTAGCTACCCTATAGCTTAGTAGTATCCTTACTATTAGCTAGGATATAATTATTAGTAGGGCACATAACTATAGTATATACTAGTAGTTTTAGTATATATAGTAGTTATCTTCTTATAGAGTATAGGGTGGTACTAGTCTTAAGTCTTTTATTATACTCTTTAATAAGATCTATAGTATTTTTAAGGTTATTAATATTATACTAGACTTAATACTAAGGGCCATAGCCCCTCTATTTAACTAAGTACTAGAGCTACTTTATAAAGGGGTTATATTAGTAGTCTAATAAGGTTTTAATTTTATACTTAGGGGCTAGGTTATTAATATTTACTATAGGTATAGGGTCTAGAGGTACTTAGTAACTATAAGGGTTATTAGTAGGATTATACTTAAGTTAGCTAACTAATATAATAGGGTAGATTTTTATTAGCTCTAGGAGGTTAAGCTTATATACTAAGGGGCCTATAACTCTCTTTACTTAGTAAGGCCCTATTCTTAGTAGTTATAGCTTTTTTAGTAGGTTACTATAAACCTTATACCTAAAATATAGGTATAGGAGTACCTTATCTCTAACCTTAAACTAGACTAGCTTATAGTAGGAGTTATAGTACTCCTTCTAGATAATAGTAGTAAAAGCTAGGGCTTCCTAGGCTTCTATTTAGTACTAGGTATATAGTACCTTAGTATTAATATCCCTTATACTCTTAAGATTACTGAATATAGTAGTCTATAGGTTAAAGCTATATAGAATCTTATATAGTATATACCTAGTAGATATATTATAGGATATATTTATTATCCCTTATATATAGGGAAGTGCGTCTATCTATATATAATTAGGATTAGTAAATATAAAATAATATATTATATATTCTACTATCTAGTTAGTATATTTAGACTATCTATTAGCCTATAGGTAATATACTATAGTACTATAGAATTATACCTTTAGTATTATAAAAACTTATATAATAAATTTAGATAGCTATTTTATATCTTAGTCTAAGATTAATATACTAGGTAGGCCCTAGCTATAATTATATAGGTCCTTAAACTAAACTAAGGCCTATTACCTAGTAGTCTATATCTCTAGCCCTAGGGTGAGTAAGATTACTTTAGAGAACTTATATATAGTAGTAAGGAGGCTATTAAAACTACTATCTATAATAGCTAGGAGCTTTATAATAAAATTAGTATATAATATAAAGAAGGGGATCTTAACTATAGTAATTAGTATTAAGCTACTATAAGGGTGGTGCTATTTAGTAGTTACATACTTATAGTTAGGGCAATTTTCTATATATAAGCACAGCCGCTTGCGTAACTAGGGAGCCGCTTTATAAAGGGGTTATATTAGTGGTCTAGTAAGGTTTTAATTTTATACTTAGGGGCTAGGTTATTAATATTTACTATAGGTACAGGGTCTAGAGGTACTTAGTAACTATAAGGGTTATTAGTAGGATTATACTTAAGTTAGCTAACTAATATAATAAGGTAGATTTTTATTAGCTCTAGGAGGTTAAGCTTATATACTAAGGGGCCTATAACTCTCTTTACTTAGTAAGGCCCTATTCTTAGTAGTTATAGCTTTTTTAGTAGGTTACTATAAACCTTATATCTAAAATATAGGTATAGGAGTACCTTATCTCTAACCTTAAACTAGACTAGCTTATAGTAGGAGTTATAGTACTTCTTCTAGGTAATAGTAGTAAAAGCTAGGGCTTCTTAGGCTTCTACCTAGTACTAGGTATATAGTACCTTAGTATTAATATCCCTTATACTCTTAAGATTACTAAATATGGTAGTCTATAGGTTAAAGCTATATAGAATCTTATATAGTATATACCTAGTAGATATATTATAGGATATATTTATTATCCCTTATATATAGGGAAGTATATCTATCTATATATAATTAGGATTAGTAAATATAAAATAATATATTATATATTCTACTATCTAGTTAGTATATTTAGACTATCTATTAGCCTATAGGTAATATACTATAGTACTATAGAATTATACCTTTAGTATTATAAAAACTTATATAATAAATTTAGATAGCTATTTTATATCCTAGTCTAAGATTAATATACTAGGTAGGCCCTAGCTATAACTATATAGGTCCTTAAACTAAACTAAGGCCTATTATCTAGTAGTCTATATCTCTAGCCCTAGGGTAAGTAAGATTACTTTAGAGAACTTATATATAGTAGTAAGGAGGCTATTAAAACTACTATCTATAATAGCTAGGAGCTTTATAATAAAATTAGTATATAATATAAAGAAGGGGATCTTAACTATGGTAATTAGTATTAAGCTACTATAAGGGTGGTGCTGTTTAGTGGTTATATACTTATAGTTAGGGTAATTTTCTATATATAAGTATAGCCGCTTATATAACTGGCGTATATAAAATAAGGCTTAGATAAAGTCTATAGCTTAGTTAGGGCCTTAGTGGCTGTAGGTATTATATATAAACTAGAAGATTTCCTTCTTATAGGCTAGAGGGATATATAGGTATTCCCTATTCTTCTTAGTATAGTTAATAAAGTAGATAAGCCTATAGTATAGGATAAATTATAGTCCTAGAATAGGATTATCCTTACTAGGGTATATCTCTATACTCTATAGCTATCCCCTATTACTTACTTCTTCTTAAGGGGCCTTTACTAGTAAGTTACTTCTCTTAGATATATTTACCCTAGTTAAGGCTAGTATATCTACCTTAGTTAATATAGGTATATCTACCCTAGTTCTATCTTAGGTTACCTTAGTAGGCTGGCTTTTAAACTACCTTTCTAGGGCTATAGCTTATTTAAGTACTTATAATATATAAGCCTACTATAGATCTACTATATAGCCTTTCTATACTTTATTCTTAAAAGTATTAGTTATCTCTACTAATATAATATAGAAGTAGCTTATAGCCTTAGTAGAATTAGGGTTATATATTACTATAAACTATATAGGATCTATATTATCTAGGAATTCTACCTTATCTATAATATCCCTATTATTATAGCTAGCTTTTAAAGGTAACTAGCTTAGGGTATCTAATATAATATAATTCTATCTAGGGTGGTACTTTATAGTTAAAGGAAATTATAAGAGATACTATAATACCTATATTAGGTATAGATTTAATTACTTATTAGATTAAGAAGTAGTAAAAGTCTTCTACTATATTAGTACTATTACTATAGTATAGTCTATAAAAAGTATTATATAGGCTACTAATTATACTAGAGTATATAGTTTCTTAACTACCTAGTATACCCTAGTTATCTTAAGTTTAGTAATCTAGTACTATATTTCTATATTAGATAGCTATTATAAAAGGAATATAATTAGCTTAATTAATTAATATAGGAAGTCCTTTACCTATTTTAGCTATAGGGGTAGTTTCTCCTTATTAGTATTAGCTATTATAACCTTTAGTTACTAGTCTTCTATTTCTAGCTTAGGGTCTTTAGTAATATAGTATACTATAACTCTAAATCCTAACTTCTTTAAAGTATCTATATTAATATATAGTAGTTATAATAGATTATAGTAAAACCTCTAATATATCTTATAAAGTATATTATATATTATATTAAATACTACTATTAGTAATAGCTCTAGTAGTATTAGTTTAGCTACTATAAAGTATCTCCTTACTTACTTACCTTCTAGGGCTTTCTATAGATATAATATTTTAATTACCTCTAGGGGCTTAGCTAGTTAGGTATAGTAGGGGAAATTATCTTATAGCTATCCTATTAAACTAATAAATATCTTAAGTTCCTATAGTATATATGTCACGACTTGCAGATTTCTCATTATGCAGGTAAGGGCTAAAGGCAAACTACTAGAGAATGCGTATATATCTTAATTAAATATAATAAGTTAAAAGAATAAAATATAAAAGATACTTACTACCTATATATTTCCTGGTCCTTCCTTTATACTATTCTACCTCTTATCCTTTATATAAGGGTCCTTAGTTATTATTAGGTAAGTTATAAAGGTGAGGTATTAATAGGCTGTTATATGGTATCTACCTAGGGCCGCAGTAGCTAGTACCAGGCTACAGTAGCTAGTACTAGCCTATAGGTTTTAGCCTAAGCTATAGCAGGCTACTACCTAAGGTAAGGCTTATACTTCCTATAACTATATAACGCTGGGTTCATCTATGCTGGCCCTAGTACTTATATAGGCGCATATACGCCTATCATAACATGCCCCCCCTAAAGAGAAGCTAAAATTATAGGAATTAGTAGCTATAGGCGCTTATATAGGTACAGACTTATAATATATAACAGTAGTAATTTAGTAATTTAAGTATTCTATACAGTTATAAAGTATAATTATTAGTCTAGGTCTACTACTATACCATCTCTTTCTATTACCATCTCTTTTACTACGCGACCTATAGAAGGTTGCCATCTTACTTAGCTATATCTAAAGCTCCCTATTAAAGTACATTATTACCCTAGTCTAATTTAGCTATAATCTGGTAAACTAACTATTACGCATAAAGGTTCTAATAATTTAAATAATTTATACCCTACTAATAGTAAAGCAGACATTTCTAGCCACTATATACTTAATATATCTACTACTTATTATAGTCTAGTCCATCAGGACTCATTACTATTATATAAGAGTTACAGCATTAAGTCATTATTATACAGCATTATTTATAATCTATCACAGTCACTACTCACTTAGAGAGCTATTTTAGCTAGCAGTATCTATAAGGACCATTATATAGAGTTCTAAGATAAGTAAACTTTAATTCTATCTCTTTAAACTATTACTAATTATTATCCAGGCCATTAAGTAGTATTATATATCTAGGTTTTACTACTTTATCATCCCATCTTACTAACTAATATAATTATAGAGGAGGATACTTATATAAAGACTTAGTTAGGCCAGGCTTTACTTATTCAGCTAGGAATAGCTATAGGCTTATCACTTTACCTACAGCATACTACAGTATTAGGTTCTACTTAATTAGTATTATTAGTTATTATATAAGGTTCATCATCTATAGCTACATAGCCTACTACTAACCAGCACATTACACCACATTACTACTAGTTCGCTGTTACACAGCCTATTTCAGAGGAAGAAGGTAAAGAGCCTACTTATATATACTATTATTATAATCCTACAGCTCATCAGGTTCCAGCAGCTAAGTACTTACTACCTACTACTTTATATAATAGTAGTAATAGTAAGATTCACATTACTACATCACCAGTTAGCTCTAATAAGGCGCCTATTAAGTAGGACTTTAAGTTAATACTTTATATTCCTTATAAGAATATAGAGAGTGTTATATAAGTAAGTTTATCTTACTAATATAAGAGATTCTTATCTAACTAACTATATAGGTATACCTTAGTAGTTCTAAAGCGCAAGAGCGCGCTAAACACATCTTGGCCTTAGGTAATAGCATACCTTACTCACATATTATAGTTTCTACTTAGTAATTTAACTACTTATTAGTTAAAACTTAAGCCAGCTTACACGATGCTTTTCTTATCTAGTACACTAGAATTAATAACCCTATCAGCTATACTAAGTATTATAATAACACTAATACTTATATATTTATTAGTTATTACTACCTATCTAGTTTCTTATAGGGCCGCTGCGCCAACTGCCTTTAGGGTATAGGCAACTTAGACTATACTATTAGTAACTTAAAGGGTACCAAGCCACCTACTTATTATAAGAGGCATAAAGATGAAATTTATATAGAGGAGTTCTAGAACTTATACTATTAAGCCAGGGTAGAGGATTAAACTAATTAGGCTTTAGCTAAGTAGGACATCCTACCTAATAAGCTAGAGGATCTAGAGGAGACTATCTTATATAATAATAGTTATAATAAGAAGAAGGGAAAAGGAAGGAAGTAAAGAAAGGAATAGTAGGAAATAAGTAATAAAAAGGAGAGACTAGAGAGTAGAAGTTAAGATTAATAGTATTTATATAAGAGTAGATTAAGGATATAGGAGGGTCCTTCTATTCCTATAATCTTAAAAGGTCTAGTATTAGGAAAGTCTAATTTAAGGTTTAGCTAATTAGTAGACCATCCTGTTTTCTTAATATAGATATAATCTCTAACTATAAAGTCTAGCGCATGATGGTATTTATTGGCTTGTTAGCGCATATACTCTTAGGATTTAAGAATAAGATTCTTTATAAATTTAAAAGCTTCTTATCTTCTCTTTTATAGTATTTATACTACTATGCAAGCTATTTTCTCTAGTTACTAGGGGGTTTTAGTTCTTTATCACTAGTTATAGTATAATTAAGGGGAATATCCTAACTCAATCTTAAAAGGTAAAAGTCTAGTAGCTTTATAGAGAAGTATTACTTATATAAGGTCTATTAATAGTAGAAGATCAGACTAATTATTTTAAAAGTAATTAATAAAAGGTCTTAATCTTTATATAAGATGCTGATTAATAATCTCTATAATACTATTAGTTTAAGAGTAGTAGGATAAATTAAAATACTACTCTATACTAGTCAGCTTATACAGTTTATTTATAAATACTAAGATAAACTAAGGGCCTTAGTTAGATAGGATAGACTTAGGGTTTCTATAAATATAGTAGATATATTTATAAAAGAGCCTAGAGACTCCTTTAGTATTAATCTTTTTTATATAAGGTAAACTAAAGGTTCTTCAACTTAACCAGTCTATAATAACTAGGATTACATTATAGCCCTTTTAGTCTTTAGGCATCTCTTTAAAATCTATAGCTAAGTATTACTAGGGTCAAGTAGGAATCTCTAGGGGTTATAGAAGGCCTAGGTCTTTATTATAAAACTCTTTTATTTAGTAGTAAATATGGCATCCTCACCTATAAATATTAATTATACAATTTATAGCTAGCTAATAGTAATATTACTTAAGGAGTTTTCGCATCTTTATAATACTAGAATAGGCGGTTATATAGGTAGTATATAAAGTGTTAAGTATTCTTATATGGAGGTTGTTGCGATCTGGTATAAAGAGTATACTATATTATAGTAAAAGACCATCTTTTAGTTCCTAACTATTTCTTTATTTAAGGTCCTTTAAGAGGGCTTTCTATCTCTAGAGTTCTAATTTAGAATCTTCCTAGTTTATATAGAGGAGTTTATCTAAAAATAATACTAGAAGAGGAAGTTCTTATTCTAAAATAGAAAGAGGGATAATAGTCTCTAGTAGGATAAGGCATATCTCTTATATAGCCCTTACTTTTTCTTTTTAAGTCTTCAGGTCTTCTTATTTTTAAGTAAGGTAATTAGCAATAATATTTTCCTTTCCTAGTTAATAGGAGAATTATATATAGAACTCTATAAAAAACTTAGACCATCTAGCTTATTATTAATTAAGTTGTCATTTAGTAGAGTAGTACTCTAATACCTAATAGTCTATAATTATAAGAAAAGGTTTTTTAAGGCTAATAAGTATTAGTCTCTATTCTTCTAGTTTATTCTTAATAGCTAGCAGTTCTTTATCTAAAATTCTATAATGAAGTTCTGCGTCCGCCATTGCCTTAGAGTAGAATACTACTAGTTTCTAATTATATAAAGGTTGCTAGAGCTACATTAAAATGCTAGCAGTAACTCTATTACTTATATTAGTCTCTATATAAGTGTTAAGAGTAGGGTTATAATTAGCTAGAAGTATATTACTATATATTAGCTTCTTAAGTCATTAAATTACCTCTTCTTCTAGGGGTCCTAGTTATTACTATTTTGCCTTAGAGTATAGTTTCTCTAATAGCTAGCTAATTTATCTATAGTTAGGGAGAAATTATTAGTAGAAATTATAGAAACCTAGGAAGGATTAAAGAGCCTTAAGGGTTTTAGGTATTAGCTAGTTTTATATAGGTTCTACCTTATCTAGGTCTATTTAAATGCCTTCTATAGAAACGATGTATCTAAGGAACTTTATATAAGTAACTAAAAACTTACTCTTCTTTAAATCCACCTATAGTCCCGCCTTTTATAGTCTTACTAGTACTTTTTTTACTTATTCCTCATACTCCGCAGGGTTTTTAGAGATAATAAGCATGTCATCTATAAAAGCTATAATAAAATTGTCTAAATACTTAAAGAGAACCTAGTTAATAAAATATTAAAAGGCTGCCAGTCTATTGCTTAATCTAAAAGGTAAGACACAGTATTTAAATAACCTATATCTTATATAGAAAGTGGTTTTATCTTCAGAATCCTTAGTAAGATAGATATAGTAAAAAGCTTATTAAATATCAAGCTTAGTATAAATCTTGCCCTTTCTAACGCGCTAAAGCAACTCTATAATAAGAGGGAGGGGGTATAAATCCTTAGTAGTTTATTTATTAAGCTATTAGTAGTCTATATAAAATCTCTATCCCCTACCAGGCTTTTTCACTACTAGAATAGGAGAAGCGTAGGTAGTAAAGCTTTTAATAATAAAGCCTTTCTAAATATTCTTAATAATATACTCTTTTACAGCCTTAAGCTGTTCTAGAGACATTCTATAGAGAGGGCTAGGTAGAAGCTCTAGTAGACCATTATATATAAGAGATATTTTATAATTAACTCCTACATAATATAGTAGTAGCTCATTAGACTCTATTTTAGAAAACATATCTTGAAATTCCTTATAAGCAGCTAGTAGCTTAGAAGCTAATAATTCCTTAGTTTCTTTATCTTTAAGAGCCGCTTAAACTTATATAAGGTTAATAGCATAGATCTCTATTAGTGTAACTTATATTTTATAGATAGAAAGCTTAAAAGTATCTTAAGTTTAAAATTCAATTCCCTTAATAACCTATACTAAGGGAAGAAGGCGTTTATTAAAGTTTTTATCTCTATAGTCTATATCTACTTAATATTCTTTCTATAGTTTATTGCTTTACACAGAGACTTTTAGTAGGTATAAAAGATACTAAAAGGATTAGTTAACTAGTAGCTATCTCTAGACTAGTTTACATTATTTATAGTCTAGAAGAACATTATACTAGTTAAAAAACTATTACCTAAGAATCATGTTATTACAGCTAATATCATAAATAAAAGCATAAGTAGAAACCATTTAATCCTAGAAGCAGAGTTAAAGATAAAAGTAAAAATTAACTTTCTTATTTATATATTAGTTAAACCTAGTAATATTAAGCCCTTTACCTATTATTCTCTTTTTTATAGTACCTATAGACTAGAGAGTTAGTAGTAGCTTAGGGTAAATAAAACTCATACTACTAGCACCAGTATCAGCTAGGGCACGAATTTCTAAGGCGCGGCTATTAGATATAATTAAGGTTTATATAGTAAAGGGTACACCTCTAATAAAGTAACTAAGATTTATATAAGAACCCTCAATATATATTACTCTAAGTTTAGACCTATAGCAGGAGACTTTACCTAGGTCTTATTATTTTCTAATAAAGACTAATCTCCTTTATTTATATAGATATCTTTAGTACTTTCTTCTTTAACCAACTCTATTACCTTTATCTCTAGTTATAGGTATTATCTCTATAAATAGCCAAACTAGCCGTAGCAATTATACAGTTTAATCTCTATATAGACTTCTACTTTACCTTTATAGGTTATATTATATAAGGGAGCCCTAGATATAGATCACACCTAGGTACAACTAGAAGATAAAGCACTTATACCACCTAAGGTAGTTATCTTTACTTATTCTTATTATCTCTTCTTTACTCATTCCTCGCGCGATATAAGCGTTGGTTTTCTATAGTTAGAATAGTAGTTACTAAGACTTTAAGCAATAGGGTAGGCTCATTAAAGGTACTTATAAAAGTTAACATCTTTATCTTACTCTATAGTAACTATATAGGTTTAAAGGAGAGGATCTATTATATTATAAAAGTCCTCTTTCTACTATTCTTAGGGAAGATCTACATCTAAGGCCAATTATATAAAGTTTAATTAAAACTTCTAAAGGTCTATAGAAATACAGTATATAAGAGAGTATAACTACTTCTTTATATCCTTATATTTATATAGACTCTAGAGGAGGTTATCTAGGAATTTAAAGATATCCTTATCTAGAGTGACTTTATTAGCCTTTATATAAGAAGTAAGGAAAGGAGTCAGGTAATATAAGACTTCTCTACTAATATAGGAAATAATATAACCTGTAATATTCTATTTAGTCTCCTCTACTATATCTTTAGTAAAGTAATCGTGGTTTTATTTAATTTTATTTTATATAAGGAGGGTCTAGTATTTATATAAGGGGTCTTCTCTATTAGTAAGAAGAGGAGGATTAGGAACCTTACTACTTTAGTATTTCTTACTACTTAAAGATAAAGTAGAGGTTTTAGTAGTAGTTTCCCTTATATAGGTTAGAGGAGGTCTAAGAGTCCTTATTACTCTACTAGTAGAAGGATCTTAAGAGAGGGTAATAGGTCTTAGGTACTAAGCTAATAGAGAGGGCCTAATATATCCTTCTCTTAAGGCTTCCCTTAGTCTATTAGTATAGTTTAAGAGTATTTACTTAAGAGCCTAGTTCTGCCTTTATGCGCGGTTTAGTTACTGCTATACTTAAGACTTATTTAAGGATGTAATCTTAGATTTAAATTAATTAATATCTAAGTGTAGTACCTTTATAAACGCCTCTATAATAAGAGCTTAAATAGTATAAGTTGACCCTAGGTCTTAGGTATATTCTTTTACCTCTACCACTAGGACTAAGTAGAAATTATATAGGAGAATAGGGGTAGGTCCTCTCTTATTATTATTTAATAAGTATCTAGTATTATATAAATCTTTAGTTCCTTCGCGCGAATCTTATTAGGTTAATTAACTAGTACTAATACCTTTAGTAGTACTAGATATATTAGCTTTATTCTTAGCTATACTGTCTTTATAGTCTTCTACTTAGAATATCCCTTAAGCAGGTTATAGATAGGACACCTCCTAAATATTTACATACTACCCTATAGCCTTAACTAAAGACTTCTATAGTTAATATATACTTAATACTCCTTAGTCCTTAAATAACACTGATGCGCCTAATAAAGATAACTTAGGTTTACTAAGGAAAAGTAATAAGTAGTCTTATATAAGACTATAGCTATATATAATGTTACTTAGGTCAAATATTATAACACCTTTATAGGTGAAGAAGTAGGATAGAGCTAAAACTTAGAATGATCTTTTATATCTATTATGACTTATAGATTTCTTATTATATAGGTAAGGGCTAAAGGTAAACTACTAGAGAATGTATATATATCTTAATTAAATATAATAAGTTAAAAGAATAAAATATAAAAGATACTTACTACCTATATATTTCCTAGTCCTTTCTTTATACTATTCTACCTCTTATCCTTTATATAAGGGTCCTTAGTTATTATTAGGTAAGTTATAAAGGTGAGGTGTTAATAGGCTGTTATATAGTATCTACCTAGGGCTGTAGTAGCTAGTACTAGGCTGTAGTAGCTAGTGCTAGCCTATAGGTTTTAGCCTAAGCTATAGCAGGCTACTACCTAAGGTGAGGCTCGTGCTTCCTATAACTACGCAACACTAGGTTCATCCGTGCTGGCCCTGGTACTTATATAGGCGCGTGTACGCCTATTATAATAATATAAGGGAAAACCATATCCTTAAGGGCCTAGATCTTAATATTAGAGGTAGTAATTCCTAGCTCTAATACCTATTAGCCCCTTCTTATAGGCTAGAGGGATATATAGGCATTCCCTATTCTTCTTAGTATAGTTAATAAAGTAGATAAGCCTATAGTATAGGATAAATTATAGTCCTAGGATAGGATTATCCTTACTAGGGTATATCTCTATACTTTATAGCTATCCCCTATTACTTACTTCTTCTTAAGGGGCCTCTACTAGTAAGTCACTTCCCTTAGGTATATTTACCCTAGTTAAGGCTAGTATATCTACCTTAGTTAATATAGGTATATCTACTCTAGTTCTATCTTAGGTTACCCTAGTAGGCTAGCTTTTAAACTACCTCTCTAAGGCTATAGCTTATTTAAGTACTTATAATATATAAGCCTATTATAGATCTACTATATAGCCTTCCTATACTTTATTCTTAAAAGTATTAGTTATCTCTACTAATATAATATAGAAGTAGCTTATAGCCCTAGTAGGATTAGAGTTATATATTACTATAAACTATATAGGATCTATATTATCTAGGAATTCTACCTTATCTATAATATCCCTATTATTATAGCTAGCTTTTAAAGGTAACTAGCTTAGGGTATCTAATATAATATAATTCTATCTAGGGTAGTACTTTATAGTTAAAGGAAATTATAAGAGATACTATAATATCTATATTAGGTATAGATTTAATTACTTATTAGATTAAGAAGTAGTAAAAGTCTTCTACTATACTAGTACTATTACTATAGTATAGTCTATAAAAAGTATTATATAGGCTACTAATTATACTAGAGTATATAGTTTCTTAACTACCTAGTATACCCTAGTTATCTTAAGTTTAGTAATCTAGTACTATATTTCTATATTAGATAGCTATTATAAAAGGAATATAATTAGCTTAATTAATTAATATAGGAAGTCCTTTACCTATTTTAGCTATAGGGATAGTTTCTCCTTATTAGTATTAGCTACTATAACCTTTAATTACTAGTCTTTTATTTCTAGCTTAGGGTCTCTAGTAATATAGTATACTATAACTCTAAATCCTAACTCCTTTAAAGTATCTATATTAATATATAGTAGTTATAATAGATTATAGTAAAACCTCTAATATATCTTATAAAGTATATTATATATTATATTAAATACTACTATTAGTAATAGCTCTAGTAGTATTAGCTTAGCTACTATAAAGTATCTCCTTACTTACTTACCTTCTAGGGCTTTTTATAGATATAATATCTTAATTACCTCTAGGGGCTTAGCTAGTTAGGTATAGTAAGGGTAATTATCTTATAGCTATCCTATTAGACTAATAAATATCTTAAGTTCCTATAGTATATAAGGGAAAACTATATCCTTAAGGGCCTAGATCTTAGTATTAGAGGTGGCAATTCCTAGCCCTAATACCTATTAGCCTAGGAGTATAATTAATAGGTATCCCAGATAGGTTTTCTTAGTAGATAGGCTTATATTAACCTAGTCTAATATAGTAAAGATAGCCTCTAAGTACTAGATATACTTATCTAGTAATTATAAGAAGATAATAATATTATTAATATAGGGGTATATAAAGGCCTAGCAATCCTAGAGTAATATATCACATTATTACTATATATATTAAATACTATTACAGTAGCCTATAAGAGTAATATTACTTTATTCTACTCTATAATAGGTAAGTATTACTAGCTTATAGTAGTCCTCTATATATACTCTCTATTAGTAGAAGAATACTATTATATTAACTACTAAAATAAAGAGGTACCCTTAGATTTCTAAAATAATATTAGATACTAGTAGTAGAGGGTAACTATCCTTCTCTATAATAGTATTTAGTATATAAATATTAATAATAATATAACCCTTCTATTTAAGCTCCCTATTCTTACTAGGGACCTATCTCTATACTATAAAGACTAGGAACCCTAGACTTATATTACCCTATACCTATTTAGCCTTACCTTACTTATATATAGGGTTAAGGGTATTATCTTAGAATTCTTTATCTTATTATAAGGCTATATATAGTTATATCTATTAGAATTTATCTCTTTAATCTAGAACTAGTAGAATATATATCTACTCCTCTTTAGGAACCTTAATAAACCCCTTTTAATTAGTAAACAGGTCCTTAAATTAGTCTATAAGGGCTTAGTAATATTCCCTAGTCTTAAAAGGGCTAAAGGTTAGGATACTATTATCTAGCCTTCCTTCTTCTATTATTAGAAGTAATAGGTTTAGGGCTACTAGGCTATAGTCTCTATTAGTAAGCTAGTAGCTTATATTAAACTCTACTACTACTAGACTACCTAATCACAAGTTCTTTAAGATAGTTAGGGTCTAGTTAGAGTTATTTTATATAATAATCTATATTATATTAGTATTTACTATAATAGAATATAGGGATCCTCCTTTCTATAGGAAGGGAATAGGTCTTATACTATAGTTAGGGTAGAACTTATAGTATTAGATTAGTAATATTAGTCTAGGTATATAGATAGGTACTTTTATAGTACTATAGGGTAGTACTATAGTATACTTACTTACTATAATATATTAATATACTAGTATTATATATATCTTTATTATTACTAAGATTCTAAAGCCTCCCTTACTAAGGTAGGGCTAAATTACTTAATCCTTTCTAAGGTCTATAATTACTACTTTAGGATATAGGAGGTTATTCCCTATTAGTAGTAGGACTAATATATCTTAATTAATAATATATATATAGTAAGGGATATAGGCTATAGCCTTACTATCCTTTATATACCCTAGTAGGTAGAGGGGTAGGAGTATATAGTCTATATATAATATTATAGTACTAATACTATTAATTTATATAGGCTTTAGGAGTATAAGGATCTTTATATCTAGTAGTTACTCCTATAAGAAGCCTCTAGTAATTAGTAAGGATAATGCCCTAGTATTAAGATATATAATATCTATAAGTCCTAATATATAGAGCTAAAAGCTATACTTAAGGGACTAGTAGTAAGGGAATCCTAGTAAGCTATTATCTACTAGTAACCCTAGTAGTACTTATTTAGATGTTAAGATAGGGGGATCCTTACTAGATAAAGCCTTTTTATTAGTTCCCTTAGTTCTAGGATCTATTATATTTACTATTATAAATAAACTACCTATTAATAGGGTATTACCTTTAGCTTTACTCCTCTAGTCCTAGTATAGTATAGTATATATAGCTAAGCTAAATAGGAAGAGTAGGCTCTATACTAATATATAGATTACTAGAATAAGTTATAGTTAAGAAGGGGCTATATATTATTCTATTATATAGCCCTAAGTCCTTTTAGGGACTCTTACTTATTATTAATAGTAGCTATAAATATATCCTTACCCTATATATTATAGGTAGCTCTTAAAGATCTATATTAGTAATCTATACCCTATAAATAGTAGTATATGTCACGACTTGTAGATTTCTTATTACGCAGGTAAGGGCTAAAGGCAAACTGCTAGAGAATATATATATTATTATAATAGGTATATACGCGCCTATATAAGTACTAGGGCCAGCATAGATAAACCTGGCGTCATATAGTTATAAGAAGTACAAGCCTCACCTCAGGTAGCAGCCCGCCGCAGCTCAGGCTAAAACCCACAGGCTAGTACCAGCTACTACAGCCTGGCACCAGCCACTATAGCCCTAGGCAGATACTATATAACAGCCCATTAACACCTCACCTTTACAACTTACCTAATAATAACTAAGGACCCTTATACAAAGGATAAGAGGTAGAATAGTATAAAGGAAGGACTAGGAAATATATAGGTAGTAAGTATCTTTTATATTTTATTCTTTTAACTTATTAGATTTAATTAAGATATATATATATTTTCTAGCAGTTTACCTTTAGCCCTTACCTATATAATAAGAAATCTATAAGTTATAATAGATATAAAAGATCATTCTAAGTTTTAGCTCTATCCTACTTCTTTACCTATAAAGGTATTATAATATTTAACCTAAGTAATATTATATACAGCTATAGTCTTATATAAGACTGCTTATTACTTTTCCCTAGTAAACCCAAGTTATCTTTATTAGGCGCATTGGTATTATCTAAGGACTAAGGAGTATTAAGTATATATTAACTATAGAAGTCTTTAGTTAAGGCTATAGGGTAGTATGTAAATGTCTAGGAGGCGTCCTATCTATAACCTACTTAAGGGACATTCTAAGTAGAAGACTATAAAGATAGTATAGCTAAGAATAAAGCTAATATATCTAGTACTACTAAAGGTATTAGTACTAGTTAATTAACCTAATAAGATTCGCGTGAAGGAACTAAAGATTCGCGTAATACTAGATACTTATTAAATAATAATAAGAGAGGACCTACCCCTATTCTCCTATATAATTTCTACTTAGTCCTAGTAGTAGAGGTAAAAGAATGTACCTAAGACCTAGAGTTAACTTATACAGTTTAAGCTCTAGTTATAGAGGCGTTTATAAAGGTACTGTACTTAGATATTAATTAATTTAAATCTAAGATTACATCCTTAAACAAGTCTTAAGTATAGCAGTAACTAAACTATATATAAAGGTAAAACTAGGCTCTTAAGTAAACGCTCTTAAACTATACTAATAGACTTAGGGAAGTTCTAAGGGAAGGATATATTAGGCCCTCTTTATTAGCTTAGCACCTAAGACCTATTACCCTCTCTTAAGATCCTTCTACTAGTAGAGTTATAAGGACTCTTAGACCTCCTCCTAACTATATAAGGGAAACTACTACTAAAACCTCTACTTTATCTTTAAGTAGTAAGAAATACTAAAGTAGTAAGGTTCCTAATCCTCCTCTTCTTACTAATAGAGAAGACCCCTTATATAAATACTAGACCCTCCTTATATAAAATAAAATTAAACAAAACCACGATCACTTTACTAAAGATATAGTAGAGGAGACTAAATAGAATATTACAGGTTATATTATTTCTTATATTAGTAGAGAAGTCTTATATTACCTAACTCCTTTCCTTACTTCTTATATAAAGGCTAATAAAGTTACTCTAGATAAGGATATCTTTAAATTCCTAGATAACCTCCTCTAGAGTCTATATAAATATAAGGATATAAAGAAGTAGTTATACTCTCTTATATACTATATCCCTATAGACCTTTAGAAGTTTTAATTAAACTTTATATAATTAGCCTTAGACGCAGATCTTCCCTAGGAATAGTAGAAAGAGGACTTTTATAATATAATAGATCCTCTCCTTTAAACCTATATAGTTACTATAGAGTAAGATAGGGATATTAACTTTTATAAGTACCTCTAATAAGCCTACCCTATTACTTAAAGTCTTAGTAACTACTATTCTAACTATAGAAAACTAATACTCACGTCGCGTAAGGAACGAGTAAAGAAGAGATAATAAGAATAAGTAAAGATAACTACCTTAGGCAGTATAAGTGCTTTATCTTCTAGTTATACCTAGGCGCGATCTATATCTAGGGCTCCCTCATATAATACAACCTATAAAGGTAAAGTAGAAGTCTATATAGAGATTAGACTATATAATTACTATAGCTAGTTTAGCCATTTATAGAGATAATGCCTATAACCTAAGATAAAGGTAATAGAGTTAGTTAAAGAAGAAAGCGCTAAAGATGTCTATATAAATAAAGGAGATTAGTCTTTATTAGAAAATAATAAGGCCTAGGTAAAGTCTCCTACCTTAGGTCTAAACTTAGAGTAATACATATTAAAGGTTCTTATATAAATCTTAGTTACTTTATTAGAGGTGTACCCTTTACTATATAAACCTTAATTATATCTAACGGCCGCGCCTTAGAAATTCGTGCCCTAGCTAATACTAGTACTAGTAGTATAAGTTTTATTCACCCTAAGCTACTACTAACTCTCTAGTCTATAGGTGCTATAAAAAAGAGAATAATAGGTAAAGGGCTTAATATTACTAGGTTTAACTAATATATAAATAAGAAAGTTAATTTTTACTTTTATCTTTAACTCTACTTCTAGGATCGAATAGTTTCTACTTATACTTTTATTTATAATATTAGCTGTAATAATATAATTCTTAGGTAATAGTTTTTTAACTAGTACAATGTTCTTCTAGACTATAAATAATGTAAACTAGTCTAGAGATAGCTACTAGTTAACTAATCCTTTTAGTATCTTTTATGCCTACTAAAAGTCTCCATGTAAAGCAACAAACCGCAGAAAGAATATTAAGTAGATATAGACTATAGAGATAAAAACTTTAATAAATGCCTTCTTCCCTTAGTATAGGTTATTAAGGGAATTGAATTTTAAATTTAAGATGCTTTTAAGCTTTCTATCTATAAAATACAAGTTATACTAATAGAGATCTATACTATTAACCTTATACAAGTTTAAGTGGCTCTTAAAGATAAAGAAACCGAGGAATTATTAGCTTCTAAGCTACTAGCTACTTATAAGGAATTTTAAGATGTGTTTTCTAAAATAGAGTCTAATAAGCTACTACTATATCGCGCGGGGGTTAATTATAAAATATCTCTTATATATAATAGTCTACTAGAGCTTCTACCTAGTCCTCTCTATAGAATGTCTCTAGAGCAGCTTAAGGCTGTAAAAGAGTATATTATTAAGAACCTTTAGAAAGGCTTTATTACTAAGAGCTTTACTACCTATACTTCTCCTATTCTTATAGTGAAAAAGCCTGGTAGGGGATAGAGATTTTACATAGACTACTAATAGCTTAATAAATAAACTACTAAGGATTCGCACCCCCTTCCTCTTATTATAGAGTTACTTCAGCGCGTTAGAAAGGGCAAAATTTATACTAAGCTTAATATTTAATAAGCTTTCTACTATATTCATCTTACTAAGGATTCTAAAGACAAGACTACCTTCTATATAAGATATAGCTTATTTAAATACCGTGTCTTACTATTTAGATTAAGTAACAGACCTATAGCCTTTTAATATTTTATCAACTAGGTTCTCTTTAAGTATTTAGACGATTTTATTATGGCTTTTATAGATAACATACTTATTATCTCTAAAGACCCTATAGAGCACAAGGAATAAGTAAAAAAAGTACTAGCAAGACTATAAAAAGCGGGACTATAAGTAGATTTAAAGAAGAGCAAGTTTTTAGTTACTCATATAAAGTTCCTTAGATATATTATTTCTACAGAAGGCATTTAGATAGACCTAGATAAGGTAGAACCTATATAAAACTAGCTAATACCTAAAACCCTTAAAGCTCTTTAATCCTTCCTAGGTTTCTATAATTTCTACTAATAATTTCTCCCTAACTATAGACAAATTAGCTGGCTATTAGAGAAACTATACTCTAAGGCAAAATGGCGACTACTAGGACCCCTAGAAGAGGAGGCAATTTAATAACTTAAGAAGCTAATATATAGTAACACACTCCTAGCTAACTATAACCCTACTCTTAACACTTATATAGAGACTAATATAAGTGATAGAGTTACTATAGGTGTTTTAACGCAGCTCTAATAACCTTTATATAATTAGAAACTAGTAGCGTTCTACTCTAAGGTAATAGCAGATGTAGAACTTCATTATAGAATTTTAGATAAAGAACTGCTAGCTATTAAGAATAAACTAGAAGAATAGAGACTAATACTTATCAGCCTTAAAAAACCTTTTCTTATAATTACAGACTATTAGGCATTAGAGTACTACTCTACTAAACGACAACTTAATTAATAACAAGCTAGATAGTCTAAGTTTTTTATAGAGTTCTACATATAATTCTCCTATTAACTAGGAAAGGAAAATATCATTACTAATTACCTTACTTAAAAATAAGAAGACCTAAAGACTTAAAAAGAAAAGATAAGGGCTATATAAGAGATGTGCCTTATCCTACTAGAGACTATTATCTCTCTTTCTATTTTAGAATAAGAACTTCCTCCTCTAGTATTATTTTTAAATAAACTCCTCTGCGCAAACTAGGAAGATTCTAAATTAGAACTCTAGAGATAGAAAGCCCTCTTAAAGGACCTTAAATAAAGAAATAGTTAGGAACTAAAGGATGGTCTTTTACTATAATATAGTACACTCTTTATACTAGATTATAATAACCTCTATATAAGAACGCTTAATACTTTATATACCACCTATATAACTACCTATCCTAGTATTATAAAGATGCGAAAACTCCTTAAGTAATATTACTATTAGCCAGCTATAAATCGCACGATTAATATTTACAGGCGAGGATACTATATTTACTACTAAATAAAAGAGTTTTATAATAAAGACCTAGGCCTTTTATAACTACTAGAGATTCCTACTCAACCCTAGTAATACTTAGCTATAGATTTTAAAGAGATACCTAAGGACTAAAAAGGCTACAATATAATCCTAGTTATTATAGACTAGTTAAGTTAAAGAACCTTTAGCTTGCCTTATATAAAGAAGATTAATACTAAAGGAGTCTCTAGGCTTTTTTATAAATATATCTACTATATTTATAGAAACCCTAAGTCTATCCTATCTAACTAAGGCCCTTAGTTCATCTCAGCGTTTATAAATAAACTATATAAGCTAACTAGTATAGAGTAGCATTTTAACTTATCCTACTACTCTTAAACTAATAGTATTATAGAGATTGTTAATCAGCATCTTATATAAAGATTAAGACCTTTTATTAATTACTTTTAGAATAATTAGTCTAATCTTCTACTATTAATAGACCTCATACAAGTAACACTTCCCTATAAAGCTACTAGACTTTTACCTTTTAAGATTAAGTTAGGATATTCCCCTTAAATACACTATAACTAGTAATAAAGAATAGAGACCCCCTAGCAACTAGAAAAGATAGCTCGCATAGTAGCGCAAACGCTATAAAAGAGAAGATAAGAAGCTTTTAAATTTATAAAGAATCTTATTCTTAAATCCTAAGAGTATATATACTAATAAGCTAATAAATACCGTCACGCGCTAGACTTTATAGTTAGAGATTACATCTATATTAAGAAAACTAAATAGTCTACTAATCGGCTAAACCTTAAATTAGACTTCCCTAATACTAGACCTTTTAAGATTATAGGAATAGAAGGACCCTCCTATATCCTTAATCTTCCCTTATATATAAAGATGGTCAACCTTTTCCACGCTAATAGGCTATATAAGGCCGAAATAGAACAGCTTCCTAGTTAGGAATATACTAAACCTAAACCTAAGATTATTTAAGATAAGCCTAAGTAGGAAGTAGACTATATTTAAGCTAGTTAAGTCTTATATAGGAAGCTTTAATACCAAGTTAAATAGACTAGATATAACTAAGATGACTAGTAGTATAATATAAGTTCTTTTAGTAGTATACTATAGAAAATTAAAGAATTCTACTTATTACACCCTATTATAGCAGGACTACTAAAAAATCTAGAAAAATAGAAGGCTGCCTTCCTCTAAGAAGAACTATAGATTAAAATAGAAAGTAATAATAAAATAAGTCACTTAGGCCCGTAGTAAATATTATAAAGATATAGAAAGTAGACTAATTAGTTTACTATCTACCCTTATATAAATACTATTAATCTTAACTTCTACTCTTTAGTCTCTCCTTTTTACTACTTATTCCCTACTATCCTCTTCTTTAATTTCTACCCTTTACTTCTTTCCTTTTCCCTTCTTCTTATTATAATAGTTATTATATAAGACCGTCTCCTCTAGATCCTCTAGCTTATTAGGCAGGATATTCTACTTAGCTAAAGCCTAATTAGTTTAATCCTCTAACCTAGCTTAGTAGTACAAGTTCTAGAACTCCTCTATATAAATTTTGTCTTTATACCTCTTATAATAAGTAGGCGGCTTGGCACCCTTTAAGTTACTTATAGTGTAGTTAAGGTTGCCTATACCCTAAAGGCAGTTAGTGTAGCAGCCCTATAAGAAACCAGGCAGGTAGCGACAATTAATAAACGCATAAGTATTAGTATTATTATAATACTTAGTACAGCTAATAGGGTTATTAATTCTAGTATACTAGATAAGAAAAGCATCGCGCGAGCTAGCTTAAGTTTTAACTAATAAGTAGTTAAATTATTAAGTAGAAACTATAATATATAAGTAAGGCATGCTATTACCTAAGGCCAAGATGTATTTAGCATACTCTTACGCTTTAGAACTACTAAGGCGCACCTATATAGTTAGTTAGATAAGAATCCCTTATATTAGTAAGATAAACTTACTTATACAACACTCTCTATATTCTTATAAGGAATGTAAAGCATCAACTTAAAGTCCCACTTAATAGGTACCTTATTAGAGCTAACTAGTAACGCTGCAACACAAATCTCACTATTACTACTATTATATAAAGTAGTAGGCAGCAAGTACTCAGCTACTAGAACCTAATAAGCTATAGGATTATAATAATAGTATATATAAGTAGGCTCTTTACCTTCTTCCTCTAAAACAGGCTACATAACAGCGAACCGGCGGCAACACAGCATAATGCACTAGTTAGTAGCAGGCTGCGCAGCTATAGATGATGAACCTTGTATAATAACTAATAATACTAATTAAGTAGAACCTGATGCTATAGTATGCTATAGGTAAAGTGATAAGCCTATAGCTATTCCTAGCTAAATAAGTAAAGCCTAGCCTAACTAAGTCTTTATATAAGTGTCCTCCTCTATAATTGTATTGGTTGGTAAGACGGGACGATAAAGTAGTAAAACCTAGATATATAATACTACTTATCAGCCTAGATAACAATTAGCAACGGTCTAAAGAGATAGAATTAAAGTTTACTTACCTTAGAACTCTACGTAATAGTCCTTATAGATACTGCTAGCTAAAATAGCTCTCTAAGTAAGTAGCAACTATAATAGATCGCGAATAATACTATATAATAACAACTTAATACTATAACTCTTATATAATAGTAATAAGTCCTAATAGACTAGACCACAATAAGTAGTAGATATATTAAGCACACAGCAGCTAGGAATGTCTACTTTACTATTAGTAGGGTATAAATCATTTAAATTATTAGAACCTTTATATATAACAGTTAGTTTACTAGATTATAGCTAAATTAGACCAGGGTAATAACATACTTTAATAGGGAGCTTTAGATATAGCTAAGTAAGATAGTAACCTTCTATAGGTCATATAGTAAAAGAGATAGTAATAGAAAGAGATAGTATAGTAGTAGACCTAGACTAACAATTATACTTTATAACTATATAGAATACTTAAATTGCTAAATCACCACTATTATATATTACGAGTCTATACCTATATAAGTACCTATAGCCGCTAATTCCTATAATTTTAGCTTCTCTTTAGGGGGGGCATGTCATAATAGGCATATATATGCCTATATAAGTACTAGGGCCAGTATAGATAAACCTGGTATTATATAGTTATGAGAAGTATAAGCCTTACCTTAGGTAGCAGCCCGCTGCAGCTCAGGCCAAAACCTATAGGCTAGCACTAGCTACTATAGCCTGGCACCAGCTACTACGGCCCTAGGTAGATACTATATAACAGCCTATTAACACCTTACCTTTACAACTTACCTAATAATAACTAAGGACCCTTATATAAAGGACGAGAGGTAGAATAGTATAAAGGAAGGACTAGGAAATATATAGGTAGTAAGTATCTTTTATATTTTATTCTTTTAACTTATTAGATTTAATTAAGATATATATACATTCTCTAGTAGTTTGCCTTTAGCCCTTACCTATATAATAAGAAATCTACGAGTCGTAATAGATATATCTTAATTAAATCTAATAAGTTAAAAGAATAAAATATAAAAGATACTTACTATCTATATATTTCCTAGTCCTTCCTTTATACTATTCTACCTCTTATCCTTTATATAAGGGTCCTTAGTTATTATTAGGTGAGTTATAAAGGTAAGGTATTAATGGGCTATTATGTAGTATCTACCTAGGGCTATAGTAGCTAGTGCCAGGCTATAGTAGCTAGTACTAGCCTGTAGGTTTTAGCCTAAGCTATAGTAGGCTGCTACCTAAGGTGAGGCTTATACTTCCTATAACTATATAATACTAGGTTCGTCTATACTAGTTCTAGTGCTCGCCTACTATATAATACTAGGTTTATCTATACTAGCCCTAGTACTTATATAGGCGCATATATGCCTATTATAATATGCCCCCCCTAAAGAGAAGCTAAAATTATAGGAATTAGCAGCTATAGGTGCTTATATAGGCGCAGACTTATAATATATAACAGCAGTAATTTAGTAATTTAAGCATTCTATATAGTTATAAAGTATAATTATTAGTCTAGGTCTATTACTATACTATCTCTTTCCATTACTATCTCTTTTACTGCGCGACCTATAGAAGGTTACTATCTTACTTAGCTATATCTAAAGCTCCCTATTAAAGTACATTATTATCCCAGTCTAATTTAGCTATAATCTAGTAAACTAACTGTCGCGCGCGAAGGTTCTAATAATTTAAATAATTTATACCCTACTAATAGTAAAGCAGACATTCCTAGCTACTATACGCTTAATACATCTACTACTCATTATAGTCTAGTCTATCAGGACTTATTACTATTATATAAGAGTTATAGTATTAAGTTATTATTATATAGCATTATTTATAATCCGTCATAGTCACTACTCACTTAGAGAGCTATTTTAGCTAGTAGTATCTATAAGGGCTATTATATAGAGTCCTAAGGTAAGTAAACTTTAATTCTATCTCTTTAGACTATTACTAATTATTATCTAGGCTATTAAGTAGTATTATATATCTAGGTTCTACTACTTCATCATCCCGTCTTGCTAACTAATATAATTATAAAGGAGGACACTTATATAAATACTTAGTCAGGCCAGGCTTTACTTATTTAGCCAGGAACTACTATAGGCTTATCACTTTACCTATAGCATACTATAGTATCAGGTTCTACTTAATTAGTATTATTAGTTATTACGTAAGGTTTATTATCTACAGCTATACAGCCTGCTACTAACTAGCCTATTATACCACATTACTACTAGTTTACTGTTGCGCAGCCTATTTTAGAGGAAGAAGGTAAAGAGCCTACTTATATATACTATTATTATAATCCTATAGCTTATTAGGTTCTAGTAGCTAAGTACTTACTACCTACTACTTTATATAATAGTAGTAATAGTAAGATTCATGTTATAGTATTACTAGTTGGTTCTAATAAGGCGCCTATTAAGTAGGACTTTAAGTTGATGCTTTATATCCCTTATAAGAATATAGAGAGTATTATATAAGTAAGTTTATCTTACTAATATAAGGGATTCTTATCTAACTAATTATATAGGTACACCTTAGTGGTTCTAAAGTATAAGAGCGCGCTAAATATATCTTGGCCTTAGGTAATAGCATGCCTCACTCACACATCATAGTTTCTACTTAGCAATTTAACTACTTATTAGTTAAAACTTAAGCCAGCTTACACGATACTTTTCTTATCTAGTATACTAGAATTAATAACCCTATTAGCTACACTAAGTATCGCAATAATACTAATACTTATATATTTATTAGTTATTACTACCTGCCTAGTTTCTTATAGGGCCATTACGCCAACTACCTTTAGGGTATAGGCAACTTAGACTGCACTATTAGTAACTTAAAGGGTACTAAGCCGCCTACTTATTATAAGAGGCATAAAGATAAAATTTATATAGAGAAGTTCTAGAACTTATACTACTAAGCTAGGGCAGAGGATTAAACTAATTAGGCTTTAGCTAAGTAGGATATCCTACCTAGTAAGCTAGAGGATCTAGAAGAGACTATCTTATATAATAATAGTTATAATAAGAAGAAGGGAAAAGGATAGAAGTAAAGGGTAAAAAGTAAAGAAGAGGGAAGTAGGGGATAAGTAGTAAAAAGAAGAGACTAGAGAGTAGAAGTTAAGGTTAATAGTATTTATATAAGGGTAGATAGTAAACTAATTAGTCTACTTTCTATATCTTTATAATATTTACTACAGGCCTAAGTGACTTATTTTATTATTACTTTCTATTTTAATCTATAGTTCTTCTTAGAGGAAGGCAGTCTTCTATTTTTCTAGATTTTTTAGTAGTCCTGCTATAGTAGGGTATAATAAGTGGAATTCTTTAATTTTCTATAGTGCGCTGCTAAAAGAACTTGTGTTATACTACTAGTTATCTTAGTTATATCTAGTCTATTTAACTTAGTATTAAAGCTTTCTATATAAGACTTAACTAGCTTAAATATAGTCTACTTCCTACTTAGGCTCGTCTTAAATAATCTTAGGTTCTAGTTTAGTATATTCTTAACTAGGAAGCTGTTCTATTTCGGCCTTATATAGCCTATTAGTATAGAAAAGGTTAACTATCTTTATATATAAGGGAAGATTAAGGATATAGGAGGGTCCTTCTATTCCTATAATCTTAAAAGGTCTAGTATTAGGAAAGTCTAATTTAAGGTTTAGCTGATTAGTAGACCATTCTATTTTCTTAATATAGATATAATCTCTAACTGTAAAGTCTAGCACGCGACAGTATTTATTAGCTTATTAGTATATATACTCTTAGGATTTAAGAATAAGATTCTTTATAAATTTAAAAGCTTCTTATCTTCTCTTTTATAGCGTTTATACTACTATATGAGCTATTTTCTCTAGTTACTAAGGGGTTTCGGTTCTTTATTACTAGTTATAGTATAATTAAGGGGAATATCCTAACTCAATCTTAAAAGGTAAAAGTCTAGTAGCTTTATAGGGAAGTGTTGCTTGTATAAGGTCTATTAATAGTAGAAGATCAGACTAATCATTCTAAAAGTAATTAATAAAAGGTCTTAATCTTTATACAAGATGCTGATTAATAATCTCTATAATACTATTAGTTTAAGAGTAGTAGGATGAGTTAAAATGCTGCTCTATACCAGTTAGCTTATACAGTTTATTTATAAATACTAAGATGAACTAAGGGCCTTAGTCAGATAGGATAGACTTAGGGTTTCTATAAATATAGTAGATATATTTATAAAAGAGTCTAGAGACTCCTTTAGTATTAATCTTTTTTATATAAGGTAAACTAAAGGTTCTTTAACTTAACTAGTCTATAATAACTAGGATTATATTATAGCCCTTTTAGTCTTTAGGCATCTCTTTAAAATCTATAGCTAAATATTACTAGGGTTAAGTAGGAATCTCTAGGGGTTATAGAAGGCCTAGGTCTTTATTATAAAACTCTTTTATTTAGTAGTAAATATAGCATCCTTGCCCATAAATATTAATTGTGCGATTTATAGCTAGCTAATAGTAATATTACTTAAGGAGTTTTCGCATCTTTATAATACTAGAATAGGTGGTTATATAGGTGGTATATAAAGTATTAAGCATTCTTATATAGAGGTTGTTATAATCTAGTATAAAGAGTATGCTATATTATAGTAAAAGACCATCCTTTAGTTCCTAACTATTTCTTTATTTAAGGTCCTTTAAGAGGGCTTTCTATCTCTAGAGTTCTAATTTAGAATCTTCCTAGTTTACGCAGAGGAGTTTATCTAAAAATAATACTAGAGGAGGAAGTTCTTATTCTAAAATAGAAAGAGGGATAATAGTCTCTAGTAGGATAAGGCATATCTCTTATATAGCTCTTACTTTTTCTTTTTAAGTCTTCAGGTCTTCTTATTTTTAAGTAAGGTAATTAGTAATAATATTTTCCTTTCCTAGTTAATAGGAGAATTATATGTAGAACTCTATAAAAAACTCAGACCATCTAGCTTATTATTAATTAAGTTGTCGTTTAGTAGAGTAGTACTCTAACACCTAATAGTCCGTAATTATAAGAAAAGGTTTTTTAAGGCTAATAAGTATTAGTCTCTATTCTTCTAGTCTATTCTTAATAGCCAGCAGTTCTTTATCTAAAATTCTATAATAAAGTTCTACATCTACTATTACCTTAGAGTAGAATGCTACTAGTTTCCAATTATATAAAGGTTGCTAGAGCTGCGTTAAAACGCCAGCAGTAACTCTATTACTTATATTAGTCTCTATATAAGTGTTAAGAGTAGGGTCATAATTAGCTAGGAGTGCATTACTATATATTAGCTTCTTAAGTTATTAAATTGCCTCTTCTTCTAGGGGTCCTAGTTATCGCCATTTTACCTTAGAGTATAGTTTCTCTAATAGCCAGCTAATTTATCTATAGTTAGGGAGAAATCATTAGTAGAAATTATAGAAACCTAGGAAGGATTAAAGAGCTTTAAGGGTTTTTAGTATTAGCTAGTTTTATATAGGTTCCACCTTATCTAGGTCTATTTAAATGCCTTCTATAGAAATAATATATCTAAGAAACTTTATATAAGTAACTAAAAACTTACTCTTCTTTAAATCCACCTATAGTCCTACTTTTTATAGTCTTACTAGTACTTTTTTCACTTATTCCTCATACTCTATAGGGTTTTTAGAGATAATGAGTATATTATCTATAAAAGCCATAATAAAATCATCTAAATACTTAAAGAGAACCTGGTTAATAAAACATTAAAAGGCTGCAGGTCCATTACTTAATTTAAATAGTAAGATATAGTATTTAAATAACCTATATCTTATATAGAAGGTGGTTTTGTCTTTAGAATCCTTAGTAAGATAAATACAGTAGAAAGCTTATTAAATATTAAGCTTAGTATAAATCTTGCCCTTTCTAATATGCTAAAGTAACTCTATAATAAGAGGAAGGGGGTGTAAATCCTTAGCAGTTTATTTATTAAGCTATTAGTAGTCTATATAGAATCTCCATCCCCTACTAGGCTTTTTTACTACTAGAATAGGAGAAGTATAGGTGGTAAAGCTTTTAGTAATAAAGCCTTTCTAAATATTCTTAATAATATACTCTTTTATAGCCTTAAGCTGCTCTAGAGACATTCTATAGAGAGGACTTAGTAGAAGCTCTAGTAGACTATTATATATAAGAGTTATTTTATAATTAACTCTTATATAATATGGTAATAGCTTATTAGACTCTATTTTAGAAAACACATCTTGAAATTCCTTATAAGTAGCTAGTAGCTTAGAAGCTAATAATTCCTCAGTTTCTTTATCTTTAAGAGCCGCTTAAACTTATATAAGGTTAATAGTATAGATCTCTATTAGTATAACTTGTATTTTATAGATAGAAAGCTTAAAAGCATCTTAAGTTTAAAATTCAATTCCCTTAATAACCTGTACTAAGGGAAGAAGGTGTTTATTAAAGTTTTTATCTCTATAGTCTATATCTACTTAATGTTCTTTCTGCAGTTTATTACTTTATATAGAGACTTTTAGTAGGCGTAAAAGATGCTAAAAGGATTAGTTAACTAGTAGCTATCTCTAGACTAGTTTATATTATTTATAGTCTAGAAGAATATTATGCTGGTTGAAAAACTATTACCTAAGAATTATATTATTATAGCCAATATTATAAATAAAAGTATAAGTAGAAACCATTTAATCTTAGAAATAGAGTTAAAGATAAAAGTAAAAATTGACTTTCTTATTTATATATTAGTTAAACCTAGTAATATTAAGCCCTTTACCTATTATTCTCTTTTTTATAGCACCTATAGACTGGAGAGTTAGTAGTAGCTTAGGGTGAATAAAACTTATACTACTAGTACTAGTATTAGCTAGGGCATAAATTTCTAAGGCATGGCTATTAGATATAATTAAGGTTTATACAGTAAAGGGTACACCTCTAATAAAGTGACTAAGATTTATATAAGAACCTTTAATATATATTACTCTAAGTTTAGACCTAAGGTAGGAGACTTTACCTAGGCCTTATTATTTTCTAATAAAGACTAATCTCCTTTATTTATATAGACTTCTTCTATACTTTCTTCTTCTACTAACTCTATTACCTTTATCTCTAGTTATAGGTATTGCCTCTATAAATAGCTAAACTGGCTATAGTGATTATATAGTCTAATCTCTATATAGACTTCTACTTTACCTTTATAGGTTGTATTATATAAGGGAGCCCTGGATATAGATCGCGCCTAGGTATAACTAGAAGATAAAGTACTTATACTACCTAAAGTAGTTATCTTTACTTATTCTTATTATCTCTTCTTTACTTAATCCTTATGTGACGTGAGCGTTAGTTTTCTATAGTTAGAATAGTAGTTACTAAGACTTTAAGTAATAGGGTAGGCTTATTAGAGGTACTTATAAAAGTTAATATCCTTATCTTACTCTATAGTAACTATATAGGTTTAAAGGAGAGGATCTATTATATTATAAAAGTCCTCTTTCTACTATTCCTAGGGAAGATCTATATCTAAGGCTAATTATATAAAGTTTAATTAAAACTTCTAAAGGTCTATAGAAATATAGTATATAAGAGAGTATAACTACTTCTTTATATCCTTATATTTATATAGACTCTAGAGGAGGTTATCTAGGAATTTAAAGATATCCTTATCTAGAGTGACTTTATTAGCCTTTATATAAGAAGTAAGAAAAGGAGTTAGGTAATATAAGACTTCTCTACTAATATAGGAAATAATATAACCTATAATATTCTATTTAGTCTCCTCTACTATATCTTTAGTAAAGTAATTATAGTTTTATTTAATTTTATTTTATATAAGGAGGGTCTAGTATTTATATAAGGGGTCTTCTCTATTAGTAAGAAGAGGAGGATTAGGAACCTTACTACTTTAGTATTTCTTACTACTTAAAGATAAAGTAGAGGTTTTAGTAGTAGTTTCCCTTATATAGTTAGGAGGAGGTCTAAGAGTCCTTATAACTCTACTAGTAGAAGGATCTTAAGAGAGGGTAATAGGTCTTAGGTACTAAGCTAATAAAGAGGGCCTAATATATCCTTCCCTTAGAACTTCCCTAAGTCTATTAGTATAGTTTAAGAGTATTTACTTAAGAGCCTAGTTTTGCCTTTATGCGTGGTTTAGTTGCTGCTGTACTTGAGACTTATTTAAGGATATAATCTTAGATTTAAATTAATTAATATCTAAGCGCGGTACCTTTATAAATGCCTCTATAACTAGAGCTTAAACTGTATAAGTTGACCCTAGGTCTTAGGTATGTTCTTTTACCTCTACTACTAGGACTAAGTAGAAATTATATAGGAGAATAGGGGTAGGTCCTCTCTTATTATTATTTAATAAGTATCTAGTATTGTGTAAATCTTTAGTGCCTTTATGTGAATCTTGTTAAGTTGATTGACTAGTACTGATACCTTTAATAGTGCTAGATATATTAGCTTTATTCTTAGCTATACTGTCTTTATAGTCTTCTACTTAGAATGTCCCTTAAGTAGGTTATAGATGGGATACCTCCTAGATATTTATATACTGCCCTGTAGCCTTAACTAAAGACTTCTATAGTTAATATATACTTAATACTCCTTAGTCCTTAGATAACACTGATGCGCCTAATAAAGATGACTTAGGTTTACTAGGGAAAAGTAATAAGTAGTCTTGTATAAGACTATAGCTGTGTATAATATTACTTAGGTTAAATATTATAATACCTTTATAGGTAAAGAAGTAGGATAGAGCTAAAACTTAGAATAATCTTTTATATCTATTATAACTTATAGATTTCTTATTATATAGGTAAGGGCTAAAGGTAAACTACTAGAGAATATATATATATCTTAATTAAATCTAATAAGTTAAAAGAATAAAATATAAAAGATACTTACTACCTATATATTTCCTAGTCCTTCCTTTATACTATTCTACCTCTTGTCCTTTATATAAGGGTCCTTAGTTATTATTAGGTAAGTTATAAAGGTGAGGTATTAATGGGCTATTATATAGTATCTGCCTAGGGCTATAGTGGCTGGTGCCAGGCTATAGTGGCTAGTACTAGCCTATAGGTTTTAGCCTGAGCTATAGTAGGCTGCTACCTAAGGTGAGGCTTATACTTCCTATAACTGTGCGATGCTAGGTTTATCTATACTAGCCCTAGTACTTGCCTACTATATAATGCTAGGTTTGTCTGTACTGGCCCTGGTGCTTATATAGGCGCGTGTATGCCTATCGTGACAGTATAACTATTATTTTAACTAGAATCTCTCCTAATAACTGTTATATACTGTTAGGTATATAGGGGCTGGTCTAGGACCTATATCTAGCTAGTCTAGGGATTGGTTAGAAGCTACTAGATAATAGTATTAGCTATAGTTATAGACTAATATATTAGGAGGCTAGTTAGTAGATTCTATTTTCTCTTCTCCTATAGTTTTAGAGGTAGGGGAACCTAGCTCTTCTAGAGTAGATTTCTCCTTCTTACTAGACTCCTTTCTAGCTTCTTTACCTTATATAAGGTACTATCTATAGGTAGTTTATCTCTTACTAGTGCCCCTTATATTATTAGCCTTAGATAGTTATAACTAGGATCTTAAACCTAACTCTCTTTTTAATCCTACTCCTGTATTTGCTGGGGTGGGTAATATAAGTTATTTTAGGTAGGTATAATAATCTAACTAGATATTTATAGTACTAATTTAGGTGTAAGAGTTGTCCTATTACTTAGGCTATCTATATAGCTAAAGTACCTATCCCCTATAACTACTAAGCTTACTAAGCTTACCCTTAGTATCTAATAGCTATACTAGATCCCTATAGGATCTACTACTATAGGTAGTAGCTAAAGTGGTTTATAGGTACCCTTACCTATATTTACTATCTAGTCCTAATCTATACTCCTAAATCTATAGAACTAATCTATATAGTAATTATAACTATTACTAAAGGAAAAGAAAGGGAAAGCTTTACTTATTATTATTATCTATTACTATCTACTCTAGAGTCTTAATCTATCTATCTCTAGTATCTAAGAGGTAGGAGCCTATAGCCTTAGTATTCTACTTTACCCTAACTATAGCTATTACCTTATTATCCTAGGATTACTTACTACTTAAGTACTTAGATCCTAATTAGTTATTAATATTAATTACTCTATTACCCTTAGTTTATCTATATATCTTACGCGCTATATTATAGATAGCCTTATATATAGTACTATCCTTTTTATAGGTAGTACTATTAGTATTAGACTTATCTTCTTTATTAAGTAGGTTAGTTAGGGCTAATATCTTATCCTTAAGGTTAATAACCTCCTTATTATCTATTATACTAGGGTAATTAGTAATCCTATATTACTTAGGACTTAGCTTATTAGGGTCTAGCTTAGTCCTTATAGTCTACTTCTTCTTAGGCTTAATTATAGTTATAGGGTTCTTAGGATCCTTATTCTTAGGACCCTTATTATTAATAGCTTTTAAGCTATACTAGGGTTTACTATCTATACTAGATCTAGGTATACTAGTAAATATACCCTAGTATTATAGTATTAGTATTATAATACTAGATTTACTAGGTATTAGGGTAGATAGGGAGCTAGGATAAAAGTATAGATTAGGGTTAATAATCTTACTAGGATTAATTATATTAAAGATATTATTACTAGGGCTAGTAGTAGGATATAAGGGAGTATACTTCTATAATCTAAGTATAAGTAGAGTTCTATAGTACTAGTAGTCTAGCTAGTTCTATATCTCTACTATATAGTATTTCTTCTCTTATTCTATAGTATCCTTCCTTACCTACTCTTTAGCTAGACCTTCTTTAATCTAGGCCCTAAATAGGTTTACTAGGTAGTACTAGGGGCCTATAGGTATATAGTTATAGTTATAGAGTATTAGATTATACTAGATATCTATAATATTCTACTTAATATAGAAATCCCTAGGTAGGGTAGTATATAATATAGACCTAGCCACCTTCTATAGTAATCTAATCTTAGTTAATAACTAGGTAGTAAAACTATAATATAGGAGAGTATAGTTATTAAGTAGTACTAGGATTATATAAGATAGTAGGCCTAGTATCTAGTAAGTCTATAATTTAGTTAGGTTTAGTAGTAGGTTACCTATACTATCTAGAGTCTAGAAATACTTATTAAAGGGATAGGTATACTTTAGACCTATATACTAGAATACTATATAGACCTCTTCTATCTAGAGATAATTATAGGGCAGGATACTATAGTATATTATAGTATATAGTACTATTAGATCCTTAAATTAAAATAGGTCTTCCTTTATCTATCTATAGTATATACTACTAGCTATAATAATATTACTTCCTTTAAAGTATCCTTCTTATAGGGATTATCTATCTTCTACTCTAGATAATAGAGTAATAACTAGCTTAACCTTATTAATATAGCTAGTAGTAATAGGTAGTATCTTAGTAACTTCCTATTTATAACCCTTCTTAATAATAAAAGGTAGAGGTAGCCCTATAATATTATAGTTATAGGTAGCCTAGTATATAGCTTAGAAAGCCTTATTAGATATATTAGTCTAGAAATTAGTATTATTAAAGATATAGAAACCCTAGAGGAGTATTATAATATTAGATTTATAGGGTTTAACTATATTATTATCCTTAACTTTATACTAGAGAATATAGATAGTATCCTAACTAGTCTTTATAACCTAATAGCTATTATTAAAGGTGAGCAGGGCTATATACTAATATAGGATATTAAAATAGTACTAGTACTATAAGTAGGCGCATACTTTAAAGTAGAGGCCTAGGACCTAGACTAGCTTAATTAAGGTAAAGTACTCCTTATTAGGGGTAAGGTAGTCTAGAACCTTCTTATCCTAAGTAATAATAGGTACTACCCTACTACTAGAAGATATATTCCTCTATTTATTAGCTTAGTAGCCCTAAGTATATTCCTTATTTAGATCCTTACTAGGATCCTTAGCTATAATAGTAGTATATATCTTATCTCCTCCTAGCATCTTATACTTATAGATCCTAGTATAATAGAAGGCATTACTAATCTTCACCATAAAAGCTCTACTATAGAACCTATAGTAGGGATTTAGTAAGCCCTCTATATAGGTATAAATATAGTACTTACTAATATTTATAAGCTAGAGGTTACTAGCTATTAATTATCCTACTAGTAAGTAGAGCTATCCTTCTATATATAATAATAAGTTATATCTATAGGGTAGAAGACTATAGGTATATATAACTATAGTCTAGATACTATTAAAGAGTACTATAGAATCTATAGTAGCTAGATTAGTAGTTCTTACTAGTTTACTATCCTCTCCTTTATTATAGGAGCTCTTTACTAGTAGATAGGTAAATATAGATATTAGAGCCTTATCCTTAGATAAGAAGGATATTATCTCTTTACCTAGAGGTATATTAGTATTAAGGTTAGGATCCTAGTTATATATATTAGTTACTAAATATTTACCTTTACTAGGTTTATATTTTATAATAGTAGTAATACTATAAGCCTTAGATTTATATTTTACTTAAGCTATAATCCTAGTAGACTACCTTAGTATAAGCTAGCCTAAGGGTATAATAGTTAGTAAGTATATTAAGCTAAGATATAATAGATATTAAAAGGGTGAGGGTATAGTGATAGATAATTATAGTTTAGACCTTAGGTACCTAGGTAATATAATTATACCTACTAGTATCCCTATATCCTAGCCTAAAAATAAAGGGAAAATAAATAAAGAAAGATAAAGAGAACTCTCTATAATATCCTAACTCTCTATAATATCCTCTATATTATATCTTCTCCTTAATAAATAAAATACCTTAGTATAACCTCCTTATTATATTCTTATTACTATTACTAGAATCTATATCTTTATCTACTATTACTAGCTCTAGGCTAGTATAAAGAAAATGTCCCTAGATATATATATAAGGAAAATAATATGGGATAATAATAAAGGAAGAGCGCCTATTTAGGCGCAGTATAGGATTACTATATAAGGACTCCTAGTATAGTGGCCCCTGTGCTTATTATGCTAATAGGCTACTTTACCCTTATTAGTAATATTATTATAGGCTTGTAGGGGGTCCTTATTTACTATAGTTCCTATAGGTTCTTAGATACTAGTAGTCTCTTCTAATACTAGGATGCTAATAGTAGTGTTAGTAGGACCCTAAGGATACCTAGTAGGGGTGTATTACTTAGTTATATAGGTTTCTATATTAATCCTTATATTGTACTCCTTAACTAGGTCTTAGGTATTATAAAGGTTCTCTAGGTTTATCTACTAGTAGTATTTAGCTCCTTATCCTTACTAGTTAACTAAGTATTAGATCTTCTTTAAGTAGGGATTATGGTGCTGTAATAATAGTACTTAGATTTTATATTCTAGTACTATCTTACCCTTAGTTATAACCTCTAATAGTCCTAGAGGTAGAATATCCTGGCTATAAGGGTCTGCCCCTAGTATAGTATAAGGCTTAAGCTGTATAATGCTAATTACTAGATAGATTTTTATATTATTAGGGAGCTTAAGCTTATATACTAGCTTAGATCTAGTATAGGCCTTAATATAGAAAGGTCTAATAAACTAGTAGGTAAATTTCTTACTTATATTTCTATATATATAGTATTTATAGTATAGTTAAAGTCTTACCTAGGATCTAACTAGTAGGTGGATAAGCTTATACCTCTAGTTATATATATATTTATAGGAAGTATTTATAAAAGTAATACCTTTATAAGCTTAGTCCTAGAAATGAGCTCTTATAACCCCTAGTTTAGTATCTAGTAGCTCCTATTAGATTATTATTATTAGGTTAACTTATAGCTAGAATCTAAGGTATATCTTATCTGGAGTCTGGCCTGTTGCTATATTAGGGGAAGAGTTTATTATAGCCTGAATTATAGGAAGGGTATTAGTCTACTATAGCTTAGTATTTACTATAATAAAGTAGTATAAGGTAATTTTAACTATTTAATTTATCTACTTACTCTAGCTATCTATCTAGGGATGGTATACTATACTAGCTATAAAGTTAATCCTAAGATACTTAAAAATACTATTTATAAAGTTAGAGAGCTAATAGCTATCCCTATCTAAAATTATAACTGAAGGGAGTTCCTAGCTAAGTACTAGGATGGTTTTAATAAAAATACCTCCCTATTTACTAGCTATTTAGGTCTCCTATCTAGGGACTAAGGCTATATACTTAATAAATTTATAGGTAACTATTAATAGTATATTAAATACCTCTATAGTAGGGGGTATCCTAGTAATGAAATCTACTATGATAGTATAGAAAGGTAATTTTAGGCTAATAATTAGGTATAGGGATCTATATAGCTTATACCTAGGAGTCCTATTCTATTTATAGTCTAGATAGTTATAGATATACTTAGATAATTATAAGTTTAAGTTATAGATAAAGTAAGCTAGATAGATATAGCTAAGTACCCTATTAATCCCCTAGTAGCTATACTTATTATAGGCTATTTTAAAGATATCCTTCTTATAACTTAGTAGGATATATAGGTACTCTTATCTATTAACCTAATCTTAAAAGTATACTAGGCTATTATAGATAAAGAACTATAGACTACTAGAAGGAGCCTCTACTAGGATATAGTTCTCTAGGGGTATATTATCCTAGTTAGCCTACTACTCCTATTTAACTATTATAACTATCCTAGACTACTTTTAGTCTTTAGTATAGCTAGTATAGATCTTAGCCTTAAAGGTATTAGAAAGTTCTACTAAGGTAACTTAGAATATAAAGGTTTAATTATCTTTTAGAATTATATAGTTATTATTAGAGGATAGATATTCCTTAGTATCTAGGTAGCTAAGTATATCTAGAATAATATAGTTTTACCTAGCCCTATAGTATAGCTCTAAGTAGAACTAGCTTAGGAACTAGGATCCTTATATAAGCTTTATATTTAGGTATTCTATAGAATCTATACTTAGGAAGTAAGTCTAGGTAGTAATAGCTATAAGAGCTAAGTAGTCTATAAAAATAATTATATACTTTATAGATTCTATATAGAGATAAAGCTTATAAATAGCCTAGACTACCCTAGCTATCTTAAGCTTAGTAGGCTAGTATCTAGATTCTATACCCTTTACTTATTTAGATAGGAAGATAATTAGCTATACTAATACCTTAGGAAAATATTTAGTATACTTAAGCTATTTAACTAATAGATCCTAGACTAATCCTAGTCCTACCTAGATACTATCTAGTTACTTAATAGCCTAAGTATATAGGGCTTATCTATCCTATACTACTAGTACCTAAGGCTCTATTTTAGGCTTAGGATCCCTAATAATATGGTAGGCTATTACTCCTATACTATATTCCTTACTTATATTAATATTAATATATAAAGGCCTCTCTAGATTATAATATACTAACTAGTCTATATTATATAAGGTTTCCTTAATTACTTTAAATATATCTAGCTAGTCTAGGTTAGGGTTATTCTACTTCTTAGCTACTACTTAATAGTATGTACTCTTAGTCTTAGGGATCCCTTTAAGTACCTTAGCTAGTAGTACCATTTTAGTTACTTCTAGTAGCTCTACTAGGTAGGTATAATATAGTATATACTACTATAACTATCTAGTAAGCCCTAAGAAAGTTTTAAGCTTTTAGAGGGTATTTAGGAAAGTAAGGTCCTTAATAGTATAGATCTTATCTTTATAGGTAATTACTCTATAGCTATAGATATACTAACCTAAGTATAAAACTAATAGGTATCTAAGTAGTATCTTCTTAGGTAATAAGGAGATCTATCTATTATCTAGTACCTTTAGTATAGAGTCTAGGTATATAAGGTATTTATTAAAAGTTTTAAAGTATATTAGTATATTATTAATATATATAAAAGTAAAATCCTAGCAGCCTATATAGTATAGGATATTATTAAATTAGTACTAGATATATAGTATACTATTATAGAATCCTATAAGAGCTACTACTAGGGTTTCCTAGCTATAGTAACTCTAGATTATTATATAGTACTAGTAGGCTTACTTAACTAATTATTAATAGAAGAAAGATTACCTATTAATAAATAAGGCATATAGATATCCTTATAGATAACTTACTAAGTCCTAGATAGTTTTTAAGGCATACTTATTATAGCACATTAGGGTATTTAAACCCTAGATATCTATAACTCTATAACCCTTATACTTATACTAGACCTATAGGGGCCTATCTCCTAGTTAGAGAAGCTAGTAATACTTATCTTTCTAGATAATAAAGGCTAGCTAAGCAAATTCTATTAGCTTATCTATCTATAATATTTTAGGCGTTCCATCTACAGCAATCTAATTATATAGGTCTTTAAAGGTCTTATTCAGCACCTACTTACCCTTATAGGATATACTATATACCTAAGTTAGTAGGAGGTATCCTAGCTTATCTTACTAGTTATCTACTAGGTTAATAGGTATCTAGTCTTCTTTAGGTATATTAACTATAGTATATTAGTCTATAAATAGTAGTAGATACTTCTTTAGGATCTTCTAAAAGGTATTAATATAATCTAGTAGGCTATAGATATAAATACTATTATTAAGAGTAGTTTCTAATTCTAGTAGGATCCTATTATAGAATATACCTGCTATAGAGTAGTTAGATACCTAGTAGTAGCTATTAATTTCTATAGCTACTAAGTATCTAAGCCTTACTTATTATAGGATTATGAGTAGCTTATCTATATTATTATAAGTAAAAAGCTAACTAAAATCTAAATTATATACTATATAATATAGGATACTGCCTTAAACCAGGAATAGAATCTAGCTAGTTTACTAATTAGGTTAAAATTTATATAGCTAGTTAGGGAGATCCTTACCTACTATTATACTAATTAGCACTAATAAATATAGCTTAATAATTACCTGCTATATAGCCTTAATAACCCTGTATACTAGTATGGTATACTTCTATAGGACTACCTTAGTCTATAGGTTATAATAGAAAGGCTATATTACTATACTTTAGCTATTAATGAGGACCCCTTAAGGTTAGATAATATTTATACTAATAAGTAGTAGGATTAGTATATTATTAATTACCCTTATATAGTATTATACTATCCCTATAGCTTATGACCTATTAGGCAGCACCCCTAGTAAGTAGAGTGGTAAAAGGATATACTTGTTAGATACTATAGGCTTACCTACTACTCTATAGATAGTACCTACTATTAGTAAGGTCTAGATCTTAATATTAGGTAGTTTATTATATAGGAAGCTTCTTATTACTAAGGATAAGGATACTCCTATATTTAAGTAAGCTATATTAAGGAATCCCTTAGGTATGAGCTAGAAACTTATTTCTATAGATTGGTATATAGGGAAATAGGGAGGTGCCTAGATATCTACTATATTTACTAAAGAACTAATTATCTATAGATCCTATATACTTATAGTAAAGATGGTATTAAGTACTTATAGTATCTTATTAAGCTAATAATTATACTCCTTAGTTTTATTACCCTTAGACCTATTCTATACCCTAGTAGGATGGTCCTTTAAATGCGCGAATAGCTTATTATGTAATATAAAATATATTAGATAGAACTGGTATCTGTATAGTAAGATTAGTTAAGTATTATCTAGGGTCTTATTACTGGTACTAGCTAATAGGCCTAATAGGGTAAGGTTAATAAAAAGTATAAAATCCTTATAATAGTAATAAGCTGTATCTTCCTCTATAGTATCCTTATCTACTAATGCCTTATTACCTTTATCTAGGCTGCTATCTAATATATCTCCTTTATCTTCTTTACTATTACTACTATCTAGGCTGCTAGTATAGTAATTAGGCTATACCTTAGCTAGGCCCTTACCCTTCTAGTTCTAGTATTAGGATTTTGAATTAGTAGTATTTCTAGTATACTAAGGTAGAGTAGGTAGGGCCTTTTTCTTAGGATATATAATCTACTTCTTAGCTATAGTATTACTTATATAACCCTAGCCCCCTTAATAGGAGTTATTAGTATTATAGTAGGGATTTTATAAGAATCCTTACTAATTAGTATTATATATAAAAGGTTACTTACTTACTTATAGATATACCTTATTATATAGCTCATACTATATATACTAGTATAACTTAATATCCTAGATAAATTCTTCTATAGTAGTATCTACTTATAGGTATAGGATAAGTATATAGTATTATACCTCTATCTTATTCTAAGCCTATATTAATTAGCTGCGCACCCTAGTAAGGCTAGATACCTTACTATACTAGACATAATCTAATATAAAATCTGCTATTAGAATATTATTATATATACTATATTTATTAAACTTTATTTTATCTAGCCACTTTATAGCTTTATAGACTAGTAGTCCCTACTATTCCTATAGCACTTATACCTAATTATTAATACTATCACCATCTAGGAGAGCATCCTAATAGGCCTTTATTAACTACTAGATATACTATTTAGTAGCTTATCCTTTAAGGCATCTTCCTAGGTTTTTATATATAACTTATACTAGAATATATTATAAGGATATATCTGTAGCTTTAATAAATTACTTAATATCCTAGTAGTAGGTCTAGGTTCCTTTAATTATAATATTACTAGGCTTAAATTTAGCTTCTAGGAGGTATAGGTTAAAGAATCTAACCTCCTTAGGGCTAAACTTTAGTACTAGTAACTACTAATAAGAAGGAAACTACTAATCTAGATCTAGGGTAGTCTATAGACTAGTATTATATAGGTATTCTATAGCCTTCCTTTTATAATCTATATACTAGATTATAGCTCTCAGGCTATCCTAATTAGCTTAGGCTTTATAGGTAGTATTATATTAGGTTTACTAGTAACTCTCTAGGGATTTAAATAATTTACCTAATTATATATTAATTTTACTTATACTAGTATTAATTATAGTAAGCCTTATTCCCTACTAACCTAGTAGCTTAGATTAGTTACCTAACTATATATTAAGGTCAGTAATAGCTACATCCTAAGCACTAAGATTAGTTTTAAGGTACTAGGCTTAGGCCCCTATAAAAGATAGTAGGTCCTCTATATTACCTTATCTACTACCTCTAGATCCTAATCCTTTACTAGATCTACTAGCCCCAGATATCATAACTCTCTAGTAGTATTAAGAACCTATACTTAATTAGCTTATAGGATAGTATTTAGGTACTCTAGGGGGTAGGAGTATAGGAAGTAGCTTATATTAGTTATATTATAGTAACTAGGAAGGTTTTAGTAAGGGGAATTAAGTATCTAGGCAGTTAGTATCATACCAGATAATTATATTAAGGGATCTACTATATAAATCTAAAGAGAGGTTATTACTACTTATATTATAATAGTTAGGGAAATAAAAGGCTCCATAGTAACTAGGCTAGTAAAGGTTTAGATCTATAGAGTAGGATTTATAGCTTAACACATAAGAATAGTAGAAAAGATTAGAAGGTATATATAGAGAGGATAAAAGTCTATAGGATATATTAAGGGAGGATATATTAAATAGTCATTATTAGGCACAGCTAGGTATTAAAGGACTAGCTAATTCCTAGGCAGGTAATAGCAGGTATATTACACCTATATTAGGACCTAGGATCTAGTATAGTAACTACCATTATAGTTACTTAGTTACTATAGTACCTAGTTATTATATACTATCTTCATAACTAGCAGATCTGTGCAGACTAAACCTATAGAGGGTAATTATACTATATTCCTTAATTATACTCTAGGAAGACCATTATACTAAAGGGGCTTATAGTATTAAAGGGTAGATTAGAGTTAATATATATAGTATTATAATATATTAAGGAGTAGTAGGGGTTAAAGATATAGGTACTAGTATAGGTAGTACACTTATAATACCAGCTATAAAATATATAGTATCCATAGATTAGCTTATTAGTACTAGTATCTAGCCTATAATCATCTAGGATTAGCTAGAAGAACTAAGTAGTAAGCCTATAATAATAGGTAGTAGGGTAGAGCCTTATAACTAAATCTTATAGGCTAGTATACTAATCCTAGCAACCTAAGTAGCATACTCATTAATAAACTCCTATATAGTATATAAGAGAGTCTATTAGCCTTTAATAGTAGAACTCTAAGTAATAGGGTATCTAGGAAGAGCCCTACTAGCCAGATTCCTTATACTAGCCTAGATCTTAGGAGGATTAAACTATTATATAAAGATAAAGATTAACTAATAGGTCAGGGCAAGGAGTAGATCCTAGAGGGACTATAGGCCAGTATCTAAGAGGTTCTATAATTACTAAGTAAGTAGTTAAAGTTTTATAGGTAGTTCTTATTACTCTATAGTTATTAAGGTAGACCAGGTTAGATTCTAGGTATAGGAGGATCTTAATACACTATTAATATAGTAGAAGATATATTATATATTTAGATCTAAGTAGCTAGTATAGCAGTAGTAGAAGCAGTATAAAAAGGGGTTTTAACTTATAGAATAACCCTTTTTAGCTACTATATATAATAATCTAACCAGATATTTATAGTACTAATTTAGGTATAAGAGTTATCCCATTACTTAGGCTATCTATATGGCTAAAGTACCTATCCCCTATAACTACTAAGCTTGCTAAGCTTACCCTTAGCATCTAATAGCCACACCAGATCCCTACAGGATCCACTGCTATAGTAGGTAACCTGCTTATTATTACTTAGTCCCTTAGTACTTATATTATACTAAGGGGCTGTATATCCTCTATTAGTCCTTTTATAGTTTACCTAGCTATAGGGGTAACTTTAGTTAGTTATCTATCCCTAGCCTTACTAGGGGAAGGTTCCCTTACCTACTTTATAGTGTTATACTAGGTACTCCTAAGTTTAGTAATAGCTCTTAATTATTTTAATAAAGGACTATATAGTTATTTAGGGTATAGGCTCCTCTAGCTACTACTAGTAGAAAGGATCTATTTTAGTAAAGGTATTAGTAAGCTAATTATAGATAGTCTAGAAGCTAGCTATATATCCTAAATAGATATAAGTAATTATAAAGTCCCTAGTACCCTTATTATATACCTCCTTAAGACTAAAACTAATAGTATTTAAAGTATTAATTACTTTATACTAGGTTATACTAAAATCCTCCTAAAGTAAGGTAGCCTAGTATTTAATACTAGCCCTAGTATATATATAGGCACAGTCCTCCTCTATAATTTATAAAGTAAACTATATATTAGTAGTTCCTTTAAGATACTTCTATAGATTAAGTTATACTATCCTAGTACTAAATATTATATAAGCTATCTAAGTACTATTAATAAATTATTCTATAGTATAGTAAACTACCTTCCTATATTTTATAGTACTACTACCCTAGCTAACCTTATCTTTACCTAGATTAGGGTTAAAGTAGCTAATATTATTAGGGTAGAAGTATAGGAAAGTATAAGAGTAGTTATAGTTATTATCTATATACTAAATAATTTATTAGTCTACTACTAGTAGTAGAGACTACTTATATATTATACTATTAGGGAAATAGAACTAGAAGTATAATAGTAGTTATAGTTATATAAGGTTTAATAGTCCTCTATAATTATAGGTTTTAAGAAAAGGAAAACTAGACTAGGCATAGTATTCCTAGTAGTACTATACCTTTATATCTAGGTAAAAGTAACCTATATTATCTTAGAGGTAGTAGGTATTATTTATAGTATTACTAGTAGATTTAAGACTAGCTAGGCACTTACTTAGTAAGCTATAGAGGGTATTAATACTATTATTTATACTCTTAAAGCTTTCTATTTATACCTATTACTAGTTAAGGATAAGCCCCTAGAGTCTAGTAATCTAGCTTATTAAAGTAGTATACTCTACTAGGCCTTATAGGATCTCCTCTATCTTATCTATAGTATTATAGTACTATCTTTCCTTACCCTAAGTATCTATTCTTTAGCTAGTAGGGCCTAGCCTAGCTATAAACCTCTAAATACTAGGGCTACTAATATTAAAGCCTATAGTAGGTATACCTTATATTAGTATAGGTAGTATAAAGGTTCCTATAATCTAAGCTAGTAGAGGTAGGAAGATTCCTACTATAGAGACTATTAGTATAGTAGCCCTAGTAGAAAAGGGGGCCTATACCTACTCTATACTAGTACTATAGGTATTAAAAGTATAGGTATATAATTTTAGTAGAGGTACTATTATTCTAGATCTCTAGATACCTAAGAGATCTAAATAGTCCCCTTACTAGGTCTTATCACCTTTATCCCCTTAATAATTATTAAGACTATTATTATAAGGGTTATTATACTACTTAGTATTATAATTAATATATAGGTTCTCCCTACTATAGGGTAATATCTCCTCTATATCCTTACTACTACTATACTAGGGGTTTAGTTTAACTATCTCTATTAAGGAGGTATAATATCCTTTACCTTTATTAATAGGGACCTATAAAGCTATAATTAAACTAGTATATAAATATATACTCTCCTATCTATAAGTACTAACTAAGGTTTAGCTAACTTAACTTAAGGGCTAGGCTCTTAATTAAAAGTATAGGAGTAGTTTTATAAAACTAGGGGAACTATAACTATATCCTTATAGTATTTAGGGTAGAGTAGTCTTAGTTAAATTATTAGGTTAAGCTAGAATATTAAGTTATAAGGTATACTCTATATAAGGTTTATAGGTAGGAGAGTTAAATATAAGAGTTAAGGGGTATCCTTAAAGAGTAGTAATAGGAGTATAGGCTAATAAGGATAATAGGTTAGCTAAGTATATAGTTAGAGTAGCTTAACTAATTAGGTAGGTACTACCTAAGGGATAATTATCTAATTATCCTAATATCTAGCCTAAGGTTACTAGGTTAGTTATTAAAGGTCTTATAGGTAGTAACCTTTAAGATATTACTAGGGTACTTCCCCTTCCTACTTTAGAGATACCTACCATTCCTAGGGCCTCATTTATTTATTATAGGCCTAAGCCAGGGGTTATTAGGTAGTCTAGGAGTATTTATATAAAGGAACTAAAGCTTCTAGGTTCTAGTATAGTAGTACTTACTAGGTTATTATTACGACTCGCAGATTTCTCGTTATGTAGGTAAGGGCTAAAGGTAAACTACTAGAGAATATATATATATCTTAATTAAATCTAATAAGTTAAAAGAATAAAATATAAAAGATACTTACTACCTATATATTTCCTAGTCCTTCCTTTATACTATTCTACCTCTTATCCTTTATATAAGGGTCCTTAGTTATTATTAGGTGAGTTATAAAGGTAAGGTATTAATAGGCTATTATGTGGTATCTACCTAGGGCCGTAGTAGCTAGTACCAGGCTGTAGTAGCTAGTGCCAGCCTGCAGGTTTTAGCCTAAGCTGCGGCAGGCTGCTACCTAAGGTGAGGCTTATACTTCTTATAACTACGTAATACTAGGTTTATCTATACTAGCCCTGGTACTTATATAGGTATATATACGCCTATTATAACATGCCCCCCCTAAAGAGAAGCTAAAATTGTAGGAATTAGCAGCTATAGGTGCTTATATAGGTACAGACTTATAATATATAATAGTGGTGATTTGGTGATTTAAGCGTTCTATATAGTTATAAAGTATAATTATTAGTCTAGGTCCCTACTATACTATCTCTTTCTATTACTATCTCTTTTGCCGCGCGACCTATAGAAGGTTACTATCTTACTTAGCTATATCTAAAGCTCCCTATTAAAGTATATTATTACCCTAGTCTAATTTAGCCATAATCTAGTAAACTAACTATCGCGCGTAAAGGTTCTAATAATTTAAATAATTTATACCCTACTAATAGTAAAGCAGATATTCCTAGCTGCTATGTACTTAATACGTCCGCTACTTATTATAGTCTAGTCTATTAGGACTTATTACTATTATATAAGAGTTATAGTATTAAGTTATTATTATATAGTATTATTTACAATCTATTACAGTCACTGCTTACTTAGAGAGCTATTTTAGCTAGCAGTATCTATAAGGACCATTATATAGAGTTCTAAGATAAGTAAACTTTAATTCTATCTCTTTAGACCATTACTAATTATTATCTAGGCTATTAAGTAGTATTATATATCTAGGTTTTACTACTTCATCATCCCGTCTTACTAACCGATATAATTATAGAGGAGGATACTTATATAAAGACTCAGTTAGGCTAGGCTTTACTTATTTAGCTAGGAATAGCTACAGGCTTATTACTTTACCTATAGTATACTATAGCGTCAGGTTCTACTTAATTAGCATTATTAGTTATCGCATGAGGTTCATCATCTACAGCTATACAGCCTGCTACTAACCAGCCTATTATGCTATATTACTGCCAGTTTACTGTCGCGCAGCCTATTTTAGAGGAAGAAGGTAAAGAGCCTACTTATATATACTATTATTATAATCCTACAGCTCATCAGGTTCTAGCAGCTAAGTACTTACTACCTACTACTTTATATAATAGCAGTAATAGTAAGATTCGCATTATAGCATTACCAGTTAGCTCTAATAAGGCGCCTATTAAGTAGGACTTTAAGTTAACACTTTATATCCCTTATAAGAATATAGAGAGTATCGTATAAGTAAGTTTATCTTACTAATATAAGGGATTCTTATCTAACTAACTATATAGGTGCGCCTTAGTAGTTCTAAAGTATAAGAGCGCGCTAAGCGCATCTTAGCCTTAGGTAATAGCATACCTTACTTATATATTATAGTTTCCACTTAGCAATTTAACTACTTATTAGTTAAAACTTAAGCCAGCTTGCGCAATACTTTTCTTATCTAGTACACTAGAATTAATAACCCTATTAGCTGCACTAAGTATTATAACAATACTAACACTTATATATTTATTAGTTATTACTACCTGCCTGGTTTCTTATAGGGCCGCTGCGCCAACTACCTTTAGGGTATAGGCAACCTTAACTATACTATAAGTAACTTAAAGGGTGCCAAGCCGCCTGCTTATTATAAGAGGTATAAAGATGAAATTTACATAGAGGAGTTCTAGAACTTATACTACCAAGCCAGGTTAGAGGATTAAACTAATCAGGCTTTAGCTAAGTAGGACATCCTGCCTAATAAGCTAGAGGATCTAGAGGAGATGGTCTTATATAATAACTATTATAATAAGAAGAAGGGAAAAGGAAAGAAGTAAAGGGTAGAAATTAAAGAAGAGGATAGTAGGGAATAAGTAGTAAAAAGGAGAGACTAGAGAGTAGAAGTTAAGATTAATAGTATTTATATAAGGGTAAATAGTAAACTAATTAGTCTACTTTCTATATCTTTATAATATTTACTATAGGCCTAAGTAACTTATTTTATTATTACTTTCTCTTTCAATCTAGGGTTCTTCTTAAAGGAAGGCAGTTTTCTATTTTTCTAGATTTTTTAGTAGTCCTACTATAGTAGGGTATAATAAATAGAATTCTTTAATTTTCTATAGTGTGCTACTAAAAGAACTTATATTATACTACTAGTTATCTTAGTTATATCTAGTCTATTTAACTTGGTATTAAAGCTTCCTATATAAGACTTAACTAGCTTAAATATAGTCTACTTCCCACTTAGGCTCGTCTTAAATAATCTTAGGTTTAGGTTTAGTATATTCCTAACTAGGAAGCTGTTCTATTTTAGCCTTATATAGCCTATTAGTATAGAAAAGGTTAACCATCTTTATATATAAGGAAAGATTAAGGATGTAGGAGGGTCCTTCTATTCCTATAATCTTAAAAGGTCTAGTATTAGGAAAGTCTAATTTAAGGTTTAGCTAATTAGTAGACCATCCTATTTTCTTAATATAGATATAATCTCTAACTATAAAGTCTAGCGCGCGACGGTATTTATTAGCTTGTTAGTATATATACTCTTAGGATTTAAGAATAAGATTCTTTATAAATTTAAAAGCTTCTTATCTTCTCTTTTATAGCATTTATACTACTATGTGAGCTATTTTCTCTAGTTACTAGGGGGTTTTAGTTCTTTATTACTAGTTATAGTATAATTAAGGGGAATATCCTAACTCAATCTTAAAAGGTAAAAGTCTAGTAGCTTTATAGGGAAGTGTTACTTGTATAAGGTCTATTAATAGTAGAAGATCAGACTAATCATTCTAAAAGTAATTAATAAAAGGTCTTAATCTTTATATAAGATGCTAATTAACAATCTCTATAATACTATTAGTCTAAGAGTAGTAGGATAAGTTAAAATACTACTCTATACTAGTCAGCTTATATAGTTTATTTATAAATACTAAGATGAACTAAGGGCCTTAGTTAGATAGGATAGACTTAGGGTTTCTATAAATATAGTAGATATATTTATAAAAGAGTCTAGAGACTCCTTTAGTATTAATCTTCTTTATATAAGGCAAGCTGAAGGTTCTTTAACTTAACTAGTCTATAATAACTAGGATTGCATTATAGCCTTTTTAGTCTTTAGGCATCTCTTTAAAATCTATAGCTAAGTGTTACTAGGGTTAAGTAGGAATCTCTAGGGGTTATAGAAGGCCTAGGTCTTTATTATAAAACTCTTTTATTTAGTAGTAAATATGGCATCCTTGCCTGTAAATATTAATCATATAATTTATAGCTAGCTAGTAGTAATATTACTTAAGGAGTTTTTACATCTTTATAATACTAGGATAGGTAGTTATATAGGTAGTATATAAAGTATTAAGCATTCTCGCGCGGAGGTTATTATAATCTAGTATAAAGAGTATACTATATTATAGTAAAAGACTATCCTTTAGTTCCTAACTATTTCTTTATTTAAGGTCCTTTAAGAGGGCTTTCTATTTCTAGAGTTCTAATTTAGAATCTTCCTAGTTTACATAGAGGAGTTTATCTAAAAATAACACTAGAGGAGGAAGTTCTTATTCTAAAATAGAAAGAGGGATAATAGTCTCTAGTAGGATAAGATATATCTCTTATATAGCTTTTACTTTTTCTTTCTAAGTCTTTAGGTCTTCTTATTTTTAAGTAAGGTAATTAGCAATGATATTTTCCTTTCCTAGCTAATAGGAGAATCATATATAGAACTCTATAAAAAACTTAGACTATCTAGCTTATTATTAATTAAGTTGTCATTTAGTAGAGTAGTACTCTAATACCTAATAGTCTATTATTACAAGAAAAGGTTTTTTAAGGCTAATAAGCATTAGTCTCTATTCTTCTAGTCTATTCTTAATAGCTAGCAGTTCTTTATTAGATATTCTATAATGAAGTTCTATATCTACTATTACCTTAGAGTAGAAGGCTACTAGTTTCTAATTATATAAAGGTTATTAGAGCTGCATTAAAACGCCTATAGTAACTCTATTACTTATATCAGTCTCTATATAAGTATTAAGAGTAGGGTTATAGTTAGCTAGAAGTGTATTACTATATATTAGCTTCTTAAGTTATTAAATTGCCTCCTCTTCTAGGGGTCCTAGTAGTCGCCATTTTGCCTTAGAGTATAGTTTCTCTAATAGCTAGCTAATTTATCTATAGTTAGGGAGAAATTGTTAGTAGAAATTATAGAAACCTAGGAAGGATTAAAGAGCTTTAAGGGTTTTTAGTATTAGCTAGTTTTATATAGGTTCTACTTTATCTAGGTCTATCTAAATGCCTTCTATAGAAATGATATATCTAAGGAACTTTATATAAGTAACTAAAAACTTACTCTTCTTTAAATCTACCTATAGTCCTGCTTTTTATAGTCTTACTAGTACTTTTTTTACTTATTCCTCGTGCTCCGTAGGGTCTTTAGAGATAATAAGCATGTTATCTATAAAAGCCACAATAAAATCGTCTAAATACTTAAAGAGAACCTAGTTGATAAAATATTAAAAGGCTGTAGGTCTATTACTTAATCTAAATAGTAAGACATAGTATTTAAATAAGCTGTATCTTATATAGAAGGTAGTCTTGTCTTTAGAATCCTTAGTAAGATAAATGTAGTAGAAAGCTTGTTAAATATTAAGCTTAGTATAAATTTTGCCCTTTCTAATATACTAAAGCAACTCTATAATAAGAGGAAGGGGGTGCGAATCCTTAGCAGTTTATTTATTAAGCTATTAGTAGTCTATATAAAATCTCCATCCCCTACTAGGCTTTTTTACTACTAGAATAGGAGAAGTGTAGGCAGTAAAGCTTTTAGTAATAAAGCCTTTCTAAATATTCTTAATGATATACTCTTTTGCAGCCTTAAGCTATTCTAGAGATATTCTATAGAGAGGGCTAGGTAGAAGCTCTAGTAGACTATTATATATAAGAGATATTTTATAATTAACTCCCGCGCGATATAGTAGTAGCTTGTTAGACTCTATTTTAGAAAATACATCTCAAAATTCCTTATAAGTAGCTAGTAGCTTAGAAGCTAATAATTCCTCGGTTTCTTTATCTTTAAGAGCTGCTTAAACTTGTACGAGGTTAATAGTATAGATCTCTATTAGCACAACTTATATTTTATAGATAGAAAGCTTAAAAGCATCTTAAGTTTAAAATTTAATTCCCTTAATAACCTGTACTAAGGGAAGAAGGCGTTTATTAAAGTTTTTATCTCTATAGTCTATATCTACTTAATATTCTTTCTGCGGTTCGTTACTTTATACAGAGACTTTTAGTAGGTATAAAAGATACTAAAAGGATTAGTTAACTAGTAGCTGTCTCTAGACTAATTTATATCGTTTATAGTCTAGAAGAACATTGTGCTAGTTAAAAAACTATCACCTAAGAATCATGTCATTATAGCTAATATTATAAATAAAAGTATAAGTAGAAACTATTTAATCCTAGAAGTAGAGTTAAAGATAAAAGTAAAAATTAACTTTCTTATTTATATATTAGTTAAACCTAGTAATATTAAGCCCTTTACCTATTATTCTCTTTTTTATAGTACCTATAGACTAGAGAGTTAGTAGTAGCTTAGGGTAAATAAAACTTATACTACTAGTACTAGTATTAGCTAGGGCATAAATTTCTAAGGCGCGGCTATTAGATATAATTAAGGTTTATATAGTAAAGGGTATACCTCTAATAAAGTAACTAAGATTTATATAAGAACCCTTAATATGTATTACTCTAAGTTTAGACCTATAGCTAGAGACTTTACCTAGGTCTTATTATTTTCTAATAAAGACTAATCTCCTTTATTTATATAGATATCTTTAGTACTTTCTTCTTTAACTAACTCTATTACCTTTATCTCTAGTTGTAGGTATTATCTCTATAAATAGCTAAACTAGCTATAGTAATTATATAGTCTAATCTCTATATAGACTTCTACTTTACCTTTATAGGTTATATTATATAAGGGAGCCCTAGATATAGATCTATGCCTAGTATAACTAGAAGATAAAGTACTTATACTACCTAAGGTAGTTATCTTTACTCTTTCTTATTATCTCTTCTTTACTTATTCCTTACGCGACGTGAGTATTAGTTTTCTATAGTTAGAATAGTAGTTACTAAGACTTTAAGTAATAGGGTAGGCTTATTAGAGGTACTTATAAAAGTTAATATCCTTATCTTACTCTATAGTAACTATATAGGTTTAAAGGAGAGGATCTATTATATTATAAAAGTCCTCTTTCTACTATTCCTAGGGAAGATCTACATCTAAGGCTAATTATATAAAGTTTAATTAAAACTTCTAAAGGTCTATAGGAATATAGTATATAAGAGAGCATAACTACTTCTTTATATCCTTATATTTATATAGACTCTAGAGGAGGTTATCTAGGAATTTAAAGATATCCTTATCTAGAGTAACTTTATTAGCCTTTATATAAGAAGTAAGGAAAGGAGTTAGGTAATATAAGACTTCTCTACTAATATAGGAAATAATATAACCTATAATATTCTATTTAGTCTCCTCTACTATATCTTTAGTAAAGTAATTATAGTTTTATTTAATTTTATTTTATATAAGGAGGGTCTAGTATTTATATAAGGGGTCTTCTCTATTAGTAAGAAGAGGAGGATTAGGAACCTTACTACTTTAGTATTTCTTACTACTTAAAGATAAAGTAGAGGTTTTAGTAGTAGTTTCCCTTATATAGGTTAGAGGAGGTCTAAGAGTCCTTATTACTCTACTAGTAGAAGGATCTTAAGAGAGGGTAATAGGTCTTAGGTACTAAGCTAATAGAGAGGGCCTAATATATCCTTCCCTTAAGACTTCCCTAAGTCTATTAGCATAGTTTAAGAATGTTTACTTAAGAGCCCAGTTCTACCTTTGAGTATAGTTTAGTTACTGCTATACTTAAGACTTATTTAAGGATGTAATCTTAGATTTAAATTAATTAATATCTAAGTGTAGTACCTTTATAAACGCCTCTATAACTAGAGCTTAAACTATATAAGTTGACCCTAGGTCTTAGGTATATTCTTTTACCTCTACTACTAGGACTAAGTAGAAATTATATAGGAGAATAGGGGTAGGTCCTCTCTTATTATTATTTAATAAGTATCTAGTATTATATAAATCTTTAGTTCCTTTATGCGAATCTTATTAAGTTAATTAACTAGTACTAATACCTTTAGTAGTACTAGATATATTAGCTTTATTCTTAGCTATACTATCTTTATAGTCTTCTACTTAGAATGTCCCTTAAGTAGGTTATAGATAGGATACCTCCTAGATATTTATATACTACCCTATAGCCTTAACTAAAGACTTCTATAGTTAATATATGCTTAATACTCCTTAGTCCTTAGATAATACTAATGCGCCTAATAAAGATAACTTAGGTTTACTAGGGAAAAGTAATAAGTAGTCTTATATAAGACTATAGCTGTATATAATATTACTTAGGTTGAATATTATAATACCTTTATAGGTAAAGAAGTAGGATAGAGCTAAAACTTAGAATAATCTTTTATATCTATTATAACTTGTAGATTTCTTATTATATAGGTAAGGGCTAAAGGTAAACTACTAGAGAATATATATATATCTTAATTAAATCTAATAAGTTAAAAGAATAAAATATAAAAGATACTTACTACCTATATATTTCCTAGTCCTTCCTTTATACCATTCTACCTCTTATCCTTTATATAAGGGTCCTTGGTTATTATTAGGTAAGTTATAAAGGTAAGGTGTTAATAGGCTATTATATAGTATCTACCTAGGGCTATAGTAGCTAGTACTAGGCTATAGTAGCTAGTACTAGCCTATAGGTTTTAGCCTAAGCTGTAGTAGGCTGCTGCCTAAGGTAAGGCTTGTACTTCTTATAACTATATAATGCTAGGTTTGTCTATACTAGCCCTAGTACTTATATAGGCGCGTGTACGCCTATCGTGATAATTACTAGGGTATAGTTAGTTTTTAAACTAGCTTAAGGAGCCTATATAGCTAGTACTACTATAATTTATTTTACTAGTAGGTATTATAGTCTCCTATATATATAGTAATATTAGCTAATAGTATTAGCTACTAGTATTTATAGCTAATAACTTTAATAGTATATTTAATACTAAAGTACCTACTAACTAGGTTATTATAGTTCTATAGAAAGATCTTACTATATAATAGGGTACTATTAGGTACCTATACCTTACTATCTTAGTAGATAAGACCCTAGGGGTCTATAGAGTACCCCTCTCTAGTACTATCTACCCCTATTATACTATCTATATAGACCTTATTATATAGAGGGTCTACTCTCTAGCTATCTAGAAGTAGCTAGAGGAGAGACTTAGAGGGGTTAATATAGGCTATTTTACTAGTAGTAGCTACTACTACCTCCTAGTAAGATATTAAGCTTAGTACTAAGCTAATACTAATAATTAGGGCTACTATAAGGGGGTTCCTATTATAGGAAAGGACTTAGATTAAAGGTAGTATTACTAAGTCCTTAGCTCTAAATAGGTACTATAATATATCTATCTAGCTAGTATATAGAGGGCTAGTAGTACCTAGGAACTCCTTAAGATTCTTTACTTAGAGCTTCTACTATAGTATAGGTAGTAGAATATCTAATACTAGCTATTTATCTATCTCTTTAAAGCCCCTAGTATAGTTAGGGTAATAGGATAGGCTATTAGTAGGATTAGTTAAGCTAGATTTATAGCTAATCTTAAAATTAAACTCTATAAGTAACTCTATATACCTAGCCTACTAAGTAGTTAGGTACTTAGTTTCTATAAAGTAGTAGAGGTTATTATAATCTATAAGGACTTATATAGTAGTAGGTATATATACTAGGTAGTACTACTATATTTTAAAGTATTCTATAATAGTATATAACTCTTTATTATAGGTATTATACTATACTTTAGTAGTAATAAACTTATATAAGTAGTAGGTAATTAGGTACTAGTATATAGCCCTATTACTCCTAACTATAGGCTATAGGAGAATTCCTATATATATATAATTAGAGGTATCTATAATTAGGGTTAATAGATACTATAGATTATAGTACTATAATAGAGGGCCTTTAAGAAAGGCTCCTTATAGCTACTAGAATATTATCTAGATAGGTTCTAGCTAGTACTAGAATTAGTACTATTATATAGGCCCTTTCTTAGTCTTTTTCTTCTTTACCTCTATAGCCCTAGGTTTACTACCTATTAGGGGCTAACTAGCCTCCCTTAGGAGCTTATATAAGGGCTAAGTAAGTATAGAGTAGTTCTAAATAAACTAATAATAGAAGTTAGTAAAGCCTAGGAATACTTAGATATCCTAGTAGCTTTAGGGTTCTAGCTATTCTTTAATAATCTAGACCTATTTAGTATCTATTTAGATACTATTAAGGGTAATTATAAACCCTAAGAATTTAATATACTTTATATAGAATATATACTTTAAACTCTTTATATATAGTTTCTATTCCTATAACTATTCTAAGATTAATTTAATATAGTAGATATAGTCTATCTTATCCTTAAAGTAGATAAGGATATTATCTAGATAGATAATATAGATAGAGTCTAGGTATCTAACTAAGGTATAGTAGATATATACCTAAAAGAATACTAGAGTATTAGCTAGCCTAAAGGGTATTATTATATACTTATAATAGCTATAGTATATCTTAAAAGCTATTTTCTATTTATCCCCTACTTTAATATAGAGCTAATAGTAGGTATTATAGAGATCTAGCTTTATATAGATAGTAGCCCCTAAGATATAGTCTATTAGCTCCTTAATTAGTAGTAAAGGGTACTAATTCTTAATAGTAGCCTTATTAAGCCCCTAGTAGTCTATATAAAAGTATAGGGTCCTATTAGCCTTTAGAATAAAGAGGATTAGGGCCTTATTAGATAACTTATTAGATCTAATCTATCTAAGGTATAGTATCTTCTCTAGGTACTCCTTAAGGATATTTAGTTCTCTCTTAGATAGGTTATAGATTAGTAACTATAGTAGTATTTTATTATCCTCTAGATTAATTATATAGTTATACTCTATATTCTAGGCTAAGATACTAGTAAGTTTATTATTAAAGATATTATTAAACTCTATATACTACTTTAAAAGGGCCCTAAAGGGCTCTCTACTAGTACCTATATAGGCTACTAGGTCCTAGGGATAGCTACTATTAGATATACTAATAGTAGCTATAAGTAATTATATATTCTATAGGGTTCCTATAGGACCTAAGTAGCTAACCTATTAGGGTTACTATACTATAGTACCTATAGTCTAGGTATAGTAGATATATTCTTTAGGGCTAACCTTATCCTCTAGCTTATCTAATAAGATATACTTAATTACTAGCTTATAACTTAGGTTAGCCTAGGAGAATAATATTCTATACTTTTAGAAGTACTTAAAGTAGTACTTAGCCTTACCTATCTACTCTAGGCTAAGGATAAGATTAAATACTACCTCTTAACTTTTCTAGAATAGCTAGGGGCCTATAGTCCTACTATAACTATAGTTATCCTAGATTATAGTTAAGAACTTATAGGTTAAGCCTAGGGTAAGAGGAGACTTATCTACTAGAATAGTAGTTAGATAGTAACTAGGTAGTACTTAAATAGAGACTAATCTCTTATCTAATACTATAGACCTCTAGATTATATTTAGGGTTATATTATTATTAATAAGGGCTATTAAAGAGTAGGTCCTAGTAGCTATATTATATATAACTTATACTACTAGTAAATTATCTATTACTTAATAGCTTCTTTATTAGTTCTCTTACCCTAATTACTAAGAAGCTCTTAGATATATAACTAGAGTATACCTTTTTCTAACTTCTTATTAGCTAGTAGTTAGTCTCTCTTTAACTAGGGGGTACTATCTAAATAGCTTTAGTTACTATTCTAGTATCCCTTCTAGCTATTCTCTAAGTATACTAGTTTATTAGTCCTACTTCTAGATATTAGTCCTTAGTACTTTTTCTCTAGTCTTAGCCCCTAAGGGGGTACTAAGCTAGGTTTAAACTAGCCTTATTTAGGTACCCCCTTAGAGTTACCCTTTTTAGAGAACTATCTAAGTAGCTCCTTAGCCTTTTTAACTTTAATAAATACTTTATATTTAGTCTTTATCTAGCTCTTAGTACTTATCTCTATTAGCTTAATATAGAGTATAGGGTATACCTATAAGAACTAGTATATAATATAGTATTCTTTATCTATAATTTTAAACTTTAGATAGTATTCTTCTATTTCTAGTATAGATTATAGGCTTTTAAACTCTTACCCCTTTTCTTAGATTATATTAAAGAACTTTATATATATTTTAAACCTCTATATATTAGGGTCCTAGATTTAATCTATAATAAATATATAAAATTCTTTAAAGTATACTAAGGGACTTATTTTTAAGTTAAGGGTATTAAATACCTTATTATATAGGTTTACCTTACTAATAGCTAGCCTCTAAGTAGCCTATTATAACTAGTACCCTAAATCTTTAGAAGTACTATATATTTTAAATATATTATTTAGGGCCTAGAACTAGGAGTTAATATCTTTTACCTCTATACTTATAAGCTTAGGTATAGGGGCCTTAATAAGGGAGTTAAGAGGGTTATAATAGGAGGCTTATAGCTTAGGCTATAAGTAGCCTCCTATTAGGCCTAGGTTAGGTAGCTCTAAGAGGCTTCTTTTAATCTCTTAGAGCTTCTAGATTTACTAGTATACTTTAATAAGCTCTTTAGTATCTACTAAGTTAAGTATTATTAATAGTACTATAATCTTCTTATTAATAGTTACTATATATAGGTTTAGTATTAGTATAGCTAAGTAGTAGCTTATACCTTTATTTAGGTTCTAACCTTTACTATAAGTATCTTTACTAACTAGGGGGAGGTCTAGTCTCTAATTAATAGATTCTTAGCTACTAAATAGCTAGCTAGTAGCTAGTAAGTTAGTATTAGGGATAATACTTACTAAATAGATAGTAGGAGCTATTTTTTATTAATTTAACTAGCTATAGTAGTTAAAGGTTTTAAATATAAGATTTAGTACTATAGGGGGTTAAATTAAGTAAGAATAATATATTTAGTATCCTAGATAATAGATAAAACCTTAGTTTCTAAGGGTTTAGCCTAGCTAGGGGTTTTATATATTCCTTACTTAGCCTTATAGCCCTCTTAGGGCCTAAGTAGCTACTATATAGCCCCTATATAGGTTCCTCCTTAGTAAGGGTAAGGGCTAGTATTATAACCTACTAATAACTAGTCTACCTAGTATCCCTATATTATCTCCTTTATATAAAGAGATACTAGTATCTCTACTAAATAACTTTAGCTTATAATAGGCCCCTCTTAGAGGGACCTACTCTTCCTCTTACTCTAGCCCTAGTTAGGCCCTACTCTCCTTATAGTTAATATCTATAATACCCTATATAGGAGTACTAACCCTAATACTACTACTCTAGCCCTCTAAGATATTCTAACCTTACTCCTTAACTATAAGACTCTTATTATAGGTAACTTTAATCTCTACTACTAATAGTAGTAACTATTAGTAGCTAACCCTTCCTAGAGGGCCTAGGAATTTATTAACTAGTTTAATACTACTAACCTCTTTATACTCTCTAAGTAGGATAAAGCTACCTATAATTAGAGTAATATCCTTAACCTTACCCTTAGCTATAGGCTATAGAGCCTTAAGGTAATAGTAGTAATTAATAACTCCTTTAATATCCTCTCTAACTATATACCCTTTCTTACCCTCCTCCCCTAGAGCTACTAGCCCCCCTCTATATTAAAGTAGCTCTATCCTAATACTATTAATAAGGATACCTTTTAGAATATTCTCTTACTTATACTCTAGAAAGTCCCTACCTACCTTAGGATAACCTAGGATCTTAATAGTATAGCTAATAGGTTAGTCTAGGCTATTAGCTATATATATAGAGCCTTAGCTAAAAGGTTACTAGAATATAGGAAGGATTACCTCTAGTAGACTCCTAAATATACTACTATAGTTACTACTACTTACTAGGTAAGATATAACCTAGGTATTAATAAGGGCCCTACTTATAAATAAATAGATAAGGTCCTTAACTATACTAAGTAATCTTTCTTCTAGAATAGGGTTATAGAGGTAAAGACCCTAAAGAAAGTCTACTCCTTTACTAAGTAGTATAAGACTATAGGTATATTCTACTCTATACTACTATATAATCTACTCTATCTAGATAAACCCTCTATAGTTACTCTTACTAATAAATACTAGGTCCTTATAGCTAATCTACTTATTAACTAGGCTAAGGCTAGGGATATCCCCTATAATACCCTTATAGTACCCTACTACTTACTATTTCTCCTTAGTCTTATAGACCCTAAAATTAATAACTATATCCTCTATACTAGTAATACTACTCTAGGTATAGATAAAATCCCTATATTAGTCCTTTAGCTAGCCTAGCCCCTTATTACCCCCTAGATATATACCCTTTTCTATAGCTACCTCTATATAGGATACTACTCTATATATTTCTATAGTATAGTCCTTACTATACTTTAGAAGCCTAATAAGCTAGACCTCTCCTTTCTCTACTTCTACTATCTAATTACCCTCCTCTCTATTCTAGATAAGGGCCTTAAGTACCTACTTACCTACTATATATCTTAAGTAGCTATCTATATAGGTATCCTTTATAAATAGTAGTTTAGAGCTCTCTCTTAGTACTCTTTAAATAACCTTACTACCTACCTTACCTATAATATTAAATAAGGATAGGTATTAGGAAAGGTTAATAGCCTTCTTATACTTAATATTAAGGGTCCCTTTAATATAGTACTCTCTAGTTATCTTATCTAATAGCTCTATAAGTAGGGTTAGCCTAAGAGCCTAGTTTACTAGGCCTCTTTCTTTACTACCTTCTACTTAGTATAGATCTAACTTAATAGGGAGATTAGGCTAATATAATATATTAAGTATAGGCTTCCCTAGTGTTACGACTCGTAGATTTCTTATTATATAGGTGAGGGCTAAAGGTA